>NC_089837.1:286570540-291370540 GCF_035609145.1 Eleutherodactylus coqui
TTTTATTCAGATATTAACTATGTAGGAGTGCTGATGTACTTGTTTTTATACTTTTATGGGGTTTAAGTTATGAAACTAGGTAATAATGTGGAATATTCCCTATCACCGTTATACGCTACAATACCTATTCATGATCCTTGCCTGTCTCATATCTATATAGTATGTAATAATACGACAGTGTCAGCAAAAATGCTTTATACAATAATTAGGGCTAGTCTTGTAATGCAAAAGGGGGTTTCTGGGGTCCAAAAAAATGATTATGTCATGGAATGTATTAAAAAAAGAAATAAGCAGTACTTACCTTGTCAAATGGCCCCTGGTCTAGTGCCCCAGTCACTGCCACTATGTTCTTGAAAGAAGCTGGTAGTGGTCACATGCCATTCTTTGGGCACATGAACGTTCAGCCAGTCACTCTTTGCAATCATAGCTGGAAGTCCATATGATGAAGTTTTTTAGAGACATTGCTGGAGGTAACAGAGTATCTACAAATCTCTGTAATATCAGACTTTTATTGACGCAGCAATACCAAATATGCTTTTTTAACATTTGGATTTTTTTATTGTATATAAAAGTGTTTTTGTTTAACTTTTATTACCTAAGAGTTTTAAAATAATTAATGTCATTTTTATAAACTGATTTTTACATTTCTTTTAGTCCCTATAGGGGACATGAGATTTAATGGTTTGATCGCTCCTGCAGTATGATATAATACCATAGTATTACATTATGCCCTGATCTGACATGCAGTCTTTCAGAAAACTCCTGGCTGCCATGGCTATCATACCTCTGAACATTTAAATGCTGCAGTCAGAATTGACAGAGGCATTTAAAATGTTAGCAGCTCCGATCAGCGACGCTGCTGATTGAAGCTGTTGTGGGCGGGTGTCAGCTGTAAGGAACCACTGGCACCCACATTGTACAGAGCAGGATTGACCCCCGATCTCCCAACATGCAAACCCAGAACTTCCATGACGTAACTGTAAGGGATGTGGAGTGTTAAGGGATTAATACTAAATAGGTTTGAAACAAAAGAATTTGACAGAATAACAATCAACAGAGTGATTTAACAATGGGTATTTAATTTGATGTTCTATCACAAAAAGAATCCACTTTAGGATTAATAGTTCCGCACTACTTTGAGGAGCACTCTCCAATACACAGCAGGGTGGATGAAGGCAGCAACAGTTCTAAGCTCAAAACAATAGTGGTCAACGACTAAGAAGTTCTGTTTTAGCTATTCCTAAGTGTGCACACTGTACTCTTGTCATAAACACGTCTTTACTTACACTTATTGTTTAATTTCAGCTACTTTGCAAGCACCAAATATGTCCTCTATAGCAGTGGTCCCCAACCTTTTTGGCACCAGGGACCGGTTTCAAGCAAGATCATTTTTACAAGGCCCGGCAGGGTGGGGCGGGACATGGGTGGGGCTTTGGTTATATGGGGCGGGGTTATGAAGGGGGCTGGAGTTTAGTGCATACTTATGTATTTATGACATTTAGAATGTCCTTGCAGTACACACATAGGGCAGTATAATATATCCCTCCCCCAGCACACACATAGGGCAATATATAATCTATCTCCCAAACCTCCGCACCCCCCAGCACACACATAGGGCAGCATATAATTTACTCCCCCCCAGCACACACACATAGGGCAGTATATAATCTATTCCCCCCCTCAGCACACACACATAGGGCAGTATATAATCTATTCCCCCCCCAGCACACACACATAGGGCAGTATATAATCTATTCCCCCCCCCAGCACACACACATAGGGCAGTATATAATCTATTCCCCCCCCCAGCACACACACATAGGGCAGTATATAATCTATTTCCCCCCCAGCACAAACACATAGGGCAGCATGTCTGTTATCCCCTCCCCCCCCAGCACACACACATAGGGCAGCGGGTATGTTATCCCCCCCTTCAGCACACACACATAGGGCAGCGGGTATGTTATCCCCCCCCCCAGCACACACACATAGGGCAGCAGGTATGTTATCCCCTACCCCCCCAGCACACACACATAGGGCAGCAGGTATGTTATCCCCCCCTTCCCAGCACACACACATAGGGCAGCAGGTATGTTATCCCCCCCCCTTCCCAGCACACACACATAGGGCAGCAGGTATGTTATCCCCCACCCCTTCCCAGCACACACACATAGGGCAGCAGGTATGTTATCCCCCCCCCTTCCCAGCACACACACATAGGGCAGCAGGTATGTTATTCCCCCCCCCCCCTTCCCAGCACACACACATAGGGCAGCAGGTATGTTACCCCCCCCCCTTCCCAGCACACACACATAGGGCAGCAGGTATGTTATCCCCCCCCCCAGCACACACACATAGGGCAGCAGGTATGTTATTCCCCCCCCCCCCCAGCACACACACATAGGGCAGCAGGTATGTTATCCCCCCCCCCCCAGCACACACACACATAGGGCAGCAGGTATGTTATCCCCCCCCCAGCACACACACACATAGGGCAGCAGGTATGTTATCCCCCCCCCCCCAGCACACACACATAGGGCAGTATATAATCTATTCCCCCCCAGCACACACATAGGGCAGTATATAATCTATTCCCCCCTCCCAGCACAAACACATAGGGCAGCAGGTATGTTATCCCCTACCCCCCCAGCACACACACATAGGGCAGCAGGTATGTTATCCCCCCCCCCCTTCCCAGCACACACACATAGGGCAGCAGGTATGTTATCCCCACCCCTTCCCAGCACACACACATAGGGCAGCAGGTATGTTATCCCCCCCCTTCCCAGCACACACACATAGGGCAGCAGGTATGTTATTCCCCCCCCCCCCCTTCCCAGCACACACACATAGGGCAGCAGGTATGTTTACCCCCCCCCCCTTCCCAGCACACACACATAGGGCAGCAGGTATGTTATCCCCCCCCCCCAGCACACACACATAGGGCAGCAGGTATGTTATTCCCCCCCCCCCCAGCACACACACATAGGGCAGCAGGTATGTTATCCCCCCCCCCCCAGCACACACACACATAGGGCAGCAGGTATGTTATCCCCCCCCAGCACACACACACATAGGGCAGCAGGTATGTTATCCCCCCCCCCCCCCCCAGCACACACACATAGGGCAGTATATAATCTATTCCCCCCCAGCACACACATAGGGCAGTATATAATCTATTCCCCCCTCCCAGCACAAACACATAGGGCAGCAGGTATGTTATCCCCTACCCCCCCAGCACACACACATAGGGCAGCAGGTATGTTATCCCCCCCCAGCACACACACATAGGGCAGCAGGTATGTTATTCCTCCCTCCCCCAGCCTTTAATTTCTCTCTCCCCCTCCGACACACACATCTTGAAATTGACCACTCACGCGGATGCTGCTTGCTACTTGCAGAGGCGGCTCTTCTCTTCTACTCACGGGATGGACGCTCTGCTGTTTGGTGCCACAGTCCTCGGCGCCAAAGAAGGCGCGTTGTGATTGGTTGCCGCGCGCTGCAAGGAACATAGCAGACTAGTGTGACACCGCAGAGCGCTGCTGAAGGGGCCGCTTCCACACAGCAGGTTAGTGTGAGAGCGCAGCGCGCGGCTGAAGGGCCCGCGATTGTTCCTGTCTTATTAAAAGTTCCCGGCGGTGCCGCGGACCGGCAGTATGCACCAAACGGCCCAGCCCCGGTCCGCGGACCGGTAGTTGGGGACCCCTGCTCTATAGCATGTGCACTACTTCTCTCTTTGGCAAGACCAACCCGTCTTGGTGCCTTGCTGCTCTAGTCTATCTTGCAAATAGTGCAGAGGGGCGGAGAGGAGGCAGAGAGGGGGCGGGAGCTCAGTTCCTGCTCCTGGCTCTTCCATCCCCCCCCCCCCCCCCCCCCCCCCCCCCCCTGCACATGAGGATGACGTATATCGGCTTGGCGTGAAAACCCTCGAGCCGATATACGTGCGTGGCGAACTGTAGTTTTTATCGGTGCCATTTTTGGGTGCATCAACTATATTGTAAAACTTTTATTTTTTTTTTTAAAACAGGGAGAGAAACGTATCAATTCTGCCATAGTTTTTTTTGGGTTTACTTTATAGCGTTAATTATGCAGCATAAATGACACAATACATTTTTTCTGCTGGTCGGTACGATTAGAACGATACCAAAATTCTTTTTTTTTTTAGGTTTTTCCACTTTTCTGCGATAAAAACGCTTTTTTTGTAAATCTTTTTTTTTTCTAAATCGCTGCATTCAAAGTCCTATTACGTTTTCATTTTTCGATGGACGGAGCTCTGTGAGGGCTTATTTTTTGCGAGACGAGCTGTAGTTTTTATTGGTACAATTTTGCAGTACATACAGCATTTTTGATCATTTTTATTGCGTTTTTTGGGAGGCAAAATGCTAAAAATTAGCATTTTGCCTCAGTTTTGTTAGCGTTTTTTTACGCTTTTGCTGTGCAGGATAAAAAGCACGTGCAACTTATTGTACGCGTTGTTACGGACATGACAGTACCAAATATGAGGGATTTTAATTTTTAAAAAATTATGCTAATATGAGAAAAAGCACAAAAAGGGTTTAAAAACATTTTTATCTTTTTTTTTTTCACCCTTTGTGTCTCTGTAGGGGACTTACATCATAGCACCAATGATCGGTATGATAAGGTATTGCAGGTCTTCTCTCCTGCAATGCCTTATCGCTTGTATTAGCGATCACATGCACTGTCAATACAGTCGGGCTCTCCGCGATTATATCGCGAGAGTCTGATGACAGCATAGAGGGAGCGTGCTTTCTCTGTGAACCCTTTCCATGACACGATCTATAAAGATTGCAGCAGGAAAGGGGTTAACAGCGGGGGTCGCTGCTTCGATACACCCTCGCTGTTGTAGCGGGAGGCCAGCTATCAGTGACAGCCAGCTCCCGCTGCCAGAAAGCGCAAGATCTCTTGCTATTCACAGGATGTAAGTGTACGCCCTTTTGCAGGAAGTACCCCTCTGCCAGGAGGTAAACGTATGCCCTGGAGCGGAAGGGGTTAAACTAAAAATAACCAAAACCTTCTAAACTGTATGGTGACTAATGCTAGAAGTCTAACCAATAAGGTTGACGAACTGGAAGTAATAATGTCTGAGGAAAACTACAACATAGTGGGAATAAATGAGACCTGGGTGGATGAACGCTGGGACTGGGTGGTGAACTTACAGAGTTACTTTGCATAAGTGTGTAAATGAAGGCTGACTCTGCATGCAGAAGAAAAGTGGGACCGCTATTTTCTGCATACAGCTGCTGTCTTCTCTGAGCGGTCAGGGGGTATCCAGCTGAGCGCTTTGAGCGGGGTATGCAGAACACAGCTGGAGCGCTGTTTTCTGCATACTCCTGCTGTGTTCACGAAGCACTCAGCTGGTATACAGCTGAGCACTCCGAGTGGGGAATGCAGAACACAGCTGCAGCGCTGTCTTCTGCATACTCCTGCTGTGTTCACAGAGCACAGAGCTGGTATACAGCTGAGCGCTTTGAGTGGGGTATACAGAAGACAGCTGGACCGCTTGTCTTCTTTATACTCCAGTTGTGTTCTCCGAGCGGGATGCCAGCTGAAATAATAGTATCAAAGGTACCCCACTGAGAACTCAGTGTACAGCACTGATAAGGTTTATCGTTCTCTTTCAGCTAGCTGAAAGGCAATGATGAATGACTTAACGAAAACTGCACGATGTCTGTGCAGTTACACACAATGATTTTTGCTCAAGAGATGGCTTTGAGTGATTTTTGAGCGAGAATCGTTGGGTCTAAATGGGCCTTTACTTCTATTGTGGGTAAAATGTTTGAAGGGTTTTTTAAGAGATGCTGTCCTGGAGTACCTCAAGGAAAATATCTGTATAACTGCATATCAGCATGGTTTTATAAGGGGTCGTTTCTGACAAAACAATCTGATCAGCTTCTATGAGGAGTTAAGCTTTAGGGTGACCACCCACTAGCGTTTTTTTTTCCGCTGCGAATTCGCAGTTTGTTTTTTTTAACTCTTTTTTATTGTCATTTTAATAAGAGAAAAAACAAACATTGGTGCATTACAATTGTTACATATACTTTAAGTCACCTCTTAACAACTTTTGCTTATCAAACATTGTTCATCGCACTTATGTGCTTTCCTTTTTTCTTTTATTTATTGCCCTTTATCCCCTCTCCCCCCAAAATCCCCAAAACTTAAATCTTTATTGTACAAACATAAATTTATCAAGTAACTAGTGGTCTATCTAACTAACCCGCAGCACTTTTCTGTGGCAATTAAAGGGGTTGTCCCGCGCCGAAACGGGTTTTTTTTTTTTTCAATAGCTCCCCCGTTCGGCGCAAGACAAACCCGATGCAGGGGTTAAAAAACAAAAACGGATAGTGCTTACCTGAATCCCCGTGCTCCGGGGACTTCTTACTTACCTGGTGAAGATGGCCGCCGGGATCTTCTCCCTCGGTGGACCGCAGGTCTTCTGTGCGGTCCATTGCCGATTCCAGCCTCCTGATTGGCTGGAATCGGCACATGACGGGGCGGAGCTACGAGGAGCCGCTCTCCGGCACGAGCGGCCCCATTCAGAAAAGAAGAAGACCGGACTGCGCAAGCGCGTCTAATCCGGCGATTAGGCGCTGAAAATTAGACGGCACCATGGAGACGAGGACGCTAGCAACGGAACAGGTAAGTGAATAACTTCTGTATGGCTCATATTTAATGCACGATTTATATTACAAAGTGCATTAATATGGCCATACAGAAGTGTATACCCCCACTTTGTTTCGCGGGACAACCCCTTTAACTTTCTGTGTTTTGTCATGTAGTTTCTAAAATTCCCAGTAGGTTCATATGCTTCTGCTTATAGTACCATGTCGTATTGGTTAATTGGTGCATGCATTCTTTAATTTCGTTTGAGTCTAGAAATTTTTCTATGAACTCTCTCCAATTTTTGAAAAACTTTTGGGCTTGAGCCTCCACACGCTTTTCTATCTCTAGTCTCTCTATTTTTAGTTGATACTTTAATTGCTTTATGATGTCTTTTACTCCTGGCGGTTTGGCTAACAGCCAGTTGTTTAGGATACATCTTTTGCTAATTAGTAAAATATTATGGATCATTTTAGTCTTTTTCATGTTGTCTGGTAATTGGTGAAATATAAAGGTTTGTGGAGTTGGCTGTAAGTTTTGTCCCCCCATATCTTGAATTAGTTTTTGGAGCTCTTTCCAATATTTCTCGATTTTGGGGGACTGCCAAATGCCATGGAGAAAATCTGAGCGTGCCAGGGAGCATCGAGGGCAGGCTTGCAATCTGTCTGGGCCGTTGGGGTTGCAAGGTTTGTTGAACCCATATATTGCCCCGTGAATCAATTGTTACATATTGAAGTAAGTTTCTCTCCACCGCTCATTTGATGTCGCCTGTCTCACTGCATTCCAACTTTTGATAATACCCTCTGGCAAGTCTGGTTCTTGCAAGTCTCTCGCCCACTTTTTGAACAGTCCGGAACTGTTCTCCCTTACCGGTCTTTCTCTAAGTCTATTGTATAGGGTGGAGATTGATTGTTTACTTGTGCGGTCATTTATCAAAATGTCTATAGGATTAAGTATTGCTTCTTTGGATATGTCTCTCAGTCGTTCACGCAGAAAGTTCCGCATTTGCGCGAATGGCAAAAAGTGGGATGGGGGTAGGTTATATTCCCTGCTTAATTCTTCAAAGGTTTTGTATCTAGGACTCTCTGGGTGAAGGAGATGGTGTACTTTTGTAATCCCTCTGTGTATCCATAATTTGAACATTTTATTTTCTCTCCCCTCTTTAAATTCTGGGTGGTTCCATATGCTCATATGTGTAGAGATTTTAAATGGTAGTCCAAATAATTTGCGAGCTATTTTCCAGGCCGCTATAGTATCTCTTGCCATAGTGGAATGTTTGCATTCTATAGGGAGATTAGCATATGCTGTATGGATAAGGGCATTAAGGCTCCATGGTTCTAACAGTGTTGCTTCAAGGGTATTGTTAGAGTAGTCATTGGAGTCCCGTAGCCAATCTAGGGCATGTCTCATGAGGCTAGCTACATTATATAGTCGGATATCTGGGAAGTTGAGTCCCCTCCACTCTTCGGGAGCATTAGTTTCTTTAAAGCAATGCGCGGTCTCTTATGTGACCACACAAAGGTTGAGAATGATGTGTACAGTTTCACCAGATCGCGTTTTTGGAGTAAGAGTGGTATTGTTTGTAGTCGGTACAAGATTATTGGGAAGCTGATCATTTTGATCAAATGGCATCTACTCAAGAGGGAGAGTGGGAGGTTGCTTCACCTGTCTAGTTCTTCTGTTATTTTATGTATTATTGGAGGGTAGTTTAGTGTGTATAGGGACTCTGGGCCCCTACCTATGTTTATACCCAAATACCTAATGTGGCTTTGTGCTATGGCCACGGGTGCGTCCTTGAGATCTCTGTCTGTCAGTTTACCTTGGGGGGAAATGTCTAGTAGCTCACATTTGGTGGTGTTAACTTTGAAACCTGATTTGCTCCGAAAGCTTCAAGTAAGGCGAAAACATGTGGTAGGTCCGCTTTTGGTTGGGCGAGGGCTAGTAAGATATCGTCTGCAAATAGCATGGTTTTTACCTCTTTACTTCGAACCCTTATGCCCTTAATTTGTGTGTCGCTTTCTAGTAAGTGCGCTAGAGGTTCAATTGCCAAGTTAAATAAGAGCGGAGATAGGGGGCATCCTTGCCTAGTTCCCTTCTGTAGAGGGAATCGTGGCGAGAGAAAGCCCGGGGTGTTAATTTGCGCTTGAGGGGAGGAGTATAGTTTCCATATGTAAGTGCAGAAGGGGCCCGCGAATCCCATTCTATCTAGTGTTTCTTTCAGCCATGGCCATGATACATTGTCAAAAGCTTTTTCTGTGTCAATTGTGAGAAGGACTGGTGAGGGGTGAGCCGCCGGGTGTATCTTGATGTCGTCAAGAATTGTTAAAATTTTCCTTATGTTTGTAGTAGCCGAGCGTCTCTTTGTAAAACCCGTTTGCATTGGTGAAAGTATGTGGGGCATGATGTTGGCCGGGCGGTCTGCCATTATTTTGGCCATTAATTTTAGATCTGTATTGATTAAGGAAATGGGTCTATAGGATTTTGCATCTGTCGGGTCCTTGCCTGGCTTTGGTAGTAGTTTGATGTATGCCGTGTTCATGTCCGAGGGGATGGAGTCATCTCGCATATAACCCTCGAATAGGGTTTCAAGCACTGGAGTCGTTTGTTCTTTTAGTATTTTGAAAAATTCCCCTGTGTATCCATCAGGTCCCGGTGCTATATTGTTTCCCAAGCCTTTGATACCGTCTTTTATTTCTGTTTGGGAGATTGGGGAGTTTAACATTGCGCGTTGTTCGTTTGAAAGCGTGGGCAAGGTTATGTTCGAGAGTATGTCTTCCTGTGCAGTTGTGTTTGGCTGTGATTGTGAGTAGAGTTTTGTGTAGAACTCGTAGAATATTTGGTTAATTTTTTGGGGGTGTGTTTGTGTCTTTCCAAATGTGTCTTTTAACCCTGCTATATTGGATTTTTTGAAAAGGGCCTTGTGCCAAGTTTGCCATCAATTTGCCTGCCTTGTTACCAAATTTGAATAGTTTTGCTTCCTTGCGTGAATAGGCTAGCATTTCTTTTTTATGCAGCCAGGATTCGTATGAATCCTTTGCTGTGGTCCAATTTTGCTTGTTTTTATTGTTCGGATTTTCTTGGAACTGTGAGTAGGCATTGCGTAGCTGGTTGCTAAATTGGTTAATTTTGTCAGTGATGTTTCTTTTGAGTGATGCCATACAGGCGATTATTTTGTCTCGTATAACTGCTTTGGCTGCATCCCAGAGCAGCTGGGGATTGTTAGAATGTATTTCATTATCCGACATGTATTTAAGCCACCACCCTTTTAACAGCGCACAGAATGTTTCGTCGTCCGACATAGTGGACGGAAACCGCCATACATAGTCTTTTCCCCTCAAGGTTTCCTCCCGCAGGGACATCACCACTGGGGCGTGATCTGAAATCACTATGTCTCCAATATGTATTTTAGCTACTCTTGGTAACAGGTATGGTGACGTGAGTATGCAATCAATTCTGGACCATGAATTGTGTACATGGGAGAAATGTGTGAATTCACATCCCTCCGGGTTGTGTTCTCGCCACACATCCCTGAGCCCAGCCGCGTGAATGAAATTTCGCATAATAGTGTCGTGGCAGTTAGCGTTGCTGTTTTGGGCCACTTGGGAGCGTGTGTCTTTCCCTGATCTGACTACTGCGTTGAAATCGCCTCCCACCACCTTTGCTGCATTTTTTTACCAATTGTCAATGGGACTTTCTAATGTTAAAAACGCAGCGCACCAAAAACGCAAGTTGCATTGCATCGCGTTCTTAACATTGGAAAGTCTCATTGACAAAAAAACGCAGCGAATTTGCAGCGAAAAAAAAAACGCTAGTGGGTAGTCACCCTTAGACTGGAACGGGGAGAGTTACTGGATCTTGAGCATTTGGAGTTTTCCAAAGCATTTAATACTGTCCCACATAAAAAGTTGTTATATAAAATAAGAATGCTGGTCTGGGTGAAAATGTATGTAAGTGGGTATGTAACTGCCACAGTGATAGAAAGCAGAGGGTGGTTATAAATGGTATATAGTCTGATTGAAGCACCGTTACTAGTGGGTCAGTATTGGGTCCTATTCTTTATAATATTTATTAATGACCTAGTAGAGGAATTGTGCAGTAAAATATCAGCATTTGCAGATAATACAAAACTATGTAAAATAATTAACATGGGGGGACAGAATGCAGTTGTAAGTGGATGTAGATAAGTTGGGGACTTGGGCAGAAAAGTGGCAAATAGGTTTTAACACTGATAAATGTAAGGTTAAGCACATGCGCAGGAGAAATAAATGTCACTATTAGGGCTCTTTTACACGGGTGTTGTTTTTACGCAGCATAGGCAGGCAAAAAATTGCAGCTAACTGCTCGAAAAATAGTGTGAACGGCTAATTTTCAGCTATCAAGTCCTGAGGTTAATTAGTGGTGAAATTGCCAATTCACACGATTGGGAGCTGCGTGTTATCCAGCTTCCATAGGAAACTCCTGCGCAGCACGCACCAAAGATAGGTCAGATCCTATCTTTTCACACAAACACGGACCTTGGATGCGTGCATTGCACACGCATGTTCTATCTTTTTAAGGTGTGAGTTTTTTGCAGGTGTAAAACTTCTTCACCTGAATGTTTCTATAGGAAACCATTAGTTCTAATAAATGTGATTTTTTTTTAACGTGCATATTCTGCATGAAAATGATGCCTGTATGAAAGAGCCCTTACACACTAAATGAGAAACCACTGGGCAAATGTGACATGGAAAAGAACTTGGGCATTTTATTTAACTGTAAACTTTTTTTTTTTTTTAATTCTTTATTTTCCATGTTCAAGTTTAATACAAATAACAGTAAAAGTCGTCTAGAGATGTATACACAATACTGTGGGGTGAAAATCTGGTCACGTTTCCGATAGTCTTTTTCTTATGGACTGTCGCGAGCGCGACAATTCTTACCATCTCAACTTTAAACATTAGCTGATCTTTAACTACGTGTGTGGACACGATCCACATATGAAACATAGAACATTTAGTTTAGAACCAAGAGCTTTTGTAACAGTTGGGTTAATTTTCATAGTCATATTCAATTCTTGTAAACAGCAGAACAATCTATAGCTAAGACTACCTTACACAAGAACAAACACACACAAGGACGCAGGAAAAAAAACATTGGGGTATATCGGAGAATAGACGAGGGAAATATAGAAGGGGGGGGGGGAAGCTGGGGATGACCTTGAGTAGTTGACGTCTAGTAGCCTCCAGTATTCCACCAAGTTCTGGAACTCGAGCCAGTAGAACCAGGTCTTTGCAAATTTTTCCCGAGTGCCTTTAAGCGATGCTGTAAGATCCTCCATCTCCATTATCCACTGTATCAGACTGATCCATAGCACCACTGAAGGTGGGGTAGTCTGACGCCAGAGTCTCAGCATGCAGAACCTCGCTGCGGTAACTAAGTGGCATACCACAGATTTTTTGTACACTGTTAGAGGAATCTCGTTGTCATGTAAAAGAAAAAAGGCAGGTGTTTTAGGTATGGAATATTGTGTGAATTTGGAGGTGATCTGCCAGATTTCCATCCAGAAGCTCATATTTAACTGTAAACTTAACTGGAGCAAGAAGTGTCAGGCAGCTGCTGCCAAGGCTGATCAAATAAGATCATGGGGTGCATCAAAAGAGGTCTAGCGGCACATGACGAGAACATTGTTCTTCCTCTTTACAAGTCACTGGTCAAACCACACATGGAACATTATGTAGTTTTGGGCACTGGTACTCAAGGAGGACATAGCAGAGCTTGAGTTGGGTACAAAGGCGGAGAACTAAAGTGATACATGGAATGGGCAGACTAGAATAGACAGAGTGGTTATCAAAATTGGGATTATTTAGTTTAGAAAAAAGATGGCTGAGGGGCGACCTAATAACTATGTATAAATATATCAGGTGACAATACAGAGATCTCTCCCATCATCTATTTTGACCCAGGTCTGTGACTGTAAAAAGGGGGCATGCTCTACATCTAGAGGAAAGAACATTTTAACACCAATATAGAAGAGGTTCTTTACTGTAAGAGCAGTGAGACTATGGAACTCTCCACCAGAGTAGTTGATGATAGCACATTTCATAAAAGAGTCCTGTACGTCTTTCTTAAGGATTAGAATATTACATGTTATAGTCACTAATTACTTCAGAAGGGTTGTTGATCTAGGGATCTGGAAGATTTCCGTGGACAGCTCTAGTGCTGAAATGTGCAGAGCACTGAGCTGTCATCTGAAATCTTCCAGGGGTTTTTAATTTTATTTTTCAAAATTGTTATAATGTATTCTTTCATTACAAAAGCATGTTGCAATGTGATGAATTTCTTAATAAATACTTGCGAGATTAAATTGCATTGTTGACTCATTTAAAAAAACCTGCCCTGTGAGGGATAACATGGTAATAATGGTAGCATTTACACGCAAAGATTATTGCTCATATGCCATCGTTTGAATGAATTTTGAGCGATAATCGTTGTGTGTAAATGGGGCTTAAGTCTGTCGTGGAGTCTTGGCATAAAACAGGTTAGCCTTGACTTTTTATATCTGGCCCACTGAGAAGAGTATAAGGCACCAGGCATTCTGTGACTATAGGCTCCTCTGATGTAATTCTATTACTAACTACATATAATTTTTTATTAGATTGTTTTGATAAAGTAGAACATTTAAAGTTGTATTCCTAACTTTAGCAAATTTGCAACATAAATGTTTAGTAGATGCGGGTCCTACCTCTGGAGAACCCTAACCTGCCTATTTAGGCATGCACACTCAGCCATTTCCTTACTCCTATAGCAGTGAGAGAGCTGCGCATAAGTGTTGACAGTTCTCTATTGATAGTCTGCATGGATTCAACTGTTGATATACCATAAATGCCACAACTAAGATTACCCCTTTAATAAATGGCAAAATCTGGGTACATAAAAACTTTGAAATCTAGCTATTCTGCAAATATGGTGACCAATGATATTTATCTAGTCTAGAAGAAAAATTCATTGTTTCTATAACCTCTTTGTACTCAACTCTATATATAATAAATTGTCTGTTTCATGGGATTATAGAAAAGAACTTGTAATTTTAACCCCTTCCTACTGCAGAAAGTTTTGATCTTCCTGACCAAGCCCCATTTTTTAAATCTGACATATGTTACGTCATACAGTAATAGCGTTGGGATGCTTCTACTCAGGGTCTAAACACACGAGTGTTATTATGTCCCATTTTATGGCCGTGATCACGGCCGCAACACGGGATGAAACAAAACCATTGATTTCAATAATTTAGTTTTCACTAGCAGCATTTTCGTGCATTAATACTATGCGCAAGAAAAGATAGGACTTGCCCTATTTTTTTGCACATAGTTTTTCTACATACAAGAATGAGGGAAGCACCTATCTTCCTGCTTTTTTTTTAACCTAGCTCACAATAGCGGTTGCTGCGATAATACGCTGCGTGGCAGCAAGCATATTAGCGCATGCACCCTTCAGTTTAAGCCCTTATCTAAGTGATTTTGAGATTTTTTTTCAGGACATGTTTTGTGTTTCTTTATTATAAGTTACTAAATCGACAGAAAATGTTGAAAAATTCACAATTTTTAAACTGAATGTTTCTGCTTTTAATTTTTTTGGCTGTAAGAAAGTTTATAGGGGCAATTTTTCTAATTTTGAATAAAATATCCAAAACCAATTTTTTGAGGGACCAATAAATATTAGAAACTCCCACTATTTTAAAAACTGCACCTCTTAAAGTTTGCACAGTGGCATTTACAGAGTGTGTTAATTATTTAGGTGTTTCACAGGAATTAAAGCAAATTGGAGGACAAATTTGACAATTTCAATTTTCTAGCAGTTTTTTTTTTATCGCATCCATTCTGTGGATAGTGGTTAATTTTATATTTTGTCACAACCCCTTCCTGCCCTAGGGCGTAACTGTACGTCCTGGCAGGGTGGTACTTAATGCAACAGAATGTACAGTTACGGTCTGGGGATGGCGCAAGATCAAGAGATCCCACGATATCCGGCCGCAGGAGCCGACTGTCACTGATAGCCAACCTCCCGCTGCAACATTGAGGTTTTCTCTACCTATCATAAAAAAAATTAATAAAACTTTTACAATACATTATATGCACCCAAAAATGGCACCAATAAAAACTACAGTTCCCCCCTCAAAAAACAAGCTATCATACGGCCTTGTCGACAGAAAAATAAAAAAGTTATAGCTTTTGAGAAGTGGAGATGAAAAATCACCCGAAAACTGATGTGTCCTCAAAGCCAAAATAGGCCATGTCCTTAAGGGGTTAAGGATGTTATTTCCCAGGTGAGATGCTATGTTGTGGCTAAGCCCTAAATTAGACCAACTTCCAACAACTGAGAAAATTGTGCAAGATTTGTGCGTTGCAAAACGCACAAATATGAATTCCATCCCAATGGCATATGAGGTGCATGTTCGCCAACGTGCACCTCTTATCTCGCTATCGCACTCGCCAACGTGCAATGCGATTGTTCCCATTGAAAACAATGGCAAACACTTTGCGATCCTCCACCACAGCTTTTAGATGCTTACCTGAAATAATTAAAAACACCTTTGTGTTAAAACCGCCTCACATCCGCAGAGGCATCACACGTTGGCAAGCTCGATTTCGAGCTGCGTTTCACAGCCTGATATTGCAGTCGTCCGTGTGAAATCAGCCTTAGTATGTTTCTGGTCTAGAGTGTGGTATACATGCTATACTGTATGGTTTGATCAGTGCGATGATTTTCAACTAACTTAAAAAATACCTATGTTATATCTTTGTACATCTCAAATGTGTCGATTGCCCATGTTTAGAGAACGTTTTGGGTAGCTTTTCTATCAATAAGACACTAGCAAGCATTTTTCAGGATTTCTAAAAGAGATTCTTTAGGCTCAGGAACCCCCAGCACATGTCCATCTTAAACCTGTTTTAACCCAGAATTACCATACTTAATTACCATACTTAAAAGTCCCATTTTAGGAAAACTTCAAGGGCAAATAGCTTTGATAAAACTCCCCCCTTAGTATTGGGCACTCATCTTTGTGATGGTTCTATTCGATGCAAAATAAAATGCGAAGTATATAAAAACAGATGGAACAAGGCATCACATGTTGACTGCATTGCTGTCATGATAAATAAACACACAAAAAAATAATCATTTATTTTAAAAATTGTATACTAAATTACATATTTTGTAACATTTTTTACATTTTTCTTTATCAGAGATTAACACTATAAAATGAAGAAGGTGCAGATTGAATTCAGACAAAGTGTTAAAAACAGCCTAAAGAGGTTTCAGTTACAGTTTATTCCAAAAAGTGAAAAGTTAATCAAATATTTGTACCACATTTTAAAGGATGGAATTGGGGGGGGGGGGGGGGGGTTCTGGAACCTAAAAAAAAAGTTAAAAAGGTCTTAAAATCGATGAAAATTGAATAATTTCCTATTCCAGCCACTCCCTGTCCAGTGCTGCAACCCTGGTACCCACCACACAGAACTCGGAAGAAGCAACGGGGAGGTCACGTGCTGTACATTGTGCATGTGCTCTGCCACTCACGGCACCCATAGAAGAATCACCACTGAAGCCTGTGAATGGCTAAGCAGTCACGTGCACAATGAATGGCATGTGACCTCCCACCGCTTCTTTCGGGTTCCGTGTGGCTGGAGCACTGGTAATGACTGGAGTGGCTGGTAATAGGAGAGTATTCAATTCTTATTGATTTTAAGACTTTTTAATTTTTTTTTGTTTTTAGTTCCAGCAAACCCCTTTAAACCCAATTAAAAGCAGGCATGATATAATTGATAGAATTGTCAGTCGCAGGAGCCTTCTACTGCAAACAAACCTTTTCTATTGCTTTGTATACTGAACAGAATATAATCTCTGTGTTTGTCAATATGAGAGGATATTTAACCATTTCAGTGTATACAATAAGTGTGCTCAGTGCCGGCATGAGGTGTGATCTACCCTTACATCTGCATGAGTCTCTGCTAGATCCAGTGTTATCTATCAGATAGCATTTTTTGTAGATCTAGAAAATAAGGATTTTGTCTTTATATAGAATATGCAGGTAGAAGCAATCTATTGATGTACATTAATGGCCATGTCAGGCTGAAGTACTGTGTACAATGATACTGAATATCACTGTTACCACATGACAATAGGACAAATCATAGACTGTGAAGAGGTAAAGGTTTGGCCACTGATATCTCATCCTATGATATGGTCAGACATTCTCCATTGAAATAAAAAGCTGACCTCTGGAACACATGCATGGTATATGCAATTGTTCCTCCATTGATGCACTATTGTTTCTAACCTATGTCTTTTTTCATCTCTTTGCATGGTTGCGGTACAAGCTGTCCTTAGAATGCCTGCTGACCGGGCAGGCTCTCACTTCGATATCTGCCGTAGTTTTGCAGCACTGTCCAGCTTCCCCCATGTTTGATAGTGCCACCCACAGTATTCTGACCAATGAGTTAAAAGCGTTATTCTGAACTTTGCTATTGCTGGTCTATCTGGGCATTTTTTGTAGTGGCTGTTTCTGGTACTGCAGCTCAACCCCATTTATTTAAATGGAACTGAGCTGCAAAGAACTGCAGTGCAAGGCAATTACTGCAAAATGTATGGAGCTGGGATTGGTAAATTAAAAAGGCCCATGTCTCCTTTATCCCATCTGCACACAACCAGATTTGCATTGCGGAATCCAGAATGGGCCTCCGCCTCCGGATCCCGCTGAAAATACTGCCCATAGCATGCTATGGAAAAGTGTTTTTTCCTCTACACGAGCGGAAATCAATTGCGATTTTCCGCTCATGTAGGAAAAATCGTGGCATGCTCTATTTTAGTCTACGGAAGCTCTCCTACCCACAGCAAATACTGAAATAGGGCATTGCAGAAAGGGTGCCTAGTACGCGCAGATGCCGGCTGGGCATAGCGTCGGGTTCCGCTGTCGGCTCCCGCATGCGGAATCCTACCCGGTCGTGTGCATCAACTGATTGGTGTAACTCCAAATACCTCCCACCAATCATTTGGATACAGACGGCCTACCGTAGGACAGGCCATCAATATTAGGCTGCGGTCACATGGGACGGAAATCCCGCGAATTGACTGCACCGAAAAACTGCAAGATTTCCGTGGAATAAGCGCAGCTTCAAACCTGCAGCCAGGGGGTTTTGAAGCGGCTTCGCCGCCTGCATTTCTGCTGCAGACATCTTTTCCCATTTGTTTCCTGTGCCGCATGTCTGTTTCCGCGTGGCTCGGCTGCAGCATGTGGACGAGATTTTTGCAAAATCTCGTCCACTTTGCTGGCTAATCCCGGGATTGGGAGCCGCGAACGGAATTGCTATGCGGAAATTCCGCAGCAATTCCATCCCGTGTGAACCCAGGCTTAAAGTTCCAGAAAATCACGTTAGGATTGCCTCTACTGCCCCTTCCACTGTCATGCTACTGAGATAACTCTGCCGTGCTGTTAGATAGAGATAAAAGTGTTCACCATTAACAATAAGCTTCAAATTTTCCATAGGCTGGGCAGGTTTGTGAAAATCTAAGCAGACCACTGGAGCAAAGGAAAAGGGGGCTATAAGTTGCTTCATGTATTTACAATATTGATATTGACTGCAGTTTGTCTGTAGTGTCTACAGGGAGTCTGAGGTAGTCTGACACACTCCCTGTCTCACCCTTAGTTCAGGGAGACATTCAACCTGTCTATCATTGCTTCAGCTTGCAGCTCTGCATCTACCACATGCTGATTAGGCAACTCATAAGGCCCATTTACACTGTCCGATTATCGATAAAAATTTGTTAATCGGAGATCGTTTTTTCGATAATCGGTGAGTGTAAATGGGCGCGGAGCACCCGCATTTCGGGCACTTTTAGGTGATCATTAAAATCAAGCTCACCTAAAAATCATCACTCACTTTTATCAGTCGTTCTCCATGGTGGAGTGCTGATAGCATTGTTTCCCGCGGAAAACAAAAGATTTGAGCGCAGATAATAGCCTTGGGCTATTAGCTGTGTTCAGTGAAGGCTTCATTTGCATAAATAATTGGTATTTAAGTAGATGAGTAGCTACTTAAATATCAATTATTTTTTATGCTAAATAATCGCTCAAAGCGGTTACTCAAACTGTCGTTTGAGCGATCTTTGAGCGATTATCTGCTCGTATAAATGGGCCTTTATAGAACAGATTTCTATTACAAGGGCAAAATGATTATAAAGTACAGATTACTAAACAATCAGCGTGAAAATGATTATTAGGACACTGTCATACATATGCAAATGAGCTTTAGTAAGTGGAAGCCAGCAGTGTGCTGTAATATTATAACGAAGCCTGGATGCATTCAAACCAGTGTACCACTTAAGTAAATATGTATAAAGTAGAACACATAAAAAACATCCAGGATGTATGGCATATGGGGAGCTTCCATATCCTTAGTCATCTGTGAAGTGGCAAGGGAAATTAGTTTTAAATGCTGACAGCTTTCGGAGCCTTGTGGTTTGTGCATTATTAGCAGCTCCAGTTGTAATGGATAGAACTTGGCTTTGGTTTTATTGACTTTTTACCTGATTATTCATTCTTTAGTTCCTATGAGGTTATTATGTGGCAGTATCATATTTTAAACTTATGGTTTAATTACTGCATTTTAGCAAAGCTACAACTTGAGATTACAATTATGAATGACTGGAGAGATTGTTAACACGCAACAATTTTGAGTGAGAACTATACTATTATACTACTTTCCAGGTCTTACACCACAAGAACATTTTTCTGCTGAACACTCACTAGTGCATACAACCAACATTTGTCACAATAGCTTATTTTAACTATAGATTAATGTAAATTACAATGGCAGCAATAAATGGAATAACGTCTAACATGCCCCATAAAGTAACAATGCACTGGGGCACTTATTCCTCGAACTTTGAATAGTGCTGTTCATCTGTTGGAAATGTCTAAACATATTGACAACTTGTTGTTACCATTCCCCTTGCCAATGGAGTGGGTTTCTACAAAGTCTTATGTGTAGGGACACACCCTTTGGCTCTGTACTACAGGGCTACAGCCATGCAGAATGTCATTTTATGGTGTGTCATATGGCACAATAGGATGGATGAAATGCTTTCTAATAGAAAATACAGTATTCTACTGCACAGAGCATTTTTCAGTTAACTCCATATGAATCCAACAAACGGAAACTTTGCATGCCTCCATATGATACTGGAGGCATATATAGGTACAGTAGGGCTGCACAGACATCTATGGTGGCTATATTCTTGCTGTGTACAATTTTGAGCCGTAAAATAGTAATATGCATAAGCCATAATCAGACTGCACAAAAACACCTGTAAACTCACCCACTGGTTTTGTCTCTTAATCAGACCAATTACAAGATTCTGATGAATTGTTTTAGTTGCCAAAAATATTTCATGGTGAAACTGTCTTTGTTACCCATTGAAACTAATCGCAGCTCAGCTATAGTTTTTTACACTGCTTGGTAAAACTTGAAAACTGCAGTGTGATTGGTTGCTATTGGTAAAAAGGCCAGTTTTTAGACAGATTTGATAAATGAGCTCCTTTCATAATGAATAATGTTGAGGTAGATTAACACGTGTCAGTAAATGGGTCAGTTTTTAAAGGCGGTCCTAAATGAAAAGTGCCTATGTTGCCCAAGTTCTATCCTCCAAAAGCATTTTAAGGAATGAAATTAAGGGTGCGGGCAGACGAGCGCATAAACGGCGCGTTTTTGCGACCAAATGTATATACGTGACCATCTGAGGCAATGGTTTCGAATGTATTCGTTCACATGGGCGATTTTACGGCGCGTAAAAAAGGCAATTCGAAAAAAAACGGAACATATGCGACCGAAATACGCGCCAACGCATATTCGATCGCCGAAAAGACCGTTTGCAAAGTAGGAACAAACGAAAATACGCTTTCTAGCTCTGGTCGTGATCGGTGAAAAACGATCGCTCGGGCGATTATACGTTGCGCTCGTGCGAACGTAAATATGCCTACGCTCGTCTGCCCGCACCCTTAAGCTGTGATTGGTTACAATGGGCAAAGAAGATGGTTTTTCTTTTAGGCAGTTTAATAAATCTCTCTCTCAGTTTATGTTGCAGTTTTAGCAAGATTTCTTTTCTTGGCAAAACCCCATGTAAATACTATTATTACCCTGACTGAATGTGCCCTAACATATGAAAATGTTAACCAGTGTGATAAAACATCTGCTAACTGAGAATAGTTAGTCAGATCAACTGCTCATTTACACACCCCAATTTAGGGTGATAGTGATTTGATCAATTCCAGGCCAACCAAATGCATGCACTATTGCAATGTGTGGACAATGCTTACACTATTTTCCTTTTGATAAAAACCATAATACATTCTGCTTCCCATAGTTTCTCACCTTCTAAAGACCATTATGAAGTCATGTTCATCCTAATATACCAAATAATTTATACTTACCATCTATGTTTATATGGTGATCATATCAAACAGTACAAGTCAAAAACCACTGCTGAAATAGGAGATAAGAGAATAGGTCTTATTATCATCCACCTATGCATGAGCTTCCCTTTTGGAAGAACATATCTTCTGCACAGTTTAAAGCTAGAAAGAACAAAGCCGTTAGAGTCATACAGCACCTGGGGCACTTATGGTTGGTGGAGGCTAGAGCCAGGTGGAGAATAAATTCCCATTTACACTAGAAGATAATTGGTCAGATTTGAGTAGTAATGAGAGAGCATTCATAATAATACATTAATGTAAATTAGTTACTGAATATTTGCTTGTTGATCGTGCAAATAATCATGTATGAGAACATAAAAATGATCACTGGTAGTTCTCAAATTGTGGTCCTATATGAAATCATGAATTCTTTGAGTAGTAGCCAACATGAGATATTGTTAAATAGCGTCCAAATGATGAATTTTTAATGATTGTTCAGCTGATAACATTGTATGTCAATTTGCAAACACAGTAAGTGAACCCCTTAGAATTTCCTGGATTTCTGAATTGATTTCTAATTAGCTACTACCCCTGTTTCTCCGAAAATAAGACAGTGTCTTCTATTATATTTTGCTCCAATAGATTTTACTTTTTTACATGTATAGCTGCCTGGACACTATTTATATTGACTTTTTTTATTAACTGTAACTAGGGCTCCATTTTGGAGTAGGGCTTATACTTCAAGCATCCTCAAAAATTCTGAAAAAGCATTCTGCATCCTCAAAAATTCTGACAAATCATGCTAGGTCTTATTTTCGGAGTAGGTATTATTTTCAGGGAAACAGGGTATAAAGTATGCAAAGATGATCGCTCAAAACTGTCGCTCAAACTGCCGTTTGAGCTACTTTTGAGCGATCATTTGTCAGTGTAACTGGGGTATAAGTTAAAGGGGTTTTCCAGTGAAATACTATTGATGACCTATAAGTCATCAATAGTATTTCACTGGAAAACCCCTTTAAAATGTGTTGATACCTTCTCAAAGAGCTATTTAGCAAACTATATGAGAACTAAAGAGATGACATTGGAAGTGTGGATTTAACAGGTGCTTTGCCCATTAATTAAAGGCACACAAAGCCTGATTACTGACAAATTTGTCCTTCTCAAGAAAGATTGGTTAGTGTGAATCATGCCTCGATGCAAACAACTTTCAGAAGACCTCAGAAGATGTGTTATGGAGACACATGAAGCTGGACAAGGCTACAAAAGCATTGCTAAAAACCTTAGTGCATATAAATCCACAGTTAGACAACTTATCTACAAATTGAGAAAATTCAGGGCTCTTACTACTTTCCCTTGGAATGGGTGTCTTGTCAAGATCACTCCAAGAGCATAGCGGGCAATTTTCAAAGAGCTACAAAGGACTCTGTTCATGTGTCTACTATTAGAATAACACTGAGCGAGAATTGTATTCATTAAGGACACCACAAAAGAAAGCCACTGCTGTGCCAAAAAAAAATGATGTCCGTTTCAAGTTTGCCTAAGACCACTTGGATGTTTCACAATCCTTCTGAGAAATGGTCTATGCACAGATGAGACAAAAGTGGAACATCTTAGCACAAATGCACAACGCTGTTTGGAGGTAAAGGGAACTGCATACCAACAACCAAGAATTCATAATAATACAGGTTTGGGCTTGCTTTGCTGGCTCGGGCCATGGATACCTTGTGATACTTGAGAGAACAGTGAATTATAAAGTGTATTAAAACATTTTGTAGGAAAATGTAAGAGCAGCAATCCATGACTTCAAGCTTAAAAGATGTCGGGTGATGCAACAAGACAGTAATCCAAGGCACAGAAGTAAATCAACTAAAGAATGATTTGTGTTTTGAAATAGTCAAGTCAGAGTCCTGACCTTAATTCTATCAAGATGCTGTGGCATCCCTGAAATATTGCTGAACGAAAACACAGGAATGGTCCAGAATTCCTCCTCAGCATTGTACAACACTTTTATTTACATCTACAGGAAATGTTTAGTAGAGATTATTGCAGCTAAAGGGGGGCTACTAAATAGCTCTTGGAGAAGTCATTAATACAGAGATTCACATTTTCGTCCGGCACTGCTACTGTACTCAACTGTTTGATATTAGCGTAGTTAGATTGTGTTTGTCTAGAATTGTGATTTAGATAACAAACAGCCTACATATTAGTAATCCATGCAGAAATTCAGGTAATTCCAGAGCTCATTTACTTTTTATTGCAACTACCGTAAGAATACTGGAATGGCTATTCAATTGCTTTCAATGATTGTATCACTACTACAAATATCTGCTTGTGTAAAATGACCCTTACAAGACATCCTGCTGCTTTTAGACATCAGGTGATCCTTGGCTGTAACCAGCTAGTAGGTAGTATACTACAGTCTAAGGTTTGGGTGCTGCTAAACCAAATACAATAAGCAATAGCAAAACTTTTCCCCAAAACAATTAAGAATTATAAAGTGCCATATAAACCCCTTAAGGACACAGCTTTTTTTTCAACATAGCAGTCTGTGGGCTTGTTTTTTGCAGGACAAGTTGTATTTTTCAACGGTACTATTTAATGTACCATATAAATGTACTAAAAAAAATTCTGAGTGGTACGAAATGAAAAAAAAGCAATTTTGCAATCTTTGAAAAAGTATTGTTTTTATGGTGTACACACTAGAGATGAGTGAGTATACTCGCTAAAGGCAATTGCTCGAGTGAGCATTGCCTTTAGCGAGTACCTGCCCACTCGAGACTGAAGGTTCGGGTGCCGGCGCGGGGGAGCGGTGAGTAGTGGCAGTCAGCAGGAGGGAGAGAGAGATCTCCCCTCCGTTCCTCCCCGCTCTCCCCCGCAGCTCTCTGCCCGCCGCCGGCACCCGAACCTTTAGTCTCGAGCGGGCAGATACTCGCTAAAGGCAATGCTCGCTCGAGCAATTGCCTTTAGCGAGTATACTCGCTCATCTCTAGTACACACTGCAGCAAAAACGTCATGACTACGATTACAATGATACCAAATGTATTTTTCGTTTTTTTAGTGTATTTCTTGCAGGACAACCTGTTTCTTTCAGTACCATTTTGGAGCACATACAACTTTTTGAACACTTTTTTCTTAAAGACAGGGTGACCAAAAAAGTACAATTTTGGTGTTGCGTATTTTTTTTCCCGACATTAACCATGCGGGTTAAATAACGTGTTATTTTGATAGCGCAGACTTCTATGAACACAGTGATTCCAAATGGTTTTTTTGTTCCGATTTTTATTACGGGGAAGGGGAGCCTAAATGTTTAATATGCTTTATTTTTAACAATACAGAACCCTTTTACTTGTTTTTATTTTTTATTTAGTTCTCATAGGGGACTTGAACCTGTGATCATTTGATCACTTATACCATATACTTCAGTATTGCATATATGGTATTTCTGCCTGCATTTTATTAAAACAGGCCCACTCAATAAAAAAAACTCACCGCTGCAGGGCATACATGTATACCCTTCAATGTCAAAGGGGTTAATTATCCACATATTCAATATACAGCCTCATCACTATTTCGACAGTACTAGATGTTTGACCTTTCCCAGTGGGAAACATGTTGATGTTATGGAAATAATATAATCTACATATGTTATTACTCATTTCCAGTTTACAACAGAGTAGCTTCACCTTTTCCCAGACTTTATTTATTGCATATCAGTATCTGTTTTACTGGATTATGTAAATTAATCTATTTATTTAAAAAGTCCTGTAACCAAACCTGCTCCTTAGGGCAATGCTTCCTTGAGATTCAAAGCAATATATTAGTGTATTGCGTGTAGCAACTACCGCAATGGAGGACACATCCTCTCCTTTAATAGTTACATATTTCAGAATGAACTACCTTCTATTCCACAAGTCACAGTTTTACCAATAATATCACTTGGCACATTCTGCCTTTCTCCAATTGTCCACTTTCTGCAAATATTTGTTGCGCTTTGATTTTGCCTAATGTCTCAATACCTCTATTAGCCTTAAGCCTAAATATTCCAAGTGATGTTCCTTTAGGGGTAGCATTTTATATGCAATTTCAATGAGCCCCATCACTTCATTACTTTTCTTACTTAAAATAGTTTTCAACAAATGCAGAACACAAACATATCAGAAACATACAAAAACATGACTACCCGCAGGTTCTGTATATATAAATATACATGGGATAGATATCTATATATACACTCAGGTGAGGATGTATTTCACATCCTCTTGCCTAAGCTAAAATTCCAACATGTTTCTTTAACCAATTATTTCCTGAAATCTCTATAAAGTTGGCACAAATGCCAAAACATATTCACATAGATTTCGTTTGTGGCAGGATGTGTCTCTGAATTTTTCTTCCTCTGTATCATCGTCACTTCTCTAAGAAGCTCCTCCACATACTAGCTGGTATGCTCAAATATTAAATGGCTGGTTTACTTGTCCAAATCTTCTGAGACTTCTATTTCTGGCCAGCTTCTTGCAAACAAAAATGCCCTTGGTGCTAGAAGGTCCAAGATGCTTAGGATGTATCCTTTAGCTCAGGGCTGTCCACTGCGTCCTGGGGTAAATCGTTGGAGGGAGACTGTAAGTCTGGACCTCGATATAGAAGAAAAGTGTAATAATATATTTAGATATCTAATGAAATATGTATGGTTGAACTTATACCCTTCATATAAATGTAGTAATATGGATCAAAGATTTCTAAACATTTGGTTAGTTTTTCTGATATCTTCTATCTAAACATATTAATAATAATGATGTTTTAATTTCACAACAGTATATACAGTACCTGGCAAGTTCTGCTTGGATGAATAGGGAAAAGATGGGATGGGAGGGGGCTCCAACTCTGGGTGCTTATAAAATACTTAGCAAATGTTCTGCTGCCGAACTGGTTGAAAACACTAGAAAATTGAATAGAAGGCTGTATCTTGAACAAATACTAATTTAATCCTAATTTTCTCCTATGTATATATAGAAGCCAACTGGGAAGGGGGGAGGGGTGTGTAGGCCAGTTATATGAAAACAGTAGCCTGAGTGGGCATTTGTAGCAGGCAGGAGTGTATAAGAGGATTATTATAGATGCCTGGTATTTTAGAACTCCTCAATCAAAACATGTTAATTCTGGAGAAGTTGAAACAGGCCATATTGGGTAGTTGTAGTTTATTACATCTAGATACACAGTAACAGAGTTGTTTTGTTGTCCAGTTGGGTGTTTTGTGCAGTACTATGATACAGTCTAGTGATCATGTCATGTTGATTTTGTGTGTATTGCCCACTAAAATAATTTAAGAGCCTTTTTCTCAAGGTAAAATGTGAATATGCCTTTTAGCTTACCTGTATTTAAAGACATTTCAGCTAGTTTTAGGGGGAGGTCAGCGGGAGCTACTCCTGCTGGTGAACCTAATATGTCAGGCAATGCATTTCTACGTCCTGTCCTTGCCGAAGAAGCAAAATCCAGTACAGGCTCTACCTCTGTCATCTTTACCTAGGAGCAAAGGAAAAACAAATGCAAGGATTATAATATTTACAATATGTGAGACCCTCAACACAGCCATTATCATTCACTAGTCCTTCATTATTTTGATGCACATCTTAGAAATACCTTAAAGTTTTTATCGCCACATGTAAAAAACATTTCATAGTTTCTATAACATTAACATTAGAAGTTGAGTACTATCGGAAACATATATGGCGGTAGTTTCAAGCTGAGCGATAATACCTTTGAAGAGAGCAATTATATAACAGCGAATGTACATTATTGTCTTTTTGTTTTTATTGGTGCATCAGGCTTTCTTGGCAAAAAAGTGTAAAATAGAAGCTTGGAAGGGACAGAAGACTGTGTGTATGTTTGTTTTATTGTACTACATTATTGTAAACGCTTCCTTTAGCAGATAATAGGGGAACAACCTACAAAATGTGCCCATTACAAGACAAAAAAGTGAGAAGAGATGATTGTGGCATTTGAAACATTTAGACCTGTATGGAGGTGTGGGTGGTAGTCCTCCTAGGAATAATACAAGTCTTTCATAAGAGTACTGGGGGATGGGGTAGAAGGGAAGAAATGGGAATGTAATAAAATTTATGAAAGTGATTAAAGTGAGAAGCTGAAAAATCTATTGTTCGCAGAGTTATTGCAATGTAATATAAAAATAATTAACTAATAATATTGCACAAGAATCATAAAAATACCAATATGACCATCGTATTTGTGTCAATATACTAGTGTTGTTGTTGTTAGCCGTATAGTCGTTCACAGCCTTCTGTGACCCTAAGGCTGCATTCCCACGAACATATATCGGCTCAGTTTTCACGCCGAGCCGATATACGTCGTCCTCATCTGCAGGGGGGAATCGAAGAGGCAGGAGCAGGAACTGAGCTCCCGCCCCCTCTCTGCCTCCTCCCCGCCCCTCTGCACTATTTGCAATGGGGAGAGGCGGGACAGGGGCAGGGCTAATTCTCGGAACTTAGCCCCACCCTCGTCCCGCCTCCTTTCATTGCAAATAGTGCAGAGGCGCGGAGAGGAGGCAGAGAGGGGGCGGGAGCTCAGTTCCTGCTCCTGCCTCTTCCACCCCCCCCCCTTGCAGATGAGGACGACGTATATCGGCTTGGCGTGAAAACCGAGCCGATATACGTTCGTGGGAATGCAGCCTAAAGGTGAGCTCCCTTCAATATACTTGTATATACGTATAGCCAATTATCGGAACACGGCTGAATGTCCTGTACAGAAATGGCCATACACTGAGTGGGACATTATTGGTTCAGTAAACATATCGAATGCCATAATCAAATATATTGCAAATTTAATTTGCTACAACCAAAGTAAGATTCAAAGCTTAGATGAGTCCATGAAATACACAGGGGGAGGAGAGTATACTTTAGTCATTTAGTGCGCACAGTTATTAGTATTCTTTTATTCATGTTTTTCTGAATAGGATATGATGACATTTCACAGAAGAAAGAATGTATTGACTTCCAACAGTCTATAAAGTAAGTATCAATAACTATTAGAATGGCTTCAATTTAACAACAAATAGTAGAAATTATAAAAATACTTTGTGAAATAACATTTATATTAGGTCGTTTTCACATCTACGCAGATCTGGCTCACAATAGTGGAAGAAAAAACGCCGCATGCAGCGTGTTTTCTTCCATCCAAAAGCCGGTCAGCTGGGCAGAAAGCAGGATCCTTCTTGTGGCTGTTCGATGCTGTTCAGAGACGGAGCCGTTTGGCCATGGGGATTCCCCTTTCCTGCTCCCCGAATGGCGCAGGGAGGCAAAAAGCCAAATATGTGTGAAACCACCATTACTAAACTGTACAAAGTAAGATCTCAAATGTAGCTACTTTATTATGTGTTTAAGCACAGTATTGTCCTCTAGAGGTTAATATTTTCTAATGGTGGCATTTCGGGTACATAGGCCATCAATATCTGATCAGTGAGGTCCTTGGCTCGGAATTCCAACAGGTCAGCTGACTGGAGTGTCGCAGCCTCTTCAGGGTTTACATCTTAGCACAACCTTGCTTGTACTGCAGAACGCTGTAAGATGGCTAGAAGGCTGGAGGAGTGTTTAAACTAGGAACTGGGGGGGGAGGGCAAAAAGAGAAATAGTGGGGTAGCCAGTGTAACTAGCGACCCGGGTCCAAGCAAAGGGAATGGGGGTCCAGCAGGGGATGGGGTTAGTACAGTTAGAAGTGATAGATCAGCCATTAGTACGAATAGCAACAAAACAAATTTAAATAACAAAAAAACCGATATAAATTGTATGACCACAAATGCAAGAAGTCTGATCGGTAAAGTGGGTGAGCTTGAAGCGAGAATGACTGATGAAAATTATGATATAGTCGGAATTACGGAAACATGGCTTGATGATAAGTGCGATTGGGCGGTGAATTTGCAGGGGTACAATCTCTTCAGAAGGGACCGAAGGAACCAGAAAGGGGGAGGGGTATGTCTGTACATCAAATCGAACTTGAAGCCGAGGCTACGGGAGGATATAGGGGTAGGAGAAGAACAGGTGGAATCTCTGTGGGTAGAAATACAAGGAGGAAAAAATAACAAAATCCTGATAGGGGTCTTCTATAGACCACCAAAAGCAACAGAGGAAACTGATAACTTACTATTAAGGCAGATAGAAGAGGTGTCAAACCGCAATGAAGTAATTATCATGGGGGACTTTAATTATCCAGATATAACATGGGAAAACGAAACCTGCAAATCTCACAGGGGTGATAAGTTCTTGAGAGTAATTAAAGACAATTACCTGAACCAACTGGTACAGGAACCAACAAGAGGGAGGGCCATTCTGGTCCTAGTACTAACTAACAAACCGGAACGTATAAAGGGGGTGCAGGTTGAGGGCCACTTGGGGAACAGTGACCACAATATAATCAACTTCCAGCTGTCATTCAATAAGAAGCCTTATCAGGGAGCGACAAAGAAACTGTACTTTAATAAAGCAAAATTTGATCAGCTCAGAATTACTATCGGTAACATTAATTGGGACAACATCCTCAAAAATAACGGTACAGAGGACAAATGGGAAAAGTTTAAAAGGATCCTAATCACCTCATGTGAGCAGTTCATTCCCTTAAAAAATAAAAAACTCAACTAAAAGGAAACCAATGTGGCTCGACAAGACGGTAAGAGGGGCAATAAACGAAAAAAAGAAAGCGTTTAAACTACTAAAGCAAGAAGGCAGCGAAGAAGCGCTAAAATCATACAGGGTAAAAAACAAAATATGCAAAGATAAGATCAAAACTGCCAAAGAGGAAGCTGAAAGACTGATCGCCAAAGAGAGCAAAAACAACCCGAAGCTATTTTTCAACTATATTAACAGCAAAAGGATTTGCAGGGAGAACACTGGCCCTTTAAAAAATAATGCAGGAGAAATCATTGATGATGACGGAGGAAAAGCAAATCTACTAAACAGTTTCTTCTCAAGTGTATTCACAAACGAAAAGGAAATGCCACATGAGATGCAGGGGAATAAAATGAACCCCTCACAAAATATCTCATACCTAACACAGGAGGAGGTGCGGAAGAGACTAAAGACGACTAAAATTGATAAATCGCCGGGCCCAGATGGAATAAACCCAAGGATACTAAGGGAACTAAGTGATGAGATTGCTAGGCCGCTATATCTAATATTTCTAGACACTATCAAGACCAGTGTAGTACCATTGGATTGGCGCATTGCCAACGTGGTTCCAATTTACAAAAAAGGGAGCAAAAGCGAGCCTGGTAACTACAGGCCAGTAAGTCTCACTTCAGTAACGGGAAAAATTTTCGAGGGGATTCTGAGAGACGCCATGAGTACCTCAAGGAGAACAAGGGAATAACTCCTCACCAGCATGGATTCATGAAGGGTCGCTCATGTCAGACAAATCTGATCAGTTTCTACGATGAAGTAAGCTCTAAGCTGGACCAGGGAGAATCTATTGATCTCGTATATCTGGACTTCTCTAAAGCGTTTGACACCGTCCCACATAATAGGCTAATATACAAAATGGGGCAGCTCGGACTGCGCGAAAACGTGTGTAAGTGGGTAAAAAATTGGCTCAGAGATAGAGGTGGTAATAAATGGTTCGTACTCTGATTGGACCACAGTCGCTAGCGGGGTGCCACAGGGTTCAGTACTAGGCCCCACTCTGTTCAACATATTTATCAATGACCTGATAGAGGGTCTGCACAGCAAAATATCAATATTTGCAGATGATACAAAATTATACAATATAATTAATGCAACGGAGGACAATGTGCGGCTACAAACGGACCTGGATAAACTGGGGGCTTGGGCAGAAAAATGGCAAATGAAGTTCAATGTTGAAAAATGTAAGACTATGCACATGGGCAGGAGAAACGGATGTCACCAATATTCACTTAATGGGGTACCACTAGGGAAAAGTGATATGGAAAAGGATCTGGGGGTATTAGTGGATAGTAGACTAAACTGGAGTAACCAATGCCAGTCAGCTGCTGCAAAGGCAAATAAAGTCTTGGGGTGCATTAAAAGAGGTATAGGGGCAAAGGACGAGAACATTATCCTCCCACTGTATAAGGCACTTGTCAGGCCTCACATGGAATACTGCGTACAGTTCTGGTCACCGGTGCTCAGAAAAGATGTCACAGTGCTTGAGGGGATTCAAAGAAGGGCAACTAAACTGATACATGGAATGAAGGGACTGGATTACCCAGAGAGGCTATCAAAATTGGGATTATTCACCCTGGAAAAAAGACGGCTAAGAGGTGATCAAATATCCATGTATAAGTACATGAGGGGACAATACAAGGATCTCTCCCAAGATCTGTTTACAGCCAGGACCGCGACGGTAACAAGAGGACATCCGTTACGATTAGAGGAAAGTAGGTTTCATCACCAACATAGAAGGGGATTCTTTACTGTAAGAGCAGTTAAGACTGTGGAACTCTCTGCCAGAGGAAGTGGTGATGGCAAAATCCATAGAGGAGTTTAAAAGGGGACTTGATGTCTTTCTGGAGAGGAAGGACATTATAGGATACAAGTCTTAGGTTAATTGTCAATCCGGGTATACAGGCAGGTAGGAACTATTAGGGGTTGATCCAGGGATTAGTCTGATTGCCATTAGGGAGTCGGGAAGGAATTTTTTCCCCAAAAGGGCTAAATTGGCTTCTGCCCTTGGGGTTTTTTGCCTTCCTCTGGATCAACACAGGAGGATAGACAGGCTGGACTAGATGGACATTGTCTTCATTCAGCCTTACATACTATGTTACTATGTATTGCTAGCAGCCTATCTGAGTACTGCAAGCTTGTCTCATTCATTTTAATAAGACAAGTTTGTAGTAATCAGAACCCCCACTATCAAGCAGCTGATCGTTAATAATCCTGAGTGGTGGAACCACACTGATCAGATATCAATTTTATAAGATTGACCAGTGTGTCAAAAGAGAATTCTGAAAACTGCAGCCAGTGTATTGCTCCATATTCATAAGTTGCGAGTTAAAAAATACTTGGCCCACAAAAAAAATATGTCTTCATAAGCAGTGCTGTACCATTAATGGTGGCACACTGGAGCTTAGAGGCCCTGCCTCTAGTCCCACCAAATGACCTACAGCTGATTCGCTGGCCACCACCCCCAAAACACTAGCCAGCAGCAGCAAAGGAATCTTCTCTACTCACAGTAGAGCTCCATGCATAACAGTCAACTCTTCCCCTGTCTCCTGCCCTCAGTACAGTATGAGTGCCAGAGATGGCCGGGCTCAGCTAGAAGTAACACCCAGGTCATGGCCAAAGCTCCTGATTGGCTTCCGTGGCCAGTGGAGACATAGTACACTAATACCCAGAGGGGTACACATAACAACTGTATACACAGCTCCTCCAGTCTGTTACAATGTGTTAGTGTGTGAATCGCCAGCTCTTGGGCTCATCCTGTACCTTGCACTGCAGAGGAGGGGATTACCAAAAGCAGTACGGCAGCAGTTGCAGCTACAGCTCACACATCGGTGTCAGGGTGCGCAGCTCCACACGTGGTGCCCATCAGCAGTCTCCCCGCACTACTCCAGTGTCTGCAGGGAAATGTCTGCTCGGGTGGCAGAGTGCAGTGGTGCTGCTCTACAGTGTGCTTCTGCTGGCACAGGATGGACTGCTCCTCCAGTCTCTGCAGGAAAATGTCTGCTCAGGAGGCGGAGCACAGTGCTGTGCTTCTCTACAGTCTGCTTCCACTGACACAGGATGGACTGCTGGTACTTGTAGTCCTCCCATAACGCTCAGTCCTACGGTATTAGTACAGTATTGTCTCCACTGGCCACTCGGCTTGGGAGCTCGGGTATGAAGCTCCGAGGTGGATGTGGCTGTAGCCTCTGCGAAGGTGTGTGCATGGGAGCCATTCCGGAGCTTTGTGCGCGACCTGGGCGTTACCTCTAGCTGAGCTTAGTCAACCCATATACTTCCGGTGGAGACATACTGCACTAATATCAAGCAGGAGATGGGGGAGAAGTAGAGATGTTCTGAACAGAGCTGTCTTATCAGGCTGAAGAGTGATTACGTTTGTTCTGGTATTCACTGCTGCATAGGTCTTTGAGATGACAGTGGTGGACTATTTGAGGGGCACCTTTACTTTGTTGGGGCACAGAGGAGGGGCACTATTGTGTTGAGAGGCCCTTTGTGAAGGCACAGAATACAGAAGGAGTACTACTACGTTGTTGGGCAGCAGAAGGGCACAATTACTTTGCATGGAACTTTGTTTGGGCACAGACAGGAACTATAACTCGGGGGCACAAAGTGACACTATTACTTTATGGGAGCACTGAAGGGGCACTGTTACTTTGCGGTAGCACAGCGGAGCACTATTTTTACTTTGTGGAGATATATAAGGGGCACTGTTACTTTGTAGAACATTTACTTTGCATGAGCACAGGGAGGGGGCATTAGTACTATGGGGAAGCACTGAGAGGAGGGGTACAAGCGAGATCGGAAGAGTGTACAAAGGTAATTGCATTGCAATCACTTCTTACTGTAAAAGATAACTTTAACTTGATAACTGCATTACTTAGAAGTATACTAGAGCCAAGCCACTGTATCTGTATTATAAAAGTTGTTTTATTGATGTGTGCTTCCGTCAATAAGAGCAGTGTTCAGATGTACAAAGTTCAAACATTAGTGGATTTCCAAAATTCTAGGAGAGCTGTATAGGTTGTATAGATCTGCATGCAATGAGTTCCCTCTAGTGGTAGTTATAGGGATTCTGAGTCTTGTGTGGAAACACCATGTATATGAACCATATCAAAATCAAATATCTATCAACAGAGAATGGGGCAGATTTACTAATCCTGGCTAATAAGTAGATAAAGCAAACTTGGGGTTCGTCCACATTTATGCCATTGGTTCCATTCACAGATTCTGTTAAAATCCAGGACAAAATAATATAGCATGTCGCACTGTCATGTTTGGGAAAACACTGGAGAGCATAACATAAGCCAGACAGACCCAGTTACAGTAAATGGTATCCATTCGGTACAATTAATTTTGGTTTTATGATGGAAAGGGCTTTTTGTTTTCCTGCTTCAATACAGAAACCGGAAAATAGAAACCCTAGTGGGGAGGTTAACGAACCCTTAAACCAAGCAGTCTAAAAAACGCCAAATTTACCACACTGGGGTGAAATTATTAAACAAATTTTGCCAGTTTTCTGGCACAGAAAAGTAGCTAATTTTGGCATAAGCCATATTTGCAACGTTTTGCTTCTCTCGCTACTTTTCAAAAGTAACCAGAAAAGTGGATAGGGTTAGGGGAGGGCCACCATCGGTAGAACGGATTTAACATTTACTATAATATATTTTAAAAAAACCTTTTGACATGTCATAGGGACACATCAAAAGTTTTGATTGTCAGAGGTTTGGGTACTGAGACCCCCATCGGTTACTTGAATGAAGCAGAAGCGCTCATCAGCACTGTCACTGCTTGTTAAGTGAAGACAGGCTTATAAAGTGCCGATTCCGTACGTCTGAATGTCAGCGCTGCAGCAGGAAGTAGAGAGAGGCAGGAAACCTGGCTGCACTGGAGCGTCAGGGGATCAATGATGTGAACATGCCTTTTGTTATACAATATGGAAAAAAAGGTTTGCTACCATGTTAGCCAGTAGAGTAAAGTATGATTGTTCTCAGTAAGAGAAACCAAGTAAGTTATCATATCTACAAGATTACTTGGTTTCTCTTACTGAGAACAATCACATTTTATATCTAATTGTTATATATGTTTAATAGTAATAATCTTTATTTGTATAGCGCCAACATATTCTGCAGAACCACGGTTACATAGTAATCAGTTGATGGAAACAATAGGGGTGAGGGTCCTGCTCCAACGAGCTTACATACTACAAGTAATGGGGTGATACAGAAGGTAAAGGGACTCGCGGTGTGCACGGTATGGCGAGGTGGGGAGTGTGGGATGCTATACACATAGGCAATGGTCAGACATTTAGCCATGTGACGGCAGAATAGGTGTGTCTGCAGGGGAAGTTGATGGTGGCTGGCAAGGATTGCAGTCAGTAGGTCAGGGAGCATGTTATCGGGCGGCGTACAGATGGGTTTGTTTAGGGAATGCGGTATGCCTCCCTGCAGAGGTGCGTTTTTAGAGCACGCCTGAAGTTCTGTGAGTCCTAGATTGCCCAGGTATCCTTTGGTAGTGCGTTCTAGAGGAGTGGTGATGCTCTGGAGAATTCTTGGAGGCGGGAATGAGAAGTACGAATTAGAGGGGCGCGCAGTCTAGTTTCGTTAGCAGAGCAGTGAGCCCAGGCTGGGTGATGGATTAAGTTGAGGGAGGCAATATAGGGGGGCGCTGCGCTGTGGAGGGCTTTGTGGATGAAGGTAGCGAGTTTAAATTGTATTCTGTATTTAACAGGCAGCCAGTGCAGTGACTGGCACAGGGCAGAGGCGTCCGAGTAGCGACTGGACAGGAAGATGAGCCTAGCTGCTGCATTCAGGATGGTTTGGAGAGGGTAGAGTCTGGTGCAGGGGAGGCCGATCAGCAATGAGTTGCAATAATCGAGCCGAGAGTGGATGAGGGCAACAATAAGCGTTTTTAGTGTGTCTGCGGTGAGAAAAGAGTGGATTCTTGCGATATTCTTGAGGTGCAGCTGACATGTTCGGGCAAGAGATTGAATGTAGGGGGTAAAGGAGAGATCGGAGTCAAATATGACCCCAATGCAGTGGGCATTCTGTCTGGGAGTTATGGTAGCGCCACACACCGAGATGGAGATGTCAAGATGAAGTTGGTTAGTGGAGGGTGGAAATACCAGTAGGTCAGTTTTAGAGAAGTTTAGTTTTAGGTAGAGGGAGGACATAGTGTTAAAGACAGCGGACAGACAGTCGGTGATGTTTTGAAGGAAAGGTTCAGAGATGTCACGGGAAGAGGTGTATAGCTGGGTGTCGTCAGCATAGAGGTGGTATTCGATGCCGAAACTCCTGATGGTTTGTTCAGTAGGGGCTATGTAGATGGAGAAAATGAGGGGGCCGAGGACCGAGCCCTGGGGGACCCCAACAGCAAGGGGAAGAGGAGTGGAGGTGGAGCCAGCAAAGAAGACGCTGAAGGAGCTGTCAGATAGGTAGGAGGAAACCCAGGAGAGAGCAGTGTCCTTTAGGCTGATGGAGCGAAGCATACTGAGGAGGAGTTTGTGGTCAACAGTGTTGAATGCTGCGAAAAGGTCAAGGAGGATCAGTAGGGAGTAATCGCCCCTCAATTTGGCTGTCAGGAGGTCGTTTGATACCCTTGTAAGGGCAGTTTCTGTCGAGTGTTGGGGTCGGAAGCCAGACTGTAGGGGGTCGAGGAGAGAGTTCTCTGGAAGCTTACAAGGCGGGAGTAAACTAGCCATTCTAGTTGTTTGGAGATGAAGGGGAGATTAAAAATGGGTCGGTAGTTGGCAGCATCAGTCGCGTCAAGAGTCGGCTTCTTTAGCAGTGGGGATATGATGCCATGTTTGAAAGAAGAGGGAAAGATGCCAGAGGTCAGAGAGAGGTTGAATATAGTGGTGAGATGGGAGATGATCACTGGGGAGAGGGATCGGAGGAGGTGTGAGGGTAGAGGGTCGCTAGCGCAGGTGGTGGGACGAGCAGAGGAAAGCAATTTGGGGACTTTTTCCTGTGTGGTTGGTCCGAGTACAGACAGTGAGCAGGAGCCAGATGCCGTGCTGACAAGACTAGGGTCAGGGCTAGTCTGGGTTTTGGAAATTATTTCCTGACAGATGTCATCAATTTTCTTTTTGAAGTAGACAGCCAGCTCTTCAGCACCGAGATAGTCACCGCCGGCTGTAGTTTAGGGATGAGAAGGGAGTGAAAAGTATCAGAGAGCCGTTTAGGGTTGTGCGATAGTGAGGAGACGAGAGAGGTGATGTAGACTTGTTTGGCATGGTGGAGGGCGAGGTTGTAGGTTCTGAGCATGAATTTGTAGTGGAGAAAGTCCGCGGACCTTTGTGACTTCCTCCACAGCCGTTCAGCACTTCTTTTTTTTAAAATTAGATATTTTTTATTGAACATTTCCAAATTTTCTTTTACATATTTCAAATATATTATCAGTCATCATTGTACATAACAGTTTCCCTCCCCAACCCCCTCCTCCCTCCCTCGGTCTCTGTCTTAACAATTGGTCCAGTATATATGAGTAGCTTAGGTTCAGTAAGTTCCATCTCGTGTTCTGGTTATGTTATAAATAGAGATGAGCGAACGTACTCGGATAAGCACTACTCGTGTTGTACTCGGGACGCTCCGCTGCTGACAGGTGAGTCGCAGCGGGGAGCGGGGCAGAGCGGGCGGGAGAGAAGAAGAGAAAGATCTCCCCTCCGTTCCTCCCCGCTCTCCCCTGCAGCTCCCCGCTCCGCAGCGCGTCCCGAATCTTTCAGCACGAGTACAGCGGTACTCGGATAAGGCACATTACTCGGACGAGTAGTGCTTATCCGAGTACGTTCGCTCATCTCTAGTTATAAACAAAGAGGGTTTTAAACGATAAATGTCCATTATAGTTCCATTGTTTTCTTTTCTCTCATCGTCCAGATACAAATGCAGATTGTTCCTGCTCGGCCCGGGGGGGGTGAACAAATGCCACCATCAGTTATTTGATCTCTCTCTCTATTCCGCCTCACATATTTCCGTGTACCATATGTCAACAAAGAGTTATTATTACCGTTGTTCTGTTTATCTGTTTCTTCTTTGTCACTAAACCATATATTTTTTTTCCCCCTCCCACACTCATCTTTTGTGGTTGTTTTCATTTATTTATTTATGGTCCTTTTATTTATTTACTTCCCCTTCCCTTCCGGGTTGGATTTCATAGTTACAGATGCTGACCCACACGGCATTCCATATCTCTCTCCGCCCGTGCACTTCCTATCCCACTAACTGTCCTAGATTTGCTCTGGTTTGAGCCTGTATCCATCTAAGCCATATATCGTAATATTTTGGGCTATTTTTGGTTTTAACATATATGTTTTTTTCCCATGGAAGTATTTGGGCAACTTTATTTTTAAATTCACCTATTGTGGGAGGGTCTTCATCCAGCCAGTGCTGCGCAATCGTTTTTCTTGCCATATATAGCAATCTGGCTACCGTTAGCTTTTCGTTTTCATCTAATGCTAAGTCGTGGATGTAGCCCAGAATGGACACAAACAGTGTGAGATCCAAAGTTATTCTGAATGTTGTATTAATTATTTCGCATATTTCGGTCCAATATCTATGTAGCTTTGGGCATCGCCACATAATATGGATTAGGTCTGCCGTGTGGGTCTTGCGCACATAGGGGAAGTTCTTATTCTGGGGTCCGGTATACTCTATGAATCAAGTATATTTGAGACAGCCTGTGCGACTTGCTCAGAGACAAACTAGGTATCATTTGTAGGATTTCCTCCCAGTGCGACTCCTCAATAGGGCCAATGTCCTCTTCCCATTTTGCCTTGGACCGAACCGAATCCTAAGTTTAGCTTTGCAAACCTACTGACCAAAAGGAGAGGAGGGGAAGGGGGGGGGGATTTATTGCTCTCCTTAGATAAGGCAAGCATCTCAACAAGGATGGGTGAAAGATGCCATTTGGTGGAGGTGAATGGCAGAAATGACTAAAAGGTTCAGCTTGGAGTGGGATGATGCAGAAATGGACGTACCAAATGCAGACAGGAAGAATGCAAAAATACACAATTCATTTATAGTATGCCGAGGAATTTTATATCATTACAAGCAAGGCGTAGAAAGTGTCTAAAAACCTAATAAGTGTGGTGCACGGCATCTGCAAAAGGTTTGTTTCAGCAGAGTCAGAATTCTGTAGCATTGAGCTTAGTAAATTTCCTTAACGGCTATTAACCCTTTCCAATCCAATTTGTATCCTGGTTTTCCTAGGGGTCTTACTCTTTCTGTCGTTATACAACGGTGCTATCTGCTGGCTAAGGCCAGTACTGCATGAGGTGACACGTTGGATAGGTTCTGACAGCAGAGAGGCTGGCAATATACAGTAAGAGAACCCCGATGGACGTCTTCAAACATCGGAGCTGTACAGCCTTAAATCATAAGGTCTTCAGACGTCAGACAGTTGATTGGAAAAGGTTAAATGAAAATGAAAAGAATGGTCATATTGAAGGGAGATTTAGACAATATGGATGGGCAGTGCTTGGTGTTACATAAAGTAACTTGGTTCATTTAGTCCAGCTTTACATGGGTGGATTTGCATTGCAGAATCCGGATTGGACGTCCGCCTCCAGGATCCGCAGCAAATACCTTCTATAGCATGCTGAGGAAAAGCGCTTTTTCCTGCACGCGAGCAAAAAAACCAATTGTGATTTTCCACTTGCGGAGGGGAAAAAAATAAAATTGCAGCATGCTCTATTTTTGCACGATCCCACACGGACTGCTTCCATTGAGGTCAATGGAAGCCGTTCGACCCACGGTCAGTGCAAGAAAAGCAGGAGTTTAAAAAAACAAAACAAACAAAAAAAAAAGTGTACTGCTAATGTCCAACCGCGAGCTGTGCGGACCATCTTCAGTAGAGAAGAAGAAATGAGAGGTACACACAGACGCCGGATGGGCACAGGGTCGGTCGTGTACAGCTGGCCTTATTGTTAAGCACCCCATCAATAGTGTTTACTATACTGTTTATTATTATACTTCCCTACTGTAGTAGACCTAAAATACTGAATATATTACTGCGTGGAATACAAGGAGTTAAAGACTGAGAATGGAATGCATTTTGGGAAAAGCTGAAAACTTAGGTCCACAGGTAATCGAGGTTAGTTGCCATGACAACACCAGAAATTTACACCGGGCAACCCAGTACCAATATTTTACAGAGAAACATGAAAGTGATGTGAAGGAGGAGATGAGACCACACTAACATGGGTGAGATATGGAATATGGTGAGATATGGAATAGTCAGAAAACATTTAGTTAAGAAGCTTCCAATATTTACTTCGTTGAAGGAATTTATATACAAAAAAAATCTAGAAAACATTATTTGGAACGATTAAAAACATAATTTAATTCCTATTTAAATGTTTTAGGGTTAATGCCCATGGCCGTATTTCTGCCACAGCTATTAGGTTCTATTGAACCTAATAACTCAACGTTCACGCTGCAGAATTCTACTGCGGAATTCCACAGGGTGAAAGAAACCGTGGCATGCTCTAATTGCCACAGAAAAACATGCGGCCGGCTTCTATTGTAGTCAATGGAAGCCGTCCGTCACGCTATATTTCCGCTGTGAGCACAGCGGAAGTATCGTGTGATTACGCATCCTTGCCCATCGCAGGCGTCATCCCACACTACCAGAACATCACGCGCTCTACTGCGCATGTGCACCGCCTTGGCAGGAGAGTATGGGGTCTTTGGGGGACGCTGTGACGGACTCCACTGCGATATTCCACTGGCAGAGTCCATCACGGCCGTGGGCATGAGGCCTAAGATTGAGAACCTTATAAATTCAGAGAACATCGAGGCTTAGCTTTTAGTTCCCAAATGTCCCAGGTGGCAATCGTACAGAATGTTTACCTGTATTTCCAGCAGAAGTTCTCAGATTGTGTTGTATAAAGGAATACATTGTCACTTAAATCACTGCACCTCACAACGGTAGCAAAGAGGAGAAGTGACCCCAGTGCTACACTGTGTAGCCATGCCCAGAGTGGAGATCTACTGCGTATTAGTGTATCTTGACGCCACTACAAGTAGAGGTGGAGCCAAGATACTAGGAGTGTGACAGGGGGTTGACGCCACCTGTTACTGATTGGCTGTCGTGCATTCTCCCCCACAGGTCCCGTAGCCACCGCCGGCCATCGTGGAGGAAGGTGAGAGGCGCCGCTCGGCCCTTCTGAGCGGTGCTGGGCAGCGGACAACGCTGTGCAGGAAGGTCAGAGCGTTAAGTCTGCACTCTGCTGGGCAGCGGACGAGGCGATTGCGGGAAGTGACACCGGTTGGTCTGCAGTCAGCAGCGCTGCTGTGCGACGGAGCGGTGACCAGCGGGCCGCCCAGAAAGAGACCATCTTAATTGATCTCCGCCACTCTTCCGCTAAATGGACTCACCAGCCCGGCCCGCAGAGGTGCGCTGACAATGTGCTCCTTCATTGTCGGCTGCCGCGCTGCTACCTCCCTCGCTCAGACTGCTGCCATGCACAACAGCAGGACAGCTAACACGGCCGAAGTAAGGACGCCAGCGGGAGGAGCAGCCGAACCACTGGCAGGCAAGTAGCTGGGACACTGCTGCCGGCAAGAGGCAGAGCAGTTGCGGCATTAATCCGCTGGGGATAATCACAGCAGCAGAAGGTGGGAGACTGCAGCCAGGAAGAGCCACAGCAGGGCCGGCATCATATACTCCTGCAGTGGCTACAGGACCTGTGAGAGCCAGGACGGAGAGAATGCAGGACAGCCAATCAGTAACAGGGGGAGTCAACCACCTGTCAAATTCCATGCATCTTGGCTCCACCTGTACTTCTGGTGTCGTCAAGATACACTAATGCCGATCTACTGTATAGCCATTTACACACAAGGCAGTTTAGTACAGTTTTAGTTTTTTTTAATCAAAGTCAACTAAACACTGACAACTGTTAGACCTCTCATGTCACTCCACATTCACTGCTGAATAAAAAGTGAGCCTACAGTTTTCTGTATATATTCGATTCTGGCAACTGCAACAGATGAATGGCTGTCTGTTACAGCCAGGCTTCTGCTGCAAATTGTCATGCGAGTATGGATCAAAGTGTGATTGTTCTCAGTAAAAGAAATCAGGTAATCTTGTAGATAGGATACCTTTTAATGGCTAACAAAAATACATAATGTTACAGCAAGCTTTCGGGTACTTCTTATTGCCCCTTCATCAGGCTGAAATGAAATTGGTTTGGATGGGACACAAATATAACCATACAAATGCAGAGGGGAGGGAGGTGCATCCCTCTAGATCTGAATGCGGTTGCCTCTGAATCCGTGTTACAGCTCACAAGATTCATCCTCACACACAATTATTTCTCCTTTGGCAAAAAGATATTACTGCAATTCACCGGAACCGCCACGGCAGTAAAATGGCACCGCAATATGCCAAGCTTTTCATGGCAAAACTGGAGAGTGACTATCTGGCCTCCTGTTCCAGCAAACCATTGGCCTACCTCTGCTACATTGATGACATTATAATTATCTGGACCAAACACCGAACAAGAATTAATAAAATTCCACCAGAGATTCAATGCATTCCACCCCACCATAAACCTGACATTAAGCTACTTGCATATCGAAATAAACTTTCTGAAACACCATCATAAAAATTTCAAACAACTCAATACAGACATCCCTATACCGCAAACCAATTGATCGTTCCACATACCTCAGATGGGATAGTTTCCATGCTAAGCACATCAAAAATTCCATTGTCTACAGCCAGGCCATCAGATACAACCAGATCTGCTCCAACCCAACAAACAGAGGAACATTTACACAATCTCAAAAAGACATTTTTAAATCAGGGCTACCATCCCACCTCAGTTGATGACCAAATCACCAGAGCCACCAGGATACCCAGGAATCAACTACTCCAATACAAGGAGAAAGAAAAAAATGGATTCACAGCTAGAGGTACTAAGGAAGACTACAAAGAAACTCCATCCTACCCTACACAAGGATGACTGTCTGAAAACCCTATTCCCAGATCCTCCCCTCCTATGTTACAGGCAACCTCCTAATTTGAGGAACTGTATAATCAGGAGTGTATTGTCCTTGGCCACACAAAAGAACTTATCCCTGTAATGTAAGGAGCTACAAGACCTGCTCACGTGTACTGACTGACTGAGGACAGGATACGGATTCCCAACACACAGCAGGACTAAGATCCCCAGGACATTCACATTTTTGTGGTCACGGACATAGCATAGAGCAGATAAGAGTTATCATACTGAAAGGCAATTTCAAATCACAGCGTCACAGAAGAATTTTGGAGTATAAGTTTATGGCCATGTTTGACACTCTCAAGAATGGAATGAAACTCAGCCCGGGTTTCTTGCATAAGTGGAGAATACGAAAAGTCTGAAGAAGGAGGTCAAGACAGGTGCCCTCTTCCCAATCATTGTTTGTTTGTTTTTTTTAATAAAAATTTAGAAATTGATTGTAAGAATGTTGTCATCCAATAGGTGGTGCTGCAGAAGTAGTGTACCAGACATAAAACTGTCACATTCCTCAGCTCAGTGGACTGATTAAGTATTTATCTTTTTGCTCAGATTGTCTAGTGTTATTTTAAGTCTTAAATTTCTGTGTGTGAACAGTTATTTAGGTAATTTGTATGGTTATATTTGTGGCCCATCCAAACCAGCTTCATTTTAGCCTGATAAAGGGTCGATAAGAAGAACCCGAAAGCTTGCTGTAACAACATGTAAAAAAAAAACCCGTTTCGGCGCGGGACAACCCCTTTAACATTACTTTTCAGCATTTTGAGGAGCACTTTGTTTTCCTGCACCAAGCCAAGTTTGCAGAGGCTCATAAGTGTCAGAATAATAGATACACCCACAAATGACCCCATTTTAAAAACTACACCCCTTAGTGTATTCACTGAGGGGTGTCATGAGTATTTTGACCCCACCAGTTCTTTTCAGGAATTAGTTCAATTTAGGGGACAAAAAATAAAATTTCATATTTTTGCAAATATGTCATTTTAAAGACATATTTTTTTCCTATAGAGCCCATGAAAATGAGGATTTACACACCAAAATGGATACCCCCGTTTCTCCCGTGTTCAGAAACATACCCATTGTGGCCCTAATCTTATGTCTGGATGCATAACGGGAGCCAAAATGAAAGGAGTAGTCGGTGTCTTTCAGAACATAAATTTTGCTTGAAGGCATTTTAGGCCCCATAGCACTTTTGTAGAGCTCTTGAGTGGCCAAAACCAAAGAGAACCCCCACAAGTGACCCCATTTTGAAAACTAGACCCCTTAACGAATTTATCTAGGGGTGTACTGACCATTTTGACCCCACAGTTTTTGAATGAATTCAAGCCAAGCAAAAGGAAAAAATTGTGATTTTCATTTTTTTGTCAATTCTGTCATTTTAAAAACAGCTTTTTTTGTACAGCACACGCATGAATCAAGCCTTTCATCTCAAAATGGATACCCCTGTTTCTCCCGTGTTCAGAGACATACCCATTGTGGCCCTAATCTTATGTCTGGATGCACAATGGGGCCCAAAACGAAAGGAGTAGTCGGTGGCTTTAAGAACATAGATTTTCCTTGAAGGAGTTTTAGGCCCATAGCACTTTTGTAGAGCTCTTGAGCGGCCAAAATCAAAGAGAACCCCCACAAGTGACCCTATTTTGAAAACTAGACCCCTTAATGAATTTATCTAGGGGTGTACTGCCCATTTTGAACCCACAGTTTTTGAATGAATTGAAGCAAAGCAAAAGGAAAAAATTGTGATTTTTGTTTTTTTGGCAATTCTGTCGTTTTAAAAACTGCTTTTTTGGTACAGCACACACATGAATGAAGACTTGCACCCCAAAGTGGATACCCCTGTTTGTCCCGTGTTCAGAGACATACCCATTGTGGCCCTAATCTTTTGTCTGGATGCACAACGGGGCCCAAAATGAAAGGAGTAGTCGGTGGCTTTCAGAACAGAAATTTAGCATGAAGGTGATTTAGACCCCATTGCACACTTGTAGAGCCCTTGAGCGGCCAAAACGACAGGAGAACCCCCACAAATGATCCCATTTTGAAAACTAGACCCCCTAACGAATTTATCTAGGGGTGTACTGTGTATTTTTACCCTACAATTTTTGAATAAATCTAAGCAAAGCAGTAGGAAAAAAATTACAATTTTCATTTTTTTGGCAGTTGTATCAATTTAAAAACAGTTTTTTTTGTACAGCACACATAGGGATGAAGACTTTCACCCCAAAATGGATACCCCTGTTTGTCCCGTGTTCAGAACCATACCCCTTGTGGCCCTAATCTACTTAAAGGACGCATGGCTAGGCCTATAATGGAAGGAGCACCCGTTGGATTTTAGGGTACAACGGAATAAATTCCAGGCCCCATTGCCCACTTATAGAGTCATTGAGCGTCCAAAACTATAAAGACCCCCACAAATATCCCCATTTTAAAAACTAGACCCCTTAACGAATTCATCTAGGGGTGTACTGCGTATTTTGACCACACAGTATTTGAATACATTTCAGCAAAGCAGAAGAAAAAAATTACAATTTTCATTTTTTTGGCAATTTTGTCAATTTAAAAACTTTTTTTTTTTGTACAGTTTACATAGGAATGAAGACCTTCACCCCAAATGGATACCCCCGTTTGTCCCGTGTTCAAAAACATACCCATTGTGGCCCTAATCTACTTACAGGAAACATGGCAAGGCCTGTAATGGAGGGAACACCAGTTGGATTGCAGGGCATAACTGAATAAATTCCAGGCCCCATTGCTCATTTGTACGGAATAAAAATGGACTCCCTAAAATCCCCCCCCCCCCCCCTCCACGCCCTTTTCGGCGTTCCCCAAATCTTAGATAAAAGTAATAATGTGAACTGTGTAGTATTTCCAAAGACGGGTAATTATGGAGGCTGGTTGGGATGGGCACATGGGGTATCCCCCCTCCTCTCATGCTTTTTGGGAGTCATTTTTTGACCTCAGTGGCGGGGATGGGGTGTAAAAAGTGGCGCTCTGTGAGTCTCCGTAAGCTTGATGAGGTGCGGCGGTCTCACACAGAAGGCGCTCAACAAGCTGCTCCTGGAACTGCAGGAAGGCGAGCGTTCCCGGGGCTTCTTGTAAATTGCGTATTACAGGTAGCGGTCTGAATAACGCCGGGCTCACACAGCCGTAGGTGGATCCCGTCTGTGAGCCCGGCTGTGACCCTGCGTAAGGCCGCGTAATGTACTGCGCATAACTGCGTACTTACACGGGCGGTCATGCGCAGTACACTTTTTTTTTTGTTGTTTGTATTTCCCGCACCGTCGCTTAGCGATGACGCGGGTACCCGCAGCCCGTATACAACGTAGTTGCGTATGGGCTGCGGGTATATCCATGACCATGGAGCACAATGGGCTCTATGTTGTAGATATCCGCGGTAAAATAGAACCTGCTGCGTTCTTTTCTGCGAGTGGATTACATAATTCCAACCCACTAATGTGAGCGGAATTGTGTAATCCAATGCGATTGATCTGCGTATTACCGCTAATCAAACGCATGCGGAATCCGTAATTCCTATCCGGTCATGTGAGACCGGCCAAAGGTAGATCGCTACCATTTTTTCACGTGACCTGGGACCGCTCAACGAGGCCACCCGTCACTGCTCCAGGCTCTCGGTGACCGTTGGTCGCCGAGAGCAAGGAGATATTAAGTTTCCTGTGCTCCCCGACTCCTGCACATGTGTCCGGTGTTTTGCCAGCGGTCGCATGCGCAGAATACGGGAAAGTTCACGGAAGAAGATTGCATCGGGGTGCAAATATGGAGGCCTCCGGTAAAAAATTTTATCTCCTCTCACCGATCGCATCAGTGAGGGGAGATGAAGCTTCACCTTTTTTTAACTTTTACGTGATCGCCATTATTCTTTGGATAACGGCGAACACGTGATCAGGAACCGCTCACCGCGGCCCTCCGTGAAATCTCCAGGCTCTCGGCTAAGTTTTGTAGCCAGGAGCAGGGAGATTTTAAAAAACCACGGCTTTTGCGCATGCGCCTGCCACATTGGTGACGAGCGCGTGCGCAGAAGCTGGGTTGAGGTCCGCGGATAAATCCGCAGGCCTTAGGTACGTCATTTCATCCTCCCTCACGGATATGATCCGTGGGGGGAGATGAAACGCAAGCTTTTTTTAACTTTTTAAAACTTTTTTTTCACTTTTTGAACTTTTTTTTTTTTACCTTTTACCCGTTTTTTTATTTTTTTTTTTTTACTTTTTGCACTTTTTTTTTTACTTTACATGATCACTGTCATCCATTGGATGACAGTGATCATGTCCCTGGTGACATCCCTCTGCTCTTGGCTACACATGGCAGCCAGGAGCAGAGCAATTTTGAATTTCCCGGGGCTCGAGCCCCTCTGTGCACGCGCCCGATGTCAATCATCGGGCGCGCATGCGCAGACGGGGATTTCGGGTCCCGGGACATCGGGACATCGCAGAGGACCGGGGGTGAGTATCTTCACCTCCCCTCATGGATCCGATCCATGAGGGGAGGTGAAACTTTACTTTTGTTTTACTTTTTAAACTTTTTCGCGATCACCGCTATCGCAATGGATAGCGGTGATCGCGGGCCCGGGGACCGCTCACAGTGGTCCCCGGTAACACCTCCTGGTTCCCGGCTACCTTCAGGAGCCGGGAGCCAGGAAATTTTAAATTTGCCGGGGACACCCGGGCTTCTGCGCGTGCGCGTGATGTCATCGTCAGGCGCGCATGCGCAGAAGACCGCCGGCGGGTCCGGGAGGACCAGATCTCCGGGGGACACCGCCGACAAGCCGTGTGAGTATTTTCAGCTGCCGTGATGGATCCGATCCATCATAGCAGCTGAATTACTACTTTTTTACACTGTTTTATTTACTTTTTTGCGATCGGCGCTATTCATTTTATAGCGCCAATCGCAATGCCGGGGGGATCTGCCCGCATCCTGGGATGACAGCTCCATGCTGTCGGCTACCTGCGGGCACCGACAGCATGGAGCCGTCACGTCCTCAGGCCAATGGGCATCAATCCAAAGAGGATGCATAAAACTACGTCCTCTAGGTTTAAGGCCCACTTTCTGAGGACGTAGTTTCCCGATGGGGCCGTCGTTAAGGGGTTAAACTGGGTATCATATTGCAGCAGAAAGAAATCCAGCCGACAATTGATATACATAGTAACACAGTATGTTAGGCCGAATGAAGACAATGTCCATTTAGTTCAGCCTGTTTCTACACCTTCCTTGTTGATCCAGAGGAAGGCAAAAAAAACCCAGAGGCAGATGCCAATTTAGTTCATTTGAGGAAAAAAATAGCTTCCTGATTCCATAATGGCAGTCAGCATAATCCCTGGATCAACATTTGAGTTTTACCTAACTCCAAGACCCGGATCAACAATCCCACTGGTCACCTAATGTCTATATCCTGTAATATCATAGCGCTCTAAAAAGAGGTCTAGTCCCCTCTTAAACTCCTCTACCTATTTTGCCATCACCACATCCTCTGGCAGAGAGTTCCACAGTATCACTGCTCTTATGGTAAAGAACCCCTTTCTGTGTTGGTAATGAAACATGCTTTTTTCTAGACATAGTGGATGCCCTCTTGTTACCTTTGCAGTCCTTGTATTGTCCCCTAATATATTTATACATAGTTATTTGGTCACCTCTTAACAGTCTTTTTTCCAGGATGAATAATCCCAATTATGTTAGCCCCTCTGGGTATTACAGTTCTCTCATTCTGTTTATGAATTTAGTTGCCCTTCTTTGGACCCCCCTAGCAGTACCCCATTTAGTGCATATTCGTTGCATCCATTTCTCCTGCCCATGTGCATAACCTTACATTTATCAATATTGAACTTCATTTGCTCTTTTTTAATCCAAGCTCCCAGCTTATCTAGGTCCGTTTGTAGCCGCATATTGTCCTCCTTTACATGAATTATCTTGCATAATTTCGTATAATCTGCAAATCGTAAATATCATCTGATATTTTACTGTGCAGTCCTTCTATCAGGTCAATAATAAATAGATTGAACAGAAGGGGGCAAAATACTGAACCCTGTAGCACCCCACTAGCAACGGTGGCCCAATCAAAGTACGAACCATTTATTACCACCCTCTGCTTTCTATCTCTGAGCCAGTTATTTACCCAGATACACACATTTTCGCCTAGTCCGAGCTGTCTGTAGAAAAAAAACAGATATACGAGATCAATAGACTCTCCCAGGTCCAGCCTAGAGCTTACTTCATTGTAAAAGCTGATCAAACTGGTCTGACATGATTGACTTCACATAAATCCATGCTGATGAAGAGTTATACCGTTGTTCTCCTTGAGGTATTCCAGGATGGCATCTCTCAGAAACCCCTTGAATATTTTTCCAATTATTAAAGTGAGACTTACCGGCCTGCAGTTACCAGGTTCTCTTTTAGACCCCTTTTTGTATATTGGGACCACACTGGCAAAGCGCCAATTGTGTCCCTAAATATAAGGAATAGCTGTCTATCTATTACGTTTCTTAAATCCCTTAGAACCCTCGGGTGTATTCCCTCTGGGCCCGGCGATTTATTCATTTTAATCCTTCTTAACCGACTCTACACTTCCTCCTGGGTTAGACATGCTATACTCAGAGGGGCGTTTGTTTTATTCCCCTGCATCTTGTGTGACATTTCTTTTTCATTCGTGAATACACTTGAGAAAAAGTTATTTAATAGATTTGCCTCCCCCCTTCCCCCTATCGTCTTCTATGGTTTCTCCTGCATTATTTGTTGAGGGGCCACTGCTTTCACTACAAATCCTTTTATCATTTATATAATTGAAGAATATTTTAGTGTTTTTTTGCTTTCTTTGATTTTTGATCTTGATCCTTACATAATTTTTTTCCCTGTACGTTTTTGGCGCTTTTTTGCTTACTTCTTGTTTTAGTAATTTAAATGCTTTCTCTTTTTGCTTGTTGCCCCCCATACAGTCTTGTTGAGCCACATTGGTTTCCTTCTACTTGTAGTTCTTTTATTTTTAAAGGGTATGAACTGCTCACATAAGGTAATTAGGATGTTTTTAAACTTCTCCCATTTGTCGTCTGTGCTGTTATTTTTGAGGATGTTGTCCCAAATAATGCTCCCAAGAGTAATTCTGAGCTGATCAAATTTTGCTTTACTGAAGTTTAGTTTTTTTGTTGCTCTCTGATAAGGCTTCCTATTGAATAACAGCTGAAATTTACTTTTATTGTGGCCACTTTTTCCTAAGTGTCTCTCAACCTGCACCCCCATTATTCGGTCCGGTTTGTTAGTTAATACTAAGTCCAGAGTGGCCCTGGCTCTGGTTGGCTCTCGCACAAGTTGAAAAAGGTAGTTATCTTTAACTCTTTCCAATCCAATTTATATCCTGGTTTTCCTAGGGGGCTTACTCTTTCTCTGTCGTTATACAACGGCACTATATGCTGGCTAAAGCCAGTACTGCATGAGGTGACACGTTGAATAGGCTCCGACAGCAGAGAGGCTGGCAATATACAGTAAGAGAACCCCGACCGACGTCTTTCAACATCGGAGCTGTACAGCCTTAAATCATAATGTCTTGAGACGTCAGACAGTGGATTGGAAAGGGTTAATTATTCTCACAAACTTATCACCCCTATGAGATTTACAGGTTTTGCCTTTCCAAATTATATCCAGATAGTTAAAGTCCCCCATAATAATTACTTCATTGCGGTTTGACACCTCTTCTATTTGTCTTAATAAGTTTTCAGTTACTTCTGTCGCTTTTAGTGGCCTATAGAACACCCCTATCAGGATCTCCTACACCTATATCTTCTCGTAGCTTCAGCATTAAGTACGATTTAACACACACACACACACACACACACACACACACACACACACACACCCCTTTCTGGTTGTCATGGTCTCTTCTGAAGAGATTGTAACTCTGTAGGTTAGCTGCCCAATCGCACTTATCAAGCCATGTTTCCGTTATTCCCACTATATCGTACAATTTATATGGTGGTGTTACTCTTTATTTTCACTGTTCTAACTTTTGTCCTATTAGCTATACTGCCAGTTTTAACTGTAATAACCCCACCTCCTGCTCTACCCCCAGTCCCATTACTTGGTCCCAGGTCGCTGTCTACACTATCTATGCCCTATTTCTCTTGGTGCCCTCCCCCCTGGTCCCTAGTTTAAACACTCCTCCAGCCTTCTAGCCATCTTCTTCCCTAGCACAGTTGCACCCTCCCCACTGAGATGCAGCTCATCCCAATGGTATAGCCGATAGGAAAAACAGCCCAGTTTTCCAGAAACCCAAACCCCTCCTTCTTAAACCAACTCCAGAGCCACTTGTTTACCTCCCTAAGATCCTGCTGCCTTTCTAGTGTGGTTTGTGGTGCAGGTAGTATTTCCGAGAAAACTACCTTGGAGGTCCTCGCCCTAAGCTTGGATCCTAGGTCCCCGAAATCGTTTTTGAGGGCCCTCCATTGACCTCTAATTTGTTCATTGGTGCTAATGTGCATGATCTGCAGGATCCTCACCAGCCCCTCCCAGTAATCTGTCAATCTGATCCGCGATGTGTCGAACTTGAGCGCCAGGAAGACAACAAGCTGTTCGCTGATCCCGGTCTTTGTAGCAGATTACCCTGTGTGTCAGATTTGTTTCTTATTAAAGTTCATTTTTTTTTATTAACAGAAAAATAAACGGGAATGGGTTGCCATGGCAACGAGAGGACTAGGATGGGTCTCCAAGCCTGGCATAGCTATCTGTGTACGACAAGACATAATACACTGAAGTGTATTATCTGAGCAATTATAGGACTGCATTTTCAAGTCCGCTATAGGGGCGCAGAAAAATGTATTGCTACGTCTGTAATGACCCATACAAAAAATTGAATCCATCTTTTTTTATGCTGCATAGTAGGTACTGTAAAATCAAAGCCAACGTTCTGTTTCTGTTCATTACACCTCCCAAAAGCACACAGTAAAAGTGATCAAAAAACTTGTATGTACCCCAAAATGATATGAATAAATACTAAAACTTCATGCAAAAGACAAGCCCTCACATAACTCCATTGATGGAAAAATATAAAACTTATGGGTCCTTGAATGCAGCAATGTAAGTCATTTTTCAGAAAAGGGGATATTATTGTGCAAAAGTGGAAAAACATCTTATAGATCCTCCAGAAAAAAGAAAAAAAGTATGGTGAGCATTTTAAGGGGAAAAAACAATGGCAGAATTGATTATCTTTCGGTCTGTCCACCGATAATAAAAGATATTCAATGCATTATACAAGATGTACCCCAAAATGCTACCAATAAAAACTACAGCTTGCTATTCAATAAACAAGCACTGATAAGGCTAGATTAATGGACAAATGAAAAAGCTATGGTTTTTGTAAGGCCGAATGCACACGGCTGGGGTCGGACTCCGAATGCTGGATACCGCAGCAGAATCAGACCCAGTGCCGGCCGGTGACCCCCGCCGCGTACCTCTCTGTGCTGCGGATGTGCCAAGTGACACGCCTCCGCACATGCACAGGGCAGGGAATGTCGCACCAGCAATGACACGGATCTGTGGCAATTTTGAATCGCCACGGTTCCAACGGCTTCCATTGACTGCAATGGATGCCGTCCGTGCGAGTCCCACGCAAAAATAGAGCATGCTGCGACCCTTCCTCCACGAGCAGAAATTGATTTCCACTCATGCACGTGGAAGAATCATTTTACATTGCATGCTATGGACGGATATTGCTGTGGAATACGTGGCCAGATGCCAGTCGCGGATTCCGCAGCAAAAATCCACCCATGTGCATTGGGCCTAAAGTGGAAATGAAACATTCCTCCCCCCACCCCAAAAAAAAAAAAAAAAAAAAAAAAAAAAAATCACTGGATAATTAAAGGGAAACTATCTCCAGGTTTATGCTGCCAGAACCATACCCCCAGACACTGTACCCCATATGAGTGTGCTTGTGTATAAGGAGAGAGCTGTTAGTCAACATGCTGTGGGTGAGGAGAAGCCCACTTCTTTGACTCAAGAGGTCTGTTCCAAGTCAAACTTTAAAGTCTGTCTATATTGAAATGGGGGCATTGGGCATACCTGTCCCGGGTTCATGCTGCTAATGGTTCGGGCAGCATGAATCTGGTGGCAGATCCTTGTATTGTGGAATGCGGAACAAACCGCCTCCAGTTTCCGCAGCAAATACCACCAATAGCATGCAGTGCAAAAACGATTCTTTATGCACATTTGGTTTCCACTCGCAGGTGAAAATTCGCAGCATGCTCCATTTGAAGTCAATGGAAGCCTGTCTGACCCGCGGCCCGTCTACAATTGCGGTCGGGCCGCGGCTTCCGTGGGAAAGTAGTAAGCAAAAGACCACGGCACTCACTCTACCCCACCAGAGTAAAATACTAGGGGGGAGGCAAATTAGAGAAAAATAGTATTTTTAAATAGAGGAGAATCTTAGTTCTCTGTAGCGAAAAAAATCTAGTTAGATAGATGCAGAGCCACCAACAGGGCTATGGACAGAAGCCCCTTGGGGAAACACGTATAGCAGAAAAGGTGGCAGCATATAGTGATGCACAAAAAAAACTCCTTGTCTAAAGGAACATGCTTTATTGTTTCATAGTTTAAAAATTAGGCTTCCGTGGGAAAAGCATGAGTTAAAAAAAAAACTCAGTACTGCCCTGGTTTGACGGCGAGCCATGCAGACCATCCGCAGTACAGAAAAGAAGAAAAAATAGGTACGTGCGGATGCTGGCTGGGCCCAGGGTCGGATTCCGCTGTGGGCTCTCGCATGCAGAATCCGACCCGCCCATGTGGAGGCGCTCTTACACAATGTCTGCAGGGGATCTCCATGGCCAGGTTTTATTTTTTTCTTTTAGCTCTTTCTTTAAAGGGGTTGTCCCGAGAAAGCAAGTGGGGTTAAGCACTTCTGTATGGCCATAATAATGCACTTTGTAATATACATCGTGCATTAAATATTGGCCATACAGAAGTTATTCACTCACTTGTTTCCGTCCTCGCGCTGTCTCTGCGTCCCCGTCGCCATGGAGCCGTCTAATTTCTTCCTCAGCAGTCTGTTTTAGACGCGCTTGCGCAGCCTGTACTCTCCCCGCTGTGAACGAGCCGCTCCAGCGTGCCCGCGCGATACAGCTCATCTGCGCATGCGCAGACGAGCTATCACTGCACGGGAGCGCGCAGGGGCGGCCATTCAGCTCCCGGCCTCCCTTTGAATACTGGTGAAGTCACAGTCAAGGCTTTCACCCAGGACCAGCAGCAGCCAGCCGGGACCATCAGCCAGCAGCCGCCAGCCATACATTCATTACAAGAGCACGCCTCCACCGATGACGTCAGTCACCTGCTCACGTGACCGGCGTCTCGGGAGCGCGCATGAAAGCCTCCTGGAAGCGCGGTGCACCGTGGGACGCACCCTGGGACATCACAGGTGCCATCTTGGAAGAAGAACTTTATAAGTTATTATTTCTTCAAAACGGTAAGTAGGAAGCGGTTTATAACCGCTTTAAAGGGCTGCTTTATGCCGGGGGGTGACAGGGGGAATGGGCTAATTGAAAATTTTGAGGTTTTGGCTCATTTCAACCCCTTTAACTCTTAAAACCTTCTATTCCTACTTCACCATGAGACAAGACACTTTATTTTGAAGAATTCCTCATCATAAGACAGCACAGTGTCCATATGAACTAATGCATGAATCTGCCAAACACTACAGCTGGCACACAATGTAATGTCTTGTTCACATATGTATTAGGACTCGTTAGTGCTTTCCATGTCTCTGTTCCATTATTGAAGCGGAGAAACAGGATGAAAACTGAAATAAATGTTTTCACTTTTTTCCTCATTGATTTCAGTGGGTTTAAAAAAGAAAGTGAAAGCTTTGCGTTTGCTTCTGTTCTATTAGGTTTCCATTTTTTTTAACGGATATTTATAGGAGTGGCACAACAAAGGATTGGGCATACTCAAATCCAACATGCCCAGAACTAAATTTCCCCACCATCTGGTGCTTATTTTGCCAGCTGACAAAAAAAACAAACAACCCACTTTGGGAATCCTAGTTCTTGTAAAATAAGAAATAGGATAGTGGCACATAGCAATACGTACTAGCTAAAGCAATGCCTGTAAGCCAGCCACAGTACAGTGCCCCCTGGCAATGCGAGCCATAGTGCTGCCATAGAAGTGCAAGCTACAGGTAACAACATAGTTTGGGCGGTTGAATAAAGACATATGTTCATCCATCCAGCTCTAGCAATAAACCTGTAGTGTTGATCCAGAGGAAGGCAAAAAACTTAAGTGAGGAGAAGCCAGTTTATATTTAGGAAAAAAAATTCTTCCTGGCTCTCAATCTGATAATTAGAATAAATCCCTGGATCAACAACTCTTCTCTAGTAATTTAGGGACTACAACTTTTAACATTTGGACACTGAAGCCGCTTTCACACGGGCAACAAAATTGCATGATTTTCTAACAATGCAACTGCGCCACAAATCGCATGCATGCTTTCCTATGGGTTCTTTCACATTAGCGATGTTATGTAGGCAGCTACATTGCAAAAAAAACCCCAAAAAAACACTGCGGCATACTGAATATTGCCGCAATTTGCAATGTTGTGTGGCCCATGTTTCCCTAAGGAGCCTTCGCCTACAGTTTTTGTACGGTGTATTGCAGCTTTTACAGTAGGTAGTCTTACTGTGTGTCCCCAAAATAAGCTAGCTGCATTAAAAAAATTTTTTTAAATCAATCAATGCAGTGCTCGATGAACCAATCACAGCCATAACATTGAATGGCTGTGATTGGTTAATTGATTGGTTCTCGAGCGCCATGGCTCAGCCAATCAGAGCCAGTGCTTCCTGGAGGTGGTATTTATGAACCCCCTGACCAGGAAGCGGCAGCTGAAGACTGCAAACAAATGTGCCACAGCTTCAGAAGTGCAGTGGAGCGGACAGTGCCAGTTAGGTAATGTATTGTTTGTTTTTACATGCAACTAGGGCTTATTTTTTAAGCCCCTTCACCCATCTGAAAATCCCAGCAGAAGAGCGTTATAAAGTTGCGTGACAAAATCATATCACCACGAAAAAACATAGCAAAATCACACAGAAATCATGAGATTACAGCTGCAATATCACGCCACTCTTCTCGCAGCGATATCTATGTCCTGTAAGGGCAGGAAAGAGGCCTGAACGGGTAACTAAACTTTTTTACATTTAATAGTGACATGTCAGAAGATTTGATCAATAGGTGTCCAGGTACTGAGCCCCACATGAAAGGCAAACATACTTGGCGGGTGCTGGCTGTTTCTGACTGCTGACACCATTGTATCTTAGCATGTCTGGAGTTAACTAAGGGATGGAGCTCCCTATGTGATGTCAATCGAGGGCTGGTGGGCTAACATTGACAAATGGAGGCAAGTCAATGGCCTCTGGGTCTGCTATGACTTTAAGGCGTTATTCACACGGCATTGCAATTTTCGGCCAAATGCACCGTAGCCGAAAAATCGCATGAATGAGAGAAAGCCAGAACGAAGTTTTCTCGCCCATTCACATGGCAGGGTGTGGCTAAACTCTCTCTCCCTCCCTTTGCCGGAAGATCAAGGCAATAGAAGCTCCTATAGAATCCTATGGGAGCTGCCGGCAAAGGAAGAGGGAGGGAGTTTAGCAGCGTTAACCGCTGCTAAAGTTCCTCCCCTTGCCAGCAGCTCCCATAGGCTTCCATGGAAGCTGTGTTCTCCAAGGGAGCAGCTTATTACATTGCATTCAGATGACAGCCCATGCGATAACAAAGGACCTTGATTGCAGAGCGCAGCCCATCTGCTGTGTTCCCCAAGCAGCTCTGGAAGGCTCATTTACATGCGAATGAAGCTGTTAAAGTGCTAATAGGAATTACTGACCATGAATACTTTCTGCAAAATGATCGCTGAAACTGTCAATTTTTCAATCGTTTGAAAGATTGTCTTTGCGTGTAAATGAGACTTTAGTCTGGTCCTTAAATAAACCTTGCATTTGCACATATGGTAGAAAGTGTGATGCGGGCAAATCATAAATATCGCACAACTCCTGAAATGTTTTGTACCTAGGCTCCCTATGATGAAGGAGGCGATGAACCTTCATAATTCCCCATAATTGTATTGTCTTGCCCTATTCCGGATGTCCCTATAAATTCATATGTTTTGATCATTTGAACGATAGTCTATAGTTTTTACGGGTTATTTTCCAAGCAGCCATAGTGTCCTTTGCCATAGGTGAGTATTTAACCCCCATAGGAAGGAGCATTTAGCCTCCAAGGATATAACAGTTTTTTTTCTAGCTTGTAGTTTGAGAAGTGGCTAGACATCTGTAGCCAATCAAGCGAATGTCTCATAAGACTAACCACATTGTATGCACAAATATACGGTAAATTTGGCCCACTTCTAAGTTTGGGTAGCATAAGCTTTTTCAAGGCAATACATGGACGTTTGCGTGACCAAATGAAGGCCGTGAATGCGGTGTATAGCTGTCCCAAATCTTGTCGCTTTAGTAAAAGTGGAATAGTTTGTAAAAGATAAAGAAGCTTTGGAAAACTAATCATTTTGATCAAATGGCGCCGTCCCAAGAATGAAAATGTTGTTCCATTTACACAATTTGTTTATAATTTTATGTATTATTGGGAGATAGTTTAGTTTGTATATACTTTCGGGGGTCTTACCTATATGTATTCCTAGATAATAGAGGGTTTTACCAAGGGGACTGGGCAAGTTACCCCGGGGAGAGATAGCTAACAATTCACACTTTGTGGTACTGACCTTAAAACTTGATTGTTTCCCGAATGACTCAAGGAGGGCAAAAACCAGAGTTAAATCCATGTGCGGTTGTGCCAGTGTCAACATAATGTCATCTGCAAAAAGCATACATTTAATAATCCTATTATTGATCTCAGGTTCTTCTATATGCTTGCTTTTCTCCAGCATATACAGCAGTGGTTCTTGTGAGATGTTGAAGAGCAGCAGGGTCGGTGGACAACACTGTCTGTTCCCCTTTTGCAATGGGAATCTTGCGAAAAGAAAGCCTGAGGTGTAAATTTGTGCTCGAGGGGATGTGTATAAATTAAATATATAACAGTAGAAGGGTCCCTTAAAACCCATTCTATCCATCACCGCCTGTAACCACCTCCAGGAGATGTTGTCAAACGCCTTTTCTGCGTCTATAGTAAGAAGTGCTGAAAAGGGATGGTCCGAAGGGTTACGTTTAACGTCATCGAGTATTGTCAGTTTTTTTTATATTTGTAGTAACAGATTTGCCTTTCTCGAAACTTTATACAAGGGGGGTGGAAACAGGCTGAAGTAGATGGACATTGTCTTCATTCAGCCTAACATACTATGTTACTACGGTATGTTACTATGTATAGGGGAGATCAATTGCAGCAAAACGATGGCTAACCGGTCACCATAATCTTCGCTATCAGTTTTAAACCGGAATTGATTAGAAAGATCGGCCTGTAGGCCGTCCCTTCAATAGAGTCTTAGCCTACATTAAATTGCTTTCTAAACCAGGCTGCGTTCATTTCAGATGGGATGGGGGATTCCTACATATATCCATTAGAAAGATTCTCCAAAACTGGGGTCACCTAGTCTTTAGGAATTAATAAAAACATTTGCTTCTTGGATCCGTCTGGTCCAGGGGCCTAATTATTCTTTAAATTTGCTATGGCTTCTTTTATTTCTGTCTGTGATACAGGGGCATTTAAGACGGAGCATTGTTCTACTGACAGAAGGAAATGAAATGTGAGAAGGTATAAATGTCGGGGTATCTGATTGTATCGAAGTTTGTGTATACAATCGTGGATAGTATTTGTAGAATATTGTTGACAGCTGGCACCCGCTGTGTATGGAGCGGGATTGGCTCCCGATCCTGCTCCATGCAAACTCAGCATGCCCAGGATGTAACTATATGCCCTGGGGCGTGAAAAGGTTAAATAACCAAACAATACTGACCATTTAACAGCAAGTAGTAGTCGACTTCCTGCTGACCTGTGCTGATAAAAAACGGGCATAGTTTCTGCTATGTGTGAATGTTCCCTAAAACTGCCCGAATAGAGAAGACAGATCCTTGTGTGGTATTTACAGTACAGCATTGATTTGGCTCTGTTGCTGCATTCCTGTTGTGAGCTTGGTTCTGGTGCTGTAATTTTGGTTCTGGTGCTGTATTTATGTTAGTAGTTTGTTTGTGGTGCTGTATTTATGCACCGAGCTTGGTTTTGGTATTGTATTTAGTTTATGAGCTTGGATCTGGGGTTGTATTTATGTACTAAGATTGGTTTCTGCTGTATTTATGTACTAAGGTTGGTATGGTATTATATTTCTGTTAACTAGATAAAGTTAATGATGAAAAGACATGATGTGGCTAGCTGCACACAGCCAGACCACGCCTACCCATGGCGGCCAAAGATTACACAATTTTGCCAATAATTTATGTGGCCATAGTTTTGCTAGATAAGGCCAGCTGCACTGCGTGTTTCCACTGTTAGGGCTCATTTACATAGATGTCATTTTGACGCTGAGTAGGTGTAAAAAAAAATTGCATCTAAAAGAACCTATGGTTTACTATGGGTTCTTTCAGATAAATGATTTTTTGGATGTGCTGAAAAAATTTGCCCATCAAAAGTTAGGACATAAGCGTGATTTTTTTGACGCCAAGATTTCAGTCTGTCAAAATATCAAGTCCTATCTTGACGGCACAACGCCGGTGGCTACATTGTCTCCCATGGGAGACTATGTGAGCCGGCCAGCAAAGGTAAGGAATTTAGCAGCGCCGAGCACTGTTTAACAGTCAGAGCCAGCTCTCGATGAATGGCTGTAATTGATTCATCAAGCGCCGGCTCCGATTGGCTAAGCGTCAGCCAATCAGAGGCAGTGCTCCCAGGTGGCATGGTTTTTTCAATTCCCAGCCAGAAGACGTGAAAAAGAACAGTGCCGGGTATCAGGAGGAAGCTACAGCAGCACTGGACAGTGCTTCTAGGTGATGTATACTTTTTTTTTTTAATTTTCCCCTGCAGCTAGGGCTTATTTTTGGGTCATGGCTTATATTTCAAGCTTAGCTCCACCCCTGTCCCACCTCCTCCCATTTGCAAACAGCCGGAGAGGAGGAGAGAGGAGGACAGAAGAGGGAGGAAGTTTGGTAGTCACGCTGCTAAACTCCCTCTCAGCTCCCTTCTCTGGCCGCTGTCATAGGCTCCCATAGGAGTCTATGCAGTGACTGACGTATTCCGGATGGAAAGATAGTTCCAGGACTATCTTTTTGGCCCTGCACTATATTGGCCCGGCCGGACGCTTTTAAGCCGCTGAATACGGCCATGTGAACTGATGCTTTGGAATCCAATGCATCTGATCGTAGTGTATATCAGCCGGCTGTGAAAATGGTGTCAGATATACGCTCGTGTAAAAAGCTACCTTAGGATGCTCGGAGCCCCAACTGCTGCTAGTTTGCAGAAGCCCATGCTTTATATTTGCAGGTTTAACCCTTTCCAATCCCTGCATAGCTCTGATGTCAGATTTCTAACAGAATGCAGGACAGTGCTCTGATGTCAGTCTGTTCTGCATATGTATGTCACAGTATACAGAACAGCCTAGAAACATGTGTCAGCCCTCGTCCGACATCTGAGCTATGCAGGGAAATCCTAATGTCAGGTGAGGGCCGATACTGGATTAAAAATTGTTAATTTTCAAAAAATTGCTAATAAAATCATCATGACATCATTTTTATGTGTTTCTGTTGAATAATTCCAAGGAATCCACAAAGCGGAAATTGGATTGCAAAGGGTTAAAGCCTGAGCTTGGTCTGGGTTAATTGTCACTTATGAGTGGGCCTGTAAAAGAATGTCATAACAAAGTATGACTATAAGGTCAGTCTCACACAGGCACTTGAAAAAAAAACACTTCGTTTTTTACCGTAGTCTTTACTGCATTTTCAGCTGCGTTTTCAAGCGGATAATGCCAGAACTGAAAAAAACAGTCAAAAACGGTGATGAAAACGCACCCTATTCATTTCAATGGGCAAAGCATCACATCTTAAACCGTGTGAAAACAGGACAGACAGCACTTGAAAAAAAACTGCATTTTTCAACACAACGCTGCTTCTTAACGCTTGTCAGAGAAGACCCTTTGAAATCAAAGGTAGCGTTTGACAGCGTTTAGCGCTGAGCTGAAAACACAGAAAAAAAACGCCTGTGTGAGAATGGCCTAAGAACGTGTAGATACAAGTTAGTTGGCGATTTTGCCGCGTCTGAGTCAGTGATGCTTTTTCTTGAGAATAATCTTGCATCGCTGCTGCCTGGTATAAAAAAAAAAATCACACGATTTTATCGCAAAAGTCAATACGACTTTCTAATGTGAAAACGCATCACACAGAAATCGCAAGTTCGTGTGGGTTACAATGTGAGAAAAAGGAGGCTGCAAAGGGAAACATGAAAGATTAAAAAAAAAAATTGCATATCGCAGAAAGATAGAGCATGCCGCGATTTTTTTCTCCTCACAACATCGCATCGGTGAAACCATCGCTAATGTGAAGTTAACCATTGGTTTTATAATTCTGCTTTTTTTCTCGCTCTAGCCTAGGGGCTTAAACAGACAAAGGTTTTTGCGCATGAAACTCACGCCTGCAAAAGTGACGAAGCAAACGAGTTGATTTCAATGGGGTCGTTCTCACGAGTGTGTTTTTCGTGCGCTTTTCTTACACACAAGGAAAGACAGGACCTTGTCTTCTGCATCTAGCAGAGAACAGATGAGCGGGGACACCCAGCTTGTCTTCTGCATCCTCCGCTCAGAGCGCTCGGTTGTATAACAGCTGGGCGCTCGGAGCGGGGAACAGCTGGAGCACAAGGTAATTGCTCAATGTTTGAGCGATCATCTTGCGCTGTAAATGACAACGTTTATCGCTCAAAAGTCGTTTAAAAGTTCTTTTGAGCAACAATCATTGTGTCTAAATGGGCCTTTAGAGGAGCGACAATGGCAACAAGTATGTCCTGACCTGGAAGCTGAAGGCAGGAGGAGTCTGGAGGAGAAGCAGCTCAGCTTACAAGCACATGCTTACAGTACTACGGGAGAACAGGTGGAACACTTGGGGTTAGGGTCACACCACATCTGGGGTCAGCGGTCTGTATATATCATAAGCCAGATGTATATTGTATAAGTATCATTTAACTGTAGGTTTGGCTGATATACATTGGTATGCCTTTGACTCAACTGCGCTTTACGATACAACAGCCTATGTTCCTCCTTTTTCCCCCTCAAACTCACACACTACAGCGTGGAGTTTGAATACTACCCCCCCCCCCCCCTTCCTACTTGAGTTTTTTTTCTCTCTGTCTGGTTTCTTATCAACCTGTGTAAAAATCGCAGCAAGTACACATGTACATGCATATGCACTGCACCCCATAGACTTCAATGGGCAACTTATGTGTGTAAAATTACCAAAAATAGGGCATGTTCTATTTTATACACTGCATAAAATACACGTTTCAAGACCCCCATGCAAGTCTACGGGATTTATGTGCAGCGTAATATGCTGCCACAATACAGTCATGTGAGGCCTTAGTTAGTGTTTTTAAGAATACATAAAGACAAGCTTCTGGAGTTAATAAGGAGAAGAGAATGGAGCAGCTTCATTTCTTCTAAGCATGTACATAGCGGGTGAAATCGCTGTGGCTTGTTGGGTTTGTGTGTGATATTTGGCTTGTGTGCTCCGTATAAAGTCTGCACACCAGATTCACCTGCGTCCAGTGGAGACACTTTTTAGGAATGTGCAGACAAGCTTATATAACGACGGGGCCACTCACGGGGAAGAATGTGACAAAGATCAGCAGGCAGCAAGATGTGAGAAATCTCTGCGCTGCGGTCATAGAACGCCTAGTGCTCGGCGGCACGCAGCTGTGCGCTGCGGTCGCGGGACGCCTAGTGCTCGGCGGCACGCACCTGTGCGCTGCGGTCGCGGGACCCCTAGTGCTCGGCCGCACGCACCTGTGCGCTGCGGTCGCGGGACCCCTAGTGCTCGGCCGCACGCACCTGTGCGCTGCGGTCGCGGGACCCCTAGTGCTCGGCCGCACGCACCTGTGCGCTGCGGTCGCGGGACCCCTAGTGCTCGGCCGCACGCACCTGTGCGCTGCGGTCGCGGGACCCCTAGTGCTCGGCCGCACGCACCTGTGCGCTGCGGTCGCGGGACCCCTAGTGCTCGGCCGCACGCACCTGTGCGCTGCGGTCGCGGGACCCCTAGTGCTCGGCCGCACGCACCTGTGCGCTGCGGTCGCGGGACCCCTAGTGCTCGGCCGCACGCACCTGTGCGCTGCGGTCGCGGGACCTCTAGTGCTCGGTCGCACGCACCTGTGCGCTGCGGTCGCGGGACCCCTAGTGCTCGGCCGCACGCACCTGTGCGCTACGGTCGCGGGACCCCTAGTGCTCGCCCGCACGCACCTGTGCGCTACGGTCGCGGGACCCCTAGTGCTCGCCCGCACGCACCTGTGCGCTACGGTCGCGGGACCCCTAGTGCTCGCCCGCACGCACCTGTGCGCTACGGTCGCGGGACCCCTAGTGCTCGCCCGCACGCACCTGTGCGCTACGGTCGCGGGACCCCTAGTGCTCGCCCGCACGCACCTGTGCGCTACGGTCGCGGGACCCCTAGTGCTCGCCCGCACGCACCTGTGCGCTACGGTCGCGGGACCCCTAGTGCTCGCCCGCACGCACCTGTGCGCTACGGTCGCGGGACCCCTAGTGCTCGCCCGCACGCACCTGTGCGCTGCGGTCGCGGGACCCCTAGTGCTCGGCCGCACGCACCTGTGCGCTGCGGTCGCGGGACCCCTAGTGCTCGGCCGCACGCACCTGTGCGCTACGGTCGCGGGACGCCTAGTCATCGGCCGCATGCACTTGTGCGCTGCGGTCGCGGGACCCCTAGTGCTCGGCCGCACGCACCTGTGCGCTACGGTCGCGGGACCCCTAGTGCTCGCCCGCACGCACCTGTGCGCTGCGGTCGCGGGACCCCTAGTGCTCGGTCGCACGCACCTGTGCGCTGCGGTCGCGGGACCCCTAGTGCTCGGCCGCACGCACCTGTGCGCTGCGGTCGCGGGACCCCTAGTGCTCGGCCGCACGCACCTGTGCGCTGCGGTCGCGGGACCCCTAGTGCTCGGCCGCACGCACCTGTGAGCTGCGGTCGCGGGATGTCTAGTGCTCGGCCGAACGCACTTGTGCGCTGGGTCGCGGGACGCCTAGTCATCGGCCGCACGCACCTGTGCGCTGGGTCATGGGACGCCTAGTCATCGGCCGCACGCACCTGTGCGCTGGGTCATGGGACGCCTAGTCATCGGCCGCACGCACCTGTGCGCTGGGTCATGGGACGCCTAGTCATCGGCCGCACGCACCTGTGCGCTGGGTCATGGGACGCCTAGTCATCGGCCGCACGCACCTGTGCGCTGGGTCATGGGACGCCTAGTCATCGGCCGCACGCACCTGTGCGCTGGGTCATGGGACGCCTAGTCATCGGCCGCACGCACCTGTGCGCTGGGTCATGGGACGCCTAGTCATCGGCCGCACGCACCTGTGCGCTGGGTCATGGGACGCCTAGTCATCGGCCGCACGCACCTGTGCGCTGGGTCATGGGACGCCTAGTCATCGGCCGCACGCACCTGTGCGCTGGGTCATGGGACGCCTAGTCATCGGCCGCACGCACCTGTGCGCTGGGTCATGGGACGCCTAGTGCTCGGCCGCACGCACCTGTGCGCTGGGTCATGGGACGCCTAGTGCTCGGCCGCACGCACCTGTGCGCTGGGTCATGGGACGCCTAGTGCTCGGCCGCACGCACCTGTGCGCTGGGTCATGGGACGCCTAGTGCTCGGCCGCACGCACCTGTGCGCTGGGTCATGGGACGCCTAGTGCTCGGCCGCACGCACCTATGTGCACGGACATACGACGCCTAGTGCTCGGCCGCACGCACCCGTGCTCTGCGGTCATGGGACGCCTAGTGCTCGGCCGCACGCATCTGTGCTCTGCGGTCATGGGACGCCTAGTGCTCGGCCGCACGCATCTGTGCTCTGCGGTCATGGGACGCCTAGTGCTCGGCCGCACGCATCTGTGCTCTGCGGTCATGGGACGCCTAGTGCTCGGCCGCACGCATCTGTGCTCTGCGGTCATGGGACGCCTAGTGCTCGGCCGCACGCATCTGTGCTCTGCGGTCATGGGACGCCTAGTGCTCGGCCGCACGCATCTGTGCTCTGCGGTCATGGGACGCCTAGTGCTCGGCCGCACGCATCTGTGCTCTGCGGTCATGGGACGCCTAGTGCTCGGCCGCACGCATCTGTGCTCTGCGGTCATGGGACGCCTAGTGCTCGGCCGCACGCATCTGTGCTCTGCGGTCATGGGACGCCTAGTGCTCGGCCGCACGCATCTGTGCTCTGCGGTCATGGGACGCCTAGTGCTCGGCCGCACGCATCTGTGCTCTGCGGTCATGGGACGCCTAGTGCTCGGCCGCACGCATCTGTGCTCTGCGGTCATGGGACGCCTAGTGCTCGGCCGCACGCATCTGTGCTCTGCGGTCATGGGACGCCTAGTGCTCGGCCGCACGCATCTGTGCTCTGCGGTCATGGGACGCCTAGTGCTCGGCCGCACGCATCTGTGCTCTGCGGTCATGGGACGCCTAGTGCTCGGCCGCACGCATCTGTGCTCTGCGGTCATGGGACGCCTAGTGCTCGGCCGCACGCATCTGTGCTCTGCGGTCATGGGACGCCTAGTGCTCGGCCGCACACACCTGTGTGCTGGGGTCATGGGACGCCTAGTACTCGGCCGCATGCACCTGTGCACTGCGGTCATGGGACACCTATAGCTCGGCCGCACGCACCTGTGCACTGCGGTCATGGGACACCTAGAGTTCGGCCGCACGCACCTGTGTGCATGGACATTGGACACCTAGTGTTTGGCAGCATGCACCTGTGCGCTCCGGCCATAGCACACATAGTACTCGGCCGCACGCACCTGTGTGCATGGACATGGGACGCCTGGTGTTTGGCAGCATGCACCTGTGCGCTCCGGCCATGGCACACATAGTGCTCGGCCGCACGCACCTGTGTGCACGGACATGCTTGGGGAAGCAGTGAGACACGTTTGCTTACTGAAGCTATTTCACACAGTATGAGCTCCACTCACAGACATGTTGTGTGACAAACAATCATCCACATTACCTGATGAGCCTCGGCTCCTAATCCTCGGAGCCCTTCTTACCTGGATGTCAGTGACCCCCCCTGCCTTGGTCTGATGTAGAAGCTGGCCGGGCACACACCCTGCCACTCACTGCCAATAGGGCATCCTTCCACCCTGCATCTCTCCTCTGGGCAGCAGAAAGGGAACGTACCAACACTAGACAGAGGGGTGTGAGGAGCATGAAGAGGCACTGGCCAATCAAAACCCCCTAGGCCTGTGATACGTGAAGTGCTTCATGGAGGCGCTTGTGGGGATATTCATATAATCTAGTCAGTGCCTGATAAAAAAGCCAGACCTAGAGATAAATCACCTCCCCTTTACTGCAGACTGGTAGCATCCGCTTATAAAAGCAGGCAGCCTGGTGGCGGTGTGTGCAGAGGATGGCAAGACGGCTGCAGTCTGTGACTGGGAGGACAATGAGGGGCTCTTCTGGAGGGTCGACAACAATTCCTTCACGTCATGTCAGGGGAAATAGTCCAGAGAGGTTTCCATGGATCTCATGGAAAACTATTGTTTTATACACCTAAGCCAAGACAATGTATACCGCCTGATCGCCTTCCGTATCACTAAAAGTAAAATAACATGCATGGCAGCTGGATAGAAATAACGAATAGCGCCAAGACACCGCATGTCTTACAGAGAAGGAAGCAGCTCATTGACAACACTTTCCTTCCTGAGATCCGTAGAAACATAAACTAATCCAGTCCATGTAATATGGAGGAGCAGTGTACATTGTATGGGGTCGTATTCATACTACATCCTATTAAACAGGCAATTCATCCTAGCGCTAAAAGACGAATTTATGTACGGAGACATTTCCACGAGTGAAAATCTCGCCTGTATAACGCGATGCCTTTGATTTCAATAGATTCGTTCAGATGAACGTGTTTTTGCCGCGGGCAACATCTTTGTACAAGAAAAGAAACCTTAGTCCGTGTTATGCAGAGTGCTGCCATAGAAGTCTATGGCAGCTTAAAATAAGAGAGGGGGAGGGAGTTGCCCTGTGTACAACGGAGGGAAAAGATGACAGCTGGTCCTAATTTGGCATTTAATTGCCATTTTATTTCACGAGAAGGGTGTAATACGCAAGTGAGTGAACTGCCATTTCAATTGCTGAAATAACCAAACTATCTGCTGGCACAGATGTATCAATAAGCCAGTTTCTTGTCCTCTCCTACCCTCGTTCATGCAAAAATATATTCCGTACCGACGAACGTATTTGCCCTAAGGGCTTATTTAGACGACCGTATATCGGCTCGGTTTTCACGCCCTTTCCCCGCCCCTTGCCACTATTTGCAATGGGAGGGTCGGGATGGGGGTGGAGCTAAGTGGCAGTACTTAGCTCCACCCCTGTCTCGCCCCCTCCTATTGCAAATAGTGGAGAGGGGGCGGGAGCTCAGCTCCTGCTCCTGGCTCTTCCATCCTCCCCCCCTGCAGATGAGGACACTGTATATTGGCTCGGCGTGAAAACCAAGCCGATATATGGTCGTCTGAAATAGCCCTAAAGGTGCGTTTACCCCGGAACGATTATGAAACACACAAGCATGCTTTGATCCATTGAAATGGGCAATTAAGTTGATTAGTTCAACATGTGCTGTGTGCAGGATAATGGAGCATGCTGCGTATCTCTTTGCGTGAAAAAATTGCATGCACAAAATACACTTCTGTGAACATCAATGGGTTCTATTCACTGCATATTGCGCGCAAATACATTCGTATGACACCGGCCCTATTCCGCAGTTTTTTATTCGCAATAAATGTATTTAGTTTTTTCTTGTGCACAAATGAAAATAACTGATTGTAAGAATAAAGTGTGCAGGGAGTTGCCCCTAGGCATAAGCAATAAGAAACTGTCATAGAAAGGGTTAAATGGGTTTGAACCACTGATCTAAGGGTGGATTCAGACAACCGTATATATCGGCTGGGTTTTCACGCCCAGCCGATATACGGCGTCTCTCTGCAGGGAAGAAGAGGTTCCCCTACAGGGAAGATGAAGGGATTCCCCAGCAGCATGGATGGAGCGGTTCCTCTGCAGGGAAGATGGAGGGATTGCGTGCTGCTGGGGAATTCCTCCATCTCCCCATGCAGGGAAACCCCTCCATCTGCACTGCTGGGGAATCTCTTCATCTTCCTTAGCTGGCCAGCTAGCTTCTGCACTTTGCGCACTAAAGATAGGTCATAAAAAAAAATAAATATTTATTTATATAGCGCCAACATATTCCGCAGTGCTTACAATACAGGGGAAATAACAAAAATGCTCTGTAGTGGTATTAATGCATGCACCCATCTGTTTAAGGCTTTATTTAGACGACCGTATTTCAGCTGGTGATTCACGCCGCCCGATATACGGCGTCTCTCTCTGCAGCGGGAGGAGGCTGGAAGAGCCGGGAGCAGTGCTCTGAGCTCCCGCCCCCTCTCTGCATCCTCTCCACCCCCTCTCCACTATTTTCAATGAGAGGAGGTGGAACGGGGGCGGGGCTAAGTTCTGGGAATTAGCTCAGCCCCCATCCCGGCTCTCCTCATTGAAAATAGTGCAGGGGGGGGGGGGGGATAGAGAGGGTAGAGAGGGGATGGCCGATATAGGGTCGTCTGAATGCACCCTAATACTGCCAATATACAGAGGGTGACACATTTGATGTGGGGCATCACCCTCTGTGTTAGCAGTGTTAGATGAGTGGCCCAAACCCATTTAACCCTTTGAAAACACCAGTTACTTATTCAAATCAGTAAAATCTGGCTGACTGTCCACTTTGATTAAAGCTTTTTTTTTTTTTTTTTTACCATAGAGTGCTTTTAGTCCATAAAGGGCTTTAATGCATGAGCAGCAAGCAGAGGTAGTGATGAGCCAAGAGAGCCTAGTTTAGAGGCCCATCAGCAATAGCAGCAACGTTTCAGGGAACCTCCGTGAGACCTCGTTGTGTGTTGATACCCTGAACCTTGTGCCTCATGGACCGCATTGGTGCAGTTTTAAGTGAATTGTCTCAGAGAAGAACTAATTATGGTGTTCAGTAGATAGCGGAATCACACATTGTCTCCCTCGTGTTGGACTATTCAACATGTATAAACTAATAGCAGCAGTTTTAGGGCTCGTTCACATGGCATGGAATTCATGCAGCTGTTAGTTGCGCACACAAAAAAAATCGTAACTGTCTGGATGAACAACTTTTCCACGTTAAAGTTCCAAACTTCAGCCACGATCTTTCCACACCCAACAGGAGGGGCTGAAAATATGTACTGCTGGAGAGAGAAATTAATGGGGCCCCCCGGGGTTTCCCTTTACCTCTTCGAGGCTTCCCTTTATCACCGGGGACTCCCTTCCTCTCAGCATGGATGTAGGGGTTCCCTTGAAGGGGAGATGGATGGATTCCAGGAAGAAGAAGTTCCCCTACAGGGAAGATGAAGGGATTCCTCAGCAGCACGGATGGAGGGGTTCTCCATCAGCGCAGATAGAGCGGTTCCTCTGCAGGGAAGATGGAGGGATTGTGTGCTGCTGGGGAATTCCTCCATCTCCCCATGCAGGGAAACCCCTCCATCTGCACTGCTGGGGAATCTCTTCATCTTCCTTAGCTGGCCAGCTAGCTTCTGCACTTTGCGCACTAAAGATAGGTCATAAAAAAATAATAATCATATATTTATATAGCGCCAACATATTCCTCAGCGCTTACAATACAGGGGAAATAACAAAAAAACCTGGTTCATGTGCTAATATGCTCCGTAGTGGTCAGTGTATTAATGCATGCACCCATCTGTTTAAAGCTTTATTTAGACGACCGTATATCGCCCGGGTATTCACTCTCTCTCTGCAGGGGGAGGAGGCTGGAAGAGCCGGGAGCAGTGCTCTGAGCTCCCGCCCCCTCTCTGCCTCCTCTGCACCCCCTCTCCGCTCCTCTGCACTATTTGCAATAAGAGGAGGCGGGACAGGGCGGGGTTAAGTTCCATGAATTAGCCCCGCCCCCACTTGCGGGTTTTTTTTTAAACGCTGTAATATTGCTGCATTTTTTTATGCGATTGTCAAAGGGACTTTCTAATGTTAAAAACACATTGTAAATTTGTGCTTTGCGATTTTTGTGCGATGCGTTTTTAACACTAGAAAGTCCCATTGACAACCGCATGAAAAAAACGCAGCGATATCGCAGCATTAAAAACACACAAGTGCGTAGGACCCTCTAAAGATGGATTCTTTGGCAAGAAGCAGCAACCTGGTGAGTCATTACCAGGGACTTTGCACTTCATTTACAGGAGGTGCTGCATGCCATCCAGCAGGTAAACTCACACAATGAGCAGCAATAAAATTCTGAAAGACCAGTTGAGGCCATATTTACATGGCCGATGGCAAGTTGCACCCGACATTCATGGGCGCACCTTGCATCACACAGAACACAGACACATATTTGCATGCACTATCCTAATGCAAGACTCACATGAAAATAGAACATGCTCCAATTTTTCTGTCTCACAGCATCATTGCGGGAGAAATAGCCCATGTAAATAGATCGATTACACATAATGGGGTTTATTTCTTGCGAGTTTTGTTTATCTCGCAACGTACAACTAGCGTGAGAATAGCAGCCATGTAAATGCAGCCATATTAGTTGAGCCTGCACAGAGACTGTAAAAACACAACTGAGGATGCTGTCTCTGCAGCTATTGATAGCTCTGTCCTAGATGTCAAAGAGATGACCATTAGGCTGCATTCACACATGGCGTATTTGTTGCGGTTTTCAATTGCAGTTCTTTTGTTGCTGTTTTTAACAACACATGCCGTTTTCTAGGACACACATGCGGTTTTTGATGTGGTTTTTAATTGCGGAAGAACTGCAAGGAACAAAAACACCATGTGTGAACGCAGCCTTAGGGCTCATGCCCACCGGAGAAATCTCACAGTGGAATCAGACTTAAAGCCCCCCAGAGACCCCATACTCACCTCTCCGGATCCACCGTGCTAGTGTTGGCACTTGGGGTATGACGCGGATTCCGTGATATTTCTGCTGTGCCCACAGAGCGGAGGATCACAGGACAGACGGTTTCCATTGACTGCAATGGAAGCCGTCCGTGCATTTCTCCACACAAATTAGAACATGCTGCGATTCTCCCCTGTGAGCAGAAAATCGCAGCTGATTTCTGCTCATGGGCATAGGAGAATTGTTTTACACAGCATGTCTATGGACGGACATTGCTGCGGAAATCACGGCAGGTGTCTGACCACGATTTTTGCAGCGATAATCCGTCCGTGGGCATTCGACCATAGGGACCTTTTTGTTAACAATATGGTTTCTCTTTTAGGAATGTCCAGGTACCATGTTTTCGCTACCCAGTAGCAAAAAGGGATGGTATGATCAGAGATGAGGTCCCCTCTCTCCATGGACCCAATAGCAGTCGCATGGTCTGCCTCTATAATACCTAAACTCTTGATTGACACTTATCTGCAGAAAACATGCACAATTGATTTTATGTGGCACTCTATGGTCACCTGATTTAATTTCCATTAAAGGAAGCTTCATTTGTGAAAGGGCAGGTATCTCTAATAAAGTGGCCATTCACTGTATGATGGCATTATAAAGTAATGCTTTAACCTCTTATTGACTACCCATACATGTTTTCACGTCCTGGGTGTCTGGGCTAAAAGTAAAAAAAAAGTTAAAGTTTCATGTCTCCTCACGGATCAGGTGCATGGGGAGAGATGAAACTATTCACTTTTGGCCTCCGCAATGTCCCATGGCGATCTGCTCCTGTAAGGACCTGCCGCCAGCTTCTGCGCATGCACGCCACCAGCAAGATGTCGGACTCATGCGAAGAAGACCGGAGAGCCCAGCAAGTTTAAAATCTCCCTGCTCCTGGCTATCAAAGGTAGCTGAGAGCAAGGAGATGTCACTGGGGAGTCACATCTCCTTGCTCTTGTGAAAGACGTTATCTATTGGATCATGTAAAGTTGAAAAAAAAGTTTAAAAAATGTAAGTTTCATCTCCCCTGAGGGGAGATAAAAAAATTACTTACCTAAGGCCCCCAGATTTGTCCCTCGATGGGATCTTTAATCACAGAACTTACCCCAGCTTCTGCACATGCGTCCATCAGCAAAATGGCAGATGCATGTGCAGAAGCCAATGATCGGCTGCGAAATTTAACCCTTTGCAATCCAATTTTGGATTCAGGGTTTCCTAGGGGGCTTTCTCTTTCTGCCATTATACAATGGCGCCATCTGCTGGCTAGAGCCAGTACTGTGGTATGGGACATGCTGGAGAGGCCCCCGACAACAGACAGCCAGTAATCTAGAGTAAGAATACCCTACCGGATGTCTTCCGACATAGGAGCTGTACAGCCTTCAAACAGAATGTCTTTAGACGTTAGACAGTGGATTGGAAAGGGTTAAAATCGCCCTGCTCCTGGCTACTAAAGGAAGCTGAAAACCCGGAGGTTTCACCTCCCCCCACAGATCGGATCCAACGGATAACGGCAATCACGTTATCTAAAGGATAATGGCGATCTTGTAAAAGCTAAAAAAAAAGTTGAAGTTTCAATCGGTGAGGGGAGATGAAACATCTTACCGGAAGCCTCCGCATGTGAACCCTAATGCAATGGGGCCTGCGATTTATTCAGTTGTGCTTTGAAATCCAATGGCTGTTCCTTCCATTATAGTTCTAGCAATGTGTCCTAAAAGTAGACTAAGGCTACAATAGGGGTATTGCTGAACACAGAAGAACTAGTGCTATAAAATTTGAGGTGCGTCTCCCCAGTATTCCCTGCTTGAATCAAAGAAAACTGTGATATTTATGAAAAAAATAAAATTGTATTTATTTTTTACATTTTATAATAGTTTTTGCAAAAAACTGTGTGTCGAAATGCTCAGTAAACACCTAGATAAATGGACTAAGGATTCAAAATGGGGTCACTTGTGGGGGGCGTTCTATTGTTTTGGCACCTTGATGGCTCTATAAGTGTGTAATGTGGACTGAAATTTATTCAGTTTTGCTCTGAAAGCCAATGAGTGTTCCCTCCATTACAGGCCTAGCCATGTGTCCAGTAAGCAGATTGGGGCTACAATGGGTATGTTTCTGCACACACGACAAACTAGGGTATCCATTTTTGGGTGCAAGTCTTAATTCATATGTGTGCGGTACAAAAAAAAACTTTTTAAAATGACACAATTGCCAAAAAAATGAAACTTTTTATTTTTTCCTTCTGCTTTGCTTGGATTCATTCAAAAACTGTGGTGTCAAAATACACAGTACACCCCTAGATGAATTTGTTAAGGGGTCTAGTTTTCAAAATGGGGTCATTTGTGGGCGTTCTCTGTCGTTTTGGCCACTCAAGGGCTCAACAAGTGTGCAATGGGGCCTAAATCACATTGGCTTGGTGTAGGAAAACAAAAAGTTCCTTAAAATTTTAATAAACAATGTTAAATTTGTACGTCTCCTAAATGGTTAAAAAAAAAACTAAAGTTTTACAAATGTGCGTCCAGAATAAAGTAAACAGATGGAAATATATATCTTATCAATAAATTGTACAGTATGTTTGACATATTGCAGTTGAAAATATGAAAAAATATTTTTTTTTAAATTTTCCAAAATTTTGTTGCTTTTAATAAATATGCACAAATTCTATCGGGCTATTTTTACAACCTAAATGAAGTACAATATGTGGTAAAAAAACAAGGTCAAAATCACTCCGATATGCAAAACCTTTACAGAGTTATTCAGAGTGGTACATGTCAGATTTCCAAAATTTGGCCTGGTCATTAAGGCGCAAACAGACTTGGTCACTAAGGGGTTAACCACTTAACAACTTGTGATATATCTGTTGCTGGTGGATACTTTATTTTGCACAGTGATCTTGTGGGTACTGTACAGTATACCCCTCTACATTATGAAAAGGCAAGTGTCTCTAATAGTGCCCATTCAGTGTGTATAGATCAGCCTTTGTATTATATATGCATCATATCGTAAATATATGCAGAAACACTGAGCCATTCTTTAACACTGAGAACATGGCTGTTCAGATCCTTCAACCGAGACATAATATAGTGTGTCATCTCTGTGCAGCAGCTGTTCCATGACTGTCCTTGCTTCATCTCCTCTTATTTTTAGCTTGCAGTGAAAGTGTTTTATGTAGCAGTAAATGACAGGATTTTAAGCGTATTTAACCCCTTAGTGATGAATCCTGTTTGTGCCTTAATCACAAACTTTTTTTTTTTTTTATTCTCGCATTCCAGGAGCCATAACCTTTAAAATTTTTCTGTCGACATATAAGGGCTTGTTTTTTGCAGGACAAGTTGTATTTTTTTTTCAAATACTTTATTTATTTGTTTTCTAAGGTATTAATGACATGTAACAGTATCAAAATATAACAGTGTTATACAGGTTAACATATTTTCATGAACTTGTCCGTGTCAACACCAGAAGACAGGGGCAGCGTTATAAAGGTTGGAGGAATTTGGAACCTGTGAACCACCAGCAACGTTGGGCCAAAAGGCTCCCTTATAATGGTATTTGTCTATTAGTTCACCGGAATCAGGAGTAAAGGGAATAGGTAAGAGGAGGGGATGGGGGAAGGGAGAGGAGGGAGACCAGGTGGTAGAAAGAGATAGAAAGAAGAGAACCGAATGCGCCACTCACCCAACACCCTTTTAACTTTATTAGGGGTTCAGTCTACCTGGATTAGGCCCCTAGATAGTGGGTCAGGATGGGGGAGTTAATTGACCATATAGATTTTTGAATTTCTGTGAGTTTTGGAACTCTATGGAATAGTGCCATGTTTTTGAGAACTTATCTTGTGAGTCTTTGTTAGATGCTGTAAGGTCCACCCATCTCCATTATCTCGCGAATCAGATGAAACCACATTGAGATAGAGGGAAGAAACGTTTGTCGCCATAGCTTTGGGATGCAGGCCCTTGCTGCGTTAACCAGATGCATCACTACAGAATGCCTGTTAGAGTACATGGGGATGTTGCTTAGATACAGGAGGAAGAATGCGGGTGATTTTGAAAGAATGAAATCCGGAGGTAATACGCCATACCTCTGAGCAGAAGCATCTCAACACACAAAATACATATAGCATGGTTCCGCATCTCCAACATAGTGGGGAACCAGCGAGGCGAGAGAGTTATAGTATCAGCCGCACTCCCAGGGACAATACCAATCTTGGTTGAGCAGTAGACTAATACACACCAGCAGATGGTTCTGATCGAGGAACCCAGTAGCAAGGACAAGAAAGTTGGAATCTGGCAGTATAAAAGGTGCAATCTTGTTCCAAGTGGAACACTTTTATTTCACTCTTCAGGTACAAAACCAGCAGACAGCTGTGCGACGTTTCGACCCGAGAAAGGTCTTTGTCAAGCTCGATAAAGACCTTTCTCAAGTCGAAATGTCGCACAGCTATCTGCCGGTTTTGTACCTGAAGAGTGAACTAAAAGTGTTCCACTTGGAACAAGATTGCACATTTTATATTGCCAGACTCCAACTTTCTTATAGTGGGGAAACAGATGTTATCATTTTATGTAGACGGGAGGACACCCTGTACCAATGTGAGGATTTTAAATCCAGTTTCTTGAATCTTAATAGAGATGAAAGATTTATGTGTAAAGCTGTAGATTTTAGTTAGTTGTTCGGGTGTGATCGTATCAACAGATCTCTTTCCAATACAAGAATATACAAAGGTGGTGGGGCCTCTAAATGCATGGTAAGCATGTTATATATGTGTGAAAAGGTGTGGCGGGAGGGACCTGTCCTACTGCAGAGTTGTTCGAATGGTTTTTTCGCACGGGAGAATCTCAGAGCAGGAAGTAGGGAAAGGAGAAATTGGAGAATTCGCCAGGAGGTCAGCGGTGTAGGTCCTGAAATATTTGCCAGCATGTCTCCTGGTAGCCACTATTCCTCTGAGAGAAAATGAGATGCTTTAAATCTACGATTGCAGAGCCAAAGGTGGAACACACCGCTCTCTAGACCAGTAGGAAAAGCTGGGTTTCCCAAAACGGCAAATAGGGGTGAAGGCCTTGGCGAGATTCTGGGTTTGGGGAAGAGCTGGTAAAGAAGCTTAAGCGTGGGGCCTATTGTGTAGTGAAAACTGGCCTCCGGAGGGATGTCAGCCTGTAGCTATGGTAGGGCAGTCAGAGGTAGAGATGAGAACATCTGTTCCAGTGAGATTACTGTTTACAATCTATGCGCCTGTGCTAGTCAACTACACTCAGAAAATGGGAGGCTTGGTGATAAGCCATCAGGTCTGGAAGGCCCAGACCACCTATCTCCTTTGCCCTAGTAAAAGTTCACAGGCTATGCGGGTAGGCTTGTGCACCCAAACAAACGTTGTGAGCAGGGAAGATAATTGTCAGAAGAATGCTCTAGGAATGTAAATGGGTAAGGCTTGGAGGGTGTATAATATTCTGGGAAGGACATTCCTCTTGAATATCGAGCACCTCCCAAACCAGTAAAAAAGCCCCTTAGTCCATAAGTCTAGGTCCTTTTTAATGTTGTTTAAGAGGCTCAGGTAGTTAGCTATATAGAGGTTGGAGGTATCCGCCATGAGCTAGACACCGAGATTTTTAATGTTGTCTTTGGCCCATCAGAAGGAAAAGGAGTCTTTCAGCTTGATGGCCAAGGACTGAGATAATTGCCACAGAATTTTGGTAATTAATTTTAAAATTCTATAGTGTGGCATATTGATGAAGTTAATTCAGGAGGTTAGGGAGTGAGACGCTAGGGATTGATAGAAAGAATAGCAGATCATCCATGTATGCAGTTAACTTGTGCATGGAGCCCTCCGTCTAGACACCACAGATGTTGGTGTTGGGACCAATATAACATAGGAGGGGCTCCAAGCACAGGATGAAGAGTAATGGGGAAAGATGGTATCCTTGTCTTTTACCATTGGAAATCAGAAAAGGAGTGGGAAACTGGCCGTTTGCTTTTACCGAGGCTGACTGGGAAGAGTATAAACTAGAGATATAGTTCATCATGTTATGCCCTAGTCCCATATGGCGGATGGTTTCATGTAGAAAAATCTAGTCAAGCCTATTGAAAGCTTTGTCAGCATCCGCAGAGAGGAGGCATACAGTTAGGGATGTTTTTTTCACCTGAAAAATAAGGTTTATGGCCTTGATAGTACTGTCCCGTGCCTGCCGCAGAGGCACAAAACCCACCTGGTCTTTGTATATTACATATTGGAGAAGGGGAGATAGATGATTGACAAGTATTTTTGAGAAGAGTCTTAGGTGTACATTTAGAAGGAATATGGGACGGTAGCTATGGCACAGGGAGGAATCCTTCCCTTCTTTTGGGATTACTGTTATGAATGATTTCAATGTATCTCTTGGTAGGCAGTTATCCATTGTAAAGGAGTTAAAGGATTGAAGAAAATGGCAAGGGACAAGATATCGGAGACTGTCTTATAGTATGAGAGCGTAAATCCATCTGGACTGGGGTCTTTTCCTGTGCGCGATTCTTTTAGTGTGATAGAGAGTTCCTCTTGTGAGATGGGGGATTCTAGTGACAGGACTGCTTCTTGTAAGAGATGGGAAAAGCCCGAGTTTAGCAAGTAAGATTGGATTGATGATCTACAAGCAGTGTGATTCCGCTCTGAAAAGGGGTGTAGAAAGGTTGTATAATGACTGATAATAATTACAGAATATCTCCGTGATTTGTTGAGGCAGATGGTGGCTGCGACCTGATGTGGTAGAGATGTTTGGGATGTAGGAGCGAGTCCTTTCCTTCCTTAATGCGTAAGCCAGAGTGCAGCTAAGTTTATTGCCGAACTCATAAAAGCGTCTCCTGCATTTTGCTAGACTGTCCTTGGCACGAGCCATATACAAAGAGCGTAACTGTTCTTTTAATTGTGCTAGTTCAATTCCACCCTTCATATCCAGGACTTGTGTCAGGTTTTGCTGCTGGGATCTGTTGTTCTATGGGTTTCCAACAGTACATATTCACAGGTGTGGGGATAATTGAGCTGGCTGGGTGTGGAGTTTCTCCAGCCAGCCATTCCCCACTGGTCTGCTGCACATAAATACCTGCTCCTCTTGCTAGAGGATGCTGGTCATTTTACTCATTCTGTCTTTTCCCACTCTGAGCTCGGTGTTATGCATGTTTACTTTGAAGTGTTTCTCTCACCTTACCTGAAGACGGTCTGGCGACTTGTAGTCCTCATCCGCATCTTATGCTGACCCCCTCTCCCCTCTCTGCTTTGGGTCATTTACCATCTCTGAGCTAGTTGGCCCTTAGGTTCCCATGTGGGGCCGTCCTTATCTGGACAATCGCCCCACTTGCAGGCAGGTTTCCTGGGGTTTGTTGTCTCATTAGAGTAGGGACCTGAGAGACAGTGAGGACCCTTGAAGCGAACTTAAGTATCGTGGCCAAAATATGAACCAATACTTCATACTATATCTATTCCATCTGTGTATGCATGCAGGTATGCTAGGTGAGTGTTTTGAGCATTTGTCAGTCATGATTTATGTCTGTCCGTGAGTTCCGTTTGTAGTTCTACAGTTCACTTTCTTTTGGTGTTTATTGTGTGTGTGTTTGTGTGCAGATTTTGGGTTCCCGAGTCAGGGCGTCCAGGGTAGATGTAACAGTTCGTTTATGGGCTGATTCCAATGTCTGGATTCAGCCTGGAAGATTTTAATTCTTGAGCCAATACTGATGAAGCCATTAAACTGCACCGCCATCCTACGAACCAGACCTCGGCTATTCCTGAACCACAACATCTTCTAGTAATTGGCTACAGCACGAGATTCCAGTCCTGCACTAGACTCGTGACAGGAACTGTCCACAGGCTGGATAGCTCAGCAGTGAGAGCTACTGGCTGGTGCACAGGAGTTCCCCAGTTTAATTCCAGACACCATGTATCCAGGTGCTACCAGGGGATGAAGCTGGCGAGGAGAATGGAGACTCCTTTTTTTTTTTTTAAAGAAATGTTTTTGGGGCATTCTCATATAATATAATACAAACATGCACAGGAAAAGATATCGGCAGTGTTTTGTAAATTTAAAGATAGGAACTCTTGTACTCCTCCCATCCTTTGTAATTACATATACCCTTTTATGTATTTCCTCCCAAAAACAAAACCCAAGATTCCCAACCTGGGAAATAGTAACTAAAACATAAAAACAAAGGTTTCACCCACGACACGACTGTCATCACAGCAAGCATTCAATATCCCAGCGCATAGTGAGGAGTAGAAAAGGAAAAACCTTCAAATTTCCCTTTGGTCAAAAAGCTACTAAGAAACACCTGATGCTGTATTAGGGCAGTCAACCCAACGGGCCCATATCTTAGCAAATTTGGCGGGGTAGCCTCGGGCCATATATGTCAACTTGTATAGAGGGATGACCCCATTCACTTCATGCTGCCAAGCAGCCCTAGTAGTTTTTTTTTGGGATGTTTCCAGTTAAGCAATATAACTTTTTTAGCATAAAAGAACAGCAATTTATATAAAGTGCGTGTTACTGTGTTAACCAGAATGTCCTCCACAAGGCCAAAGAGACAAATTTTAGGATGCAGGATACGCAGGGCCAATAGGTGCATTTCCATAAACTCAAGGACATCTCTCCCATAGGTCCGCAAAACGTGGTATTCCCAAACCATATGCATGATTGTGCCCACACTCATCAAGCATCTTGGGCAGACTGCATTGGGGATTAGGCCCATGGTACACAAATGGGTGGAAGTATCGTAGATTCTATGTAGGAACTTGACTTGGATTAACCCGTCCCTTGCACTGATCGACAGTAGTCAATAGGCAGCGCTCCGATAGGCGGATATAATGAGTGTTTATAAATTTGTAGAATAAGACTCACCCGACCTCACCGAATATCCCCCAAGAGGTACCGGTACGTCAAAATCCAGAAAGGCTTTTATCACTGGTTAATCCAAAGGTAACACTGGGTGGCGAAAAGTCCAATACACTGGTCAATTACGACATCCCTTCAGGAGAGCATAATGGAATGGTTCCATACATGCATAAACACTGGAAAAAATAGATGGATATAAGTGGTAAAAATTACCAGCGCTCCGGTGTATGGTTAAGCTTACCTAAGAAGCTGAAACGCGTTGTAGTGGACCAATAAATTGTATTGCATATTTGTTGGATTGTATACTTTGCTACATGTGCGATAGTGCATGCTGTTTGCGATTCAGGGGTGCCACGGACAAAGCACCCCTGTGAAGTAAGTGCTATTTTTATTTCCTCTACTTCTCCTTTTTAACCATTCACCAGAGCACTGGTAATTTTTACTACTTATATCCATCTTGCACTGATCAAGGGCGGTCCTGAGCTGGCCAAAAGGCCGTCCCGGTCGTCCGAGTCTAGGTCAGGTATGTCCAAGCCCCACTTTACAAGAGCCCTGTCCTTCAGCAAGGCAAGACCCCTTGTCAGTTGTCTATAAAAACAGGAGAGCGGCTTCAGAGTGTTGGACATCTGTGCCAGCTCCTCTAGTCAGGTCAGTGTGAGGGCTATGTTCAGGCCTGGGCTCTGAGTGCATGGAGTTGGAAATATCTAAAAAGGGTGTTATTAGGAAGGCCCAGTCGCATCTGTACTTGTGAGAAGGTACTAAGAACACCATTCTCAACCACACCCAAGAGGGTAGTTATCGTATGACGTCTCCAGCAGATAGTGTCTGGCATTTCTTTCAAGTGCGGGAGGTTAAGATTTCCCCACAAGGTAGTATGAGGGGACCATTTTGCTGCTTATAACAAGGTAGCTAACTCTGTCAGTCCACCTCAGAGGAGCAAGGAGGGCCAAAAAGGTCTCTTGGGCATCGACCGCCAGCAGCCCAGTTTTATCCTAATTGACCTTCACCCCAGAGTATATTCCAAATGTATCAAAAATAGAGAGTACTGCAGCCAAGGAGGATTCTGGGTCTTGCAAGAATAAGAGGGTATCGTCCGCATAAAGCGCCACCCGTTCTTCATATGCTCTCAGTTGGAACCCCGCAACCTCAGCCGAAACCCTAATTTGGATCGCTAGTGGTTTGATTGCGAATGGAGACTCCTTTGGTTTTAGAGACCAGACAGGCGCAGTGGTAGACATCTGGAAAGTGAGGATCCTTCAATCTGGGGACTGAGTTCGCCCTAAAATGGTTTTCCTGAACAAATGCGACATGAGCTCTTTTTTGCCAAAAAAGGTGGAAGAGGGAGGACCTTTTCTTCATGATGTCCAGACCCTATGCATTAATGGAAATAATGTTAGGGTTAGATCTGCCAGATGACATGTTTTGGTAGGAGGAAATATCTAGGCTGGTACAAAGTTCAACCCAGAAGGAGGGTATGAGGAGCCTTAGGCTGCTCTCACACAGAACACTTTTTACCATGATTTCAATGGGGCCTCACAGACCAGTCCTCGAACGTGGCCTTTCTAACGCCACAATTTTCGAGCACTGTCTGCTTTATTTTTGTGCATCTTATAACTTTTTAATGCACATCATCACTTATCACAATGATGGGGTGTGTTAAAAATGCTTACGAAAATGCTGCGGTTTCATGCAGCGTTTTCTGAATGCATGTGTGATAGCAGCCTTAGGGGTGACTGTGATTGGATTACTAAATCTTGCTCCTCTTACTCTGTGTGTATCAGGGCTTAAACAGATGAGCATGATTTTGAAAAACACAGCCGCATAAGGGTGCCTACCCACTGGCGATTTTTTTTCCATGCGATGCTAAATTGCTTTTTTCCTTTTTTTCTGAAGAGCAATTAGCATAGAATGTGTTCTTGTCCATTTGGGTTTTTTTTTTTTGTTTCGTTGCAATTTTTCACATAGGAACTGTCAGTTGCATATGTCTCCTTATTTTTCTCTTAATGCACCCATGATTGTCAATGGAAATTAACGAAAAACGTGCAGAAAACGCGCGAAAAACGCTGCGTTTTTCACGCACGAAAATCGGCAACGCCAGTGGGTAGGTGCCCTAACAGGATGAAATGAAATAATTCATTTGCATGGTTTCTTTTCCACAATTGGGATTCTTGTGTGTTATACCACACCCTAGAAAAGATAGGACTTGCCCTATGTTTTTCACACATAGTTAATACTACATGCGAGAAAGATAGGGCAGGACCTATCTTCCCACTTTTTTTTTTCAAACTTGCACTAGTGGATAAACTGTTTACAGTGAAATGAACATACACTCCACATAAGTAAATGCCTAATAACTTTCCTGTGTAAGATATATGTGGAATGAACAGGATAGATGTGTAGTTTATAGTGAAATTAACAGATATCTCATATAAGTAGATGCCTAGTAGAGATGAGCGAGTATACTCACTAAAGGCAATTGCTCGAGTGAGCATTGCCCTTAGCGAGTACCTGCCCGCTCGAGACTGAAGGTTCGGGTGCCGAATATGAAAGAATATGAAAGGCATTGGTCCTCCAATGTCTGCGACATATCACCATGAATAAACCCCCCCCCCCCGCTACCCCCCCGCCCCCCGCTGCTCCCCCCCGAGCACGCTCGGACAAGAATGCAGTTACTCGAGAAGAGCGAGGCTCACTCGAGTAACTGACTTATCCGAGCTTGTGTGTGGATGGTGTCCCAATTAAATATAAATGGGCCAAACTCGAATATACCAAACACATAATAGTTTTATTAGACAAGATAAGTATACAGCATACAAATACATTGTCAAAAAAAAACTGAGAAACATCTGACCCTGGGCTACACCAAAAGAGAAACCTGCCTATAAGTGAAATTATCGTCCTAATAAGGACGGCCTCATGTCAGGTATCTAGGGACAAACTAACTCTCCATCAAAGGCAGCAGGAAATAGTGGTACAGATGACACGTAATATAAACTCCAACAAATAGAGCAACACGAACAACAAACAAGGGCAAACATTTCAAATCATCTTATTAATTTGAAAAACTCATAGCTAAGTTTAAAGACATAACTAATAGTATGTTAGAACAAAAAAAAACACATATTCCCATCCAGTTGAGCCTATTATCACTGCCCCCGATGTTTATCCTGAGAAACGCAAAAAAAAAACCTCAATGAGGTAGAAGCCAATTTTTCCCACTTAGGGGAAAAAATTCCTTCCCAACTCCAATCTGACAACCGGAGAAACACCTGGATCAGCAACCCTTCTGAAGTAATGAAAGATTATAACATCATATCGTAATGTTCAAGAAAGGCATCTAGACCCCTCTTAAACTCTTTTAGTGAGTTCACCATCATCACGTCCTCAGGCAGAGAGTTCCATAGTCTCTCTGCTCTTACAGTAAAGAACCCCCTTCTATGCTAGTGTAAAAACCTTCTTTCCTCTAGACATAGAGGTTTTCCCCTTGTTAGAGTCACAGTCCTCAGCCACCTTTTTCTAAACTAAATAATCCCAATTTTGATATCCCCTCTAGTCCGCCCATTCCGCTTATTACTTTAGTTTTCCCCTTTGAACCTGCTCAAGCTCTGATATGTCAGCTCTTGTCATGTGCTCCTATACCTCTTTTCATGCACCCTATGATTCTGTTTGCCTTGGCAGCCACTGCCTGACACTGGTTGCTCCAGTTAACCTTACAGTTAACTAAAATCCCCAAGTCCTTTACCATGTCAGTTTTGCTCAGTGGTTTCTCATTTAGTGCATAATGGTAACATGTATTTTCTCTGCCCAGCTGCATAACCTTAAATTTATCAGTGTTAAATCTTATTTTCCACTTTTCTGCCCAAGCCCCCAACTTATCCAGATCCTCTTGCAATCGCATTCTGTCCTCTCTTATGTTGATTACTTACGAAGCAATATTTGCAGATGATACACAACTATTTTATTGTGCAATTCTTTTACCAGGTCATTAATATATTAAAAAGAATTGGGGCCAATACTGACCCCTATGGTACCCCACTAGTAGCGGTGACCCAATCAGAGTATGTACCATTTATAACCACCCTCTGCTTTCTATCACCAAGCCAGTTACTTACCCACTTACATACATTCTCACCCAGACCAAGCATTCTCATTTTATATACCAACCTTTTATGTGGCACAGTATCAAATGCTTTGGAAAAGTCCAGATACACAAAATCCAATGACACTCCTCGATCCAGTCTAGAACTTACCTCCTTGTAGAAACTGATCAGATTGTTTTGACAGGAGCAATCTCTCACAAACCCATGCTATATGGAGTTATACAGCTATTTTATTTGAGGTCCTCCAGGAAAATATATTGTAGTTCCAGATCTCCATTATTCACGCTTTGTTGTAGTTTTCCTCAGACATTATTACTTTGTTTGTTAACCTTATTAGTCAGACTTGTAGCATTAGTCACCATTTCCATTACTTAGTCCCAGGTCAATGTCTCCTCTCTCTCTCTGGTTGCCCTCACTCTAGTTTAAAAACTCCTCTAACCTTCTAGTCATCTTCTCCCCAAGCACAGCTGCCTCCTCCCCATTGAGTTACAGCCCATTCCTATAGTAAAACCTGTAACCTAATGGAAAGTAGTCCCAGTTTTCCAGGAACTCAAATCCCTCCTGCCTACAGCAACTCTTTATCCACTTGTGTACCTCCATCACATTTTATTATGTAGCTTTTAATTGACTCAGCCTTCGAAGGTTGGTAAAATGAGTACCCAGCTTGCTGGGGGGTAAAAGATAACTGAGGAAGGCAATGACAAACCACCCCGCCAAAACAGTCTGCCAAGAAATATTCAGGATGTGACATCACCCTATGAGTCAGTCATGACTCGCTGTTCCAGAGGACTTTACCTTTGCCTAATAATTTTCCCATGCAATACAGACAGGGAATGACAGGATATATTTGCAGTTTATACTGGAATAAATAGATATTCCACATAAGTAGATATTCTTCGTTTTTTAACAGCATTTTGTGGGTGATTTCAATGCCCGCTAAAAACGCTGCACTAAGCCTCTATTCATTTCAATGGGGTTTCTTAGACGAGCATTTTAGCACAGCGTTTACAACGTGCACTAAAAGGAACGCGGTATGTTCTATTTTCAGTGTTGCAGCATGTTTTGACGCCTTGCATTGCCGATTGAAATGAATAGGGGTGCATTAAAAATGCTGTAAAACACTGTGTCCAGCGTTTTACAGTATTTTTAATGCTGCTTACTATGCCACTGGGAGGGGAAAAAATGGTGACATCATCAGCTTACTTTGCCTGCATTGTAACTGCACAAAATATGCTGTAAGAACACAGACAAATGCTCACAAAATGCTATAAAATACTTAATAGACCTCAATAAAATGAGGGGCGGTTCCAGCGCTTACACCATGAGAACAATGAGGAAGGTAAGTATAACACTTACATCCCCGGATTCAGCGGGTCACCTACTTTTAGCCTATAAGCTTAGCTTACAGTGCTAAAAGTAGGTGACAGAGTCTCTACGTAGACACCTCCAGGGCTTGACACGTTCAATAGAGGGCTAAATTATTCACAAGGATTTATGGGTGAATGGCAGGTATGAGACATCTATAGCACAAATAAGACTGCCGGTCTGGTGAAACCTCCCCCCCAACAGTAATTCAGGGACCATAAAACTTTCACTTCCTTTACTGTGCCTAGTTAAAAATGTTTATGTCTCTTCCTTTTAAGTGCAAGCCAATCATATCCATGTCTGTGCCTTGTCATAAGTATGTATAAATATTTATGCCCCTTTGGATCTATTTTATAGACTGAGGAGGAACCCATGAGGCTCATAAGCTCGCTATAACATCATGTATTTTTGTTAGCCATTAAAAAGTATCATATCTACAAGATTACATGGTTTATCTTGCTGGAAACAATCACATTTCAATGTGGATGTACTGTGCAAAGTGTCTTGTCTTCAGTTATTTGTATTGCACAGCTGCAGCATGGAAGGGGTTAATGTTTGCAAGTGGCTGGGATATATCTGGAAAATGTAACAAGTTTGTCTAGTCATGTGGTATTCAATGATATAAATATGAGTGCTTGAGAGTTAGGTGTGGTCTTCCGCAGAATCCATCTGCTTCAACGCTTGTGAGAGGAGTGAAAGAGCTGGCCACATGGGGGTACCTTCAACCCTCATGTGGTGAAGGGATGGAAGCTGAAGAGAGGTATCCTGACGTCCCCAATTCCAGGAACCGCTGGAATACTGTTTAGGCTGCTCTCACACAGCTTGCTTTTAACAGCGATTAGTGTGGTTCAACTCCTCCATTGATTTCATTGGGGATTCGCAGACCAGCACTCGTAACTGCAAGCACGGCTCTCACTGAAATCAAGGCAAACTGTACCTGCAGTTACAAGTGCTGGCCACTACACAGAGGTCAGAGCAGAGACTTCCACTGCTTGCACTCCGAGCCCTGTGTAGTTGTGGCGCTGTTAGCGGACACACAATCAGCTGATTGGTCGGGGCCCTGAGCGACGGACCCCAGCCAATGAACTATTGATGACCTATCCTAAGGATAGGTCATCAATTGTATTCTCCCTGGAAACCCCCCTTAAGTGCAATATCTGTTCATTCATCTATAAACTTTATCTTGCACGGGAAAATTATTAGGCATCTACTTATGTGGAGTATATGTTCATTCCACTACAAAGATTATATATATATCAGATTTATTAGGCGCCGGAAAATTATGTGACATTTGTTTAGAATATATATTAATTTCACTATAAACTATACAGCTATTCTGTTCATTCCACATCTATCTTACACAGATGTTTTCCTTATGTAAAAGAAATGTATCTTGGTATTTTTGAGTTGAGTTTGAGTTAAAATCAAATTGAATGTTTTCAATACTTCATTTTTTTGCCATAACTTGTCAAGGGGTCACAGCATCACTAGGCAAACATCCAAAGCTTATCAAGCAGCTTTAAGGAACATTTAGATCTGTGCGATGTGGCGCTCTATGGTCCTGTGCACAGCGGGCAGCTAGATTGGTGCTGTCCTTAATACTGCCTTTGCCTTATTTTCTTGCCATATCACCCAGCCGTATCCCATACACATTCAAGTCATCTAAACCCACTGAAATCGACTGGCTTTCCTCTGTGTATGGGTGCTTTTACATGCTATGCTGCCCATTGACCTTGCCCTATCTTGCACTACTCACCAATTGTAACATCCAATTTTTTCACTGTTCCACTTCGTATTATTCCCTGAACAATACTATCTCTAGGCTGTCCCCTCTAGAATGGCCATGTGGCTAGTGCCATTGTAGTGGCCCAAAGTTAACAGAGCCCCTCTATAATGTATGAATGCATTTGTCTCGTGCCTATGTGTCTTCGGGGTCTTTCATGTTGCATCAATATGATGTGTATTGCACTTCTGTAGCACTGAATGAGTTAACTGTCTGATATGTGAGAATGTCTGAGAAATGTTTTTTGTTTTTTGTCACTTGATCGTGCTTCTTATATGTGTTTGCAAGGTGTTTTTGAAAGGGTCTTCTGTTCTGGACTTGTAAGCGTGAGGAATGTTGGTGGAGCTTCAAATAATGCACACAGATAATTCAGTAGTGTGTGGGCCGGAATGGAAGAGGCTGAAAGTTATCCTCAGCCTTCCCTGGGTCTACTTTGCCCAGGAGATGCCAGAGATGTCCTAAGCCACTGATGGATGGAGAGAGACTGGAACCACCATTGCAGTGTGGAGTGCCTGCCAAATGTGAGCGCCGACCTGTAGAGAGCTGGTGAGAGTAAAAGGAGTTGGTACCGGGAGCAGAATCCTGCAGATAATTAGGACTGTAGATTTTTCTGTCAACCCGGGATTTCCTCCCTGTCAAACCACTTTGTGATGTCTGCACCATTTTCCTGCTGGCCTAAGTTAAATGCTTGTAACTCGACTGTAAATAGTTTCCTGCAAATAAAAGAGCACTGTCGACCATTCCCGGCTTTGCTATTTAATAGTTCCCTGTGAGTGTGAACCATTTATTTCACCATCCGGATTCACCACAGAAGAAGGAACGGTGGCGTCACCCGTGACACCAGACTGCTAAGGTAAACCACGTATTAGTTTACCCCTTTGAAAGGCCTACCCTTAGTTACTTGGACGGGTCCCATGCTACCCGCAGGGTGGGAGATAGAGCCTCGTGACAAGGCCCAAACTCTACCCGGCTGTCTCCAAGGCTTAGAGCAAACTCCTCGGAAGTTGCACCATTTCCTGGGAGCCCTCTAGAATCTAGTATACAATTCATTAAGAGCAAATGCCCCCGCTCTTTACAGTTTCTTCTAGGCCTTTTTGGCGCACTTTATTATTAATCCATACAGCTATTCATCCACAATTTAAAGTAAGCTTCTGGGACTAGGATATTGATGACCTATCCTCATGATAGGTCATCATCAGTAGATCCCCTCTGATCAACTGGAGAGATTGTGGCATATGGGTGGACGTAATACCCTTTTCTCAGGCCTGTGACCTTTCAGTAGCTCAGTGCCATTCAAGTGCCACAACGTGTTCGTTGCTCTGTGTGGTATGCAGTGAACAAGCCACAATGCTTGATCGCAACATTCCTCAACTGATTGGATATTGATGACCTGTCCTGAGAACAAGTTAGCAATATACTAGTCCTGAAAAATCCCTTTAAAGAGATTTCGTCACCTACATTTTACCCTATAAGCTAAGCTTATGTTTTATACTTACCTTCCCTGTCGTTTCCTAGGTGTGAGTGGTGAAAGCCACTGCTGCAGTGCATTGAGCAGCACCATTAGGAAGTCCGTCCATTATAAAATTAGAACAGGTGGACTACTTAGCTTTCAGCCACAGGGAAGGTAAGTATGATAAGTAAATCGTTGGACTCAACAAGTCAACTACTTTCAGCTCACAAGCTTAGTTTTATAAGGCTAAAAGTGGGTGACGTATTCCCATTGTTTGGTCATACATATGGACAGAGAAGTTTATGACTGAAGGTTGTTGCCACACACACTTACCTTCACTACCAGGAATCCAGGAAGTCTTTATTTATCTTAGCAGCCTCACAGACATCATACGAGTGAAGAGTAGTATAGGATATAGTGTTGCTTAATAGATATAAGTACTTTTCTAATGGTTCTCTGCATGAGTAATAAGGGAAACCTGCTGAGTGAGATTCTGAACATAGTAACTAGTAATACTATAGTACAGCGTATGACAGAAAGACATGAAAGCAATTAGCGTGATATGAAACTGTTCTACAATGTGATCATTATAAGACTCACATTTCTCATGTATTGTGAAATATGATTTTTTTGTCAGTGTTCTAAAAACAGAAATCTTTGTAGGCGGACACAGGTATTATGATTAAAGGGATTTTCCAACTCAAAACTGTGACCTATCCTCAGGCTGGGTCAGCAATAGTTGATTCGAGGAATTCCGCTACACAGGACCTCTGCTAGGCTGTGGCAGCGACCAGGTTAACAGTTGACTGATGGGTTCCAGGTGGCAGACACTACCAATAGGTCATCAATATTTTAGAGTTGGAAAACCCTCCAAACAGGCCATAAAATTAAAGAAAAGTCAGACTAACTTGCCAATTTCTGCAATATGTATCAACTATCTAATGTGTATGAGGGTCTCCAAACTTTCCCCCAAATTGGATTTTTAACATGGCTGAGCCTTTGTTTCCCAAAAGATAAGATGAAGTCAGGAGAGAAAGTGTTTGATCAACAACTCTATTAATATATGGCCAGCTGCTCGCCCTCGAAAAAAAACACATCATTAAGAAAAACTGTGAGAAACCAATAACTTAGCACTGTGTCAAAGTTGTCATCTTCTTTCTTACATCTGGAAACGAAGGTGATAATGGCATTTATCAATATGTACCAGCAACTCTTCTCTATGTAATGATTGATACTAGCAGTAGCAGTCAAAAGGCGACAATACAGAGATAAGAGATAGTTATACTAAAATTCTGATAACCTGATGGGTCATGTTGCCAAAATACTAACCTGGTATAAAATCAACTAGTTAATTAACTAAATTTAGGGTTCCTTTACAGAAAGGTATTGTTACAGAGTATTCCGCACACGGGTTTTGCACATCTAATATGCTGTACCAATTTTTCATATGCTCCCATTGTTCTGATAAAATATATTGCTCAAAATACACCTGCAATAAAGATTGTTGCATGTTCTATCTTGGTGTATATCCCGCAGCAAGTACGCAATGTCATTGTGTACTAGCTGTGCGCCACGCGACTGTCACATGCTGGTGGCACACAGCGAATTACGCTCGTGTGTAGTCACCTAATACATAAATAAACTAAATATATAATGTAATTTCTATAAAATACAGTAGGTACAAACATACTCTAAACAAGGTATTTTGACATATATATATATTCTGTGTTTCCACGAAAATAAAACAAGGTCTTATATTAATTTTTGTTCCAAAATATTTATTTTTTTACATGTATAGATGCCTGGGCACCATTTAAAAATCGTGCTAGGTCTTATTTTTAGGATAGGTCTTATTTTCATGGAAACAGGGTATATACACACTAACTGATAATACCTGGTTTCGTACAGGTGTTTACCCGTTGTTCGCATGAAAAATTTTATGAAGTTGTGATAACTTCAGAGGAGCCGAGGAATAAAATATGTTCACAATTATGTGTAGATTTTCCTAAGTATATACATATAGAATCATAGAATAGGAGAGTTAGAACGGACCCCCAGGGTCATCTGGTCCAACCCCCTGGTCAGTGCAGGATTCACTGAATCATTCCAGACAGATATTTATCCAGCTTTTGTTTGAAGACTTCCATTGAAGGAGAACTCACCACCTCCCATGGTAACCTATTCCACTTATTGATTACCCTCACTATCAGAAAGGTTTTTCTAATATCTAATTTGTGTCTCCTCCCTTTCAGTTTCATCCCATTGCTTCTGGTCTTTCCTTTTGCAAATGTGAATAGGGCTAGTCCCTCTGCACTGTGACAGCCCTTCAAATATTTGTAGACACTATTAAGTCTCCTCTCAGCCTTCTTTTTTGCAAACTAAACATTCCCAGATCCTTTAACCATTCCTCATAGGACATGATTTGCAGACCGCTCACCATCCTGGTAACTCCTATGAGCTTGCTCCAGTTTGTCTATGTCTTTTTTAAAGTGGGGGGCCCATAACTGGACACAGTATTCCAGATGAGGTCGGACTAAGGAAGAGTAGAGGGGAGTAATTACCTCGCGTGATGTAGACTCTATGCTTCTCTTAATACATCCCAGAATTGTGTTTGCCTTTTTGGCTGTTGCATCACATTGTTGACTCATGTTCAGTCTATGATCTATTAGTATACCCAAGTCTTTTTCACATGTACTGCTGCTTAGCCCAATTCCTCCCATTCTGTACGAGCTTTTTCATTTTTCTTGCCCAGATGTAGATGTTTTTGAACACTCTCTCTTTCTCTTCCCTACTGTTAGCTATCCCTCCTAGCTTTGTGTTGTCAGCAAATTTGATCAGTTTTCCATCAATTCCCTCCTCCAGATCATTTGTAAAAATGTTGAATGACACTGGGTCTAGGACAGAGCCTTGGGGAACCCCACTTGATACATTCTTCCATTTGGATGTGCAGCCATTTATGACCACTCTTTGAGTACGATCACTCAGCTAGTTGTGAATCCATCTAACAGTTGCCTTGTCAATACCATATTTGGCCATTTTTTTCAATAAGTATGGTATGAGATACTTTGTCAAATGCTTTACTAAAGTCAAGATATACTATATCCACAGCATTTCCCTGATCAACCCAGTCAGTGATTCTGTCATAGAAGGAAATTAGATTCATTTGGCATGACTTGTTTGTTACAAACCCATGCTGGCTCTGATTAATTAGTCCATTTTCATCCAAGTGCTTGCATACATGCTGTTGAATAATTTGTTCAAAGATCTTTCCCAGTATGGAAGTCAGGCTCACAGGCCTGCAGTTTCCTGGATCCTATCTTCTTTTTTGAAGATAGGGACAATTTCCAATTTTCTGGGACTTCTGTTCTCCAGGAATTTTCAAAGATTATGGCAAGTGGCTCAGCAATTACCTGTACTGCTTCCTTTAGTATCCTAGGATGTAATTCATCTGGACCTACATACTTGAATTCATTTAAGTTAGCTAAGTGTTCTCTCACCAGCTCTCGGCTGATAGATAGCCTGCATTCTTGTATTCCTCCAATAGCACAGGGAAGATCAGTTGTTCCATCTACTTTCTGAGAGAAAACAGATACAAGATAAGAATTTAAAAGTTCGGCTTTCTCAACATCATTCTTAACCAATTCACCATTTTCATCATGTAAGCATCCAATAGCCTCTTTAACTTTTCTTATGCTTTTGACATACCCCCAAAATCCTTTTTTTATTGCTGCTTGCTGTTGCAAGCATCAATTCATTATCAGCTTTAGCTTTTTCTGGCACTTGCCCTACAGTTTTTGCAGACCGCATTATATTCCTCTTTAGATATTCAGCTCTCTTTTTTTCCTTTTTAACATGTGTGTAAGTTCTGTGTTCGTCTATCCTGGTCTCTTTAAATGCTTCCCATTCTTCCTTCTTTTAGGGATTGTTAATGATAGTGCTTTGAGAATCTCATTTCACAATATTTCCTAATCTTCTTGGACATTTCTGTCCGTAAGAACATCCAGCTATTGGACTCTCCCTACCATCTTTCTGAGTCCATTAAAATCTGCCTTTCTAAAATCCAACCTTGAGGTCTGAGTTTTCTCAGATCTTCCTCCCCTTTTTATCCAAAATTTAAGGATAGCATGATCACTGCCCCCTAAGGTCCCAGCCACCCTTACTCCCTCAACCATTTCTTCCCTGTTGGTAAGAATTAGGTCCAAGATAGCAGATATCCATGTTTTCTCTTCTACCTTTTGGAAGATAACGTTGTCAGCAAGAGTGGATAAGAATTTGTTGGATCCATTACTTTTAGCTGAGAGAGATTCCCAACAAATGTCTGAATAGTTAAAATCTCCCATGATCACTGTGTCATGCTTTTTTGAGAGCTTGGCCATCATATAGAGCTGAGGTAGATTCTTCTCTGTATATACACATAGAGATGAGGTAGATTCTCTTCAGTATATACACATAGAGGTGAGGTAGATTCTCTTCAGTATACACACATAGTGGCGAGGTAGATTCTCTTCAGTATATAAACATAGAGGTGAGGTAGATTCTCTTCAGTATATACACATAGAGGAGCAGTAGATTCTACTCAGTATATAGACATAGAGGTGAGGTAGATTCTTCTCAGTATATACACAGGGAGGGGAGGTAGATTCTCCTCAGTATATATACTGTAAGGTCTCTGTCCTTGTTCAGCACTGTGAGGGTTAATCAGCACTGACAGGATTAACCAGGTCTCTGCCTCTCAGTTCACCTTAATTAGGCATTATTTCCCTATCTATGGTGAGATGATGCACTTCCTGGTTGTCTTTAAATTGTTGTTTGTCAATCACTCTTCACAGAGGCAGAACAGTCTACAGTAATTTAGAACCCCTCACAGAATAGACAAAGCTAAAAATTTAGCTTTCATTAATGAAAAATTAAAATCGTTTTATATATCTAGGGCTCAAGACACACACACACATACGCACAACGTATCGCAACATAACAGCAGAGTTGTATTGATGAAAGTGTGGCGATAACTGAGAAAGGTTGGGGGTCACACACACTTGTAATGCACCCCTACACTCAGTTTCCTGGTAAAATTATGATAAAAAGATTTTAGACTTCACTGGCTGGGAGGATAACCCAGATATTCAACCCAAAAGGGGAGGTACGTAAAATTAGCAATCCCCCCAATGAGTGCATAGGAGATGCATCTTCATTTGTATATACTATCACAGTTTAATGGTGCGCAGTTCCATCATTTAAAGGTGCTCGGTTCAACGCGTTTCACTGTAGATGGTACTGCTCATCAGGAACCGTAGATTAATTATTAGATCTAATTGCAAATTTATTCGAAGGAGGATAATTTCAAGAACACGGTGACATTGCCTACTTGCTGTTGGATGCTTATTGCCGTGCTCTATCTTCGCGTGTAATCCGTGCCAAAATAGAACATGCTGCGATCTTTATTGCGTGTATTTCGCAGACTGCTTTTACTAATTAGCCTAACGAGGTGCGTTTAATGCATACTCGTGTGTGCAGATGTGCATGTTTTCGCACCTCCCATAGACCTCTGCAGGGCTTTTTGGTGCGCAAACACGCACAACATAGAGTAGGTCCTAATTTTTTTTTGTGTGTCCATGAAAACAGTGGGTGCAAAAAAAGAAGTGAAAATGAACCCATTATAATCAATGGGTTATATTCTCTGCGTCTTGTGCAAAAACTAGCAAAAACGTTCATCTGTTGAAGCCCTAAATCTGTTTGTGCCTGCCCAATATCACCTATTGACACTGAAGATGGCTAAAGATCAGCTTGGCAGATTCACCTCCAGGAGCCACATCTAAGAAGAGCTTGTACAAATGAAGGTGGGTATAAAAAAAGTGTTGATAGAGTCAGCAGGGCCACCGCTGCAGAGCTATGCAGACATATGTGAATTTAATAGGTCCCAAGCTTTAAATGGCAAGGCAAAGGTCGTATCTGAATCAGTTAATGTGCTTAGAGAGTCATTTGAACTTAGTTTGTAATTTCTGTCACATGACGTACATGTCATTTCATATCAGAGCTCCCATGTCCATAGATACAACAAAGACAAGCCCACTATGTTAATTATCCACTAGAAAATTTGAATTGTGCACTAACAGGTCTGACTAGCTTTCTAGTGACTCATGCTGGTCATATGAATGAGTCTGCTTCTAACACACCCTAATGACAACAGCATGGGTGAAACAACATAAAGGGCTCCTCTTACTTGAAAAATGTAGTTTCAGGTAAATATTTCATTATTGAACAAAAGGCATAATTGATATAAAGCGACTTATTCCCCATTGAAAACACATGTATGTTCAGTTTGGTTGATTTAATAGAAATAGCTATCAGCCAAATAAGCGAGTATGGGCTCCTATAGGATATGTCCACAAGTATCGTAAAAGCTGCAGACTTACTGCAGAGGATTTGACTTTGGAAAACCTTCAGTGTTTTACAGTTTCGCAATGTGGATGTGGTCATCTACAGTGTAAATTGACCTGCAGTGTGGATTTTAAATCCGCAGCATGTCAATTTATGCTCTGGATTTTCACCACTTTTAAATAAGGGGGGAAATCCATGGTGAAGCCACGTTAACATCCCCATCTTACGTGCGGATTTGGACAGAGAATCGTTCCAAAATTCACAGCATCCATTCTGCTACAAAAATGACATCCAGATTGGACATACCATTAGGCTTGGAAGGCTATAGGTGCTGTACAACTCCATACAACTCAAGGAACGTGGTGTGTGAGCCCTAAACCCTAATCTTTTATTCAGGAAAATGATACTTTATTTCATGTAAGCCAAAAAAGAAATCTAAAACAATGGATGAAGCAACAACGGAATAACTCTTCCCCCTGGCCCACAAATCAACCACAGAAACTTCTGCAGAAATCAACAATCCATGGGTATCAGCACATCACCAAGCCTTTCTATTGAAGTGATTGACAGCAATGGATCTCCACACAAGCATGCAGAATGAAACCTGAAATGAGGTTCATGCTATCCTAACCACGAGCAGGCTCTGTCATCACAGAACAATACGTTTCACTCTGAAACAGTGTGGGGTTCCAGAGAAAACATTTATTTTAAAAATAGCCAGGCACAGAGAGAAGTGTCTGATGGGTGGCTTTCCTCTAGGTTTCACTCTAAGGCTGGGTTCTCACTCACCGTAATCCCGGCAGAAATCTCGAGGTTTTGAAGCAGCCCGGCCGCTCGCTCTTCCGCGGCGGCCGGCGCACCCATTGAAAAAAAATGAACATGCTGCAGCCAGCGAATCCGTCACATGGCTGGCTAATCCAGGGATTAGCGGCCGTAGGCAGATTTGCCGTGGCGAGATTCCGGACGGAATTTCCACGGCAAATCCGCCCAGTGTGAACCCAGCCTAAGTGTATCGGGAGAAATCTGTCAATGAAGCCGAATCATGCAGTAAGTATCTGGAGCATTAGAGAGTTCCGTTTTGCTGCTCTGTTTAGGAAGTGAGAAAACGGCACCACTTGCTGGATGGTTCTGTCTTATGATGGAACCAAATGGTGACGAACCAACCCCTCTTGACTTAAATGGGGTCCGTTCAATTTTGCCGTAATGTACAGTATGAAATGGTGCAGCTTGTTGCGCTATTTAGTCCTGTTTTCTATAAGTGTTCAGAAGTGGTGTTTGAAGTATGAGAGCTCATTACTGGACTGTATAGTCCTACCATCTGGTGATCCGGAATTTCTGGAATTGTGGAGTCTAGAGGAACTTATTAAGGTTGCAGGAGCAATAAAGCCCTTGTTGCCTGAGTTGAACATTGTAACGGCAGGGGTGCCACAAGGTAAGAATTTTTAACAAGGTGTGCTTGGTTTAAGATGAGATAACTTGTCACAGCAAGTTAACACTCAAGTTAAACTTTGCTACATCTTTACTTCCTGCTCCGGGGAGCCAGCAGTGACAGGGGAGACCCGCACAGAAATAGAACATGCCGCGATTTGTTTTCCGCGTGTGTTTTCACGCGGACAAATCGCGGCAGTGTGCATAGGATTGTGTTTTTCAATGCAATCCTATGCAGGCGGGCATGGGCGGAAATTCTACGGGAAATCCCGCTGCAGAACTTCCGTCCGTGTGCAGGGGGCCTTAAGGTCAGGTTTCTTCTTCATTTTCAACCATTCTTTAGTTGATTTACTTGTGTGCTTTAGGTTATTGTCTTGTTTCATCACCCACTTTTTAGTTTTAGGGCTTCTACCCACTAGCGTTTTTGTTAACGCTGCGATATCGCTGAATTTTTTTCAATTGGACTTTCTAATGTTAAAATCGCATTGCACAAAAATTGCAAAAACACAAACTTGTGTTTTTTGTGCGATGCAATTTTAACATTAGAAAGTCCCATTGAAAAAAATGCAGCGATATCGCAGCGTTAACAAAAACGCTAGTGGGTAGAAGCCCTAACAGGGAACAGGTCACGTCCCCACAGAATCATAAACTAAGTTATGATGGGTGAGGTATTTTTTACACTCGCCTGCTCCTGCGATCCACTGGTGTCCCCCATTGAAGTTGGCAAACGGCACGAAAATCTGACTCTTCAGAGTTCCTTGCATGTGCTCTTCCATAGACTTGTATAGGAGGGTGTGCACACTGGGCTCTGAAAAGAGTCAGACTTTCTGTTGCGTACCCATATCAGATAGGGACCACTACTTGATTATGAATACCTCACGTGGCTCCCCAACACATGCCCTAACAGCACCATAAGCTTATGGCGCTGTGGGAATAGGATCGGTGGTTTAAATATTGTGAAAATCCAGATAATTCCATAGGTTTCACTTTTTTCTTGCATCTATACATGAAAGCACCAGCCCTGCTTACTACTGGCATAAATAGTGTGCGTAATACGCAGCCAAAATATGCTTGTGTGAATGAGCCGTAAGGCTGGAGAGAGCTAGTAATTGTGCGTAGCACTGATGAGGGTAGTCGTACGTGTTTGTCCTATGACGATGCGGCAGGACAGGTCAGTATTGGCTCGACAAACAATTATTGCACACCATTCAAAAAAAAAAAAACTAGACCCCCAACCACCAATTAGATGAATAACAATTCTAGATGGTGCAAAAAGGGCAACCAAGCGCAGTAATAACGTGGTGACTGTACAGCACTCTGCAGGGGCTTAGTACCATCCAATAATAAGTAGATAACTGCCCTCTACTGCCATGTGCCAGCCAGCAGGCAGAAAAGTGTGCCACAATTCCGCTCCCTGTCAATCTCCATAGCCGGGAGAGCATGCATTACCGAGAGGGAGGAAAGTACAGCCGAAAGCTTTCGCAAAGTCTAGAAGAGCTGCGGCCGCCGTGTCAGGCTGGTTTAGGGGGCGGGCCGAGGCTGGTTAGGGGGCGGAGCAGGCGAGGCAGGCTGGTAGGGGGGCGGGCCGAGGCTGGTTAGAGGGCGGAGCAGGCGAGACAGGCTGGTTAGGGGGCGGACCGAGGCTGTTTAGGGGGGGGAGCAGGCGAGACAGGCTGGTTAGGGGGCGGACCGAGGCTGTTTAGGGGGCGGAGCAGGCGAGACAGGCTGGTCAGGGGGCGGGGCTGGAGGTGCACGGGCGCAGGACGCGGCTAGCTGTGTGCACTATCGCGGACCATGGGTGCCTGTCTGGGAGTGTGCTCCCTCCTGAGCTGTGTAAGTATTGCTGCCCCGTCCTTCCCCGTGTCTGGCGTCCTCCCTGTATACCGGCGGGAGTGTTGTGTAAGTTGTAGGTGCTTAACACTTGCCGAGGCGCCGTGTACAGTGGCTCCTGGGGAGGTGGTGCCAGCCATCAGCTCTGGCATTATTCTGGGCGCTCTGCCCGGGGTCAGTGGACGAGCTAGCAGCTGCGGCCAGGTGGTGTTCCCCGGGGTGGGGAGTGGTGATAGGAGTGGTTACACTACAGGTAGTCCTGGACGCTCGCGCTGTTAGAACTGTTCGCATGAGTGCAGATACGCTGCGTATCACACAGTCAGTAGAACCCATTGATTTCAGCGGCTTCATCCACAGCTGTGTGTCTTTCATGCGACTTGATCGTGTGTAGAGAAAGAACGCAGCACGTCCAATCTTGCGTGAGACCAATGGCCGTGTGTAATTACACACAACACCTGTATTCACTGGATTTAGGGCTCCTTCCCACGGACGGATTTCCGCCGTGTAATACGTGTATTATACACAACTCTAATATGTTGCTGTGGATGCGCCCTTAGTGCCTCCCTTTTTAAAAAAAAATTTTTAAGCCATTAAAAGGCATCTGATCTACAAGATCACTGGGCCAAGAACATTTCTTGTTTTAAACAGGAAAATGGATGTATCAATAATGGATAGAAGAGAACTGATGTAGGCGTTCTATAGGCTGCCCGTCACTTACTCCAAATGTATCCATTGGTTTCAAGAGTGTCCATTTGGAGAATGTCTGGGTGGTCTCCATCGGCAGACCCTTTTCCCCAGTCTTGTAAAGCATAGTTGACTACACTTCAAGACACAACATGTCTTTGCTAATTAATGTATACGGCACATTGTGTCTGGGGGTATAATATATAAACCTTTTTACATGGCAGTTTATGGACACTTGTTGGTATCTTTTCTCTTACTGTATAGTATGACAAGGGTGATCAAAGGATGTTGCAAAACAGCATTGAGTAAACTTTATTCATAGTCTGTGGTAATAAGTGTCAGGCTGTTTCTGGCTTTTTCTCGCTGCAGTTTGTGTATGTAAGTATACGGTGTGAATGTGTTCTGTACATATGAAGGAAACATCTCCTCCTTCCATGTGGGAATGATACAGCACTGTTTGGATCTACAGCTCTGTAAAAGTAAGTTACTTTCCTTTGGATGTGATGCCCCTTATCCAGAGATGCTGCTGGTCTAGTCTGGTCCAGCGCACATCCTTGTCTGTCTGAGCAGATACAGAGCTATGAGCTCAGAGTTGGATGTTGGACCTCAGCACCTGCTTAGCATGTGGGAACTCCCAAGTAAATAGCTGAAACTTCAGCAATATTATATCTCATAGATTCCCTGGTGTGCACTGCACTAGTATAGGTCTGCAGTCGCTGCCCACAGTCTGCTGTTGTACCTCTTGTATGTTATATCCACTGATTCATACAAAATTGTGAGAGAAAATTGTGACTTTTTTCATATTTAGGTAAATTTTTATTGGACTTTCTCAATAGTTGACAATAACTCCCACCCTCCCTTCCATGGAGTGAGCACATGGCCCATTGTTATTTATTTCTTATGTCTGAAGAAGACGTGAAAATATGGAAAGCAAACTTTTATATTGTAACCTAGATTGTTTATGAAGTATGAACCGGCTGCAAACCCTTCATAAAGGGTATCAAATCATGTGAGTAGTAGCAAAAAGCTAGACTGTTCGCTGGAAATTGAACAGACCCCAATGTGGGGGCTGTTCGGTTCTGTCATAGGATGGAGTCGTTCGGTCAGGGGTTGACATTTTCCTGTTCCTGCAAAGGAGCGGGGGAAAAAAGGAATTCCCTAACAGAATCCCCCATGTGCTTTTGCCCTTTTGTTTTAGCAATCGGTGAGGGTTTCGCTTCCCCCGATGATCTCTACTTCTGAAATGTCACTTTGACCTTTTTCAAAATTTGTTTTTAAAAAGTTTAGTTATACTTTAAATGTTGTGTGCTTTTGATATTGAGACCCCATACTCACCTCTCCAGCGAGCCGCAGGGCATGACTCGTAACCACGCGATACTTCCGCTGTGCTCACAGTGGTAGTATCGGGTGAGGAACGGACGTTTTTCCACGGCAATTAGAGCAATTGCTGCAACTTCTTCCACACTGCAGAATACTGCAGCGTGAACATTGAAAGGCAGAATGCTATTAGGTTCAATAGAACCTAATAGCTGCAGGATAACGCCGTAGATTTCCACCACGTGAAACGTGGCAGAAATCCGTCCATGGGAATTAGCCCTTAGTGGCATAACCATTGTTTCTGAGAACTTCTTGACATCTGCGTTGCATGGAGGCTGCTAACGTCTGGCACCTCTGAGCAGATATTCCAGTTCAGCAATATTATACTACCTTCTGCAGTTCCATTGCATTTTTTTATTTTCCCTCATAAACCACGTTTTTGATGTCACCCCACAAGTTCTCTATGGGATTGAGATTAGGGGATTGGGCTGGCCACTCATCACCTCAATACTATTGGTCTGTAACCAAGATGATGATTGCTTACTGGTGTGATTTGCGTCGTTGTTTTGGCATAGGGCAACATAATCAAGTATTTTGATATATTCAGACTTAGGCGGGATTTCCCGCAGAATTTCCGCCCGTGGCCGCTGCAATAGGATTGCATTAGAAAATGCAATCCTAGGCAGACAGACGCGATTTGTCCACGTGAAATCACACGCAAAAAGCAAATCGCAGCATGCTCTATTTCTGCGCGGGTCTCGCAGAGGCCTGCACAGAAATGTCACTCCCCGGCCGCTGGCTCTGCTCTGCACATGCGTCGGCAGCCAGCACATCAAAGAGCCGAAGCCGCAGGAGAGGTGAGCGCTGCACTGGTCCCTGCAGGGGCTCAGGTCGGGTCCCGCTGCGAGAATTCTCGCAGCAGGATCCGACCGGTTGTCTGCAGGCCGCCTTATCCATGATTCCTAATATACGATAAACAGGCCCAGCACCATGGCATGATTTTTGTTTTACTGTCTTCACAGTGTACTGTGGCTCCAATTCAATGCTCAGGGATCATATGACACAATGTTTACGGCAACTAGACCCAAAAAGACCATCAGTCTACAGAACCTTGCACCATTTCATTTTGGGCCAGTCAATTAATGATTCAGTTACTCAGAATGAGCAGCATGCATGTCCTAATTGTTAATTGCAAGTAAATTACTTGCGATGTACAAATATGACTTCTACCAAAGACACAGTGATTTTATTAGGTTAAAAATGTAGGACTATTTTTTTTGAACACTACTGTAGGTGAAGAACTGCATGACTATGATTGGCTGTGACAGTCGTTGCCGACTTTCGGTCACTTTGTGGATCAGCATACGCCATGCTTCCCTCTTTTTGTCCGCTTCCTTCAGATTCTCCACAGTCGTGTTCGTGTCAAGCTTCATTGTGTCTAGCCAGCGTGTTCTTTGGCGTCCTCTTCTTCTGGACCCACTGACTGTGCCGAGCGTTAATGTTGTTTCCAGAGAAGTGGCTCGTATGACATGACCAAAGTATGAAAGCCGTTGTTGGGTGATTTAGCTTTCTAGTGATACTTTTAGTCTGACAGGGTCTAGGATCGCCTTATTCATGACCATCTCTGACCACGGTATGAGCAGCATACGCCGCCAGCACCACAGCTCAAAGACCTTGATCCTTCTTCTGTCTAGTTTCGTGAGTGTCCAGCTTTCGCATGCATATGTATTTAGTGGGTAAATAACCGCATTGATTATTTGGATCTTGGTTGTAATGCTGATGTCTTTGCTCCTCCATATCTTCGCCATTCCTTGCATTGCACTATGGCCAAGGCTGATTCTTCGTTTGATTTGAGGCCCATTCACCACTGCGGTAGATTTTGGATCCAAAGAAAGTGAAATCTTGGACTGATTCAATTTCTTCATTGTCGATTTTTATGTGTGGTACAACATTGCTTGCGGTTGTCAGCAGCTTTGTTTTCTTAACCCCTTAAGGACATGGCCTTCCCCCACCCTTTTTTTAAAAAAAAATCGTAATTCTATTATTTATCCATCGACATAGATGTCTGAGGGCTTGTCTTGGGTGGGACGAGTTGTAGTAAAAACTGGGCTGCACTTGGTTCCGGTATCGGTTGTGACAACTTACATCAACGGAAGTCAGGTGAGCGCTGCAGCCAATCCAGAGGCTTTAGCATCAATATTTGGCTCTCCTGGCATCATGGTGCCCAGGATGCGAGTACCAATGCCAGGAGAATGGGCAGTGACACGTTAAATTAGTTCAACCGATGATTCTTAGAGGGAATTTATACCAATTCTTGAATTTCTGTTGAAATCTGAAGAGTAAGTGCATGTTCGCACGTAGCATTTACATTGTGGAGTTTCATCAAAAGAATAGTTTGTGTGAAATCCACAGCGTTTACAATAAAAGTCATGTGGATGAAATTATAACACCTCTCATCCGTATTGTGCTGAAAGAAAACATTGCAGAATTGTCCGTCGTTTCTAATTGCAGGTGCAGCCTTTGCTCAATTCAATGACAGCTGTGCCTGCAATTACAAGCGCCAGCTACTACACAGTGGTCGCAGCCAACTGCTTGTGATCTGACCCCCATGTATTGCCATGCTGTCAGTGGGTGCCCGATTGACTGGGGTCCTAAGCGGTGGACCCCCGCTGATCAACTATTGATGATCCATCCTGAGGATAGGTCATCAATTTTTGGAAAATCCCCTTAAATCTGCAGCAAGTCAATCTATACTGTGGATTCTCAGCACCGATTTAATCTCTCAAAGGAGAGGGGGTGAAATCCTCGTCAAAATCTGCATATTGCATACGCATTTTAACGTGGATGCATACCAAAATCTACTAGAAGTGGACACAGCTGTAAGGCCGCTTTCACACTGGTGACATAAAATAATCAACTGGAATTCGCTGCAGAATATTCAGTGTCAATTTCTCCCCCAAAAAACTATTTCATCAAAGTCTGCAGCTTCCTGCTGTGTTTTTAGTGTAGATCTGAAAGTGGAATCTGCCTTGTTAATGGGCAAACATCCGCGTGTGGAATTCTGATGTGGGCTTTCCACAAATCAGCAGGCAATGGATGGTGGCCAGATCTGTACCTAAATAGTGTGGATTTGGCCATGGATCAACTTGCGGAGCTGTTGTAGATTCTAACCCTCGTATTTCAAGGATTAAAATCTGCAGTGTAAACAGGCACACCATGTGAAGATTTTTTTTTTAACTCTCCACATGGCTTCAGGGTCATTCACACAGGTGTATACAGTTTCTGCGCAGCGTTTTCATGGATCAAAACTGTGTATTCCCTGCTTATTGCATTTTTTTTTTTTTTGTGTATTCATTTTGTTGCACGCGCAACAAAATGCAAGAAGGCAACACTATGAAAAGCGTGCATTGCATTCCCTGCAGCTGGATTATCATCGCAGGGAACGCAATGCAAAAATGCCCATGGCCTAAAGGCTCTGGAAGAACTCTGAGTTGTTACTCCTACATATCTCCCTATTGAAGGATGAAGCTGTTCTGTGCTCTGCTGCCCTTCTTCTAAGTAGTATTTACCTTTCTCAGTCATTGAGCAGCGGCTGATAACAGGCTTCCTGCACTGTTCACCACACCCAGAAACCAGAACCCGGATGATGAAAGAGGTTGTGCAGGATCAGGGACCATGCACACAGGCTGTGTGGACATTTCTGCATCACTGTTATTCCTATGCGGCTTGCATTCCGCACCTATTAAAATCCGCCCCTATTAAAATCCGCCCATCTTTACTTCCAAAGCAGTTGCAGAATTGTTGGACAGGGAGATGGCAGAATAGGTGAGCAATGAGCATTATTTATTTATTTTTTTTATCCCAGAGTATTTTTAGGCTGTAATTATTATTTTTTATCCCTTAACGTTCCAGGATGTACATTTATGTCATGGAGGTCTGGGCTTTGTGTGGAGTGTGATCTGGGGTCAGTCGACCTCTGTACAATGTGGGTGCTAGCTGTTTCTTACAGCTGACAACTGTCCGCACTAGCTTCAATCAGAGCTCCTGCTGATTGGAGCTGTTAACCATTTAAATACTACAATTCTGACAGCGGCATTTAAATGCTCTAATCTATGTTTGGGGGTCTCAAACAGCTACCCGTGATCTCATCGTGTTCTTCCGTTTCCATGGCAGCTGCGGGTATTCTGAAACTTCCCAGATCTGCTGTTGCAGATTGCTTATTAAGCCATGCCTTTGGTGTGGCTTGATGGACTACCTGTCAGATTGTGGTATTATATCATACTGCAGGAGCGATCAAATCATCGCAAGCACATGTTCCCCATGGGGTGTTAAGATTTAAACATTAATAAAACCATCTTAAACTATTAAGTTCTTTTCTTTTTCTTCTAAAAAAACAAACATTTTGCCATATTTATAATAAAAAAAAAATCCCCAAAACATCTTCGATATCACTGTGTCTATAAAGCACCAATCTCTAAAAGTAATGTGTTACCCTGCTCGGTAAATGTAAGAAAAAATAATGCCAAAATTGTGGGGTTTTTTTTTTTTTTTTGTCTCTTCGTTTCCAAGAAAAAATGTAATAAAAAAACAACCTAAAAAGTCATAATACAAAATATTAATAGAAACTACAGGATATCTCGCAAAAAATGAGCCCTCACACAGCTATGTTGATGTAAAAAAAAAGTTCCGAGATATCAGAAGATGGCGACAAAAAATAATTGTATTTTTTCAAAGATATTTAATATTTTGAAAGCAGTACAGTACAAAAAAAACCTATATAAACTTGGAATCAAAGTAATCGTACTGACCATTCAATAAAGTTGCCGTAAGTCATTTTTGCTGCAGTTTATACACCGTAGAAACAAGTCCCCCTCTCCCCACCCCAAAGATGGCGGAAGTAAATTTTTGCTTTTTTTTTTTCTCCCTCATTTCATTCCAACAAAAGACAAGCCCTCAGATATCTACGTTGATGGATAACCAAGTTGGCTGGCATGGGATGCATGCTTATGCTGGGACAACTTAGATGGTGTAGACATGTGGTGCGGATGGACTCTTCAAGACTGCCCAAATTGTGTGATTTTCATGTGGTGTGATAGTCAGTAAAAGCAGGTTATGAAACCAATGATTTACGATGGTTTCCTTCTCACCTGGATGTTTTCACTGTTACGATGCTGAGAGAACAATAAATCGCAGCGTGCTCTATCTTTCTGCGATGTGTGACCTTTTTTTTTTAATCTCCTATGTTTCCCTATGGAGCCTGCTTTTTATCGCAATGTGATTTTAACATTAGAAAGCCCGATTGACTTTTGCTATTAAAAATAAATTGCAAATTTTTTTATTGCAGCAGGGAAAAAAAAGAGAAAAAAAAAATTGACGCTCAAAAATCACAGGAACAGTGACGCAATTTTCTCTCCTGAGAAACTAGCCTAAGGCCTCCCTCACACAGATGTTTTGCACCGCGATTAGTGTGGCGCTTTCAGCACTGTACTGATCGCGGTATCACACTTTCATTGTCTGCAATGGGACTGCTCAGACAGCCACTCAATTGCAGCGCTTTTCAGCACTTCGATTTTCGAGTGGTGTCCTATTTTTGGCCGTTTAGCCCTCCTCATCACTGATGACGAGTGATAATTTTGTGTCCACGAATGAAAGTTAAATGCGGCAAAGCACCACAATTTAAATCGCGGTGCTTGCCACAACGCCTATATTTGGGAGGCCTTACAGTCAGCTTCTGACAAAAAAAATGTAAAGAATCCAAGTGTTTTTGCACAAATGTGGCTTATGTATAAAGTTTACAACTTTTTTCTCTTAACGACCTAATTGTGGCACAGGTGCCCAGAAAACACCTCCCAAGTTTTTCATCATTGTCTATATTAAAAGTGGGCAACTGTTAAGTGTAGAAACAAGCTGTTCGTCGGCATAATTAGGCACTGTACATATTTCTTTAGACCACAAATGCCCCGGGCCGCCTCCTGTATCACTAGTTGTACACATGGGATGTGCATTCTAATGAATCCTACCATAGTCTTCAAGTTTGCATTTAGGAAGCAAATGAACAAGAGGAAAAATGGCGCAGGGTCTGTAGCCTTTAGGTATGTAACTAGCGTGGTAACTTGTAGATGTGTCTGGGGAGAAAGCTGGGAAACGCTGATCTGCACTGCAGTCTTTATTGTGCCCTGAGCTTCTTGGCTTCACATCTAACCCCTTTTTGTTCCGAGCTGCTTTCCCCCCTCCTCAGGCCTCCCATGTCTGGTGAACAGCTGAATTATTCACCCCCTGAAAGTTTCCCAGCTCTGCTACATTTGTGTGATTTGATTCCAGTGTTCTTTAGTATTTCTTTGAATTGCCTTAATGATAAACATATTAGCATCAGTCCTTCACTATCTCCTATTTATTTCTCTCTAGGCTTCATGTCTGTGTGGCACAGCACCATGCATCCTCTGTGGATGTTGCCCGTCTACGAAGAATTCAACTATAACCCGCCTGACTTTCTCGTTCTTCCTCCTTCTTGGAACCTTAGTGGCCTGTATTATGATCATCCCTGGAGTGGCAAACGGACTTAACAAGGTAAAGTTCTACTGCAGGTGTAACCTGGGAACAGTGCAAAACTACATATTATAACTTTTCAGTAACCTTGTGTTGGAGGCACTGCAGATTTGTTCATTTGTTATAACCTCTTGTAAATTATAGGATAAACATTGAATATATTGTGTAGATGACCTATTTCTGGACAGAGTCCCAACCTGTGATCATGTTGCAGCGATCCATGTGAAATCTTCTGCGTCTGTCTTTAAATAGGCGGGCATTTCCTTGTCTTAGGAACTGTGCACAGTCCAGTTCTTTTGGTCCTCATGATGCCGAACATGTACACTCATGAAGGCATTCCGCAGCTCAACCAATCAGAAAACAGAATTGCCACTGCTATTACTGCATGCATTGATGGTTTACCCCTCCAGCAGAAACTTGTACAGAAACTGTATCCAGTGTCTTGCAGAGCTGGATACAGAGAGCCCTTGACAACGAGCTCGAAGTGAACAAACAAGAAATTGCAGATTAATGGTCTGAGGAGCTACCACAAGAAGAAAATAAAAGGAACAGCGGGTTAATTAAAATAGGGAAAGCAATCCAGACAGGCAACAGCAATTAATGAGGGAGAAAAAGATTATAATTGGAGGTACACTTTCAATAGGCACTGTACCTTCAGCATGCTGTGCATTCATCAATAGTAGAGTGAGTATCAGAAACTCTGTAATATATCTGATTAAAGTGCCTCTTTCCACTGATCGTTCCAGTTTCCTGCTTCCTGAATTGATCATTTAATCTTAACTTGCAGAAAAGAGAGCCCAATACACTGTATCTGATAAACTGCAGGGCAGGTTCAATCACCATATCTTCTAGTAGCAAGCTTTAACCCCTTAGTGACCAAGCCTGTTGGCGCCTTAATGACCAGGCCAAATTTTGCAAATCTGACATGTCACTTTAACATGGAAAAACACCAGAAAGGTTTTGCATATCCAAGCGATTCTGACATTGTTTTTTCGCCACATGTTGTACTTCATTTAGGCGGAAAAAATAGACCGATAGAATTTGTTTATTTATTAAAAGCGCCAAAATTGGGAACATTTTGAAAAAATCGTCATTTTTTTCACATTTCCAACTGCAATATCCTAAATATGTGCAAACTTAATATAGAAATTTTTGCTAAGATATATATTTCCACCCGTTTACTTTATTTTGGGCGCACATTGGAAAAACTTCAGTTTTTTTTTTTAACCATTTAGGAGACGTACAAATTTAACATTACTTTTTAGCATTTTGAGGAACACTTTGTTTTCCTACACCAAGCCAAGATTGGAAAGGCTCATGAGTGTCAGAATAATAGATACCCCCACAAATGACCCAATTTTAAAAACTACACCCCTTAGTGTATTCACTGAGGGGTGTCATGAGTATTTTGACCCCACAGTTTTTTCTTAGGAATTAATTCAATTTAGAGGAGAAAAAGTAAAATTTCATATTTTTGCAAATCTATCATTTTTAAGACATATTTTTTTCCTATAGTTTACATGAAAATGAGAATTTACACCCCAAAATGAATACCCCTGTTTCTCCCGTGTTCAGAAATATACCCGTTGTGGCCCTAATGTTATATCTGAGTCCACAACGGGGCCCAAAATGAAAGGAGTAGTCAGTGTCTTTCAAAACAGAAATTTTGCTTGAAGTCCTTTTATGCCCCATAGCACATATGTAGAGTTTTTGAGCGCCCAAAACCATAGAAAACCCCCGCAAATGACCCCACTTTGAAAACTAGACCCCTTAAGGAATTTATCTAGGGGTGTACTACGTATTTTGACCCCACAGTTTTTGAATAAATTCAAGCAAAGCAAAAGGAAAAAATTAGGATTTTCGTTTTTTTGGCAATTCTGTCATTTTAAAAACAGCTTTTTTTGTACAGCACACATATGAAGGAAGACTTGCACCCCAAAATGGATACCCCTGTTTGTACTGTTTGCAGAAACATACCCATTGTGGCCCTAATATTATGTCCGCATGCACAACGGGGCCCAAAATGAAAGGAGTAATCGGTGGCTTTCAGAACATAGATTTTGCTTGAAGTCCTTTTAGGCCCCATTGCCCACTTGTAGAGTTCTTGAGCGCCCAAAACCATAGAGAACCCCCACAAATGACCCCATTTTGAAAACTAGACCCCTTAACGAATTTATCTAGGGGTGTACTGTGTATTTTAATCTTACAATTTTTGAATAGATCTAAGCAAAGCAGTAAGAAAAAATGACGACTTTCATTTTTTGGGCTATTGCGTCAATTTAAAAAGTTTTTTTTTTTTTTTTTTTTGTCCCGTGTTCAGAGACATACCAATTGTGGCCCTAATAGACTTACAGGACACATGGCTAGGCCTACAATGAAAGGAATACCCATTGAATTTCAGGGTACAACTGAATAATTTCCAGGCCCCATTGCCCACTTATAGAGCCATTGAGCGGCCAAAACTATAAAGAACCCCCTCAAATGACCCCATTTTGAAAACTAGACCCCTTAACAAATTCATCTAGGGGTGTACTGCGTATTTTGACCCCACAGCATTTGAATGAATCTAAGCAAAGCAGAAGGAAAAAGTTACGATTTTCAAATTTTTTTGGCAATTTTTAAAATTTAAAAACAGCTTTTTTGTACAGGGTACATAGGAATGAAGACATTCACCGCCAAATGGATCCCCCCGTTTGTCCTGTGTTCAGAAACATACCCATTGTGGCCCTAATTTACTTACAGGACCCATGGCAAGGCCTATAAAGGAGGGAACACCCATTGGATTTCAGGGCACAACTGAATCAATTCCAGGCCCCATTGCTTATTTGTATGGAATAAAAATTGACTCCCTAAAAATTCCCCCCCCGCCCACACACACTCCGTGCCCTTTTCGGCGCTTGCAAATCTTAGATAAAAGTAATAATGGGAACTGTGTGGTATTTACGAAGACAGGGGTAATTACGGAGGCTGGTTGGAATGGGTCCATGGGGCAATAAAACCGTGTATCCCCCCTCCTTTCATGCTTTTTGGGGGTCATTTCTTGACCTCAGCGGCAGGTATGGGGTGTAAAAAGTGGCGCTCTGTGAGTCTTCGTAAGCTTGATGAGGTGCGGCGGTCTCACACAGAAGACGCTCAACAAGGTGCTCCTGGAACTGCAGGAAGGTGAGCGTTCCCAGGGCTTCTTGTAAAATATGTATTACTGGTAGCGGTCTGAATAACGCCGGGCTCACACTGGCGGAGGCCCGCAGCGGATCCCATCTGTGAGCCCGGCTGTGACCCTGCGTACGGCCGCGTAATTTACTGCGCATAACTGCCTACTCACACAGGCAGTCATTCGCAGTACAATTTTTTTATTTTTTTTTTGTTTGTATTTCCCGCACCGTCGCGTAGCGATGACGCGGGTACCCGCAGCCCGTATACAATGTAGTTGCGTATGGGCAGCGGGTATATCCATGACCATGGAGCACAATAGGCTCTATGCTGCGGATAGCCGCGGTAAAATAGAACCTGCTGCGTTCTCTTTTCTGCGAGTGGATTACGCAGTCCCGACCCCACTAATGTGAGCGGAATTGTGTAATCCAGTGCGATCTGCGTATTACCGCGGATCAGACGCATGCGGAATCCGTAATTCCTATCTGGTCATGTGAGACCGACCTAAGGTAGATCGCTACCTTTTTATCACGTGACCGGGGACCGCTCAACAAGGCCACCTGTCACTGCTCCAGGCTCTCGGCGACCGCTGGAGATTTTAAGTTTCCTGGGCTCCTCGACTCCTGCGCATTGTGTCCGGTATTTTGCCGGCAGTCGCATGTGCAGAATCCGGGTAAGTTCACGGATGAGGATCGCGTTGGGGTGCAAATACGGAGGCCTCCGGTAAAAAGTTTCATCTCATCTCACCGATCGCATCGGTGAGGGGAGATGAAACTAACTTTTTCTTAAAACTTTTACGTGATCGCCATTATCCTTTGGATAATGGCGAACACGTGATCAGGAACCGCTCACCGCGCCCCCCCCCGTGAAATTTCCAGGCTGTTGGCTAAGTTTTGTAGCCAAGAGCAGGGAGATTAAGTTATCCTGGCAATCCACGGCTTTTGCGCATGCGTCTGCCGCTTTGGTGACGGCCACGTGCGCAGAAGCTGTGGTAAGGTCCGCGGATAAATCCGGGGGCCTTAGGTACGTAATTTCATCCTTCCTGACGGATATGATCCATGAGGGGAGATGAAACGTCAGCGGTTTAAACTTTTTTTTTTTTTAAACTTTTTTACACTTTTTTAAAATTACTTTTTTACACTTTTTTACTTTAAGTGATCACTGCTATCCATTGGATAACAGTGATCATCTCTGCAGGGACATCCCTCTGCTCCTGGCTTCACATGGCGGTGTCCGGCGACCGGCCGCCGCGGCGTCCGGCGACCTTCAGGAGCCGGGAACCAGGAGATTTTACACTCCCCGGGGTTCCCATTCTTCTGCGCATGCGCGTGACGTCATTCGTCTGGCGCGCATACGCAGAAGAGCCGCGCCAGGTCCCGGAGGACCCATTCATCGGGGAAGCCGGGTGAGTATTTTCAGCTGCCCTGATGGATCTGATCCATCAGGGCAGCTGGATCTTTAACTTTTTTTTCACTTTATTGCGATCCAATGGATAGCGCCGATCGCAATGCCGGGGGGGGGGGGGGGGGGGAGACTGCCCGCAGCCCAGGATGACAGCTCCATGCTGTCGGCTACCTGCGGGCACCGACAGCATGGAGCTGTCACGTCCATAGCCAACGGGGCTTTATTCTCTGTAGGACGCATGTTTTTACGTCCTCAGAGAATAAAGCCCACTTGGGCAGGACGTAAAAACACTATGGGCTGGTTGTTAAGGGGTTAAGTCAGAATGCAATATGAGGGAGCTAAATGTTCATGTGCCGACTAATGTGCAGCCACTCGGCTCAACCCAGATTGGGGGGAAGGGTGACTGCTCTTTCTGTGTGGCTACGCACACGCACACACACGCACTTTTATAGTAGATTTTTAGTAAGTTTTTTTTAAACCAAAGCCAGAAGTGAAACCAGCAGGATGTCCTTCCTTTTATTTCCCGCCTGAATTAGATTTCCCATTGCCTTTGGATCTACTTCTAACTTTGGCTCAAGCCACTGTGTGAAAAACCGTCACATACCTAAAACGTCAGACACACGTTCTTGGGCAACTTGGGGGTAATTGACTAACAGGACCACCATCTTTCCTCCCTCCATGATCTTAGTAAAAACTAGGTGTACAAGCTCTATATTACAGTAAGTTGCACAGTTTTTACTCGGTTATAGGCATCCAAGTGTATGTGCATGCCAAAAATAAAATATGTAGCTGTCTGGCTACTAACTAGAGAGAGTCTTCAACCTAACTATAGATAGTGCCTTAATTTAGTGTAACAGTATCCATCAAATCATACCCTTGAAGTTGTTAGTCTAGGGGCCACGACTCACGACTCTCCTCAACAGCACCAGGTTGTCCAGTAGATCGTGACTTAGTCTGTAATCGACACTAAGCTCAGAAACTTTGGAGATTTTCTCTCCTGTAACCACACCCTGACAGCTGTCACCCCAGTAAACATTTTCTTCCCTGGATTTTACAATTATAAAAATACTTTTAGGAATGTATTCTCTAACATTTTGAAAGGACTACTCTCAAAGCCCCCCGATGCCAATTTATTTATTTTTTGGTATTGCACTCCATCATTTTGCCCCTCTGACTAAAGCTGTAGGTCTTGTCACCTGAATTAATCTTCTAGGATTAAAGTTCTAGCTTCTGGTATTCTCACTCTTAGGCTATGTACACACGGGAGAACGTGAGTTTTTCGGTCCAATATTGCGCTCGCCAATCTGGCCGATGGGAGGAGGTTTTTATGATAGAAAAATGCCTCGCATCACTTCTGTGAAATGGCGATTGGCAGGTTGGAGGATCCACAAGTGTTTCTCATTGTTTTCAATGGGAAAGCTCGCATCGCAACATTTTTTACTGTCCCATTGAAACCCCCTTCCAACAATTTCTGTTTTAGAAATACATCCAGTATTTCCTTTTGGTCTTTCCTGTCACCTTTTAGAGGCTTGTTTCCACTACAAGGTTTTCTCCCCACAATCTTGCTTGCACATTCAGTACCAATCTTCGATCAACTTCAGCCAATCTTCTAAGTTGTTCATTCTCGTCTACCTTCTGCTTTAAGGAGATTTCAACCTTCATCTTCTCTTTCTCCGCCACAGGTCTTCGCCTCTCGGATTCTTTGGTGAGAGTGCATAACCTGGCAGCTTCCTTTTCTGCTACCAGTCATTGGCTCACGGCTTCTTCTGTTTTGAGCACTCGGCCCGAGAAATTCTGCAAGTTCTCTTAAGTTGTTTACTTCAACCAGTATCTCCTGCGTATACTCTTACTTTGCAAAGTAAAACTCTTCTATTTTTACCCTTGGCCTTTAGAAGAGTTTTGTTTTCAGCACATACCTTTGACAGCTCTCCTTCAAGCTCTTGTCATCTTTGTACTTTCTCTTATTTATCTCTTGAGGTGGGCACACTCCTCGTCCAGAACCATGCGCTGCTGCTCAGCATTCTTCACTCCTGCCTTTAGCCACATCAGCTCGTTCAGCCCATAATTTGTCGGAATTAGTTTCTTCAACTGTCTTTCTCTATTTCTTCAACTCTTTCTTTACGCTGGAACTAACCTGAATTGACTGCCTAGCTCCTCCTGAAGCTTAACTCTCACTTTTGACACGAATGGCTTAATTCCCCTCCCACAGAACCTAGGGACACCTAATTTTTCTCTTCTTCTATTTACCCCCTATACCTGCAAGAATACTTTATTGACGCACTCACTAATCACAGCCCAAGCAGAAAAAAATTAACAGTACACAGTCTTGTAACTCAAACATTTTCATTTCATCACACTTCTTGCATTTCTTTAAAAAAATTTTTATTGATTTAATCAAAGTGTAAGAGACATTAACAAAATATTGTTCATTGAATACAACGATATTAGTATATAACATGCATAGTATAAAATGACAACTCCATCTGATGTTTTGGACATATGCTCACATTTTCATACTTCACTCCTGTATTCGTTCATAATTCATTATGCATACTCTAACGTTTTTTGCATTTCAATACATTAGACACTTAACCCACAGATGCTGCTACAATGAAGTGCAGTTTCTGGTAAATCCCAGGAACATCCTGTGAATCACATGGCGCACACTCATCGTTACGAGTTGACCAGGCCCCCATGGGCACCTTTGAGCTACTCGCCACATTTTAGTTGGCTTCACTTTTCTAAGAAGCCAATTCACACTGTGCAGATTGCACCGCACCTTCCTGCAAGAAAAAGCCATGTTATGCACACCACATGATTTTGCATAATCATTATAGCATTTTTGTTCTGTCATTTTCAGCATAAACGTTTGCAAAAGATATATCCTGCAAAACAGTGTTAACATTAAGTGCATCAGCAGTTTCAAGTCCAGGCTGCACCCTTCCACAAAGTGGTCTCACCACCCCTTAGGCTCTCTTCGAGGCACTGCAGCTCCTCTGCTCCACACTGATGAAGGTGCCTTGAACACAGTTCACAGATAGCAGATCTCCATCTGCTCACACTTCCTTCTGCCTCTCCTGATTGGGCAGTTGTACAGTAGACCTTGTAGGAGGCTGCACACCCTCTTCAGCCTCCCACAAATGTCAGAATGAGGGAAAGTCTGCCCAACACAAGTTCTATTTTAAGGCCCTAACATGTAATAAATTCATGTTGTACAGTTCCATAAACGGTCTCTAAAGTAATAAACTCTGTCTAATCAGCCTCAGTTCCCGACCATGCCTGGGCTCACATGATCGTATTTGTGAGTGGCAACATGTAATTTTCATTGTTCCACTCACATTTGCATATATTACGTGCGTAAACAAGGCAACGCCATGTTCTATTTTACCGTAAAGCCCTATTTTCTATGGGTGCGTTCGGAAGGCAGTGTATATGCAGTTACATTGCGTGTATATATAGCTTTTTTTTTTTTAGCATGTTGCTAGGAGACATTAGAAGAAAGTTACAAAGAAGACCAGGGAGTCGGCGCATAACAGCGTGTGTAAAATACGCTGTACCTGTGCAGGCGGAAATGCGGCAACACGCAGGGCTATACGATTCGATGGGCAAGTAAAATGCTGCAATTTTGCACAGTGTTTTTTTTTTATACAGCCGTCTGTGCCCGGCCTTAAAGGGGTTGTCCCGCGCCGAAACAGTTTTTTTTTTTTCAATAGCCCCCCAGTTCGGCGCGAGACAAACCCGATGCATGTGTTGAAAAAAAAAACCGGATAGTACTTACCCGAATCCCCGCGCTCCGGTGACTTCTTACTTACCTTGCGAAGATGGCCGCCGGGATCTTCACCCTCGGTGGACCGCAGGTCTTCTGTGCGGTCCATTGCCGATTCCAGCCTCCTGATTGGCTGGAATCGGCACACGTGACGGGGCGGAGCTACGAGGACCAGCTCTCCAGCACGAGCAGCCCCATTCAACACGGAGAAGACCGGACTGCGCAAGCGCGTCTAATCGGGCGATTAGACGCTGAAAATTAGACGGCACCATGGAGACGAGGACGCTAGCAACGGAGCAGGTAAGTGAATAACTTCTGTATGGCTCATAATTAATGCACAATGTACATTACAAAGTGCATTAATATGGCCATACAGAAGTGTATACCCCAACTTTGTTTCGCGGGACAACCCCTTTAATAAACGGTGTCTAGCAAGACTTTTGAGACCTCCTTCTCTGTGTTAAAAAGAAAATAAATAAATAGTCTACCGGTGTGGAAACTCCACCCACCATTAACTCATAGCTTCACTGTCCCCCTGGCCAAATAACTCTGTTGCACCTCCAGCAAAAGTATCTTTGCTCTTCTGACAGCCGCCTTCCATTGGTTTCCCTAGGCAACCAAAACGGTCCTTTTCTGCCCACTTGGCGTTGTGGACTGCGGCACACACTAGTGGGAACGACTTGGTTTGCTTGCAATTGGACAACACAAGTCCCTTTGTAGGCGAAGGTAACATAGCTCCTTTCGGGTGTCAGTGCAGCAGCAGGCTGTTCCTCCTGTCCACCAGACAGAACAGCATTTTGGACCTCTTATTACCCAGTTCGTTGGCAAGGGCACCTTCTTTTTATGCAGCTATAGCTGCCTGGACAGATGTAGACTGCATGAATTTTTCATTGTCCTCTTTTTCGCACTTCCATGAATACCACACATCATATCAGAGTAGCTTCACAAAAATCACTAGTGCAGCTCCTTTGTTTTACGTCTGCATATGGCACTTCAGGTTTTGACTCTTTGCCTTTAGACTGCTGTACTAGTATACCTGTGGATAGATTTTTGTTTTGTTTTTTTATCTTGCAAACGGAGTTTCTTTTGTCGTGCCTATGCCTCTACATCAGTGGTACAGGCTTTAGAAGGCGGCACAGTCCACAATTCTCAAGATATGCAACACTGTGCGCCATTGTCTTGCCCGCATCTGAAAAACACCAATTGCGTGGCAACTTGCGTGTATGGGGGTAAGTTGCTCATGGGACCATCATCATTCCTCCCTCAAATGGGTGGCGTCACATCCAGGTCATAGTTTTAGTGAAAACTGGGTATACCAGCCCTTTATTGCCATACATCAGCTGAAGGCAGACAATATTCACACTGCTATAGGCACCATAGTGTAAATGCCAAAAGTAAAGCAATACCAAGTTGTCTGACTGCTGACTACACAAACAGTTTTCAGCCTAGTGCTTTAATACAGTGTAACAATGTCCATCAAATCCTACCCTTGTGGGTGTCAGTCCTTCCCTGTCAGACTCGTGGCTCTCCTAAACAGGGGTCCGCAGTGGACCGTGACTTGGTCTGTAATAGACACTGAGCCCAGGAAGTCCGGAGATGTTCTCTCCTGATTAAACACTATCCCTGCTGGATATTTCTGCTCTCAAGGCCCCTCATGACCATTATTGGTATTGCACTCGTACAGTTCTTTTAAAAAGTAGTCTGCTAGTCGCATGCAGTTTCTTCTGCCTCTTCATGGTTTGCCTTATGTTTGTCATGCTGTATTTTCCATTTTCAGCTCCCATGGTTTTGCTCCTCATCCGACACCTTTGCTGGCACTGTGAACTGTAATCTCCTTCTTGGACACCAGGCTGTATACCGCATGTGTTTTGCCATGGCTGCGTTTTTCTTCCTGTTTGTAATAATAATGATCTGTGTACGAAGTAGTCGAGACCCGAGAGCATATATCCAGAATGGGTGAGTTTTTTTTTTTACTTGACAGAAGACAGCTTTGTGATTTTCTTGTGCACATTATTTGTACAGTGTTAATAATGTTCATTCAGTAGTCACCAGTACGTCAGTGCATGGGGTGCAGTCGGCCGTTAAACGCTGTTGGCTTGTGATGTTGAAATCTGAAGTTCAGGGGGTCATTCAATGGGTGATATATATGGGTATTTAGTGAATCTTTAATTTAGGAAAACATTCACTAATGGTCATGTCTGCCATTATAATATGCTGGTCTTAGATAAATGTGCCCCATAGTGCAATAAAGCTTGAGACATTTAGAGTCCTAATAGGGGTCTGTTTATACTCAAGCACTTTAAAACTGTATGTAGAAAACATTAAAAAGCAAGTGGAAAACACCTACCTTGCATTTCACCCCATCGACCATCATGTGTCTTATAGTTTGTGAACTGAGTGTTACAGGTACAGCTAAGGCCGCTTTCACATCTGCGCTGGAACCCCCGTTTAGTGGTTCTGTCCCAGGTCCGGTAAAATGCCAGCCAGCGGAGCAGAAACCGAAGGACCCCATTATAGTCATTGGAGTCCGTTTGGCACTGTTAGGTTCCATCATAATACAGATCCGTTTGGTCAGGGTTAATAGTTGGTCAAGATGCCATAACCTCTTTGTATTTCATTGTTTTTTGTATTTTTTTTTTCTCACATTTAAATATGATTTTCTGTCTTGTTGCTTTTGTTCAGGTTTTGGTTTATTAAGTTCCTGATTTTAGTTGGAATTACAGTTGGTGCTTTCTATATACCAAATGGAGTGTTTACCACAGGTAACAACTTGTAAAGCTAGTTAGTACTCTGCCTCTCCAGCAGCTTTCTGTATAGTGCATATTTCTCAAGCTCTCCTGCTGCCCCACAAGCTACATGTCTTTGTGTATGCATTCAAAGTGGTTGTGTGAGATAAATTAAAAAAAAAATGGTGTTGGCAAGATGTGTATTAAAATAACAAAAGTACTTCTACTCAGAGATTCAGTCCCTACTGCTCTGGAATCGCACCCGCTGGGCCTTGTTCACATCACTGCAGCACTTGCTACAGCCCGTCACGGCTGCAGTGGTTTGTGGCACAAGTCTGCCGAGGCCACTATTTGGCTGCAAAGTCATGTAGGCATATAGGCACATCCCCGATGCAGTCATATATATGGTCTGGTGGGGAGTATTGGAACTGCTGTGTATAGTCTCTTGTTGTATTAACTCATTTCCTGCCCTCACAAACCATTTGCAATAGCTTGGACACCCCCTTTCATGCCTGTTCCATGCGGGACACACTTACTGTCGCATTCTGATAGCTTTTCGGGAGACTGAACTTTTGGAAATAATGTAAAGATTTCTGTAGTTTAGCAGCTTTTCACAAGTCTTCACACGTCTGTCCATATACTCTTTTTAATGTAATGCTGTTTTATCCCAAACAGTGTGGTATTATTTTGGCATGGTTGGTGGTTTCCTGTTCTACTTGGTCCAGCTTATCCTAATTATTGACCTTGCTCACTCTTGGAGTCAGTCCTGGCTTCTGAGAGCTGAAGATGGGAACACAAAGTGCTGGTATGCTGGTAAGTCTGAACACTAACGTGCAAGGTCTGGTTTGTGACCTTTAAGTGATCAAAGATTAATCCTTTTTTTTTTTTTTTATGTGTTTTAGCTCTTCTCATCTGTACCGCGCTGCTTTATGCTGCCTCAATTGCTGCTATTGTAGTTTTATATATATACTACACCAAACCAGATGGTTGTGTCCACAACAAAGTGTTCATCAGCTTGAACCTCATATTCTGTGTTATAGTTTCTATTATATCCATCCTTCCCAAAATTCAGGTAAGACTATTATAGTAAGCGGCACCTTGGCATATAATCTTAAAAGGGTTGACCTTTGGAATTTAACCAAAACTGGACATATATCCCATAATACCATTAATAGAGATTTTAAAACTCAATTTAAGAACATGCCATGCTAAAAAGCATGAGCTGAGCTGTAACCATAATAGTAAAAGATGAGTTAATGCAAAGTATAGTGTATTGCCAGAAATAAGTAGCCATGGTACTAGGAGTTGCTGTGACACTTCAATTCCTATCAGCTTGGTTTTGGATTTTAAACATTGTCTACCATTCACTAGGTTTCTAGAATTTTTTCCATCCACTGACAACTAGCAGAATCTATTCTGTATAAATAATTACAAAGATTTCCATATATATAGAAAATTGACTAGAAAAATAATTCTAGTTCAGGATTATTGCAGTTTAATTGTTTTATCTTATTAATTTGATGAGACAGATTTGCTGGTGCACAGCAACATGGTCTGTAAGGGCTGCTCATACCTAATGTATATAGAGACATCACTGCCCTGTGGCTTGGGTCCCCATCCTCAGTTTAGTGCTGTAGGATTTAAAGGAGATGTCCCGCGCCGAAACGGGTTTTTTTTTTTTTTAAACCCCCCCCCCCCCCCGTTCGGCGCGAGACAACCCCGATGCAGGGGTTAAAAAAACCACCCGCACAGCGCTTACCTGAATCCCGGCGGTCCGGCGTCTTCATACTCACCTGCTGAAGATGGCCGCCGGGATCCTCTGTCTTCATGGACCGCAGGGCTTCTGTGCGGTCCATTGCCGATTCCAGCCTCCTGATTGGCTGGAATCGGCACGTGACGGGGCGGAGCTACACGGAGCTACACGGAGCCCCATAGAGAAGAGGAGAAGACCCGGACTGCGCAAGCGCGGCTAATTTGGCCATCGGAGGGCGAAAATTAGTCGGCACCATGGAGACGAGGACGCCAGCAACGGAGCAGGTAAGTATAAAACTTTTTATAACTTCTGTATGGCTCATAATTAATGCACAATGTACATTACAAAGTGCATTATTATGGCCATACAGAAGTGTATAGACCCACTTGCTGCCTCGGGACATCTCCTTTAATGTGATCGGGTACTAAAGTTGTATAATGTAATATGTAATAAAATTTAAGAATTGGATCTCTTTTTCAAACTTCGCTAGGGGTGGTCATATCGGAGAGGCCTATATACTTCCTACATTGGCTGTATAGATGTGCAGTGGGGTATGTGTTTTTAAAGCAGCTGCAAGGACTGGGAGTTAAAGGGTTTGTCAGCGAGGGGAAAAAAAAGTCCCCCCTACGATGGAAAATGACAAACCAGCCTATATTCACCTTTCCTGACTCCCCCGCATCTCCCACAACGCAGCTCCATCCTCTGTATTTACAGGCGGCATTGGCCTGCGGGCAGGATGTTGAAGGCTGCTGCAGCCAATCGTAGACCTCAGCGCTTGAGGGCAAAATTGTGCACTTGGCTACAGCAGCCTGTGATGAACCGTACGCAGGCTGACTGTAACCTGTAAAGTTTACGTCACGAGGTGGGCCTAGAGCTGTCTGCGGGATAGGAGAGTATAGTCTGGTTTGATATTTTCTATTGTGGAGAAATATTTCTCTAAAATGATCTCTGACAACCCCTTGGTCAGAGAAATATAAAACAACCATTGAGTCTCCAGGAAGTGATAAAACATACTCCACTAAATACCAGGAAATGACTGGTGAGCTGTATACAGAGTTGTATGTGTGTGTATACTGTTATCATCATGTCTTCTAAGTTCAGTAGTTATTAAATGCTCTGCTCACCCTGTCTACGCTTGCAAAGCTGACAAGTGAATTGCAAAAAAAATAGGAAAAGTTAGTCTTTTATACAGTATGTGCCCTAGTGGCCAGTGTGGAAATTGCAATATTTATTTATTTTTTTCTATATGGTTTAAAATATATAAAAAATAACAAGCATGAAACTGCAAAAGAAAAGTGTAGTTTTTTATTTTTTTTTGTCTCAGACATGTTTGTTTTTCCGTCTTTTTTGCAGGAGGTTCATCCACACTCTGGATTACTGCAGGCATCTGTTATTACCCTGTATACCATATTCGTGACCTGGTCAGCTATGGCAAATGTTCCAGGTAGGTAGCCAGCGAGTGCCTAAGTTGAATAAGATGACTGCAACATACGCCTTTGATTGTGCAATAGTGTTCTACATGGAGAAAAACTGTTTTTTGTTTTGTTTTTTAAATCTAGTTATGAACAATAGTTTAGAATACATTTTAGGAACTGGCTCAAACTATGCCACATGATTGAATTGTACCACACCTTTAACACCCGAATGGCTGCAAGTTGTAATTCTCAATTTATGTGGTTTTCAAAACCTGGCGGCATGTGAAAAAAGCCTAGCTAAATGTACATTTTACATGATATAGGCGCAGTGTTTGGGATTTAAAATTCTTGTTTATTGTTATCACAGAGAAGTACTGTAATCCTACATTGCTGGCTATTGGGTACAATGCAACTACCAGTAGTACATCATCGTCTACTGCTGCTCAGTGGTGGGATGCTCCAAGCATTGTCGGACTAGTGATCTTCATCTTGTGTACCCTCTTCATTAGGTAAGTTGCAAAAGAGAGTGTAAGGGTCAGTAATGGGTTAAGACTCGGTGTTATCCAGACTTCGATTTAAATGAACCTACGGATTACTGAAGGACTCCCCCTTGTTACAAATGGCTGTTTTACACTGAAATGATGCAGTGTTTCAGAGGAAACCTAGTGTAAAGGACATCTGTCAGCTTATCTTCCGCTACTAAACCAGCACCATGGCAAGAACCGTGACACTGAGGACACTGATGCTCAGCCATCAGCAGTAACCTCAAAATCATTGTTTGATTTTTGCAACATCCCATATTTGAGTTAGGTTAAGCCATCTGATGGGCAGTGCTTTCTTCATTATGTGTTCCTCAACACCTACCGGCTCTTGACTGATGACTCGGGTATATTGCTGGTGCCCAATTAAGAGCCAGGGGGAGGAGTTGAGTGACTATAGTTTTTAATGGTTATATTTTGGGGTACATGCAACTTTTTGATCCCCTATTATTTTATTTGTTTAATGCATTGGAAGTATGGGTCCCTATGGACAAGCTGATGCCAATATGTGTACTTCTGTATTTTATTTTTCCATAAAGCAATGTATATGATGAAATACAATAATGCCACAGAAGTGGATTGTACAGGGACGGTACACCTTCACTACAGTACTCCGTGAGTGTACACTGAAAAAGAAAGAATGATCCACAAAAGAGAGAAAAACCTATTAGAACTTTTATTGGTACAAAGTAGATAGTTAATATGGCAGAGACTCCATTATGATGACTGCCAAACTTTATATAATAGTTATTGATAATCAAACAGTAGTTCCCACCAGAAAACAGCGCTGCTGAAAACACGACACAACTTGATGCTGTGTTTTGGGCAGCGCTAATCGCCCTAGCTACACTACCTGAGGGGGGGGGGGGGGGGGATCCAAATCTGTCAGGTGATGATGGATTTTTTTTTTTTTGCGTGCTGAAAAGCAGCCAAAACGCTGGCAAAATGCATGCCAGTGCGGCTGAAACCAGGCAGAATCTGCAGTAAACGCAGCGTTGAAAAAAGCTGTGTTTTAGCAAATGCCTATGTAAGGGAGACCTAAGTACTAGAAACATGAATTCAGCATAGTGCACCCCAAAGCAAGTTTCAGGCTTCACATTACTGCTTGCTCAAATGTGATTGTTCTGATTTAAGAGAAACCACGTAATCTTGTAGATATGATACCTTTTAATGGTCTACAAAAATACATGATGTTATAGCGAGCTTTTGAACCAAAGCAGGGTACTTCTTCAGGCTGAAATGGAATAGAATACATAAATAAAATCCATTTTAGCCTGAAGAGCCCGAGAGGTTCGTAAGCTCACTATAATATCATGTATTTTTGTTAGCCATTAAAAGATATCCCATCTACAAGATTACTTGGTTTCTCTTATTGAGAACAATCACATTTAACTCGACTGGCTAACACCGTACCAAACCTTTGTTTCATTATGCTTGCTCAAAGGAATACTTGGTGACTATGGAAGAAATCATTCATTTGAAAATAGTAAATCCACATTCACTAGTCATTACATAGTCTCTAGTTTTTGTTAACCTTTACTAACTGGAGCTTGGGGGAAATACATTAAAAATAAAATGATTAAACATAACACACACACTCTTTTCAACCCCTTGGAATAGAGAGAGAGAGAATTATCTCTTACATCAACCCCCAATGTTTATCCTGAAGAAGGCAAAAAAAACCCAATGAGATACAAGCCAATTTTTCTCACTTAAGGGGGAAAAAAAACTTTGACTACTCCAATCTGGCTACCGGAATAATCCCCGGATCACTGAGCCTTCTGAAGTAATATTGTTACACTCAAGAAAGATGTTCCGGTGCCTCTTGAACTCTTATTGAGTTTGCCATCTCCACATCCTCAAGCAGAAAGCTCCATAGTCTCCCTGCTCTAAGGCTGCTCTTACACATACACTTTTTACCATGCTTAACGCTAATCGCGATGCAATGCTCACATTGATTTTTAATGGGGTCTCGTAGACCTGCGCTTAATTTTCGAGCGCTGTCTGCTCTATTTTCGTGCGTCTTCTCATTTTGCTGTAGAACGCAATAACCTGCGTTCGAAAACGCTGATCAAAATTTTGGTAAAATGTGGGTAAAATGCGCTGTGTGTACGAGAGCGGCTTAACAGTAAAGAACCCCTCGTCTATGTTGGTGTAGGAACCTTCTTTTCTCTAAATGCAGATGATGCCCCCTTGTTACAGTGCTGGGTACAAATAGATGATGGTAGAGATCTCTGTATCTGTATTGTACATAGTTATTAGGTTCCTCCTCAGCTGTTTTTTTTTTTTTTTTCCTAAACTAAATAATTCCAATTTTGATAATCTCTCTGGGTATTGTAGTCTGCCAATTCCATTTATTACTTTAATTGCCTGCCGTAGAACCCGCTTAAGCTCTGATATGTCCATCTTGACTACCGGTACCCAAAACTGTACACATTTCATGTGTGGACTGACCAGTCACTTCTTAAGAGAAAGAACAATGTTCTTATGTGTCCCTATACCTCTTTTGACACATCCCGTGACCCTATTTACCTTGGTAGCAGCTGCCTGACACTGGTTGTTCTAGTTAACTTTACAGTTAACTAAGATCCCCAAATCATTTTCCATATCAGTTTTAACCAGTGGTTTCCTATTTAGTGTGTAATGGTGACGTGTATTTCTCCTGTCCATGTGCAGAATCTTACACTTATCAGTGCTAAACCTCATTTGCCACTTTTCTGCCCAATCCCCCAACTTATCCAGATCCATTTGCAACCGCATTCTGTCGTCTTGTGTCAATTTCTTTACCTAGTTTTGTATCATCTACAAATACTGATCTTTTACTGCACAATCCTTCTACCAGGTCATTTATAAAATATATATAATTAAAAAGAAGAGGGCCCAATACTGACCCCTGTGGTACCGCACCAGTAACGGTGACCCAATAATCACCTTCTGCTTTCTATCACTGAGCCAGTTACTTAGCCAATTACACACATTCTCGCCCAGACCAAGCATTCTCATTTTATATACCAAGCTTTTATGTGGCACAGTATCAAACACTTTGGAAAAGTCCAGATACACAAGATCCAATGACTCTCCCTGGTCCAGTCTAAAACTTACCTCCTCATAGAAGCTGATCAGGTTGGTTTTACAGGAGCGACCCCTCATAAACCCATACTGATACAGAGTTATACAACTATTTTCCTTGAGGTAATTAGGATAGCCTCTTTTAGAAGCCCTTCAAACATTTTACCCTCAATAGAAGTTAGACTTAAGGACTTTATGACCCCCTTTTTGAATATTGGCACCATATTTGTGATGCACCCATCCAGGGCAACAGACCCTGTCACTATAGAGTCCTTAAACCCTTAGTGACTGCCGATACGCCTTTTGACTGCCTATATCGGTGGTCTATGTATGAAGAGAGATTGCGCAGCGATCTCTCTTCATACAATGTGTGTACCGGCTGTTTCTTACACCCGACACAAGGTAGCAATAGCTCCAAACAGCCACGTGGCTGATTGGCACTATTAACCCTTTAAATACAGCTATCAATTCTGCAATGCACTCACAGGGAGCCGTGCAGGTGTCATAGCAGCGGCAGGCCTTCTGACATGCTTGTGGGGTGGCTTGACTGCCTGCTCGTCAGCAGTATGATTTAATGACACAGCATTACATCATACTGCAGGAGCGATTAAATCAGGGGGCTGGAATCGGCACACATGACGGGGGCGGAGCTATGCAATGACGCGTAGAAGGGGGCGGAGCCAAAACGCCGCTGCTGCTGAACAGACCCGAAGGCAGAAGACCCTTCTGCGCAAGCGCGTCTAATCGGGCGATTAGACGCTGAAGTTAGACGGAGCCATGGAGACGGGGACGCCAGCGCAGGGAAGGTAAGTGAATAACTTCTGTATGGCTCATATTTAATGCACGATGTATATTACAAAGTGCATTAATATGGCCATACAGAAGTGCTTAACCCCACTTGCTTTCGCGAGACAACCCCTTTAATTCCCATAGAACCCCGGGGTGTATGCCATCGGGACCTAGTGATTTGTCTCTTAATCTTTTTAAGGTGGCTCTGCACTTCTTCCCGGGTTAAAGCCCATTTACAAGGGCCAATTATTGTCCAGAATTGCTCAAAATCTTGCGCTCCCGCAGGAGTTTCGACGATAGTCGTCCCGTGTAAATGCATGCAAAGACTGGACGAGAGTTGTTCAGTCGTCTGGTTTCTGCATGCAGAAACCTGAATCGCTAACCGTTCATTGTAAACAGCAGTCGTTCTGTTTTAGACGACTGCTTACAGTGAATGGAGGCGAGCGAGGGGAAGAGCACTCCCCGGCCGCCCCACCTCCATGCTGCCCGTGCTCTGAGCGCTGCCAATGATACTCCTGTGTAACAGCACAGGAGCGAGCTTCACTGGGACATGCTATCGAGCATTGTTTGCCCAAAAATTCGTCCCATGTAAATGGGGCTGTTGACTGGTGACATCTAGTGGAGAGTTTACTTGATAACTCTGCATCTTATCTGACAATTCCTTTTTCCTCTGTGAATATATAGGGAGATATAACTATTTAATAGATTTGCTTTCTACTAATCACCCTCTACAATTTTTTCTACATTATTTTTTTAAAGGGCCAACACTTTCAGAATTTGTCTTTTTACTATTTATATAACCGTTTAGGGTTAGTTTTACTCTTTGGCAACGAGCCTTTCTGTCTCAATCTTTGTTGCTTTTATCTGCTTTTTACATAATTTAGTAGGTTTTTAGTGCTTTTTTTTTTGCTGCCTTTGTTTTTGTAGTTTAAACGCTTTTTAAAAAAAAAGTGTTTATTGCCCCCTTTAAATCTTTATTGAGCCACATTGGTTTTCTCCACCTATTCTAAACCCTTTTATTCCTGCAAGGTATGAACCACTAAAAGTAAGTATTTAATATTTTTTTAAACATTTCCTATTTTATTATCTGTACTCTTATTTTTGAAGACATTATTCCAGTCGATAAGGTCATGGGCATCGCTGAGCTGATTGAACTTTGCTTTCCTAAAGTTTAGTATTTTCATCGCTCCCAGATAAAACTCCCGTTTGACCCCTTGAGTGGCGGGTTTCCTACCACCCTGTCGTGCCCACCAGGGCAGGTTTTTTAAAATGGTCTAATCATTGAATTTCAACTAATTTTGTAGTTGCGTCTCAAGAGCCATAACTTTTTCATTTTTCCATTGACACGGCCATATGAGGGCTTGTTTTTTGCGGGACAAGTTGTGATTTTTTTTTAAACAGGGGGAGGAAAAAAAGAAATGGGGAAAAAAGAAAAAAAGGGGCCATGTCATTAAGGGGTTAAATGTATTAACTTCCTTCTCTGGCTCATTACGACGCATGGATACCACATGTGTGATTGTGTTTTTGATTTTTTACAAAGTAAAGGGATACAAGTGTTTTTTTTATAATTTTTTTAATTTTTTTTACTTTTTTTTTTCTTTTTTAATTTTTTTTTTTTTGTCCCTTTAGGGGACTTCCACAGGGACCCATCAGGACCCCTGATCACATTCCGGGGGTCCGATGGTGACAGCTGTTTACATGCTGCAGTGACAGCCCTTTACATGCTGCAGTCACATAGACTGCAGCATGTAAAGGGTTAACACAGCAGAGATCGGAGGTTTTCTCTGATCTCTGCTGTAAGAGCTAGTACCTAGCTGTCCTCTGACAGCTAACAACCAGCTCTCCCTGCCACAGAGACCATCGGCTTGCTTCTGACAAGCCGATGGTCTCTATGGCAACCTGTAAACAAAGCAAGAGATTGCCGGCGTATCGGCAATGTCTTCTGCTGGTTTTTCAAAGCCCTTGCTTTGTTCTCTGTGGGTCTGTGCAGGCAGAGCACACTGCCACAGCTTGTGTCATTGTGCTCTGCAACTCCCATAGTGATACATAGCCCATAAATCTTCCGGGCTATGTTGCTATGAGCAGTGGAGCTTGTCCCGGAAATTTTCCGGGCGTGCCACTCAAGGGGTTAAAAGACAAGTAGAAATGTTTTATATTATGGTCACTATTTCTCAGGTGCTCCCTAACTTGAAGCCCTGCTGATATGTCAGGTCTGTTGGTTAATATTAGGTCCAAAATGGCAGACCCTCTTGTTGGGTCCTGTACAAGTTGGGTAAGGTAATTTTTGGAAATTTTTGCCAAACTTGCTTTTTATGAGATCTGCAGATTTCAACTTCACAGTTTATATCTGGATAGTTTAGACCGACCGCACACAGGCATATTTGCATTGCGGAATCCGGAATATTCTGAAGCAAATACTGCCCGTAACGTGCTATTGAAAAACCCTTTTTTCTGCACACTAACGGAAATCAACTGCATTTCCCCCCCCCCCCCCCCCCAGTATTGGAGAAAAAATAACAGCATTTCCTATTTTTATGCTGATTCCGCGCGGACGGCTTCCATTGAAGTCAAAAGAAGCCGTCTGATCCGCTGCCCTTCCACAGTGACATTGAAATGCCACTAAATAACTTGTGCATACTGTTGCTTGTATAATGCATTGCATTACCTCAGTATTGCAGTGTATTATGGAGTACCTGTGAATTTTACACTTAATATGCAAATAAAAGGAGATGGAACAATACCTCTGCAGTGCCTTCTATTGGCATCCTTCAAATCCATGTCAGACCCTTTAAGTCTTTAAAACAATGATTGGTAATTGAAAACCAAGCCAGAAAACCATGCACAGAGAGCTGTTTTGGGGTTTTTGCCCCCCTCTGTGCAGTAGATTTCTGGTGTGACTAGTGAGAGGTCTATGATGTGGATTGAGAGGGGTATTTGTCTCTTCTTGAGGAGAGCACCTTGGTTTTCAATTCCCAATCATTGCTTTAAAGACTTATAAAGCGTTTGATATTGACTTGAAGGAATGCTGCCATCCAATAGGTGGCGCTGCAGAGGTATTCCATTATCTTTATTTGCATATATTTCCCAGAGGAGCATGCATGGCCTTTATCACTCACCTCCTAGGTGTCTCCACACACCACCTAGGTGCTCTCCTCAAGGAGAGACAATACCTCTCCTGATTTTACACTTCACACATCCTAGCAGACCCTGCCAAATAGGCTTCAATAGACAGACCCAGAGACCATTGTTAAACTTCTGGCTATAGTATCTTAGAAATGAATTAAGATGCATGCTCACTGGAGGTGCAGTACTTTATTTCTCGGTTACTTGTAAGATTAGCGTAGAGCTTCAAAATTGTATTCTGTTTCTCCCAACTTGTACTTTTTGCTCTTTTTATAGCGTTCGCAACTCCAACAACCAGCAAGTCAATACGTTGATGCAGACTGAAGAGAGCAGCGGAGAAGCAGCAGTCCACAGCACTGGAGACGGGGTGCATAAAGCATACGACAATGAAGAAGATGGGGTGTGCTACAGTTACAGCTTCTTCCATTTCTGTCTTTTCCTGGCCTCTCTTTACATCATGATGAATCTCACAAATTGGTATCTGTAAGTACAGACATTTACTCATGACATGCAAATCTGTATTGCGTTGTATTTACACGTGAGCGCACACTCTCGCTGCACTTCTCTAAGCCCTAGCTAAGGGGCAGAAAGTAGTAGATTAGTGACCTAGAACTTGTGTTCCCTAACGTACACTGCAGCATCTCGGGGTACTCTGTGATACGCTTTCACACTGCTCTCCCTGCCTCCTGCTTGTGATTTCTCACTGTCTGCTCTTACAAACATGAGGCAGGGGAGAGCAGTATGAAGCTGCATCTCCTAGGAATACTCTGGAGACTGCACACATCACACAAAGTATGGACAGTGAAGTTAGTCATTGTATTGACTCTCCAACTATATTACTGCACCTCTGCTGTCATGTATATGGCAGAAATGATATCTGTGGCTGCTCCATATGGATGGGGGCACATAAAATACAAGAAGAGTAGAGCTTGGTGAGGCGGAGAGGTGCCTCTGAGACCCGTCAGTATATCTGTATTTAGGCTTGTATGGAGTGTATACAGCACCCTTGCATACTATGCTCTCTCAGATGAGACTGCATAGGACAGGTGCCCTTTAACTAGTTGTCCTCCAAGTACTCTCACATCTTGCCACGTTAGCAGAACCCACTTTATAAATTCCTAACATATTAAAATGTAATATAATTTTTTTCCCTCTACTTTCCCTAGGCCAGGCTCATCTGATGCCTCCTTCACTAGTCCTTGGTCAGCTGTGTGGGTGAAGATTTCCTCTAGCTGGGTTGGTCTGTTTCTTTACCTGTGGACACTAGTTGCTCCCTTGATTCTTCCTGACAGGGAATTCAACTAATCTGGGAAGCCATATCACGTGTTTTCCTTTATAAATATTTGTATGAAAGTTTCTAATTGCCTTTGAACTGGACTTCATATATATTAGAAGGGCTGCATATATTTGTTGGCTTAAACAATCATGCGGTATGTTATACATGGCAGAGCACAAGGCTATGTATTACTACAGGAAATGATGACCTACATGTGGGATCTCATTCATGCAGTCCCTTGATACAGTCAGCCTTATATACCTTGTTGGTAAGAGAATTTCACTAGTAATTTGATAAAATGGTGCCTTTAAATATCATCCCTCAAATATGTATGAGAGTTTGTATATGTTGACTGAATGTACTATGCATAATGTTTACTGCTTAAAAGGACATAAACTTTTCAGCTCTTATGCTCATTTAATAGCCAGTCTCATCAATCTTGTAATATACTTTTATTATTTTTGTTTAACCACTGTAAATCAAGCTTTAAGCGACTGCCCCTAGGGGTCACCCTTTCAGCCCCTCTGCAATCCACTGCTTGTTAGGCTATCAGCTTCTCTAGCAACTGGGATGTTGCCTTAGCTGCAGGACTGAGCTTTATCTTCACATGGCCAGCTTCCCTGCACTTGGACTGCTCTCAGGCCTACAGTCAGTGTGTACACAATCTCTTCCTCTGCTGATGTTTTATTTACCTAACCTGCTATGTGTAGGTAGTATATATCTCCAGTTTGCAAAGCAGCAGAATTCTTATTGGATTGAGCTTTATTGGCTGCATAGCTTTTGTCTCAATATAAGCTGTGACCATATAAACACAGCTAGTAAAGATCAACAAGAATGATGCTGCTTTGCCTATGATATAGGGCTCATGCCCACGGGGGGGTAGGGGTGGATGCCGCCTGTGAAATATCGCAGTGGTATCAGACCTGGTGCCCCCAAACGACCCGATACTCACCTGTCCAGATCCGCCGCGAGTGTCTCGCTCGGCGCGCATGACACGCCGGCGGTGACGCGGATTCTTAAGGTACTTCCACTGCACTCACAGTGGAAGAATTGCGGGACAAATGATCGCAATGGAAGCTGTCTGCACTTTTTTTCCAAATAGAACAGAACATGCTGCGATTCCCCCTCATGAGTGGAAAATCGCAGTTGATTTCCGCTCATGGGCATGGGTGTCTGACTGCGAATTCCGCTGCGATAATCTGTCCGTGTGCATTAGCCCATAGGGAAAATGTTCAAATACCAGGTTGGGTAAATCTCACATCAGAGGCAGAGCTTCTGTGCATACTGACTGCAGGTCTGAGAGCAGTGAGTGCAGGGATACTGAGCCTGTGAAGACATTCCCTCCCGTACAGCTAAGAAGGCCAAACATCCCACTGCAAGAGAAGCTGTATGTCTTAACTATGGGCTGTATGTGCATGGCCTTTGACTTTACTTTGAATTCCTGGTCATTGTGGCAAGGCTTGTATAAAGAGTCTGACATTGACTTTAGGTATTGCTGCCATCCAGTAGGTGGCACTGTGGAGGTATTGTTTCATCTCCCTTATTTGCATATTACCCAGAGGAGCGTAAATGGCCTTTTAAGTCTCCTCACTCACCATCTAGGTGCTCTCCCTTAGAAGAAAAGATAGCGTTTCTGACACAAGACTGAGGCACACAGGCTGTTTAGAGAAGCATAAGTTGTCTGAAAAGTTAGGGTCCTTCTACACTTAACGATAATCGTTCAGATTCTTGCTGGATCACGAGAAGTTACTCAGTTTCTGCAGGCATAAAAATAAAACTACCATTGGACTGTGTAAGCGGACTGTTCGTATGTGAACGACTGCCTGTTTACAGTGGGCAGCGAGAGCAATCTCTGACCCGCTCTGTGTCCATTCACTGAGTGATCCTTGCTCCAGTGTGTAACACTACCTTTTAGTGGGTATACGGTGATCAGCCTTAACATTAACATCACTGATTATCTTGAGACAATGGAACCTGTTGAGAGGTGGGATGTATTAGGCTGGGTTCCCATTGGATGGAAATCCTGCAGCTTGGCCGCAACGAAAAGCTGCGAGATTTCTGCAGGAGAAACGCAGCTTCAAAACCTGTGGCTTTTTGAGTGGTTCGGCTGTCGGCATTCCGTTGCGGTTTTCTCTCCCCATAGAGAGGAGTGAGGCCGCAACGGGAAAAAAAAAGAAACTGACATGCTGCAGCTGTCAATTCCGCGCTGCATCGCCATTTCTGCCTGGCTTTTTGCAAGATCTCGTCCACATGGCTGGCTAATCCTGGGATTAGGAGCTGTGGGTGGATTTGCCACACAGAATTTCCACTGCAAATCTGTCCCATGTGAACCCAGCCTTAGATGTTGATGTGTTGGAAGCCAGAAAAATATTTAAGTGCAACAGTGACATTGAAAAGGGTAAATTGTCATGGCCAGATGACTGGGTAAAAAGCATCTGCAAAACTGCCAGTCTTGTGGGGTCTTCCTGGTATGTAGTGTTTACTACCTCCCAGAACTAGTCTAAGGAAGGATATCCGGTGAACCAACCAAAGGGTCATGGAAACCCAAAGCTCACTGACTCGCGTGGGGAGCAAAGGCTTGCACATCTGGTCTGATCCCACAGAAGAGCTGCTGTAACACAAATGTATGAAAGTTACTGCTGGCTATGAAACAAGGGTGCCAGAAAACTGTTAGTCATGTAGTATTCAATATCAGGGGGTATCACATGGATAGATTTTAATTGCAGAATCCGTGATTGCTGTCTGTGTGGAAGATCTATGTTAGAATGCGGGCATTGGGAGGCATAGACTTTCGATTTTTCATTCACTCACTGGTACGAATTGTGTATTTAGCGAGTGGAAGAAAAATCGCAGCATGCTCTATTTTAGCAAGGACGACCCCCCATTGAAGTCAATGGATGCAATTGTTCCGTCGCCCATACGCAATTAATATTGCGTATGAGCAGCGGAAACTTGCAACTTCAGAGGAAAATAGATGGAAAAGGCCGAATGCCAGCTGGAGGGGGGGAGAGATCTTCCGCGTGGACGATACGCTGCGCATACGCGGATATCCGCATGGGGAAAGCTCTTGCATTTGCGATTTACTTTGTGAATGATCGCAGGTCTTCCACTACGGAAATCCGCATGCACAATCCGACCTGTTAGTGTGAGCCCAGCCTTAGGCAAGTGGCTTAAATGTTATGGCTGATGGGTGTGTATATTTGTGAATGTTATTACTAGCTCTTGTATAATACGAGTATACGGACTATTGTAATTCTTAGGATATTTTCTTTTGAAAAATATTTTTATATGATAATTTTGATGCCTGTTACACTTCTAAATAAAATGTGCTGTAAAATAGCTTCTAAACATTATTTTCCCTACACAAACCAATATTGTTATAGTAGATATTTCAACCTTTTGTATATTTGGACGTCACGTTTATCTGACATCTAAAATGTGTATTCTGTGTTTGACTTTATAAATACTGCTGATTTTTATAGGAAGTGCGTAATGTTTATGTAAATACAGAAGCCAGTACATTTTTCACAGTATCACCAGGGGGCGGCAGAGTGCAGCTAATCACTGCAATGTTGTAGTCACGGATGGGCTGTATGAAATGTGACAAACAGATGGCAGCAGTGATAACACCGTGGAGTATGCAGAGTGTGCCAGTCATTCCAGGTCAGTCCTCTGAGGTGTGAAGAGACAAAGGCGCAGTGGAGATGGACGACATTTTTTTTTCTTTTTCACAACCACATATATTATTTATTTTTCTCTAAACCTATACGCTAAGAACATGGAATTACAAAGATGCCTCCCCTTCTTCCAGAATATATTTTCTGAGAATGAAACACATGCTGCGAGTACAGCAGAGGACTGAAGTGTGAGCGACAGGCACACATAGGAAATACATGACTTCTCATTATGTTGCCTCTTGCTTTGATATTGGAGGCTTGCAATGCATGTTGTGCAAGTGTGTGGCCAGTGTGAAATAAAGGTGGGCTCCTGTGCAGGTAATTCGGCTGCTTCAGCCCAGGACCTTTCTTTCCACACGCCGTAATATAGTGAATCACCAGCCTTCCCCATCAGTGCCATAATACCATGTTCCCATCCTAGTCTACAATCAGAACAACAATTACTCAGCCCTGATTCATACATTCTTGATGCCTACACTGGTTAATGGTACACTGCAGGCCTTGGAGAACAATCTATCTATACAAGTTTTTTTTCTGCAATGTTAAGTTGACATATAGCTCAGATGTGACGTGAACAGAGCTTGGCAGGAGGCGCTTGCATGAGAATGCTTATGTAACAAGCGGAGACCTGCCTGCATGATCTATTGCGCTGACTATTCACTAGTATGCACGTGTCCATCCAGATGCCAGAGGTGCTCGAAAAGAGAATGGTAGATCACTGAGAATAGAGGGGGTGTTACAGGAAGAGCGAACACTTTCTCATCCCTCGCCAAATATGAAAAGTGAGCATGGTCTCCAAAAAGATGTAGTTTTTAGCCAAACTTCTTAGCGTGGATTCACACCAGCGTTTAAGCTTCTTGTTAGCTTTCTGTCGTTGTGCTCCGGTTTTGGAGCGGAGCAACAGAACTAACACTGATTTCAAATGCTTCTGCTTTTCTCACCATTGATATCAATCTTTCTGTTCGCTTCTGTTCCGTTAGGTTTCTGGGTTTTGAACAGAACGAATAGTGCTGCAGACTTGTGCTACTCCTAAACAAAGAAAAACTAGTGGAAGCAAACCGAAAACTTTCCATTTTTAACCCCTTAACGACAGTTGTGTGCGGGGTTTGTATGGAGGAGAGTGAGATGATCCCTCTCCATACAGTGGGGGGTGCTGGCTGTTTCTTACAGCTGTGATCAGCGTCAACACTAAGGGCTCATGTCCACGGGGAAAATATGATTTAGGATCCGCAGCGGATTACCTGCACGCGGATCCGCACCCCATAGGGATGCATTGACCACCCGCGGGTACATAAATACCCGTGGATCGTCAATAAAAGGGATTTAAAAAAAAATGGAGCATGAAAAAATCTGGACCATGCTCCATTTTCGTGCGGGTCTCCCGCGGGGACGGCTCCCGCGGGCTTCTATTGAAGCCTATGGAAGCCGTCCGGATCCGCGGGAGACCTAAAATAGGAATTAAAAGCATTTACTCACCCGCAGCGGGCCGGGAAGCTCTTCTCTTCCTCACGGCCGCATCTCCCTTGCTTCGGCTCGGCGGATGTGCCCGGCGCATGCGCGCGGCACGTCGACGACGTGCCGGCGGCGTCAGGAATTCATCCGCCGGCCGAAAAAGATCCGGCCGTGAGGAAGAGCAGAGCTTCGCCGCCCACTACGGATAGGTAAATTCTTATTTATTCGTATTTTCAGCGCTCATGTCCGCGGGGCAGGAGGGACCCGCTGCAGATTCTACATGTAGAATCCGTAGCGGGCCCGATTTTCCCCGTGGACATGAGGCCTAAGGCCTCATGTCCACGGGCAAAAGATTATTTTAAATCCGCAGCGGATCACCCGCATGGGGATGCATTGACCACCCGCGGGTAGATAAATACCCGCGGATGGTCAATAAAAGTGATTTTAAAAAAAAATAGCGCATGAAAAAATCTGGACCATGCTCCATTTAGGTTTCGGTCTCCCGCGAGGACGGCTCCCGCAGGCTTCTATGGAAGCCGTCCGGATCCACGGGAGACCAAAATCAGAATTGACTCACCTGCTCCGGATCTTCCCTACTTCGCGGCTTCATCTTCTCTCCATCGCGGCCGGATCTTATTTCCTCGGGCCGGCGCATGCGCGCGGCGTGCAACTGACGTGCCGTGCACATCTGCCGGGCCGAAGAAAGAAGATCCGGCCGCGACGGAGAGAAGATGAAGCCGCGAAGAAGGGAAGATCCCGAGCGTGCGAGAGGTGAGTTTATTCTTATTTTCAGCCCTCATGTCCGCGGGGCGGGAGGGACCCGCTGCGGATTCTCCATGGAGAATCCCTAGCGGGCCTGGTTTTCCCCGTGGACATGAGGCCTTATTGTGGCATTTAGTTCAATCGGTTTTTATTGGTTTTCAAAGAAAAGTATTATATAGACATTGCACAACATTTATTGTGGCATTTAAACCCTTGATTGAAGTTCAGGGGTCCTGAAGGGCCCTCTTGTGATACGATTGTGAGATTCCATTCAGTTGCCATGACAGCCTAGGGCCTCCTGAAGGCTCTCAGCGATGTCATAGATGATTGCCTATCGGTCCATGCCTTAGGTATGGCTTGAGTGAATGTCTGTCAAATCGTGGTATAATGTAATGCTATTACAATATACTGCATGAGTAATCGCACGTTCAAGCCTCTTCTGGGACTAAAAAAAAGCTATTAGAAGAATGTTAAAAAAAAACAAAAAAAAAACTTTCCCATATTTATAGTAAAAACAAACACATTTGGTTTCACTGAATCTATAAAAGTCCTATTTATCAAAGCAATGCATTATGTGTGCTGCATGGTGTCAGAACAAAAAAAAAATACATAAAGCCAGAATTGCACTTTTTGGTCATCCCAGCTGCAAAATTGTTTTTTATAAAAATCGTATATGTACTTCAATAGTACAGGACATCCTGCAAAAAAATGAGCCCTCATACAACTATGTATGTTGATGGAAAAAGAAAAAAAAAATGATAGTATGTTTTTTTTCAGAAGATGCTTTCTTTAAAAGTGGTACAGTACAAATAACACACACATTTGGTATCATCCTGATTATACTGACACATTGCATACAGCTATATCATTTGTTGCTACATTCTGTACACTGTAAAACCAAGATCCACCCAGCTAGCGGAATTGGTTTTTTTCTATTTCACTCCACTTAGATATTTGTAGAAGTTTTCAGTACATAAAATAGTAGCACTGAAAAATACACCGTATCCTGCGAAAAAACAAGCCTTCAACCAGCGACGTTGTGGGTTAAATAAGTTGTGAATTTCCGGAAGTGGAGAAAGTGAAAATAAAAGTAAAGTGACGGTCGTCCTTAAGGGGACCAAGAACCCCACTGAAATCAAGGGTGCTAAAAATGGATCTACTTAATTCCTTGGACTGTAGATAAGATGCTAGTGAATCTACCCTAAGAAGAAAGTCTGCAAGGTTGAAAATTTTAATGGCAAACTATGGCTGCCAATAGCAGGCAGAAATGAGCCTTTCTGGTATTTTGTAGTATTTGGAAATGTAAAACACAGTAATGTGCGCACCTGTTACTTAGTCCAAGCTCACACGACTAGAAGCGTAAATCGCTGAGCTGGCTTATTTATTTAGACACGCTGTTGCTAAGTAACAGAGTGGGAAATGTAAACACTGCACATACGCAATGTAATTGCGTATATACGGCGTTGATTATGCACCCCTCAAGAACGGGCTTTATCGAACGGAATGCATGACAAAATAGAACATGCTGCGTTCTTTTTTGCGCGTGTCTTGTATGCAGTTCAGATTTGCAACTGTGAATGGATCAATGAAAATCGATGTATTTTTATTAGATCCATTCACTTCATAATAAGTGGTGAAATGTCATTCTTGTGCGCTGATGTAAACCCCCCCCCCCCCCTTCCAAACTTAGCATATGTGTATATTTAGTAAATTAGTTGTTCTCTGCCGGATGGCTGTGAACGTCTCTTTATAATCGGTCAATCATAACCCGTCCTTTTCAGCTGGGTTCATGCCACACTGAATGTCACTTACAAAATATGTTACAGGGGCGGGGAAGCAGCGTGGACACTCCTGTTTTATTTAAATGGTCGTGGAACTCTGAGACAATTTAATAATAATAATCTTTATTTGTATAGCGCCAACTTATTCCGCAGCGCTTTCAGGCATGGATAAATGCTAAACAATTTAGTATTAACCCTTTCCAATCCAATTTGTATCCTGGTTTTTCTAGGGGGCTTACAGTTTTCCTGCCGTTATACAATGGTGCTATCTGCTTGCTAAAACCAGTACTGCATGAGATGACACGTTGGATAGGCTCCGACAGCAGAGAGGCTGGCAATATACAGTAAGAGAACCCCCGACGGACGTCTTCCAACATCGGAGCTGTACAGCCTTAAATCATAATGTCTTCAGACGTCAGACAGTGGATTGGAAAGGGTTAATATGGTAGCCAATGTGATAACTAGTAAAAGTGCAAATCTCTTCATTTACAAAAAATGTTTTTGTGTCCCCAGCGGTCTGTTGGCAGCTCCTCTAGTAACCAGATGGATAACAGGAGGTGACTACCCATGCTGCCCATAGAAGGGTAGGGGGAGGATGGCTCCTGCTCCCTTATAACCTAATACAAGGTTCAGCTTGTGGAGGGGGAAGACTGATGAGAACACAGGATACAAGTCAGGCAGTGGCCAGAACTAGTAGTACTCCTCCTCCTTACACATGGTGCCGTATTATGAAGAGGCGCCAGCCTGCCCCCTACACTTTAAAAGTTCACATCAGTTTTTCCATGGTTCTGTTCTAATGCCGGCTTCATACAACCGGCTTGGATCCGGCAGTGGATTCCAGCTGTGAAGTCATCCGGTGCCCGCGTGTACCTGTGGTTTCTGCATTGCATATGCCCGCAGCGGCTCGCTGTCAGTCAGGCACAGTACAATTTTTTTCTTCTTCAATATTTGTAACGCTAGCTCCGTTGCTTAGCAATGATGCGGATACCCGCCACCCATACTACGGCCTCATGTCCATAGAATTAGCAAATCCACACGTTTTTCGGCGGGGTGATATCTGCAGTCAGTTTTACCCATAGGGAATCATTGGCCATCCGCGGTCATTTAAATTGAATTTAACCCCCACGGATGTGGTTTAATTCGACTTGCGGATTTCACACGTGAAAAAAGAAACGCAGCATCCTCCATTTTATTGCCGATCAGGTGCGGATGGGCTCCTTTTAAGGGCTAATGACCACGGACGGATTTTTGCCGTGTTTTACCTAATACTTCAATGTCCACACTGCAGAATTCCACCACGTGAAATAAAACCGTGGCATGCTCTAATTGCCGCAGGAATAAGCACGTCCGGCTTCTATTATCAATGGAAGCTGACTGTCACGCTATACTTCCGCACAGTGGCAGTATAGTGGGAGAACACGACCCTGCCCCCCCCCCCCCCCCCCCCCCCCCCAATCACGCGATGTACTGCGTCTGTGCGCCAGCTCAAGGGATGGGAACAGCGTGGCAGATCCGGGAAGTGAGCATGAGGGTTTGGGGGGTGCCGTGGTGGACCTCGCTGCAATATTCCACTAGCAGAGTCCGCCATGGCCGTGGGCATGAGGCCTAGCTCGTTGCTTCTGATCTCACGCATACAATAAAAAAATCAAATTACTGGTGATGCAGAAATCCACACAAATCATATTTTTCTAGTGGTCGTGAGGCCTCAATGTTAACGGTGTATGAGCTGACGGTCGGACGACCTCCATTGACTTCAATGAAGGCAGTTCAAAGCAAAATAGGGCATGTTGCAATTTTTAAAATATTTTTTCCCCCTGCGCTTGCGGAATACACAATTTGTATCCGCGAGTGTGAGTGGAAAACCGAAAGATCATGCCTTTCAATGCGTGCGCTTTGCTGTGGTTGCCGATCGTGGATTCCGCAATTGGAATCAAGTCTGGTGCAGCCGGCCATAGGTACAGCCAACCCCTGGAATCGGGTCTGGTGCAGCCGGCCATAGGTACAGCCAACCCCTGGAATCGGGTCTGGTGCAGCCGGCCATAGGTACAGCCAACCCCTGGAATCGGGTCTGGTGCAGCCGGCCATAGGTACAGCCAACCCCTGACCCTCTAGCGCTGCCCATCATCACTGCTGCCAGCGGATGTACCCGCACGTGTGACTGCAGCCATGAGCTCCGCTGAGGAAGCCCCGGCCCTGGTCGCTGCTCTACCCGACCCGGGTCCGACAACGCCGCGGCCACCGCTGCAGCGTCTTCCATCCTCGCACGGGTGACGGCTGCTGCGGACACCTGAGCCGGCCTGGTGCTGGGCATGTGGTTGTGGGTGCAGTAGCCCGGCGCACAGGATCGAGCTCTCTAGCCTGTTTGGTGCTAGTGGCAGAAGCCGAGCACAGCCGTCACACTGCACGGAGACCTGACCTCCCGGTGCTGAATTGTCAGGCTTCCCCCTGGTAACAAATGGGCGCGACCCAGCAGCCACTACACGAGCATGTACCCGAGCACTACCATCTTTATCACGAGGAGGTATTGGCTCTCCCCTTCCTTCCAGTGGGCGCGTCCAAGCCATGACTGTGTGCAGTGAGAATCCAACTACTGTACGGTTTCACACAGAGGCCTGCTCCCCCGCCTGTACAGTGGGCGCGGCTAGACACTGGCTGACAGCATTGAAGGCGGGCTATACCACGTCCCCCCTACAGGGGCTTTTGGTGTTGGTTGTGGCGGCCGGCTCCGAGGTGTGAAGTGGGTATGTGAGGACGACATGCCAGCCCGGGCTCACACAGCTTCACTGCCCGGGGCTGCCGGGGAGACGGCGCCTGCAGAGCCGTGACGTCATCGAGTCGCAGGGCTGAAGATATGACATCATTTGCGGTGAGTGCAGCCTGGCAGGGCCGTGACACCGCGGTGTGCTAGACATGGCTCCCACCTGGGGCGCTGTGCAGTGCGGGCACATTGCTTACAATGGAGAGCTCGCACGGTGCATCCATTCTAATGTGTTTACTAGGCGAGCATTGTGCCACTCTCCATCTGCCACACATGTGCCATGCCTACCTGCTCTGTGCCACCTGTAGTACTGTGCAGGATACAATGTGGCTGTGATGGCACAGGTGCCCAGCGGCGCCAATAATGCAGGAAACTCCAGGTTATCCGTCAACTTCATTGTTGTGCATGTGCCACGTCCTGCCAGTCACCCATGTCCCTGTCTGTGCCCTGCTGACTTATAGTGTGTGGCAGGAGAGCCCTTCATGCCATACGGGCATTGTTCACACCGTGCAGGGTCTCCACCACATCCCCTAAGGTAGCGGTGCTGTGGCCACCTCATCCGTGGCTGTACAGGGACCCGCCACCAATACTCGGCTGTAGGGATTAGTTCTCATTTGGTGTTTCAAGGGGTTTTCCAACCGCCACAAAACGCAACAAAACCTCTGGAATTGGACAACATTGGGCCGAGACGGGAAATGATGCAGAATAACAAAGTAAGCGTTTCTTACCGGTTGGGCTTGCAGCCGGTCCAGCGCTGGCCGTACACTGCATCCTACAGGGATGGACTGCAGCGCCCGCATGTTGTTGGCGTGATGTCATCGCTGCAGCCTTGTGGAGGGGCAGCACCTCATTCAACCGGTAGGTAACACTTGGTTCCTCGCTCTGCATCATCCTCCGCCCCACTGCTGGCCAATATCGGACAGCCGCTGTAAATCCTGTTGCAAGGTCTCCCTACTTGGCATGTTACAAAGTGTATAAGGCTGAAAAAAAAGACATATGTCCATCCAGTTCAGCCTCTTACCCCCCCCCCCAATGTTGATCCAGAGGAAGACAACAAAACCCTAATGGGGTAGAAGCCAGTGTTCCTCATTTTAGGGAAAAAGTTTCTTCTTTACTCCAAATGTGGCAATCGGAATAACCCCGGATTATTGAAGTCATTAAAGGGGTTTTCCATGGAGAATACTACCGATGATGTATCCTCAGGATAGGTCATCAGTAGTTGATCAGATGGGGTCCGTTGCTCGGGACCCTGATCGATTAGCTGAGCGGGTGCCTGCTGTCAGCGCCGCAATAACACAGAGGTCGGAGGGGAAGCAGCAGAAGTCTCCGCACCGACCTCTGTGTAGTGGCCACACTTGTAGCTGCAGTACAGCTCGCATTGATGTCAATGAGCCTTGCCTGCAGTTACAAGCATCGGTCACTGCACAGAAGACTGCTGCTGCTTCAGCTCCAACCTCTGTGTTATTGCGGTGCTGACAGCAGGCGCCCGCTCAGCTGATTAGTCGGGATCCTGAGCGATTGACCCCAGCCGATCAACTATTGATGACCTATCCTGAGGATACATCATCAGTAGTATTCTACCTGGAAAACCCATCTAATGATTATAACATATAATGTTGTAATGCTCAAGAAAGACATCCAGGCCCCTCTTGAACTTTTATTGAATTTGCCATCACCGCGTCCTCAGGCAGATAGTTCCATAGTCTCACTGCTCTTACAGTAAAGAACCCCCTTCTGTCCTCTAGACATAGAGGATTCCCAGTTGTTACACTCACAGTCCTGGGTATAAACAGATGATGGGAGAGATCTCTGTATTGTCCCCTGGTATACTTATACATGGTTATTAGGTCGCCCCTGAGCCGTCTTTTTTTTATAAGCTAAGTAACTCCAATTTTGATACCCTCTCTGGCTACTGAAGTCGCCTGTTCCATTTATTTCTTTTGTTCTCCGCCTTTGTACCCGCTCAAGCTCTGATATGTCTTTATGGAGTACCGGTGCCCAAAACTGTACGCAATATTCCATGTGTGGTGTGACCAGTGACTTGTAAAGAGGAAGAACTATGATCTCGTCATGTGTCCTTAGACCTCCTTTGATGCACCCCATGATCCTGTTTGCCTTGGCAGCAACTACCTGACACTGCTTGCTCCAGTTAAGCCTACGGTTAAAGGGGTTTTGTTATTTGGAAAAAAACCCCCCAAAAAACGTACCTATTCCTCCCCATCAGTCTTTTTATCACATCTTCTCCTCACCTCCAGCCGGCCAGATCCTCTTCTTCTTGTTAACGATGCGTCCATTCTTTGCAATCTTCTTCCGACAGGTCACTGTAGGTTACATCACTAGTGACATAACGTTCACTGCCTAGCAAGGAATGCAGAGCTATTACCGAGACTGCGCATGCATGCTGTCTCGCCACAAGAGTTCATGTACTATATCAGAGAGGCAGCACGCATGCGCAGTCTTGATAATAGCTTGGCATTCCTAGCAAGTCTGTGAACACTAGAGCACTAGTAATGTACATTGCTGGACAGGAAGAAGACTGCTGACAAAAGGAGGCTGCTGAGAATGTACGCTGCATAACAGGAAGAATAAGCATCGGCCGGCTGGAGGTGAGGTGACCCGGGGGACTGCAGGAGCCAGGAGAAGATCGGCGAGGAGAAGATGTGGTGGTGGGGGGGGGAATAGGTGAGTATAGAATTTTTTTTTTCCTAATAACAGAACCCCTTTAACTAAAATCCCTAAACTCTTTAACCATGTTTGTTTCCCCACTGGTTTCCCATTTAGTGCCCATGTGCATAGCCTTACATTTATCAGTGTTAAACTTCATTTACCACTTTTTGGCCCAAACTTATCCAGAATTATTTGTAAAAGTACAATATTCTGTATTGTAATATCTGAATTGAGTTTTGATGTCATTATTCTCTGTGCCTCTGGAAAGTACTTCAACTTCCTTTTCTGGGGCCCGAGAAACTCTAAATCCCATCATTGGTTGCAGCACGGTTTTCCCTCCCTACACTGGGTACCGCTCTCCTTGCCCCGTTCAGCGTCACTGTGTCCTCCTTCCCTTCAAAACTCGGTATTCAAGACCATTTGAGTAAAAGTTTTTTTTTTCTTTCTTTTTCCTCTTTATTCACTGGAAGTTGGTTAGTAAGCACTTTTCCAGGTTTGCTTTTATGATTGGCAATGCTTTACAACAGGGCGCGCAGATCAAGCTGCTGTCATAAGATGTAGTGCGGGGCAGGAGGGCCGGCTCGTACTGAGAGAAGCATGCAAGCCAAACCTTTTTGATCACCTGACTCGTGACGTGCCGACACAGCGCCATGCACAGTGAGTGCAGCAGTGTACTCCTCCTGGAAGCCTGTGTCATTATGAAAAATCTCTTTCTGGATCCATGTAATGTACCCCAGATCCTGAACCAAGATAGAAGTCTAGCTTCTCCTATGCCAACGTACACTTGTGCCCGCTGCCGTCCTCCTTTTGTTCAGCTGGCTATTGTTTTCTAACTGCTTTTATTGACAAATGTAAGGTTTTGTAACTGCAGCATTTGGAACGGATGCTTGCATAGGATTGTTACTACTTTGAGCACTATTCTGTGTATTTCTTTTTTATTTGTAGTAAAAGCGGGTCAGATCTTGGCGGGGTGGTCCGCGACACACATTCCCTAACACATCCTTAGAGAATGCTTCCTGCCTGATCCTCCCTTTTATTACAACTCACGCAGGGTAGAGCTGATCTTCCACACGGGTTGTGATGGGGACCCAGACTACGTGTGAAAATCTTCTCTCTTAAGGCGAGAATCTCACATGAGTGTTGGGCGTTGCGAGACGCACAAAACTCTCACGATTATCAACTGCATTCTTTGCGTACACATAAGCGATGTTATCCCTCACAGCGATGCTACAAGGAAAAGAATTGTGATGTGTTCTATTTTTCCACGTTCCTCGGAACACATCGCCCATTAATTTCAATTGGACCTTAAATACAGGCCGTGCAATGTGCATGGAAGTGGGACGCAAGGTTTCCCATTGAAAGCAATAGAAACCACTTCTGATCCTCTATCACGTGTGAAACGTGAGAAGATTGCAATTTCACAGAAGCGATGCAAAGAGTTTTTGCCTGAAAATTGCCTCACAACTGCAGGTAAAATGCGCGATCTCACTCTTGCCCGTGTGCAGTTAGCCTGGCACAGACCATCTCGCCTGGAATTGACTACCAGCTTATAGTAATGGGGTACATGACCTGCTGCTTTGGTTTTTGCTGGTCCTCAATCTTGCTTTTTTCCCCAAACCTCAGCACGCTCTATTCTTGGCATTCTGGTGGGGGTCCCCTAACCCAACTGAATTCAGTAAGGCGGAAACACAGCTGGAAACCCTTCTTATGTCTTCCAGAAGATTACTGTGATGAAGCATCTACTACGAGGCTGTATTTACACGGGCAAGTTTCCTGTGAAAATGTTTGCCTTGCGAGACAAAACTTGCACAGAAATAGAGCTCATTATATTAAATGGGCCTATTTACATGTGTGATGATGTTCTTACAGCAATGCCGGGATAGGAAAATCGTGTCGTGTTTGATTTTTCAGTGATTTTGCAGAAAATTTGCCCAATGTTTCCTAAGGGGAAGTTAAAAATCGCATCACCCCCTCATGTACATGCAAATGCAATTTTTAAAATTTTCCTATTTAAAAAAAAAAATGCCATTTTAACTTGCATAAAAGGCTCATGTTCCGTAATAAAATTTTCTAGCAAATCGCATCACACTCGCGGTAAATATCACTTTTTTTTTCTTTTACACGAGCTTGGCCGTATAAATACAGCCTATGGTCTCCTTCACATGGGCGCTGCAATTTACAGTGTGCCACAGTGCGGCCAAAAATCGCAAGAGCGAGAGGCAGTGGTGACCATCTCCCGTTTATGCGTCAGTTCAGATGGCTTGGGTGCGGCAAGTATACGCTGCACCCAGGATACCGTCGGACTGGGGGGAGAATTTAGCTCCACTAAACTACCTCCTCCCTCTTGCCGGCTGTCTGCAAAGGAAGGGGCAGGATGGGGCAGGAGAGAGTGTGCTAATCTCCCGCCCCCTCCCATTGCAGACAGCCGGCAAGGGGCAGAGAGGGGAGGGAATTTAGCAGAGACACTGCTAAACTCCCCTTCCCATCAGCTCTCATAGGCTCTCATAGGAGTCTATGGGAATGGCCAGCTTATTCCGGACGAAAAGATAGGTCTGGACTAGAGATGAGCGAGCATACTTGGTAAGGCGATATACTCGAGAGAGCATTGCCTTTTTTGAGTACCTGCTAGCTCGTCCCTGAAGATTCGAGGGGGTCGGGGGCGACGTGGGGCAGCGAGGGGGAGCGGTAAGGAGAGTGAGAGAGATCCCTCTCTCTCTCCTTCCCGATTCCCCTCTGCAAGACCCCGCTCACCCCCGCAGCCCCCCGAATCAGGGCCAAGCCAGCAGGTACTCGAAAAAGGTGAGGCTCTCTCGAGTATATCGCCTTACCGAGTATGCTCGCTCATCTCTAGTCCAGACCTATCTTTTCTGACCAGCGTAAAAACAGCCAGATGGAATGTGCACCGTATGCGCTATGTTTTTGGGCCGGCCGTTTTTTCATACCAGAAAATTGACCATCTGAATTGATGCATTGGAATCCAATGCATCAGTTGGTCGCATATATCGGCTTGCATGAATAAGCCCTTAAAGGGATCTGCTGAGATAAGAAAATATGTGGAATGAGTAAAAAAAAATAAGCCTGCTCCCTGGTCGGATATGCGATCTCCCTTCCCTCCAGTTCAACACACGAGCCCTGATCATAGAAAAAGCTGCATGGTCGCACGACCAATCAACCACTCATTGGCTTCAGTTGTGAAACTGCCATGATTGGCACATAGCTGATAGGCTACTCTCACACGACCGTATGAAGAAAGGTGTTTTACTGCGTGCTGAGCTGCGTTTTTATGCGCACTTGCAAAAATACACAGACAAGCAAGCTGATAATGTCACATCATCATAGCAACCCACGTAAAAAATCGTAGTATTGCATGTGTAATTGCAGAATTACAGCATTTTTTAGGCACCCCATTTATTTCAAAGGACGATTTATGCGTGGTATACATAATAAAACGGGAAAAATCGCAATGCTGCGTGTGATTGTGTGGCGCAAAAATGCTAGTGTGAGAGGCATGTGATTAGTAAATATGGCTTCTTTTTGTATTTTAACCCATTCTCTGCCTAAGGTTTTTACTCTCAGTAACGTGGTTTCACCGTGGTGCTGCCTCAGCACAAAGTGTGACTTCTGTCTACGTGTGGAGTAATGGTCGCATGCACATATGTTCCCTACAAGTTCTCAGCTGGGATTGCTGGTTTTCTCCCCTACCTTGCTGGAAAAAGGGGCTAGTTTAGAAGTAGAAAATACATGAGATGAACAAATGAAATCCCCTGGATTCATACGGCGTATGTGCATTGTAGACCGCTGCGTCTCGTACACAGGGAGGTATTACATAGGTGTTCTCTGCAATTCTGTAAGAATTAAAAAAATTAAAATTGTGCCAAGACCATGGGATGCAGTTTCGTACCTGGAAACCATTGCTTCTAGGGACGACTCGCAGAGTACAGTTCTGTAGGACTGAGCCCCAGATATTCTCTGTACCTCCATACAGTCTCTGTTCCCTCTGTACCAGGATCAGGTGATCAGCTAATGTGGCTGGTGGCTTCTCATCCTTCACTCTGCGGCAGATGTTGGTAGAAACAGGGATCAGCCCCATTACATTTCACCATGCCCAATGTTCCCATTGGACACAAGCCTCTTTACTTCTTTCCAATCCCAAGATTTTGTCTCCAGTGCAACCCGAAGTTCTGGCAACGATGGTGGCACATGCACCCTCTACTCCATTCACTTCAAAGGGGCCACCAGCAGCGGGGACAACACCTTAAACCACAGAAGTGATCTAATAGCAGAGCTGTGGGGAATATCAGCTGACTGCAAATGTTTTTGGGGAAATGCAATCTATAGAGGAGTTTTCCAAAACAGACATCTGACCTTCTAATATTAGAAGTCTCTATCAGACTGTTCTTACTGTTCCTCAGAACTCGGATTTGGAAAAAGAATATAAAAGAAACTGGAGTACAACTTTATGTGCCAAATGTATTTTGTTTTTGGTATTTATACTCTAACCTCTATAGATTTAAAAATTGCCCACAAAAGAGGGTTTGGTTAGGAGAAGTCCTAAAATGTGCTACATTTATTAACCCCCTAGTGACCATTTGTATGTGTCATTAAGAGGCCTTGGTCACCTTGTTTTTATGGCAGCCTAGTCTATGTCTAACGGCGGCTTCACATGGGCGTATTTGCGCGCGCAAAATGTGTGCGTGCAATACACAGAGAATAGAATTCATTCATTTTAATGGGTTTATTTACATTTCCTTTTCACACACGCAAAAAAATAAAACTTGCTCTTTTTGTGCACATTTCTGTACCAAGGTCCCCTATAGAAGTCTATGGGAGGTGTGCAAATGCACGTTCAATATGCAAGAGGATGCTTGAAACCATGCACTATTTTATGACAAAAATAACACATTAGGCTAAATAGCTATTTAAATCGGGGAGTGTTTGTCTGCCGCGCACAAATGAACATGCCTTCATGTGCAAAAAGTACAGTAAAATATGCCGATATGCACGCAAAAAAGTCTCATACATAGCGCAAAAACGCATATGCTTGTGTGAAGCACTGGAGTCCCATGTTGGGAAGAGCCAGGGCTCAGCTGTCTGACAACCGAGCACCTGCTGAAATGGTCAGGAGCAAAGAAAACTCTCACCCATCACATGCTGTGGAGAAGCCATTGCAGCCATGCCACGATGAAACTGACGTGCCACGTGGAATTCAAGGCCGCGGCATGTCAATTTTATCGCCGTCTCTGCTGCGGCCATCTCTCCTTTCTAGGGGGAGAGATGACCGCACCAGAATGCGCACAGCGAAGCTGCTTCAAAACCTGCGCCGAACAACATGAGTTTTAAAGCTGTATTTCTGCCGCAGAAATCTCGCGGTATTTCCGTGCGGTCCCGCTGCAGTCATTCCGTGAGATTTCCACGGGATGTACACCCGTGTGACCGCAGCCTACAAATTTGCTATTGCTGTAATTGTATCGCTGTAATTTGATATTGCTGGAAACATCATTTATACAGTATGGTGAGGGCTGAAAAAACAAAACAAAAAAAATTGGAATTTGTTTGCCTGTCCATTCAGCCGCAAAATAAGTTGGTCACTCAGCAATAAAATCTGTGATTCCCCCCCCCCCCCTCAAAATATTGATGTAAATGCATGGTAGCCAAGAGTTGGCATAAAGAAAATGAAAGTGCATAACAATGATAGCAACAATCAATATGACTGCCATTACAATTCCCACCGCAGTTGTCATCCTTTTCCTAGAGTCTGGAAGAGCAAATCTATGCAGCAAGGTAGGAATTAGAGATATGTTGCTGCAAAACTAGTACCAAGCTCCAGTCACAGGATCCTGGACTACTGAGTGACAGACCTTGTGGGTGAAAGGAAGGCAGAATGCCTCCAGTGCTGGTGTTTGGTCAGACATGTGACCACTTTATATTCTCCATCTGGAGGCTTGTGCATGGCTGTCGCGTCTGGGCATCTTCAACAGTTGGGGCTTGTTAGCCACAAGCATGTTTCTCTTAATACTCCACTATGTACAATCAAGCATCTAGAAGAAGTTGTCATTTTGCTGCAAAACTCGGCATGCAGTTACATCTCAGGCAGATATGCAATTAGAGTTGTCGCATGATTAGATGCTTGGTCTTGCCACCTGAGGCTGTAAAAGTGGTTCTACCCTTGGCTAATAAAAAGGCCCTCAGATGCTACTTGTGTGCAGTGGACCTCTTTCTCAGCTTGTACAGAGCTTGCTGACCACTAGACGCCTTCACAACACTATGGGAGAGATTTCGCCCAGGTAACAGAGTTTAAGAGAAGGCGCATTATTGGAATGCAAGAAACTGGATGGTCGTATCAACTAATTGCCCTCCACCTGGGCTGTTTTGACCTGATCTGTTGGGGCTGGGAGAGACAGGCGGATTTGCCATAGAATTTTTGCGCGGACCCTCCGCACAGAAATTCAGCAGCATTTACAGCAGCAAAGTACATGGGATTTTGAAAATCTCGTCTGCAAGCTGTGAAAATAATCCACACAAAAGTCTATGGAAATTGATATACAGTGTGGAATTCACCTCTTGAATCCTGCACAGACATGCACAATAAAATCCACACCAAATGGTGCAGGTTTGGAGGCAGGCTTTCCACGGCTGATCTGCAACGGAATGCCCGCTGTGGACACACCACTGCAAATTGGTCTCCGTATCAACCCAGCCTTAGGTGGTGTTGGAGCTAGGGGATGTGTGAGAGCACGCACACAAGGTGACCGGGCTCAGGACATCCTCGACAGACCACCAGTAGAGAAGATCGTCTGATTATACGACATGTATCAGCAGCTTCAACCGTTTCATTGTCCGCCATCCAGAGACAGGTGGAACCATCGCTACAGACCTCTGGTGGAACCATTTATGGGCGCTTGGTACATTTGGTATCACGGTGCCCACTACATGCACTGCCTTTGACACCCACCAATCATCCTCTCTGTCTGCAGTGATGTGAACAATGAAACTAGACCACTACGGCCAGGAATCGGGTTGTCTTCAGCCAGTAATCCAGATTTATTTTAGGCACTGATGACTGTTGTGTTCATGTGTGGAGACCTAGGGGTGAGCACCTTCATTCTGCCTTAGCTCTGTGGCACACTGCCCCTGCTGGTGTGATGGTCTGGGGGGGAGGGTCAATGACAGATCAGCGATATGTTCCTCTCATGGCCAGGCTTCCAAGAGGCATTTTCCAGCAGGATAATGCTCAGCTGCACACATAGGGGAGTCACAAGAATGCCTCCACAACATTGCCATGTTTCCGTGGCCTGCCCCGTTGACATGTTTATCGCCATTAGAACCTGTAGGCCTCCATACCCACCCGTATCACATCTTATATCTAAGCTAGAGACAGTACAACAGGATACTAGAGTCTCCATGCCCGCCGTATCACATCTTGCATCTAAGCTAACGGTGGTACAGTAGGATACTAAAGCCTCCCTTTAGGTCAGTTTTCCACAATGGATGAACCTTTTGCTCTGATATTGTAATCACTCACAATCACACAGAGAAAGTTTCATTTGATTCCGACAACTCCTAGGTGCTTCAGTTTTTTGACAATAGTTTACTAAGGCAAGAGTAGTCCAAGGGGAGACTAGTTTAATTCACTGACTGGACTACTAATAAAATATAACTTTTAATATTTACCATTAAAACCAAATACTAAACAAACAAACATCAAAATATAGATACATGTCATAATGGATAAAAGGTAGAGAAGAAGTTTGTGAAAACCACAAGAAATTAATTATTCTATTCTACCTCACTCACTAAATTGGTGAAGTCAGGGATTATTATAATGTGTGTCATTCAAGTTACTGATAGACGAATGGTCAATCAGATGAATTTTGGGAAACGTTGGTTCGATTAGACTACTGCTCGCACCCACGCATGGGTGCTAGAGAGGTGAGCAGTAAATTCTATTTTTAGCCCCAAAATAGAATTTACTGCTCTTCACTTCACCAATTTAGTGAGTGAGGTAGAATAGAATAATCAATTTCTTGTGGTTTTCACAAACTTCTTCTCTACCCCTTTATCCACTCATGGCATGTATCTATATTTTGATGTTTGTTTGTTTAGTATTTGGTTTTAATGGTAAATATTAAAAGTTATATTTTATTAGTAGTCCAGTCAGTGAATTAAACTAGTTTTTTGACAATAAGTGTATATCCCTATACTTATACCTGACTACATGGTTTGGTGATCAATTTCTGACGGCACAGACCTGAATTGCTAACTGCTCTTTAGTATTTGAACACAACTGCGCAGCACAAAATAGCGCAACATGTGCTATCTCATGATATTTTTTTATTTCTGGAAACAATTTGGATGAATGTTCAAAGAGTAATGGTGTCACATGTTCCAAATCTGAATCTATCCATTGTGGGATAAGTTAACCTTTTTGAGGTACTATGAGCAGGTGTAGAAGCTAATCTCATTCCCACTGTGTACTATAGATGTGAATGCAATTAATCCTCAGTATGAATGGCGAGCATCCTCATGCAGCAGCAGCACACACACACACACACTATATATATATATATATATATATATATATATATATATATATATATATATATATATATATATATATATATATATATATGGTGCTCTGGAGTCTTTCCTCCTGTGGTTCTGCAGATGACCAGAGTACAGCTAGATAGTGGAGGTCGGGGTGTAGTGTTCCTGCAGGAGAGGGTGTACTAACCAGTCTTGGATGTGACCAGGAAGCTACCAGCGCTATCAGCCTTCTACTTCCCTACCAGTGTGGCAGGATCCTGGTATCTAGATGAATGGGTAAAAAACTTTTATGTCTGATAAAAAGGTAAGCTAGAATGATATAGAACTACTTTATGTAAGGCTTTGGGATGGGTAATAAGACTACCCTAAGCTATTATTCTATGTGACCTGATGCAAGTCAGTGGAGGTTTAGTCTAAAATTCCTTCTTTGCCTTTGTTCTTTACACAGGGAATAGATATAAGTATACTGCTAAAGTGGTAGAAGAAGAGGGACCCACAATGTATTAGTGATCTAGTGTCCCTGTCATTTGCTGCAGGACCTGCACTCCACATTGTAAAGCCCTATGTACAGGAAGTGAGCAGCGGCGTGCAGTCTCTGGAGCTGTTTATTACAGAATCATAGGTACTCCATGTGTCACCATATGGTGCCTCAGAATACCTCTGTAATACAACAAATATTGAAAAAGGCCATGATTTTCCTCTCCAATAGATTCTATATGCATCAGTAAGAATAATGCATATACTCACATACAAAATCATATCTATGGATAGCAAATTATTAATCAATAGTACAGTGAATTGTAATAGTCTGTGCATAAGTTGTGTCACACCGTAAAGTCGAGTTCGGGTGATAATCGCCCCGTGTACACGTGGCTGCTGACGGAGCAGTGAGCGAGAAATCACTCATCTGTCAAACTTGCTTGGTTTCTAGTAGAACTAAAAACCAAAGGACTATCGGGCCATGTAAACAGGAGCCAATTAGCCCATCAATATGTTGTTTGAGTGTAGGAGAAAACCAGAGTACCTGGGTCATCATCAAATTCAATGGAGCAGTAATGAATTAATATTGACAGACTTTTCTAATCTGGGACTATTACGTACAATTCAGTCATTGTTGGGTCCAGACTCCCACCCCTCCATCAATGTCAACCTGTGTTTTCAGATGAATAGGGGGAGAAGAATGTATTATGTCCTGTGTGGCAGAAATCGTTAAAAAAAGTTGTACATTTTTATGAAAGTCCTGGTTGCACAAAAATTTGGGACTTTTAGACCTTTTTCCGCCTTACTCAGCAATTTTCTAAAAAGAGGTTTGATAAATATGCCCAAAATTCTCAGTTTTTTTTTCATCTGGTACTAATTACAATCCATCATTTATCAGTTATCATATTCTTTGATTGAAGTGTGGGAAGTTTGAACAGAATACTCCCTATTCTTTAATTTCTCCTACTAGCCAATCAGCACAGTAATAATGGTGTCATTTTAGCTAATAGGTTGAACCTGTCCCATACTGTACTGCCCTTACATAGTCTAGTGACTGATCCACTTTAATTTGAGGAACAATACATCCAGGTGGCATTTGCTTAGTTGTTGTCATGACCAGACCAGATGCGCTGGTTCCATAACATAAAATACTCACTTAAATGTACACCAAACAGTGGTGAACAATACAGACAACCGCAACAAGGAAAACACTGTCTGTAAATAACCTAACCCAGGGAAGGTACCTGCCTATATGCAGGTAACCCACCCTGAGAAGGGCGAACCTGGCCACGTACCTAGGCCACTAGCTGACTCTACGTGGGATAGTAGAAAATCACAGCAAACAAGATGTAAAAGATAATAACCGCTGTACTTAACTTTGCAAACAGGAGATCCAGTTCCAAGCTCTGATGTCCACCACAGCCAGAGAAAGACTGAAATTAAACATCACTGAAGCCAAGCACAAGGCCAGGTTAAATAGCCCTGACAAATACACTGGTGAGACTAAGCATGTCTCACCTAATACCACTCCCACCAGAGCCAGAAGATGGGGAAACACACACAAAACATGTACCAGAACACTAGAAAGGAAGCAATCCCAGAATCGCCGCAACAGTTGTGCATGCTCCGTGCATCTTCTCTGCGAGGGTAAGATATACTGCAAGCAGTTTAAGGATGGACGAGCTTCAGATAATGTGAACATGCCACAGTTACAAACAGCAACTCTTGCAGGACACTGATTGCCTATTACTGTGCATAATGAGACAGCTGTCAATCAATGGCTGGCCATTAGGGTAGGCGGTCTAGACTAGCTCCTGAATATCCAGAATACTTCCTGTAGTCCTCTGGGTTACTGATAACATGTACATTTCTGACAAAATACTTCACAAATCCAGAAAGGCCCTTTTATACGGAACGATTATCGGTCAAATAATGGATTGTGCAAATGTGAACGATAATTGTTCAATGTAAACATTGCCAATGATTGAACGGCGAACTATAACTTGTTCGCTTATCATTTTGTTCATTTTATGTAGGAATACAAATGATTATTTGCTCGTTCAGTCATTCTTATTCACTGTTAGAGTCAATGTGAACGACTGAATGATCATCAAACAAGATTTCAGTTATTTATCTGCCCGAATAAATTGTTTGCTTGTGCAAATGACTTATCGGTCTGTGAAAACGGAGCTTAAGGCTGCCTTCACACAGGCGCTAAAATCACGCAAGATTTGTGCATTGCGAGGCGCATAAATATGAACCCCATTTTTTTGAATGGGATCATACATCCAAGCAATAATTCCCTGCGGCACGTTCTCTCTTGCGTGCTCTCGCATCGCAGCCCCACTGTCTTCACCACGTGCTAGGTGCATGCTCTGCAATGTCTCCCATTGAAAGCAGTGGGAGAAATACCTCGATCCTCTGCAGCAGTTGACAACCGCGCCAGAGGATCAATGCATCCCCGAAGTGATCCAAGGCTGTTTTACCATGAAAATGCCTTGTATCTCTGGGGATTTCACATGAATTGTGAGCGTGATATGGTTTTGGGATTCGCGGCCTAATATCGCCATTGCCTGTGTGAAGTTAGCCTAATACATTGCTGCAATCGGCGTGCTTGTCACTGTTCTCTTACTCTCAGAGACAGCAGTATAATGATGGAGACCAATTTCCTTTAACCCTTTCCAATCCACTGTCTGACGTCTAAAGACATTATGATTTAAGGCTGCACAGCTCCGATGTTGGAAGACGCCCGTTGTGGTTCTCTTACTGTATATTGCCAGCCTCTTTGCTGTCGGAGCCTATCCAACGTGTCACCTCATGCAGTACTGGCTTTAGCCAGCATATAGCGCCATTGTATAACAGCTGAAAAAGAGTAAGCCCCCTAGGAAAACCAGGATACAAATTGGATTGGAAAGGGTTAATACATGTCTCTTGTTTACTAAGTGTATAATCTTTGTAAAGATAAAAAAACTGACAAAAAACTGCTTCACACCACCAAACCTTTCTTAATTTTCTTCTGAATTCCCTTTTGAAAGTTTAGTATGGTCTCTAGTACAATGTTTAGTGAAATGCTTTTAGTTTTAGAACTTTTGTGTGAGTGGTGACATTGACTTTGGAATATTGTGACTGTTTCACCACTAGTGGTTCATAGATAGTCATTGCAAAGAGTCTCTCAGATTTGGAGGGAATTCGTGTATGAGCAATTACTGTTAGAAATATATTGTATTTTAGGTAAGTGTTGAACCTTTATTGTGGTGTCTAACCTCCAAAGCAAGCATGTTGTACCTGCATGTTGTACCTAATATTTTAATTTCAACATCTGTACAAAGTGTCATTCTTTGTTCACCTTCAAGCCATCCCTCCATTCCAACAATCCTCTATAGAGGCTCTCAAGACAAATTATTTTCCAATTAGTGCCATAATGTAGCTTAGAGAACACAATTTCGAAGGAATGAATAGAAACTGAAGTTGTGCTATTTGGCAAATGTTTTCTTCTCACACGTGAATGTTCAGGTCTTTCCCCCACGGTGTTCATGTCTTCTGACAGCAGAGGTGCAGCGCCTTTTTATTAGAATTGAGTTTTAATATGGTTGTTTTTGTCATGTTTGGCATTATAACGTCCTTAAAGGATTTGCATGTTTATTAAGATTAAAGTAAATATGAATGTTCAGCTAGTCTGTGCATGTTTATGGCAGAGTTGTAAGAGAAAGTTGACAGCTATATTTTATGCACGGTCAACATAAGGGAACGATCGCCCTCTCGTGTCTCTCACCGTGCAGTAGGGATATAGCTATAAAATGGGATACAAGATGTGGTATTACCTCTCGGAGACCACAGCCTTCACCATGATTCTAGTTTATAAGGAATGCAGGAAAGTGTAGCTCAGTAGTGACATCACTTGCTAGCTCTTACTAGTACTTGGGTGTTTGACTTTAAATCTGAGACATAACTGCATAGAAAGAAAGGTAAGGCACTGGATTTTCACCAATAAGTGTAGAATTTTATTATTCCAGAAGAAACCTAGTCTTTGGTCAAATTCCTGGAAACACTTTTTAAATCAAGTCTCAGTCCCTAGGAAATAAGCTGCTACTTCTGGCAGTGCAACCAGTGAGTTCAAATTTACTGCAAAAATAAACTTTTACAAATAATAGTACGAATTAAACTGACACTTTTCAACACAAAAAATAGTCTTGAAGTTGCCAACACTAAAAAAAAGAGCAATTAAAGTGTATCTGAGTTTTCAACAAGTTTTCTAAAATATAGCAAGTTCTCCATACTCACTCGTTTACTGCTATTTACACCCTGTTTCATGACTGTCGGTTCAGAATTTCAACATTTTTCTGCTATTCTGCAGAGGGAATGTGTAGAAAGCGCAGAAATCGGCCAGTAATTCACTCCTTGTCCCTACTTCCCATGCTGCATTGCACAGTCTGGGGTCCAATCAGTAGGTAGGCAGTATCTGAATGCCCACCCTCTGCTTTCCCTATATGATTCAGAGACATTCTGGTCAAATTGTTAGTAAACCAACTATTATGTGTAAACACACTCACAAACACACTGTAGCAGCAGGAGAAGCAGAGACTTTGGAGATCATTATCACAGTGTCTGCAGATCTGTCAGCCTGCAGCTTTTAAGTGTAGAGGAGTTGCCTGTGAAGCTGACCTCTCCCCCTGTTGCTATGGAAACATCACTGTGGCCTTGTTACTAAGGAAGCTCTGTACTACTAAAGGCAGCCACTTAAAATTTTAATTTTAAGTATATTACAGAAATGATGAGACTAAGGCCTCCTGCCCACGAGCGGAGCAGGATATGACTGTGGTTTTACACTGCGGGAATCCCACGGGGTAAACAAAAAGATCCCTGCTGGTGATCGCGGAAAAACGTGTAAAATAGAACATGCTGCAATTTTTTTCCCACGGCGTAAATCTGCAGTAGAATCCCGCATGAGAGGACTGAGCCATTAGTTTCAATAGAACCTATTACATCAATGTCTCAGAATTGCGTAATACTCGACCGCAAAAAAGAAAGAATGCAACATAATCTATTTTGCCGCATATACACGTGAGATAGAGCCCATTGTTCTTGATACATTGCACGTGGGCGGTGTGTATACACGCCAAGCGATGGCGCAGGAAATATTAGCAAGAACAAAAAAAAGGTGTACCGCGCATGACAGTGTGAGTGACTACGCGATGATGTGCTGTACAATTTTGCTGCCACACACGGCATTATGCAGGCTCTCGGACAGCTTCAAGGCTGTGAAATGCTGTAGGACCTCCTCAGCATTTTACGCTTATGGTTGTGTGAGCCCGGCCTAACACAAGCTAGTAGATGGGCATACATGGCAGCCACTCAGATGTATGGCTATCTGTGTGATACAAGGACCGCCTGAGTCTGCCATCAGTACTGGTTATAGAGTGGGGATTTTATTTTTTGACGTTCATCTACACAAATATGGACAGGGTTAGTTTTGATGGGACAACCCCTTGAAATATGACATGTCCTTTAATTATCATTTATTTAAGCCATAGTAGAATATGTTTAGCATAGAAATACTTCAGATAAGCTCCTTATAGGGCAACAAAACAGTAAATGAAAAAAAATTTGGGTATTGAAACAAATGCTTGTTTTGAGTGAAGGAATTTAACATGACAGCAGTTTGTAAAGCTGAAAAAAGACATACAGTGGGTCCAGAAAGTCTGCAGACGCTTTCACTTGTTTGCATTTTTGTTATATTGTGGCCTTAGACAAATTAAAAAAAAAAACTTTCAAATTTCTCCCCAACATTCTGCACTCAATACCCCATACTGACAAAGTGAAAACAGAATTTTTGAAATCTTTGTAAATTTTCTTAAAAATGAAAAACTCACATTTTGGATTGACATAAGTATTTGGGCTCTTTGGTATGACACTTGAAATTTTAGCTTTGGGGCCTCTCATTTCTCTTGATCATCTTTGAGAAATTTTTACACCTAATTTGGAGTCCACTTGTTGTAAATTCAGTTGATTGGATGTGATTTTAAAAGACGCACACCTGTCTCTTTAGGGTCTTGCAGCTCACAATGCATATCAGTGCCAAAACGAAGCCATTAAGAGGGAAGAACTGCCTGTAGAGCTCAGACAGGATTAATAATAATAATCTTTATTTGTATAGCGCCAACTTATTCTGCAGCACTTTCAGGCATGGATAAATGCAAAACAATACAACAATTACAATGTGAGGTACATTGGGTTAGACACAAATGGGTTGGGGGTGGTACAGGAGGTGCAGGGGGTGGGGAACACAGGCAATAGGAAATTTCATGTGCAGTTCAATTATTAGAAGGCAAGCGGGGTGGGGCACCATAAGGAGGGGTAGGGGACTAGGTCAGGAGATTTGGTATGCTTCCCTGAAGAGGTGCGTTTTTAAGGCACATCTGAAATTTCGTGCATCGGGAATTGTCTGGATGCCTTGGGGTAGAGCGTTCCAGAGGATATGTGCTGCTCTGGTGAAGTCCTGTAGGCGAGCATGTGAGGTTCGTATTACAGGGGTGTTTAGTCTGAGTGTGTTAGCAGGCTGGGTGGTGTACTGACAGGAGGGAGGCGATGTATGCTGGTGCAGCGCCATGCAGTGCTTTGTGTGGGAGGTTGAGGAGTTTAAATTTAGTTCTGCAGTGGATGGGCAGCCAGTGCAGTGACTGGCATAATGCAGAGGCATCTGAGTAACGACTGGATAGAAAAATGAGACTAGCTGCTGCATTTAGTATGGATTGGAGTGGAGCGAGTCTAGTGCGGGGGAGGCCAATGAGTAGCGAGTTGCAGTAGATAAGCCGGGAGTGGATGAGGGCGACCACAAGTATCTTTAGCGTGTCTGTGGTTAGGAACGGACGTATTTTAGCAATATTTCTGAGGTGCATGTTGTGCGGAGGCACAGATTTGGAGAAGGCTGCAAAAACATTTCTGCTATATTGAAAGTTCTCAAGAGCACAGTGGCCTCCATAATTTTAAAATGGAAGAAATTTGGAACAACCAGGGCTCTTCGTAGAGCTGACCAAACCAATCAGAGTACTTGTGGTAGAAGGGCCTTGATAATTAGGTGACCAAGAACCCCATGGTCACTCTGGATGAGTTCCAAAGATCTTTTATGCAGATTGCAGAAACATCCAGAAGGTCAACCATTACTGCAGCACTGCACCTATCTGGGCTTTATGGCAGAGTGGCCAGAAAGAAGCCTCTCATCAGTAACACACACATAAAAGCCATCCTGGAGTTTGCCAAAAAGTACTTTAAGGGCTCATGTCCACGGGGAAAATCGGGCCCGCTACGGATTCTACATGTAGAATCTGCAGCGGGTCCCTCCTGCCCCGCGGACATGAGCGCTGAAAATACAAATAAATGACAATAAACTCACCTCCCATCCGCTCCGTTTCTTCTCTTCGCCGCGGCGTCATCTTCTCTCGTCGCGGCCGGATCTTCATTCTTCGGCTCGGCGGATGTGCACGATGACGTCGGTGACGTGCCCCGCGCATGCGCCGGGCCGAAGCAAAATGATCCGGCCGCGGCTGAGAGAGGATGGCGCGGCGCCAAAGAGAAGAACCGGAGCGGGTAAGTAAAATGTGATTTTTGTGTCCCGCGGATCCGGACGGCTTCCATAGGCTTCAATAGAAGCCCGCGGGAGCCGTCCCCGCGGGAGACCCGCATGAAAATGGAGCATCGTCCAGATTTTTTCATGCTCCATTTTTTTTAAAATCACTTTTATTGACGATCCGCGGGTATTTATCTACCCGCGGGTGGTCAATGCATCCCTATGGGGTGCGGATCCGCGCGCGGGAGAAGAGTTAAAATCCGCTGCGGATTTTAATTCTTCTTTTCCCCGTGGACATGAGGCCTAAAAGGACTCTCAGACTGTGAGAAACAGTCTCATCTATTGAAAGAATGATTGAACTTTTGGGCCTCAATTCTAAGTACTATGTCCGGAGAAAACCAGGTACTGCTCATCATCTGCCCAATACCATCCCGAAAGTGAGGGGTTGCAGGGGCTGGGACAGGGAGACTCGTCAGGGTTGATGGAAAGCTGAATTGAGTAAAGTACAGAGATATTCTTAATGAGAATCTTATCCAGAGCACAAGGGCCCTCAGACCAGGCAGAAGAGAAGGTTCACCTTCCAACAAGACAATGACCCTAAGCACACAGCCAAGATTACACAGGAGGGGCCTAGGGACACCTTTGTGAATGTCCTTGAGTGGTTCAGCCAGAGCCCTGACTTGAACCCAATCGAGCATTTATGGAGAGACCTGAAAATGGCCAACCACACACTGCCCCATCTAACCTGACATAGCTTAAGAGGATCTGTAGAGAAGAATAGCAGAAAATCCCCAAATCCATGTGTGCCAACCTTGTGGTATCATACCCAAGAAGACTGGAGGCTTTAATCGCTGCCAAAGGTGCTTCAGCTATGTACTAAGTACAGAGTGTGAATACTTATGTCAATGTAAAATGTTAGCTTTCATAAAAAAATATATCTAACATTCAATTTTTCACTTTGCCACTATGGGGTATTGAGTGCAGAAAGATGGGGGACAACTCAAATATTTTTTTAAATTGCACAAGGCCACAACATAATATGTAAGAAAATTTGAAAGGGCCTGAAGATGTTCTGGACCTACTGTACGTCCATCCAGTTCAGCCTGCTATCCCACAATATTGACCCAGAGGCTGGCAAAAGAAACCTGTGAGGCAGAAGCTGATGTTCATCATTTTGGGGAAAAACGTCCTTCATGACTCCAAAAAGCCCTTCCATATCTTTATTGTCACCTGAATGTAAGATTGCCGGTCACTGCTTGCCTGTATTGCCAATATAACCTCACAGCAAGACTGTGTTGCTTTTATTTGTGATTATTTCCAATATTCACCATTTTCTTTAATACTTTTTTGCTTGTGAAAGCTGCTCAAACTTTTTCCTTCCAAAAATGGAAATCTCCTGAGTCAGTTGTCTGAGATTAGCAGCAGCTCCAAGCATCTTCCAGGGAAGCTGGATGCGCCTCTGATCAGTAGGATGACAGCCAACGGCCATCTCATTATGAGCTGTTCTCTGAGTGTGTGGGACTAAGAAAAGTATGATCTACAGCAGACAGGATATGTGGAGTGACAGTTTTGGGGTGGCAGGGGATGGGTCTGTTTTATTGGCTGCAACCTAGTACAACTTGTCACTCCTGAGCTAAACCGTCATGCTGCCGACAATATCCATGCAAGCTTGAACAGCTGAACGCTATGGGGTACATTTCCTCGCTGTATGGCCACACTCAGGCTGTAGTGTTACCCGATGTGTTATACACACAACTGCCACATGTCAGTGAATGGGGATTTGTAAATGCCATTGCTCTGTGTATTTCTTGTTATAACACAGCTTGCTGTACTTGTCATATTTTGTCTGGGATTGCTTGCAATTTTCAGAAGAAATACTTCAGTTCACTGGTAGCTCTCGGCACACGAAACACACCAAAAACTATCCTGCGTCATAGTTTGGTGCACTACCGAAATAAGGCTAGGGCTGCACAGCAACATTTGGCCGCAGCAAGGCTCATACGACTAAAAATCGCTGTGTAGCATGGAGGTTGGATTTTCTGTGAGCCGTGGTCGCTGCACCCTGCAACTGGCAGGCTGTGGGGGCGCACTCCCACTGTTCTCTATGGGAGTGCACACACAGCCCGCACAAGAATCCTACTGACTGACCAAGTGCTGACCTCTCTTTACAGGGGTTTTCCAGGGAACAAGAAATTTTTGGAGCAGGAAATGTTGTAAAAATAAAGAAATATTGCATGCTCCCCTCCATAACCACTTTGGAAACAGAGATTTATCATTTTTTTTTAATTTTTGTTTTTTGGTTCCCACCGTCCAAGAGCCATAACTTTTTAATTTTTTCATTGATATGGCCGTATGCGAGCTTGTTTTTGGGAATGAGTTGTATTTTTTTATTGGGACTGTATAATGTACGGAAAAATTTAATCATTTTTAAGTGCAAAGAAATGAAAAAAAAATGCAATGGTGACAGTTTTGGTGGGTTTAGTTTTTACAGGATTCAGAGTGCAGTTAAAAATGACATGAATTTTGTTCTATGGGTCAGTACAATTACAGATTTATATAGTTTTTGACAATGTTTTTCTATTTTTCAGAAATAAAACTTTATTTTTTCATTGATTTGGGCAATGTGAGGATTTCTCTTTTTTTTTTTTGCAGAGTGAGCGGAGTTTTTATTTATTATATTTTGCAGCATATACATCTTTTTATCTTTTTGCTCACTTGGTATTTTGCAATTCAAAAAAACATAAATCGTAATCCTGGCATTCCGTACTTTTTTTTTTTCATCATTTTTATAGGACTCTTACATACGTGACGGTACCAAATATGTGGTGGTGTTTTTTTTGTTTACTTTTTTATGGGAAAAGGGAAAATATTAAATTTTTTAAACTGTTTATAAAATCTTTATGTAGTCACCACGAGGAACTTAGACTTGCAGTCATTTGATCACATGTATTGTATACTGCAATACTTCGGTATTGCATATATAGCGATTTTTAATGTTGCTTTGCTTAATAGGCATCTATGTATGGCAGCCCTGGGAGCCTTACAGCCAGTAGACTCTGGGCTACCACGCTAGCCCATTGGCACCCTCCGATAATGCTGCAGTAGGTTGGCTTTCAGAAAAGTTGGTAGCCACTGGGTATATAGCGAACTCTGCTCCTGAGCGTGCTCCATACATGTTTCAGGACTACCACACATTTACAGTTGTTTGGCGATACTGATATGGTTAAGTAACCATCTGTTCACCACTGTGATCCAAGAAAAAGCTACGATGGTCCATGCATTGTGCACATGCCAACTCAGCTAAGCACAGGCTTCAGCATTCATGTGCCATTCGTGCCAAAATCATCGCTGAAGTCTGTGATCACCACAGCTTCTTCTTGGATTGGTGCAGTGGGGATCAGGGCTCCTGCTCTAGATTGAAGGATGCATAAGAGGTGAATATGGCTTATTTCTTTACACCATTCGCTGCCTATAAATTATTGTTTTTCTTTTAGTTCCAAAAATGCCATTAAGTATATCGATGCTTCCATATTTGCATTCATCGGTATTATTTTTTGTTTGCTGATGCGATACGGATTGCATTAGGTTTCATCAAATGTCTGAATTGCAGATTCATAATGTGGACATTTACAGATACGCTCATGTGAAACAGGTCATTGATAATATTTTAATGACAGAACCATAACTGTTTTGACAGATGTGTTTCAAATTGTCCCCATTAACTTACATTGGGGTAGTCACATCACAGAACATGATGGCATATTGCTATTTGTTTAGGTCAACGTGAGTGATCTGTGGTTCTATGCATATTGGGTGGCCATGCGATTATCACCTCTTCCCTCTCAGGATCAGTGGGTGTCCTGGCAGTCGAACCCTGACAATCGGCAAGCTATGGCGTATCCTAGTGATATGCATTGCTTTCTGTGATGGAAATGCACCTTTAACCCCTTAAGGACACAACACTTTTTTTTCCCCCGCATTTTTGTTTTCTCTTCCCCACTTTCAAAAAATCATGACTCTTTTATGTATCCATCAGCTTAGCTGTCTGAGGGCTTGTTTTTTGTGAGATGAGATGTATTTTTCAATGGTGCTAGTTAATGTACTGAAAAACTTTAAAGAATTTCTAGGTGGAATGAAATAGAAAACAAACCACAATTCCACCATTGCTTTTGGGGAGTCCTTGTTTCTACGGTATACACACCTCAGCAAAAATGACATAACTTTATTTTATGGGTTAGTATGATTGCAATGGTACAAAATGTTTATATAGTTTTTTTGTTTTGTTTTATTTTTTAGAAAATAAAATATACTTGGGAAAAACTATTTTCTGCTGCCATCTTCTGGCAGCCAAAACTTTTTTATTTTTCCGTCAACGTAGTTGTGTGAAGGCTTGTTTTTTCAAGACGTCCTGTTTGTATTGGTACCCTTTTGAAGTACATATGACTTCTTGATTTCTTTCCATTAAAATTTTTTCTGAGACAGCAAAGAAGAGCAATTCTGACATTGAGTATTTTTTTTTAATTTTATCCCACCTTGTGCGTTGCTTTGGTAGATTGGACTTTTAGCTGTTGCGAACGGGTGTCAGCTGTCAAAGAACTGTACGTCATGACCCCTTTGAATTCCACCGCCGTCAGCGCTTTGTAAATAAGCACTGTGAGTGGGCGCATCAATAAGTATGTATATGTACTGATTGTACCATTGTATGTGATGCTCCTCTGGCTTGATTATTGTTACATGCTTTTCCGCCCAAATAAACACTTATTTAAACCAAATAAGCGCTGTGATTGGATCGAGTGCCAGCCAATCACAGCCGGTGCTCGATTGTTCACAGCCATTCAGTGAATGACATCACTGAATACCTGTGATTGGTTAATCTAAGCTCCGGCTTAGATTGGCTGGCGCTCGATCCAATCACAGAGCGCTGACGGCAGGAGACTGTAAAGCCGAGCAGAGAGATGACAGCGGGGAGAATTCTCAAGTAGCTTGCTGTACTGCCGGGGACACAGATGCCGACTGGGAGGTGAGTATTGCGTTTTTTTCTTTACCTAGTATATACTTGAGTATAGCTCGGCTTATACTCGAGTCAATAGGTTTTGCCAGTTTTTTGTGGTAAAACTTGTTGACTCGGCTTATACTCGATTCGGCTAATACTATAGTATATACGGTATATTGATGAGGCTATATATTTATTGATACTTAATATTTTCCCAATTTTATTTTCCAGGAGGTGGATTTTTGTAGTGCTGATAAAGAATTCCTTTTGAGAGCCTGACAGGTGAGATATTTTTTTCTTTTTAATTGGTTAATCTTTTATTTTACTATACTATAGATTCAGTTCATATGGCAGAATATCTTTCAATTAAAGAGATGCGATTGTAAGTGCGTGTTTCATAGGTGCTTTGCCCATTAAATCAGGGCATATAAAGCCTGGTTACTGACAAATCTGTTCTTCTCAAGAAATATTAATTAGTGTGAATCATGCCTTAATGCAAACAGCTTTCAGAAGATGTGCTAATGAGGCTGTGAAGCTAAAGATCACAGTGTACATTAGTTTTAATTACCTACAAATGGAGATGCCACAATTTCTCTGACAAGAATGTGGTCCCTTGGTTGGATGCCAGCAGCGACAGGCTATAGAGAGCAGTAGATGACAATGATTTTAATGAAATCTGGATATAGGCAAGGTAACCAGAAGAAGGAGACGCGAGCGAGGGAAATCACAGGAAACATACACAGAGGAACTCTGACAACCCTGACAAGTACACCCTAAGTGAGGGGAGCTCAAAGTATAAATAAGAGAACATAATAAGGTGAAACCGGTACGGGCGTGTGTGAGGGCCAAAAGCATGGAGGATTAACCATTCATTTGCTGGAGAGTGTAGTGTTCTGCTGAGTACAGTCAAAATAGTTAAAAGGAGTTTGTCCAACCACCTAGGTGAAAAGTCATCAAGAAGGCCAGATAGGTAACAGCACCTCATCTCTTAGGGCCCCTCCCATTACATCCCTTGGGCACAGGAGGAGACTTGATGGAGTACTATAGCACATGGGATGCAGACACTGAAGGCACAGCAGGCTGTTCATACCTGACAAGTACTGATTCAGAACCATGGAAGGTCTGTTTTGTAAAATCCAGGAAGGTGTTCCCTGCTGGAGCAGAGCAGACGCCTTGAAATAACAGAAAAGTCTGACAGTCCTACACTGTCGGTGCAAGCCATTAGGCAAGAAAGTATTGCCACTGGAAGAGCGATCGCTTGCATGACATCACTAGGAGGCTTGTTCTATTAACTTCTCCGGCAAGAACATGGTCCCTTTGGTGGATGCCAGTAGTGACAGTCTGGAGACAATGAAAGGTAATAATCAGGTTAAAAGGCAAGGCAGGGAGGCTTGAGACAGTTCAATCACAGTGAACATAAAACATTAAGGAGCTCTGACTGCATTGACAATACTGACAAGCAAGTTCATAAGTCATACAGGAGGTCAGGCAGAAGTTACAAACCGTAAACAAGGAAGTCACTGCTGTCCAAAATATACATTGTGACCTGTTTCAAGTTTGACCTAGACCACCTGGATGTTCGACAATGCTTTTGGGAAAATGATCTATGGAAAGGTAAAAGAAAAGTGGAATTATTTAGCGCAAAAGCACAACGCGCCTGAATTCTGCAACTATTAGGTTCTATTGAACCTAGTAGCTTTTTGCCTGCCAATGATCACATGCGGAATACTGCAGAGGATTTCCACAGTGGGCAAAAATCATGGCATGTTCTATTTATGTGGATTTACGCAGCGGGAGGTCTCCATTAATATAGCATTTATTGAGATGCAGAAATCCGCATGGAATTCCATGATCACTCGCAGGCACTTTTTTGTTTATAATCGCGGCACTCCCACGGCGTAAATCCGTGTTGCTCGTGGACATGAGCCCTTGGAAGGTAAAAAAAAAAACACCGCAAACCAAAAACAAACCCTCATCCTAACCGTGAAGCATGGTGGAGGCAGCATCATGGTTTGGGGCTACTCTGTTGGTTCAGGATCTGGACGTCTTGCTATCATTCAGTTAATAAATTCCAATGCGTATCAAAACATCTCACAGACAAATACAAGGGCAGTAGTGCATGGCCTTAAACTGAAGAGAAGTTTGGCCGATGAAACAAGGCAATAAAACAAAGCACACAAGTAAATCAACTTAAAAATTGGTTGAAAAAGATGATTTGACAAGGCTCGCACTGGAATAGGACATGCTGCAATCTTCCCTGCTAGCGGAAAATCGGAGTTGATTTCCACTCGTGGGCATGAAAAAGTGTTTTCCATAGCATGTCCTATGGGGAGTATTTGCTGCGGGATCCAGAGGTGAACGCTCCCTTCCGGATCTCGTAGTGCAAATACGGCCATAGGCATTGGGCATAAAATACATGACTAGTACAACTGTCTGTGCGTTCTTTGTTTGGTTGATTTGTTTGTCTACAATTGTTACCCAGATAACAATCAGACCACATTTTATTAGTAAGTAGTGCAGAAATCTAGGTAATTCCAAGGGGTTCACTTGTTACTTTTTCTTGCATTTTTAGATCTACTATACCTGATATAAAAGAAGCCTCGTAGCAACTAATAGATCACAAGAAAACTTCTCTACCCGTTGGTAGTCCCTCAACCTCCACTGCATTGGTAGGGTAGAGGTAGAGCTTTTCAGCACTGAATTGCTGGACTTGCACTCAGAGCAGAAAAGACTTGGCTTCGGGTCTGATGCTTCTGACTGCTGATGTGTGGCAGCGGTTGTCATGGTTAAAATACTGCAGAATGTCCTACAAAACACACAGCCTTGTGCCACATGTATACAGGAGGCTTAAAAGCTACGGACTCTTTCTCCCCAAAACTGTTCTTAATGTATTCTAATGGTTAACTTGAGTTTCCAGCTGAAATCCTCATGCCTTCTTTTATTGGTATACCCCACTGATATGCACTTTGCAAACTGCTCCTAGTTTCAGACTTTTCTCATGTGGTTTGTATCTCCCAGTAACACACGCAGGATATGAAGTCTACATGTCCGGGATGCTGCTACCTTCACTAGATCTCGTGTATCAGCACAATTTCCTTTCTGTGCTGATTTCCCCTACAGCCCATAGAGGATCTTCTCTTCCTTGATGCTGATGGGTGTGTTATTACCCTTCCCCTGCAGAGTTTGCTGTGGGTGCTCTGCTTTCTCTCTACACTTGTCCACAGCCTGTGTCATTCTTACTCCTTCTTCTGCCATGCTGCCTATCTACAGCCTGTGTGAAGTCTTGATACATTGGGTGCATTTCCCCCTCTTTACACTCTGATCTGCTGTGGACAGTCTTCTCCCTGCTGCTGTCTCTAAACACTGATAGAAGGAAACAGGAGAACAAAGAGAGCTGATGGGAACAGTGTGCTATTAGATTTATGTCAAAAGCAACAGGGTAGCCAGCTATATGAAGAAATTACACAGAGTTTACGGCAGCAAAATTTCCCGCACGAGATTGCAAGGGGCCATACAGGTGTCATACTTCAGGAGCGATCAAAGCATCGCTAGTTGTGGTCCCCCAGGGTAGCTAAAAAAAAAGTCAAAATAAGATCAATAAAGTTTTATTATTTGTGTAAAAAAAAAAAAGTAATAAAAGTTAAAATTACCCCCATTTTGCCATATCTATACTTATACTTTTATACTTATAAAAATCTAAATCATAAAAGAAAAATACATCGCCGCGTCCGTAAAAGTCCGATTCAAACTAGCGCATTATTTACCCTGCATGATAAACATCCTCCGAAAAAAAAAAATTTGAGTGCCAGAAATGCACTTTTTCTGTCTCCCTGTCTCCCAGAAAAAATGCAATAAAAAGCGATCAAAAAGTTGTATGTCGAGTTGGTACTAATGTAAACTACAGGACATCTAAAAAAAAAATGTGCCCTTGCACAACTACGTCGTCGAAAAGTATAAAAAGTCATTGTGTGCAGAAGATGGTGGCAGAAAATAATTCTAAAAAATTAAATGTCTTTAAAAAAATGTAGTACAACAAGAGAAAGCTATACAAGCTTGGTATCGTAGTAATCGTACTGACCTATAGAATAAAGTTATCATGTCATTTTTGTGCCAGTTTTTGCGCCGTAGAAACAAGATGCACTGAAAGATGGCGGAGTTTTTTCATTTTACTCCACTTAGAATTTTTTAAAAGTTTTTCAGTACATTATATGGTACATTAAGGGCTCATGTCCACGGGGAAAATAATTAAAATCCGCAGCGGATTTTAACTCTTCTCCCGCGCGCGGATCCGCACCCCATAGGGATGCATTGACCACCCGCGGGTAGATAAATACCCGCGGATCGTCAATAAAAGTGATTTAAAAAAAAATGGAGCATGAAAAAATCTGGACCATGCTCCATTTTCATGCGGGTCTCCCGCGGGCTTCTATTGAAGCCTATGGAAGCCGTCCAGATCCGCGGGACACAAAAATCATATTTTACTTACACGCTCCGGTTCTTCTCTTCGGCGCCGCGCCATCTTCTCTCCGACGCGGCCGGATCATTTTGCTTCGGCCCGGCGCATGCGCGGGGCACGTCACCGACGTCATCATGCACATCCGCCGAGCCGAAGAATGAAGATCCGGCCGCGACGAGAGAAGATGACGCCGCCGCGAAGAGAAGAAACGGAGCTGATGGGAGGTGAGTTTATTCTGATTTATTTGTATTTTCAGCGCTCATGTCCGCGGGGCAGGAGGGACCCGCTGCAGATTCTACATGTAGAATCCGTAGCGGGCCCGATTTTCCCCGTGGACATGAGGCCTTAATAGCACCATTGAAAGATACAACTCGTCTCGCAGAAAACAAGCCCTCATACAGTGATGTCGATGGTTAAATAAAGGAGTTACGATTTTTTAAAAAGGGGGGAGGAAAAAAACTAAAATGGGGGAAAAAAAGGGTGCATCATTAGGGTGTTAAATTCACCTTTCTTGAATTTCTATAGGTTTTTTAAAAATGTATTTATATAGATGCTCAGTATTGTCATGGTGGGATGATTTTTCAGTAGCTTTTAGTGAACAAGTGCGTTTGCTTTTTTGGGGGGTTTGGTAGTGTCCATTAAAGGCTCATATCCACATCAAATTTAGAGCAAGTTGCAAAAATGAAAATCTGCAAATTCCCTTTATACACTGACATGCTTGTGAAGTGGCGTTACCTTAGGTAACGGTTTAGGAACGCCCACACCTGTATAAGTTGTGAGGTGTTATCCTGCGAGTGCGGCTGAGCATTGGCCATCGTGCTCATCACTAGACTATGTGAATTATCGGAGTTTAAGCTAGGCATGATTGTGGGTGCCAGACAGGTGGGGCATTTCATTTCTGAAGTTGTGCGGGCATTTGGCACTCCGCGGTCCACAGTGTCAGGTGTGCACTGGGAATACGTCATTGAAGGCATTACCACCTGCAGTGGACAGCGCGATAAAAAGAAGGTGTACAAGCAGCACTTACTCTATATCCACAAGGGCTGGACTAAATAGATGCAGAGCCGTAGAAGTAGGAGCCCAGACCTTGGTTCCACATGGAAGCAGGCTTGACAAAGACCTACTTAAAGTTTGAAACGTTGCAACTGGCTGTATGGAGGAATAAAGCTACACGTTTTAACTGCATCCGTTTTTACTGCCGTGGGCCTTATCTCCTGTTGCTGCAGTGCACAGCGCAATGGCCGCCCACAGGTGCTTATTGATCGCAATCAGCGGTGTCTGGCTAGAATTCTCCATGAGAACAAACAAGTGACTCCTGCAGAAATCACATCCATATTCAATGCCATCAGCCTCACATCTATATCCCATAGGTCAGTGCAGCATTCTTAAGCTTCCATAAGATATGGGAGCAGAAGACCCACCAAAGTGCCTCTTTAAACACCAGCACACTGAACACAGCCTGGGCCTGTGAGGTTGTTAGAGGACTGGCAATATGTGGTGTGGTCTGATGAGTCACGTTACAAATTGTTATGGGTTTCTGGTAGGGTTCATGTGTGGCATGTACCCCAGTTGTAAATAGGGCACTGGGCAGATTTTAGTGGTTCCATACTGGTGTGGGGTGTGTTCTTATGTTATAGCATAGGTTCATTCTTCCGTCTAAACACATCATTGACAGGTGACTGTTACGTTTCACTGTTTGGTGACTATTTTCAGCGCTTCGTGGTTTTCATGTATCCCCACAATGATTGTAAATTCCAGCACATTAATGCGTCATGCCATTGGGTCCAAGTTGTCAAGAATTTAAGGAGCATTCTGCAGAGCTCCTACAAGTGGTGTGGCCCGCACATTCACCGAACACAAACCTAATCATGCATTTATGGGATGTGGTGGAGAGGTCCATTTGCACCCAAGATGCTGTGCCTAGAAACCCCATGGAGCTGTGGCGCTTATCAAGACTCAGCGTCCCACCAGATGTATTCTATTTACTTGTCGATTGTTGCCATGTTCCTGCTCCTTGCTAGTAAGGGTCCTACATGATATTAGTACTTATCCCATAACTTTTGGCATGTCAGTATATAGCAGCATTTACAGTGACTTCCACCCATTGTATTGAATAGGCTTGGGTGTATTTACATGACATTTGCAGTGTATGTCCAGTGTGTACACTGAACAAGCTTGCAGTTTATATGTCAAACATATCCATAGACTCCCATCTATCTAGTAGAATAATGTGGTTGACTCTGCTATTCTATACAGATAATTTTTGTAAAACAACCTATTCTGCTTTTGCATACATTTTTTCACATGATAGCCTATGGGCCACGTATGGGCCTGTACAGTGGCATCCATTGGAGGTCTGTTGGGAAATCCTCCCAATCTATGCCTCTGATATGCAGTGTGAGTACACACGATACCTGCAGTATGTAATATTCTTTTTGAAGTTTTATTTAATTCACTTTATAAAAAGCTTGTCTTTGTTGTTGGGAGTTTCCTCATTTCCTTCTAACAAACCTTGTGATTACAATAAAGTGGTGAACATTGTGGATAAACTGCAAAGCTATTCCTCCAACATTGTGCCTACTACAAGACACAGTGACAGGACACCTCTAAGCTTCGCTGAATGACTGACCTGCTTCGTGCATATGATGCAAGCTACAGTATTTTTCATCCATCCGATTTTGTGAGACCCCCTTAGGGCATTTGTAAAATGAGTCAGTCCTGCTGACAAGTCTGCTTTCTTTAGCAAAATTTGTCCAAATATTTTTGATCGCTGTGTATATGATGGCAGTGGTTAGGGGGTCTCTGTTGGCCACATGATGGGAGAGAACTTACAGCTTTCAGTCGCTTCCCTTGCCTCCTCCTTCCAAGCACCAAAGCATTCTCTGCATAAATGCAGTACATGCGAGCAAGGTGCCACATACTGGAGGGAGTTACCAACCTCCATATAGGCTGACGTCCTGCTGCACTGCACATGAACAGAGCTTGGCCCACGCCCTGCCACTACCGCTTTACTTGGCAGGTTGTGTATCATTTGGAGGAAAGAATTTGGGCATGCTGAGTAGGATGAGAGAGGGCTAGTGGGGATCTGAGTACATGGAAGCCATGCAAGGGACTGGGAAGGAGCATGGGGACCTGCTAGGAACTGCAAAAAATACTGCACAGAATTATGCTTTAAGGACTTTTCCATCTTTAGTACTATTGGTAACTTATTTTCAGGCCCCCCGCCGGTCAGCTGATAAACTGCTATGGACGCCCGCATCTATCAACACACCATCTGTAGTGCAGTGATCCAGTTTGGTATTGCAACTCTCCTCCATTGAAGTGGATAGGAGACAGCTGCAATACCAAAGCGGGCTACAGTGGTACAAACAGAATTTTGACAGCCTCAGCCAACTGAAGTAGCTTCTTATCCACTGAGTGGTAGACCACCGCTGATCTCTCCTCAGGACAGGTCACCAATAATTTGATCCTGAAATACCTCTTTAACCTGTGGCTCTCATCATGTACTACATTTAATAGGGCGACTGTATTACACCGCGTTTACAGGTTACTCATCTGTTACTATATACAGAGCTGGACAGCACTTCCCAGGAAGTTAATGCCAAATATCATAATGTAGTGCTGTATGCTGACATGGTTTGGGGGTGTTTATTTGTGTACTGTGCTTGTTTATGACTGTAGTAAACCCCTACAAGCCATCTCTGTACAGTACATTTAGACCATTTTTTGTGCAGTTAAGATGGTTATCTCGGGGTACGATCACACAGCATATATTTTCTGCTAGGATTTTGCTCATTTCACGCATTTGAAGGGGTGAAATCCGCAGTGGAGGTGGTTTGTACTTCACTCAGCAAAAACACATTTTCTTTCTGTATCATTCCTTTTTTATTTTAATAGTCTTTATATTGCTTAGCTAAACATATATAATGTATGAGATGAAGGGTCTAGCAAACTTTAACTTGACTTTTAAGAAAAGATCGGTGTTGCAGTTTATTTGCCCTCTCAATAGCTTTTCAATGGCTTTTAGGGTTAACTCTGCTTCATCTGGACATGCATTAATATGCGTATATTAAAGGTCAGGAGATGTTACCTATTGCTAGTTCTTTTAAAAGCAATTATTCGCTTTTGGCCAAGGGCTAATTCCATCGTGTCCCATCTTGGAAATACCTCTCTGTACGTGGTGGCTGAAGTACAAAAACGGACAAACGGATTGTATAACGCTGTTTCTGAAACTCTCTTAAAAGTGAATGAAAATGACAGAAACAGTGTATGACAGCTCGCTGGGCCGCTTCTGCACTGGCGATGGCCCTGGCTGCCGCTTACAGTTGGGGTAATGGAGTGGTGCATAGGCGAGGGTCTATCAAACTTTTATGGCATAAACTGTGGATATGGTATAAAAGTTAGAGATGGAAAATTTGTGCTTTTTGGTCAACCTCTAGCTGTTTCTCATAAGAGAACATCTCGATTGCGTCTATTGAAATACCTTGATTTTTATTAGATGTGTAGTTTTTATTTCAACGTGAAGCAAGAACGGTGAATGGAAATGCTAAGTGATATTGAAAAAAGCAACATGTGCCTTGTGTCATCTCCATATGGTCTGATGGTATTGAGTCAGTGTAACATTACAGCACCCTGAACTTCCCCTGTGTCTGACCACATCCCCCGGCTCCAGCATGAGGTAGAGCTCTTTCTCAGGCAGCTATAAATAGACAGAGATAGGAGGGTGCGTGGGCGCCGGAGAAAATTGCGGGGGAGGAAAACCCAGCTATACATAGGTACTTCCTCTCCACTGACACTAATTCTGGAAACAATGCAGTCTTCAGAGGATCGCGTGGTGATTTTTTTTCATTGTCTTCAGATTGTGCTAGTTCTGAGGCTGATGTCATCAGACCCTTAGAATATGGCATAGTTTTCCACGCACTGGCAACTAAGTGACACGGCAGTCTAAGTCCATCTACTATTATTTCGCTTCGTGCACTAAATATATTTTGTAGACTTGTAATTGTGAAACTGTCTTGTAAAATTGCTATTTTAATAGTTGTGTGTAGACCTTGTACAACTACAAAGTCTTCTGTGAGAGTCAATGTTTTATGTATTTATTTATTTTACTAAATTGTGTCTCTGTATTAGTTAAAAGAAAGTGATACATAGGGAGTCTGCACTGTCACTTCCTTATTGGTATTTATATCGTTATCAAAAAAAATTCCAAGTAGCTATTCGCAGCGTAAAATAAAATAAGAAAAAGACTATACTGCTCTCGCTTTGGCCCCCTGGACGCACCTGAACGACTCCAATGGCATAGACTTCCGGGTGTAGGGTTGGTGGAAATCAGATGACCTCTGCAGCCAATCAGAGGCTGCAGCATGAGTCATCCCCCTCCTCCACAACCTGTTCTTTCCGTCTTTCCTCTGTTACTAGAGACTGACTTCACATGACAACAGGGAGTAGACGGGAAATTACAGTCAAGGGTGACCCCTAGTGACCAACACTTTAGAGGGATTTTTCAGCACAAAAACTCAGTTTTAGGTAAATTGAAGTGTTTCTTGTATTTTTGTTACTTATCACATTAGCTATTATATTAACACAGGTTGTCTCAAAGTGCAGCAGCTATTAAAGGTAAAAGCCAACACAAATGAATATGACATATGAAAAGATGACAGTAATCTAAAACCTGACCAACATTACAGACTGAAAGGTTTCTGTAGATATTTTAAAAACAGCTTGCTGCCTTCTATCTTTTATCTTAATAACTTGCTAATGCTAGACTAATATTTATAATGCTTTTTTTTTCAAGAATATCTGCCTATCACAACTATGCTCGCTCGCTCGGTATTTTGAATACAATAGCTGTGTAGCGTAGGCAGTGGAGTTGGTTAACGTTCACACATAGGGCCTCATTTATCAAATCTGTCTAATAGAAAAACTGTCTTTGTTGCCCATTGCAATCAATCAGAGCTTAGCTTTTCATTTCTGAAACTGCTAAGGTCAAATGAAAGCTGCGCTGTGATTGGTTGCTATGGGCAACAAAAACTGTTTCTCTTGTAGGTAATTTTGATAAATCAGGACAACAATCTTTCAGAAAAATGCCACTTGCCATCTTTTGGTGACCTAACCCCAAGATATGTCATCAATAGATGATCGGCAGGGAACCACTGCTTGGGACCCTGACGATCAACTGATTACCAGGCCTGCTGTCAGTACCAACAGCGCTGAAAGTGGCCCAATTGGTACTGCAGGCACACCTCCCACTGAATTCAATGCTGATAGGTCAATAATAAAAAAAAGTCCCAGACATGTGAAAAAATCATTCTTACTAGATTTCCCCTTTTAAACCTTTAGGCCTCATGTCCACGGGCAAAAGATTATTTTAAATCCGCAGCGGATCACCCGCATGCGGATCCGCATCCCATAGGGATGCATTGGCCACCCGCGGGTAGATAAATACCCACGGATGGTCAATAAAAGTGATTTTTTTAAAAAAATGGAGCATGAAAAAATCCGGACCATGCTCCGTTTTCGTGCGGGTCTCCCGCGGGGACGGCTCCCGCTAGCTTCTATTGAAGCCTATGGAAGCTGTCCGGATCTGCGGGAGACCAAAATCAGAATATACTCACCTGCTCTGGATCTTCCCTTCTTCGCGGCTTCATCTTCTCTCCGTCGCGGCCGGATCTTTTTTCTTCGGGTCGGCGCATGCGCACGGCACGCAACCGACGTGCCGTGCACATCCGCCGGGCCGAAGAAAGAAGATCCGTCCGAGACGGAGAGAAGGTGAAGCCGCGAAGAAGGGAAGATCCGGAGCGTGCGGAGAAGTGAGTAATTGCTATTTTCATCCCTCATGTCTGCCGGGCAGGAGGGACCCGTTACGGATTCTCCATGGAGAATCCGTAGCGGGCCTGATTTTCCCCGTGGACATGAGGCCTTAATGATCCGTGACTGATAGATCTGTGCAAGCAGGTGTTTGATGTTGCACAGCAACAGATATACTAGCCACTGGAATACTGCCCAGTGTAGTCATGAGACTATCGTAATATGGCAACTGCCAGTATCGGAGAGCGCAACATTTTCTCCATCACTGCAGGTTGTTACCATAGCAGTCAAGGGCCTAACAAAGAGGCGTGGCTCTCTGTAAGGGCTCTTACCCACTTGCGTTTTTTTTAACACTGTGATATTGCTGCATTTTTTTAACGCGATTGTCAATGTCAAATTGTCAATTGTCAAAAACGCAACGCACCAAAATTGCAAAACACAAACTTATGATGCGTTTTAACATTAGAAAGGCCCATTGACAAAAAAACGCAGCGATAAAAAAACGGAAGTGGGTAAGAGCCCTAAGTGATACAGGGACATGTAATAATGCTTTGCAATGCTAAGTACAACAAACATTATCTACATGATTAAGTGCTCAAAGAGGATTCAAAAAGATGTGGACAAACATGAACAGTGGACGACGACTAACAGAATTGGATTTAACAAGGAGAAATGCAAAGTACTACATCTGGGCAAGAAAAATGAAAAAAGCACATACAGGATGGGAGAAATTGGGCTAAGCAGCATATGTGAGAAAGACTGATATACTAATAGGTCACCGACTGAACATGAGTCAACAGTGTGCTGCAGTAGCAAAAAAGGCAACACACAATTCTGGGATATAGTAAGAGAAGCATTAAATATATATTTTTTGTAAAAAATCAGGTGTGTCATGAAAGGAGAATGAGTGATTGGGGGTACCAAAGCCTCTAAGTGCTTCTGGTCATTAGTTTCTGTAAAGCCTTTTCATTTCGGTGGATCATGATGGCAGGGTGGACTGGAACTGCTAGTTGTTTCCATGATTATGAAAGCGCTCTCATTTCATTTATCACTGAAATCCCTAAACGTTTAAGGCGACCCTGCGGGCCTGGAGAAATAAAGATGGCTGCACCAGCTTCTCTGACTACCTGATGCACACTGTGTATTAGTTTGCATTATTAGTCTAAGGCCCTCTGATATTCCGCCACGAGGGGGGAAAACAGTCAGGTCTCCGCGGTGAGCCTATCATGCCGTGATTTAAATCCTGCGAGCGGAGAATCGCTATGATCCTCCGCTCGTGGACAGCGGGGCTGCACATTCCATAGCAAGGCTATGGAAAGCGTTCCCTGTGTTACCCGTGGCTGGATTATCGCTGCGGGTAACGCAATGAACTATCGCCCGTGGACAAGCATCCTAAGACACTACATGCTGCTTTAATTTGCCAGTGCTGTCCATGTGAGCAACAGTGACCAATCAGATTAGCATGTAGTGTCTTTAACTACTGATACATATTAATACACAGCGTGCATCAGGTAGTCAGAGAAGAGGTTTGGCCATCTTTGTTTGTCCACGACTGAAGGGTTGTTTTAAGGACTTGGGTCCCTTAGCTGACATGCCAAGCACTAGATACATCTTTGTGTTTCTACATGCCTACAGAAAAGCACTAATGCTCATGGATCATCTCTAGTTATAGATCCACATCATGTACAACCAACATTTACATTATTACAAATTGTGCTCTGCTAATACATGCAAACAATAATAATGATTGTTCTGTGACTTAGGTATTCTCCTCTAGTGTGCCCATGGTTGGCGGGGAGGGGTGTAGGGATACAAAGGGTGAGCATTGTCTTTGGCACAGGGTGTGTAAGGGGAATCTGTCATGTCGTTTTATTGCAGTCACATCTCCTGCAAGCAGCTTGTGCTGTGACTGTCACCCCTCGTCCCTCATTCATTTGGGGCATCATCCTTCAGAATTAAATCTACCAACCTTTTAATTAGAGGCATAAAAGTTAAAAGCAGTCATATTTGTATTTTGTACATTCTACTTCTGCATATGGGTATAGATAAGCAGGCTTGTGTTGTGCATAGGTGGCAAATATTGTTTTAGATGATAATGACTAGTACAATCTTAGCACCAATTTTGGCCAAACAAATCCTTCATTTATGTTGTAACCTACTACTGTTTAGAACCAGTGTTAAGAAGCCAATGAAAACTGTCACATGATACTTCCAGGTAACACAAAAGGTTAATTGCAACTTTTGGTGGCTGATGCATTGCAGACACATTGTATGAGTCATTGTATTCATTTAGAATGTGACTGTAGGGAGAGGTTGTGTAGGAAAGCGCTCATGAATTGTATGTATAGGCCCTATATACCGTACACATTAGTAAGCTGTTAAGATGTGTCATTGCATTGTTCTATTGCACAGGCTTTCCTGGTGATGCAATGGTTAATGCATTACAAACATGAGGCTCTTGACATTAATTGAGGGGGTCAGACCATCTCAAGACTACTTTTGAGAAATTTGCAGTCAAGGTTTTTTTAATAGTGGATTTTTTAATACATTACCTATAAAAATGTTGCTGCAAATCAGCATTGGTGTATGTTAGGCCTAATATTTGTAATACAACAGACGTCTTGTCACTCATCAAGCATTCCTGCATCATTGTCTGCTTCATTCTTGTTTCATAAGGTCATTATACTGTACTTGGTTTTGCTTGATGTTGGCGTTGAATGTGATCCTTGCCAGCTTCTGCATTTGAGATTCACTTTCTGCCTAGCACCTGCACTGAGGTGATAGTTGTATTTAAACACCTATAGGATTTCCTATAGTTTTTAGCGTTTTTTTTTTTTAATTTTTTTTCCTTTTTTTTTTGCATGGCCTTGTTTTCTTTTCCTGGCATGCCAACATAATTTTTGTCACATATAAGGCTATTTTTTACTACTGACATTTTTTACACTATTTTTTTCACTAGATTTTTTTTTCTATATTAGGGGTAGTGTGTACAAAAATAATTTTCAGATTTTATAGTTATTTTAAAAATTATTATATTTACGTAAAAGGAAAGTACAGGAACGTATTTGCCATCTTTTTTTACGTTTGTCATACGTAGGGCACATAGGATGACAGTTTAGGCTGGTGTCGGCGGTTGTTTGCTATATATATATTTTTTTATTATTTTGAAACTTTTTTCTTAATGTCTATGTCCTGTCCATAGGAGCCCCAGTTACAGGGGAAAACATCCCCCTAGTGTGACAGTAGTCCCTGTCAGAGCAGGTCAGGAGTCTGCTAAGACCCCGTGGCTCTGTCATTCAGGGGATCGTGCAGGAAACAGCAGTGCCACTTCCTGCATTGTCTGCATAGCTCTCACTGAGCGCCATGTAGCTTGTAAAGGGGAAGGCAGAAGCGCTAATACATTCATAGATGGCGGAAGAGTACATTGCCAATTAAATCTCGTTTTTGGCTGGGAGTTGGGATATGCTTGCCGTTCTTGCACTTATTGAAGTAGTCATATTAATATATTTCTCTTGGAATGAGAATTATGGGTCAGTAGATATAAAGATACAAATGTGGCAACTATAACATTAGCAATCTGACATCCAATTGTAGCCAGGGTATTAGACTGTATAAGCATGCTGAGTTATTAATCATATTACTTAGTGCAGCAAATTGCCCATTATCACAAGAGTCTGTAAAGCAATCCACTAATCGTCTTCACTCCAGTACATTTCTGCTGAGGTTGACTGGTGAAATCCTTTACATTTATAGATTACTAAAATGTATTATTAGCATGGGTTTGTGAAAGTCTTTTGAGGTTTACATGTCATGATACAGGTGCGGATGGTGCCAAGGGGCTCTGTAAAGTTACTCATTTCTCTAAAATCTAAAAAAAGCCTTCATTTCCTACAGCTATCTTTTAAACCCCAAACCCCAGTATAAGGGGAAACCAGGTTAAAAACATATGAATCATGTCTATTTAAAGGATATTCTCGTTTTCTGTCTATATATAGTTTCCTTCTGTGTATATAAATTTAGTCCCACCACATCTGCGCTAGCCTGAAGCTGCCCCCAGTTACTAGGACGTTTACCGCAGTCTCCATTTTTTTGTGTATGTCATAAATACATAAAACTCTTTTATTCTCATTTGCTAGCCTCACCTTACAAGATTACACTACTGGATATGAGAACGGATTTACTTAAATTGTCTCAAATTAAAAATTGAAAGATAGAAATTACTGAGAGATTTTTACTGATCCCCCAATATACTCATCTTTGATCATTTATGTAATCTGAGTTTGCGATTAATCTTCATCTACAAATATGCTTTGTGCTTTTGAAGCAAAGGGTTAAGTGGGATTCTGTTGCTATGACAACAGGATGCAGTATCAGTTCCGTGACACTGTTGCTATGGAGACATGACAATGATTCTCCAATTTAGCATCTTCTCTACCTCTCAGGGAGAACTGCATCTCATTAAGGAGGCAGCAGCCACTCATACCCAGGATTGTCCTCAGACAACCTTTCAGCAAACAATGAGTTAAAGGACCCCTCTTAGGGAGAAATGGTGTTTTTTGCAGCCACATAACTGCATGTGTCTGTACATGTATAGGTCAGTATAAATAAAATATACGTACATATATCTATGTTTACACTCACACAAACACACCTCGACCCGTCACAGGATGATGATATAATTGCTTGGCTCTTCAGTTTCTCTTATTTTTTATTGTGTGCCCATATTATGACCACAAGTCCAAACCGCGGGTCTGATGCTGTGAACTGGCAGCCTCATAGGGATCACTAGAACTGCGCTCCGATTGAGACTTGTGGCTGAAATACACAAGTGTGAAACAGGCTGACAGATGTGCCATATTACACTTCTATGAGAATGGCCAGTAGGTCTGGCTGGTATCTTCTGTTCCCTCTGCCATCCTGCTGTGAAGTCAGAGGAACGGGGTACCACTGTCTTTGTTGTAAGCAACAATCAGAAGTTCATCTTTGTGTTAGATAATCCTGATTTGGTGAGTGAGAATAGTACTATTACAACTCATAATAAATATATTTTGCACCCTTTTATATTGTGTATGCAAACTAGACATTGCTTTCTGTATATGGATCTTTGCTTCCCCTAGTTTGCATCTCTCACGGTCAACATGTTATAAAAGACTCATTTTCCCTGCCCAGACAAGCTTATCACTTATGATATCCCTGACCTCTAGCAATAAGAAGCTGTTCACTCTCTGGATAATACATTTAATCCCCACCTTTACGGCTGTTGGAGTAGCTCCAAGTTTGGCATGCTTAGCTGTGATGCAGGGAGAATGTTCTGTTTGTAAACACCCTTCTCGTGCTGCCATTAACCACTCCCTGTGGGACTCAGGCTGGCTTTCCAATGCAAACCTGATATATACACGGCTCAATTCCTTTTTAGCACAACAGCAGTGTTTAGAAGACACAAGCACATTTTAGATTTTCAGTAAGGGCCTGCAAAGCTACCCTTTTATTTTAAGTCAACCACTGAGTAAAAGCTAAGGACGCTGTTTTTGCCCCCCCATGATGAAGACAAGAGCTGCCAATTCCACACATAATCACGCTTTTAGATATTACCATTTTGTCGTGGACAAACACGGTCTAAACTGAGAACACACAAACAGTTGTACCATACATGGCTTTTATTGAGCACACTGAGTAAACACCCACAGTGGAGGAAGAAAAAGTAAGTGAACCCTTTAACGTAATAACCAGATCCCACTTTGCCTGCAGTCGCCTTCACCAAACACTTCCTGTTAGATTTGCACAATGTTGACGAGGAATTTTGCGCCATATTTCCAGTGGATTTTGTTTTAATTTCATCAGTATTTCTGGGATGCCTTGATTGCACATTGTTCTTTAGGTCATATTATCGTATCTTGATAGAGTTAGGGCTTCTTCACACAAGTGTGTTTGCGCTCACAAAATCTGCACATCAAAATTTCAATAGGTTTGTACTCAAGAGCGTGTTTTGTGCCCTGCAAAAAGTAGGACCTGCTCTATCTTTCTGCGTTTTGTGCAGCAAAGGCCCCAATAGGTCAAAGGGAAGCGTAAAACATTGCGCAAAACGCGTGAAAGAGAACACATCTGGACCTCCTTAGCCTAATCAGCCTTTTAATCCATGGAAACAGTGCATTGCGGATGTGTTCACTGACCCTGTGTGCGTAAAATCACAGTAATATACGCAACTGCGCAATATAACCTCATTCGTGTGCAAATACGCTACGTTGCGGCAAGCGGTTTTGCGCATACGGTCATCTAAATGAGCTCTTATAGTCAGAACTCTAACTTGGTGATTCTAAAACACAAATCAACCATTCTTTTGCTGATTTGGGTTATTGTTTTTTTTGCTTAATGCAACATCTCTTCAGCTCAAGCTTATGGACTGCTACCTTTACATTCTCCTGTAAAGTGTTTTGATATACTTTAGAGTTTATTGTTCTCTCAATGACCACAAGGAATGCAGGCCCTGAGCCAGCAAAGCAGTCCCATCCTATGACGCTTCCTCCACCTTGCTGCTTATTTGGGATAAAGTTTTGGATTTTCATGCAATGTTCTTTCCTCCTCCAAATAAAGCATTGTGTATTTGTGCTAAAAAGTTTCACTTTTGTCTCACCTGTCCATACAACACTATTCAGAACCATTGTGGAACATCCAAGGTATCTTGAGCATGTTTAAGGCCCCCTGTCCATAGCTAGCGATATTCCGCCGCAGGGGAGGAGGTGGGAGCGCTGTCAGGTCTCCGAGATGAGCCTATTTGGTAGATAGGCTCACCGCTGAGAATCGCAGCAATTGCAGCATGCCGCAATTTAAATCCCGTGAGCAAAGAATCGCTTTTGGATGCCGGAGCTGCGCTTTCCATAGCAACACTATGGAAAGCTTGATATATCGCCCGTGGACAGGCAGCCTTAGGTGGCCTGCACTTCCAGGGAGAGTTGCAACAGTCCTAGATTTTCTCCATGTGTAAAATTCGTCTTTGGATTGATGTAAACCCAAATTTTTAGTGTTGCTTTTAGCTTTTTCCAGCTTCATGCATCTCTGTAAAACATCTTCTGAGGTCTCCTGAAAGTTGTCTGCATCAAGGCATGGTTTGCATTAATCGTTCTTAGTTAAAAAGAACAAATTTTACCATAACCAGGCTTTGTATGCCTTATTTAGCAGACAGAACGCTTGTGAAAGCACACTTCCAGTCTCATCTCCTTAAAGGGAAGGGATAGAGAGAACAATGGTAATGCATGCACACAATTTGCCGCACTGTCCGGGTGACAGCACCGGAACAGGGAGATGAGTAAGTATAAAAAATACATCCCCAGACTCCTTGAGACTTGTCATGTGAGCACCATAACTTAGTTTATGGTGCTCATAGTTGGTGACTGTTTCCCTTTCATTGAAACACCTTTTGTCAATTAGCTCTTGGTGAAGTCATTACACAGAGGTTCACTTCCTCTCCTTGCACTGTGGAGGGCTTTCCGTGTGCTCAATAAAAGGCATGAGCGGTACAACTGTTTGTGTGTTATTAGTTCAGTAAGATTGTGTTGGCCTATAATTGTGACTAACTAGCAATCAGACCACACTTTAGGCCAAATGCCTACGGGTGGAAATCACAGGGCAAAATTCCGCCGTTGCATGCTGCCATAGGATTGCATTGGTTTATGCAATCCTATGCAGACTGCTGCAGTTTTGATTAGGAAAAACTTTCGCAATAACAATCGTGGATTGTCCTATTTCTGCGAGGCTCGCACTGCCGCTTCATCGCTGACACGCCGGCTCTGCACTGCGCATGAGGGGCTGTGTGCCAGCCGGCACATCTGCAGAGCAAAGACACCGGACAGGTAAGCCGCGGGTTACTGCAGGGTCACGGGTCACATCCCACTGCGAGAATCTCGCAGTCGAAATCCAACCCGGCCGTCTGCATTCGGCCTTACAGTATTAGTAATCAACACAGACATCTAGCTAATGCCAACCTTGTTTAACTTTTCTTGCAATTCTGCATGTTGTGCATATATCTTCAAAGCTGAATGTACTGTAAATAAGTGAAAATGGTAGGCATAATATGTAGAAAAGGATAATCCTCTTTTTTGCTTTTTTTCAAAGCACTTTTTTTTAAATCAAATTACATATGCCAATGATTAAATAAAGAGTATGTCCAATCAGCATGCCTCTCCACAGATATATTCAAAGATACTATCAACTCATGCATCTTAAAGGGGTTGTCCCGAGGCAGCAAGTGGGTCTATACACTTCTGTATGGCCATAATAATGCACTTTGTAATATACATTGTGCATTAATTATGAGCCATACAGAAGTTATAAAAAGTTTTTTACTTACCTGCTCCGTTGCTGGCGTCCTCGTCTCCATGGTGCCGACTAATTTTTGGCCTCCGATGGCCAAATTAGCCGCGCTTGCGCAGTCCGGGTCTTCAGCAGTCTTCTATGGAGCCGCTCGTGCCAGAGAGCGGCTCCGTGTAGCTCCGCCCCATCACGTGCCGATTCCAGCCAATCAGGAGGCTGGAATCGGCAGTGGACCGCACAGAAGAGCTGCGGTCCACGAAGACAGAGGATCCCGGCGGCCATCTTCAGCGGTAAGTATTGAAGTCACCGAAGCGCGGGGATTAAGGTAAGCGCTCCGGTAAACTTTCTTTACTTCCCTGCATCGGGGTTGTCTCGCGCCGAACGGGGGGGGGGTTGAAAAAAAAAAAAACCCGTTTCGGCGCGGGACAACCCCTTTAATAAACCCACCTCTCTCCTACGCTCAAAATTCATTAAAAGTGTGGAAAGTGAGCGATAATCGTTACGTGTAAATGCGCGCCCATCGTACACTTTTCGTTAGTAATTCGTTCATCTTTGTCTTTCAGTCCGGTTAAAATCCATCGTTTGGCAGTTTGCTTTTCGTTTGGTTTAAACAATTCCAGTCGTTAAACAATTTTTAACTTATTTTGTTCTCTTCACTGATGCACATTATCGTTTATCGTCCATTTTCCAATGATAATCGTTAAGTTTAAACGGTCGTCTTTAGAAGCAAAACCAACGCTCACTTTTGATCGCTTAAACAAATTTTGAGCGTTGATCGTTGCGTTTAAATGGACCTTTAGAAACGAAATTTTGTGTCACAGAAACTCAATACCATGTTATTTTCTAAAACTCGATGCTTGTTTATTAGCACATCACAAATCGGTGACCTATAATATAATGTATGTTAAACTATGTCATTTTCTGAGAGTTATCGATAGACATCAAATGAGTTTTATTATATTGTCCTAAACTTCTTGTTCCCATACTGTAACCTCTCTATTCCAGAGTACAATTCAAATCGCTCTCAAACACTAAGAATTTCTAACACTTGGAAATGAACCCTCTTTTTGTGACATATTTGCTAAAAATATTGGGAACTTTAGATTTCTCCATCACCATTTTACTAATTATCTTGTTTACTCATAACCTGCTTTACTGCAAATGCTGAAACCTCATTATGATCAGCACATCCCATTTCCCTTATAAGAAAATCGAACTTTCTCATACCCTCATCACTCCAAATCGGACTTATTTTTGTCATTTCAAATTTCTTTCAGTCAACAAGTACGTTTAACTTCTATATGTTCTTGTATTTTTTTTTAATTCAGAAGTGTGTTTTCTAAAAAGCATTTTATTTTCAACACCTCCCACGGTTTTTTAAAAAGTCCCAAAAGTGAGTATTTTTCTGTTAGTTTTCTTAAAAAAAAAACAACAACTTATTTTACGTATGACAAAGTGTAATGTTATTAATTGCGATTTTTTTATTTTTTAAAACCGTTTATCTGTAAAGAATTCTCATTCCACTCAACCTAGTGCACTAATTGTGATACCAAAAAAAATATTTTCTAATTTGGAACTGTCAGGCCTTATTTTTACATTGGCCCTGTCAATATTTTTGAGCTAAACATAGCCTTTTTACCCTTCCATGCTAAATCAAATATCATTTTAATCGGCGAGCTAAAATATTTTACTTCTAGCAATACCAGACTATTCTGGAATACAATCTGTGGTAAAACACCATTTTGATTAAAGGGTTTTTATCAATAATACAAAATCTATGCCAGCAATTGGGCCCTTCATAAATAAAGTAAAAAGATAGATATTTTACCTCTCCTCGGGCTCCCATGGAGCTGATGAGTTGACACTGCCCCAGAGCTCACATCTGGGTAGATGGCCAGACTGCTGCGGCCCATCAGAGTGCTGGAACGGGGGACTCGAGTATAAAAGCAGGTTCCTTCACCTTTTGAGCCCTGTAACATAGTTAATATGGCTCAAAGGTGATGACAGATGCCTTTAAGGATAGTAGTGTTACAGGCTTAGACGGACAGATGTTGGCACTGATATCTGCTGCTCTGGCTGATCCGTTCTGACCTAATACTTTTAAATTCAGATGTGTTGTAGGCAATCCCTTGTAAGCTAAGCAGTCTGAACTCCAGGCTGATACATATTACCTAAACTGATACATTGTAACAAGAGAGAATTGTGATGCTGATTTGTTTGGCTCAGAGGATTGTTGAGACTGGATAAAGGTATAGTAAACTGTCAGCTGTAGTATCTGTGTGGGTTTTAGCCCTTTAATGTAAGTGTAAATTTAATTTACTGATTTTGAGTAAGAAATTGAAGTCAAAAGTTCCATAATGTTACTACACAATAATTAAAGGTGTAAATGTGAGAAATCAAAGCAGCTTCAGGAAACCTTAAAAATTAATCACTTGTTGCATTCCCAGCTGCCAAAGTGGTCGCTGTTTATTTTCCTGGAGCGATGATGTGCAGCTAATCACTAGCCTCAGCAACAATGCTAGCATGTATAGCATGTGACTGCTGCGGCCAGTAATTGGCCCCTTTTAAAGGGCAGTCCAGTTGTGAACTATTGATTGCCTATTCTTGGGGTAGTCCGTTAAAGTAGATTGATAGCAGTCTGCTGCCCTGGATCCCTGACGATCAACTGTCTGCTGGGCCAGTGCCCTCATGCGCTGAGCTAATTTCTACTGAAAGCAGACAACTTCTATCTCTCTGCAGTGGCCAAGCTTGGTATTACATCAATTCACTTCAATGGGAACTTGGCCTGCAATACCAAGACAGGCCATTGAACTGAGAATGGCTCAGAGAATAGCTGATCGGCAGAGGTTCTGGAAAGCAGACCACCACCGAACTATTATTGATGGTCTATGCTACTGGACAACACTTTTAAGCTTTATTAGCTTTATCACTTGACTATACGTTGATCTTAGTTCCCTTTTTTTAGACTTAACAATTTGTCGTTTGAACGTGCAAATAAAGTCCCAGTTCGCTTGTGCAGCCTGTTTCTACAGGCAGATACATTGTTGGCTCATTTGAATGAGAAATTGTTAATTAGTTTACATTCACTGTATAAGTGAATGAGAATGACTGAATGATCGATATTTTAAACTAAATGATTAGTGAACGAGCCAACAATGATTTTTACGCCTGCATAACCTAAACAAAAAGCAAAGGATTTGTCGTTTGATCGCTAACTGTGCTTACTCTGAACGATTACATCGGGGAACACAATTTTCATTGACTTGGATCTTATACTTGTTTTTACTAACTTTTGGCTTCTTTATCACATAAACTTTTTAAGATACAGGATACCCTCCATTTTTCTCAAAAACCATACAAAATGTACAAACAATGGAAGATCAAAAAATTACCTGGATGTAATGTTTATTTAAAGTTGTCTTGTCTTTACAAGGAATATATTGTTTTCATACATAAAATTGTGTGGAAGTAGTAACAGTTAAGGTAAAAACTTATACTTATAGCTTTTCCTGGAGTGTTCAATCTGTGAACAACAATAGTCGGCCACCATATGTACATCCCATCTTCCTGTATACTGTCCTTCAAATCTTGGTGGAATCGTTCACCTTGCTCATCATTGACCGCACCAACATTTTCCGGGAAGTTATCAAGATGACTATGCAGAAAATGCACCTTGATAGAAGAAAACTAACAGTATTTTTGAAATCAGCATGCCTATTTTAGTCTAAATCACATGAAAAACCGAATTCAACAAAAGTTTTGTTCAAAATTGTTCCCTATTGTTCATTTTCACTTGTTAAAACAATTCTTTGAACGATAATTGTTCCGTGTAAAAGGGCCTTAAGCCTTATTTGCATAAGAGCAGAAAACCTGCTTGATGTGGAGTTGGTTCCTGTTTTCCTTCTATAACATCCTTCTAGTTTGTGCAATTTTTCAGCATTGTTATGCTGATTCAGTACAGGGTTTTCCTAAACAGTTTAGATTGGCACATTTCTCATAACTTTTGCTGTGAGCTACAATATTTGGATTCCTTTTCACTGAAATATAGGAGCCTGTTAATCTAAACCATAATAGGTATTATTGTATCTTGACGCCACCAGGAACTCCTGGTGGAGCCAAGATTGACAGGGAGGTGACGCCCCTGATGCTGATTGGCTGCACACCTTCTTAGGCAGCAGGTGCTGGAAAGCCACCCACAGCTGCAAGGAAGTTTCTGTGTGGTGGCCCAGGAGGCCGAACCCGGCATCACTGTAGGGGGGGGGGGGTGCGCGGCGTCCAATTGCCAGCTGTGAGTGGGTGAGCGGCCCTCACGGAGCACACATGCGGGCGCCGGCACGGAGCTGACAGCCGATGGCCGGGACGCAGGGCCAAGGTGCTGGACAGGACAGAGGACAGAGGACTGAGGCGGTGGACGTGTGGGACGGATGCCTCAAATGCCGGCCGACACTGAGGTGAGACGCTGCACTGCATTTCTGCCGGCCATGGATGGTTAGGCTGAGGGTTACAGTTCTGCTTAGGCTTATATTATGAAATGTAAATGCTGCCACGTTACAGCTGTAACATGGCAGCATTAACAGGTAATAATGTAAGCCAAAGAAGAACTGTAACCCTCAGCCTAACCATCCACAGCCGGCAGAAATGTCTCCACAGGCTTCTAGGACCTTCCTAACTTGAGCCAATCGGGAGCTAGAGATGCGACAGGGGCATTCTACCCCTAGCTTCCGGTGGCGTCAAGATACAATAATACTACCATAATAACCAGCCTGAGACTATTATTTCTCCTCCTCCAAACTTTCTAGTTTGCACTTAGGAAGAAAAGGGAAAGGGGGTGGAAGGGACTTGTTATTTGTGTATCGGCAACTTATTCCGCAGTGCTTTCAAGTAGTCTTTATTTATTACCCCCCAGCAAGCTGGGTACTCATTTTACTGACCTTGGAAGGATGAGTCAACCTTGATTAGGCTACCTGAACCTTGCGGGGATTGAACACACAACCTTCTGGTCGTGAGTGAGAGCTTAGGACTGCATACTGCTGCATTTTGATTTCATATACACTGCAAGGTGGTGTGTATTATGTATTCCACCTTGGTCTACTCTTAGTATTACACAAGATAGTCTCATGCTTGTATGCAGCTGCTTCAAGACCCTAACCCATGAAGCTCCTGATGAATAGTGCTTATGTTGCATTACAGTCAATGTTGCAGTGATGAAGATGATGATATTTTTACTCACTATGCACATTGGTACTAAGCTAGTAAATAGTTTAATAGCTTGTATTGCCTATTACTTTATTTTATTGGTTACTATAAGGCGCAGAATGGTGGCTCAGTGGTTAGCACTGTTAGCCTGCAGTGCTGGGGTTCTGGGTTCAAATCCTACAAAGGACAACATCTGCATGGTGTTTGCATGGGTTTCCTCTGGGTACTACAGTTTCATTCCATGTTCCAAAAATTAAAAAAAAAGCTGAAGTTTGTGAATCTCATGGGAACAATTCTTAGGATCAGGAGATGTGCAGAGCTATGGAATATGAATATGCTTATAGAGCTAATAGACTTTTATACTTCAGAACTACATTTTAAGTTAACTAGGGAGCATTAGCAGGACAAAAGTGGAAAGGTGCTATGTTAGAAGTCGCTGAGGTCGTCACCGTATAAAACATTATACTAGCGATGTCTGCCAAAAGAGATTGTATATATACTTTTATAGTGTTTAACTATTGCCGACGGATGTGGCTGAAATGGCAGAAGCCACTAATTAGTAGAGGTTCATGTTAATTTTGCCATGCAATTACATCATCAAATTGGTATTTTTTTGGAATTTCAGTGGTCTGAGATAATATTATGACAAACCCTGAAGTTGCCCTACAAGATTATCATCAGAATATAATGAACTGTTTGTGGCAGCCTGAATTCTGTGGCGCAACAGGTACAAGCTTATAGCTGTAAAATAACGGTAAGCTGCTAACAGGCTGCAAGCAACACATTTGGAGTGTGGTTGATTTTTTTGCTGCTGCTCTATTATTTATTTTCTGTACCTCATATAGTGTAATTTCAAGAACAGAAGTATCCTTGTTATTGCTCTATAAGCAGTTCCCTGACATCGAAGAGCATGTTGACCTTTGGCTCACCAAAAGTGAACTTATGATTTAGAACTAGGTGAACACTTGCAGTGGCTGTACTATTGTTCCAACCCCTTTACTCTTACCCGTGTACTAAAAAGAAAGAAATCTAGCGAATGAGCTTACCTTTTTAATTTGTCGTCAGTGAATGGCTGCCCCAGGACTTCCTTTTGTTACTGACACGTCATTGCCCGCTGTGACTGCAGGAAGTGGTGGAGAACCAAGTGCCACGTTTAAAAATATTAATAATAATTAGAACAGATTTTGTTTTTAACTAATTTGGAACTGTGCTTATAGGGCCGGGAAACCCCTTTATCTAATATATGCATGATTCATGCTGCTTACAGCACAGCTAATGGTTCTGCATCCCATCCTAAATCTGTGTCCCAAGTAGTTATTTTTGTCCATACCTCTACAGATGTAGCAATAAGGACACGATTCACTTGTCTTTACTGGGAGCATTGAACATTTGGATTCCTTAAATATCCCAAACATCATGGGCTTTTTTTTTTTTTTTGCAAGCGGAACTTTCTAAAAATACTTCCCAAACCTCCGACATGTTCACAGTGCAGTAAAGTGGTCCCATTCACAGCTAAAGCCAGTGCGGTCACTAATAACAGGTTTCTGGATATTTCTACTGGTGGTTTCTGCTTGTCCTTGAATCACTTTACTCAGAAACAGTCAGCCACTGAGTGCACTTTGGCTCCAAAATGAAGGTGGCTGAGAGGAGCTACTGCTGAATTTAGACAGGACTGTACACGGCAGGGCAACACCCACCAAGGAGTGACTGACGCCATCCTGCCAGCAGGTGAAGCGGCACAGGTCAGGAAATGGCCATCCCAGGGCCCAAAATAACAGCACTTTCCTGCCTGGCAGGAGAGGGAAACTTTTCCTGTTAGTGGACATTATGGAGTTAAACGAAGTTTATTCTACATGTTACATAGTGATGATACCTCTTATTGGCATGGAACTGCCTCACACCATGTGTTTCCAGAGAGCACAAACATTATTAGGAGTGTTCATTCTGCCCACAATATGGATATTTTCACTGTAGTTCAGTATTTCATTCTATAGACTAATTCTGACCTTTGAACTTTGGACATGATTAATGGTGACGCGATCATTGTATCCCAAACAAATGATAAAAATGATTGTAATACAGGCAGATTGATGTGGATATGACAAGATTAACATCAGTAAATACTAATATCCTTGTAAATGACATCCCGAAGTTAAAACTGTGCAGACGTCTGTATAATGCGTTCCTCCTCGTTCTTAGAAATGACTCATGGATGAGACTGGCATATGTAGCAAGTGATTTTCCCCTCCCCTTAATGGTCTGTCAGGTGAGAGACCGGTATTATTGCATACACAAGTACTCCCAACTATTTTGAAACTTTTTAGGGCCTTCTTACATGAGCATACGCATATAATGCTGCATGTATAATGCAACGTTTTACCACGGTGACAGGCAGATCGTATTTCACATATGCTGTCATGCGCAGTCTAACTTGTTTTTTTCTTTATTTCCCGCCCAGTCGTTTAGCGACATTGCGTATTAGTGCTGCACATACACAATGTTATTGCGTATGTACAGCATTTATTACACGTCCATAGAGAACAACAGGGCTTTATTGCGTGTAAACCATGGTAAAATAGAACATGCAGTGTTATTTTTTACGTGCGTATTAAAACGATAGTGTGAGTGGGTCAACAAAAATCAATTTACTTTCATTGACTCTATCCACCACATATCATGCATGTGCATAATATGCAATAATAAATGCGCTCGTATGAGCCTGTGCTTTGTTGTATGATTTAAGGAAAGGCATCATATTCCACAGCGCTGTACAGAGAAAGCCCCTTATTGCCCCCTCTGAGCCTGACCCTCACAATCTACTTCCCCTGTGTGTGTCTGATTGTGCCAAACACACTCTATGTGCAAACTGTATAGAAGAGCAGTGACCCCAACCACACATACATATTCAAATTTAAAGTAAAATATCTTTATTTCATCAGTCAGAAGCTCTGGTACAATTATGTTCTAACTAGAGATGAGCGAGCGTACTCGCTAAGGCAAATTACTCGAGCGAGTATTGCTATTTTCGAGTACATGCCCACTCGTGCCCCCCGCTCCCCCATGCTCACTCCCGAAACTCACCGCTCACCCCCGCAGGCCCCGAATCTTGGCACAAGCGGGCATGTACTCAAAGATGGCAATACTTGCTTGAGTAATTTGCATACGCTCGCTCATCTCTAGTTCTAAATGTACAGACTTCCTATTTTGGTATTCTCCTCTTATTACTCCAAGTACAATTGTGGCAATTACAATATTATTGGATAGATTGCTTTGTGTATCTGACTACATATTTGTTTCTTTGCAATAAATAGTTTTCGTTAGAGGTCGCTATGGAAAGAAATGAAATCGGATTTCTTATTTAACTGGAATCTGTCAGCTCCAATATGTTGTCCACACTGCAGGCATCATGTTATAGTGTGTCCCTATGGAGCCTTCGTAACGCCAAAACTATGCGTTGCAAGGCAGTTTTAACATTAGAAAGCCTCATTGACTTTTGCGGTAAAAGAAATCGTGTGATTTTATCGCGGGTGGTAGTGATGCGAGATTGTTCTCTATAAAAAAACACCACTGATGCTCAAAAATCAAGACATGATTTTTGCTGTGATTTTCTTGCGGTAAAATCGCGTTCGCCCCTGTGAAACTAGCCTTAGTGTTAACATTTAGCTCCATGCATTTGGCATTGGGAAGCATGAGACAGCTAAATGCAATGAAGCGCTGGAAGCAAAACCCAGTCCCCAGAGCTGTTTTTGTAGTTCGTGTGGTGACTATTTTGGTCAGCCCTGGCTTGAAGGGGTTAATTTGCTATTAAAAATTGATGGTCTATTCTCTGGATAGGCCATCAATGTTTGGTGGGAGTTCATCTCCCAGGACCCTCGCTGATCAGTTGAGTTAGGGCTCCTGCACACTTGTGTTTTTCTTGCGCGTTTTTTCACGTGATGTCGCTGCGTTTTTTTTACCGCGATTGTCATTGGGACTTTATAATGTCAAAAAGCATCGCAAGTTTGTGCTTTGCAATTTTTGTGCAATGCGTTTTTAACATTAGAAAGTCCCATTGACAATCGCTGTAAAAAAAAATTGCAGCGATATTGCAGTGAAAAAACGCGCAAAAAAAACCCGCAAGTGGGTATTCACCCTCAAAGGGATGCGCCCACTTTTCCAAGCACAATATTTCCTCCAGAGTACGATTGTGCTAGTTCTTGGAACACTATGTTTGTATAGTAGGCGTTGTTCTGAGTACTGCAGGCTTGTTGCATCGAAGTGAATGGCACCAGCCTGCAATACTCAGAACGGCAGCTGTCAAAATTGTAAAAATACAGTATTTTAAGTATGAGCAAGTTCATACGCGGGGGTAAATATTGCAGTGGTCTCAGCACATGGATGAGCGCCGTGGCGCCTTTAATCAGCTGATTGGGGACTCCCACCAATCAAATATTGATGACCTATCCTGAGGGCAAGACATCCATTTTTAATTGCTGGATTACCCCTTTTAAGGCCACATTCACATGTGGCGTATTTATGAGTTTTATACTTAAAATCTGGAATAAGGTACAGTCCAGTTCAAGTGAATGAGGTTTTACAAAACCTCCTCAACATACTGCAGGGAAAATCCATGTGAATTTGAGGCCTTTTTTTGATTTGGTGCAGTTTTCATACATCTCTCTTTACAGCCCCTCTGGGGAAGCAACAACTACACTGAAAGAGAAATGTGTGAACCAAGACTAATACAAAAAGAATGTATGTAGAACTTCACCTAAACTGCAATGTGTGCGCTTTATGGGGCAAGCATAGGGATCGGTTGTAATATTATATTCCTGTATTGGCCTTGTACATAGTGTCTCTTCCTGGGAAGCCATAGCAGACCAGGGAAAGGGTGCCTGGGGTCACATATACCGTACATATAAATTATGCTCAACCTCCACCGAGGTTCAGCGTACATTATCCTACCAAAAGTAATTGGACACTTGGAATCCAAAGTACTATTTATTTACATATGTTAATACTTAGTGGGGTCTCCTTTGGCCCTAATGACATTGGATACTCTCCATGACATACTTTCTACTAACATCTGATGCATTTCAGCTGGTATTTCCCTCAATTCCTCTGGCAAATTGTCTCAAAGATGGATGCTGTTCGTATTTCTGACCCGATTCCAGTTCATCTGAAAGACATTTGATAGGTTTTAGTTTGGGACACTACAGGTCCGCCCAATCGTGGAACATCCATATCCTCAAACCAACATAAAACAGTGTTAGATTTATGACAAGACACGTTGTCTTGTTGGAAGTATTGCTGACCATTCCCAGGCTATTGTCACAATGTCAGCAGCAGATTATGGTCTATAATGTCAGGATACACCTCTGTATTCATGGTTCTTATCACTACAACCAACAGGCCGAGACCAATCCACGTAAATCATCCCCAGAGCATAATGAAAAAGACCCATGGTAGGGTTGAAACGTTTCTGCTGGCGCTGTGACCATGGGCTAATCAAGGTCTTTTTAACCTTATCTGCTTGCACTTTACTTGGTGCTGCCTTTCTTCACACCATCCCTGAAGCATAATGTAAACTCCACCGTTATATTGGTACAACACACTCAAGCAAAAAGCATTCCCCGGGCCTCCTTCACACCCAGGTACATATTTCATGTAAAGATGGAGTGGCGTGATTCGTTGCTCTATAGAACATTCTTGCATTGCTCAACTGTCCAATGATGACTCTCCTTGCATCATTGTAGATGCACCAAATACATCTACTTTTGAGAAAACTCAGCAAACCTTATTGCCAAATAATGGGGCAAAATACCACCTGATAGGTATTAGATGTTAGTAGAAAGTATGCTGTGGAGGATATCCAATGTAATTAGGACCAAAGGAGACCCCAGTAAGTATTAATATATACAAATTAATACTACAGTGGTAACTCGGGATCTGAGCGCCTCAGCTTGCAAGTTTTTTGACTTGCGAGCAGGCTCTCTCCCGAATTTTTACTCTGATTTACGAGCAAAAACTCTGGGTACGAGCCTGCTTGCAAGTCAAAAAACTCGCAAGCTGAGGCTCAGGAGGATCTATACTCACCTGTCGCCAGCATTTCATCCTCACGATGGTCTGCGGCGCTGCTGCAGGCTGTCACACACTCCTCAACGCCGACACAGAGCGTTGCTTTCTGGATGCGGAGCTTGAATGCCCTGCCTCCAGCAAGCTAAGGTCTGATTGGTTAACTCAGCGCCGCGTCAGCCAATGAAAGCCAGGGCTAGGTTCATTCAATGATGTCATTGAATGGCTGTGATTGGTTAACTCAGTGCCGGCTTTCATTGACATACGAGTTTTTTGGCTTACAAGCTACGTCTCGGAGCGGATTAAAAGGCACCACTGTACTTTGATTCTTGCTCAGTTGTCCAATTACTTTTGGTAGAATAGTGTCTATTACACATTTGCTTGATCCCCGGTAGGTGTCTTCATTGACTTCATGCGCTGCACACAAAGCTAATGATCTATATTCACACCGATGCTGATATACTTCCATTAGATGGTTAGCCTTTCCATGTTCTTTCTCTTCCTTTTCTGTAAAACATCATCTCCGTTGTTTCATGACGTCATCAGTGGCCTTCCTTGGTGTCAGTTGATACATTTTACGTGAGAATTACGAGCGTCATCTAATGTAATAGTTTCTCAGTATTATTCTGTTTTACTGCTTACCTGCTAACCTTGGGAATAATAAACAGTAATGCAGTGTTAGGTTTCTAGCTAGGGTACTAGTAAAGGTGATGGTGACCCGGGAGTGACACTTCATCCCCCTCACAACCTTTGTCTCTCGTCCCCCTCCCTCCTCGGTGCTCTATTCTCTCTAGTGTGACTCCTCTTGCACCCTTTATATTCTGTTCCACGGGTAGCCTTGACTCTGTACTCTCTCCGGGGGGCATCAGCCTCTCTGAGCAAGAAATTGTACAAACTGAGTAGGAAAATAAACAGAGAAAGGATGCTGGAGACATAGAAATGATGAGAGGAAGAGGTGGCAGGGATGGAGGGGGAGCTGTGGGCGGACCTCAGATTAGCAATTTCCCCCCTGACATCACGGCCCAAATAAGGAGCTTTGAAATAAACGTGTGTTATTTTCTTTCATGCTTTCCTCCTGACACTGAAGATTCACTGCAGGCAGAGCAGACACAAGCAGGGTGCAGGTGAGACATGCTACTTCTTATATCTTTGCCAGGACGTTTGGGATACAAATTTCATTTGCCGCTTTAAGATGGGTTAACCCAGCAGGATCCCAGCAGACAGCATCTTTAAATGAAAGCGCTGTGTGAGTTAAGGCAGTAGAGGGAGGGGAGGCCGCCGAGGATCCCCCAATCTGCTGCAGAATAAGGGAAACTGGGCTAGCGGGGAATACACAGTTTCTTGTGGTCCAGTGACACTACTATATATTAGTCAGTCACTTGTGAGTGTTGTGACAGCATGTGACAACGCTCTGTCCTTTTTCGCTTCTTGTACTTCGCCTTCTTCGTTGTACCTTTTGTTTATTATTGCCCTTTGTTTTCATACGTCTTTCTTTTTCTTCCGTTCTGACATTTTTTCTTGTAATCTAAGTCCACTATTCTGGTGTCAAAGTGCATTTAAGGTTTTTGATTTTGGGGCAGGTAAAGGTTTTTCTGTGGTATTTGTGGCACCAGACACTTTAGGTTCAATTTTTATTTATTTTATATATGGCTTATTTGATTACAATGCGTATATAGTACTTTGTTGTTTTATACCTGGAACTTTAATGTGATGTGTGGAATAGTTGTAGATCAGGTCTAAATACATATAATGACAACAATTAGTAGGTTTGTAGATATTCTGCTTCCTCTGTGCCTTAATGCATCTTGTATAGCCACTAGTTTTTTGAAGCTCTTGTTCCCAACCTAAAGCTTGTATTCAGATATCCAGCCACATTTTTTACGTGTATTCTGGACTGAGTGCCTGATGTAGTCCTGTTCAATTACACATCTATGTTTATATCATTCAGTCCATTCTGCCATCATACTCCTTTCATATTTGCAGTCCACATGTTAGACAAGAAATATGTGATTGTGAGCTCTTGAGAACAGAACAACCCTGTGTGCTTTAAAAAGAGGGAGGTGTGCCTGGGAGGGACCCTCTGTAGGGCTCTGTCCTGTGATGAGAAGCTCCCTTGTTATGTGACCAGTTTACAGCTGCATTGGGACCAGTAGCCTGAGTGAGGGTATCCTGAAAGCTCCTGCCTCCCCCACCCATGTGATATACAGTACACACCACTCCAGTGAAAGGTGCCTGCTATTTAAGCAGCTGTGTTGACATTATTGTTGCTGCAAGTTGACAGCTGCAAATTTTGTTGAAGATCTTATTTATCTATAGTCCACGTAAATATATATATATTTTTTGTTTACCATTTATAGGGCTGGCGCTACATGTGTCATTGTTTCCTAAAGCAGTTTGGAAACAATGTACACTTGTACTTAAACTTCCTGGCAGGATGTGGTATCTTGTGCCATGTGATAAACTTGCCGAAATTCTCAATTCCATAGACAAAAAGTGAAACTATCTGGTGCAAAACAAATTCTTCCTGTTAACTGGAACCTTTTTTCAAAAATCAAAATCATCTTTTTTCAGCACTGAAGGTGTTACACCCCCAGATTTCAATCAGTTGTTATTTCGGACCCTGAGCCAGGATTCCAAGGACTGTGTTTGTATTTACAGCAATTATTTGTCTACTTATCCATATATATTACATATTGTACATATATATATTTATTTGTCTACTTGTCCATACAGCCATTTCTGTAGTCGTGCTGTGTATGTAAACTTCAGTGCTTGTAATGCGGTTGATATGTTCAAGTATGAGGTGGTTACTATTGATCATTATAGTAGTTCACACATGCCCTATGAACTGCCACGTCTGTTTGGCTCCATCATAGGACATGCTAGTCCCGAATGGCGCTGGATGGCACCCATTGTCTATAATGGGGTCTGCCCAGATTCCATTATAACCTTCGGCATTTTGCAGGATGAAGTGGCACTGCATGCACTACTACTTTGTCCTGGATTTTAATGGAAATCTACGACGGAACCTCCAACGTAATTGTGAATGAGCCCTAGAAAATTGGCCCTGGTAAGTGGGTTTTGTACCCTGTACTTTTTCATTTGAGTAGTCCATTTTTAACACCTGGTGCCTAATATATAAAGTTCCATGTCTCCCAGCAGAAGTGGGCAGACTGCTCCTGCTGAGCAGGAAAAGAACATACCGTAGTGGCTTTTATGTAAAGTCAGTGCTGTGTGCTCCTGCATCAGATGGCAAGTGTGCAAACCATCTTTATGGACCTTTTTTATTCATGCGGCTTTGTTATTCTGTGATACAAGAAGAGGCAAACAACCTTTGTTACAAAGCAGGGAGACCCACAACTATCAAGAAAGTAATTTAATGCTGTAACATTAAAGGGATTCTGAAATCTGGTGCATGTAGTCCGAATTCTGGGTAGTATGAACCCGGGACAGAGATGCCTGTTGCCCCCATGTATGTGGTGTTCTGAAACGCTGTGATGTTTCAGAATGAATACAGTTGATGTTTGACTCTCCTCATCCGCTTCTTGCAGAGTATACATCATGCTCAAGCAGCGAGTCAAACTTTATAAGTATATTTGGTCTGAAGTGCTATAGCCTCTCAGAATAACAGATACACAGGGATAACAGGCACCTCTGCCCTGGTTTCATGCTGCCTGTAGTTTGGTAAGCATGAACCTGATGACAGAATCCCTTTAAAGAGTAACTCAACTTTTCACAAACTTTTGACGTCTGAGAGACATGTTATAAGTTTTTTGTTCAGTGGGGGTCCTGCTGCTGAGACCCCCGCTGATCGCTAGAACGAAGGGGCTGCAACACTCACCCGAGCAATGTCCCCCTCGACTGTCTTTGCTGCTTTTCGGCTCCTCCCAGTAGCTGAAGACTGCTATAGGTCTACAGAAGCTTTCGATATTTCTTTCTGACATGCAAAAAGTTTTTACTTCAGTAGAGCAAACCGACCCAGACAAAACCATGAGAGTAAAGCAGAGAATATTAATCTTCCGTCAGATTCTACTGCTGACGCTATGTATTCGGGAAATCGTTATTGGCATATTCCAAACCATGTAATTAGATTACTAGAGGATAAAGTGTAACTCATCACTCTGAAGCAGAGGTACTTCAAAGGCAAACTGGGGTCCAAATATGGACCTTGGCTGCCTGTTGTCCGAACCAGCAGAAGGTGCTGCTGCCAGTTCCCCTTCTCCCCTCCACTAATGTCACGGGTGGTGGATGCACCACAGGTTACAGGAATACGATGCAGACCACAAAGTTACAAAAATAGAAACTTTTATTTTAACTAACGATCTGAGAAGGAATATGGTTATGCAATGTTAGGAAACAGTTCAGACATAAATACTCTGTAAATAAGTAGTCCTAACTATGTCTGTCTAAGGGCGCGGACACACGAGCGTAGGCGTATTTACGTTCGCACGTGCGCAGCGTTTAATCGCCGGAAAGAACGTTTTTCGGCGATCATGACCAGAGCTAGAAAGCATATTATCGTTTGTTCCTACTTTGCACACTATCTTTTCGGCCATCGAATATGCGTTGGCGCGTATTTCGGTCGCATATGTTCCGTTTTTTTTTTCGGGTTGCCGTTTTTACGCGCCGTAAAATCGCCCGTGCGAACGAATACATTGGAAACCAACGCCTCAGATGGTCACGTTTATACGATTGGGCGCAAAAACGCGCCGTTTATGCGCTCGTGTGAACGCACCCTAAGACTAATAATGGAGAATAACAATACTATATGCTTTAAATTTAACAATTACCGTGTTAACAACACACAACAGCAATAAGACAGATCAAACTTTAGCACAATGTAATATAAAAGTATGTCATGGACTTACTCCCAAACTCTTTAGTACAAAATAGTCGGCCTTTTTCACCCCCTTTTGGGTATGACTATGGTGATTTGATCCACTTAACTGTTCAGTGGTTGGATTCTTTTGAAGGGACCTAGGTTGGTCTCTACCTTCCATTTGTCCGGTTTTGCATCTCATGCACCTATTAGACTCATAGATACCTTATGCAGTGATTTTTTTTGCTTTGAATAAAATCTCTTAACATTGGGCTCCATCTTTATTTAATAATTAGAAGGTACTGTATCTACCTGCAGTCACTTATGGGTCCGCTATATTCACATTTACACCATTGACCACCATGGGCGAGTCCGCCCTTATCTATAGCGGCTCGCTATGCGTTGTGGCTGTGCCCCTTTTCTCCATGGCGACGATATGCCGAACAGTAATGTGACCGCCAGGTACTTTGGCTCTGTACGTCACCATTGGCCAGCACGCAATGCTGTGGGCGGATCTCCCTGGGTAACGTGTTCTTGCGACTATAACATATCACGTCATGTGACCCTTACCCGATGATACGGCGCGTCGCCTTCCTTCTACAAATCATCTGAAAAGGCTAGCGGCGATCGGGCTCTACGCTGGGTAGAGTGTCTATCACAGGTGACTGGTGTCTTTGACTACCTCTCCTGCCTATCATTAAATAGGGGTTTTATCAAAAAGGTGTTCCCACACTATCTTTTCAGGGGCGTATACTCGCTGCTGATTGGACTGGGGGGCACCAACCCTCAGAGGGGTGTTACTGGACCTGGCTTCATAAGGCAGTACTGTGTCCAACACTGCTCATATGCCTCCAGCCTACCTTCAAGGCTGGAGATGCTGCTAGGTTTCTCATTTTATTATTTTTGGTTCTCTTACCAACAAAGCCTTTACTTTAGCTGGTAACTGGCAATATTAGCAGCATACATAGCTGTTTCTGCACCCATTATTGGGCACTTCGTTCTCATTAGGAATTTTCCTCGGGTACAAACGTGGGTTATGTAGCAATACCTAGTCTTAGGCCAACCTATGACACTTGATGCTGATTGAGCTTATTTAGGGGCATAAAGTGATTTCTATGCAAGTCTAGGTTGTACATTTTGCTTTAGTAGCAGAATCTCTTTTCCTAGCATTATGAGGTATCACCCTCACTTCCTTGAATAACTACTAGGATTCCCTAGGGTTCATTGGGCTGATATCTAAATGATCAGATATTCGCTTGGTTCATTCTTAGAAAGGCTCCTGATGAGTCGCTTACGCGACAGAAACACGTTGAGCCGTATAAAATTCTGAGCCATACAAGAACTTATTCTACCGAACCTCATCTGTCTGAATTCAATGTGGGAAATATCTAGAATCAATCTGTATCTAGATCTGGCTCGTATTCTCGTCCTTATGTGGACAAACCTAGAGCCATATATGTTCTAGTATTTTCTTCCTCTTATTGAATCTATCTGGCCCAATACTTTGTTATTGGTGCTAAAGGGGTTGTCCCGCGCCGAAACGTTTTTTTTTTTTAAACCCCCCCCCCCCCCCCGTTCGGCGCGAGACAACCCCGATGCAGGGGTTAAAAAAACAAACCGCTCAGCACTTACCTGAATCCCGGCGGTCCGGTGTCTTCATACTTACCTGCTGAAGATGGCCGCCGGGGTCTGCTCCCTCCGTGGACCGCAGCTCTTCTGTGCGGTCCATTGCCGATTCCAGCCTCCTGATTGGCTGGAATCGGCACGTGACGGGGCGGAGCTACACGGAGCCAGCATTCTGTACGAGCGGCTCCATTGAAGAGAGCAGAAGACCCGGACTGCGCAAGCGCGGCTAATTTGGCCATCGGAGGGCGAAAATTAGTCGGCTCCATGGGAACGAGGACGCTAGCAACGGAGCAGGTAAGTATAAAACTTTTTATAACTTCTGTATGGCTCATAATTAATGCACAATGTACATTACAAAGTGCATTAATATGGCCATACAGAAGTGTATAGACCCACTTGCTGCCACGGGACAACCCCTTTAATATAGTCTTGGCTGATATCCTGGTCTTATTCTAATACCAATATAAATTGTCATTTTGGACATGGGTAGACGGGCACAAGTCACCTGTTCTTCAGTAGATCGGGGGTACGTTGATATTACTTTTCAACACCAATCCTCCTAATAGAACAAAGTTACGTTTGTGTACAGTTGGCCACAGGTCTATCAAGGACCATACATTCAATTAATTGACCAACGCATGGTTTTTAGGTGTCTACTACTAATCATTTAATCTATGGTTGTTAAAACCAAGGTCACCAAGGTGCCTGTCATACTAGATAGGTAATTTATGTTGTTTGTTATCGAAGCCTTATGTTTTTAAATTTTCATTAGTAAAAGTTATGTTTTAAAGGAGTTAGATCAGTGAGATTGGAATACATATGAGGTTTTTTAAAATCACTTTTCAGTCCATTTTCTTGGGAAGGCAAGGTGGCCAAAAACAGCAATTCTGGCAAAGTGTTTTTTTTTTTTTAATTTTAGTTGTGTTGACCTTTTGCAATAACTAATTGATATTTTTCAATGGTTCAAACTTTCATGAAAGCATTTTTATTTTACTACTGTTTGCTTTACATGGAAATATTGGAAACAGATTGTTGCCTTACTTTAAATTCATATTAATGTGATTGTGCGACGATAGATAGTTATCCTCTATCCACAGAATTCTGAACATTGAGGGTCTGACCACTAGAACCTCCACCAATCCCAAGAACGCGTATTCCGATGGTCCCTGGATAAACGAAGCGTCAGTCACGTATGCACATTACCACTCAATTTATTTCAACATGAGTGCCAAAATTTGTCAAGTTCAAGAGACCACTATTCCATTTACACTGTGACCTTTGGGACCCTGTTCTCAGGATCAGTCGGACCCCACCGATCAGAACTTTTTATATTATTCTATGGGGATAATCTATTTTGGCACAACCCAATACAGAGCACCACTTGTCTCCCTCTTTTCTTTTGCTGCCATTTGCCCCCTTAGTCACCCCTCTCCTTTTTTAGCCAGTCAGATAGAAGTAAAGATGTGTTTTCCAGAACATCCAGGAGTCTGCAGCCACACACTTTTATATCATACATCGCTACTAGAGATGAGCGAGCCTACTCGGAAAAGCACTACTCGCTCGAGTAATTTGCTTTATCCGAGTATCGCTGTGCTCGTCCCTGAAGATTCGGGTGCCGCTGCGGCTGACAGGTGAGTCGCAGGGGAGAGCGGGCGGGAGAGAGGGAGAGAAAGATCTCCCCTCCGTTCCTCCCCGCTCTCCCCTGCAGCTCCCCGCTCCGTGCCGGCACCCGAATCTTCAGGGACGAGCACAGCGATACTCGGATAAAGCAAATTACTCGAGCGAGTAGTGCTTTTCCGAGTACGCTCGCTCATCTCTAATCGCCACCAATAAAACACAATGACAGCTTTCCCATTCATAATTAATGGAAGCGCTCATTGGTGCAGTCACGGATCAGTGAGTGCTTTTGACATGCCCAAGCTCTCATTTGCCAATACAGTATTAGAGTTTCATGCCAGTCTCTTTTTTTTTTTCTAGTGGCTGCTGTGCTGCCTCACCAATCTTCATGCACCCAGGGCTACAGCTCACTTTGCAGTGTGCACAATCAAAGCAGCTATCATGATGTCAGAAAGGCCTTCCACACACAGATGTTTGCAGAAACGCAGCGTTTTTTAAGGCTGTGTTTACTGCGGCTTTAGCAGCGCCAGAAGAAGCTCACCCCACCACCTGCGCTAGCGATCCTCTTCCCTCTCTCCTCCTTCGGCTCCTTTCTCCGATTGTCATAACCCACCTTACTACCATCTTCAACCTCTCTCTGACCTCTGGTATTTTCCCCTCCTCATTCAAACACTCAATTTCCAATCTACTAAAGAAAACTGACCCTTGACACAACCAATGCTGTCACCTACCGACGTATCTCAAACCTCCCCTTCATCTCCAAACACCCGGTTTATTCCCGCCTCACATACTTTCTCCCTGATAATTTTTTCCTTGACCCCCCCTCCAGTCCGGCTTCTGCCCCATGCACTCGACTGAAACCACCCTCACAAAGTGTCAAATGACCTAATGATGGCAAAGTCGAGGGGTGACTACTCTATACTAATCCTACTCGACCTCGCCGCAGCGTTTGACACTGTTGACCATGACCACCTCCTTGCTATGCTTTGCTCTGTCGGCCTAAAGGATACAGCTTATTTCTGGTTCTCCTCCTATCTCTTTGACCCTTCTTTCAGTGGCTCCTTCACTGGCTCTACCTCCTTTCCACCTCCTCTCGCTGTTGGGGTCCCCCAGAGCTCGGTCCTTGGCCCCTACCTTGTCTCTTTCTACACAGCCTCAATCGGACAAACCATCTGCAAATTCGACCTCCAATACATCTCTACCCAGTTATACACCTTTTTTCGCATCATCTCTGAACCATTTATCCAAAACATCACCGACTGTCTGTCCGCTGTCTCTAATAGTATGTCCTCCCTTTTTCTCAAACTTCACCTCTCAAAAACTGACCTTCTTGTTTTTCCGCCTTCCAAATGTACTTCCCCCAACATTCCAGTATCTGACATCATAACCTCCAAACAGCATGCCCGCTGTCTTGGGGTCACTCTGGACTCTGACCTCTCCTTCACCCCCCACATCCAAACCCTGGCCCGAACATGCCACATGCACCACAGAAATATTGCTAAAATTCTGCCATTGCTCACCACAGAACTACTAAAGACGCTCGCTGTCGCCCTCATCCATCCCCAACTCAATTACTGTAATTTGCTGCTCATCGGTACTCCCCGCACCAGACTCTCCCCTTTCCAATCCATACTAAATGTGGCAGCTAGACTAATTTTCCTACCCAGCCGCTTGACAGACGCTTCTGCACTATGCCAGTCGCTGCACTGGCTGCTCATACACTACAGAACTCAATCCAAACTAATCACCCTCACCCAGAAAGCTCTCCACGGCACAGCACCACCGTACATCGCCTCCCTCTTGTCCTTAAATCACCCAGCCTGCGTGCTCCGCTCTGCTAACACATTCAGACTAAACACCCCTCTAATTCGATCCTCACATGCTCCCCTCCAGGACCTCTCTAGAGCAGCACCAATCCTCTGGAACGTTCTACCCCCAAGGCATCCGGACAATTCCCTGACACATGTAACTTCAGATGCGCCTTAAAAACGCACCTCTTCAGGGAGGCATACCCAATCTCTTGATCCAATCCCCCACCCATCAAAACATGACCCATGCCCCTCCCTATGGCTCCCCACACTTTCCACTTTGCCTATCGTATACATCTTCTGCCCATGTACCTCCTTATAACCCCCCACCCCCGTTCTGTTATAATTAAACATCATATGTAATTTTTGTACTGTTTTGTGCTCCCTGTGCCTCCTGTGTCACCCCACCCTGTTTCTTTCCAAATAATTGTATACCACATGTAATTGTCTGGATTTCATACTACCTGTGATTCAGGCAGTGTGAAGCTAGTGAAAGATTCCCTTTAAGATCACTCCAAGAGCATAATGGGCAATGCTGCAAGATATGTGAAAGAACACACAGGTACCAGCAGCCTTCAGAAGACTCTACAAACTGCAAACCCCTCTGTTGATGTTTCTACCATTAGAGAAATACTGAACAAGGTGGATCATAGAAGGACGCTACGATGGAAGTTGCTGTCCTAATAAAGTAAAATAAAAACAAAACCTCATCCCAACTGTGAGAATGAATTGTAAGGTGTATAAAAGCATTTTACATGAGAATGTTAAGGCAACAGTTCATGGCCTGAAGCAGAATAAATGTTAGGTAATGCAACAACATGTTCACACAAAGCTCACAAGTAAACCAACTAAAGAAGGAGTGAAAAACATGATGATTTGTGTTTTTGAAATAGCCAAGTTCTTCTCTCAAGCCCTCTTTATACAAATCCCACATACATACACCACCGTGTATGGTGGATGTCGCCCAGGGATTAAAATGCAACCAAATTATAAATACGAAGAGAGAAGGTTTTCGTTTCCTGTCTAAATATAAAAATTCATTAAGAGTAAGATGCGCCAATTTTATTAAAAGACAAAAGCACCTTAATAAATGTGGCATATTTTGGCTGCACCTGCACCACAAATTGAAATCTATGCCTGCCGTGAGCAGACGTAGAGTTGCACTACAATTTATGCCAGTTTCTAGGCATAAATTATAGTAAATCTGTTAATCAGCGCTCTGTCCCTCCCACTGATCCATACCCACTTTACTCGGCAAAAAAGTAGATAATGAAGCACAAGAAGGACAAAGCACAAATTAGGGTAGTGGCACACTGATATAAAAAAAAAAGTCACCTGCTCTATAAACCGACTCTTCTTCATATGGGTGCACTTGCACATACCATCCATATACATTCCCTGTGTCGTTTTTTTTCCTTTCCTGCAATGTGTCATCCATTTTTCATGTCTGCAAAAAATTACTGAAACAAGCCCACTTTTTTTTTCCTTTGTATTTTTTAGCAATGTATTGATGAAAACTGGACAGCACATTCTGCAAGTCTTGTCTGCAATTTGGATCAGAATAGTTTATGCCATGAGTTTTTTCATTGAATTCCGTACCCGACAGCATGTGGATGGAATATACATGTGTGCACTTTAAGGCCACTCGCACACATCCGTTTTTTACCGCAATTGCCACAGTGTCTTGAACCTCATCTGCCACTAGAATGATGAGGTGCATTGAAACCCTCTGTCAGAGGCGGGAACCTGCATATGAAAATGGCCGTAAAATCATGGCATGTGTGAGAGTGTCCCTAGTTTTATTGTATTGTGGCAGAAATTCAGTAGTAATTTCCTGTTGTGTACACACTTGATTATAGATTTTTTAACTTTCTCTTATCAATCTTGTATAGTCTCTTTCTTAACAAATCACAGAAAAAGAGGACAATTCTATTTAAAAAGTCACAGTAGGCAGCCAAATGTGATTGTTCTCAGTAAGAGAAACCAAGTAATCTTGTAGATATGATACCTTTTAATGGCTAACAAAAATAGATGATGTTATAGCGAGCTTTCGAACCTAAGCAGGGTTCTTCTTCAGGCTTAAAAGGGTTTACCAGGGAGAATACTACGGATGAACTATCCTCAGGATACTTGATCAGCTGGGGTCTGTCGCTCGGGACCCCGACCAATCAGCTGAGTGGGTGCATGTTATCAGTGCCGCAAATACACAGAGTCGGTACTGAAGCAGCGGAAGTCTCCGTGCTAACCTCTGTGTAGTGGCCGGCGCTTGTAACTGCAGACATAATTTGCGTTGATTTCAATGATATTGGGATTTGAAATTGCCTTTTAATATAATAACTTTCATATTTTCTAAACTGTGTCTGTGACTAGAAAAGTGCTCGGCCACAGGTAATTCTGTCCTTCTCTGTTTATTTGTTTGGCAATGAGACCTCATCCTCACTCTAAGTTTTTGTCCTGTTTGCCCAATATAAAGGCCCCCAACAGGACATTTACTGCACAGGATCAGGTACACAACATCAGACGTGGAACCTGTGAATGTCCCGGGGATCTTATAGTCCTGCTGTGTGTTGAATAAAATTGCTTTAAATCGAACTTCTTACTCTACATCACTTGCTTCTTTCTTAAAGAGGTTTTCCCATTAAAGATATTTATTCCCTATCAACAGGATGAATGCCTGATTTTGTGGATAGGGGACAAATTTCTATAATGGGAAAACCCTTTTAATGTTTTTTATTTTATGTAACCAATTTTATAAGCTTTTATTGTCCTTACATAACTTATCACCTTGCTTGTTTCCCGTAATATCATTTTAAACACTCCTGTATGCCTCATTTTCATCTAGTGTAGTTAAAGGGTACCTGTCTGGTTCTATGAGCCTCATAAACTAAGTTTTTGGGCTCATAGGACAACAAACTTATCTGCCTCTCTGTTGCCTTGTTATCTACCTGTAAAGCCTTTGTTTGTTCCATTGAGTAGACTACCTTTCCTCATTATATACACACATATCTTTCAAAGTCCCTGCAGAAAAAAATGATGCACTTATCTGGGTTTTTTTTGCATTGTGTTTTCCTTCTCATGCATTTAGAAAGCCTCTAACTTTTGCCGACTCTCCTGCATCCACGTTTCTGTCCCAGGGGCTTTTCCAGTACTGATCAGCAGGTCTCTATCGTGAACATGCACAAACTCAGCTCCCCCTCCACCCTCCTCTTTTAGAGGCTGTGTAGTAAAACCACGCCCAATCAATACTACACAGCTGTCTCTCCACCTATCACATCCTCTCTGAGTAGCTGCAGGTCCCATTCCCCCTCCTGATCTCTTCCACCATCCCCCATCACTTTCAACATCCCTCTGTAATACCCTGTTTCCCTGAAAATAAGACATACCCAGAAAATAAGATATAGCATGATTTTCCAGAATTTTTGAGGATGCAAAATGATTTTTCAGGCTTTTTGAGGATGCTTAAAATATAAGCCCTACTCCAAAATTAAACCCTGCTAACAGTTAATTTAAAGAAGTCAATTTAAATAGTGTCCAGGCAGCTATACATGTAAAAAAGTTAAACCTTTTTGAACAAAATTTAATATAAGACACTGTTTTATTTTCAGGGAAACACGGTAGTAGATTTTTGTGCTCTGCTGTGTTGCCTCCTGATCTGGCAGGGGAGTGTACGTTAGGAGATGAGCTGAGAAAGAACCAGTCCTTTTTTTTTGACTGATGGAATTTTCAGTCCTTCAATCTGCAGTGGCTTGAAAAACCATGCAAGCATAGACCTCAAACAATCAGAATGTCTTAATGAAAACCAGTTACAAAAAGTCTTAATTTCTAAAAATATATTGATTTAAAAAATGCAAATGTGTAATATAGCCTTTAAAATCTAGATCTTCACTTAAATGTCCAACTTTTCAGTCTTCTATCTTCACTTCAAAATTTTCCACTCTGTTGTCTTATACTGCTTGTCATATTCTCCACCTTCCCAACATGTGATGTGAATGTGGCTGCAAAATGGTTAATCTGTTTCTATGCACTCAATTTTGCATTCCCCTTCCACTCAGGTTGCAAACTGAGCGTAAATTACACCCCAAGGGACCTTTCACACATGCGGAATATTTTCGCAAGACGCACCTAAAGACGCAGTTTAATTTGCTGCTACAGACTTTAGCTCCGTAACCCACATATATACATGCAAATTTTGCTGCAGAATTTTCTGCGTCTTTAGGTGTATCTTGCAGAAAATCCACATCAAATTTGCTACACGTGAATGCAACCTTAGGGTACGTTCACACAGAGCTTAATTGATGTGTACTTCTAAAAGATAGGCCATCAATTTTTAAAGGCTACATAACCACTTTAATGTTACAATTATCTTACCTACATTTATATGCATAAAAATGTATTTTTTTTTTTTACAGATCTGCAGTACAATCATCAGCCTCATTGTAAGGCCACAGAAAACTCAGAATTTATAAGATTAACAAGCAAGTCTTTCCCGGTGGAATATGAGATATGAATGACAAGAGGCAAAACTTCTATGGAGATTACTGGAACAATATTTGTACTGTTTTTGCAGATTGTGCTTTCCTTTAAGTTACTGGCCATGGATAACAAATGTTGATTTTGGAAGCTAAAGCTTTTGTTACATATAGGAACTTTCTGACCAAATACTATAAGCCAATGTTTTATTGACAAGGTGTTTCCCTCAGAGGTGCAATGCAGATTGTTTTCTTATTTTATCATGGTTAGTAAATACTGCACCACAGGACTTTGCAAAAATAGCACTTGGAGCCTCTGGTGTAGGTGATGGAGCCAGAGAAAGGCCAGAAGAGCACAAGGAAGTCGGAGGAAGGTGTAAGGAAAAGGCAGAACAAAGGAGAGGAAGTGCAAGGCACAGTGTCTTCAGTAGAAGACCATACAGTTAGTGGTCAAGAAGAGCTTTTACCACACACACATTTCCCAAGCTCTCTCAGAATAGCAAGAGAGGGTCCACCAAGGAGAGTGGGAAGACCCTGTAAACCAAAAGTTCCATTACTTGGGCAGCTGCACGTTTCAAAATCACAGCCTGCTTCACCAGCATTTATGGGTCCCCGTGTGGATACAGATCCTGGTCATGAGAGCCAAGTATGGCAAGTTGTAGATCCAATACAGTCAGGTCCGTCCAGGCCTTTCTCTTCATCTGCATCACATGCCAGACCTAGCCGTCCGGCAGAAGACTCTACTCAGAAATTGTACGTCCAGCGGCCAACTCAGGTTTCTGTAAAGCAAGCAGATGAGCCTCCTAAAAAAGAGAAAAAGCCCCAAAAGCCAGGCAAATATATTTGCCAATATTGCAGCCGACCGTGCGCTAAGCCAAGTGTTCTACAAAAACATATCAGATCTCATACTGGCGAGCGGCCGTATCCCTGTGTACCTTGTGGGTTTTCTTTCAAGACAAAAAGCAATCTGTATAAGCATAGGAAGTCTCATGCTCACAGGATCAAAGCAGGGCTGGCATCAGAAATTAGTGTGGAGACATATCCATCCAACCTAGAGATGGAAAGGCTTGGAGGAGAAGAAATTGATGATCCATCAGAAGGAGAAAGCACAGACTCTGAGGATGAGACAAGCACAATGTCAAACCTAGTGGAATTGTCTCCACAACAAAAGCATCACTTGTCAACGTGTGATACCAAAGTTGGGTCAAGACAACAAGGTACAGCCCATGATCTCTTTTCTTTGTCCCAACAACACATATCCCAAACATCTGAGGAGAGTGTAACATTCACAGAACCTTCATCTGAACTCATCCAGAAATCGGAAGATACTCACAGTATAAAACAGAAGCTAGCACTTAGGTTAAGTGAAAGAAAAAAAGCAAGTGAGGAGCAGACTTTTCTCAGTCCCGGAAGTAAAGGAAGCACAGAGTCTGGTTATTTTTCACGTTCAGAAAGTGCAGAGCAACAAATAAGTCCTCCCACTACCAATGCTAAGTCCTATGCTGAAATTATTTTGGGCAAATGTGGAAGGATCGGGCAGCGAACCTCCATGTTAGCGAGTCCTCCACTTTTAGGTGCTGCAGAGGAAAAAACAACTATGACATCAATGTCTGTACCTAGGACACAGGTAATTGAGCATATTACCAAACTCATTACAATTAATGAGGCTGTAGTGGATACTAGTGAGATTGACAGTGTTAAACCAAGGAGAAGTTCATTGTCTAGGAGAAGCAGCATTGAATCTCCTAAAGGACCTTTGTATCGAGAATCTTTTCAGTTTGATGTTAAATCACCAGGTTCCACTTCCCAACAAGATACAAAGTCCTTATCTGAAAAGGCAAAAGCTGAACACTCATTGTCTTCTCTTCAACAATCCCACGGTGCCACAGACACAGTGCCTCTTCTTCGAAGCCACTCAATGCCTTCCTCAGCATCCACTGCAAGTTCTCCACATCCATTTAGAGCTAGTTATTCATTTGATGATCGAATTGTAGATTCTGATGCTTTGAGTCACAGTCATATGTTCTCTTCGCACCCGCGCCTGCTAAAAAGACAACCAGCAATAGAGCTACCTTTAGGAATGGACTACTCTTTAGAAGAAGGTAGTTCAACAGGAAAAGACGCTGCTGTGAAAACATCCGAAGATATGGAAGGGAAAGAGAGTGAAGTTCCTAAAAAGTCAAAAAAAGGGGGTAGAGTTAAGGGTTTGACCTATGAATGTAACATTTGTGGTGCTCGATACAAGAAAAGGGGTAACTATGAAACTCACAAGAAATACTACTGCTCGGAACTACAGATTTTAAAACCTCCATCTCTGAGCTCTCAAAGCTCCGTGGAAACCAGAAAGGAACTTTCAGAACAGGAAGCATGGCCTCAGGGACTTAGTTACAAGTTAGGACCAAGTCTAGAGTTATCTACCTTGCGAAAACGACGGAAAGAGAAGAGTCTTGGAGATGATGAAGAGCCCCAAACGTCTGATTGGTCTGAATATCCAACATCTGCCACAGCACTAGAATCGCACTTTGCCACTTCCACTACATCCTTGACTTTGTGCACTGATGCAACTAAGCAGTTTGGTGGTCGAAGTGAAGTTACTTCCTTGCCAGAAGTAGAGAGTAAAGAAAAAACTACAATTTCTAAGGAAATTTCTGTCATCCAGCATACTAGCTCATTTGAAAAATCTGAGTCTATTGAAAAGAAGAGTAGTTTTGATGAGGAAGATTTGACTCTAGCACAAATGTCTGGAAGGCCTCATACTCAGTCATCTCATTCTTTACAGCCTAAGTTAGTTCGTCAGCACAACATTCAGGTACCGGAAATCTTAGTCACTGAAGAACCAGATAAGCCAGAGATTGACATTGAAGAACCTCCCAAAGAACAAGAGAAGGTAGAAGAGTTCCAGTGGCCACAGAGAAGTCAAAGCCTTGCACAGCTCCCTGCTGAAAAGCTCCCACCAAAAAAGAAGAGACTACGCTTAGCGGAAATGGCACAGTCATCTGGAGATTCCAGCTTTGAATCAATGACCCTCACCCGTAGCCCTAGTCAAGACAGTAGTCTTTCTCATGCCTCCAGCCATTCTGTCTCATTTGATAGAGAAGAGAGTTCTAAAACTGAAGTATTAGGTGTGCAATCAGAAGGGACGGTTAAGGCACTAGGACATCACATGCTTACTGTTCCTTCCCACCATCACCAAATGAGGGAAATGAGGAGATCTGCATCTGAGCAGACACCAAATATATCTCACATACCACAGGTTTCAGAGAATCGAAGCAAATCTTTTGATTATGGTAATTTAACATCTTCAATATCAATGCCAACAGCTCAGGAGCGAAGGAAGTGCTTCTCACTTCGACAGACTTCTCTAAGCAGACATGTTGAACTTGAACCTGAATTTTCGTCACACGACTGGAAAGAAGTGGATAAACCAAGTACTTCAAGTCAAATAGTAGGCATGGGTTCTCATGAACAATCTTCCAGAATTTCTCCTAAAGAGCAGCAAAGTTCTCCTTCCCAACCAAAACAAAGAACCATTCATTCTTTGACTGATGAAACGGAACAGAGCTATTTATCCCAACAGTTATCAATATTTCCAATACAACCATTACTGCATTTGCCTTCACGTGCTTCAGAACTGTTACCTCCTCAAGCTATGAGCAATATATCTGCTCCATATTCTCTACAACCAATCACACGTTCTATTTTTCATACTCCACCAATTCCTTTACAGCCGACTCTTTTGCATCCAGATCATGTTCAAATACCACAGCATGTAACCTCTCATGCCCTAGACATTCCTGTTAGACATCATTCGCCATTTCTACACTTGCCTTACTCAGCACCCTCATCATTATCCCATGCATTCTTTATGCCTATACAACCACAATTTGCACTTCCAGTGTCTGCACAAGTTGGTTGCCATTATCCACAAATAAAATCTGAGGTCTCCCCTCCCTTATCCATTTCCAACCTTTCACCTTCCAAAGATTATTTTTCTGAGAGCATTCATTCCACATCTCATAGTCCATTAGCTTTGGAACCTTCTGCACAAGTGACCCTCTCACATTTAGAACCTGTTGTATCATTAGTTGTTCCAGTCAGAATCCAGACACACATGCCTTCTTATGGTAATGCTATGTACACCACACTGTCCCAAATGCTTGTTACACCACCACCCTGCAGTCCATCTTCTCTTGTTATGCATAAAATCAGTGAAGGGCAATCCAAGGGTTTTCATGGCTTTGACCTGACGTCTATATTACCAAAAGATAAGAGTATAGTGAGTGAAATTCCTTACTTACGTGTGCCATTTCCAAAAACTGACCCAAGCAGCTACATTCCACTTACTACTTCTGTTGAGGGTGTCCTTGGATTTGATGGAAGCTCAACATCTGTTGGGGGCAGTAAGCGTATGTTATCCCCTGCTGGCAGCTTGGAGCTCACAATGGAGACCCAGCAACAGAAAAGAGTGAAAGAAGAAGATGAACCAGAAGGAGTACGGAAGCCATTATTGAAGGCACAGTCAGTGTTCAATCAGTGCAGATCAACAAATACAGCTGTTCTTATTTCTACACCGCAAAAAAGATCAGAGTTAACACCAGCGTGTCCAGCTGCTCTTGAACCATTAACAGTACTAGAAAGGCATAAAATCCAGTTAGCACCAACTACTTTGGATCAGTCACAGTTACAGGAAGGACATCTAAAAGAAGACGATGGCTTAAAAGTTAAAGAAGAAACTGACGATAAAAGTGTGCTTGTTCCTATTTCATCATCTGATACTCCACCAAGCCATCCAACAGGGTCTCAAGAGGAAGCAGAGGCTAAAAATGTCCTAACATTTCCAACTCTACACACAACCACTAACGTCAGTTGGTGCTACCTAAACTATGTGAAGCCAAATCACATGCAGCAAAGTGACCTAAGGGCTTCTGTATATTCTAGCTGGTGTATTAGTTTATACAACCCAAATCTTCCTGGAGTTTCAACCAGGGTGGCATTATCTCTACTGAGGTCCAAGCAGAAGATTAGCTCAGAAATTTATACCCTTGCTAATGCTCCACAACCGGATTCAAACGTGGCACCTGCACGAACTGGGAAACCAAAAATGACAGAGGTGAGAAACGCTCATTGTATCTTAACATTTTTTCCATGCAGTAATCCAAAATATGTCATTATATGCAATGAAACATTAGATTAATTATTTTGAAAAGAGTGATTTAATGTTTTGTTTCCAGTTCATTCAGTGATTCACCAAGTTCGATAATATTTGGTTGGATTATAAACACCTATAATATATATTAGAGAATGAGGCGTTAGATACTTGTGAAGTGTTTATTATGCATTTTCTAGTTTCTTTTCTATGTGTATGAATTACTACTTATAAGTACTGTAGTAATTGACTGACCACTTTATTAGATGCAGTATTCTAATGGTAGGTAGGACCCAATTTGCCCTAAGAAACACATTACCGTATATACTCGAGTATTAGCCGACCCGAGTATAAGCCGAGTCAATAAGTTTTACCACAAAAAACTGGTAAAACTTATTGACTCGAGTATAAGCCAAGCTATACTTGAGTATATACTAGGTTAAAAAAAACGCAATACTCACCTTTCAGTCGGCGTCTCTGTCCCCGGCGTGATACTCTTCCCGGCGGTGCGGCAAGCTGCTTCAGTCTTCTCCCTGCCGGTGCTCAATTCAATCACAGCACTGATGGTGGGGGATTTCAAAACCAAGCCAGGGAGATGACAGTGGGGAGAAGACTGAAGCAGCTTGTCGCACCGCCAGGGAGAACAACGCGCCGGGGACACAGACGCCGGCTGAGAGTTGAGTATTGTGTTTTTTGTTTTTTTTACCTCACTTAAGCATAAGCTGTGGGGGGCTTTTTCATCACATTTTTTTGGGCTGAAAAACTTGGCTTATACGGTAATTAATTTATGGAGTAGACTCAAGGTGATTAAAAGTTTGTGAACCCTTTAGAAATTTCCATATTTCTGCTTATATGTGACCTGAAATTACATCAGATTTCCTAAAAGTAGATAAAGAGAACAAAATTAAATAAATGAGTCAAAAAGATTAGACTTGGTCATTTATTTATTTAGAAAAATTATCAAAATCACTTGTTTGTGAGTGACAAAAGTATGTGAACCTTAGCTTTCAATATCTGGTGTGATCTCCTTTTGTAGCAATAACTGCATCTACAACTTACCAGTAATTGTTGATCAGTCCTTCACATCAGCTTGGAGGAATTTTTGCTTGTTTCTGGGAAATGTGGTTAAAATCCCGTTGTTCAGAATCCTACTTAGTTGATGGTCCTCCTCATTTACAGTAAAAACCTTACTGCTTAAGATACCTTTGATCTCTTTCCATCTTTTTTGACTGCCATATTATGACTAGTGTTACTTCTATATACTTTGCCTGTAATGAGTATTTATCCCCTCCAACTTGATTCATGCCTTATTGAAAAATGAATATGACATTATTACAGCAAACATTATGGCTTCATGTGATGCCAAGGATGCCTCTAATAAATAATGAATGAAAGGGGTAAATAATTATGTTATGTAATTTTTTTTTCTTTTTAATGGTTATGCAAATCACTAAAAAGTTCTTTTATATTGATTATATTGATTATATTAAAAGGGAATTTCAAGACACAATCCCACAATCTAATTGAAGTTGTTCTAGGGATCAACTGATTCTACTGGTCTGGGTTTCAGAAACCTCCAAGGAGCAGTTGATATTGCCAGTGGCTAACAGCTAGCCATACATTTCTGATTGCATGCCTTTTGAAATAAATAAGAACTTGGCCTGCAATACCAAGCTGAGCCACTGCAGTGAGAATGGAGCTGTCCACTTCCTGCAGAAATCAGCTTGGTGCGGTGCATAAGCATACCGGCCTGACTAACAGCTGACCGGCAAAGGTCCTAATTGACAGACACCTACTAAGCAACTATTTATGGCCTATACTAAGGATAGGCTATAAGCAGTTCACAATTGGACAACGTCTTTAACTTGTTCATATACTTATGTTAACTTTTCATGTTTCAACATTGGGGAAGATTTACTAATTCTCATAGCTGAACTGCAATAAATTTGGTGCATCTTTAAACACTTCTAAGTTTTTTTCCCAAACATTTTTTATTTTAAATTTTTGGAAATATTTTCCATTACAATTCAAAAAAGAGAGAGAAATAATCTTAATAAAATAATACAGAAACAAAATCATCTTGGAAAGATACGATGGTATATCAAACATATTGATCTCCTGTACCTCTTTCCTGCCAAAGTTTACTTGATATTTTCAATCCTCCCATTCTTTTTGTATAAATCTGTCAGTTTCAAATTAAACAAAAAAAAAAAAACATAATAAAATGTAAAAGAAAAGGAAATAGCCAGAAGGGGGTACTTTCAGTATTTCTGTCCTCTCCTCCTTCTGTCCCCATCCAGACCCTATCCTATGTCTCACGTTCCATTCCGGTCCGCCCCGTTATTCTGCCTTCTGGTGATCTTCAGTCTTCCCAAAGAGTCTCTAGCCTCCTCTATTAGGTACCAGGTTGTATACTGAAAGGGCGTCACTATCTTTCTTGGTCGGTGTAGTGTAACTGGAGGAAGATCTGCCATTTTTGGAAAAAAAAATTTCTGCCTTCTCTTTGTGTCTCTCTGTCTCCACTCATTCCATGTAAACACTTTTAAGTTTATGCCATCTATTAGTAGTCACCAAAATTTTGCTGTTCGATGTTGCATTTTAGGACACACCCACTTCCCAAGTAAGAGATGCTGCCTCCTCGTGCGAGATGCTGAAAGTTTCTAAACCACATAAATAAATCTGGTACAAGGTAAATCTGTTTTTTGGTGCAAATTTGAGCCAGAGTATTGCACACCATGGCGTATCAGTAATAAATAATAATAATCTTTATTTGTACAGCGCCAACTTATTCCGCAGCGCTTCAGTAGAAAAGTTTCAGTATTCTGGCTCAATGTGCACCAAGAAACAGATTTACCTTGTACCACATTTATTAGTGTGTGTGTATATATGATATTTCCGTTGATTATCAATTTCGTTTTTTAAAACATTTTTAGTATCCTGAACAAGAAAAACTCAGTATATCTATTTTTATTTTTTTTGTAATGACATGAAAAATAGGCTCATATTCCCACCCAAGTGCAAAAGGAGACATCTAAAAAAGAGGAAGAAAAAAGGGTAAAAACAGAAGACTCTGGGACAACTGTAAAGCGAGGAGAGCCTTCACGTGTACGGATCTTTGAGGGAGGGTGAGTACAATTTCAGTGCAAATTTTGAAAAAATTGTTTTATTTGCACATTTAGTTACCATAGACCTGAATGATATCCTGGATTATATATATACATGTATAATCAATACTATATCATTGAATCAAAAACTAACACTTTTGATGGTTGATGGATGTTTACTGTGTGGTATCACTTTGAATCTTCTCATAGCTTGGGTAGGTCTTCACGTTCAGAGCTGTGTTATTTGCTTTTTGCCCTATCCTGCACACTAGAATTACTACAGATGTAGAAAAGTTTAACCTAATTTGCTGCAATAAGTTATCTTGTCTTAACTCAACAAAAAAAAAGCCATTGAAAAGCTATTAAAAACACAAGAAAAAGTTTTGTGCCACAGTTTAAGGCATTATGTATTAAGTTAAACTTTGTTAAATCTGTAGGTTTCCTTATAAACTCATGCTACACCTCCTGAACCATATCGTTGTCAATGGGAATGTCCAGTCATGAGCTCAAAAATTATGTGTAAAGTCGTTTGTATAGGTACTTCTTACCGCCTCTTTAATTTCCTCAGTGGTTGCTGCTTTTTAGTTCGGCTCCATTAGAGCAAAGCTGTGATCTGTGCTTACAGTTTTATCTACAGTGTGTAAAAGGAGTGTTAGGTAGTCTGAGAACCTCCCCGTCTCATCATTGGTTCAGGGAGACACGCCTCCTGTCTCATCATTGGTTCAGGCTGCAGCTCTCTCCCTCCCCTGCAGCTCTGCCCTGTAGACCCATACTGTTTCATAGGTATTCATATATGTGCATTATGCCCTAATATCTGCCATGCCTTTTATACAGTGCGTGAAACGTACTCTGTCTGTTTTAATATGCCAGTTCCCAATTAAAGAGTTTGTAATAAAACGCCCAAGACTGGATGTTTTCCTTGTAGTTATCTTCTGCCCTTTTTACCACCTCCTGAAACATTTTTTTAAAAACTCTATTCTCGTTATTCCCCCACCTCCCTTCCTATCTTTCTGTCTCTCTCCCTCCTAGCTCGACCATGCTTGTTTTCCTTTTCTTTTCTCTTCTACTACCTAATCTTTCTGTTCCTGTGAGAGGTATAGGAAGCTGCATTCTCAAATCTTACATCATACGACCGCAGACAAATATTAACTCAGACTGGATCTCTTTGCAATGATCTCACCGCCTGCCCTCCCCCACATCCACTCACCCACTAGAGAGTCTGTTCTATGTCCTCAAGGTGATTGTTTCATATTAACAAGGCTGACAGCATGAGCACATGCTCCTAGTCCTGCATTTCTATATTTTCGTGGGGGGGCCAGATATTGTGATAGATCTGTGCTTATATGTGAATGTTCTTTATTATTCTAAATGCAGTTGCCCCAAGTCACTTGACCACCCTTTGATGTTTTGCTCGGAATTCTCTAAAATACACCCCTATGTGCTTCGTATTTGTAAACCCTTTTCCTAAAATGATACCTGAAAACTGTCCAGTTGTGTTGGTGATGATGACAGTGTCACAGCCAATTTTCACTTTGTTCCAACTCTTCCCCAGAACTGATTTACAATTTTCTGACCTTTTCCCAGGGCTCATCCATGATTCCCTGACCACATCCCCCAGATGTCACCTGCTGTCTTCCTGACCTTTCCTAGATCTGCCATTCTACTACCCTACTTCCCAGGTACCCTTACTTTCCTATCCCCCGTTGACCTTTGCCTGTCTACACCTTCTCCTCTAAACATCCATAACCTTTCTTTCCTGAGTATTCTGCATACCTGGTGCTAGCAGTCAAAGTGCATTCTCTGACTTTCCAGATTGTCTTTTTCAGCTCAACTTCGACTCATAAAGTATGGAGATAAGTTACACAAATGGAGGTTTATGTACCGTATATGGCAAAGTAATCTGCAAAGGTTAATATTTAACCCATAGTATTTGTATGAGATTCTATAGCATATTGCACCCATACTTTCCCAGAAATACAGTACAAGTGGTTCCTAGTCATGAAAGTGTTAAACCAACTCCACTTACCCCTCCTTCCACCCTCTCTTTCCTGTCTACAGTGTGCATGCTGGCAGCTGTTATGAGAGCAGTAAGAGGGTCACTGCCTGCAGTAGTACAGGGGATTCCCAAGCAAGGGAGATTAGTGTTACATGATGAAGTATAGGAAAATGTGTTTGTATGACCAGCTTATGAAAGTCTGGTGTCTTGCAGCATATGATTTACAATTCATATTTAATTAAAAGTGGCAGAGAAGATTAGAACTAATTTCCTCACGCTCAGGCCATATGATTCAACAGTAATGTACAGCATTGTAACGTGTAAAAGGACTCCTGCATCTTAGGGAGCAGGGGCATGTGCACTGTAGTTTGGACGTGCAACATGAACCTATATTGTAGACTGTGTGGTTCCTTCGAGCACCTCCATGTGTCTCAGTGTTTGCCATATAGGTGATTCTCCATGAGAAAAACCTGTGTATCTCCATATGATCCATACAGAGGCACATTATAGGCCTGTATACTGTCACATAACAGTGCAGTGCTTAGATGAGGTCCCAAATACCCTGGTGTGCTTGCTCTCTTAGAAATAATTCATACCTGTATGTCATTACTGTCAATTTACTCTGCCTCCTCAGAGTCAGATGGAAACCTGCAGTGGGTCCGGAAAGCCTTTTTACATTTTGACATTTTGTAATGTGGCCTTGATGCAAATAACAAAAAATCTGGAGAAACGTCTAGAAGGTCAACCATCACTGCAGCACTCTACCAAACTGGGCTTTGTGGCAGAGTGGACAGAAAGAAATCTTTCTTTACGAAAAAACACATGAAAGCCACCTGGAGTTTGCAAAAAAGTACCTAAAGGTCTTGTACTGTGAGAAACAAGATTCTCTGGTCTGATTAAACCAAGATTGAACCTTTTGGCCTCAATTCTAAAAGTTATGTCTGGAGTAAACCAAACACTGTTCATCACCTTCCCAATACCAGCACTACGGTGGTGGGAGCATCATGCTGTGGGGTGTTTTTCAGCGGCTGGGACAGGGAGACTTGTCAGGGTTGATGGAAAGCTGAATGGAGTAAAGCATACAGATATTCTTAATGAGAATCTTATCCATAGCACCAGGGCCCTCAGACAGACAGTCCCCATTCAACCTGACAGAGCTTAAGGCCGCCTGCAAACAGTTGGGTCGGATCCGGCAGCGAGAATTCTCGCCGCGGGACCCGACCCGAGCGCCTGCAGAGAGCAGCACGTACTCACCCGCGCCCCGCAGCTCCGGATCTTTCATGTGCCGGCTGCGGTTTGTTTGCCGCGCGAGGTTTCGCGCGGACAAACCGCAGCCGTCTGCCTAGGATTGCGTTTGCTAACGCAATCCTATGGCAGCTTCCAAGGGCAGAAATTCCGCGGGAAATCCCGTGCGGAATTTCCGCCCGTCTGCAGGCGGCGTTAGAGGAACTTCAAGGGAGAACGGAAGAAAATTCCGAAATCCATGTGTGCAAACCTCATAGCATTATACCCAAGTAGACTGGAGGCTGGAATTGCTGCCATAGGTGCTTCAGGTAAATACTGAGTACAGGGTGTGAATACTTATGCAAAATGTTAGTTTTCATTTTTGAAAAATATCTAAGATTCTGTTTTCACTTTGTCATTATTGGGTATTGAGTGCAGAACAATGGGGAGAAGCTTAAAACTTTTTTTAATTTGCAAAAGGCCACAAGATTATAAAATGTAAAAATAAATTAAAAGGTCTGATTTCTTTCTGGACCTACTGTATGTACCCCTAAACTGATCCCATTGTTTTCAATAGGAATCATTTAGAACAAAAATGTCCTTTTTTTACGACAGATGTTTTTAGCACCTTGTATGAACCCTTCCATTAGCCTAGATGATCAGGAAAACAAGCATTAATCCCTTCATGACATTGGACTACCTGTGAAGCAGCTATTGGAGGAGGCATTAAAGAAGACCTCTCACCTGCCCTCACATGTCTGTTTTAGTAAGTACATGTATTCCGCATTAAATCACAAATCTGGGGCATCTTTTCTTAGATCTCTGCATCCTACTCTTTTTCTGTTATTCCTCTGAGAAATTAACCAATTGACAGCTGGGTGTTACCATTTCCCTTGTTAATTAAGTGTCTCCCTACACAGTCTGACTTTGACAGTGGGAATGGTACCACCCAATTGTCAGTTTGTTCAATTATTTCCAGGAGGAATAAGTGTCACAATAGAGAGTTTTGGGAGAAGATACTCCACAATAGTAAGGCTTGGTTCACACAGGGCAGATTTGCCGTGGAAATTCCGTCCGGAGTTTTGCTGCAGCAGGTCTGCCTGTGGCCGCTAATCCCGGAATTAGCCAGACGAGGTTTGTCAAAAATCTCATCCACACGAGACGCCCAATCCGCCATGGCAAAGCCGGCACTGCGGTGTGGATTCCCCGGCCGCAGCATATCTATTTTTTTTCCCCGTTGCGTCCGCGCTGCTTTTTATGGGAGCGCCGGCTGCAACGGAAAAGCATGCGGCCAAGCTGCTCCAAAACCTGCTGCAAAGTGCCGCGGGTTTTGAAGCTGCGCTTCCTCAGCGGAAATCTTGCGTTTTTTCGCTGCAGCAAAACCGCGAGATTCCGCCATGTGAGAACCCAGCCTAAAAATGAAGACATCCTCCAGCACCCAAAACATGCATAAAAACCTATATTTTATTCCATGATATTAAAAAGCTATGCAGGAGCAAAAAAATGAAAAAACAAACAAGTTTATGCATTTTGAGCATGAACGCCTGGGCTGTTACTAATAGTGCTGTTCCAGGTTGCCAAGCGCCACTAAAAACAGTGTCTAGCTCCTAAATCACAGGTGAACAAAAATGAGTCACAAAAATCCAAAAGCTTAACTCCTTATTAACCAAATATACCAAACATTAGCAGAATTTTATATATATATATATATATATATATATATATATATATATATATAAAATAAAGCGGGGAGAGAGGATGAAGAAATAGAAAGAGAAACATATATGTATGTATGTCCTGGAAGAGTCAACACAGAGCTCAAATACAATATATGTGACATATTCGGCTCTACTACATCTCCATGGTTTAACCATTATGAAATAAGTCCTTACTAACTACCTCTCACTGTTAACTAATTTTTAGAAACCAAACACACAGTGGAGTTATATTCTACTTATTAAAACTGTATATACAGTATATTTATTAATACCACAATCATGAAAAATCTATTCACATGTTCAAATTGATTACACAGAGACACATACTGAATATAGCACCTTAGCCCATCCTGATGAAGCCAATAGTTTATGATATATTTTAGAAATACAGACTAGTGAATACAATTGAGAACCTTGCTATTAGAAGTGGAAAGAAAGAACAAAGACAAAAGTTTCAGAAGGAAAGTATGAAGTAAGAGACACCGATCACAAACTAAAATATTTCTACACAAATGCCCAGATCATGGGAAACAAACAAGGAGAATTGAAGCTCCTAACGCAGGAAGAGAAATATGATGTCATAGGCATCACGGAAACTTGGTGGAATGATACACATGATTGGAATGCAACGCTTGAAGGATACAACCTATTTATAAGAAACAGATTTAATAAAAGAGGAGGAGGTATTGCTTGTGTGTTAGGAAAGCATAGTACATCTACACAGAGATTAAAGCTTCAGAGCATGGTAATTCTGTAGAAAGTGGGTAAGAATATAAGGAGAGAACAGAAAATACACCATTGTAGGCATTTACTACAGGCCACCTGGACAAGCAGAAGATATTGATGAACTCTTTCTACATCAGAAGGCGAAGCTCTCAAAAAATAGGATGCAGTGATCATGGGAGATTTTAACTATCCAGACATTTTGTTGGGAATCTCTCTCAGGTAAAAGTAATGGATCCAACAAATTCTTATCCGCTCTTGCTGACAACTTTACTTTATCTTCCAAAAGGTAGAAGAGAAAGCAAGAGGATCTGCTATTTTGGACCTAATTCTTACCAACAGGAAGGGAATGGTTGAGGAAGTAAGGTTGTCTGGGGCCTTAGGAGGCAGAGATCATGTTATCCTGGAATTTTGGATAAAAGGGGAGGAAGACCTGAGAAAACCCAGACCTCAAGGTTGGATTTCAGAAAGGCAGATTTTAATGAAGTAAGGGAGAGGGTAGGAATGATTCAATGGCTGGATGTTCTTAAGGACAGAAATGTCCAAGAAGGTTGGAAAATATTGCAAAATGAGATTTTCAAAGCACAATCATTAATCCCTAAAATAAGGAGGAATGGGAAGCATTTAAAGAGACCAGGATGGATGAATGCAAAACCTAAATACATTCTAAAAATGAAGAAAATATGTTTATCAAATGGAAAGAGGGGGAATATTTAAAGAATAATATAATGTAGTCTGCAGAAACTGTAGAGCAAGTGTCAGAAAAGCTAATGAATTGAGGCTTTCAAGAGCAGCTAAAAGCAATAAAAATGATTTTGGGGGTTTGTCAAAAGCAAAAAAAAGTCAAAGATGCTATTGGATGTTTACAGGATGAAGATGGTGAATTGGATTAACATGATATTGAGAAGGTCAAACTTTTAAATTCTTATTTAGTATCTGTTTTTTCTCAGAAAGTAAATGTAACATCAGCTGATTGATCTTATGTTATTGAAGGAACAGAAGAATGCAGGCTATCTTTAAGCAGAGAGATGGTGAGGGAACACTTAGTTAACTTAAATGAATTCAAGTCTCTAGGTCCAGATGAATTACATCCTAGGATACTGGAGGAAGCAGCAGAGGTAACTGAACAACTCACCATAATTTTTGAAAATTTCTGGAGAACAGTAGAAGTCCCAGAAGATTGGAGAGCAACAAATATTGTCCCCATCTTCAAAAAAAGTGAAGATGGCAGACCCAGGAAACTACAGACCTGTGAACCTGACTTCTATTGCGGGAAAGATCTTTGAGCAAATTATTAAACAGCATGTATGCAAGTACTTGAATGAGAATGGAGTAATTAACCAGAGCCAGCATGGATTTGTAACAAACAAGTCATGCCAGACAAATGTAGTTTCCTTCTATGACAGAATCACCGACTGGGTTTATCAGGGAAATGCAGTAGATATAGTATATCTTGACTTCAGTAAAGCATTTGACAAAGTATCTTGTACCATCCTTATTGATTGTGATCAAATGTGGGATTGGCAAGACAACTGTAAGGTGGATTCACAACTGGCTGAGTGATCATGCTCCAAGAGTGGTCATAAATGACTGCACATTCAACTGGAATAATGTCTCAAGCAGGGTACCTCAAAGCTCTGTCTTGGGCCTAGTGTTTTTCAACGTTTTTAAACATTTATAAATGATCTAGATGAGGAAATTGATGGAAAACTGATCAAATTTGTCGTAGACAAAGCTAAGCGGGATAGCAAACCCTAAAGACGAGAGAGAGCGGATTCAAGCTGAACAGTGGGCAACGACTAACAGAATGGTATTTAACAAGGAGAAATGCAAAGTCCCACATCTGAGCAAGAAAAATTTAAAAAGCACATACTGAATGGGAGGAATTGGGCTAAGCAGCAGCACATGTCAAAAAGATTTGGGTATATTAATAGATCATAGACTAAACATGAGTCAACAATGTGATGCAACAGCAAAAAAAACCAAAACACAATTCTGGGATTCATTAAGAGAAGCATAAAGTCTAGATCACGTGAGATAATTATCCCCCTCTACTCTTCCTTAGTCAGGCCTCATTTGGAATACTGTTTCGAGTTCTGCCCCCCCCCCCCCCCTTCCCTTTGAAAAGCCATCGACAAACTGCAGCAAGTTCAGAGAAGAGCTACCAGGATGGTGAGCGATCTGCTAACCATGTCCTATGAGGAACGGTTAAAGGATCTGGGAATTTTTAGCTTGCAAAAAAGAAGGCTTTGAGGGGGATTAATGAGTGGAACAGGTTGCCATGGGAGGTCGGACAGACATCTGCCTAGGATGATTTAGTGAATCCTGCATTGAGCAAGGGGTTGGACCTGATAACTCTGGAGGTCCCTTCAATTCTATGGAATACTATCACCCAGCTTATTGTATGTGCGGAATTCAGCATTATACAGTTGCGTAACAGATCTACATATATACTCATTAAATGCTGTGCTATAAAATAATCTGTATAAACAGAATAAGTCCATAGCAAGGTTCAAAATAGTAGCATTATAAATATATGTATAATGCCTCCCAAAACGAATAAAAAATGCAAATAAAGTCGATGATGGCATAATCAACACTACATAGTCAGAAGCATGTGTGTTATGTGATTATCAGGTTTGGAGTCATGCGCTCCATATCTGCAGTGTGCATGCATTGTTTGATGCTCAGCAGGTAGACCTCATCATTTGGAGCACTATAAGGGAAGAGTGGATAGGTTGGCACACATGCCCCTGAGAAATTACTACAAAATGCATGTCGCAGAGCTTGGTGCCTGTGATGAGGCCACTATATGGGTATGGAATTGTTATATTATTCTGCTTTATAGGATTCTATAGACAGCTTCTGACTCTGTAAAGTTGTTTAGAACATCATTGATTGTATTTGCACTTTGTATTCTTTTTTCTGGAGTTGTTATACTAATATTTATAATGCTCCTATTTTGAACCTTTACTATGGGGTTAGGGTGGTTTCAAATCTGCATTGGAACCTCTGTTCGAATGTTCCCTTGCAGATCCGGCACTGAATACCGGAAGAAAAAGCACTGTATGCAGCACTTTTTCTTCCGGCTAAAGCTGTGCAGTCAATGTGGTCTGTTCAGTGCTGTTCGGTTCCTTCCTAAGGCCTCATGCCCACGGGGAAAATCAGGCCCGCTACGGATTCTCCATTGAGGCATAGCTGTAACAGAGCAGAATATGCCAGATGTTAAAAGTGTTGACCTTCAAATCTACAACAACTTGTTATGTCGATCTTGAATGGGACCACTAAAAGCTTACTACATTATATATTATGAGATTTGACAATAAAGTCCTATCCAGACAATTTGGCCTTGCTCCATTCGTATATTTACCACAATAGAGACTGCCTGATGACTAACTAATCTCAGAACACAAAATATGAAGCATACGTGTTACTGACATAGCCACTTGTGCCATTAAATGCAGGAGAACTAAGCACATCATGCATCAACATATACATGTAGCAGAGAGGAAAAAGAAAAAAAAAAAGGATACTGTAATTTAATTTTATTATGATATACTCTGCCAGCTTATCTTAGTCCTAATTAACAGTAAAAAACTGCTTACTATATTGTATGTTTAGAAATTAAATAATAAAAATCCCACACAAATAGTTCAGCTCTTCTACATCCAAACACTCCACAATAAAGACTACCTGATAAATAACTCCTCTCTGGAATCAATAGAGTATATTAATTGTTAATACTGCCCTCTCTTGGTACAAATCAATTCGGACAAGTCTACCACTGAGCTAAGCCAAAACAGGGCCTTGTGCTTACACTGTGCATGTGATACAATGTATGAAGCTAGTTTTATGAACCAGTGATGCTCCACAACTGTGACTTCATGGGGAATACTGACACTGCTGAGACGGACAGGTCCTCTTTAACCCCTCCATTACCCTAGGCCACAAAGGACGCAGACATTAAAGCTTCCATTACTCTAGGGAAGCATAAATTAACCCCTCAATTACCCAGACAATCAAGAATGGCAACCATCAAGGAAATCTGAAATTAGCCTATAATATTCTATTGCCTTCTTTTCTGTTGTCTGAACTTGGGCGCATCTTTTTATCCACAAATCTGGTTGTAATATTTGAAGACCTGTTATATATAAGAATGCACCAATCTGCAAGCAAATGTTCTATAAAAACGTGGACTAATGATGACTCAAAGAAAGATATTATATATCTAGTATGTACAGTAATATTTCATGTAAGTAAAGTATAACTAAAATTGTTGTAAAAACCAAGGTTGATGTCTATATTTGTGATTGGTCCTTTCTGGCATCCTTGGTATTTTAACAGAAACATGAAGGCTAAATAACATCAGCAATGTAGCTTTCTATACCACTGTCTAGTTGTGGTGAGAACTTGGAAAGGAGGCTGGAGGCCTGAGCCTCTAAGGCCTCATGTCCACAGGCGGGTCGGATTCTGCATACGAGAGCCCGCAGTGGAATCTGACCCTGCCCGCGACCAAGGATGGTGCATACCTATCCGGGTCTTCTTTTTTCTCTACTGCGGATGTGTGCAGAAGCGCCGGCCAGCCCACATGTGTAGTAGAGCTTTGTAGTAAACTTCTGCTTTCCTGCAGAATCTGTGTGCCCATCCACAATTGACATTGCAGATGGGCCACAGATTGGACGGCTTCCATAGACTTTAATGGATTGACTTGAACTGTGGATCGTCCGTGTGGGTGCCCCGTGGACCTTGGGCCTAAGTGTCTAACATAGATATAATAGGCACTAGCTACTGTGTTGCTCTGGCTTATAGAGGAGATAACAAACAGGGATCCACCATCCTTATGAGGTCCATATGTCTAAATACATTAGAGCATATGGTTCTGATGGGACAACCCCATCTAAAGGGCTACTCTGGTGATTTTCTTTTTATTCATTAGCGAATCCCCCCAGTATACATAAGTGAACTAGTGTTACCTTGGTTAGGCCGGCTGCACGCGTCCAGGTCGAGTTCCGCATGTGGGAGCCCGCAGTAGAATCCGACCTTGTGCCCAGCCAGCATCCACGCGTACTTCACATTCTTTTTCTGTACTGCGGATGGTCTTTACGCGTTGCCGTTGGACATGCACAGTGCAGTTTTGTTTTTTTTAAGTCCCTGCTTTTCACGCTGGTACCTGCAACCTTTCCGCAGTGTCAATGCGGAAGAGCCGCAGGTCAGACGGCTTCTATTGACTTCAATGGAATCCGTCAGTGCGGAATCCGCACTGAAATAATAATCTTTATTTGTATAGCACCAACTTATTCCGCAGCGCTTAATAGCTGAAAGAGAGCATGCTGATATTATTTTTCATCCACTAGTGGAAATCGCAATTCACTTCAGCTTGTGTGCAGGAAAAAACGCTTTTCAATAGCATGCTATGGGCAGCATTTGCTGAAGAATTCGGAAGCAGATTCCGCAATGCAATCCAACCATGTGCAGCTGGCCTAAGGTATTCTTTTCTATCTGAAACTCCTGGCTTCCTTTTCCTCAGATGGTCATGTGATCTCAGTTCTGACCAGCTCAGGTCTACTTGGGATTGTGCTGTCTGAAACTAATTAGTTTCTCAGCCTGTGTGATGCTACTATATGGACCTTATCACAGAAGCTGCCTATAGGAGGACACAGACACTTTTATTAGTCCCCCTGCACACGGGCAGAAATTCCTCTGCTGGATTTCCTGCAGAATGTCCGCCCGTGGACTCTGCCATAAGAGTGCAATAGAAAATGCAATCCTAGGCAGACGGTAATCCTAGAATTCTCGCAGCGGGATCTGACCCGGCCATCTGCAGGCGGCCTTACAGTTCCTGATGATGATCCTAAAACTCTGGTCACTCAGTTATAATAGAGGAAATCACATTTCATCCTCCTGACTGTACACTTATGGTCTGTAGATTATTTAGGTGAATATAGAAGGCAATGAAAATTAAACTGTCCCCCCAGCAGACGGAAATAGTACAACCTCTAGTTAATGCCGTGCAGATGTATTATGATATTGATTTGAAAGTGAAAGCAAACATCTCACCATCAAGATGGTGTCTGATCAGCATTAGAAAGGGGGCATAACTACACAGACGAAACCTCCAGATTGGGACAAACAGTCAGGTGTGGGGATGGAAAGGTGTATTGCATCCGTAGGGCGATGTATTGTTTTGCTGTTTATTTTCCTTTTGATCATTTATCAGACTTCTTTAATTATTTAAATCAGAAAAGAGAGTATTATTATTTAGTTTTATATACTACATTTTCTCTGTGAAGCCGCTCTGCCCTGAAGTAGGATGATACTGTTATTTTATAGGCCCACAGCAATGTTATATTTGAGAAGGCAAGGACAATTGGTACTTGCTCCTGCCTTTTCTACTGCATCGTTAGATTTGAAATTGTAGAACGTTGCCTTTTTAGGGACATCTGAACCAAATTGTTCTGGTACTTGCTGATTGCAACAAGTTCTGCTGTTGATGCTTGATGTAGTACTAATATGACTCCAATTTAAATGAATGGGAAGGGGGTGGAATAGGCACAGTCATCAATTGCATGGTTATGCCACGTGGGGCTCTCTCTTTATTAGTGAAAGAGTTAGGATGGTATTACATGCAGCGTTTTTTCCTGCATAACACATTCTGAGTGCTGCCACCATCTGAACTTGACTGTTCAAACAATAACACAAGTCCAAGTGCTGGCCGCAATCATTGGAGCTGCGCCTGCATTTTGCTCGTAAGAAACGTTGTAATACGCCTAGACCAGGAGACAAAGTTAAATTTTTTTTTACTTGCAGAGATATTTTTAATTTTCTCTAGTAGTGTAAGGCTGGGTTCACACAGGGCAGATTTGCCTTGGAAATTCTTTCGGAGTTTTAAAGGGGTTGTCCCGAGGCAGCAAGTGGGTCTATACACTTCTGCATGGCCATAATAATGCACTTTGTAATGTACATTGTGCATTAATTATGAGCCATACAGAAGTTATAAAAAGTTTTATACTTACCTGCTCCGTTGCTGGCGTCCTCGTCTCCATGGTGCCGACTAATTTTCGCCCTCCGATGGCCAAATTAGCCGCGCTTGCGCAGTCCGGGTCTTCTCCTCTTCTCTATGGGGCTCCGTGTAGCTCCGCCCCGTCACGTGCCGATTCCAGCCAATCAGGAGGCTGGAATCGGCAATGGACCGCACAGAAGCCCTGCGGTCCATGAAGACAGAGGATCCCGGCGGCCATCTTCAGCAGGTGAGTATGAAGACGCCGGACCGCCGGGATTCAGGTAAGCGCTGTGCGGGTGGTTTTTTTAACCCCTGCATCGGGGTTGTCTCGCGCCGAACGGGGGGGGGGTTTAAAAAAAAAAAAAAACCCGTTTCGGCGCGGGACATCTCCTTTAATGCGGCAAATCCGCCTGCGGCCGCTAATCCTAGAGTTAGCCAGCTATGTGGACGAGATTTGTCAAAATCCGTCACGGCAAAGCCGGAGCTGCGGTTCGGATTCCCCGGCCGCAGCATGCTAAGAGCAGCGGGTTTTGAAGCAGCGCTTTCCCGGGAGAAATCTCAAGTTTTTTCGCTGCGGCCAAGCCATGAGATTTCCCGCGGGATTCCGCCCTGTGGGAACCCAGCATAACTGCTACTTTTGTCAGGAAGTTCATTAAAAAGTGATACAATATATGGCTGAACTTCCTGTTAAACCCTCCTATTACCAACTTTGTCTATGTGCTAATTACTGTACTAATGTATGGTCAATTTATACTTTTTGGGCTGACATTCTCCACTTTCAGGCTAGTTACTGTCAGCAGCATGCTAGTATGCTATCCGTTAGTTGCCTGATTCCCATCTTTGTTGACTTTTCCCATGTTACAGCTGTCCATAGTTGTTTGCTTTCTCCATCACCTTTTATTTATACCTAGTATAGGACATGCAGTGGTTTTAGTTTCACACTCTCCACCATACATCATTTAAGTCTATTTTCCTTCTCTCCTGTTTTAGTCTCACTGACCCGTCTATCATATATGTTTCTACCAACCACTGTTCCCTAAAACTTTTACAATAATTGGTTTAATCTGCTGCAACACATTTTACATAAGCACTGAACTGAATTACCATATTGTAAAGGTGTCTACATTTTTCTGCTGGCATTTTATACGAGAAATCCACTAATTGTTTCTTTCCGAAACTTGCTCTTACTAGCTACATAGGTTTTCTCATCTAAGTTCTTCAACCTAAAGGTTTGCAGTTTAAATATAGATACATTCTATATAAAAGTAAATTTGTAAATTTCGTTACTTATTCTATACTAATTCTGGATTATAGCCCAGAGCTGCATTCAAAATGTTGCTGGTCATCATTGGAAACCTATGACAACCTGCTATTCAGTCCCTTGTAATGTCAGTTAGTTTTTCCTATGCCAAATTACTGTACAGTTTCTTTTGTAAGTACTTTGTGTTCCAGAACGCAAGTCACTGGAGGAAGCTTAGTGCTGACATTAAAGAGAATCTTTCACCTACTTGTAGCCCTATCAGCTAAGCTTGTGGGCTTAAAAATAGGCGACCCACTGAGTCCGGAGATGTAAGTGGTATACTTACCTCCCGCATCATTCGTTGGTGTGAGGGCTGGAAGCTGCCACTGCAGTGCATTGAGCGGCGCTGCTAAGCAGTCCGCTCGTTATAACATTAGAATGGGGAAACTACATACTGCCCCGCTTAATGCACAAAGCGGTGGCTGTCAGCGCTCACATTGGGGGAATGATGGGAGAGGTAAGTAGCACTTATATAGCTGGAATCAGCAGGTCACCTGCTGTCAGCCCATAAGCTTAGCTGATAGAGGTAATAGATGACAGATTCTCTTTAGAGGGGTTGTGCGAGATTAGAAAAATATAAATGTTTTCTTCCAAGAACGCCACCACACCTGGCCACAAGTGGTGTATTGCTGGTGTTGAGCCTTATTAAAGGGGTTGTCTAGGGTTAGAGAAACAGGATTGCTTTCTTTCAAACACAGCACCACCCTTTTCTGCAGCTCTGTTTCAGTTCACTTAAATGGAGCTGAGCTGCAATACCACACACAACCATATGGACAAGGGTGGTGCTGTGTTTGGAAGAAAGCAGCCATGCCTTCATAAGCCTGGACAACCACTTTAACTGAAGATGAGCTACAATTCCAGACATAACCCATGGACAGCTGAGTTGCTTTTTTGGGAAGAAATCTATTATACTTTTCTAATCCTGAACAGTGGTTTTAAGCCAGCTAGGATTTCTGGGAGATTTCTTCTCTGGAGCCCCCAAAGTTGGAATTGCAGCTGTAGGCTATGATAATGCATGTATTTACAAAATTATTACATTTTTCAATCTAGATGAATTCTGTATACATTCTATGAACAGCATATGGAGGTAAATGGATGCTTTCACTTTCATAAAAATGTAACATTTTGGGTGCTTATTTGTGTAGTTTTTTAAGAGAAGTGTCAGATGTGAGTGGCTGAGTCAATTTTTTTTAAACTTGCTTTTTATTCCTCTAGGTACAAATCAAATGAGGAGTATGTTTATGTACGAGGCCGTGGCCGGGGAAAATATGTGTGTGAGGAGTGTGGGATCCGTTGCAAGAAGCCAAGCATGCTAAAGAAACATATTCGCACACACACAGATCACCGGCCATATGTGTGCAAGCACTGCAATTTTGCCTTCAAAACCAAAGGTAACTTTTTTTTTCCTTTTTGCTGAGGAATCTGTCTCTAGTTTTACACTTTAACACTTAAAAATAGAGCACTTAAACAAGGCCACCATCAGCTGCTTTTGGCAGAGATGTGACCACAGGAATGTACAGCATCAGAAATTAGCTGTTTATAATTGTAGATTTTTTTTCAGGGAATTTAACTAAACACATGAAATCCAAAGCACACAGCAAAAAGTGCCAGGAATTGGGTTTATTGCCACCGTCTCTTGCTGAACTGGATGCAGAGGAAGGTACTGTATTTTATTTTCCTGTTTTGTAAGGGATTTGGCACCCTGGACAAATCACTGTCAGCATGGTGAATGGCAGAGCAGAAAGAACCTGATAGCTTTCCAGACATATGTCTTTCAAATACACTACGTTGAAAGAAGTGTTGGGAAACACATAGAAAATGATGAAATTGGATTTTGTTTACATTTTAATAAGGTGTTGGGCTGCCTTTGGCCTCAATGAGTGCAGTAATCCTTCTGGGAATGCTTTCCACCAAATCCTGATTAGATGTGATGAGGGGGATGATGGGCGTTTTGGCTGTGCATCGATAGAGCAATTCTAGTTCATCCCAAAGATGATCGATGAGATTGAGATCCAGACATTGGCCTGGCCACCAAACTTTGCAGAAGTTCTTCTCTGAGCAATCCTCATCACTGCGTGCTGTATGACATGGTTCTCTGGTACAGCTCCTTGGCTCGACCAACATGACAAAGTATTGCCACAGGATAGGTAATGTCAAATTATCCAGAATGTCTCTGTACCCATTGGCGTTAAAGGGTGGACTTTACTATAACTGGTAGCCCTAGTTCTTCCCAGTAGAGACACCCCCACACCATAACAAAACCTCCTCCAAACTTCACTGTTGAATGATGCAGTTGTGTAGAAACCGCCCTCCAGACAACCGCTACACCCAACTGAACGGAAGATGGTGTACTGTGATTCAGCTGACTCCAACCATTTTTTCAACTCATTTTCAGTCCAAGAATAAAGGTCCTTTTGCACACAACGATTATTGCTCAAAATTCACTCAAAAGCCATCTTTTGAGCCATAATCGTTGCTTGTAAATGTGCCAATCTTTCATTTTTCTGCCGAACGATGTTTTTATGTTCAGCATAAGATAGAAGAGCTGATAGCAGGGACTTAACACTGTGTTCTCCGCGGGGAGCGCTGATAACATTGTCTCAGCTGTCAGCCCCGTGGCAGAACAAAGTGAATGTCTTCAGAAAACAGACCACCCATGGCTCACCCGCATTAATAAGCTACTAATTGGCATTAGTACTAGGGATGAGCGAGCGTACTCGGAAAAGCACTACTCGCTCGAGTAATTTGCTTTATCCGAGTATCGCTGTGCTCGTCCCTGAAGATTCGGGTGCCGGCACGGAGCGGGGAGCTGCAAGGGAGAGCGGGGAAGAACGGAGGTAAGATCTTTCTCTCCCTCTCTCCCGCCCGCTCTCCCCTGCTCCCCGCTGCGACTCACCTGTCAGCCGCAGCGGCACCCGAATCTTCAGGGACGAGCACAGCGATACTCGGATAAAGCAAATTACTCGAGCGAGTAGTGCTTTTCCGAGTACGCTCGCTCATCTCTAATTAGTACCAAGTAGTAGTCTATGCAAAATGATCACTCAAAAGCCATCTTTTCAGCGATTATCGTTGTGTGTAAATGGGCCCTAACTCTCCAAACACTCTTGTAGGTGTCTCTATGGATGGTTCTGGCACTAATGGATGTTCCAATGGCCTGTAAGACCCCTAAGCGAGTGTTGTGGCAGACCTTTTATTTTTTTCTAATAATTAATAAAGTCTTTTTAAAACCTGATTTTTAAATTTTTTTGGAACTTGCAATAGTTTGATCGCTGCTGCAGTATGATGTGATGCCTTAGTATTATAGTAAACTGCGATCTGACAGGCAGTCAGTCTATCAAGCCACGTTACACGCATGGCTTGATAGGCGATCAGCCATGGAGGGCTGGGGGGGGGGGGGTCTTCAAAAGACCCTAGGCTGCCAGGACAACAGAACAGCACCTTGCTATCTTATCATTGGGTGCCGTTCAGGACCCCACAAAACCGATCAGGGGATTTAAATGCTGCTGTCAGAACTGACCGCAGTATAAACAAGGTTATTAGCCATGATCAGCACTAACACTGAATGTTGCTGTTGCTAGTGGGCATCAGCTGTGAGAAACAGCTGGCATCCGCATTACGTGGAGCGGGATTGGCTGCCAGTCTCCCTTCATACAAACCACAAACGCACAGGATGTAATTGTACGTCCTGTGTTGGTAAGGAGTTAAAGGGAACGTATTATTAGGTTTAACCGTTCTATACAATCTGTTGTACTATATCAGTAACTAAGAAACCCTTCTAAATCTGCTGCTTTCACTGGCCACCATCTCCATGTACCTATGTAAAAGGACTTCATAAAAGTCTGGCGTTTTATGCTAATTTGCTCCAAACAGTCCTGTAGACGGACCTGCACCACTCCAGCCACCAGGAGTCTTCTCTGTAGTCCAGCCCCTCTGGTTGTGATAGATGTGGATGATTTTCTTTACATCATCCACAAGTCAGTGAAGATGTTGACGTCCTGGAAGTCACTGTGGTACCAGGGCACAAGGCTGATGAGTCTGCGCACAAAAAAGTAGGCTCCTCTGCATGCATTGGACTTCCAGGACATTAGTCAGTTCACAGGCTTGTGGATGACATAATAATATAATAATCTTTATTTGTTTAGCAACAACTTATTCTGCAGCGCTTTCGAGGCACAGCACAAACAACACAAAATTTACCTAAATTACAAAAGTTACATGTGGTATTCAATTATTTGGAAACAAAGGGGGTTGGGTGATACAGAAGATACAAGGGCAGGCAGTAGAGTAAGGGGGAACACAGCAATGCGATGATAACATGTAATATACAGTTTTTAGGACACAAACGGGGTGGGGGTAGTACAGGAGGTATTGAGCAGAAAGTGTACATGATGGGCAAAAGTGGAAAGCCATAGGGAGGGGCAGGGGGGCTGGATCAGAAGGTTTGGTATGCTACTTTGAAGAGGTGCGTCTTCAAGGCACGTCTGAATTTCAGTGTGTCATGGATTGTCCAGATGGGGTAGAGTGTTCCAGAGGGTTGGTGCTGCTCTAGAGAAGTCCTGGAGGCGAGCATGCGAGGTTCGTATTAGAGGGGTGTTTAGTCTGAGTGTGTTAGCAGATTGGTGTGCGCAAGCTGGGTGATGTATGGACAGGAGGGAGGCCGTGTACGGTGGCACAGGACCATGGAAAGCATTGTGGTGAGGGTGATGAGTTTATCATCATCCACATCAATCACAGGCAGAGAGGCTGGGCTACAAAGAAGACTCCAGGTGGCTGTAATGGTCTGGGTATACCCACCGGAGTGCTCAAAGCCATTTGGCATAGAGCATGGGACTCTTCTGAGGTGCATTTTTTATAATTTGCTAGGGTGATGACCAGTAAAAGCATCAGGTTTATTTATTACTGATATAATGCAGAATGTCTTAGAATTGTTAAACCTGAGGGCAGGTTCTCTTTAATACTGAGATTTCATGTCACCTTTGATTGCTATTTATAAATGTCTGCAATGTAAATTTTGTAATTATCCAATAAACCTTTTTTTTTAAAAAATATATATTGCATCTTATAACATTACAGAGTTTTAGAAATTAATTTCAGCGCTTAAAGTCTCTTCCAGTGTTTTAGTTCTTCTAGTTCAAGATTAAGACTGTGATGTAATCGGTAATCTAAAATCTGATGTTCTTCATTATATGGCTGTATATTGATACTTATCTAATGGACTAGAGGTTTTTCAGTATTGATGCTAGAATTATTTCTAACTTATTTATGTATTTTACAGGGACAAGTGATGAGCGATGGCTAGAGAGTGATGTAGTAGAAGAACATCAATTCTCTGATTTGGAAGATACAGATGATGAAGATGATTCTGATGGAGAAGAGGATGATGAGGACGATGATGAAGATGAAAGTCAGGAAGAAAAAAATCCAGATCTCTCACCGAGCACTGCCACTTCTTATTCACCTAATGAGCCAAGACAAAACCCAGACAGTGCAGATACCACTTCTGTTTGCCAATTTTCTCCTCGACAATTACAGACTTCTGAGTCTTCTGGAAAAGATTCCCAAGCACTGTTGGTATCTGATCAGTTAATGTCTCAAGAGCTGATATCTCGTAAACAATGGTCCCCTGGTAAAGAACTAGGGGGTATTCGGGCAGGTCCATCTAGAAGACATCTTCTTCAAAAGAGAGAAAGCTTACCAAAATGCTTTTCACCCATAGGCTGTACCTCACCCCGCAGGGGGATGTCACCATGCCAGCGCTTGCCGTCAGCTAGAGAATTATCTCCACTACGATGTGTTTCTCCTCAGCAGCTATCTCCACATCGTAGTCTTTCACCAAGGGCTTACATGTCCCCAGAGCGGGGATCTTCCCCACCAGTCCGACATTTATCTCCCACCAGTGAAGTCACAAGTCTGCGTTATGCAGCTTTTAGAGTTGGACTAGCTTCACCACCACGGTACCCATCTCCTGGGAGAGAAGAGCCTCATCTTACAAGATCAGATGCTCCGACCCACTCCAAAGCTCAGCGTGCAGTATTTCCATCTAGAGCTCATCCTCATGGGACTTCGGAACCTCTGGAGACTTCAGAGACCAAGGTAAGGAGGAACAAGGTGAGAATTTTGAAAAGTTGGAACAGTTAATTTTAATTGTGTTTTTAATTTGTATGTATGCAGACCACACAATCTCTAATTAGCAAAAATAACAATTAATAACAATTATAGATGGGCTTGAATTACATGATTGCATTATCAGCCATGGACTTTTTAATATTTGCTAAAAAATGTTCCTCATAATCTTAAATGGTTAAGTGAATCTTAGATTGTGGATGTACTTAAAATGCCCAAAACTATATAAAATCTATATATTCGCTGCGGCATCTGACAGGTGACATCACCGGACCAGAAGACCTAGTGGCATCTTGTAAATCTGTCATGTGGAAGCCACTGGCAGGCTTACGGGATGTCACTGATAGCACTCTGTTCAGCCTCCTATTGGCTACAGCAGTCACAACCCATGTGACCGCTGCAGAGCAAGTAAACAGAAGACTGGAAGAGTATAGCAGAGGTGGGGCAGCAGCATGGCAAGTAAGGGGGTATTTATTTTTTTACATCTATGTCAGCCCCCCCCCCCCCCCCCCCCACTGCCAGCAATGTTTATTATGTCAGAAACCGGCTGTTCTAAAAGGAATATTCCAGTTTCAGCATAGAAAAGTTATTCTTTGTATAATGACAAGTCATGCAGTTTTCCTATATATTTTCTGTATTAATTGCTCAAGGTTTTCAGGATCTCTGCTTCCAGTAAATAAAAATGTATTGGTCATGTAAAAGAAAAAATGGTACACGACTTGTTACATGGCTGTAATGGACTGTGCATTTGTGTGTCCATCAAAATGATCAGGACAGCTTTATATCCATTAGAGTAAATGAACTGAATGAGAGCAAGCAGAGATCTTAAAGAGAACCTGTCAATTTCCTACAGCACCATAAACTTATACTCATTCGCTCATTGGTTCCTGTACTGTCACCCGCTGGAGTATACGCGCCACATGAGACTCGGATACAAGTCTATGGGAGAGCGCACGCATGTCAATCTGAAAATAGTCAGATTTTTGAGCAGCACAGGGTCCAGGGAGTGAGTCAATATAAAAAATACATCACCTGGCTTCCTGTCACTTCCGCTAACAGCACCATAACTTAGTTTATGGTGCATGTTGAAAGGTGACGGGTTCTCTTTAATAAAAAACAAACAAAGCCATTTCGATATAACATCCCAGCTTAGTAGGGAGAGCAATATGGAGGACTCCCTAGGCAGCCAACCCTGTGGGGAATCATTCAGATTTCTGTGCTCCCCCTGGAATTTAAACAATAATCATCCCATGTGAACGTATGCAGCAATTGAATGAGAATTGCTCAGTCGTTCAGTTTCTGGAAGTGAGCGGAGGGAGAACAATATCCGGCCGGCTCCACTTCCACTTCGGCAGCACTGTGAGCGAATTATAATTATATTGGGACCCTGCCCTTTGTCTTTAATCTCAGTGTTCCCCAACTCCAGTCCTCAGGGACCCCCAACAGGTCATGTTTTCAGGATTTCCTCAGTATTGCACAGGTGATGTAATTATTGTTGGTGCCTCAGACATTGCCACAGGGGTTCTTACTATAGGATATCCTAAAAACATGACCTGTTGGGGACCGACCCCTGTTTTATCTGATACTCTGAGGATCTCTAAGTGTTTCCTGATTTTTACTACGCCTGCGGACTATAATGGGGGGCACCTACTTTCCGCTCAGATGCCTGGTTTTGGGCTGCAAGAAAAAGCGCTGCATTCAGCTTTTCCTTCCAATATTTGCAGCCGGATCTGCAACCTCTTGCTAGAGGTTCTGATGCAGATGTGAAAGCACTCTTAGCACGACTTTATAGGAGAGCCTATGTAGACTCCAGCTTCTTAGATAGTGAATACACATATATGTCATGATAGGATGAGACAACCTATGTCCGTTGCTCTAGGCTTCTCATAGGAGCCCTCATTTTAATTCAGATTTTTCTTTTGTTGGGTGCCTTTTATTTAAAGATCGCAAAGGTTATGTTTTAGGGATTACAATCTAATAGTGCTAAAACCTATAGGCTCAGCACTAGATGTTGTCCTATTGGTCACACCCTTTGGAGGTTTCCTTTTAAAAAGCATAACAAAAATAATACAAAGCATTTATTGGAAAATTATAACTTTTCAATAGACAATAATATTTATTTGCTGAAATCAATATATCCGTTTAGGCTTCTTGTCCACAGGCGGGTCGGATTCCGCAGCGGGAGCCTGCAGTGGAATCCGACCTTGCTCACAGCCGAGGACCCTGCTTACCCATCCGAGTCTTCTTTTTTTCTCTACTGCGTATGTATGTGGAAGTGCCGGCCGGCGCACATGCGCAGTAGAGTTTGAAAAAGAAAAAAAAACTCCTGCTTTCCCGCGTAATCTGCGGCCCATCCACAATGTAAATTGCGTATTGGCCGCAGATTGTACAGCTTCTACTGAAATGGAGCATGCTGCGATTTGATTTTCACACCCAAAGGTCCGCAAATCAAATCCGCATGCTTTAATTCAGTTGCGGATGCCCATGTCTCCCTATGGGCGGCTTGAATTTGCGGATCATCCGTGCAGGTGCACCACGCGGATTCCGCAATTCAAATCTGCCCGTGGTCATTGGGCCTTTATTATACTTCTTTCCAACCTTCATTTTGAAATGTTACTTTACAGATTGGTTCTAGCATAATTGATGGCATTCAATCATGTAGTGTTAGTATGTAGAATATAGACCTCACAACTTTTACTTCACCAACAAATCATTTACAAAGTCAGCAAATTGTATTTTAGTAAAGAAATGGAAGAGTGATGTCCTGAAAATTATATCACACTAGATACATCAGTTTCTTATTTCCATCATGTGATTTTCTAGACAGAACCAAAGTTAATTTTACAGGCGTATATCTGAAGTGCAGTACTAAATATATGCAAGGAAGACACTTAAAGACTATGTACACATTTGCACAGAAATTTTTTATTACTCATTTGCTTTCTAAATGTAAAATTAAGACCGTTTTCATCAAAACTTTCTTACCATTTTATTGCTGTAGAATCTGTGCAACTCCATTACATAGCTGGCTATCTGTTGCTTTTAACAGATCCAACAGCTTACTGCTTTTGACTGTTGTCAGTCAGGGCTGTTGTCAACTATGCCCTCACTTCTCTCACATTAGCAGTGTTCGACATTGTACATAGCAGACTAAGCCAGGCTGTAATAGTCTGCATGGGGGGAGATCACACAGGCTGCACCAGTGTAGGCCCAATGTCCAGGGTGCCCATAGCTTTTAAGTGATTCTGGTATCATTTTAAAGAGAACATATTTAAGATTGCTCTTTGTATTATAACATGTCTATAGTAGAGATGAGCGAACGTACTCGGATAAGCACTACTCGTCCGAGTAATGTGCTTTATCTGAGTATCGCTGTGCTCGGGGCTAAAGATTCGGGGAGCGCCGCTGCTGACAGGTGAGTTGCGGCGGGGAGCAGGGGAGAGCGGGCGGGAGAGAAGGAGAGAAAGATCTCCCCTCCGTTCCTCCCGGCTCTCCCCTGCAGCTCCCCGCTCCACGGCGCTCCCCGAATCTTTCAAGACGAGTACAGCGATACTCGGATAAAGCACATTACTCGGACGAGTAGTGCTTATCCGAGTACGTTCGCTCATCTCTAGTCTATAGGGTTGCATTAGGCCGATGGAGGGCCAAAGAGTGTCCTTTCAGCTTCCATTTGACAGGTATACATCACTATACCACAAAAACAACATCCAGTTAAAACTTTAAATATATTAACTGTATACTTTTGGGCTCCTGCCCACGGACGGATATTTGCTGCGCAATCCGCGATGGGCGTCCGCACCGTAGAACCGCAGCAAATTGTGCCCATCTGCTCACTTACAGAAACATAGTAACATAGTATGTAAGGCCGAATGAAGACATTGTCCATCTAGTCCAGCCTGTCTATCCTACTGTGTTGATCCAGAGGAAGGCAAAAAACCCCAAGGCCAGAAGCCAATTAGCCCTTATGGGGGAAAAATTCCTTCCCGACTCCCTAATGGCAATCAGACTGTTCCCTGGATCAACCCCTAATAGTTCCTACCTGCCTATATACCAGGATTGACCCTAAACCAATCGCAGTTTCTGCAAGCGGAGACAAAAATTGCAGCATGCTCCATTTTTTTTGTGAATTCCACGTAGACGGCTTCCATTGAAGTCAATGGAAGTCGTCCGATCCGCGGCCCTTCCGCAATCACATTATGGAAAGGTTGCTCGTCTCGCATCATCGCTAGGCGATGACGCAGGAAAAGCAGACTTTTTTTTTTTAATTCTGCACTGTGCATTTTCGACTGCTCGCCGTGCAGACCATCCGCAGTACAGAAGAAAAAGTAAGTAAACAGGTACATGCGGACGCCGCTGCTGGCAGAGCCGGATTCCACTGCAGTATTTCACATGCGGAATCTGGCTCTGCAGTGTACAGGGGGCCTTTGTCATAATGCAATCTATGAGTGTTGGGTTCCACTGTGTAGCATTCATCAATTGGCTTCCGTTTAACATAAATGTCCTGTTGTATGTGTTAAACAGAGGCAATAAATGTGATGTGAACAGAGCCTAATTAAGTGGATGCTTCTGAACCTGCAGGATGGCACACCAGATGGGAATTTGAGGTGCTATTCAAAAACAAGTGCTGATTGACTATGTGATTCAAACACACCAAGGAACCACGAGTCAAGGCTCTTATGCGCCAAATAGAATCAGCTTCAACCATATGGTGCCCCTTGGCTAATCAGGTGCATGTAATTAGAATACTGCATATGCCTTTGAACCGCACACACCAAGGGCTTATTTACACGAGCGTATATCAGCCGCTGTTTTAGCAGCCGGCCGACATACGCTACCCTCTGATGCACTGGATTCCAATGCATCAGATCACACACGCGTATTCTTGCGGCGTAAAAGCGCCCGGCCAGCAAATATAGCGCCAGGTGCTTTTACGCCAGGCAGCAAAGATAGTCCTGGAACTATCTTTGTGCTCAGAATACACTGGCCGCTGCATAGGCTCCTATGGGAGCCAATGACAGTGGCTGGAGAAGGGAGGTGGGAGGGAGTTTAGCAGCTTGACTGCTAAACTCCCTCCCCCTTCTCTCCTCTTTCCCCCCCTCTGGCTGTTTGCAATGGGAGGGGACGGGCTGCAGACAAGGGAGGGACGGTTGCTTAGCTCCTTCCCCGTCTTGCCAACTCCAATTGCAAATAGCCGGAGGGAAAAGAGAGAGGAGGTGAGCCGGCGAGGGTGAGGAAAGGGGAGGCAACAGCATTGCGGCCCGTGCCATCTGAACGGTCGCACAAACGTTAGATTTGTGCGCCTGTTCACACATTTTGCGGCGCCAGCGGGCAAACATAAAAATACCTATATTTGTGGGAAAGAGTCCTTAATGTTATAAAGAGGCTATTGATTATTGGGTTCTGGTGGTATACACATTTGCAAACAGGTGCTTTGCATGCCACATACTTTATGACTTGTAAATTAAGTTTATTGTTCAGTTGCCTGTTTTGGAATCAACTACTATCATTACTTCTAGGTATTTCAAATAAAGTTATATTTCTTGAAAGGCAGGGACAAGAGTGAAGGGGTTAAACATGACCATCTGTAAGATGTTCAATAGTAAGGGTCCTTTTTCACAGAACAATTACACTGTGCAACAATTTTTTTTTACATTTTCATAAACGAAAGTAATTAATATGTTTCTGTAAATTTAAAACATGCTTGTTACACTGGTAAAAGTGGATCATAGCAGCACGTTTCATTTTCAAGTTGTTTAACCCCTTAGTGACCGAACTTTTTTTTTTTCATTTAAAAAACATCGGAACTCCTTTATCCATCGACGTCGCTGCATGTAGGCCTGTTTTTTACAGGACGAGTTGTATTGTTCAATGGTGCTATTTAATGTACCATATAATGTACTGAAGAACTTTTTAAAAAGTTTTAAGTGGAATAAAATAAAATAAATAATTCTGCCATCTTTCGGTGCGTCTTGTTTCTACGGCCCATAAACTGCAACAAAAATGACATGATAACCTTATTCTATGGGTCAGTACGATTACTACGATACCAAACTTATGTTATTTTGTTGTACTACTTTTTTTTTCTTCAGACATTTAATTTTTTTTTTATTAGTTTCTGCTGCTATCTTCTGCACGCAATAACATTTTTATTTTTCCGTCCACATAGTTGTGCAAGGGCTTATTTCTTGCGGGACGTCCTGCAGTTTGCGCTAGTACCATTTTGGAGTACATACGGCTTTTTATTGGATTTTTTCTTGGAGACAGAATGACCAAAAAAACACATTTCTGGTGTTCCTAATTTTCTTTTTCGGACGACGTTTACCGTGTGGGGTTAATAATGTGTTACTTTGATAGATCAGACTTTCAGGGACGCAGCGATACCAAATATGTAGTTTTATGATTTTGGTTCTCTTATTTAGTCTAACCAATGACCTGTAAAAACACAGTTCATTAATTACAACTTGGGGTGGGTTCACACGAGTGTGTTTTTGTGCGTGCATACGCACGCACAAAAACACGCTTCTGTTTACAACAATGCATTCCCTATGGTGTGTGCACATGTCCGTACTTTGCAGGTCTTCCGGCTCCCTGCATTCTTTTTGAGGGAAGGGCTTTACATATAAGCTCTTCCCTGAAAAAGAAAGATTTTAGTGTAAAAAAAAAATAAAAATCCACTCATTCTCTTCAATAGAGCCGCTGCTGCTGGCGGCTCCATTGAAGGCAACAGTCTGCTGGCACCACTGAATTGTTTTTCAGGGAAGAGCTTTACATATAGGCTCTTCCCTGTAAAAACAAAAAAAATAAAATTACCTACCTGTCCGCCGCTGCTGTGTCCCCCGCTGGGATGAAGAACACATCTGCCTCATGCAGCAGATGTTTCCTTCATCCCCACTAGTTAAAAGAATTCCCTGCTGCTACATCTGCCACATCTGTGGCAGATGCAGCAGAGGAATTCTTCAATTCTCTACCGCAGCTGTCACACATGTCAGCTGCGGTAGAGGATTCTGCTGCCGGCAATTGATTTCAGGGAAGGGCTTTAAATATAAGCCCTTCCCTGAAAATCAAGTAAAAGTGGTTTAAAAAGAAAATGAGATACTCACCTTGCTTCAGCTGCCTGGGCTCAGCAGCGTCTTCTCCTGCTGTCCCCTGCACTGTCGTGCTGATCTATCAGCAGCCGGGGATTTAAAATCCCCACCTGCTGAAAGAGCTGAATGTGATTGGCTGAGGTGCTCAGCCAATCACAGGCAGCTCTCCCCGAATGAATGACGGCTGAAGCACTCAGCCAATCACAATTAGAGCTACCAGCAGGAGGGGATTGTAAATCCCCGGCTGCTGATAGCTGAGAGCTACAGAGCCGGGCATAGCGGCAGAAGTCGCCTGAGCCCCGGCAGGTGAGTATTTTTTTTCCACTATTTTAAAAGGCTTTTCAGGGAAGGGCTTATGAAGCCCTTCCCTGCAAAACCATTGACAGCTGCTGGGGCTCAGAGGCGACTTCTGCTGCTGTCCCCGGCTCTGTAGCGCTGCTGAGCTATCAGCAGCCGGGGATTTAAAATCCCCGCCTGCTGGTAGCTCTGATTGTGATTGGCTGAAGCACTTCAGCCAACCAAAATCAGAGCTACCAGCAGGCGGGAATTTTAAATCCCCGGCTGCTGATAGCTCAGAACTACAGAGCCGGGGACAGCGCCAGAAGTCGCGGCTGAGCCCCAGCAGCTGAAGGGAGGTGAGTATTTTTTTTTTCTTTTTTAGTACACTTCTTTAAATGGCTTTTCAGGGAAGGGCTTATAAAGCCCTTCCCTGAAAGGCCATTGACGGGGATGCCGGCAGCAGGATTCTCTACAACAGCTGTCATGTGTGACAGCTGCGGTTGACAGATGTGGCAGATGTAGCAGAAGCGAATTCTTTTAACTAGCGGGGGTGAAGGAAACATCTGTCGCATGCGGCAGATGTGCTCTTCATGCTTGCGGGGGTCATGGCAGCGGCGGAGAGGTAAGTTGTTTTTTTTTTAGTTTTTTTTTTGTTTTGCAATAAAATGTTTCTTTTTCAGGGAAGGGCTTATATGTAAAGCCCTTCCCTGAAAAAGAATGCAGGGGGCCGGCAGAGCATTGTTTTCAATGGAGCCGCTGGCAGCAGCCATGACTCCATTGACAACAAGCACGCAGCTGTGTTCACGCGTGTTTTTGCTCGTACCTAGGTGCGGACGTATGTATGCACCTAAGTATGCACAAAAACACGCCCGTGTGAACCCACCCTTACTGGTGGATGATCCACAGTGTTTACACCATGTGGAAACATACCCTATGTGTTACATAAACCTACCCTTATAGTGTTCAGTCAGCACGCGGTGTGTAACAGTGATTGTGAAATAGTTGTGCAATCACTTTTGTTATTCTTTTTATTAAGCAAGGTTAATGGCGAGCCTGCTGGATTAATTGTATAGGCAGATTTCCCAAAAATACAATACAACGGCAACTGGATTACATTATTCCCCATAATTGGAAAACCCTCACGTGGCAGAAAAAGACGTAATTTACACTAAAGTTACTGTCAGCCACCTATTATCTTATCGGTTACAAAAATTGTGTTTATTGCTGGATCGTGCAAAACTGAACACTAATCATTCATTGTAAACACTACCAGCGCCTGAATGCTGAATGATAATTGTTTGTCGTTCAGTTTATGCAGGCATAAAAATCAGACAACAATCTTTCCGTGTAAACAGACAGTTTATCTATGAACGACTACTAGTTCAGGGTCCTTTTACAACGGGACAATTGTCGAACACTTAAGCACCCGACAGTCATCCCAACAATTATCGCTCATGTGCTTTCACACATGAGTAGTAAATGCTCAGTGAATGGAGGCAGAGTGGCCAGAGATCGATTCCGGCCGCCCACCTCTATTTACAGTAAACAGGTAGTCATTCATAAATAAATGACCGCTTGTTTACACTGGCCAATCGTTTGATTTTTATGCCTGTCTAAACTGAACAACAAATGATAAGCAAATTAATTATTGTTCATCATTCAGTTGCTGGCAGTGTTTGCACTGAATGATTATCATTCAGTTTTGCATGATCCAGCAATAAACTGAACAATAATCTTTTGTGTAAAAGGGCCTTTACTCTGAATGAAGGTGGGCAGCGATCATAGTTGGGACAACTTTCAGGTGCTTAGTTGTCCGACAGTTGTTCCATGTAAAAGGATCCTAAAGTATTGGGTGTCAAGTGCACCTACTGTTACCAGAGTTTAGGGGAGTACGGTGTACACTGATTCTGTCTTCCACATGAAATGACCAGGGGAAGGCTTAGTGTTTGCCCTCTCATAGGTCATGGGTGCAGCTACCATAATACTTAGGTCAGATGCTCTTCCTGTCTATGGACTGAATTTGCCGGATAGATTATGTGGTGTAAGGAAATACTTGCCTGTCTAGAGACTCTCAGTGAATTGGTATCACTAATGGCTCTTCTTGGGAATGACTTGGGTGCAGAACAGCGTACCAGAACCTCTTTTGGAAACTGGAAAAAAAGTTCTTTAAATTGCATTTTAAGTTATAATATAAATGTTTCCTGAATCTCTATGATTTTGTCTTTGGTTTACTTATGCAATTGTTCACACAGCAGCTCCATTACCTGCCTACATTGTTTTTCTGAAAATGACATTTTTCTGAATCAACCTGTGGGGGGGTCAGTAGCTTTAGATACAATAAGAGGAAGACATTTTGAGGTTTTAGGTATTTTATTTAAACTGTGGTTGCAATATGAAACATCCATTACATCTTTTATCCATATAGTAGTACGAAAGAGTTGTGCATACTTTGACACAGAATGCTGTTCTCTTACAGAAACCAGGATCATCCGTTTTTCCTGCTCAACCAAGAACCTTTTGCTCACCTCTTATGCTTCATACAATGCCAAGGAGTGGAGAAAACTTATATACCCATCTGCCTCTGCACTCGCAGCATCTTCAGCGGACACCCTACCCAATGATCCCTATTGGGGGCATCCAAATGGTACAGGCCCGACCCAGCCCTCAACCCTTTCTAGTAGGATCCATACTTTCTGAACTACATGTAGAAGGTCCTGATAGAGACCCACTCCAAGGAGGAAGTGAGCATCCACTCAGGACTACCAAGAGAGAGGAAGAGGAACACAGGGTAATATCACCCCCCAGCACCACCCCACCGAGTCTATCAACTCCAAGCACTTACTGCCAAACCACTTGCACTCCATCTTCACCACCTGGAACACCTCACTCCAGCACTGTCTCTATAAAGGAAGAATATGTGGAAGGGGAAGGGTGACTAAACTCTACCTAAAGGGGTGACCCCATTTTTAGATCCTTCTCTCTATGATCTCTCCATATAGGTTACAGCATGAGGCTAACTATAAGACATAAGAGGAATCCTTTTTAAGGATAACAGTTTTAGGTGTTGAGAAGTGCAAATACAACGATGTGAGATTTGCTATGGATCCTTAAAAGGTACAGGGTAAGAATTGTTTGGCAATGAGGAAAGAAAACTTCTTAGCATTGAGAATAGAGAATCTTTACAAAGTTTCAGGATTACTTATCTTCAATTAGAGTTAAGCATCCAAGGGTGTGATTGACCCTTTTAGTGTTCCGAATTTTTTTTCTCTGTTATGGTACTGAAAGACACTTGTACAATGAAAAGTTAGGATCAAATGCATCCGCATCTATAATATAGAATGATATGTATATTTTAGGGTACACAATATAGATAATTTCCCTCCCATTCTGGGTTAAAGGGAAAAACTTCATTTCATTCCATTTTTTTGTCCCACTGACTTTCTCACACCCCATTTGCAGTTTATCTGTGCCTTTTTATACAGTTTTCTTTTAAAATGAAAAAAATATATATATATATAAAAAAGGAACTTTTTACGCTGTGAAAAATGTGAATCTTTTCCAATGTGCACCTGCTCTTATTAATATATTGTTGGGGAAAGCCAGATTTCTATGAATCCATTTTGGCTGTGCTCCCCTTATAATGTGATCCTGAGATGTTGGAAGGAAATGCACTGAAAAAGTTGTTTTTGTTGTTTTTTTTTAGCTTATATGTATCTGAATATATCTATATATATTGAATTGGGATAGGTGTCTACAGTGGTGTACAGAGATATTTATACAAATTTATTTAATTAGAACCGTATTGTCTTTTTCTGTTTTTGCTTTAAGGGTTTTGGGTACAAAATAATGAAAGCTTTATTTTTATTTTATGTTGTCAATAAACCCAGCACTTCTCAAATGTGATGAAAGTGGTACAGCACTTGATGTGCTGTGGAACAATGCTAAGTGCTATTGTAGAACTGCAGTAACTGCACTATGTATTATTGAGGAGTCCCCATTCTGGATGTTGGAGAGCTGACAACATTGCATTGTCAGTGGACATGCCAACCTGCACAGAGTCACCATGCATGGTGTTGGCATGCTTGGCACAAGAGTTTCTTCCTTGTTGTAGAGTGCATTACACAGGGTTGCTTTCATGGGACTGCTTAAGGGTTGGTTAGAGGAGTGGTAGTATTTTATTTATGACTTGTATTATGATATTGATTTTTTTGATGACTTATTCTCACACTCATCTGCATGGGACTGCCTGTGCATTTACATATTCCATGTACAATAGGCTTTCACTCATTCAAGTTTGAGTGCAATTTTTGATTAAGCACTTATAGAAAATGTCTTCACCTAGCACCTTATTTCCATGGACTCTCCTTCGAATTCCCTTTCATTCTCAAGTATACCAAATGTACGGTACTTTATTCCATTAATATTCTGACAACCTTAGCCCTTTAATCTTGCACTTTTGTAGCTTCTCCTTGTTGAGGGAGTTGGTGAGTTCTCTTTCAATGGAAGCTGGACAGACATCAATCTGGGATGATTTAGTGAATCCTGCACTGAGCAGGGGGTTGGTCCCGATGACCCTGGAGGTCCCTTCCAACTCTACCTTTCTATGATTCTTTTGTGAAGGCTGGGGTACACTTTTTAGTCAGTCTTTTTAGCCAAGCCATCCTTATAGTAGAAATTTATGGTAGAACTCAAAAACAGATTATTGTTAGGAATGACGGTTTAAGCACTTTTATTTACCAATGAAACCATCAAGTACCTTATTTTCTAGTTAATCTCCGCAGTTTGAGTCTACCCTTTTGCATGTTTAACCATTTAAGATCATCCTACTATTATTTGGTGTCCCATAACCACCTTCACAATATACACAGTGTACTTTGTTTGATACAGTCACTTTCCGTATACGTATCTGTACTTGCAAATTCTGTGACCTGACAACTGACACTGACTTTATACTAAAACATGACTGCCACAACTCTGAGCCAAGAGGACTTTTTCTTGCATGCCTGCTCGTATAACTGGTGCTTAGATAAGTCACAAATACTGCTGTTTGACAGGAGCTTGCACTACGTGGACATCAGGATTTAGGGGATTTCTATGGTATTTCTTTTCTTGATTATGGACATGTGGTTTCGACCATATTTATTTACCTATAATAATATCTAAGTGAAATGTTTTGGTACCCTTAGGCTAATAGTAAGTATGTAACTGGTGTATATATAGTAATAGCATCATAAGCAGACATAAATTTCAATTGACATAATGCATAACATTTTTTCGAGATTTTTTTTTATACTTTATGTTGTTCTTACTTAAAGTGATCCATTTCAAAGAGCTTTATGGGGCATTACCTAAAGAAATGTAGGTTATTTCTACATGCTACCTCAACTGAAGTAGTATTTAAAACACAAAACCAGCCCTTTGCTATCTTCATTGATATAAAAGTAAAATAACAAGTTATGGAAACTGAGTCAATTGAGAATATTTGTGAGGCTCAATTATTATTTTTTTTTATAAGAGACCCTAAAGTGTTGTAACTGTGGAGTCCTTAAGATTGCTTAAGCAAAACAGAAGTTTCCACAGATCAACACTCTGGAAGCTTCTAAATGGATTCGGTTGAACAACTGTGTACAAATGATTGGTGGCTCTGTCATTAATGGTTCGCGGTACTCATTCAGAATCTTCCATGTATTGATCTTTGTTGAAAACTCACTGGACTTGTAATCACATATAATGCACCATGTAATGTAGCAAACCGTTGTATTCGGTTAATTCAGTCCTATGCCGTATAATAATAATCCTAAAATATAAATGAATCCAATACAAAAAATACATCCTGATAAAATATATGCAAACAATTATAATGCTTGAATTACTACTTTTGGTGTGCGCTGAATACAGACTATATTTATAGCTCCTTTCTTATAGAACCGAAAGTATGTTTGGGTTAATAATCTCTTGAGTAGTTAAATAATATCTAGTATTTAGGTTTACTACTCTTACAATGTATTAGTCTTTTTTTGCTCTTTTTTGACAAATTTGCTACCCTTTTATAGTAAGTGATTTTGATGAAACATTTCTTTATGAAGCTTTGAAGATATGGGTTTACGGAGCAAATAATGTTGGTCTAGGGTGTCCAGATTTATAGCATATGCATTGAGTTTTGCCATAAGTTAGAGGAAGTAATAAAAGTTTGATCCTTCTATTGGTTCAGGTAATTCCAAGATAAATAAGCCAGGGCACAGTGATGAACAAAACATACTTTGGTATTAGATGTTAAAACAAGCTTCAAAGAATGAAAAATTTCCAATACTGTTCAATCTTGGTCACATCCATGTGAACACAATATACTAACACCTTGCTGATTGTCTTCTAACAGACTGATATATTAGAACGTGGGTTTGATACCTGGGATTTATTTTGTCAACCAAAAAATATGGTTTTGTATGCAACTTTTCTAAAAATACTAAGTATGTTGTATAAGACAAATTAAAGGGGTTGTCTCGCGAAAGCAAGTGGGGTTAAGCACTTCTGTATGGCCATATTAATGCACTTTGTAATGTACATCGTGCATTAAATATGAGCCATACAGAAGTTATTCACTTACCTTCCCTGCGCTGGCGTCCCCGTCTCCATGGCTCCGTCTAACTTCAGCGTTTAATCGCTCGATTAGACGCGCTTGTGCAGAAGGGTCTTCTGCCTTCGGGTCTGTCCGGCAGCAGCGGCGTTCTGGCTCTGCCCCCTTCTACGCGTCATCACGTAGCTCCGCCCCGTCACGTGTGCCGATTCCAACCTCCTGATTGGCTGGAATCGGCACACGTGACGGGGCGGAGCTACCCGATGACGCGTAGAAGGGGGCGGGGCCAGAACGCCGCTCGTGCCAGACCGAGCTGAAGGCAGAAGACCCTTCTGCGCAAGCGCGTCTAATCGGGCGATTAGACGCTGAAGTTAGACGGAGCCATGGAGACGGGGACGCCAGCGCAGGGAAGGTAAGTGAATAACTTCTGTATGGCTCATATTTAATGCACGATGTATATTACAAAGTGCATTAATATGGCCATACAGAAGTGTATAACCCCACTTGCTTTCGCGAGACAACGCCTTTAAATCTGATTCCACAGTTTGAAATATGTCTTAAGAACCAATGAGGACACAAAAAAAATCATATCCTGAGTTTTGGGTGCTTTGGAATTACTTAAACTGATCCGTGATATGACACCTATTAAAGTCAATGTGGTATGTGCTGTTTGATAGAGAGACATAGGGAGTTCTTTGCTGTTGGATTCTAAAAGAATTGAACATAAAAATATTGTGCCATATTCCACTAGATACTATGTTACTGAATCATTCTCCCCCAGAGGTACTGCTTCTAGGGAAGAATCCATCCATAATGCAGTGCCATATGTAGGCACCATACGGTGACACAGGAACATGCTTTATGCGGACAGCTCTGCCATATGCATAAGGCCTTACAGTATGGTTTGTATCCTCAGTGGTTCCACAGACAAACTTTTCACCCAGTTGTCATGTCATGTTTTTTGTCTGCTTTGTGCTTCTGAGCTGCAAAGTATATGAATGTCATTGTCTGTATTATTCTACATAACTTGTATTTTACATTTATTAGTCCTTTCAAGATGTTAAGTCATGGGAAAACAAGTTAATTGCATAATAATGCTTAATACCATGTGACTCTGCAGGTACAGCTTCTATTCTAACATTGATGTGAAGGCCTGTGAATTGTAAGTCTTTCGATGTGACATGGAGGTGGACAGTAGCAGCTAGTTCTTTTAGCAGGAGCCAGAGTATCACGCAGCAACTTAATTAGGTTTTTCTCCCATATCCTGTGTATAAAATACCATATATATCAGACAGTGTATGGTATAATAAAAAAACATTGAAGAGGGGTGCCTGATTGGTTTCTAGAAATAACTGGATATTGGATAAACCTACAGAGATGTGGCTTATTGAAATGGTAGTGAATGTGCAAGGATAAGCGGTACTTGATGAGAACCACTGCATTCAGGTGCCTTTCAATTAAACCACATCTATGGGCAATGAGGCTTTAGGTATAAGCACAGTGTTAAATTTGATAAGAAATTGCTATATAATGTTACTTTTCTCTTTCTAGCAACATATTCCATCAGATGATTGGTATAAGGATGTTTACTTCATACATGTAAAAAAAAAAATGTGAAATTGCATTGAGTGTATTTACTGTACTATACCCGAGAAGAGCCTCATTCTCAAGGTCGTTGGCAATGTACCAACTATGTTTTTCTGAGCATTGAAAGATAAATGTTTTTTCTTTTCACTCCATCCCCTTTTTAATTGTCATACCTGGTCCCACATGGTTTCTGAGCTTTTGAGGACTGATGAAGCTCACACATTTGTACATTTCTTATACTCCAGCTGTTACATGCCAGAAGGCTCATTTAACCCTTGTATGAGGGTCATACTCTGCACCTTAGCCTTGAAAATGATTTCTCTCTCTAGAGATCTCCAAAATGTATTATAAATGTTGGTCCGTTTTACAGTTGAGGGATACAATTTTTTTCTTTTACTTGCATGTTACAGTCATGTATGAATGAATGATCCTCCCCAATTCTGGTATAGTACCTCCAACAACTTACAATGCTTTATCTAGAACTATATTAACAAGGGAGGAAAGTAAAATGCATAGATGAAAATGTTTCACTTAGGCCTAAATAACTTTGAGCTGATTTCAGAAGCAAGAACTTTTTGTTACATATGTATTTTTGTACTGTTATCGGTTCCTTTCATCTTAGATATGCATTGCATTTCCCACACAAAATTGTTCATTCATTTGTTAACTGTTTTATTTCCCACAACTTTGTTATCCTCATCTTTTTAATACTTCTGCACTTACTTGGCCATACTTTGCCCATCTGTGACACATAGGGTAAACTAGCCAAGTTTCACTCCTTTCCCTTTTTGGGGTAAAGGGTATTTTTACCTTTTTTTCCTAATATGAAATGGCAATACATTCCTATGTGCACGAGCTAAGGTGCTGTAAAGTTGTATATACATGCAGTGGGTTGTGGGTAGGTTTAGTGGTTGGGCCGGGAAATACATCAGGGGTTTTCGCAGGATATTAAATGGTGGGAGAAATGTGAAGCACAGAATGTCAACTAATTGTAAATGAAGATAAGATGGACAATAAGTTTGTGTTTGTTGCAGTATTTTAATGCAAGAAAACCACCATTTCTGTAAATGACCTGCTCCATGAGTAAAGATCTTTCTCTCTGTATAATATTCATCTTTATATATACATATATTAACCCAGCCGGGGACACTGGCATGGGAACATTTTTAATATTAAAGAGAAAAGAAAAAAAAATACTAAGAAAAGAACTGAGCATGTGGAAATAAATTTTTACATTCCCAAAGATGCAGTCTTGTTATTGGCTATCTCTCTGTATGGACGGATTAGTGTGTACACACATAACAATGCAAGTGCACTGGCAACCATCGATGTATGCTTATGAATGATATCATGTGCGTAGAAATGTATGCATTGGATAAATCAAATGACTGAGAATTATGGCAGGACTACATTATAACTGTTATAAATACATCACATGCAGTTGGGTGTTTCACAATGAAACAATGTTTTATCCAACATATATATCAGTCGTACTACCAGACTTATGTCACTCTATAGTCATACAGTGGCATACATCGCCCATAGCTACCAATGGTAAACAATAAAAATGTACGCTGTGCGGTATACTTATTTTGCAGTAGTCTGCTGTATAGAAAAGTGCAGCCTACTGTATTTTCCTATACAGTTTTAGAAAGAAGCTATGCTGATATAGGCTAAAAGGAAACTCTTTTGGTGTCCGTCAGGAAAATGTTGGTGTAAGGATTCATTTGTATATGTAACTGACACCTTGAGTCACTAATATCCGTAATGAAAATGCATATACAACTGAAAGGTGTAAGAAAAGACCTGGAAGACTAAACCTTGTATAAACAGAAAAGAGGACTAACAAAAATCACATGCAAAAACAAGTATACATAATGTAAAAGTAATATGAGAAGGCAGCTGAGAACATTCATGATCCCACATTACCATAAATTTTAAGGCTTAACCTTTATTAGGTATAAAATAAAAATGTATCACCTCTTGATATTAAAACTTTGTAGCTGTAAGATTGGATGCTTAGCCAGCCTGATTTATATGTTCATCAGGTAATTGTGAGTGATCGCCCACTTTGTATTGTGTGTTTAAATCACTTCTAGTGGACTGTCATTCTACTGCACCTACTCCCAACACATATACCAGCCTCACTGCTAGGCTGGTCTTTATGGCTATACACCATAAGTGAGCAGAGTATTTCCCTGCCCATTACAGACACACCCTAGGAAAGGTTGGTATTAGTGTATCTTGACGCCTCCAGGAAGTCCTGGTGGAGTCCAGAGTGACAGTTTGTTGACGCCCCCTGTACCTGATTGGCTGCACAGATGGTTTCCCCTGCAGGTCTTGCTAGGCCACTTTCATTGACATGTTGGCCCTCTACTGCCGACTCCCGGCTGTGAAGCAAGGTCCTCGCTGGTGCAGTTACTGTGGCATGGCTTCCCCACATGTGTATTTCCTAGCTTCCGATGGCGTCAAGATACACTAATACCGGAATGGTTCTCAAAGGCTACCCCAGGTCATCCTGCTACCAGATTGAAAGTATCATGCACGTAATTTTTTGAAATAATCCTTCAACCCATTCATGAGCAGAGCACTCTTCCCACAGAGCTCACAGCGATTGATAAGCTTAGGAGTATGCAGAAACACAACAGCCAGTGGTGTAGCTATAGGAGTTACAGTAATCACAATTGCAACTGAACCCCTAAGGCAGGGCCACCCCCGCCACAGTAACAGCGTTCTGTTGCCAATCCCCAAAACTGTTTCCAACTTTTTCCATACAGCATATGCTCCAGTGTGCATTCAGACTCCATCTCCATGTAGAGGAGACAAGAGTTTGTATGCACACTGGAGGAAAATATGCTATATATAGACTGCTGCTACTTGCGAGTAGGAAGAAGCTGGATGCAGTTACATGGGCATCCATCCATGTGGCATTGGTCTGCAAGGAGGCACAGTGCCTTACAGATGAAATACAGTGAGATTGTGGAGGCATAAGTAAGACACTGAGTTTTTTTCTTTGGCACTCACAGGGGGTGTAGCACAAGTGGTCTGTTATTTCTTGTGGGCACTATGAGGGAATTATTACTGTTGGGGGCATTAGGGTAATGAAAAGATGGGGAGAATGTGCAGATAACAGTAATGGCTGGAAGAAATTATCATGGCGATCTAGGCCCAGATAGAGAAGAAAAGGCAAAGAGGACAACTATAATCAGAGGAGACATCACTGGGAGGTAACTGCATTGTAATACTATAATTGTATAAAAACTGCATTTATTATCTGGTGACTAGAATGATTTGTTTATACTAGAGCTGAGTCGCTATATCTAAGCCCACCATGTTGTAAAAGTAGGCAGATATGCAGTGACTAGATCTTGCCACCTGAGGCCCTAAAAGTTATTCCACCCTTGACTTATAAAATGGCTCTTAGGCTACTTGTGTGTAGTGGACCTCTTTTTCTGCATGTGCAGAGCTTTTGACTACTAGACATGCCGCCACAATCCAATAGAAGAGATTTTGCCCAGTTAACAGTGTATGTGAGGGGTACATTATTGGAATGTCAGAAGCTGAATGATCGTATTGATGAAACTCCCATCACATGGGCCCTCCTGACCAGACTGGTAGGAGGTGTTAGATCCAGTGAATGTGTGAGGACATGCACACACGACAACCGGGCTCAGGAAGCCCACAACAGAATACCAGTATAAAGGATTGTCTGATTAGCCGGCAAGCATGAGCAGCTCCCACTGTTTCATTGTCCACCATCTAGAGACAGGTGGCACCAGTGTTACAGGCCCCTGTGTTTATCAGAACCATTTCCAGGTGCTTGGCTGAAGGACTACCTGTGAAACCTACCCACCATCACCTGTTTGCAGTGGTGTAGTGAACTATGAATCTGGATTGCTACGGACTGGAAACAGGTTGTCTTCAGCAATGAATCCAGGTTTAATTTAGTCACTTGCAACGACCGTGTTCGTGTATGGACACCTATGGGTGAATGTCTCAATCCTGCCTTCGCTGTGGAGCGGTACACTCCCCCGCCTCCCTGCCCGTGTGATGGTCTGGGGTTCATTGCATACGACAGTTGGTCACCCCTAGTACTGGTATGAGGGACAGTGACAGCTCAGTGATATGTTCAGGACATCCTGCAGACACATGTGTTCCTCTCATGGCAGGGCTTCCAAGAGGCATTTTCCAGCAGGTGCTTGATTTTTTTTGTCAATGAGTGTAGTTATGCCATCTTAGATGTTTATGTGTGCATATATATATTTTTTTTTTCCTGAGGAGGGTGGAGACATATGGCTTGAGGCTTGTGCCCCTAAAATTCTGGTCCTTGTAGTCCTCGCACAAGGGCAATTAGGACCTCCATATCCACATTCCTATGCATTTTATCACAGTAGCTGTGCTTTTTTTTTTTTTGTTGCTATATGCCTAGCATCAAGCGTAAAAACACAGCATGTATGCATGGACCTTGCATATTCTCTGCAAAGCTTTTTTTGCACCCATTAACTTGAATGGGTAATTTAAAATGCACAAAAACGCAACTGAATTTTCCATTATACTCAATGGATACTCAAAAAATGCAAAGAATACACAGTAGGTGCAACTGTGTATTTGATGTCTATTTACGCGATCTCATAGAATTGACAGGGCAGTTTCGGTCCACAAAAATAGAACATGCTGCATTTTTTTTTCACGTGACTGAAAGTCACATGAAAAATACGCTTACCTAAATACCCCAATACAAATCAATGGAGATTATGGTCTCCATATTACACGTGTTACAATAAACATGCACATGTGAATGTGGCCTAAATGCCCTTTAAAATAGGTCTAAAAAAATGGTAACTTACTTCCAAAAACAGCACCACACCAGCACACAGATTGTGTGTGGTATAGTACTCAACCCTGTTTACTTCAGTAGAGCTGATCTGCAATACCAAACACAACCAATGGACAGATGTGGCGCTGTTTCTAGAAGGAAGCAGCTATATTTTGTAATCCTGTATAATTCCCTTTAATCTGTCTGCAAACAACTGTTCTGTTGCCCTTTTCATAGTATAAATTGAAAGCAAGCGATATTACCTTCCTCCATATTAGAGCTTCCCTGGATCATTGCACAGTTACTCTCCACACTGAAAAGTAATACAGGGACAGTTTTTAAAGAAAGATTTTAAAATGAACTTCAATAAAATAAATAAAAGATCTTAATGGAATTGTTCTTCAATTATAAAGCATTTGAACAATGTCTTAAATGCTCTCCACAACACCGTCCCAAGACTGCCAGGTTAGAGGGCAGAACATGGTAGGAACATTAACCCCTTGAGTAGAGCCAAGTTGTTAAAGTCAGAGATGGAAGTTCCCTTTAATCCCAGCTGCTGCAAACTTGTATCAGCTATATAACACTGTTGGTACTGCCGCATATGGAGTTGGCTCAGCTCCTAAGCCCACATCATATTGTCACTGCACACATTCATCATACTTGTATGGCAGATGTTGCCAAAGGGCTAAAGTTTCCACACAATTTACATTGTAGTCTTTGGAACTGATTTAGACAGTCAAGTATAGCTCTCTGTTGATTCTGTCAGCCCCATACACATTAAATGGAGCAGCAGGGCTTAAGTTTAACTGGTGTACGGTGAGGAGCAATGGGGACATCTGACCCCCTTTTCTAGTGATCAGTAGGGATCCCAGTGGCGGAACCCCTAACAAACAAATATTTATCACCTATACTTTGGATAGTTGATAAATGTCAATTATGTAATAACTCCTTTAAGTGGAACCCTTTAATGATTTGGTTAGCTGTTACCTGTACTAGGTGAAACTAAAAGTGGCACCTGGTGCCTTTTTGTGGCATCGGGTAGTGGGCAACTAAATGATCTGACTAAGGGTAACTGTGTTTTCAAAGGGAGAATGAGGGGTGTGTGATTCGTCTGCGGAGCTGGAAAAGAAAGGGCCAGCAGCAAGGCTATTACAGGAAGTCACTGCCTGCGTTCCCCTCTCCCTCTGCTCTTGTGATATCTCGTCCATCACTGCCTGGTTATGATTGCCCATGCCTAGTGCTGTCCTTGTGCACTGCTGCTACCCATCCAAGTCTAGTCTTCAGTACTGCAGGGTGTAATAGTTTGCAGAGGTTGCAACTAGAGTTGAGCGAACATACTCTGCCGAGCTTGATGCTCGTTTGAGTATTAGCATACTCGATGGTGCTCATTACTCGAACGAACATCAAGCCATGTTCGACCCCGCCTCAGTTTTTGGCTCCTCCCTGCTGTGACGTGCCTGTTTTGGCCCCTCCCCGCCGCAACGTAGCGCGCGTCAATGGCAAATTTTTTGTCGGGCAAGAGAGAGAGAGAGAAAATGAGCATTTGGGTGCTCGCTAATGTCTAGTTGCAACTGAGCCCTGATGCCAGTTGGGACCATAGGCACAGAAAGAGTGGCATGATAAACATTAGGGACTCAGGTGTGTCATGATGATAGGAGGATAAATCATTTGGGAAAATTTATCAAGTCAAGCATTTTTGACGCCGGGCTTAGTGTGATTTTCCCCAGTGCGTGGTGAATTTAATACATGAAAAAGCGCACAGCTCCACATGTATTAGGCGCATCGCCGACTCCTTAGTGCGTATTTTTAGAAATGCATGGCAGGCCCAACCTGGTGTACATTTCTGGCATAATTTATGCTAGATTTAGTCGTGAATTATTACGGGACGATCATGCCCGCTCCCAACAACCCCTGCATACTTTTTGGTAAAGTTGCAGGCCGGCACAAAAAGGGGAAAAGTCACAAATTTTTGCACATACCTCTCAATTTTTTGTGCAAAATCTTTTATAAATGTGCCCAATTGTGCTTTGCAAATTTACAGATCAACTTAAAATAACAATGCATTATAGCACATAAGGGTTTAAAAGGCATTCCAGAAGAGCTGATTAGGGGGATTGTTTATGTGCTTGCTGCTATTCCATGCAGGTAATTGAATACAATCTATGTAGCTGTCTCTAGTGGTCTAGCTCCCTGCCCAGTCTGCTCCAATCCAGCACCTCTGAACATCAGAGAGGAGTCAGTGTTTACCTGATGAAGAGGTTGCGTGGAAGGCATTTGAGGGGACGTGAGGGATATATTAAAAGTAAAATGCTGCCATCAGGGTAGAATGGCTTGTAGGGCACAAAGGGGGCACCATAGGTTTTTGGGGGACATAAATGGGAAATTATTACTTTGTAGGGCAAAATACGGGGCACTAAGGCTGGGTTAACATGGGGCGGAATTGCCGCAGAAATTTTGTGTGGACCATTCGCACGGAAACTCCACTGCATTTTTTTTTTAAACTCGTTTTATTGAATAGTATATATTTCATACAATGTATGAATAAACAACTTTGGTTACATCATAGGCTCTTTGTGGTCATGTAATTACACTTAAATACGTTACATTAACATATACAGATATTGAATACAGTGTGTCAATGCATTTGCTCGTGGTATCAGTGGAAGGCCGCGGCGTTCCCATGTTTTACGGAGTCGTTCTAGGTACAGCTGCTCTCGGTCTTGAAATCGGTCTTGCGTGAATATTGTACTTGTCGATCCACACCACCTTTCCCACACCTTGCTGAATTTTTTGGGGCATTTTCTATTTTTGTAAACTATTTTTTCATATGGTAAAATGGCGTTGACTATATTCTGCATTTTTAAGAGTGTCGGGGAGCGTCTATCCATCCATCGCAAAGCTATTGCCTTGCGGGCATAGAATAGTACCTTAGTAAGAAATATCCTGTCATGGTATTGCCACTGTTCTTCATCCAGAATTCCCAACAGGCACACCATTGGGTCTTGTGGTACTGGTACACCCATCAATTGGGTTAGGAACTCCGTTACTTCTCCCCAGAACATGTACATATTTGGGCAGCTCCATATTAGATGATTGAAGATTGCATTAGGGGCTCTACAACGGTGACACTGGTTTGTGGGTGTCCTGTTCATTTTATGGAGTCTGATCGGTGTCAAATAGCACTTGTGAAATATGTATAGTTGGGTTAATTTGTTGTTTGCGGCTGGCGATACCGCAGTGTACGTAGACATCGCTGTCTCCCAGTCCTCATTAGTGAGAGTGGGAATGAGCTCTCTCCATCTCTCTACCACTATCATTGGCGTGTCGGGGATCTTGGATTGCAGCAGGTGGGTGTACACCACCGATATCAGGCCTTTGGGCCCCTGGGTGCGCAGTATACCTATTAATGGGTATTAGGAGAAGGGCTGCCTGGGCTCTGGGAATTGTGCTGTTAAGGCGTGCCTTAGTTGTAAGTACCTAAAGAAGCCTGCTCTTGGGATTTGATATAGTTGCTGTAATTGCTCGAAAGAAACCAATACTTGGTCTATGTATAAGTGTTCTAGAGTAGTGATTCCTGAGTTTATCCAGAACTGTTTGTCCGGTAGATTCATTAGGTGGGGTAGTGCTCTATTGTCCCACAAGGGGGTCTCCAGAGGGGTGTCATCACGCTTGGTCAGTATCTTGCATGCCTGCCATACATTGGCTGCAAGTCTATGGATGGGTAACATCTGTTTAGTTAATAGTCCTGGTTTTTCCAGGAGGACCCAGAGTGATGCCTCAGAGAGGAAGAACATCAAGTGGTGCTCGGAGTTTGGGAGAGGAGAGTCCGATAACCAGTGACGGATATATCTGACTTGTCCTGCTAGGTAGTAGAGTTTGAAGTCCGGTAGCGCCATTCCTGCCATTTCCTTGGGTCGTTGTAAAGTGTCCATCCGAAGTTTGGCTCTAGCGTTCCCCCATATGAATGATGTTATTAGGGAATTCGTTTTTTTGAAGAATTTCTGTGGTATGGTTGTTTCTGCATGTTCTAGGCAGTATAGATACTTGGGGAGTATTATCATTTTTATAAGGTTTATTCTGCCTGCTACAGACAGTGGCAGGGAGCTCCAGGATTTTAGTTTTAGTTGTAGGGTTGTCAGCAGGGGGGCGATGTTTAAGTCTAAACTCAGGGTGTCATCTCTGGTAATATGAATCCCGAGGTATTTAAATTGGGGGGTGACTTGTAATTTACAAAATACATTTCCCATCTGCCATCGCTCTGGTCTTAGAGGCATAAAAGCGGATTTCTGCCAGTTTATACGCAGGCCCGAGAAGCCTCCAAATGTATCTATTAGGGAGATAGCTAGCGGCAGGGTATTCTTGGGATCCGACATATATAGTATTATATCATCTGCGTATAACCCTATCCTGTCCTCTCTGGGTCCAATCTGGATACCTCTATATGAAGCATGCTGCCGGATCCTCAGGGCTAGGGGCTCTATAGCGACTGCGAACAGGAGAGGGGAAAGCGGACAGCCTTGTCGGGTTCCCCTATGGAGTAGGAAGGAGGTGGAGGTCAGACCATTCACCACCACCCAAGCCGTCGGAGATTTGTATAGAATAGAGATCCACCTGGTAAAGGAGTCTCCAAATCCAAACCTCCGTAAGATCCCCATCAAGTATGGCCATTCAACTGAATCAAAAGCCTTAGCTGCATCTAGTGAGGCCAGAGCCCAATCCGACCTCCACCCCACTTGCGTGATTACCTGTGTCCTTCTAATGTTGTCCGATGTAGACATTCCAGGGATAAAGCCTGTTTGATCGGGGTGTATAATATCTTTTATGGCTTGGTTTAGGCGAGAGGCTAGTATTTTAGTGAGGATTTTGTAGTCTGTATTTAATAGTGAGATAGGTCTGTGAGCCACAGTCTTCTGGATTTTTATCTGGTTTTAAGATGAGGATTCTGTTGCTTCTAACATTGATTCTGGGAGCTGTTTTTTGTCGAATATGTGTTTATATAGGGAAGTCAAATGTGGTATTATTTCTTTTTGATATCGCTGATAGACTTCTATCGGTAAGCCATCTGGCCCCGGGGTTTTATTTTTTGCCATTTCGTTTATTGCTTCCTCGATCTCCTCCTTTGTAATGGGTGCATCTAATAAGGTCTTATGTGTGTCTTGCAATTCTGGAAATATTATGTCCGTTAGGTAAGTCTCTAGTTCTTCGGGTAGATAGTCAGTCCGTGTTTGGTATAGGTCATCATAGAATTGTTGGAATCTATTTAGGATCTCTTTTGGGTCCGTTAGTATTGCACCTTGAGCTGATTTAATTCTTAACATGGACGGGGTGCAGTCTCTTGTCGGGCTAATAATTTGCTAGACTGGTTTCCCAATTCAAAAAAGGATTGTCGATTGTAGAATAGGTTCCTCTGGGCTTTTTCTCTCAGGTATAATAAGTAATCTCTACCAATTTGGAGCCATCTGTCTCTCTTAATGTCTGTTGGGTCCGCTATAAATTCTTTCTCTAATAATTGGCATTGCTCTGCTAAAAGTTCTCCTTCTCGTGTGGTGGCTTTTTTAATGAAGGAGATCGAGGATCTGAAGCAGCCTCTAAGATAAGGCTTAAATGCTTCCCATACTAGCGTTTTGTCTGAATGTGCCTCGTAATAGACTTGAATTTGGTCTGGTATGTGGTCATTGGGGCCGAGTAGCGAGAGCCAAAATGGATGTACCTTTAGTCTCTTGACCGTGGCCAGGCTTGGATTTTTAAGGGCCATACGGATTGGTGAGTGATCCGAGATCCCTCGAGGGAGAAACTCTATGGAGTTGATTTTAGGGAATAGTGAAGGGGACCCGAATATATAATCTATTCGACTGAGTGCATGATTGTGGGCTGCGTGGCAACTAAACTCCTGTCGTTGTGGGTGAAATATGCGCCACAGATCCAGCCATCCTGTCACTGAGATAATAGAGGCCAGGCGGGTCACATTCGTGTCTCCCTCCCTCCGAGCACCACTTCCGAATCTGTCCATAAGGGGTTCCATCACCATGTTCATATCTCCCATACAAACAATTGTTGCATCCGGCGAGAATGATGCGAATTGGATGCCATCCACTAGGATAGCTGTTGATGCTAGTGGTGGATTGTAGCAGCACAAGAGGACGTATGGGTCGTTATTAATTTTTGCTCTTACAAAGATGTATCTGCCTTCTGAGTCTCTTTTAATTTGTTCTACTTCCCATCTGAGTGACCTTCCTATCAGTAGAGACACCCCTCTGGAGTGGGATGTGTGCCACGAGTGTGCAGACCACTGAACCCACGGCTTCAACAAAACGTTTATAGTGTCGGGCGTGAGGTGGGTCTCCTGCAGGCATAGCACATGTGGTCGCCAAGAGCGTATTAGAGAGTTTATCGTTGATCGTTTCCTCGCTGATCCCATGCCCCTTACGTTCCAGGACACAAAAATTACCTCCGCCATAGGCAAGGACAGGTTAATCGGGTCCGGATAAATTTCCTAGTAGCATTCTGCCTGTCAGGAGTTCCAAAATGACACCCGGTTACATTTTTATCATACGTCATGTAACAGTACTTCAGTACCTTTTCAGTAACAACATGGAGCACTTGATGTATACAATACGTTAACATTGCGGTAGTATACTACCAACTTATAACTCTAACAACTTGTCTTTAAACAAACTTTAAATGCTTTCTCTGCTGAGATAGTGTTCGTGGCAAACTAGTATTAGGGGGAACCTACATAGTATAGCTTTGACTTAGGCTGTACTTGAGGTATTATTAGGTTAATGGAGCAGTAGTAGGAACCGGCATTAGCCTGGTGGGCATTAACTAAGTGGGCCCCCTTAGGGGGGGGGCAAAGTCTCCCCCTCCCCGGGTGTTTCGAGTTTGCTTTAACTCTGTATGAATACTGGGTTGCACATTTCCCAGGGAAGGGGGGAGAAGGGGGGAGGCGGAGGAGGGGGTCATGGGAAAAAGGGGGGGAGGGGAAAGGGTTTAGGGGAGAAATGTGGTAGGCCAGGGGGGAAAAAAGAAAATTTGTCAGTACTGGAGGAGAGGACGGCTCGCCGCCATCTCCGGAAGGGAGAGAGCCGAGTAATTGTCGTGGATAGTAGGAGTCTCAATCTTTCATCTCAGGTTCATATATTATCAAAGTATGTCTAAGCTTCAGTTCCCAGTCTGTATTGGGGTAACATTAGCTGCGTGTACGCGTGTTTACACAAGAGTCCCGGCACCTGTAGGGGGAAGGAAAGGGGGTTATGTATACTTTACGGTCCTTCTGGCGGGCATCTAGTAGCCAACCAATCTTCTGCTTCAGATGGTGAAGAAAAGAAACGGGTACGTTCTCCATCTATCACTCGCAGCCGTGCTGGGTATACCATGGAATACGGGAGTTGCAGGTCTCGGAGTTGCCTTTTGATTCCAAAGAATGATGCCCTTTGCTTCTGGAGGTCCACTGAGAAGTCCGGGAATATGGAGATTGCAGCATTGTCATAGCGCAGGGGGCCTCCTTTTCTGGCAGCTTGTAGGATTATGTCCCTATCACAAGAGTTGAGTAGTTTTGCTAACTGGGGTCTAGGCGGTGCCCCTGGTATAGGCGGCTTCATGGGCACCCTGTGGGCTCGCTCAATCACGAAGACTTGTGATAGTCCGGCCTTGGGGAGGAGTTCACGGAGCCATCGCTCCATAAATTCTTCAGGTCTCTGCCCTTCGGCTCGTTCTGGTAGACCCACTATGCGTAGATTATTCCGACGTGAACGGTTTTCAAGATCGTCCGCCTTTTGTCTCCAATACTCGGCTTTTTGTGTGAGTTCACGTATCGCGGCTGACATTGGAGAGACAGTGTCATCTAGTGTAGAGATTCTGTCTTCTGTACTTGTAACTCGTTCTCTCAGATTTTGTAGGTCTTGCCTTAGTAGGCTTACATCCAATTTTTACTTCGTCGATTTTGCCGGTGAGAGTAGCTGTAGATGTCTGTATTGCGGATAGGAGTTGTTCAGATAATTGTTGTAGAGTTTGAACTGTACCCTCGGGTGGGCCTGGGCTGGTGTCTTTTGCCGCTGATGTTCCCGCTGTAGCGGGTGTAGTGGGTTCAGGGCCGGGGTCCTTGCGGGCCTCCCCCCTGGCAAATGCTTTTAGTTTGTCGACTGATGGATTCTGCCTAGTAGGGCCCATGGTAAGGCGTTTTGATGTTTCTTTTGGGGAGGAGGGTTCTGCAGGATGTTGGGTTCCCAGCAGGGAGCCTACAAATGTCTCTGTTCTGTTGTATAGTCTCTTTAGGGTGTGTGCTTTATAGGCTCTTTATCAGGTATTCTGCTGCTTTAGGGGCTACTGTGGCTTCTCTTTGATGACTGTTATGGCAGGGCAGCTCTTTTGTTTAGGTGTGTAGTGCTCACATCTGCAGGCAGGCTGCTTTGCTCTCCTTTTCCCTTCCCCCCTGGATGGCTGCCGGGTGTATTGTGTTCTCTGCCTGTCGGGGGTTAATAGCTCTACACTCTTGGAAGTGGCAGCGGTGCTGTGATGCCGGTGAGTGTTTTTTTCCCCAGGGGTATGCGTACTTTTGTCTCTGCTGCTTATACTGTGCAGCTTCCCCCTCAGCCCCCCCGCGGTTTATAGCGGGAAGGAGCGCGGCTCCCGTTCTTAGGGCTGTACGGAGGCTCCGGTTTCAGCCACTCTCCCCTCTGTTCCTCCGTCCCCTCAGCGCTGTCTCTGGCACTGTTTTCCTCCGCTCTGGGGGCCTCCCCCGTGTTCTCCCCGGGTCTCTCCTTCTCTCACGGCCGGTACTGCTCTCAAAATGGCGGCGGCAGCGGTCGTGGCGCCGCGGGTCCGCTGCCGGTGTTACCTCTGCCGTTGGTGTTTTAAGGGTACTTCAGGCGGCTCAGACTCCTCTCCCCCAGCTTCAGGTGGTGCTGTGCTGGATCCGGGGGGCCCTCAGGATATGGTCAGGATATTAGTTATGTCGGCTTGAGCGGGAGCTACTCTTACATGCGGCCGGTCTGCTCGGCTGCTTGGCCACACCCCAACTCCGCTGCATTTTTAAAACTGAGACTAAACATCAAAGTGGACGAGATTTGCAAAAATGTTATCCACATGCTACCGACAGTCCACTGCGGACAAGCAGCTCCAGAAACTGACATGTGGAGTGGAATTCAAATCTGCGACATGTCAGTTTTCGCTGCAAACTCTCTTCTCTATATGGGCAGAGATTTCCGCAGTCGAATACAGGCTGAAAAGCCGCTTCAAAACTTACGCCAAATGGTGCGGGTTTTGAAGCAGCCGTTCCATTGCGAAAACCTCACAGAATTTCTATGGGGTCCCGCTGCAGACATTCCTCAAGATTTCTGGCCCGTGTGAACCCAGCCTAATAGTGTCTAGGGGGCACTGTGAGTGGCAGCAGCAGGATGGTAAGAGCATGCAGAGCCGAACTGTGTCTGGAATAAGTTCTCAAGGAGCTTTGGACTGAGATAGAGATGAAAAACTAAAATGGATAACTCCAATCTAAGATGTTGCCTGTGATCACTGGAGGTAACTGCACTTAATCACTACGGCTGTGTAGAACTGGTTAGGACTGTTATAAGTTGACTGCATTATTGAGGTATACTAGAGATGAGCCACTGTATCTAAACCAGCCATGTTATAAAAGTTATCTTATTCTGTCACCAATATGTATAATTGCTGTTTGTTTTCCTTTTTGGCAGGAGAGGGTACATGACTTGTGCCTGTGGCCTTTTAAAACTCTATAGAAGAGCCACAGTTAGTGACCATGAACAGAAGTTTCTCGAGAAGGAGGTGCCTGGGTTATCCTTTTGCATCAAGTTCCATGAGCCTTTAGCTTACACCCCTGACAGCAGCCATCTACGAACTACTATGAGGTGTGCGGGGATAGCGCTTTACTTATGAATACACCAGACTCATAAACTACATGTTTACTGTTAACTAATATTTTTTGAGCCGTCTTGGCAAATATTAGAACGGACTTGCTCCCACACTATGCAGCCCGTACATAGCGCTGAGTAGTCTGTTGACTGATCCACTGTAATCAATACAACCCATAGTTTTAGGTTCCCATTACTGTGTTACTTTTAAATGCTTTATTCTTTTTATCCTGCTTGTTTATTCTTTATCCCCATTTGGAATTTGAATTGACTGTCACTTCTATATGAACTACGGTATTCTTCAGTGCTGGAAAGAAAATTATATCTTTTTTTTTTATAAAGGGATTATATAGCAGACAGGAAAAGATAACTGATGGTGAGAGAAAGAAGTAACGGAGAGGTAGCTGTTGTCATGCCATTGACACGTGAAAAGAGAAGGCTGGTTACATGTGCGATTTAATGAGATCACCATGGAAACAGTACTTCCGATTCCAATAAAATAACATACACTAATAAAATCAACTTTAAAGAGATAAATCGTGACAAAAGATGTACGATTTCTAGCATAATCATGTTTACAGACCGAAAAGTTTGATATTGTAGCTGATGTTGGGCACCTGGAAATGACCATGTTGCCCTGTAATTATCAATGTCATCAGGATTGTTATTAGCAGTATCTGGTTACAGGCTGCTGAATATTGTCTCGTACAGCTTTTCACCTGTGTCACCTACCTGGAAGTTTTCTTGTCACCCTTTTACATTTGCAGAGTAGCTTTAGCTATGCCATGAATTGTTCTGAAGGGTTTAACCTCCAGCATTACAGGGAAAAGCTGATAAAATAGTTGTCACACATTCACAGTTAAACAACACTTTCTACCAGCTTGGTTCATATAAGGTAACATATACCTAGAACGTTTCATTTCTATGTGACTATTTTAGTATGTCACGCAATGCCAATTATAGCATGCTATGCCCACTTCAAACTATTGAGTGGATAAGAGTTGGAATAGAATAGACAGTTAATTTGAGCTAGTTGTGGATGAGAAAGGTTTTGCAATAACAGCACTCAGGAGCCCTCTTTTCACATCACATTTGGTGTGTACACTATGGGAACATTTCCTGACCAATAAACCCACATGTATCCAGTGATTTATCCTATTACTTTCTATATGTCCAACTGCTTCTGTTTGAATCAGATATCAGATGTCATGATCTATATTTTTAGTTTCTGTTAACACAGCCATCATAGCCTTTATTCTGTTTTTGCACGATTGCTAAAGGATATGGAGGATCAGTTATTACTTGTTGGCAGCCATTCGATGAATCCATGACTCGTGTATAATGGAGTCGTTCCAAGCTGTAACCTTTCTACCTTTAACCCCACCAAGTTTCCAGCGCCACTGTCTAAATAAAGACGGACACCTTTTCTCTTTGGATAGTTTGGCCACAGCAGCCATTTTACTAAAACAAACTTTTATAAAATTAACAATTAACATTACCCCACAGAATAGGGGAAATTCTTTAAGCCTCGAAAAATCTATCTCCTCAGCATTTAAGGGAAATATACAAAATGCCTCCTGCCGCAGGAGACCCAATGTCAGGACTCAAACCCAGGACAGTTCCTTGCTAAATCCTAGCCTTGTTCTATGTTTCCTTGCTCCTGCTAAATCCACTTCCTGTCTCCCTGTTCTGGCTCTGCCCTGCTACTAATTACAACTTCCTATAAAAGCCTGACCGTGCCTCAGATCCAGTGCGTGATTATTGTGCTGAACCACCTTGATCAAGCTCCTCTTTCTCCTGCTCCTCTGCAATTGTACCAATATCTCTTGCTGCTGACCTCTGGCTTCCATTTGACTATGCTTCAGTCTCCTCACATTGTACTGTATACTGATACCTCCTGCTGCTGACCTCTGGCTTTCATTTGACTGCGCTTCCATCTCATCCCATTGTACTGCATACCGTGACTTCCCGATAATGACTCCCAGCTATCTTGACTATTCTCCAGTGAAGGCACGACTACTACACTTGCAGCTTCAATCCAGTGTTGGTAAGACATAACACTCAATTTTCCAATTGCCTCCAGCCACCCACAGTCTGACTTGGAGACTGACTAGCCTTTTTAGAAGACTAGACACTCCACCATCTCTGCAAGGGCTCCAGTCTGTCAGAGCCAAGAGACGACAAACCCAGCAGTAACCATTTAATCACAGGGAGGGAATGGCAATCCACCCCCTGCCTTCCCCCATAACCACTTTTATGCCGGCTCAAAGGACCCTACATCTGCCCCTGCCATGAAAATGCAACACATCCCTTCCCATTTTTCCGAACCCTAAAGTTCACTAATATTACCCCTTACATTATACCCTTTTCTAGGGCAGAAGGGTGGGACTTTCCTCTTCTCCTTGCTGTGTTCTCTCTTCTTCTCTCCTGTCTTCAGACTGTCACTTTACACACTTTTCTCCAATTCCACCCTCCGATTTCCTGCACTTTGTAGCTCCTTCACCCTTCACTGTCTCCCCCTCTTTTCTCTGCCTTGTTAACCCCTTCCCACATCCCCATTAACCGTGTCATGGTGGCCTCCCCCTACGCATTGCAGGCCTACGCTATGGCCCTTCTTGACTCGGTTATGACAGAGTTGTTACCAACTGTAGCCTTCCACCTTTAACCCCACCAAGTCTCCAACCCCAGCCAGCACGACTTCACCCCCTCAAGTCTGCTCCGACCCCACAAAACAACCGCCCTCTCGATTCCCCCTTGGATCGCCAATGACCACATGTCAATGCCTACATCATTCTAGTGCACCTCGTCATCCCTCCAAAAATTCCCGTGCCCAGATTCTAGATCCAAATTGCTGCACAGGCACGCCCCCATTACGATCCACATATCTAGAAACCTCCTGATTCAACTTCACTTGAGCCCTGATCAAATTTCTCACCGACCTCGCATTGCGCCACACTTTCCATGGCACAATCTCCAATCATAGGACTATCAACCCTGGATACGACGTCAACAGTTGGAAAATGTCATACCAAATGCCTCATGGCAGGTCCTGAAAAAGCCTCCTACCCAAATCATTCCCTCCCACATGCAATACCAGAATATCAGGATCACTGTCAAAACTAACAACATTTTGGAAATCAGGCAACAACCTACCTAATGCCATCCCACGCAATAAATGTAGGAATAATCCAAACCAAAGTAAGGCAATGACCTGAAAAAGAAGAACAAAGAGGGGGAGAAGGGGAGGAGGGGAAATTTCCCTAACACAATGTAAACAACACATCCTATTTCTCCCTGACCCAAACTCCTATAAAAATTGTGGTCATATGTACGGCATATACTGCCTCGCTTTCCATCTGCCTTTTTACTGCCTCCTCATCCAGGCCCAAGCTAGCCGCATCCGTTGCCGCCCCTACCCAGAAGGAATAAGACCCAAACCGAGAACTATCGAGCCCAAGGCTCTTCACAGCCTTGCGAAAAAACCATGGTAAATTGGAATCTGGACAAGAAAGCACCATGTGACACAGCAATGGCCCTGCACTCACCCCCAAAACTTTTCTGTAAACTTCTCAAAACATAAGCGAACACATCAGTGCCCCTTGAAGTTGACCCACAACAATTCTCTTCCATGTTCCAAACTGGTCTGTCTTGGAATGCCAAATGCCAAATTCCAAACACCCCTCGATAAGCCTAACATCCTTTTACATATAAACCGCCCCCCCCCCTCCAAATTTTTTACTAGGTGAAACCAACTTCCTCAACCATAGCACCCCAAAGAATGCCAGAAAGAAAGCGACTCTGAATAACGCTTTCTCAAAACTTTCCAAGCAAATTTCATCTAATGCCATCCCCAGTTTTTACAACAAACTAAATGACACTGGTCTCCTCCTGTCCAGTCTTCCCTTTCCTTTTCTGAAACCTTTCAGAGCTTGTCCTACTAGAAACTGTTTCATGTTCTTCTCACCCAGCAGTTTAAAACCAAAAGCTCTAGCAATACCAAATTCCTCACCAATCTTGTCTCCTCCTACTCCACTGGCCAACACCCCATGCACCATTGACCTTGAAAATAAGCACCTAATCCCAAACTTCTATCCGCATCCGTAAACAACTCACAGTCAAGATTCTCGATTGCCTCAGCTATTATTACCGACTACCCATTATAACATTCCAAATCGGCTTTGTGATCTTTCCTCAAATGAATAAAATGATGAGCCGATTTTACTCCCGCCGTAGTGGACGCCAGCCTTCTCCAAACTCTTCCCATAGGCATTATATGACATGCAAAATTGAGCTTCCTCAGTAGCGATTGCAGGTCCCACAGTGTTATCTTCTTAGCTCACTGGGCCTTATGCACCTCCTGCTGCAAGGCCTGCAGTTTGTCATCTGGCAGCCTGCATTCCATAGCCTACATGTCGATGGTAATGCCCAGAAAATTAAGACATGTCGACTGGTCCTTCGTCTTGTCAGGTGCTAACGGCACCTTGAAACGATGTGCCCCCCAATGAACCATCCCAAGAAGAGTCGCACAAATCAGCGAACTCGCTGGACCTACACAATGGAAATCCTCCAAATAATGAATCACTGAGCCGATTCCCACTGCGTCTTTTACCACCTTTCATGGCACACAACAGCATAATCAAAGGCAAAAATGAGAAGGAACTTAATAACCAGCAGAGTATCAAAGATAGTTGAAGGGAATACTCAGGGGCACTATATGCCTGCAACCACATACCTGGACCATTGCATGAGTTGTAGCCTGTGGACTTGGAGCCCTCCTTTATGGAGTCAGAAGTGGTTATGGCAATGAAACAACTAGCCAAAAATAAAGCACCAGGCATAATTAACATACCGGCAGTGCTATTGCTGCCAGCAACAGTGAAAACCATCACAGCGCTGTGGCAGGCAGTATTGGCATCCACACAATGGCTACCAAAGAAAGGAGACTTACAAAATTGCTCCAACTACTGAACAATAGCCCTCATTCCACATGCAAGTAAGATCCTTCTCAAAATTATAGAAGAAAGACTGGGATCAGTAGTTGAAGCGACACTCCCTGATGCGCAGGCAGGATTCTGATGAGGACGCGACACCCGCGATCATATCGCAATCCTGCGATGAACCATGGAAAAAGCTTGAGAATACTAAAATGATTTCTACATGTGCTTCATCAATTACATTAAGGCCTTGGACTGCATTGACCATGACAAGCTATGGCAGGCCCTATGAGAGCTGGGCATATCGGCACATCTAATAAAGCTAATAAAATCACTTTATACCAATCAAGAAGCCACAGTGAGAACAAAGTTTAACCTATATGTGGAAGTGATTATGCAGAAAATGTACATAGAAGAATTGAAAATCGGGGTGAAAATATGTGGCACAAACATCAACAATCACCGTTATGCGGATGACACAACTCTGCTTGCAGAAACAGAAGCAGGTCTGAAGAAGCTGATATGCAAAATTAAAACTAAAAGTGAAAAAATGGGTCACTACATGAAATTAAAGAAGACTAAAATTATGACAACTGCAAAAAATGGCCAAATTCAAATCAAATTCAACAATGAGGCCATAAAATGCGTGCGAGACTTCATCTTCCTTGGCTCAAAAATTGACTGGGCTGGAGAATCTATGCCAGAGATAAAACATAGAATAGCACTAGGATGAAGCGCAATACTAAACATGTGCAAAATCTGTAAAAGTAGGGATATCGGTATGGCAACTAAACTCAGTATAGTGCAAACCAACGTTTTCCCCATAGCCATGTATGGATGTGAAAGCTGGACTGTGATAGAAGGAGGATTGATGCGGTTGAGCTGTGGTGCTGGCGAAAGCTGCTGCGTATACTGTGGACAGCAAGAGTAACAAACAGAGAAGTCCTGAATTGTATAAGACCCGATATATCACTGGAGGACAAGATGACCAGAGTCACACTTGCGTTAGGCCATGTAATGAGAGCAGAGTCGCTATCAAAATCTATAATGCTTTGACAGATCAGTGACAAAAGAAGACCTGGCCGCCAAAGAACACGGTGGCTGATACTGTCAGAGCTGATAGTTCATGGATATCACACAACTGAAAGAAGCAGTGCAAAACCGAAAAACATGGGAGCTTGCCTTTAGGGTCGCCGAGGGTCGTGAGGGACTAAACTGCTAACAATAACTAGCAACAACAATATAATAACTTTTATTTTGTCACCAGTATATGTGTGAGTGAGCTCTAATGCCTGTGAGAACAGACTCTATCCAAATGTTCCAGCCAAACTAGTTGCACGTGGAGATCTCAGGGAGGAGGATGAAATAGTGGAAATTCAGGGATTTTCTTTTTACTGTACCTTGAGTACTGAAATCAAAACAGCCAGAGAAAAATCCTCCAGGTCTGTGATGTCTATCCTGTGCAAAAGATGGCACTGCCCAAGGAGCTAGATATGAATTCACAGGTAATAGGCGGGGTTACATATAAAAAGGCATTATGGCAATTGCAAAACAAAATATACATGAAACATATATAACAATGGCCACTAGATGGCAGCAGAACACAAGAATATGAACATTGGGTGTCACAAAAAAATCAATGTTCAAATTTTTTATGGGGGACCCTACTAAAAGTTGCCATTTGGTAAAAAAATAGTTTTTGAAAGTGTCTGGTCAATTGGATAATGTTAACCCCTCATCAACCTTGAAGTTATGATTTTAGAGAGTTTTTGTTAAAAAATAAGTTCTTCACCCAAAAAATAAAAACTATTTTTCCTAGTTACCTGATCATAGTCTCATTTTATTGGTAATGTTCTTGTCCACAACTATTACTTTAACCTCTTTTTAGGTCTGATTCATATATTTGAAGATATTGGTAAGTTTTCAGTGCTGGTCATGTTCTGGATTCCCAAAATTTAAATTTCCTGAAAACGCTTAAGCTCATGACTACATGCCATTATCTCTGACTTTAATGTCAATTAATTTCTTTTATCATGTTTATAATTGAAAAATAGTTAATGTAAGGTACTGAATGTGTTTTCATAGACATTTTGACAAACCCAAGATGAAAAAGGGTATTGTGTGAGAAGAACAAAAATCTGAATAAATTACAAAAAATGTATCTCACACAAAAAAGATGATTTCTTACAAGATAGAATATGTATTGCTAAAAAGAGTAATAAAGTGTATTGTACCAACTACAAAAACCTAAAAGAAATATAATAATTACTTAAATTTTACATGATTTAAACATCAGGAAGAGACTTAGAGAGGGTTGCTTTTGCAGTATCAGGATAAAGTTTCCTATATTCTTCTATGACTTGTAACAAGAACTGGCATTGTTCTTCGTTTTTGGTAATGCGTGAATTAAAATCTTGGATCAATTTGACACCCCTCTCTGCTGTGTCATTTACAACCTTTAAGTTTTCTACTATCATTTTACCTTTCAAGTAATCTGGGTTTTCAAACCAAACACCCGGATCACTTTCCAAGAAAGAAGTTGCAATTTGGAACCGTTTAAAATAATCAAAAGTCTGAGGAGGAATAAAAATATCTGTTTCCTTGATCAACAGCGAATGAAAACCCTGAAACAGCTGTATGTACATGGAGTCTGGCTTTGCTTTTAGTTCCCGGTCATTGTAACACGACTTGTATAAAAAGTCTGACTTTGGCTTGATGGAATGCTGCCTTTCAATAGGTGGCACTGTGGAGGATTTATTTAATCTCCCTTATTTGAAAAAAAGCTTGAAATCTCTTCAGGATCATTTATTTTGTTTTTAATATATTCTCAATACCACTTTTGTATTTTCTTTTGTCTGTCTTAGCCTACTTAGCTTGAAACTTTTTAAAAATATCTGGTTGAGGGCAAGTGGTAGAGCCAATTTTCAATTGAACACTGCTTTTAACAAGACTTCTAAAATGTGGCAACGACGTGCCAGGTATAAAAGATTTTTCCCAAACACTTGATCTAACAGAACATATTCCTCTGATACAACCTATGTTTACAGCAGTGGTATCAAAACACATCGCCTCAATTTTTCCAACTGCCCCCACTCTTCTACTTCAGAGAATACAGCTTTTGCTTGAGTGATCCCCATACTATTTTCAAGCTGAGGTACTCCTATCAATTGATCTTCTTCCCCATAGCTAATTAGAATAGCTAGCCTCTCTACACTTTCTCTATTCAAAATATCTGGGAACACTTTTCCATCCCAGTGTAAAACAGCAGCCTCTAAATCAGCTTTTCTTTAGCAGGGCCCTGTCGAAAATGTTGTCTACGAAGTCGCACTGTACTCCTATTTAAGGCTAAAATGTCTATATTTTCACCTTACACCTCTGCAGTAACTGATATAATTCCCACTGTGTTTCTGTCTGAAACATTACATCTATCCAACAATATTGTCAACTTTTTGGTAATAATTTCTTTACTTCCTCAAGAGTACTTTATTTTCCTTGCACTTGGCTCCTCTTCTTGATGTGTTCCTGGGATGTCCTCAAATTCATCTTGTGTCGACTCCTTGTCTTCTGATGAGCTGCTTAGAAGAAAGCCCAAGTCCAGTTCTTTGTCGCCTGAAAAATAAAAAACGCAAAAATACCCTGTTATTATCTCCCCTCTAATAAAACGAAATTCAATTAAAAATATTTCAAATACGTGTTGCTAGGTACAGATTAAAAAGGTGGAAATTAATTAATAAAAAGAGAGCAAACACACCTACTTGTTGTGATTTTTCCAATCTTGCGATCTGAGCTGATTTCCTCTCTTCTCTTCATTTTTCTGCTCGCACAAATTTCAAGTAAACTCCTCCCGTGCAGCCAGGACATCCCTTTTATCTCTAGAGTAACAAAATCACCCTGTCTGCTTCAGTAGTATTGATGAGTGCATCCTGATGAGCAATATCAAAAAGGTCATCAAGGGTTGACTTGAAGTCTTCCACCTTTTCATTTTGAGCTGCACTTGAAGTTCTTACAGCATTTTTTTGCAGTTTTCTCCACTGTTCATAAAGTTTTTCAAGCTTTGCAACAATATCTTTTAAGTGTCTTGTAGGAATCTTAGATTTCTTCCAGAAAAATAATACTTCTTTGATAGTAAGTCTTGAAGCTTCTTTGATGCTCAGTTTGACTTGGCGCATATTATAAAAAAAACTTTGCAACAATTGAAACTTTCTACCAGTAATTTGATGAGATGCGTACCTGATCAAAAAAAATCTTGTCTTTATGCCTTAAGATCATGCCAGCTGCTGCTTTGGAAGGTGAAGGTTCTGAATCCATTTTCACTCAAAGTCAAAACTGAAAAAAAACAATACAAAATTTATCCCATGAAATTCATATATTTTACTGCGCTTCCTGCCATTCCCAACACAAGTCCCCACCCCAAGAGCAGAAGAGAACATATCTGGTAAGGTTGTTCCCTTTATCCTTTTAGAAAGGGTAGCTTCCCTAAGAACAAGTAGTCTGTGACAAGGAAAGTAAGGCCTTAACTTACATTCAACATACCATTCATTTGGAGACTTGGAACACGCAAGGCCCTTAAAATTGCCTAATATCTTCAAGTCTATGAGTCACACTTAAAAAGTGGTTGCAGTAATATTTGTAAGCAAGAACATTCTCAATAAAATGAGACCATGATCGAGTTACTAGGACAAATCGTTTTCATTTTATAGAAGAATTATGATCTTTTTTTTAACAAAAATGCCCTAAAATGGTAACTTAAAGGTTGATGAGGCACGGGCTAATGTTATCAACTGGATAATAGCAAGGTGGACAGCAGCACAACCACTAAACCACCAAGTGGGGGGATGTTGTAGCACAGTGCATGATCCTGTAGGCCAGGTCCGGACCTAAAGACCCTTCAGAATGTTTACTATGTAGCAGATAAGATGGATCAGCACTATGGAACTTGTTTAGAAAATGTACAAAATCTTTATTCCATGCATGCTTGACAAAGGCCTCCAAAAGTCCGAAACGTCGCAGCTTCCATATGTTGGAGGAATAAAGATTTTGTACACTTTCTAAACAAGTTCCAGAGTGCTGATCCGTCTTATCTGCTAAATGTTATCCAACTGATCTGAAACATTGGGAACCTCATTTTCTTATCAATTTGCAACTTTTAGGAGGGTCCTTCAATAGATATCGCAAGAAAATGTTTTCCCCGTGTACCCTGTGACCACGCTATGAGTGCATACAAATGGCACAGTAACTCAGCTCATGTTATTAACTCATTCTTAGCTGTGACAGCACACTTCTACCATATCCTGCAATAATTCTGTGGTACTTATAATTATGTAGTACTTTTTATTGCTACATATTAACCCCTGTAAGCCCTGCTACAACCAGAGCTTAGTTAGGCATCCATGCATGGCAGCCCAAGGAGGAGCCTTCACTAGACCCTCCAGCTGCCATGCTAACACCTCATCACCCTGAAATCATATAGAAGCAGGGAGGGGATCAACTGCTTACATACAGCAATTAGCATTGATTTAGACTTCTAAGTAGTTTAAAGGCCATTGAACCGAGTTAACTTAATCATTACCATAGCTGGCAGCTGCGAGGTACTGAGCAGGCTCAGTTCTTGCACCTGCTCCATATTTACGTTATATGGTCACAAAGAAGTTAAAAATAACATGATGATAAAAGGTGAACATTCACTGTAAGTCCAAAATTCAGTGCTCATTAATTTCTTAATATGACATCAGACTCATTGGAGTTTTGTTTTTTTCAATACAGGACCATTGTAGGAAACAAGCACTCTTACTTTTTTGCATCAACTTTATTGCCTCATAGATTGCAAGTCTATTCCACACCTACTGTTTGAATTGCAATATTTGATTTACCCCGAACACATAAAGCATATGTTCACAAGCTTAAGGGTTTGCTGTAGATTTTGACACAGATTTTGGTGCAGATTCACCATGAATTGAATCCCTTCATTTGAAGGGGTGAAATCCTTGTAGAAAATCCACATCATATATTGCCATTCTGAGAATTTAAAGTCCGCAGTACAGATCAATTTACACTGTGGATTTTTTTCCATAGCATGTGAATGGAATTTCTTATGGACAGGTAGTGTAAGGTTGAGAAAAGGTTTTGTCTATTTATTTTATATGCAAATAATTCCTGATATCTGAACCAACGTGTATAGTTTAATATGTGAATTTCTGATGTCATCTAGTGATCATGATGGTTTTTGCAGGCTTGTTGTAGGCTCAATTACCTTACTGGCAGCAGTGGTCATGTAGGACACAGGAGCACGAAACAGAAAGTGATGATGTGGAAAGTTCAGTGCAGCAGAATCCGTGCCTCGGGTGAGACATTCTTTGTTGACTGGCGGGTACTTGAATCAAAAGCCCCTGTGTTAGCCATGAAGCAAAGCATAGCCAAAGGAGTACCCTGGTTAGTACAAAGCAGCAGCAGATTTATCTTGGAGAATCTCCATCCTGCTGTTAGAGAAAGGAGAGTTGGAGAAGTTCCCTCCTGTCCCCCTACAGTCACATGCACACTACTACCTCTATAGAAGCTCCTCAGATTGAGAATAAGAACCTGTAGACACACCTTATAAAGAGTGAGTTCTAGTGTGCACAGTGCTTGTTGTTAATCCCCAGATTAATTGAGAACCTTCCCTTTTTTGATTCTTCGGATCTTGGAGTACTGACGAAGGACCATTTTGTTGTTTACTTTTAGTTAACATAACATTTATGCATCAATTACCTCTGGATACCTGGATCAATATGTGTTAAATAAATTTGCTTTCTGCTTACAAGCATAAATGTCTGATGAGTTTAACGGCGCCCACCACCGCTTTTTATGAGTCATGACTCAGGGCTGTGACTGCAGCTATTTTTTAAAACGGGAAGGCCTGAGTAGAGACATGGCCCTAGGCCTCCTGCTTCTGTCCTGGGAGGAGAGGAGCCATTCTCCCCAAGTGCTGGCATCTGGCGGTTTTCCAGGCTTCACTAAAAACTTAACAGCAGGGCCCCTATTCCCTGAATCCCTGGAGGGCCCTTAGTTTACCCTGGGGATTTCTCCCATATGAGTCTGTAAGGGTATGTTTACTTAGCGGTATTTGCTGTGAAAATTTATACTGCTAATTCTGCCTAAAAAAAAGTAGCTTTCGAGACTTGCACACAAAATTTGCTTTGCCAAGAAGCAAAATATGCATGCGGAATCTCAATGCAGAGACCCTGTGGAAGCTAAAAATAAGTGACGTTATTTCTGTCGTGTGAATATACCCGACATACTGCAGATTTTCCACAGCTAATTCTGCTGCTGAAAATATTCCGTGTTTCTGCCCCATGTGAACATGGTCTAAAAAGTCCAATGTCTACAACCAGGCCATCAGATATAACTGCATCTGTTTCAGCCTAACAAAAGGAAACCTTTACACCATCTTAAAAGGACATTTTTAAATCAGGGCTACCATCACACCTTAATTGATGACCAAATCACCAGAGCTACCAGGATACCCAGAGATCAACTACAGAGGTGAGGGGGAACACGAAAACATATTTCACTGTAAAAGAGCCAAAAATGCAATATCTGATAAGGTGCAGAACAGGCACGATCGCCATAAGACTGGCACAATGACCGTAGGGTTGGCACAATGGCCGTAGAACCTAACAAAATGCAGCAAGCCAGACTATAAACCAGAGGAGCTAAACTGTCCACTGCAGACTTATATGCAGCCACCCACTCAACCCAGGCCAGATTGGGGAGGAGCGACTGCATGCAACTAAATCTGCAATGTGAACGATACCACAGAAGCCAGCCAATAGATGGGTGCGTCCCACAATACAGGATTACAACTCACACTGACATGGGAGTGAGTTGCCCCGTATCTCAACAGTGGGCTGCACTGGCTGACAGCTTGGGCTCCCCCAGAAGGCTATAGCAAACTGCATAAAGGAAATATTGATACACAGAACCTACACTATCTCACTGTAAATTAAATTAAAATCACAGAGGTGAGGGAGAACACGAAAACATATTTCACTGGAAAAGAGCCAAAAATGCAATACCTGATAAGGTGCAGAGCAGGCACGATCGCCGCTAAGCTGGCACAATCGCCATAAGACCGGCACAATGGCCGTAGGGTCGGCACAATGGCCGTAGAACCTAACAATATGGAGCAAGCCAGACTATAAACCAGAGGAACTAAACTGTCCACTGCAGGCTTATATGCAGCAACCCAGCCCAGATTGGGGAGGAACGACTGCATGCAACTAAATCTGCAATGTGAACAATACCACAAAAACATATTTCACTGGAAACGAGCCAAAAATGCAATACCTGATAAGGTGCAAAGCAGGCACAATCGCCATAAGACCGGCACAATGTTTGGCTCTTTTCCAGTGAAATATGTTTTTGTGTTCTCCGTCACCTCTGTGATTTTACATTACTTAACAGTAAGATAGTGTAGGTTCTGATGGATGCCGTGTGGCCTTGCCGTTCGGCCCATCAGCTTATGCGTCTTGGCCAAAAAGGTAACACCTGCATTTTATTAGTGTGTATCAATATTTCCTTTATGCAGTTTGCTATAGACTTCTGGAGGAGCCCAAGATGTCAGCCAGTGCGGCCCACTGTTGAGATACGGGGCAACCCACTGTCATGTCAGTGTGAGTTGTAATCCTGTATTATGGTACGCACCCATCTATTGGCTGGCTTCTGTGGTATCATTCACATTGCAGATTTAGTTGCATGCAGTCGCTCCTCCCCAATCTGGGCTGGGTTGAGTAAGTGGCTGCATATAAGTCTGCAGTGGACAGTTTTGCTCCTCTTGTTTATAGTCTGGCTTGCTACATATTGTTAGGTTCTACGTGCCGACCCTACAGCCATTGTGCCGGTCTTATGGTGATTGTGCCAGCTTAACGGCGATTGTGCCTGCTCTGCACCTTATCAGGTATTGCATTTTTGGCTCTTTTCCAGTGAAACCAGAGATCAACTACTTTGATACAGAGAAGGAAGGAAACTGTCGTATACCTCTAGTAGTGACCTACAATCTGAAGCTAGAGGTACTAAGGCTAACTACAAGGAAACTCCACCATACCCTACACAAGGATTAACGTCTCAAAATCATATTCCCGGACCCTCCCCTTCTGTGTTACAGGCAACCTCCAAATTTGAGGAACTTTATAATCAGGAGTTCATTGCCCTCTGATACAGAAAAAGAACTTATCCCTGTAATATAAGGAGCTGTAAGACCTGCTCACATATACTGACTGCGGACAGGATACGGATCCCCAACACTATAAGATCCCTGGGATATTCACATGTTCCATGTTCAATGTTGTGAACCTGATTCTGTGCACTGAGGGGAAATTTATTACACTGAGACTAGCATGTGAAAGCCACAAATTTTGCTGCAAGCCTTGCTTAGATTTATGCTTGTTCACGTTAGTATTAAAAAAGTGGCATGGCTTAATGGATGGGCGTGGCTTTCTGGGACTAACAGATTTAAGTATAATTTACGCCATAAACTGGTGTAAACTAAACCAGAAATGTATGCCAGCTTGTGGCTGGCATAAATTTCTTGTTAGGTACATGGATGGGCCAAAATGTGCCTCTCAATGTATAAAGGGCATATTGCTCCAGCAGGGATCATAATAACCCCTTAAGGACATGGCCTATTTTGGGCTTGAGGAGGCAACAATTTTTGGCGAATTTTCATCTACATTTTTCAAAAGTCATAACTTTTTTATTTTTCCGTCGACGCTGACGTATAAGGGCTTTTTTTTTGCATTGCGAACTGTAGTTTCTGATGGTGCCATTTTTGGGCTCATAGACTATATTGTAAAACTTTTATAATTTTTTTTTTATGATAACAGGAAGAGAAAACGCATCAATCCTGCCATAGATATTTGGTTTTTTTTTTTCACAGCGTTAATCATGTAGCATAAATGACACAATTCTTTTTTTCTGCAGGCCGGTACGATTACAACGATACCAAAATTCTTACATTTTTTTTAGGTTTTTCCACTTTTCTGCAATAAAACCCCTTTTTTTGGAAATCTTTTTTTTTTCTAAATCGCTGCATTCAAAGTTCTGTAACTTTTTTATTTTTCTATGTACCGAGCTGTGTGAGGGTTTATTTTTTTGCGAGACGAGCTGTAGTTTTTATTGGTACCATTTTGGGGTACATACAGCTTTTTTGATCACTTTTATTGCGTTTTTAGGGAGGTAAAACGCTAAAAATTAGCATTTTGCCTCAGTTTTGTTAGCATTTTTTAAAACGCTTTTTTACGTGCAGAGCCAAAAGCATGTGCAATGTATTGTACGCATTGTTACGGGCGCGAAAATACCAAATATGTGGGATTTTATTTTTTTTTACCTTTTTTTATGCTAATATGTCAAAAAGCACAAAAAAGGGTATTTTTTAAACATTTTTTTTACATTTTGCTTTTTTGTACATTTTTATTATTTTTTTTTTTAACACTGTTTGTGTCCCTCTGGGGGACTTACAGCACAGCACTGATGATTGCTGTGATAAGGCATAGCAGGGCTACTGCCCTTCCATGCCTTATCTGTTATACAGCGATCACAGGTTATGGCAATACAGGACGCCGGTATCTGGCGTCCTGTTGCCATAGCAACCAGCCGGGCTCTCTGTGATTATATCGCGAGAGCCCGGCAACGTCACAGAGGGAGCGCGCTCCCTCTGTGTACCCTTCCCATGCAGCAATCTACATAGATCGTGGCAGGGAAGGGGTTAACAGCGGGGGACGCATCTCCGATGCACCCCCGCTGTTGCAGAAGGAGGCCGGCTGTGACTGACAGCCAGCTCCCGCTGCGGGATAACGCAAGATCACTTATGATCTCGCGCTATCCCCAGGACGTAAGTTTATGCCCTGTTGCGGGAAGTAACCGCTGCCAGGATGTAAACTTATGCCCTGGGGTGTGAAGGGGTTAAGACTGTTATTTTAAAAGCTGATATTAAAAAATGTTACTCTAAATTTCCTATTGGGGGTCCTGTTTGGAGAAACAGGACAAAAACTTAAAGCAAGGATGAGGTCTCATTGCCATGCAATAGAAGAAACAAAAACTGTATTACCTGTAGCTGAGTGTTTTTGTGGGCAAAACAAAAAAAGTTTGGCACCGTGTTAGCCAGTAAAGCAAAATGTGATTGTTTTCAGCAAGACAAACCAAGTAATCTTGTAGATGTGATACCTTTTAATGGCTAACAAAAATACATGATATTATAGCGAGCTTTCAAACCAATGCAGGGTTCTTCCTCAAGCTTGAATGGAATACATCAGAAGAGGCATATACATATATACATACATATAAAAAGGCACAGCCATGGTGTGATTAATTTGCACAAACACTCGCCTGAAAATTAGTTTGCCTGATCTGTGGCCTGTCTCAATATGCCCACGATCAGCCAACCAAAAAGCACACGCTTGGCTGTTTAATGCCAGCGTAACCATAATTGCATGTGGGGGGGAGGAGAATGGGGGAAGAAAACAATTTTACCGTGGTTTTGTAGAATAAATTTTTGGTATAGATATTACATTAACTTTATTGCACAGGTAATAACGATTACATTACCACCAAATAGGTTTTAGTATTTTTTTCTACTTTTGTACAATAAAACCTTTTTCTTTTACATAAAGATTTTGTGATGGCATGTGCGAATCCATGGCAGAAAAACGTAGCTCAGTCACAGTTTTCAGCAGTGGATTATGAGGTGGATGGATGTTAAAGTACTTCTGATTTGATTTTGTTTATACATGTACCCTCTGAGCTATTAAGTGCTGCAGAATTGTTGGTGCTATATATAAAGAAAGATACTTTTTATTATAATCCCCTAATAATTGAGTTTAGTACATAACATAAATGTGCTCCTATGGTCCACCTAGTGGCACTTGTATATAGTCAGCGTTTTAGGTCCTGTCAACCTGAACATGTTTTCCAAACTGCAGGAATCTTGTTATAAAGCAGGACTAGCTGAGCAATTACTATATAGTTTTATGGGGAAAGATTCAGTAAAACGGGTACTTTTATTCATTTATATCACTGCACTTTCTGAGCTGAACAGTCCAATCGGTGGTCCTATCAGTGATTGACAGCTATCTATAAATGACTGTACATACAGGGAAGACTGTCAGTCACTGATAGGAATGCCCATTGGACTGCTCAGCTCAGAAAGCCTTTACATCTATGGCCGCCTGCAGACGGGCGGGTCGGACCCGGCTGCGAGGATTCTCGCCACGGGACCCGACCCGAGCACCTGCAGAGAGCAGCGCGTACTCGCCCGTGGCTCCGGCTGTTTGATGTCCCGGCTTGCTGGGCAGCCGGCGCATGCGCAGACCAGAGCCGGCGGTCGGGCACTGACATTTCTGTGCGGGGCTCTGCGAGCCCTGCAGAGAAATAGAACATAATGTGGTTTGTTTGCCGTGTGAGATTTCGTGCAGACAAACTGCGGCCGTCTGCCTAGGATTGCGCTTGCTAACGCAAACCTAAGGCAGCTTCCAAGGGCGGAAATTCCGCTGAATTTCCGCCCGTCTGCGGGTGGCCTAAGGGTGGAATTTTCAGCTCAGTATTAGAAAAACAAAGATACAACTACTATGACGAATTACGCGGCGGAAATCCGTTCGTGGGAAGGAGGCCTAACTAAAGCACTGTGCTGCCTCCACTGTTTTCACTGTGGGTATGGTGTACTTTTGGTGATGCGAAAGTGTGGGCTTTTCACCAAATATACTTTTTGGAATTATGGCCAAAATGTTCAACCTTGGTCTCATCAGACCATAACACGATCTCCCACATACTATTGTCAGACTTGATGTAGGTTGTTAGACATCCCTGAAATATGAAGAATACCGGAGATGGTTGTCACATGCCGTACAGAACCAGTACTTGCCAAAAATTCCTGCAGCTGCTGTAATGTTGCTGTTGGCCTCTTGGCAGCCTCCTGGCCAAATTTTCTTTTGGTCTTTATGTCATTTTTTGAGGGATGTCCAGTTCTTTGAATCCACTTTTTGATGAACATCTTCACTGTGTTCCATGGTATATGTAATGCCTTGGAAATTTTTGGTCCCCTTCTCCTGACTGATACCTTTCATCAATCAGATCCTTTTGATAGCTCTTTACGGTTTGAGAAATGCAACTAAGGAAAATCCTACTAGAACAGCAGAACTTTATATGGGGTAAATCCGAATCACTGTAAATTATGGCAGCGGAGTACTGACTACTATTTAAGATGAGTTTAAATGTGATTGGCTAATTCTGAACACAACCACATCCCCGAATATCAGAAGGTCTTCACACTTATGTAGCCACGTTATTTTACTTTTGTTATTTTTCCCCCCTAAATACTTTCAGTTACAGATAACGGGTCACATTGCAGGTGGAAATAAATCTGAAATGATTCATCTGTGTTGTTTTTTTTTAACAAGACAAAAACATAGGGCGTGTCGACTTTTTATATCCACTAAATTTGGCAGTGTTTCTCCTCTCTGTTTGACGCGCTTTTTGATTTTAAAAGATAGATGGGAAAATAGATCTCCTGCTCCTGATGTGCAAGTGGTCAAAGTTAAGGCCTAGTTCACACGGGCATATGTTCGTGCGTACATAGGTGCTCACAAAACCGTGCATCCACATACGTGCAAAAACAAGCATGAATAAAGCTCTGTGCACTATTCCTTTCAATGGCGCCGCCGCTGCTGCCAGCAGCCCTATTGAAAGCAATAGGCTGCTTACAACCCCTGCAGTGATTTTCGAGGAATCCAACCATGGACTTATGTGGTGCATGCATGTCATAAGGAAACATCATAGGGAAACCAATGGTTCAAATGGATGCGTGGTATTGTGAACACCTTCCAGTATGTACGCGCAAACACACGCTTGTGTGAATGAGGCGTAACTGAGCTTGATTTATGAACCCCTGAACTTTAAGGTCCTACAATGCATGATGAGTAGCTGTGATCACCTGTACAAAGGATCATGAGAAAAAAAAGAAGCTGTTAGAATAAAGGTTCATTAACCCCTTAACACCACAGGGTGTACAGCTCTAAATTCTCACAGCGGCATTTAAATGCTGTAATCGTTGACCGGCGGTCTTGAATTGCGCCCCTGCGATATGATTGCGGGGAGCCGTTCAGTGGCCATGGTAGCTGGGGGCCTTCTAAAAGTCTCCAGAGCTGCCATAAATAAATGTCTATGAAGGCACACCTGTGGCATGCCTTTATGGACTACCTATCAAAATGCGATATAATGTAATACTGGGGTATTAGATTATACTGTATGAGCGATCAAACAATTGCAAAAAAAGGAAAATAAGTAAAAAAAATATTTTTTAAAGTTTTTTTTAATTATTGGAAAAGAATAAAGGAAGTAAAAGTTTAACTCCCCCTCATTTCTCATATTAATAATAATCGCTGCATCCATAAAAGTCTGATCTATTAAAGTAGAACGTTAGTTATCTTGCATGGTGAAGGTCATCGGAAGTAAAATAACACTAAAATTTGCACATTTTTTGTCCTGCCATTTCCAAGAAACTTTTTTAGAAAAAGCATTGAAAAAGTCACACACACTGCAATATGGTACCAATGGAAACTACAAGAAGTCTCGCAAAAAATAAGCTCCCATACAACTATATCGATAGGAAAACAAAAGTTATGGCTGTATTTTTTAAAATTAGCACAGAAAAAAAAAACTTTATAAATTTGGTATCATTGTTTTTGTACCATCCCATAGAATAAAGTTATCGTGTTATTTTTTCCGGGATATGTACCCCATAGGTTCAAGACTTCCCCAAAGATGGTGGAATTGTGTTTTTTTTCCCATTTCCCTCCACTTACAAATTATTAAAAGTTTTCTTTTTAATTATATGGTAACCTAAATAGCACTATTGAAAAATACAATTTGTCCTGCAAAAAAGAAGCCCCCATATAAGGTATGTAAACGTATAAATAAAATGTTATTATTATTTTTTTTAAGTAAGGGGGAAAAAACAAAAAAGAACAAAAGGGCTGTGTCCTTAAGAGAAGTGTTTTTATGTTTTATTTAACTAAAGCTTATTTGCATCTGGCTAATGTAGATGGTGATTCAGAAAGAATGGTGCAAAAGTAAAGTTGATTTATTCATACATGAATTGACATGTAACAGCTAGAATAACATGAAAATATAGAATAACCCTTCAAGTTTTTATTGTGCCTTTTAGATTTTTGATGTAGACGCCGTTGGTGAAACAGAAGATGTCAAGTCGGTAGTCTAGCTCTGCGTAGACGTGTTTCTGGGTAGCCTTTGTTATCAATTGCATTGCAGTAGAAATACTTTTGCCAGGTGATTGAAGATGAATGTTGCCAACAGCAAACATCTGTAAGATGCAATACAAACTTGAAGTGTAATTTCATGTATGAATAAATCAGCTTTACTTTTACAGCATTTTTCTTCTCACCATTTTCTTTGTTTGCTGACAGCGAATGGAACCATTTTTGTACACATCCAGACGTTGAAAACCGATCCAACTGACATCTCTTTCATATAACTGCTGACATGTCTAGGAGTTTTCACTTGTGGGGTCCAAATGTTGAGACCCCCCCACAAGTCGCTAAAATGAAGGGGCAGAAATGCTTTGCCAAGTGATGTACCCTTTTGGCTGTGGCTGGAGTGTAGTGTAAGGACTCTTCTATTGAGTTGGTACACTGATCTGAGGAGAGCTGAACAGAGCCAATCACTGCTTCTGCCCTTTTGTCTTAGTGATTGGTTCATGTCTCAGCACCTGGACCCCACCAATCAAAACTTCTAACACTATGACTTGTCAAAAACTTTATGAAAGTGTTAGCGCAAATATTCGCTAGTTGGAATGTTTTCAGGTGGCCAAATTAAGATTTAATGTTCAAGCTTGAGGAAGCTTACAAATCACACACAGCATTGAAGGTAATAGGAAGTCATCTCATTTATTAAACCGTCTCACTTCTGAATATGCCTAATTTATTCTTATTCATTTACTATCATTGGTTATTAAAAACAACTAGCGTGCATCTAGTTGTCCTTTCCTTCCAATTTGACTGAAGTGGCAGTCATCAACTGGATCTGGTATGGTCCATCAAATTTTGGTTCCAAACTTTTTTCTGATATGTCTTTTTGAAGGCAACTCAGTGACCTGAAAGCAAAATTATGCAACTCCTCTATTGACTCTGCACCTGGAATTAAGAAAAATACACATTTATGAGTGACAGTTAACTCCTGACATAAAGCAGTCAAGCGGGAAGTGAGATCCCCTTCCTGGGATTTGAGAAATTATAGGCCTGTTACAGGGGCCCTACTAAACAAAACTTCAAGGGGCTTAAGTCAGTTTTAAGATTTTGCACAGTTCAGACTTAGTAGAGGGCTAATAAAATGTGTACAGCTATTCTTTTCTATGACTTCTGATACACCATATATACAAATTCAACAAATTCTTAGCTGCAATTTTAGCGTTTTGGCATTTTAATTGATTTTATTTTACAAGCCATGCCCTCTAGCTAATGTGAAAAGAGGTCTATACAAACCAACACAAACTCCAAAACACCTACCTTCGGTAGCTGTATGCACTCAATCTGCAGTCGCTGAAACAGGTAACAGTAACGGCAAGTAGGAACTTTGACCAATTGGTCTGGGTTGTGATGAGCGCATCCCATGAATCCTTGTACAAACTGGGTCGGAGCAGTGTCGAAACCTGGGGCAAGCAGAATACACTATACTACACATTAGCTCCTTGGATTGATTAACTCATGGCTTAGGTGTGATATCATGGGGTAGAGCATGCAGGGGAAGGCATGGGAGATAATGCTTACTTCAGTCTCTGAGAGTGTTCTGTTCCCTCTTCTCTTTTGCCACTCTTTTTTTTCTCACTTTGAGGCCTGTTCCTATAATTTAAGCAACAGAGAGATATCCACACCTGCTTCGGGTGCAACCAGGTTAGCAGCAATTTCCTCAGTCAAGGGGAGTCAGGCTACTGCGTCTACTGTCCGGTTCTTTAGAGCCTCAGGAGTTGCTTCCTTGGTGTGAGCCTAGACTTTAATGACAACTATGTGTTTGGAAAGAGCTAAAGCCCTGTACAACAAAGACACAGCTTTTGCATTCTGGATTGGTTTACCCGATGATTCCGGAAAATTTCCACTGCACCACAAGGGTGCGAATTCGAATGCGATTCCAAGAGTGTACCTTGAGTTGGTGCAGACATTAACAGTCATACCTTCAGCCAGTCTACACATTGTAATGAGAGCCATTAACTCCGGCCCTCCCGAGCAGGCTTCCCATGAAGGGAGTTTTTTTTCCTACAATTACCAATATTGGTTATCACTGCATAACCTGTACTGCTTGTTCATGATATTTGGAATAATCTACAAAAATACTCAAAAGCAGTTAGCAATTGGTTCAACTTTAACATGCTCAAATCCAATAGTTCCCTGTGTCTTGCAGCAATGCAATCATGTTGACATAGGACATCTTGTTGTTCTGTGGGCTCTAGTGATTTAAGATACTGAGTATTTCCAGGCTGCTCAGTGGTAACTGTATCAATTTTTCCCCCTTTGAATCCAAGCGAAAGCAATGTAGGGCACTCAATTTAGTTTCATTTATGGCCGTAGCCTGTAGTAAGGCATGAATTGTTACATTAATGGCTGCCTCCTATGTGGGGCTCAGGGGATACTGAGGTGTACAGGGAAGCACAGCCCCTTCTTTCAGCTTTACCAAGACCGGTGGGACCGGAAGCTTCCCAAAATCTGTTTTGCTTGTTAACTGTAGCGTCTGTGGGACCTGATTAAGCTGGGCTATATCTGCAAGGGGCATAGACTTGTTAGCTTTTTCCAAGAAGACAAAAGCTTTTAACAAGCAAATTAACTGTTCATCCACTTCAGACCTGAGGGTAACAGTACCATTGGGTGAGAAGTGGATAGTAGCTTGCAATACTAAGCACATCTGTCCCAATCAGATTTATAGGTGAAGTGTTGCTGACTAGGAATTGTGTTAGAATGCATGGAGGAGACAATTTTGCCACCCCAGTTGATATTTGTATTAGGAATAGGTTTAAACAACTTTTTCAAGATCCCTAGTTTCACTTCCATTAATTCCAGACAATCATGGGCTTGAAATTTAATGTTATGGTCTGCCCCTGCTGCCCTTACCTTCCCCCTTTTCAAATTCAGCAGAAGGAATGAAGCTATATTTGGAACTATATTGATTGTCATGTAAGGGTGCTAGAAGGGTGGAATCCGGCAGCTGAAGGATTTTTAATTTGTGCTCAATGCAGAATTTCCATGCCTGCAGGAGTGACCATGACAGTAAGGGACCCACAACACCTCTGGAACCTGCACAAGAACTTGCTTCAGATATAATTTATAATAAATATCCATAAGAACTGCACTGTAAGTATGTCTGCCCTAATAGGCTAACTGGGGACATATCTGACACCATAAATCTACCTATATTAGAAACGTGATACCCTTTAACCAAATTTTTAATCTTAATTTGATTCTCTCTGCAATGCATTCATCAGGTTTGTAAAGTGTACAATGATCTCATTTTAGCATCATACTCCCATAAATAATATTTTGAATACACCATAGAGATGACCGAGCACCAAAATGCTCGGGTGCTCGTTACTCGGGACGAAATTTTCGCGATGCTCGAGGGTTCGTTTTGAGTAACGAACCCCATTGAAGTCAATGGGCGACTCAAGCATTTTTGTATATCGCCGATGCTCGCTAAGGTTTCCATTTGTGAAAATCTGGGCAATTCAAGAAAGTGATGGGAATGACACAGGAACGGATAGGGCAGGCGAGGGGCTACATGTTGGGCTGCATCTCAAGTTCCCAGGTCCCACTATTAAGCCACAATAGCGGCAAGAGTGCCCCCCCCTCCCAACAACTTTTACTTCTGAAAAGCCCTCATTAGCAATGCATACCTTAGCTAAGCACCACACTACCTCCAACAAAGCACAATCACTGCCTGCATGACACTCCGCTGCCACTTCTCCTGGGTTACATGCTGCCCAACCTGCCCCCCCGCACGACGCAGTGTCCACAGCGCACACCAAAGTGTCCCTGCGCAGCCTTCAGCTGCACTCATAGCCACACCACCCTCATGTCTATTTATAAGTGCTTCTGCCATGAGGAGGAACCGCAGGCACACACTGCAAACGGTTGGCACGGCTAGGCAGCGACCCTCTTTAAAAGGGGCGGGGCGATAGCCCACAATGCTGTACAGAAGCAATGAGAAATATAATCCTGTGCCACCACCATCAGGAGCTGCACACGTGGGCATAGCAATGGGGAACCTATGTGCCACACACTATTCATTCTGTCAAGGGTCTGCATGCCCCAGTCAGACCGCGTTTTTTTATAAATAGTCACAGGCAGGTACAACTCCGCAATGGGAATTCCGTGTGCACCCACAGCATGGGTGGCTCCCTGGAACCCACCGGCTGTACATAAATGTATCCCATTGCAGTGCCCATCACAGCTGAGGTAACGTCCGATTAAATGCAGGTGGGCTTCGGCCCACACTGCATGCCCCAACCTGACCGGGGTTTTTAATTCATAGACACAGGCAGGTACAACTCCCTATTGTGAAGTCCCTGTGGACCGACAGCATGGGTGGGTGCCAGGAAGCCACCGGCGGTACATAAATATATCCCATTGCATTGCCCATCACAGCTGAGGTAATGTCATGTTTAATGCAGGTGGGCTTCGGCCCACACTGCATGCCCCAGTCAGACTGGGGTTCTTTAGAAGTGGACACATGCAGTTACAACTCCGTGTGGACCGACAGCATGGGTGGCTCCCTGGAACCCACCGACGGTACATAAATATATCCCATTGCAGTGCCCATCACAGCTGAGGTAATGTCATGTTTAATGCAGGTGGGATTCGGCCCACACTGCATGCCCCAGTCAGACTGGGGTTCTTTAGAAGTGGACACATGCAGTTACAACTCCGTGTGGACCCACAGCATGGGTGGCTCCCTGGAACCAACCGGCTGTACATAACTGTATCCCATTGCAGTGTAACATCAGCTTTAATGCAGGTGGGCAAAAAATTAATTGGATTACACTGTAGGCGAGGGCCCCAAAAAATTGGTGTACCAACAGTACTAATGTACGTCAGAAAAATTGCCCATGCCCAACCAAGAGGGCAGGTGAAACCCATTAATCGCTTTGGTTAATGTGGCTTAATTTGTAACTAGGCCTGGAGGCAGCCCAGTTAAAATAAAAATTGGTTCAGGTGCAAGTTTCAATGCTTTAATGAGCATTGAAACGTATAAAAATTGTTTACAAAAATTATATGACTGAGCCTTGTGGGCCTAAGAAAAATTGCCCGTTCGGCGTGATTACATCAGGTTTCAGGAGGAGGAGCAGGAGGAGGAGGATGAATATTATACACAGATTGATGAAGCTAAAAGGTCCACGTTTTTGATGGTGATAGAGAACAATGCTTCCATTAGTGCAGCCTATGTATTGTTTAGGTATCGCTGCTGTCCGCTGGTGGAGAAGAGAAGTCTGGGGAAATCCAGGCTTTGTTCATCTTGATGAGTGTAAGCCTGTCGGCACTGTCGGTTGACAGGCGGGTACGCTTATCTGTGATGATTCCCCCAGCCGCACTAAACACCCTCTCTGACAAGACGCTAGCCGCAGGACAAGCAAGCACCTCCAGGGCATACAGCGCGAGTTTAGGCCACGTGTCCAGCTTCGACACCCAGTAGTTGTAGGGGGCAGAGGTGTCACGGAGGATGGTCGTGCGATCGGCTACGTACTCCCTCACCATCCTTTTACAGTGCTCCCGCCGACTCAGCCTTGACTGGGGAGCGGTGACACAGTCTTGCTGGGGAGCCATAAAGCTGTCAAAGGCCTTGGAGAGTGTTCCCCTGCCTGTGCTGTACATGCTGCCTGATCTCCGCGCCTCCCCTGCTACCTGGCCCTCGGAACTGCGCCTTCGGCCACTAGCGCTGTCGGATGGGAATTTTACCATCAGTTTGTCCGCCAGGGTCCTGTGGTATAGCATCACTCTCGAACCCCTTTCCTCTTCGGGTATGAGAGTGGAAAGGTTCTCCTTACACCGTGGGTCGAGCAGTGTGTACACCCAGTAATCCATAGTGGCCAGAATGCGTGTAACGCGAGGGTCACGAGAAAGGCATCCTAACATGAAGTCAGCCATGTGTGCCAGGGTACCTGTACGCAACACATGGCTGTCCTCACTAGGAAGATCACTTTCAGGATCCTCCTCAGGCCATACACGCTGAAAGGATGACAGGCAAGCAGCATGGGTACCCTCAGCAGTGGGCCAAGCTGTCTCTTCCCCCTCCTCCTCCTCCTCAACGCGCTGAGATATAGACAGGAGGGTGCTCTGACTATCCAGCGACATACTGTCTTCCCCCGCCACTGTTTCCGAGCGCAAAGCGTCTGCCTTTATGCTTTGCAGGGAACTTCTCAAGAGGCATAGCAGAGGAATGGTGACGCTAATGATTGCAGCATCGCCGCTCACCATCTGGGTAGACTCCTCAAAGTTTCCAAGGACCTGGCAGATGTCTGCCAACCAGGCCCACTCTTCTGTAAAGAATTGAGGAGGCTGACTCCCACTGCGCCGCCCATGTTGGAGTTGGTATTCCACTATAGCTCTACGCTGCTCATAGAGCCTGGCCAACATGTGGAGCGTAGAGTTCCACCGTGTGGGCACGTCGCACAGCAGTCGGTGCACTGGCAGATTAAACCGATGTTGCAGGGTGCGCAGGGTGGCAGCATCCGTGTGGGACTTGCGGAAATGTGCGCAGAGCCGGCGCACCTTTCCAAGCAGGTCTGACAAGCGTGGGTAGCATTTCAGAAAGCGCTGAACCACCAAATTAAAGACGTGGGCCAGGCATGGCACGTGCGTGAGGCTGCCGAGCTGCCACCAGGTTACGGCCGTTGTCACACACGACCATGCTCGGTTGGAGGCTCAGCGGCGCAAGCCAGCGGTCGGTCTGCTCTGTCAGATTCTGCAGCAGTTCGTGGGCCGTGTGCATCTTCTCTCCTAAGCTGAGTAGTTTCAGCACGGCCTGCTGACGCTTGCCCACCGCTGTGCTGCCACGCTGCGCGACACCGACTGCTGGCGACGTGCTGCTGCTGACACATCTTGATTGCGAGACAGAGGTTGCGTAGGAGGAGGAGGAGGAGGAGGAGGAGGAGGGTGGTTTAGTGGAGGAAGCATACACCGCCGCAGATACCACCACTGAGCTGGGGCCCGCAATTCTGGGGGTGGGTAGGACGTGAGCGGTCCCAGGCTCTGACTCTGTCCCAGCCTCCACTAAATTCACCCAATGTGCCGTCAGGGAGATATAGTGGCCCTGCCTGCCTGTGCTTGTCCACGTGTCCGTTGTTAAGTGGACCTTGCCAGTAACCGCGTTGGTGAGGGCGCGTACAATGTTGCGGGAGACGTGGTCATGCAGGGCTGGGACGGCACATCGGGAAAAGTAGTGGCGACTGGGAACTGAGTAGCGCGGGGCCGCCGCCGCCGCCATCATACCTTTGAAAGACTCCGTTTCCACAACCCTATACGGCAGCATCTCTAGGCTGATAAATTTGGCTATGTGCACGTTTAACGCTTGAGCGTGCGGGTGCGTGGCGGCGTACTTGCGCTTGCGCTCCAACACTTGCGCTAGCGACGGCTGGACGGTGCGCTGAGAGACATTGGTGGATGGGGCCGAGCACAGCGGAGGTGAGGGTGTGGGTGCAGGCCAGGAGATGGTAGTGCCTGTGTCCTGAGAGGGGGGTTGGATCTCAGTGGCAGGTTGGGGCACAGGGGGAGAGGCAGCGGTGCAAACCGGAGGCGGTGAACGGCCTTCGTCCCACCTTGTGGGGTGCTTGGCCATCATATGTCTGCGCTTGCTGGTGGTGGTGGCTCCCCGGCTGATCTTGGCGCGACAAAGGTTGCGCACCACAGTTCGTTGGTCGTCTGCACTCTCAGTGAAAAACTGCCAGACCTTTGAGCACCTCGGCCTCTGCTGGGTGGCATGGCGCGAGGGGGCGCTTTGGGAAACAGTTGGTGGATTATTTGGTCTGGCCCTGCCTCTACCCCTGGCCACCGCACTGCCTCTTCCAACCTGCCCTGCTGCTGCACTTGCCTCCCCCTCTAAAGACCTGTCCTCAGTAGGCTTAGCAAACTAGGTGGGGTCAGTCACCTCATCGTCCAGCTGCTCTTCCTCCGAATCCTCTGTGCGCTCCTCCCTCGGACTTACTGCAATTACTACTACCTCACTGATAGACAACTGTGTCTCATCGTCGTCGTCCTCCTCACCCACTGAAAGCTCTTGAGACAGTTGCCGGAAGTCCCCAGCCTCATCCCCCGGACCCCGGGAACTTTCCAAAGGTTGGGTATCGGTCACGACAAACTCCTCCGGTGGGAGAGGAACCATTGCTGCCCATTCTGGGCAGGGGCCCGAGAACAGTTCCTGGGAGTCTGCCTGCTCCTCAGAATGTGTCATTGTAATGGAGTGAGGAGGCTGGGAGGAAGGAGGAGCAGCAGCCAGAGGATTCAGAGTTGCAGCAGTGGACGGCGTACAACTCTGGGTGGTCGATAGATTGCTGGATGCACTTTCTGCCATCCACGACAGGATCTGCTCACACTGCTCATTTTCTAATAAAGGTCTCCCTCGTGGACCCATTAATTGTGAGATTAATCTGGGGATGCCAGAAACGTGCCTCTCTCCTAATCCCGCAGCAGTCGGCTGCGATACACCTGGATCAGGAGCTCGGCCTGTGCCCACACCCTGATTTGGGCCTCCGCATCCCCGCCCGCGTCCACGTCCTCTAGGCCTACCCCTACCCCTCAGCATGCTGTATTACCAGTAGTGCAGAAACAGAACGCTGTAATTAAATGTGCCGCTTATTGGCCTGTGGTTGGAGGCTGACTTCGCTTACGGAACGCACAGCAGAGCCAGGAAAGAATTTTGCGCAAGCCTGTAGTGAGACGTAGGTGCGTATGACTGAGCTAGTGGAATTCACAGCGCAGAAGCAGTCAAGTGTCCAAAGGCCACTAGTAGGCCTTAAGTATTTTGCTTCTATTTTTTTAAAGGCTGAGCTGAGACAGCAGACAGACACTGTAGGCAGCGTATATATGTATACTGTTTCCCTCTGGACGGGATGACGGCGGTGATGTAACGGGCAACGCAGAGCCAGGAAAGAATTTTGCGCAAGCCTGCTGTAACACTTAGCTGGCTGCGTATGAATTAGGACAACTACCCCCAGCAGAAACGCAGTACACTCAAGACGGTCACAGGCAGCCCAAAGATAGTATTTTTCACAAATTTGTTTGAAAAAGCCCACTGCCTATATAGACAGTATATCTCTTTCACCTTTCCCACTGTCCCTGCCTCACCACTACTGGCCCTATACTATGTAAAATTAATGCAGACTGTTTCCCTCTGGACGGGATGACGGCGGTGATGTAACGGGCAACGCAGAGCCAGGAAAGAATTTTGCGCAAGCCTGCTGTAACACTTAGCTGCGGATTAATTAGGACTACTACCCCCAGCAGAGAGGCAGTACACTCAAGATGGTCACAGGCAGCCCAAAGATAGCATTTTTCCCAAATTTGTTTGAAAAAGCCCACTGCCTATATAGACAGTATATCTCTTTCACCTTTCCCACTGTCCCTACCTCACCACTACTGGCCCTATACTATGTAAAATTACTGCAGACTGAGGACGCAATGCTCTGCATGCCCGATATAGAAAAAAAAAAAAGTGCAACACTGCTCACAGCAGCCTCCACAGTACTGCACACGGTCAGATGTGGCCCTAAGAAGGACCGTTGGGGTTCTTCAAGCCTAAAATAACTCCTAACGCTCTCCCTATAGCAGCAGCAGCATCAGCAGCACTGTCCCTGATCTCTGTCAGAATGCATCTGTGGCGAGCCGCAGGCGGGGCCGATTTAAATACTCTGGTGACACCTGATCTCCCCAGCCACTCACTGCAGGGGGGTGGTATAGGGCTGGAACATCACAGGAGGAAGTTGTAATGCCTTCCCTGTCTTTCTATTGGCCAGAAAAGCGCGCTAATGTCTCAGAGATGAAAGTGAAATAACTCAAACATCGCGTGGTACTCGTCTCGAGTAACGAGCATCTCGAACACCCTAATACTCGAACGAGCATCAAGCTCGGACAAGTACGTTCGCTCATCTCTAGACATCATCACTCCTCCCCCTTTCTCCCTGAGTACACAAAGTACAATGAGTGCTAGGGAAAGAAGTGATGATGTCCTGCTGTGAGCTGTGAGCTCCCATGCTGCAGAGAGGAAAGTCTGGGTGTAGTAAGGTTTAGCAGCATGGCCACTCTTATTATACTGTTTTGCAGCACAGAGAAGTACTAGTACTAATAAGGGCCCCTGAGGATGCTGTTACTAATTGGGGAACACTGGAGGACCAAGTATTACTAATTGAGTAACACTGGAGGGTTCGTATTACTTAGTGGGGTCACATTACTACTGTGTTTTTCCAAAAATAAGACACTGTTATATTTTTTTGCCCCAAAAGGGCACAGTGTCTTATTTTCGGGGGAGGCTTTTACTTACCTGGTCCGCGGCGTCCCGCTTCCTCCTGGTTGGTGTACGGCGGTGGCGTAGCGTCCTCCTGGTCTTACAGATGCCTTCTACTGGCGATGGGGCTTTGAATACCCCGCCTCCAGCAAAGCGAGCACTATGATTGGCTAATCGAGCGCTGGCACCAATCACAGCCGGCGCTCGATGAGCGAATCACAGCCATTCAGTGATGTCATTCACTGAATGGCTGTGATTGGCTCATTGGGCGCCTGCTGTGAATGATGCCGGCACTCGATTAGCCAATCACAGCGCTTTCTTTGCTGGAGGCAGGATATTCAAAGCCCCATCGCCAGCAGAAGCCAGCTGTAAGACGGAGGACGCCGCTGCCAGGACACCGCCGACGCTGCTGCCGGGACACCGCCGCCAACGCTGCCTGGACACCGCCGCCGACGCTGCCTGGACACCGCCGCTGACGCCGCCTGGACACTGCCGCGACGCCACTGCCGACACCGCTGACACCTCCGGCCATGTGAGTTTTTTTAAGTGGGGCACCCAAGATAGGTCCTATTTTCGGGGGAGGCCTTATATTTCAAGCCTCCCCTGAAAAAAGCCTCTGATAGCCCCAACCCCAAGCAGAGGAAACCAAGGCCTTTGAGGTGCTGGAGATGCCAGGGGCTCGGGCATTTGTTGGCTCAGTGCCCTATGACCAATAAGCCTATGGAGTCTGACGGTGTTTGGCACCGGTCCTTGTTCGCACGCCGTATTTGCAATGCCATAAGTGTAAACCACCATTCTGTGGAGGCTCTACTGGGCTAGGGTAGCCTGGTCACTTTAGTGCATGCTAGCCTGATAGCAGAAGGCTTCATACCGGGTAAGCACATAAGTGTGGTATGTATACACGGTGACACAAGGGTGAATCCTATCGCACAGTGTAACTTTGAAAGGTCGGAGGAGACAGCAGCGAGGACCACCCCAGGGGAGAGAATACTCTCAGGCTCAGACTCGGAAGGTTCCGGGGAACCAAAACTCCTAGACAGGGCGTCTGCCTTGACATTCTTAGAGCCAGGTCTATAGGTAACAACAAAATTGAACCGAGAGAAAAACAAGGCCCAGCGGGCTTGCCGAGCATTTAACCTCTTAGCGGAATCTAAATAGGTGAGGTTTTTATGGTCAGTGAGTACCGTGATCTGGTGACGAGCTCCTTCCAAAAAATGCCTCCACTCCTCGAAAGCCCACTTAATAGCCAGCAATTCCCGGTTGCCTATGTCATGGTTCCGTTCGGTGGAAGAGAACTTTCTAGAAAAATAGGCACACGGTCTAAGGTTAGTGAGTGTGGAGGGACCTTGGGACAATACCGCTCCCACACCAAACTCTGAGGCATCTACCTCCACAACAAACGGGCAGGACAGATCCGGCTGTACTAGGACGGGCGCTGAAGAGAACGCCACCTTTAGGGTATCGAAGGCCTTAAGAGCATCAGAAGACCAGGTACTCACATCTGCTCCCTTTCTGGTGAGGTCCGTTAAAGGTTTAGCCACCACGGAGAAGTCTTTAATGAACTTGCGATAGTAATTGGCGAAGCCGAGGAAGCGTTGAAGAGCTTTCAAGGTACCTGGCCGGGCCCACTCCATGATGGCTTTCACCTTCCTAGGATCCATCTGGAAGTCGCATGGTGTGGTGATATACCCTAGGAATGATATCTTTTGTACCCCAAAAACGCATTTCTCGAGCTTAGCAAACAGCTTGTTACGTCTGAGTCGAGCTAGCACGGCCTGAACATGAGCACGGTGACTTGGCAAGTTGGAGGAAAAAATCAGAATGTCGTCTAGATATACAACAACGAACACCCCCATGATATCCTGAAACACAGAATTCATGTACCCCTGAAAAATGGCGGGGGCGTTACACAATCCAAAAGGCATTAGTAGGTATTCAAAATGACCGAGAGGCGTATTGAAGGCGGTTTTCCACTCATCCCCCTCCCGAATGCGAATGAGGTTGTACGCTCCCCTGAGGTCAAGTTTAGAAAACCATTGGGCACCAGCGACCTGGTTGAGGAGGTCAGGAATGAGTGGAAGACCATACGGGTTTCTGACTGCGATTTTATTTAGCTCTCTATAATCTATGCAGGGCCGGAGACCCCCATCCTTTTTCTCGACGAAGAAAAACCCGGCACCCACCGGGGATTCTGAGGGCCATATGTGCCCCTTGGCCAAGCTGTCCTGGATATAGTCCCTCATGGATTCTCTCTCTGGAACCGTAACATTATAAATGCGGCCCTTGGGAAGTTTGGCCCCAGGAATCAAATCAATTTTACAGTCCCATTCTCTATGAGGGGGCAGGGCTTCAGATAATTGCTTGGAGAACACGTCCGAGAACTCGGAGAGGTAATCTGGTAGGGGAACCCCCTCGCAGGTGGAGATACCCACCTCCACCGGACATAGGTGGTTGGCACAGCGGGGACCCCACTTTACCAGTTCCAACATGTCCCAATTTACTACCGGATTGTGCTCCCGAAGCCAGGGGAGACCTAGGACGACGTCCACAGACAAATCTCGCATCACCAGGAATGTGCAGGTTTCAACATGTAGGGCTCCTATAGTAAACTTTACCTCAGGGGTAACCATATTAACTACCCCTGCCTGCAATGGAGTGGAGTCTACTCCTGAAACAAAAATTGGAGTCTCTAAGCGTATCAAAAGCTGGACAGTTGAGCAACGAAATTAAAATTAACAAAATTTGCAGCAGCCCCAGAATCAACGAAGGCTTGCCCAGTACGGTGGAAAGAATGGAATTCTAGGGTGCAGGGCAATAACATCTTGGACAACACAGGGAGTACCTTGGCTCCTAGACAGTCCTCCCAACAACTGCCTAGGAGCGGACGTTTTTCCTGCCGTGGTTTCTTGGCGCAGGTTGCAATGCGGTGACCTGGCTCCCCACAGTAGAAGCAGAGATTCTTCTTCAGGCCATATTCCCGTCGCTGCTTGGGGTTCATGGCTCCCAGCTCCATTGGCTCGGTGGTGGGAGGTGAAAAGTGGGGGGCCGGAGAAGAAGTGGGCGTGGGGAGTGGAGTGGTCTGAGCGGCGTGTCTGGCCCTCAAACGTCGGTCGGCCCGAATAGCCAGCGACATGGCTTGCTCCAGGGTTCTTGGCTCCTGGTGGGCCACGAGTAGGTCCTTAAGACCCTCAGACAGACCGGCCAAAAATAAGTCTTTTAAGGCGGCATCATTCCACCCGGATTCCGTACAATGTTGGCGGAATTGGGAACAGTAGTCCTCCGCCCTCTTGCAACCCTGGCGCAGGGCCAGAAGCTTGGAGACTGGGTAGCCGGCCCGGTCGGGTTCGTCATAAATTTGGCCCAAGGCGGAAAAAAAAGGCGTCAAGGGATAGTCGGGTGGGAGAGCCAGCTGGTAACGAGAAGGCCCAATTTTGGGGCTCTCCCCTCAGGCGGGTAATTACAATTCCCACTTTCTGGTACTCAGTACCAGAGGAGTGGGGTCGGAGATCAAAGTAAAGCTTGCAGCTCTCTCTAAATGCAAAAAACTGATCCCTCTCTCCGGAGAAGCAATCCGGAAGCGTGGCTCGAGGTTCTGACATCGCTCCTGGAGCGGAAGGGGGCTGCATGGGACCTGCAGCCGCCACTTGTTCCTGTAGCTGCAAGCGGGCGGTTAGGTCCTGGGCAAGGTTCGTAAGGACCTGGACCTGGTTTGCTAAGGCCGCCACGGCCTCCATCGAGGGGTTCAAAGTTGCCGGGCGGATACAAGGGTCTGACCTTCCTTCGGCCAGTGTTACTGTCAGGACAGTGTCCGGGATATGGGGGTCCCTGAGATATCCCGCAACCCCTGTCCCTGCCTACTTGCCCCCCTGGGCTAACCCCCAGGGCGACAACTGGGCGGCGGTCCCTACCCTCACTAGGGAAGCGGGACACGGGAAGACAGACACTGAAGACAAACAAACGGTAGAATGGTCAGACAATCCGGGTCAGCAACAGGAGGGTACGCAGTACAGAGGGGAAGGCAAAAACGTAGTCAAGGTCCAAAAGCAGAGGTCAGGAAAGCCGGGGTCACAAAGAGCAGTCAGAAGAAACGCGGGTGCAGCTGGAGAACCAAACTAACACTGGCAAGGGCTGGAAGGAAAACACACACTTTTAAATGCTGTCAGAGCTCCCGTCCCAGCAGCTGATAGGGGCGGGGAGCCTGACAGCAGCAGGGCAATCAAGGAGGTGCTGGGCACATGCCCCCAGCCTTGCAGAACAGACCGTTACCAGGGAAGCCAGCTAGGTAGTCAAGTAACTAGAGAAGCACCTGCTGCCTCCCTAGCAACCCGGCGGTGACCAGTTTTACAGCGGCCCGGGGAGATTACTAGAACCGAGGCTCCCCTACGCCGCACTCCTGTAACCCGGGTGGCATGACCGGTGGTGTGGGCACGGCGGCTGCGAGAATTGCTGGTTCTGACAGATCAGCAGTTCAGCACCACAGTGCAGGGGACAGCAGGAGAAGGCGCGGCTGTGCCCCAGCAGCTGAAGGGAGGTGAGTAACTATTTTTTTTGTTTTTTAAATCACTTTTAATTCATTTCCAGGGAAGGGCTTATATGTAAAGTCCTTCCCTGAAAAGGAATGCAGGGAGCCAGCAGGCCATTGTTTTCAATCGAGCCGCCGGTAGCAGCCGCGGCTCCATTGAAAACAATGCGTGCATCCCCTATGGTGCACACATGTCCTATCTTTGCAGGCACGCACCTGCAAAGTACGGACATGTGCACACACCATAGGGAATGCAGTGTTGTAAATACAAGCGTGTTTTTGTGCGTGCGTATGCACGCACCAAAACACGCTCGTCTGAACGCACCCTTAGGATGATTTTCAGGTAAGGGCTTATATTTTTAAGCCCTTCCCGAAAATTCATCCTGAGATCACCGGCAGCCCATTGCTTTCAATGGAGCTGGCTGTATTGCCGGCTCCATTGAATTCAATGGTCAGTGCTCGTTTAATTGAGACGAGTACCGCGTGGTGCTCGTCTCGAGTAATGAGCATCTCGAGCACCCTAATACTCGAACGAGCATCAAGCTCGGACGAGTATGCGCGCTCATCTCTATTAATAACCATATATTATATTTATATATAATTTTCTACACACTATTTACTGCATAGCATAAAAATTCACACAACTACTACTACTCCAACCATCTGCAGACTCTCTTGATCCTCCAACCTAAACAAACCCCCCTGCGGAGTTCCTCTTATCAAGGAGAAGTGAAGTAAGATAAACAAAGCTTTAACTGTTTCTAGACTCCTACAGCTGACTGTAGTATTATTGTAATATTTTTCCTTTAATAGGAATACTCAGGTCTCACATAGAGGTCATCAATAACTCATTTCTCCTACAGGACATTCTCACAGAGAAAACACAGCAGTAACACCATTTGGCAAGTATACACACATTAAACTAATCACAGAACTGACTTGTACACAAATACCGGCATGATTATATGTTTCCTATTCACACAAGCTTATACTAAACTTCATTCATATTCATCTTTATTACAAATCTCTATTCATTTCATGCAAGCAGAGCATCACTCTCAGACTACTACGTTAGAGAGTCAGTCACACACTCCTCCTCCCTTCTTCTCACTGAACTTTAAAGCTGAAAGGTAGGGGTGAAAGTGAAACTGCATCTTTATCAGAGGTTTGCGAGAATCAAGCATCCTTTAATCATTTATTCTTTTCCTCATATTCCCCTTCTAAAGCTAGCTGGTCATATATTCAATTTTATTTTAAATTACTTGTATAAAGAAATATTCTAAGGATTTATTCCAGATACCTATGCACCCATAGCAAACAACCTTTGGTCTTTTAAGATAGGATTTTGCAGTGTGATCAGCAATTGATTACAATCTTTGCCATGTGTGCATGGAGTGTTTTACTACCTTTATTATTGATAACCTTTTTTTTTTGTTTGTGCATCTGTCCTTAACATTGTATAACCCCAACCTGGGTGACCTTGGTCCATAATGCTTGGGGCCAACCTGTGCATTCAGTTCCAATATCAAAAAAACAGATATATTTGTCTGCCCAGGTAAGTTTCTTTGCTTCAGTTTGATCCCCACAGTCCATCATCTGATACATATCTACAAGTATGGTACTTGTCACTCCTTCTATAAAAGTTAAAAACAATCACAGAAAAATGGCCGTTACTTACTGACTGAGGAGTGCATATAGATGCATCCTCCTCTCGCCATGCAGGTAGCTGACTACCAAATGGAGGAGCCAATAACACCTGTGCAAGACACTGATAAGACAGCCACTCACACTTCCTCTTGATAATGAGGGGGGTGGATGCTTGGTGTAAACTCCCACACATAGTGTATATAGGGTGCCAGACCATTCTGATATATGTAGTTCACCATGCAGACCAGCAACCTATTAATGACGCCATGATAATTCGGCGGGTTGCCCTGCATATCCATCAGTGAACCACATTGGTACTGCCACCCTGGGCTCCCCCTGGAGTCTTAATGCCACACTGCATGTGAATGAATGATAATAAATGCAAGGTATTGGTTGGATGTTGGCCAAGATACATGAGCCCACTAACCACTTCACGGTTCCTTGCATTGTAGTGGGTCCCTACACTAATATAAATGCATCACAGAAGGGGAAATCAAGAATTAAAAACAATCACAGAAAAATGGCCGTTACTTACTGACTGAGGAGTGCATATAGATGCATCCTCCTCTCACCATACAGGTAGCTGACTACCATACAGATATAAGATTAGGGTCACAACGGGTGTGTTTCTGAACACGGGAGAAACAGGGATATCCATTAAGTGGTGAAAGTGAATTCATATGTGTGCTGTACAAAAAAAACTGTTCTTAAAATGACACAATTGCCAAATAAATGAAAATCATATCTTCCTCCTGCTCTGCTTAGATTCATTCAAAAACGGTGGGGTCAAAATACCCCTGACACCCTTCAGTGAACATAATAAGGGGTATAGTTTTTAAAATGGGGTCATTTGTGGTGGTATCTATCATTCTGACGCCTATGAGCCTTTGCAATCTTAGCTTAGTGTAGGAAAACAAAGTGTTTCTCAAAATTTTGATAAGTAATACTAAATTTCTACGTCTTCTAAATGGTTAAAAAATTTAAAAAGTTTTTCAAATGTGCGTCCTCAATAAAGTAAACAGATGGAAATATATATCTTATCAAAAATTTGTTCAGTTTTTTTGCACATATTTGAGATATTGTAGCTGAAAAGGTGAAAACAATAATTTTTTTCAAATTTTTCCCAGTTTTGGACCTTTTAATAAATATTAGAGATGAGGGAACGTACTCGTCCGAGCTTGATACTCGTTCGATTATTAGCGTGTTCGAGATGCTCGTTACTCGTGACGAGTACCACGCGATGTTCGAGTTACTTTCACTTTCATCTCTGAGACGTTAGCGCGCTTTTCTGGCCAATAGAAAGACAGGGAAGGCATTACAACTTCCCCCTGCGACGATCAAGCCCTATACCACCCCCCTGCAGTGAGTGGCTGGGGAGATCAGATGTCACCCGAGTATAAAAATCGTCCCCTCCCGCGGCTCGCCACAGATTTGTTCTGACATAGAGGAGGGAAAGTGCTGTTGGTGCCGGAGTTGCTATAGGGAGAGTGTTAGGAGTATTTTGGGCTTCAAGAACCCCAACGGTCCTTCTTAGGGCCACATCTAACCGTGTGCAGTACTGTGGAGGCTGCTTTTTGCAGTGTTGCACATTTTTTTTTTTGTATATCGGTAATTATTCATACTCCAGGGCCAGAAGTGGTGGTTAGGCAGGGACAGAAGACATAGTTATTGAATATAGGCAGTGGGCCTTAGCAAAAACATTTGTGGAAAAAAATCTATTTGGGCTGCCTGTGACTGTCCTCAGTGTACTGGGTCTGTGCTGGGTGTAGTTGTCCTCCTAATTCATACGCAGCCAGCTAAGTGTTACAGCAGGCTTGCGCAAAATTATTTCCTGGCTCTGTGTTGGCTGTTAAATCACCGCTGTATTCCAGTCCACAGTGCAACAGAGTGCAGTTATTTGACATACTCCAGGGCCAGTAGTGGTGACGCAGAGAGAGAAGACATATACAGTGTATATAGGCAGTGGGCCTTAGCAAAAACATTTGTGGAAAAAATCTATTTGGGCTGCCTGTGACTGTCCTCAGTGTACTGGGTCTGTGCTGGGTGTAGTTGTCCTCCTAATTCATATGCAGCCAGCTAAGTGTTACAGCAGGCTTGCGCAAAATTATTTCCTGGCTCTGTGTTGGCTGTTAAATCACTGCTGTATTCCAGTCCACAGTGCAACAGAGTGCAGTTATTTGACATACTCCAGGGCCAGTAGTGGTGACGCAGAGAGAGAAGACATATACAGTGTATATAGGCAGTGGGCCTTAGCAAAAACATTTGTGGAAAAAAATCTATTTGGGCTGCCTGTGACTGTCCTCAGTGTACTGGGTCTGTGCTGGGTGTAGTTGTCCTCCTAATTCATACGCAGCCAGCTAAGTGTTACAGCAGGCTTGCGCAAAATTATTTCCTGGCGTTCCGTAAGCGAAGTCAGCCTCCAACCACAGGCCAATAAGCGGCACATTTAATTACAGCGTTCTGTTTCTGCATTACTGGTAATACAGCATGCTGAGGGGTAGGGGTAGGCCTAGAGGACGTGGACGCGGGGCAAGGACGCGGAGGCCCAAGTCAGGGTGTGGGCACAGGCCGAGCTCCTGATCCAGGTGTATCGCAGCCGACTGCTGCGGGATTAGGAGAGAGGCACGTTTCTGGCATCCCCACATTCATCTCACAATTAATGGGTCCACGCGGTAGACCTTTATTAGAAAATGAGCAGTGTGAGCAGGTCCTGTCGTGGATGGCAGAAAGTGCATCCAGCAATCTATCGTCCACCCAGAGTTCTGCGCCGTCCACTGCTGCAACTCTGAATCCTCTGGCTGCTGCTCCTTCTTCCTCCCAGCCTCCTCACTCCATTACAATGACACATTCTGAGGAGCGGCCAGACTCCCAGGAACTGTTCTCGGGCCCCTGCTCAGATTGGGCAGCAATGGTTCCTCTCCCACCAGAGGAGTTTATCGTGACTGATGCCCAACCATTGGAAAGTTCCCGGGGTCCGGGGGATGAGGCTGGGGACTTCCGGCAACTGTCTCAAGACCTTTCAGTGGGTGAGGAGGACGATGACGATGAGACACAGTTGTCTATCAGTGAGGTAGTAGTAAGGGCAGTAAGTTCGAGGGAGGAGCGCACAGAGGATTCGGAGGAAGAGCAGCAGGACGATGAGGTGACTGACCCCACCTGGTTTGCTACGCCTACTGAGGACAGGTCTTTAGAGGGGGAGGCAAGGGAAGCAGCAGGGCAGGTTGCAAGAGGCAGTGCGGTGTCCAGGGGTAGAGGCAGGGCCAGACCGAATAATCCACCAACTGTTTCCCAAAGCGTCCCCTCGCGCCATGCCACCCTGCAGAGGCCGAGGTGCTCAAAGGTCTGGCAGTTTTTCACTGAGAGTGCAGACGACCGACGAACAGTGGTGTGCAACCTTTGTCGCACCAAGATCAGCCAGGGAGCCACCACCACCAGCCTCACCACCACCAGCATGCGCAGACATATGATGGCCAAGCACCCCACAAGGTGGGACGAAGGCCGTTCACCGCCTCCGGTTTGCACCGCTGCCTCTCCCCCTGTGCCCCAACCTGCCACTGAGATCCAACCCCCCTCTCAGGACACAGGCACTACCGTCTCCTGGCCTGCACCCACACCCTCACCTCCGCTGTCCTCGGCCCCATCCACCAATGTCTGTCAGCGCACCGTCCAGCCGTCGCTAGCGCAAGTGTTGGAGCGGAAGCGCAAGTACGCCGCCACGCACCCGCACGCTCAAGCGTTAAACGTGCACATAGCCAAATTTATCAGCCTGGAGATGCTGCCATATAGGGTTGTGGAAACGGAGTCTTTCAAAAGTATGATGGCGGCGGCGTCTCCGCGCTACTCAGTTCCCAGTCGCCACTACTTTTCCCGATGTGCTGTCCCAGCCCTGCACGACCACGTCTCCCGCAACATTGTACGCTCCCTTACCAACGCGGTTACTGGCAAGGTCCACTTAACAACGGACACGTGGACAAGCACAGGCGGGCAGGGCCACTATATCTCCCTGACGGCACATTGGGTGAATTTAGTGGAGGCTGGGACAGAGTCAGAGCCTGGGACAGCTCACGCCCTACCCACCCCCAGAATTGCGGGCCCCAGCTCGGTGGTGGTATCTGCGGCGGTGTATGCTTCCTCCACTAAACCACCCTCCTCCTCCTCCTCCGCAACCTCTGTCTCAGATGTGTCAGCAGCAGCAGCACGTCGCCAGCAGTCGGTGTCGCGCGGCATGGCAGCACAGCGGTGGGCAAGCGTCAGCAGGCCGTGCTGAAACTACTCAGCTTAGGAGATAAGAGGCACACGGCCCACGAACTGCTGCAGGGTCTGACAGAGCAGACCGACCGCTGGCTTGCGGCGCTGAGCCTCCAACCGGGCATGGTCGTGTGTGACAACGGCCGTAACCTGGTGGCGGCTCTGCAGCTCGGCAGCCTCACGCACGTGCCATGCCTGGCCCACGTCTTTAATTTGGTGCTTCAGCGCTTTCTGAAAAGCTACCCACGCTTGTCATACCTGCTCGGAAAGGTGCGCCGGCTCTGCGCACATTTCCGCAAGTCCCACACGGACGCTGCCACCCTGTGCACCCTGCAACATCGGTTTAATCTGCCAGTGCACCGACTGCTGTGCGACGTGCCCACACGGTGGAACTCTACGCTCCACATGTTGGCCAGGCTCTATGAGCAGCGTAGAGCTATAGTGGAATACCAACTCCAACATGGGCGGCGCAGTGGGAGTCAGCCTCCTCAATTCTTTACAGAAGAGTGGGCCTGGTTGGCAGACATCTGCCAGGTCCTTGGAAACTTTGAGGAGTCTACCCAGATGGTGAGCGGCGATGCTGCAATCATTAGCGTCACCATTCCTCTGCTATGCCTCTTGAGAAGTTCCCTGCAAAGCATAAAGGCAGACGCTTTGCGCTCGGAAACAGAGCCGGGGGAAGACAGTATGTCGCTGGATAGTCAGAGCACCCTCCTGTCTGTATCTCAGCGCGTTGAGGAGGAGGAGGAGGAGGAGCATGAGGAGAATTAGGAGGAGGGGGAAGAGACAGCTTGGCCCATTGCTGAGGGTACACATGCTGCTTGCCTGTCATCCTTTCAGCGTGTATGGCCTGAGGAGGAGGAGGAGGAGGAGGAGGAGGAGGATCCTGAAAGTGATCTTCCTAGTGAGGACAGCCATGTGTTGCGTACAGGTACCCTGGCACACATGGCTGACTTCATGTTAGGATGCCTTTCTCGTGACCCTCACGTTACACGCATTCTGGCCACTACGGATTACTGGGTGTACACACTGCTCGACCCACGGTATAAGGAGAACCTTTCCACTCTCATACCCGAAGAGGAAAGGGGTTCGAGAGTGATGCTATACCACAGGACCCTGGCGGACAAACTGATGGTAAAATTCCCATCCAACAGCGCTAGTGGCCGAAGGCGCATTTCCGAGGGACAGGTAGCAGGGAAGGCGCAGAGATCAGGCAGCATGTACAACACAGGCAGGGGAACACTCTCTAAGGCACATGTGTCAAACACAAGGCCCGCGGGCCGAATCCGGCCCGCTGCCTTGTGTTATGTGGCCCGCGGCGTGCCGACGGCCGCTCACCACTGTAGTGATTACCAGCTGGGGTGCCGCAGCTCCCCGCTGGTAATCACACTGACAGCGCTGATCCCTTCTCTCCCGAGTCCCCTGCTCTTCAGTTCCGCAGGAGAGGACTCAGGGAGGAAGCGTGCCGTGCTGCTCACTGATGTCAGTGCACACCCGGACGCATATGAACTTTTTCCACAAGACTTCTGCACTTGTCAGCAATTCCAGCAATCTGATTGGGGAATCAGCCAACCCAGAGAACCAAACAACCAATCAGGTTGCTGGAATTGCTCAATAGTGCAGAAGTCTTGTGGGAAAAGTTCATATGCCACCCGGGCTCAGCACCGTTCCTCCTCGGATCGTGGAGGTAAGCACATGGCTGGGGAAGGGGGAAGTTAATATTGCTGCTGGGGGGTGAGGGTTAATATTGTTGTTGCTGGGAGAAGGTTAATAATGCTGATTGCTGCCGGGGCTGAGGGAGTTAATATTGTTGGTGTGTTGGGGGGTGGGGGTGGGGGTTAAATTGTTGCTGGCAGGGGGTTAATATTGCTGCGGGGGTCGGGTGGGGTGGTAATATTGCTGGTGGGGGTGAATATTGTTGCTGGCAGGGGGTTAATATTGCTGCGGGGGTCGGGTGGGGTGGTAATATTGCTGGTGGGGGTTAATATTGCTGCTGGGAGGGGGTTAATATTGTTGCTGGCAGGGGGTTAATATTGCTGCCGGGTTGGGAAGGGGAGGAGGGGGGGGGTGTTAATATTGCTGCTGGGTGGGTGGGGGTTAATACTGTTGCTGGGAGGGGGTTAATATTGGTGCAGGGGGGAGGGGTTAATATTGCTGGTGGGGGTTAATGTTGCTGTGTGGGGGGGTTAATATTGTTGCTGGGAGTGGGTAATATTGCTGCTGGGAGGGAGTAATATTACTGTAGGGGTCGCTATTACTACTGGGGCCACTGTGGGGATCGCTATTACTAACTGGTCTACTGTGGGGGTCAATATTTTTACTGGGGCCACTATCAGAGTCACTATTACTACTGCGACCACTATGGGGGTCACTATTAGGGCTCGTTCACACGGGCGTAATTGCATTTCGGTCGCACAAATACGCTACGTATTTGCGCAATCGAAAATCGCTTATGCCTGCGTATTTGGGCACACAGAAAAGAAGGCAGAAGGGCCACTGAGATGGTGCGCAAATATGCATTGAATACATAGGCTTCCTGCGCATTCACCACGTATTTGCGCAGCCCATTCACTTCAATGGCCTATTGGGGTGCGTAGTTTGAAACAATATAGGTCATGCTGTGTGAGAATATACATCATGTGAATGAAATCATTGACATCAATGGCTTCTGTTCTCTGCATATTATGTATGCAAATACGCTGGTGTGAACGAGCCCTTACTGTACTGTCTTATAATCGGCCCTTTGAAGTTCACCAAAAACCTGATGTGGCCCCTGGTGAAAATGAGTTTGACACCCCTGCTCTAAGGCCTTTGACAGCTTTCTGGCTTCCCAGCAAGACTGTGTCTCCGCTCCCCAGTCAAGGCTGAGTCGACGGGAGCACTGTAAAAGGATGGTGAGGGAGTACGTAGCCGATCGCACGACCGTCCTCTGTGACGCCTCTGCCCCCTACAACTACTGGGTGTCGAAGCTGGACACGTGGCCTGAACTCGCGCTGTATGCCCTGGAGGTGCTTGCTTGTCCTGCGGCTAGCGTCTTGTCAGAGAGGGTGTTTAGTGCGGCTGGGGGAATCATCACGGATAAGCGTACCCGCCTGTCAACCGACAGTGCCGACAGGCTTACACTCATCAAGATGAACAAAGCCTGGATTTCCCCAGACTTCTCTTCTCCACCAGCGGACAGCAGCGATACCTAAACAATAAGTAGGCTGCACCCGTGGATGGAAGCATCGTTCTCTATCACCATCAAAAACGTGGACCTTTTAGCTTCTTCAATCTGTGTATAATATTCATCCTCCTGCTCCTCCTCCTGAAACCTGACGTAATCACGCCGAACGGGCAATTTTTCTTAGGCCCACAAGGCTCAGTCATATAATTTTTGTAAACAATTTTTATATGTTTCAATGCTCATTAAAGCGTTGAAACTTTCACCTCAACCAATTTTTATTTTAACTGGGCTGCCTCCAGGCCTAGTTACAAATTAAGCCACATTAACCAAAGCGATTAATGGGTTTCACCTGCCCTCTTGGTTGGGCATGGGCAATTTTTCTGACGTACATTAGTACTGTTGGTACACCAATTTTTTGGGGCCCTCGCCTACAGTGTAATCCAATTAATTTTTTGCCCACCTGCATTAAAGCTGATGTTACATCAGCTGTGTTGGGCACTGCAATGGGATACATTTATGTACAGCCGGTGGGTTCCAGGGAGCCACCCATGCTGTGGGTCCACACGGAGTTGTAACTGCATGTGTCCACTTCTAAAGAACCCCAGTCTGACTGGGGCATGCAGTGTGGGCCGAAGCCCACCTGCAGTAAGCACGACATTACCTCAGCTGTGATGGGCAATGCAATGGGATATATTTATGTACCGCTGGTGGGTTCCAGGAAGCCACCCATGCTGTGGGTGCACACGGAATTCCCATTGCAGAGTTGTACCTGGCTGTGACTATTTATAAAAAACCGCGGTCTGATTGGGGCATGCAGACACCTTGACAGAATGAATAGTGTGTGGCACATAGGTTCCCCATTGCTATGCCCACGTGTGCAGCTCCTGATGACGGTGGCACAGGATTGGATTTCTCATTGCTTATATACAGCATTGTGGGCTATCGCCCCGCCCCTTTTAAAGAGGGTCGCTGCCTAGCCGTGCCAACCCTTTGCAATGTGTGCCTGCGGTTCCTCTGGCAGACGCACTTATAAATAGACCTGAGGGTGGTGTGGCATGAGTACAGCTGAAGGCTGCGCAGGGACACTTTGGTGTGCGCTGTGGACACTGCGTCGTGCGGGGGGGGGGGGGGGGGGGGGTTGGGCAGCATGTAACCCAGGAGAAGTGGCAGCGGAGTGTCATGCAGGCAGTGATTGTGCTTTGTTGGAGGTAGTGTGGTGCTTAGCTAAGGTATGCATTGCTAATGAGGGCTTTTCAGAAGAAAAAGTTGTTGGGAGGGGGGGGGGCCCACTCTTGCCGGTATTGTGGCTTAATAGTGGGACCTGGGAACTTGAGATGCAGCCCAACATGCAGCCCCTCGCCTGCCCTATCCGTTGCTGTGTCGTTCCCATCGCTTTCTTGAATTGCCCTGATTTTCACAAATAAAAACCTTAGCGAGCATCGGCGATATACAAAAATGCTTCGGTCGCCCATTGACTTCAATGGGGTTCGTTACTCGAAACGAACCCTCGAGCATCGCGAAAATTTTGTCCCGAGTAACGAGCACCCGAGCATTTTGGTGCTCGCTCTTCTCTAATAAATATACATAAATTCTATCGGTCTAGCTTTACCACCTATAAGAAGTACAATTTGCGGTGAAAAAACAATGTCAGAATCACTTGGATCGGCAAAACCTTTACGGAGTTATTATCTGTTAAAGTGATACATGTCAGATTTCCAAAATTTGGCTGTCATTAAGGTGCAAACAGGCTTGGTCACTAAGGGGTTAAGCACACAGACAGTCCATTCTTACCTATAAGTCAAGTGTATATAAAATTTAACCCCTTAGTGACCAAGCCTGTTTGCGCCTTAATGACCAGGCCAAATTTTGCAAATCTGACATGTGTCACTTTAACATGGAAAAACACCAGAAAGGTTTTGCATATCCAAGCGATTCTGACATTGTTTTTTCGCCACATGTTGTGCTTCATTTAGGCGGAAAAAATAGACCGCTAGAAATTGTGTTTATTTATTAAAAGCGCCAAAATTGGGAAAATTTTGAAAAAATCGTCATTTTTTCACATTTCCAACTGCAATATCTTAAATATGTGCAAACATAATATAGAAATTCTTGCTAAGATTTATATTTCCACCCGTTTAATTTATTTTGGGCGCACATTGGAAAAACTTTCGTTTTTTTTTAACTATTTAGGAGACGTACAAATTTAACATTACTTTTTAGCATTTTGAGGAACACTTTGTTTTCCTATACCAAGCCGAGATTGGAAAGGCTCATGAGTGTCAGAATAATAGATACCCCCCCAAATGACCTCATTTTAAAAACTACACCCCTTAATGTATTCACTGAGGGGTGTCATGAGTATTTTGACCCCACAGTTTTTTTTCAGGAATTAATTCAATTTAGAGGAGAAAAAGTAAAATTTCATATTTTTGCAAATCTGTCATTTTAAAGACATATTTTTTTCCTATAGTTTACATGAAAATCAGGATTTACACCCCAAAATGGATACCCCTATTTCTCCCGTGTTCAGAAATATACCCATTGTGGCCCTATTGTTATATCTGAGTCCACAACGGGGCCCAAAATGAAAGGAGTAGTCAGTGTCTTTCAAAACAGAAATTTTGCTTGAAGTCCTTTTAGGCCCCATAGCACACATGTAGAGTTCTTGAGCGCCCAAAACCATAGAAAACCCCCACAAATGACCCCATTTTGAAAACTAGACCCCTTAAGGAATTTATCTAGGGGTGTACTGCATATTTTGACCCCACAGTTTTTGAATGAATTCAAACCAAGCAAAAGGAAAAAATTGTGATTTTCGTTTTTTCGGCAATTCTGTCATTTTAAAAACAGCTTTTTTTGTACAGCACACATATGAAGGAAGACTTGCACCCAAAAATGGATACCCCTGTTTGTCCCGTGTTCAGAGACATACGCATTGTGGCCCTAATCTTATGTCTGGATACACAACGGAGCCCAAAATGAAAGGAGCGACCGGTGGCTTTCGGAACACAAATTTTGCTTGAAGTCCTTTTAGGCCCCATTGCCCACTTGTAGAGTTCTTGAGCGCCCAAAACCATAGAGAACCCCCACAAATGACCCCATTTTGAAAACTAGACTCCTTAACGAATTTATCTAGGGGTGTACTGCGCATTTTGACCCCACAGTTTTTGAATAAATTCAAGCAAAGCAAAAGGAAAACATTTGGATTTTTGTTTTTTTGGCAATTCTGTCATTTTAAAAACAGCTTTTTTTGTACAGCACACATATGAAGGAAGACTTGCACCCCAAAATAGATACCCCTGTTTGTGCTGTTTTCAGAAATATACCCATTGTGGCCCTAATCTTATGTCCGCATGCACAACGGGGCCCAAAATAAAAGGAGTAATTGGTGGCTTTCAGAACATAGATTTTGCTTGAAGTCCTTTTAGGCCCCATTGCCCACTTGTAGAGTTCTTGAGCGCCCAAAACCATATAGAACCCCCACAAATGACCCCATTTTGAAAACTAGACCCTTTAACGAATTTATCTAGGGATGTACTGCATATTTTGACCCCACAGTTTTTGAATAAATTTAAGCAAAGCAAAAGGAAAAAAATAGGATTTTCATTTTTTGGGCTATTGTGTCAATTTAAAAACAGTTTTTTTTGTACAGCACACATATAAATGAAGGCTTTCACCCCAAAATGGATACCCCTGTTTGTCCCGTGTTCAGAAACATACCCATTGTGGCCCTAATAGACTTACAGGACCCATGGCTAGGCCTACAATGAAAGGAATACCCGTTGGATTTCAGGGTACCACTGAATAAATTTCAGGCCCCATTGCCCACTTATAGAGCCATTGAGCGGCCAAAACTATAAAGAACCCCCTCAAATGACCCCATTTTGAAAACTAGACCCCTTAACGAATTCATCTAGGGGTGTACTGCGTATTTTGACCCCACAGTATTTGAATGAATCTAAGCAAAGCAGAAGGAAAAAGTTACGATTTTCAATTTTTTTGGCAATTTTTTCAATTTAAAAACAGTTTTTTTGTACAGTGCACATAGGAATGAAGACGTTCACCCCAAAATGGATACCCCCGTTTGTCCCGAGTTCAGAAACATACCCATTGTGGCCCTAATCTACTTACAGGACGCATGGCAAGGCCTATAAAGGACGGAACACCTGTTGGATTTTAGGGCACAACTGAATAAATTCCAGGCCCCATTGCTTATTTGTACAGAATAAAGATTGACTCCCTAAAAATTCCCCCCCTCCCCCTCCGCGCCCTTTTTGGCGTTCGCAAATCTTAGATAAAAGTAAAAATGTGAACTGTGTAGTATTTCCGAAGACAGGGGTAATTACGGAGGCTGGTTGGAATGGGCCCATGGGGCAATAAAACCGGGTATCCCCCCCCCCCCTCCTCTAATGCTTTTTGGGGGTATTTCATGACCTCAGTGGCGGGTATGGGGTGTAAAAAGTGGCGTTCCGTGAGTCTCCGTAAGCTTGATGAGGTGCGGCGGTCTCACACAGAAGGCGCTCAACAAGGTGCTCCTGGAACTGCAGGAAAGCGAGCGTTCCCGGGGCTTCTTGTAAAATACGTATCACAGGTAGCGGTCTGAATAACGCCGGGCTCACGCGGGTGCAGGCGGAATCCGCTTGCGGAGGCCCACAGCGGATCCCATCTGTGAGCCCGGCTGTGACCCTGCGTACGGCTGCGTAGTGTACTGCGCATAACTGCCTACTCACACAGGCGGTCATGCACAGTACACCTTTGTTTGTATTTCCCGCACCATCGCTTAGCGATGACGCGGGTACCCGCAGCCCGTATACAATGTAGTTGCGTATGGACTGCGGGTATATCCATGACCATGGAGCACAATGGGCTCTATGTTGCCGATATCCGCAGTAAAATAGAACCTGCTGCGTTCTCTTTTCTGCGAGTGGATTACGCAATTCTGACCCGCTAATGTGAGCGGAATTGTGTAATCCAATGCGATTGATCTGCGTATTACCGCGGATCAGACGCATGCGGAATCCGTAATTCCTATCCGGTCATGTGAGACCGGCCTAAGGTAGATCGCTACCTTTTTATCACGTGACCGGGGACCGCTCAACGAGGCCCCTGGTCACTGCTCCAGGCTCTCTGTGACCGTTGGTCGCTAGGAGCAAGGAGATTTTAAATTTCCTGGGCTCCCTGACTCCTGCGCATGTGTCCGGCTTTTTGCCGGCAATCGCATGTGCAGAATCCTGGAAGGTCCACGGAGGAAGATCGCGTCGGGATTCAAATACGCAGGCCTCCGGTAAAAAGATTCATCTCCTCTCACCGATCGCATCAGTGAGGGGAGATGAAACTTAAAATTTTTTTTTTAACTTTTACGTGATCGCCATTATTGGATAATGGCGAACACGTGACCAGGAACCGCTCACCGCGGACCCCATTAAATCTCCATGCTCTTGGCTACGTTTTGTAGCCAGGAGCAGGGAGAATTTAAATTATCCTGGCAATCCACAGCTTTTGCGCATGCGCCCGCCATTTTGGCGACGGGCGCGTGTGCAGAAGCTGTGGTAAGGTCCGCGGATAAATCTGGGGGCCTTAGGTACGTACTTTCATCCTCCCTCACGGATATGATCCATGAGGGGAGATGAAACGTACGCTTTTTAAACTTTTAAAAACTTTTTTTGACTTTTTTTTTTTTTAACTTTTTTACACTTTTTTCTCACTTTACATGATCACTGTCATCCATTGGATGACAGTGATCATGTCCCCGGTATAATCTCTCTGCTCCTAGCTACACATGGCAGCCAGAAGCAGAGGGATTTTAAATTTCCCGGGGCTCGAGCCCGTCTGTTCACGCGCCCGATGTCAATCATCGGGCGCGCATGCGCAGACGGGGATTCGGGTCCCGGGACATCGGGACACCGCTGAGGACTGGGGGTGAGTATTTTCACCTCCCCTCATGGATCCGATCCATGAGGGGAGGTGAAACTGACTTTTTTAAAACTTTTTTTTAACTTTTTCGCGATCGCCGCTAACCATTGGATAACGGCGATCGCGGTACCGGGGACCGCTCACCGCAGTCCCCGCTGACATCTCCTGCCTCCCGGCTACCTGCAGGAGCCGGGAGCCAGGAGATTTTAAATCTCCCGCGCCGCCGGGCCTTCTGCGCATGCGGCTGACGTAATGCCGCCTGGCGCGCATGCGCAGAAGACCGGCTTCGGGCCCCGGAGCGGCAGGAGAGCGGGGAGCAGCGTGCCAGACCTCGGTGAGTAATTTCAGCTGCTCCGATGGATCCGATCCATCAGAGCAGCTGAATCTTTAACTTTTATGTACTTTTATTTACTTTTTTTGCGATCGGCGCTATCCATTGCATAGCGCCGATCGCAATGCCGGGGGGGGCTCCGAACAGCCCGGGATGACAGCTCCATGCTGTCAGCTACCTGCGGACACCGACAGCATGGAGCTGTCACGTCCACAGCCCGAGGGGCACTATTCTCTGCAGGAAGCATGTTTTTACGTCCTCAGAGAATAGAGCCCACTTCGGGAGGACGTAAAAACACTATGGGCTGGTCGTTAAGGGGTTAAACAAAGTTGGCTATTGAAATTTAGCTTTTTTTTAAACTTCCACACAGGACTGGATATTCTGCAACAGTGTTGGGTAATATGCCCTCCTGTGGAATATACAGCACCAAAATCTGCACTGCTAACGTCCAGATTTTGATGCGGAATTGAAAATAGCAAAATACTGCTGGCAATTTTGCATCAAAATCCGTAAGTAGCTGTGTGGATTTTGGTGCAGCATTCAGGTACTGCATAGTCCCCAACGCTGTTGCAAAATATTCTGTTGCATGTTAAACGTGCCATACAGCTTTAGAACCATTTACACAGTAACAGTGTACTCATATGACCTGAAGCTAATAGAAGCAAAAAATTGGTGCACAGTGACATCTGCTGGTCATGCCGGATGAGAGCAGTCTCTCTCTTCTGACATTTCTTTTTTAAATAAATACTTTTATTTCCAATTAAATAATTCTGTAGAATTCCTACCACAGTTCTTTATTTGTCTGTGTCATCAACTGGAGCAAATAGTATTTTAAATGTGATCATTTAATGTAATGTACCATATAATGTATGTTATGTTTAACTACTTGTAAACAATTTTTAAAATAAGCCTTTTTCATAAAAAAAATGTTTTCTGTCAAATTAAGAGCCCTGTTACTTTTTTATTTATTTGTCAAAACCTCTGTGCAAGGACTTGTTTCTTGTAAAGTAAGGTCTAGTTTTGAAATCACTGTGATCAAAAAACAGCAATTCTGACATTGCATATTGTAATGATATTCACCATATGAGAGATACATAACGTTACATATTATCTCAAATATTTTTGGACATGGATATGTTTATTTTTTAGTGTTTGAAAATCGCTGCCTTTTCTAACGCTTTCGAGTGCATGTCTGCGAGTCTCGATTGACATCAATGGCAGCGTTATATCGTGATTACCGTGACGTTTAAAATGCTGCGGTAATCGTGATAAAATTGCATGTCTGAGAGTGGCTTAAAAATTTACAGACATGTCAAGAGTGGTGAGAGGTCTTCTATAAAGAGTACTTTTTGTCTACTCCCATCAATTGAAGATGGCCCCATGTAGCGCTATATAAGTGCCATACAGGGCCATCCTTAGCTACTGGGAGGATCAGAAACGTCTGAGGGAGCACGAGCGCTGCAGACTGAAAGTGCAAATACTGTTTAAATATACTTCAATTTCTGGTTAATAAAAACATCAGCAGCACAAATCTATCTGCTGATCAATTGTTTTGCTTAGACTGGATACTCGTAGTAAACGTTTTGGTGTAAGAAGTAGTAGGTCTTTTTAGTTTAACATCCTATCTCTATGCTGATTTAATTGCTTGAAATTACAGACCTAAAATCTGAGTTGTATTTCTGAGAGATTCTGTAAAACAAAAAAGTTTTGTTAGCCAGTAGAGCACAATGTGATTGTTCTCAGTAAGAGAAACCAAGTAATCGTGCAGATATTATACCTTTTAATGACTAACAAAAATACATGATGTTATAGCGAGCTTTTGAACCTACTCAGGTTTCTTCCTCAGGCTTAAATGGAATACATACAAAGAGGTATATATATATATATATATATATATATATATACACATATACATATAAAAAGGCACAAACATGGTGTGATTAATTTGTACTCAAAACAATAGCAGAACAGGATGAGCATGGGAGTAAATACTTAATAAGTCCACTGATACGAGATGTGAGTTTTATGGTCTTCGAATTGGTGTTAGGAGGTCACAAGGTCTGTGTGTTATCTCTGCTCCAGATTTTTCAAATTCTCCACTGATGCAAAAAGCCCCCAACAGGACATTTACTGCACATGATCAGGTACACAACATCAGACGGGAAACATGTGACTGTCCCAGGGATCTTCTAGTCCCGTAGCATGTTGGGGATTTGTATCCTGTCCGCAGTCAGTACATATGAGCAGGTCTTGCAGCTCTTCACATTGCAGGGATAATTTCCTTTTTGTGTTAGAGGGCAGTGCATTCCTGATTATAAGGTTCCTCAAATTTGGAGGTTCCCTGTAACACAGAAGCAGAGGGTCCAGGAATATGGTTTTCAGATGGTCATCCTTGTGTAGTGTATGATGGAGTTTCTTTGCAGTTTTCCTTAGTACCTCTAGCTGTGAATTGTAGGTCACTACTAGAGGTACACGACCATTTTCTTCCTTCCCTGTGTACTAAGGTAATTGATTCCTCGGTATCCTGGTGGCTCTGGTGATTTGGTCATCAATAAGGGTGGCATGGTAGTCCTGATTTAAAAATGTCCTTTTAAGGGTGCGTTCACACGAGCGCATAAACGGCGCGTTTTTGCGCCCAATTGTATAAACGTGACCATCTGAGGCATTGGTTTCCAATGTATTCGTTCGCACGGGCGATTTTACGGCACGTAAAAACGGCAACCCGAAAAAAAACCGGAACATATGCGACCGAAATACGCGCCAACGCATATTCGATGGCCGAAAAGATAGTTTGCAAAATAGGAACAAACGATAATACGCTTTCTAGCTCTGGTCATGATCGCCGAAAAGCGTTCTTTCCGGTGATTAAACGCTGCGCACGTGCGAACGTAAATACGCCTACGCTCATGTGACCGCGCCCTAAGATGGTATAAATGTTTCTCTCTGTCTGTTGGGTTGGAGTAGAATAAGTTGTATCGGATAGCCTGGCTGTGGACATTGAAATCAAGCACAAATGTTTTGTGGAGTTCCCAGACAGGCTTTTGATGACCCTTCTCAATTAACTCACACATTTTTGGTGTAGCATCTGGTGTCTGCTAGCTCTCTGTTTGCTTCTTTCGGTAGTCTGATGTATTCATGAGGACTATAGCACCACCCTTATCTGCAGGCTTAGTGATCTTCTTGTTGTTTTTTTAGTGCATAGATGGCCCTTCTTTCCAGAAAAAAATTGATATTAAATGCTTCCTTTTTCTGCTTGTCCAGTATATTAGATTGCACCACACGTCTAAAGAAATCTATATATTTGTCCGTAGTGGGGTTGCAGCCAGGCAGGGGTGCCCAATCAAACTTCCTCTTGGCCCCTAGTTTCTCCTGTGTTTGAGTGCTTGGAGGTCCTGTGTCATCTTTGTTATGGAAAAACTCTTTCAGTCTAAGGGGAATGCACAGGGGTCCTTTCACCAGGGCTTAGTACAAAATCTTACAATTTTACAAAATTAAACTATACTGAGTATACCAAAAATCACATTGTCTAAATAAATAACTAAATAAATAAATGTTAATAAAGCTTATTAAAAATGTACACAGTTAAGAAAAATACATTTTATTTTTATATTGTACAAGTGAAGAAAAATAAACCACACACAGTTACTCAACACTATACAAAGACCAATATTAACAATAATAAGACGATATAAAGAGTAAATAATAGCGCCACACCATGACCACATATTATCACCACATAGCAATTAATACCAATATACTGTCACTGAATAAAGATCACTACAATGATCAATACTAAAAATAATATAACACTATGTGCCATATAATACCCCAGATCCACAGTGTTGCTGAAACAAAAAACTATATAAAGAGCAATATTATGCCTCCATACAGTGACCATATAGTGTATACTAGATCTATACAGGTGCTTTGCAGGGCATATAAATGATTACAGTACAGCATATGATGTCTATGTCTAATTCTGCAGGGACAAGCTGCAACCGGCAGAAGTCATCATGACGGTCTGGACCAGATGACGAAAAAGGGAAAGTAACTTATATCTAGTGATCGCAGGTGATGTCTCCTCCGATTGGAGTTGTTTACTTTCCCTTGTTCTTCATCTAGCCCTAACTGTCATGATGACTTCTGGCGGTTGCAGCTTTTCTCTGCAGAACTAGCCATAGACATCTTTGGCACCTCAATTTTCCAGGGAGCTTTCTTTGTTTTCCAAACTTCTACATAATTTTCCTATCCATAGTGCCCCAGATAATACTAATGCCACCTGAGGTGAACCATACAGTAACAGTATCCCTCTTTTTGTGCTCCCTGTAGGCCCCGAAGAGTAAGTGCCACTTTTCATGTCCCACACACAGTAAAATTGCCCCCACTCAATAATAATATTCCCTTTATGCCCCCACTCAGTAGTAATGCCCCATATAGACTGTGCCACTTCCTTGGAACAAAATTATTCTGATCTACAGCACTGTTTGATGAAGCGCTATTTACCTGTTCCTCCACTACTTCTACAAGACCTCCTGATACTGACTTATGGCTACCCTTCCAACTATGCTACCTACCTCATCCATCTCTACTGCAAACTGAGACCTCCTGATGCTGACTCCTGGCTCTTCCTTGACTACTCTCTAGATCTGCAGCTATTACTCCTGAGGCTCCAAACCAGTTCCTGAAACTGCTACACACTGTGCTCAGAACTGGGGAGGGAAATAAAGAATATTAAGGTTATTGCTACTAATAGGCTGAGGTACAGCTATGGGAGAAAAGGAACCTGCCTGGGGGACACTATTAATTGGAGTCACAGAGAGGGCACTATGACTTAGTGAGACTACAAAGAGGGTGCTATAATTAAAGGAGATGTCTCGAGGAAGCAGTGAATTTTTTTTTTTGCCCAGTCCCCCTAATTAAGCATACATTACTAAGCCCCCCTGTAAATGACTTTTCTAGCTGGTTTGTACTTACCGTTTCAGCAACTTATAAAAGTTTCCCCAAGATGGCCGCCGGCTCTTTTCCCGTCGCTTGCTGTAGCCCGACGTGCGCGCTCCCGAGACGCTGCGAGCTGTGTCTCAATGACAACACGACGCCCCGCAGCCGCCGACCGGACCCCTGGAGTGAACACGGCCGACCAGTCACCCACCGCCAGGCAGCAGGTAACCGGCGCAGCCCCCGGCCCCCCCACGCTAGACCCGGCTCCCCCGCGCTACCCCCCGACTCCCCAGCGCTACCGCCCCGGCTCCCCAGCGCTACCGCCCCGACTCCCCAGCGCTACCGCCCCGGCTCCCCAGCGCTAGACCCTGACAGACGAAGGCCCCCTCGGCCCAGCGCTAGGCCCCGGAGCCCAGCGCTAGGTTCCGGAGCCCAGCGCTAGGCCCCGGAGCCCAGCGCTAGGTTCCGGAGCCCAGCGCTAGGTTCCGGAGCCCAGCGCTGGGCTCCGGAACCTAGCGCTGTGGTCCGGGACCTTCACCTGTTAGTGAAGATCACCCCCCGACCCATCACTTACCTGGGCGGCATCTCGGGACAGCTGGGCGGCTTCTCCGCTGGGCAGCTCCAGTTTCTGCACCTTCCTCTAACAGAGGATGGTACAGAATGGCCGCTCCAGCGCACTCCCGAGCAGTGACAGCTCGTCTGCGCATGCGCAGAAGAGCTGTAGCGGGGAGCACACTGAAGCAGCTCGTGCTGAAAGGAGAAGACCGGACTGCGCAAGCGCGTCTAAAAAAGCAAGCTGCCAGCGAATTTAGACGGATCCATGGAGACGAGGACGCTAGCAACGGAGCAGGTAAGTGGAATAACTTCTGTATGGCTCATATTTAATGCACGATGTATATTACAAAGTGCATTAATATGGCCATACAGAAGTGTATAACCCCACTTGCTTTCGCGAGACCTCCCCTTTAAGTGGGGTCACAGGGGAAGGGCAATATAAGTAGGGCTACAGAGGTGGAAGTATAACTAAGTAGGGTTCATTGGGAGAAGTGGCAGGAAGGAATGAGTGTGCAGAGACAAGTTGTTGCTTGAAGAAGTCTTCAAGGCAGTATGGACCTGGATAGATAAGAAACGTTGAAGATTCCAATCAGAGGAAACCTCATCTGTGATCACTGAATTACTGCACTATAATCACTATCACTTTGTAGAACTGATTTTTGACTATTAAGTGCACCTTAAGTGCATTTTTAACCCCTTAGTGACATTATTTTTAGCCTTAAGAGCCAGTAAATCATATCCCCTTGTGTGTTCCAGTGATCATAATTGTTTTATTTTTTCGTTAATGTAGTTGTAAGACCCCTTGTATTCTTCAGGACAAGTTCTAGTTTTTATAAGACCTAATTTTTGGTACATAAAATGTATTAAAGAACTTTGTTTTTTGGTTGGGGGGCAATGGAGAAAAAGCAATTTCCCCATTGCTTCTTGTGATTAATTTTTATGGCGTTTCTCTTCTGGTATAAATATTATGTTACCTTTTTTATGTCATTACAATTATGACAACACCAAATTTATAGATGTTTTATTATGCTTCACCAGTTTTGCACAATAAAAAAATTTTGTTTTATAAAAACACTTTTTGTGTGGCATCATATTCCAGGACCAGAGCATTCTTTGTTCGGTAAACAGAGCTATATCAGGCTTATTTTTTTTATGCGACAACTTTCAGGTATATAAAACTGTTTAATTATTTTTTATTTCTGTTTTGGGGAAGCGAGGTGATTAGAAAACTTACTTTGGCATTTTTAAAAATGTATTTATTTTTTTTAAGGAATTTACCATGCCGGATTTTTTGTTGTTTTATTTTTTCAATATTTAAAGCCTTATGTAAAAGGAAAAAAGTTTGTAATTTTTTTCTGTAAAAACACTCATCTGCTACAGTCAGCAATGATTGCAGCATGTGCAGGGTTAAATGCTGTAGAGGAGGGATTTAATGAGCAAATCTTCATCATTTCACTATTTCTGGGGAAAACCCCATAAGTGACAATCAGAGAGCAAATATCCTGTTTAAGCGATGTGCGGGTGAAAACATGAACAAAAATTCCTATCTTTTCTCCTTAGAGAGAGCAACTATAAACTAAGTAAGGAGACTCACCTGGCCATGCACGCTCCTCTGGGTAATATGCAAATTAGGGAGATGGAATAAATCCTCCTTAGGGAGAGCAACTACAAACTGAGTAAGTAGACACAACTGGCCATGCACGCTCCTCTGGGTAATATGCAAATAAGGTTGCTAGCATGAATGCTCCTTAGGTAGAGCAACTACAAACTGAGTAAGGAGACGCACCTGGCCATGCACGATCCTCTGGGTAATATGCAAATGAGGGAACTGGCATGAATCCTCCTTAGGGAGAGCAACTAGAAAATGAGTAAGTAGACGCACCTGGCCATGCACGCTCCTCTGGGTAATATGCAAAAAAGGGAGCTGGCATGAATCCTCCTTAGGGAGAGCAACTACAAACTGAGTAAGTAGACGCACCTGGCCATGCACGCTCATCTGGGTAATATGCAAATGAGGGAGCTGGCATGAATCCTCCTTAGGGAGAGCAACTACAAACTGAGTAAGGAGACGCACCTGGCCATGCACGCTCCTCTGGGTAATATGCAAATGAGGAAGCTGGCATGAATCCTCCTTAGGGAGAGCAACTACAAACTGAGTAAGGAGACGCGCCTGGCCATGCACACTCCTCTGGGTAATATGCAAATGAGGGAGCTGGCATGAATCCTCCTTAGGGAGAGCAACTACAAACTAAGTAAGTAGCCGCACCTGACCATGCACACTCCTCTGGGTAATATGCAAATAAGAGAGCTGGCATGAATCCTCCTTAGGAAGAGCAACTACAAACTGAGTAAGGAGATGCACCTGGCCATGCACGCTCCTCTGGGTAATATGCAAATAAAGGAGCTGGCATGAATCCTCCTTAGGGAGAGCAACTTCAAACTGAGTAAGGAGATGCACCTGGCCATGCACGATCCTCTGGGTAATATGCAAATGAGGGAGCTGGCATGAATCCTCCTCAGGGAGAGCAACTACAAACTGAGTAAGGAGACGCACCTGGCCATGCACGCTCCTCTGGGTAATATGCAAATGAGGGAGCTGGCATGAATCCTCCTTAGGGTGCGTTCACATGAGCGCATAAACGGCGCGTTTTTGCGCCCAATCATATAAACGTGACCATCTGAGGCATTGGTTTCCAATGTATTCGTTCGCACGGGCGATTTTACGGCGCGTAAAAATGGCAACCCGAAAAAAAAAAACGGAACATATGCGACTGAAATACGCGCCAATGCATATTCGATGGCCGAAAAGATCGGTTGAAAAGCAGGAACAAACGAAAATACGCTTTCTACCTCTGGTCGTGATAAGCGAAAAACGTTCTTTCCGGCGATTATACGCTACGCTTGTGTGAACGCACCCTTAGGCAGAGCAACTACAAACTGAGTAAGGAGACACACCTGGCCATGCACGCTCCTCTTGGTAATATGCAAATGAGGAAGAGCAACTACAAACTGAGTAAGGAGACACACCTGGCCATGCACGCTCCTCTGGGTAATATGCAAATGAGGGGGAACAACTACAAACTGAGTAAGGAGACGCACCTGGCCATGCACGCTCCTCTGAGTAATATGCAAATAAGGGTGCTGGCATGAGTCCTCCTTAGGGCGAGCAACTACAAACTGAGTAAGGAGACGCACCTGGCTATGCACGCTCCTCTTGGTAATACGCAAATGAGGGAGCTGGCAAGAATCCTCCTCAGGGAGAGCAACTATAAACTGAGTAAAGAGACGCACCTGGCCATGCACGCTCCTCTGGGTAATATGCAAATGAGGGAGCTGGCATGAATCCTCCTTAGGGAGAGTAACTACAAACTGAGTAAGGAGACGCACCTGGCCATGCACGCTCCTCTGGGTAATATGCAAATGAGGGAACTGGCATGAATCCTCCTCAGGGAGAGCAACTAGAAAATGAGTAAGTAGACGCACCTGGCCATGCACGCTCCTCTGGGTAATATGCAAAAAAGGGAGCTGGCATGAATCCTCCTTAGGGAGAGCAACTACAAACTGAGTAAGTAGACACACCTGGTCATGCACGCTCATCTGGGTAATATGCAAATGAGGGAGCTGGCATGAATCCTCCTTAGGGAGAGCAACTACAAACTGAGTAAGGAGACGCACCTGGCCATGCACGCTCCTCTGGGTAATATGCAAATGAGGAAGCTGGCATGAATCCTCCTTAGGGAGAGCAACTACAAACTGAGTAAGGAGACGCGCCTGGCCATGCACACTCCTCTGGGTAATACGCAAATGAGGGAGCTGGCATGAATCCTCCTTAGGGAGAGCAACTACAAACTAAGTAAATAGCCGCACCTGACCATGCACACTCCTCTGGGTAATATGCAAATAAGAGAGCTGGCATGAATCCTCCTTAGGGAGAGCAACTACAAACTGAGTAAGTAGACGCACCTGGTCATGCACGCTCATCTGGGTAATATGCAAATGAGGGAGCTGGCATGAATCCTCCTTAGGGAGAGCAACTACAAACTGAGTAAGGAGACGCACCTGGCCATGCACGCTCCTCTGGGTAATATGCAAATGAGGAAGCTGGCATGAATCCTCCTTAGGGAGAGTAACTACAAACTGAGTAAGGAGACGCACCTGGCCATGCACGCTCCTCTGGGTAATATGCAAATGAGGGAACTGGCATGAATCCTCCTCAGGGAGAGCAACTAGAAAATGAGTAAGTAGACGCACCTGGCCATGCACGCTCCTCTGGGTAATATGCAAAAAAGGGAGCTGGCATGAATCCTCCTTAGGGAGAGCAACTACAAACTGAGTAAGTAGACGCACCTGGTCATGCACGCTCATCTGGGTAATATGCAAATGAGGGAGCTGGCATGAATCCTCCTTAGGGAGAGCAACTACAAACTGAGTAAGGAGACGCACCTGGCCATGCACGCTCCTCTGGGTAATATGCAAATGAGGAAGCTGGCATGAATCCTCCTTAGGGAGAGCAACTACAAACTGAGTAAGGAGACGCGCCTGGCCATGCACACTCCTCTGGGTAATACGCAAATGAGGGAGCTGGCATGAATCCTCCTTAGGGAGAGCAACTACAAACTAAGTAAGTAGCCGCACCTGACCATGCACACTCCTCTGGGTAATATGCAAATAAGAGAGCTGGCATGAATCCTCCTTAGGAAGAGCAACTACAAACTGAGTAAGGAGATGCACCTGGCCATGCACGCTCCTCTGGGTAATATGCAAATAAAGGAGCTGGCATGAATCCTCCTTAGGGAGAGCAACTTCAAACTGAGTAAGGAGATGCACCTGGCCATGCACGATCCTCTGGGTAATATGCAAATGAGGGAGCTGGCATGAATCCTCCTCAGGGAGAGCAACTACAAACTGAGTAAGGAGACGCACCTGGCCATGCACGCTCCTCTGGGTAATATGCAAATGAGGGAGCTGGCATGAATCCTCCTTAGGGTGCGTTCACATGAGCGCATAAACGGCGCGTTTTTGCGCCCAATCATATAAACGTGACCATCTGAGGCATTGGTTTCCAATGTATTCGTTCGCACGGGCGATTTTACGGCGCGTAAAAATGGCAACCCGAAAAAAAAACCCGGAACATATGCGACTGAAATACGCGCCAATGCATATTCGATGGCCGAAAAGATCGGTTGAAAAGCAGGAACAAACGAAAATACGCTTTCTACCTCTGGTCGCGATCAGCGAAAAACGTTCTTTCCGGCGATTATACGCTACGCTTGTGTGAACGCACCCTTAGGGAGAGCAACTACAAACTGAGTAAGGAAACACACCTGGCCATGCACGCTCCTCTTGGTAATATGCAAATGAGGAAGAGCAACTACAAACTGAGTAAGGAGACACACCTGGCCATGCACGCTCCTCTGGGTAATATGCAAATGAGGGGGAACAACTACAAACTGAGTAAGGAGACGCACCTGGCCATGCACGCTCCTCTGAGTAATATGCAAATGAGGGTGCTGGCATGAGTCCTCCTTAGGGAGAGCAACTACAAACTGAGTAAGGAGACGCACCTGGCTATGCACGCTCCTCTTGGTAATACGCAAATGAGGGAGCTGGCATGAATCCTCCTCAGGGAGAGCAACTATAAACTGAGTAAGGAGACGCACCTGGCCATGCACGCTCCTCTGGGTAATATGCAAATGAGGGAGCTGGCATGAATCCTCCTTAGGGAGAGTAACTACAAACTGAGTAAGGAGACGCACCTGGCCATGCACGCTCCTCTGGGTAATATGCAAATGAGGGAACTGGCATGAATCCTCCTCAGGGAGAGCAACTAGAAAATGAGTAAGTAGACGCACCTGGCCATGCACGCTCCTCTGGGTAATATGCAAATAAGGGAGCCGGCATAAAGCCTCCTTAGGGAGAGCACCTACCGACTAAGTAAGGAGACTCAAATAGCCATGTACGCTCCTCTACGTAATATGCAAATGAGGGAGCTGGCTTGAATCCTCCTTAGGGAGAGCAACTACAAGCTGAGTAAGTAGATGTACCTGCCCATGCACGCTCCTCTGGGTAATATGCAAATGAGAGAGCTGGCATGAATCCTCCTTAGGGAGAGCAACTACAAACTGAGTAAGGAGACGCAGCTGGCCATGCACACTCCTCTGGGTAATATGCAAATAAGGGAGCTGGCACGAATCCTCCTTAGGGAGAGCAACTATAAACTGAGTAAGGAGAGGCATCTGGCCATGCACGCTCCTCTGGGTATGAGAAAGCTGGCATGAATCCTCCTTAGGGAGAGCAACTGCAAACTGAGTAAGGTGACGCACCTGGCCATGCACGCTCCTCTGGGTAATATGCAAATGAGGGAGAGCAACTATAAACTGAGTAAGGAGACGCACCTGGCCATGCACGCTCCTCTGGGTAATATGCAAATAAGGGTGTTGGCACGAATCCTCCTTAGGGAGAGCAACTATAAACTGAGTAAGGAGAGGCATCTGGCCATGAACGCTCCTCTGGGTAATATGCAAATGAGGGAGCTGGCATGAATCCTCCTTAGGGAGAGCAACTACAAACTGAGTAAGGCGACGCACCTGGCCATGCACGCTCCTCTGGGTAATATGCAAATAAGGGAGCTGGCATGAATCCTCCTTAGGGAGAGCAACTACAAACTGAGCAAGTAGACTCACTTGGCCATGCACGCTGCTCTAGGTAATATGCAAATGAGGGAGCTGGTATGAATCCTCTTTAGGGAGAGCAACTCCAAGCTGAGTAAGTAGAGGCACCTGGCCATGCACGCTCCTCTGGGTAATATGCAAATGAGGGAGCTGGCATGAATCCTCCTTAGGAAGAGCAACTACAAACTGAGTAAGGAGTGGCATCTGGCCATGCACGCTCCTCTGGGTAATATGCAAATAAAGGAGCTGGCATGAATCTTCCTCAGGGAGAGCAACTACAAACTGAGTAAGGAGACGCACCTGGCCATACACGCTCCTTTGGGTAATATGCAAATGAGGGAGCTGGCATGAATCCTCCTCAGAGAGAGCAACTACAAACTGAGTAAGTAGACGCACCTGGCCATGCACGCTCCTCTGGGAAATATGCAAATGATGGAGCTGGCATGAATCCTCCTTAGGGAGAGCAACTACAAACTGAGTAAGGAGACGCACCTGGCCATGCACGCTCCTCTGGGTAATATGCAAATGAGGGAGCTGGCATGAATCCTCCTTAGGGAAAGCAACTACAAACTGAGTAAGGAGACGCACCTGGCCATGCACGCTACTCTGGGTAATATGCAAATTAGGGAGCTGACGTGAATCATCCTAAGGGAGAGCAACTACAAACTGAGTAAGGAGACGCACCTGGCCATGCACGCTCCTCTGGGTAATATGCAAATGAGGGAGCTGGTATGAATCCTCCTTAGGGAGAGCAACTACAAACTGAGTAAGGTGACGCACCTGGCCATGCATGCTTCTCTGGGTAATATGCAAATGAGGGAGCTGGCGAGAATCCTCCTTAGGGAGAGCAACTACAAACTGAGTAAGGAGACGCACCTGGCCATGCACGCTCCTCTGGGTAATATGCAAATAAGGGTGCTGGCATGAATCCTCCTTAGGGAGAGCAACTACAAACTGAGTAAGTAGACGCAGCTGGCCATGCACGCTCCTCTGGGTAATATGCAAATGAGGGAGCTGGCATGAATCCTCCTTAGGGAGAGCAACTACAAACTGAGTAAGGAGACGCACCTGGCCAGGCACGCTCCTCTGGGTAATATGCAAATAATGGAGCTGGCATGAATCCTCCTTAGGGAGAGCAACTACAAACTGAGTAAGGAGAGGCACCTGGCCATGCACGCTCCTCTGGGTAATATGCAAATGAGGGAGCTGGCATGAATCCTCCTTAGGGAGAGCAACTACAAACTGAGTAAGGAGACACACCTGGCCATGCACGCTCCTCTGGGTAATATGCAAATAAGGGAGCTGGCATGAATCCTCCTTAGGGAGAGCAACTATAAACTGAGTAAGGAGAGGCACCTGGCCATGCACGCTCCTCTGGGTAATATGCAAATGAGGGAGCTGACATAAATCCTCCTTAGAGAGAGCAACTACAAACTGAGTAAGGAGAGGCACCTGGCCATGCACGCTCCCCTGGGTAATATGCCAATGAGGGAGCTGGCATGAATACTCCTTAGGGCGAGCAACTACAAAATGAGTAAGGAGACGCACCTGGCCATGCAGGCTCCTTTGGGTAATATGCAAATGAGGGAGCTGGCATGAATCCTCCTCAGAGAGAGCAACTACAAACTGAGTAAGTAGACGCACCTGGCCATGCACGCTCCTCTGGGAAATATGCAAATGAGGGAGCTGGCATGAATCCTCCTTAGGGAAAGCAACTACAAACTGAGTAAGGAGACGCACCTGGCCATGCACGCTACTCTGGGTAATATGCAAATTAGGGAGCTGACGTGAATCATCCTAAGGGAGAGCAACTACAAACTGAGTAAGGAGACGCACCTGGCCATGCACGCTCCTCTGGGTAATATGCAAATGAGGGAGCTGGTATGAATCCTCCTTAGGGAGAGCAACTACAAACTGAGTAAGGCGACGCACCTGGCCATGCACGCTCCTCTGGGTAATATGCAAATGAGGGAGCTGGCATGAATCCTCCTTAGGGAGAGCAACTACAAACTGAGTAAGGCGACGCACCTGGCCATGCACGCTCCTCTGGGTAATATGCAAATAAGGGTGCTGGCATGAATCCTCCTTAGGGAGAGCAACTACAAACTGAGTAAGTAGACGCAGCTGGCCATGCACGCTCCTCTGGGTAATATGCAAATGAGGGAGCTGGCATGAATCCTCCTTAGGGAGAGCAACTACAAACTGAGTAAGGAGACGCACCTGCCCAGGCACGCTCCTCTGGGTAATATGCAAATGAGGGAGCTGGCATTAATCCTCCTTAGGGAGAGCAACTACAAACTGAGTAAGGAGAGGCACCTGGCCATGCACGCTCCTCTGGGTAATATGCAAATGAGGGAGCTGGCATGAATCCTCCTTAGGGAGAGCAACTACAAACTGAGTAAGGAGACGCACCTGGCCATGCACGCTCCTCTGGGTAATATGCAAATAAGGGAGCTGGCATGAATCCTCCTTAGGGAGAGCAACTATAAACTGAGTAAGGAGAGGCACCTGGCCATGCACGCTCCTCTGGGTAATATGCAAATGAGGGAGCTGGCATGAATCCTCCTTAGGGAGAGCAACTACAAACTGAGTAAGGAGACGCACCTGGCCATGCACGCTCTTCTGGGTAATATGCAAATAAGGGAGCTGGCATGAATCCTCCTTACGGAGAGCAACTACAAACTGAGTAAGGAGAGGCACCTAGCCATGCACGCTCCTCTGGGTAATATGCAAATGAGGGAGCTGGCATGAATCCTCCTTAGGGATAGCAACTACAAACTGAGTAAGGCGACGCACCTGGCCATGCACGCTCCTCTGGGTAATATGCAAATGAGGGAGCTGGTATGAATCCTCCTTAGGGAGAGCAACTACAAACTGAGTAAGGCGATGCACCTGGCCATGCACGCTCCTCTGGGTAATATGCAAATGAGGGAGCTGGCAGGAATCCTCCTTAGGGAGAGCCACTACAAACTGAGTAAGGAGACGCACCTGGATATGCACGCTCCTCTGGGTAATATGCAAATAAGGGTGCTGGCATGAATCCTCCTTAGGGAGAGCAACTACAAACTGAGTAAGTAGACGCAGCTGGCCATGCACGCTCCTCTGGGTAATATGCAAATGAGGGAGAGCAACTACAAACTGAGTAAGGAGACGCACCTGGCCAGGCACGCTCCTCTGGGTAATATGCAAATAATGGAGCTGGCATGAATCCTCCTCAGGGAGAGCAACTACAAACTGAGAAAGGAGACGCACCTAGCCATGCACGTTCCTCTGCGTAATATGCAAATGAGGGAGCTGGCATGAATCCTCCTTAAGAAGAGCAACTACAAACTGAGTAAGTAGACTCATATGGCCATGCACGCTCCTCTGGGTAATATGCAAATAAGGGAGCTGGCATGAATCCTCCTTAGGGAGAGCAACTACAAACTGAGTAAGGAGACGCACCTGGCCATGCACGCTCCTCTGGGTAATATGCAAATGAGGAAGATGGCATGAATCCTCCTTAGGGAGAGCAACTATAAACTGAGTAAGAAGAGGCACCTGGCCATGCACGCTCCTCTGGGTAATATGCAAATGAGGGCGCTGGCATGAATCCTCCTTAGGGAGAGCAACTACAAACTGAGTAAGGAGACGTACCTGGCCATGCACCCTCCTCTGGGTAATATGCAAATAAGGGAGCTGGCATAAAGCCTCCTTAGGGAAAGCACCTAGCGCCTAAGTACAGAGACTCACATGGCCATGCACGCTCCTCTAGGTAATATGCAAATGAGGAAGCTGGCATGAATCCTCCTTAGGGAGAGCAACTACAAACTAAGTAAGTAGACGCACCTAGCCATGCACGCTCCTCTGGGTAATATGCAAATAAGGGAGCTGGCATGAATCCTCCTTAGGGAGAGCAACTATAAACTGAGTAAGGAGAGGCACCTGGCCATGCACGCTCCTCTGGGTAATATGCAAATGAGGGAGCTGGCATGAATCCTCCTTAGGGAGAGCAACTACAAACTGAGTAAGGAGACGTACCTGGCCATGCACCCTCCTCTGGGTAATATGCAAATAAGGGAGCTGGCATAAAGCCTCCTTAGGGAAAGCACCTAGCGCCTAAGTACAGAGACTCACATGGCCATGCACGCTCCTCTAGGTAATATGCAAATGAGGAAGATGGCATGAATCCTCCTTAGGGAGAGCAACTATAAACTGAGTAAGGAGAGGCACCTGGCCATGCACGCTCCTCTGGGTAATATGCAAATGAGGGCGCTGGCATGAATCCTCCTTAGGGAGAGCAACTACAAACTGAGTAAGGAGACGTACCTGGCCATGCACCCTCCTCTGGGTAATATGCAAATAAGGGAGCTGGCATAAAGCCTCCTTAGGGAAAGCACCTAGCGCCTAAGTACAGAGACTCACATGGCCATGCACGCTCCTCTAGGTAATATGCAAATGAGGAAGCTGGCATGAATCCTCCTTAGGGAGAGCAACTACAAACTAAGTAAGTAGACGCACCTAGCCATGCACGCTCCTCTGGGTAATATGCAAATAAGGGAGCTGGCATGAATCCTCCTTAGGGAGAGCAACTATAAACTGAGTAAGGAGAGGCACCTGGCCATGCACGCTCCTCTGGGTAATATGCAAATGAGGGAGCTGGCATGAATCCTCCTTAGGGAGAGCAACTACAAACTGAGTAAGGAGACGTACCTGGCCATGCACCCTCCTCTGGGTAATATGCAAATAAGGGAGCTGGCATAAAGCCTCCTTAGGGAAAGCACCTAGCGCCTAAGTACAGAGACTCACATGGCCATGCACGCTCCTCTAGGTAATATGCAAATGAGGAAGCTGGCATGAATCCTCCTTAGGGAGAGCAACTACAAACTAAGTAAGTAGACGCACCTAGCCATGCACGCTCCTCTGGGTAATATGCAAATAAGGGAGCTGGCATGAATCCTCCTCAGGGAGAGCAACTACAAACTGAGTAAGGAGACTCACCTGGCCATGCACGCTCCTCTGGGTAATATGAAAATGAGGGAGCTGGCAGGAAGCCTCCTTAGGGAGAGCAACTACAAACTGAGTAAGGAGACGCACCTGGCCATGCATGCTCCTCTGGGTAGTATGCAAATAAGGGAGCTGGCATGAATCCTCCTTAGGGAGAGCAACTACAAACTGAGTAAGGGGACTCTTCTGGCCCTGCACGCTCCTCTGGGTTACATGCAATTAAGTGGAGCTGACATAAATCTCCCTTAGAGAGAGCAACTACAAACTGAGTAAGGAGAGGCACCTGGCCATGCACGCTCCCCTGGGTAATATGCCAATGAGGGAGCTGGCATGAATACTCCTTAGGGCGAGCAACTACAAAATGAGTAAGGAGACGCACCTGGCCATGCAGGCTCCTCTGCGTAATATGCAAATGAGTGGAGCTGGCATGAATACTCCTTAGGGCGAGCAACGACGAACTGAGTAAGGAGACGCACCTGGCCATGCACGCTCTTCTGGGTAATATGCAAATAAGGGAGCTGGCATGAATCCTCCTTAGGGAGAGCAACTACAAACTGAGTAAGGAGAGGCACCTAGCCATGCATGCTCCTCTGGGTAATATGCAAATGAGGGAGCTGGCATGAATCCTCCTTAGGGATAGCAACTACAAACTGAGTAAGGCGCCACACCTGGCCATGCACGCTCCTCTGGGTAATATGCAAATGAGGGAGCTGGTATGAATCCTCCTTAGGGGGAGCAACTACAAACTGAGTAAGGCGACGCACCTGGCCATGCACGCTCCTCTGGGTAATATGCAAATGAGGGAGCTGGCATGAATCCTCCTTAGGGAGAGCCACTACAAACTGAGTAAGGAGACGCACCTGGCCATGCACGCTCCTCTGGGTAATATGCAAATAAGGGTGCTGGCATGAATCCTCCTTAGGGAGAGCAACTACAAACTGAGTAAGTAGACGCAGCTGGCCATGCACGCTCCTCTGGGTAATATGCAAATGAGGGAGCTGGCATGAATCCTCCTTAGGGAGAGCAACTACAAACTGAGTAAGGAGACGCACGTGGCCAGGCACGCTCCTCTGGGTAATATGCAAATAATGGAGCTGGCATGAATCCTCCTCAGGGAGAGCAACTACAAACTGAGTAAGGAGACGCACCTAGCCATGCACGTTCCTCTGGGTAATATGCAAATGAGGGAGCTGGCATGAATCCTCCTTAAGAAGAGCAACTACAAACTGAGTAAGGAGAGGCACCTGGCCATGCACGCTCCTCTGGGTAATATGCAAATGAGGGAGCTGGCATGAATCCTCCTTAGGGAGAGCAACTACAAACTGAGTAAGGAGACGCACCTGGCCATGCACGCTCCTCTGGGTAATATGCAAATAAGGGAGCTGGCATGAATCCTCCTTAGGGAGAGCAACTATAAACTGAGTAAGGAGAGGCACCTGGCCATGCACGCTCCTCTGGGTAATATGCAAATGAGGGAGCTGGCATGAATCCTCCTTAGGGAGAGCAACTACAAACTGAGTAAGGAGACGCACCTGGCCATGCACGCTCCTCTGGGTAATATGCAAATAAGGGAGCTGGCATAAAGCCTCCTTAGGGAAAGCACCTAGCGCCTAAGTACAGAGACTCACATGGCCATGCACGCTCCTCTAGGTAATATGCAAATGAGGAAGCTGGCATGAATCCTTCTTAGGGAGAGCAACTACAAACTGAGTAAGGAGACGCACCTGGCCATGCACGATCCTCTGGGTAATATGCAAATGAGGGAACTGGCATGAATCCTCCTTAGGGAGAGCAACTAGAAAATGAGTAAGTAGACGCACCTGGCCATGCACGCTCCTCTGGGTAATATGCAAAAAAGGGAGCTGGCATGAATCCTCCTTAGGGAGAGCAACTACAAACTGAGTAAGTAGACGCACCTGGCCATGCACGCTCATCTGGGTAATATGCAAATGAGGGAGCTGGCATGAATCCTCCTTAGGGAGAGCAACTACAAACTGAGTAAGGAGACGCACCTGGCCATGCACGCTCCTCTGGGTAATATGCAAATAAGGGAGCTGGCATAAAGCCTCCTTAGGGAAAGCACCTAGCGCCTAAGTACAGAGACTCACATGGCCATGCACGCTCCTCAAGTAATATGCAAATGAGGAAGCTGGCATGAATCCTCCTTAGGGAGAGCAACTACAAACTGAGTAAGGAGACGCACCTGGCCATGCACGCTCCTCTGGGTAATATGCAAATAAGGAAGCTGGCATGAATCCTCCTTAGGGAGAGCAACTATAAACTGAGTAAGGAGAGGCACCTGGCCATGCACGCTCCTCTGGGTAATATGCAAATGAGGGAGCTGGCATGAATCCTCCTTAGGGAGAGCAACTACAAACTGAGTAAGGAGACGTACCTGGCCATGCACCCTCCTCTGGGTAATATGCAAATAAGGGAGCTGGCATAAAGCCTCCTTAGGGAAAGCACCTAGCGCCTAAGTACAGAGACTCACATGGCCATGCACGCTCCTCTAGGTAATATGCAAATGAGGAAGCTGGCATGAATCCTCCTTAGGGAGAGCAACTACAAACTAAGTAAGTAGACGCACCTAGCCATGCACGCTCCTCTGGGTAATATGCAAATAAGGGAGCTGGCATGAATCCTCCTTAGGGAGAGCAACTATAAACTGAGTAAGGAGAGGCACCTGGCCATGCACGCTCCTCTGGGTAATATGCAAATGAGGGAGCTGGCATGAATCCTCCTTAGGGAGAGCAACTACAAACTGAGTAAGGAGACGTACCTGGCCATGCACCCTCCTCTGGGTAATATGCAAATAAGTGAGCTGGCATAAAGCCTCCTTAGGGAGAGCAACTACAAACTGAGTAAGGAGACGCACCTGGCCATGCATGCTCCTCTAGGTAATATGCAAATGAGGAAGCTGGCATGAATCCTCCTTAGGGAGAGCAACTACAAACTAAGTAAGTAGACGCACCTAGCCATGCACGCTCCTCTGGGTAATATGCAAATAAGGGAGCTGGCATGAATCCTCCTCAGGGAGAGCAACTACAAACTGAGTAAGGAGACTCACCTGGCCATGCACGCTCCTCTGGGTAATATGAAAATGAGGGAGCTGGCAGGAAGCCTCCTTAGGGAGAGCAACTACAAACTGAGTAAGGAGACGCACCTGGCCATGCATGCTCCTCTGGGTAGTATGCAAATAAGGGAGCTGGCATGAATCCTCCTTAGGGAGAGCAACTACAAACTGAGTAAGGGGACTCTTCTGGCCCTGCACGCTCCTCTGGGTTACATGCAATTAAGTGGAGCTGACATAAATCTCCCTTAGAGAGAGCAACTACAAACTGAGTAAGGAGAGGCACCTGGCCATGCACGCTCCCCTGGGTAATATGCCAATGAGGGAGCTGGCATGAATACTCCTTAGGGCGAGCAACTACAAAATGAGTAAGGAGACGCACCTGGCCATGCAGGCTCCTCTGTGTAATATGCAAATGAGTGGAGCTGGCATGAATACTCCTTAGGGCGAGCAATGACGAACTGAGTAAGGAGACGCACCTGGCCATGCACGCTCTTCTGGGTAATATGCAAATAAGGGAGCTGGCATGAATCCTCCTTAGGGAGAGCAACTACAAACTGAGTAAGGAGAGGCACCTAGCCATGCACGCTCCTCTGGGTAATATGCAAATGAGGGAGCTGGCATGAATCCTCTTTAGGGATAGCAACTACAAACTGAGTAAGGCGCCGCACCTGGCCATGCACGCTCCTCTGGGTAATATGCAAATGAGGGAGCTGGTATGAATCCTCCTTAGGGAGAGCAACTACAAACTGAGTAAGGCGACGCACCTGGCCATGCACGCTCATCTGGGTAATATGCAAATGAGGGAGCTGGCATGAATCCTCCTTAGGGAGAGCCACTACAAACTGAGTAAGGAGACGCACCTGGCCATGCATGCTCCTCTGGGTAGTATGCAAATAAGGGAGCTGGCATGAATCCTCCTTAGGGAGAGCAACTACAAACTGAGTAAGGGGACTCTTCTGGCCCTGCACGCTCCTCTGGGTTACATGCAATTAAGTGGAGCTGACATAAATCTCCCTTAGAGAGAGCAACTACAAACTGAGTAAGGAGAGGCACCTGGCCATGCACGCTCCCCTGGGTAATATGCCAATGAGGGAGCTGGCATGAATACTCCTTAGGGCGAGCAACTACAAAATGAGTAAGGAGACGCACCTGGCCATGCAGGCTCCTCTGTGTAATATGCAAATGAGTGGAGCTGGCATGAATACTCCTTAGGGCGAGCAATGACGAACTGAGTAAGGAGACGCACCTGGCCATGCACGCTCTTCTGGGTAATATGCAAATAAGGGAGCTGGCATGAATCCTCCTTAGGGAGAGCAACTACAAACTGAGTAAGGAGAGGCACCTAGCCATGCACGCTCCTCTGGGTAATATGCAAATGAGGGAGCTGGCATGAATCCTCTTTAGGGATAGCAACTACAAACTGAGTAAGGCGCCGCACCTGGCCATGCACGCTCCTCTGGGTAATATGCAAATGAGGGAGCTGGTATGAATCCTCCTTAGGGAGAGCAACTACAAACTGAGTAAGGCGACGCACCTGGCCATGCACGCTCATCTGGGTAATATGCAAATGAGGGAGCTGGCATGAATCCTCCTTAGGGAGAGCCACTACAAACTGAGTAAGGAGACGCACCTGGCCATGCACGCTCCTCTGGGTAATATGCAAATAAGGGTGCTGGCATGAATCCTCCTTAGGGAGAGCAACTACAAACTGAGTAAGTAGACGCAGCTGGCCATGCACGCTCCTCTGGGTAATATGCAAATGAGGGAGCTGGCATGAATCCTCCTTAGGGAGAGCAACTACAAACTGAGTAAGGAGACGCACCTGGCCAGGCACGCTCCTCTGGGTAATATGCCAATGAGGGAGCTGGCATGAATCCTCCTTAGGGAGAGCAACTACAAACTGAGTAAGGAGACGCACCTGGCCATGCACGCTCCTCTGGGTAATATGCAAATAAGGGAGCTGGCATGAATCCTCCTTAGGGAGAGCAACTATAAACTGAGTAAGGAGAGGCACCTGGCCATGCACGCTCCTCTGGGTAATATGCAAATGAGGGAGCTGGCATGAATCCTCCTTAGGGAGAGCAACTACAAACTGAGTAAGGAGACGCACCTGGCCATGCACGCTCCTCTGGGTAATATGCAAATAAGGGAGCTGGCATAAAGCCTCCTTAGGGAAAGCACCTAGCGCCTAAGTACAGAGACTCACATGGCCATGCACGCTCCTCTAGGTAATATGCAAATGAGGAAGCTGGCATGAATCCTCCTTAGGGAGAGCAACTACAAACTGAGTAAGGAGACGCACCTGGCCATGCACGATCCTCTGGGTAATATGCAAATGAGGGAACTGGCATGAATCCTCCTTAGGGAGAGCAACTAGAAAATGAGTAAGGAGACACACCTGGCCATGCACGCTCCTCTGGGTAATATGCAAAAAAGGGAGCTGGCATGAATCCTCCTTAGGGAGAGCAACTACAAACTGAGTAAGTAGACGCACCTGGCCATGCACGCTCATCTGGGTAATATGCAAATGAGGGAGCTGGCATGAATCCTCCTTAGGGAGAGCAACTACAAACTGAGTAAGGAGACGCACCTGGCCATGCACGCTCCTCTGGGTAATATGCAAATAAGGGAGCTGGCATAAAGCCTCCTTAGGGAAAGCACCTAGCGCCTAAGTACAGAGACTCACATGGCCATGCACGCTCCTCTAGGTAATATGCAAATGAGGAAGCTGGCATGAATCCTCCTTAGGGAGAGCAACTACAAGCTGAGTAAGTAGAGGCACCTGGCCATGCACGTTCCTCTGGGTAATATGCAAATAAGGGAGCTGGCATGAATCCTCCTTAGGGAGAGCTACTACAAACTGAGTAAGGAGACTCACCTGGCCATGCACGCTCCTCTGGGTAATATGAAAATGAGGGAGCTGGCAGGAAGCCTCCTTAGGGAGAGCAACTACAAACTGAGTAAGGAGACGCACCTGGCCATGCATGCTCCTCTGGGTAATATGCAAATAAGGGAGCTGGCATGAATCCTCCTTAGGGAGAGCAACTACAAACTGAGTAAGGGGACTCTTCTGGCCCTGCACGCTCCTCTGGGTTACATGCAATTGAGTGGAGCTGACATAAATCCTCCTTAGAGAGAGCAACTACAAACTGAGTAAGGAGAGGCACCTGGCCATGCACGCTCCCCTGGGTAATATGCCAATGAGGGAGCTGGCATGAATACTCCTTAGGGCGAGCAACGACAAAATGAGTAAGGAGACGCACCTGGCCATGCAGGCTCCTCTGCGTAATATGCAAATGAGTGGAGCTGGCATGAATACTCCTTAGGGCGAGCAACTACAAACTGAGTAAGGAGACGCACCTGGCCATGCACGCTCCTCTGGGTAATATGCAAATAAGAGAGATGGAATAAATCCTCCACAGTGCCACCTATTGAAAGGCAGCATTCCTTTAAGCCAAAGTCCGACTTTTTATACAAGCCTTGCTACAATGACCGGGAATTACAAGCAAAGCCAGACTCCATGTACATACAGTTATTTCAGGGTTTTTGCCCTTCATTGGTGTACACTAAGAGTTTGGCTTTGCTAGTGAGAAGCCTGGGATGGGGTCAAAAACGCTATCTTTTCTCCTTAGGGAGAGCAACTATAAACTAAGTAATGAGACTCAAATGGCGACGCACGCTCCTCTGAGTAATATGCAAATAACAGAGGTGGAATAAATCTTCCACAGTGCCACCTATTGAAAGTCAGACTTTTTATACAAGCCTTGCTACAATGACTGGGAATTACAAGCAAAGCCAGACTCTATGTACATACAGCTGTTTCAGGGTTTTTGCCCTTCATCAGTGTACAGTAGGAGTCTTGCTTTGCTAGTGAGAGGCCTGGGACGGGGGTCAAAAACACTATCGTTTCTCCTTAGGGAGAGCAACTATAAACTAAGCAAGCTTTTCTTAGTCCCCATAAGGATGAGGGAACACCCTTCGGTTGCCCTTCATCGCCCTTGGCCTTTCCCTCTTCCCAGCGGGAACAAACAGAAATTTACAGCGGGACATTTTAAACTTGCTGTTCAACTGTCCCCGAACTCCGAACAGCAGCGCATTCTTCTGTTGCTTATCAGCGCTGTTTATCAGTGGAGAACGAGGAATTCCCCTGCAGAGGAGAATAAGGAAATCCCATAGCAGGGAGAGAGAGGCGGTTGGGGCGAGAGGGCTTCCTCAAGAGAGTCCCTGAGAGCGGGGGGAAAAGAGGGCTAAATGAAACTGCCCTCTAGCCCTGCCTTATCTCTCCTTGCTATGGGGGAATCCCTGGGAGAACCCCTCTAGCCTGACCATCTCTAGCCCCTCCCTCTCTATCTCCTTGCTATGGGAGAATCCCTCGGGGATCTCCTCTAGCCCTACCCTCCCTCTCTCCCCACTATGGGGGAATCTTAGATATTAGAAAAAACTTTCTAACAGTGAGGGTGATCAATGAGTAGAACAGGTTACCATGGGAGGTGGTGAGTTCTCCTTCAATGAAAGTGTTCAAAAAAAGGCTGGACAAATATCTGTCTGGGATGATTTAGTGAATCCTGCACTGAGCAGAGTGTTGGACCCAATGACCCTGGAGAAATCTTCCAACTCTACCATTCTATGAATGCGCGATTTTCACGTTAATTAAGTTTGGGACTGCTGTGCACGTGATTTTTTTGTGCAGTTAGCCACAATTTTTTTGTACGGCTAACTTCTGCACGATTTGCACGTCCATGTGAACGTGCCCTTAAATTGAAAAATAAAATCTTACCCTCACTCCAAAAGTGTCCACAGTCTTTACCCCTCTTTTATAGAGCTTTAAAATAAATAATAATGTAGCATTAAAGGAGATGTCCCGCGCCGAAACGGGTTTTTTTTTTTTTAACCCCCCCCCCCGTTCGGCGCGAGACAACCCCGATGCAGGGGTTAAAAAAACCACCCGCACAGCGCTTACCTGAATCCCGGCGGTCCGGTGACTTCAATACTTACCGCTGAAGATGGCCGCCGGGATCTTCTACCTTCGTGGACCGCAGCTCTTCTGTGCGGTCCACTGCCGATTCCAGCCTCCTGATTGGCTGGAATCGGCACGTGACGGGGCGGAGCTACACGGAGCCCCTCTCTGGCACGAGCGGCTCCATAGAAGAAAGCTGAAGACCCGGACTGCGCAAGCGCGGCTAATTTGGCCATCGGAGGCCAAAAATTAGTCGGCACCATGGAGACGAGGACGCCAGCAACGGAGCAGGTAAGTATAAAACTTCTTATAACTTCTGTATGGCTCATAATTAATGCACAATGTACATTACAAAGTGCATTATTATGGCCATACAGAAGTGTATAGACCCACTTGCTGCCTCGGGACATCTCCTTTAATAGTACTCCTGACATTAAATGAAAGTTCATTAAAACTATAAATTTATAATGTAATTCAACTTATCTTGTGTTCAACAGCACTAATAGAATAAGTAGCATATATATATATATATATATATATATATATATATATATATATATATATATATATATATACAAGGCTGGTTTTAGAGAAAGTGTGGCCCTGGGCAAAATACGAAGTAGGGCCCCCAAATACTGAAATACTGCATAAGGGCTCATGTCCACGGACGTGTTTTCACAGTGTATTATGCATGCGTTGGAGGGATGTGTGATGCACAGTGAATAGAATCAATGAAAGTAAAAAAAAAAGCCGCATTGTGCATATCAAAGTATGCGTGATACTTGAGCATGTGCAGTGTCATACGCAGTCATACGGGGTCTCTGCTATCTCTCTGCTGGCAGAGCGTATGGTTACAAAATGGTTGAAATGCTGTGGGGAGCCCTGCAGCATTTTACGCATATGCCCGTGGACATGAGCCCTTAACAACAACGACATGTTCAAGATATTCAGCAGGTGGTGTGCAGAGTGCAGCTGTTGTTAGGGTCTTCTATATATATAAAATTGAATGTATGCGTGTGTGTCTGTCTGTCTGTGTGTGTGTTTGTCCTTTATGCCCTACTACTAGAGATGAGCGAGCACCAAAATGCTCGGGTGCTCGTTACTCGGGACAAAATTATCGTGATGCTCGAGGGTTCGTTTTGAGTAACGAACCCCATTGAAGTCAATGGGCGACCCGAGCATTTTTGTATATCGCCGATGCTCGCTAAGGTTTTCATTTGTGAAAATCTGGGCAATTCAAGAAAGTGATGGGAACGACACAGCAACGGATAGGGCAGGCGAGGGGCTACATGTTGGGCTGCATCTCAAGTTCCCAGGTCCCACTATTAAGCCACAATAGCGGCAAGAGAGGGCCCCCCACCCCTCCCAACAACTTTTACTTCTGAAAAGCCCTCATTAGCAATGCATACCTTAGCTAAGCACCACACTACCTCCGACAAAGCACAATCACTGCCTGCATGACACTCCGCTGCCACTTCTCCTGGTTTACATGCTGCCCACCCCCCCCCCCCGCACGATGCAGTGTCCACAGCGCACACCAAAGTGTCCCTGCGCAGCCTTCAGCTGCCCTCATGCCACGCCACACTCATGTATATTTATAAGTCCGTCTGCCATGAGGAGGAACCGCAGGCACACACTGCAGAGGGTTGGCACGGCTAGGCAGCGACCCTCTTTAAAAGGGGCGGGGCGATAGCCCACAATGCTGTACAGAAGCAATGAGAAATCCAATCCTGTGCCACCTCCATCAGGAGCTGCACACGTGGGCATAGCAATGGGGAACCTATGTGCCACACACTATTCATTCTGTCAAGGTGTCTGCATGCCCCAGTCAGACCGCGTTTTTTTATAAATAGTCACAGCCAGGTACAACTCCGCAATGGGAATTCTGTGTGCACCCACAGCATGGGTGGCTCCCTGGAACCCACCGGCAGTACATAAATATATCCCACTGCATTGCCCATCACAGCTGAGGTAATGTCGTGCTCAATGCAGGTGGGCTTCGGCCCACACTGCATGCCCCAGTCAGACTGGGGTTCTTTAGAAGTGGACACATGCAGTTACAACTCCGTGTGGACCCACGGCATGGGTGACTCCCTGGAACCCACCAGCAGTACATAAATATATCCCATTGCAGTGCCCAACACAGCTGATGTAACGTCAGCTGTAATGCAGGTGGGCTAAAAATTAATTGGATTACACTGTAGACGAGGGCCCCCAAAAATTGGTGTACCAACAGTACAGTAATTGCCCATGCCCAACCAAGAGGGCAGGTGAAACCCATTAATCACTTTGGTTAATGTGGCTTAATTGGTAACTAGGCCTAGAGGCAGCCCAGTTAAAATTAAAATTTGTTCAGGTGAAAGTTTCAACGCTTTAATGAGCATTGAAACGTATAAAAATTGTTTACAAAAATTATATGACTGAGCCTTGTGGGCCTAAGAAAAATTGCCCGTTCGGCGTGATTATGTGAGGTTTCAGGAGGAGGAGCAGGAGGAGGAGGAGGAATATTACACACAGATTGATGAAGCAAAAAGGTCCCCGTTTTTGATGGTGATAGAGAACGATGCTTCCAACTGCGGGTGCAGCCTACGTATTGCTTAGGTATCGCTGCTGTCCGCTGGTGAAGAAGAGAAGTCTGGGGAAATCCAGGCTTTGTTCATCTTGATGAGTGTAAGCCTGTCGGCACTGTCGGTTGACAGGCGGGTACGCTTCTCCGTGATGATTCCCCCAGCCGCACTAAACACCCTCTCTGACAAGACGCTAGCCGCAGGACAAGCAAGCACCTCCAGGGCATACAGCGCGAGTTCAGGCCAGAAAGCTGTCAAAGGCCTTAGAGAGTGTTCCCCTGCCTGTGCTGTACATGCTGCCTGATCTCCGCGCCTCCCCTGCTACCTGGCCCTCGGAACTGCGCCTTCTGCCACTAGCGCTGTCGGATGGGAATTTTACCATCAGTTTGTCCATCAGCGCCCTGTGGTATAGCATCATTCTGGAACCCCTTTCCTCTTCGGGAATGAGAGTGGAAAGGTTCTCCTTATACCGTGGGTCGAGCAGTGTGTACACCCAGTAATCCGTAGTGGCCAGAATGCGTGTAACGCGAGGGTCACGAGAAAGGCATCCTAACATGAAGTCAGCCATGTGTGCCAGGGTACCTGTACGCAACACATAGCTGTCCTCACTAGGAAGATCACTTTCAGGATCCTCCTCCTCCTCCTCCTCTGGCCATACACGCTGAAAGGATGACAGGCAAGCAGCATGTGTACCCTCAGCAGTGGGCCAAGCTGTCTCTTCCCCCTCCTCCTCATGCTCCTCCCCCTCCTTCTCCTCCTCAACGCGCTGAGATATAGACATGAGGGTGCTCTGACTATCCAGCGACATACTGTCTTCCCCCGCCTCCGTTTCCGAGTGCAAAGTGTCTGCCTTGAGCGGTCCCAGGCTCTGACTCTGTCCCAGCCTCCACTAAATTCACCGAATGTGCCGTCAGGGAGATATAGTGGCCCTGCCCGCCTGTGCTTGTCCACGTGTCTGTTGTTAAGTGGACCTTGGCAGTAACCGCGTTGGTGAGGGCGCATACAATGTTGCGGGAGACGTGGTCGTGCAGGGCTGGGACGGCACATCGGGAAAAGTAGTGGCAACTGGGAACCGAGTAGCGCGGGGCCGCCGCCATCATGCTTTTGAAAGCCTCCGTTTCCACAAGCCTATACGGCAGCATCTCCAGGCTGATCAATTTGGCAATGTGCACGTTTAACGCTACACCCAGCACAGACCCAGTACACTGAGGACAGTCATAGGCAGCCCAAATAGATTTTTTTCCCCAAATGTTTTTGCAAAGGCCCACTGCCTATATTCAATAAATATATGTCTTCTCTCCCTGCCTCACAATGTATGTCTTCTGTCCCTGCCTCACCACCACTGGCCCTGCACTATGTATAATTACTGCAGGGCGCAATGCTCTGCACGGCCGATATACAAAAAAAAAAAAAGTGCAACACTGCAAAAAGCAGCCTCCACAGTACTGCACACGGTTAGATGTGGCCCTAAGAAGGACCGTTGGGGTTCTTGAAGCCAAAAATACTCCTAACACTCTCCCTATAGCAGCTCCGGCACCAACAGCACTTTCCCTCCTCTATGTCAGAACGCATCTGTGGCGAGCCGCGGGAGGGGCCAATTTTTATACTCGGGTGACACCTGATATCGCCAGCCACTCACTGCAGGGGGGTGGTATAGGGCTTGAACGTTGCAGGGGGAAGTTGTAATGCCTTCCCTGTCTTTCTATTGGCCAGAAAAGCGCGCTAACGTCTCAGAGATGAAAGTGAAAGTAACTCGAACATCGCGTGGTACTCGTCACGAGTAACGAGCATCTCGAACACGCTAATACTCGAACGAGTATCAAGCTCGGACGAGTACGTTCGCTCATCTCTAGCTACTACACCATTTATCCGATCGCCATGAAACTTTGGGAAGTTGTTGAGTACACTCCTGGGAAGATTATAGGCATAGTAAAACTATCCTACGATAAATGGCGCGCGTGCGAGCGTCGTCGACAGTTGCGCCCCCCCCACGTAGATCGTTTGATTTCCATCACTGCCACTAATTCTCTCACTTCGCGATGTCATAGAAACCTGAAATTTGGCACGAGCCATGATTATGTCATAAATAGGAAAATGTAATGAGTCCCAACCCGATTATTCAATTCTAAGCGCCAAAGAATTAGCGTCCAAATTTTACGTACGGAATCTAATTTTCTCGCTTCCCAATGTCATAGAAACGTGAAATTTGGCACGAGCATTGATTATGTCATAAATAGGAAACGCTAATGGGTCCCAACTCGATTATTCAATTCTATGCGCCAAAGAATTAGCGTCCAAATTTTACGTACGGAATGTAATTTTCTCACATAGAAACATGAAATTTGGCACGGGCATTGAATATGTCATAAATAGGAAAAGCTAATGGGTCCCAACTCGATTATTCAATTCTATGCGCAAAATAATTAGCGTCCAAATTTTACGTACGGAATGTAATTTTCTCACATAGAAACTTGAAATTTGGCACGGGCATTGAATATGTCATAAATAGAAAACGCTAATGGGTCCCAACTCGATTATTCAATTCTATGCGCCAAAGAATTAGCGTCCAAATTTTACGTAGGGAATGTAATTTTCTCACATAGAAACTTGAAATTTGGCACGGCCATTGATTATGCCATGAATAGGAAAAGTTAATGGGTCCCAAGTCGATTATTCAATTCTAAGCGCAAAATAATTAGCGTCCAAATTTTACGTACGGAATCTTATTCTCTCACTTCCTGATATATATATAAATGAATGTCTGTCTGTCCCTTATGCATTACTACACCATTCATCCGATTGCCATGAGACTTTGGGAAGTAGTTGAGTACACTCCTGGGAAGATTACTGGCATAGTACATCTATCCTACGATAGGTGGTGGCGTGCGAGCGTCGTCGATAGTTATGCCCCCCAGACAAAGATCGTTCGATTTGCATCTCAAGCACGAAAGCAAAAGGCATTATAAGCAACGAGATGAGTGTTCAACCAGAAAATGATGCATCCGCCGAACGTTTCGCAAGACAATTGCTGGATATTGAGAATGCTGAGGTAAAATGAAAGCTGTGCTGTGATTGGTTGCTTGATGAAGGCCAGATGTTTTAACTGGCCAAAACGCGTCTACCATCATTTTAAGTAATAAACCCGTGGAACCGATTGCCTATACTGCAGAACTTTGTTCTATGCCTGCTGGGACCGGAGGCGTCTGTGCACGGACGCCTCCGTGAAGTAAGTTCAATATTATATTCATTTTTTCATATCTGCACTAATTGGTACCCTTTTCTTGAGCGCTGAGATCTTTTTTTCTTTCTTTCTACATATATTCCCCACCATTTATATGCTTGGGGCTCATCTCAAGTCGCTCTGCAGTATTTCTTTTACTTGCATGGACTGGGTACACGTCATCTCGACTTCATGATCTACATCTACATTCACTATTGCATTCTCCTTTAATGCAATACCACCTATGGTCATCTGAACAGTGAGCGCTTCCTTCTTATAACACTGTATGAAAGCTGTGCTGTGATTGGTTGCTACTTCTTATACTACTGAGGTTGCATGAAAGCTGTGCTGCGATTCGTTGTTATATATTATACCACTGAGGTAACATGAAAGCTGCGCTGTGATTGGTTGCTATATATAATACCGCAGAGGTAACATGAAAGCTGCGCTGTGATTGGTTGCTATTTTTTATATTGCTGAGGCAGAATAAAAGTTGCGCTGTGATTGGTTGTTATTTCTCTTACTGCTGAGGTAACATGAAAGCTGCGCTGTGATTGGTTGTTATATTTTATACTGCTAAGGTAACATGAAAGCTGCGCTGTGATTGGTTGTTATATATTATACCACTGAGGTAACATGAAAGGTGCGCTGTGATTGGTTGTTATCTAGATATATAAAAACGAATGAATGTATGTCTGTCTGTCTTCGCAGCAACGCGCGACGGGTAAGCTAGTATGAAATAAATTATTCATGTAGATTTCTAGTTACCAAATACCAAAACTAAATATTAAGACTGTACAGTCAATAAATATTACCTCCATAATGTTTTTAAATGCCCTACATAATGACTGATATTACCAATAATATCACCACACCATGCCCACTACCAGTATCACTATACAGTGAGTATTATTATCAGAATATAGGCCAAACAGGAGGATGGAAGAGAGGAAAAAGCAGCCTGAACTGAAATGAAAACTTAAAGCGGATGTGAAATCAGACAGAGAATGTGTCACTCAGCACAAATAGCACCCAGGACCCCTGGCAAATAGCTGATTTTGAATGCGGGTATCATGGGCAGTCAGACATTTCTCCTGAGATTTATTTTTTTATATACCTGTATATATTAGACCCGATAAACATCTGTGCTGGAATCTCCATTCGGACGTTCCTTCGCAGATCCAGCACAAAATAAGAAAAAGTGTTACATGCAGAGCTTTTTTCTTCCAGTAAAATACTGGGCAGCTGAGAGGAGACCAACCAGACCCCATTATAGTCAATGGGGTCTGTTCTGCGCTGTTTGGTTCCATCATAGAACTGATCCATTCAGCTAAGGGATTCCCCGTTCCTGCTCCTTGAGCTAAGCAGGACAACCTGAAAAATCCAGTTTTTCGGTTCAGATAAAGCCTTTAATAAAAATCTCTTATGCAAATAGCACAATTAAATTGCTCTGTAAATACCTGGAACAAGGGGTGTGTTGTATGAGCAACCTCTGATGTTCATACTAGAGTGCAATTTGCATTTTAAAATCTGGACAAATGATTCTGTATTGCAGATTTTTCCAATGTCTACATGAACAATAGTAAACAGTCAATGATCCGTCACAAGCAGTATCTAAGAAACTGTTTGCTTGGGCCACATTCCACTTGAACACTACATGAGCTAATTATATCACAGCGCTTATGTGAATGAGATGAAAGATTCAATGCTCGGCATTTTATTTATGTAATCATTAAGTATTATTAAGTAGTCCTAAACCTTAAAACATTGGAAACTAAAATCTAAAGGACCAGTCGCAGACTGAACAATTACACATAAGTCATCATGGGGTTTATGTTCTTCAATGTTTACTGCTCCATTCGGTCACAGCTATGATCAGGGACTACAGCTTAGCTGCATTGTGTAATGGAAGTTTGAGTAATTCCTCATACATTTGTGTATTAAATGCATCCCAAGTATAGTGAGAATACGTTTCAATGGGCCCATGCATACCACCATATAATAGTATGTAAAGTGACCAGACATCCTGATTTAGGTGGGGCAGTCCCGTTTTGGGACCCTGTGTCCTGCTTTCCTCAGAGTCCCAAGCAGGACAGCCATTTGTCCCGTTTCGGGACGTCTGTCCTGCTTTTGTCCTGCTTTCGGGATGCGGAGTCACCATGAAGGTGATTATCATCCAGGGTGCCGCGACTCCCTGGCTGGTAATTACTCACTGTCGCTTCTGTGGAATAGATACACTGTTGGCAGTGTGTGCACCCAGGATCTTCCTACCCTTACCTCTCTTCGTTGGTTCCGCAGGAGGAGGGGAGAGGGGAGAAGGAGTCCAGGTACACACATCTGCTGTCAGTGTGTGCATCCCACAGCAGTGCCAAGCGAAGGAGCAGCAGTGCTCTGAAAACAAGAAGGAGGTAAGTATATTGGTCTCAGAGGGAACTGTACTACTACTGGGGCTACTGTGGGGGTCACTGTTACTAATGGGGCCAATATAAGGGAAACTATTAGTAATAGTGTCCCCTATATCAGCCCCAGTAGTAATTGTACTACTACTGATGCCACTGTGGGGGTCACTATTACTACTGAGACCACTATGGGGATTACTACTACTACCGGGGCCGATATAGGGACACTATAACTATTGAAGCTGCTGCGGGGTTCACTATTACTACTGAGGCCACTGTGGAGGTCACTATTAGTACTGAGGCCACTGTGAGGGTCACTATTAATACTGGGGCTGATATAGGGCTCACTATTACTACTGAGGCCACTTTTAAGGTCACTATTACTACTGGCGCCAATATAGTGGACACTATTACTATTGAGGCCACTGTGGGGGTCACTATTACTACTGGAGCCGATATAGGGGACACTATTAGTACTAAGGCCACTCTGCACATGGCAACATACCTCAAGCTGACTTAGGGTATGTTTACATGTGGGGGAAATGCTGCAGAATATCCACAGCCGAACTTTCCATGGCAAATTCTGCATCCAAAAAACAGTCAAAATCTGTACCATTGTTGCAGATGTTGACTGGAAATCATCTGCATATCCGCAGCTGATTTCATTAGATGTGGTGCTCCCCCTCACCTCCTCCAAAGACTTTTCATTGTCAGCACTCCCCGACCTAGTCAGGTGAGGCCACTACAGGCCACTGGGAACTGGACATCGGGGAGCGCTAATAGCGGGAAATCTTCAGAGGAGGTTAAGGGGGGCACCGCATAGTACGAAATCAGCTGTGCGAACACGGCTATTTTCAGGTCAAAATCCACAACAATCGTATGGATTTTGACAGTTTTTTTGGATGCAGAGATGCTGCGTTCTTTTGCTCCCTGTCTTTTATGAAACAGCCCTGTACTTTTTATAACGAGGCAAAATCATACGTTCTGTTAAGCTCCTCCCCCTGACCACACCGCTTTGTCCCACTTTGATCCTGGGAAAATTTAGTCACCTTACAATATATATTTGGAGTTCTATTTTCATGTGGAGTCACAGTGTTGCCTAGACTGTTCCCTCAGTTTACATATCTTTATTATATTACCACCACACAAGTTATTGTGCAGTTTTTAGAGTCTAAGCCAGAAGTAAATTCAAAAGATCTGGACAATGTAAAGGTAGCACTTAACCCCTTAGTGACCAGCCCGTTGCCTTTTTACGCCCTAGCTTGCTAGGCCTTAATCCCTGAGGATGCAGAAACATGTTTCTTGCAAGGATTAAGGCCCTACAAGCTGAGGGCATGAGAGCTTCATGCTGCCGGCTCCCGGAAGTAGCAGGCAACCTGGAGATGTCATCCTGGGCCGCAGGACCCCACCCTGGTCACATGATCGCTGGCATTCACCGAATGCCGACGATCATATAAAAGTCAATAAAAAGTTTAAAAAGTTAAAGATTCAGCTACCCTGATGGATCAGATCCATCAGGGCAGCTGAAAGTACTCACCCTCCTCCTCCACGGTGTCCTGGCCTGGTACCGACGGCGCCATCTGCGCATGCACGTCATACGTTGAGCGTGTGCACAGAAGCGCGCGTGATACTGGAAATTTAAAATCTTCCCTCAGCATGCAAAGCATTTTTGTGTCAAAAACGCCTCAGATCAGTTAAGGGAAGTAATGATCCTCTGGATCAATGGGAAACTTCGCATGGCATTGCGCTCGCCTGCACCTAGCATGCTGTGTACTGTTTTTGCTGACCCCATTGAAGACAATGGGCGAGGTGTTCCGAATGAACGCCCAAAGATAGGACATGCTGCGTTTTGTTTTTCCCACACCGCGATGCGATGTGGGAAAAAATCGCTCATGTATATGACCTCATTCAAAAGAATGGGGTTCATACTCATGTGGATTTATAAAGATTCGTTCGAATTTCTCGACCATGTGAAAATGGCCTAAATGTTGTAGAATTTCTACAGGATTTCTAGCATGTAGGAATCCACCCTAAGGTCCCCTTTACAATAACATATTTGCGTATGCACAATACGCAGAAAATATAATTAATTGATTTCAATGGTTTCATTCACAGTCACATATTTTTCCTGCACATTTTGGTTGTACAAAAACGTAGCATGCGCTATTTTTCTGGTCTGCATGCTGCACTTCACCCCTGATGGCACCTGCATTCTGAGCTTTTTATTGGAAGGGCCAAGATCAGATACTTGCAATGACTGGAATCATTTTCCCCCTCGTTGTGATTACAGATGTCATCAGTAGAATCATTCCAGCACATGGGTTGTCTTATAGAATAGCTGACCGATTAATCAGTAACCAGCCAGCAGTCCCCAACCTGTTATATGACTGCAGCACTTATGTATTGGCCTGTGCAGTAACTATGAGCTCCATTGTCGATACATTGTCAGCTATGTGGGTGGCACACGGTCAGTGCAAGGGTTAAGCCCCTACGCGCTGGTCTGGCAGAAGGCTGGCACCGGCAGTAGGCTGCGACTAGTCTCTCACCTGGTCCACAGTGGAGGGCGGGGACGTGCTGGGGATTATTTAAGCGCCGGGATGCGGGCAGCACACGGCACTTCACACCTGGGTGACAGCAGAGATGCCGGGAGCCGGCTGTGTAGCCATGTGCCTGGCTGTGGCAGGTGAGTCACTGGCACCTCCACTGGCCGGGGGGCGAGGAGCAGAGACAGATGGGCTCTGTGTAAGTGTCTAATAGTGCACTTCCCGCAGCAACTGTCACCTGTAGACCATTAGGGGAAGATATGGCAATGTATATTTAGGTGCCATAGATACAGCATGTTATGGGGAGTCTTCCCTGCTTCTGGGGCAGTGGAGCTACATCGATGAGGCTCCCTACCTCTGTGCTACTGAGCACTTACTGTTAACTTCACATTCATGTAATGTGTGATCTACCTGCATATAGTTCAGGTATGGCTGGTGGGGCTTTCATGACCAGGGATACAGGTGGAATGACAAAGTGCCCATATATTGGGCATCTGTTCTAATGAAAGTTGAGTTATATACTGAAATCTTATCAAGCATTATTAAATTCTATTGGAGATTTTTTGACACTGCTTGTATCTGGTGACATGACTGCTGTCTGTCTATTCTCTTTAGTAAGTTGCCTACATTATTAAAAGGCAATTTGCATTCTTCAGCAATGTGTTATCACATATGTGTCAGGTTTCTGGAGTGCACACCTAGTCTGGCAGGATGAAGTCTGTGGAAATACTCATGAACTGCATGGAGCAAATGCTCAGAACAATGACCTGCTGCTTATGTAAAGTGCACATGGAACAGAATGCACTCGAGCAGAAGAACAGTGGCATATAGTACTCTGCCAACCTCATAACAACGTGTGTGTTTTTTATAGCTTTGTTTAATTACCATTGATCAGCGCATAGTCTACCCATGTCTCCAATTCTGAGATGTTTTTAGTGTTGCTAATTTTACCTACAATGTAATCGTATTATACAGGTCTATGATTAAATGAGGTTCTTGGTACATACATTGATTTCAATGTAATAACTGGTCTTGATTATGTCAACTGTAATAAATACCATTTAGAATTAGCCATTGACAGGCAAAAGTCTTTAAACTTTTGGAAACAGACCACATGCCCTTCTGATGTTGGAAGTGGCTGACTGCTATGGCAAGTTTGGAAAACTTGCCAGTTGTAGTTATAATGACCTGAGGATTTTTTAATTATGCTGGGTCTAGTGTTTATATCTGATTTATAAGTGTCCAGAGCAGAATTATTGTTATGCCTGTGGCCACCTAGTTAATGTACATGATGTATAAATAGGACTAGCCAGCCTTATGTTATTGAGAATTGCCATCCAATGTTGTGAGTTTACAGAAAACTACTGTTTTAGTAACAATTTCCTTATTTTTCTAGTTACTGCCACCGTTTCTTTACCAATGATCTCTTCAACTGTCCCACCAAACTGGCACACACGGGTAAAGAGGTGTTCCTGCAATAACTGGATGGACAAGGAGTGCATATATTTTTGTCACCTGGATGTTATTTGGGTTAACACAGGAAGGTGTGTATAGCTAAATACTGTAATCTGTAGTGGTAATGACTGTAGAATATTACTTGGACTAGGTGTATTATACAACAGACCTTTCAGGCAGTTGTACTACTTAGAATGCCTTCTTTGTCCTTCTATTATATTTCCCAGTTAAATCTTCTGCTTTGCAAGCCAACATTCGTTTATCTATATTACTGAAGTTACTGTAAACTCTAAATTTCATATCCGCTTTATCTATTCTCATAGCCAAATGCTTCCTTATGGCCTAGGAAGCCCAGGAAGGCGCAGGAAGCGAGCATCTGCAAGGTGTCAATGTGAGAACATGAATGATGGAACCTGCAACAGTTTCTGCCAGAATACCGCTTGGTAAGTAAAGTGATTCCTGTTATCTTCACATTTTGCGCATATAATCAAATCAACTATATTTTTGGTTTGAGTAGTTAGTGTGTAGGATTGAATGAAAACGCTACATAAGAATGCCCCTTAACAGTTTTCTTGAGTGTAATTGGATCATAAATCCCTTCTGCTGTGGCACTACAGGAATATATATGTTGATTTCATGCAGCAAATATATGAAAAGTCCTAGTTTTTTGTTCTGTACACTCTAGCCATTTATGGTGGTATTACACAAGCACCAATAATGTTTGCTGTTTAGCAATTTCTGTACTTGATTTGCACTATTAAGTTCAGACTGGCAATTTTTTGTAAATCCTGAGTGCGAGCAGCGGCCATTACTGTTTCTGTTCCCTTTTTTTTGGTATTTTTGCCTGATGTGCTGTCCATGTTTTGCACGGACAGCACGTAGACCCAATTGTTGCACATCTTATTCTCATACTCTTTCTATGTATGGCAATACTGTGTGCAGTGAATAGGGCTCTGTGGACAGCTGGGGTGTGCTGCCTGTGATTTTTGTATCTAAAATTCTGTAATTTTAAAGACAGCACAAAGCCACCACCGTGTAAGTAATGCTTAAGGGCAGCTTCACACGAGTGCATTTGCACTTTTTTATACGTGCAATACGCAGGGAATAGAACTGATTGAATTTAATGGGTCCACTTACATTATTATTATTTTTTGTGCGAGCATCTCGCGCATGCAGAAGAAAATGCAGCATCTCTACTCTTGTGCGCATTTGTACACCAAAGGTGGCCATAGAAGTTTATGAGGCTGCGCAAGGAGATGTACAGTTCCACAGGAAAAAAACAGATCTGCAATTCAGTAGGCTAAATAGCCATTTTAATCGCCATGCAGGCGCAAAAAGTACAGTAAAATATGCTGGTACGTGCACAAGAAAGCCTCGTGTAAAAACACATACTCCCTTGTGCAGCCGCCCTAACACTTGAACATTTGCCACTGCAGAGTCTGCAACAGAGAGGGGTAATCTAGACCCATAGGAAGACAGTTATACACATCAGTATTATTATAATTACTGGTATAAGATGAACTAAATGTATTCAATGGCGCATGTCTCTCAATAAATTTTGCCTGACCATCTGAGGTATAGCTAGAGATTCCTGTACCTGGAGCAAAGATTTGGTTGTGCCCCAAATATAAGGGAATAAAGGGGTTTTACCGCAGTGGTGATAAAGGGGTTTCCACATGGCGGGGCTTCCCTTCATCCTCGCGGGACACAGTGCTTCTGGGTTTAGCAGCACAGGTAAAATCTCTCCCCCCTCCCTTTATTTCAAGCTCCCATAGGAGTCTTTACACACCAAAGATAAGTCAAGACCTATATTTTTGCGCAGCAGGGAATTTTAGTCGCTGATGATCTATCTTTTTAGGTGAGATTTTTTTGGTGCGCCTAAAACTCCTTCATCCGAAAATTTCCATAGGAAATAGTTGCGTTTTTTTGTGTGTGTAAGTTAGCCACGCAAATTCCCTCGTGAGGATGAGCCGTGAGGCTGCTTACACACATCACTGAATATTTCACCACATGCAGTGAAAAGGTCTGCACCAAAAACCGCATGTCTAACACACAGATTTATAAACAGCGAGATTATGCTGCAATTTTGTATCAAGATCTGTAGACATGCAGATTTTGGTGCAGAGTTCTGTGGCAATATATTCTACCATGAGTGAAAACACCCCAAGGGCTCAGTCACATGGGCGTTTTTACGAGCAAATTTTTGTGCACATAACGCATGCGTTTAAAAATTTGCGTTACCAAAGCAGGCGGCATGCAGAAAAAACAGACATGGCCGCGTTTTTCAGCTCAAAAAGTGCGCTGCCCGCTATTCCCTGCTGCGCTGTGACAGTTGCAGCAGGGGATTCCTTGGATATGAAACCCCTGGATGCTGTCACATCCAGGGGCTTCACCTTTAAGCAATGGGGCCGGCGGCAGCAGCGGCGGCCCCATTGACATACAGAGAACATTGCGATCCTCTGTGACAGCTGTGGCAAAGGATTTCTTCATCTCCACGGGGAGTCCGCTTTTCACTGAACACTGTTACATCATTGTCAGTGTCCGGTGTCAATGGGACTCCCCGCAGAGTCTTAAAAGATCAGGGGCACAAGCCCCAAGGTATATATTGCCCCCTTAATTATTATATACTTATATAACATTGTTGACGCCATCCCAGAAGTAGATATTACCATCATGCAATAATTAGATATTATCTACATACTGCTACTGAGTAAGACACACTATACAAACACCATGAACACTATTAGTCCATAGTGACTGACTAATATTACCATACTGCTATGGAATAAAAACCGCTATAGAAAGACTAATATTACTATCATACAGTAATTTAATAGCGGTAGATACTGGTTCTACACAGGTATTCTGCAGACCATGTAAGTGATTATAGTATCGTTACATCCAGCTATGTCCATTCTGACTGGAGTCGATCATTTTTCTGTTTCATCTGTCAAGCGAAGAGCACCATAATGACTTCCTGTAGCCACGACTTGTTTCCGCAAAGTTTGCAACACAGATGTATTTGTCCTCACTTTTCCACCACCACTTTTTGTGCACCGTACAGTGAAAGTGTCACCTTTTGTACCCCAACAGTTATAGTGCTCTTCTTGGTACCCAACACAATGTGTTGTTAAACACTCAATACTGCTGTCCCCTTTGTACTGTCACATGGTAATAATGCCCCTTTTTTGCCCATACATAGTAATTAGTGATCAGCGATTAGTGAAATAATCGTTGTGTCAGGATTGGGCCAATTTCACCAAAATCATCGTAAATTGGTACAGCCGATTCTGGCTCCCATTGAAGTCAATGGGAGTAAAAATCGGGTTCACTAATTTATCCTCTAGAAGGTACTCAATACCGCCAAAGACCCACAATTTGCATTGGAATACAGCCACACATCTGAGGAACACTGTGCCTCTCCAAATAATTGGTAAAAAATAGTGTACAGTGGTATGAGAGTAACTTGTAGCACAGGAGTGTCACTGAAAACAAAAGAAGGCTCATACAGCATTTCCTAGGTCAAAAATTCGTGAAGGAAGACAGCAGGTGTAGTTCTTGTTTGAAAAGAAATGTCCTAAATTTTCAAAAAACAAATTCTACCAGGGGAACAGAACAGTAGCATAGGCCTATTACTTCTCCTCTTTCAAGGAAAAGCTGTAGAGCTACCACAAATTATGCCAAGAGAGACAGAAAGTGTAGTGCTTGTTTTAAAAGCAATGTCCTAAACTTTGCAAATGACAAATTCTACCTAGTGAACAGAACAGCTGAGCACGGCCCTGTTTCTTGTGCTTTAGAAAATGTTCATTTTGGGAGATGGAGAAGGAGAAAACATTGTGGAGACAGAAGAAGAGCAGAATCAGCACCACCTCCTGCAGTAGCAGCATCTTGGAAACATATTTCCATATTGACATATTTTTCACTTGGGGGTGGGGGGTGGGGGGAAATAGTAGGAGGACGTCCATGCCTCGTTTATTTTTATAAATGTCAGGCATCACACTCGCACCAGTGTGATGCGGCCGTCACCCCATTGAAAAACAGGACGATGTGAGGGCACAGCCAAAGATGGGACATGCCATGATTTTTTTCCTTGCATCGCGCTTACATACCTCTTTACATTTTCACAGTGCACCTTTACATAGTCACAGTGCCCCCTTAAGTAGTCACAATGTCCCTTTATATAATGACAATGCCTCCATTGTGTGCCCCAGAGAAAAAAAATGAACATTATACTCCACTAATCCTCTACCAGCTCAGCATCTTTTTCATCCATGCACTGTTGCCTGCTCAGCTCAGGAGACTCAAAGACACCACAGTGTGCATCCTACAGTGCATGGAGGAAAGAAGATGCTGCGCTGATAGAGGATTAGTGTAATATAATGTTTTTTTTAAACTTATGCTCTGTGCGCTTCTGGCACTAGAAAAATTTAGAACAGGAAGCCCCTGAGTCCATGCTCTACCATAGTTATCAACTGTTTCGGTCCTCTGTAGACCCTGATACAATTGAGTGGCACTTGCCCAGGGATTCAGGGCTTTGTCTAGAGTTCCAAGTCAGGTGCTACGGATCCCCTAGCCCAGCATAATTGCACAGAAAGACTCACAAGAGAAGATGCTGATACTGAGCCTGCATAATAAATAAATCAACTTTTTTCTGCTACTGCAGTCGTCCCAAGCCAAGCCTGACAAGCAGAACACCTCTGACTTGGTGTAGCGACCCAGTCCTACGGGGGAAGGGGAGTAGCGGGAAAATTTAGATGGTAGTCACGGTGGCACTGCTGCTCCTCTCCAGTGGCAACCAGCAGTCTGGGTGGTCCGATAACGGTGGTAAATTTCGCAGTTCCTAATGCATGCTGCCCGCAGGGTCGATCAGGGTAAGATGGTGATACCCCAGTGGGGCGCTACCTGTGAGTCTGGTAGGGGAAGATGTTATTTTGTTGTGACGCCAGTTCATATACAGGTAGGGACTCATTCCGAACAAAAATAAATGGGAGTAGTAGTCCTTGCCTCTGGGGTGTGCTGTGTGGTACTTCAGTGCAGATGTTGTAGATGGTGGGAAGGTACTCCAGAAAGCAGGATTTAGCTGGTAAAACACATTAACACTTTATTGGCAGGAGCTCTGCACTTGGAAGACTGACTTAGCTCCGCCCACTCTTCTCTCTTATACTGCCACACTAGCTCAACCTGTAATGAGGATCCAAACTGCCAATCCCAGGCTCTCTGTTCTTTGCTAAGCCTGGCTAACTACTCCCCTCACTATTGCTAGATGAGCAGTATACACCAGAGGCTGGAGAAGATTACAAGAATACATAATACAGTAAGGAATATGAATACTTAACATCATAACATTTCACACTTTTTATATATCACATTTAAACCTGATTTAACACTGTAATCATCACAGAAAGTGCTGCAGTATCCTACTCTGGGGTACTACACTGGCAATGATGTGAAATAAATCAACTGATTTCTTTGGCATCTGATTGATGTGTCTGGCTGAGCTAGTCAGGAGCACTGAGGCTGAGTTGACTGCAAAAGTCAACTGTTTAGTGAGTGTGGGAGGGTAGCTGGGGGCACAGAGTCGATCTGTGTCATTGAATTATTCCAGGCTGCAGGGCATCAGAAGGCAGAGTGGAGCAGGAAAATCATTGAATCAGTTGTTTTTCTAGTATATACCTATACTGCAGTGGAAATAGTGTGCAGATGGCGCACTTCTTGTTACGCCTGGGGCATATGTCCCACCTGTTCTTCCTTAGCTACATCTCTGCTGTCCATGCACCTGAAAGTATGCCAGCTACGACTTGTTGGCCCATGAGCAATAACACTGTTGCACTAGGACTTATCCACGTTTTGGTAACGGTATAAAATAAAGTCACATTTTTTGCACCAAAATTTATGACTACTTCATGCCATAAAACAAGCACCAGCCACTGCCCCATTGAAGGCAATAGGCATCCACGCGTGTTTGTGCACGTATGTGGGTGCGCGGTTTTGTGCACATCTATGTATGGCACACACACACGCTCGTGTGAATGCACCCTAAGGCCTCGGTCACACGGGCGTTTTTTCCCCGCGTTTTGTGGATCGCATAACAGATGCGCATCCGCAAATCGCGTGACCAGGGCCGACGATTCGCTGAAAAAGCTGCACCTAGCAGCGTTTTCAGTGAAACCGCCCCGCACTGCCCGCTATCCTCTGCAACAGCTGTGGCAGAGGAGAACGATGTTCGCCCATTGAATTCAATAGCTGTTATTCAATAGCTTAGAGCTGCCTCTGATTTGTCCCTGCGCTTAGCCAATCAGAGGCAGCACTCACTCACCCATTCATGAATTCATGAATGGGTGAGTGAGAGCTGCCTCTGATTGGTGAGGGCTGTGACCAATCAGAGGCAGCCCATTCAGCAGGTGGGGATTTTAAATCCCCGCCTGCTGACTACTACACAGAGCAGTTCAAGAGAACTGCCAGCCGGACGCGGCTGAACTCCGGCTGCAGGGAAAAGGTGAGTATACTTTTTTTTTACACATTTTCAGGATGTTTTTCAGGGAAGGGCTTATATTTTAAACCCTTCCCCGAAAATTCATCCAGCGCTTGCCGGCAGCTCATTGCTTTCAATGGAGCCGGCTGTATTACCGGCTCCATTGAATTCAATGGGCGAACATCGTTCCTATCTGCCACAGCTGTAACAGCTATGGCAGAGAAGAACGATCTTTAAGTATATGTTCTCAATGGGGTCGGCGCTGCTGACGCCAGCCCCATTGAGCGCATATATAGAGCACAGCGATGCGCAGAACGCAGATAGGCGCGTTCTGCGAATCGTTGGGTCCCATAATTGATCGCACATCCGCATAAAAAGCGGACATGTGACTGATCCCATTGGGATGCATTTGGTCTATAGATCTGCAGATCGCAAGCACGTCTGCAGATCGGACCAAAAAACGGTTGTGTGACCGAGGCCTAACTGTGTAAGGGTGCGTTCACACGAGCGCATAAACGGCGCGTTTTTGCGACCAAACGTATATACGTGACCATCTGAGGCAATGGTTTCGAATGTATTCGTTCACATGGGCGATTTTACGGCGCGTAAAAACGGCAACCCGCGGAAAAACGGACATACGTGACCGAAATGCGTGCCGGCGAATATTCGATGGCCGAAAAGACCGTTTGAAAAGTAGGAACAAACGAAAATACGCTTTCTAGCTCTGGTCGTGATCGGCGAAAAACGTTCTTTCCGGCGATTATACGCTGCGCTCGTGCGAACGTAAATATGCCTACGCTCGTGTGAACGCACCCTAAAAGTTACCTTATTTCAAAATACTACTAACCACCTGTCCGTGAGTGTCTGTGAGCTACATGTGGTGATGTCACCATCAAGTGATCAGTCACAGGGACTCTGAGCTCCGCCCCTGATCACATGACGGTGACGTCATCACAGGTTCTAAAACAGCAGCCGTGTGCTTACAATACCAATTCCTTTCACTATATTATAATAGTAAGTGGTACATTGTGCCAACAGAAACAATGATACTATAATTTTCTAATAATTAGTAGTCTTTTTTTTAACAAATTAAGGACCAAGCGTGGTAAATATACGGCGCTTGGTCCTGGGCTTAAAGCCCTGCAGATAGTAAAATGACGTTGGGGCTTTAAGCCTCCTGTCTCTGCAATCAATCAAAGGCAGGACAGGTAATCAGCTGTGAGTGACAGCTAATAACCCGGAGGAGAAGGCAGGAGGGTTTTTTAACTCTTTCTGCCTCTTCCTTCTCCGAGTACACAGCGCTGAATGAGTGCTATATACTAAAAAAGTGAAAGTGTAACTTCCACTATGGAAGCCGAGGGGGTAACGTGACCGCCAGGTTTTCCTGCTACAGCAGAGCTAGAGGGTCATACTAGACTCTGACCAGCTCTGCCAGGGACTAATGTCACTTCAGGGGTTGTTTTACTCTGTAACTGGGGCTCCTATGTATGCCCCAGCTACAGTGGGAAAGTGTCAAATTAAAAAAAACATGTGAATGTCCCCCAGGAGGTCTTATATGATGTCATGGGGGACATAGATAGTAAAAAACATAATTACATACATAAGTAAAACAAAATTACACAGTATAACAACAATATATACATAAGAAAGAAAATAACCCAAAACCGACGCCAATAAAAACTGTCGCTATAAGCACCCTGTAATCCAAAACCATACATATTATATATCAAAAAGTCTGAAACAAATAGAGGAACCTGTTTCTATACTTTATTTTAGCATAAATATACTAATTAAAAATAAAACAACTATAAATGTTGAAATTATTGTTTTTAGCTTTTTACCCCCCAATAAAAGCAAACAACGGGAAAAAAAAGTTAGTGAAAAGGATATTTTAAAAATCCACCTATATGTCACGGGAAAAAAAGGCAGCAAAAATAATTTTGGTAGCTAAAGCAAAAAAAATAGGACAGTTAAACAACCACATGGGTAAAATCCCTAAAAAGTGTCTGGTCCTTAAAGGGGTGATGACAGCTGTTTCTTTTTCAAACTTTTATAGCATTGACCATGCAGCAAAAGTCACATGTTAACTGTGTTCTGCGGATTATTACGCTTATAGTGATAACTTTATTTTGAGGGTTTTTTTGTACAGTTTTCTACTTTTAATGGAGAATTATTTGATTTTTCCGTTACCACACTTTGAGAGTGATAACTTTTTAATTTTTCTATCGATGTAGCCTCAAAACGGCTTCACTTTTGTAGGATAAGTTTTAGTTTTCAATGGTACCATAAAAGTTATCGATTAACTTGTATTAATAATTTTGTGTGTGTGGGGGGGAGGTGAACAAACAGCAATTTTGCTTTTGGTTTTAACATTTACTGTTTGGGTTAAATAACGTGTTAATTAGATTAAAAAATGTGGCAATAACAATGTATGATTTTTGTCTTCATGGTTTTCTTCAAAAAACTCGCATGCATGACAGGTCTGGAGGCCTTTCTTAGCAAATAGGTGTACTTGTTACAGGGGCATCAATAGGCAAATAGAAAGAGCCCCCTCCCTCTATAAAAAACACAAAGGAGCAGCTGCGGTTATTATCAACTGCAGAGTCTAAGGGGTTAAATTTTCAGAATATTAATTATCTCCAAAACTGGTGGTCAAAGCAGGGTGTTAGCTAAATATTACAACTGATATCCAAAGGTGATAACTGTTGGCACAGCTCTTGTCCCTGCACCATTATAGCACCATGATCCAATGGCATGGTTTGGGAAGTGTTCACATGATATTCATTGAACTCAACTGGCAAAACCAAGCAAGATGCAAAATGGATGGTGAATTGCACCTACATGCTCCAGAGAAGAAGCTAGACTCTGTGTCAGATCTTCAAATAAACTACCTATGTGTACTTTTTATTTTATTTACTAAATATTCAAATAAAAAGAATATAGTGCAATAATGTTTAAAGTTCCAGAGTGTGTAAAAGCAAGTCCTTTTATTATCCTCACAAAGGTATGAAATCAAACAGCATATAAAGCATTATGGAGGCTCAAGGGTCCATCTGCTCTAGTCTGACTCGAGTTTTACGAGCTGTGCTTCTTCTGGAGAATGCCCAATACATTTCTAGTGGCTGCTTTATGCCCCACATAGTAATAAATCTTTGTGCTCTCCACAAGTTACTAATGCACAGTTTGGGTCCTAGAAAAGCAATAATACCTCCTTTGCTCCCCCACAAAATAATAGTGTCAGTTAAAGGAACAAGGTCCTGTATGTGCCCCTTAAAGTAATAGTGCCCCTTTGAGAAATAATGTCCCTCTTTTCGCCTGCATCCCACAGCCTCAGAAGTTGCAGCCAACAGAAGAGGACACACTTCAGCACTCATGCTGCTGCCTGATCGCTGACACCGCACAACAGCATGCATAGCTTGACTTCTTTCTTGTGTTTTTACGTCCTGTTTTGCTGGGTTTTAATCCCCAGGGCCATAAAAACACGCTTCCTCTGGGGATTAAAGCCCTGCAGACTGTGGACATCACAGCACCATGCTGTCAGTTACCAGAGGTAGCCGTCAACGTGGAGCTGTCATGGGGGTCCGTGGAAAGCCCTGACCTTCCAGTCATCGGATCCATGATAGGAACTGAGAATACTCACCCCTGTGCTCCGCGATTTCCGGCTGCATTCTGGTCCTCCAGGACCTGACATTGGTGTCTGCGCCAGACGTTATTACATCACGCGCACGCGCAGAGGGCCTGGAAACCCAGCAAATTTAAAAACTCCCTGCTCCTGGTTAGTATGAGTAACCGAGAGCAGGGAGCTGTCACCGGGAACTGCTGTATGCGGTTCCCAGTCACATGATTGCTGTTATCCAATGGAATAAAAAATCAAAAAGTAAAAAAAAGTGTAAAAGAAATTGTTTGATCATATCTGTAAGGCGAGATGTAATTGCGTACCTGAGGCCCCGGATTTATCAGTGGACCTTATCCCGGCTTCTGCACCTGTCGGCAAAATGGCAGACGCACACGCAAAAGCCATAGGTTGCTTTGGTAATTTAAAATCTCTCTGCTTCTGGCTACCAAACGTAGATGAGAGCCTGGAGCTTTCACAGGGAGCTGCGGTACGTGGTTCTTGGTCACGTGATTGACATTATCCAATGGATAAGAGCGATCACGTAAAAATAAAAAAAAGTTAAAATTTCACATGGATCTGATCCGTGAGGAGAGGTGAAATTAGTTACCTAAGGCCTCTGGCGATGTTCCCTGAGGGATTCTTATCTGCAGACCTTTCCCCAGCTATGGCATATGTGTCCGTCGCCAGAATGGCAGACACAAGCGCAGAAGCTGTGAAGGTCCCGGGAAATTTTAAACTCCTTGCTCATGGCTACTAAAGGTAGTAGAGAGCCTGAAGCAGTGACCGAGGGCCGCAGTGAGTGGTGTCTGGTCATGTGATTGCTGTGATCCAACAGATAATGGCGATCACGTAAAAGTTAACAGACAGTTTAAGTTTGATGCTACATTCGGTTTGGGCTTCATTGTGCATATGGACATTAGATTAGGGCCATAATGCGTATGACTCTGAACATGGGACAAGCAGGGGTATTCATTTGGGGGTGAAAATCTTTATTCATATGTGTGCTGTACAAAAAAATCCTATTTTTAAAATGACAAAATTGCCAAAAAAATGAAAATCGTAATTTTTTCTTTCTGCTTTGCTTAGATTCGTCCAAAAACTGTAGGGTCAAAATATGCAGTACACCCCTAGATAAATTCATTAAGGGGTCTTGTTTTCAAAATTGGGTCATTTGTGGAAGTTCTCCTTTTGGCCGCTCAAAGGCTCGGCAAGTGGGCAATGGGGCCTAAAACACCTTCAAGCAAAGTGTCTGTACTGAAAGCCACCGGCTGCTCCCTTCAGTTTGGACCCTGTTGTGCATATGGACATAAGATTAGGGCCACAATGGGTATGTTTCTGAACACAGGACAAACAGTGGTATCTATTTTGGGGGGCAAATCCTCATTGTCATGTGCACTATAGAAAAAAAACTGTCTTTAAAATGACATATTTGCAAAAATATGACATTTTATTTTTTCTCCTCTAAATTGCATTAACTCCTGAAAAGAAACTGTGAGGTTAAAATACTCATGACCCCCCTCAGTGAATATATGCAATTAACATTCTGTATGTACGAGGATTCGATCGCAAGCTGCTATGAGACCAGATGCAAATGGAATAAAGAAAGCAGGAATTTGTGGGCAGTGAATGCAGGACAGTCTGGGAAGCAGCACACCTATCCAGATTGCTGGCTGCAACCTCTGCTTATTCTTCTGGGCTCTTCCTCCTCCACAAAAAGTGGTTTATGCTACTTCCAAAATAAGTAGTATAAAACCAACCAAGCCTAGAGAGCAGTACCCAGTTCTAAAGGCTATCAGTGCAGCTCTCACCATGATAGCACAAGGGAATGTCACATGGGCGGTCGAGATAGAAGGGGGTTCCTATGGGATTGGGCGACTTTCTGATGTCATTCTCTGCTTATGATCTTTCTTCTACACGTACATCCGTGTGGAAAACCACACACATTCGCGACCATTCGCAATACTTACCGTGAACATTCACAGGTCTTTCGCTGCGGATATACGCACACTGAATTCAACTCACTTGTGCAAGCCTGGCCTTAGATTTCATTCTTGCTAAGTAAAATGAAAATTAGTCATGCTGCATGCTATTAAAGACACTGAAGTATAAGTACTACTTGTTAGGATTTGTTTTCCTATTTTTTGTGTACTTTTATCTTCACAGTGGAAACCACAAACTCCTCTGATCTTAAGTTGGGTGTGGGTTTCAGCTTTATTTAAATTTTTTTTTAGAATTTCATTTACTACCATAAACCAGAAAAGATGAAATCCATAGGCTTTATGTCACAAGTTATTATGATGGCATTAATTACTAGTAATGTAAAAAATATTTTCATCTCTTAAGGCTTCCATACATATTAAAGTTTAGTCATCTGAACATGGCAATTATGGCAGAACTAGACAACTCTCTAATTTATTTGGGGCGCCCCACTTTCTCCTAATGATGCTGTGGAAAAGAAGGATCAGGGACATAATAATTCAGCGCCCCAATTCTTGTGTTCCCAGAGAGATAAGCTGCTGTCAAACGTGCCTGGCTGGAGCTTAAAGCTGCCCGTACACATTCAGCAGCTGTCGGATGAATGATCATTCAGCAGTTTCTTCTGGCTGTCCCAGAGTCCTGAACGTTCGTCTTTTGCCGAACAATCATGTGTTTTAAGAGACTAGTTATTAATATTTATAGTACCAGTGTTTCTGGTGTTATTAGTATAATTATTTATAGTACCAGTGTTTCTCGTGGTGTATTGTGCCACTTATAATATAATATAGTGAATGACATCATCACATGTAACTTACTGAAGGACCTGTGAAGACGGTTGGAGTTGGTCAAAATATTGAAGGACCTGTGATGACGTCACTGTCATGTGATCAGGGGCAGAGCATGTAACTCAGTCACTCACGGACAAGTGGTCGTTAGCACTTTGATAAGCTGCAGCCAGGTATAACGATCAGGCATTGAAATTTAGTGTCCTTGATCCTTCTTTCTGCTGACATCCTCTGTTGGGGGAAAGTGGAACTGCCCTCTTACATGCACAGATTCTTCTGGTCCTGCTGTTTTCTGCAGGTTAGGGTGAGTGAAGTCTGATATGTATAGGGAACCTAAGTCCCTAAACATGTGAATGTTCAGCTGAGCTGAATGTTCATGTATTTGGGAGAGTCAGTAAAAACAGCTGTCGGATGATCATTCATCAAACAGCTGTGGAAGGTGTATGAGCATCTTTACACTGTACTGTCATTATCTGACCCACTGAACACTGAAGTAGAAGCTTTTTATGGCATTTCTTCATTAAATGGAGGCTTATGTGCGGAACAAAAAAATAAAAGTACGGAGTATATAGAGGAATGAAGAATACCAAAAGCCTTCGTGTCTGCACTACTGGAAGTCCTATTATATAAAATTAGGAAAAAGGGAAATATAAAGAGCTTGTCATTATATGTTTTTTATTAGGGCATGTCACAAGGTACATGATCTGGTGAAAGGCTTTCTGTAATAGTTAATTAGCCTAGAAAATTTGCAGAAAGTGTTTAGTCATTTAGTCCACTCTATTTAAAAAAAGGAAACTTTGACACATTTTTTTCTCTTTAATTGATAAGTATTCATCTTAGTTGCCTGAATGGCGTCAGTGAAAATGGACCAGAATGCCAGTTGTTTTATATTGCTGCAATAAAAAAAGTAATCAAGCAATAAAAGAAACATGCATTTACCCTGTTATTGCAATAGAACAGGCAAATCCATGGGAAGCTTGACTCAAAACTCCTAGACACAAATATACAGTAATAATGGTAGATGATACAATTTATTTACTGTTTCTGTTTTGTGTCGTATACCGTGACAAGCATTACTGAATCACTTGTCTCTTCTTTAGGACCATTGCTAATAGTAAACCAATTAAATCAAGTAAGGAAAGAAGTCCAGTAAGCAACTTCCTGAACATGAAAAAGTCTCAAGTCCATCTTTTGCATGTTCTCCGGTAAGATAATTTGCAGGAATTATATTATTACCATGTATAAAATGAAAATAAAGATCCGTATGTAAACTATCTGCCTTATGACATAAGAAACCGCATCTGCTTATCTGTTTGAAAATTATAAATGTGTAACCATACAATGCTATCAAGGTAAGATAGAAGTCCCCTGGTGCAAGCAACGAGTCATGAGTGACTCCTAGAGTGGTGTCACATCGTGGCGTTTTCTTGGCAGACTGTTTTTGTGGTGGTTTGCCATTGCATTTCTACAATGTTATCAAAGTTGATTGTAAAAGTAACAATTGTATACAAGGATGGGAAGGAAATGCCTTTGGCACATAAAATCGTTATTTTCAATTATAACCTCTGCTTAGAGATTCTTTGCAGAATTACCCTAGTTTCTCAAAGCAAATCTCTTTATATGCAACTATGGGAACAAAACTTTAAACATCAATTCCAACTGGAGGAATGGAGGATGCCTCTGTCTCGGACTGAAAGTTACACATGGTATCAGTCATTGGAAAAAATCTTTGCGTTAGTATCCAACTCCTCCTAGACTCGCCAAAATAGACAATTCTGTCCCTGAAAAATATTGGGGAGGATGTGGCCTCAATGGTACCTACTTCCATATATGGTGGTCCTGCCCTGTCATTTGTTGTTTTTGGAATATGATTTTTTAAATTTTTGTTTACATTTTTGTGACCCTGGACCCAGCACTGGCCCTTTGCTTTTACAGATGAACTTCCATCTCTTTATTTAGTTATTATCTCCCATATCTTGCATTTTGCCTGGCAATTGTTGAAAAAAATGAAATTCTTCAGATGCACCTTCTTTGAATGAAGTTACTAATTCCATTAATCTTACATATCATTTGGAAGGAACTATATTCCTATAGAAACGTTACTAAAACCTCCTGATTTTCATCCTGGGCACCTTGGATGGAATATTTTGGCTAAACACCCACCCCCCTTCCCATAATGTACATAAAGTTTTTCTATTTTAGAGATGCGTTGCTTGTGAGGGCTTGTATGCCATTGGAGACAGTATTGTCTGTTTTGTTTTGATTTTTTTTTTCAACATCTGCTTCTTTCTGTGTCTTTTTAATTTCTGTGGTGGACACTTTAGGCCGCCTCCACACGGGCAGCTGGGACCACACATGCGGGATTCCCACAGTGGAGTTCGACCCGGTGTCCAGCCGGCGGCCCAAGCATACCTCTCTGCCGTCTTCTCCTCCTCTGCTGCTGATGTGCCACCAAGTGCACATGAGCAGTAGAGAGAATGCCGCGCCCTCACGATGGTTGTTGTGACCATTCTGCAGAATGGCTACGTGACGGACGGCTTCCATTGACTTCATGTCCGGCTGTGCATAGCCCGCATAAAATCACAGCACGTTGCGATTTCTCCCTCCGTGAGCGGAAAATCGCAATTGATTTCTGCTTGTGGGCAGGAAATCGCGTATTGCTATAGCATGCTATGGGCTGGATTTGCAGCGCAATTAAAATCCGCTGTGTGTAGGAGGCCTTACGCCTATTAATATTATTAATAATAATAATAATAATATCATTTATAATCTTTACTCATCTTTTTGTACACTCATGCAATTATTTTAAGTGTACGCACTCTTTGACACCTCTTGTTCCCATATTGTGATATGTCTACCAAGTCCTTGTTTTAGACCTGAGCTGTTACCTCTAAAACTTGTATTATGTTAATAATTTCAAAATAATTTAAATAAACAAATAATTCCGTAAAATTTTTAGATGTCCAGTTTCCCGTGGGAATTTGAACAATAACACTGCAACACAATTTTCGTAACAGATAAGCAGATAGGCGGCTTATAGTAACATTAGTGCGCTGAATTCAAATATGAGATCCATTTTTTTCTGCCACGCAAGATTTTCCAATTATGGGGAATAATGTAATGGAATTGCTGTTGTATTGTATATTTTGGAAATCTGCCTATACAACTAATCCAGTAGGCTTGCCAATAACCTTGCTTAAAAAAAGAACAACAAAAGTGATTGCGCAGCAATTTCACAATCACTGTTACACACCGCTCGCTGACTGAACACTATAAGGGTAGGTTTATGTAACATATAGGGTATGTTTCCACGTGGCAGAAACGCTGCGGATCATCCACCAGTAAGTTGTAATTATTGAACTGTGTTTTTACAGGTCATTGGCTAGACTAAATATAAGAATGAAAATCATAAAGCAAAAATATATGTTTGGTATTGCTGCGTCCATGAAAGTCCGATCTATCAAAGTAATGCATTATTTACCCGCACGGTGAACGTTGTCTGAAAAAAAAATTAAGAACGCCAGAAATTCATTTTTTTAGTCATTCTGTCCCCAAGGACAGAATGGGAGACAGGGTAACTAAACCAACGTTCACCATGCGGGAAAAATAATGCACCACTTTGATAGGTCAGACTTCTACGGACGGGGCGATACCAAATACATATTTTTAATTTATTATTTAGATTTTTTAATAATAGATATGGCAAAAGGGGGGTGATTTAAACTTTTACAACTTTTTTTTTTTTCAATAAAAAAAAACTTTATTGATTTTTTTTTTTACATTACCTTGAAGTCCCTCTGGGGGACTTTAACATGCGATACTTTGATCGCTCCTGCAGTATGACGTAATGCTATAGCATTACGTCATACTACTTTTTGACAGGCAGTCTATCAAGCCACCCCACGGGGATGGCTTGATAGGCAGTCTGTTAAGGTAGCCCTGGGGCCTTTAATTAGGCCCCCGGCTGCCATGACACCTGCACGGCTGCCCCGATTTCACAGCGGGGGGGGGGCATTTAAATGGTTAATAGCCGCAATCAGCCGCACAGCCGCTCGCAGCTATTGCCCGCGGATGTCAGCTGTTATGAACAGCTGACGCCCGCACTGTATGAAGAGAGGTTGCCACGCAACCTCTCTTTATACATACCCTGACGCTCCATGATACTGGTATGTCATTGGTCATGAAGTGAATGGAGGCGGTGGGGGGAGAACGCTTCCCGGTCCGCTCCGCCTCCATGCTGGCAGTACTGTTAGCAATGCCAGCGATACTTGCTCATGTGTAATAGCACAAAAGCAAGCATCACTGGGATGAGTGTTGGGCATCGTTTACCCAACAGCTCGTCTCATGTAACTGGAGCATAAGCTATCTCCCATTAGTAAGTAGTATAGGTGAGATAGCATTGTGTAATACTGAGTGGCCATAGCTACACAGTTCTTGACAGAAAGATTGTGCTGATCAGGGCTAGGAATGCCACAAATCTTAGTGGACGACTTGAGGCCCAGCAGGTGTGATGCATTTTAACTGTATGACAATGAAAATGCTAAGCAAAACATGTTTCTGCAGGGACTTGGTAAAATATACAGTTTTTGTATTGATTTTTCCCGCACAAAAGTTTCCATAGCCTTCCAGTCATGTGGCTCATATCAGTACTCTTCAGGTAGCAAGATTTTGTGGTGATGTTAATGATTCAGAGGTTAAAAGTTTCCTTTTACAGTACTTCACTACTTACAAATATAACCTTCTGCTTTAAGGTACATAAATCCAGTATCATTGTTATGTAGCTTACATTCTTCTTAGTAGTATGTATTTTTTAATGTCTATCTAACATGATCAGTATCAATGAAAACACTGCAAAGGATAGTTACATAAGAGGCTGCCTGCTTCTGTTTACTCATGAGGCCTCACCTAAATCTTAACTTTTACCTTCCGTCCCTCCCCAGTTTATAGGTACTGGAAGGACACAAATTGCTCCATAAAAATTGCATAGATAACCGGTATAAACAAATGTGAAATTGAATTCCTCTGCAGTGGATTTCAAGGACGTCAGTGCTGTTCAGAGCCAAGCAGCATACAGCAATAGCTTAGCAGATAAAGAAATACTAAGTTGTACTTTCTTTAAAGGTCATCAACATAAGGCTGGACTCACACGAATGTATCTTGTAGTGTCGCCCAGAAGAGACACGCATGTGACATGCAGCAAGCTCGTACTTGCCACCACATACTATCTTGCCATGTATGTGCACATAATCTGCGCCAAGATAGAATGCTATGTACAATTTACGTGAGCAGCAACATGGCTGCCTTTCAGAGATTGGTAAAGCACATTTTGCATATGGAATATGCTATTCCAACACACTTGTGTGAGACAGCCCTAGCTAAATCAGTAGGGACTATAAAATACAGCACTATTATTGAAAAATTGTAATATTTTTTTTCTTATTCAACAGAGATGTTGCTGAACACAATAAACAAGTTGCGTATATCAGAAAATACTCCTCAATCACTGCTCCTAAGTTGCCTTCAGACTCTACAATATGGAAAAGAAAAAGATAAGAAAAGGAGAGAAGCTAAAAGATAGCAGAAAAAAATGATAAAAAGAGGGGAGTCTTGCTTGGCTTACCTAGCTATAGAGGCATCTCTACCACTCATGGAGTCTTCATACAGGAGACCATCTCAGGCTGTTCAGCCATTTGGGTAGAGCAGACCAAAGACTTCCAGTGATAAGGAAAGCAATTTATACCTAAATTGTGAAGAAGTCTGCTAGAGGATTGTACCGTATTTGAAGGTGAAAAGAAGACCGAAACCTTTGGACTTCTAATTGGCTAGAGCTTTTGTCCATATAATTGGACAGCTGGACAGAAGAGAGGACAAGAAAGGTGTTAGTGGGTAGTAATGAGCATAAAGGAATCTGGAGTTTGTATGTTCTCCCTGTGTTTGCGTGGGTTTCCTTCGGGTATCTTGGTTTTCTCCCACACTCAAAAAACATACTAATATGTTCGAACTTAGACTGTGAACCCCAATGGGGACAGATCACATTATCAAGTGATGTACAGCACTATGTAATTCAGTAAACTAAAATAAAAGACCCCCCCAAAAAACTATTGTAGGATTACTCTGTGTGCACCCTGAGAAAGCAAGCAGTTTATGAAGTGTGAGGCCAGCATCACCAGTGTAATAATATATTTTGAAGCTAGATATATTGTTTATTTAATACATATTCAAATATATGCAATCAAGAAATTCAGATCATGAACAATGCTAATTTTTAATGAAAACTGTTATGGGGAGGAATTTACGATGTTAGAGAAAATCTTCAGTGTATGATGGTAGAAGCAAAGTGGATCACAGTTAACAAGCACATACTAGGGAAAATAATCTCCATGGGAATTGACAAGCAGTGTAGAATATCAATTCACAGTATGCAAAAATCCCCTGTGGAAAATCAGCACAATTTGGTCATACCCTAACTGACTAACCTGCCCAGCTGTACACTACATGTGTTAGTGTTCACTTACTTGATCCAGTTACAGTAATTCAGTGCTGGGCATTAAAAGTATACTCAATAGCATAACCTTTCTTACCTTGGAAGCCACATTCAGCACTGGGAGTCAGTCGCGAGCCACATTCAACATGAACACACCGGTAAATTAGATTAACTAGGAAACAATAGGAAAGAACTGGAAATGGTTTCAAATAATGCAGTGAGGCATACGAAAGCTTAAAATTTGAGTGTTCACTCGGAAACCTGGTATTGCGTGTTTTCAGCTAATCTTTCCTGGCAGTGGTAGGACGCCTACTGGTATGTGCCCAGTGCACCAACTACTGACTGAATCTCATGGGGGTGGGGCAGGCGGCACACTGGAGAGGAAGGCAACCGCTGGGAGTTTGCAGCCGCCTTCTCCTCTTCAAGCAAAGGCAGGCGCGCTTTTCCATCGCACTGCCACTTATGCATCGATTGCCTGCTAGACCTAGAAAGAGACACTTCTGACAGCTGCTCTCATCTCTATCTTTATTCTGCACATGTACTCTTGGACGAGCATGCATGAGTATGGTGGTATTGGACGAGATAGCTGTTGGCTGAATAAGCATTTGACTGACAACTATCTAAAATGTATTAGCAGCCTAAGGCCGCCTGCAGACGGGCGGGTCGGATCCGGCAGCGAGGATTCTCGCCGCGGGACCCGACCCGAGCACCTGCAGAGAGCGGTGCGTACTCACCCGCGGCCTGCGGCCCCAGCTCTTTTATGTCACTCACCGGAGCCGGCGGCACACAGAAATAGAGCATGACGCGGTTTGTTTGCCGCATGAGATTTCGCGTGGCCAAACCGCGGATTGCGTTTGTTAGTGCAACCTATGCAGGCTTCCAGTGGCGGAAATCCCACTGCGGAATTTTCGCCCGTCTGCAGGCGGGCTATGTCAATGGTGACCAATCCACCATATCTTTTGGGGCTCAAATGGGTCCCTTGATTTTGTCTAAGGGGAATACATAGCATCCAGGCAGAACTGAGTCAAGAATTTTGACATTTGGCTGAAAAAAGTAAAAATAAAATGTCTAAAAATTGAACCTTTCTTGTTTTTAGCAAAATCTATATGAAGGGAATAACATAGGAAATACGAAGCACAATTTCAATATCTTTAAAGAGATTACCTGGGAACAAACGTTTTTCAAAACATGCTCACCATACTGTACCAACATAATAGAGGCTATACTTTCTTTCCCTGCTGCTCCCCTTGCCCCAGGGGTAACCCCCTTAATGAGATGTGCAATATTTATGTGTCAATGGTTTTACTGCAAAGCTTCAACTCCTCATTGTAGGAAATTTGAAGCAACAATGAAAGTGTGATGCCAGGTATACATACCCACCTATATATTAACAGTTTAGCGATCAATTACTACAATATATCGTACAAAATGCATGAAAAAATGTATCCATATAAAAATAAAGTGCATGGGGAATACAATTAAAAGCATACTGTCACAAGTCTACAAATAAATACAAACTGACACAATTCTTTTAGTATACAATAAAAGTGCATAATAAGCATCAGCCAGTATAATTGAGGGGTGGCACTAACCATAGTTGGAACACAGCAGGCTAACCTAATGCATACAATGTAATAGAGTCACTAAGCCAGCTTGTAAGGAGGTTAGAAAAGCTAAACCCGTGAATAGGAGAAAATTGCCATCTTTAATTGGGTAGAATGCCTAGAATATTAACTGCCGTTGGGAAAATGTCATAATTCCTGAGAATATTGGAGTAAAGGCTAGTAATGCTGCTAATTATTAGCACTAAAGTGAGAATGTTTATCCAAAAAGGTAATAATTATGCATTGTGTTAAAGCCATTTTAGACTGAATGATTATCTTGCAAAAAATCTCTCAAATAGGCTGCATTTATACTGAACGATTGTTCATTTTCGTCAACAATCGACTGACTAATGATAAATTGCTTTTCATTTATTGTTCATTTAATGCAGACATAAAAATCATCATTGGCTCGTTCACTAATCGTTTGGTTTAAATACCGATCGTTAAGGTGCTTTCATTCACTTATGCAGTGAATGAGAATGATTTGTCATTTGAACGAACCAATGATTTATCTGCCTGTATAAATGGGCTGCCTGACATCGTTTGCTCATTCAAACGATAAATCATTTGGTGTAAATAGACCCTCAGCTATACAGAGTCAATATTTGCTAGCGTAGTTTAGGTATACTTGTAATGGAAGACTATTATAATGACTGTTGAGTGCTAAGTTATATGCCTTCATGCTTAGAGCTTATTAAGTAAAAGTGTCCTCATATAAAAATGGCATTGAAGAGGTTTGCTTGGCAAATACTACTGATGACCTATCCTCAGAATAGATCATCAATAGTTTATCGCTGGGGTCCACTGCTTGAGACCCCGGCCAAACAGCTGATTAGGTGCCTACTGTTAGTGCCATAACACTCAGGGGTAAGGAGCAGACGTAGATCGATCTGATCCTTGTGTAGCAGCTGAGAGCTGTGCCTGCAATTACCAGTGCTGGCCACTACACAGGAGTTGGAGCTGACGGCTTCCGCTCTATACCCCTGTTTGTTTTGGGCCTTACAGCAGGAGCCTGATCGGGAGCCTTACAGCAGGAGCCTTACAGCAGGAGCCTGATCGGCTGGGGTCCAAAGCGTGGACCCCAGCCGATCAACTATTGAGGACCTATCCTGAGAATAGTATGCTGTGTGTATATATAGAGTGTATTATGTAAATGTTATAGTATTATAGGAAAGCCACTGCGTGATAGCTGAGATATGCCTAGCTACAAGAAGTGCCTTCAAAAATAATATGTTTGTGGTATGAAAATGTCTCAGAGTGTACAGTAGATGCTGCAAAGTTAGGGCTCTTAACCATGAGCGTATATTGGCCGGCTGATATACGCTGTGATCTGATGCATTGAATTCCAATGCATCAGATCACATGGCCGTATTCCTGAGCAGTAAAAGCGCCAGGCGTTTTTACGTCAGGCCCAAAACTAGTCCTTGAACTATCTTTTCGGCTGGAATCCGTCATCCGCTGCTTGGCCCTCTGCTCCCCCCCCCCGCCCTGTGCAGGCTCACCTCTCTTCTCCTCCCAGCTCTTTCTTTGCAATGGGAGGGGGTGGGGCAGGGCAGAGCTAAGCACCGTACAGTTCCGCCTCCTTCCATTGCTGGCTGCGGACAAGGGGCCGGACAAGGGTGGATCTAAGCTCCCGCCCTCTCCCCACCCCTTGTCCATAGCCATTAATGGGAGAAGGCAAGACAGGCCGGCACTTAGCTCCGCCCCCTCCCATTGCAAAGCTCGAGCAGGGAGGAGAAGAGAGGTGAGCCTGCGATGGGGAGGGGAAAGGGGCGATGGCATGGTAGTCTCGACGTATATGCGCCGGGATCCATGCCGTCTGAACGGGCGCGCAAACGTTTAATCTGTTCACAAGTGTTTTTCTCTCCCAATGTAGCGTATATCGGACGGCCGTGAAAACGGACGACTGATATACACTCGTCAAAAAGAAGCCTCAGGTAGTTGAAATGTAGCTACTAATTAAACACTATAGTGTAGCCAAATTGTGCTTCTAGGGATTTAAGTATGACCCATGCTGTTTATGCTTTACTGTGTTGTTGGATGCTTGTAACAGCCTCTGTTGAGGCCTCTGTGGATGAGTGTGTGCAGCCTCCAACCCAGACAGGATGACTATTGGGGAATACTCTACACCTTGCCCCCATGCTCAGTGGAGCCTATGCTAGATTAAGAAAATGGGAAAGCAAGTTGTGCCCCACAGGTTGTTGCTGGGGTAAGAGATAAAAGTCCGGTGTAGCATGCAAGTTGTTGGTGGGTTGTCACAGTGCTGAAGAGCACAAGCAAGCATGAGCAGGTGGTGCAAAGTTGGGTATCACCAAGCTACGCATGAAGTCTGAAAAGCCTGTGCAAGAGGTTGGGAGCTGTAGAGTAATGTGAGCAGTGCAATCATCTGTGGGGCCTTTTGTCTACAGGAATGTGCCCTGTCGACCGTAGAAGCCGAGGTAGCTCCAGTCAGTTTCTGCCATTTTGCTAATAGAGTGAAAGCCTTCCACCACAAGGACTGTGAGTGTTAAAACACTGAGCAACATGTCTGACACTAAAAAGTGAGCCCCGTCTCTGTGGTATTACCACTTTATTAAAATTGAGACCCTGAGGCAGGTGTCATCTTTTGTAACAGGCTGAGAATCCTGTCTTAACTACAGACCTCTCTAAGGACTCACAATAGCCCGAAATTTTGCTAATTTGGAGCCTTCCTGGGAGAAGTCCCATTTACTGCTCTTTATGCTTTACATATGATGTGCCAAACACCTGTGCTACACTTCATCTGAGCTTTATACTAAATCTCTCAGCCTTGAGTCATATATGGTAATCCTGCCATACTGCTATCACAACTGTGAGACTATGCAGTAATTCCAGCTATGCCTTCAATATTCAACACGCGAGCATGAGACCCCAGAGCAGTGGGCACTTGCTAGGTACACAATTTACATTCACATCACACTCTCTCTTCATTTTGAACCACTTAGGCCTCTTTCACACGGGCTACAAAACCGTGAAATTTTTTAGTAATGCAACATCTCTACAAAACACATGTATGTGAAGCTCATGGTTTCCAATGGATTCTTTCAGGCTACAAAACATCTCTCATGTAAAGGAACCAATTGGAAACCATGGGTTTCACATACATGCATTTTGTAGCGATGTCGCATCGCTAAAAAATCTCGCGATTTTGTAGCCTGTGTAAAAGAGGCCTTAGTTGATCCTCTGTAGAAACTCTGTTAGGCCTCATGTCCACGGGCGGATCGGATTCTGTTGGCAGGAGCCCGCAGCGAAATCCCACTCTGCCCACGGCCGAGGACATTATTTTACCTATTCTGGGTCTGTGCAACTCTTCTGCATCCCAGACGGATTTTCTTTCCTCTGCATGGCAGATGTGTTCTGGTGTGCCAGCACATATGCGCAGTAGGAGTTTTTCTTTATCGAGCTCCTGCTTTCCTGCGGGATTCGCGACACTTCTGCAGTGTCAGCTATGGGTGTGCCGCGGATTGGACAGCTTCTATTGACTACAATGGAAGCTGTCAGTGCAGGATCTGCAGAAAAACGGAGCATACTGCGATTTGTTTTCCGAACCAAAAGGTCCGTAAAACAAACCTGCATTCTTTAATTATTTTGCGGGCACCCATGCTTCCCTATGGGCGGCATGATTTGCGGGTGTCCAGTGCAGGTTCCGCAAATCAAACTCGCCCATGGACATGAGGCCTTACACCGGAGTTAAAGTGGATTGCTGGATTACAATTATCTAAGTTTATGAACATTATATCCTGTCCCTCCCCCTCCCTACATCCTGCAATGTAAATACCTGATCTGGCTTATTGTTTTTAGCTTCTATATTATGGTTGTTTTGAACTCTTTGGCTAACACTTACTAAAAAAGGAGCTTTTTATGTTAGTCTATGCAAAGAAGCCAGTTTGTGTTAACAAATAATTAAATTTATAACTTCTGATAGGGACCTGCGTGTCCCATTTTATGTTGCCTCTTCCAGGTCTTTCATCCTGATGTTTTGTAACCTGCATTGCTAATTTGAGATGTACAGTACACAATAAAATAATATTGATAACAAGAAGCATGAAGCATTGTGAAATAAGTAGCCCAACCTCCAATATGTATTATGCACTTGAGAGAAGTAAGTATAAACTAGATGAAGGGTGGAGTAACCTCTACAAGTCCACTTTACTTAGATTCATTTCTGAGTGTACCTGTAGACGTATCTGTTATTGGGTTCAAAGCTGAATTTATGTTTCCACCGACCATCCTCATACCCTTAGCAAAATTGTTACATTTTTTCAGGGTTTTGCCAATCCATTTTGTTTAATGTGTATTAGGAGCATATAGATTTGCCACAGAAATGGGAATGTTACTTATAATCCCTTTAATAAATAAGAAACTACCTTCAGGGTCTAATTGAGTCAAAGATGCTGTAGTACCAGAATTTGAAATAGGAATGTGGAAGGTTAGGGACTTTTCTGTTTTTCAAATGGGTTTGCTGGAAAAAGCAGATATGTGTTTTGTACTTGCGCAATATGGAGAAAATTGGCAACCTCTTTTTATAATGTTTCCCATTGTGCAAAACACAGTAGCAGTGCCCACATATGGTGCTTACACATAGTAAACTACATCTCCATTGGAGATCGTTCTCACTTTATTCAACAGTTTTCTGCTATACTAGCACATGAATTGCGACATTCTAGTAGCAGAATGTGTACATAAACACCTGGTGTATACAGCTTAATATGTATGTGGCTTTGTGGTTTTCTTTTTTTTCACTTCATTTCTTGGAATGTTTGGTCGTCTGCATCTTTCACCTGCACTGTAACTATGCGTATGATTACTCAAGTAGCATGTTGAGACTATTATCCATTTTATTTACTAGTTATATAGTCAGATATTCATACGCAGGAAAACCTGTTAAACAGTGCTGCAGTTTTATGACTTCCTAATGTATTCTGCCACCCGCTGTGATACTAAGACTGAGCTGTTGCTTTGTTAAACAGAGAATTGTTGTCATACTTAGAGAATTGTCGTTTTTCCTATCCTGAATGAATATTGGCACTATGAGTAAGAGCCAAACTTTTCAGGCTTGAAATGCGTATGGAGTTCTGTTTTTTATCTTTTGCTCCTGCATTGCCTTTTAATATCATGGAATAAAAGTTAAGTTTCATGCATGTTTTGGATACTGGAGGACATTTTTTGCTGTGACTTATCTGTAACTGGGGCAGTCACTCCCTTCCTTGCACTATGCATGTGATTACAATTTATGTTGGCGAGCAGGTCTGAAGCTAGTTTTGTGACACAAAGAATTGTTGTCATACTTAGGGAATTGTTCTTTTTTTTCCTATCCTGAATGAATATTACATGCAATGTTGTTATCTACACTTTAACAATGAGTTACTTACTGTAATTAAGTGAATCATTCAATAAAGTTTATCAGTTAACCAAAAACATATGAGGAAAAGATATTCACTTTTTATTTCAAGATGTTACATTTTTTTAAATTCTGTATATTGCTATACATGGCTGTTTTAAAGTGAGTTGGACCAGCGACTAAGCATTTTTTGTTAGTCTCCATAGTGTATATGTGTAGCCTTTTGGAGTAGCCATGGATATTGCACTTACTGTACCAATGGAAGTCTAAAATAGCATCTAGTCAATAAAAATAATCCATATATACATGCATAATATAAGAAGAAAAGATACATCAAGTTGAAGGCAGTGTTCTGTCAAATAAAGAAAAGAAGCAGTGAAAAACACAGCAAATGGGGACAAAGCAGAGAACCCTAGCAGAACAGAGTCATAATATGTGTGTTTTGTCAAGTTGACATAAAAAAAATTGTACCATTCTGCATGTTTATAAATGTTAACATATTCATAAAAGAATCCTACGGAAAGCTATAGTTCTGCAGATATGCAAAACGTCTTCTGTTGTGAGAAGAATAGTTTACATGCATTTGACATAATTTACAGTTTAACCTCTTCCTGCTGCAGCCATTTTTTTTAATCCTTGGGGGATGGGGGGAGGGGGTGCCAGGTTTCATCCACACTGTCCCAGAGCTTTGAACATTTTTTTTTTCCCCGTTGACACAGCCATTTGAGAGCCTGCTTTCTGCGGGGTACTTTGTTTTTTTCAACAACTTTTAAAATTTGGTTGAAAGTGGAAGAAAAAATGCAATTGCAGCTTTTTTTTTTGAAGGGAGGAGTTGTTTTGACAGTGTTCACTGACACGATAACTTTATATTATGGTTTAGTACAATTATGACAATACCAATTTTATATAGTTTTGGTTATGAAACTTCTTTCAGTTGCTATATTCCGAGACCCATAACTTAATTTTTCCATAGAAGGTACACTGTGAGGATGTGTTTTTTGCAGACCTAAATGTAGTTCTTATGTGTACCATTCTGAGGTACATGTGACATTTTGATAACTTTTTATTTTTTGGGCTGCAAGGTGACAAAAACAGCAATTTTGGAATTGCATATATTTTTTATTTATGATGTTTACCAAGAAGGCTGAATTAGTTTATTAGTTCACACTTTTATGCGACACCAATTACAGTTATTTTTCTATAGTTTTTTTTTAATGCAAAGAACAGCAAAGGTTTTTTTTTTACTGTTCATTTTTAAACACAGTTTTTTACCTTTTTTAAATGTGGTACTTGAACAAGCAATCTTTTGACCGCTTGTACAATACACTGTAATACTTTAGAATTGCAATAGATTATTTCAGTGAATCATACTATTAGAAATATTACCATGAGAGGCCTGGAGGTCTTCACTATACTCGTCTGCCAAGATGATCATTCAGCATTGCACAGGAGACAGTTGAGGAACAAAGGGAACACAATTTCTCTGTCTAACTACGTAGATGCACATTTCAGCAATGGCCATAGAATCTAAGACCCCAATTACACTGAAAGATTATCGCTCAAACGACAGTTTGAGTTACAGTTTTGAGTGATCTTTGCATAGTCTATAGTAGCTAATTAGCTACTAAAAAGTTATACAGGCGGAGCAGGACACTGCTGCTATCACTCGGCAAACAATACAGCTGTTTTGCATAAGCAAACTGCTGCATTGTTCTCTGTGCTTACAGCTCGTGCCCTGCTGTAAACTACCAGTGGGACATGAGCTGAAAGAATCCTATCAGCACTGCTGACTGAGATGACACCCTGCACCGCTGATAGGGGTTCATCGCTCGAATCTAGAAAATTAGAATTGAGCTAGGAACGAAACGTTTACGAAAACTGCATGGTGTTTGCATTTAGACACAATGGTTATCGCTCAAAAGATGGCTTCCAGCAAAATTTGCGTGAGAATTGTCGTGTCTAAATGGGCCTTAAGGTGTTAGATGGCTGTGTATCAGCTGCATGAGACAGCCAGCACTCATGCATATGGGACCAGCTTTGCTTCCATTATGACGTAAATATATGTTAAATGTGTGGAAGGGTAAAAAAGAAAGTCTGATCTTCTGGTATAGATACCTGAGAGAAAATCATTTTGGAGAAGTGTTCTTAAAATAGCACTCATTTGCATGATGATAGAGCTGTAAAAACTGCTTAACCTCTTAGTGATGGCTCTAAAGTGTTTTTACGTCCTACTGCTGCAGGATGTGTATGGAGGAAGATAGGCCCGCTATCTCCCTCCATACAGCGCGGCCGTCAGCTGTTTATTACAGCTGACACCTGCGGGCAATAGCTGTAATCGGCTGTGCGGCCAATCGCGGCTATTAACCCTTTTAATGCCCCTGTCAATTCTGACAGTGGCATTTAAATCCCCCGAATGATGTTCAGGGGTCCCATACGGCCTCCCCGCGTTGAGATCGGGGGAGCCGTGCAGGTGTCATGGCAGCCGGGGGTCTTCTGAAAGGCCCCAGGGCTGCCTTAGCAGACTGCCTATCAAGCCATTCCCGTGGAGTGGCTTGTTAGACTGCCTGTCAAAAAGCAGTATGACGTAATGCTATACTATTAAAAAAAAAAGTAATCAAAGTTAAAAAAAAACCTTTTGCCATATTTGCAATAAAAAAAAGTAAATTGTATGCAATAATGGTACTATCAGAAACGAAAGAACGTACCGCACAAAATGAGCCCTCACTCAACTATGTCAACAGAAAAATAAAAAAGTTATTGTGCGCAGAAAATAGACACAGAAAATAATTTTAAAAAATTAAATATCTTAAAAAAAAATACAAGTAGTACAGCAAAAAAAACCCCACTATATAAGTTTGGTATCATAGTAATTGTACGGACCCACAAAATAAAGTTATCATGTCATTATTGTTGCAGTTTGTGCGCCGTAGAAACAAAATGCACTGAAAGATGGTGGAATGTCGTTTTTTTTCCATTTCTCTCCGCACATTTTTTAAAAGTTTTTCAGTACATTATATGGTACAATAAATAGTACGATTGAAAAATACAACTCGTCCCACAAAAAACAAGCCCTCATACAGCGACGTTGATGGATAAATAAAGGAGCTACAATTTTTTAAAAGGGAGGAAAAAACGAAAATGGAAAAAAGCAAAAAAGCTCCGTCACTAAGTGGTTAAACCTGTTTGGCAGTAAAATTTACTTATGACACCAGCATGCTAAGCAAAGAATCATTCACATGAATGACAGTGGGCCGAGAATGTATTCCAGTAGAATAAATCTTTTTATTCCTAAAAACAGAGGTTGTCCAGATAATCTATGACTATAGATGAGCGAGCGCACTCGTCCGAGCTTGATGCTCGTTCGAGTATTAGGGTGTTCGAGATGCTCGTTACTCGAGACGAGCACCACGCGGTACTCGACTCCATTACATTTCCTTCCCTGAGAAATTTGCGCCCTTTTCTGGTCAATAAAAAGACAGGGAAGGCATTACAACTTCCTCCTGTGACGTTCCAGCCCTATCCCACCCCCTGCAGCGAGTGGCTGACGAGATCAAGTGACCCCCAAGTATTTAAATCAGCCCCGCCCGCGGCTCGCCACAGACACACACTGGGGGAGATCAGGGAAAGTGCTGCTGCTGCTGTTGCTGGTTTAGGGAGAGTGTTAGCGTCTACAAGAACCCCAACAGTCCTTCTTAGGGCCACAGCTCACCTAGTGCACTACTGTTGTGGGTGCTGGGAGTTGTTTGCCTTTTTTTTTTTTTGGTATATCGGGCGTGCAGCCCCATAACAGCTATAGCGTTCTCAGGCTGCAGTCTGTACTAAGTAGTATAGGGGAAGTATTGGTGAGGCAGGGACAGTGGTAGTGTGGAATCCTGTCTACCTGTGCATTTAACTCAGTGGTTTCTGGGAGTTGTAGTACCTCAGCATTGCACTGCAAGGCATCAGTTCAGCCTTCAGTGTCATTTTTTGCTGGGTGCAGTTAGTGTGACGTAAGCGCTCTCTGCCTCCAAGTGCACGTTTAAAAAGCACTAATATTTTTCTCCGCTCTGTGTTACCAGACAGCTGCCGGCACAGTGTACGGTGCCAGACAGCCATAGAGGGAGAGTCCAATACACGCTCCCTTGCCTGCATTGCATTGGAAAAAACTAATTTCAAAAAAGGAATCATTTTGTACGGCAGCTTGTAACCCAGTGCACATTACTGCGTGGCCTGTGGGACTTGAGGTGAATCTCAACTGCATAGTGCACTGCAAGGCCTCAGTTCAGCCTTCAGTGTCATTTTTTGCTGGGGGCAGTTAGCGTAATGTAAGCTTTCTCTGCCTCCAAGTGCACGTTTAAAAAGCACTAATATTTTTCTCTGCTGTGTTACCTGACAGCTGCCGGCACAGTGTACGGTGCCAGACAGCCATAGAGGGAGAGTCCAATACACGCTCCATTGCCTGCATTGCACTGGAAAAAACTAATTTTAAAAAAGGAATCCTTTTGTACGGCAGCTTTTAACCCAGTGCACATTACTGCGTGGCCTGTGCGACTTGAGGCGAATCTCAACTGCATAGTGCACTGCAAGGCCTCAGTTCAGCCTTCAGTGTCATTTTTTGCTGGGGGCAGTAGTGTAATGTAAGCGCTCTCTGCATCCAAGTGCACGTTTAAAAAGCACTAATATTTTTCTCCACTCTGTGTTACCAGACAGCTGCCGGCGCAGTGTACGGTGCCAGACAGCCATAGAGGGAGAGTCCAATACACGTTCCATTGCCTGCATTACATTGGAAAAAAACTAATTTTAAAAAAGGACTCCTTTTTTACGTCTGCTTGTAACCCAGTGCACATTACTGCGTGGTCTGTGGGACTGGAGGTGAATCTCAACTGCATAGTGCACTGCTAGTCCTGCTTGCATCCTTCTTTATAATTTATTTCTGGCTTCATTTAGCGTTATATTACCGCTGGCAGCCAGCAACTGCGCGGCAATAATTCACAAACATTTTTACACTGCTCTGTCTCTGCTCGATTCTTAATCCAGCAAGTGAGGGTGTGGGCATAGGCCGAGTTCCTGGTCCAGGTGAATCACAGCTGGCTGCTGCAGGAGTAGGAGAGAGGACAGTTTCTGGGGTCCCCAGCTTCATATCGCAATTTTTGGGTCCACGTCGTAGACCTTTATTAAAAACCGAGCAGTGTGAGCAGGTCCTGTTGTGGATGGCAGAAAGTGCATCCAGCAATCTATCGACCACCCAGTCTTCTACACCGTCCACTGCTGCAACTCTGAATCCTCTGGCTGCTGCTCCTCCTTCCTCCCAGCCTCCTCACTCCATGAAAATGACACATTCTGAGGAGCAGGCAGACTCCCAGGAACTGTTCTCGGGCCCCTGCCCAGATTGGGCAGCAATGGTTCCTCTCCCACCGAAGGAGTTTGTCGTGACCGATGCCCAACCTTTGGAAAGTTCCCGGGGTCCGGGGGATGAGGCTGGGGACTTCCGGCAACTGTCTCAAGAGCTTTCAGTGGGTGAGGAGGACGATGACGATGAGACACAGTTGTCTATCAGTGAGGTAGTAGTAAGGGCAGTAAGTCCGAGGGAGGAGCGCACAGAGGATTCGGAGGAAGAGCTGCTGGACGATGAGGTGACTGACCCCACCTGGTGTGATAAGCCAACTGAGGACCGGTCTTCAGAGGGGGAGGCAATTGCAGCCGCAGGACAGGTTGGAAGAGGCAGTGGGGTGGCCACGGGTAGAGGCAGGGCACGAGCGAATAATCCACCAGCTGTTTCCCAAAGCACCCCCTTGCACCAAGCCACCGTGCAGAGGCCAAGGTGCTCTAAGGTGTGGCAGTTTTTCACGGAGACGCCGGACGACCGACGAACAGTGGTGTGCAAGGTTTGTTGAGCCAAGATCAGCCGGGGAGCCGCCACCACCAGCATGCGCAGGCATATGATGGCCAAGCACCCCACAAGGTGGGACGAAGGCCGTTCACCGCCTCCAGCTTGTGCCACTGCTTCTCCCCCTGGGCCCCAACCTGCCACTGAGATCCAACCGCCCTCTCAGGACACAGGCATGACCGTCTTCTGGCCTGGACCCACACCCTCAGCTCCGCTGTCCTCGGCCCCATCCAGCAATGTCTCTCAACGCAGCGTCCAGCTGTCGCTAAGAGAATCGTTGAAGCGAAAGCGCAAATACGCCGCCACGCACTCGCACCCTCAAGCTTTTAATGTGCACATAGCCAAATTGATCAGCCTGGAGATGCTCCCCTACAGGCTGGTGGAAACTGAGGCGTTCAAAAACATGATGGCGGCGGCAGCCCCGCGCTACTCAGTCCCCAGTCACCACTATTTTTCACGGTGTGCCGTCCCAGCCCTGCACTACCACGTCTCACCAACTCGGTTACTGCCAAGGTCCACTTAACAACAGACACGTGGACAAGCACAGGCGGGCAGGGCCACTATATCTCCCTGACGGCACATTGGGTGAATTTAGTGGAGGCTGGTACCGAGTCAGAGCTGGGACCGCTCATGTACTACCCACCCCCAGAATTGCGGGCCCTAGATCGGTGTTGGTATCTGCGGCGGTGTATGCAACCTCCACTAAACCTTCCTCCTCCAACGCAAACTCTACCTCGCAATCAAGACTTGTCAGCAGCAGCACGTCGCCAGCAGTCGGTGTCGCGCGGCGCGGCAGCACAGCGGTGGGCAAGCGTCAGCAGGTCGTGCTGAAGCTAGTCAGCTTAGGAAGGAGGGGGCACACGGCCCATGAACTGTTGCACGGTTTGACAGAGCAGACCGACCGCTGGCTTTCGCCACTGAGCCTTCAACCGGGCATGGTCATGTGTGACAATGGCCGTAACCTGGTGGCGGCTCTGCAGCTCGGCAGCCTCACGCACGTGCCATGCTTGGCTCACGTTTTTTATTTGGTGGTTCAGCGGTTTCTGAAAGGCTACCCACACTTGTCAATAAGGCAAAAAAGAAATATGGGCTCACCTCACCAGCAGTATCTTCCAGTGTTGCAGGGAGATCTGAGATTTAACAGGAGCTCCGTCCTCAAGCAGCTGACGGCAAACGGCTAAATTCCATATAAATAAAAATAGAAGTGGAGAGGAGCTGCTACCGTTAAAAAAATTTCATTCTTTAGGGCGAGCACCCACTGGCCTTTTTTTACCTGCGTTTTGCGTTTTTCCTGCACAGGCATAGAGATAACATGTGTTCCTGTCCACTGGCGTTTTTTTTGCGTTGCGTTTGCGTTTTTAACATAGGAACTGTCAGTTGCATATGTGTTCTTATTTTTCTCCATGGAAATTAATGGAAAAGCCGCGAAAACGCCGCGAAAACGCCGTGAAAAACGCCGCGAAAAACGCGCAGAAAAATCGCGGGAAACGCGGCGAAAACGCTGCGTTTTTTCCCGCGGAAAACGCAAACGCCAGTGGGTGCTCGCCCTTATTAAGTAAAAAAAGCATACAGCTCACAGGTTCGCGCTGAACGCGTTTCGGCTATAGTAGCCTTTATCAACAGCAATGAGGTATGAAATACACAAGACCTTTATAGACAAAACAAATTAAAATCAAAGAAGCAATACCTGTGTGTGCTAGCTTGTCAGGAGGAGAGATGGCTTGTCAGACCTCCTCGGCAAGGTGCGCCGGGTCAGCGCACATTTCCGCAAGTCCAACACGGACGCTGCCACCCTGCAGCATCGGTTTAATCTGCCAGTGCACTGACTGCTTTGCGACGTGCCCACACGGTATAACTCTACGCTTCACATGTTGTCCCGGCTGTATGAGCAGAGTAGAGCTACAGTGGAATACCAACTCCAACATGGGCGTCGAAGTGGGAGTCAGCCTCCTCAATTCTTTACAGAGGAGTGGGCCTGGATGGCAGATATCTGCCAGGTCCTTGGAATCTTTGTGGAGTCCACCCTGATGGTGAGCGGCGATGCTGCAATCATTAGCGTCACCATTCCCCTGCTATGCCTCTTGAGAAGTTCCCTGCAAAGCATAAAGGCTGATGCTTTCCGGCGGAAACGGAGGCGGGGGAAGACAGTATGTCGCTGGATAGTCAGAGCACCCTCATGTCTATATCTCAGCGTGTGGAGGAGGAGGAGGAGGGGGAGGAGCCTGAGAAGGAAGAGACAGCTGGGTCCACTGCAGAGGGTGCCCACGCAGCTTGCCTCTCATCCATTCAGCGTGTATGGCCTGAGGAGGAGGAGGAGGAGGAGCATACTCAAAGGGATCATCCTAGTGAGGACAGCCATATGTTGCGTCCAGGTACCCTGGCACACATGGCTGACTTTATGTTAGCATGCCTTTCTCGTGACCCTCGTGTTAGACGCATTCTGGCCACTACGGATTACTGGGTGTACACGCTGCTTGACCCACGGTATAAGGAGAACCTTTCCACTCTCATTCCCGAAGAGGAAAGGGGTTTGAGAGTGATGCAATACCACAGGGCTCTGGTGGACAAACTGATGGTAAACTCCCCATCTGACAGCGCTAGTGGCAGAAGGCGCAGTTCCGAGGGCCACGTAGAAGGGCAGGTGCGGAGATCAGGCAGCATGTTCAGCGCAGGCAGGGGAACACTCTCCAAAGCCTTTGCCAGCTTTATGGCTCCCCAGCAAGACTGTCTCACACCTCCCCAGTCCAAGCTGAGTCGGAGGGAGCACTGTAAGAAGATGGTGAGGGAGTACGCAGCCGATCGTACCACTGTCCTCCGTGACGCCTCTGCTCCGTACAACTACTGGGTGTCAAAGCTGGACAGGTGGCCCGAACTCGCGCTGTATGCCCTGGAGGTGTTGGCGTGCCCTGTGGCTAGCGTCTTGTCAGAGAGGGTGTTTAGTGCAGCTGGGGGAATCATCACGGACAAGCGTACCCGCCTGTCAACTGACAGCGCAGACAGGCTTACACTCATAAAGATGAACAAAGCCTGGATTTCCCCAGACTTCTCTTCTCCACCAGCGGACAGCAGCGCCACCTAAAGAACTTTGTCAATCTGTGTATGGTATTCGTCCTCCACCTCCGGCTCCTCCTCCTGAAACCTCTCGTAATCACCGCGAATGGGCAATTTTTCTGTGGGCCAAAAGGCTCATATAACTTTTCTAAATAATATTTATCTGTTTCAATTCTCATTAAAGCATTGAAACTTCCACCTGAACCTATTGTTTTTGGGACTGGGCTGCCTCCAGGCCTAGTTAAAAATTAAGCCACAGTACGCTAAGCGATTAATGGGTTTCACCTGCCCTTTGGGTTGGGCATGGGCAATTTTCTGGGGTACATTTCTACTGTCGGTACAACAATTTTTCCGGCCCTCGCCTACAATGTAATCCAAGTAATTTTTATGGGCTTCGCCTGCACTCATGGTACACCACTGTGTCTGGGGTTGGCCTACACATTTGCTACAGAAATGTAACTCTGTTCTGCCTACCTATACTTCTGCCAGAGTAATGCTACAGGGGTCTGACTATATTTCAGCAACAGAAATGTTACTTCGGTCTGCCGATACTTCTGCTCCTGAAATGTTAACTTGGTTGGTGTATACTGCTACTACTGTAATTTTACTAATACTGGGCTCTGCCCATAATGCTTCAACGGAAATGTTACTGGGGCAGGTCTATACTGCTATAACAGAAATGTAACTAATAGTGGGCTTTGCCCATACTGCTTCTACGTTGCTGTTGCTGGGGCCTGTCTATACTCCTACTACTGAAATCTTACCAATACTACGCTCTCCCTACACTGCTGCCAGGGAAATGTGAATCTGCTGCTTTGTCCATACTGCTTCTACGTTGCTGTTGCTGGGGCCTGACTATACTCCTACTACTGAAATCTTACCAATACTATGCTCTCCCTACACTGCTGCCAGGGAAATGTGAATCTGCTGCTTTGCCGATACTGCTTCTACGTTACTGTTACTGGGGTCTGTCTATACTGATACTACTGAAATGTTACTGGGGTCTGTGTATACTGCTGCAAATGAAATGTTAGTGGGGTCTGTCCTCACTGCTGCCAATGAAATGTTACAGGGGTTTGTGCATACTCTTACCGCTGAAATGTTACTAATTCTCGGCTCTGCCTATACTGCTGCTACTGCAATGTTACAGGGTAGTGGAATCGTAGGCTTCCCAAAAACATGATGGTGGCGAGGCCAAGCTACTAGGTTCCACAGGTGCGACAACTTTTCAGCGACGCGGTCACTGGGAAGGTGCATATAACCATGGACACGGGGACAGGACACGTACTGCCTCAAAAACTTTCCCGTCCTCCTCCTCCAACTATGTAAAAATTTTCTTGGCCGAAGCCCACCTGCATTTAATCTGACGTTACCTCAGCTGTGCTGGGCAATGCAATGGGATATATTTATGTACCGCCGGTGGCTTCCTGGGACCCACCCATGCTGTCGGTCCACACGGAGTTGTAACTGCATGTGTCTACTTATAAAAAACCCCAGTCTGACTGGGGCATACAGTGTGGGCCGAAGCCTACCTGTATTTAATCAGACGTTAGCTTTGCTGTCCAGGGCACTGCAATGGGATTTATTTCTGTACCGCCGGTGTCTTCCTGGGACCCACCCATGCTTTCGGTCCACACGGAGTTGTAACTGCATGTGTCTACTTATAAAAAACCCCAGTCTGACTGGGGCATGCAGTGTGGGCCGAAGCCTACCTGTTTTTAATCTGATGTTAGCTCTGCTGTCCAGGGCACTGCAATGGGATTTATTTATGTACCGCCGGTGGGTTCCAGGGAGCCACCCATGCTGTCGGTCCACAGGGACTTCACATTAGTGAGTTGTACCTGCCTGTGTCTATGTATTAAAAACCCCGGTCTGACTGGGGAATGCAGTGTGGGCCAAAGCCCACCTGTATTTAATCTGACGTTGCCTCAGCTGTGCTGGGCACTGCAATGGGATATATTTATATACCGCCGGTGGGTTTCAGGGAGCCACCCATGCTGTCGGTCCACAGGGACTTCACATAGGGGATTTGTACCTGCCTGTGTCTATGTATTAAAAACCCCGGTCAGGTTGGGCATGCAGTGTGGGCCGAAGCCCACCTGCATTTAATCTGACATTACCTCAGCTGTGCTGGGCAATGCAATGGGATTTATTTATGTACCGCTGGTGGCTTCCTGGGACCCTCTCATGCTGTCGGTCCACACGGACTTCACAATAGGGAGTTGTACCTGCCTGTGTCTACTTATAAAAAACCCCAGTCTCACTGGGGCATGCAGTGTGGGCCGAAGCCCACCTGCATTTAATCTGATGTTAGCTCTGCTGTCTCATTGCTTCTGTATAGCATTGTGGGCTATCGCCCCGCCCCTTTTAAAGAGGGTCGCTGCCTGGCCCTGCCAACCCTCTGCAGTGTGTGCCTCCGGTTCCTCCTCATGGCTGACGCACTTATAAATAGACATGAGGGTGGTGTGGCTGTGTGGCATGAGGGCAGCTGAAGGCTGCGCAGGGACACTTTGGTGACTTCAATGGGGTTCGTTACTCGAAATCAGCATCGTGGAAAGTTCGACACGAGCACCCGAGCATTTTGGTGCTCGCTCATCTCTATCTATGACCTATTGGAATATCATTTTAACTGGACTTTTCCTTTTAAAAGTCTGTGTTTTAAAGCTGTGGGATGTCAAGGATGTTGAAACATGTTTTACACAGTGAATTATACTGATATTTATTTTATGAATTATATTACATTTCTGCTTTTTTAAGGTCTCAAAAAATCATGACATAGTGATCATGGGAGATTTTAACCATCCAGACATTTGTTGGGAATCTCTCTCAGGTAAAAGTAATGGATCCAACAAATTCCTATCCGCTCTTGCTGGCAACTTTATCTTCCAAAAGGTAGAAGAGAAAACAAGGTGATCTGCTATCCTGGACCTAATTCTTACCAACAGGGAGGGAATGGTTGAGAAAGTAAGGGTGGCTGGGTCCTTAGGAGGCAGTGACCATGCTATTTTTGAATTTTGGATAAAAAGGGGAGGAAGACCTGAGAAAACTCTGACCTCAAGGTTGGATTTCAGAAAGGCAGATTTTAATGGACTCAGAAAGAGGGTAGGAAGAATTCAATGGCTGGATGTTCTTTAGGACATAAATGTTCAAGAAGGTTGGGAAATGTTGTGAAATGAGATTCTCAAAGCACAATCATTAACAAAACCTAAAAGAAGGAAGGATTGGAAGCATTTAGAGAGACCAGGATAGATGAACTTGCACACATGTTAAAGGAAGAAAAATATGTTTATCAAATGGAAAGAGGGTGGAATATCTAAAGAAGAATATAATGCAGACTGTAGAAACTGAAGGGCAAGTGTCAGAAAAGCTAAAGCTAATAATGAATTGAGGCTTGCAACAGAGGCCAAACGCAATAAAAAAAGGATTTGGGGGGGTATGTCAAAACCAAAAGAAAAGTCAAAGATGCTATTTGGATGCTTATAAGATGAAAATGGTGAATTGATTAAGAATGATGTTGAGAAGGACAAACTTTTAAATTCCTATTTTATATCTGTTTTCTCTCAGAAAGTAGATGGAACATTAACTGATCTTCCCTGTGCTATTGGGGAAATAAAATAATGCAGGCTATCTATAAGCAGAGAGATGGTGAGGGAACCATCTTAATGGGGAGGGTGCAGATGTGCTGGGGGAGAAGATGGCTAGAAGGCTGGAGGAGTGTTTAAACTAGGGACTGGGGGGGGGGTAAAATGAGAAATAGTGGGGTAGCCAGTGTAGCTAGCGACCTGGGTCAAAGAGATGGGAATGGGGGTCGAGCAGGGGGGGGGGGGGGTAGTACAGTTAGAACTGTGAGGTCAGACATTAGCATGTATAGCAACAAAACGAATTTAAAGAACCAAAATAACGATATCAATTGTATGACCACAAATGCACGAAGTCTGATTGGTAAAGTGGATGAGCTTGAAGCAAGAATGACTGGTGAAAGTTATGATATAGTTGGAATAACGGAAACATGGCTTGATGATAAGTGCGATTGGGCGGCAAATTTACAGGGGTACAATCTCTTCAGAAGAGACCGAAGGAACCAGAAAGGGGAAGGGGTATGTCTGTACGTCAAATCGAACTTAAATCCGAGACTACGGGAGGATATAGGTGTAGAAGACGAACAGGTGGAATCTCTGTGGGTAGAAATAAAGGGAGAAAAAAAATAACAAAATCTTGATATGGGTTTTCTATAGACCACCAAAAGTAGCAGAAGAAATAGAAAACTTACTATTAAGGCAGATAGAAGAAGTGTCAAACTGCAACGAAGTAATTATCATGGGGGACTTTAATTATCCGGACATAATATGGGAAAATGAGACCTGCAAATCTCTCAGGGGTGATAAGTTCTTGAGAGTAATTAAAGATAATTTTGTGAACCAACTTGTGCAGGAACCAACGAGAGGGAGGGCCATTCTGGACTTAGTACTAACTAACAAACCTGACCGAATAAAGGGGGTACAGGTTGAGGGGGACTTGGGGAACAGTGACCACAATATAATCAACTTCCAGCTTTCATTCAATAAGAAGCCTTATCAGGGAGCGACAAAGAAACTAAACTTTAGTAAAGCAAAATTTGATGAGCTTAGAACAACTATCGGTAACATTAATTGGGACAACATCCTCAAAAATATCAGTACAGAGGAGAAATGGGAAAAGTTTAAAAGGATCCTATTCACCTCATGTGAGCAGTTAATTCCCTTTAAAAATAAAAGAATCTCAACTAAAAGGAAACCAATGTGGCTCGACAAGACGGTAAGAGGGGCAATAAACGAAAAAAAGAAAGCGTTCAAACTACTAAAGCAAGAAGGCAGCGAAGAAGCGCTAAAATCGTACAGGGAAAAAAACAAAATATGCAAAGATAGAATCAAAATTGCCAAAGAGGAGGCGGAAAGACGGATCGCCAAGGAGAGCAAAAACAACCTGTAACTATTTTTCAACTATATTAACAGCAAAAGGATTTGCAGGGAGAGCACTGGCCCTTTAACAAATAACGCAGGGGAAATCATTGATGATGATGGAGGGAAGGCAAATCTATTAAATAGTTTCTTTTCAAGCGTATTCACAAACGAAAAGGAAATGCCACACGAGATACAGGGGAATAAAATAAATATGTAATACCTAACGCAAGGGGAAGTGCGGAACCGATTAAGGAAGATTAAAATTGATAAATCGCCAGGCCCAGATGGAATACACCCAAGGGTACTAAGGGAACTAAGTGCTGAGTTAGCTAGGCCACTATACCTAATATTTGTAGACACTATCAAGACCGGTGTTGTACCATTGGATTAGCGCATTGCCAACGTGGTTCCAATTTACAAAAAGGGGACCAAAAGTGAGCCTGTTAACTACAGGCCAGTAAGTTTCACTTCAGTAATGGGAAAAATTTTCGAGGGGATTCTGAGAGACGCCATCGATGAGTACCTCAAGGAGAACGAGGGAATAACTCCTCACCAGCATGGATTCATGAAGGGTCACTCATGTCAGACAAATCTGATCAGTTTCTACGATGAAGTAAGCTCTAAGCTGGACCTGGGAGAATCTATTGATCTCGTATATCTGGACTTCTCTAAAGCCTTTGACACCGTGCCGCATAATAGGCTAATATACAAAATGAGACAGCTCGGATTGGGTGAAAACGTGTGTAATTGGGTAAAAAATTGGCTCAATGATGGAAAGCAGAGGGTGGTAATTAGAGATGAGCGAACGTACTCGTAACGAGTACTTACGCACCCGAGTACAGCCATTTTCGAGTACTTCAGTACTCGGGCGTAAAGATTCGGGGGGCGCCGGGGGGCTGGGAGAGGCGCGGCGGTGCGGGGGGGAGCAGCGGGGAACAGGGGGGAGCCCTCTCTCTCTCCCTCTCCCCCCCACTGCTACCCCCCGTGCCGCCACGGCGCCCCCCGAATCTTTGCGCGCGAGTACTGTTGTACTCGAAAATGGCGGTGCTCGGGTGCGTAAGTACTCGTAACGAGTACGTTCGCTCATCTCTAGTGGTAATAAATGGTTCGTACTCTGATTGGGCCACCGTCACTAGTGGGGTACCACAGGGCTCAGTATTAGGCCCCATTCTGTTCAATATATTTATCAACGACCTGATAGAGGGGCTGCACAGCAAAATTTCAATATTTGCAGATGACACAAAATTATACAATATAATTAACGCAACGGAGGACAATGTAAAGCTACAAACGGACCTGGATAAGCTGGGGGCTTAGGCAGAAAAATGGCAAATGAAGTTCAATGTGGATAAATGTAAGGTTATGCACATGGGCAGCAAGAATGGATGTTACCAATATACACTTAATGGGGCACTGCTAGGGAAAAGTGATATGGAAAAAGACCTGGGGGTACTAGTGGATTGTAGACTAAACTGGAGTAACCAATGCCAATCAGCTGCTGCAAAGGCAAATAAAGTTTTGGGATGCATTAAAAGAGGTATAGGGGAGAAGGACGAGAACATTATCCTTCCACTAGTCAGGCCCCACATGGAATACTGTGTACGGTTCTTGTCACCGGTGCTCAGGAAAGATTTTACAGTATTGAAGGGGGTTCAAGGAAGAGCGACTAAACTAATACATGGAATGAAGTGATTGGAATACCCAGAGAGGCTATCAAAATTGGGACTATTTACTCTAGAAAAAAGAAGGTTAAGGGGCGACCAAATAACCATGTATAAGTACATGAGGTGACAATACAAGGATCTCTCCCATGATCTGTTTATATCCAGGACTACGACGGTAACAAGAGGGCATCCGCTACGCTTAGAAGAAAGCAGGTTTCATCACCAACATAGAAAAGGTTTCTTTACTGTTAGAGCAATTAGACTGTGGAACTCTCTGCCTGAGGACGTAGTGATGGCAAAATCCATAGAGCAGTTTAAAAAGGGACTTGACGTCTTTCTGGAGAGGAAGGATATTATAGGATATAAATCCTAGTTTAATTGTTAATCCGGGTATACAGGCAGGTAGGAACTATTAGGGGTTGATCCAGGGATTAGTCTGATTGCCATTAGGGAGTCGGGAAGGAATTTTTTCCCCAAAAGGGCTAATTGGCTTTTGCTCTTGGGGTTTTTCACCTTTCTCTGGATCAACAAAACAGGAGGCTAACAGGCTGGACTAGATGGACATTGTCTTCATTCAGCCTTACGAACTATGTTACTATTTAACCCTTAGATAACTTAAAGGGGTTGTCTCGCGGCAGCAAGTGGGGTTATACAGTTCTGTATGGCCATATTAATGCACTTTGTAATATACATTGTGCATTAAATATGAGCCGTACAGAAGTTATTCACTTACCTGCTCCGTTGCTGGCGTCCCCGTCTCCATGGCTCCGTCTAATTCCGATGTCTTCTGGCATTTTTAGACACGCTTGCGCAGTCCGTGCTTCTGCCTGGTGAATGGGGCCGCTCGTGCCGGAGAGCTGGTCACCGCGTCGTCATCGTAGCTCCGCCCCGTCACGTGTGCCGGTTCCAGCCAATCAGGAGGCTGGAATCAGCAATGGACCGCAAAGAGCCCATGGTGCACCATGGGAGAAGACCCGCGGTGCACCATGGGAGAAAACCGCAGTGCATCCCTGGGAAAGGACCGGCGGCTATCTTGGGAGAAGAATTTTATATGTTCATATTTCATCACATCGGTGAGTAGCAAGCGGTTTAAAAACTGCTTTAAAATGGTATTTTATGCCGGGGGGGGGGGGGGGGGGGTGACAGGGGGAATGGGCTAATGTAAAATTTTGATGTTTTGCCTCGGGACAACCCCTTTAAATTAATTCAATTCTCAAGGTCCAAATGAATTACAGCCTAGAATACTGAAGAAAGCAGGTAATTGCTGATCCACTCGCTATAATCTTTGAAAATTCCTGGAGAACAGGAAAAGTCTTCAAAAAAGGGAAGAAGGTGGATCCAGGAAACTACAGGCCTATGAGCCTGGTTTCTATACTGGGAAAGATCTTTGAACAAATTATTAAACAGCATGTATGCAAGTACTTAGATGAAAATGGAGTGATTAACCAGAGCCAGCATGGGTTTGTAACAAACAAGTCATGCCAGACTAATCTAATTCCCTTCCTTGACAGAATCACCGACTGGATTAATCAGAGAAATGCGGTGTATATAGTATATCTTGATTTTATTAAAGCATTTGACAAAGTATCTCATACCATACTTATTGAAAAATGACCAAACATGGGATTGACAAGGCAACTGTTAGTTGGATTCACAACTGGCTGAGTGATTGTATTCAAAGAGTGGTCATAAATGGCTGCACATCCAAGTGGAAAAATGTTTCAATTGGGGTATCACAAGGCTCTGTCCTAGGCCCAGTGTTGTTCAACATTTTTATAAATGATCTGGAGGAGGGAATTGATGGGAAACTGATCAAATTTCTAGACGACACAAAGCTAGAAGGGATAGCTAACACTAGGGAAGAGAGAGAGACTATTCAAAAAGATATAGAAAAGCTTTAACAATGCGCGGCGACTAACAGAATGGTATTTAACAAAAAGAAATGCAAAGTCCTACATCTGGACAAGAAAAATGAAAAAAACACATACAGAATGGTAGGAATTGGGCTAAGCAGCAGCACATGTGAAAAAGACTTGGGTATACTAATAGATCATAGACTGAACGTGAGTCAAAAATGTGATGCAGCAGACAAAAAGGCAAATACAATTCTGGGATGTATTAAGAGAAGCATAGATACTAGATCACGTGAGGTAATTAGTCCCCCTCTACTCTTCCTAATTTAGACCTCATCTGGAATACTGTGTCCAGTTCTGGGCACTCCACTTTAAAAAAGACATCGACAAACTGCAGCAAGTTCAGAAAAGAGTTACCAAGATGGTGAGCGGTCTGCAAATCATGTCCTATGAGGAAAAGTTAAAGGATTTGGGAATGTTTAGCTTGCAAAAAAGAAGGCTGAGAGAGGACTTCATAGCTAACTACAAATATCTGAAGGGCTGTCACAGTGCAGATGGATCAGCCCTATTCTCATTTGCACAAGAAAAGACTAGAAGCAATGGGAGGAAACTGAAATGGAGGAGACACAAATTAGATATTAGAAAAAAATTTCTGTCTATGAGGGTGATCAATGAGTGGAAAAGATTACCACGGGAGGGAATGAGTTCTCCTTCAATCGAAGTGTTCAAACAAAGGCTGGACAAATATCTGTCTGGGATGATTTAGTGAATCCTGCACTGAGCAGGGGGTTGGACCAGATGACCCTGCAGATCCCTTCCAACTCACCCATTCTATGATAGCAGTGAAAACTGGTGCTTGTGCACTTCTTTCATCTTAATCTGGTGGCTGGGATCTCAGGAGTGCACGCAAACTACTTATGGCCCCAGCCGTCAGCTATCATTGTATCCTGCCATCACTTTCCATAGAAGTAGTGGTCTGTTTCCCTGGCAATGAGCAGCAAACAACCGGCAATGAGCAGCAAACAACAGGCAATGAGCAGCAAACAACAGCTGAAACATATGGAGAACAGGACATTTTGGAAATGAACATCTTATAGGTGAGTACATTGTTTTGTAATTTTGAACATATTGAAATAGCATTCCTAAGATGGAAATACCACTATAATAGGTTTATTATGAAAACAGTTTTAAAGCTATAGCTGTTAAACTTCCAATAGGAAGAATCATGTGGGAGCAAATCATGGATCAGGACAAAACAGAATTAATTTCATAGTGATATCGTATATATCTGCACCACTTCACAAAACACTAATTTGCCCTTGCAGCAGTGGAATCCTGGAGGCAGCTCCTATGTGCAGTTTGCATGTTCTCTTCAACTTTTATGGGTTTCCTTTAGGTATTTTGTTTCTACCCATACTCTAAAAACTTACCTATAGGTTTTTTGGCTTCTTATGAAATTGGCCCCAAACTAAGACTATATTCACACAGCTGAAATTCTGGATAGTATGTGCAAGCCAAAACCAAGAATAAAACATGGAACCTAGAGTTAAAAACTATAATGGAAAGATTTGCAGCTTCTTGGTGTTTTGGAGACTCTCTTGGTTTTATCTTACAAATGGAAAAGTAATGGAAAATACTGACCAGAATACTGCAGCATGAGAATGGCTAATATTTTAAATAGATAGACCCTCTGGAAATGGGTACAACTCTCCTTATGTTAAAGGAAACGGAACAGTGTTTCTATTTATGTTGCATTTACATGTGACCAAATGGCATTGTCTTAAGGCTGTGCAGCCAATTGTCATGCAGAGACACACTTCCTTTATCACAAATTACTACAGCTTTGCAATCTGGTTGTATTGCCTGTATGACTTCTTCAGGTGAAACAACATGAAAACACTTGTTTTACTCACAGGCCAAAATTTACATAATCTTAAGGCCCATATACACACAATGATTATTGCTCAAAATTCATTAAAAAGATGGCATATGAGCAATAATCATTGCATGTAAATGCTACCATCGTGCACTTTTCTTCTGAATGATGATTTTTAGGTGAGTTTAAAAACCATCATTCAGACCGCATGCTGTGTTCTCCACGGGAGCAGGAGATAACATTGTATTCTCTCTGCAGCCCGTGTAAGAAAACAGACCGCAGGCTGTGTTCTGCACAGGAGCGACTAATTATATTTTATTCATGCTGTCAGCCCATGACAGCCCATGTGAGTACAAAGGAGTTGACTGCAGGAGTTCTGCAAGCAGCTCCAGGAGGCTCATTTACATTCAAATAAAGCTGATAAAGTACTAATGGGCATTATTGCCCATTAATACTTTATGTAAAATGATTGCTAAAATTGTCAATCTTTCAATCTTGTGAAAGATTGTCTTTATGTGTAAATGAGGCTTAATTCTGCCTGAGAAACATAGGTGCAATTAGGACATCACATTGACACCCGGTCGTGTGCTGTCTCATCTGCATGGACCGTTGGTCCAAGTGAAAAATCACTCATGTGTATAGCCTCATATGCTATAATAGATTGTGTGCTGTCCATGGAATACACAGATAGCACATGGACCAAAATTACAGCTTTGTGAATTGGCTTTAGAGTGCCTAAACAGGGCAAAAAATTCACTTACAAATTGACACCAAAATCTGCATGTCATACATGTGGATTTTACCCAGATTTGCTGTGGATTTAGTAAAGGCAAAATCTTTAGCAATTCTGTGGCAAATGCACAGCAAAATTTACATATAAGATGTGAACTTTGGTGCGGATTTGTTTGTGGCAAAATTTTCCACTGCGTGTGAAAGCATTCTTAGAGGCTGAGCAGCCCAAACCATAGCACAGCATAGTAAAACTGCAGTAATGCGCTATGAAGCGTGTTGTAATGGACCACATGGCATAAATATTCAGCATCTGTGAAAACATCCTTTGGCCTCCTGCAAACACTGTTTTCTGCTTTTTTTTCACTTGTAAAAATGCCATGATTTTAAAATATTTTACATAGCGTTTTTAGAAGTGTTTTGTTCCAATTCTAACATGCATTTTCTCATGTTTTTCAAGTTCTAAAGTGAAGTCTATTGGAAATACCATGCCCAGAAAATGCTTTGTCTTGAAAAAAATGAAATGGACCCAAAAATATGCAAACAAAAGTCACCAAAATACCACAAGAAAGACATTCTTTGCAATGCGTCTCATATTTCCATGCACAACGTTTTTAGGAAAACACCACATTTTTAATGCTGTTCTGACCTTGCATGTTTCCTATGAGGTCGTACAATGCCTATACAGCACCACCTATTAAAAATAGCATTAAAATACCAGAAAAAGCCTGTCTGTACATGAGTATCTTTTACCTCTGGAGAAGACTGTTTTTTTTTGTATAGCCTTTGTGGCGCTGCAGAGACATTGTACTCATTTGGATACCAAATGTCCCATAGAAGCATTGCATGGCCTATGAGTCTCCTCATACCTACTAGTCAGTCCCTTGATTTTTAGGCAACAAACCACCATAGCCAAATATTAGCTGAAAGTCAACAAGGAAATATAAAATGCACTACAAGCAGCAGCTTTTTTTCACTTGCCATGCATCTTCAGATCAGTAGCAATTTTTGCAAATGCAAGGGCTCTAGGTTTGGTGTTTTTTCAAGCATTTTTCCATATGACTCTCTATAGGAAAAGAAATATCTGAAAAAATAAACACCACCAAATCAGCTTGCAAAAACCACAAATTTATATTTGGTAGTTTTTTACATGCCTTAAATAAAATCCACAGAAAAGGTTGTGTTTAGGAAGCCTTAGGCCACTTTCACACGGCCGAGAAAATCATGTGAGATTTGTGTGTGGCATGTACTAACATTTTGCGTGCCCATTGTTTTCAATGGGACTATAAATACATTGCACGTCATGCGATATGCACACAAGTGTGATGCAAGGTTTGCCATTGAAAGCAATGGGAAACTCTTGCCATTCTTCCAGTGCGGTTTATAGCTTTCAGCTCCTCAGAAGTGATGGGAGGCGTTTTTCACTGAAAAACACCTTGTATCTGCGGGTTCCTTGGATGTTCACAAAGGCGCTATATCAGGCTGAGTTTCACAGTCCTTTATCATGCTCACCTGTGAGTAGGAAGCCTTAGTGTACATTCACATATGTTGAAAATGCTCTAGGGGCTGGCAGCAAAAAGCGTTCAAACGTGATGGGAGTGCTGTGCAGAACCAACTGAACCCTCAAATGGTGCAGATTTTGACACAGTTTTTTATGTGGAATGTTCCTCTGCGTAAAATCCACAGTTACATCATGGAGGTTTGGGATTTGAATGAAGCAGATAAGAAGCCGATCCTGGTTCATACAATGCGGGTGCCAGCTGTTTCTTAAAGCTGACACCTGCCTGCAACAGCTGTGATCAGGACTTCTGCTGATCAAAGTTGTTAAAGCTTTAAGTGCTGTCAATTCTAACAGCGGCATTTAAATACCCGATTGAATTTCAGGGTCCCAAACAGCCCCCCATGATGAGATTGTGATGTGCCATGGCAGCCAGAGCTTACTGAAAGCCACCAGAGCTGCCATTGTAGATTGCCTATCAAGCCATGGCTGTGGTGATCGAAGTATAGTGTAATACTATGTCACCGAAAAATAAAAAACTTATGGCTGCCAGAAGATAGCACCAGAAAATATATCTTTGAAAAAAAAATATTTCTTAAAAGTCATGCAGCAAAAAAACCAAAAAAACTATATCAATTTGTTATTGTAGTAATTGTACTGATAAATAAAAAAATATTTTTTGAAAGTGAGGAGAAAAAACCAAATGAAAAAAAGGGCTGCGTCCTTAAAGGGGTTGTCCCGCGCCGAAACGGGTTTTTTTTTTTTCAATAGGCCCCCCGTTCGGCGCAAGACAAACCCAATGCATGTGTTAAAAAAAAAAACCGTTTAGTACTTACCCGAATCCCCGCGCTGCGGCGACTTCTTCCTTACCTTACTAAGATGGCCGCCGGGATCTTCACCCACGATGCACCGCGGGTCTTCTCCCATGGTGCACCGTGGGCTCTGTGCGGTCCATTGCTGATTGGCTGGAATCGGCACACGTGACGGGGCGGAGCTACGAGGACCAGCTCTCCGGCATGAGCGGCCCCATTTACCAGGGAGAAGACCGGACTGCGCAAGCGCGTCTAATCGGGCGATTAGACGCTGAAATTAGACGGCACCATGGCGACGGGGATGCTAGCAACGGAACAGGTAAGTGAATAACTTCTGTATGGCTCATAATTAATGTACGATGTACATTACAAAGTGCATTAATATGGCCATACAGAAGTGCTGAGCCCCACTTGCTTTCGCGGGACAACCCCTTTAAGGGGTTAATTATGTACTGTTTACAATAAAGTGGCACAGTATCTTACAATAAGATAGGAGGCATGAGGTTAGATCTCTAGACTTCTGACCTGTTGCCTTCTCTAACTTTTCAGAGCATGGAAAAAATCCAACAATTTTTCCTTAAAGTATTTGTCATACAACTTCATTACACTCTACAGGAGGTCACTTCAGAAATATCAACCCCCTGCAGTGTGAAATAATGATTCCTTCAGTATGAGCAGCCAAGAAAAAATTGCAGTGTTCTAAGCCAGGTGAACAAGGCAAATGTTTGTTACAAGCTCTGGTGACCTACAGGTATTTCACCAATCAGTTCTTGCATCCCTTCATTTCTCTCCTGCCAGGTAATATATTTTCCTGTTACTTTTTTTTATACCTCCTATCTATTACATATTCCAGGCTATAACAAGTGACACCCTTTTGAAAACTGATCAGAAGTATGTTAGATATTACTTTTAACTAGATTGCCAGATTTTAACATAGCCACATTAAATTTTACATATTGCTTATTAATTTACAACAGTTACAATTAATTTCAGTCTAAAATGATGCCAAAAACAGTGATATTGTGTTGATGCGAAGTCCAGTTCTGCAGTGCTGACTGTAGTGCTAAATGTCTGTTATATGACCCTGACCCAAGAGCTGAAAGCCAATACCATAGCCCTGACCCTGGTTTCAAGTGTTAGTGACAGTAAGGTCCCATTCACACAGACATTTTTCCTGTCCGAGCGCTGCTCATGTTTTTAACTGAGTGAACAGTGACAGCATATGGATCGATTCCGTAGCCAATCAGAGCCAGAGCTCAATGAATCGTTGAATAGCTGAGCTTGGTTCATCGAGCACTGGCTCTGATTTGCTAAGCATCACAATACTCAGCGAATCAGAGGCAGCGCTTCTAGGAGGCAGGGAATTTTTAATCTCCAGCCAGAAGAGATGATGAAGATCAGTGTCAGGGACAAGAAAGAAGCTGCATCGGAGCCTGACAGTGCTTCTAATGTAATGCATTGGTTTTTTTTAATGCAGCTTGGGCTTATTTTAGGGGTAGGGTTATATTTCAAGCCCCCACCCTCGAAAATCCTCACATGCAGCAATGAAAAAAGACTTCGGCAGCATCCAGGGTGCAAATTGATATCCAAAGTTATGTTCCCCCATCACAGATCTGTGATGGGGGAATAAAACTTTGGATATCAATTTGCACCCTGGATGCTGCCGAAGTCTTTTTTCATTGCTGCATGTGATTTTGGTGATAAGGATCCATTCACCTGTTTCTTTGGCTACTGCATAATCTATGCCCAGCCCTTGGAGGGATATACAATTTGTGCTGCTGGCGACCTGCTTTCCCCGAAAATCCTCACAAGTGATGCTACAAAGTTGTAGCTGTTCCAGGAGAAGAGATAAGAAACCCTGCAGGGCTTTGGGATTTACCCAAAGAAGAGAGCACGAGCGGAGCTATGGGGGGTTTCCTTATAGGATAGAGAAAGAGAGCGGGGTGAAGGGTTAATCCCCCATTACTCCGCTCTCTGTCCCTTGCTATGGGGAAATCCCCCATATGTCCGCTCACTCTTCCTGCTCTAGGGAGATCCCCCATAGCTCTGCTAAATCCCCCTGCTATGGGGAAATCCCGAGGGATATCCCCATAGCAGAGAGTGAGTGGTTGGGGCTTGAAAATTGGGTTGAGCTATAGGGATTCTCACAGAGAATCCCTATAGCGAACCATAGGGGGCGCAGCTAGAGTGGCAGGGCTAGAGGTCAATCCATATAGCCCCACCCCCTTTTCCCATGCTCTTCGGGAAAGCCCTGTAAGCCCCCCCTCTCTCTTCACAATAGGGAAATCCCTTGCAGCAAGAGGTAGGGGGAGTCCCCTACTGCCCCCCCCCCACTGCTTGGGAATTGCCCAGCAAGGGGACAAGAGGAATAACCCACTGCTCATAGTGGGGCATTTAAAAAGTGCTTCTGCCCAGAAGCACCTTTTAAATATCCCGCTGTAAGCAGCGGGGAAGCTATTCCATGAGCAGGAGTTTCCATTAACTCCTACTCCCATAGGAGTCAATGGAAACTCCTGCCCGTCGCGCACCGAAGATAGTGCATGTTCTATCTTTCTTAGGTGTGCTGCGTTTTGCGCCCCTAATTCCACACATATGCACGCTTCTATAGGAACCAATTGGTGCTTTTAGAAGCGTTCATTTTGTAGGCTCTTTAATAAACAATGTAGGAAAAATTGTAGAGGGTGATGAGCAAGAAGCAAATGTATTACACAGCTTTTTCTCCAGTCTATTCATAGAGAAAAAGAAAATGTTAGATGAGATACAGAGTAACAATATAAACTCTCCACTAAGTTTCACCAATTTAACCAAGGAAGAAATGCAGACCCACCTTTAAAAGATTAAAATAGACAAATTGCTGGGTTCTGATGGCATACACCCATGAGTTCTAAGGGAAGTAAGTAATGCCATAAACAGACCATTGTTTCTTATATTTAAGGATTTTATAGTGACAGCATCTGTTCCTCTGGATTGGTGCATGGTTTCAATATTCAAAAAAGGGGGTCAAAACCTTGAACCTGTAGGCCAGTAAGTTTAACTTCTATTGTGGATAAAATGTTTGAGGAGTTTCTAAGAGATGCTATCCTGGAGTGCCTCAATGAAAATAACTGTATAATGCCCTATTAGCATGGGTTTGTGAGAGATTGCTCCTGTCAAACCAATCTGATCAGCATCTACAAGGAGGTAGGTTCTAGACTGGACCAGGGAGAGTCATTGGAACTTTTATATCTTGATTTTTCCAAAGCATTTGATACTATGCTGCATAAAAGGCTGGTATATAAAATGAGAAATTGTGGAGGGTGATAAAGAGAAGGGAAATTTATTAATTTTTTTTCACCAGTGTATTACCAGGGGAAAATTAAATGTCAAATGAGATGCAGAGTGATAGCATAAACTTTTCACTAAATATCACCAGGAGGAGGTACCGCCTTAAAAAGATTAAACTAAACAAATTGCAAGTTCTCGATGATATACACTTCCAAGTTCTAATGGAATTGAGCAATATGATAGGACTCTATAGTGATGGGGTCTATTGCACTGGATTGGCACATAGCGAATGTGGTGCTGATATTAAAAAAGGGGTTAAAAAGTGAACCTGGAAACTACAGACCAGTAAATCTGATTTCTATTGTGGGTAAAATGTTTGAAGGGTTTCTAAGAGACCTTATCCTGGAGTACCTCTGATCAGTACCAATCTGATCAGCTTCTATGAAGAGGTAAGTTCTAGACTGGATCGGGGAAAGTCATTGGATCTTGTATATCTGGACTTTTCTAAAGTGCTTGATACTGTGATACATAAAAGGTTGGAATATAAAATGAAAATGCTTGGTCTAGGCGAGAATGTGTGTAAGTGGGTAAGTAACTGTCTCAGTGATAGAGGGCGATTATTAATAGTACATACTCTGGGGTGCAATGGGGATTGGTATTGGGCCTATTCTTTTTAATATATTTATTAACAACATTTTGACGGATTGTATAATAGAATAATATTTGCAGATGATACAAAACTATGTAAAGCAATGAATATAAAATAGGACAGTATACAGTTGCAAATGGATCTGGATAAGCTGGGGGCTTCTAAAGAAAAGTGGTAAAAGAAGTTCAATACTGATATATGTAAGGTTATGCACATGGGCAGGGAAAATACATGTCATCAGTACACACTAAATGAGAAAACACATAAAACTGACATAGAAAAGAACTTTATATAATTGAGTATAAACTTAGTTGAGGCAATCAGTATCAGGTAGCTGCTGCCAAGGCAAATAGGATCATGGGGTGTATTAAAAGAGGTATAGGGGCACATGACGAGAACATTGTTCTTCCTCGTTATAAATCACTGGTCCTACCATACATGGAATATTGTGTACAGTTTTGGGCACCAGTAGGCTAGAAGGACATATCAAAGCTTAAGCTGGTTCAAACCTGGGTAACTAAAGTAATAAATGGAATAAATGGACTGTAATACCCTTAGGGGTTATGGAGTTTAAAAGAAATACAGTTGAAGGGCGACTAATAACTATGCACAACTATTTCTGTGGTCAGTAAAGGGATTTCTCCCATGATCTATGTATACACAGGATTGTGCAAGACAGTAATGCAAACTAAATATTGGAGTATATGGCAATAGTTCAAACAAAGGCCCTTACAAAATTGACTGAAAAAAACCCTCCAAAACCGACACCCTTTTAGAAGGTAAAATCTTTTTAAAAACCACCAAATAGGCACCCTATCAAATATCTATTAGTATCTGCCTAAACAGGGTAACCACCCTAAGAAGAGTGAACCTGTTTCCGTACCTCTCCCGAGAACACCCTATGCTGATAATGATAAAAGGTAGGTGGAAGATAATTATTAATTAAAGAGAGGGGAGAAGAAAAAATAAAGGATAACTACAACCAGCTTTGTTCAAAATTTTTATCAAATCTATCACATGTACAGATCTCACATAGATGTCAATAAAAATCCATCCAAGCTACTCAACATAAGTTGTCATCAAGAAAACAGACAACTCCAAATCAGACACAATGGTCCATTAAAAGATATCACAACAGCCCACTCTGAACAAAATGAATACATACAATGCAGACTAATAAATATATCACATAAATAGTTCTCATACAGATGTAGATACAAATTTATCTAAACCGCTCAAAATAAGTTGACATCAACAGAGCAAAGGCAGATTTTGAGATGGTAAGCAAGCCTAGAAAAGCTTTTAGTGTCGTACATATGCATTGAAAGTATCAGAACTAGCCAAGATCATACAGGTGTATTGGAAAGCAAAGAGGGTCTGCCCAGTATAATCTAGTATCGTAAATAATTAAGTCTCTCCATAATCTGCACTCTTGGTCAACCCCGTGTCCTGACTCATTTCTCCATTCCGTCATGTGATACATTATCAAACCTGATTGGCAGTATTTAGAGATGAGCGAACGTACTCGTCCGAGCTTAATATTCGTGCGAATATTAGGGTGTTCGGGATGCTCGTTACTCGTAACGAGCACCACGCGGTGTTCCGGTTACTTTCAGTTTCCTCTCTGAGACGTTAGCGCGCTTTTCTGGCCAATTGAAAGACAGGGAAGGCATTACAACTTCCCCCTGTGACGTTCAAGCCCTATACCACCCCCCTGCTGTGAGTGGCTGGGGCGATCAGATGTCACCCGAGTATAAAAATCGGCCCCTCCCGCGGCTTGCCACACATGCCTTGTGACTTAGCTGAGGGAAAGTGCTTCTGCTGGTGCTGCTGTAGGGAGAGCGTTAGGAGTCAGTGTAGGCTTTAAGAACCCCAACGGCCCTTCTCAGGGCCACATCTACTAGTGTGCAGTACTGTGTTAGCACAGTATTTTTTATTTTTTTTGTCCAAAATTGGATCTGCAGAGCATTGCGCCCTGCAATAGGGACAGAAGTGGGGGTTAGGCAGGGAGAGTGTTAGGAGTTAGTGTAGGCTTCAAGAACCCCAACGGTCCTTTCTAGGGCCACTTCTATCCGTGTGCAGTACTGTCCAGGCTGCTGTTAGCAGTGTTGCATATTTTTTTTTTTCTCTCAAAACCGGCTGTGCAGACCATTGCACCCGGCATTAATACTACAGGGATAGAATTGTGTAGGCAGGGCCAGAAGACATTTATTATTCATTGAATACACGCAGTGGGTCCTTCCCTAAGCTAAAAAGGAAAAAAATTATATTTGGCCTGCCTGTGTCAGTCCTAAGGTCTCCGTGTACGTGTGTGCTGCGTGTACAACGTACAAAAATCAGACGCAACCAGCTACGCTTTACTGCAGCCTAGCGCCATTGTCTTTCCTGACTGGCAAATACCTGCTCTGCTAGAGTTAATAACTCTGCTACACTATAGTTGTGTGACACTTTTTGAGGGCCACACCACAGATATTAAACTTCTTGTTCATTGAATATACGCAGTGGGGTCTTCCCTAAGCTAAAAAGGAAAAAAATTATATTTGGCCCGCCTGTGTCAGTCCTAAGGTCTCCGTGTACGTGTGTGCTGCGTGGACAACGTACAAAAATCAGACGCAACCAGCTACGCTTTACTGCAGCCTAGCGCCATTGTCTTTCCTGACTGTCAAATACCTGCTCTGCTAGAGTTAATAACTCTGCTACACTATAGTTGTGTGACACTTTTTGAGGGCCACACCACAGATATTAAACTTCTTGTTCATTGAATATACGCAGTGGGGTCTTCCCTAAGCTAAAAAGGAAAAAAATTATATTTTGCCTGCCTGTGTCAGTCCTAAGGTCTCCATGTACGTGTGTGCTGCGTGTACAACGTACAAAAATCAGACGCAACCAGCTACGCTTTACTGCAGCCTAGCGCCATTGTCTTTCCTGACTGACAAATACCTGCTCTGCTAGAGTTAATAACTCTGCTACACTATAGTTGTGTGACACTTTTTGAGGGCCACACCACAGATATTAAACTTCTTGTTCATTGAATATACGCAGTGGGGTCTTCCCTAAGCTAAAAAGGAAAAAAATTATATTTTGCCTGCCTGTGTCAGTCCTAAGGTCTCCGTGTACGTGTGTGCTGCGTGTACAACGTACAAAAATCAGACGCAACCAGCTACGCTTTACTGCAGCCTAGCGCCATTGTCTTTCCTGACTGGCAAATACCTGCTCTGCTAGAGTTAATAACTCTGCTACACTATAGTTGTGTGACACTTTTTGAGGGCCACACCACAGATATTAAACTTCTTGTTTTTCATTGAATACACGCAGTGGGGTCTTCCCTAAGCTAAAAAGGAAAAAAATTATATTTGGCCTGCCTGTGTCAGTCCTAAGGTCTCCGTGTACGTGTGTGCTGCGTGTACAACGTACAAAAATCAGACGCAACCAGCTACGCTTTACTGCAGCCTAGCGCCATTGTCTTTCCTGACTGGCAAATACCTGCTCTGCTAGAGTTAATAACTCTGCTACACTATAGTTGTGTGACACTTTTTGAGGGCCACACCACAGATATTAAACTTCTTGTTCATTGAATATACGCAGTGGGGTCTTCCCTTTGCAAAAAAGCGAAAACATTATATTTGGTCTGCAGGCTTGCGCCAATTTATTTCCTGCCTGGGAAATCAAATCACTGGTAATACAGCATGCTGAGGGGTAGGGGTAAGCCTAGAGGACGTGGACGTGGACGTGGCCGAGGACGCGCAGGGCCAAGTGAGGGTGTGGGCACAGGCCGAGCTCCTGATCCAGGTGTGTCGCAGCCGACTGCTGCGCGATTAGGAGAGAGGCACGTTTCTGGCGTCCCCACATTCATCGCACAATTAATGGGTCCACGCGGGAGACCTTTATTAGAAAATGAGCAGTGTGAGCAGGTCCTGCTGTCCTGGATGGCAGAAAGTGCTTCGAGCAAGCTATCATCCACCCACAGTTCTGCGCCGTCCAGTGCTGCAAATCCGAATCCTCTGTCTGCTGCTCCTCCTTCCTCCCAGCCTCCTCACTCCACTACAATGACACCTGCTCAGGAGCGGGAACACTCCCAGGAACTGTCCTCGGGCCCCTGCTTAGATTGGGCAGCAGTGGTTCCTCTCCCACCAGAGGAGTTTATCGTCACTGATGCCCAACCATTCGAAAGTTCCCGGGGTCCGGGGGAAGAGGCTGGGGACTTCCGCCAACTGTCTCAAGAACTTTCTGTGGGTGAGGAGGACGATGACGATGAGACATAGTTGTCTTGCAGTGAGGTAGTAGTAAGGGCAGTAAGTCCAAGGGAGCAGCGCACAGAGGATTCGGAGGAAGAGCAGCAGGACGATGAGGTGACTGACCCCACCTGGTGTGCAACGCCTACTCAGGACAGGTCTTCAGAGGGGGAGGCAAGGGCATCAGCAGGGCAGGTTGCAAGAGGCAGTGCGGTGGCCAGGGGTAGAGGCAGGGCCAGACCGAATAATCCACCAAGTGTTTCCCAAAGCACACCCTCGCGCCATGCCACCCTGCAGAGGCCGAGGTGCTCTAAGGTCTGGCAGTTTTTCACAGAGACGCCTGACGACCGACGAACAGTGGTGTGCAACCTTTGTCGCGCCAAGATCAGCCGGGGAGCCACCACCAACAGCCTCACCACCACCAGCATGCGCAGACATATGATGGCCAAGCACCCCACAAGGTGGGACGAAGGCCGTTCACCGCCTCCGGTTTGCACCGCTGCCTCTCCCCCTGTGCCCCAACCTGCCACTGAGATCCAACCTCCCTCTCAGGACACAGGCACAACCGTCTCATGGCCTGCACCCACAGCCTCACCTCCGCTGTCCTCGGCCCCATCCACCAATGTCTCGCACCGCACAGTCCAGCCGTCGCTAGCGCAAGTGTTGGAGCGCAAGCGCAAGTACGCCACCGCGCACCCGCACGCTCAATCGTTAACCGTCCACATAGCCAAATTTATCAGCCTTGAGATGCTGCCGTATAGGGTTGTGGAAACGGAGTCCTTCAAAGCTATGATGGCGGCGGCGGCCCCGCGCTACTCTGTTCCCAGTCGCCACTACTTTTCCCGATGTGCCGTCCCAGCCCTGCACGACCACGTCTCCCGCAACATTGTACGCGCCCTCACCAATGCGGTTAGTGGCAAGGTCCACTTAACTACGGACACGTGGACAAGCACAGGCGGGCAGGGCCACTACATCTCCCTGACGGCACATTGGGTGAATTTAGTGGAGGCTGGGACAGAGTCAGAGCCTGGGACCGCTCACGTCCTACCCACCCCCAGAATTGCGGGCCCCAGCTCGGTGGTGGTATCTGCGGCAGTGTATGCTTCTTCCACTAAAGCACCCTCCTCCTCCTCCTCAACCTCTGTCTCACAATCTAGATGTGTCAGCAGCAGCAGGACGTCGCCAGCAGTCGGTGTCGCGCGGCGTGGCTGCACAGCGGTGGGCAAGCGTCAGCAGGCCGTGCTGAAACTACTCAGCTTAGCAGATAGGAGGCACACGGCCCACGAACTGCTGCAACGGCCGTAACCTGGTGGCGGCTCTGCAGCTCGACAGCCTCACGCACGTGCCATGCCTGGCCCACGTCTTTAATTTGGTGGTTCAGCGCTTTCTGAAAAGCTACCCACGCTTGTCAGACCTGCTCGTAAAGGTGCGCCGGCTCTGCGCACATTTCCGCAAGTCCCACACGGACGCTGCCACCCTGCGCACCCTGCAACATCGCTTTAATCTGCCAGTGCACCGACTGCTGTGCGACGTGCCCACACGGTGGAACTCTACGCTCCACATGTTGGCTAGGCTCTATGAGCAGCGTAGAGCTATAGTGGAATACCAACTCCAACTTGCGCGGCTCAGTGGGAGTCAGCCTCCTCAATTCTTTTCAGAAGAGTGGCCCTGGTTGGCAGACATCTGCCAGGTCGTTCGAAACTTTGATCAGTCTACCCAGGTGGTGAGCGGCGATGCTGCAATCATTAGCGTCACCATTCCTCTGCTATGCATCTTGAGAAGTTCCCTGCAAACCATAAAGGCAGCCGCTTTGCGCTCGGAAACAGAGCCGGGGGAAGACAGTATGTCGCTGGATAGTCAGAGCACCCTCCTGTCTATATCTCAGCGCATTCAGGAGGAAGAGGAGGAGGATGAGGAGGATGAGGAGGAGGGGGAAGAGACAGCTTGGCCCACTGCTGAGGGTACCCATGCTGCTTGCCTGTCATCATTTCAGCGTGTATGGCCTGAGGAGGAGGAGGAGGAGGATCCTGAAAGTGATCTTCCTAGTGCGGACAGCCATGTGTTGCGTACAGGTACCCTGGCACACATGGCTGACTTCATGTTAGGATGCCTTTCTCGTGACCCTCGCATTCAACGCATTCTGGCCACTACGGATTACTGGGTGTACACACTGCTCGACCCACGCTATAAGGAGAACCTTCCCAGTCTCATTCCCGAAGAGGAAAGGGGTTCGAGAGTGTTGCTATACCACAGGACCCTGGCGGACAAGCTGATGGTAAAATTCCCATCCGACAGCGCTAGTGGCAGAAGGCGCAGTTCCGAGGGCCAGGTAGCAGGGGAGGTGCGTAGATCGAGCAGCATGTACAGCCCAGACAGTGCAACAGTCTTTAAGGGCCTGGCCAGCTTTATGGCTCCCCAGCAAGACTGTGTCACCGCTCCCCAGTCAAGGCTGAGTCGGCGGGAGCACTGTAAAAGGATGGTGAGGGAGTACGTAGCCGATCGCACGACCATCCTCGGTGACGCCTCTGCCCCCTACAACTACTGGGTGTCGAAGCTGGACACGTGGCCTGAACTAGCGCTGTATGCCCTGGAGGTGCTTGCTTGTCCTGCGGCTAGCGTCTTGTCGGAGAGGGTGTTTAGTGCGGCTGGGGGAATCATCACAGATAAGCGTACCCGCCTGTCAACCGACAGTGCCGAGAGGCTAACACTCATCAAGATGAACAAAGCCTGGATTTCCCCAGACTTCTCTTCTCCACCAGCGGACAGCAGCGATACGTAAGCAATACGTAGGCTGCACCCGCGGATGGAAGCTACGTTCTCTCTCACCATCCAAAACGGGGACATTTCTGCTTCATCAATCTGTGTCTAATATTCCTCCTCCTCCTCCTGCTCCTCCTCCTGAAACCTCACGTAATCACGCTGAACGGGCAATTTTTCTTAGGGCCACAAGGCTCACTCATAATTTTTCTAAACAATGTTTAGATGTTTCAATGCTCTGAAAAGCGTTGGAACTTTAACTTGAACCAATTTTTCGTTAAACTGGGCTGCCTCCAGGCCTAGTTACCACTTAAGCCACATTAACCAAAGCGATTAATGGGTTTCACCTGCCCTCTTGGTTGGCCATGGCCAATTTTTTTCAGGTACATTAGTACTGTTGATACAGCAATTTTTGTGGGCCCTCGCCTACAGTGTAATCAAATAAATTTTTAGCCCACCTGCATTAAGCACGACATTACTACCTCAGCTGTGTTGGGCAATGCAATGGGATATTTTTATGTACCGCCGGTGGCTTCCTGGCACCCACCCATGCTGTAGGTGCACACGGAGTTTTTACTACATCTGTACACTTGAAAAGAACCCCAGTCTGACTGGGGCATGCAGTGTGGGCCAAAGCCCACCTGCATTAAGCACGACATTACTACGTCAGCTGTGTTGGGCAATGCAATGGGATATTTCTATGTACCGCCGGTGGGTTCCAGGGAGCCACCCATGCTGTAGGTGCACACGGAGTTTTTACTACATCTGTACACTTGAAAAGAACCCCAGTCAGACTGGGGCATGCAGTGTGGGCCGAAGCCCACCTGCATTAAGCACGACATTACTACCTCAGCTGTGTTTGGCAATGCAATGGGATATTTCTATGTACCGCCGGTGGGTTCCAGGGAGCCACCCATGCTGTAGGTGCACACGGAGTTTTTACTACATCTGTACACTTGAAAAGAACCCCAGTCAGACTGGGGCATGCAGTGTGGGCCGAAGCCCACCTGCATTAAGCACGACATTACTACCTCAGCTGTGTTGGGCAATGCAATGGGATATTTCTATGTACCGCCGGTGGCTTCCTGGCACCCACCCATGCTGTTGGTGCACACGGAGTTTTTACTACATCTGTACACTTGAAAAGAACCCCAGTCAGGCTGGGGCATGCAGTGTGGGCCGAAGCCCACCTGCATTAAGCACGACATTACTACCTCAGCTGTGTTGGGCAATGCAATGGGATATTTCTATGTACCGCCGGTGGGTTCCAGGGAGCCACCCATGCTGTAGGTGCACACGGAGTTTTTACTACATCTGTACACTTGAAAAGAACCCCAGTCAGACTGGGGCATGCAGTGTGGGCCGAAGCCCACCTGCATTAAGCACGACATTACTACCTCAGCTGTGTTGGGCAATGCAATGGGATATTTCTATGTACCGCCGGTGGCTTCCTGGCACCCACCCATGCTGTGGGTCCACAGGGAATTATAAATGCATCTGTGTCCACTTGTAAAGAACCCCAGTCTGACTGGGGCATGCAGAGACACCTTGACAGAATGAATAGTGTGTGACACATAGGTTCCCCATTGCTATGCCCACGTGTGCAGCTCCTGATGGCGGTGGCACAGGATTCTATTTCTCATTGCTTCTGTACAGCATTGTGGGCTATCGCCCCGCCCCTTTTAAAGAGGGTCGCTGCCTAGCCGTGCCAACCTCTGCAGTGTGTGCCTGCGGTTCCTCCTCATGGCAGACGCACTTCTAAATAGACATGAGGGTGGTGAGGCATTAGGGCAGCTGAAGGCTGCGCAGGGACACTTTGGTGTGCGCTGTGGGGGGGAGGGGGGGCGGTTGGGCAGCATGTAACACAGGAGAAGTGGCAGTGGAGTGTCATGCAGGCAGTGATTGTGCTTTGTTGGAGGTAGTGTGGTGCTTAGCTAAGGTATGCCATGCTAATGAGGGCTTTTCAGAAGTAAAAGTTTTTGGGAGGGGGGGGGGGCCCACTCTTGCCGCTATTGTGGCTTAATAGTGGGACCTGTGAACTTGAGATGCAGCCCAACATGTAGCCCCTCGCCTGCCCTATCCGTTGCTGTGTCGTTCCCATCACTTTCTTGAATTGCCCTGATTTTCACACAAGGAAACCTTAGCGAGCATCGGCGAAATACAAAAATGCTCCGGTCGCCCATTGACTTCAATGGGGTTCGTTACTCGAAACGAACCCTCGAGCATCGCGATAATTTCGTCCCGAGTAACGAGCACCCGAGCATTTTGGTGCTCGCTCATCTCTAGCAGTATTGTTTTCAAGAGTGTTGTCTGTGTGGAACTATTTTTTTTAGGATGGGACGTGGGGGGGGGGGGGGGTAATCATAGTTAAGACAGCATTAATTCTGAAGCACATTACTTCGGAGCACTATGCCACGCAGCATGTACAGTAATAGGGGTAAATGGGACAGCAACAGGCACAGAATTCATGGTAGCAGAAGAATGGAGTTTGTATAGCTTTGGAAAATGGGTGGTGGAAAACTGTACTAGTTCAGTACCAATATGATGGGAATATTTAATGACTGCATGGTGGTGATGTTTGGTCTTGGTATAGTTGCAGCAATTCTATGTGGTAATTATGGTTTTTATTGGGAAAAGGGGTGTGTGTGCTTGACAAGTGACTTGGGACTTGTGGTCCTGATTTTTTAAGACCCTAGTAATGCCTGTGGCGCAAATCATATAATAATGAACTTTGGGGCCAAGCAGGTAAATATTCTGCAGAGTACTGCAGCACCAATAAAATTAACTGCTTTATTGAAACTTCAATTTGTATCCATAAGACTGCAGTTTTATGAATGTGCATTGTTGTCTGCAAGTGGTTGATATTTTATTGGTGCTGGATTACTGCTGAATATTTATACAGTAGAATATACTGGCCTGGTGCTGCTCTCTCTGTGTACGGGCTCCTGTCCATGACCGGATATTTGCAGCAGAATCCGCGGCAGGCGTCTGTACTGCGGATCCACAGCAAATAGCGCCCATAGCATGCTATGGGAAATCTATTCTTCCTTCACAGTTGCGGAAACCAGTTGCAATTTCTGCGAGCGTAAGAAAAATCGCAACATGCTCCATTTTTCGGAGAATTCCGCAAATACGGCTTCCATTGAAGTTAATGGAAGCTGTCTAATCCACGGCCCTTCCGCGATTGCATTGCCGAAAGGTTGCAGATTCCGCCTCATTGCTAGGCGGTGACACAGGAAAAGCAGTTGTGTAAAAAAAAATCTGTACTGCATATGTCTGTCGCCTCGCAGTGCAGACCATCCGCAGTAAAAATTAAAACAAAAGTGACAGGGTACTCGTGGACGCCGCTGCCAGGGCCAGATTCTGCTGCAAGATTTCACATGCGGAATCCAGCTCTGCCGTGTTCAGGAACCCTACCTCTTCCTTGATGAATGTTACTTTTTTAATAACTGTTTGGTGGCAAACTGATACATGTAATTTTTTTCTTTTTTGCTACTTTGATGCTGAGTACCTGGTTCTCAGTTTGGTTCCATGCTGACCCGAGTGTCAGATTTCAGTGTTACTCCAGTAGGTTAAACTGTCTTTGATAATACATGCCACAATATGCACAGAGTGCGATGACCGATTTAATTGTATCTGGAATGCCTATATGAGTAATATTCATCTCTCACATGTTTCATCCGAAATTAACAGCCTTGTGTTGCTCTTAATATAGGAAAGCACAATTTTTACTACTGTGTGCACAGCAGCATGAATGGTGAACTCTGTTTACATGCTGGGGTTCTATCGCAACAAAGTGTAATCTAGAAAGGCCTCTATATAATAAATTGTAATGGCACTGGATATGTGGAAAGGTTTTCTGGTCGTAGCAGTGGTGGATAATTGAAGTGGACTTTATAGTGCAGTGATGGCGAACCTTTTATAGACTGAGTGCCCAAACGGCAACCCAAAACCCACTTATTTACTGCAAAGTGCCGACACGTCAGGGGCTTATCACAATGTAGGATTTTACCCTCGTCGTTCTAAAAAGGACAGGGCCTCTTCAAAATAGACAGGGTGCAGATTTTGACTGCTTTTTGAATGTGGAAATGCTGCAGAAGTCCTCAGCAGAAATTTCTGTAGCATTTTTGAATCCAAAAAGCACTCAAAATCTGCACACTGTCTATTTTGAAACTGCCCTGCCCATTTCAGCCACATGTAAACATACCCCAGCTATAATAGTGACCCATTCCCCCCCTCCCGCGGCCCGAGGGATAATAGTGACCCCCCCCAGCAGCCCCAGCAATAATAGTGGCCACCCCCAGCGGCCCCAGAGCAATAATAGTGACCACCCCAGTGGCTCCAGCAATAATAGTGACCCCCCCCCCCCAGCGGCCACAGCAATAATAGTGACCACCTCCAGCAGCTCCAGGGATAATAGTGACCACCTCCAGCGGCCCCAGCGATAATTGTGACCCCCCGCCAGCGGCCCCAGCAATGATAGTGACCACCCCAGTGGCTCCAGCAATAATAGTGACCACCCCAGTGGCCCCAGCATTAATAGTGACCACTTCCAGTAGCCCCAGCGATAATAGTGAGCCCCTCAGTGAAAATAATGACCCCCTTCCCGCACAGTGGCCCCAGTCATAATAATGACACCCCACAACCGCCCTCAGTATAATAGTGACCCCCCTAGCGGTTCCCAGTATCACAGTGACCCCCCCACAGCAGCCCCCAGTATCACAGTGACACCCCCCCAGAGGCCCCCCAGTATAACAGTGACCCCCAGCTGTGGCCCCCCACTAGCACACTGACACCCCACAGTGGCCCCCCAGTATCACAGTGACACCCCATAGCAGCCCCCCAGTATCACAGTGACACTCCACAGCTGCCCCCCACCATCACAGTAACGCTCCACAGTAAGCCCTCCAGTAGCACAGTGACACCCCACAGCGGCCCCTCAGTAGCAAATTGACACCCCACAGCCCCCCAATAGCACAGTGACACCCCACAGCACCCCCCTATCCCCACCCAAGACCCACATACTAACCTCCTCCTCCTTGTGGAAGTGCCGCACCTCCTCTGCCCAGCGCCCTCCAGCAGCACTGATAGCAGGTGCACACTGATGTCAGTGTGCTGCCGGATGCCTCCTCCCCCTGCTCTTGTGGAACCAAGTAGGAGACGTTGGGGGAGGGGCAGGAGGATCTTACATCATACTGTGATGCACACTGACATCACAGTAAGGCCGGGATGCATATTAACTTTTTCTTCCTCACTTCTGCCCTAATCAGCAATTCCAGTAACCTGATTGGTTGTTTGAGTTGACTGATTCACCAAACAAACAATCAGGTTGCTGGAATTGCTGATTATGGCAGAAGTGGGCAGAAGAAAAAGTTAATATGTGGCCGGGATCAGCGCACATAGCAGCGCTGCTTAGTGAATGCCGGCAGGGGAGCCGCCGCCCCTGCCGGTATTCACTAACGTGGTGAGCAGCAGGGAGGGCTCTGCGTTCTGCCTCTGGCACGCCAGTATAGTGCATTGCTGGACTTATAAGACTCCAGATAGCTAGGTTGGATAGCCATGTGTCAGTGCCTACAATACTAGAGGTATCCTCTAACACAGCTTGCCCTAGAGGCTGCTGCTGATTATTATTTTTTTTACCTGCAAAATTAAAAAATAGCACTTATCAGCATGATTTTTTTTTCACAAGAATATTTAATTGTGATTCTAGTAGTATTTCACCTCTTAAATTCAAATATGTTAGAATTTTTCCATCAGGCAGGGTTTTTATGTGACACTTATTTTTTCTTTTTAATTTAGGTGTTCTTTATGGTTTGCCATTGGATGAATTACCTTTATATTTAGTGTCTTAAATGCTCATATGTGAATGGGAAGTGGGGATGGGAAATCCCACTATATTCATAAACAATGGCTTAAACATTTATATCTTATTCCTGGACAAAACAATGTGTCAAATGTACCTTTTAGTGAATTCTGAAAATGTGTATTTGCCTCCACTGCATATAAAACTGGGACTGATGAAACAATTTATAAAAGCAATTGGTAGAAATTCTGCAGCATTAAGGGCAAGCACCCACTGGCGTTTTTTTACCTGCGTTTTGCGTTTTTCCTGCACAGGCATAGACATAACATGTGTTCCTGTCCACTGGCGTTTTTTTTTGCGTTGCGTTTGCGTTTTTAACATAGGAACTGTCAGTTGCATATGTGTCCTTATTTTTCTCCTAATGCACCCATGAAAGTCAATGGAAATTAATGGAAAAGCCGCGAAAACGCCGCGAAAAACGCGCGGAAAAATCGCGGGAAACGCGGCGAAAACGTGCTCGCCCTTATGCATTTAAAGTCTAGATTTGACAAGGTTAGTGATGGGAAACTGAACAAAAGAATTTTTATAGGGCCACAAATTAGAACAGTAATGGTTGATGAAAGGTTCAGGAATTGTTAGATCCATTACAGAATCCAGCCTGGTTGTCATTCAAAAATGTTTCCTTCTTTTCTTGGAAATCAAAAATCAGAAAACCATTGTGATATAGTGAGTAATGCTATCTGGTCTGGAACTTCCATGTAAGATAGAAAAGGCTTTTAGTGTTACTGCATGGCCGCAGGTTTGGATATGGGAGTAAGCATAATGAAAGGGACACTATTCCAAGTTGGGGGCACTAATACCAATTGGGATTACAGAGGGAGCATGATAAGCGTAATTAATTGCTGACCTATAAGAACCCGATCACACGTGTAATAAATAGAGATGGATTTATTGGGAGGGTCTATATGGTCTACCTTCAGACTAGAGAAAAGTAAAATTTCAGGTAAGACAAGTTTTATTTTCCCTCTTCATCTTCAAACAGCACATAAGGGATTTTTAAAGCAAAAATAAGTTGAGATTTAAATATTAAAGAATCAATCTTAGAATATTCCTGTCAAAGGCTGAAGCCTAAATGTTGTCTCCCTGGTGCTTCACAATGAAAGATGGCATGGACCAGTAGACTGTGTTGTAGATTTCCTGATGACTTTGACCCCTTTTACCCATGAGGTGGAGCTGAAGAGGTAGTGAAAAAGCTTACCATCTTACCTGAAGCTATGAAAACTCCCTTCTGGACCAGTGCAAAAACTGGCATAAATTATAAAAAAAATGTATGCCTGGTTAGGACCAGGCGTACATTTCTGTCTAGGCACATGGAGCTGCACCTCTTTATGGGGAAATTGTACTTATCCTGGGGCAGGAAATGCCTGGCTTAGTAAATTTCCTCTACTGTACTTTGGACAGATGAGACCAAACTGAAAATGTTTGGCCATAACTAGAAAAACTTTTGGCAACATCTGGAGCTTTTCAAAGTTTATGCTGATGATATCTTTAATTGAACGTAAACCTATAGCCCCAGCTCTGAAAGGCAACAACAGCTGAGCCAGACTCATAGAAGAGATCTATCTCTCTTTTTATTCCCATTGATTTTAATGGGAGTTTGTACCGGCTGCCCGGATTCATGATTATTTTTTGAAAGTCACTCAACACTTGGCAGCTCTAGAGCTTTAACCCCTTCCCGCTCTAGGACTTACATACACGTCCTGGAGGGTTGATGTATGTATGAAGAGAGATCGCGGGGCGACCTCTCTTCATACAGCGCAGGCATCAGCTGTTTATTACAGCTGACACCAGTGGGCAATAGGTGCAATCGGCCACGCGGCCGATCGCAGGCTATTAACCCTTTAAATGCTGCTGTCGCTTCAGACAGCGCCATTTAAATCCGCTGAACATTGGGAGATCGCAGGGAGCCATACAAGTGTCATGGCAGCCAGGGGCCTTCTGAAAGCCATCACAGTGGGGTGACTTGATAGACTGGCTGTCAAATCGCAGTATGACGTAATGCTACAGCATTATGTCATACTGCAGGAGCGATCAAAGCATCGCATGTTGTAGTCCCCCAGGGGAGCTTAAAAAAAAGTGAAAATAAAGTTTTATTAATTGTAAAAAAAAAAAGTAATAAAAGTTTCAATCACCCCCCTTCTGCCATATCTGTCTTAAAAAAATCTAAATCCTAAAAGAAAAATACATGTTTAAAATCATTGCGTCCGTAAAAGTCCGTCAAAGTATCCCACACAGGGAACATAGTCCGAAAAAAAATAAAGAACACCAAAAATGCTCTTTTTTCAGTCGCCCTGTCTCCCAGAAAAAATCCAATGAAAAGTGATCAAAAAGTCATATGTATTCCGAATTGATACTAACGTAAACTACAGGACATCCCACAAAAAATGAGCCCTTGCTTAACTATGTCAATGGAAAAATAAAAAAGTTATTGCGCGCAGAAAATGGCGGCAGAAAATATTTTAAAAAATTAAATGTCTGAAAAAATAGAGTAGTACAGTAAAAAAAAAAATACAAGTTTGGTATCGTAGTAATTGTACTGACCCATAGAATAAAGTTATCATGTCATTTTTGCTGCCATTTGTGTGCCGTAGAAGCAAGGCGCACTGAAAGATGGTGTAACGTCTTTATTTTTTTCATTTTACTCCACTTAGAATTTTTTAAACATTTCTCAGTACATTATATAGTACATTGAATAGCACCATTGAAAAATATAACTCGTCCTGCAAAAAACAAGCCTTCATACAGCAACGTCAATGGATAAGTAAAGGAGTTATGATTTTTTTAGAGGGGAAAGGAAAAAACGAAAATGAAAAAAAAAGGGGGCCACATCATTAAGGGGTTAAACAGTCAGGTGACAGCTACTACATTTTTATTGGTTTGGACTCAACAACGCCTCTAATTTCATCCAATAGGTTCATAATACCTGGGCAATACTCAAAATGTATCGGAACCTGTATAGACATTCACAGTCTTACCTTTCGCCATCTTAGGTGTCGCAGTGAGAAACTTTAGCTCCGCTTCTTAGGCTGACATCCTCGGTAGGAGTGGTTGTCATAGTAATACTTTATTCTGCATTGACACTGCTTATCTTGTCTTGTATGCCTCACCTTTAGAAAATCTAAAGCTATATACAGAAAAAACGTAATTAGCTATGAAATTCCTATTTTCTAATATTCATATTTAGATTTTCATTACTTCAAAGCAATCAAGGAAACAAATGTTATGATTTGTAGGGCCCACAATTTCACCTGTCATACATTTTTTTCATTTACTTCCTAGTTGTTTATACACCCTCCATATTCTTATTCCCCCTTTAATTTTTAATTCCAAGGATTTTGCAGAATTTTTCAAAATAAAGGTTACAAAGTAAAATAGTGTATATGACCTTACATCTTCTATACCAATGTATAGCAGTTATACAGAGTTTGCAGATGTAAAAATAAAGCACAAATTCTAGATTGTAAAATAATTTGCCATTGGAGCAAAATCAAATTTTGCAGGTAGAAAACTTAACAACAAAGAGTTCCAGTTTGTGTCCAATTAAGAATTTCCTTGTGAAATCACTGAATCTAATCTAATCTTTTGTCAGCTGAGTGCTGTCTGTAGTTGGATAACTCAATGGCAATCTTCCACGTCAAGTGCCATCTGCAGGTAGTCACTCAATCTGACTCTTTTGAATCTAGCATTTCCATCAGTGAAGTTACAGCATTCCAACTCCTTTTAGACAGGAGTAACTCTCAATGAGGCCACTCAATTTCACTTAGAGTCAAGTGCCTATCTGCAGTGGGGTCACTCTATCTGACTCTTCAGAGTTGAGTGTCACCCTCAATGAGGTTACTTCAGTCTGACTCAAGTATAATTCTGAGTAGGGTTACCCAATCTGACTCTTCCAAGTCAAATGCCACCCTCACCACAGTTATTGACCATAGTTCCAGATTAGTTCCAGGTTTGTAGATTTTACCACGAGCAAAGCCTCTTTAGGTTGACTAGTACCTTTTAGTGCCGGCCACTCACATTCAAAAAATCTTCCTATTCTAATTAGTCACATACTTTGTCCCACTAAATCATCTTTCTTCCAGCGTATCTACGGAGGAGGGTAAGTAACAGTATAAGATCAAATTCTTCAGTAAAGCCACGGTCTTTGTATCTAACATCCGTCTGAGAAATGTTATTTATTGAAACTGACATTTTACAAATCTTTTGAGTCTCTAGACAGCACCACAGTCCACAGCCATGAACAGAACCATTGATTCTCTATACTATTAGCATTTCCCCTGCTCCCATCTACTACAACCTATAAACAAAATTTGTCACCTATACAATGATGCTTTTACATTCTGGTTTACTTTTCCCCGGAAATACAGTTCTAGCTGCTCCATTGTCCACTAAACAATTGTAACTGACCCATGCCCGTTAATTACTGGGAATCGAGTAAACACTGGATTGCTAGATTCCCAATCCACTAAGGCTGCATTGTACTAACAACGGCGTGACTCTGGTGAACTGGGCAATTGCAGTTAATATTATCTGATTCACTACAATGGAAACATAAGCTTTTTACCCTGGGCTCACCAGCACTGGTCTTTGTTCTTCCCAGCTTAGTTCTGTTACCAAGTTTTCTTTGTACCTCTATCCCTTGAACCAAGTTTATATTCATCATCTTTGGTTCTTGGGACTTCTCTCCTCTAAGGGTACCCAACAAGTCGTCCCAGCAATAATCACTTCTGTGCTTTTTCACAAAAACAGTCATTGCTAGTGAATGTTGGCAGAGCGGGCTGCTAATCATTCCAGCGAGCTCGCCTCCATTCTCCATTCACAGTAAGCAGGCAGTTGTTCATAAGTGTAGGACTTCCTGTTTACATGGGCTGATCTGCTTTTCAGTAGAGATGAGCGAACGTACTCGTCCGAGCTTGATATTCGTGCGAATATTAGGGTGTTCGGGATGCTCGTTACTCGTAACGAGCACCACGCGGTGTTCTGGTTACTTTCAGTTTCCTCTCTGAGACGTTAGCGCGCTTTTCTGGCCAATTGAAAGACAGGGAAGGCATTACAACTTCCCCCTGTGACGTTCAAGCCCTATACCACCCCCCTGCTGTGAGTGGCTGGGGCGATCAGATGTCACCCGAGTATAAAAATCGGCCCCTCCCGCGGCTCGCCACACATGCCTTGTGACTTAGCTGAGGGAAAGTGCTGCTGCTGGTGCTGCTGTAGGGAGAGCGTTAGGAGTCAGTGTAGGCTTCAAGAACCCCAACGGCCCTTCTCAGGGCCACATCTACTAGTGTGCAGTACTGTGTTAGCACAGTATTTTTTTTTTTTTGTCCAAAATTGGATCTGCAGAGCATTGCGCCCTGCAATAGGGACAGAAGTGGGGGTTAGGCAGGGAGAGTGTTAGGAGTTAGTGTAGGCTTCAAGAACCCCAACGGTCCTTTCTAGGGCCACTTCTATCCGTGTGCAGTACTGTCCAGGCTGCTGTTAGCAGTGTTACATTTTTTTTTTTTTTCTCAAAACCGGCTGTGCAGAGCATTGCACCCGGCATTAATACTACAGGGATAGAATTGTGTAGGCAGGGCCAGAAGACATTTATTATTCATTGAATACACGCAGTGGGGTCTTCCCTTTGCTAAAAACGAAAAAAATTATATTTGGCCTGCCTGTGTCAGTCCTAAGGTCTCCGTGTACGTGTGTGCTGCGTGTACAACGTACAAAAATCAGACGCAACCAGCTACGCTTTACTGCAGCCTAGCGCCATTGTCTTTCCTGACTGGCAAATACCTGCTCTGCTAGAGTTAATAACTCTGCTACACTATAGTTGTGTGACACTTTTTGAGGGCCACACCACAGATATTAAACTTCTTGTTCATTGAATATACGCAGTGGGGTCTTCCCTAAGCTAAAAAGGAAAAAAATTATATTTGGCCTGCCTGTGTCAGTCCTAAGGTCTCCGTGTACGTGTGTGCTGCGTGTACAACGTACAAAAATCAGACGCAACCAGCTACGCTTTACTGCAGCCTAGCGCCATTGTCTTTCCTGACTGTCAAATACCTGCTCTGCTAGAGTTAATAACTCTGCTACACTATAGTTGTGTGACACTTTTTGAGGGCCACACCACAGATATTAAACTTCTTGTTTTTCATTGAATACACGCAGTGGGGTCTTCCCTAAGCTAAAAAGGAAAAAAATTATATTTGGCCTGCCTGTGTCAGTCCTAAGGTCTCCGTGTACGTGTGTGCTGCGTGGACAACGTACAAAAATCAGACGCAACCAGCTACGCTTTACTAAAGTCTAGCGCCATTGTCTTTCCTGCCTGGGAAATCAAATCACTGGTAATACAGCATGCTGAGGGGTAGGGGTAGGCCTAGAGGATGTGGACGTGGCTGAGGACGCGGAGGGCCAAGTGAGGGTGTGGGCACAGGCCGAGCCAGTGCGGTGGCCAGGGGTAGAGGCAGGGCCAGACCGAATAATCCACCAACTGTTTCCCAAAGCGCCCCCTCGCGCCATGCCACCCTGCAGAGGTCAAGGTGCTCTACGGTGTGGCAGTTTTTCACAGAGACGCCTGACGACCGACGAACAGTGGTGTGCAACCTTTGTCGCGCCAAGATCAGCTGGGGAGGCACCACCAACAGCATGCGCAGGCATATGATGGCCAAGCACCCCACAAGGTGGGACGATGCCCGTTCACCGCCTCCGGTTTGCACCACTGCCTCTCCCCCTGTGCCCCAACCTGCCACTGAGATCCAACCCCCCTCTGAGGACACAGGCACTACCGTCTCCTGGCCTGCACCCACACCCTCACCTCCGCTGTCCTTGGCCCCATCCAGCAATGTCTCTCAGCGCAGCGTCCAGACGTCGCTAGTGCCACAGTTTGAGCGCAAGCGCAACTACGACGCCACGCACCCGCACGCTCAAGCGTTAAACGTGCACATTGCAAAATTGATCAGCCTAGAGATGCTGCCGTATAGGCTTGTGGAAACGGAGGCTTTCAAAAGCATGATGGTGGCGGCTGCCCCGCGCTACTCGGTTCCCAGTCGCCACTACTTTTCCCGATGTGCCGTCCCAGCCCTGCACGACCACGTCTCCCGCAACATTGTACGCGCCCTCACCAACGCGGTTACTGCCAAGGTCCACTTAACAACGGACACGTGGACAAGCACAGGCGGGCAGGGCCACTATATCTCCCTGACGGCACATTGGGTGAATTTAGTGGAGGCTGGGACAGAGTCAGAGCCTGGGACCGCTCACGTCCTACCCACCCCCAGAATTGCGGGCCACAGCTCGGTGGTGGTATCTGCGGCGGTGTATGCTTCCTCCACTAAAGCGCCTTCCTCCTCCTCCTCCTCCAACGCAACCTCTGTCTCGCAATCAAGATGTGTCAGCAGTACGTCGCCAGCAGTCGGTGTCACGCGGCGTGGCAGCACAGCGGTGGGCAAGCGTCAGCAGGCTGTGCTGAAACTACTCAGCTTAGGAGAGAAGAGGCACACGGCCCACGAACTGCTGCAGGGTCTGACAGAGCAGACCGACCGCTGGCTTGCGCCGCTGAGCCTCCAACCGGGCATGGTCGTGTGTGACAACGGCCGTAAGCTGGTGGCGGCTCTGCAGCTCGGCAGCCTCACGCACGTGCCATGCCTGGCCCATGTCTTTAATTTGGTGGTTCAGCGCTTTCTGAAAAGCTACCCCCACTTGTCATACCTGCTCGGAAAGGTGCGCCAGCTCTGCGCACATTTCCGCAAATCCCACACGCACGCTGCCACCCTGCGGACACTGCAACATAGGTTTAATCTGCCAGTGCACCGACTGCTGTGCGACGTGCCCACACAGTGGAACTCTACGCTCCACATGTTGGCCAGACTCTATGAGCAGCGTAGAGCTATAGTGGAATACCAACTCCAACTTGCGCGGCGCAGTGGGAGTCAGCCTCCTCAATTATTTACAGAAGAGTGGCCCTGGTTGGCAGCCATCTGCCAGGTCCTTGGAAAATTTGAGGAGTCTACCCAGGTGGTGAGCGGCGATGCTGCAATCATTAGCGTCACCATTCCTCTGCTATGCATCTTGAGAAGTTCCCTGCAAAGCATAAAGGCAGACGTTTTGCGCTCGGAAACAGAGCCGGGGGAAGACAGTATGTCGCTGGATAGTCAGAGCACCCGCCTGTCTATATCTCAGCGCGTTGAGGAGGAGGAGGAGGAGCATGAGGAGGATGAGGAGGAGGGGGAAGAGACAGCTTGGCCCACTGGTGAGGGTACACATGCTGCTGGGCTGTCATCCTTTTAGCGTGTATGGCCTGAGGAGGAGGAAGAGGAGGAGGATCCTGAAAGTGATCTTCCTAGTGAAGACAGCCATGTGTTGCGTACAGGTACCCTGGCACACATGGCTGACTTCATGTTAGGATGCCTTTCTCGTGACCCTCGCGTTACACGCATTCTGGCCACTACGGATTACTGGGTGTACACACTGCTCGACCCACGCTATAAGGAGAACCTTCCCACTCTCATTCCCGAAGAGGAAAGGGGTTCGAGAGTGTTGCTATACCACAGGGCGCTGGTGGACAAACTGATGGTAAACTTCCCATCCGACAGCGCTAGTGGCAGAAGGCGCAGTTCCGAGGGCCAGGTAGCAGGGGAGGCGCAGAGATCAGGCAGCATGTACAGCGCAGGCAGGGGAACATTCTCCAAGGCCTTTGCCAGCTTTATGGCTCCCCAGCAAGACTGTGTCACCGCTCCCCAGTCAATGCTGAGTCGGCGGGAGCACTGTAAAAGGATGGTGAGGGAGTACGTAGCCGATCGCACGACCGTCCTCCGTGACGCCTCTGCCCCCTACAACTACTGGGTGTCGAAGCTGGACACGTGGCCTGAACTCGCGCTGTATGCCCTGGAGGTGCTTGCTTGTCCTGCGGCTAGCGTCTTGTCAGAGAGTGTGTTTAGTGTGGCTGGGGGAATCATCACGGATAAGCGTACCCACCTGTCAAACGACAGTGCCGACAGGCTTACACTCATCAAGATGAACAAAGCCTGGATTTCCCCAGACTTCTCTTCTCCACCAGCGGACAGCAGCGATACGTAAGCAATACGTAGGCTGCACCCGCGGATGGAAGCTACGTTCTCTCTCACCATCCAAAACGGGGACATTTCTGCTTCATCAATCTGTGTCTAATATTCCTCCTCCTCCTCCTGCTCCTCCTCCTGAAACCTCACGTAATCACGCTGAACGGGCAATTTTTCTTAGGGCCACAAGGCTCACTCATAATTTTTCCAAACAATTTTTATATGTTTCAATGCTCTTAAAAGAGTTGAAACTTTAACTTGAACCAATTTTTCGTTAAACTGGGCTGCCTCCAGGCCTAGTTACCACTTAAGCCACATTAACCAAAGCGATTAATGGGTTTCACCTGCCATCTTGGTTGGGCATGGCCAATTTTTTGTATGTACATTAGTACTGTTGATACAGCAATTTTTGTGGGCCCTCGCCTACAGTGTAATCAAATGAATTTTTAGCCCACCTGCATTACAGCTGACGTTACATCCGCTGTGTTGGGCAATGCAATGGGATATTTTTGTGTATCGCCGGTGGGTTCCAGGGAGCCACCCATGCTGTAGGTGCACACGGAGTTTAACCTACATCTGTCCACTTGTAAAGAACCCCAGTCTCACTGGGGCATGCAGTGTGGGCCGAAGCCCACCTGCATTAAGCACGACATTACTACCTCAGCTGTGTTGGGCAATGCAATGGGATATTTCTATGTACCGCCGGTGGCTTCCTGGCACCCACCCATGCTGTGGGTCCACAGGGAATTATAAATGCATCTGTTTCCACTTGTAAAGAACCCCAGTCTGACTGGGGCATGCAGTGTGGGCCGAAGCCCACCTGCATTAAGCACGACATTACTACCTCAGCTGTGTTGGGCAATGCAATGGGATATTTCTATGTACCGCCGGTGGGTTCCAGGGAGCCACCCATGCTGTGGGTGCACACGGAGTTTTTACTACATCTGTACACTTGAAAAGAACCCCAGTCTGACTGGGGCATGCAGTGTGGGCCGAAGCCCACCTGCATTAAGCACGACATTACTACCTCAGCTGTGTTGGGCAATGCAATGGGATATTTCTATGTACCGCCGGTGGGTTCCAGGGAGCCACCCATGCTGTGGGTGCACACGGAGTTTTTACTACATCTGTACACTTGAAAAGAACCCCAGTCTCACTGGGGCATGCAGTGTGGGCCGAAGCCCACCTGCATTAAGCACGACATTACTACCTCAGCTGTGTTGGGCAATGCAATGGGATATTTCTATGTACCGCCGGTGGCTTCCTGGCACCCACCCATGCTGTGGGTCCACAGGGAATTATAAATGCATCTGTTTCCACTTGTAAAGAACCCCAGTCTGACTGGGGCATGCAGTGTGGGCCGAAGCCCACCTGCATTAAGCACGACATTACTACCTCAGCTGTGTTGGGCAATGCAATGGGATATTTCTATGTACCGCCGGTGGGTTCCAGGGAGCCACCCATGCTGTGGGTGCACACGGAGTTTTTACTACATCTGTACACTTGAAAAGAACCCCAGTCTCACTGGGGCATGCAGTGTGGGCCGAAGCCCACCTGCATTAAGCATGACATTACTACCTCAGCTGTGTTGGGCAATGCAATGGGATATTTCTATGTACCGCCGGTGGCTTCCTGGCACCCACCCATGCTGTGGGTCCACAGGGAATTATAAATGCATCTGTTTCCACTTGTAAAGGACCCCAGTCTGACTGGGGCATGCAGTGTGGGCCGAAGCCCACCTGCATTAAGCACGACATTACTACCTCAGCTGTGTTGGGCAATGCAATGGGATATTTCTATGTACCGCCGGTGGGTTCCAGGGAGCCACCCATGCTGTGGGTGCACACGGAGTTTTTACTACATCTGTACACTTGAAAAGAACCCCAGTCTCACTGGGGCATGCAGTGTGGGCCGAAGCCCACCTGCATTAAGCACGACATTACTACCTCAGCTGTGTTGGGCAATGCAATGGGATATTTCTATGTACCGCCGGTGGCTTCCTGGCACTCACCCATGCTGTGGGTCCACAGGGAATTATAAATGCATCTGTTTCCACTTGTAAAGAACCCCAGTCAGACTGGGGCATGCAGTGTGGGCCGAAGCCCACCTGCATTAAGCATGACATTACTACCTCAGCTGTGTTGGGCAATGCAATGGGATATTTCTATGTACCGCCGGTGGCTTCCTGGCACCCACCCATGCTGTGGGTCCACAGGGAATTATAAATGCATCTGTTTCCACTTGTAAAGAACCCCAGTCTGACTGGGGCATGCAGTGTGGGCCGAAGCCCACCTGCATTAAGCACAACATTACTACCTCAGCTGTGTTGGGCAATGCAATGGGATATTTCTATGTACCGCCGGTGGGTTCCAGGGAGCCACCCATGCTGTGGGTGCACACGGAATTCCTATTGCGGAGTTGTACCTGCCTGTGACTATTTATAAAAAACCGTGGTCTGACTGGGGCGTGCAGACACCTTGACAGAATGAATAGTGTGTGGCACATAGGTTCCCCATTGCTATGCCCACGTGTGCAGCTCCAGATGGAGGTGGCACAGGATTGGATTTCTCATTGCTTCTGTACAGCATTGTGGACTATCAGCCCGCCCCTTTTATGGGGGGGTCGCTGCCTAGCCATGCCAACCATCTGCAGTGTGTGCCTGCTTTTCCTGTGGCAGACGCACTTATACATAGACATGAGGGTGGTGTGGCATGAGGGCAGCTGAAGGCTGGGCAGGGACAGTTTGGTGTGCGCTGTGGACACTGGGTCGTGCGGGGGGGGGGGGGGGGGGGGGTTGGGCAGCATGTAACCCAGGAGAAGTGGCAGCGGAGTGTCATGCAGGCAGTGATTGTGCTTTGTTGGAGGTAGTGTGGTGCTTAGCTAAGGTGTGCATTGCTAATGAGGGCTTTTCAGAAGTAAAAGTTGTTGGGAGGGGGGGGGGCACTCTTGCCGGTATTGTGGCTTAATAGTGGGACCTGTGAACTTGAGATGCAGCCCAACATGTAGCCCCTCGCCTGCCCTATCCGTTTCTGTGTCGTTCCCATCACTTTCTTGAATTGCCCAGATTTTCACACATGAAAACCTTAGCGAGCATCGGCGAAATACAAAAATGCTCCGGTCGCCCATTGACTTCAATGGGGTTCGTTACTCGAAACGAACCCTCGAGCATCGCGATAATTTCATCCCGAGTAACGAGCACCCGAGCATTTTGGTGCTCGCTCATCTCTACTTTTCAGTTTTCTGCATGCAGAAACTGAAGAATGACTGAGAAGCAAGCAAATTCTTGTTCATCGTTCAGTCAGAGCAATCTGAATGATTATTGGCCGATGTAAAAGGCCCTTAAGTCATTCTATAACTCATAAAGACAGAGCACTTGCATCTGGTTGTATCTCATACAATTCTTCCACAAGATGTAGCCACCTTGTAAATCTGTTAAAGTCAGAATATCTGAGGAAAACCATAGGTTGAGCCTGTATGTCTAGTACATCCCTGACTAGTACCATTAGTACAGCTCTGTTCCATGTTTTATATTTGCTAATGTGGTCAAGCTGATCTGATCCGTCTGAGTGTGGACTAGTTTTAGTCTGACTAGGGGTAGGATATGGATAAATATTAGAATTTTCCATGTTTGAGTAAGTTGGGTCTGGAGCCAAAGTCTTTGCTATCTCTATCAGCATAATTTCCTGTAAATGTATTGGAGTTATACGTCATAGTATATGTCATTAACACTAGGACCACCAGGGCTGGGCATCCCCCTAGAACCGCCAAGGGGACACATCTGCCCTTGGCACTATTTTTGACATTACTGCAGTTTTACCGGATCTTAGTACTTATTTAACTTCGATCAGTTGGTAATAGGTACTTTGGATGGGGACCGTACACTGCTAAAAACATGTAAAAACTTCCTTCTTTTTGAAAAAATTGTATATTTTGTTATATTTTATTTGAGACATTTAGGAATTTTAATTGAAGGGAACTGTGCATGGTGTTCATAGGAACCAGTCGCTGCTGGGAAGATGGTAAGTAAATTTTATAAACTTTATTTAGAATTGGTTAATACAGTAAAAACTCTAACATTTTCCTTTGATAACTTGTTTGTGAACATGTCTGTAGGAAAACTAATTAAAAAAAGAGTTACATAGTGCACTTTTAGTACACCCAGTAATCCGTAGTGGCCAGAATGCGTGTAACGCGAGGGTCTCGAGAAAGGCATCCTAACATGAAGTCAGCCATGTGTGCCAGGGTACCTGTACGCAACACATGGCTGTCCTCACTCGGAAGATCACTTTCAGGATCCTCCTCCTCCTCCGGCCATACACGCTGAAAGGATGACAGGCAAGCAGCATGGGTACCCTCAGCAGTGAGCCAAGCTGTCTCTTCTCCCTCCTCCTCATGCTCCTCCCCCTCCTCCTCAACGCGCTGAGATATAGACATGAGGGTGCTTTGACTATCCAGCGACATACTGTCTTCCCCCGCCTCCGTTTCCAAGTGCAAAGCGTCTGCCTTTATGCTTTGCAGGGAACTTCTCAAGAGGCATAGCAGAGGAATGGTGACGCTAATGATTGCAGCATCACCGCTCACCATCTGGGTAGACTCCTCAAAGTTTCCAAGGACCTGGCAGATGTCTGCCAACCAGGCCCACTCTTCTGTAAAGAATTAAGGAGGCTGACTCCCACTACGCCGCCGATGTTGGAGTTGGTATTCCACTATAGCTCTACGCTGCTTATAGAGTCTGGCCAACATGTGGAGCGTAGAGTTCCACCGTGTGGGCACGTCGCACAGCAGTCGGTGCACTGGCAGATTAAACCAATGTTGCAGGGTCCGCAGGGTGGCAGCGTCCGTCTTGGACTTGCGGAAATGTGCGCTGACCCGGCGCACATTTCCGAGCAGGTATGACAAGTGTGGGTAGCTTTTCAGAAAGCGCTGAACCACCATATTAAAGACATGGGCCACGCATGGCACGTGCGTGAGGCTACCGAGCTGCAGAGCTGCCACCAGGTTACGGCCATTGTCACACACGACCATGCCCGGTTGGAGGCTCAGCGGCGAAAGCCAGCGGTCGGTCTACTCTGTCAGACCCTGCAGCAGTTCATGGGCCGTGTGCCTCTTCTCTCCTAAGCTGAGTAGTTTCAGCACGGCCTGCTGACACTTGCCCACCGCTGTGCTGCCACGGCGCGCGACACCGACTGTTGGCGACATGCTGCTGCTGACACATCTTGATTGCGAGACAGAGGTTGCGTAGGAGGAGGAGGAGGAAGAGGGTGGTTTAGTGGAGGAAGCATACACCGCCGCAGATACCAGCACTGAGCTGGGGCCCGCAATTCTGGGGGTGGGTAGGACGTGAGCGGTCCCAGGCTCTGACTCGGTCCCAGCCGCCGCCATCATGCTTTTGAAAGCCTCCGTTTCCACAAGCCTATACGGCAGCATCTCCAGGCTGATCAATTTGGCTATGTGCACGTTTAACGCTTGAGCGTGCGGGTGCGTGGCAGCGTACTTGCGCTTGTGCTCAAACAGTTGCGCTAGCGACGTCTGGACGCTGCACTGAGAGACATGGCTGGATGGGGCCGAGGACAGCGGAGGTGAGGGTGTGGGTGCAGGCCGGTAGGCACTCGTGCCTGTGTCCTCAGAAGGGGGTTGGATCTCAGTGGCAGGTTGGGGCACAGGGGGAGAGGCAGTGGTGCAAACCGGAGGCGGTGGCCTTCGTCCCATCTTGTGGGGTGCTTGGCCATCACATGCCTGTGCATGCTGGTGGTGGTGGCTCCCCAGCTGATCTTGGCGCGACAAAGGTTGCACACCACTGTTCGTCGGTCGTCAGGCATCTCTGTGAAAAACTGCCACACCTTAGAGCACCTTGGCCTCTGCAGGGTGGCATGGTGCGAGGGGGCGCTTTGGGAAACAGTTGGTGGATTATTCGGTCTGGCCCTGCCTCTACCCCTGGCCACCGCACTGGCTCGGCCTGTGCCCCCACCCTGACTTGGGCCTCCGCGTCCTCGCCCGCGTCCACGTCCTCTAGGCCTACCCCTACCCCTCAGCATGGTGTATTACCAGTAGTGCAGAAACAGAACGCTGTAATTAAATGTGCCGCTTATTGGCCTGTGGTTGGAGGCTGACTTCGCTTACGGAACGCACAGCAGAGGCAGGAAAGAATTTTGCGCAAGCCTGCTGTAACACTTAGCTGGCTGCGTATGAATTAGGACAACTACCCCCAGCAGAGACCCAGTACACTGAGGACGGTCACAGGCAGCCCAAATAGATTTTTTTTTTCCCAAATGTTTTTGGAAAGGCCCACTGCCTATATACACTAAATATGTCTTCTGTCCCTGCCTCACCACTACTGGCCCTGGACAATGTAAAATTACTGCAGACTGTTTCACTGGGGACAGGAATACAGCGGTGATGTAACAGGCAACACAGAGGCAGGAAAGAATTTTGCGCAAGCCTGCTGTAACACTTAGCTGGCTGCGTATGAATTAGGACAACTACCCCCAGCAGAGATCCAGTACACTGAGGACGGTCACAGGCAGCCCAAATAGATTTTTTTTCCCAAATGTTTTTGGAAAGGCCCACTGCCTATATACACTAAATATGTCTTCTGTCCCTGCCTCACCACTACTGGCCCTGGACAATGTAAAATTACTGCAGGACGCAATGCTCTGCACGGCCGATATACAAAAAAGATAAAAATGTGCAACACTGCAAAAAGCAGCCTCCACACTACTGCACACGGTTAGATGTGGCCCTAAGAAGGACCGTTGGGGTTCTTGAAGCCTAAAATAACTCCTAACGCTCTCCCTATAGCAGCTCCGGCACCAGCAGCACTTTCCCTGAACTATGTCAGAATGCATCTGTGGCGAGCCGCGGGAGGGGCCGATTTATATATTCGGGTGACACCTGATCTCGCCAGCCACTCACTGCAGGGGGGTGGTATAGGGCTTGAACGTCGCAGGGGGAAGTTGTAATGCCTTCCCTGTCTTTCTATTGGCCAGAAAAGCGCGCTAACGTCTCAGAGATGAAAGTGAAAGTAACTCGAACATCGCGTGGTACTCGTCTCGAGTAACGAGCATCTGGAACACGCTAATACTCGAACGAGTATCAAGCTCGGACGAGTACGTTCGCTCATCTCTACTCATTACCCAAGTAGAAATTTATCACTCCCCTTTCCCCAAGGCCCCTTAGTCATATATTAGGATTGAGAATCAGGGGCACCCATGAGACCATTGGCGATCAAGCCACCAGAATTTCACAGATTAGTCTTTGCTCTCAACCTTCAATGACCAGCATTGTTGAGTTAATTTGAAATTTCAAAGACAAGAATTTGCAAAATAACTCTGTGAAAACATCAGATATGCACATCTGTCTTTTCATTTTTCTGAGAAAATATGCTATTCGGCATTATTTGCCAGGTGAATTGATATCTATGCCTGGGATTTTCACCGATTCTCTATTTTTAATTAGAAGATCATGTGAGTCAAGTAAAGCGTCCGAGCAGATGGCTATTAGCAACTTCTGGATATTACAGAAGTCAGAGCTCCCCAAGGTCACTAATAACAATTCCACACCAGTAATCTTAAAATACAATATTTTCAAGAATACAGTATTAATCAAAATGACATATAGTTGCAGAATACAAGTATTGATAGAATTAAGAAATATATCACTTTGAGTCTTTGCCAGGTTTATGAATCCGTGTAATAAAAGAATGCAGCATAAATTGGGGAATTGGCTATGCACTATAAAAGAGTGTCAAAAGGTATGGCGAAAGTTGGTAACATTTAAAGTTTTAAAATAGAAAAAAAACAGTCAATTTTAAGAGAATCAAGGGCTTCTCATGGAAGATTAGGGAGTTCACATGAAAATAGAGATTGTGTTACTATAGTTTCCGTAGCCTCTAGTGAATCTGGGAGTGAATACAATTGGGAAACCTACAAGTGAAATCTAGCAGAAAGGGCTTGAGGATCATATAAAAGAATTGCATTATCTCCTTTAACACCTTAATTTTCTGCAGCCATCTTCTGCGTGCAATAACTTTTTTATTTTTCCGTTGACGTAGTTGTGCGAGAGCTCATTTTTTGCGAGATGTCCTGTAGTTTATGAATGCATACGACTTTTTGATCGCTTTTATTGTGTTTTTTCTGGGAGACAAGGTTACTGAAAAAGTGCATTCCTGGCGTTTTTTTTTTTTTCGGACGACGTTCACTGTGTAGGGTAAATAATGCACTACTTTGATAGATCGGACTTTTACAGACTCAGTAATACCGAATATGTATTTTTTCTTATGATTTAGATGATTTATTATAAGGCAAAAGGGGGGTGATTTAAACTTTTATTACTTCTTTTTTTTTTTCTTTTACAATTAACTAAACTTTATTGAACTTATTTTTACTTTTTTACATAGCCCCCTAGAGGACCACAACTAGTGATGCTTTGATCGCTCCTGCATTACATCATACTGTAATTTGACAGGCAGTCTATCAAGCCACCCCATTGGGATGGCTCGATAGGTAGTCTGCTAAAGCAGCCCTATGGCCTTTCAGAAGGCCTGTGATCTCTGTCAGAATTGACAGTGGCATTTAAAGAGTAATTAGCCACGATCGGCCGCACGGCCGATTGCAGCTATTGCCTGCGGGTGTCAGCTGTAATAAACAGCTGACGCCCACGCTGTATGAAGAGAGGTCACCCTTCATACATATCCCGCATCTGCATGATGTAAATGTGTGTCATGTAGCGGAAAGGGGTCAATAAGGAAAGTCGCAGGGTGTATGGGGAAATTGTTTCTTGCAATATCTTTTGGGGGACCCTTCAAAAATTGTCCAATTGGTAAGAAACTGAGGTTCCCAAAGTTTCAGATCAGTTGGATAACATTAACCCATGCCTCATCAACTTTAAAGTTATGATTTTAGGGCATTTTTGTTAAATTTCTTCTTCTTCTATAAAAGGAAAACTATTTGTCCTAGAAACCTGCTCATGGTCTCAAATTATTGATAATGTTCTTGCTTACAAATATTACTACAATGACTTTTGGGTGTGACTCATAGATTTGAAGATATTAGGCAATTTCAGGGCCTTGCGTGTTCCAGGTCTCTAAATGAATGGTATGCTGAATGTGAGTTGAGGCCTTACTTTCCTTGTCAAAGACTACTTGTTGTTCTTAGAAAAGGGACCCTTTCAAAAAGGAAAAAGGGAACCACCCTACCAGATATCTTCCCTTCTGCTCTTGGGGTGGGGACTTGGGTGGTGAATGGCAGGAAGCGCAGTAAATATATGAATTTCAAGGGGTAAATTTTGTATAGTTTTTTTTTTAGTTCTTACTTTGAGTGAAAATGGATTCAGAACCTTCACCTTCCAAAGCAAGCAGCAGCTAGCATGAGTTTAAGGCATAAACACAAGATTTTTGAGATCAGGGATGCATTTCATCAAATTAGTGGTAGTCATCTACCATCACATTTTCAAGTGTTGCAAAGTTTGTTTTATAATATGTGCCAAGTCAAACTGAACATCAAAGAAGTTTCAAGACTTAGATTTCTTCCAGAAAATGATTACTTCTTGGATAGTAAGTCTTGAAACTTACAACAAGAGACTTAAAAGAAATTGTTGCAAAGCTTGAAAAATTTTATGAACAGTGCAAAAAAATGCTGTCAGAACTTCAAGCGCAGCTCAAAATAAAAACGTGGGAGCCTTCAAGTCATCCCTTGATGACCTTTTTAATATTGCTCATCAGGATGCACTCATCAATACTACTGAAGTAGACAGGGCGTTTTTGTTACTCCAGTCACAAAAAGGACGTCCTGGCTACATGGGAGGAGTTGACTTAAAATTTGTGAGAGTAGAAAAATAAAGAGAAGAGAGGAAATCAGCTCAGATTGCAAGATTGGAAAAATCACAACAAGTAGGTGTGTTTGCTCTCTTTTTAATATTTCCTTTCCACCTTTTTAATCTGTACTTAATCTGTAATAACACGTATTTGAGATATTTTTAATTAAATGCCATTTTATTAGAGGGGAGATACTAATAGGTTATTTTTGCGCTTTTTTTTCAGGCGACAAAGAAGTAGACGTAGACTTTCTTCTAAGCAGCTCATCAGAAGATGAGGAGACGACACAAGATGAAGTTGAGGACATCACAGGAACACATCAGAAAGAGGAGCCAAGTGCAAAGAAAATGAAGTACTCTCGAGGAAGTAAAGAAACTATTACCAAAAAGTTTTCATTATTGTTTGATAGATGTAATATTTCAGACAGGGATGCAGTCCGAATTATATCATCTACTGTAAAGAGGCATTAGGTGAAAATGTAGACATTTTAGCCTTAAGTAGAATTCCCTTGGTATCTAAATTCAGAACAAGTGGCATTTGGGTTTTTTGATGAAACTTTGAAGGAAGAAATTAGGAGAAAAATGGCGTTGAAATAATTATCTTTTCAAGAGCAGGAGGTTGAAAATACATTAGATGACAGAAATGTAAGAGCACAATTCAGCCTTGAAGAAGCACATCCGCTGTTCATCAAGGAAACAGATTTTTTTTATTTCTCTTCAAACTTTAGATATTTTTAAACGGTTCCAAATTGCAACTTCTTTCTTGGAAAGTGATCCGGGTGTTTGGTTTGAAAACCCTGATTATTTGAAAGGTAAAATGATGGTAGAAAAATTAAAGGTTGTAAATGACACAGCCGAGAGGGGTGTCAAATTGATCCAAGATTTTAATTCTAGCATTACCAAAAGCGAAGAACACCACCAATTATTGTTACAATCTGTAGCAGAATGTAGGAAATGTTAGGGTGCGGGCAGACGAGCGCATAAACGGCGCATTTTTGCGACCAAACGTATATACGTGACCATCAGAGGCAATGGTTTCGAATGTATTCGTTCACATGGGCGATTTTACGGCGCGTAAAAACGGCAATTCGAAAAAAAACCGGAACATATGCGACCGAAATACGCGCCAACGCATATTCGATCGCTGAAAAGACCGTTTGCAAAGTAGGAACAAACGAAAATACGCTTTCTAGCTCTGGTCGTGATCGGTGAAAAACGATCGCTCGGGCGATTATACGTTGCGCTCGTGCGAACGTAAATACGCCTACGCTCGTCTGCCCGCACCCTTACACTGATACTGCAAAAGCCACCCTCTCTAAGCCTCTTCCTGATGTTTAAATCATGTAAAATTTAAGTAACTATATCTCTTTTATGTTTTTGTAGTTTTTGTAGTTGGTACAATACAATTTAATGCTCTTTTTTGTAATACATATTCTTTTATCTTGTAATAAATCATCTTTTTTTGTGTGAAATACTTTTCTTGTAATTTATTTGGATTTTTGTTCTTCTCATACAATATCCTTTTTAATCTTGGGTTTGTCAAAATTTCTATGAAAACACATTTAGTGCCTTACAATAACTGTTTTTCGATTATAAGAGGTAATGACATGTAGACCAGAACTACATGAACTTGAGTGTTTTCAAAAAATATCGATTTTGAAAATCCAGAACGCGACCAGCACTAAAAATGTACTAATATCTTCAAATATATGAATCATACCTAAAAAGGGGTTCAAGTAATATTTATGGACAAGAACATTATCAATAAAATAAGTCCATGATCAGGTTTCGAAGACAAATAGTTTTAGTTTTATGGGTGAAGAACTGTGATTTTCTTAACAAAAACTCTCTAAATTTGTAACTTCAAGGTTGATGAGGCATGGGTTAACATTATCCAATTGACCAGAAACTCATTTTTTTTAACAAATGGCAACTTTTGGGAGAGTCCCCCATAAAAAAATTGAACATTGATTTTTTTGTGACCACTGTCTCTCAGAGTTCCCCTAATTGTTCAGTTAAAAGAGTCTGTAATAGAGATGAGCGAGCACCAAAATGCTCGGGTGCTCGTTACTCGAGACGAATTTTTCGCGATGCTCGAGGGTTCGTTTCGAGTAACGAACCCCATTGAAGTCAATGGGCGACCCGAGCATTTTTGTATTTCGCCGATGCTCGCTAAGGTTTTCATGTGTGAAAATCTGGGCAATTCAAGAAAGTGATGGGAACGACACAGCAACGGATAGGGCAGGCGAGGGGCTACATGTTGGGCTGCATCTCAAGTTCACAGGTCCCACTATTAAGCCACAATACCGGCAAGAGTGGGGCCCCCCCCCTCCCAACAACTTTTACTTCTGAAAAGCCCTCATTAGCATGGCATACCTTAGCTAAGCACCACACTACCTCCAACAAAGCACAATCACTGCCTGCATGACACTCCGCTGCCACTTCTCCTGGGTTACATGCTGCCCAACCCCCCCCCCCGCACAACAGTGTCCACAGCGTACACCAAATTGTCCCTGCCCAGCCTTCAGCTGCCCTCATGCCACGCCACCCTCATGTCTATTTATAAGTGCGTCTGCCACAGGAAAAGCAGGCACACACTGCAGAGGGTTGGCATGGCTAGGCAGCGACCCCCCCATAAAAGGGGCAGGCCGATAGTCCACAATGCTGTACAGAAGCAATGAGAAATCCAATCCTGTGCCACCTCCATCTGGAGCTGCACACGTGGGCATAGCAATGGGGAACCTATGTGCCACACACTATTCATTCTGTCAAGGTGTCTGCATGGCCCAGTCAGACCGCGGTTTTTTATAAATAGTCACAGCCAGGTACAACTCCGCAATGGGAATTCCGTGTGCACCCACAGCATGGGTGGGTGCCAGAAAGCCACCGGCGGTACCTAAAAAAATCCCATTGCATTGCCCATCACAGCTGAGGTAATGTCGTGGTTAATGCAGGTGGGCTTCGGCCCACACTGCATGCCCCAGTCAGACTGGGGTTCTTTACAAGTGGACAGATGTAGTAACAACTCAGTGTGGACCCACAGCATGGGTGGGTGCCAGGAAGCCACCGGCGGTACATAAATAAATCCCATTGCATTGCCCATCACAGCTGAGGTAATGTCGTGCTTAATGCAGGTGGGCTTCGGCCCACACTGCATGCCCCAGTCAGACTGGGGTTCTTTACAAGTGGACAGATGTAGGTTAAACTCCGTGTGCACCTACAGCATGGGTGGCTCCCTGGAACCCACCGGTGGTACCTAAAAAAATCCCATTGCATTGCCCATCACAGCTGAGGTAATGTCGTGGTTAATGCAGGTGGGCTTCGGCCCACACTGCATGCCCCAGTCAGACTGGGGTTCTTTACAAGTGGACAGATGTAGTAACAACTCCCTGTGGACCCACAGCATGGGTGGGTGCCAGGAAGCCACCGGCGGTACATAAATAAATCCCATTGCATTGCCCATCACAGCTGAGGTAATGTCGTGCTTAATGCAGGTGGGCTTCGGCCCACACTGCATGCCCCAGTCAGACTGGGGTTCTTTACAAGTGGACAGATGTAGGTTAAACTCTGTGTGCACCTACAGCATGGGTGGCTCCCTGGAACCCACCGGCGGTACATAAATATATCCCATTGCAGTGCCCTACTCAGCAGAGCTAACGTCAGATACAATACAGGTGGGCTTCGGCCCACACTGCATGCCCCAGTCAGACTGGTAATATGTACCTTAACAGTAACCTCGTTGGTGTTAATGTGGTGGTGACTGCGGACCTAGTAGCGCGGTTTTATGTAGTTGGTTTTCGGAATGTGGCCAGGATTAAGTGGGCCGTGGCGGGGGGATGGTGGTGGTGCTCTCTTGTTGTGTCGTTAAAGGTGAAATTCTTGGACTGCCACCAGACGGACCAATGCAAAGGTATTTGCCAATAATGTTTTCATTGTTGGAGGAGGAGGGGGATGTTTTGGAGGCACTATGTGTCCTCTACACGTGTCCGTGGTTATATGCACCTTAACAGTAACAGCGTTGCTGGGAAATGGCCTCGCCGCCATCATGTCTTTGTGAAGCCTCTGTTTCCACACCCCAGTGACATACCATTAGCAGCGGTATAGGCAGAGCCCAGAATTATTAACATTTCAGCGGTAGCATTAGGGACAGGCCCCACTAACATATCACTAGCAGCAGTATAGGGGGAGCGCAGTCTTAGTTCCATTTCAGTAATAGTAGCACTCAAGACAGGCCCCAGTAACATTCCCATTGCAGCAGTTTAGGGAGATAACAGTCTCTTTCACATTTCAGTAGCTGCAGTATAGACAAGGCCCCAGTTACATTTATGTAGCTAAAGTGTAGGCCAACCCCACACACCTTTCTGTACCATGAGTGCAGGCGAAGAACATAGAAATTAATATGATTACACTGTAGGCGAGGGCCCAAAAAAATTGGTGTACCAACAGTACTAATGTACCTCAGAAAAAATTGGCCATGCCCAACCAAGATGGCAGGTGAAACCCATTAATCGCTTTGGTTAATGTGGCTTAAGTGGTAAAATTAGGCCTGGAGGCAGCCCAGTTTAACGAACAATTGGTTCAAGTTAAAGTTTCAACGCTTTTAAGAGCATTGAAACGTATAAAAATGGTTTAGAAAAATTATATTAGTGAGCCTTGTGGCCCTAAGAAAAATTGCCCGTTCGGCGTGATTACGTGAGGTTTCAGGAGGAGGAGCAGGAGGAGGAGGAGGAATATTATACACAGATTGATGAAGCAGAAATGTCCCCGTTTTGGATGGTGATTGAGAACGATGCTTCCATCCGCGGGTGCAGCCTACGTATTGCTTAGGTATCGCTGCTGTCCGCTGGTGGAGAAGAGAAGTCTGGGGAAATCCAGGCTTTGTTCATCTTGATGAGTGTAAGCCTGTCGGCACTGTCGGTTGACAGGCGGGTACGCTTATCTGTGATGATTCCCCCAGCCGCACTAAACACCCTCTCTGACAAGACGCTAGCCGCAGGACAAGCAAGCACCTCCAGGGCATACAGCGGGAGTTCAGGCCACGTGTCCAGCTTCGACACCCAGTAGTTGTAGGGGGCAGAGGCGTCACGGAGGACGGTCGTGCGATCGGCTGCGTACTCCCTCACCATCCTTTTACAGTGCTCCCGCCGACTCAGCCTTGACTGGGGAGCGGTGACACAGTCTTGCTGGGGAGCCATAAAGCTGTCCAGGGCCTTAAAGAGTGTTGCACTGCCTGTGCTGTACATGCTGCTCGATCTCCGCACCTCCCCTGCTACCTGGCCCTCGGAACTGCGCCTTCTGCCACTAGCGCTGTCGGATGGGAATTTTACCATCAGCTTGTCCGCCAGGGTCCTGTGGTATAGCAACACTCTCGAACCCCTTTCCTCTTCGGGAATGAGAGTGGAAAGGTTCTCCTTATACCGTGGGTCGAGCAGTGTGTACACCCAGTAATCCATAGTGGCCAGAATATGTGCAACGCGAGGGTCACGAGAAAGGCATCCTAACATGAAGTCAGCCATGTGTGCTAGGGTACCTGTACGCAACACATGGCTGTCTTCACTAGGAAGATCACTTTCAGGATCCTCCTCCTCCTCCTCCTTAGGCCATACACGCTGAAAGGATGACAGGCAAGCAGCATGGGTACCGTCAGCAGTGGGCCAAGCTGTCTCTTCCCCCTCCTCCTCATCCTCCTCCCCCTCCTCCTCCTCCTCCTCAACGCGCTGAGATATAGACAGGAGGGTGCTCTGACTATCCAGCGACATACTGTCTTCCCCCGCCTCCGTTTCCGAGCGCAAAGCATCTGCCTTTATGCTTTGCAGGGAACTTCTCAAGAGGCATAGCAGAGGAATGGTGACGCTAATGATTGCAGCATCCCCGCTCACCACCTGGGTAGACTCCTCAAACTTTCCAAGGACCTGGCAGATGTCTGCCAACCAGGCCCACTCTTCTGAAAATAATTGAGGAGGCTGACTCCCACTGCGCCGCCCATGTTGGAGTTGGCATTCCACTATAGCTCTACGCTGATCATAGAGCCTGGCCAACATGTGGAGCGTAGAGTTCCACCGTGTGGGCACGTCGCACAGCAGTCGGTGCACTGGCAGATTAAACCGATGTCGCAGGGTGCGTAGGGTGGCAGCGTCCGTGTGGGACTTGCGGAAATGTGCGCAGAGCCGGCGCACCTTTACGAGCAGGTCTGACAAGCGTGGGTAGCTTTTCAGAAACGCTGAACCACCAAATTAAAGACGTGGGCCAGGCATGGCACGTGCGTGAGGCTGCCGAGCTGCCGAGTCGCCACCAGGTTACGCCCGTTGTCACACACGACCATGCCCGGTTGGAGGCTCAGCGGCGCGAGCCAACGGTCGGTCTGCTCTGTTAGACCCCGCAGCAGTTCGTGGGCCGTGTGCCTCTTATCTCCTAAGCTGAGTAGTTTCAGCACAGCCTGCTGACGCTTGCCCACCGATGTGCTGCCACGCCGCGCGACACCAACTGCTGGCGACGTCCTGCTGCTGCTGACACATCTAGATTGCGAGACAGAGGTTGCGGAGGAGGAGGAGGAGGAGGAGTGTGGTTTAGTGCAGGAAGCATACACTGCCGAAGATACCACCACCGAGCTGGGGCCCGCAATTCTGGGGGTGGGTAGGACGTGAGCGGTCCCAGGCTCTGACTCTGTCCCAGCCTCCACTAAATTCACCCAATGTGCCGTCAGGGAGATGTAGTGGCCCTGCCCGCCTGTGCTTGTCCACGTGTCCGTTGTTAAGTGGACCTTGCCAGTAACCGCGTTGGTGAGGGCGCGTACAATGTTGCGTGAGACGTGGTCGTGCAGGGCTGGGATGGCACATCGGGAAAAGTAGTGGCGACTGGGAACTGAGTAGCGCGGGGCCGCCGCCGCCATCATACTTTTGAAGGACTCCGTTTCCACAACCCTATACGGCAGCATCTCAAGGCTGATAAATTTGGCTATGTGGACCGTTAACGCTTGAGCGTGCGGGTGCGTGGCTGCGTACTTGCGCTTGCGCTCAAACACTTGCGCTAGCGATGGCTGGACGGTGCGGTGCGAGACATTGCTGGATGGGGCCGAGGACAGCGGAGGTGAGGGTGTGGGTGCAGGCCAGGAGACGGTAGTGCCTGTGTCCTGAGAGGGGGGTTGGATCTCAGTGGCAGGTTGGGGCACAGGGGGAGAGGCAGCGGTGCAAACCGGAGGCGGTGAACGGCCTTCGTCCAACCTTGTGGGGTGCTTGGCCATCATATGTCTGCGCATGCTGGTGGTGGTGAGGCTGTTGGTGGTGGCTCCCCGGCTGATCTTGGCGCGACAAAGGTTGCACACCACTGTTCGTCGGTCGTCAGGCGTCTCTGTGAAAAACTGCCAGACCTTAGAGCACCTCGGTTTCTGCAGGGTGGCATGGCGCGAGGGTACGCTTTGGGAAACAGTTGGTGGATTATTCGGTCTGGCCCTGCCTCTACCCCTGGACACCGCACTGCCTCTTGCAACCTGCCCTGCTGCTGCCCTTGCCTCCCCCTCTGAAGACCTGTCCTGAGTAGGCGTTGCAAACCAGGTGGGGTCAGTCACCTCATCGTCCTGCTGCTCTTCCTCTGAATCCTCTGTGCGCTCCTCCCTCGGACTTACTGCCCTTACTACTACCTCACCGATAGACAACTGTGTCTCATCGTCATCGTCCTCCTCACCCACTGAAAGGTCTTGAGACAGTTGCCGGAAGTCCCCAGCCTCATCCCCCGGACCGCGGGAACTTTCCAATGGTTGGGCATTTGTGACGATAAACTCCTCTGGTGGGAGAGGAACCACTGCTGCCCAATCTGAGCAGGGGCCCGAGAACAATTCCTGGGAGTCTTCCCGCTCCTGAGCATGTGTCATTGTAGTGAAGTGAGGAGGCTGGGAGGAAGGAGGAGCAGCAGCCAGAGGATTCGGATTTGCAGCACTGGACGGCGCAGAACTGTGGGTGGATGATAGGTTGCTCGAAGCACTTTCTGCCATCCACGACAGGACCTGCTCACACTGCTCATTTTCTAATAAAGGTCTCCCGCGTGGACCCATTAATTGTGCGATGAATGTGGGGACGCCAGAAACGTGCCTCTCTCCTAATCGCGCAGCAGTCGGCTGCGATACACCTGGATCAGGAGCTCGGCCTGTGCCCACACCCTGACTTGGGCCTCCGCGTCCTCGGCCGCGTCCACGTCCTCTAGGCCTACCCCTACCCCTCAGCATGCTGTATTACCAGTGATTTGATTTCCCAGCCAGGAAAGAAATTGGCGCAAGTCTGCAGGCCAAATAGAATTTTTGCCCTTTTTTTTAAAAAGGAAAGGCCCACTGACTATATTCAATCAATAATGTGTTGTGGCCCTGCTGTGTGTCACAGAACTGCAGTGTTATTAACTGCAGCAGAGCGGTGATTTTCCCAGCCAGGAAATAAATTGGCGCAAGCCTGCTGTTAAACTTAGCTGGCTGCGTATGATTTTTTTAACGTTCTCCACCCAGCACACACGTACCCAGAACGCTGAGGACTGTCAGAGGCAGGCCAAATAGAATTTTTGCCCTTTTTTTTAAAAGGAAAGGCCCACTGACTATATTCAATCAATTAATAAATGTGTTGTGTGGCCCTGCTGTGTGTCACAGAACTGCAGTGTTATTTACTGCAGCAGAGCAGTGATTTCCCAGCCAGGAAATAAATTGGCACAAGCCTGCAGGCCAAATAGAATTTTTGCCCTTTTTTTTAAAAGGAAAGGCACACTGACTATATTCAATCAATAATGTGTTGTGGCCCTGCTGTGTGTCACAGAACTGCAGTGTTATTAACTGCAGCAGAGCGGTGATTTCCCAGCCAGGAAATAAATTGGCGCAAGCCTGCAGGCCAAATAGAATTTTTGCCCTTTTTTTTTTTAAAGGAAAGGCCCACTGCGTATATTCAATCAATAAAATATGTCTTCTGGCCCTGCCTACACAATTCTGTCCCTGGAGTATTTATTACTGCAGGGCGCAATGCTCTGCACGGCCGATTTGGAAAAAAAAAAAATGTGCAACACTGCTAACAGCAGCCTCCACACTACTGCACACTGTTAGATGTGGCCCTAAGAAGGACCGTTGGGGTTCTTGAAGCCTACACTAACTCCTAACGCTCTCCCTACAGCAGCTCCAACACTATAGCACTGTCCCTCAGCTATCTCACAACGCATCTGAGGCGAGCCGTGGGTGGGGCAGACTTTTATACTCGGGTGACATCTGATCTCCCCAGCCACTCACAGCAGGGGGGTGGTATAGGGCTGGAACATCACAGGGGGAAGTTGTAATGCCTTCCCTGTCTTTCAATTGGCCAGAAAAGCGCGCTAACGTCTCAGAGAGGAAAGTGAAAGTAACCCAAACAGCACGTGGTGCTCGTTACGAGTAACGAGCATCCCGAACACCCTAATATTCGCCCGAGCATCAAGCTCGGATGAGTACGTTCGCTCATCTCTAGTCTGTACCTTGCTCTCCTGCTTGTAATACCTGTCTGGAGTATAACAGTAATTTTTCTGTGCTGTGTGTGGCTATCTCCTTGAGTTTTCCCTGGTGTCTATCTTCCACAGAATGCACCTAGAGGGTGAAGAGGGAATTGGGGTCAACAGTAATGCCAATTTTAGATGAAAAGCTCCCTTTTGTTGGGTCAAATCTTTTATTAATATGAGAGTTGAATGAAGTAGAGTGACCTCTTATAACCATCTTGAGTGCCTCCCAAAGAGTAGCCAATGAAGACATGGATCTAGAATTACCAAGAAAATTGACAGTAAAGTAATCTATGAGGTATTGCATAAGATTATGCATATACTGAGGTTTTTCAATTAGAGTATCATTAAGCCTCCAGTGCTAAATACTTATAGAAGAAAAGTCAGTTTTAAATTGGATATAAATAGGGACATGATCCCAACCACGTAATTAAGCCCATATCAGCACTGTCAAGAAGTACAGAAATAAATGGGAAATGTTTAAAAACATCCTAAATACTTACTGTGAGCACTTCATACCTTACAGGAATAAAAGGGCTAGGGATAGGAGAAAACCAGTGTGGCTCAATAAAGAAGTAAAGGGGCAATAACAAACAAAAAGAAAGTGTTTAAACTACTAAAACAAGAAGGCAGCAAAGAAGCACTAACTACCTATAAGGAAAAAAATTAAGTATGTAAAAAGCAAATAAAAGCAGCATGTATGGGTACAGAGACTCATGCCAAAGAGCATAAAACAACCCTAAACTTTTCTTCAATTGTATAAATAGTAAAAGAATAAAACTGAAAGTGTAGATCCCTTAATAACTAATGTAGAAAACATTGTAGAGGGTGATGAGGAAAAAGCAAATCTATTAAATAGTTTACTTTCAAGTGTATTCAAAGAGGAAAATTTAATGTCAGATGAGATGCAGAGTGATAATGTAAATGCGGGGTGCTGATGGTATACACTTCCATGTTCTAATACAAATAAGCATATTTAAGGAATCTATAGCGTTGTGGTTAGTTCCATTGGATTGGCGCATAGCAGATTTAGTGCTAATATTGATAAAGGGGCCAAAGAGGGAACATGGAAACTACAGGCAAGTAAAGGCTGGTTTACACGGGCTGATGCTGTCACTCAAACTATCGTTTGAGCGATCTTTGAGCAATCATTTGGCATAAACTGTTTAGTAGCTACTCAGCTACTTAATAGCAATTAAGTGTGCAAATGAAGCCTTACCTAATTGCAGTTAATAGCCATTATCTTACCTGAATGCAGTTAATAAGAGGGCTACTATCTGCATTCAGATCCTTTGTTCTCCAGGGGAAAACAATGCTATCTGCCCTCCCTGTGGAGAACTGCTGATAAGGCTGACTGATGATTTTTAGGTTGGAGTGAATTTAACAATCAGCTAGAAGGGTTTCTAAGAGATGCAAGTGACTGTAAGAAAGTCTCATCTCAGAAGGATAAGACATCATGAGATACTCAGGTCAAGTTACCCTAGACACAGACCACATCCTCATAAATCTAAAAGTATATGATGACACTGAACAGCCCTACACCCCCATGACAGCTCCAGCCCCCATCTATAACACACTCTAGCCTTAGGGCCAGATAACCCCCCCGTTGGTACTAGTCAGTGACTATGGGGGACCATGGACAAGCTGTGGTCCAGTCGCAATGGTTGTGAAAAAACCATGGTCGGCTCAGTGAGCCAACATAGATTTGGGGTACCTACCAAGGGGGGTCAACCAGATGAGGACTATGGGAACAGATAGAGACAGTTAGTGAAACAGACAGTTTCAAGGGGGCTTGTTGTGGACATACACATATATCTACACTCCAGTCTTGTAGAGATAGTGGACATACAATCTCCTATATATCTGTGGCCTTAAATTTCTATTTCTTGTATACTGCTATATTTCTATATTTTCACTTCCTCATACATGAATGCACAGTAAAACTCTCTGTTTCACTATGCCTAACAGACTTTAGCAGAGTAAGCAGCGTGCACAAAACCAGAGCCTTAAAACCACAGCTTTTAGCAATGCGCTTGTTAGCATGAACAGTTTTAGTGAGATACACGCTCATAACCTTTGTACTGCAAGTTTGTAACCTCCGGGCATATCTGACTGTTCATACGTCATACCTAAGCCTCATTTGACAACGACTCGCTCGCCATGCTCTGCCCCCTCCATCGAGCTCTTCAAGATTTCGCACTTCTCCTGTCTGATATCACGGGATGGACAACACCGAAAATGACCGATGACCGGATGCAGGAAGAACCTTAAAAAGCTTATTCAATTATATATCTATACGTATTATCTATGCAATTTTTGGCATGCCAATAAGGGCAGATATGTTTAATGCTATAAAAGAGGCTACCTGTCCACTAACAAAGCAGAAATGAGGAAGATTTCATATGCTGAACTTCTGTGTCGGTGTGATCTCTTCTGTTCGCGCACTATCTCTTAATATTGATCAGGAAGGGTGCAAACATTCCTATTGACCCCCAAAGGGTCATCTACGACAGTACCTTAATGAAAATAGCTGTATAACTTCATATCTGCATCGGTTTATAAGAGACTGCTCTTGTCAAACCAATCAGATCAGCTTCTATGAAGAGGTAAGTTCTAGACTGGACCCAGGAAAGTCTTTTGGTCTTGTGTATTTGGACTTTTCCAAAACATTTGATACTATGCTGCATAAAAGGTTGGTTTATAAAATGAGAATGCTTGGTCTGGGTGAGAATGTGTATAAGTGGGTAAGTAACTGGCTTAATGATAGAAAATGGAGGGTTGTTATTAATGGTACATACTCTGGTTGGGTCACCGTTACTAGTGGGGTACAACAAGAGTCAGTATTGGGCCCTATTCTTTTTAATATATTTTCTAATCACCTGTTAGAAGGACTGCACAGTAAAATATCCCTATTTGCAGATGATACAAAAGTATATAAAGTAATTACCACAAGGTTGATAAATTGTGGTCACAAATGGATCTGGATAAGTTGAGGGACTGGGCAGAAAAGTGGTAAATGAGGGTTAACATTGATAAATGTAAGGTTATGCACATGGGCAGGGGATATATATGTCACCATTATACACTAAATGGGAAACCACTGAGCAAAACTGACTTGGAAAAGGACTTGGGGATTTTAGTTAACTGTAAACTTTAACTGTAACAGCAAATGCTAGGCAGCTGTTGTTAAGGCAAATATCTTGGGGTGCAACAAATCTTGTATATCTGAAATTTTCCAAAGTGTTTGATGCTGTGCCACATAAAAGGTTGGAATATACAATGAGAATGCTAGTCTGAGAGAGAATGTTTGTAAGTGGGTAAGTAACTGTCTCAGTGATAGAAATTTGGTACTTCCAGGCTTACGATTGGTAAAGGGTCCCTCACCTACACAACTTTGACCATCTTCCCATAACTCCTCAAGAGTCCTTAGATTGGGGAGATCCTTTTCTTCTATCCCAAGTTTTCTACTTTGGTTCTTATCATGTAATTTGAAAAATTTCAACCAATTTTTCTCGTGAATAATGCCAAACCTTTGACCCACATAAAATGATCAAATCTCGTCCGTTACTTTTGCAATCTTTACTATCTTTATTTCACTATTAGTGCTAGGAAGGCTTCTGATGAAATAGCTAGTATAGATAATTATTATAGAAACGCACCAAACATGAGGTTCAGCATTAGGCCGCCAGTCCACGGGCGCTGTGATATCCCGCGGCAGATCTACGCCATGTGGGACACCGGCGGGGAGCAGGAGCCGGCTGACGGACCTCCGTGATAAGCCTATCTGACAAATAGGCTCACCGGGGAGAATCACAGCAATTTGCAGCATGATTCTCCGCTCATGGACAGGGGGGCTGTGCTTTCTATAGCAACGCTATGGAAAGTGTTCACTGCGTTCCCCGCGGCCGTATTATCGCCGCAGGCAATGTAGTGACAATTGGCCCATGGACAAGAGCCCTTAGTCTACGCAAGTTTGTATTTGCATAGCTTTTTACTCAGTTATCAAAGTATCAGGCTTTATACTGAAGAGCACAAGGTATAGCATGAGGTCTATTGCCTATCAGTGAGTTTTTTAAACTTATTTCCTGGTTCCTCATTCCCCTTTCTTTGATTAGACATGCATAGCTAGGATCCTGTATCTGCACACTTCGACGTCTTTTATGCTAACCTCTCTTTCAGATTAGACATGTGCTGAGAGTCTGACAAGCTGCTTCTTGTAAAACTGCATCGGTGATGTAGGTCCCTGACAAGTACTTGTTGTTTTATGTGGTGGTAACCCTATGGAATTCAATGTGATCTCTGCTGGAATACAAAGTCAAGCCGCTGTGCTAAAGTTAGCACTTTGTGCTTCCTATGCTGACAAGAGTGACACCAGAACTGGGAATCAGCTGATCAGCGGGGATCCAGGTGATGGGTCCCTTTCGATCATCTATTGATGACCCATCAGTCATCAATAGAAAAAGTTAACAGAGTCCTGGAATTTCCCATTAAGGAAAAAGTATGATTTTTAGGGTATAAAAATTGAGGATTCAGAGAGTAGGCTATCACTATATGCTGAAGACATTTTGATATTTCTTAGGAATAACTCAAGAAAACATCTATTTGAAATATTTTCTAAATTCAGTAGATTTTCAGAATAAACTATAAACCAGACTAAATCTATTTTGTTACAACTAAAAGAAAAGTCCCTGAAGATCGAAATAGAAACATAGAAAATTGATGCCAGAAAATGATCACATGGTCCATCTAGTTTGCCTTTTTATTTCTCTCTTGGATTACAGATATGCTCAAATCTGGGCTGTAAGGTGGATGAGGCACCATGGATCACCCCATTTTGGCAATCATCTGGGTTATGAAGCACAAGGTTTAAGGTCTTGCATTATTTTGATGCAGCTGTACTGCCGAAATGTCTTTTAAGATAATTTCTTCTTGATGGTTTTCTTCAGTTTCTTAAGTGTTGTTATGTAAATTTCACTGTTGATTATGTAATGCCTATGTGAAAAGTTAATGAGAATAATGTTCTGTGTGCCCCAAAACACTGTTGTCATCACCTTTTGGAAAACTTGAAATTTTTTGGTTTTGGAGAACCACTATGGCTCAATTGTTTGGATTAAACCTTACTCTCCAGGTCATACAGATATGTCTAAGTTTTGTCCCCAGTGACCAAATATTTGAAGAAGTCTTATTACTCAGCTTCAAAAGCATACTAGAGCTCTTGACAGACCTCAACGTGCCTCCTCTAATTGTCAACTGTTAACTGCTTGGAAACCCACTTAACACAAACTTTGTGGTATCCCAAATCAGTAATCATTGCTGTGTAGAACTAAATGACAAGTGCAAAGTATCAGCAACATCTCGAACTGTGCAGCAAATGTCACCTTAAATCAACTTATCAGCATGTTGTCGGTTCTCATCAGCGACTGATTTTGATGGATGGCCTTCTACTGCTTATCTACAATTTCGGTTTCTCTTACTTGAAACTTCTTCACCCAATGCTGCACATTGCTAATGTCTATGAAAGCGCCTCCATAAACATTCAGCTGATTATGAATTTTCCTTGGGTGCACTTCCCTTTTTTGCCAGGAATTCAATGACAGCTTTTTGTTTTAGCCTTAGATCCATGGTTCTAATCACTGTCTGGGAAAAAGCATACATTAGTAGAGTAAGATACATTGTTCATAGCCATCCACAGACACTCAAATAGATAAAAAGTTACAGACATGGAGGTATTACATTTTGATTCACCCTCGTACATCATCACTATGAAAAGCATTGAGGATATAGCCACTATAATCATGCTGATACCCCTTACCAGGGATTGCATTTGATTTACTAAAAATATAATCTTAAATTTGTTACTGCAAAAATTTTAAGTAGATTTTAAGTAGATTTGCTTAATTGTTATGCTTTCCTTTCTAATACCCAATCATTGAAGATGCTTTCCAATGTCTTAAATAATTTATCTCTATCGATCAACCACCTATTCCTAAAATAGGCAGATATTCCATATCTGGCGGCCATGCTGCTGTTTATTTTATTTTTGATTTCTTTTTCTTTGATTAGGAGCAGGGTGAGGGATTGTTCTTGCCCAGTAGCTAAGCTTTAGGGGATTGACCCGCAGCAGAAGACGAGGGCCTAGTCCAGGTAGTTTATAGCCTACAATTAGATAAGCTGTACTAGTGTAATAGCTGACACACGTAGTAGCATCAGCTTGGGCTATCTCGGATAACCACTAGCATACAACTGCTGCTCAGTGACATAGAATCCAGGAGATTCCCTGTAATCGGGTTTATCCTTGGTCTGAAAGCAGCTTTAACATTGCTGCTCTCTAGACAATCCTGATGTCAGCTTATTCATCTATGGTACTGACATCGGCATTGACCTATCAGCATAAGCTGGGCTAGCTACAAGTGTGGCCGTTACCTTGGAAATCTAGCAAGGATATAGCCTCACTAATAGTTAAGCATTACAATAAATACACTGGTTGCCCTGGTAATATCCAGAAAGGCACTAAGATATGGAATATCTGCCTATTTTAAGAATGGGTGGTTGATCGATAGAGAAATGACAAGGGTCATCATCTGTACTTTCTTTCATTGATATATCTGACCATCTGGTTCCTGAAGAGGTGAATGGTCCGAATGAAATGCATTGAAGCAAATTAAATTCTTAATCAATGAATATCCTGGCCTGGGTGGACACCGTATACATAGGATCAGTTCTCGAAGCCAGACCAGCTGAATATCCACTCACATTAGGTAATTCTGTGGTGTAACTGTTTTCAGCATCTGTTGCTCTGCTGATCATTTTATCCTCAAATGGACAATTTAGCTTATCAAGGCTGTACTCTTTAACGGGCAATCCCTTAAGATATCAGTACTTGAGTGTCTCTTGTGGGTCAATATCTGACCGTAGGGAGGACACTTTGTTTGCTTGTGTTGAGCAATCCTGCCACAATTTATAGCAGACACTTTTGGCACGGTTTCCCGGGTATCGGGGTTCTCTAAGAGTGAAGAGAATCTTGTAATTTGCTAGTTAGTGTTAAATGCACATCAGTGCATATCAGAACAGCTTCTTACGACTAGGGTAAACCCTGGCACTTTGCACTACAACACTATTTTCTGTTTGTCTGTTTGTCTACTAATAAAGAATTAATATTTTAGGGTACTTGTCTGTGATAGGGCTTTTGAATACTTGGGTTCCCTCTGCCTCGGTTAATTTAAATAATTTATCACTTTAACAAATTGGATTATTGGTGAAAAGATATAAAAGTTATGTGAGGAAGGTCATCTTTATTGAAGCAATTCTATTTTTCACTGACGTTTTCAAAAGTCTCCATAATTTAATTTTATGTCTGATCTTTTGAGTTAAAGAAGAAAAGTTTTTCATAATCCTCAGGATATCTAGAAATCCTAATCTCAAAATATTTAAAATCATCTAAACCAAGTCAGTATCAAGTGGAATTTGTCCAAGGAAGAGAAGCCAGGGACAACACTATTCGTAGGCTCACCTTGATAGAAATTGCTAATTGCCATAATGAAGATGCTTTGTTATTGAAAATAACTCCTATAGAACAAGTACAGGTAGGCCAGATTAATACTCTGAGAAAAAAAGAAATGTATTGGACTTTTTTTTTACTAGACACACTACAGCCAAATGGCCTAAATGAGGTTTTAGAGAATTTTTAAAATTAGATTTTCCGTTCTAATGAAATTGTAACCTTCTCTCTATATTTTTACATTTTTTTATGAATATAATATATATTTAATTATGATATTTAGTATTAACTAGAGATGAGCGAACGTACTCGTCCGAGCTTGATACTCGTTCGAGTATTAGCGTGTTCGAGATGCTCGTTACTCGTGACGAGTACCACGTGATGTTCGAGTTACTTTCACTTTCATCTCTGAGACGTTAGCGCGCTTTTCTGGCCAATAGAAAGACAGGGAAGGCATTACAACTTCCCCCTGCGACGTTCAAGCCCTATACCACCCCCCTGCAGTGAGTGGCTGGCGAGATCAGGTGTCACCCGAGTATATAAATCGGCCCCTCCCGCGGCTCGCCACAGACGCATTCTGACATAGTTCAGGGACAGTGCTGCTGGTTCCGGAGCTGCTATAGGGAGAGCGTTAGGAGTTATTTTAGGCTTCAAGAACCCCAATGGTCCTTCTTAGGGCCACATCTAACCGTGTGCAGTAGTGTGGAGGCTGCTTTTTGCAGTGTTGCACTTTTTTTTTGTGTATCGGCCGTGCAGAGCATTGCGTCCTGCAGTAATTTTACATTGTTCAGGGCCAGTAGTGGTGAGGCAGGGACAGAAGACATATTTAGTGTATATAGGCAGTGGGCCTTTCCAAAAACATTAGGGAAAAAAAATCTATTTGGACTGCCTGTGACCATCCTCAGTGTACTGGGTCTCTGCTGGGGGTAGTTGTCCTAATTCATACGCAGCCAGCTAAGTGTTACAGCAGGCTTGCGCAAAATTCTTTCCTGCCTCTGTGTTGCCTCTTACATCACCGCTGAATTCCTGTCCACAAGTGTACTGGGTCTCTGCTGGGGGTAGTTGTCCTAATTCATACGCAGCCAGCTAAGTGTTACAGCAGGCTTGCGCAAAATTCTTTCCTGCCTCTGTGTTGCCTCTTACATCACCGCTGTATTCCTGTCCACAAGTGTACTAGGTCTCTGCTGGGGGTAGTTGTCCTAATTTATACGCAGCCAGCTAAGTGTTACAGCAGGCTTGCGCAAAATTCTTTCCTGCCTCTGCTGTGCGTTCCATAAGCGAAGTCAGCCTCCAACCACAGGCCAATAAGCGGCACATTTAATTACAGTGTTCTGTTTCTGCACTACTGGTAATACACCATGCTGAGGGGTAGGGGTAGGACTAGAGGACGTGGACGCGGCCGAGGATGCGGAGGCCCAAGTCAGGGTGTGGGCACAGGCCGAGCTCCTGATCCAGGTGTATCGCAGCCGACTGCTGCGCGATTAGGAGAGAGGCACGTTTCTGGCGTCCCCACATTCATCTCACAATTAATGGGTCCACGCGGTAGACCTTTATTAGAAAATGAGCAGTGTGAGCAGGTCCTGTCGTGGATGGCAGAAAGTGCATCCAGCAATCTATCGACCACCCAGAGTTCTGCGCCGTCCACTGCTGCAACTCAGAATCCTCTGGCTGCTGCTCCTCCTTCCTCCCAGCCTCCTCACTCCATGAAAATGACACATTCTGAGGAGCAGGCAGACTCCCAGGAACTGTTCCCGGGCCCCTGCCCAGAATGGCCAGCAATGGTTCCTCTCCCACTGGAGGAGTTTGTCGTGACCGATGCCCAACCTTTGGAAAGTTCCCGGGGTCCGGGGGATGAGGCTGGGGACTTCCGGCAACTGTCTCAAGAGCTTTCAGGGGGTGAGGAGGACGACGACGATGAGACACAGTTGTCTATCACTCAGGTAGTAGTAATTGCAGTAAGTCTGAGGGAGGAGCGCACAGAGGATTCGGAGGAAGAGCAGCAGGACGATGAGGTGACTGACCCCACCTGGTTTGCTACGCCTACTGAGGACAGGTCTTCAGAGGGGGAGGCAAGGGCAGCAGCAGGGCAGGTTGCAAGAGGCAGTGCGGTGGCCAGGGGTAGAGGCACGGCCAGACCGAATAATCCACCAACTGTTTCCCAAAGCGCCCCCTCGCGCCATGCCACCCTGCAGAGGCCGAGGTGCTCAAAGGTGTGGCAGTTTTTCACTGAGAGTGCAGACGACCGACGAACTGTGGTGTGCAAGGTTTGTCGCGCCAAGATCAGCCGTGGAGCCACCACCACCAGCCTCACCACCAGCATGCGCAGGCATATGATGGCCAAGCACCCCACAAGGTGGGACGAAGGCCGTTCACCGCCTCCGGTTTGCACCACTGCCTCTCCCCCTGTGCCCCAACCTGCCACTGAGATCCAACCCCCCTCTCAGGACACAGGCACGACCGTCTCCCGGCCTGCACCCACACCCTCACCTCCGCTGTCCTCGGCCCCATCCACCAATGTCTCTCAGCGCACCCGCCAGCCGTCGCTAGCGCAAGTGTTTGAGCGCAAGCGCAAGTACGCAGCCACGCACCCGCATGCTCAAGCGTTAAACGTGCACATAGCCAAATTGATCAGCCTGGAGATGCTGCCGTATAGGCTTGTGGATATGGAGGCTTTCAAAAACATGATGGCAGCGGCGGCCCCGCGCTACTCGGTTCCCAGTCGCCACTACTTTTCCCGATATGCCGTCCCAGCCCTGCACGACCACGTCTCCCGCAACATTGTACGCGCCCTCACCAACGCGGTTACTGGCAAGGTCCACTTAACAACGGACACGTGGACAAGCACAGGCGGGCAGGGCCACTATATCTCCCTGACGGCACATTGGGTGAATTTAGTGGAGGCTGGGACCGAGTCAGAGCCTGGGACCGCTCACGTCCTACCTGTGAGGGTATATATATATATTGCCATATGTTCTTTATACTTTTATACCTATATGCAAGTTTTATTCAATTCCAAATGAGAAAAAAACTTTAATACTTCGCCTTACATCAGATATGCCAAGGCTGAGAGAGATGTTCTAAGAAATTCAGAGAAGATACGGAACCAGACAAGGCCGCATGTACTTGGCCGATTTCCCAGAAGCGCTGGAACAAGATATCAAGATGTTCAAATGTACATGACTGTTATATGATTTTCACTGTCTCAGTCCGCAAATCCGGACTGCCCATATATGGTTATAAGCCCATCACCCCTTAGTGGTGAGAGGGCAGAGGGTATAAGATCTCATGTAATCTGTAATAAAGTGCGCAGTTTTTTCTCCCGTGTGAGGAGCTAGACCAGACTCCTGTGTGTGGTGTCTCTTCTTACGGCCGGCAACGGGGCAAGTGGGGTGGGCCCGATTGGTGTTGCACTTAGAATTTTAACCCTCATAAATGGCGCAACCAACTGGGGCGGTAAAATCGGAGCTTACAGCGCAATTCACCCGGATCCACGCCACTGAGAAACCGTCCTACTGCAAACCGAGCCTGATCAACTCACTTAGAACTCCAGGTAAGACAAACATATATTTATGTTGTGTTTTACGCTGAGAGTCTTGCAGCAGGACTGACTATCTGTGGTTTGTGACCGGACGGGTTGGGTTAAGAGTTCTACACGGTAACTCGTGTGGGCTCCGGGTTTGCCGTCATGGACCACTGACCGTGATATGCGCACCAATGGCTCACCCAGAAATTAGTCTGTAGTCTATTTGTTGTTGAAGTCCGTAGCGTTTTAGCGATAGTGGAGATTGTTTGTTGTATCTGCAGAATTTTTTTTTCTCTTACTTTTCATTTGATCTCACAAGAGAAGGGACCCTCAGGTTAGTTTAGTTAGTTGTTAATGGTTTAGCAGAGAGGGATGCATTTTGTGAGATGTCTCATAGAAAGAAGGGACTTTCGGTCGGTTTGCCTTATATATGGGGCTAGCGATTTGATTTCAGAGAGATGCATTTTTATGGGACTGGTTCCATAAGGAGAAGGGACCCTCGGTTGTCTGCCGGTATATAAGGGGCTGACAATTTGAAAATTAAGAGGGATGCATTCTATGGAGCGTGTTATTTTTTGTTGTTTTTGTTGTAATATGCGTAAGATCTTATTAAAGAAGATAGAGCCCCTCAAGGGCTGCCGCCGTGTGGATGAATTTGTAGAATGTAAGAAAAATCTAATGAAAATGTGTGACACCGACCCTACGGCAGATTACAAAATGGTGTCTGGGAGGAGGTCTTTAGGACCCAGAGGTGCCTTGGAAGACCAAGGTTTGCTAGAAGCAGAGAGACAGTCAGAGTAAGTTAGGTATGTACACATTATTTGTTTAAGAAAGTATCCGTAAGTGAAATGTTGAAAAGTACAGTAAGTGATCAAGAGGGCGTCAGGAGAGTGTCTATTGAAGGTTATATTATACATCTGTATGGACTGGTACACCTTTAAAGGGGGGTGACGGAGCAGACTTGAGCGCATGGATGGATGAGAGTTAGTGACCCGTGTTCGGGCTGTGGTGGAATGTGTGATGTGGAAATTGACTGGGGGTAAAAGTCCTACCCCATGCATGGGACTTTGCTTGGTTGAGATGTGGACGTGTGGACGGTTAAGCTGAAATGGTTCTGAGAAGACGGACGCAATGAGCCAATATCGAAGGGGTGGAGCTAGATGATGTAATAGTACGTAGTAATGTTTCATCCCTCCTGCACAAGGGAGGGGGGAGAATTTTGAGCAGCTAGTTTTTTTGTTTTGTTTTTTTTCTCCTGTCTGAAATTTGATAAAGATATTGCAGGCAGGAACAGACTAATAATGAATTCACTTAAAGGGATATCACATTTCAAATATTAGTAGGTGTTTTGTAGATTATTCTTCCCCGGTGTAACTCATGTTTCTGTTATAGGTGCTAACATCTTACAGGCCTTATCTGCATCCATCAAATCTTTTTACAATGTGGTACTAACTTAAACCCGGCTACTATTGTTCCAATTGAGTACCCTGGTTTAAAGGGGGGGAGGAGAAGGCATAGGTGATCTAGGTATTGTAAGTCAGCCATTTTAGGTATTGTAAGTCAGCCATTTTAGGTATTGCAAATCAGCCATTTTAGGTATTGCAAATCAGCCATTTTTAAATTTTTGCAAGTCATTTTTACATTTTTTAAATTTTTTGCAACAAGATTCTGATCTTTTTGAAATAGAATACCAGCCTGATTGTCTAGCAGTGATGCAACAAGAAAATTTAAGTTTAAAAAAAAAAAAAGTTACTGAAAGCCCTTGTTAATAATGCATATTTTGAGTTGTTTTTTATAGATGGTACCCAGGGTGATTGACGACTCCACACTGGATATACGGTGGTTACACAACAAGATGTCCTAAAAAGCAGAATGTCTCCGCATGTCGCAGTACAAGAAGCGGAATTAAAAGCACTCACGGAGGCGTGTGGAGTGGCCACAGGTAAGACGGCAAACATTTACACTGACTCCCGGTATGCATTTGGCATAGCTCATGATTACGGCCCAACATGGAAGGCCAGACAGTTTTTTACCACAGCAGGACAGCCAATTAAGAATGATGCAGCGGTGCAGAGTCTCATGGAGGCCCTACTTCTACCTGACAAAGTGGAAAGCTCACACCAATTCCTACACCAGAGAAGCAAGAGGCAACGCCATCACAGGCCACACAGCAAAAGCAGCGGCCCTCAAGCCGTGGAAGAAAGAAGAAAAGAAGAATTTGATACTAATTTTGGACTTTGATATGAACTTGGACTTTGATTATAGCTTTGAACTTTGACTAAAACTACAAATGGACTAAAAAGGGACGGCGTATGGTGAACAGTCAACAGAACTTGCTTACCATAGTCCCTGTGCCTCATAATGGCCCAGCTGACGCACGAAAAGACGCACCTCTTAAAGCAGTAATGATGTCGATGCTTGAACGAGGACGAGTTGCTCCTTGGTTTTCTGTAGCTGCTGCATCATTTGTCCAGTTTTGCATGATCTTTGCCGTAAAGCAACAGGGCAGAAGTAAATTTGCCACATCACACTTGCCTAGACCACTCTACCCATTTCAGGGATTGCAAATTGGCTACACTCAGCTACCACTTGTTGGGAAGCATGAATATGTGCTTGTTGTTGTTAATGCTTTTCAGGTTGGAGACCTACCCTGTTACCAAAATAAATAAGCAGGTAATCGCACAGAAGCTCATGAATGAGGTAATCCGCAGATATGGGGCACCGGAAATGATTGAGTCAAACAAAGGTACACACTTCACAGGTGAAATAATGCAACACATTATGTCTGTTTTGGGTATATTCCAGGCTTTTCACACACCCTACCATCCACGGAGTAGTGGGAAAGTAGATACAAAAGGCAATGAAGAAAATGGTAAAATTTTGAATTGAGTGTCTTCCATTAGTTTTTCTTTTTTTCAGGAGGATACATGCCACAGTAGCTGAGTTTGGGGAATGATTTTCTTGTTAATTTTGTCCTAGGTTTCTCCAAGGAATTGTCAATAATGTATTCTGTAGTCTCTGCTTTTCTCCCAGGTCCTACAGATGAGTGTCACTATCTGAAACCAGGTGACAGGGTCTATGTGAAAAAGTTTGAGAGAGAAACCCGGTTTTAAATGTCCTTACCAGATGTTGTTCACCATCCCAACTGCAGTCAAGCTCGAAGGAAAGCCCACTTGGATCCACACTTCGCACTGAAAAAACTAATGATCCTGTATATCCTTTACATGCTATAATTTGGTACAATTCCTCTAACACACACCTTTGACTACTGTACACTAGCCCCCTGTTTCAGAACAAATTAATATAATGAAATGTGCAATAAGCCTACACTGAGGGTGAGAATCCAACACCGCATCGTGCTAAGAGAGAAGTTGACGCTCCAGGTGGTAACTTTAATCCACATTTATACATAGATGCAATAGGAGTGCCAAGGGGGGTGCCAGATGAATTTAATTCTAGAGATCAGGTTAAAGCAGGTTTTGAGTCCTTATTTTCTATTGTCACTGTTAATAATAATGTAGATTAGATGAATTATATCTTTTACAATCAGCAGAGATTTGTAAACTACACCAGAGATGCTTTACAAGGGTTAGCTGACCAATTAGGGCCCACTGCATCCATGGCCCTAGAGTGGCCGTGGATATGATTTTAGCAGAAAGAGGTGGGGTATGTAATTTCCTGTTTGTGTATTATCCCTTTTATGTGACCAAAATTTCCCTTGTTTGAAAAAGATGAAGAGCCAGTTCCGATAATGCCAACCACGTATGTTACCAGAAGAATGGAGAGATGGACTAGTACTGCGCCTGCCTCAGTCTCATAAGATGGACTGTCAGTGGACTTCCCATTTGCCTAGGGAAAGTGCAGAAGACCTTAGGTTCCGGCGAGGGCACACCCTGTGGGGTGTTAACTTGTACAGATAGAGGGTATGGAGGCCCGGAAATAAGCCCAGGGAATCCATGGCCTCCTTCTGAGGTTAGGTAGGGATCCCTTCCCTTTTAGGAGTAGGGACTTACGGGCAGTGGAGAAACCCTGACGCAAGGGAGAGACGACCAAGGAAAAGTGCAAGGTCTGATGCTTGATCTCCATATTAAGTTTTTTAGGGGGGTTTGTGAGGGTATATATATATATTGCCATATGTTCTTTATACTTTTATACCTATATGCAAGTTTTATTCAATTCCAAATGAGAAAAAAACTTTAATACTTCGCCTTACATCAGATATGCCAAGGCTGAGAGAGATGTTCTAAGAAATTCAGAGAAGATACGGAACCAGACAAGGCCGCATGTACTTGGCCGATTTCCCAGAAGCGCTGGAACAAGATATCAAGATGTTCAAATGTACATGACTGTTATATGATTTTCACTGTCTCAGTCCGCAAATCCGGACTGCCCATATATGGTTATAAGCCCATCACCCCTTAGTGGTGAGAGGGCAGAGGGTATAAGATCTCATGTAATCTGTAATAAAGTGCGCAGTTTTTTCTCCCGTGTGAGGAGCTAGACCAGACTCCTGTGTGTGGTGTCTCTTCTTACGGCCGGCAACGGGGCAAGTGGGGTGGGCCCGATTGGTGTTGCACTTAGAATTTTAACCCTCATATACCCACCCCCAGAATTGCGGGCCCCAGCTCGGTGCTGGTATCTGCGGCGGTGTATGCTTCCTCCACTAAACCACACTCCTCCTCCTCCTCCTCCTACGCAACCTCTGTCTCGCAATCAAGATGTGTCAGCAGCAGCAGCACGTCGCCAGCAGTCGGTGTCGCGCGGCGTGGCAGCACAGCAGTGGCCAAGCGTCAGCAGGCCGTGCTGAAACTACTCAGCTTAGGAGAGAAGAGGCACACGGCCCACGAACTGCTGCAGGGTCTGACAGAGCAGACCGACCGCTGGCTTCTGCCGCTGAGCCTCCAACCAGGCATGGTCGTGTGTGACAACGGCCGTAACCTGGTGGTGGCTCTGCAGCTCGGCAGCCTCACACACATGCCATGCTTGGCCCACGTCTTTAATTTGGAGGTTCAGCGCTTTCTGAAAAGCTACCCACGCTTGTCAGACCTGCTTGGAAAGGTGCGCCGGCTCAGCGTACATTTCCGCAAGTCCAAGACGGACGCTCCCACCCTGCGCACCCTGCAACATCGGTTTAATCTGCCAGTGCACCGACTGCTGTGCAACGTGCCCACACGGTGGAACTCTATGCTCCACATGTTGGCCAGGCTCTATGAGCAGCGTAGAGCTATAGTGGAATACCAACTCCAACATGGGCGGCGTAGTGTGAGTCAGCCTCCTCAATTCTTTACAGAAGAGTGGGCTTGGTTGGCAGACATCTGCCAGGTCCTTGGAAACTTTGAGGAGTCTACCCAGATGGTGAGCGGCGATGCTGCAATCATTAGCGTCACCATTCCTCTGCTATGCCTCTTGAGAAGTTCCCTGCAAAGCATAAAGGCAGACGCTTTGCGCTCGGAAACGGAGGCGGGGGAAGACAGTATGTCGCTGGATAGTCAGAGCACCCTCATGTCTATATCTCAGTGCGTTGAGGAGGAGGAGGAGGAGGGGGAGGAGCATGAGGAGGAGGGGAAAGAAACAGCTTGGCCCACTGCTGAGGGTACCCATGCTGCTTGCCTGTCATCCTTTCAGCGTGTATGGCCTAAGGAGGAGGAGGAGGATCCTGAAAGTGATCTTCCGAGTGAGGACAGCCATGTGTTGCGTACAAGCACACATGGCTGACTTCATGTTAGGATGCCTTTCTCGTGACCCTCGCGTTACATGCATTCTGGGCACTACGGATTACTGGGTGTACACACTGCTCGACCCATGGTATAAGGAGAACCTTTCCACTCTCATACCCGAAGAGGAAAGGGGTTCGAGAGTGATGCTATACCACAGGATCCTGGCGGACAAACTGATGGTAAAATTCCCATCCGACAGCGCTAGTGGCAGAAGGCGCGGAGATCAGGCAGCATGTACAGCACAGGCAGGGGAACACTGTCCAAGGCCTTTGACAGCTTCCTGGCTCCCCAGCAAGACTGTGTCACCGCTCCCCAGTCAAGGCTGAGTCGGCGGGAGCACTGTAAAAGGATGGTGAGGGAGTACGTAGCCGATTGCACGACCGTCCTCCATGACGCCTCTGCCCCCTACAACTACTGGGTGTCGAAGCTGGACACGTGGCCTGAACTCACGCTGTATGCCCTGGAGGTGCTTGCTTGTCCTGCGGCTAGCGTCTTGTCAGAGAGGGTGTTTAGTGCGGCTGGGGGAATCATCACAGATAAGCATACCCGCCTGTCAACCGACAGTGCCGACAGGCTTACAATCATAAAGATGAACAAAGCCTGGATTTCCCCAGAGTTCTCTTCTTCACCAGCGGACAGCAGCGATACATAGGCTGCACCCTAAACAATACATAGGCTGCACCCGCGGATGGAAGCATCGTTCTCTATCACCATCAAAAACGGGGACCTTTTAGCTTCATCAATCTGCGTATTATATTCATCCTCCTCCTCCTGCTCCTCCTCCTGAAACCTCACGTAATCACACCGAACGGGCAATTTTTCTTAGACCCACAAGGCTCAGTCATATAACTTTTGTAAACAATGTTTATACGTTTCAATTCTCAATTCAATAAAGCGTTGAAACTTGCACCTGAACCAATTTTTATTTGAACTGGGCTGCCTCCAGGCCTAGTTACAAATTAAGCCACATTAACCAAAGCGATTAATAGAATTCACCCGCCCTCTTGGTTGGGCATGGGCAATTTTTCTGAAGTAAATTTGTACTGTTGGTTGGTTGCCCTCGCCTACAGTGTAATCCTACTAATTTTTAGCCCACCTGAATTAAAGCTGACGTTACCTCAGCTGTGCTGGGCACTGCAATGGGATATATTTATGTACCGCCGGTGGCTTCCAGGGAGCCACCCATGCTGTTGGTCCACACGGAGTTGTAACTCCATGTGTCCACTTCTAAAGAACCCCAGTCTGACTGGGGCATGCAATGTGGGCCGAAGACCACCTGCATTAAACCTGGCGTTACCTCAGCTGTGATGGGCAATGCAATGGGATATATTTATGTACCGCCGGTGGGTTCCAGGGAGCCACCCATGCTGTCGGTCCACACGGAGTTGTAACTCCATGTGTCCACTTCTAAAGAACCCCAGTCTGACTTGGGCATGCACTGTGGGCCGAAGCCCACCTGCATTAAACCTGAAGTTACCTCAGTTGTGATGGGCAATGCAATGGGATATATTTATGTACCGCCGGTGTCTTCCTGGGACCCACCCATGCTGTCGGTCCACACGGAGTTGTAACTCCATGTGTCCACTTCTAAAGAACCCCAGTCTGACTGGGGCATGCAATGCGGGCCGAAGACCACCTGCATTAAACCTGACATTACCTCAGCTGTGATGGGCAATGCAATGGGATATAGTTATGTACCGCCGGTGGGTTCCAGGGAGCCACCCATGCTGTCGGTCCACACGGAGTTCTAACTCCATGTGTCCACTTCTAAAGAACCCTCGTTTGACTGGGGCATGCAGTGTGGGCCGAAGCCCACCTGCATTAAACCTGACATTACCTCAGCTGTGATGGGCACTGCAATGGGATATATTTATGTACCGTCGGTGGGTTCCAGGGAGCCACTCATGCTGTGGGCCCACAGGGACTTCACATTAGGGATTTGTACCTGCCTGTGTCTATGCATTAAAAACCACAGTCTGACTGGGGCATGCAGCGTGGGCTGAAGCCCACCTGCTTTCAACCTGACGTTACCTCAGCTGTGATGGGCAATGCAATGGGATATATTTATGTACCGCCGGTGGCTTCCTGGGACCCACCCATGCTGTCGGTCCACACGGAGTTGTAACTCCATGTGTCCACTTCTAAAGAACCCCAGTCTGACTGGGGCATGCAGTGCGGGCCGAAGACCACCTGCATTAAACCTGACATTACCTCAGCTGTGATGGGCAATGCAATGGGATATATTTATGTGCCGCCGGTGGGTTCCAGGGAGCCACCCATGCTGTCGGTCCACATGGAGTTGTAACTCCATGTGTCCACTTCTAAAGAACCCTAGTTTGACTGGGGCATGCAGTGTGGGCCGAAGCCCACCTGCATTAAACCTGACATTACCTCAGCTGTGATGGGCACTGCAATGGGATATATTTATGTACCGTCGGTGGGTTCCAGGGAGCCACTCATGCTGTGGGCCCACAGGGACTTCACATTAGGGATTTGTACCTGCCAGTGTCTATGCATTAAAAACCACAGTCTGACTGGGGCATGCAGCGTGGGCTGAAGCCCACCTGCATTCAACCTGACGTTACCTCAGCTGTGATGGGCAATGCAATGGGATATATTTATGTACCGCCGGTGGCTTCCTGGGACCCACCCATGCTGTCGGTCCACACAGAGTTGTAACTCCATATGTCCACTTCTAAAGAACCCCAGTCTGACTGGGGCATGCAGTGTGGGCCGAAGACCACCTGCATTTAATCGGACGTTACCTCAGCTGTGATGGGCACTGCAATGGGATACATTTATGTACAGCCGGTCGGTTTCAGGGAGCCACCCATGCTGTGGGTGCACACGGAATTCCCATTGCGGAGTTGTACCTGCCTGTGACTATTTATAAAAAAACCCAGTCTGACTGGGGCATGTAGACACCTTGACAGAATGAATAGTGTGTGGCACATGGGTTCCCCATTGCTATGCCCACGTGTGCAGCTCCTGATGGAGGTGGCAGAGGATTGGATTTCTCATTGCTTCTGTACAGCATTATGGGGTATCGCCCCGCCCCTTTTAAAGAGGGTCACTGCCTGGCCGTGCCAACCCTCTGCAGTGTGTGCTTGCAGTTCCTCCTCATGGCAGACGCACTTATAAATAGACATGAGGGTGGTGTGGCTATGAGGCCAGCGTGTGGCATGAGGGCAGCTGAAGGCTGTGCAGGGGCACTTTGGTGTGCGCTGTGGACACTTGGTCGTGCGGGGGGATTGGGCAGCATGTAACCCAGGATAAGTGGCAGTGGAGTGTCATGCAGGCAGTGATTGTGCTTTGTTGGAGGTAGTGTGGTGCTTAGCTAAGGTATGCCTTGCTAATGAGGGTTTTTCAGAAGTAAAAATTGTTGGGAGGGGGGGGCACTCTTGCCGCTATTGTGGCTTAATAGTGGGACTTGGAAACTTGAGATGCAGCCCAACATGTAACCCCTCGCCTGCCCTATCCGTTGCTGTGTCGTTCCCATCACTTTCTTGAATTGCCCAGATTTTCACAAATGAAAACCTTAGCGAGCATCGGCGATATACAAAAATGCTCGAGTCGCCCATTGACTTCAATGGGGTTCGTTACTCGAAACGAACCCTCGAGCATCGCGAAAAGTTCGTCTCGAGTAACGAGCACCCGAGCATTTTGGTGCTCGCTCATCTCTAATAGAGATTTATAGAACCACCCAGAATTCAAGGAAGAGAGGGAAAGCAAAATGTTTTAGGTATGGCGACATAAATGGATTATGAAAGTCCATCATCTCTTTCACCCAGAGACCCCTAAGTACGAAACGTTTAGAGAACTATGTGGGGAATATAATTTATTCACATTCCACTTTCTACCATTCACATAAGTACGTAACTTTCTACAGGAAAGGCTAGTTGACGTGTTAAGAGAAACAATACTCAACCCAATTGATATCCTGTTAAAAAACTTTTCATATAAAAACTCAATTTCAAACTTGTATACTAGACTTAGAGAGGGGTGGATGAAAGAAAGCGGCTCTGGGCTATTCAAAAAATGGGCATGAGATCTCCAGGACCCAGATCTATCAGAGGGTATAATAAAGAGTTGGAACTCTGTGAGGCAGGCGATATCAAATGAACGATGGTGGGAAACATACTTTAACCCATTTACGACCAGCCACTGTATATATACGGCGGCTGGTGCTGGGCTTAAAGGACCACCGATCGTAAAAATACGGCGGTGCTCTAAGCCTCCTGTCTCTGCAATCAGTCAGAGGCAGGTACGGGTTATCAGCTGTTAGTGACAGCTGATAACCCGGAGCAGAAGACAGGAGGGGTTTTTAACCCTTCCTGCCTTCTGCTTCCCCGATATACAGTGCTCAATGAACACTGTCGGGACAAAGTGAAAGTAAGAAGTTCTTTCACTACGGGAGCCTCGGGGGGTCATGTGACCTCCCGGGATTCCCTGCTACTGCAGAGCTGGAGGATCAGACTTAGACCCTGGCAGCTCTGCAGGTGACTAATGTCACCACAGGGGTTGCTATCCCCTGCAACTGGGGATCCTATGGACGCCCCAGCTACAGTGGGAAAATGTCAAATAAAGTTAAAAAAAAAAAAAGTGAGTGTCCCCCAGAGGTCTTATATGACGTCATGGGGGACATAGATAGTAAAAAACACAATTACATACATAAGTAAAACAAAACAACAGAATAAAACAACAAAACATACATAAAAAAAGAATAACACAAAGCAGACGCCAACAAAAACCGTCACCGTATGCGCCCTATAAACCAAAACTATACATACTATATATCAAAACGTCCGAAATAAATAGAGGAACCCATTTCCATACTTTATTTTAGTGTAAATATAAAAATATTTTTTTTTTAAACTATAAATGTTAAAAAAATCATTTTTTTTAGCATTTTACCCCCCAAAAAACTAAAAAACGGAAAAAAAAGTCAGTGAAAAAGATATTAAAAAAATAGTCCTAAATGTCACGGAAAAAAAAACACAGCAAAAATAATTTTGGTAGCTAAAGGAAAAAAAATAGAGCAGTAAAACCGCCACATGGGTAAAATCCCTAAAATGTGTCTGGTCCTTAAGGTACAAAACAACCTGGTCCTTAAGGGGTTAAGCTAATCCAGATTCGATAAGCCTCAGAATCCCATTGGACCAGCTAGGCTACAGGCTTGCCCTACATGCTCCCAACCAAACTCTGATCTCCTACATGGCATTTGGAAGTGCCCTAAGGTCAAAAAATACTGGATTGGGGTCCAAAAACCGATACAAGACATGGGGGGACAGACTTTACAACTGACGCCACAAATTTTCATACTTCATCAGCTACCGGATCAGACAAGAAAGGCCAAAATGACACACACCACTCTATTGATCAGCAAAAGGTGCCTTTTGAGTAGCTGGCTACTAGTCAAACCCCCGGGGATAAATGATATTATTTAACAATCAAAACACCTGCTAAAAATGGAGAGAGTAGAAATAGAGAGATGCGTGGAGACCCAGGCCCCGAAATTCTTTAAGAAGTGAAGGGAATTTGTAGAGAAATTTCTAAGTCCTAATGAAATCAAGGAGTGCATGTATCAATTTGTCAACACAATATGGTATTATAGTCAGTATGACAAGAACCAGTTGGGAACTTTAAAGATTTCATGGCATAACATGGTAGGGAGGGGCGCGCAGAAGAGACACACTGCAGGTTAGTTTAGTTAAATCAGTTATTAGTTATACGATTTATTTCTGCTATTATAGTTGGGTATTAACCCCTTGAGTGGCATGCCTGGAAATTTTCCAGGAGGAGCTCCACTGCCCATAGCGATATGGCCCGGAAGATTTCCGGGCTATGTTTCACTATGGGAGCTGCAGAGCAACTGCCATAAGCTGTGGCAGTGTGCTCTGCCTGCACAGACCCACACAGAGCAGTGCAGAACTTTGAAAAACAGAAGCAGGAAGATATTGCCGATCTGCTGGCAATCTCCGGCTTCTATTTTCAAAGTCCTGCACTGCTTTGTTTATAGGTTGCCATGGCGACCATGGGCTTGTCAGAAGCTAGCCGATGGTCTCTGTGGCAGGGAGAGCTGGTGCTTGGCTGTCAGAAGATAGAAGGGCAGGCACCAGCTCTACACAGCAGAGAATGGAGAAAACCTTTGGATCTCTGCTGTGTTAACCCTTTACATGCCGTGGTCTATATGACCACAGCATGTAAAGGGCTGACAGAGGGAGGGGGCTTCCTCTGTCAGAGGATAGCTGGGCACCAGCTCTTACACAGCAGAGAATAGAGAAAACCTCCGATCTCTGCCATGTTAATCCTTTAAATGCTGTGGTCTATGCGACTGCAGCATATAAAGGGCTGTCACCATTGGAGCCCCGGAATGTGATCTGGGGGTCCTGGTGAGTCTTTGTGGAAGTCCCCTAAAGAGACAAAAATTTTAAAAAAGTAAAAAAAAAAAAAGTTAAAAAATTATTAAAAAAATAAAAATAAAAATACTTTTACTTTGTAAAAAATAAAAAACAAAATGACACATGTGGTATCCCTACATGGTAATGACCCAGAGGAGGAAGTTAGTACATTATTTAACCCCTTAATGACACGGCCCCTTTTTTTCCTTTTTCCCCTTTTCCTCCCACACCCGCCCCCGTTTAAAAAATTGTAACTCCTTTATTTATCCATCGACGTCACTGTATGAGGGCTTGTTTTTTGTGGGACGAGTTGTATTTTTCAATGGTGCTATTTAATGTACCATATAATGTACTGAAAAATGTTTACAATATTCTAAGTAGAGTAAAATGCAAAAAAAAAGACATTCCGCCATCTTTCAGAGCGTTTTATTTCTACGGCGCACAAACTGCAACAAAACTGACCTGATAACTTTGGGTCATATCTATGGGTCAGTACGATTACTATGATACCAAACGTGTCTAGTTTTTTTGCTGTAGTACTTGTATTTTTTTTCAAAGACATTTATTTTTTTTAATTATTTATAATCTTCTGTGCGCAATAACTTTTTTATTTTTCCGTCGACGTACTTAAGCAAGGGCTCATTTTTTGCGAGATGTCCTGTAGTTTGCATTAGTACCAATTCGGAATACATACGACTTTTTGCTCGCTTTTTATTGCATTTTTTCTGGGAGACAGGGTGACTGAAAAAGTGCATTTGTGGCATTCTTTATTTTGTTTTCAGACTACGTTCGCCGCGTGGGGTAAACAATGCACTACTTTGATAGATCGGGCTTTTAAGGACGTGGCGATACCAAATATGTATTTTTCTTTTATGATTTAGATTTTTTTTATTATAGATAATGCAAAAGGAGGGTGATTTAAACTTTTGTTACTTTTTTTTTTTTAAACTGTTAAAAAAGTTGCGAAAAAGAAAAAAACTATTTCAATTTGGTATTGATTGACATAATCGTACTGGCCTGTAGAATTACTTTAATACATTATTTATACTGCACAGAGAATGCAGTGAAAAATAAAAATAAAAAACATGCCAGAATTACAGATTTTGTTAATCTTGCCACTAGAAAAAATGGAATAAAAAGTAATCAAAATTTTACATGTTCCTAAAAATTAGATAAATGAAGACTAGAGTTCATCCTGCAAAAACCAAGCCCTTCTAGAGCTGTGGCAATGGAAAAGTAAAAGTAATATGGCTCTTGGAATGTGGCGACACAAAAGCAAACCTTTTATGAAAAAATATGTTTTAAATGTCCCAAAATAGCAAAACATAAAAAAACTGTATAAACTTGGTATCGCCAGAATCGTGTTGTCTCAGAGAATAATGTTATCACATTATTTATTCTGCACGAGGAATGCCGTAAAAATGAAATCCAAAAAACTAATTGCAGAATTTCTTTTTTTCCCCCAATCTCCTACAAATCTTCTTACAAAAGTTATGCAATACATTATATATACCCAAAAATGATGCCATCAAAAGGTACAACTTGTCCCGTAAAAAATCAAGCCCTCATTTGGCTGTGTCAATGGAAAAATGAAAAAAGTTATGGCTCTTGGAACGCGACTGCAAAATTAATTGAAATTAAATGATTAGACTATTTAAAAAAGCCTGCCCTGGTGGGCACGACAGGGTGGTAAGAAACCCGCCACTCAAGGGGTTAAAGGAGATGTCCCGCGCCGAAACGGGTTTTTTTTTTTTTAAACCCCCCCCCCGTTCGGCGCGAGACAACCCCGATGCAGGGGTTAAAAAAACCACCCGCACAGCGCTTACCTGAATCCCGGCGGTCCGGCGTCTTCATACTCACCTGCTGAAGATGGCCGCCGGGATCCTCTGTCTTCATGGACCGCAGGGCTTCTGTGCGGTCCATTGCCGATTCCAGCCTCCTGATTGGCTGGAATCGGCACGTGACGGGGCGGAGCTACACGGAGCTACACGGAGCCCCATAGAGAAGAGGAGAAGACCCGGACTGCGCAAGCGCGGCTAATTTGGCCATCGGAGGGCGAAAATTAGTCGGCACCATGGAGACGAGGACGCCAGCAACGGAGCAGGTAAGTATAAAACTTTTTATAACTTCTGTATGGCTCATAATTAATGCACAATGTACATTACAAAGTGCATTATTATGGCCATACAGAAGTGTATAGACCCACTTGCTGCCTCGGGACATCTCCTTTAAGAGTCTGGAAGTTTTGGGGGAGGGGGGTTAAGGGGAAAATATAAAAATGAAAGATATGTATGGGAGTATGACATTGTGTTATAAGAAATAAACACCAAGTTGCACAATATACGATGAAAACCTAATGAGAAAACGCTTCTGTAACAGAATTGTATGTTATGTGATCAGAACTTTGTGTAACGGTTAATGTACACATCCTTAAAATGCCAAATAAAAAAGAGTTTTTTAAAAAGAGATCCTGGGAAAAGGAATTGGGCTGGTCTCTGATGAAGGAAGAATGGTATCTAACACATAAGATATCAGTCTTGGGAAACCACCATGAGCTGAACTATAAGCTTATAACAAGGTGGTACCGCACTCCAGAGCGCTTGGACAGATTTTATGCTGGAGATGCCTGGGAGAACCTGGCACGCTTACTCACATATGGTGGTCCTGTCCCCGAATTGTCAGGCTGTGGTTGGAGATCGAGGGCCTGTACAATGTTCTTGATAGAGGTTTTCTGATACTCACCCCTGAAATTGCCTTATTATCAATCCTACCGGGGCCTATTCGTACGAATAAGAGGAATATTCTACGATATTTCCTCCATCCATGAGGATAGTGATCCCTATGTTGTGGTTAGTGCAAGACACCCTCCTTCCCCCCTTCCCCGTCTCGATTGAACTGGGTAACAGCAATAGATGAAATTGGCCATATGGAGGACCTGAGGGCTAGGGATGATGACAAATATTCAAATTATCATTCTACTTTGGAGGCCTAGTTGACGTTTATATAGTTCCGCCGGGTTTATACAGTGGCTGGTGAATGGGGTCTTACCAAGGCATTAGTTGTTAGAGGGCTGATCAACTGGTGCTAGTTTGAGGCATGATCTACTTTCCTCTTTTACTATTTTCTCATTCTCTGTCCCTTTTGTCTGTTCCGTATTTCTTATGAATCTATTTCGGCTGTCCACGTCCCTCCCCTCCCATCCCTTCCTGCTCTCTCTATCCCAATCTCTTTAGGGGGATTTTCCCCCTGGGTTACGCTTTATAGGTTGTTTAGTTTTATAAGATATGAGACTGTTAAGGATGAGATATTTCCCAGTTTTTTCATGCAGTTCATTAGAACTTGTCAATTTGAAGATTATGGAAAGAAAATATCACAGAGACTTCTGTAGAAAACATTTTATTTGAAAGAACCTAGATCATCAGTCAAAAATCTTGCATATTGATATTGATTGTATTACAGTAATAACTAACTGTGAAACTGATATTTTCCTCTGGTTTGTACCAAGCAAAGTTTCCAAAAAATACATTTTGAACAGTAAACTGAGTCAGGATCTGTAAATGTATTTAATTAACCCACAGGTTATCATAATCCTCAATTTGTCCTTTGTCCCAAAGGAAATTCTAGTGCTATGTATATATTTTGAGTCACCACTGATTTAATACTATTCTTAACATAAATACTCTACCATACCTTCACTGTACTCTGTGTTTTCTCTACAATATTCACCCTGGTATGGTTATTTCCCATTCATTACAATCCTTGAACCATCTCTCTGTTATGGAAACCAGGTCTAAATTATCCCTGGATATAATAGCCATTAGCTCAGAGAGCTTGTTTCTTAAGCTACGCGCTTTAGTACACATTGTGTGGAGGACACTACTTTTTGGGTTTATTTTTAGCAATTGCATTAATTACATTGTCAAAATAAACCACAACATTTTTGGAGTTACCAATACGCCGCTTCATCCTAACTGGCAGGTGTCAGAAATCATCCTCATAAATGTAATTTTTTGTCTCCTTCATCTAGTTTATATAGCAATAAATTGCAAAATTCCTCACTAAGCACTTTTCTACCTTTGTTTGAAGGATGAAAACCATCCCTTTTGAACAACTGCATCTTAGATCATTTACCGATATCATGACTAACAAATCCAAAACCTTCAGTTTTACACCACTGTCGTAACCATGCATTAGACTCTGAGATACAAAGTGCCTTGTCCATCTGATTACAGACTGGCAGAACCTCTGAAAATGTAACAAAACCTGCTGTTTTACAAAGCTTTTGGCTAAAAGTTTGGAATTTGTTTTCTATGGAAATTAAGTTATTATGAGACAAATCATTAGTTACAAGATGCACCACAAGATCAACTTGACTATCTCTATTTGCAGCCTTGACAATATTCACTATATGTCTCTTATCTCTACTAACTGTGGTACCTGTAAACATATCATCTCCTTAAGCACATCCAAATTCTATCCTAAATCAACACCTGTAATAGTTGAATCACCAGCAAGAAAATGTTTGCTTTTCTTGGTTATTCTATCAGCTGCATTGGACTGGTTAGTAACACTTGATACCTCATGAAAAAATACCTCTCCCTTGTTAGTTACATTATTCTGCTAATAAGGAGCCCTGATTGTATCAGCAACTACATGACCATCAGATTCAGAAAGAACACCATAGGAAGTGTATACAGATAATCCAAAAGTAGCATATTTATGTTCCACAATTTGCAAAGATCACTATTAGAGATGAGCGAGCACCAAAATGCTCGGGTGCTCGTTAATCGGGACAAAATTATCGCGATGCTCGAGGGTTCGTTTCGAGTAACGAACCCCATTGAAGTCAATGGGCGACCCGAGCATTTTGGTATATTGCCGATGCTCGCTAAGGTTTTCATTTGTGAAAATCTGGGCAATTCAAGAAAGTGATGGGAACGACACAGCAACGGATAGGGCAGGCGAGGGGCTACATGTTGGGCTGCATCTCAAGTTCCTAGGTCCCACTATTAAGCCACAATAGTGGCAAGAGTGGGCCCCCCCCCTCCCAACAACCTTTACTTCTGAAAAGCCCTCATTAGCAATGCATACCTTAGCTAAGCACCACACTACCTCCAACAAAGCACAATCACTGCCTGCATGACACTCCGCTGCCACTTCTCCTGGGTTACATGCTGCCCAACCCCCCCCCCCCGCATGACCCAGTGTCCACAGCGCACACCAAAGTGTCCCTGCGCAGCCTTCAGCTGCACTCATGCCACACCACCCTCATGTCTATTTATAAGTGTGTCTGCCATGAGAAGGAATCGCAGGCACACACTGCAGAGGGTTGGCACGGCTAGGCAGCGACCCTCTTTAAAAGGGGCGGGGCGATAGCCCACAATGCTGTACAGAAGCAATGAGAAATATAATCCTGTGCCACCGCCATCAGGAGCTGCACACGTGGGCATAGCAATGGGAAACCTATGTGCCACACACTATTCATTCTGTCAAGGTGTCTGCATGCCCCAGTCAGACCGCGTTTTTTTTATAAATAGTCACAGGCAGGTACAACTCCGCAATGGGAATTCCGTGTGCACCCACAGCATGGGTGGCTCCCTGGAACCCACCGGCTGTACATAAATGTATCCCATTGCAGTGCCCATCACAGCTGAGGTAACGTCCGATTAAATGCAGGTGGGCTTCGGCCCACACTGCATGCCCCAGTCAGACTGGGGCTCTTTAGAAGTGGACACATGCAGTTAGAACTCCCTGTGTACCCACAGCATGGGTGGCTCCCTGGAACCCACCGGCGGTACATAAATATATCCCATTGCAGTGCCCAGCACAGCTGATGTAACGTCAGCTTTAATGCAGGTGGGCAAAAAATTAATTGGATTTCACTGTAGGCGAGGGCCCCAAAAAATTGGTGTACCAACAGTACTAATGTACGTCAGAAAAATTGCCCATGCCCAACCAAGAGGGCAGGTGAAACCCATTAATCGTTTTGGTTAATGTGGCTTAATTTGTAACTAGGCCTGGAGGCAGCCCAGTTAAAATAAAAATTGGTTCAGGTGAAAGTTTCAACGCTTTAATGATCATTGAAACGTATTAAAATTGTTTACAAAAATTATATGACTGAGCCTTGTGAGCCCAAGAAAAATTGCCCGTTCGGCGTGATTACGTCAGGTTTCAGGAGGAGGAGCAGGAGGAGGAGGATGAATATTATACACAGATTGATGAAGCTAAAAGGTCCACGTTTTTGATGGTGATAGAGAACAATGCTTCCATCCGCGGGTGCAGCCTACGTATTGTTTATGTATCGCTGCTGTCCGCTGGTGGAGAAGAGAAGTCTGGGGAAATCCAGGCTTTGTTTATCTTGATGAGTGTAAGCCTGTCGGCACTGTCGGTTGACAGGTGGGTACGCTTATCTGTGATGATTCCCCCAGCCGCACTAAAACCCTCTCTGACAAGACGCTAGCCGCAGGACAAGCAAGCACCTCCAGGGCATACATTGCGAGTTCAGGCCACGTGTCCAGCTTCGACACCCAGTAGTTGTAGGGGGCAGAGGTGTCACGGAGGACGGTCGTGCGATCGGCTACGTACTCCCTCACCATCCTTTTACAGTGCTCCCGGCGACTCAGCCTTGACTGGGGAGCGGTGACACAGTCTTGCTGGGGAGCCAGAAAGCTGTCAAAGGCCTTAGAGAGTGTTCCCCTGCCTGTGCTGTACATGCTGCCTGATCTTTGCACCTCCCCTGCTACCTGGCCCTCGGAACTGCGCCTTCGGCCACTAGTGCTGTCGGATGGGAATTTTACCATCAGTTTGTCCGCCAGGGTCCTGTGGTATAGCATCACTCTCGAACCCCTTTCCTCTTCAGGTATGAGAGTGGAAAGGTTCTCCTTATACTGTGGGTCGAGCAGTGTGTACACCCAGTAATCCGTAGTGGCCAGAATGCGTGTAACGCGAGGGTCACGAGAAAGGCATCCTAACATGAAGTCAGCCATGTGTGCCAGGGTACCTGTACGCAACACATGGCTGTCCTCACTAGGAAGATCACTTTCAGGATCCTCCTCCTCCTCCTCCTCAGGCCATACACGCTGAAAGGATGACAGGCAAGCAGCATGGGTACACTCAGCAGTGGGCCAAGCTGTCTCTTCCCCCTCCTCCTCATCCTCCTCCTCAACGCTCTGAGATATAGATATGAGGGTGCTCTGACTATCCAGCGACATACTGTCTTCCCCCGCCTCTGTTTCCGAGCGCAAAGCGTCTGCCTTTATGCTTTGCAGGGAACTTCTCAAGAGGCATAGCAGAGGAATGGTGACGCTAATGATTGGAGCATCACCGTTCACCATCTGGGTAGACTCCTCAAAGTTTCCAAGGACCTGGCAGATGTCTGCCAACCAGGCCCACTCTTCTGTAAAGAATTAAGGAGGCTGACTCCCACTGCGCCGCCCATGTTGGAGTTGGTATTCCACTATAGCTCTACGCTGCTCATAGAGCCTGGCCAACATGTGGAGCGTAGAGTTCTACCGTGTGGGCACGTCGCACAGCAGTCGGTGCACTGGCAGATGAAACCGATGTTGCAGGGTGCGCAGGGTGGCAGCGTCCGTGTGGGACTTGCGGAAATGTGCGCAGAGCTGGCGCACCTTTCCGAGCAGGTCTGACAAGCGTGGGTAGCTTTTCAGAAAGCGCTGAACCACCAAATTAAAGACGTGGGCCAGGCATGGCACGTGCGTGAGACTGCCGAGCTGCAGAGCCGCCACCAGGTTACGGCCGTTGTCACACACGACCATGCCCGGTTGGAGGCTCAGCGGCGCAAGCCAGCGGTCGGTCTGCTCTGTCAGACCCTGCAGCAGTTCGTGGGCCGTGTGCCTCTTCTCTCCTAAGCTGAGTAGTTTCAGCACGGCCTGCTGACACTTCCCCACCGCTGTGCTGCCACGCTGCGCGACACCGACTGCTGGCGACGTGCTGCTGCTGACACATCCTGATTGCAAGACAGAGGTTGCGTAGGAGGAGGAGGAGGAGGGTGGTTTAGTGGAGGAAGCATACACCGCCGCAGATACCACCACCGAGCTGGGGCCCGCAATTCTGGGGGTCGGTAGGACGTGAGCAGTCCCAGGCTCTGACTCTGTCCCAGCCTCCACTAAATTCACCCAATGTGCCGTCAGGGAGATATAGTGGCCCTGCCCGCCTGTGATTGTCCACGTGTCCGTTGTTAAGTGGACCTTGGCAGTAACCGCGTTGGTGAGGGCGCGTACAATGTTGCGGGAGACGTGGTCGTGCAGGGCTGGGACGGCACATCGGGAAAAGTAGTGGCGACTGGGAACTGAGTAGCGCGGGGCCGCCGCCATCATAATTTTGAAAGCCTCCGTTTCCACAACCCTATACGGCAGCATCTCCAGGCTGATAAATTTGGCTATGTGCATGTTTAACGTTTGAGCATGCGGGTGCGTGGCGGCGTACTTGCGCTTGCGCTCCAACACTTGCGCTAGCGACGGCTGGACGGTGCGCTGAGAGACATTGGTGGATGGGGCAGAGCACAGCGGAGGTGAGGGTGTGGGTGCAGGCCAGGAGACGGTAGTGCCTGTGTCCTGAGAGGGGGGTTGGATCTCAGTGGCAGGTTGGGGCACAGGGGGAGAGGCAGCGGTGCAAACCGGAGGCGGTGAACGGCCTTCGTCCCACCTTGTGGGGTGCTTGGCCATCATATGTCTGCGCATGCTGGTGGTGGTGAGGCTGGTGGTGGTGGCTCCACGGCTGATCTTGGCGCGACAAAGGTTGCACACCACTGTTCGTCGGTCGTCTGCACTCTCAGTGAAAAATTGCCAGACCTTTGAGCACCTCGGCCTCTGCAGGGTGGCATGGCGCGAGGGGGCGCTTTGGGAAACAGTTGGTGGATTATTCGGTCTGGCCCTGTCTCTACCCCTGGCCACCGCACTGCCTCTTCCAACCTGCCCTGCTGCTGCACTTGCCTCCCCCTCTGAAGACCTGTCCTTAGTAGGCGTAGCAAACCAGGTGGGGTCAGTCACCTCATCGTCCTGCTGCTCTTCCTCCAAATCCTCTGTGTGCTCTTCCCTCAGACTTACTCCAATTACTACTACCTGAGTGATAGACAACTGTGTCTCATCGTCATCGTCCTCCTCACCCACTGAAAGCTCTTGAGACAGTTGCCGGAAGTCCCCAGCCTCATCCCCCGGACCCCGGGAACTTTCCAAAGGTTGGGCATCGGTCACGACAAACTCCTCCGGTGGGAGAGGAACCATTGCTGGCCATTCTGGGCTGGGGCCCGGGAACAGTTCCTGGGAGTCTGCCTGCTCCTCAGAATGTGTCATTTTCATGGAGTGAGGAGGCTGGGAGGAAGGAGGAGCAGCAGCCAGAGGATTCAGAGTTGCAGCAGTGGACGGCGCAGAACTCTGGGTGGTCGATAGATTGCTGGATGCACTTTCTGCCATCCACGACAGGACCTGCTCACACTGCTCATTTTCTAATAAAGGTCTACCGCGTGGACCCATTAATTGTGAGATGAATGTGGGGACGCCAGAAACGTGCCTCTCTCCTAATCCCACAGCAGTCGGCTGCGATACACCTGGATCAGGAGCTCGGCCTGTGCCCACACCCTGACTTGGGCCTCCGCGTCCTCGGCCGCGTCCACGTCCTCTATGCCTACCCCTACCCCTCAGCATGGTGTATTACCAGTAGTGCAGAAACAGAACGCTGTAATTAAATGTGCCGCTTATTGGCCTGTGGTTGGAGGCTGACTTCGCTTACGGAACGCACAGCAGAGGCAGGAAAGAATTTTGCACAAGCCTGCTGTAACACTTAGCTGGCTGCGTATGAATTAGGACAACTACCCCCAGCAGAGACCCAGTACACTTGTGGACAGGAATACAGCGGTGATGTAAGAGGCAACACAGAGGCAGGAAAGAATTTTGCGCAAGCCTGCTGTAACACTTAGCTGGCTGCGTATGAATTAGGACAACTACCCCCAGCAGAGACCCAGTACACTGAAGACGGTCACAGGCAGCCCAAATAGATTTTTTTTCCCAAATGTTTTTGGAAAGGCCCACTGCCTATATACACTAAATATGTCTTCTGTCCCTGCCTTACCACTACTGGCCCTGGACAATGTAAAATTACTGCAGGACGCAATGCTCTGCACGGCCGATACAAAAAAAAAAAAAAAGTGCAACACTGCAAAAAGCAGCCTCCACACTACTGCACACGGTTAGATGTAGCCCTAAGAAGGATCGTTGGGGTTCTTGAAGCCTAAAATAACTCCTAACGCTCTCCCTATAGCAGCTCCAGCACCAGCAGCACTGTCCCTGAACTATGTCAGAATGCGTCTGTGGCGAGCCGCGGGAGGGGCCGATTTATATACTCGGGTGACACCTGATCTCGCCAGCCACTCACTGCAGGGGGGTGGTATAAGGCTTGAACGTCGCAGGGGGAAGTTGTAATGCCTTCCCTGTCTTTCTATTGGCCAGAAAAGCGCGCTAACGTCTCAGAGATGAAATTGAAAGTAACTCGAACATCGCGTGGTACTCGTCACGAGTAACAAGCATCTCGAACACGCTAATACTCGAACGAGTATCAAGCTCGGACGAGTATGTTCGCTCATCTCTAATCACTATATATACGAGACAACTCACATATATATTGCACGGCATCCCAAATTCCAAAGGGTACTATGGAAGACAGCAGACAAACAAGTTTTGCACTGTAGTAACCCAAACATCCCCATTAGCAAACTCCTGCTGTTTTCAAACTACTGCAATTTTATAAAGACTAATTTTAAGGATAAGTTTTTTTGTGTGTGTGTTTTTTTTGTTGTTTTTTTTACAAATGACACTATGAAAAAAGGCCATCTTAAGGGCAACTAAAATTCATGTCAAACAAATTAGTAAAAATGAAAGGAAAAAGAAACCACTATGGTTAATTAGAGACGTTAGTAATATAGTAGAAGAAAAGAAGGCTACCTATAAGAGGCTTGAAGAAACTGAGAGTGTAACTTACAGAGAATCGTATAAAATTAGATAGTGGGAGGCAAAACATATCAATAATGCTTATGAAACAGAAAAGGAGGAAGACATGGCCAAATCCATTATAGAGGAGGATAAAACTTTTTCAGCTATATTAGTGACAGAAAGAAGAAATACTGTGGAATTGCAGAAAATGAAAACAGGAAAAATAACTATATTAATGGAGATAAGGCCATAACTAAGCATTTAAATAGCGACTTTTGTTCAGTATCTTTAAAGGTGGTCTTCAGAATGATAACGTGTTTGCGCCTAGTAGTACTTGTAGTTGCAAGGGCTCAAATTTAGTGCTTTTGGTGGTTGATGTAGTAGGTGAATTTAAAGTTGAATAAGGCAATGGATGCGGTTGGCATCCACCCCAGAATTCTTAAAGATCTCCAACCTGTGATTGTTGTACTTTTAACTGATTTGTTTGCCTATGTCACAAAAGCGGTGGATGAAGGAATTACCGTTGATATCACCTAACTGGATTTCAGTAAAGTCTTTGATACAGTTCCATATAAAGAGCTGAGATCCCTTGATAGTCCAGTGGATTTGCAATTGGTTAAAAAATAAATATTAGAGTGGTGTTGTTAACAGACTGTATTCTGATTTTTAAATGTTCTTGTTACAGAATTAAAAGAAAGAATTTTTTGCTAAATCCAAGATTCCACTGCTTTTCTCCTGTTGGAGCGCCGAGCTCTTTTTCTTGCTTTTTTACTATCCTTATACGGACCCCCTTGGAAGGAGATACGATTGGCTAGGCACCCCCCCTGCTTCACCCTATTAGGAGGAAAAAAGGACGGACGTGTGGATCCATCTATATGTGAGTGTATTGATGTGCAAACCAGGACGTGGAGGGGTTAGTGGGGAACCTGGCCCTCAGGCCACCCCACTGACACCGGGTAAGTCCTGTCGTTTTTCTCTGTGCGTTTTCCTATTGCAAAGGCTGAAGCGCTGTCCTTTATATATATTTTCTTGTATTCTGAACATGGATGAGTTATAAGTGGTGACCACAAGGATCTGTCCTGGGTCCTGTTCTTTTTAATAATCCCTTCACAGGCTAACTAAAACTAATTTAATTATTCTTTGTTAAAAAACATATATAGGATACCTAAGACAAACACCAAAACATAAATGTTTATACTTCACATAGATCTTTTATAGTTGATAAAGAGATAACTCTTACTAATTAATAGTGGGATAAGTATATCTAAATATCCAAAAGAATAGGACTAAGGCCTCATGTCCACAGGCATGCATGGCGGAATCCCACAGTGGTTTCCACCCGTGCATGCAGCCAACAGGTAAGGTTTGTGTATTTGCTGATGACACAAAAGTGTGTAATAGGGTTGATACTCCAGGTGGTGTCTTGAACATGGAAAAAGGTTTGGCCTCACTGGATAATTTGTCTAAGCAATGGAAACTGCAGTTCAATATTTCCAAATGTAATATAATGTACTTGGGGAAAAGAAATCCTCGAACTGAGTATTGCATTGGTTGTTCTGTATTATGCAGAACTTCAGATGAGAAGGATTTAGGTATTTTGATTTCTGACAGCCTCAAAATAAGTCCAAAGTGCAGGCAGCAAAGAAATTAGGATGCTCGACTGCATATCTAGAAGTATAACCACTAGAGATACGTGAGCATACTCGCTCGATTGAGCATTGCCCTTAGCGAGTACCTGCCTGCTCGGAAGAAAAGATTCGGCTGCTGGCGGGGGGCGAGGAGGAACGAAGGGGAGATCTCTCTCTCCCTCTCTACCCCCACTTCCCCCTGCTCAGTGCCACAACTTACCTCTCACCAGCGCCGACAGCCGAACCTTTTCTTCCGAGCGGGGAGATACTCGCTAAGGACAATGCTCGATCGAGTAATTGTCCTTAGCGAGTATGCTCGCTCATCTCTAATAACCACTATAAAGAGGCAGATTGTGATCCTGCTGTAAAGAGCTCTGGTGAGACCATATCTGGAACATTGTGTTCAGTTCTGAAGACCTCACCTACAGAAAGACAATGATAAAATAGAGCAAGCTAAAAGACAATTTATAAAAATAGTGCAAAGTTTCAAGAACAAAACTTATGAGAAAAGACTACTCCTTCTAGGTGCTTAATTTTGTTTTACAAAAGATGTATATTATGGAGGCAAGAAGTAAGGGGGGAGGACATAATCAAAACCTTTGAATATGTTAATAGTGTAAAAAAGGTTAAGGAGCAAAGGGTTTTTCTTAGGAAGCCAAATGTTAGGTCAAGAGGCCATAATCTGAGATTAATTGGGGGAAGAAATCAGAAGCAATGTCAGGAATTTCTTTTTACAGAAAGAGTAGTAGAAGCTTGGAACTAACCTCCTGCAGACATGAAAAATCAACAATAAGTGATTTCAAGCATGCCTGTGATGATCATATCTCTATTATAAGAGAGAAATAAGAAGGAAAAAATACATTTTCTGTTTTTATTTCAATTTTAGAATTTTTCTGTCATAATACATTTAGTCCAGTTTATAGTTAATCCTGAAATCTACTGAACTCAGAAAATATTTAAAATAAATTGCTAGTAAATATCAAAATAATATCAGCCAGCATATAGTGATAGTCTACTCTGAAACTCCTTTAAAGATCATAATTGTTCTTTCTTGGGATATTCCAGGATTCTGTTAACCTTTTCTATTGATGACGGACAGGTCATCAATAGATGGTGACTCTTGCTTGGATCCCCTCTGATCAGCTGATTCGCACTAGTAATTATTAGGAAATTATAGTAACAGTGTTTCTGGTGGCGCAATGCGCCACACAGCTGTGCTACATAATCAAGATTCATTCTTGAATCGAAACGCGTCCCTGTGCACTGGACTCTATGTGAAACACTTGTTAATAAAGGCTTTAAGATTTTTTCACGGAACAGCAGCCATATTTTGCTTTTTCATATATATTCTGATGTTACATGAGGTAGTCTTCCTGATTTATTGCTACCATGTCGATCACATTTAGCCCCTTGTCTATTAACCCGCAGATAGAGATCTTTACCAAATTAGTGATGGATGAGTTCAGTTTAATTCATGGTGGTAATTACACTGAAAATCTCATGAGTGCCGTACATTTGACTCTGGCGGAGTTCAGTCAACTTGCTATCAAACCGGCCAAGAAAGGGGAAAAATGTTGTCATTTGGCCTCTTAATCTATATGAAAAGTAGGCCTTTAGACAATTAAGGGACAGGAACACTTATTAAAGTGGTTTGGGGAGAGGGAGATTTTTCATGGTGAGGACGCACAGACCACGGACCATGTATTATGTTAGTTGCACTACATTGATAATTTCTTTTTTTTTTGGGCAGGGGCTTGATGAGTAGTTGGCAAGGTTTATGTCTTATTTCAATCAGAATGATCTGAACATTAAATTGACACAACAACACAATAGATCCTGTATTGACTTTTTGGACATTGTGATTGAGAAGGACTCTGACTATATGTTGCAGACTGACGTTGCAGACTGACCTCAGTTAACTCATTACTACCTGCTTCTTCCGTTCATACTTCTTTTATGATTAGAAACCGAACCTTGCATGTGCATATATTTTCTCAAAAGACAATGAGAACAAATGAAATAAAATCCTCTGCTGAGTGATAATCTAGTGCCTTGACTAATATTTTTGCCTGATAAAAAGGTTTCCACGCTGCTATTAATAGTATCTGACATACTACACCGAGTTACACGCATATATGACTTTCAAAGCATATTTCTCAACTGCATCTAAATATATCAAGACAACTCAAGTTCACTTGTCTGTGCAGACTTAAGAGTTTGGCAACACAGCAATTCCCAACTTGCTTTTCTAATGTCATTAAATAAGCCTCAAGTAAATCATTGAAATATGTTTCATGTATATACGCTGAATTAGGCCTCCCTCACACAGGTGTTTGCAGAAACTCAGCATTTTTCAATGCTGTGTTTACTGCGGTTTCAGAAGCGCTAACATGCGTTATGCCAGTATTTTGCCTGCGTTTTCAGTTATGCCAAGAAAGCTGAAAAAAAGCAATATTCACCTAGCTGGTGGCATCAGGGTCCCTCTCGCTGGTCTTCAGCGCTGCTCCAGGCTTTCTGTGCACTGACAGATCATCCATTGCTGGTAGCCAGGTTTTAGAACCCCACATCCAGCAAGAGATTGCTGTGATTGGTTCTCGGTGCTGGCTCAGCCATTCAGAGCTGGTGAGCTCTGATTGGCTGAGCCAGTCAATGAATGGCTGTGATTGGTGCATCAAGTGTCAGCTCTGATTGGCTCAGCCAGTGCTGAAAACCAATCACAGCAATCTCTTGCTGGAGGCAGGGTTCTCAAACCTCGCTACCAGCAATAGATGATCTGAAGCAGTGCCGGAGACTAGCAAGAGAGACCCTGACAGCACCTGCTAGGTAAGTATTGCTTTTTTCCCCTTCCAACTAATGTAGCTAGGGCTGATTTTCGGGGTAAAACTTATATTTCAACACTTCTGCTCCAGTCACCCACCCCCGAAAATTGGTGTGCGGTTAATGCTGCCAAAAACGCAGTACTAAGTTGTGCTGCATTTTCAGCAGTGCTGCAACTGCTGCCCATTCATTTCAATGGGCAACGCATGGCTGAAAATGGGCAAAGATAGAAGATACATCGCTATCAAAGTGCAGCATTTTGACACTTGCGTGAACAGCCCCATTGAAATGAATGGGAGCATTGTATAGCGTTTAGCACTGCGCGGAAAAGGCAGAGTTAAGCACTGTACAAAAACGTCTGTGTGAGGGAGGTCTTATAAAAGCCTGCATTTAAACCCAGAGCTACAGTCACAATTCTAGAAACTTTGGAACTATAATGCAGCATTCCTTGTTTCCTCAGTGTCTATGCAGATATGGCAATTTTTATTTTCAGAAGCATAATCTATACACCAGGAACTGCAGACCAATCTTGATTTTGGAAACTCTCCCACTGTGTTATAAGAGGACATCAAGCCTTTTAGGGATTTGTATGGCCCTACTGCTGACTATTTCCAATGGCAACTAGCAAAACTCTGAATGCAGTCTGGACAATTTTTGAGTCAGAAGCAGTACAAGATAGGTAATGTAATGTATCTTATGATACACACCTTTGTAGACCATATGTAAATTTAATAGGAGAATAATTTTCAGTCCCGTTCACACATATTCAGTCCCCTTCGCAAAATTGCTCATGTAAGTGCCATGCATTTGTGCAATGAACTATGCGCATTTGCACAAATTTTTGCCCATATTACTGTACTGAACACGTGTGTAGAGTAATGGGAATGAAGCCATGTGCAAATTCGGCCTACAGTGCATGCCCCAGTCAGAGTGGTAATATGTACCTTAACAGTAACCGCGTTGGTTGGAATGTGGTGGCGACTGTGGACCTAGTAGTGCGGTTTTATTTAGTTGGTTTTCGGAATGTGGCCAGGATTAAGTGGGCCGTGGCGGGGGGATGGTGGGGGGGCTCTCTTGTTGTGTCGGTAAAGGTGAAATTCTTGGACTGCCACCAGACGAACCAATGCAAAGGTATTTGGCAAGAATATTTTCATTGTTGGAGGAGGAGGGGGATGTTTTTGAGGCACTACGTGTCCTCTCCACGTGTCCGCGGTTATATGCACCTTAACAGTAACCGCGTTGGTGGGAAATGGCCTCGCCACCATCATGTCTTTGGGAAGCCTCCGTTTTCACACCCCAGTGACATAGCATTAGCAGCGGTATAGGCAGAGCCCAGAATTAGTAACATTTCAGCGGTAGCATTAGGGACAGGCCCCAGTAACATATTACTAGCAGCATTATAGGGGGAGCACAGTATTAGTTCCATTTCAGTAGTAGTAGCAGTCCAGACAGGCCCCAGTAACAATTCCGAAGCAGCAGCATAGGGGGAGCACAGTATTAGTTCCATTTCAGTAATAGTAGCAGTCAAGACAGGCCCCAGTAACAATTCCGAAGCAGCAGTATAGGGGGAGCATAGTATTAGTTCCATTTCAGTAGTAGTAGCAGTCATGAGTGCAGGCGAAGGCAATAAAAATTACTAGGATTACACTGTAGGCGAGGGCCCCAAAAAATTGGTGTACCAACAGTACTAATGTACCTCAGAAAAATTGCCCATGCCCAACCAAGAGGGCAGGTGAAACCCATTAATCGCTTTGGTTAATGTGGCTTAATTTGTAACTAGGCCTGGAGGCAGCCCAGTTAAAATAAAAATTGGTTCAGGTGCAAGTTTCAACGCTGTAATGAGAATTGATTACGTTGTTTACAAAAGTAATATGACTGAGCCTTGTGGGCCTAAGAAAAATTGCCCGTTCGGCGTGATTACGTGAGGTTTCAGGAGGAGGAGCAGGAGGAGGAGGATAAATATAATACACAGATTGATGAAGCTAAAAGGTCCCCGTTTTTTATGGTGATAGAGAACGATGCTTCCATCCGCGGGTGCAGCCTATGTATTGTTTAGGTACCGCTGCTGTCCGCTGGTGGAGAAGAGAAGTCTGGGGAAATCCAGGCTTTGTTCATCTTTATGAGTGTAAGCCTGTTGGCACTGTCAGTTGACAGGCGGGTACGTTTATCCATGATGATTCCCCGAGCCGCACTAAACACCCTCTCTGACAAGACGCTAGCCGCAGGACAAGCAAGCACCTCCAGGGCATACAGCACGAGTTCAGGCCACGTGTCCAGCTTCGACACCCAGTAGTTGTAGGGAGCAGAGGCGTCACGGAGGACAGTCGTACGATCGGCTACGTACTCCCTCACCATCCTTTTACAATGCTCCCGCCGACTCAGCCTTGACTGGGGAGCAGTGATACAGTCTTGCTGGGGAGCCATAAAGCTGGCAAAGGCCTTGGAGAGTGTTCCCCTGCCTCCGCTGTACATGCTGCCTGATCTCCCCGCCTCCCCTGCTACCTGGTCCTCAGAACTGCGCCTTCTGCCACTAGCGCTGTCAGATGGGAATTTTACCATCAGTTTGTCCGCCAGGGTCCTGTGGTATAGCATCACTCTCAAACCCCTTTCCTCTTCGGGTATGAGAGTGGAAAGGTTCTCCTTATACCGTGGGTCGAGCAGTGTGTACACCCAGTAATCCATAGTGGCCAGAATGCGTGTAACGCGAGGGTCACGAGAAAGGCATGCTAACATGAGGTCCGCCATGTGTGCCAGGGTACCTGTACGCAACACATGGCTGTCCTCACTCGGAAGATCACTTTCAGGATCCTCCTCCTCCTCCTCAGGCCATACACGCTGAAAGGATGACAGGCAAGCAGCATGGGTACCCTCAGCAGTGGGCCAAGCTGTCTCTTCCCCCTCCTCCTCATGCTCCTCCCCCTCCTCCTTCTCCTCCTCCTCAACGCGCTGAGATATAGACATGAGGGTGCACTGACTATCCAGCGACATACTGTCTTCCCCCGTCTCCATTTCCGAGCGCAAAGCGTCTGCCTTTATGCTTTGCAGGGAACTTCTCAAGAGGCATAGCAGAGGAATGGTGACGCTAATGATTGCAGCATCACCGCTCACCATCTGGGTAGACTCCTCAAAGTTTCCAAGGACCTGGCAGATGTCTGCCAATCAGGCCCACTCTTCTATAAAGAATTGAGGAGGCTGACTCCCACTACGCCGCCCATGTTGGAGTTGGTATTCCACTATAGCTCAACGCTGCTCATGGAGCCTGGCCAACATGTGGAGCGTAGAGTTCCACCATGTGGGCACGTCGCACAGCAGTCGGTGCACTGATAGATTAAACCGATGTTGCAGGGTCCGCAGGGTGGCAGCGTCCGTCTTGGACTTCCGGAAATGTGCGCTGAGCCGGCGCACCTTTCCAAGCAGGTCTGACAAGTGTGGGTAGCTTTTCAGAAAGCGCTGAACCACCAAATTAAAGACGTGGGCCAGGCATGGCACATGCGTGAGGCTGCCGAGCTGCAGAGCCGCCACCAGGTTACGGCCGTTGTCACACACGACCATGCCCGGCTGAAGGCTCAGCGGCGAAAGCCAGCGGTCGGTCTGCTCTGTCAGACCCTGCAGCAGTTCGTGGGCCATGTGCCTCTTCTCTCCTAAGCTGAGTAGTTTCAGCACGGCCTGCTGATGCTTGCCCACCGCTGTGCTACCACGCCGCGCGACACCGACTGCTGGCAACGTGCTGCTGCTGACACATCTTGATTGCGAGACAGAGGTTGCGTAGGAGGAGGAGGAGGAGGAGGGTGGTTTAGTGGAGGAAGCATACACTGCCGCAGATACCACCACCGAGCTGGGGCCTCAATTCTGGGGGTGGGTAGGACGTGAGTGGTCCCAGGCTCTGACTCTGTCCCAGCCTCCACTAAATTCACCCAATGTGCCGTTTGGGAGATATAGTGGCCCTGCCCGCCTGTGCTTGTCCACGTGTCCGTTGTTAAGTGGTAACCGCAGTAACCGCGTTGGTGAGGGCGCGTACAATGTTGCGGGAGACATGGTCGTGCAGGGCTGGGATGGCACATCGGGAAAAGTAGTGGCGACTGGGAACCGAGTAGCGCGGGGCCACCGCCGCCATCATGTTTTTGAAAGCCTCCGTTTCCACAAGCCTATACGGCAGCATCTCCAGGCTGATCAATTTGGCTATGTGCACGTTTAACGCTTGAGCGTGCGGGTGCGTGGCGGCGTACTTGCACTTGCGCTCAAACAGTTGTGCTATCGACGGCTGGACACTGCGCTGAGAGACATTGCTGGATGGGGCCGAGGACAGGGTGTGGGTGCAGGCCGGGAGACGGTCGTGCCTGTGTCCTGAGAGGGGGGTTGGATCTCAGTGGCAGGTTGGGGCACAGGGGGAGAGTCAGTGGTGCAAACCGGAGGCGGTGAACGGCCCTTGTCCCACCTGGTGGGGTGCTTGGCCATCATATGCCTGCGCATGCTGGTGGTGGTGAGGCTGGTGGTGGTGGCTCCCCAGCTGATCTTGGTGTGACAAACCTTGCACACCACAGTTCGTCGGTCGTCTGCACTCTCAGTGAAAAACTGCCAGACCTTTGAGCACCTCGGCCTCTGCAGGGTGGCATGGCGCGAGGGGGCGCTTTGGGAAACAGTTGGTGGATTATTTGGTCTGGCCCTGCCTCTACCCCTGGCCACCGCACTGCCTCTTCCAACCTGCCCTGCTGCTGCACTTGCCTCACCCTCTGAAGACCTGTCCTCAGTAGGCTTAGCAAACCAGGTGGGGTCAGTCACCTCATCGTCCAGCTGCTCTTCCTCCGAATCCTCTGTGCGCTCCTCCCTCGGACTTACTGCCCTTACTACTACCTCACTGATAGACAACTGTGTCTCATCGTCATCGTCCTCCTCACCCACTGAAAGCTCTTGAGACAGTTGCCGGAAGTCCCCAGCCTCATCCCCCAGACCCCGGGAACTTTCCAAAGGTTGGGCATCGGTCCCGATAAACTCCTCTGGTGGGAGAGGAACCATTGCTGCCCAATCTGGGCAGGGGCCCGAGAACAGTTCCTGGGAGTCTGCCTGCTCCTCAGAATGTCTCATTTTCATGGAGTGAGGAGGCTGGGAGGATTCAGAGTTGCAGCTGTGGACGGCGTAGAAGACTGGGTGGTTGATAGATTGCTGGATGCACTTTCTGCCATCCACGACAGGACCTGCTCACACTGCTCATTTTCTAATAAAGGTCTACCGCGTGGACCCATTAATTGTGAGATGAATCTGGGGACCCCTGAAACTTCCCTCTGTCCTAATCGGCTGCGATACACCTGGATCAGGAGCTCGGCCTGTGCCCACACCCTGACTTGGGCCTCTGCGTCCTCGCCCGCGTCCACGTCCTCTAGGCCTACCCCTACCCCTCAGCATGGTGTATTACGAGTAGAGCAGAAACAGAACGCTGTAATTAAATGTGCCGCTTATTGGCCTGTGGTTGGAGGCTGACTTCGCTTACGGAACGCACAGCAGAGCCAGGAAACAATTTTGCGCACGCCTGCACTGAGACGTAGGTGCGTATGACTGAGCTAGTGGAATTCACAGCGCAGAAGCAGTCAAGTGGCCAAAGTGCAGTGGTAGGCCTTAAGTATTTTGCTTCATTTTTTAAAATGGTGAGCTGAAACACCAGACAGATACTGTATGCAGCGTATATTATGTATACTGTTTCCCTCTGGCGCTATGACGGCGGTGATGTAACGGGCACAGCAGAGCCAGGAAACAATTTTGTGCACAAGCCTGTAGTGAGACGTAGGTGCGTAGGACTGAGCTAGTGGAATTCACAGCGCAGAAGCAGTCAAATGGCCAAAGGGCAGTGGTAGGCCTTAAGTATTTTGCTTCAATTTGTTTAAATGGTGAGCTGAAACACCAGACAGATACTGTATGCAGCGTATATTATGTATACTGTTTCCCTTTGGCGCTATGACGGCGGTGATGTAACGGGCACAGCAGAGCGAGGAAACAATTTTGCGCAAGCCTGCTGTAACGCTTTGCTGCGTATTAATTAGGACTACTGCCCCCAGCAGACACGCAGTACACTGAAGACGGTCACAGGCAGCCCAAATAAAGTATTTTTCCCCAATTTTTTTTTAAAAAGCCCACTGCCTATATAGACAGTATATCTCATTCATCTTTCCCACTGTCCCTGCCTCACCAGTACTGCCCCTATACTCTGTACAATGACTGCACACTGAGGACGCTATGGTCTGCACGCCCGATATACAAAAAAAAAAATTGTGCAACACTGCTAAATGCAGCCTCAACAGTACTGCACACGGTCAGATGTGGTCCTAAGAAGGACCGTTGGGGTTCTTGAAGACTAAAATAACACCTAACACTGTCCCTATAGCAGCTACAGCAAAACAGCACTTTCCCTGATCTCTGTCACCATGCATCTATGGCGAGCCGCGGGAGGGGCAGATTTAAATACTCGGGTGTCATCTGATCTCCCCAGCCACTCACTGCAGAGGGGTGGTATAGGGCTGAAACGTCACAGGAGGAAGTTGTAATGCCTTCCATGTCTTTCTATTGGCCAGAAAAGCGCACAAATGTCTCAGAGATGAAAGTGAAAGTAACTCGAACATCGCGTGGTGCTCGTCTCGAGTAACGAGCATCTCGAACACCCTAATACTCGAACGAGCATCAAGCTCGGACGAGTACACTCGCTTATCTCTAATTTATACATAGTTATTAGGTCCCTGATTTTCTTCTAAACTAAATAACCCTGATTCTGATAAGCTCTCTGGTTATTGTAGTTCGCCCATTCCATTTATTACTTTAGCTGCCCATCTTTGTACCCGCTCAAGCTCTGATATGTGCTTCTTGAGTACCAGTGCCCAAAACTGTACACAATATTCCATGTGTGGTCTGAGCAGTGACTTGTAAATAGGAAGAATAATGTTCTCATTGTGTGCCCCTAGATCTCTTTGGATGCACCCCATGATCCTTTTTGCCTTGGCAGCAGCTGCCTTATGCTGGTTACTCCAGCTAAGCTTACAGTTAACTAAACTCCCCAAGTCCTTTTCTATATAAATATTTCCCAGTTGTTTCCCATTTAGTTTGTAATGATGACATATTTTCCCTGCCCACCTGCACAACCTTACATTTATCAGTTTTAAATCTCATTTGCCACTTTTCTTCCCAAGACCCCAAATCATCCAGATACATTTGTAACTGCATGTTGTCCTTTCTAGTGTTAATTATTTTATATCGTTTTGTATCATTTGCAAATATTGATATTTTACTGTTCAATTCTTCTGCCAGGTCATTAATAAATATATTATAATGAGTGGGGTCCAACAGTCACCACTGTGGTACCCCACTAGTAACGGTGATCCAATCCAAGTATGTACCATTAATAACCACCCTCTGCTTTTTATCACTGAGACAGTTACTTACCCACTTATACACATTCTTGACAGACCAAGCATTCTCATTTTATTTACCAACCTTTTATGCAGCACAATATCAAACGCTTTGGGAGATATACAAGATCCAGTGACTCTCCATAGTCCAGTCTAGAACTTACCTCCTCGTAGAAGCTATTCAGACTGGCTTGACAGGAGCGATCTCTCATAAACCCATGCTGATATGGAGTCATACAGCTTTTTTCCTTGAGGTACTCCACGATAGCATCTCTTAGAAACCCTTTAAACATTTTACCCACAATAGAAGTAAGACTTTTTGAGTTCATTTTTAACCCCTTTTTAAATATTAGTTCCACATTGGCTATGCACCAATCCAGTGGAACACCTCCCCACCCTCCCCTCAGACATCCCTGTAGAGACCTTAAAGATAAAAAAAATAATCTGTCTATCACATTACTTAATTCCCTTACAACCTGAGGCCTCAGTCCCACGGGCGCATCGGCGCCCGTGTTACTGCAGGAATGAGATGGACGTACCTGAAGACGGCGGTCTCTCTGCAGCGCTGGAGGAAAGAACATGTGACCGGCTACATTGCCGTTCACATGTTCTTTTATCAGCGCTGGAGAGAGACGGCCATCTTCATGTACGGCCGTCTTCTAACTGTTAGTCACACGGGCGCATCGGCGCCGGTGTATGGATGCCGATGCGCCTGTGTGACTAAGCCCTGAGGGTGTATGCCATTGGGGCCCAGCGATTTATCTATTTTAATCTTTTTAAGGCACTTTTTTTCTGGTGACTGGTGACAGATAATGGATAATTTAGTTTATCACTCTGCATCTCATCTGACGTTTCCTTTTCCTCTCTGAATACACTGGCAAAAAACTACTTCACAGATTTGCTTTCTCCTCATCATCCTCTACTATTTTTCCTACATTACTTTTTAAAGAGCCAATACTTTCCGTTTTAATCTTTTTGCTATTTATATAGGCGAAAAACAGTTTAGGGTTAGTTATATTCTCCTTGGCAACGAGTCTCTCTGTGTCTATCTTTTCTGCTTTTGTTAGCTTTTTACAGAATTTATTTTTTATTGCTTCAACGCTGCCAACTTGTTTTATTCGTTTAAACACTTTCATCTTATTGTTTATTGCCCCTTTACTTCTTTATTGAGCCACATAGGTTTTCTACTATTCCTAACTATTTTATTCCTGTAAGGTGTGAACTGCTCTCAGTGAGTATTTAAGATGCTTTTTAAAATTTCTCATTCATTCTCTGTTCACACATAGCTTTCATTCGTGTAAAAAAAACTTAAAAGACGAAACAACCTCTGAAAATGTCTCATTTTCTATTCTAAAGTACATTCGAGATGGCTTCGATGACCCTACCTTTGAAAAATATGATAGACACGAACCAGTATAGGGTATAGTATAAACTTGTCATAATGCCCTAATTAAAAGTACCTGAAGTGTTACTTGTAGAGATGAGCGAACGCGTTCGTCCGAGCTTGATATTCGTGCGAATATTAGGGTGTTCGGGATGTTCGTTATTCGTAACGAACACCATGCGGTGTTCTGGTTACTTTCACTTCCTTCCCTGAGACGTTAGCGCGCTTTTCTGGCCAATTGAAAGACAGGGAAGGCATTACAACTTCCCCCTGCAACGTTTAAGCCCTATACCACCCCCCTGCTGTGAGTGGCTGGCGAGATCAGGTGTTCGCCTAATATAAAAGTCGGCCCCTCCCGCGGCTCGCCTCAGATGCGGTGTGAGTTAGATGAGGGACAGTGCTGTTTATACCGGAGCTGCTGTAGGGAAAGAATTGGTAGTTAGTGTAGGCTTCAAGACCCCCCAAAGGTCCTTATTAGGGCCACTGATAGCTGTGTGTTGGCTGCTGTTAGCAGTGGCATTTTTTTTTTTCTCAAAATCGCCTCTGCAGACCGTTGCACCTGGCATTAGGGACAGAAGTGCTGCATAGGCAGGGAGAGTGTTAGGAGTGAGTGTAGCCTTCAAGAACCTCAACGGTCCTTTCTAGGGCCATATTTATCCGTGTGCAGTACTGTCCAGGCTGCTGTTAGCTGTGCTGCATTTTTTTTGGGCTTCTCAAAATCGCCTCTGCAGAGCATTCCACCCTCCATTGATACTGCAGGGAAAGAATTGTATAGGCAGGGCCACAACACAGTTATTATTCATAGAATATACGCAGTGCTGCCTGTTGGTGGGAAAAAACTGAAAACAAATCTATTTGTCCAGCCTGTGTCCGTCCTAACGCCTGTGGACACGTGTGAGCTGCGTGAAAAACATTGCTAAATCATACGCACCCAGCTACGCTTTACTGCTGGCTTCGCCATTTGCTTTCCTTAATTGGGAAAAAAAATACCTGCTCTGCCAGAGTTATAATAACTCTGCTACCCTCACGTTCTGTGACACATAAGCAGGGACACAGCACAGTTATTAAACTTCTCATGTTCATTGAATATACGCAGTGCTGCCTTTTGGTGGGAAAAAACTGAAAACAAATCTATTTGTCCAGCCTCTGTCCGTCCTTACGCCTGTGGACACGTGTGAGCTGCGTGAAAAACATTGCTAAATCATACGCACCCAGCTACGCTTTACTGCTGGCTTCGCCATTTGCTTTCCTTAATTGGGAAAAAAAATACCTGCTCTGCCAGAGTTATAATAACTCTGCTACCCTCACGTTCTGTGACACATAAGCAGGGACACAGCACAGTTATTAAACTTCTCATGTTCATTGAATATACGCAGTGCTGCCTTTTGGTGGGAAAAAACTGAAAACAAATCTATTTGTCCAGCCTCTGTCCGTCCTTACGCCTGTGGACACGTGTGAGCTGCGTGAAAAACATTGCTAAATCATACGCACCCAGCTACGCTTTACTGCTGGCTTCGCCATTTGCTTTCCTTAATTGGGAAAAAAAATACCTGCTCTGCCAGAGTTATAATAACTCTGCTACCCTCACGTTCTGTGACACATAAGCAGGGACACAGCACAGTTATTAAACTTCTCATGTTCATTGAATATACGCAGTGCTGCCTTTTGGTGGGAAAAAACTGAAAACAAATCTATTTGTCCAGCCTCTGTCCGTCCTTACGCCTGTGGACACGTGTGAGCTGCGTGAAAAACATTGCTAAATCATACGCACCCAGCTACGCTTTACTGCTGGCTTCGCCATTTGCTTTCCTTAATTGGGAAAAAAAATACCTGCTCTGCCAGAGTTATAATAACTCTGCTACCCTCACGTTCTGTGACACATAAGCAGGGACACAGCACAGTTATTAAACTTCTCATGTTCATTGAATATACGCAGTGCTGCCTTTTGGTGGGAAAAAACTGAAAACAAATCTATTTGTCCAGCCTCTGTCCGTCCTTACGCCTGTGGACACGTGTGAGCTGCGTGAAAAACATTGCTAAATCATACGCACCCAGCTACGCTTTACTGCTGGCTTCGCCATTTGCTTTCCTTAATTGGAAAAAAAAAATACCTGCTCTGCCAGAGTTATAATAACTCTGCTACCCTCACGTTCTGTGACACATAAGCAGGGACACAGCACAGTTATTAAACTTAGATTATTCATTCACTAGAGGCAGTGGGGCTTTCGTTTTCCCAAAAGGGCAAAAATTATATTTGGCCTGCAGTCTTGCGCCAATTTATTTCCTGCCTGTTAAATCAAATCACTGGTAATACAGCATGCTGAGGGGTAGGGGTAGGCCTAGAGGACGTGGACGCGGCTGAGGACGCGGAGGGCCAAGTCAGGGTGTGGGCACAGCCCGAGCTCCTGATCCCGGTGTGTCGCAGCCGACTGCTGCGCGATTAGGAGAGAGGCACGTTTCTGGCGTCCCCACATTCATCGCCCAATTAATGGGTCCACGCGGGAGACGGTTATTAGAAAATGAGCAGTGTGAGCAGGTCCTGTCCTGGATGGCAGAAAGTGCTTCGAGCAACCTATCGTCAACACGCAGTTCTGCGCCGTCCACTGCTGCAAATCCGAATCCTCTGTCTGCTGCTCCTCCTTCCTCCCAGCCTCCTCACTCCACTACAATGACACCTGCTCAGGAGCGGGAACACTCCCAGGAACTGTTCTCGGGCCCCTGCTCAGATTGGGCAGCAGCGGTTCCTCTCCCACCAGAGGAGTTTATAGTCACTGATGCCCAACCATTCGAAAGTTCCCGGGGTCCGGGGGATGAGGCTGGGGACTTCCGCCAACTGTCTCAACAACTTTCTGTGGGTGAGGAGGACGATGACGATCATACACAGTTGTCTTGCAGTGAGGTAGTAGTAAGGGCAGTAAGTCCGAGGGAGCAGCGCACAGAGGATTCGGAGGAAGAGCAGCAGGACGATGAGGTGACTGACCCCACCTGGTGTGCAACGCTTACTCAGGAGGACAGGTCTTCAGAGGGGGAGTCAAGGGCATCAGCAGGGCAGGTTGCAAGAGGCAGTGCGGTGGCCAGGGCCAGGGGTAGAGGCAGGGCCAGACCGAATAATCCACCAAGTGTTTCCCAAAGCGCCCCCTCGCGCCATGCCACCCTGCAGAGGCCGAGGTGCTCTAAGGTCTGGCAGTTTTTCACAGAGACGCCTGACGACCGACGAACAGTGGTGTGCAACCTTTGTTGCGCAAAGCTCAGCCGGGGAGCCAACACCAACAGCCTCACCACCACCACCATGCGCAGGCATATGATGGCCAAGCACCCCACAAGGTGGGACGAAGGCCGTTCACCGCCTCCGGTTTGCACCCCTGCCTCTCCCCCTGTGCCCCAACCTGCCACTGAGATGCAACCCCCCTCTCAGGACACAGGCACGACCGTCTCCTGGGCTGCACCCACACCTTCACCTCCGCTGTCCTCGGCCCCATCCACCAATGTCTCGCACCGCACAGTCCAGCCGTCGCTAGCGCAACTGTTGGAGCGCAAGCGCAAGTATGCCGCCACGCACCCGCACGCTCAAACGTTAACCGTCCGCATCGCAAAATTCATCAGCCTTGAGATGCTGCCGTATAGGGTTGTGGAAACGGAGTCCTTCAAAAGTATCATGGAGGCGGCGGCCCCGCGCTACTCAGTTCCCAGTCGCCACTACTTTTCCCGATGTGCCGTCCCAGCCCTGCACGACCACGTCTCCCGCAACATTGTACGCGCCCTCACCAACGCGGTTACTGCCACGGTCCACTTAACTACGGACACGTGGACAAGCACAGGCGGGCAGGGCCACTACATCTCCCTGACGGCACATTGGGTGAATTTAGTGGAGGCTGGGACAGAGTCAGAGCCTGGGACCGCTCACGTCCTACCCACCCCCAGAATTGCGGGCCCCAGCTCGGTGGTGGTATCTGCGGAGGTGTATGCTTCCTCCACTAAAGCACCCTCCTCCTCCTCCTCCTCTGTCTCGCAATCAAGATGTGTTAGCAGCAGCATGTCGCCAGCAGTCGGTGTCGCGCGGTGTGGCAGCACAGCGGTGGGCAAGCGTCAGCAGGCCGTGCTGAAACTACTCAGCTTAGGCGATAAGAGGCACACGGCCCACGAACTGCTGCAGGGTCTGACACAGCAGACCGACCGCTGGCTTGCGCCGCTGAGCCTCCAACCGGGCATGGTCGTGTGTGACAACGGCCGTAACCTGGTGGCGGCTCTGCAGCTTGGCAGCCTCACGCACGTGCCATGCCTGGCCCACGTCTTTAATTTGGTGGTTCAGCGGTTTCTGAAAAGCTACCCACGCTTGTCAGACCTGCTCGTAAAGGCGCGCCGGCTCTGCGCACATTTCCGCAAGTCCCACACGGACGCTGCCACCCTGCGCACCCTGCAACATCACTTTAAGCTGCCAGTGCACCGACTGCTGTGCGACGTGCCCACACGGTGGAACTCTACGCTCCACATGTTGGCCAGGCTCTATGAACAACGTAGAGCTATAGTCGAATACCAACTCCAACATGGGCGGCGCAGTGGGAGTCAGCCTCCTCAATTCCTTTCAGAAGAGTGGGCCTGGTTGGCAGACATCTGCCATGTCCTTGGTAATTTTGAGGAGTCTACCCAGGTGGTGAGCGGCGATGCTACAATCATTAGCGTCACCATTCCTCTGCTATGCATCTTGAGACATTCCCTGCAAACCATAAAGGCAGCTGCTTTGCGCTCGGAAACGGGGGCGGGGGAAGACAGTATGCCGCTGGATAGTCAGGGCACCCTCCTGTCTATTTCTCAGCGCGTACAGGAGGAGGAGGAGGAGCATGAGGAGGATGAGGAGGAGGGGGAAGAGACAGCTTGGCCCGCTGCTGACGGTACACCGGCTGATTGCCTGTCATCCTTTCAGCGTGTATGGCCTGAGGAGGAGGAGGAGGAGGAGGAGGATCCTGAAAGTGATCTTCCTAGTGAGGACAGCCATGTGTTGCGTACTGGTACCCTGGCACACGGCTGACTTCATGTTAGGATGCCTTTCTCGTGACCCTCGCGTTGCACGCATTCTGGCCACGACGGATTACTGGGTGTACACACTGCTCGATCCACGGTATAAGGAGAACCTGCCCACTCTGATTCCCGAAGAGGAAAGGGGTTCGAGAGTGTTGCTATACCACAGGACCCTTGCGGACAAGCTGATGGTAAAATTCCCAGCCGACAGCGCTAGTGGCAGAAGGCGCAGTTCCGAGGGCCATGTTGCAGGGGATGTGCGTAGATCGAGCAGCATGTACATCCCAGGCAGTGCAACAGTCTTTAAGGGCCTGGCCAGCTTCATGGCTCCCCACCAAGACTGTGTCACCGCTCCCCAGTCACGGCTGAGTCGGCGGGAGCACTGCAAAAGGATGGTGAGGGAGTACGTAGCGGATCGCACGACCATCCTTGGTGACGCCTCTGCCCCCTACAACTACTGGGTGTCGAAGCTGGACACGTGGCCTGAACTAGCCCTGTATGCCCTTGAGGTGCTTGCTTGTCCTGCGGCTAGCGTCTTGTCGGAAAGGGTGTTTAGTGCGGCTGGGGGAATCATCACAGATAAGCGTAGCCGCTTGTCAACCGACAGTGCCGACAGGCTAACACTCATCAAGATGAACAAAGGCTGGATTTCCCCAGACTTCTGTTCTCCACCAGCGGACAGCAGCGATACCTAAGCAATACGTAGGCTGCACCCGCGGATGGAAGCTACGTTCTCTCTCACCATCCAAAACGGGGACATTTCTGCTTCATCAATCTGTGTCTAATATTCCTCCTCCTCCTCCTCCTGCTCCTCCTCCTGAAACCTCACGTAATCACGCTGAACGGGCAATTTTTCTTAGGGCCACAAGGCTCACTCAAATAATTTTTCAGAACAATTTTTATAAGTTTCAATTAGCTTAAAAGCGTTGGAACTTTAACTTGAACCAATTTTTCGTTACACTGGGCTGCCTCCAGGCCTAGTTACCACTTAAGCCACATTAACCAAAGCGATTCACCTGCCATCTTGGTTGGGCATGGCCAATTTTTACTGAGGTACATTAGTACTGTTGGTACACCAATTTTTTGGGGCCCTCACCTACAGTGTAATCATAGTAATTTCTATGTTCTTCGCCTGCACTCATGGTACAGAAAGGTGTGTGGGGTTGGCCTACACTTTAGCTACATAAATGTCACTTGTGCCTTGGCTATACTAAGGCTACTGAAATGGAACGAAGACTGCGCTCCCGCTATACTGCTGCTTCAGAATTGTTACTGGGGCCTGTCTTGAGTGCTACTATTGCTTACATGGAACGAAGACTGCGCTCCCGCTATACTGCTGCTTCAGAATTGTTACTGGGGCCTGTCTTGAGTGCTACTATTGCTTACATGGAACGAAGACTGCGCTCCCGCTATACTGCTGCTTCAGAATTGTTACTGGGGCCTGTCTTGAGTGCTACTATTGCTTACATGGAACGGACACGTGGAGAGGACACGTAGTGCCTCAAAAACATCCCCCTCCTCCTCCAACAGGGAAAACATTGTTGGCAAATGCCTTTGCATTGGTTCGTCTGGTGGCAGTCCAAGAATTTCACCTTTACCGACACTACAAGAGAGCCCCCCCACCATCCCCCCGCCACGGCCCACTTAATCCTGGCCACATTCCGAAAACCAACAAAATACAACCGTGGTACTAGGTCCGCAGTCACCACCACATTACCACCAACGCGGTTACTGTTAAGGTGCATATAACCACGGACACGTGGAGAGGACACGTAGTGCCTCAAAAACATCCCCCTCCTCCTCCAACAGGGAAAACATTGTTGGCAAATGCCTTTGCATTGGTTCGTCTGGTGGCAGTCCAAGAATTTCACCTTTACCGACACTACAAGAGAGCCCCCCCACCATCCCCCCCGCCACGGCCCACTTAATCCTGGCCACATTCCGAAAACCAACAAAATACAACCGTGGTACTAGGTCCGCAGTCACCACCACATTACCACCAACGCGGTTACTGTTAAGGTGCATATAACCACGGACACGTGGAGAGGACACGTAGTGCCTCAAAAACATCCCCCTCCTCCTCCAACAGGGAAAACATTGTTGGCAAATGCCTTTGCATTGGTTCGTCTGGTGGCAGTCCAAGAATTTCACCTTTACCGACACTACAAGAGAGCCCCCCCACCATCCCCCCGCCACGGCCCACTTAATCCTGGCCACATTCCGAAAACCAACAAAATACAACCGTGGTACTAGGTCCGCAGTCACCACCACATTACCACCAACGCGGTTACTGTTAAGGTGCATATAACCACGGACACGTGGAGAGGACACGTAGTGCCTCAAAAACATCCCCCTCCTCCTCCAACAGGGAAAACATTGTTGGCAAATGCCTTTGCATTGGTTCGTCTGGTGGCAGTCCAAGAATTTCACCTTTACCGACACTACAAGAGAGCCCCCCCACCATCCCCCCGCCACGGCCCACTTAATCCTGGCCACATTCCGAAAACCAACAAAATACAACCGTGGTACTAGGTCCGCAGTCACCACCACATTACCACCAACGCGGTTACTGTTAAGGTGCATATAACCAGTCTGACTGGGGCATGCAGACACCTTGACAGAATGAATAGTGTGTGGCACATAGGTTCCCCATTGCTATGCCCACGTGTGCAGCTCCTGATGGCGGTGGCACAGGATTGTATTTCTCATTGCTTCTGTACAGCATTGTGGGCTATCGCCCCGCCCCTATTAAAGAGGGTCGCTACCTAGCCGTGCCAACCCTGTGCAGTGTGTGCCTGCGGTCCCTCGTCGTGGCAGACGCACTTCTAAATAGACATGAGGGTGGTGTGGCATGAGGGCAGCTGAAGGCTGCGCAGGGACAGTTTGGTGTGCGCTGTGGGGGGGAGGGGGTGCGGTTGGGCAGCATGTAACTCAGGAGAAGTGGCAGTGGAGTGTCATGCAGGCGGTGATTGTGCTTTGTTGGAGGTAGTGTGGTGCTTAGCAAAGGTATGCCATGCTAATGAGGGCTTTTCAGAAGTAAAAGTTGTTGGGGGGGGCACTCTTGCCGCTATTGTGGCTTAATAGTGGGACCTGTGAACTTGAGATGCAGCCCAACATGTAGCCCCTCGCCTGCCCTATCCGTCACTGTGTCATTCCCATCACTTTCCTGAATTGCCCAGATTTTCACACATGAAAACCTTAGCGAGCATCGGCGAAATACAAAAATGTTCTGGTCGCCCATTGACTTCAATGGGGTTCGTTGTTCGAAACGAACCCTCGAGCATCACGGGAAGTTCGTTCCGAATAACGAACACCCGAACATTTTGGTGTTCGCTCATCTCTAGTTACTTGGCATACCACACTGTAGATTCCTTTCTTAATAGCCAGCATTGTTTTCCAGTAAAGATTGTGCATGCTTGTCACTGTCAATAGTGGGAAAGGTCACTTGTGACGTTATAGAATTGTCACTGAATCTGATTTGGCACTGAGAACAAAAATACGTAAGATGCTATTATTAATGTTGCACATTTGAGAAAGAGTTCTTATGTATGGATTAAAGGGGTTTTCTGAGTGCCCAAACATGGTGGCAGTGAGGGGACACATAAGGGGGTAAAATACCACACAATACTCACCTTCCACTGCATACTGCTCTCCTATTGCCTCTTGCAGCTGCTGCTGTCTTGTACTTACATCGGCTGCAGCGATGACTTGGGTTGTTTATCTAAGTAATGGCTGCAGTAAGTGGGAGGGACATAAACCTGTCAGCAGTGACAGACCATAAACCTGTCTTGGGGCTTCTACATTAGAAGCCCAGATGACAGGTTTACAGGATGTCACCAAGCTTTCTCACCGCAGGACGTCACCTGTGTTGCACCACTGAAACGGTGGTCTGGCACCATGGTGGGTATATTACTTTTATATAGTTTTGAACACAGTGGGCCTGGATATTTGCTAACAAAAATGGCGAATATAAGTAGTATGCAAGTGGAAATCGGACATATGTTGTGTTGTGTTCTGAGGATCATCATCTGATGACCAATACTGGACAAAACATTTCAAACCACGGTAAGAGTTTTTCTCACCTTTGTATTTTGTTCGCTGTTGGCAGTTCTATCTACAGCTAGATCAATACCAGTTTCTACTTCAGTCCATGTATGAATGAACACATGTCCCCGCTGTTTGTGCAGTGTGGATTTGTTATTTGTAAAGGGGGTCAAGTATATTATACTGCCAGTTTGAAAACAAATCGGGAAGATGGGTCCTGTCCTATCTTTTCTCTTAAGTAGAAAATCAATAGTGGAATCAAAACCATTGAAATCAATGGCGTTGTGTTATCCTGCTATGTGTACGTGATTTTCATGGCATTGTGTGAATGCTTAGCTCTTAGGGTGCATTCACACAACTGATTGTGAATCGAGGCTGTCATTCTCAGACGTTACTTGCATTGTATAAAACACAAACGCTGCATCCGTGTTCTGTGAAATTTGCAGGCAAATTTGCATGTATTATTCTTGTGCATCGCTATGAGAGAAAAAACGGTCATGTAAATACATCTATCGTAAAAAATGCAAACCAGGAACTGGCTCCTCTGCAGACACTCCCATACAAGGACTGGCTGGAAAACACAACTGATGCACAGAAAAATGGCGAAAGTCCAGCGTTGGGTTTAATGCTTTCAGTCTTTAGTAAATGATCCAGGCAGACATAAAGTAACAAAGGACATGTGCCGTCTCACATGATTAAGGGCAACATGCTTGCCTGAAACATGTAAGACGGCACATGTCCTTTGTTCCTTTTTGTCTGCCTGGATCGTTTACTAAAGACTGAAAGCTTTTAACCCAACGCTGGACTTTCTCCATTTTTTCTATTGTAAATAATAGGTTGAAATTTCATGTGAGTTTTGTGCTTCTCGCAACGTACACAACTCATCTGATTTTCTCCCCCCTGTAAATGAACCCTTAGGCTAGCTCTACACGGGCAAGATAATCGATTTTTGACTGCTGTGATAGTCAGTAAAAAAGCAGATTATGAAACTAATGATCTACAACGGTTTCATTCCCAACTGCGACATTTTCACTGATGCGATGTTGAGAGATACAAAACCGTGGCATACTCTATCTTTCTGCAATGTGCGATTTTTTAATCTCCCATGTATTCCTATAGAAGTTTCTTTTTATCGCATCACAACGTCACAAACATGTGTTGCAATATATTTTAACATTACAAAGTCCCATTGACTTATGCGATAAAAAAAATCATACAAATTTGTCGCAAGATTATTCTCCAAAAAAAGCATTACTGACGCTCACAAATCGCAGCGAATAAATATGTGATTTAGCTGCGATTTTCTCGCAGCAAAATCGCGATCGCCCGTGTGGAGACTGCCTTAGAGCAGCTTCAGATGACTGTATTTGTAGACTTACTACTACCTTGTTCTATCTGCTGCCATTTTCCGATTTCTGAAGCATTACATGTAAAACAATAACAACCCCCTGCTGATGCCACCTACCTGGATTGGAATTTAGTCATATTTGTCCATTGTATGCGTTCCACGTGGAGGCTCCCAGAACAGTATTCTTATAAACTAATGTACCTCTGAACATTGCCTTCTGCCACATCGGGGTCATTTAAGGATGACAAAAAATATTGCTTTCAATACAGAGGTAGACAGGTTTGCAATATATCCATCCTCACCACTCTTAAAATTCCTCATACTCATATTGGTGATATTTAACACATTTCTAGACAGGTATGCCCACATATTAGAGTGACCTTCTGCCCACTGCAACCACCGTTTAAAATGATATATGTCTTTCATTTGCCTTATTAGGAAGAAGAAAAACGATAGCCCAAAGACTGGAAGAGTCTCACATATTATAAAGGATATGGGCTGCATTTGTCTCCTTCTCTGATAGTGTTTTTACAATGAATAGTGTGAACCCAATTTGGCTTTTCTTCAAGTTTCACTGAGGTAGTGGTGGTTAACAGTACTTGAAAGGGTCCTTCGTATCTTGGTTCCAAGCCCTTTCTCACTTGTCTTTTGAGGACAACCCAATCGCCTGAAAGCAAACTATTTGACTCCTCTTTTGAGTCTGGATCTGGAATTTGGGCCTATGTAAACCATCGCAAACTCCAAAACACCTACCTTTGGTAACTGTATGTAGTCATTCTGCAGTTGCTGAAACAGATCGCAGCAAGAAGGTACCTTGACCAATTGGCATGGGTTGTGACGGACACATACCATACATTCTTGTACCGGGTTACAGCTGTTTTGAACCCTTGGGCAAGCCAAGCAGATGACACTATACCACACATTACCTCCTTGGATTGATGGGTTGGCCCATGGCTCAGGTGTGCCATCATTGAGTAGAGCGTGCAGAGGAGGCACTGGAGTTTATCCTTTCCCCAGACCTTGTCAGTGTTCTGTTTGGCTCCTTTCCTTTGCCACTTCTCCTTTTTCTTCCTTTGAGGCCTGTTCCTGCAAGTTAAGCAAGACATCCACACCCGCTTTGGGTGCAACCAGGCTAACAGCCTTATCTCATTCAAGGTAAGTCAGGCTACTGCTTTTGCTGCTGCATCAGCTCTCTGGTGGCTTAGAGCCTCAGGAGTTGTCTCTTTGGTATGAGCCTGGTCTTTGATTATAGTCACCTGTGTGGGAAGAGGTAAAGCCTTGTGCAACAAAAACACTACTTCTGCATTCTGGATTGGGGCTTACTCGAGGACCCCATTAAATTTCTACTGCACCATAAATGGTGCGAAATCATGTATGATTCTACATGTGTACCTAAAGTCAGTGTAGACATTAACAGCCCTACCTGCAGCCAGCTTAAACGTATCAGCGAGTGCCATTAACTCTATTTCCTCAGTACGTTTCCCAGGAGAGAGAGTGCTTTTGTGCAATTACCTCTTTCTGTTGGTTAGCATTGCATAGCCTGTTTTGTTTGTATATTTTCCTGATATCTGGAACCATCTACAAAAAAACTAAAAATCTGCATTAGCAATGAGAGTTTCACCATCTTTTTTAAGACCCCAAGTTTCACTTTCAATTAATCTCCAGACAATCATACAATCATGCACATAAGGGTGTATCTAAAGGTTTAAAGGCCTGGGTGCAAAAGTTTAGCTTCAGCTTTCCCTCCATCTGTACCCGTAGACATACCTAAACCGTGCTGTATACAGCTACAAAAACGAATTTACATACATGATCTAGCCCCTTGGCGTAAGCTTTCTAAACATGACAATTCCCGGACTACAAGAAAATGTGTTTGTAGCCCCGTAGGCTGCTTTCACACGGATCAGTAAATCCTGCACGAATATGAACCCCATTCTTTTGAATAGATTCATATTCATGAACGATTTTTTTCCAGCATCGCGCAAAAATATCGCAACATGTTCTATCTTTGGCCATTTCCTTGGAACGCCTCACATCACATATCGTTTTTAATGGGGACAGCACAGCATTGTACAAAACGTTTGAAATCAGCAGCATCAAAAACCTGGCATAGGTCTTCTGTGGCAGGTGGAGCGGTGCTCGGCTGTTGGGTCATAGCCTGGCATCTGCTTTAACAGTGCAGACCAAAGAATCCACTAATCACCGCTATTTAACCATTTACATGCCATGGTCAGTGCGATTGCAACATGTAAAACGCTGACTGAGGGAGGTGACTCCCTCTCTTACCCATCAGACCCGCCTCATGAAAAAATACAAAAAGCATGGCGAAAATAGCTAATTTTGCCTATTTCACCCTGCAAAAAACAGAATAGAAAGTGATCAAAACGTTGCATGGATCAACAAATGGTACTATTAAAACGTACAACTCATCGTACAAGAAAAATCCACTTTCACAGTACCGTTGAGGGCTCAGTCAACTGGGAGAAAGAACATGTGACCGGCTTCATTGCCGGTCATGTGTTCTTTCTTCAGCGCTGCAGAGAGATGTCCGTCTTGAGGTACGGCCGTCTTCTTCCTGCAGTAAGGGCTCAGTCGCACGGGCGCATCAGCGCCTGTGAAGGGTGCCAATGCGCCCGTGCGACTGAGCCCTCACAAAAATTAAAATGTTAGAAGTCTTTGAATGCAGTGATAAACAAAAATTTTTTTTTTTGCATGTGTAAAAAAAGAAAATAAACATTTTATTTTGTATTAACGTAACCATACTGGCAATCAGAATTCATTTAACATATTATTTATACTGCATGGTGAATGTCTTAAAAAATCTAAATAAAAAACATGCCAAAATTGAAGATTTGGGATATCTTGTATCTAGAAAAAAAAGGGATAAAAAGCAACCAAACTGTTTTATGTTCCAAAAAATTGGATAACAGATGACTAGAGTTCATCCCACAAAAAACAAGCCCCTATAGGTTCTGTCAATGGAAAAATAAAAATGGTATGGCTTTTCGAATGCAGCAAAAACAAGTCTTTAAAAAGAAAAAAAGTGTTTTACATGTACAAAACTAGCTAAGAGTATAAAAACTGTATAAGCTTGGTATCACTGGAATGACCAAGAGAATAGTGTTATCACATTTTTTTATTTTGCAAATTCAATAGCTTGTATGCGCATGCGCGGATTTACGGAGTATATCTCGTGATCCTGTGCCATCTTGTGTGTGGCAAGTACATCTGACGGCACATGCGCGTACCGTGCCATCTAGTGAATGGCCTTAATCATCATAAACGCCAATTGGAATGTGGAGTACTCCGCAATATTATGTTTGGCACTGCGTGTATATAACCCGCCAATCTAAAGATGGCTATAGTGCATATAGGTACTAATTAGCACATAGGATATACTGCGGATACTTTATGAGATACCATCTACAGCAATCAACTAGGGATGCAGAAAGAAGGGTGAAGGGGGGACCTAACTGCATATACCTGCAAAATATGAGCTGTCTGCCTGTGAATGTATAAATTCTTCCCTAGACATGGGCAATATTTCATTCTTTGACATGGGCAATATTGCAGTTCTCTATTTGTAGACATTGTACAAGATTGCCAGTCTGGCCCTTTGAATTATTTGCAGACCTTATGCACCTAGAAGTTGGGTTTGGGGATTTAAACTAAGTAAGGACAGTGCTCAAATATACAAGCTATACTATGTGGCCTTCTGTTCTCACATTTTGTGCCACCTATGGATTTGGGGCTATTTATTTGGCGGGTGTTATTTTATTAATATAAGTCAAAAGGAAAACCAAATGGGAAACGGCAAATACACACAGTATGTGTCAGCGGCCTCAGACGTCATTCAGAGTCACCAATTTGGCCACTACAATTTATTTGAAGACCTTACGCAAATATATATATATATACAGTGCATGTCAGTGGTCTCAGACATAATTAAAAGTCACCAGTCGAACCACTATGGATTATTTGCAGGCCTTACGCAGCTAGCAGGGGTTTTCTGCTTCCCTTCTATTTCACCTTGTGTCAAATTCCCTGCACTCTCCAAAGCAGTTCACATGTGTTAGTCTGAGGAGCTGTTTGAACATTCAGTATCATAGATGTCAAGTGGGCAGTCCAAACAACGAGAGGAAGAAGACCAAGACTTTGAATGCACTGATGCCCAACCCTTTTTTTCCTCTGAAGAGGAAGATCACCGAAGGGACAAAAGGTTTCAATAACGACTTATAGAACACCTTGTGAACCCTCGTAGGCGAGCGGGTTCACCACCCGCGTGATGACAAACGGACCCACGTAACGTGGCGCCAGCTTCAGGGATGGAACCCTTAATTTGAGATTTTTAGAAGACAGGTATACCTTCTGTTCCACCTTGTAAGGTTCAGATACAGACAGACTCTTAGCACTACGCAACTGCATACGAGTCCCCGCTGCTTCCAAGTTTTTCTGTACCACTTTCCATACTCCCCGAAGCGTATCTGTGGCGACATCAGCTGCAGGACAGACCGAGGGAGAAGGGATTGCTGTAAGAAAGCGAGGATGCTGACTGTATACACAGAAAAATGGAGATACCCCAGTGGAAGAACAAGGGCGGTTGTTGTTGTAGTGCAAACTCTGCCAATGGCAGGAACTCTGCCCACTGATGAGCCTTTTCGCTAGCAAACAACCGTAAATATTGCACTAAATCTTGGTTCTTCCGCTCAGTCTGACCATTAGTTTGTGGGTGGAATGCTGAAGAGAAGGAAAGCAACGTTCTCAAGTTTCTGCAGAAGGCACGCCAAAACTGCGACACAAACTGAACCCCGCGATCAGATACAATATTTTGGGGAACCCCATGTAGGCGAATTATTTCTTTTACAAAAATCTTGGCAAATTCTTTTACTGACGGTAGCTTCTTTAACGCCACAAAATGTGCCATCTTTGAGAACCGGTCGACCACCACTAAGATGGTGTTCCACTTCTGGGATTCTGGTAGATCAGTGATGAAATCTACCGATAAGTGCGACCATGGACTGGTAGGGACCGGTAGCGGTCTCAGGGGACCCTCCGGAGGACGCCGCTGACTCTTATTGCGAGCACAGACCGAGCATCCCCTAACAAAGTTGCGGATCTCCTGAGACATGCCCAGCCACCAGAAGTGTCTGGAACAAAGATCCAGGGTCCCCTGAAACCCTGGATGCCCTGCGAGAACCGACGAGTGAGATTCATCCATGACTCTAGGACGTAGGGTCTCTGGCACAAACCATCTGCCCTCTGGCACCCCCGAAGGAGCATCCTGCTGAGCATCCTGTAGTTGAGGGATGAAGTTAGACTCTACAGCTGCCACCACCACGCCAGGGGCTAAGATATTCTCGGGGGTCATAGTCTCACTATCCGGTACCCCGAAACTCCGTGACAGGGCGTCCGCCTTCACGTTCTTCTCTCCTGGGATATATGTCACGACAAAATTAAACCTGGCGAAGAACAACGCCCACCTGGCTTGATGAGCTGCGAGTCTTTTAGCATTGGCGAGATATACCAGATTCTTGTGATCAGTATACACAGTAATTGGGTGTCTAGCACCCTCAAGATGGTGTCGCCACTCTTTCAGAGCCCATTTGATAGCCAATAATTCATGGTTACCCACGTCGTAGTTGCATTCTGCTGAATTAAACTTCCGCGAAAAGAACGCACATGGGCTATACCCAGATCTCCCACTGACTTCCTGCGACAACACTGCTCCTGTCCCCACTTCAGACGCATCTACCTCAATGAAAAAGGGTAGTCGTGCGTCCGGCTGTATTAGCACTGGGGCAGTCGTAAATGCCCTCCTTAGATGACTAAAGGCCTCAAGGGCTGCAGGTGACCATTTTACCAAGTCGGCCCCCTTCTTAGTCAGGTCGGTCAGGGGTTGAGCAATAACCGAGTAATTCCTAATGAATTTGCGGTAAAAATTTGCAAAGCCTAAGAACCGCTGGAGAGCCTTGAGGTTGTCTGGTCTGACCCATTGGTAGATTGCCGCTACTTTATCAGACTCCATCTGAATCTCCGTGGGTGAAATTACATAACCAAGGAAAGATACTTGTTTAGAACCAAATGTGCTTTTTTCTAACTTGACAAAAAGTTGATACTCGCGCAAACGGGTCAGGACCAACCTCAGGTGCCGCACATGTGAATCCCAGTCCGGCGAGTACACCAGAATGTCATCAAGATAGATGACCCGAAATACCCCCAGGAAGTCGTGAAAGACCGCGTTCATAAAACCCTAAAACACAGCGGGGGCGTTACAGAGTCCAAAAGGCATGACCAGACATTCAAAATGTCCTAACGGGGTGTTGAACGCCGTCTTCCATTCATCTCCCTCTCTAATGCGAATTAAGTTGTAAGCCCCCTGCAAGTCCAGTTTGGAGAACCAGTGGGCCCCTACCACCTGATTCAACAAGTCAGGAATTAGGGGCAAGGAGCACTGGTTCTTCACAGTGATTTTATTCAAGGCCCGATAATCCACACAAGGCCTTAATGTCCTGTCCTTCTTCTCTACAAAGAAGAGACCTGCCCCGGCAGGGGACCTGGACGGCCGGATATGTCGGTTGGCCAGAGCCTCCGAGACATAGGACTTGAGGGCTTCATGCTCATGGCCTGACAAATTGAAAATGGCTCCCTTAGGGATGGGACTGTCGGGAATCAGATCAATACCACAGTCCCACTCCCTATGAGGAGGCAGAGCCTTAGACAGTTTTTTGGAGAATACATCCTGAAAGTCTGACACATACTCCGGAATGAGCACAGTATCTGCTCGAGCACACAGCTATGGTAAACAGGTGATTATGACAGGATGATCCCCAATGAGTCAATTCCTGGGTGGACCAATCAAATTGGGGATTGTGCAGTGCCAACCAGGGCATACCAAGCACCACATCAACCGACATTTTTTCCATAACCAGGAAAGACAGTTCTTCCGAGTGGAGGATCCCCACCGTGAACTGTAATCTTGGGGTCCTCCATCGTACCAGGCCTGTAGAGAGAGGGGTAGCATCAATACTGGTAAAATGAATTGGCATCTTCAGCGCCACAAATTCAGCCATCAGGGATCGGACAAAACACAGGCTTATCAAGTTAGCGGCGGCTCCGGAATCAATAAACGCCTGTCCTGATCGGGAAAAATCCCGGAATCTGACCTGACATGGTACCAAAAGCTTAGGAAGTACCTGAAGTCCTAGGCGATCCTCCCTACAATCGCCTAGGACTCAGAGTTTTCCGCCGGTTCCGGCTGCGAGCGTTGAGACCTCAGTGGGTAGGTTATCACCCGATGTCCAGTTTTCCCGCAGTAGAGGCAGAGACGATGCAACAATCGGATCCGGCGTCGCTCTTTGGGGTCCAGCGGATCCACCTCCATCGGCTCGGGAACAGAGACGGGTAAGGAAGAAGATGGACCAGGGCAAACGACCTCCCTGACTCTACGGGCCTGCCTGTCTTGCTTCCTAGCCCTGAGCCTCCTATCTGCCTTCACCGCTAGCTCCATAGCCTCCCTTAAAGACCCGGGAATGGGATGGGAAATTAGCAGGTCTTTAACTGCGTCCGAGAGACCCTGCAGAAAAACGTCTTTCAGAGCGCTATCGTTCCATGCAGTATCCTGCATAGCGTCTGAAATTGGAGCAATAATCCTCCACACAAAACGAACCCTGATACAGCACCAACAGCCGCGAATCCGCCAACCCTGCTCGGTCCGGTTCGTCGAAGATACCCCCGAGTTCCTGGAAAAAGGAGTCCACGGACTGCAGGCAGAAGGAACCCTCGGGGATGGAAAAAGCCAAGGTCTAGGCAGAGCCCCGCAGCAGGGACATTACAAGCCCGACCCTCTGGGCTTCTGATCCGGAAGAACGGGGGCGCATCCGGAAAAATAAGCGACACGCCTGTTGGAAGACAAAAAATTTGGGCTGGTTGAGGCGTCCAGACCCTGCGACGACCCCCGCTGCTCCTGGGCTGCCATACGGGCGGATAAATCCTGGACCACTGGCACCAGGGCTTGCAGCTGGTTCGCAAGGGCACTGATCGCCTCCATGAAAATCGTTTTAAGGGCCAGTTATTATGTTACGGAACTCTGACCCCCCCCCCGAGCGCCAGGTGGGGAGTCCTGAACTTCCCGCACCCCACTGTCCCTGCCTACTTGCCTCGGCCCTGGCTAACCCCAGGCGGACAACTGGACGGCGGTCCCTGCGCTGGCTAGGGACCTGGTGACTGACAAGATGAAACTACCTAATGGGGGGGGCAGAGTGCCGACAGAGGAGGCAGATGGAAATAACCAACAGGAAAAAAGACTGAGCAACAGGTAACTAGAAGGAAGCTGACAGACAACTAGGGACTGGCTGAGAGTAACTACAGACAGACTGACTAGATGCAAGCAGAACCAAAAACTGGCAGTGAGCTCAGGTCACTGCCAGCCTTATAACTGCAAGCCTCAGCCCAGGGGTGGAGAGTGGGAGGAGCCGACTCTCCCACTGCTGCATAAGAAAGGTGGATGAGTGCGGGCGGCACCCTACGGGCGGACATGCCCACGCCACCGGGAGAGCCCCGACTCCAGAGCTCCAGGACGCCGGAGCCGACACCGGAGCCGACCGCGGGACCCTGCGCCGCCCTGCATGGTAACAAAGCCCACTTGGGTCAGAAGGCAGAGTCAGACTCATCCTGCCCCCTCTTCCGCTGCTGTAGCTGCCTCTTCCTCCATCTCCCTCCCTGTTCATGCAGTAGCATTTGAGCACAGAGAGGCAGTTTTGTCTCTCTACCGCAATTGGCGTCTGTCTGCAGGCTTTAGAACTAGGAGAATGAAACGGACAACAGAAGTTGAGCCGCCACCATCACCTTCCTTGACATTGACAACTACACCATATTTCAGCTTGTCCAAGGTCAGCAGCCAATCCTCCAGCTATGGAAACAAAAAAATACCACCCCAACTATCCATGAGCATAGAGCCTGCATACAAATATTGCACAGCTGCTTGCAATGGAAATGCTGCCCTTCAGGCTAGTGGACAAAAAAGCCTTCTGCAACGTGATGTTCAATGCTAACCTGCAGTAACAGATGTCCAGTCGCCATTTCTTTGAACAAAAAGCCATCCCTGCCCTGCATACCATTTGAGTGATAATGTGTCCCTGGTGTTGCAGAATGCTGTCAGTGGCATGGTTCACCTCACGATGGACACTTGGTCTAGCAAGCAAGGCCAGGGAAATTACATATCCTTAACAGCACACTGGGTCAATGTCATGCAGATAAGGCATGAAGCTGAAAATGTTGGTCCATGTTTCATGATATTCCCAAGAGTTGTGGGAAATTCATCCCACTCTGTCCCCTCCTCATCCCTCTCCTCTTTCTCTTCCTACACCTCTTCATACCACCTTTCAACACCCTCTGCATCAGCAAAGATATCCGTATGTGATATTATCCTACTGGTATATCCCAACATTGTGGGGGTACATGAAGTCCATGAAGGGCTGAAAATGGTCACCAAGTAGTGAAACATAGTGGGCGCCAGTCAATGATGTGTTTAGGTGGACCAGTTGACTCAACCCATATCATGAGAATACACATCACAGCAGTATGGAATCACCACTAGACTGTACATTGCCTGTTGACAAGTAAGATTTGTGGATTCATGTGGTCTATAGCACACATGAACCCTACCATTAGCCCAAAACAATTCATACAATGACTCATTGGACCATGTCCCATGTTGCCTCCTCTAGGGTTCTATTAGCAATTGGTTGGTCTTCTGCTCCCATAGAAAATGTACATTTGTGCATATCATATGCACAAATGCAGTCACTTGTCTACTTGCATGGACAATTCTAATCATTAAGCACCTGTGGGCAGCCACTGCACTGTCCACTGTGGCTGGTAATGCCTTCATTGGCATTTTCTGCTACACATGTGACGGTGTGGATCAGGGAATGTTAAATACCCACAAAACATCTTAAACAGTGTTCCTTATGTCATGCACTCACTATCATTCCTTGTTTAAACTCCGATAATTCATTGAGTGCCTTGCCATGAGCACACTGCCCAGTGTCACATAGAACTCAAAATATGGAATACTATTCACCATCAGTCTTTACTTTCATTATACACCGAGTACCTTGCTGTGCCATAGCAATCGTAATAAACATGTAAGCATAACATCATCCTATTAACTAACTATGCAAGGCTTGGCGCTAAAGCTAGTGCCATATATAACACCTTTTGGTAGAATTAGTCCCTGAATTAGTGCCCGTTCGGATCTATTTCATTATGCCGAGGAAGAACCCTAAATAGGTTTGAAAGCTTGCAATAACGTTATGTAATTTTGTTAGGCATTAAAAGGTATCATATCTACAAGATTATGTGGTTTCTCTTGCTGGGAAGAAATACATTTTGCTCTACTGGCTAACACGGTACCAAACCTTTTTAATTAAAATTTTGCAGTACACTAGTCCATACTTGGAAACATAGTTTGCAATCAAATTGCGAACGTGTTTCCTTGGATGTTTCCAAGCAGTTTATAAATTGGTTTCAAACTGTTTGTAAGCTGTTTGCAAACAGGAAACATTTTACAAACAAATTTTTATGTTTTTGGAGTAAACATAAATGAAGACTGCCTGTTTATACAGGCAGATCCTTCATTCAGTTCTATGAATTCTCGTTTGTTGTTCAGTTGGGGCATGCATTTTCATTGAACGATTTATTGACCTGTGTAAAAGAGCTCTAAGAAACAGTGTATCTTGCTTTTCAGCTCACGCTTTGTGAAATATACATATAAGCTTGATGGGTTGTGCTGTGTTAACATCTAATTTACATACTTTTACCTAGGAATTTTAGCATGTGGAAGCTAGAAAATACACTTAGAGGGAACCTGTCATGTCCCCACAGCATCATAATCTAAGTTAGGCCGGGCTCACATGGCCATATGCGATATCGGCTTGCAGAGCTCCGTAGTGGATTCCAGCTGTAAGTCTCTCCGTGACCCTGCGTATGGCTGTATAATGTACTGTGTATAACTGTATACTCACGCAGGCTGTCATGTGCTGTACACCTTTTTGGGGGGTTTCTTTTTTATTTAATAGTAAATTTGTCTGAGCATATTAGAAGCCAGGCCATTGGCCTCAAATGATGTCATCAGTGCTTGTGCCAGTTACACAACTATTTATACTAATTAATCTTTCCACCTCCCTCTTTATACAAACAGTGCATTCTTGAGAGATTAATCACACAGGCTGGTCGTTTTGTCATATGCACTTTACAATGCAATAAGGAAAGTTGTGTTTGAACAAAAGAGATTTAAGCACGAAGATGAGTTTAATCAATAATAACTGATTCTGCTAAACATCAGTTGACTGCAATAGGACATAGGCCCCCTGCACACGGGCGGAAATTCCGCGGCTGGATTTCCCGCAGAATTTCCTCCCGTGGCCGCTGCTATAGGATTGCATTAGAAAATGCAATCTTAGGCAGATGGCCGCAATTTGTCCGCGTGAAATCACGCGCGGAAAACAAATTGTGGCATGCTCTATTTCCGTGCGGGGCTCAAAGAGCCAGAGACACGGGAGAGGTGAGTGCCGCACTGGTCCCTGCAGGGGCTCGGGTCTGTTCTCGCAGCGGGATCCGACCCTGCTGTCTGCAGGTGGGCTAACACATAGATGTTTAGTCACCCTTTATGTTAGTCAATATTTGCCAAATATGAACATTTATTGCTTTCTAAATGTTATCTGCATAGGTATTTTGTATCAGACATGACCAATAGCCCATTGAGACTGGACGAATGTCGGGCATACGATGCCCGACACTCGTCACCGCACATACTCGCTCTCATGCTGCTGCACGGGAGCTAGTATCACTGGCTCACAGCAGGGCGGCTGGAGCAGAGTTCTCTCCTCACTGTTCCCCACTCCTCTCTATTGACTTAACATAGTGGCCGTTCAGTACTGAATGGCTGCTATTTACACGAAGCGATCAGCTCATTGCCCATTGTTTATGTTGCATAAACGATGGCCGATGAGCTGAACACTGATCGCTCAGTGTAAATAGCAGCTGTTCACTATTGAACTTCTGCTATGTTAAGTTAATAGAGAGGGGCGCTTGAATCTGAGCAGAGAAATCTCCTGCAGCCTCCCCGTCCCCCGTTGGCCGCTCTGTGAGCAAGCCAGCGCTACTAGCTACACAGGGATGAGTGTCGGGCATCATTTATCCGACATTCGTCCCGTCTCAATAGATCTTAAAGGTGTCCATAAATCTTAGATGTAAATTGATGAAATCTGTTGATTTACATCTATTATGTATGAGGTCCTCCTAACTGTTCTCTAAAGGTAAATGTCAAGGGATATAAGAATCGCACAGCTAGATGTCAACTTGCCTAGTCCTTTTGTTCTTTGTTAGATAAGCTAATGCCTCACTGATAAACCTTACATTTCCATGGCCCGATGATCGTTCAAACGACATTTTGAGTGACATCTTTGAGTGAACATTTTGCATAAACTATTAAGTAGCTACTCAGCTACTTAGAGCAATTAAGTGTGCAAATGAATCCTCAGCTGAAAGCAGTTAATAGCCCAAAGGCTATTATCTGCATTCAGATCCTTTGTCCTCCAGCGGAAAACAATCCTATCAGCACTACCCATGGAGAACTGCTGATAAGGCTGAAGGCCGATTTTTAGGTTAGACTGAATTTAAGATCAGCTACCAGTGCACGAAAATTGCATGATGGGCGCGCATTTAGACACAACGATTATTGCTAAAACGATCGCCTTTTAGCGATTTTGTTTAGCAATGATCGCTCCGTGTAAATGGGCCTTAACTGATCTATTGAGATTCAGACTGCAGTTTTTATATACAGTGATATGTAGAAGTTGCAGAAGAAATTGCACCCCAATTTCATAGCCTTTATTATTATTATGAATCACAATTACAATAAGTATGATATTTTAAGCAACAGGTAGAAACTCTTCCCAATTCTTTTACCGTCTATGTAATATTGTAGTCTGGTCTTCTGAATAAGGATAACAAAATTCTGATCACTGGTCACATGATGCATGTAATTTAGGATAGGTTTAAGTCTGTTTTGGGGGTAACTGTCTAAATTTTACTTATATCAGATGGAAGATCATAAACATTTTAAGTGGAACTTAAAGCTCGGTTATTCCAAAATCATTTTGTCAAGTCTCTTCAAGAACTGAAAAATGGATAATTCATACTTATGATTTCATCAAACCTTTTACCATTATAAAAAAAACATTAACCCCTTAAAGACCAAAGTGTTCTGTCCAAAAGGACCAGACACTTTTTAGAGATTTTACCCATGTGGTGGTTTTATAGGCGTATATTTTTTCCTAGCCTGCCAAATTTGTTTTTGCTGCATTTTTTTCCAAGTCACATATTTTTAATAGCTCTTTTCATTGAAATTATTTTCAGTTTATTTTTATTTTTATTTTATTAAGAGTAATGTGTACAAAACATAAAAAAAAAAGATTTTTTAAATGTATTGTTCTTTATTTTAAAAGTTATTATGTTTACATTAAAATATAGTTCAGGAATGGGTTCGCCATGTTGTTTTGGAAGCTTTGATATATAATTTGTATAATCTCAGATTACAGATTACAGAACGGATTCGGTGACTGTTTATGTTGGTGTTGGCAGTAGGTCGTTTTCTTTTTTTATATAGATTTTTATTTACTCCAATTATTTTAAAATTTTTAACCTATTTTTGTAAGGCTAGTTTCACAGCGGCGATTGCAATTTTGCATCTAGAAAATCGCGGCAAAATCGCATCTATATTCTCATGATTCTTTTTATCGCAAAAGTCTACAGGACTTTCTAATGTTAAAATCGCTTCAAATCGTATCACAACGTGTGTTTGATATGTTGCAATGCAATGCGATAAAAAGAAGCCTCCATAGGGAAACATGGGAGATAGAACATCGCAGAAAGATAGAGCATGCTGCGATTTTTTGTTATCTCAACATTGCATCAGTGAAAACATCGCTAATGGGAATGACACAATTGTAAATCATTGGTTTTCTAATCTGCTCTTTTACTGACATCAGGCGAAAATTGCGCTATTTTCTCACCCATGAAACCACCCTAACTGTTTGACAGTTAAGAGCCTGACCTGCTTCTGCTAGACTGCAAGAGTAGTATCTTTAAGCCCTTCCCACTCTCAGATTTACAGTTATGTCCTGCAGGGTCGGGGTATGTATGAAGAGAGATCACCTGGCTATCTTTCTTCAAGAGAGGTAGCCGGGTGATCTCTCTTCATGCATCACGGGTGCAGGCTGTTAAAGGGTGCAGGCCGATCGCTGCTGTTAACCCTTTAAATGCCGCTGTCTCTTCTGACAGTGGCATTTAAATCCCCCGAACATCATGAGATCGCAAGGAGGCGTGCGGGTGTCATGGCAGCCGGGAAGCCTCAGGGTGGCTTAATACACTCCCTGATCGCAGTATGATGTAATGCTATGGCATTGCATCATTCTGCATGAGCGATCAAGGCATTGCATGTTGTGGTCTCCTGTGGGGACTAAAAAAAAAAGTAAAAATAAGAACAATAAAGTTTTACGAATTGTTAAAAAAAAAGTAATAAACGTTTAAAAAAACCTTTTCTACATCTGTAAAAGTCTGATCTATCAAGGTAATGCATTATTTACCCCGCACGGTAAACGTTGTCCAAAAATGAAAAAAGAACGCCAGAAATGCACTCTTTGGTCACCCTGTCTCCAAGAAAAATGCAATGAAAAGCGATCAAAAAGTTGTATGTATTCCAAAAAGGTACCAATGGAAATCACAGAACGTAACGCACAAAATGAGCCCTCACACAACTATATCGACGGAAGAAGATGGCAGCAGAAAATAATTTACAAAAAATTAGTACAAAAAAGTAGTACAGCAAAAAAAATAAATAAATAAATTTTGTATCGTAGTAATCGTACTGACCCATAGAATAAAGTTATGATGTCATTTTTGTTGCAGTTTGTGCACCGTAGAAACAAAACGCACTGAAAGATGGCGGAATGTCATTTTTTTTCCATTTTACTTTAATCTCCAGTACATTATATGGTACATTAAATAGTACCAATGAAAAATACAACCTAACCCACGAAACACAAGCCCTTATACAGCTATGTTGATGGATAAATAATAATAGTTACAATTCTTTAAAAACGAAAATGGAATAAAAAAAAGGGTTGCATTAAAGGGGTTATCTCGCGGCGAAAGCGCAAAAATTTTTTTTTCACTTACCCCCGCATTCTGCCCTGTTAAAAAGAAAGCATAGGTTAGTTTTTAAAAAGCACATTGCGCTTACCTGCATCGGCGTTCTGCAGCTTCTTCTATTCTTCTTTTACAGATGGCGCCGCTGGTCTTCTCCCACGGTGCACCGCTGGTCTTCTCCCATGGTGCACCGTGGATTTTCTTCTCCTTCCTTGCGTTCCATTGCCGATTCCAGCCTCCTGATTGGCTGGAATCGGCACACGTGACGGGGCGGAGCTACGATGACGACGCGGTGAGCAGCTCTCCGGCACGAGCGGCCCCATTCACCAGGCAGAAGAAAGGACTGCGCAAGCGCGTCTAAAAACGCCAGAAGACATCAGAATTAGACGGATCCATGGCGACGGGGACGCTAGCAACGGAGCAGGTAAGTGAATAGCTTCTGTATGGCTCATATTTAATGCACGATGTATATTACAAAGTGCATTAATATGGCCATACAGAAGTGCTGAACCCCACTTGCTTTCGCGAGACAACCCCTTTAATAAAGGGTTAATCCTGCACCACATATTTACTGGTGAGCAGGGATATAAAGCCAAGGACCAAGCATTATATATTTACAGCTTTTGGTCCTTACTGGGTTAAAACTTGTACTCCCAACATTCTGAAACCTTTGATTTTATTATCAATGTTCTGATAGAATAGGGATGACTGGGAAAATTAAAAATTTTCAAATTAATAACAGAAATATGTACCAGCCACTAGTAGTTTTGTATTGTGATCTAGTGTACTTGAGGGTAGGGGTTGGCTGACAAATTTTAGCCTGGAGGGCAAGCACACAGCACTGGCCCATGAGTAGTGGCCAATCCTAATGGTAGAAACACATGGTACAGCTGGCAAAATTGTGCAGCTGTTAGCTGCCATAGGTGCGTGAGGTCTAGCTATGTGTTGCTAGCCACACAATGTCCTTTCATCCTTAACTTTATCTATTTGACTGAGGGCGCCCACCCACTGGCGTTTGCGTTTTCCGCGGGGAAAAAACGCAGCGTTTTTCGCTGCGTTTTCGCGGCTTTTCCATTAATTTCCATTGACTTTCATGGGTGCATTAGGAGAAAAATAAGGACACATATGCAACTGACAGTTCCTATGTTAAAAACGCAAACGCAACGCAAAAAAAACGCCAGTGGACAGGAACACATGTTATCTCTATGCCTGTGCAGGAAAAACGCAAAACGCAAAACGCAGGTAAAAAAACGCCAGTGGGTGGGCGCCCTGAGTGTAGAAGTGGAGTATGCAAAGAACTCATGGGGCCCCATAGCAAAACTCAGAATTTGCTACCCCTGGAAAGAAACTGTGTACATAAAGGTTATAAAGGGGGTTAGGGGTTATGTATATGAAACTCTTATAAAGCTGCAGGAATAGGCAGAGTGGTTCAGCTCTAGTACACCTCTAAATGATACAGATATAACCCTTATTTGGGACAAAAATTAGTAGAAGTACCCCTGTAGTGGTCTGAAGTATATATATATCCCTTCCATAATTGTTCTTAAATGTGCATTTATGTGTCCCTGGATGTCTGTCATGTCTTTAATGTGGATGCACTGTGCAATTGTCTTGTCAGTGATTTATGTGTTGCACAGCTGCAGCGCGCAAGGGGTAATGTCCAGGTCTGTCTGGAAAATGTAATAGTTTGTGTGTAGTCTATGTTGTCACGTGAACACGAATGATATATGTGTTTGCAAGGTGTGCAAATGAGAGCTTTGTTGTTGGTCTAACTAAGGAGACAATGGTGGAGTCTAGTCTGAGTGGGTGAGGAGTCAAGCCGTCTAGCAGATAATGAGGGGGTCTGCAAGTCCACCAGTGAGCAAGAGATACCCCCACCTATGTCTATCCAATATGGAGGAAGCGGAGCGATATATCCATATGTTGTGAATGGAGAATACCCCGTTTACCCCCCAGTTAAAATAGAGGCTGAAAGCTGCCATGGAAGGATTGATAAAGTGCCTCGTCAGACAACTAAACAGTGAGGTTTGGCCAGTAGAGAGAGTGAGAGTGAGAGAAGTCATCCGGGAGAGTGATCCGACAGATAACATGGACTGTATGTATCAAGATGCCCGATGTATGTATGTATGTATCGAGTTGCTTCCCCGCCTCCTTGCAATTAGCAGTTGTCTCAGAACCAATCCTCCATGTCAAGGACTGTTGTAGGTTATCCCTGTTGGATGTTCCAGTAAAGAAAGGCTTTACGGACCGTTCCCGGTTCAGTCTATTTAAAGTACAGCCCTGTGTGTGTGGACAATTTATTGCACCATCCTTGGAGTTCACCGCAGTGGATGGAATGGTGGCGTCACCCGTGATAAATACAGAGTTTATACAGGTTACTGCCCCACAAGCGTTGCCTGGAGAGGCCTGTCAGGGCCTTGGCAAAGGGTTGCACACGTCCCTCAGGGGAGGAGATAGTAGTGCCACAGTGACATCACTAACAACTATCCTGCCATTTTCTCAGCTGTGGGCACTACGCCTCGGTCACTGCACCCCTAGGGGGGCCATTATTAGTAATCATGACCATAATGTGCATTATAATCCCTATGTGGCATTAAAGGGGTTGTCCCGCGCCGAAACGGGTTTTTTTTTTTTCAATAGCCCCCCCGTTCGGCGCGAGACAAACCCGATGCAGGGGTTAAAAAAGAAAACGGGATAGTGCTTACCTGAATCCCCGCGCTCCGGTGACTTCTTACTTACCTGGTGAAGATGGCCGCCGGGATCTTCTCCCTCGGTGGACCGCAGGTCTTCTGTGCGGTCCATTGCCGATTCCAGCCTCCTGATTGGCTGGAATCGGCACGTGACGGGGTGGAGCTACAAGGAGCCGCTCTCCGGCACGAGCGGCCCCATTTAGAAAAGAAGAAGACAGGACTGCGCAAGCGCGTCTAATCCGGCGATTAGATGCTGAAAATTAGACGGCACCATGGAGACGAGGACGCTAGCAACGGAACAGGTAAGTGAATAACTTCTGATAACTTCTGTATGGCTCATAATTAATGCACAATGTACATTACAAAGTGCATTAATATGGCCATACAGAAGTGTATAACCCCACTTGCTTTCGCGGGACAACCCCTTTAAAGAGTAATAGCAACCCTCTTCTGTGGTCCTCCATTAATAACAGGACCCCCTTGCAATTAATATGGACCACTCAACTCCAGCGAGTGGTAGAGCTAAAAGTACCTGCTTTAACATACAGGCATGACCTCTGACAATTATGCCCAGTCTTGCACAGCATAACCTAACTCATCCTCCTCACTACTCCAGCGTTTAATGTACTCTTAGTGACTGAGCTGGGGAGACGAATGAGGTTATGCTGTGCAAGACAACACAGCAGCATTGGCGATCAAGCCTGTGTGAATGCAGGTGCTTTTAGCTTTACTAGTAGCTGGACAGTTAGGTGGAGGGGCCAGTGAACCTAAACATTTGCTCAGAGCCTGGTCTCGGGGATCTCATGCTGCCCTATCCCCTCCTTCACTCGCTCCTGCTTGAGGGTCCTCCTGTAGAAATATGACCATTTCTCAAAAAACACAGTTATTCCCTCTTTAAATACAACTCAGTTATTTATTATCAATATGGTACATTATGCACCTAAATTACTCCATTGGTCCCTCAAGTTTCAATGGCCATTTTAACTTGAAGCCAGATTCAACAATCCAGATCTGCAACACTTGCACTTTGATGGAAAATCCAGTCAATCAGCATGGACGTTTCCCTGATAACACCTGTATTACTGAAGTGCATACACCAATTTGCTGTTTAGTGGCGTCTCTTTACAATACAGTGGGGTATACATGTTCTATACTGTCCTTTACCGGCGCCTGGATGAGCTGCTCCTTTGCACAATAGATGAAGGTGGCTCTATTTTATCTTTCTGGTCTACATTGTGTTCTGTTAGGGGGTAGAGGTAAAGCTCCTTTTACTTCCCCCATATTGTAAGGATTGCATATTATGCTTAGTTAGCAACATTTTTTCATGTTAAAAGAACATGTTAAAGAAATGTACCTTTAAGAGGGATCTGGCCTGGTAAGCGTGTGCTGGTGAAGATGATGTGATATAAGTGGGATCTAAGGTTTCCTTGTGTGCAGTATTTTGGCGGTGGCTGAAGTGTAAGGAGCATCCTAGCGAGAGGCTGTATTGGAGGAGCGCATTGAACTGAAGAAGAGTAACAGTTCCTGTCGTCCATGAGTTTATTCCGTGCAGGAGTTCTCAGCTCACTATTACCCTAATCTGACCCATGGACAGAGAATGACTTACCAAGACAACTGAGCATTTCACCCGCCTGAATTAGGAGACTTTTGTTTAACCCAATTATTTGTTTGACCGTTGGCAAGTAAAGACAACCAGTTACTCAGCCTGGCATCCTCTGCGCTTGGCTTAGTAAGATGTCCCTCAGCATGTATTCAGGGCATCCCTGACGACTCAGAGTGCCGTCACTGTGAGGTACGCCGGGCGAACATTTCTGGCATAATTTATACCAGTTTGTGGCATGAATTATACATAGATGTGACGTTTTGGGGGTTCACCATGCCACTTCCTGACAAGCCCCATTCCCTTTTTGGAAATGTGCTGGGGTTGGCACAGGAGGAAGAATAGTCAAAAAATTTTGTGCAAGTAGGGCTTGTGCGATTGCGTGAAAAAATATGTGGCATGACTTAACCCCGCATTTGCGCACTGCAAGAGCCCAGTCAAATTAATGGGCTTGTGTAAATGCACACGATATAGGCAGAAAATCTGTGTGTTTGCTGAGCATATACGCACAAAATCAGTGTAATTTTGTGTGTATTTTTTGTGTGCACACAAGTACACGGGTCCTGGCAAAAGCACATTTCGGTCATGCAAACATGTGGCGTGTTTGCGTGGTCGAAATGCACTTACGCCCATGTGCGCTTGACCTAACTGCGCAGGGTATGTGCATTCAGGACATACATAGCTGTCCGACTATCAAGGAGGGATTACATTAGAAGCACTAATAACATAAAAGATGTTAGCAGAAATGGCTTCCCTCACACTGCAGCTCTTCGCTCAGGTGGACGGAGGATCCAGCATAGAGATTGGCTACATAGTGCGCATTTTCAGCACCCATTAGTTAGCCCGTTATAAGTATGCTAAAGATACTTCTTTTTAAATGTTTGGAAAACAAATCCAATATATGGTCTGGACAGCGCCTCTGTTGTTCGTGGCCAAGAACTAGGAAGTGTAAGCATATGGTAGTTTACAGCGTGACGAGTGATATCAGAGATTGAATATGTACCGTATTTTCTGCGCTATAAGACGCACTTTTCTTCCCTCCAAAGTGGGGGGGAAAAGTCCCTGCATCTTATAGATCGAATGTGCCGAAATTCATTGCAATCGCCATTTTTTGCACGATTGCGAGTTTGATGCGCAACCGTGATTTAGTTAGTGCAATCGCGTGTTAAACTTGCAATCGCATGAACAAATGTGCTATTAGTTAGTTTTCTCTCCTCTCCACTGCCGCCCATACGTACCGCTGATTGGTGGTGAGCGCCAGTGGGAACTGCTGCAGCTCCCTGCCTCTACCAAACAGCTTCTTTCCTCCACCAAATGGTTTTTCAGGCTCTGCTGCTTCTTCTGCTCCGTCGCCTGGCACTAACCCTGTGCTGAACTCCTGGGTGAGTTCAAATTATTTTTTCCCTATTTTCCTTCTCCAAAACACGGGTGCGTCTTACAGTCCGGTGTGTCTTATAGAACAAAAAATACGGTATTTATATAACAATATAGGTAGGAGTGTGATACTATGTTGCATCTAGTCACACACTGTAAAAAGTAGCCAGCTTTAATGGTCACTAACAGGTTAAAAAAGCCAGTATATAGTATTTTTATGTGGTTTATCTGTCACTTTACTCAAGTATTTGCTCTCCTTCTAAAACTCACAGTATTATTTTTTATTGTTTGGCATAGCGACCAGTCCATTCTTGTTGGAATTTCTAGTTTGTCTTTTTAAACACAACACGTAAATGGAATATGGGGCTTAAATCCCAAAGCAAACAGCAAAACATCATTTTTGGCACACACTACTGTACTACCTGAAGTATTGTGTCCTGCTGCTTGCCATTCTATTTTTATTTTGCTATAGATTCTACTGATGCCACATTCACAGGGCCAGCCCAGTTGAGCTTTTGTTTGCAAATTACATCACTTGAATGTCCCCAACATTCCTTGGCAATGACTTAAGTAAAGGGAGCTGCAGCATTTCATAGACATAGAAAAAAAACAAGAGTGAGAGCATGATAGGACTCTGCTTACTTAAGGGTTATGTACACTAGCTGTTGCTAATTAAATTGTGGAGGCCTGAATTAATGCCATAGCTCGCAAAACCTAGGCTCTTTAGTCAGCAATGCTAATAGTTCTGTTTAGTTGTTAGGATGATTAGTATTAGATCTCCTCTCTAGGCGTTCTCATTTTAATGGGCAGCATACAACCTGGTGGTACATGGAGGCATATGAGCGAAATTTCTTAGATAAGTTAGATTAATCAAATCCGAAGCCATACTTAGGGCTTCGTCCACATCAGCTTCAGGGGTGTGGTTCACAGCCTCCATTATCAATTTCTGTTAAAATGCAGGATGAAATAGCACTGCATACAGCACTATTTCAATCTGTAAAATGGCAGAGAGTATAAGGAAATCTGAAAGGACCTACTGAAGCCAGTGAGGTCCATTTGGTGCAGTTTGGTACCATTGTAGGATGGGTTTGTTTGCCCATAAATTCTGTTTTCTTGCTCCACAGATGTGAACAAGCCCTAAGCTGGTCATACAGTACATTAGGGATAACAGATAACGATTTCCTGGGCTACTTGTCATTTAGTGTTAGTCTGTGAAGGTTACCATTGTAGATGAGAAAGCCATAAGTTAATATAAAAAAATCAACAATGATCTCTGGAACCTAGCTCTGTGACCTACTTTGAGCTTTCATTGATGGGATACAGATCTGTTAGTATTAACGACTTTTCCACTACAGCACCTGACAAAGACCAAAAAAATCCAATACTATAGATCAAGATGGTCAACATCTGTCACACTCATTTATTTCATGAAACAGCACAAATAATAATCTAAATCGTCCATTTCGATCATTCAAAGTATCTAACCAAAGTATCTAGCCAGCTTTAGGCTTTGACTGTACATTGGGATATGTTGCAGCCTTCTGTTGGATGTAGAGGTTGGAAGATTCTCCTCATGTATATCCCTGACATAGTCCAAAAATGAGGCATCAACAGAGCCTTACTCACACAATGCAGTTTGTACATGTATAAGATAAAGATAATATATAGTGCCTCAAAGAGAAAATGCCACACAATGAAGAAATACTTGAAATGAGACGAAACTCAACAAAACAGACAGCAAATTAAATTCTGAACAAAGGATTTTAATTCCAAGCTATTATACTTCTCCTGTGGCCCAATGAACAGAATGATTTGTAAGTAGTGCGGCTACCATGTTGCACGATACACTTATTAATGCAATATGACATTGATTCAGTGAGTGCTCTTATACTGTGCTTTGGTACTGCAGTGACCAGAAGTGTGGCACTACAGTAAAAACACTTAACTGCAAGTCGAGATTAACTGTTCCTAACTACTTTAGCAAGAGTAATGATGCAGGTTTCTGTTTAATAGATGTTGTGGCTAGAAAAGGGAATCAACGGGTTAATTTGGCTTAGTCATTTTCAATTTACTACAGTTGTTTGTGTGAAAACCTCAGTATGCAGCAAACAGGACCTTTCACTGCCATTGGTGCATATGACACAGAAGAGAGAAGGAGCTCTTGGATTGATTGAGGGGCGGAGCTTACCACAGCTAATTTGAGAAGAGAGTTCTCGTTCAAGGAGACTGGGGAAATTCCCTTTACTTTTTTCCTTTAATCCGTGTCGCACCACAGAATATAAAAGTGTTGAGAGGCGGGAAAAATTTAGTTAGCGCAGGACAGAGAGCTAGAATTAGGGGGGAGGGGGAGGGCTGCAGCCAGAAATGTGGAATGGCAGACATCCTTCCTGCTGGCATCCTTCTTACCCTGATGCTGGAGAAGCTGACTGATCCCTCCAGGAATTTCCCTATTGCGTTGAGGGGCCACCAACTATGCTGAGGGAAGCCTGTGCTTGTCTTCAAGACCTGACCCCCCCCCAAGCCATGCCTTCCCTCCATCCTTTCTCTGAACACCCAGAACAGACGCAACACCAAAAGCTGCATAGACCAGAGAACCTCTAGACGTTCCCACTGAGTAAGTATTGGAGAATTTTTACTCATGTTTCAGGCTGACAATGTCTATTAGTTGTGTTAGGCCTCGGTCAGACAGGCATTTTTTGCCGCGAGTTGCGGATCGCATGACGGATGCGCATCCGCAAATCGCGTGACCGGGGCCGAAAAATCGCCGGAAAAATCTGCTCCTAGCCACGTTTCCTTTGAAAAGGGCCGGAGCACCGGAGCGCTGTCCAGCCCATTGAATTCAATGGAGCCGGCTATACAGCCGGCTCCATTGAAAGCAATGGGCTGCCGGCGAGCGCAGGATGAATTTTCGGGAAGGGCTTAAAAATATAAGCCATTCCCTGAAAATCATCCAAAAATGTGTAAAAAGTAAAAAAAAATATATACTCACCTTGTCTCCGCAGACAAAGTTCAGCCGCGGCCGGCGGGCAGTTCTCCTGAACTGCTCTGAGTAGTATTCAGCAGCCGGGGATTTAAAATCCCCGCCTGCTGAATGGGCTGCCTCTGATTGGTAACAGCCCTCACCAATCAGAGGCAGCTCTGACTCACCCATTCATGAATGGGTGAGTGAGTGCTGCCTCTGATTGGCTCAGCGCAGGGACAAATCAGGGGCAGCTCTCAGCTGTCATTCAATAGCTGAGAGCTGCCCCTGGTTGGTCCCTGCGCTGAGCCAATCAGAGGCAGCACTCACTCAGATACGCGTGTTAGTCTAATTTCTTCACCAAGTTCTCTTAAATCAGGCACTCTTGTCACAACTTTCTAATTTTACGACATAGTCAAATCCTTTTGCTACCTTCTCCTGTGTACAAGATTGTATAGAGCGAATTGCACTCATCGTCACGTGACATGGCTCCTAGCCCCTTAGAAACTGCTCTGAGAGTGCAGGCCTCTTCTCACTTGTCACAGTTTGCACTCTCGTAAAGTTGATCATGTTGTATTGACCATAGTTCATCTTCATTAGACTGTGAGAGAGCATTCCCACAGATGCTCAATTGAAGAGAGATCTAGAGATTGTACTGGTCAAGGAATCACATGGACACCTTTTAAAGCATGCCTGCTGATGTTTGCTGTGAGGCAATGCATGTTATCTTGCTGGAAAATGGCGTTGGATACACCCTAAAGATATAGTAGTGTGACAGACTGCAGTAGTTCATTAAGATAACAGCAAGCGGTCAATGTGCCTATGATACATACTAGAGGTGATAGGGGATTAACACTGATTGCACCCCAAACTCACTCCACACTGACAAGCTGTGTGGTGCTCCAAAAGGGTGGAAGGATAATGGTGGATAAAGGTGGATGAATGCACATTAGCGCAACGCATTTGCCCCATGCGCACATGCTATGTTTGCACATTTTATTGTACTTTTTTGCACATGGGCACGGGACACTCCCTTGTCCTGATGTAAAAGGCTATTCAGCCTAATGAGGTCCTGATACGTTCTTTTCCCTGTGATTTTGCACTGTATTTTGTGAATTGACTTCTATGGGGCCCTTTGGTGCAATTCCATACAAAATAGAGAAGGTTCTATTTTTTTGCACAAGAAATGTTTAATCACAAAGGTGATTAAACTCATTGAAATAAAGTGCTTCTATTCTCTGCTCATTGCGCTTACAAATTTGCGTGCTCAAATTCACATGTAAATAAGCCTGTGTAAAGGAGTCTTTAAGGATTAAACAGACGAACGTGACTTAGTCTTGTTATGTAGCCATGATAATGGCTGATAACGGGACAAAACAAAACTATTGATTCCAATGGTTTAGTTTACACTATCAGGATTTTTGCCCAATATTTTTTCAACCCCCTGCGCTATGGTGTATAGTTTGAATGGACGTATGAAACTGCCCTTATACACACGACAAGAAATCGTTCAGATTCCTGTGATCAGCGAAAATCTGAACGATTATTGTTCAGTCTAAATGTATGCAGTGACTGAATGCCGAATGATAAATTTGCTCATCGTTCAGTTTGTGCACACATAAAAACTGAACGATGGATCAGCGCATATAACAGGCAGTATTACTGTTTACTGTGAATGGAGGCAGGTGGGCCAGAATGATTCCCAGCCTGCTCTGCCTCCTTTTATTAGCAATGATCATTCCTGTGTAAAACCACCGAGGGCTCAGTTACACGGGCGTTTTTCCTCACGTCGAAAAATTCACACTAGATAAAACCAATGCTATTCAATAGCAACGGTCACATGTGTGAATTTTACATGCAGAAATTATAGGATATCGGTTCGCAGAACGCATGTAACTGCGTTTTGCAGCAAACCAGTGTTCTGTATGTGAAACCCCATGATGCTTCCGCATCCAGGGGTTTCACCTTGCGCCCAATGGGGCCGGCGGCAGCAGCACCAACCCCATTGAGAACATATAGTGAAGATCGCGATCCTCTGCCACAGCTGTCACATGAATTCATGAATGGGTGAGTGCTGTCTCCGATTGGCTGAGCATAGGGACCAATCAGAGGCAGCTCTCAGCTGTCATGCAATAGCTGAGAGCTGCCTCTGATTCGTCAAAGTGCTCAGCCAATCAGAGGCAGCCCTTTCAGCAGGCAGGGATTTTAAATCCCTGCCTGCTGAAAAATCCTCAGAGCAGTGCAGAAGAAGAGCCGGCTGGACGCGGCTGAGCCCGGGCAGCTGCAGAGAGGTGAGTATACATTTTTTAAAATTTTACACAATTTTCGATTGATTTTCAGGGAAGGACTTATATTTTAAGCCCTTCCCTGAAAATCACTGCAGTGCTTGCTGGCAGCCCATTGCTTTCAATGGAGCTGGCTGTATTGCCGGCTCCATTGAATTCAATGGGAGAACATCGCTCTCCTCTGCCACAACTGTGACAGCTGTGGCAAAGGATTTCTTCATGCTGTCACAGTGTCCAGTGACAATTGGACTCCCCGCGGAGATTAAAAAATCCCCTGCCACAGCTGTCACAGCTGTAGCAAAGGATAGCGATGTTCTCTATATGTCAATGGGGCCGCCGCAGCTGCTGCCGGACCCATTGGCAACAGGTGAAAACCCTGGATGTGACAGCATCCAGGGGTTTCAGATCCAAGGAATCCCCGGCTGCAGCTGGACAGCCGCAGCAGGGGATAGCAGGCAGCGCTCTTCTTGAGCGGATAAACGCTGCTAGCAGCGTTTTTTCCGCCGTGACGCCCGCTTCGGTCACGCAAATTTTTGAACGCATAACTGATGTGTTCAAAAATTTGCGCGTCAAAATGCCCATGTGACTGAGGCCTTACAGACTGGTTTTTCCCCTTTATCACACTCTAAGATCATGTGATTGGTATGAAACTGCATCAATTTCATTAACTTGTATGTCTAAGAGTACACTAAAAATTGCATAATACTGCAACAAAATATTCAGAGTGCGGCATTTTTACTCTGAGTCAATGTATTTCCACTGTTGTAACAGATACAGTAGATAAACACCGGGGTTTCTCTGGTGTACTGCGGGCATATTTCTTATGCGGGGAGCATGCAGCAGTACGCACTGCCAACAAATCCCCATATACTGTGTTTGCGCATGTAATGCACGCTAAGATAGAGAATGTTGCACTCTTTTTTGTTTGCAGATTTCCCACACTGTATGTGAGAGGCATCATTTAAAGTAATGTAAAGTTTATTACCACGTATTACGTGCGCAAAACCCGGGAGTGTAGTATGCATTAAAAAAACACCCGTGTGAGAGAGCCCTAAAGCCCCACTTACATCATCATTGCTCTGTATAAACTTGCCCAGTGATTAGCTGACAAATGAGCAAATGCTTGTTTTTCGTTGATTGCATATTTTATGTGGGCGTAGAAATCATGATTTCTTGATGGCACATCCCCTCAGAGCTATCAGTACAGTATCTGGGACTCAGGAGCTTCCAGGTCCAAAGCTCTTCTTCAAGGATGAGCGCTGAATATCCTAGGAGCTGCTCATCTGTGCAAGATTCCTATTATGTGTGCTGCTGAGACATGTTGTACTATTGTGATTCCAGCAGCAGAGCACTCTCAGGGTTAATGATGGAGCTGGCTGGGTGTGGTACTGTCTGCTAGCCAATCCCCTGGATCTGTGCTCACATATAAACCCAGCCCCTGGTCAGTCACTGCATGGGCCCTCAGGTGAGTAGTCATGAATGCTTGTCTGGTGAGGTTTGCAGTGTGACTTGGTTTATGTCCATTTGTACATTTAAATTCTGTCAGTTTTGTGTTAGTTTGCTGTGTGTCCTGCAATCTGTGTCCTGTCCTGTTGCAGTGTGTGGTGAACTGTGTCCGATTCTGATGGACTCCTGGTTAGTGTAGGGACTAGCAGTATAACCAGGAGCTGTGAAGTGGCCTGCTAGCTTTCAACATCTTGTACAAAATGTCAACTAATACCTGGTATTTATATTCAGCTTCCAATCTGTTACTAGTGGTTGCATGTTGTATGCAGTGTATTCTGGATCTGTCATGTGGCATGTGAATGCATCCTGTTTTGGTGTGTGGCTCCTAGGATCAGCTAGGGCCCAGATCCGAAGACCGCTGGGCTGCCCTTATTGGGGCAATGTCCCCGCTCAGGTAGGGCCACTCTCATTCCTCCTTGTAGCACAGGGTCAGTTGCCTGAAACCGGTGTGAGTCCCGCGTGACCCTGGTGATACCCATGTGCGTCCCCTTTGATCACGATCGTGTGGGTCCTGTGCTTTGCCTGCCCACACGATCGTAACAATTCCTTTTTAAGTCAAGGGGCATGAACATTTTTTTCTCGTTCCCACGAATTTTCTTCACTCCCTCAGCTCTGTGATCACCTCCTAAACATATCATTACATCTAATTTCTTTATTAAACCAAAAAGTGTTAATTGTAAGTCCTCCTTTATCAGTTGTCTGTCACCCAGGGCAACTAATAGGCACAGAAATATAAGGACATATTAATGAATCTCTGTAAACTAGTGTAGTGGCCAGAAGTCTATGTTGCTGGCCCCTCCATAAATGTCATACATGCCATGTCTTTTGTAGATGCGCTGTGCAAAGTTGTCGAGTCATTTTTGTTGTGTATTGCACAGCTGTAGCAAGTGCGAGGTTAATGTTTGCATGAGACTGCAAGATGCATGCAATGTATCAATTTATGTCCTGTCACGTGGTATGTGAGTGATGATAAGTATAAGTGCTTTGGATGTGGAAAGGAGTTCATCTTCTGGGTTCCTGAGTCTTCAGAGTGCCACATGGGGGTACCTTCAACCCTCATGTGGTGAAGTTTGGAAGAAGAGGAGCGGTTCCTGAGGGTCCCTATACCAAGAACCGTGGAGGAAAGAGAGCAAGAGAAGTAAGAGAGAGAGAGAGGGTGATTGAGAGTGAGCGTGTCCAGAAAAGACCAAGATCACCATGTAGAGGTACTGGTACCTACCTCTATCCTCCTCTGGAGAGTTCCCCTGCCAGGAGTGGTTCCTGTCAGATAAATGACACTGCAGGACCGCTGTCATCTTGTGTTTCCTCCATGATCTCAAATCTGCTGTTTTGCCTGCACAGCTATCTTTTGCAATTTGTGCCTTGCACCAAGTTTTCTACAAGTAAAGTTTTGCCAGGCCCTGACCGTTCCAAGGGACTTGAGGTACTTTAATACTGTCTGCTGCTTTATTTATTTACAGCCGAGAGTCTTTTGGTAGGTAACAGAACGGTGGCGTCACCTGTGACAACCTTAAATCTTGTTTCCATGTTTATTGGCTATCCCTGTCCTAGGGGTGTCTGGAAGAGGCCCAGTGCTGCTCTGGCTGAGGCTATGTGTGTCCCTCTGGGAGGGAGCCTGGTAAGTGCCACCATGACAAATGTCCACTCCACCCTCCCAGCTGTTCAACATATGCCCTGTGTCCGGAGTTACCCTACGGGACACTGCACTAGTTTTCTGATGTACAAAAATCAAAATTTTAAAAAAGTCCGTGGGGCGTAGTATTAGGGGGATTGGCCGTGCACAGCCCGTCACATTTGTAATGTGCACTAGAAAATGCCGAGGAGACAGTGGTGTAGAGTGTTAGAGCCCCATGACAAGGCTATCGTCTCCTCCCTAAGGGTAGCTTGGGACCCGACCTCGTTACTGCTGGGGGAGATCAAGGGCATTGTAGCCATGGTTACCTGTTGTCCAGTATTTGTCACTCGTGACGCCATCGTTCCATCCTATGCGGTGGATCACTCCAAAATCCATTCTAGGAATTAAATAGTCCACACACAAAGTATACTTTTCTGAGTAGGAACCGGGAACGTTCAGTTCTACCTGTTTACTTAACTTCTCTTCGTGGATATAGAAAAATGTAACAGTCTTAACGTAGAACAACACTCCTTAGCAATAGTGCTGGAACAGGGAGGCTTCCTGTGGGATTACTCAGCCGCAGTCCTAGTTATCTGTCGGTCCCTTCTCTCCCGGTAACTTTCTCTCTCCACTGCAAGTCACTCACATGTCTCTTGCTTCCCAGTGGTTTCTCTCCTTCTCTGTACTCATGCGTTTCTCACGTGTCTTTTAGGATCTTGGCACATTCACTCTTTTCCTGGATAGCGGTCCTAGGGAGTTTCCTCCAGAAGGGCTAGGCCCAAGCGGGAGCAGCGGACCACCTCTCGGACTCTACCATACTGACTGTCTCCTCTGACTTCTCTCTTCTAACTTACTCTTACTTCTTTTCTTACTTCTACTCCTACCACTTCTCTCACTTCTTCTTTCTTGCTTAATCATGTGAACACTCTTTTATACAACACCAGGGACTAAACAATACACTTCCAGACATGACCAGACATTAACCCTTTCATGCTTGCAGCCATCCAATACACATAACTGATGCATCCAACAAACATGGCAGTGCACGAGACAAACATGAAACATGTATTTTGAGGTGATATAGGGGACTCCTAAACTCTGGGGCACTACACTATATGTTTTTTTAAAGTCATGATTACATGCATAATAAGGCAATTGAAATGAGACACTATCTAAATTGCATAATGTTGCTACCTACTGTAGGATCTACTATCTCGAGCAAGAAGAAATTCTCAATAAGAGCATTTCAGACCTTGCTCTTATCTTCACTAATCACCATGGTTGCATGTGTTCAAAGCAAAACACACTATTTCACCTTATCATGTGTGTACCTGTCATTTTAATGGATATCATAAAATGCGAGACAGATATAAAATGGTATTGCTACTGCCAATACTGCGACATTCCTATTTTAATTTATCAATCCTTCAAAAATTCCAGAGTCATTGTAATTAAAAGAAGGCCAATGTAGGTTAAACATCAGAGCACTGTCAGCGCAATGTGAAAGATAATACAGTTAGACTAAAGACCATTTCTTCTGCCTCTTGCTCCCATATTTACCAAGAGTCGTCAGGCATGAGTAGTTACAGTAAAACATGCCTCTTTGTTAAACACTGATCAGAATACACGTGAGACTGGGAAACTTGACAACAGACATTTAACACATAAGCCAAAGGTAAATACTGTCCCTTATAATGCCAAAAAAAGAAAACAAATACTGAACACATCAAACACTAGCTTATTATGCATATTAAAGGGGTTCTGAACAGATTTATTCATCAAGATGTTCAGTTATAATTTAGGAACCTCAGTTACTTTATAATGTGACCTCATTTCCAATACTAGATTGATGCGATGTTTGCTATGCGAACATGAAATGAGTACACTCACACTTGCAATGTTTCCCCTAAAGTCCAACATACGGCGAGCAGCATCAAAGGTGTGTAAGTAATTTAGATCCACACAGCAGGTCTGATCAGATTACTCTTGGCTTTTATTCTCCTTCCATGGTCATGACAGCATAGCGACGTTTCGACCCGTCACCTGGGTCTTTCTCAAGCTAGTGAGGTTTAGTAGCAAGGCATGCAGGGGGCTACCCTAAAGAGTTAAAGTGTTGCTATGGCAATAGACTAAGATGCACTAAAATTGCACCAAATCATCATGTATGTCATAATTTGGGCCAAATTTTGTTGGGGCTCAACAGAACATGTTTCTTGGCTAAGACTCCACGCATAAAAGGACAGTTTCTGCTGCACCACAGGGAAATGTAGTGACTGAGTGAGTTGAGGTGCTGCTTGAGAGCTGCTGGAGACCACAGGGAACTGCAGTGGAGAAAGCACAACACAAAAAAGAAGATGCTGCTGACAGGGAACAAGTACAAGCAAAGCAAAGGGGAGCTAGGCTGATTTGAGCCACAGGCTGTAAAAAAGGCCTGGAAAATGGTTCCCAAAGCTGTCAGAGGAGGATTCTGCAGCTTTAAGAACGAAAGAGCAGACCAAACTTATTGAGAACACAGAGACAGGAGATCAGAGAGTTGGTCTGCAATGACTTGTTAGTGAGGCCAGCCTCAGTAAAACTAATAGGTATGCACACAGATATGGACAGTACAGTGGCTATGATGTCCATGGCCTTCATTAATTCAACAGGCTTTTTGCTGCAGCTTATGTGTCACACCGTGTTGTGTCCCTCTTCAGCTTGTGGTGCATCTCTATTTATATCTGTTGGCCGCTGTGCATAGAAGGTTCTCCATCATCTAGCCGTGTCATCGCTGCCTCACTGAGGGGTGGAGGCTTGTCTTGATGTCTGGATCACTGAGCAGTGGAAAACCATTGTTTGTTCAGATTGCTCTAAATTTCGTTGCACCATGCTGATAGGATAGTCAGAAGTTGCCGCAAGCAGCATGATGGTTCATGTATAACTCTGGCAGCTAATCAAGAGCCAGGAAAAGGGCTTGACTATCGCTTACTGCAGAAAGTTTAGGACCGTAAAACAGCAATGGTAGACATTATGCACCAGAAATTCACTAAATATTGGTGCACTTTATGACAAGCTCTAGACATAATCATGTTGGTATATCTGACTTTAGCCCCTAAACCTATATATTTCAAAAAATATTGATTGCAAAAATACCGCATGGCATATTATGCTTACAGGTGTCTTCATGCAATTTGTCATCAAATGCTGTTTTTTTTGCAAAAGTTACATAAAAACTAAAAAAATAGTGAGACAGAAACATATTTATTCACTAAATACTTGCTGGAACTAAAAGACCAAGGTGTGAAGAACTTGTGCATACCACATGTGTGTACATCAACGCAATATTTCTATTCTCAAAGTTGAAAACATCTCAAACATCAAAAATCAGCTTAATTAGCTTCAAATCTGAAAAAAAATTGCCATGTTAATATATCATGTCATAGACATCAGAAACCCACATATTGCACTGATGATTGTACAAATACCAATCAGCAGCACGTTATGCTCACTGCTACATTTGTGCAACTTTTGATGAAACTTTTTTTTTTGTAAAAATTGCATACAACTTGAAGTTTTAGACTACAACATTGAGACAGTAAGAGATTTGCACCTATTAAAATAATAGGTCAGTATGTTCATAGTTGATGTATACGATCTGTGTCTAGGTCAGCTTGTAAATGTACTCACAGCAATGTCTAAATTGGTACACAGCTGCAAATCTGATACCAGAAAAAATACCAATATGAATAAAACATGGTTAGCATTCTACAAAGTGATGATAAGTCATTTAAGTACAGTACATGTATTCTAAAATTACATACTCTAGAGTTTGTAAAAGTGGTACTCGGAACATTGAAGCTACAGCTATCTCTTTGTCACACTGCATCAAACAGTAATTGTTTTGGGGGAAAAGAAAGCTCTCTACTGATCAACACTCACTTTTAGGAAGAAAGCACTCTCAGTCCTCCAGGTCAATAGCAGGAGGGCCTGGGTGAATTGGGCCCAGGGCACACACAGGGCAATCTCTCAGCCTCTTCCATCCTGGGACTCTACACAATAGAATGCACAGTCTCTCCTACTCAACAAAAGTTTCTTTCTTCCTTCAGACTCCCTTAGACTAACTTCTGCAGAAAGACTCACTTACATACACCTTGCAAATACATATATATAACATGGTCACATGACACATAACAAGATACATTTTCCAGACATAACCCGTACAGTAACCCATTCAGTGCTGCAGTGGTGCAATACACATCAAATTCATGCAACATAGAAGACACTGACAATACATAGGCACAAGACAAACACATTCATACTTATGGAGGGGCCTCGTTAACTCTGGGCCACTACACTTACAATTTACTAAGCCACAAATTATCAAAACTTAAAAATTAAACACTGCGAGGTACATCTTTAAGTACTCTTCAATACAAAGGTCAGGAATGAATGCGACTACCGTTTGTAATCCATCTTCTAGTACAAATCCTGCAGCATTTCTGTGAATTCAGTTTACCATGGGTAGATGCTATTTTACGTACAAAATTACTTACCACTAAGGAATTTTTCATACAGGATGAAACATTCCGCAACAGCGTTGCCCTCCTGTGTAGTACTCATCCCCAAAATATGCACTGCTAACGTGCGGATTTTGGTGCGGAATTGAAAATAGCAGAATCCTACTGGCAATTCCACATCGAAATCCACAGCTAGCAGTACATATTTTGGTGTGGAATTCAGGGACGACATATTCCACAACGGTTTTGTGGAATATTGCATCCCGTGTGTAAGGTCCCATAGTGTAGGAACAGTATCACTTGTAATGATTGGCTCCACATCTTAGTCACGAGATATGTATGTGATCAGCTTCTTCATCTGATATTTCAAGAAGGATATCTGTTTTCCGGGGTCTAAAGCTCTATCAGGCAATATATTTACAGCTGGCATCATAGTTAAGGCAACATTTGATCAAATTTGCCTGCGCCACCCTTGTATTAGCTGCAGTCTTGAATACATTCTGGCTTGACAATAGGTGCCCCATGGTCAGTGTTTTGCACCAAAGGGGGGACAACATAAATACATTTCTTTTTCAATATATGTAAAGGTAGTTCTTCACTTCAAAGGGTGAAGAATTCTACACAATTATATTTTTGGAAAGTAGGTGGTGTGTGAAATCTTTTTTGTAACAATTTATGATTCTGCACATTATTGTGCCACTGCATATTAAATAATTGAAAAGTGCAAATAAAGAAGATGGAACAATACCTCTGCAGCGCCACCTTTTGGATGGCAGCATTTCTTTAAATCAATCCGTGACCCTTTATACAGGTCTGTAGAGCAATGATTGGGAATTGAAAATCAAGTCAGATTTAAGCGTTGTTAAAGCCAGGGTTAAGCATTGATTTGAAAGAATGTTGCCATCCAATAGGTGGCGCTGCAGAGGTATTGTTCCATCTTCCTTAGGCCTCCTTCACACGGGCGACAAAGTCACGTTGCTACAATGCTACAAATCGCATATATGTGAAGCCCATGCTTTTCTATGGGTTGCTTCACACATGTGATGTTTTGTAGCGTGCACCAACCCGACACATAAACCTTGCGGGTCCGTCGATATACCTGCAACACGCGAGGTTATGTAGCCTATGTTTCCCTATGGAGTCTTCCTCTCTGTTGCATCGCATTACACGAAAACACGATTTTCGTGCAGTGCAATGCAACTTTGACAGTAGGAAATCCTACTGTCAAAGCCATAATCTAAGCCCTAGCTGCAGAAAAAAAACACATACATCACCTTAGAAGTGCTCTAAACAGCTTCTCCCCGGGTCCTGGCACTGCTTCACTTCTTCATCTTCTGGCCAGGAATTGAAAAATCCCCAGCTCCTGAAAGCACTGGCTGTGGTTGACTGACTCTTAGCCAATCACAGGCAGTTCTCGATGAAGGGCTGTGATTGGTTCAAGAAGATAAAGAAGATGAAGAACAGGAGCAGTGCCGTGACCTGCCGTGACCTTTTTTTCTTCTTCAGCTTTGTAGCGTCACATGTGACTTTTTAGCACTACAAAATCGCGGTATTGCCGCGAGAAGACACAGCGATATCACGCGAACCAGCGATGCGATAGCGCTGCGATTTTCTCGCAGCGATGCCGTGTCGACTTGTAAAGTAGGCCTTATTTGCATATTACCCAGAGGAGCATGGATTGCCTTATAATCTCCTCATTCACCTTCTTGGTGCTGCTTCCCTAAGGAAGTGTTGGCTTATCACGGCGGCACTTACCAGGCTCTGGTCCCAGAGGAATGACATGTAGCCAAGGCTAGAGCAGTATTGCAGGCCGCCTTCCACACCCCTAGGATAGGGAATGCCAATAAACGGGATGAGGGGAGTAGTAGTAGTTATCACTTGTGATGACACCATTCCCACACACCGGTAAATTACGCGGTGGAGAAATAACACAGAGACTTGTGTATAGTACCTCGGGTCCCCAGGCACGATTAGGACCAGGTATAACTTTACTCGAAGTAACTTATGCAAACAATTATTGCAGGTACAACACAATGCAGGTACAATTCTTTTAAGGGCAGGCAGAACAAAGCTCAGTGATCAGGGAGAATACATAGGATGAAATCGGGGCTACAGTCCACGTTATCTGTATGGCACCGCTCCTGGACTGGCAGCACTCCAGAGGAGGAAAGGGGGTAGAGGTCTCTCTGACAAATTACTTATAACACCCCGCATGGCAGGCACGTGGGTATGATTCAGCAGCGTACCTCTATATGGTGATCTTGGAGTTGGACGGCCGTATAGGAAAACTTGTAGTATGAATTGATACCTGTATGATGGGTCTATATGCAGAATTATTGGAAGATGCTCTCTCTCTTAGGATCTTGGGACTCACTCCATTTACATCCAAACTTCACACGCTACAGGATACCTCTCCTTCTCCTGCATCTTCACCTACATGGAAGCTGAAGGTGCTTCCATGTGGCTCTGTGTTAACACTCAGGTAGCTGTCAAATTAGAACCCTCCGTGAAGATGAATCTGAACTCCCCTCCCGCTCTCAATCTCTCACATTTATAACTTCCCTTAGACCACATGAAATGACAGACTGATACATTTACAGGCAGGCAATGATTTTATTAAAGTTAACCCTTCAATCGCCGCATCTGTGCAACAAACACTGGTTATGACAAGAAAAGCTTTGCACAGTGGATCTACATAGGAAAAACGTGTATGACATTTATGGAGGGGGCCAGGATTGTGTTCTGGGCCACTACACTTTGAAGTTCTTTCTTTTCTCAAAATAACTAAATTACTCCAAATCATTGGGACAGCAAACAGAATTGAATGTATTGTTTTGTTCACCCATCCACATAGGTTCACAGCACATGAATTGCAGACAATATGCGATGCCCAGTACTTGTCCTGATCTAACTGGATACCGAAATATTGGCGATATGCAATCTTTATGATTGGTGTAATTCAAGGTTTCTGGGCAGAAAATGTCACCTCACAACACGTCACAAAAATTTTCAGAAGAGTTTTAACAATAACGTGGCATCCTGGATTCTACCCTGAAATTATAAAAAAAAAAAAAGTTGGAGAACACTCAATTGCATTCTTTATTGTATTATATACATATCAATTCTAAGATTTAAGCATTACGGTATATCATTTACATTTTAGTTATTCAACTCTTTTACTATATATACTTTTATTCATTTGATGATTTCACTCATCTAACCTTGTGGATATGAATAAAGGTACATATATTTAACTTAAATGGGCTACATTTTAGAGCCAAGAGTTAACTCAAAGTTTTCAATTTCATTTTTGTTTCTTCCATGATGAAATGATTAATAAATACATATTTTCTAGTCAGAAAGATTTTCACTGTTGACCAGTGTAAGGGCTGACACCCACTGGCGATATTTTCTTTCTTGCGCTGCGAGTGCATGGGAAAAGTCTCGCCTCGCAGCTCAAGAAAGATGCCAAAATAGAACCGGCATATCGCCAGTCTTTTCAACGGGACTAGCGGCAGCAGTGCTAGCCCCATTGAAAAGATAGGCAGAATGCCGCGGACTTCTGCCACAGCTGAAGGAGTTTCCTTCATTCCCGTGGGGACCGCGGGGATGAAGGAATTCTCTGCCACAGCTGTCCCATTTTTTAAATTACCTCTCCGCCGCTCAGACGTGTCCTCCTGCTGGCTCCCTGGCACTGCTGTCCAGCACTTTCAGCAGGCGGGGACTTAAAAATCCTCGCCTCCTGAATGGGCTGTGCTGATTGGCTGAGGGCTCAGCCAATAGCAGCTAGTGCTTAGCTATTGGCTGAGCGCTCAGCCAATTACAGATAGTTCTTAGCTATTCATGAATGAATTACAGATAGTCCTTAGCTATTCATGAAGTAGCATACGGTGCAGAAATAACAAATTTTCTAAAAAAGGTTTTCACTTCTCTTCCACACCTTCCATATTACACTCTTTCTAGGAGACACACTTCCCTCAGGACTCCAGACATCTTCAGTCCCAGTTATCTGATAGACCTTCTGTGGTGTATACACTCCTGATTCAGTAATCAGCATTCACTCAAGCTTTTTATTTTTGTTCCAAGGTTGCTCAGCAGCTTCCCTTTTCTTTCTTGTCATGGCAGAAGACCCGTTATTCTATGCCTAGCCCAGCGCAGGAACGTCCACCACCTCCGACCACATTTTCTCAACTCTCTCAACTAAACCTCGCCTCTCAACTACCGGAAACATTCAATCACATCACTAACGCACTAAAAGGGGCACAAACACAATAATCCCTCACAACAGTCATTCACATGCATCCAAACCACAGCTTCGGGCCACTACAATGCCACTTTCAACATTAACAGGCACATCAGTGTGATGTATCCCAGCTGATAACTTATTTCGCATGGGCTACAAAATCACAAAGTTTATGGCAATGTGACAGCGCAGCAAAATGCTTATTTGTGAAACCCATGCTTTTTAATGGTTTCCTTCACATTAGCGATGTTTTCACTGACGCTATGTTGTAAGGAAAAAAAAAATCGCAGTATGCTCTATCTTTCTGTGATGTGCTATTTTTGGTTAACAAAATTTTTATTCATTTTAAAAAGGTCAAAACATATAAATTATGACTTCCAATATTGCATTCATGTGTTTAGTCAGGCGGGTTACAAAGTTGAGCAAATGGCCAAACCTTACATGAAAGATATTAATTATTATAAAGTAACATAAAGTAGAATTCAAGGTTCTGTTCCTTTAATAGCTTAACCCCTAATAAAGTAAAATGAAATCAACCTGAGTAGACCAGAAAAAAAAGTAACAGTTGGGGGAAGACGAAGAAAGTGGGGAAAACACATAAGGAGAAGCTTGCTGCTTGTTATATCGGTGCACCTGTGTTGGAAAAGTAAAGTAAACTCTTCTGTTGACTTGATCAGATGATATGTACCTTCATAAGTTTGTTGGGGGGGGATATGTAGAGGATATACTTGATGGTAAGATAGATTCCCTTGGAAGGGTCGTAGATGCTGTTCCTGTAGCTCAAATTTTCCCTAAACCATTCTGGGAAAATAAATGCCTAGGTGAATATTTCCCATATTGTCTAACACAGCACCGCTGTGGAAAGGGAAAGGCTAAATCGGCATCGGTGCAGCTGCCCGACACATGGTATCGGGCAGCCGTCTAACACTACACTTAAACTAGCTATCTGGAAAGATACATACTGACTCACTAAACTACGTCATTGACGCATTTCTGCAGTGTTCTACCATATACACTGCTTCATCAGGATGAGTTAACAAATGTGAATGGGAGCGGCCGTGATGCCTGGCGGCATCCCAATAGTGAGTCACATTGTCTAAATATGGACTTGGGATTTTGACACCAAATACCCATTAGATAGCGGGGTCATTGACAAACGGTTTGTTTGATTATAGAGTGAAGGGTTATTCCTAACACCTCAATAACCGATATATGTTTTGTTCTGTCCACTTTGATTTTAAATAGAGATGAGCGAGCACCAAAATGCTCGGGTGCTCGTTACTCGGGACGAACTTCTCGCGATGCTCGAGGGTTCGTTTCGAATAACGAAACCCCATTGAAGTCAATGGGCGACCCGAGCATTTTTGTATTTCGCCGATGCTCGCTAAGGTTTTCATGTGTGAAAATCTGGGCAATTCAAGAAAGTGATGGGAACGACACAGCAACGGATAGGGTAGGCGAGGGGCTACATGTTGGGCTGCATCTCAAGTTCACAGGTCCCACTATTAAGCCACAATAGCGGCAAGAGTGGGTGCCCCCCCCTCCCAACAACTTTTACTTCTGAAAAGCCCTCATTAGCATGGCATACCTTAGCTAAGCACCACACTACCTCCAACAAAGCACAATCACTGCCTGCATGACACTCCGCTGCCACTTCTCCTGTGTTACATGCTGCCCAAACCCCCCCCCCACGACCCAGTGTCCACAGCGCACACCAAACTGTCCCTGCCCAGCCTTCAGCTGCCCTCATGCCACGCCACCCTCATGTCTATTTATAAGTGCGTCTGCCACAGGAAAAGCAGGCACACACTGCAGAGGGTTGGCATGGCTAGGCAGCGACCCCCCCATAAAAGGGGCGGGCCGATAGTCCACAATGCTGTACAGAAGCAATGAGAAATCCAATCCTGTGCCACCTCCATCTGGAGCTGCACACGTGGGCATAGCAATGGGGAACCTATGTGCCACACACTATTCATTCTGTCAAGGTGTCTGCACGACCCAGTCAGACCGCGGTTTTTTATAAATAGTCACAGGCAGGTACAACTCCGCAATGGGAATTCCGTGTGCACCCACAGCATGGGTGGCTCCCTGGAACCCACCGGCGGTACATAAATGTATCCCATTGCATTGCCCATCACAGCTGAGGTAATGTTGTGCCTAATGCAGGTGGGCTTCGGCCCACACTGCATGCCCCAGTCAGACTGGGGTTCTTTAGAAGTGGACACATGCAGTTACAACTCCCTGTGGACCCACAGCATGGGTGGGTGCCAGGAAGCCACCGGCGGTACATAAATATATCCCATTGCATTGCCCAACACAGCTGAGGTAGTAATGTCGTGCTTAATGCAGGTGGGCTTCGGCCCACACTGCATGCCCCAGTCAGACTGGGGTTCTTTAGAACTGGACAGATGTAGGTTAAACTCCGTGTGCACCTACAGCATGGGTGGCTCCCTGGAACCCACCGGTGGTACATAAATATATCCCATTGCAGTGCCCTACTCAGCAGAGCTAACGTCAGATACAATACAGGTGGGCTTCTGCCCACACTGCATGCCCCAGTGAGACTGGGGTTCTTTAGAAGTGGACAGATGTAGGTTAAACTCCGTGTGCACCTACAGCATGGGTGGCTCCCTGGAACCCACCGGTGGTACATAAATATATCCCATTGCAGTGCCCTACTCAGCAGAGCTAACGTCAGATACAATACAGGTGGGCTTTGGCCCACACTGCATGCCCCAGTCAGACTGGTAATATGTACCTTAACAGTAACCTCATTGGTGGTAATGTGGTGGTGACTGCGGACCTAGTAGCGCGGTTTTATGTAGTTGGTTTTCGGAATGTGGCCATGATTAAGTGGGCCGTGGCGGGGGGATGGTGGTGGTGCTCTCTTGTAGTGTCGTTAAAGGTGAAATTCTTGGACTGCCACCAGACGGACCAATGCACAGGTATTTGCCAAGAATGTTTTCATTGTTGGAGGAGGAGGGGGATGTTTTGGAGGCACTATGTGTCCTCTCCACGTGTCCGTGGTTATATGTACCTTAACAGTAACAGCGTTGGTGGGAAATGGCCTCGCCGCCATCATGTCTTTGTGAAGCCTCTGTTTCCACACCCCAGTGACATACCATTAGCTGCGGTATAGGCAGAGCCCTGAATTATTAACATTTCAGCGGTAGTATTAGGGACAGGCCCCACTAACATATCACTAGCAGCAGTATAGGGGGAGCGCAGTCTTAGTTCCATTTCAGTAATAGTAGCACTCAAGACAGGCCCCAGTAACAATTCCGAAGCAGCAGTATAGGAGGAGCGCAGTCTTAGTTCCATTTCAGTAATAGTAGCACTCAAGACAAGCCCCAGTAACAATTCCCATTGCAGCAGTTTAGGGAGATAACAGTCTCTTTCACATTTCAGTAGCTGCAGTATAGACAAGGCCCTAGTTACATTTATGTAGCAAAAGTGTAGGCCAACCCCACACACCTTTCTGTACCATGAGTGCAGGCGAAGAACATAGAAATTACAATGATTACACTGTAGGTGAGGGCCCAAAAAAATTGGTGTAGCAACAGTACTAATGTACCTCAGAAAAAATTGGCCATGCCCAACCAAGATGGCAGGTGAAACCCATTAATCGCTTTGGTTAATGTGGCTTAAGTGGTAACTAGGCCTGGAGGCAGCCCAGTTTAACGAAAAATTGGTTCAAGTTAAAGTTTCATCGCTTGTAAGAGCATTGAAACGTATAAACATTGTTTGGAAAAATTATATGAGTGAGCCTTGTGGCCCAAAGAAAAATTGCCCGTTCGGCGTGATTACGTGAGGTTTCAGGAGGAGGAGCAGGAGGAGGAGGAGGAATATTATACACAGATTGATGAAGCAGAAATGTCACCGTTTTGGATGGTGATACAGAACGATGCTTCCATCCGCGGGTGCAGCCTACGTATTGCTTAGGTATCGCTGCTGTCCGCTGGTGGAGAAGAGAAGTCTGGGGAAATCCAGGCTTTGTTCATCTTCATGAGTGTAAGCCTGTCGGCACTGTTGGTTGACAGGCGTGTACGCTTATCTGTGATGATTCCCCCAGCCGCACTAAACACCCTCTCTGACAAGACGCTAGCCGCAGGACAAGCAAGCACCTCCAGGGCATACAGCGCGAGTTCAGGCCACGTGTCCAGCTTCGACACCCAGTAGTTGTAGGGGGCAGAGGCGTCACGGAGGACGGTCGTGCGATCGGCTATGCATTCCCTCACCATCCTTTTACAGTGCTCCCGCCGACTCAGCCTTGACTGGGGAGCGGTGACACAGTCTTGGTGGGGAGCCATAAAGCTGTCCAGGGCCTTAGAGAGTGTTGCACTGCCTGTGCTGAACATGCTGCTCGATCTCCGCACCTCCCCTGCTACCTGGCCCTCGTAACTGAGCCTTCTGCCACTAGCGCTGTCGGAGGGGAATTTTACCATCAGCTTGTCCGCCAGGGTCCTGTGGTATAGCAACACTCTCGAACCCCTTTCCTCTTCGGGAATGAGAGTGGAAAGGTTCTCCTTATACCGTGGGCCGAGCAGTGTGTACACCCAGTAATCCGTAGTGGCCAGAATGCGTGCAACACGAGGGTCACGAGAAAGGCATCCTAACATGAAGTCAGCCATGTGTGCCAGGGTACCTGTACGCAACACATGGCTGTCTTCACTAGGAAGATCACTTTCAGGATCCTCCTCCTCCTCCTCCTCCTCCTCCTCCGCCTCCTCCTCCTCAGGCCATACACGCTGAAAGGATGACAGGCAAGCAGCATGGGTACCGTCAGCAGTGGGCCAAGCTGTCTCTTCCCCCTCCTCCTCATCCTCCTCATGCTCCTCCTCCTCCTCCTCAACGCGCTGAGATATAGACAGGAGGGTGCTCTGACTATCCAGCGACATACTGTCTTCCCCCGCCTCCGTTTCCGAGCGCAAAGCATTTGCCTTTATGCTTTGCAGGGAACTTCTCAAGAGGCATAGCAGAGGAATGGTGATGCTAATGATTGCAGCATCGCCGCTCACCACCTGGGTAGACTCCTCAAACTTTCCAAGGACCTGGCAGATATCTGCCAACCAGGCGCACTCTTCTGAAAATAATTGAGGAGGCTGACTCCCACTGCGCCGCCCATGTTGGAGTTGGTATTCCACTATAGCTCTACGCTGCTCATAGAGCCTGGCCAACATGTGGAGCGTAGAGTTCCACCGTGTGGGCACGTCGCACAGCAGTCGGTGCACTGGCAGATTAAACCGATGTTGCAGTGTCCGCAGGGTGGCAGCGTCCGTGTGGGACTTGCGGAAATGTGCGCAGAGGCGGCGCACCTTTACGAGCAGGTCTGACAAGCGTGGGTAGCTTTTCAGAAAGCGCTGAACCACCAAATTAAAGACGTGGGCCAGGCATGGCACGTGCGTGAGGCTGCCGAGCTGCAGAGCCGCCACCAGGTTACGACCGTTGTCACACACGACCATGCCCGGTTGGAGGCTCAGCGGCGCAAGCCAACGGTCGGTCTGCTCTGTTAGACCCCGCAGCAGTTCGTGGGCCGTGTGCCTCTTCTCTCCTAAGCTGAGTAGTTTCAGCACGGCCTGCTGACGCTGGCCCACCGCTGTGCTGCCACGCCGCGCGACACCGACTGCTGGCGACGTCCTGCTGCTGCTGACACATCTAGATTGCGAGACAGAGGTTGAGGAGGAGGAGGAGGGTGCTTTAGTGGAGGAAGCATACACCGCCGAACATACCACCACCGAGCTGGGGCCCGCAATTCTGGGGGTGGGTAGGACATGAGCGGTCCCAGGCTCTGACTCTGTCCCAGCCTCCACTAAATTCACCCAATGTGCCGTCAGGGAGATGTAGTGGCCCTGTCCGCCTGTGCTCGTCCACGTGTCCGTTGTTAAGTGGACCTTGCCACTAACCGCATTGGTGAGGGCGCGTACAATGTTGCGGGAGACGTGGTCGTGCAGGGCTGGGATGGCACATCGGGAAAAGTAGTGGCGACTGGGAACTGAGTAGCGCGGGGCCGCCGCCGCCGCCATCATACTTTTGAAGGACTCCGTTTCCACAACCCTATACGGCAGCATCTCAAGGCTGATAAATTTCGCTATGTGGACGGTTAACGCTTGAGCGTGCGGGTGCGTGGCGGCGTATTTGCGCTTCCGCTCAAAGACTTGCGCTAGCGATGGCTGGACGGTGCGGTGAGACACATTGCTGGATGGGGCCGAGGACACCGGAGGTGAGGGTGTGGGTGCAGGCCAGGAGACGGTAGTGCCTGTGTCCTCAGAGGGGGGTTGGATCTCAGTGGCAGGTTGGGGCACAGGGGGAGAGGCAGCGGTGCAAACCGGAGGCGGTGAACGGCCTTCGTCCCACCTTGTGGGGTGCTTGGCCATCATATGTCTGCGCATGCTGGTGGTGGTGAGGCTGTTGGTGGTGGCTCCCCGGCTGATCTTGGCGCTACAAAGGTTGAACACCACTGTTCGTCGGTCGTTAGGCGTCTCTGTGAAAAACTGCCAGACCTTAGAGCACCTCGGCCTCTGCAGGGTGGCATGGCGCGAGGGTGCGCTTTGGGAAACAGTTGGTGGATTATTCGGTCTGGCCCTGCCTCTACCCCTGGCCACCGCACTGCCTCTTGCAACCTGCCCTGCTGCTGCCCTTGCCTCCCCCTCTGAAGACCTGTCCTGAGTAGGCGTTGCACACCAGGTGGGGTCAATCACCTCATCGTCCTGCTGCTCTTCCTCCGAATCCTCTGTGCGCTCCTCCCTCGCACTTACTGCCCTTACTACTACCTCACTGCAAGACAACTGTGTCTCATCGTCATCGTCCTCCTCACCCACTGAAAGGTCTTGAGACAGTTGCCGGAATTCCCCAGCCTCATCCCCCAGACCCCGGGAACTTTCCAATGGTTGGGCATCAGTGACGATAAACTCCTCTGGTGGGAGAGGAACCACTGCTGCCCAATCTGAGCAGGGGCCCGAGAACAGTTCCTGGGAGTCTTCCCGCTCCTGAGCATGTGTCATTGTAGTGGAGTGAGGAGGCTGGGAGGAAGGAGGAGCAGCAGCCAGAGGATTCGGATTTGCAGCACTGGACGGCGCAGAACTGTGGGTGGATGATAGCTTGCTCGAAGCACTTTCTGCCATCCACGACAGGACCTGCTCACACTGCTCATTTTCTAATAAAGGTCTCCCGTGTGGACCCATTAATTGGGCGATGAATGTGGGGACGCCAGAAACGTGCCTCTCTCCTAATCGCGCAGCAGTCGGCTGCGATACACCTTGATCAGGAGCTCGGCCTGTGCCCACACCCTCACTTGGGCCTACGCGTCCTCGGCCACATCCACGTCCTCTAGGCCTACCCCTACCCCTCAGCATGCTGTATTACCAGTGATTTCCCAGGCAGGAAATAAATTGGCGCAAGCCTGCAGGCCAAATAGAATGTTTCCCTTTTTTTTTTAAAGGGAAGGCCCACTGACTATATTCAATCAGATAAGATTAGAAATGTGTTCCACAGAACTGCAGTGTTTTATGAAGTGCAGCAGAGCGGTGATTTTTCCCAGGCAGGAAATAAATTAGCGCAAGCCTGCTGTTAAACGTAGCTGGCTGCGTATGATTTCTTTACGTTCTCCACCCACCACACACGTACCCAGAACGCTGAGGACTGTCAGAGGCATGCCAAATAGAATGTTTCCCTTTTTTTTTTGAAGGGAAGGCCCACTGACTATATTCAATCAGATAAGAACTGCGTTCCACAGAACTGCAGTGTTATATGAAGTGCAGCAGAGCGGTGATTTTTCCCAGGCAGGAAATAAATTGGCGCAAGCCTGCTGTTAAACGTAGCTGGCTGCGTATGATTTCTTTACGTTCTCCACCCACCACACACGTACCCAGAACGCTGAGGACTGTCAGAGGCAGGCCAAATAGAATGTTTCCCTTTTTTTTTTAAAGGGAAGGCCCACTGACTATATTCAATCAGATAAGAACTGTGTTCCACAGAACTGCAGTGTTATATGAAGTGCAGCAGAGCGGTGATTTTTCCCAGGCAGGAAATAAATTGGCGCAATCCTGCTGTTAAACTTAGCTGGCTGCGTATGATTTCTTTACGTTCTCCACCTACCACACACGTACCCAAAACGCTGAGGACTGTCAGAGGCAGGCCAAATAGAATGTTTCCCTTTTGTTTAAAGAAAAGGCCCACTGACTATATTCAATCAATAATATATGTCTTCTGGCCCTGCCTACACAATTCTGTCCCTGTAGTATTACTGCAGGGCGCAATGCTCTGCACAGACGATTTTGAAAAAAAAAAAAAAATGCAACACTGCTAACAGCAGCCTGCACAGTACTGCACACGGTTAAATGTGGCTCTAAGAAGGACCGTTGGGGTTCTTGAAGCCTACACTCACTCCTAACACTCTCCCTGCCTAACCACCACTTCTGTCCCTGTAGTATTACTGCAGGGCGCAATGCTCTGCACAGCCGATTTTGAAAAAAAAAAAAATTGTGCAACACTGCTAACAGCAGCCTCCACACTACTGCACACGGATAGCTGTGGCCCTAAGAAGGACCGTTGGGGTTCTTGAAGCCTACACTCACTCCTAACACTCTCCCTACAGCAGCACCAGCAGCAGCACTTTCCCTCAGCTAACTCACAACGCATCTGAGGCGAGCCGCGGGAGGGGCCGATTTTTATACTCGGGTGACATCTGATCTCGCCAGCCACTCACAGCAGGGGGTGGTATAGGGCTTGAACGTCACAGGGGGAAGTTGTAATGCCTTCCCTGTCTTTCAATTGGCCAGAAAAGCGCGCTAACGTCTCAGAGATGAAAGTGAAAGTAACCCGAACACCGCGTGGTGCTCGTTAAGAGTAACGAGCATCCCGAACACCCTAATATTCGCCCGAGCATCAAGCTCGGACGAGTACGTTCGCTCATCTCTAATTTTAAATTTTCATTAATAAAGTTCGTAATTTTAATAGATTCTTCTTCAGTGACTATACTGATTAATGAAGATATTATGTCTGATGGACATAATTTTGTAGAGAATCTTTAGGTCATTATTAATTAAGGAAATTGGGCGATAGTTTTCGCAAATAGACTGGTCCTTATTACGTTTGGGGATTACGTAAAGAAAGGCATTGTTGGCTGTAGACGATAAATATGGGAGTTTGAAGAAGGGAGTTGAAAAACCCAACCATGGGACAGTCCAGGGGTCTATAAAATTTTTTATAATATATATTTGAGAGGCTGTCTGCACCAGAGGCTATGGAAGGTTTTAGTGATTTTACTTCTACCCAAGCCTACATCACCTCCCTCTTGAGAATGTCCGTATGTTCTGGCATCAATCTGGGAAGGACTGTATTGAGCAATTTCTGGCACATTTGCTGTGGGAAACGTTCTTTAGTGTGTAGGCTATTGTAGAACTAACCAAATACTCTTATGATCTTTACTCAATTTCAGTTCAGGTTGGCTGAAGGCGTAACTTGGGGAGTGCTGGAAGGAAGAGTCTGGTAGCCAGGCGTCAGCCCAACAATCTACCCTATCGATCTCCCTGAGAGAAAAATTTGTATCTGGACCATTAATTGTTTTTCTGCTGTAGTAGTTAGGCATAGATTTAGTTCAGTATGTGCTTTGGAAATTTGAGACGGAAGATCCAGAGAGGGGTTATTTTTGTGGCATTCTAGTAGGGAAGAATAGTGGGACTTGTTTTGCTGTAGTTCCTTTGCCTGTTGAGTCTTTATTTTGGAAGCTAATTGAATGAATCTCCCTCTGATAACCACCTTGTGGGTTCCCAATTGGTGGCATATGAGGTGTCTGAAGGAAGGTTATGCTCAAAGAAGTCCTCAATGGTATCTAGAATCTTGTTTTGCTCAGATTTGTTATTGAGGAGAGATTCATTTAATTGCCAATATCCCATTTAAGAGAACTGGAGATCAAAATGACCAAGAAGGAAGTTGTCCAGGTTACGCTGCCATAAGGGAAAATGCCTAATGCCCTGAAAGGAAGGGGAATGGAGTAGACAAAAGGGAAAGAGATGGACATGCGACAGGGGAAGACTGGGAACACGAAAATACTAACAAAAAAACTATAAGAGTGGAGGAATATAGTCTCCAAACTAGTGTCACAAATGTGAGAATGGATAGAGGGATAATATATATGACTATATATCAATTGCTAGTCCATCACCTACAGCATATATCATATTTAAGGTGCAAAAATATCAACATCAAGCTTAATGCAAGTAAATCAACTGTTAACATCTTTAACCAGAATTATAACTAGAGAGATGCCAATACAAAGGTATTGTTGCATGATATTCAGTACTAAAAAAGGATCAGCTCTACAGTTGTATAGCAATGCAAGGGGGCCCCCCTTATGAGGTGGCGTAACCACTAAGGTTCAAGTTGTGGGCCCTGCTTTCTGCTTGGTTGAAGACTTCCAAAGCAGCAAGAGTGGCCTTGAATCATCCGTCGAGCTGGCTTGTGAGGGAGGCTCATTTGAGAGGAGGCCAGGTAGGAGGAGAAGAGATTTGCCTTCATCAAAGCAATGTAATCCATATTGCTTATTGTTGTATGAGAAGCAAAAGCAAAAAGATAAGGACCAGCGATAGCGTATGTTCTGCTTGCCAGACAAAGCAGTAGGGGCTTCAGTTCTCTGCGCCTCTGTATCATCCCTGAAGAAATAGCTGAGAAAATTTGGAGCTCGTGGCTTGCAATGAAGATGGCTTGTCTAGCTCTGGAAGCTTTGACAACCTTTTTTTTTTGATAGAATAATAATGAGGTTTAACAATAATATCTTGAGGGGGACCTTCTTTATGCTATGCTGCCAGAGCCCGATGGGCTCTAGCCAGTTCCATATGAGAAGGCTAGATTTCTGGAATGAGTGATAGGAGGAGGTCAGAGACTGATTTGGGTATGTCCATTATACTTTCTGGTAGTCCCCTAATCCTAAAATTTTCTCTTTTAGATTTGTTTTCTAGATTTCCTATCTTCATATTGGCAGCTTCCAGGCATTCTTGTAGGTCAGATACCATCTTGGAGTTTTGGTTTACTCTGGACATCAGGGAATCCACTTTAGAATCCAAGGAATCCAGTCTTCTTCCAAAATCTGAATCCTCAGGTTTTGCCTGAGGATTTTTGTTACAGTCGCTGCAGTTTTGGAGAGCTCACTGGATAGCATCTCTTTAAATCTAGATAGAAGTATGGCATCTGGGGGTAATTTGGTTAGGGTGAATGAGCTGGTACTGCTGTGGCAGAAAGGGTTTCTGTGCCTTCTTGCATTTCGAGTGTGAGGTCAGTACATTCTTGGCCATAGAAATTCTGGGACAGTGAGTCTAAGTTAGGACTTTGTGATGTTAGAGAGAAAGGATCAGGGGTCATTTGGCTCAAGGCTGAGGATGATCTCCTTGTTGAGTCTGTTTGCTATTTTGTCGGTGGTCGCTTTTTGTCATGCATATTACAGCGGGTAATTGTCATTTGTAGGAAGTCTTTGACTGATCGTTCTTTACCATTAGCTGGTGTTTTGGTCTTCCTATGGCTTTCCCTTGATATTCACATGAAATAAAGTGGAATTCAGAATGAAGGGACTAAAGGACTCGCTGGTGGTGTTGCGGCTGGTTGCTTCCTGTATTAGGAATGGAGTGCTGCTGGTGAGACTGTCTCAGGTCCCTCCCTGTGGATACTGATGTGGCTGTGCAGGATTAGGGGTGATGCTGGAGCCTTTAATTCCCCTCAGGGAGTTGTGGAGTGGGCCCTCCCAGCAGCATCCAGGCCACAAGTTTTGGGACCCTGGGCCCTAAGGGTGGACTCCTCAGCTTCTCCCCCAGGTCAGGGGGTCACTGCCAGGGCTCCTGATGCGAGGCTAAAGGCTCCCAGAGCTTCGGATCTCGATCACCAGGTTCTATTTATTTTGAATACTGCTCATGTAATCAGGAAAGTACTCAAGAATGTTATTTTGATTGCCTAATAGAGGTATTTTTCTGTTGTTGAGAATGTAATCAGAACAGAGCAGAGGACCTGGTCCAGCTTTTTCCAGAACCAAGACTCCGATGGGTGCTCACAGTGATTAGTTGAGCATTAACATCATCCTCATCAGTATTGGCAGAGAAGAATGATTTTGCTAGCCTCTAAATGCATGAACAGGAATTTCAGATTTGAGCCAGGAAAGTAAAACCTTATTATGCACTTTCACTGGATGCTGCAGCTCCTCTTTAGCTGAGAGTCTTTTCTGTTATGGTGGCTCTCATATGCAGCTTTGTTCTTCCTTTACAAAATGGATGGCAATCACACAGATGGAGCCCTACTGGTGTTCAGGGGCCTTAGCCTCCACTCCAGCTACCCATTATTCAGGGCTTATGTTAGCTGGAAAAGGCTGGCAGGCACCTGGCAAGAGAACGCGGCTGGGGGCATGTCCTCTTGCCTCTATCTGAGTGGCGACCTGCCACGCTATATGCCACACTGCCGGATCAGCTGATGCTCCCATGCAACTCCCCTGCCCAGTGTCAGCAACCAGAAAAAATGCCAGGGCACTCACTACAGCGGCAAGCTGGAGAGGCACCAGTGACACGATCACATTGGCCAACTGTGCGGAATACTCCGGCCGGGGATGCACTGGGGTGAGTGAGCCTTAGTAGATCTAGCACTCCATTGTCTCAGGAGCGGGACCATGAGCCGCTGGACAGAGGCTTCAAAGGTGGGGAAGGCAGCAGAAGGATCAGAGGGGTGCTAAGAAGCAGCCAGGTTCCGATCTGACTCATGCTATTTTTTTTAATTACTATGTTTCCCTATGGAGCTGCCTTGTTTATCACATTGCATCGCACAAACTTGCGATTTTTGTGCAATGCATTTTTAACATAAGAAACTCCTATTGACTTTTTGCGATAAAAAAATCTTTACCATACGATTTTCACCTATTTTATCGTGGGAACCAGCATTGTGATGCGAGATTATACTCAAGAAAAAGCATTGCTGACGCTTCAAAATCACAGTTGCAGGGTGGTGAGGATTTTCGGGGGCGGGGGCGCTTGAAATATAAGCCTCCCCCGAAAATAATACATGACTGTTGAAAAAAAAAAACACTAATGCATCACCTGGGAAGCACGTTCATCTCTGGCGCATCGCGTCTTCTTGCTGGTGTCGGCACTCTTCTTCTTGTCTTCTGGCTGGGGATTTAAAAATCTCTGCCCCCTCAAAACACTGCCTCTGATTGGCTGAGCGCTGTGACCAATCAGAGGCAGCGCTCATTCAATTTATGACAGCTGCGCGCTGCCGCTGATTGGTCACAGTGCTCAGCCAATCAGAGGGAGCGCTTTCAGGGGGTGGGGATTTTTAAATCCCCGGCCAGAAGACAAGGAGAAGAAGAGTGCCGTCACCTGCAAAAAGACGCGCCAGAGATGACTGCTTCCCAGGTGATGTTTTAGCATTTTTTTTTCCAACAGTCGTATTATTTTTGGGGGAAGCTTATAATTCAAGCCCATCCCCCACCCCCCAAAAATCCTTGCCACAGGGAGTCCCCTGTCACTGCTGTGACAGAGGATCTCCTATTCATTTCAATGGGGCTAGCGCTGCTGTTGCTGGCCCCACTGTAATGAATGAGAGATTACTATCTCCTGCCGTGGCTGTCTCATCCAGGGCTTCCAGAAGAATTGCGAGAGCGATATCGGGCCGTCAATCACATCCTGATATCGCTCTCGCCAGTGTGCTGGAGCCCTCAGACAACCATGAACAATCACTCAGCTTGCATGCTTACTTAGGTTTTGATTGATATAGCACTTAGCTGTAGCACTTCTGTTCCTGCACGAACATAACAAGTGGGAGCCATATTATCACTTCCAGGACTCCTTGTTCTTTTTTACAATGAAGATAGTTCCTCTTGACATTTGCTGTATGTTTGGGGTTGTTGTACAGCTGCAAAATAAATTTGGAGGTAATCAGACGCCTCCCTGATGGTATTGCATGATGCGTAAGTATCTACCTGTATTTCCCCCAGTCGTCTCCACGACAGCACCAATGAGAGATTGCCTCCTCCTGGTAGGACAGGAACATACTGAGAGGTTAAAAGCTCCCCCCCTTCTCCACTTTCCTCAGTGTCTTCCTGTCCTGCCAGGAGGCAGGATCTATGAGAGGAGCTGGTGGAGAAACCAGCGAAAGTATACAGGCGGATCAGAAGGCAGTGGCTCACCCTGTCATCCCTTCGCAGCCAGACGACTCCCGGGACGCCACATCAGGGTGGTAACCCCCGGGCCAAGTTCCTCCCGCGGCGGCCCATGGGGGGTTCAAAGCGGGAGCCTCAGTCCCCCTCGTCCTCCGGCAGAAATTACAGCGCGGCGCCCCAGGAAGCCCTTTGACGGCAGGGGGCGAGGCGCCGCATCTCGCGTCCAGCGCGATGACGTCATCGCGTCTGCATTAGGAGCGGAGGGGGCGGGGCTTAGCGCAGGAGCGTGAAAATTCAAATAGGAACCTGAGAGAAGCCAGAACACCAGCACTACAGGTCGCAGGGTGTCTGCAGCACTGGTATAAAGATGAGTGCTCCAGCCCCAGAGACAGCTGAAACCTCAGCCTCAGCGGCCGTAAGTAGCCAGTGCGGCAAAAATACAATGCAAATATCCAGATGTTGTATATGGAAAAATTGCATGTTTACCCGCAAAAATGCTTTGTTTGTCAGGGGGATAAAAAAGACATCCCCCCCAGAACAAAACTGCGAAAGTGCGTGGAATGCGGGACGAGACTGCCAGCCACGTATCAGAGGCCTCTATGCAAGGCATGCGTGGCTAGGCTAGTCAGAGAGGAATCGGGGGGATTCCTGGATGACGTTAGGAAGCTGGTGAAGGAGGAGGTGCGATCAGCTCTAACGTCACTGCCGGCACCGCCAGCGAAACGCCAAAGAAAGGCGTATGTTCCCGAGGAGCCTTCTGATTCCGAGAATTCCATCGGATCAGAGCAAGAGGAACAGGCGGCCGAAGAGTCCTCAGAGGAGGAGGACTACAGGAAATATTTGTTCCATCAAGAAGAGTTGACGGAACTAATTAAATCAGTCAGGGCTACGTTAAAAAATAGAACAGCCCAGAGAGCCGCGGACCCGACAGGATGAGATATTCAGTGGACTTGGGGAGAGGCGTAAACATACCTTCCCGGTCCACAAAAACATCTCTAAAATAATTCAGAGAGAGTGGAGTAAACCAGACGCAGGTTCCTTCTCCGCTCGAGGCGTAAAAAGGAGATACCCCCTGGAGGAGGAAGCTTGCGCAAGCTGGGACGAAATACCTAAGGTAGACGTCCCGGTGGCCAAGGTAGCCAAGAGGACGACTCTTCCCTTTGAGGATGCCGCACAGCTAAAAGACCCCATGGATCGCAAGGCAGAGGGACTCCTAAAGAAATCATGGGAGGCAGCGGCAAACATCCTTAGGCCAGGGATCGCAGCCACTTGCGTGGCGCGGACCCTGGGGGTATGGTTAGAGCAGCTGGAACTACACCTGACCAACAAAACACCGAGGGATCAGATCCTTAACTCCCTTCCCATCTTGCGCATGGCCACTAACTTCCTAGCGGACGCCACGGCCGAGACCGTCAAACTCTCAGCAAAAGCCACAGCCCGCTCTAACTCAGCCAGAAGGGTGTTATGGCTGAGATCATGGTCAGGCGACCTGGCCTCGAAAAACAAATTGTGTGCCCTCCCATTCTACGGCCAATTTCTATTCAGACCGGACCTAGATAAAATTCTAGAAAAGGCGGCCGACAGGAAAAAAGGGTTCCCTGAGGAAAAACCACAGAGAGTGAAGACCTTTCCCCGGGCCCCAATGCAGCAGCCCGAGGCCTACCGAGGCAAGGGCAAGACAGGCCGCTGGAGTTACCCCAAGGGGGGCAGAGGAAGGAATATCCTCTTCAACCCCCACCAGGGGGAGCCGAAGCAAAGACCCTGACGCCATCCCCGTAGGGGCAAGGCTGGGGAGCTTTGTGGATCAATGGGCCGCAATCTGCGGGGGCCCATGGATCCCAAAGATCCTACAGTACGGATACCAGATAGAGCTGGTGTCCATCCCCAGAAGGAAATTTATTACCACGCGAGCCCCAAAAAAACAGCTACATTTACTAGGGCAAAGCGTGCGCGACTTGCAACGGTTAAACGCAATATCTCCCGTACCGCGAAACGAGGAAACCCAGGGCTATTACTCCAGGCTCTTTTTAGTAAAAAAAACCCGGCGGGAAACACCGGACGATAATAAACCTGAAAGACCTGAACACCTGCGTCCGATACAGGAGATTCAAAATGGAAACCATCTCCTCGACAATAAAGTTGATCCCCAGAGGAGCCTACATGGCGTCCATCGATCTAAAGGACGCTTATTTTCACATCCCGATCCACAAAGATTCACAGAAATACCTGCGGTTCGCAGTGGACATGGGCAGAAGAATAGAGCACCACCAGTTCAGATGCCTGCCCTTCGGGATATCCTCAGCTCCCAGAATCTTTACCAAGATTATGGCGGAGGTAGCCGCCCACTTGAGAGAAAAATCGATCCTAGTAGTACCGTACCTGGACGATATTCTATTAATAGCAGAGTCCAAAAAACTCCTAACCAAACACCTGGAGACAGTGCTACAACTTCTCCAATCACTGGGATGGATTATAAACTGGGAAAAATCCAGCCTAGATCCCGGCAAGCAGAAGACGTTTCTGGGAATAACTCTCGACTCAGAATCGCAATGCTCCTACCTTCCCGAGGAGAGAATACAAAAAATCCGCAGAATAGTCAAAACCTTCCTACGAAGACGATTCTGCACAATTCGGGAGGCAATGTCTCTCCTGGGGAGCTTGACATCATGCATCCCAGGAGTAGCATGGGCCCAGGCCCACACCAGAGCCCTGCAGGCCGTAGTCCTATCCTCGTGGGACAAAAGGCAGTCCTCGTTAGGGGCAAGGATGTACATCCCAAACAGGGCAAAAACATCCCTGCGTTGGTGGACATCCCCAGAGAACCTGCGGAGAGGGGTTCACTGGCTACAAAACCCAGCCATCCACATCACAACAGACGCAAGCGCCTGTGGATGGGGAGCGCATGTGGGGAACCAATTCTTTCAGGGTCCCTGGCCTCAGAGGATAAAAGAACAGTCCTCAAATTTCAGAGAACTACAGGCAGTTTGGCAGGTTCTACAGCAGTTGGGCAACTCGCTACAGAACCAACACATAAAAATACTGTCAGACAATGTCACCGCGGTCGCTCACATACGACACCAAGGGGGCACAAGATCTCCCCCACTGCAAAGCATCGCACAGAAAATCTTTCACTGGGCGGAGGGCTGGATCCTCTCGATCACGGCAACCCACTTAAAGGGGACACTAAACGAAAAAGCAGACTTCCTCAGCAGGAAGCAGATAGACCCAGGAGAGTGGTCCCTCTCCCCAGAGGCATTCAGAATCTTAACCAACCGGTGGGGGACCCCACAGTTGGACCTCTTCGCAACCAGGGAGAACACAAAAGTAGGCAACTTTTTCTCCCTCCGGCCAGGAGATCGTCCGATAGCGGTAGACGCCCTAGGCCAGGACTGGGGACAAGGACTGGCCTATGCCTTTCCTCCCATACCACTAATCCCCAGGGTTTTACAGCACTTCAGAACCCAGGGATGCACGCTAATCCTAGTGACCCCCTTCTGGCCGAAAAGAAGCTGGTTCGGTCTTCTGACAACACTGAGCGTCCAGGACCCAGTCACCTTCCCTACCTGGACGGATCTTCTATCGCAGGGGCCACTGAACCACCCCAGCCTAGACAAACTCCATTTAACGGCATGGCTCTTGAGGAATCCTCGCTAAGAAAGAAAGGATTCTCAGAGAAAGTAGTAGAAACCCTAATGTCCAGTAGGAAAAAGACGACCCACCTGATCTACCAGAAGGTCTGGAGAAAGTTTTCCTCATGGAGACAGGGAAGGGATCGCGGGGATTCTATCCCCGACACTCCGCTAATCTTAGAATTCCTGCAGGAGGGCTTAGAGATGGGCCTCTCCCCGAGCACCCTAAAAGTCCAAGTTTCAGCCCTTAGCGCTATCTGCGACACAAAATTCGCAGACGATAGATGGGTCCACAGGTTCCTAACAGCAGCAGCTAGATTACGCCCTAGGCCCATAAACCTGTTCCCAGACTGGAACCTTAATTGGGTTCTAGGGGCCATGACAGCGGTACCATTCGAACCGATCGAGGCGCTACCTATAAGAATGCTTACAATCAAGACCATCTTCCTAGTAGCCATTACATCCGCAAGACGGGTTAGCGAACTACAGGCCTTGTCCATCCGCCACCCGCTTATGAAAATTGCAGACACCAAACTAATATTTAAAACAGACCCGGCCTTTATGCCGAAAGTAGTGTCAGATTTTCATAGGTCCCAGGATATAATAATCCCCTCATTCTTCAGCAACCCAAAAAACGAGGAGGAAAGAACCCTAAGCTGCCTGGACGTTAGGAGAGCAGTCCTAACCTACATAGATACAACGAGCCACTGGAGGCGGGACGACAACCTGTTCGTCCAGTTCAGTGGCCCAAATAAGGGTAGCAAAGCAGCGAAAAGGTCCATAGCCAGGTGGATCCGCCTGGCCATCATAGAATCCTATAAGGCCCTCGGGAAGGAGATCCCGTTAGCTCTTAAAGCCCATTCCACAAGGGCAGTAGCGTCCTCATGGGCCGAACACAGTTCAGCCTCGGTCGAGCAAATTTGCAAGGCCGCAGTCTGGAAAAAACCCCACACGTTCACTAAACACTATAGGGTAAAAGTGCAGCAGGACGAGGACATGGCCTTCGGCCGCAAAGTCCTCTCGGCAGCGATCCCACCCTAATAAACTTTAGTTGGTACGTCTCATTGGTGCTGTCGTGGAGACGACTGGGGGAAAAAGTGGATTATACCCACCTGATAATCAGGTTTCCAGTAGTCTCCACGACAGCACCCGTACCTTTCCCGCCCTATAAAAGTAAAATAATAAATTTAAAAATAAAAAAACCCCGGTTAGGGGAAGAAATTTAAGTTTAGCTCCTGCCCCGGCAATTCGTTAGAATCCACTGAGGAAAGTGGGGAAGGGGGGGAGCTTTTAACCTCTCAGTATGTTCCTGTCCTACCAGGAGGAGGCAATCTCTCATTGGTGCTGTCGTGGAGACTACTGGAAACCTGATTATCAGGTGGGTATAATCCACTTTTTCTCAGCACTGAGGACACCATTAATTCTTACCCAATCCCCAACTTAATTTGCTGAAATGCGGCTTCAAACTTGCAAGGAACCTACACCATGCTGCATTGTTGTCTGCACGGCTCTCCAGCCCTTTGGTGAACAGCCTTCTATTACAGCCAAATATTTTAAATTTTGACTCATCTGTCCAGAGCGGCTGCTGCCGTTTTTCTGCACCCCAGTTCATATGTTGTCATGCACAGTTAATTTGCAAGGCTTTGCTTCTACATCAAAAGTATGGCTTCTTGGCTACAATTCTTCCATGAAGACCACTTCTTGCCAGTTCTGAGCTAGTGGAACTGCTGGACATCTTCCGATTCTGAAGGGAAGTAAGTATGATGTGTCTTTCATCTCTACACTAAGTTTGCAGGCTTCTTTGTGCTTCTTCAAAGGGGCTTGAACAACACATCTTGCAACCCCAGTCTGCTTTGAAATCTTTTCCTGGGGGAGACCATGTTGCTGTAGTATAACTATTTGGTGTGTCTTATTGCTGTGCTCCGTCTTGCCATGGTGTTTGACCTATGACATGCAACTGTCTTTCACAATCTCACCTTTGCAGCAGAGTTTGGTTGGTGCTCACCCAGCTGTGTTGTTTCTACACTGCTATTTCTGTTTCAATTAATAACTATGTTTCAGCCTACATATGAAAATAATGATCATTATCATCTGTTCGGTATAATTGGTTAATCATACACCTGACTATAATCTTACAAAATCCCTGACTTTGTGTACTAGAAGAATTGATGTTGTTTTGAAGGCAAAGGCTGGTCACACCAAATATTGATTTGATTTAGATTTATCTTTTGTTCATTCAGTTTGCATTTTATTAATCGACAAAAATAAACTATGAACACTTCTGTTTTTGCAACCATTCTTACTTTATAGCATTTTTTCACACCTGCTTAAGGCCCCCAGTCCACAGACTGGCCGTGGAGAATCAGGGCAATTCGCAGTATGCTGCGAATTGCCCACCGCAAGTGGAGAATCGCAATGATTCTCCGCTCGTGGACAGATGCCAGCGCTTTCCATAGCAATGCTATGGAAAACGTTGGCCGGCGTGATTAGCCGGCGGTTTACCCATAGTTTTTGATAATGTTACCAGTGAGAAGCATACAATATTGATTTATGAGCCCAGCTAATAGCAATCTGCCACTGTGAGTAGGTATATGACAGGATAGATCTTTCTCCCACCTTAAAAATTGTGCAGTGCTTTTTAACTGGGTATCGTCTGTCAATACCCTTGTTTTATTTTTAGTATTAGTGGGTCTATTAAAGGAGATTGGATATTAGTGTCTAATTGTGAGTGGGAGTGACTGAAATGTGTGAGCTGAAGATATGCATAGAATTCCGAAGTTGGAATTGCATATTTCTCTTGCACTGAAAAAAAAAGATATAAATGTGCCATTTGGAAAAAGGTCCGAAGCAACTTTAATCCCATTTCTATACAAAAGATCTAGAGAGAGATTTGGTATATGAAATTATATTGTAGCTAGAGGAATTGGAACATTCTGAAATCAGGTATATTTAGTGGAACAACCCACATTCCAAGGCATTAGAGCTAAGATTATAGAGTTTATTTTACAATTTGTTGAATTTTTGTGCAATTTTTTTGTAGGATTACTATTTTATTACTAATTATCTGGGAATTTAAATTAGTCAACCTGGTTTTCTTCCTTATAGCCTTGACTCGGTTTGCCATTAGATTATTTGCTTTATTATAGGCGCAATAATCAGAGAGATTTTTCATATTTTTCACAAAGTCTAAAGATAGGTTGTGCCTAATGGCTCTTTCACACGGGTGTAGGCTTTTTTACGTTTTCTTGCTGGTGCCGTAAAATCACGTAAAATGACTTTTTTCCACCAGGGTAATTAGTGTTTTCTCACCCATTCACACAACCATGAGCGTGGTTTTTAGCGAAAAAAAATGTTGCACCCCGAAAAACATTGCGCGGCTTAAATCCTCCGAATTGACGCCTACATTGAGGCACCTGTAAGCTTTTCGCAGCTTTGTCCGCTGCAAAAATGCCTCCCCCTCCCTTTTTCCCCTGCTTACATAGGAGTCTATGGGACCTGCCGGTGTATATTGGCTAAAAGATAGTTCCAGAATTATCTTTTTGCCCAACGTATATGCGTTGGCACTTATTTTGGTCGCGTATGTTCCATTTTTCATGGTTCTATGTTTTTAGCCGTATATTTGCCTGTGTTAATGGATGCATTGGAAATCAATGCTTCAAATCGGTAGCGTGTATACAGCCGGGCATGAAAATGCAGCGTATATGTGCATATGTGAAAGAGCCGTAAGAGAAAATCCTGCTTCCCTAAAGTGAGCCTATGTAGCAGTGGAACCAGTAACTATATTCTCACGCTCCAGAATAGCAATTCTATTTGTTAGTTCCTGAAAATCTTTGAGGTGTTGATGTTCAAATTGGGCAGCCTGTTGGATTAAAATGCCACTAACATAGGCTTTGTATGAATTGCAAAGAAAAAAGTGGTTGTCGGCTGTAGATTCGTTAATGTAAAAAAGCCTCTAATCTGCTTAGTTAAAAAAAAAAAGTATTATTTCTTCAGATATAGGTGTATTAGGGTATAACATCATGTTTAAGGTAAGGGTTATTGGAGTGTGTCCGACCATGTGATCGCATTGTGTGATATCAGGAATAAGCCATTTGTGGGTTAGAAATATATATATTCATGTATAAGTGTTATGACGGTCGAAATAAAACGTGAAATCCCTTTCTGATGCTTGTACGCATTGCCATACATCATAAAAATGTTCCCCAACAAGCCATGGTCCCAACTGTGGAGGAGATCTATTGCTCTTAAAAAGTGGTAACTAGCACTGCATCATGTATAATAATAAAATTTCCACATAAAATAACTTTTCCCAAAATTTTAACCTCGAGTTTTTTTCATTAATGAAGGTTAGTGATGAGCATTTAGTGAAATAATTAGTTTGTGTTAAGATCAAGCCAATTTCACGAAAACCATCATAAATCGGACAGCTTGGTTCCGACTTCCATTAAAGTCAATGGGAGTAAAAATCGGGTTCACTAATTTGCCCCCCAGAAGGTTCCCAATGCAGCCAAAGCCCCCCAATTTGCATGGGAATACAGCCCCACATCTGGGGAACACTTTCCTCCTCCCAAAAATTGGCCAAAGAAGTGTACAGTGGTGTAGAGGTCAATTGTAGCACACAGGTGTCACTGAAAACAAAAAGGGCCCACACAGGGTCTCCTAGATTAAAAACTACCCCAAGGTAGATAGCAGATGTGCTGCTTCTTTTATAAGCAATGTCATAAATTTTACAAGGACAAGTTCTTCCAGGTGAACACAACACTTTAGCATGAGCCTACTTCCACGTGTAGCTGTACAGCTATGAAAAATAGGGCTTCCTGGATCAAAAATTTCACTATGCAAGATAGAAGTTGTGCTGCTTATTTTAAAAGCAATGTCACAAATTTCACAAGGAGAAATTCTGCTAAATGAACACAACACTCAAGCATGAACCGTCTCTTGCTCCTCCAAGGAAAAACAGTATTGTGCTTTAGTTTTGGGAGAAGGAGGAGGAGGGCGGTGAAGAGCGTACAGACAAGGATGAATGTTTCACAACCCTTGGAAGTACATGAAATGTGGACCACGACTTTTGGCTTCATGCCCCTCCAGCAGGACATTGACACAGTGTGCTGTTAAGGATATGTAATGCCCCTCGCCATTCTTGCTGGACCACATGTTCATGGGCAGGTTTACCCTGCCACTGACCCCGTTCTTCAATGTCAGGGACACATTATCACTCACATGGTGGTGCAAGGAAGGGACGGCTTTTTGGGCAAAGAAATGGTGACTGGGTATTTGGCCCTGTGGACTAGCATAGAGCATCATATTGCAGAAGGCGTCTGTGTCTAATAGTCTGAAGGGCCACATTTCCATTGCAAGCAGCTGTGCAATGCTTACATTCAGGCTCTGTGCTTGTGGATGGTTGCAGTGGTATTTTCTTATGTTTCCATAGCTGGGGGATTGAGGGCTGGCTGCTGACCTGGGACACGCTGGTATATAGGTTGATGTCAATGTCGATGAAGGTGGTGGTGATGGTGGCAGCTCAACTTCTGCTCTCTGTTTTTCACTCCCGACTCTACAGCCCGATCATCAATTGTGGGGGAGAGGCCTAAAGTAGGCGTGCTACTGCTCCTTCATAAAACTTCTTCTCTGTGCTCAGAGGCTACTGCAAAGAACAGGGAGGGAAATGAAGGAAGAGGCAACTACAGCAGTGGAAGAGGGAGCAGAATGAAACTGACCTTTTGCCTTCTGGCCCAGGTGGCACTCCAGGGCAATTGGGGGTTGGAGTACATGTAGCTGTATATACACATTGTGTTGGGGTTGTTTATGTTCTTTCTGCATTTTAAATGTTGACTGTAGATCTTACAGGTGACCTCTTTCCTTGAAGAATATTTAATGGTAATTTATCTGAGAATATAAAGGATTTATTTATAACCAAATTCTTTAATCAAGTTGTTGTTATTGGAAAGGAAACGGGAAGAAGTGGGTAGGGTTGGTCACAGTGGACGAAATTATATCCCATTCCTTTTGACATGTACCTTTAACCCTTGCCTATTAAGCCCTGCGACGAATGCTACAACACTTTGTGTGTACACTCAGCCTAGTTGGTTGGGTGTACTTCAAAACTATTAAAATTGAAACTTTATTTTAATCTAAATTTACATTCACTGCTATGTGCATAAAGATTGTTTTTCGGAGCAGCAGAACATGTTTTGAGCACCCTCTACTGGGTTAGCTTCGTAATTACCACATAAGACAGTTCTCACCATGTTTATTGTGAATGTTCAGTTTTTGTACAGGCAGATAATTTAGGTGTATACGCTCAGTCTATCCAACGAGCTTCTAGACTCGACGGGTGCCAAAAACATTTCCTTCTAACTGTATAGGGCAGTGTAGTCTGCGGCATTTACTTATAAAGAAGCCGCTGCAAAAATAAATGTATATTACACATCACATGTTTTTTTTTTTTTTGCAAAGTGGGGAAATATGTATGACAGACAAAACTGTATGTCATACAAAGGCATACCTCAGGGTTTTACATTCGGCATATACCTTAAAAGATTTATTTAGCATATGTGCCAAATGTTGCCCCTAAAAGCAATGTGAAGAGCTTAAGCTTGTGTGCTTCATTTTGATTACTTACTAGTATTTATACATGCTTGATATTATTGCACATTTGATCATCCAGTTTTACATAAATCTGCCCTATTGTAAGACTGAGTTCAGTCCTACAGCAAATGTTGGATCCGAGCGGCACTGGATGGACCCCATTGACATTGACTTCTGGAATGCCAGTCGAAGCGTTCCTGGACAAAATAGCACAGCTTGCTGCACTATTTCATTTGAGATTTTCTGCCAGATCTGTGCTTGAGGCTCCAAACAGATGTGAATGCAACTGTTGCAGCAGTGCTGAGATCGCTGCCGGATTGACTAAGTCCAGTGCGGGTTTTAGACTTGGTTCTGCGCCTTCTAGCTCAGTAGATGTGACATAATGTAGTCACATCTGTGGGTAATTAGCTGGGTATTTACCTGGGCTGGATACTGAGCTAAGGTGCTGTGAATTGCCAGTTGCGCCTAATATTGGAAAGGGCACTTGCCCTGATGTACGATGTGGGAGGAGTCAAGCCTCTCATGCATAGGATGGGCGCGGCAGTTACGTTTCTGACGCGCGACGGCTAAGCCTCTGACACAGAGGCGTAAGTTGAAGCTCCTGGGCCCCAATGCAAACCAGTAACGGGGCCCCCAATTATAACGCTTTATTCATAGTACTGGGCTCCCTACATCGAAAAGAGGGGCCTTATGGGCCCCCTAAGGCTCCTGGGTCCGGGTGCAACCGCATCCCCTGCATCCTCTATAGTTACGCCCTTGCTCTGACGCACATGATGGGCGCGGCATTGCCAGCGCATACGCAGTAATGATACCATGTCTTGTATTGGTGGGGGCATAGCCCTTATTGGTAGATCTCTCGCACATGTGCGGTCGCTGCAATAAGACGCCGGATTCAGGATGCTGGCTATAGCAGAGGCCAGCTGGTGGTATGATTTGTATTTATACGTATATTTATCTCTTCATAGAGGTCATTATCTTTAATCATTATGAACGGCTGTGCTGCACACCCCTTGTCTAATTACAATGTCTGGAGGTGGGCTATTGATGTCTAAATGTAAGTTTATTGGTGGTTTGTGAATTGATGTTTTGTATATAAGAGGGTGTTGTCTGCATCACCTCTATGCTTGATAAAGATCAGAGACATGATCGAAATGTCGCAACTTTTTACTGAGGAATAAAGACTGGTTTTATTTTAAGTAAACCCTGGGAGTGCTGATCTATCTCTTTGATTGTGGATTCGACGCTGTGGATCCTTGGGATTCCTTCTTTGGATCGTGCACCTGCGGCCAGATTGAGCCTGGCGACTTAATTGGATGTGCTGTTATCCATCTTTCTTTGCCAGTTGCTTGCTGTCTGAGTTGGTAGTAAGTGGCTCCCATGGATAGCGTGGTCTCCGCTGTGACGTGAACAGAGGACTGCTCCGTGTGCTGCGGCTTCGCCACCAGCTAAGTGTGGTGTTTCATTTGTGTTTCCTTATGGAGTTTGCTTTGTCCTTTATTTTGTTGGCCAAATAGGGTTACTTAGGTCCCAGGAACGAGTTGCTGCAGTTTGGGCTATTATTGTACATAATCGCAGATGCTGGTCCAGCATGTCATTTGCAGACATAACAGCAGCCTTAATCCTGAAAAGTGAGTACTGGGAGACACCATAAGTGCCCAGGAAAGGTGACTGCTATAAGTGAAATCCAGTTCTGATGTCTTTTGTCTAGCCAGTGTTGTTACACATCCATCAAAATATGAGCTGGCTTGATTTTTCCAGGTTCCCCACAGCAGCCAGATGATTTACCTTTATGCTATGTAAGTTATTGAACAAGGTCTTTACTAAGAATTTGGATCCCCGACAGCCACACACAGCTGATATCTCCAAATGGAGAAATATAAGTCTTGTGAGAGCTAAGTAGCCAGACTTCTACTCATCTCAGAAGTGGCAAAATGCCCCAGGACATTCAAAGTACTGCAGGCTACTCAGACTACTTTGAATGGAGGTTTTGTTTCCCACCGTGTGTCTTTTGTGCCAGTGCCTGTTCACTGTCCTAGCTGTCCCAGTAGGTGGGGCATCCTTTTTACCTCATTCCCTTAATCCCAAATTGGGGGGAATTGACTTAAGCTACCACCCGTCACAGAGTCTTTTCTTTTTCAGAGAAAGTGATGGTCATTCCACTTGTCTTTTGTTTTTCATGCCAATCACTCTTCTCTATTCTCTAGTACCGCATCAGTGTTGTATTCTCAGAGGAAGAGATGTTTATTCCACTGGCCTCATAACTTTTGTCTTTGGGTAGAAGAGTCATGTATGTGCCCCATAGCTATGATAGTGTATCCTGAATTCAGTTCAGCCTAGCAGAAGTTACTTCATGATTTTGGCCAAAACCATTTCATATACGCTGTCATAATGTAGTGCCTTACTAAGAAAAATACATTGTTCAGGTGGTCTCAGAACACTACAATGGGTTAGAATTCTGTATAAATAACCGGAGGGTAGGAGCTGTGTATACAGGTTTCACCTTGCACACTCCAGACTGTGCAGTGTTCCTAGAGGTGAACTGGATTAGTACACTGAGATATCCTTACTCCGGATATTACACTCTGTTTTGAAGGCGCCGGGGTCAGCTTATTTTAAGTAGGGAGAGGGGAACCGTAATGGCCCAAAGTCTATATATCTGACCCCTCCATAATAGTCATGCATGTCACATCTTCAGTGTGGATGCACTGTGAAAATTGTCTTGTCTCTAGTTATGTGTATTGCAGAACTGCAGCATGTAAGAGGTTATTGTCTGTGAATGGCTGGGATACGTCTGGAAAATGTAGCAAATTGTCTTGTCACGTGATGTTGCACTATATATGTGTTTGCAAGAGGTGTGCAAAGAGCTTCGGTTCTGGCTGTCTGTTCTTCTAGGTTCCTTGAGAGAGAGTGCCAGGCACATGGGGGTACATTCAACCCTCATGTGGTGAAGAATGGAAGTTGAGGAGAGGTATCCTCATGTCCCCATCCCAGGACCCTTATCTTGAGAGTGAGTGAAAGAAAGAGCCCAATGTGCAGTGTTCAAGCTACTAACCCACGAGTGAGTGTCAGCAGAGTGTTGTGTCCACTTCCGATATGTGTGTCCAGGAGCAGAGTCATACAGATAAATAAGCCATTAAGCCTGGTCTCCCTGTGCTGTAGCATTCACTGGCTAGGAAGGAATGCTAAACTATTTCAGAGACAGCGTGCATGAACAGCCTGTGCAGTAGATTGGGACTCCCCCTGCTCGCCTGTGAACTATAATGTAATGTAATGTACATTGTCTGGCAGGAAGAAGACTTCCGGCAATGTACTTGACCCCACAGGAAGCAGAGAAATCAGCCAGCTAGACGTGAAGTGACTCCCTGGGACTGCAGGAGACAGGAGAAGATAGGCAAGGCGAAGACCTGGTAGGGTAGTCTAGGGTAGTAGACTGACGGGGGAGGAATAGGTCAGTATAGAATTTCTTTTAATGACAGAACCCCTTTAAGGCAAAATACTGTGTACATAAGGCATATGGATGCTGCGGACTCAGGGGTTGAGCCTGCACCATCCGCAGCAAGAAACGGCTGTGACTGACAGCCAGCCTCCCACTGCAACAGCAGGGTGAGAACACCGGTCCCCCTATAAACCTACATACTGTGATTATTGTTGATTATGGAATATACAGATTCACAGCCCTCTAATATGTAATCTCAGAAGGCCTATGGGTTAGTATGGTAACCAGATGTCAGTCAATGGCACCTGGGTCTACCATGACCTGTGATACCTATGATAAGCGATAATACAATGCAGTATAGAAGTAATGCAGTGTATTATCTAAGCGATCATAGCATTGCAAGTTCAAGTCACCTACAAGGACATAAAAAATGTAAAAATAAAAAAATTGAATGCAGTGATGCAAAAGAATATATATTTTCCCGAAAAAAATGGTTTTAATGTAAAAAATGTAAAGTTGAAAAAAAGATTATAATTTTGGTATTATTATATCAGAAAAAAAGTTATCATGGCATTTACATGGCACATAATGAATTCCATTAATAAAGGAAGACTATTTTTTCAGCCTGTCCTCCAAAAAAAATAATAAAAGTTATATAATACATTATATGTACCCCAAAATGCCATGCAAAGAGCAAGTCCTTATATGATTATACTTACATAAAAATAAAAAAGTTATGTCTTTTAAAAATTGGAGATGAAAATCCTCAAAAACTATCACGTCCTTAGGTCCAAAATAGCCTATGTCCTTAAGGGGTAAATATAGTTATTATCTCCATTTTTACTTTTTATAATTTCACAGTTTTTTTTTTCTATCACTAACGTACTATAAAAATGTTTTAGCCTTCTGCTTAATAGATTGGGCCATTGCCTCCTCCTTTTGTGCTTTAGCAGTATTAATATTGTTTGTCCTCCTTCGGCCTCATTTTATACAATTCTCTGCTAGCTACACTTCGAGTTTCTTTAAACCTCTTATAGGTAGCCCTCTTCTTTTACTATATTGCTAACTTCTTAAATTAACCACAGTAGTTTATCTTTCTTTTGTATCAGAAGGTTGCATCAGTATTTCCACACCAAAAAACAGTACAATGAGCCCCACTACTAGAGATGAGCGAGCACCAAAATGCTCGGGTGCTCGTTACTCGAGACAAACTTTTCGCGATGCTCGAGGGTTCGTTTCGAATAACGAACCCCATTGAAGTCAATGGGCGACCCGAGCATTTTTGTATATCGCCGATGCTCGCTAAGGTTTTCATTTGTGAAAATCTGGGCAATTCAAGAAAGTGATGGGAACGACACAGCAACGGATAGGGCAGGCGAGGGGCTACATGTTGGGCTGCATCTAAAGTTCCCAGGTCCCTCTATTAAGCCACAATAGCGGCAAGAGTGGGCCCCCACCCCTGCCAACAATTTTTACTTCTGAAAAGCCCTCATTAGCAATGCATACCTTAGCTAAGCACCACACTACCTCCAACAAAGCACAATCACTGCCTGCATGACACTCCACTACCACTTCTCCTGGGTTACATGCTGACTAACCCCCCCCCCCACGACCCAGTGTCCACAGCGCACACCAAACTGTCCCTGCCCAGCCTTCAGCTGCCCTCATGCCACGCCACCCTCATGTCTATTTATAAGGGCGTCTGCCAGAGGAACCGCAGGCACACACTGCAGAGGGTTGGCACGGCTAGGCAGCGACCCTCTTTAAAAGGGGCGGGGCGATAGTCCACAATGCTGTACATAAGCAATGAGAAATCCAATCCTGTGCCACCTCCATCTGGAGCTGCACACGTGGGCATAGCAATGGGGAACCTATGTGCCACACACTATTCATTCTGTCAAGGTGTCTGCATGCCCCAGTCAGACTGCATGCCCCAGTCAGACCGCGGTTTTTTATAAATAGTCACAGGCAGGTACAAGTCCGCAATGGGAAATCCGTGTGCACCCACAGCATGGGTGGCTCCCTGGAACCCACTGGCTGTACATAAATGTATCCCATTGCAGTGCCCTGGACAGCAGAGCTAACGTCAGATTAAATGCAGGTGGGCTTCGGCCCACACTGCATGCCCCAGTCAGACTGGGGTTCTTTAGAAGTGGACAGATGCAGTTACAACTCCCTGTGGACCCACAGCATGGGTGGGTGCCAGGAAGCCACCGGCGGTACATAAATATATCCCATTGCATTGCCCATCACAGCTGAGGTAATAATGTCATGTTTAATGCAGGTTGGCTTCGGCCCACACTGCATGCCCCAGTCAGACTGGGGTTCTTTAGAAGTGGACACATGCAGTTACAACTCCCTGTGGACCCACAGCATGGGTGGCTCTCTGGAACCCACCGGCGGTACATAAATATATCCCATTGCATTGCCCATCACAGCTGAGGTAATAATGTCATGTTTAATGCAGGTGGGCTTCGGCCCACACTGCATGCCCCAGTCAGACTGGGGTTCTTTAGAAGTGGACAGATGCAGTTACAACTCCCTATGGACCCACAGCATGGGTGGGTGCCAGGAAACCCCTGGCGGTACATAAATATATCCCATTGCATTGCCCATCACAGCTGAGGTAATAATGTCATGTTTAATGCAGGTTGGCTTCGGCCCACACTGCATGCCCCAGTCAGACTGGGGTTCTTTAGAAGTGGACACATGCAGTTACAACTCCCTGTGGACCCACAGCATGGGTGGCTCCCTGGAACCCACCGGCGGTACATAAATATATCCCATTGCAGTGCCCAACACAGCTGATGTAACGTCAGCTGTAATGCAGGTGGGCTAAAAATTAATTTGATTACACTGTAGGCGAGGGCCCCCCAAAATTGGTGTACCAACAGTACTAATGTACCTCAGAAAAATTGCCCATGCCCAACCAAGAGGGCAGGTGAAACCCATTAATCGCTTTGGTTATTGTGGCTTAATTGGTAACTAGGCCTGGAGGCAGCCCAGTTAGGATAAAAATTGGTTGAGGTGAAAGTTTCAACGCATTAATGAGCATTGAAACGTCTAAAAATTGTTTAGAAAAATTATATGACTGAGCCTTGTGGGCCTAAGAAAAATTGCCCGTTCGGAGTGATTATGTGAGGTTTCAGGAGGAGGAGCAGGAGGAGGAGGAGGAATATTATACACAGATTGATGACGCAAAAAGGTCCCCGTTTTTGATGGGGATAGAGAACGATGCTTCCATCCGCGGGTGCAGCCTACGTATTGCTTAGGTATCGCTGCTGTCCGCTGGTGGAGAAGAGAAGTCTGGGGAAATCCACGCTTTGTTCATCTTGATGAGTGTAAGCCTGTCGGCACTGTCGGTTGACAGGCGGGTACGCTTATCCGTGATGATTCCCCCAGCCGCACTAAACACCCTCTCTGACAAGACGCTAGCCGCAGGACAAGCAAGCACCTCCAGGGCATAGAGCGCGAGTTCAGGCCACATGTCCAGCTTCGACACCCAGTAGTTGTACGGGTCAGAGGCGTCACGGAGGACGGTCGTGCGATCGGCCACGTACTCCCTCACCATCCTTTTACAGTGCTCCCGCCGACTCAGCCTTGACTGGGGAGCGGTGACACAGTCTTGCTGGGGAGCCATAAAGCTGTCCAGGGCCTTAGAGAGTGTTCCCCTGCCTGTGCTGTACATGGTGCCTGATCTCCGCGCCTCCCCTGCTACCTGGCCCTCGTAACTGCGCCTTCGGCCACTAGCGCTGTCGGATGGGAATTTTACCATCAGTTTGTCCGCCAGGGTCCTGTGGTATAGCATCACTCTTAAACCCCTTTCCTCTTCAGGTATGAGAGTGGAAAAGTTCTCCTTATACCGTGGGTCAAGCAGTGTGTACACCCAGTAATCCGTAGAGGCCAGAATGCGTGTAACGCGAGGGTCACGAGAAAGGCATCCTAACATGAAGTCAGCCATGTGTGCCAGGGTACCTGTACGCAACACATGGCTGTCCTCACTAGGAAGATCACTTTCAGGATCCTCCTCCTCCTCCTCAGGCCATACACGCTGAAAGGATGACAGGCAAGCAGCATGTGTACCCTCAGCAGTGGGCCAAGCTGTCTCTTCCCCCTCCTCCTCATCTTCCTCCTCCTCCTCCTCCTCACCGCGCTGAGATATAGACAGGAGGGTGCTCTGACTATCCAGCGACATACTGTCTTCCCCCGGCTCTGTTTCTGAGCGCAAAGCGTCTGCCTTTATGCTTTGCAGGGAACTTCTCAAGAGGCATAGCAGAGGAATGGTGACGCTAATGATTGCAGCATCGCCGCTTACCACCTGGGTAGACTCCTCAAACTTTCCAAGGACCTGGCAGATGTCTGCCAACCAGGCCCACTCTTCTGAAAATAATTGAGGAGGCTGACTCCCACTGCGCTGCCCATGTTGGAGTTGGTATTCCACTATAGCTCTACGCTGCTCATAGAGCCTGGCCAACATGTGGAGCGTAGAGTTCCACCGTGTGGGCACGTCGCACAGCAGTCGGTGCACTGGCAGATTAAACCAATGTTGCAGGGTGCGCAGGGTGGCAGCGTCCGTGTGGGACTTGCGGAAATGTGCGCAGAGCCGGCGCACCTTTCCGAGCAGGTCTGACAAGCGTGGGTAGCTTTTCAGAAAGCGCTGAACCACCAAATTAAAGACGTGGGCCAGGCATGGCATGTGCGTGAGGCTGCCGAGCTGCAGAGCCGCCACCAGGTGACGGCCGTTGTCACAGACGACCATGCCCGGTTGGAGGCTCAGCGGCGCAAACCAGCGGTCGGTCTGCTCTGTCAGACCCTGCAGCAGTTCGTGGGCCGTGTGCCTCTTATCTCCTAAGCTGAGTAGTTTCAGCACGGCCTGCTGACGCTTGCCCACCGCTGTGCTGCCACGCCGCGCGACACCGACTGCTGGCGACGTGCTGCTGCTGCTGACACATCTTGATTGCGAGACAGAGGTTGCGTTGGAGGAGGAGGAGGAGGGTGCTTTAGTGGAGGAAGCATACACCGCCGCAGATACCACCACTGAGCTGGGGCCCGCAATTCTGGGGGTGGGTAGGACATGAGCGGTCCCAGGCTCTGACTCGGTCCCAGCCTCCACTAAATTCACCCAATGTGCCGTCAGGGAGATATAGTGGCCCTGCCCGCCTGTGCTTGTCCACGTGTCCGTTGTTAAGTGGTGAGGGCGCGTACAATGTTGCGGGAGACATGGTCGTGCAGGACTGGGACGGCACATCGGGAAAAGTAGTGGCGACTGGGAACTGAGTAGCGCGGGACCGCCGCCGCCATCATACTTTTGAAGGACTCCGTTTCCACAACCGTATACGGCAGCATCTCCAGGCTGATAAATTTGGCTATGTGCACGTTTAACGCTTGAGCGTGCGGGTGCGTGGCGGGGTACTTGCGCTTGCGCTCAAACACTTGCGCTAGCGACGGCTGGACGGTTCGCTGAGAGACATTGGTGGATGGGGCCGAGGACAGCGGAGGTGAGGGTGTGGGTGCAGGCCAGGAGACGGTAGTGCCTGTGTCCTCAGAGCGGGGTTGGATCTCAGTGGCAGGTTGGGGCACAGGGGGAGAGGCAGCGGTGCAAACCGGAGGCGGTGAACGGCCTTCGTCCCACCTTGTGGGGTGCTTGGCCATCATATGTCTGCGCATGCTGGTGGTGGTGGCTCCCCGGCTGATCTTGGCGCGACAAAGGTTGCACACCACTGTTCGTCGGTCGTCTGCACTCTTAGTGAAAAACTGCCAGACCTTTGAGCACCTCGGCCTCTGCAGGGTGGCATGGCGTGAGGGGGCGCTTTGGAAAACAGTTGGTGGATTATTCGGTCTGGCCCTGCCTCTACCCCTGGACACCGCACTGCCTCTTGCAACCTGCCCTGCTGCTGCCCTTGCCTCCCCCTCTGAAGACCTGTCCTCAGTAGGCGTAGCAAACCAGGTAGGGTCAATCACCTCATCGTCCTGCTGCTCTTCCTCCGAATCCTCTGTGCGCTCCTCCCTCGGACTTACTGCCCTTACTACTACCTCACTGATAGACAACTGTGTCTCATCGTCATCGTCCTCCTCACCCACTGAAAGGTCTTGAGACAGTTGCCGGAAGTCCCCAGCCTCATCCCCCAGACCCCGGGAACTTTCAAAAGGTTGGGCATCGGTCACGACAAACTCCTCCAGTGGGAGAGGATTCGGAACCATTGCTGCTCATTCTGGGCAGGGGCCCGGGAACAATTCCTGGGAGCCTGCCTGCTCCTCAGAATGTGTCATTGTAATGGAGTGAGGAGGCTGGGAGGAAGGAGGAGCAGCAGCCAGAGGATTCAGAGTTGCAGCAGTGGACGGCGCAGAACTCTGGGTGGACGATAGATTGCTGGAAGCACTTTCTGCCATCCACGACAGGACCTGCTCACACTGCTCATTTTCTAATAAAGGTCTACCGTGTGGACCCCTTAATTGTGAGATGAATGTGGGGACGCCAGAAACGTGCCTCTCTCCTAATCCCGCAGCAGTCGGCTGCGATACACCTGGATCAGGAGCTCGGCCTGTGCCCACACCCTGACTTGGGCCTCCGCGTCCTCGCCCGCGTCCACGTCCTCTAGGCCTACCACTACCCCTCAGCATGCTGTATTACCAGTAATGCAGAAACAGAACGCTGTAATTAAATGTGCCGCTTATTGGCCTGTGGTCGGAGGCAGACTTCGCTTATGGAACGCCAGGAAATAATTTTGCGCAAGCCTGCTGTAACACTTAGCTGGCTGCGTATGAATTTGGAGAACTACTACACTCAGCACAGACCCAGAACACTGAGGACACTCACAGGCAGCCCAAATAGATTTTTTCCCACAAATTTTTTTGCAAAGGCCCACTGCCTATATTCAATCAATAATATGTCTTCTGTCCCTGCCTAAGCACTTCTGACCCTATGGTATGTCACAGAACTGCAGAGTGTTGCACGGTGAACTGCAACACAGCGGTGATTTCACAGCCCAGACAGAGCCAGGAAATAATTTTGCGCAAGCCTGCTGTAACACTTAGCTGGCTGCGTATGAATTTGGAGAACTACTACACCCAGCACAGACCCAGAACACTGAGGACACTCACAGGCAGCCCAAATAGATTTTTTCCCACAAATTGTTTTGCAAAGGCCCACTGCCTATATTCAATCAATAATATGTCTTCTGTCCCTGCCTAAGCACTTCTGGCCCTAGGGTATGTCACAGAACTGCAGAGTGTTGCACTGTGAACTGCAACACAGCGGTGATTTCAGAGCCCAGACAGAGCCAGGAAATAATTTTGCGCAAGCCTGTTGTAACACTTAGCTGGCTGCGTATGAATTTGGAGAACTACGACACTCAGCACAGACCCAGAACACTGAGGACACTCACAGGCAGCCCAAATAGATTTTCTCCCACAAATTTTTTTGCAAAGGCCCACTGCCTATATTCAATCAATAATATGTCTTCTGTCCCTGCCTAAGCACTTCTGACCCTATGGTATGTCACAGAACTGCAGAGTGTTGCACGGTGAACTGCAACACAGCGGTGATTTCAGAGCCCAGACAGAGCCAGGAAATAATTTTGCGCAAGCCTGCTGTAACACTTAGCTGGCTGCGTATGAATTTGGAGAACTACTACACCCAGCACAGACCCAGAACACTGAGGACACTCACAGGCAGCCCAAATAGATTTTTTCCCACAAATTTTTTTGCAAAGGCCCACTGCCTATATTCAATCAATAATATGTCTTCTGTCCCTGCCTAAGCACTTCTGGCCCTAGGGTATGTCACAGAACTGCAGAGTGTTGCACTGTGAACTGCAACACAGCGGTGATTTCAGAGCCCAGACAGAGCCAGGAAATAATTTTGCGCAAGCCTGTTGTAACACTTAGCTGGCTGCGTATGAATTTGGAGAACTACTACACTCAGCACAGACCCAGAACACTGAGGACACTCACAGGCAGCCCAAATAGATTTTCTCCCACAAATTTTTTTGCAAAGGCCCACTGCCTATATTCAATCAATAATATGTCTTCTGTCCCTGCCTAAGCACTTCTGACCCTATGGTATGTCACAGAACTGCAGAGTGTTGCACGGTGAACTGCAACACAGCGGTGATTTCAGAGCCCAGACAGAGCCAGGAAATAATTTTGCGCAAGCCTGCTGTAACACTTAGCTGGCTGCGTATGAATTTGGAGAACTACTACACCCAGCACAGACCCAGAACACTGAGGACACTCACAGGCAGCCCAAATAGATTTTTTCCCACAAATTTTTTTGCAAAGGCCCACTGCCTATATTCAATCAATAATATGTCTTCTGTCCCTGCCTAAGCACTTCTGACCCTATGGTATGTCACAGAACTGCAGAGTGTTGCACGGTGAACTGCAACACAGCGGTGATTTCACAGCCCAGACAGAGCCAGGAAATAATTTTGCGCAAGCCTGCTGTAACACTTAGCTGGCTGCGTATGAATTTGGAGAACTACTACACCCAGCACAGACCCAGAACACTGAGGACACTCACAGGCAGCCCAAATAGATTTTTTCCCACAAATTGTTTTGCAAAGGCCCACTGCCTATATTCAATCAATAATATGTCTTCTGTCCCTGCCTAAGCACTTCTGGCCCTAGGGTATGTCACAGAACTGCAGAGTGTTGCACTGTGAACTGCAACACAGCGGTGATTTCAGAGCCCAGACAGAGCCAGGAAATAATTTTGCGCAAGCCTGTTGTAACACTTAGCTGGCTGCGTATGAATTTGGAGAACTACGACACTCAGCACAGACCCAGAACACTGAGGACACTCACAGGCAGCCCAAATAGATTTTCTCCCACAAATTTTTTTGCAAAGGCCCACTGCCTATATTCAATCAATAATAGGTCTTCTGTCCCTGCCTAAGCACTTCTGGCCCTAGGGTATGTCACAGAACTGCAGAGTGTTGCACTGTGAACTGCAACACAGCGGTGGTTTCACAGCCCAGACAGAGCCAGGAAATAATTTTGCAGGCCCACTGCCTATATTCAATCAATAATATGTCTTCTGTCCCTGCCTAAGCACTTCTGGCCATGGAGTATTACTGCAGGGCGCAATGCTCTGCACGGCCGATATACCAAAAAAAAAAAAAAGTGCAACACTGCAAAAAGCAGCCTCCACAGTACTGCACACGGTTAGATGTGGCCCTAAGAAGGACCGTTGGGGTTCTTGAAGCCTAAAATACTCCTAACGCTCTCCCTATAGCAGCTCCAACAAGATAGCACTGTCCCTGATCTCTGTCAGAATGCATCTGTGGCGAGCCACGGGAGGGGCCGATTTTTATACTCGGGTGACACCTGATCTCGCCAGCCACTCACTGCAGGGGGGTGGTATAGGGCTTGAACGTCGCAGGGGGAAGTTGTAATGCCTTCCCTGTCTTTCAATTGGCCAGAAAAGCGCGCTATCGTCTCAGAGATGAAAGTGAAAGTAACCCGAACATCGCGTGGTACTCGTTACGAGTAACGAGCATCTCGAACACGCTAATACTCGAACGAGTATCAAGCTCGGACGAGTACGTTCGCTCATCTCTACCCACTACCTAATGACAGGTAACTGAAAAAGCTGCATAAGTAGCAATAATTAAAGTAACATAGTAACAAAGTTCGTAAGGCTGAATGAAGACAATGTCCATCTAGTCCAGCCTGTCTAGCCTCCTGTTTTGTTGATCCAGAGGAAGGCAAAAAAAACCAAGAGCAGAAGCCAATAGCCCTTTTGGGGAAAAAATTCCTTCCCGACTCCCTAATGGCAATCAGACTGTTCCCTGGATCAACCCCTAATAGTTCCTACCAGCCTGTATACCCGGATTAACAAATAAACTTAGATTTATAGCTTATAATATCCTTCCTCTCCAGAAAGACATCAAGTCCCCTTTTAAACTCCTCTAAGGATTTTGCCCTCACTACGTCCTCAGGCAGAGAGTTCCACAGTCTAGCTGCTCTAACAGTAAAGAATCCCTTTCTATGTTGGTGATGAAACCTGCTTTCCTCTAAACGTAGCGGATGCCCTCTTGTTACCGTTGCAGTCCTGGGTATAAACAGATCCTGGGAGAGATCCTTGTATTGTCCCCTCATGTACTTATACATGGTTATTTGGTCGCCTCTTAACCTTCTTTTTTCTAGAGTAAATAGTCCCAATTTGGATAGCCTCTCTGGGTATTCCAGTCCCGTCATTCCATGTATTAGTTTAGTTGCCCTTCTTTGAGCCGCCTCCAATACCGTAACATCTTTCCTGAGCACCGGTGACCAGAACTGTACGCAGTATTCCATGTGAGGCCTGACAAGTGCCTTATATAATGGAAGGATAATATTCTCGTCCTTCGCCCCTATACCTCTTTTAATGCATCCCAAAACTTTATTTGCCTTTGCAGCAGCTGATGGGCATTGGTTACTCCAGTTTAGTCTATAGTCCACTAGTACCCCCAGGTCTTTTTCCATATCACTTTTCCCTAGCGGTACTCCATTAAGTGAATATTGGTAACATCCATTCTTGCTGCCCATGTGCATAACCTTACATTTGTCAACATTGAACTTCATTTGCCATTTTTCTGCCCAAGCCCCCAGCTTATCTAGGTCAGTTTGTAGCCATACATTAATTGTGTGCATTAATTATTTTGTATAATTTTGTGTCATCTGCAAATATTGAAATTTTGCTGTGCAGCCCCTCTATCAGGTCGTTGATAAATATATTGAACAGAATGGGGCCCAATACTGAACCTTGTGGCACCCCACTAGTGACTGTGGCCCAATCGGAGTATGAGCCATTTATTACCACCCTCTGCTTTCCATCATTGAGCCAATTTTTAACCCAATTACACATGTTTTCACCCAATCCAAGCTGTCTCATTTTGTATATTAGCCTATTATGTGGCACGGTGTCAAACGCTTTAGAGAAGTCCAGATATACGAGATCAATAGACTCTCCCAGGTCCAGCTTAGAGCTTACTTCATCGTAGAAACTGATCAGATTTGTCTGACATGAGCGACCCTTCATGAATCCATGCTGGTGAGGAGTTATTCCCTTGTTCTCCTTGAGGTGCTCATCGATGGCGTCTCTCAGAATCCCCTCGAAAATTTTTCCCGTTACTGAAGTGAAACTTGCCGGCCTGTAGTTGCCAGGCTCACTTTTGGTCCCCTTTTTATAAATTGGAACCACGTTGGCAATGCGCCAATCCAATGGTACAACACCGGTCATGATAGTGTCTAGAAATATTAGGTATAGCGGCCTAGCTAACTCATCACTTAGTTCCCTTAGTATCCTTGGGTGTATTCCATCTGGGCCTGGCGATTTATCGATTTTAATCTTCTTTAACCTGTTCCGCACTTCCTCCTGCGTTAGGTATGACATATTTTGCGAGGGGTTTATTTTATTCCCCTGTCTCTCGTGTGGCATTTCCTTTTTGTTTGTGAATACACTTGAAAAGAAACTATTTAATAGATTTGCCTTCCCTCCATCATCTTCAAAGATTTCCCCTGCATTATTTGTTAAAGGGCCAGTGCTCTCCCTGCAAATCCTTTTGCTGTTAATATAGTAGAAAAATAGTTCCGGGTTGTTTTTGCTGTTTTTGGCGATCAGTATTTCCGCCTCCTCCTTGGCAATTTTGATCTTATCTTTGCATATTTCATTTTTTTTCCCTGTACGATTTTAGCGCTTCTTCGCTGCCTTGTTGCTTTAGTAGTTTGAACGCTTTCTTTTTTTTCGTTTATTGCCCCTCTTACTGTCTTGTCGAGCCACATTGGTTTCCTTTTGGTTGAGATTCTTTTATTTTTAAAGGGAATGAACTGTTCACATGAAGTGATTAGGATCCTTTTGAACTTTTCCCATTTGTCCTCCATACTGGCATTTTTGAGGATGTTGTCCCATTTAATGTTACCTATAGTAGTTCTAAGCTGATCAAATTTTGCTTTACTAAAGTTTAGTTTGTTTGTCGCTCCCTGATAAGGCCTGATTGTACCCCTGTAAATTCGCCGCCCAATCACACTTATCATCGAGCCATGTTTCCGTTATTCCAACTATATCATAACTCTCATCAGTCATTCTTGCTTCAAGCTCGCCCACTTTACTGATCAGACTTCGTGCATTTGTGGTCATACAATTGATATAGTTATTTTTGTTTTTAAAATTCGTTTTGTTGCTATTCGTACTAATGGCTGACCTCACATTTCTAACTGTACTCACCCCCCCCCCCCCACTCGAACCCAATTCCCATTTCTTTGACCCAGGTCGCTATCTACACTGGCTACCCCACTATTTCTCATTTTTCCCTCCCCCCCAGTCCCTAGTTTAAACACTCCTCCAGCCTTCTAGCCATCTTCCCCCCCAGCACAGCTGCACCCTCCCCATTAGGATGCAGCCCATCCCTACGGTAGAGCCTGTAACCGACAGCAAAGTCAGCCCAGTTCTCCAGGAACGCAAATCCCTCCTTCTTACACCAACTCCGGAGCCACTTGTTTACCTCCCTAAGATCCTGCTGCCTTTCTAGTGTGGCTTTAGGTGCAGGTAGTATTTCCGAGAAAACTACCCTGGAGGTTCGCGCCCTAAGCTTGGACCCTAGGTCCCTGAAATCCTTTTTGAGGGCCCTCCATTGACCTCTAATTTGTTCATTGGTGCCAACGAGCACCATGACCACTGGATCCTCACCAGCCCCTCCCAGTAATCTGTCAATCCGATCCGCGATGTGTCGAACTCGAGCGCCAGGAAGCCACCACACCGTTCAACGATCCCGGTCTTTATGGCAGATTGCCCTCTCTGTCCCCCTAATAATTGAGTCCCCCACCACTAGGACCTGTCTAGCCTGCCCTACGCTCCCCGTCCCCTTGTCACCGGAGCAGTCATCCCCCTGGCGTTCAGAGGGCGTGTAGTGCTGCAGCGGTGCTGGCTCTGTAATGGCATCCCCCTCATCTGCCAATCTTGCAAACTTGTTGGGTTGTCCCAGTTCAGGACTAGCCTCCCTGGTTCTCTTCCCTCTATCCCTCCTTCTTTCTGTCACCTAGCTTCTTGCCTGCTCCCCCTGCTCTCTGTACTACCATCCGCCCCCGCCTCTACCCCAGCGAGTGCCTGCTCAGTGAGCACCAAACTCCTTTCCATGATGTCAATGGCTCTCAGTGTTGCCAGTTGCCCATTTAGATCCAGGATTTGGGCTTCTAAATGTGCGACATGCACGCATCTTGCGCAACAGTATGCACCCTTGATCGGCTACATACCGCATACATTGCACAAGTAGCACACTGGATGGCATTGCCAGGCATGGAGCTCATCCTAATGGGGATCTACAATTTACTTGTGGAAGTGGTGAAGATAGACTTGTTCACACTCCGCTCACACGCTGTAGCCTATGTGCAACCACTCACACGCTGCCACTCACCTAGTAGTAATAGATAATAGAGCTCACACAGTAGTGCTAGATAGTAGAAAGCCAATAACTTTTTATTCTTTACAAAAAGATACAGTGCAGGAAATTTATTATGACTGACAATTCAAATACTGGTCTTTTTTTTTATACCTGTCAGCATACCATGCACCTAGTGTAGGAATAGGTGTATGCCTCTTCACATATTGGGTGCATCTCAGGCAGTCCCTGAACCTAAACAGAAAACTATGCCAGTTAGAAGTGAGAGTAAATTTCTTGAATACTTAGGCCTCATGTCCACGGGCAAAATAGGATTTAGAATCCACAGCGGATCACCCGCATGCGGATCCGCATCCCATAGGGATGCATTGACCACCCACGGGTAGATAAATACCCGCGGATGGTCAATAAAAGGGAATTTTAAAAAAATGGAGCATGAAAAAATCTGGACATGCTCCATTTTCGTGCGGGTCTCCCGCGGGGACGGCTCCCACAGGCTTCTATTGAAGCCTATGGAAGCCGTCCGGATCCGCGGGAGACCAAAATCAGAATATACTCACCTGCTCCGGATCTTCCCTTCTTCGCGGCTTCATCTTCTCTCCGCCGCGGCTGGATCTTTCTTCTTCCGGCCGGCGCATGCGCGCGGCATGCAGCCGACGTGCCGTGCACATCCGCCGTGCCGAAGGAGGAAGATCCGGCCGCGACGGAGAGAAGATGAAGCCGCGACGAAGGGAAGATCCGGAGCGTGCGAGAGGTGAGTTAATTCTTCTTTTCAGCGCTCATGTCCGCGGGGCAGGAGGGACCCGCTACGGATTCTCCATGGAGAATCCGTAGCGGGCCTGATTTTTCCAGTGGACATGAGGCCTTAAGGCCAGTTTCTGACATGAGCACTAAAGTAAGCATAGTCGATGCAGGGGATGCGGTTGCTCCCGGGCCCAGGAGCCTTAGGCGGCCCATAAGGCCTTTCTTCTCCATATAGGGAGCCCAGTACTATGAATAAAGCAGTATAGTTGGGGGCCCTGTTACAGGTTTTGCATTGGGGCCCAGGTGCTTCAAGTGACGCCTCTGGACATGAGTTATATATACATGCGTTGGTCCTTTTTCAGGAAAGTGACATGGTGCGGTGTAGCTATCAAAAAGCCTAAATTATAGTAGAAGCAGAGCTTGCGCCAAATTTTGCGACTTTTATATGCCAAAAAGCATTTCATAAATGTCTCCCAATGTTCTTATACCTGAGTGGACCCCCTCAAACTCTGGCAGCTACTGTGTTTATAGTTATGCCTATGGTTCCTGTTCTACACAAATACTGGTTCAGAATACTGACTGAAATGAAAGTCTGAAAGTTGAAAGTAGCCTAACAATTATGAAGGAAAGCACAACAATTCTCCACTAGAGGGTACTGCAGCTTATATAGTTGAACTGCACAACTGTATAAAGATGCAGAATCACAGCACAGAAATGGAGCTTAGGGTAGAATGCTTCTTTCTAATGCTGTAGATTTAAAAGACTGATATTAGATGTATAAGGGTTTGAACTGGAGCTTCAGTAATCAATGATGCTCTTCAATCTTTTATACCATATGCCAGAATGAAACTTGAAAAGGAACAGGTGGGAGAAAGCAAAGAAGATCATGACTTCAATATAATAACCCTCTGACATAAAATTTCTTATAATTGGTTATTCTGCTGGGTTTATGGAATCCCAGTCCAAAATTGCTCACTAAATTATAGTTTTTAAAGGGAACTTGTCAGGAGATTTGCGTATGAAATCCCGACAAGCATCCACATTACAGACAGCTATGGTTTATAAAGAAATGCAGTGGCATTTCAGAGAAAACAGCTGAAAAGGAGCAGGGGATGGACAGAAGAGTCATTGGGGGGCAACTCCCCGCCAGATTCTTACTGTCCAGCTTGGCTAAATTGACAGGCATCTCTATACAAATGTCCACAATCTGAGCAGCATAAATTCCCCATAAGAATAATAAGGGAGCAACAAATGCAATACATATCCAGGGTGTGACTGTTTATAAGACAAAGCCTGTTTGCACCTTAAGGCCTCGATCACACAGGCGACACTGCATCGCTGCAAGAAAATCGCAGCGATATCGCATCGCTGGCCCGTGCGACATCGCTGCGGTTTCTCACTGTGATACAAAGTCGCTCAACTTTGTAGCACCACATGCAAGGACTTATACGGGGGGTGGCTTGAAATATAAGCCCTACCCGGAAAATAAGCCGTAGCTGAAGAATAAAATGGAAAAAGAAGTATATATCGCCTAGAAGTGCTGGCCGTGATTCTGCTGCAGCTTCTCCCCGGGTCACCAGCACTGGTCGTCTTCTTCTCTTCTGGCTGGGGATTGAAAAATCCCCGCCTCCTGGAAGCACTGGCTGTTACACTTAGCCCATCACAGCCAGCACTCGAGGAATGGCTGTGATTGGTTCATCGAGCGCTGGCTGTAATTGGCTAAGCGTCAGCCAGTCACAGCCAGCGCTTCCAAGAGGCGGGGATTTTTCAATCCCCAGCCAGAAGATGATGAAGAGAAACAGTGCTGGGACCTGGGGAGAAGCTGCGGCCGGACTGACAGCGCTTCTTAGGCAATGTATACTGCTTTTTTTACTTTTCCCCTGCTACCAAAGTTGCATTGCACCACACGAAAATCGAGTTTTCGCGTGATGCGATGCAACAGAGAGGAAGGCTCCATAGGGAAACATGGGCTGCAAAATCTCATGAGTCGTTGGCATATCGCCGGCCCCGCGAGGTTTATGTGTTTGGTGGTTGCATGCTACAAAACATCACATGTGTGAAGTAACCCGTAGGAAAGCATGGGCTTCACATACATGCAATTTTTAGCATTTTCAATTTTTATTCATCGTCGCATTCCTAGAGATACAACTTTTTAATTTTTCTGTCAACATAGCCATATGTGGGTTTGTTTATTATAGGACCAGTTGTATTTTTTAATGCAATCATATGATTATGTCAATGCCAAATTGATATAGTTTTTCTTTCTTTGCAACTTTTTCAGTCTTTGTTGTTTTTTTAATTTTTATTACAGCATTCAACCTTTTTTTTGTCAATGGTGCAGTGTAAGGTTTTTTCTTTTTTTTCACGAGATGAGTTGTACTTTAACCCCTTAATGACATGGCCTATTTTGGGCTTGAGGATGCAACGATTTTTGGCGGATTTTCATCTCCATTTTTCAAAAGTCATACGTTTTTTATTTTTCCGTCTATGCGGCCGTATAAGGGCTTGCTTTTTGCGTGGCGAACTGTAGTTTTTGATGGTGCCATTTTTGGGTATATAGATTATATTGTAAAACTTTAATTTTTTTTAAGATAACAGGGAGAGAAAACGCATCAATTCTGTCATAGATTTTTTTTTACAGCGTTAATTATGCAGCATAAATTACACAATACATTTTTTCTGCGGGCCGGTACGATTACAACGATACCAAAATTCTTACATTTTTTTTTTAGGTTTTTTTCACTTTTCTGCAATAAAACCCTTTTTTTGGAAATCTTTTTTTTTTCTAAATCGCTGCATTCAAAGTCCTGTAACTTTTATTTTTCCATGGACGGAGCTCTATGAGAGCTTATTTTTTGCAAGAGGAGCTGTAGTTTTTATTGGTACCATTTTGGGGTACATACGGATTTTTTGATCACTTTTATTGCGTTTTGAGGGAGGCAAAACGCTAAAAATTAGCGTTTTTTCACGCTTTCTTACGTGCGGAGTCAAAAGCATGTGCAACATATTGTACGCATCGTTATGGAAGCAACAATACCAAATATGTGGGATTTTTACCTTTTTTTATGCCAATATGACAAAAAGCACAAAGGGTTTTTTTAACATTTTTTTTACATTTTTCTTTTTTTGTACATTTTTATTTATTTTTTTTCCCACTGTTTGTGTCCCTCTGAGGGACTTGCAGCACAGCCCTGATCGCTGTGTTAAGGTATGGCAGGGCTATACAGCGATCACAGACTATGGCAATACAGGACGCCAGATATCTGGCGTCCTGTTGCCATAATAACCAGCCGGGCCATAGCAACCAGCGGCAGGGAAGGGGTTAACAGCGGGGGGCGCATCTCCGATGCACCCTAGCTGTTGCAGCGGGAGGCCGGCTATGACTGGCAGCCGGCTCCCGCTGCGGGATAACGCGAGATCACTTATGATCTCGCACTATCCCAAGGACGTAAGTTTACGCCCTGTTGCGGGAAGGGGTTAACCATTTGTTGATCCATGTGACGTTTTGATCACTTTCTATTGTTTTTTGCAGAAGAGATGGGCAAAATTAGCAATTTTTGCCATTTTTTTTGTATTTTTTTTCATGGAGTACACTGTGCGGGTTAAATAATGTACTAACTTTTTTCTATCAGTTATTACGAATGCAGTGATGCCAGATGTGTGATTTTTTTTTACATAGTAAAAGAGGGGTTTGACTTTTTGTTTTATTATATTTTTAACTTTTATTTATACTTTTAACTTTTTATTTTTGTCCTGCTAGGAGATTTGAATATCACCACATTTGATCATTCTTCTAATACAATACTATACTTTAGTACAGCAGTGTATTATAAAGCCTATGGATTGCGCCGATCGCAAAAAAGTAAACAAAAATGTGTAAAAAGTAAAGATTCAGCTGCACTCACGCTGCTTGTTCCCGGTGTCCCCCGGAGAGCGGGTCCTCCCGGACCCGCCGGCGGTCTTCTGCGCATGAGCGCCAGACGATGACGTCAGGCGCATGCGCAGAAGCCCGGGGGCAAATTTGAAATCTCCTGGCTCCCGGCTCCTGAAGGTAGCCGGGAACCAGGAGGTGTTACCAGGGATCGCTGTGAGCGGTCCCCGGGCACGCGATCGCCGCTATCCATTGGATAGTGCCGATCGCGAAAAAGTTTTAAAAAAGTTAAAAAAAAAGTCAGTTTCACCTCCCCTCATGGATCGGATCCATGAGGGAAGGTGAAAATACTCACCTAAGTCCTCCCTGATGTCCCGGGACCCGAATCCCCGTCTGCGCATGCGCGCCCGATGATTGACATCGGGCTCGTGCGCAGACGGGCTCGAGCCCCGGGAAATTTAAAATCCCTCTACTCTTGGCTGCCATGTGTAGCCCGGAGCAGAGAGGTTTTACTGGGGACATGATCACTGTTATCCAATGGATAGCAGTGATCATGTAAAGTAAAAAAAAAAGTTTAAAAAAACTTAAAAAAGCTTGAGTTTCATCTCCCCTCAGGGATCATATCCGTGAGGTAGGATGAAATGACGTACCTAAGGCCCGCGGATTTATCCGCGGACCTTACCCCAGCTTCTGCACACGCGCCCGTCGCCAAAATGGCGGACGCATACACAAAAGCTGTGGATTGCCAGGATAATTTAAAATCTCCCTGCTCCTGGCTACAAAACTTAGCCGAGAGCCTGGAGATTTCACGGGGGGCCGCGGTGAGCGGTTCCTCGTCACGTGTTCGCCGTTATCCAATGGATAATGGCGATCACGTAAAAGTAAAAAAAAGGTGAAGCTTCATCTCCCCTCACCGATGCGATCAGTGAGAGGAGATAAAACTTTTTACCGGAGGCCTCCGTATTTGCACCCCGACGCGATCTTCTCCCGTGAACTTTCCCGGATCCTGCGCATGCGACCGCCGGCAAAACACCGGACACATGCGCAGGAGTTGGGGAGCCCAGGAAATTAAAAATTCCCTTGCTCCCAGCGACCAACGGTCGCCGAGAGCCTGGAGCAGTGACGGGTGGCCTCGTTGAGCGGTCCCCGGTCACGTGATAAAAAGGTAGCGATCTACCTTAGGCCGGTCTCACATGACCGGATAGGAATTACGGATTCCGCATGCGTCTGATCCGCGGTAATACGCAGATGAAGCGCATTGGATTACACAATTCTGCTCACATTAGCGGGTTGGAATTGTGTAATCCACTCGCAGAAAAGAGAACGCAGCAGGTTCTATTTTACCGCGGATATCTGCAACATAGAGCCCATTGTGTTCCATTGTCACGGATATACCCACTGCCCATACGCAACTACATTGTAAACGGGCTGTGGGTACCCGCATCATTGCTAAACGACGGTGCGGGAAATACAAACAAAAAAAAAGTACTGCGAATGACCGCCTGTGTGAGTAGGCAGTTATGCGCAGTACATTACGTGGCCGTACGCAGGGTCACAGACGGGCTCACAGATGGGATCCGCTGCGGGCCTCCGCAAGCGAATTTCACCTACGGCTGCGTGAGCCCGGCGTTATTCAGACCGCTACCTGTAATACGTAATTTACAAGAAGCCCCGGGAACGCTCACCTTCATGCAGTTCCAGGAGCACCTTGTTGAGCATCTTCTGTGCGAGACCGCCGCACCTCATCAAGCTTACGGAGCCTCACAGAGCGCCACTTTTTACACCCCATACCCACCACTGAGTTCACGAAATACCCCCAAAAAAACATGAGGAGAGGGGAGGAGATACCCGGTTTTATTGCCCCGTGTACCCATCCCAACCAGCCTCCGTAATTACCCCTGTCTTCGGAAATACCACACAGTTTACATTATTACTTTTATCTAAGATTTGGGGAACGCCGAAAATGGCGCGGAGTGTGTGGGGAGGGGATATTTTTAGGGAGTCAATTTTTATTCCGTACAAATGAACAATGGGGCCTGGGATTTATTCAGTTGTGCCCTGCAATCCAACGGGTGTTCCCTCCATTATGGGCCTAACCATGTGTTCTATAAGTAGATTAGGGCCACAATGGGTATGTTTTTGAACACGGGACAAACGGGGGGATCCATTTTGGGTTGAAAGTCTTCATTCCTATGTACACTGTACAAAAAAAAACAGATTTAAATTGACAAAATTGCCAAAAAAATGAAAATCGTAATTTTTTCCTTCTGCTTTGCTTAGATTTATTCAAATACTGTGGGGTCAAAATACGCAGTACACCCCTAGATGAATTTGTTAAGGGGTCTAGTTTTTAAAATGGGGTCATTTGAGGGGGTTCTTTATCGTTTTGGACGGTCAATGGCTCTACAAGTGGGCAATGGGGCCTGGAATTTATTCCGTTGTACCCTGAAATCAAACGGGTGCTCCTTCCATTATAGGCCTAGCCATGTGTCCTTTAAGTAGATTAGGGCCACAAGGGGTATGTATCTGAACACAGGACAAACAGGGGTATCCATTTTGGGGTGAAAGTCTTCATTCCTATGTACACTGTACAAAAAAAAACAGTTTTTAATTTGACACAACTGCCAAAAAAATGAAAATTGTAATTTTTTTCCTACTGGTTTGCTTAGATTTATTCAAAAATTGTAGGGTAAAAATACACAGTACACCCCTAGATTAATTCGTTAAGGGGTCTAGTTTTCAAAATGGGGTCATTTGTGGGGGTCGTTTTGGCCGCTCAAGGGCTCTACAAGTGGGCAATGGGGCCTAAATCACTTTCATGCTAAATTTCTGTTCTGAAAGCCACCGACTACTTCTTTCATTTTGGGCCCCGTTGTGCATCCAGACAAAAGATTAGGGCCACAATGGCTATGTCTCTGAACACGGGACAAACAGGGGTATCCATTTAGGGGTGCAAGTCTTCATTCATGTGTGTGCTGTACAAAAAAAACTGTTTTTAAAATGACAGAATTGCCAAAAAAACGAAAATCACATTTTTTTCCTTTTGCTTTGCTTGAATTCATTCAAAAACTGTGGGGTCAAAATGGGCAGTACACCCCTAGATAAAATCTTTAAGGGGTCTAGTTTTCAAAATGCGGTCACTTGTGGGGGTTCTCTTTGGTTTTGGCCGCTCAAGAGCTCTACAAAAGTGCTATGGGCCTAAAACGCCTTCAAGCAAAATTTATGTTCTGAAAGACACCGACTACTCCTTTCATTTTGGGCCCCGTTGTGCATCCAGACATAAGATTAGGGCCACAATGGGTATGTTTCTAAACACGGGAGAAAAGGGGGTATCCATTTTGGGGTGTAAATCCTCATTTTAATGGGCACTACAGGAAAAAAATATGTCTTTAAAATGACATATTTGCAAAACTATGAAATTTTATTTTTTCTCCTCTAAATTGAATTAATTCCTGAAAAAAACTGGTAGGGTCAATATACTCATGACACCCCTCAGTGAATACATTAAGGGGTGTAGTTTTTAAAATGGGGTCATTTGGGGGGCTATCTATTATTCTGACACTCATGAGCCTTTGCAAACTTGGCTTGGTGCAGGAAAACAAAGTGTTCCTCAAAATGCTGAAAAGTAATGTTAAATTTGTATGTCCTATAAATCGTTAAAAAAACACAAACGTTTTTCAAGTGTGCATTCAGAATAAAGTAAACAGATGGAAATATATATCTTATCAAAAATTTGTACAGTATGTTTGGACATATTTGAGATATTACAGTTGAAAATGTGAAAAAAATGACAATTTTTTTCAAAATTTTTCCAATATTGGGAGGCAGAAGGGAGAATGCGGAAAACACCGGACAGGTAAGCAGGTCCCTCCACTGTGCAGTGAGCACCTGCACCCTCCTGAACTCTGTAAGTTCAGGAGGGTGCAGGAAAATGTATTTTTTTCTCATCCATTCTCCCCAGCTCCGATTTATTTGGAGTTGGGGAGAATGAATGAGAAAAAATAATTGGATTGGAAAGGGTTAACCCTCAATGACGCGGCCTGTTTTGTCCATAAGGATGCACCGATATTTCGGAGACGTTCATTTCCGCTTTTCAAAAGCCATACCTTTTTTTTCCCCGTCAACATGGTCATATGAGGGCTTGGTTTTTTCATGGTGATCTGTAGTTTTTATTAATCTATCGTATAAAATTTGGAGGCCAGGGACCAAAAAAACCTCAATTTTTCCACAGTTTTTTTTTCTATACAGCATACACGACATGATAAATTCTTTCTGCAGTCTGGTAAAATTACAACAATACCAAAATTATATATATATTTTTTAGCTTTTTCCAGTTTCGCACAATAAAACCCCTTATCCTTGGAAACTTTTTTTTGTTTCGCTGCATTCAAAGTCCCATGACGTTTTGTTTTTTTTTCATTGACAAAACTCTGTGAGTGCTTGTTTTTGCATGACAAGCTGTTGTTTTTATTTGTTCCTTTTTGGGGTACATATGACTTTTTTGGAAGGAAACATGAACAAGAGAAGCATTTTAGCTCAGTTTTTTGTTGTTGAGTTTGTCGTGCAGGATAGAAACAGCATCCAATTTATGGAACAGATAGAATGATACCAAACGTGGGTTTTTACAATTTTTTTTTATTATATGAGGAGGTAAAATGCCTTGCAAGACATTTTTATTTTACTATTTTTATATGCTGCTTTTACCATTTTTATTTTTTCTCCAATTTTTATGTCTGTGTAGGGGACTTGAACCTGCGATCCAGATACTTATGTGCTATACAGTATATTTATTCATAGCAATCCTAGTCCATGGCAGACATGGACACCATTGTCTGGCATCCAGTTGGCATGGCAACCCATTGCCCTTCATGACTACATAGCAGATGGCCGATGACATCACAGAAGGAGCACTGTCCATCTGTGAACCCTTTAGGTGCCATGATCAACATTGTAAGAGGCATGTAAGAGGTTAGCAGCTTGGATCAGTATTCTCACCAGTCCTTGCTGTTTTAGCAGGAGGCTGGCTCCATATACAGATAGCCTAGGCTCAGTTTTAGAGCCTGTGTCATCCATAGGATAAAAGTTTATATCGATTTGTGGGAACCTTCTCCCAATTAGGATATAAATTTCCCTCCTAAACTAAGTTATGGCACTGTTAGGAAGGCCACAGGGAGCTAAGTGATGTATTTTTTTTTATTATACTCACTTGCTCACAGGTTCCTGGGCTGCCACCCATTGCAGTACAGCAATGTAACTTTACATTTATATGGGAGAGTGTGTACACGGCAATCTGAGAAGTCACACTACCATGTGGCGCGCAATCTTCGGGGAGTGACAGCACAGGAACTAGGGTGTGGGTATAAAAAATATATCACCCGGTTCCATGTCACTTCCCCTAACAGCACCATAATTTAGTTTATGGTGTTGTAGGCAGATGACAGGTTCCCTTTAATGTTGTTCAACATTTTTATAAATGATCTAGAGGAGGAAATTGAGAAGAAACTGCAGGGAAACCACAAAGCTAAGAGGAATGGCTAACTCTGGAGAAGAGAGAAAAAGGATTCAAAAAGATCTAGATAAACTTGAGCAGTGGGCGGCAACTAACAGAATGGTATTTAACAAGGAGAAAAGCAAAGTCGCATATCTGGACAAGAAAAATGAAAAAAGCACATACAGAATGGGAGGAATTGGGCTAAGCAGCAGCACATGTGAAAAAGACTTGGGTATACTAATAGATCACAGACTGAACATGATTCACAAGTGTGATGCAGTAGCAAAAAAGGCAAACACAATTCTGGGATGTATTAAGAGAAGCATAGAGTGAGGTAATTATACCCCTCTACTCTTCCTTAGTCATACCTAATGTGAAATACTGTGTCCAGTTCTGGGCACCCCAATTCAAAAAGACATAGACAAACTGGAGCAAGTTCAGAGAAGAGTTACCAAGATGGTGAGCGGTCTGCAAATCATGTCCTATGAGGAATCGTTAAAGGATCTGGGAGTGTTTAGCTTGCAAAAAAGAAGGCTGAGAGGAGACTTAATAGCTGCCTACAAATATCTGAAGGACTGTCACAGTGCAGAGGGATCAGCCCTATTCTTATTTGTACAAGGAAAGACTAGAAACAATGGGATGAAACTGAAAAGGAGGAGACACAAATTAGATACTAGATAAAACTTTCTGACAGTGAGGGTGATCAATGAGTAGAACAGGTTACCACGGGAGGTGGTGAGTTGTCCTTCAATGGAAGTCTTCAAAGAAAGGCAGGACAAATATCTGTCACGGATGATTTAATGAATCCTGCACTGAGCAGGGGGTTGGACCCGATTACCCAAGAGGTCCCTTCCAACTCTACTATTCTCTGATTCTTTTAAAGTAATTTGAAGGGATATGGTTAAAAACGGACTGTGCCATGTGCCAAAGAGTTAATTACATACAATGGAAAAAGTTCTTTGCCAATTTATAAAGGATACAGAAATGGACAGTTCACGTTGGACAGTTCAATTTCTTGTAAATTTAATGAGGACTGCAGATGTACAACAAAAAGGCAACATTTAGTTCTTAATTATAGATGAGCAAGTATACTCGCTAAAGGCAATTGCTCGAGTGAGCATTGCCTTTAGCGAGTATCTCCCCCGCTCGAGACTGCAGGTTCAGGTGCCGGCAGCGGGCACGGAGCTGCGGGGGAGAGCGGGGCGGAACGGAGGGGAAATCTCTCTCTCCCTCTCTCCCCCCCCCCCCCGCTCCCTCCTGCTGACAGCCGCTACTCACCGCTCCCCCGCTGCCGGCACCCGAACTTGCAGTCTCGAGCGGGGGAGATACTCGCTAAAGGCAATGCTCGCTCGAGCAATTGCCTTTAGCGAGTATACTCGCTCATCTCTCTTCTTAATTCTTAACTAACATTAGACAATTGTATATACATACGTACCATAATAGAATGTAAAGTGTAACACAGTTGTAAGCAAAGTAATGCTCTGTTAATATGCAGCCACAGCCATAACAGCCATATTAAACAGGGATGCTTAATGCAGGGCAGAAAAAACATGACACTAGACGATGCCTGTTATCAAAATGTTAAAAAGGCTCAGTGTGGCTGAAATGTATATTGCATTGCATTTTAAGGATTGGATTAATAAATATTGACTTTTATTCTCTTGAATATCTGTGCTGCATTGGATTTTGCTATATGTACTATTAGCACTGGGGCCAGAGACAAATATTTTTGCGTGTTTATATATATGTTTTTCACCCCATGAAAAAAAGCCTGCATGTGTAAAGTGAGTAGGTGTTGGCCATCTCTACGCAGCCAGTGCATTTCACCAGTGAGAATTTATTCACCTGTTATTCTTCCAATTTTAAATAGAAAGTAGAATAAACCCCTTTCTGAAACTACACTATGCCACACAAAAGCTGGTTGAAAAACCACAAAGTTCATTATTGTAAGTTGCATCTACATGACATGTATAATTAGGTCTCCTTCACAGATGCGTGTGGTGACAGCGTATTACGCATGTGGGTTTTGTGCATGTAATACGCTTTACCAATCTGCTGTAGGTTCCCATATTGCACTCATACACAGTACACGAAATATATGCGCAAGAAAAATTGCAGCATGTTTTATCTTGGCATGTATTACGTGTCCATAAACGCCTGGAGGGCATGGCTATTGGCGGTACGCAGCAAGTACACTATGTAATTGCATACTTAATGCATGACAATACAGTGAATTATGGCCATATGAGCTCGGCCTGCAGTGATTGCACAGATTCTAGTATATGTGACCATATGTTCTAAATATATAGAAAAATCCTTTAAATATACAAAAACCCTATCTGTATTTCTATAATTGCATATCCTGATTTAAATTAATGCTGTCCTTACCCTGTGAACCTTTTTAATAACATTAAACTATTTATTTCCCATTACTAGGACCTTTCAATCACCAGTTTCTGCAGAGATCGAAATGGTACCACTACTATGCAAACCAGCAGTCTCCTAGGCAACACATTTTAGGGAATAATAATTGTGTATATATAAATACATTCTGTATATATTTATTCATTTGTGCTATGCTATCGTGTCCTATACATTAGAGCTATATACATTTCAGAATATTCTCCTGTCAAATTTTGATATCCATAAAAATGATTTGTTGTTTGCATAAATTTCAATCTATGATTTGTTTTCACTATCTCTCACTAAAGTGAAATTGCTGAAAAAAATATAACATATGGGGCAGTTTTATAAAAACTGTTTAAAAAATTGTCTTTATTGCTGATAACAGCCAATCACAGCATAGCTGTCACGTCCGCGTAGAACAAGAGCGCCGTGCCCAGCACGGACGCAGGGTGGCGTTCACACCAATGCCAGAAGCACACACAATACAATGATAACCCAAACTACACCACTCCAGGCAAAGGTAAATGAAGAGACCTGTCCCTTACAACTCAGGAGAATGGGGACCCCTGCCTAAGAGCGGGATTGGCATCCTGTTAAGGACGGCCCAAAAGTCTTCACCTAGTACCTGACTATCTCTGATAAGGCACCTGGAGAGATGCAGAAAAAACTACAAAGAAACTGCTAAGAGTAACAAAAGGACAGATAACTAGTACTTAACTGAATGTAAAAGCTTTTACCCAGCTTTCTTATATTTAAGGACTGTGTAGTGATGGAGTCTGTCTAACTGGATTGGTGCATAGCCAATGGGATGCCGATATAAAAATGGCCAAACTATTCCTCTAACTAAACTGAATCAACAGTAGGAGAGAAAAGGAGGGGTAGGAATTTAAAGCCCTCCATACATGCTCATAGGTAGCACAGAAGGAACCACACTCACAGGTATGACTCTCAGATAGCATACCGATATGCAACATCCAGGTAAATAGCAGCCACCAGCCCCCTTACAATATGTTTAACCTGTGTCCTGCATGGTGATAGGGTGACAAGTCTGCTCTTACCATGGCCACCATGCTAAAACACCGTCACAACCGACAAGCCACGACAACAGTTTTCAATTTTCAAGAGCACTATAAGAAATGAAAGGCATAGTCATCATTGCAGACCATTGCCTTGAACATCTTCTGGAGTGCATGCTCAGCCATTCAGCATTCCTGGGTCACACTCAACTGAGCAGAAAATGTTCAGAGTGTTTCTTATATTTAAGGATTTTATAGTGATGGGATCTGTCCAACTGGATTGGTGTATAGGCAATGTGGTGCCGATATTCAAAAAGGGATGAGAGTTAAACTGGAAACTACAGTAAAGGCTTATTCCGACAAGCGTATATCGGCCAGGTTTTCACGGCCGGCCGATAAACGCGGTCTCTCCCTGCAGGGGGAGGAGGCGGGCTGGGCCGGGAGCAGTGCACTGAGCACTCGCCTCCGGTCTGCCCTCTCTCTGCCCCTCGCCACTATTTGCAATGGGAGGGGGCAGGACAGGCGGAACTTAGCTCTGCCCTGCCCCTCTTCTCCCATTGCAAACAGTGGCAAGGGGTGAAGAGGAGGCAGGAGCTCAGTGTCGGGCGTGAAAACCTGGCTGATATAAGCACATTGGTATAAGCCCTCAAAAGAGTTGTATAACTCCTGTGGCAAGGCAGTACACAGAATGGCCTGCAGAGGGCTATAAAGTAGGTACGGCATTCTGTGTGCTAATCAGCAGGGACAGCTGTATGGATGTGTCTGGAGGAGTTAAAACATCTAGACATACTGAACACTGGGGCTGCTGTTGCTGCCACACAAGGCTGGAAGCCACAATCCTGACGGGTTGAAGGCCTTTAGGATGACACCCTGCTTGTGTAACAAATGTAATGAACTTTATGTTTGAGGAACTAGGCCTGATATAGCTAGTGCAAGATAACCTGTGTTATTTACTGGCCAGACGTATTTATCATATATGTGTATACTGATATATGTGTGACTATAACAGTGTGAAGATGATGTTACTTTGATGTCTGTTATGTTACCAAAATTAATGGACTTCCTGAGTTTTACGTCAAATTCTGGCCTGGACGTAGGTTACTGAGGTGCGATCACCGATCTAGACGGAGGACGGATGACGTTCCCAACATAAATATTTGCAGATGTTACAAAAGAATTTTAAATAATTAACACAAGAGAAGACAGAATGCGGTTGCAAATGGATCTGGATAAACTGGGGAACTGGGCAGAAAAGTGGCAAATGAGCCTAAACACTGATTATGCCGATGGGTAGAGGAAATACATGTCACCATTAGACACTACATGGGAAAACACTGGGCAAAACTGACATAGAAAAGGACTTGGGGATTTTAGTTAACTGTAAGCTTAAAGGAGATGTCCCGAGGCAGCAAGTGGGTCTATACACTTCTGTATGGCCATAATAATGCACTTTGTAATGTACATTGTGCATTAATTATGAGCCATACAGAAGTTATAAAAAGTTTTATACTTACCTGCTCCGTTGCTGGCGTCCTCGTCTCCATGGAGCCGACTAATTTTTGGCCTCCGATGGCCAAATTAGCCGCGCTTGCGCAGTCCGGGTCTTCAGCTTTCTTCTATGGAGCCGCTCGTGCCAGAGAGCGGCTCCGTGTAGCTCCGCCCCGTCACGTGCCGATTCCAGCCAATCAGGAGGCTGGAATCGGCAGTGGACCGCACAGAAGAGCTGCGGTCCACGAAGGTAGAAGATCCCGGCGGCCATCTTCAGCGGTAAGTATTGAAGTCACCGGACCGCCGGGATTCAGGTAAGCGCTGTGCGGGTGGTTTTTTTAACCCCTGCATCGGGGTTGTCTCGCGCCGAACGGGGGGGGGGTTTAAAAAAAAAAAAAAACCGTTTCGGCGCGGGACATCTCCTTTAAGGGCTCCTGCCCACTTGCGTTTTTCTTGTGCGTTTTTTTTCGCACAATTGTCAATGGGACTTTCTAATGTTAAAAACGCATCGCACAAAAATTACAAAGCACCAACTTGCGGTGCGTTTTTAACATTAGAAAGTTCCACTGACAATTGTGTTAAAAAAAACGCAGCGATATCGTAGCCTTAAAAAAACGCAAGTGGGTGTGAACCCTAACTGAAGCAATCAGTATCAGGCAGCTGCTGCCAAGGCAAATAGGATCATGGGGTGCATCAAAAGAGGTCTAGGGGCACATGACAAGAACACTATTATTCCTCTTTACACGTCACTGGTCAGACCACATATGGAATATTGTGGACAGTTCTGGGCACCGGCACTCTAGAAGGACATATCAGAGCTTGAGCGGGTTCAAATGGTCAGACTGCAATACCCAGAGAGGTTATCAAAATTGGGGTGGTTTCCTTTAAAAAAAAGACACCTAATAGCTATGTATAAATATATCAGGAGACAATACAGAGATCTCTCACACAATCTATTTATACTAAGGACTGTGACTGTAACAAGGGGGCATCCTCTATATCTAGAGCAGTGTTTCAGTCCTCACGGACCCCCACAGGTCATGTTTTCAGGATTTTCTTAGTATTGCACAGGTGATGTAATTATTATCAGTGCCTCAGACATTGCCACAGGTGTGCTTACTATAGAATATCCTGCAAACATGACCCCTGGGGGTCCATGAGAAGTGGAGTTTGGGAAACACTGGTCTAGAAGAAAGAAGGTTTCTACACTGACAAAGAAGGGGGTTCTTTACTGTAAGAACAGTGAGACTATGGAACTCTCTGCCTGAGGATGTGGTGATGGCAAATTTGATAACAGAGTTTAAGAGGGACCTGGACGCCTTTTTTGAGCATTACAATATTACATATTATAGTCACTTATTACTGCAGAAGGGTCAATGATCCAGGGATTATTCCAATTGCCAAATTGGAGCCGGGAAGGATTTTTCTCCCTTAAATGGGGAAAATTGGCTTTTATCTCATTGGAGTTTTTTGCCTTCCTCTGGATCAACATTGGGGAGAAATGGGCTGAACTGGATGAATATATGTCTTTTTTCATCCTAGAGTTTGCTTGCTGTGCTTAATTGAAAAGCAAGGTTGAAGGCAGATCCCCAAAGTGGTGAAACCAAGTGCAAAAGCTATGGTCCAATGTACACGATAATTTACTTTTCTACCCCATTACAATCCAAAGAAAAGAGATAGTTGCAGCACACCAGAAAAAATAGGAGAAAATACTCACTAGAGCCACTGTATAGACTTGTTGATGCAACGCTGAAATTAGACGCAGACCCTTCGTCCAAATGGTATCCGAATCACCAAACAGTGCATCAGCAGCATCGGGGGTTTTTCAAGGAGATGAATGAACTGATGAGTTTAAAACTTCACCTTTATTTCGTCCCGCATAAAATAACAGCAACGTTTCGGCTGTACTCCTGACAGCCTTTGTCAAGCCAATGCATAAAAAATGGATACCTCTGCAGCCATTAAATATCCCATCACCAACATCAACACCCAATAAAAGTATCTAAAACTTTACAATCACGCCTAACAGTTTGTTACCTGTGAGCTGATTGGAGCCTTCTCGGACCGAGCAGCTGAATCCACTTTTCAGTATAATGTGCAGCACCCAATTCGGTATAGGTGTCATCATAATGCGCACCTAGATGGCACCTCCCCTAGGCAACGGCAACCTGTTGTCCGGTGATGTCCACTGGTCTTCACCATCAACGTAATGACGTCCGTATTGACGCGTCGCTCGCGTGACGTCATCACGTAGCGCCGACGGAGCGGTCCTCATCTCTGTTGATCCCTCCCCCTGTCAACTGTCTCTTGCTGCCAGGAGTTCTCTGACGCTTCCTTCTATCAGCGTTCTGACGTCAGACGTCAAGAACGTATACCGGCGTCTGGAACATCATGTGACCGGCGTGATGACGTCACGCGGCCCCGCCCACACCAATACATCATTTACCTTGTCTCCCTCTTCAAATAACGGGAGCCTACCTGTGTTGGAATGATGTCCCACACTAGAGACGCACCCCCTAGGAAACTATAATGTTATCTATAGCGTCTGATTTTTCATGATACCTAGAGGAATATATCATTACCTATACGTTTATATGAATTTATAGATATCTCGGGGGAGTAAGTATATAATTAAGATTAACACCTCTGTTATGGGTAGTTTGCATTATTACTACTCCATCTATAAAATGGCTCATCAGTAGAGCCAATCAGACATGTAATAATAAGAGTCGCTGTCCATAAGGATCAAATAAATGTTTTTTATTGCTTAATCATTAATCCATAGTGGTTGAAATTTAGTAAGTAATATGTCAAAAATGCAAAATGTAGAAAAAAGGTGTGGGACTAAAAAGGAAAGAAAAGAAAGGAAAAAAGGGAGGGAGGAAGAAAAGGGGAAAGAAGTCAAAGAGAATGTGAGAGAGGAAAAATGAAAATAAAAATAATAAACAAGGATCAAATAACCAAAGAGGGTACATCTACTGTTTAAGAAAATTTCTTTATATCATCATCAGAGAAAAATCCAACATAGGGATTTCCGGCCATGAGTGGAAGGACCAAAATGAGGGATGCAGCTGCCCGGTCACTTTAGGCGCAAAAACCTTAAAAACACAAATATACAATTAGATAACTTGACTTGATAGGTATCAACATAAAAGATGCCTTAGAGTATCCTCAGAATAATTGATATATATATTATGATTTCTGCTCATCTATACAAAAGTATCCCCTCTGATCATATTATTACTAAGCAATAAGTTACCTCGAGTAGCATCTACACGCATTCCTTTTGTCACCACATTCGGTCCTCGCAGTGGTGCAGTGAAAAATATACTGTATAAACATTGGCACATAGTGTCACATAGTCACCCTGAAATAATTGATTTTCAGCAACCACCACTGATGTCCTTTTGACGAGGCATGAATCTTAAAGATAAATTGGTACATACAAGTAAAGTGACTCCACAAATGATTCCCAGGGGAGATTGGCCCCACTAAGATCGGGGAATTTTCCTTGTTATAACTGCACCAGTTGTAATAATATGATCAGAGGGGATAGCTTCCAACACCCACAGACCGGTAAGACATACAAAATCAAAAGACATTACTCATGCCGCTCCACATTCATAGTTTACATCATTCAGTGCGCTTGTGGCATGTATTATGTGGGCGAGACTATTAATGAGATAAAAAAACGGATTTCAGCACACAAGAGTACCATCAGAACGTCCAAAAAAGACCTGCCCGTTCCGAAACATTTTTTGGAATGTGGTCATACCATCAGCCAACTAAGATATAGGGTCATCGATTCGGTTGAGCCCAATTTAAGGGGAGGGGACCGAGAGAGACGTCTCAAGTCTCTCGAAGCCAAGTGGATCTTCGAGTTAGGCACAATATACCCTAAAGGCCTCAACATCGATTATAATCCACTTTTGTATAGATGAGCAGAAATCATAATATATATCAATTATTCTGAGGATACTGTAAGGCATCTTTTATGTTGATACCTATCAAGTCAAGTTATCTAATTGTATATTTGTGTTTTTAAGGTTTTTGCGCCTAAAGTGACCGGGCAACTGCATCCCTCATTTTGGTCCTTCCACTCATGGCCGGAAATCCCTATGTTGGATGTTTCTCTGATGATGATATAAAGAAATGTACCCTCTTTGGTTATTTGATCCTTGTTTATTATTTTTATTTTCATTTTTCCTCTCTCATATTCTCTTTGACTTCTTTCCCCTTTTCTTCCTCCCTCCCTTTTTTCCTTTCTTTTCTTTCCTTTTTATTCCCACACCTTTTTTCTACATTTTGCATTTTTGACATATTACTTACTAAATTTCAACCACTATGGATTAATGATTAAGCAATAAAAAACATTTATTTGATCCTTATGGACAGCGACTCTTATTATTACATGTCTGATTGGCTCTACTGATGGGCCATTTTATAGATGGAGTAGTAATAATGCAAACTACCCATAACAGAGGTGTTAATCTTAATTATATACTTACTCCACCGAGATATCTATAAATTCATATAAACGTATAGGTAATGATATATTCCTCTAGGTATCATGAAAAATCAGACGCTATAGATAACATTATAGTTTACTAGGGGGTGCGTCTCTAGTGTGGGACATCATTCCAACACAGGTAGGCTCCCGTTATTTGAAGAGGGAGACAAGGTAAATGATGTATTGGTGTGGGCGGGGCCGCGTGACGTCACCACGCCGGTCACATGATGTTCCAGACGCCGGTATACGGCCTTGACGTCTGACGTCAGAACGCTGATAGAAGGAAGCATCAGAGAACTCCTGGCAACAAGAGACAGTTGCCAGGGGGAGGGATCAACAGAGATGAGGACCGCGCCGTCGGCGCTACGTGATGACGTCACGCGAGCGACGCGTTAATACAGATGTCATTACGTTGATGGTGAAGACCAGTGGACATCACCGGACAACAGGTTGCCGTTGCCTAGGGGAGGTGCCATCTAGGTGCGCATTATGATGACACCTATACCGAATTGGGTGCTGCACATTATACTGAAAAGTGGATTCAGCTGCTCGGTCCGAGAAGGCTCCAATCAGCTCACAGGTAACAAACTGTTAGGCGTGATTGTAAAGTTTTAGATACTTTTATTGGGTGTTGATGTTGGTGATGGGATATTTAATGGCTGCAGAGGTATCCATTTTTTATGCATTGGCTTGACAAAGGCTGTCAGGAGTACAGCCGAAACGTTGCTGTTATTTTATGCGGGACGAAATAAAGGTGAAGTTTTAAACTCATCAGTTCATTCATCTCCTTGAAAAACCCCCGATGCTGCTGATGCACTGTTTGGTGATTCGGATACTTTCTACCCCATTATATTGGAACCCTAATCACATAACTCTGAACACCTTGCAAACTCTATCTTTATCTCCCTAATACTTCCTTTCGAAGTTGAAACGCTAATAACCACTCCGCATGCACACCTCCGCAATATTTTTTTATTTTTTCCCCCTGCTCATTATTGGAAACCTACACCTTCCCAATTCTTTCTTTTGAAGTTGGAATGCTAGTAATTACTCCGCACACACACCTGCACAATACTTTCTCTTCCTTCCCTATGTTGGAAGGCTAATAAAAAACAATGCCGCACACACACCTCCACAATCGTTTCTCTTTCTTCCCTATGTTGGAAGGCTAAGAACACCACTGTGCACACACACTTCCACAATACTTTCACTCCATGCTGGAACTCTAATAAAACCATTGAGCATACACACACCTCCACAATACTTTCTCTTTCTTCCCCCCATTGGAATGTTAATAAAACCACTCCCACACACACCTCCACAATCCTTTCTCTTTTTTCCCTATGATTGATATTGGAACCCTAATCAAATAACTGTGAACACCTCCTCAATTCCTTCTTTCAAAGTTGGATGCTAATAAAACCACTTTGCACACACACCTCTGCAATCCTTCCTCTTTATTCCCGATTGATTGATATTGGAACCCTGATCCAATAAATCCAAACACCTCCCCAATTCCTTCTTTCGAAGTTGGAACTCGAACAAAACTTTGCACACACACCTCCACAATCCTTCCTCTTTCTTCCCCATTGATTGATATTAGAATCCTGATCCAATAAATCCGAACACCTTCCCAATTCTTTTTTTCCCCTTTTGATCGATCTTTCATGGAACCTTAATAAAAACTACATCGACCATCCCATGATCTGTGCCGGTTCTGTATATGCAAGCCGCTTTACCTGTCCTGGAATATAGAATAAAGCCCTTCACAGTTGGGACTAGAATTTAGAATAAAGCCCTTCACAGTTGGGACTGTGACGTAATCACGTTGCTTGGACACTATTGACAGCAAATACTAATACTTCCTGGGTTTTCATAACCAATACGAGCACGTCATTTCCTCACTGCCCAGAAAAAGTATAGTAGTTACATCCATGGATTAAATTCTGGACAGTTTATGTTTGTCAAAGCATACAAACAGCTCAGTAGTACATCTATGCACTATAATAGATATCCTACTATCGAGGGCTGAGCATTCATAGCCTTATATTTACCTGGAATTAGGCGTCTACTTGATACCTCCAGATATCCCTGTCTGTCTTTTTAGTGCCCTATTTATTAGGGACTACTTTGTTATTTGTATGTGCCCCCACGTTATGTGTTTTTAAGCTTTTTCTAATAAAAATTGGAAGTTTTAATTTTAGTCCCAACTGTGAAGGGCTTTGTCCTGGAATATACCATAAACCAATTCACCCAACCGCAAAGCCTACTAAGCAACCTAATGAGGCCCACACTGTATCCTCTTGTGTCCGTATATCCCCTACTTCCCGTGACCATGTTTTCCCCCCTGTCCAAGCAAATTAATGAGGCCCCCCATTGTTTCCTCCTGTGTCCTTGTATCTCCCTACAACGTACCTGTGTCATAGCGGCCAGCGTCTGTACCTGTGTACAGCACATGCGCAGGACACGTCTCTCATCTCATGTTACATCATGTGACGCATAAGACAGCAGCTCTGGCTCTAGTAAAATGGTTGCTGTTTGTCCCAACCACGCATTCGGGGGAGGTAGGAGACACATTGTGCGAGACCACAATCAGAGATGCGCATATGGATCACGGTGATGGGAACACGTCTTATATGTTTATTCATCAGCGCTTACTTCTATGGTCCCCTTCTATATGCATAGGTTCCACCAGGGGGCATACTATTAAGCCATCCATAGGGTTTTAACCTTAACCCCAAAGGAGTCGATCCAAAAATATCAGCCAAATATTTAAGTAGGCACATTCAACACAGTGCCGCATCCACAATCTAGTATGTGGTATCAATAATTAATAAATACTAAGACCAGCATCTAGGGGATGTTAGCCTCCCACTATGCACTTACACTTTAACTGTCCAACATACAACCACAAATTGCACAGCTGCACAATGTGTGCAGTCAACTCTATGGATATGTATGTGATGTTCCCACCCCAGCAGCGCTAGATAAACTTATATATCATATATACCTATATCATCCTCACTGAGCTGTCAAGACGGAACTCAGAGGGCGAGGTAAACGCCTACCTCTGTGTATCACATTGACATTCTGCATAAATGTATCACCAAGTGGTGTTGACCATCAAGCCTAGGAAATGGCAAAATTACCAAAACACATTCAACACTTGGTTTAGATCATCATTGTAAAAGTACTACTGCAGCATGGAAAATCACATACAGCCAGAGCTACCAATCCTTCAACCACATGAGAATTCCAGATGTTCAATGAAACCCCAAAGCAACTCATGCAGTCAAAATGTATGTATTTTATTTTATTTTGTTTATTTCAGACAATGCTAGTGCACAGTGGGAAAAAAAACCCACCATGATGGCCCATATATGCAGTGCGATAAGTTCAAAGACATACTACAGAAGATAGCAGATACTTAAGTGTCGCCAACCTATGGTGGCCCTGCAAGAAAACGGAGAACATATAGGTGCGTTATTAATATAATAACTAGCAAATACACACATAGAACAAACATACTCTGTACCATGTGTTCAAAACCACCGTCCAAAAATGCAGTAAAAATGCCACAATTTCGAGCTGCGTTTTCTGAAAACATGTGAGAGTGGCCTTAGGCTGTGTTCATGTCTTTTGTTGAACTTTTGAACCACATTTAAGAAAAACACATAAAAAACTGCATGCGGCATTCAAAGACCACATACTTTTTTAAGAAACTGCAAACACTATTAAAAACTGCATGTCTTTTGGATGCGTTTTTTAATTGTGTATAAAGTATGCAATTATATACATGGGGGATGTATAACTTATACCTGGGATAGATAGATAGATAGATAGATAGATAGATAGATAGATGAGAGAGACAGATGCATACCCTGGACCACCGTACACTGTTTCTCTATTAGCAGCAGGGTGATAAAAACCACTGGCTGCATACAAACCACTGATCCGCCAGTCACTGGTGTTCTCCGCTGCAGTCCTGGTGCTCGTCTGGCTCTCTGCCCTGCCTTGGATGGCTGGCCGCACCAATCAGATATCCTCTCTTCTGTTCCTGGGGCTGTGCCAACCTCCCTCCGGCACTGCTGCCATCTTAGTGTACTGCTCTTGCTCTCCCCCCTCATTTGGTGGCTGCTGGGTTGGGGGTGGGGGTGGGGGGGCAGCAGGGCCACTGGGGAGTGGGAGCGTCTGTCTGCAGTTTTATTTTTGAAGGCTCTGTTTCCCCCTCTGGTGGTGGAAGGCATGGAGGGGCCGCAGGGCCGCCAGTGAGCGGGACAGTTGGATGTTTTTTACATGTGCTGGCCCTGCTTCCCCCTCTGGTGGTTAGGGCTAGAGGGAACAGCAGGGTCGTAGGAGAGTGAAAGACCCTGGACTCCCTGCTTACCCACTGCTGGGTGGGTTTTATATGCACTGGCCCTGCTTTCTCCTCTGGTGGATAGGGCTATGGGGGACAGCAGGGCCATAGGAGAGTGAGAGGGCACGGACTCCCCCGCCTACCTTGGAGCCACGGACAGCGAGACACTAAATGGTTGTATTAGGCCATGTCCCCCTAATGCCGCACAGGTTTTTTGGTTTAGGGCTCGCAAAGCACAAACTTGTGATGCGTCTTTAACATTAGAAAGTCCCATTGACATTCGCGTAGAAAGAAAACCGTAGCATTAACGCAGCATTAAAAAGATGCAAGTGTGTGGGAGCCCTTACCCTCTGCCCTGCATCCCCCTTCTGGTGGTTGCTGTGGGGGAATGTAGGGGCAGAGGGACAGTCGACGGTGACCATTCGAAATGGGTCTCTTCTTGAAGACGGGGATAGCACTTCTAAAGCTTCAAAAAAACTTGTGACTTGCAGATAGTTTTTTTAACAGCAGGAAACTAGCATCAGCAACTTCATTGCCAGCTCCAGAAATGTTGAAGTTGAGCAGCTAAAAAATATGTTCTGGGGTTAAGAAGAACTAGCCTCCTTCCTCCTTTGTGAGCTGGAGTGTCTCTAACTATACATAAGAACAATGTTTACACAAATAAGATCCATAATGAGGCCATTCGAGTTACGAATTTCGGTACATACAAACAAGGTCGTCCTAAAGCGCCTAAGGCTAATTCGCTTGACGGCCGAGTGGTGGCAGCATCAAGCAGGAGCAGCGGCTGCCGTAAACAGTAGCTCTCTCTTACTGTACCCACGTGGTTTCAGTACAACGCGTGTTGTGAATTCTAAACATGTCGGGTGCCAAGCACAAAAGCAGGGGTGATGCAGGTATTTCTAAGAAACGCCTGGCCACCACGATGGAAACAAAGGATGACATCATAAAAAGAGTGGAGCGCGGTGAGATGTCTGATGTTGCTCGCTCATACCAGATGAATTGTTTTACCCTCGGTACCATTCTCAGGAACAAGCATTGGATCATGTGAGAAGTTCAGTGCCTATGCACTCTACTATTATTAGTAAGAAACGTGGAAAAGTGATAGAAGAACTTGAAAATCTTCTGAGCATTTGGATGGGAGATTGTCATCAGAAATAAAGCCACTAAGCTTAATGCTGATTCAAGAAAAGGCTTTAAGTCTTTCTGAAGATGTAAAGACAAAATATGGGGAAGAAGCAGCAGATGTGACCTTTACTGCAAGTCAGGGATGGTTTACCCGCTTCAAGGCACGTAATAACCTCCATAACATAAAGGTGACTGGAGAGGCGGCAAGTGCAGATACGGTAGCAGCCCAGGAGTTCCCACTTAAGGAAATTATCAAAGAAGGTGCGTTTTCACCTCAGCAAATATTTAATGTTGACAAAACAGGCCTTATTGGAAAAAGATGTCAGACAGAACCTACATCAGTAAGGAAGAGAAGTCTATGTCTGGCTTCAAACCCGCAAAGGACAAACTGACGCTACTGCTTGGCAGTAATACCGCAGGAGATATGAAGATCAAGCCATTGTTAGTGTATCCTGCTGAAAACCCAAGAGCCCTGAAAAATATAGCTAAGGCCTCACTTCCTGTTGTGTGGAAGAGTCACCGAAAAGCCTGGGTCACTCTTGCTATATTTCAAGACTGGTTTTATCACCATTTCATCCCCGGGGTGGAACGGTACTGCTGGGATAAGAACATTCCCTTCAACATTCTTCTCCTTTTAGATAATGCACCGGGCCACCCTCCTTTCCTAGATGACTTTCATGCAAATGTGAAGGTAGTTTTCCTGCCACCCAACACTACCTCCCTACTCCCGCCAATGGACCAGGGGTCCATTGCAACCTTCAAGAAATACTATCTCCGTTGCACGTTTCGTCAGGCACTGAAGGCAACTGAGGGTGATTCTGGGATGACATTGCGTGAATTTTGGAAGAACTTCACTATCTATAATTGCCATAAGGAACATTGATGCTTCATGGCGTGAAATTACCATGGCCACCATGAATGGGGTTTGGAAGAAACTGTGCCCCATGTTTGTCCACTATTCCCCTAGTTTAGTGAAGTTACAGGCAGAGGAACAAAATGTAGTCGACAACTTAGTGAGCATCAGCGAGAATCTTGACCTTGATCTTGAGGAACAGGACTTCCATGAATATTTTGCTGTGCACAACCAGGAGCTGACAAATGAAGACCTCATGGAACTGGAAAACCAGAGGAAAGAGGAAGAAAAAGAGGACGAACTGGAAGTGGAACCAGCACTGAAGCATTTCCAAACCAATATTATGGCAAAGGCATTTCAAATGATTGAAGACTCTCTGGCACTCTTTGAATCACAGGACCCAAATGTGGAACGGTACACCAGGGTTGCAGAATCTGTCCACGATGCACTTCACTGCTACCGGGCCATATACGATGAGAAAAAGGCGGCCACCACCCAGGCATCCTTAGACCGGTTCTTTAGGAGGATGGAAAGATGCGATGAGTCTCATCATGACCCTGAACCAGTGCCATCGACGTCAGGTGTTACAGCATCCACGCCAAAATCTTCTCACCCTCCCTCTAATGTTGACGTCCCATTACCACTGAGTGCTGATGACTCATCCTCTCCAATTGTTGATGCATCATTGTCTCCCATTTCCGCTGCTCCACCATCGCCCAACATCTCCTCCACTTCCAGTCAGTAATTTCCCACAGAAAGCCAGTCCACGTACTCCAGCTGTGTCACCTTATCAAGGTAAGATCCTATTTTTGTTACTATTTTTACACCCAACGATTCTATTACTTGAATGTGCATTTGTTCGGACATACGAACAAAATGTACTTGCGAAAAGGCTCCTAGAACGGAACCTGTTCGTCAGTCGGGGACTATCTGTAGAAGCTGATAAAGATTGAATTTAATATAGTCAGAAGTAATACAAACTCCTAAATATGTAAATGATGATGCCCTATGCTGAAGGGGCATTATAAATATGGACTACTAAATATGGCTGATCAACTGAACATAAGGATGGATTTGTTCCAGTTAATGATAAGACCTGAGTAAGTGTCACATTCATTAATGACCAAAGTGGCCATCTCCAACGATTATCCTGAATCTCTGAAAAATAAAAGCATATCATCTACATATAATCCTATCTTTTCCTCCCAAGGGTCTCATATGAAGCCTATAATATTATAGCATGGCGTCTGAGCAGAAGGCCGTCCATTGAGGAGAAGACTATGGGGTTCTCAAGAAGGCGGTCACATATGGCTCTGCGATCTCTCCCCGACAATGATAGACCTTGGCCCAGCTCAGTCGTGTGCAGTGCAAAAAGAACAGGCAGATGTAAACTATGTTAATTAATCCTAACAGTGTTGTCACGTGATGGCAGCAGCTTTTTTCAAGCAAATGGTTGCTCGTCGTTAAATAAAAAAATTCCATAGACAAAGAAATAGTTTTCAAACCGGAAGTACACGTTTTTTTCTTTACTCACATATTCCAACTCTGATTTTCCAAGAGTAAAGTAGATTGACAGTCTCAGACATAACACTTCTGGCAGGCTTCCTTCTGATCCAACTCTGTTACATACATACACTTGTTTCCTAGGAAGCACCTTGCTTCCCGAAATCTAGGTGTCTTCAGTTTAAGTTATCTGATAGACGATCCCTGGGGGTACACTCCTGACATGGTGGGTCAACACACTACTCTGCTTTTCCTTACTTTCTATTTACTTCTGACTTGTCATAGCAGGAACCATTACTCTGAGCTTCAGTCATAGAATGGTAGAGTTGGAAGGGACCTCGATGGCCATCTGGTCCAACCCCCTGCTCAGTGCAGGATTCACTAAATCATCCCTGACAGATATTTGTCCAGCTGGAGGGGATATATCCCACGGCAAATGAGATAGGCACGCGGAAGCAAAAACGAGCTTCAGTTTCCCGCTGACACGTCCTTCTCCACCGACTACATCTCTGCACTCTCCTAGTACTCTTGACTACGCCTCCCAACTTCTTCTCATTACTCTGAGCTTCAGTCATAGAATCATAGAATGGTAGAGTTGGAAGGGACCTCGATGGCCATCTGGTCCAACCCCCTGCTCAGTGCAGGATTCACTAAATCATCCCTGACAGATATTTGTCCAGCTGGAGGGGATATATCCCACGGCAAATGAGATAGGCACGCGGAAGCAAAAACGAGCTTCAGTTTCCCGCTGACACGTCCTTCTCCACCGACTACATCTCTGCACTCTCCTAGTACTCTTGACTCCGCCTCCCAACTTCTTCTAAATTCCCACAATGCCATACACAACAACAAGTTAGGGAAGACAAATTTTCCACAACCAAGCTTGTTAGCACTAACATAGAACATACAAACACACATGTACACACAGATACACAGTTCTGGGCAACTACATTGCTGTGCCTTTATCATACTTGCAAGTGGCTCTATTGCTAATGCAAATAAGAGCAATGAAAATGGATAACCCTTTATCGTACTCAGGGTAAAGGCCATACTGGTTTTGTTAATAGCATTTTTGTAGGTCACCGATATCCCAATACCTCTAAGGCCGCCTGCACACGAGCGGAAATCCCGCCGCGGGATTTCCCGCAGGATTTCCACCGCTGAAAGTTTGCATAGGAGTGCATTAAAATACGCACTCCTATGCAGACGGCCGCGCGAAATCTCGCGCGGCAAACAAACCGCGGCATGTCCTAATTTTCTGCGGGGCACGCACTCACCCGGCCGCCGGCTCCGGTCTGCGCATGCGCCGGCTGCGCGGCAGCCGGCACATGAAAGAGCCGGGGCCACCAGGCGCGGGTGAGTACGCGCTCGTCCCTGCAGGCGCTCGGGTCGGATCGCGCGGCGAGAATTCTCGCTGCTGGATCCGACCCGCTCGTCTGCAGGCGGCCTAAAGAGAGAAAAGAATAAGATGTTAATCTGGGGACTTTGTTCCTATATCCTCCAATTTTGTTTTGGCTCCATCTGGTTGTTCTCCCTTGGCTGATGGTGCATTGGAGGTGGAGAAAGATACAGATGAATTTCAGTTCTCGAATTTGTCCAGTAAGATCTTGAGTGAAAGTGACATTAATTTCCCGAAAAGGAGGCTTTCTATTGTACCAACTACTAAATTCAACCTTTTTTTTCATAGGTAAAGGATGTCTCTCTTTTTACACGTAAACTTAGATGGTGCAAATTTTTGCAAGACACAATCGTAATAGATATCTTGAATTAGGAATAGATTTCAATGATATACAAGATTTAAGAGTCTTGGAGGAGTTGTGGACTAAAGGTCAGAGAGGTCCATATGATAGCACTGTTATTGACTTGAGGCCAAAAAGTATGGAATTTGCTCCTTCTTTTGATTGTCTGTACATTGAAATCTTTGAAAGGATGGTGCTATTTAAGTTAAGAATAGAGATGAGCGAACGTACTCGGATAAGCACTACTCGTCCGAGTAATGTGCCTTATCCGAGTACCGCTGTACTCGTCCTGAAAGATTCGGGGCGCTCCGCTGCTGACAGGTGAGTCGCAGCGGGGAGCGGGGCAGAGCGGGCGGGAGAGAAGGAGAGAAAGATCTCCCCTCCGTTCCTCCCCGCTCTCCCCTGCAGCTCCCCGCTCCGCAGCGCGTCCCGAATCTTTCAGGACGAGTACAGCGGTACTCGGATAAAGCCCATTACTCGGACGAGTAGTGCTTATCCGAGTACGTTCGCTCATCTCTAGTTAAGAAGTGTCGGGGCAGTGTTTGTCCTTTTGCAATCTAACAGCTCGTGAATTGGGTTCTTTTAGGTCACTTGAACATGATAAAAATATTATTAAATAATCTGATAAAGAAGGCAATGCTGTGATTTTGGGTGATCTAGATAACTACAGGGTCCTAGACTCTGATCCCTTTGACCTTTTCTCCAGACAATTCCATACTCTATTATCATTGGCCTGGGAGACTAATTTGATCAGCAAGAATGAATTAACATTTATGCAACTACAGAATCCGCAGATTGCGACATTTAACTGCCTTCCCAAAATCCATTAAGGTCTGACTGCTTTGAAAGGCCGCCCAATAGTCTCGGGAATTGATAGCCTTTGCCAAAATTTTTGTATATATCTAGATAAAATCTTATGTCCATTTGTGGAAGCCCTGCCCTCCTGATACAATGGATATGCTGAGACAATTCGAGGGTGTTTCAATTACTGATGACATGAAACGCTCTAGTCTTGATGTAGAAGCCCTGTATAGTTTAATAGCTCATGAAAAAGGGTGTGAATCCATGTCGTATCATTTACAACAAAGAAGGACTCAGTTTAGACATCATAGTGTCTTCATTTTACAATTTATTTAATTTGTTTTGGAACATAACTTTTTCCTCTTTGATAGCAAGATCAACCACCAGCTCAGAGGTACAGCCATGTGGAGCCCTTATGCCTCAACTTACATTAATCTGTACCTGGGCTGGTGGGAAGAGAGAGTCATATTTACCGAGGAAAATGCTGATCAAACCTCTAGTGTTATACCTTGGCTATATAGATTACATTCAACTCCTGTGTTCTGGCTCTGTGCCTTCTTTCTTGGAGTTTGTCGTTTCTCTTAATGATATTGTTTAGGACTAAAATTTACATTTGGAATCCATGAGTCCACAATTACTTTTCTTGATCTTTTGATTATGAGGAGTGTGGATGGAGACCTTGAGAGTACAGTTTTTCAGAAGCCAACGGCTACTAATAGTCTCCTTAATTGACAAAGTTTCCATCCCAGTCTTCTGAAAAGAGGGATCCGCAAAGGTCGTTTCCTTAGATTAAGAAGGAATTGTACTGATGATGAGAGCTTCAAGATGGAATCAAAACATATGAGGAATAGATTTTTACATTGTGGTTATGCAGAGAGAGTCATATCTGAAGCCTTAATTATGCTTTAGGCCAGAATAGAGAGGGACGTTTGGTACCACATTCATGCTCCCATGCTGACTGCAAAATTAGAATTATTGCTACATTTGATTCAAGGGCTAGTGACCGCTATTTCTTATATTTAGGGACACTATTGAGACTGGGGTTGTACCACTGGATTGGCGCATTGACAATGTAGTTCCAATATACAAAAAAAGGTCAAGAAGGGACCCTAGTAACTACAGGCCAGAAAGTCTCACTTCAATAATTGGAAAAATATTCAAGGGGTTTCTGAGAGATGCCATCCTGGAATACCTCAAGGAAAACAACAGTATAACACCTCATCAGCACGGGTTCATGAGGGGTCGATCATGTCAAACCAATCTGATCAGCTTCTACAATGAAGTAAGTTCTTGGCTAGATCTGGGAGAGTCTATTGATCTCGTATATATCTGGATTTTCTTAAGCATTTGACACCGTGCCGCATAATAGGTTGATAAAATAAAACTGCTCGGTCTGGGTGAAAACATTTGTAGCTGGGTAAAGAACTGGTTTGGAGATAGAAAGCAGAGGGTGGTAATAAATGATTTGTACTCTGATTGGGCCACCATTGCTAGCGGGGTGTCATAGGTTTCAGTATTAAGCCCCATTCCCTTCAATATATTTATCAACCTGATAGAGGGACTACACCGTAAAATATTGATATTTGCAGACGATATGAAATTATACAAGATATTAATACAACATAGGACAATGTATGGCTGCAAATGGACCAAGATAAGCTGGGGCTTGGGTAGAAAAATGGCAAATGAAGTTCAATATTGATAAATGTAAGGTTATGCACATGGGCAGGCGAAACGGATGTCACCAATATACACTAAATAGGGTACTGCTAGGGAAAAGGGATATGGAAAAAGACCTGGGGGTACTAGTTGATTGTAGACTTAAAGTCATGGGGTGCATTAAAAGAGCTATAGGGACGAGAACATTATTCCTCAACTATATAAGGCACTTGTCACGCCTCACATGGAATACTGTGTACAGTTTTAGTCACCGCTGCTCAGGAAAGATGTTGCATTGCTTGAGGGGATTCAAAGAAGGGCAACTAAATTAATAAACAGAATGGGAGGACTGGAATACCCAGAGAGGCTATCAAAATTGGGATTATTCACCCTGGAAAAAAGACAGCTAAGGGGCACCCAAATAACTATGTATAAACACATTAGGGGACAATACAAGGATCTTTCCCATGATCTGTTTATGCCCAGGACTGTGATGGTAACAAGAGGGCATCCTCTACGTCTAGAGTAAAAAAGATTCCATCACCAACATAAAAGGGTCTTCTTAATGTAAGAGCCGTGAGATTGTGGAATTCTTTGCATGAGGAAATGGTGATGGCAAAATCCATAGAGGAGTTTAAGAGGGGGCTAGATGCCTTTCTAGAGCGCTTTGATATTACAGGATATAGACATTAAATAACCAGCAGGGTTGTTGATTCGGGTCTTGGAGTCAGGTAGGAACTTTCAAAACGTTGAACCAGGGATTATTCTGACTGCCATTATGGAGTTGGGAAGAAATTACACCCCCTCCACCCCCCCAATGGACTAAATTGGGTTCTCTGTCATTGTTTTTTTTGCCTTCCTCTGGATCAACAAGGGGAGGATCCTTTCAGGCTAACATATTATGTTACTATGTTACCTTTAGAAGTGGAAGGAACCAAAGAACCTCAGGGACAGATTAGTACATAGTCATTTAGAGCCAGTTATAAATCAGGACTTGCGGTTGCATCAAGATATTATTAAGGAGACGTATAGATGCAATGACTGCAAGGCATGCAGGTATATTGGGAAGAGTAATTCCTTTGAAGTGACATCAACAGGTCAAATATTCCTGAATAGGGAATTCATTAATTGCAAGTCTGTTCTAGGGATTATTTAGGTAAAATGATGCAACTATTAAGGCGGTAAATTCTCGCCCATGTTGGCAATGTCCTATGAAATAAGGAAACAACTCTAGTATCCCATATGAGAATACACCATCAAAGGGATGTTAATTTGTTGACGTTCCGGGATTTTGAGCAGGTGCGCTATAATGGTAGACGAGGGGATTTGAATCGAAGGTTATTGTAGAAAGAAACCGCCTGGATTTTTAGACTTAACTGCTGTCATCCACATGGGATTAATGAGATGTTGTCCTTTGCCCCATTTATTTAGTCTGTTTTTTGTTGTGGGCCGTCACAGCATCTGTGATTCCTGTTTGACATACTATTTATGTGATATCAATCGGTGTCACCATATGTCCCAGTGTATTTGTTCCTTCAATTCTATTCTGGCCTATGATTATTCATTTAACATACTTGTCTTATTTTATTATTGCTAGAGGCTGTGATTTGCTCTTGCCTTTTGAGTGAAACTTATTTGGTACTATCTACACTATACGCAGAAGTTTAGATATTTCATTCTCTTCACTCCTACAATCTTTCACTGCAATGAGAGCGCATGCACAAGGGTTTCTTTGTTGCAGCACAGATTTGTTTCAGTGCTGTCGACCTGTCCTGGTGTACTCAGGTGGGTTCTCTGACACTCGTCACCTGTGAGGAGGTGGGCAATTGGAGAAATGTGATCACCTATTGGTTTGTGGAGCCGAGCCCCTGGAAATGAGTAGTGGCTGCTGGGCTATTTAAAGCAGATTTCTATTTGACATACTGGCTGTTCCTAATTCATTCCACCAGTCCACCATTAGGGCTGGTGGCTTTGTTTTTTATTTTGTCCTATAGTCTCCTATAGGAGCCTGTTTCTAACTAGATGTGATTTTGCATAGTAGCTTCCTATAATTGGGAACCATATGTCTGTTGCTCTATTTTTCATTACTAGGGGCTAGTTTAGCCATATGCATTTTTCTCTAGCTAGCTAGGCAGTTATATTCCTGCTTGCGCCTATAAATAGATTTCCTAGGCTACTTATTAACTGTGCTTCTGATGATCCAGTACTAACGTACTGAGGAAACACATCATACTACATGCTATTTTACTGAGTTATTTACCTTTAGGCTGAGTTGATTAGTTTGAGGTTGTCTAGTACTTGAGCTACTTCCCTCTAGTCTGAGCCGTCATACTTTAGACTATCTAGAATTATTATTGCTTTGGAGATTATTTAGTCTTTTTTCATCATTGAGCCATTGAACTTCAAAACTATTTAGTATTCAACTTGAGGCTATTTAGTTATGTTTCATCCCTGTAGTTTCAGATTTTCTAGATATTTAGAGCCTGTTGGTATCTGCATATTCAAGCTATTATATGTCAGGATTGGGCTTATTGTTCTCATTTGACGAATCCCTGGTTTATAGCTACTTTATTCTTACACTCTGTGTTCTAGTTGATAGATATAAGAACATAGTTATTTATCAGGATTTGGAGATTCGCTCACAGAATTTTTCCTCTCAGTACTCTGGGGTTCTGTATTTGATTTTAGCATATTGACCGATTTTTTAAAATTTTTTTTTAAAATATCCCTGGCTTTCTGTGTCTGATCAATGCAGTCTCCCATGAGTCCACATTTTAGTGACCAATTGTTCTACGACTGCATGTTTAGTAGTCCTGGACTTTATTGGTGTGCAATGTTTTCTTTGTATTTTGCATTGGCCCTAGTTTTTAGTTTTATCCCATTAAAAGTTATATTTTAGGGGTACCCCCAGTGACATTACACTTTTAGTTTCTGCCTACATCTAGATAGAAGCTGGTCAAGATTGAATTTAATATAATCAGAAGTGTTCCTTGTAATACAAACTCATAAATATGTAAATGATGATGCACTAACCTGAAAGGGCACTATCAATATGGAATACTAAATAAGGTTGATCTTCTGACCATAAGGATGGATTTGGCAGAGTGTGGTACCATTGAAAACAAAACTGCAGGCCGGTTATGCCAACTACACTTCATATTGCTTGCAACTTTCTTTCCCAAATTGCAAATATTGGTCAGGCACAACGTAACATCATTGTACTTTTTAGTTACAATGTATTCTGATCCTTGTGGTCCAGGTATAGTTCATGTTAGGCCATTTCAACCAACCTGTGTGGCCCATAGTCACTTCTAGTTGATGAGCAGCAGGCCCTTGATTCATACTTCAGAGTAGACAGTTGCTGACAACAATGTTCAGCAAATACACAGGTTGCATGCCGCAAGCTTATGGTGTAGGCCGAGCCTTCCTGCCATTTCATAAAGCCTCGACTGTAAGCATTCCTAAGCTGAAAGAGTTAAACCTACCTATTAATCTTCCTGGAGAATTGAACTTACCTCGCAAAATGTCAGCAGCAGTGGCCAATTAAAATTTTGTAAGCTGCTGTCTCCCCCTTGTAGGTTGAATAAAAAAATAGTTCCATCAAACAGACAAATTTTCTAGCTCCTGCAACTTCTCATGGGCGATAGAGAAGGACCTGTCTGTCCACTTCCAGCCTCAGTGGAGACTGACTGAAAATGCTGCAGAACTCCGTGCCGTGCTGGTCACAACAGAATCTTGATGAAATCGCAGAGCAGTCTCAACTGCCAGACAGCCATGTTTACTGCCTATTGTTTGTATGTATATATCTCTGTAACAATGGGAGAACATCGCAATCTCCTGCCGCAGCTGTGACAGACTCTGCAGTGATTTCTTCATCTCTGCGGGGAATCCCTTTAACCCCTTAGTGATGGAGCTTTTTTGCTTTTTTCCATTTTTGTTTTTTCCTACTCCCTTTTAAAAAATCGTAGCCCCTTAATTTATCCATCGACGTCGCTGTATGTGGGCTTGTTTTTTGCGGGATGAGTTGTATTTTTCAATGGCACTATTTACTGTACCATATAATTTACTGAAAAACTTTTTAAAAATTCTTAGCGGAGAGAAATGGAAAAAAAACGACATTCCACCATCTTTCCGTGTGTCCTGTTTCTACAGCACACAAATTGCAACAAAAACGACCTGATATTTTTATTCTATGGGTCAGTACGATTGCTACGATACCAAACTTGTATAGTATTTTTTTTTGCTGTACTACTTTTATTTTTTTTTTTAAGATATTTAATTTTTTTCAATTATTTTCTGCGGTCATTTTTGCGCGCAATACTTTTTTTTTTTTCCGTCGATGTAGTTGAGCAAGGGCTCATTTTTTGTGGGATGTCCTGTAGTTTCCGATAGTATCAATTTGGAATACATACGACTTTTTGATCACTTTTTATTGCGTTTTTTCTGGGAGACAGGGTAACTAAAAAAGTGTATTTCTGGCGTTTTTTTTTTTTTTTTCAGACGACGTTCACCGTGCGGGAAAAATAATGCACTACTTTGATAGATCGGACTTTTACGGACATGGTGTTATCAAATACATATTTTTATTTTATGATTTTGATTTTTTAATAATGGATATGGCAAAAGGGGGGGGGGGGATTTAAACTTTTAGAACTTTTTTTTTTTTAAACAATTAAAAGAACTTTATTGATTATTTTTTTTACATTACTTTGAACATTACTTTAACATGCGATGCTTTGATCGCTCCTGCAGTATGACGTAATGCTATAGCATTACGTCATACTGCTTTTTTACAGGCAGTCTTTCAAGCCACCCTGTGTGGATGGCTTGATAGGCAGTCTGCTAAGGCAGCCCTGGGGCCATTCATTAGGCCCCCGGCTGCCATGACACCTGCATGGCTCCCCCGATCTCACCGCGGGGGGGCCGTGCGGGACCCCCGAACAGCGTTCGGGGGATTTAAATGCCTCTGTCAGAATTGACAGCGGCATTTAAAGGGTTAATAGCTACAATCGGCCGAACGGCCGAGCGCAGCTATTGCCCGCGGGTGTCAGCTGTAATAAACAGCTGATGCCCGCGCTGTATGGAGGGAGATAGCGCCGCTACCTCCCTCCATACACGTCCTGCAACAGCAGGACGTAGTTTTACGATAGGGCTGTCACTAAGGGGTTAAAAGCGGTGGGGAAATCCCTTTTGCCATGATGTGGGTGATGAGATTCCCTGCAGGGATGAAGGAATTCCCTACAATGATGCAAGACTGTTTACACGTGAAAACGCCTCGCATCGAGGGGTTTTACATGGATTGTGAGGGTGATATCATGCCATGAATTATAGCTCGATATCACCTGGTGTGAAGCAGCCCTAACTCTTGGGTTTTCATTGCAGTTTCTTACAGTCCTGTTCATACTGCGGAGATTTTGCCTCCATACATACTGTGTAGAGATGAGCGAGCGTACTCGTCCGAGCTTGATGCTCGTTCGAGTATTAGGGTGTTCGAGATGCACGTTACTCGAGACGAGCACCACGCGATGTTCGAGTTACTTTCACTTTCATCTCTGAGACAGTTGCAAGCTTTTCTGGCCAATAGAAAGACATGGAAGGCATTACAACTTCCCCCTGTGACGTTCCAGCCCTATACCACCCCCCTGCAGTGAGTGGCTGGGGAAAACAGGTGACACCCGAGTATTAAAATCTGCCCTGCCCACGGCTCGCCACAGATGCATTACTGTCTCACTACAGGCGTGCGCAAAATTGTTTCCTGGCTTTGCTGTGCCTGGTATATCACCGCCGTCATAGCGCTGTCATCGCGTAGCTCCGCCCCCGTCACGTGCCGATCCCAGCCAATCAGGAGGCTGGAACCGACACACGACATAGGGCGGAGCTACGCGATGACGCGTACAAGGGGGCGGAGCCAAAACGCTGATGCTGCTGAGCAGAGCCGAAGGGAGAAAACCCATCTGCGCAAGCGCGTCTAAAAAAGCAAGAAGACCCCGAAATTAGACTGAACCATGGCGACGAGGACGCTAGCAACGGAGCAGGTAAGTGAATAACTTCTGTATGGCTCATATTTAATGCACGATGTATATTACAAAGTGCATTAATATGGCCATACAGAAGTGTATAACCCCACTTGATTTCGCGAGACAACCCCTTTAAGGCTTACCACTGCCCCTTGGCCACTTGACTGCTTCTGCGCTGTGAATTCCACTAGCTCAGTCATACGCACCAACAACTCACTATAGGCGTGCGCAAAATTGTTTCCTAGCTCTGCTGTGCGTTCCGTAAGCGAAGTCAGCCTCCAACCACAGGCCAATAAGTGGCATATTTACTTACAGCGTTCTGTTTCTGCTCTACTCGTAATACACCATGCTGAGGGGTAGGGGTAGGCCTAGAGGACGTGGACGCGGGCGAGGACGCGGAGGCCCAAGTCAGGGTGTGGGCACAGGCCGAGCTCCTGATCCAGGTGTATCGCAGCCGACTGCTGCGGGATTAGGAGAGAGGCAAGTTTCAGGGGTCCCCAGATACATCTCACAATTAATGGGTCCACGCGGTAGACCTTTATTAGAAAATGAGCAGTGTGAGCAGGTCCTGTCGTGAATGGCAGAAAGTGCATCCAGCAATCTATCGACCACCCAGTCTTCTACGCCGTCCACAGCTGCAACTCTGAATCCTCTGGCTGCTGCTCCTCCTTCCTCCCAGCCTCCTCACTCCATGAAAATGACACATTCTGAGGAGCAGGCAGACTCCCAGGAACTGTTCTCGGGCCCCTGCCCAGATTAGGCAGCAATGGTTCCTCTCCCACCAGAGGGGTTTATCGTGACCGATGCCCAACCTTTGGAAAGTTCCCGGGGTCCGGGGGATGAGGCTGGGGACTTCCGGCAACTGTCTCAAGAGCTTTCAGTGGGTGAGGAGGACGATGACGATGAGACACAGTTGTCTATCAGTGAGGTAGTAGTAAGGGCAGTAAGTCCGAGGGAGGAGCGCACAGAGGATTCGGAGGAAGAGCAGCTGGACAATGAGGTGACTGACCCCACCTGGTTTGCTAAGCCTACTGAGGACAGGTCTTCAGAGGGGGAGGCAAGTGCATCAGCAGGGCAGGTTGGAAGAGGCAGTGCGGTGGCTAGGGGTAGAGGCAGGGCCAGACCGAATAATCCACCAACTGTTTCCCAAAGCGCCCCCTCGCGCCATGCCACCCTGCAGAGGCCGAGGTGCTCAAAGGAGTGGCAGTTTTTCACTGAGAGTGCAGACGACCGACGAACTGTGGTGTGCAAGGTTTGTCTCGCCAAGATCAGCCGGGGAGCCACCACCACCAGCCTCACCACCACCAGCATGCGCAGGCATATGATGGCCAAGCACCCCACAAGGTGGGACGAAGGCCGTTCACCGCCTCCGGTTTGCACCAATGACTCTCCCCCTGTGCCCCAACCTGCCACTGAGATCCAACCCCCCTCTCAGGACACAGGCATGACCGTCTCCCGGCCTGTACCCACACCCTCACCTCCGCTGTCCTCGGCCCCAACCAGCAATGTCTCTCAGCGCAGCGTCTAGCCGTCGATAGCGCAACCGTTTGAGCGCAATCGCAAGTACGCCGCCACGCACCCGCATGCTCAAGCGTTAAACGTGCACATAGCCAAATTGATCAGCCTGGAGATGCTGCCGTATAGGCTTGTGGAAACGGAGGCTTTCAAAAACATGATGGCGGCGGCGGCCCCGCGCTACTCAGTTCCCAGTCGCCACTACTTTTCCCGATGTGCCGTCCTACAACATTGTACGCGCCCTCACCAACGCGGTTACTGCCAAGGTCCACTTTACAACGGACACGTGGACAAGCACAGGCGGGCAGGGCCACTATATCTCCCTGATGGCACATTGGGTGAATTTAGTGGATGCTGGGACCGAGTCAGAGCCTGGGACCGCTCACATCCTACCCACCCCCAGAATTGCGTGCCCCAGCTCGGTGCTGGTATCTGCGGCGGTGTATGCTTCCTCCACTAAACCACCCTCCTCCTCCTCCTCCTCCTACGCAACCTCTGTCTCGCAATCAAGATGTGTCAGCAGCAGCACGTCGCCAGCAGTCGGTGTCGCGCGGCGTGGCAGCACAGCGGTGGGCAAGCATCAGCAGGCCGTACTGAAGCTACTCAGCTTAGGAGAGAAGAGGCACACGGCCTACGAACTGCTGCAGGGTCTGACAGAGCAGACCGACCGCTGGCTTTCGCCGCAGAGCCTCCAACCGGGCATGGTCGTGTGTGACAACGGCCGTAACCTGGTGGCGGCTCTGCAGCTCGGCAGCCTCACGCACGTGCCATGCCTGGCCCACATCTTTAATTTGGTAGTTCAGCGCTTTCTGAAAAGCTACCCACGCTTGTCAGACCTGCTCGGAAAGGCGCGCCGCCTCTGCGCACATTTCCGCAAGTCCAAGACGGACGCTGCCACCCTGCGGACCCTGCAACATCGGTTTAATCTGCCAGTGCACCGACTGCTGTGCGACGTGCCCACACAGTGGAACTCTACGCTCCACATGTTGGCCAGGCTCTATGAGCAGCGTAGAGCTATAGTGGAATACCAACTCCAACATGGGCAGCGTAGTGGGAGTCAGCCTCCTCAATTCTTTACAGAAGAGTGGGCCTGGTTGGCAGACATCTGCCAGGTCCTTGGAAACTTTGAGGAGTCTACCCAGATGGTGAGCGGCGATGCTGCAATCATTAGCGTCACCATTCCTCTGCTATGCCTCTTGAGAAGTTCCCTGCAAAGCATAAAGGCAGACGCTTTGCGCTCGGAAACGGAGGCGGGGGAAGACAGTATGTCGCTGGATAGTCAGAGCACCCTCATGTCTATATCTCAGCGCGTTGAAGAGGAGGAGGAGGGGAGGAGGAGCATGAGGAGGAGGGGGAAGAGACAGCTTGGCCCACTGCTGAGGGTACCCATGCTGCTTGCCTGTCATCCTTTCAGCGTGTTTGGCCTGAGAAGGAGGAGGATGAGGAGGAGGATCCTGAAAGTGATCTTCCTAGTGAGGACAGCCATGTGTTGCGTACAGGTACCCTGGCACACATGGCTGACTTCATATTAGGATGCCTTTCTCGTGACCCTCGCGTTACATGCATTCTGGCCACTACGGATTACTGGGTGTACACACTGCTCGACCCACGGTATAAGGAGAACCTTTCCACTCTCATACCTGAAGAGGAAAGGGGTTCGAGAGTGATGCTATACCACAGGACCCTGGCGGACAAACTGATGGTAAAATTCCCATCTGACAGCGCTAGTGGCAGAAGGCGCAGTTCCGAGGGACAGGTAGCAGGGGAGGCGCGGAGATCGAGCAGCATGTACAGCACAGGCAGGGGAACACTCTCCAAGGCCTTTGACAGCTTTATGGCCCCCCAGCAAGACTGTGTCACCGCTCCCCAGTCAAGGCTGAGTCGGCGGGAGCACTGTAAAAGGATGGTGAGGGAGTACGTAGCCGATCGCACGACCGTCCTCCGTGACGCCTCTGCCCCCTACAACTACTGGGTGTCGAAGCTGGACACGTGGCCTGAACTCGCGCTGTATGCCCTGGAGGTGCTTGCTTGTCCTGCGGCTAGCGTCTTGTCAGAGAGGGTGTTTAGTGCGGCTGGGGGAATCATCACGGATAAGCATACCCACCTGTCAACCGACAGTGCCGACAGGCTTACACTCATCAAGATGAACAAAGCCTGGATTTCCCCAGACTTCTCTTCTCCACCAGCGGACAGCAGCGGTACCTAAACAATACGTAGGCTGCACCCGTGGATGGAAGCATCATTCTCTATCACCATCAAAAACGGAGACCTTTTAGCTTCATCAATCTGTGTATTATATTCATCCTCCTCCTCCTGCTCCTCCTCCTGAAACCTCACGTAATCACGCCGAACGGGCAATTTTTCTTAGGCCCACAAGGCTCAGTCATATTACTTTAGTAAACAATGTTTATACGCTTCAATTCTCATTAAAGCGTTGAAACTTGCACCTGAACCAATTTTTATTTTAACTGGGCTGCCTACAGGCCTAGTTACAAATTAAGCCACATTAAGGAAAGCGATTAATGGGTTTCACCTGCCCTCTTGGTTGGGCATGGGCAATTTTTCTGAGGTACATTAGTACTGTTGGTACACCAATTTTTTTGGGCCCTCGCCTACAGTGTAATCCTACTAATTTTTATGGGCTTCGCCTGCACTCATGGTACAGCAAGGTGTGTGGGGTTGGCCTACACTTTTGCTACATAAATGTAACTGGGGCCTTGTCTATACTGCAACTACTGAAATGTGAAAGAGACTGTTATCTCCCTAAACTGCTGCAACGGGAATGTTACTGTGGCCTGTCTTGACTGCTACTACTACTGAAATGGAACTAATACTGTGCTCCCCCTATACTGCTGCTTCCGAATTGTTACTGGGGCCTGTCTTGACTGCTACTATTACTGAAATGGAACTAAGACTGTGCTCCCCCTATACTGCTGCTAGTGATATGTTACTGGGGCCTGTCCCTAATGCTACCGCTGAAATGTTACTAATTCTGGGCTCTACCTATACCGCTGCTAATGCTATGTCACTGGGGTGTGGAAACGGAGGCTTCCCAAAGACATAATGGTGACGAGGCCATTTCCCACAAACGCGGCTACTGTTCAGGTGCATATAACCACGGACACGTGGAGAGGACACGTAGTGCCTCAAAAACATTCCCCTCCTCCTCCAACAAGGAAAACATTCTTGGCAAATACCTTTGCATTGGTCCGTCTGGTGGCAGTCCAAGAATTTCACCTTTACTGACACAACAAGAGATCCCCCCCAACCATCCCCCTGCCACGACCCCTCTTAATCCTGGCCACGTTCCGAAAACCAACAAAATAAAACCGCGCTACTAGGTCCGCAGTCACCACCACATTCCCACCAACGCGGTTACTGTTAAGGTACATATTACCAGTCTGACTGGGGCATGCACTGTGGGCCGAAGCACAGCTGTATTGTATGTGACGTTAGCTCTGCTGAGCAGGGCACTGCAATGGGATACATTTATGTACCGCCGATGGGTTCCAGGGAGCCACCCATGCTGTGGGTCCACAGGGACTTCACATTAGGGATTTGTACCTGCCAGTGTCTATGTATTAAAAACCCCCGTCAGACTGGGGCATGCAGTGTGGGCCGAAGACCACCTGCATTTAATCGGACGTTACCTCAGCTGTGATGGGCAATGCAATGGGATATATTTATGTACGTCGGTGGCTTCCTGGGACCCACCCATGCTGTCGGTCCACACGGAGTTGTAACTGCATGTGTCTACTTATAAAGAACCCCGGTCTGACTGGGGCATGCAGTGTGGGCCGAAGCCCACCTGCATTAAACCTGACGTTACCTCAGCTGTGCTGGGCACTGCAATGGGATTTATTTATGTACCGCCGGTGGGTTCCTGGGAGCCACCCATGCTGTGGGTCCACACGGACTTCCCAATAGGGAGTTGTACCTGCCTGTGTCTATGAATTAAAAACCCCGGTCAGGTTGGGGCATGCAGTGTGGGCCGAAGCCCACCTGCATGTAATCTGACGTTAGCTTTGCTGTCCAGGGTACTGCAATGGGATATATTTATGTACCGCCGGTGGCTTCTTGGGACCCACCCATGCTGTCGGTCCACACGGAGTTGTAACTGCATGTGTCCACTTCTAAAGAACCCCAGTCTGACTGGGGCATGCAGTGTGGGCCGAAGCCCACCTGCATTAAACCTGACGTTACCTCAGCTGTGCTGGGCACTGCAATGGGATTTATTTATGTACTGCCGGTGGGTTCCAGGGAGCCACCCATGCTGTGGGTCCACAGGGACTTCACAATAGAGAGTTGTACCTACCTGTGTCTACTTATAAAAACCCCCAGTGTGACTGAGGCATGCAGTGTGGGCCGAAGCCCACCTGCATTTAATCTGACGTTAGCACTGCAGTCCAGGGCACTGCAATGGGATACATTTATGTACAGCCGGTGGGTTCCAGGGAGCCACCCATGCTGTGGGTGCACACGGAATTCCCTTTGCGGAGTTGTACCTGCCTGTGACTATTTATAAAAAACCCCGGTCTGACTGGGGCATGCAGACACCTTGACAGAATGAATAGTGTGTGGCACATGGGTTCCCCATTTCTATGCCCATGTGTGCAGCTCCTGATGGAGGTGGAACAGGATTGGATTTCTCATTGCTTCTGTACAGCATTGTGGGCTATCGCCCCACCCGTTTTAAAGAGGGTCGCTGTCTGGCCCAGCCAACCCTCTGCAGTGTGTGCCTCCGGTTCCTCCTCATGGCAGATGCACTTATAAATAGACATGAGGGTGGTGTGGCTGTGAGGCCAGCGTGTGGCATGAGGGCAGCTGAAGGCTGCGCAGGGACACTTTGGTGTGCGCTGTGGACACTGGGTCATGCACGGGGGGGGGGGGGGGGGGTTGGGCAGCATGTAACCCAGGAGAAGTGGCAGCGGAGTGTCATGCAGGCAGTGATTGTGCTTTATTGGAGGTAGTGTGGTGCTTAGCTAAAGTATGCCTTGCTAATGAGGGTTTTGGGAACTTGAGATGCAGCCCAGCATGTAGCCCCTCGCCTGCCCTATCCATTTCTGTGTCGTTCCCATCACTATCTTGAATTTCCCAGATTTTCACAAATGAAAACCTTAGCGAGCATCGGCGATATACAAAAAAGCTCGGGTCGCCCATTGACTTCAATGGGGTTCGTTACTCGAAACGAACCCTCGAGCATCGCGAAAAGTTCGTCTCGAGTAACGAGCACCCGAGCATTTTGGTGCTCGCTCATCTCTAATAGTGTGATCAGCCTCATTTCTCACTACATTTCTAAGGTCTTGTATCTCTTAATGTGCTTTTGAAAAACACCCCTCACATTTCTTTTTCTCACTTCTCAACTCTCCTAAGTTTTGTTCACACTGAACAGTTTTCTGTTCCAGCTACAACCTTTAATCAGCTTGAGTTTTAGCTATACTTTTAAGATGCTCATTCTCCTTTAAGACAGCTGCACTTTCCACTTTCACCTGAGCAGCTTCTTTGAGATCATTCTCTCTCTCTCTCTCTGGAGTCTTTTTTGTCTTATCCTCTATTAGTAACCCTTGCTTCACTATAGCATTCAGGACAGCATGCATTGTGGCAAGTTCCTCCAGAACTTTGAGCAAGGATTCACCATCTGTCTCACTATAGACCTCAGGATCTGCACTGACTACCTCATCTGTCTTACTAGAAGCAGCCTTTTGTTTTCTTCTTACTGGCACTTTTAGTACTATCTGTCCTCTCTCTCTCTCTAGAGGCATACTGTATTTGTGCTAACTCCCCCATCGGCATTGGTTGCACTCCCTATAGCAAACTATTCACACTGTGACTTCATTTGGGGAACATTTCTATAAATTTTTGGCATATCACACATGGAAAACATCCCACAATCCCCCACAGGGTTAATGCAATTTTTTTCTGCACCACATCATCAGCAATACAGTCCTTATCAAATATCCATTCCCATGGTGCAGCTTTTGCTGAGCCATCCTGCACAGAAAACTTCCTATCAGTCCTTTTAGACCTCTTTGTCTTTAATGACTCCATCACAGACCAGTGGGGTTTTACTGGCCATTTTGTCACTGGACATCCATACATGCACCAGTCCACTAGCGAGCACCCTCAGCATGGCTTTCTTTTGGTTGTCCTTCTTGACTACCGCCATCTTGACTACACAGTCAAATATAAACAAATGCAAAACAAATCCCCCAACTTGCTTTCAGTCGTCCTCCGCCTGGACCTTTGTTGCTCCCAAGGCAACTGCAATTTTTAGCCACGAGGCCCTTTAAACTGCAGCGTTGTCGCTCCACAGCAACTGCAACTTCAGCCTACTGGCGCTTTAAGTGCCACTTGCAGTTTTGCAGCAATGCTCACAGCAGACATCCGCTTTTAACTCTGCAGTTCTTTGTGCACCATTCCATTTTACCAGCATATCCTCCACCATACTGTGGCAAGTTGGGGATCACTTGCCTGCGGAACATCAACATCTCCATCAGGAATGGGCACCAGAGGTGTTGAAAATACTTCAGACACTTGGATTTCTTTAAGTGTGGCGTCTGCCAGTTTTATTTCATGACATATCAAATGTATACCACATACAATGCAAAGTCCATTTGCACCCCACCTGGGTGTGAGTCCAGGGTTGTCATCCCTGTCGGACTCGGGCCTTCCTTTATTGCCCCCACCAAGGTATGAGTCCATGGTTGTTGTCCCTGTTGGGCTTGGGCCTTTGCTAGTCCACCTTGGACCACCAGCCTGCAGCACCTCAGCTCTGCTGCACTGTCACTCTTTTTCCTTTGAGTGTGTCAGGAACTGATCTTTTTATCTCACTTTCTACAACACCCATAGGTGATTTCTCCAATCTCTAGTGCTGGAATGCCTGTCTTTCGCACTTAGCAGGCCATTGTATATATTGCACTCCTACAATATCTATAGATATAAAGATAAATATATACACACACACACATATATATATATATATATATATATATATATATATATATATATATATATATATATATATATATATATATATATATATGCCATATTCCTTAGTGACCAAAATGTCTGGCACCAGCGACTGTCCCAATTCTCTAAAAAATAAAAGCATATCGTTGGCATATAATGCTGTCTTTTCCACCAAAGGGTCTCATCTGAAGCTTACAATATCATGGTGTGCTCTAATCATACTCGCAAGATGCTCTATTGTTGATGTGAATAAGGGCAATGAAAGGGGACACCACTGACACTTTCCTATATACAGATAAAGAGTTGGGGTTAAGCTTCCATTCACCAGTATGCTGGCTTTAAGCCCTCTATGAAGCATGTGTACCCATGTAATCAAAGTGGACTTGAATCCCACTTTTCTCATTACTTCCTATAAGAACAATCCTTCAACACTGTTGAAAGCTTTAGCAGCGACTAATGAGCATAACACTCTGCCACCGTCATTATCAGTTTATATATATATAAAGTAAAGTAAAGTCTATGGATTTTCAGTATCCCTGGATGGTATAAATCTAGTCTGATCAGAGTGGATCAAGGAGGAAATAACCTAAGATAGTCTGGTAGTCCGGACCATGGCTAAAAGTTTAATATTGACAGATAACAAAGGTATGGGCCTATAAGTCTACCAGGAAGGGCCCTTTCCTGGTTTAGGTATAATAGTAATCACTTGGAAGAGCGGCATTTCTGCAAACAGCTTTCTGAAAGATAGTTAAAAGTTTTGGAAGCAACACTTCCCCAAATTTCTTGTAAGTAAATCCAAGCACTCTCTCTGCTCGTTTCTCAGACGAGATAGAGAAATAGATTAAATAATGGGCAATTTGGTCAGCATTTTTAAAAATTTTGGAAGACCATCCCAAAGTTATTATATAATCTAGTAAGACACTATATGAGGAACCCATCTGCACCCTAGCAATAACTGCTAACATATGGCCCATTCTCTCCCTTTCTTCATAAAAGGTTTGTTGCATGAAACATTAGCAGTAGAGATGAGCGAACGTGTTCGTCCGAGCTTGATATTCGTGCGAATATTAGGGTGTTCGGGATGTTCGTTATTCGTAATGAACACCATGCGGTATTCAGGTTACTTTCACTTCCTTCCCTGAGACGTTAGCGCGCTTTTCTGGCCAATTGAAAGACAGGGAAGGCATTACAACTTCCCCCTGTGACGTTCAAGCCCTATACCACCCCCCTGCTGTGAGTGGCTGGGAAGATCAGATGTCACCCGAACATAAAAGTCGGCCCCTCCCGCGGCTCGCCTCAGATGCCTTGTGAGTTAGATGAGGGACAGTGCTGCTGGTACCGGAGCTGCTGTAGGGAGAGAAATAGCAGTTACTGTAGGCTTCAAGAACCCCAAAGGTCCTTATTAGGGCCAGTAATACCTGTGTGTTGGCTGCTGTTAGCAGTGCCTTTTTTTTTTCTTCTCAAAATCGCCTCTGCAGAGCGTTGCACCCGGCATTAGGGACAGAAGTGTTGGATAGGCAGGGAGAGTGTTAGGAGTGAGTGTAGCCTTCAAGAACCTCAACGGTCCTTTCTAGGGCCATATTTAACCGTGTGCAGTACTGTCCAGGCTGCTGTTAGCTGTGCTGCATATTTTTTTTCTCTCAAAATCGCCTCTGCAGAGCATTGCACCCTCCATTGATACTACAGGGAAAGAATTGTGTAGGCAGGGCCACAACACAGTTATTATTCATTGAATATACGCAGTGGGTCCTTTTGGTGTAAAAAAAGGGAAACGAAATCTATTTGTCCTGCCTCTGTCCGTCCTAAGGGCTGTGGACACGTGTGAGCTGCGTGTGCAACGTTAAAAAAGACGCACCCAGCTACGGTTTACTGCTGGCTTCGCCATTTGCTTTCCTTAATTGGGAAAAAAATACCTGCTCTGCCAGAGTTAATAACTCTGCTACCCTCAAGTTCTGTGACATTAGCAGGGACACAGCACAGTTATTAAACTTAGATTATTCATTGAATATACGCAGTGGGTCCTTTTGGTGTAAAAAAAGGGAAACGAAATCTATTTGTCCTGCCTCTGTCCGTCCTAAGGGCTGTGGACACGTGTGAGCTGCGTGTACAACGTTAAAAAATCAGACGCACCCAGCTACGGTTTACTGCTGGCTTCGCCATTTGCTTTCCTTAATTGGGAAAAAAATACCTGCTCTGCCAGAGTTAATAACTCTGCTACCCTCAAGTTCTGTGACACATTAGCAGGGACACAGCACAGTTATTAAACTTAGATTATTCATTCAATAGAGGCAGTGGGGCCTTTCGTTTTCAAAAAAGGTAAAAATTATATTTGGCCTGCAGTCTTGCGCCAATTTATTTCCTGCCTGTGAAATCAAATCACTGGTAATACAGCATGCTGAGGGGTAGGGGTAGGCCTAGAGGACGTGGACGCAGCCGAGGACGCGGAGGGCCAAGTCAGGGTGTGGGCACAGGCCGAGCTCCTGATCCAGGTGTGTCGCAGCCGACTGCTGCGCGATTAGGAGAGAGGCACGTTTCTGGTGTCCCCACATTCATCGCCCAATTAATGGGTCCACGCGGGAGACGGTTATTAGAAAATGAGCAGTGTGAGCAGGTCCTGTCCTGGATGGCAAAAAGTGCTTCGAGCAACCTATCGTCCACCCGCAGTTCTGCGCCGTCCACTGCTGCAAATCCGAATCCTCTGTCTGCTGCTCCTCCTTCCTCCCAGCCTCCTCACTCCACTACAATGACACCTGCTCAGGAGCGGGAACACTCCCAGGAACTGTTCTCGGGCCCCTGCTTAGATTGGGCAGGAGTGGTTCCTCTCCCACCAGAGGAGTTTATCGTCACTGATGCCCAACCATTCGAAAGTTCCCTGGTCCGGGGAATGAGGCTGGGGACTTCCGGCAACTGTCTCAAGACCTTTCAGTGGGTGAGGAGGCCGATGACGATGAGACACAGTTGTCTATCAGTGAGGTAGTAGTAAGGGCATTAAGTCCGAGGGAGGAGCGAACCGAGGATTCTGAGGAAGAGCAGCAGGACAATGAGGTGACTGACCCCACCTGTTTTGCTACGCCTACTGAGGACAGGTCTTCAGAGGGGGAGGCAAGGGCAGCAGCAGGGCAGGTTGCAAGAGGCAGTGCGGTGGCCAGGGCTAGAGGCAGGGCCAGACCGAATAATCCACCAACTGTTTCCCAAAGCGCCCCCTCGCGCCATGCCACCCTGCAGAGGCCGAGGTGCTCAAAGGTCTGGCAGTTTTTCACTGAGAGTGCAGACGACCGACGAACAGTGGTGTGCAACCTTTGTCACGCCAAGATCAGCTGGGGAGCCACCACCAGCAGCCTCACCACCACGAGCATGCGCAGACATATGATGGCCAAGCACCCCACAAGGTGGGACGAAGGCCGTTCACCACCTCCGGTTTGCACCCCTGCCTCTCCCCCTGTGCCCCAACCTGCCACTGAGATGCAACCCCCCTCTCAGGACACAGGCACTACCGTCTCCTGGCCTGCACCCACACCCTCACCTCCGCTGTCCTCGGCCCCATCCACCAGTGTAGTTCAGCGCACCGTCCAGCCGTCGCTTGCGCAACTGTTGGAGCGCAAGCGCAAGTACGCCGCCACGCACCCGCACGCTCAAACGCTAACCGTCCGCATAGCAAAATTCATCAGCCTTGAGATGCTGCCGTATAGGGTTGTGGAAACGGAGTCCTTCAAAAGTATCATGGAGGCGGCGGCCCCGCGCTACTCAGTTCCCAGTCGCCACTACTTTTCCCGATGTGCCGTCCCAGCCCTGCACGACCACGTCTCCCGCAACATTGTACGCGCCCTCACCAACGCGGTTACTGCCACGGTCCACTTAACAACGGACACGTGGACAAGCACAGGCGGGCAGGGCCACTACATCTCCCTGACGGCACATTGGGTGAATTTAGTGGAGGCTGGGACAGAGTCAGAGCCTGGGACCGCTCACGTCCTACCCACCCCCAGAATTGCGGGCCCCAGCTCGGTGGTGGTATCTGCGGAGGTGTATGCTTCCTCCACTAAAGCACCCTCCTCCGCAACCTCTGTCTCGCAATCAAGATGTGTTAGCAGCAGCATGTCGCCAGCAGTCGGTGTCGCGCGGTGTGGCAGCACAGCAGTGGGCAAGCGTCAGCAGGCCGTGCTGAAACTACTCAGCTTAGGAGATAAGAGGCACACGGCCCACGAACTGCTGCAGGGTCTGACAGAGCAGACCGACCGCTGGCTTGCGCCGCTGAGCCTCCAACCGGGCATGGTCGTGTGTGACAACGGCCGTAACCTGGTGGCGGCTCTGCAGCTCGGCAGCCTCACGCATGTGCCATGCCTGGCCCACGTCTTTAATTTGGTGGTTCAGCGCTTTCTGAAAAGCTACCACGCTTGTCAGACCTGCTCGTAAAGGCGCGCCGGCTCTGCGCACATTTCCGCAAGTCCCACACGGACGCTGCCACCCTGCGCACCCTGCAACATCGCTTTAAGCTGCCAGTGCACCGACTGCTGTGCGACGTGCCCACACGGTGGAACTCTACGCTCCACATGTTGGCCAGGCTCTATGAACAGCGTAGAGCTATAGTCGAATTCCAACTCCAACATGGGCAGCGCAGTGGGAGTCAGCCTCCTCAATTCTTTTCAGAAGAGTGGGCCTGGTTGGCAGACATCTGCCATGTCCTTGGTAATTTTGAGGAGTCTACCCAGGTGGTGAGCGGCGATGCTGCAATCATTAGCGTCACCATTCCTCTGCTATGCATCTTGAGAAATTCCCTGCAAAGCATAAAGGCAGCTGCTTTGCGCTCGGAAACGGGGGCGGTGGAAGACAGTATGTCGCTGGATAGTCAGAGCACCCTCCTGTCTATTTCTCAGCGCGTAGAGGAGGAGGAGGAGGAGGAGCATGAGGAGGATGAGGAGGAGGGGGAAGAGACAGCTTGGCCCGCTGCTGATGGTACACCGGCTGATTGCCTGTCATCCTTTCAGCGTGTATGGCCGGAGGAGGAGGAGGAGGAGGATCCTGAAAGTGATCTTCCTAGTGAAGACAGCCATGTGTTGCGTACAGGTACCCTGGCACACATGGCTGACTTCATGTTAGGATGCCTTTCTCGTGACCCTCGCGTTGCACGCATTCTGGCCACAACGGATTACTGGGTGTACACACTGCTCGACCCACGCTATAAGGAGAACCTGCCCACTCTCATTCCCGAAGAGGAAAGGGGTTCGAGAGTGTTGCTATACCACAGGACCCTTGCGGACAAGCTGATGGTAAAATTCCCAGCCGACAGCGCTAGTGGCAGAAGGCGCAGTACCGAGGGCAAGGTAGCAGGGGAGGTGCGGAGATCGAGCAGCATGTACATCCCAGGCAGTGCAACAGTCTTTAAGGGCCTGGACAGCTTTATGGCTCCCCACCAAGACTGTGTCACCGCTCCCCAGTCAAGGCTGAGTCGGCGGGAGCACTGTAAAAGGATGGTGAGGGAGTACGTAGCGGATCGCACGACCGTCCTCCGTGACGCCTCTGCCACCTACAACTACTGGGTGTCGAAGCTGGACACGTGGCCTGAACTAGCGCTGTATGCCCTGGAGGTGCTTGCTTGTCCTGCGGCTAGCGTCTTGTCGGAGAGGGTGTTTAGTGCGGCTGGGGGAATCATCACAGATAAGCGTACCCGCCTGTCAACCGACAGTGCCGACAGGCTAACACTCATCAAGATGAACAAAGCCTGGATTTCCCCAGACTTCTGTTCTCCACCAGCGGACAGCAGCGATACGTAAGCAATACGTAGGCTGCACCCGCGGATGGAAGCTACGTTCTCTCTCACCATCCAAAATGGGGACATTTCTGCTTCATCAATCTGTGTCTAATATTCCTCCTCCTCCTCCTCCTGCTCCTCCTCCTGAAACCTCACGTAATCACGCTGAACGGGCAATTTTTCTTAGGGCCACAAGGCTCACTCATCTAATTTTTCGAAACAATTTTTATATGTTTCAATGCTCTTGAACCAATTTTTCGTTAAACTGGGCTGCCTCCAGGCCTAGTTACCACTTAAGCCACATTAACCAAAGCGATTAATGGGTTTCACCTCCCATCTTGGTTGGGCATGGCCAATGTTTACTGAGGTACATTAGTACTGTTGGTACACCAATTTTTTGGGGCCCTCACCTACAGTGTAATCATAGCAATTTGTATGTTCTTCGCCTGCACTCATGGTACAGAAGTGTGTGTGGGGTTGGCCTACACTTTAGCTACATAAATGTAACTTGGGCCTTGGCTATACTAAGGCTACTGAAATGGAAGTAAGACTGCGCTCCCACTATACTGCTGCTTCAGAATTGTTACTGGGGCCTGTCTTGAGTGCTACTATTGCTGACATGGAACGAAGACTGCGCTCCCGCTATACTGCTTCTTCGGAATTGTTACTGGGGCCTGTCTTGAGTGCTACTATTGCTGACATGGAGCGAAGACTGCGCTCCCGCTATACTGCTGCTTCGGAATTGTTACTGGGGCCTGTCTTGAGTGCTACTATTGCTGACATGAAACGAAGACTGCGCTCCCGCTATACTGCTGCTTCGGAATTGTTACTGGGGCCTGTCTTGAGTGCTACTATTGCTGACATGGAACGAAGACTGCGCTCCCGCTATACTGCTGCTTCGGAATTGTTACTGGGGCCTGTCTTGAGTGCTACTATTACTGACATGGAAAGCAGACTGCGCTCCCGCTATACTGCTGCTTCGGAATGGTTACTGGGACCTGTCTTGAGTGCTACTATTGGTGACATGAAACGAAGACTGCGCTCCCACTATACTGCTGCTTCGGAATTGTTACTGGGGCCTGTCTTGAGTGCTACTATTGCTGACATGAAACGAAGACTGCGCTCCCGCTATACTGCTGCTTCGGAATTGTTACTGGGGCCTGTCTTGAGTGCTACTATTGCTGACATGGAACGAAGACTGCGCTCCTCCTATAATGCTGCTAGTGATATGTTAGTGGGGCCTGTCCTAATGCTACGGCTGAAATGTTACGAATTATGGGCTCTGCCTATACCGCTGCTAATGGTATGTCTCTGGGGTGTGGAAACAGACTCTTCCCAAAGACATGATGGCGGCGAGGCCATTTCCCACCAACGCGGTTACTGTTAAGGTGCATATAACCACGGACACGTGGAGAGGACACGTAGTGCCTCAAAAACATCCCCCTCCTCCTCCAACAGGGAAAACATTCTTGGCAAATGCCTTTGCATTGGTTCGTCTGGTGGCAGTCCAAGAATTTCACCTTTACCGACACTACAAGAGAGCCCCCCCACCATCCCCCCGCCACGGCCCACTTAATCCTGGCCACATTCCGAAAACCAACAAAATAAAACCGCGCTACTAGGTCCGCAGTCACCACCACATTACCACCAACGCGGTTACTGATAAGGTGCATATAACCACGGACACGTGGAGAGGACACGTAGTGCCTCAAAAACATCCCCCGCCACGGCCAACTTAATCCTGGCCACATTCCGAAAACCAACAAAATACAACCGCGCTACTAGGTCCGCAGTCACCACCACATTACCACCAACGCGGTTACTGTTAAGGTACATATTACCAGTCTGACTGGGGCATGCAGACACCTTGACAGAATGAATAGTGTGTGGCACATAGGTTCCCCATTGCTATGCCCACGTGTGCAGCTCCTGATGGCGGTGGCACAGGATTATATTTCTCATTGCTTCTGTACAGCATTGTGGGCTATCGCCCCGCCCCTTTTAAAGAGGGTCGCTGCCTAGTCGTGCCAACCCTCTGCAGTGTGTGCCTGCGGTTCCTCCTCATGGCAGACGCACTTATAAATAGACATGAGGGTGGTGTGGCATTAGGGCAGCTGAAGGCTGCGCAGGGACACTTTGGTGTGCGCTGTGGGGGGGGGGGGGCGGTTGGTCAGCATGTAACCCAGGAGAAGTGGCAGCGGAGTGTCATCCAGGCAGTGATTGTGCTTTGTTGTAGCTAGTGTGGTGCTTAGCAAAGGTATGCCATGCTAATGAGGGCTTTTCAGAAGTAAAAGTTTTTGGGAGGGGGGGGGGGCCCACTCTTGCCGCTATTGTGGCTTAATAGTGGGACCTGTGAACTTGAGATGCAGCCAAACACGTAGCCCCTCGCCTGCCCTATCCGTTGCTGTGTCGTTCCCATCACTTTGTTGAATTGCCCAGATTTTCACACATGAAAACCTTAGCGAGCATCGGCGAAATACAAAAATGCTCTGGTCGCCCATTGACTTCAATGGGGTTCGTTATTCGAAACGAACCCTCGAACATCGCGGGAAGTTCGTTTCGAATAACGAACACCCGAGCATTTTGGTGTTCGCTCATCTCTAATTAGCAGCCATCTCCAGATCATATTGAATCAACATTTTCTGGGCCTAACACCAAGCAGATAAGGCATCAGGTGGAACTGTTGTTTATTAAGGCAGCCTCTGTCCCTATTAATAGTTTTTGGAGTTCATGCCCCAGTTGTCTACGCTTACGTTTAACATGTTTAATACATTAAATAAAATCACCTTTGAAATAAGCTCTCTTCGCTTTCTACTCAGTACATACAATGACAGTGTTGTAATTCAAAACAAAAGTATTCCTCTAGATCCCCCAGGATATATACACTATATTCCCTCAAAAGGCATTTAATGGTTCCACATGTTTAAGTTCCACCGTCAAAGGTTAGTCTTATGAGTCTTTCCTTCCCCCAACCTCGATACGTATTTTGCCATGAGAGAAGGCCTGGCATATTGAGTCAGCTTTCCAGCGGAGCCTTTGCTCCAGTCAGGCTTGTGTGAACAGGTAATACAAAGTGCTTTGTATTTTTACAACAATGGACTATCGAAAGAAATACTTAAAGTCAGAAACCTCCACCTTTCCAGAAAAAAAATATAAAAGAGAGAAAGTCATTAAAATTTTGAAATGGGACAAAAATGTCACATCACCCTTTCTAGCTTAAGAGTAATCTATAATAGTGTTTTACACATTATTTTATTTCAGGGTTATAATGGTTTATACCTGACTGATAAAAACCGTGAAAAACAGAAGTTACTAGTTCAGTGGAGGTGGTTTTAGCAAAAGTAAGCTTGGGATAAGATAACTGTCAGTTTTAGCAAAAGTATATCCTCACACATAAGCTTGAGAACATTGATCCATAGAGTAACAGAAGGTTGGAATGCGACTGAACGGATAATCATCATCAAGCTTGAGATAATGTAACTGCCACGTCAATTATAACTTTTAGAATAATGTGATAATTGATGAGTTGTATTTTTCTCTGAGGTATTGTATATACAATTTGGCATAGCTGATTGATAAGGCTACAATGCCCTTTGAGTATCACCTAAATTAAGTGATTACTCCAATATTTCTGGTGGAGAATGTGGGCATTGGAATGTTCCAAGGACTGTCAAGATCTCTAGACGTTAGACGCCAGACAAATACAAAACCATGGACAGTAAAACCCTTGTTTCTTACATGTGTTTGTTTTTGTCTGCGGTTTTGAGAAAGGTACAGTCTTCTGTTTCTATTTCACTTGACAAATAATCAATTAGTGTTATACTAGTGTATTGTATTTTGTGTCAATGAATAGATGATGTCTGGGTTGTGTGTGTAGTGTTTGTTTGCTACACAAGTGGGATCAAAAGATTTTTAAAGTTATATATAATGGTCCAATATTTCCCCATGTTGATGTAATTTCAGAATTTTGGGACACCTTCACAATATTAAATTTACATGTTGTACTTCTCCCAGTTACATTAAATTGTGAGCTAACATGTATCATTAGATATAGATGGTATCCTGTTGTAAAGATAGAATATTTTTCACAAGAAATAGATGAATGACCACAGTGTGGATGAGGGTTACTGTAAGTGAACTGAAGACTCATGAATGCAACAGTGTGTGAGACAAATTGTTGCTGAATAGATGTACATTGTATTGGTTTCAGCTGCATGCTGATTTGTTTTGTGGTTGTGTTAAAACAGGGAGACTAGAGTACAGGCTATCCAACTGTCAGACAGATTTAATTGGTATCTGGGATTCCATTGCCTGACTGATTCAACTGGAGTTTGGGATATCGAATTAACAGGTTGGGGACTTATCCAGAAAGTCTCTGTTAGGTTGTTCTGTGGACTACTACACTATCTGGGATGGGGAATCGAGACAGTAACTGTCCTCCAAACAGAGACATGACCACTGTGGAAGTCATGAGTTAAAAATTGGTTATGCTCAAAATTGACTGTCTTAAAGTTGAGAAATAAAAATGTAGAAAAAGTGGAGGCTGGATAAATTATTATGAATTCCCTTTGCATAGAAGACCCTGCTTGGGTCTTGTGAGATTATGGTCAGAGCATATAGAAATGATGAAGAAAACAGTGAAATCTGATATACTGTTCCATTACTTGCCTAGAAAGAGTTAAATCTTTTCTATTATCTCCAAGAGATAAGAACATGCATTCCAGATGGAGTGGTGCTTGTGTGAGAAATGTGTGAATTGGTAGTGTCTGTGATATTGCTATATTACTGAACAAGAGATGGGATGTAATTTTGCCAGATCTGATCTTGTTGTTTGATCATTAATAATGGAGATTTGTTATTTTTGTGAATTTGTGTGAAGATGTTTCTTACTTATCTGTATAAGATATATATTGTTATGTTGTTTATGTGTACTTCTAGACAGCTGGATATAGACTGAGAGAAACACACCCTAACAGTTAACCAGACCACAAGAGGTAAAGCTAGATGACACAAGTAGAAGGAGGAAAAATAAATTTCCATAATGTAATAGTTTTACTCCTCCTTAACACAAACCAAGCTAACACAAAAGAAGTGTAACACTATGAATGTATGTGTGTATATATATATATATATATATATATATATATATATATATATATATATATATATTCTTGATGTGTGCACAAAACAAGTAGGTACATTCAATATATTGAGCTTTGCTTATTTGAATACTATTGATTTATAATGTTAAAATAGTAACAAAGCAATTAATGACTTGACAAGCATGATAAGTGCATTTCAAAAAGAAGTTGAGTGGATCACAGTGTCTCAAAAAGTGTGTGGCAGAGGATATTAGGAAGTTGAAGTGAACAGATGTTATCAGTATAGTGTTATATGTATGACTGAGGACAATCAGTAAGTGTTAGAGGAGGCAACATCAGCTCCTCCTGCCTATTCACCCCTCACAGTCATGGTTCCATATGTACTGCTGGAAATACTTAATAGAGCATAAATATGAGTAGTTAAAAAGTTTACATTGAATATGTGCCAATAAGATTTTTTATATGTACTGCTTATCACATTAGATGTAAGTACTTAACACTTCTTGCTTGGATTCAATGCCTGATGACAAATAAAAAGCCTTTTAAGTGCAAGACCATCAATTGAATAGGGGATCATTCCAAAAATGTGATGGCCCTCCTAACAAGAGGAGAGATCCAGCAGAATTTTTAATGCTACAATTGCCAGCAATTGGCTTACTTTGCTCGCAGTTGTCAAGAAGGCCACCTACAAGAGGTCCAGGGCTACTGCTAACCAATGAGAAATTGACAATCCAGATGTCCCACACCCCCTTATCACACCAATCTTCCTGAGAGAGGAGATTCAATCTGCTACAACTACTCTCACTCTACCAAGAAGTGAAACCATCAGTTGCTTCGTGGACACTGGGGCAGCCAGATCAGTCTTTAGGGCATCTGATGTACTTTCAGAGATGGCGAAATGTGACTGTAGATTGACTACATATAGCTGCTTAAGGTAGTTGTTTGGGAGTTTCTGTTGGTTTGCATAGACGTTTTCTCAGGATGGCAGGAAGCGTGGCCTGTGAAAAATGTCAACACCAAGACTACAGCTAAGAAATGGCTAAGGGAGAGAGCATGGCAAATAATAATCCTTTTAGACAGGACAAGCTGTCGGGCAAACGATGCCCAATAGCTCTTTCCAGTTATGCTTGCTCCTGTGCTGTTACACAAGAGTAAGTATCCAAGGCATTGGCCACCTGCTTCCATTCACAGTAAACATACAGTCATTCAAAAGTAAATGATTGCTGTTTACTCTGAATGGCTCGACATTCAGTTTTCTCCATGCAGAAACTTAACGACTGAACAATTCTCGTTCAGTTGCCACAGGGGCCGGAGCGTGGGTCCGCAGTGGCCATAAGTGGAGGCCCCACATGACTGGGGTGGTTAGGGAGCAATGGAGCATTAAGACTTAATAAGGAGTAGGTATTAGTTGTGAGTGGTAGGAGTTGAGATGGTATTTGATAAGGGAGGGGGAGTTAAGCATTAAGGTGCACTAGAGGGTATAAGAAGGAAGGGCTGAGAAGAAGAGAGCATCATTTTAGATAGAAGCAGGAGAAATTAGTGATACATTATCTATGTTTAATCCCGCCAATTGGCTTAAATCTATTGGGGGATGGACCATGGGAATTATACAAGCCATATTTCAAATACTGCTGTTGTGTGTAGTTGCTTACATTTTGCATACCTTATACGTTTAAAGTTTGTAGGAAAGGAACTAAAACAGTTACCAGGGTAGTGAACCCTCCATATTGCCCATATAGTGATACTTATCCAATCGCATGCACCCCTCGCTCAAGAGAGCTACCCACAACCTTGAGGATTACTGAACTGGGAAATAAGGTGAAGACAAGCCAACTGGAGGATTAGCCTACCATGGTGAACATTAAAAAAGCCCTCCCTCTTGAGACTAGCTCAAGGGAATATACCCAGTCCAGGTAAAGTTATGTGTTAAACCAAACAGAGGGGAAAAAAATCTGAGTAAACCGTAACAGCGATTTACACATTATTTTATTTAAGGGTTAAATGGTTTATAACTGACTTGTAAAAGCAATCAACAACAGAAGTTACCAGTTCAGTGGAGAAGGCTTCATGTAAGATTGAGATAAGATAACTGCCAGCTTAAAGGCTCTTTTACATGCAATGATTATCCCTCAAAATTCATTCAAATGGTCAAAAGTGAGTGATAATTGTAAATGCAGGCAGTTGTGCACTATTCGTTCACTTGTTGTTTGCCGCTGGTATTTAGCCTGCAACAAACCATCATCAAGCAGCTCAAAATTTGTTCCATTTGAATGGAATTTGTTCAATCTTTTGAGTGGCTTGCTGATTTGAGGGGGGAGTGTTTTTTTTGCCTTGCATATGCAATGAGTACATTGTTTATTCATGCTGGGAGAAGACAATGGAATCCTGCTGGCCAGATAACCCTTGCATAAACACCCACCCACTTGAGCAAACAAAAAAATACTGAGTTTACCTTAGCTAATGTGGAAAAAAGAGATGATTCAAGCCATCATCTGTATGTGTAATTTTATGCAAAATACCGTCAACGCGTTCAGTCTTTTGGCCGTTTTAGCGATAATCGTTATGTGTAAAAGGCCCTTCTAGTAAAAGTATATGTTCTTAGAAGCTTGAGATAAGATAACTGCCAGCTTTAGCCAAAGTACAGGTTCACATGTAAACTTGAGATAATGTAATTGCCACCTCAATTGTGACATTTAGAATATTTTGATAATTGCTGAGCCGGGGGAACCTAAACTCTGTCATACAATCATTGGATGACAGCCTGGCAGTGTCCATTGATGATCAGCTTGTACTATAGTGTGTTTTTCCATATATACCTTTTACCCAATAAGGGGGTTCAGAGCCTTTTACCCAATAAGGGGGTTCAGAGGAGGAAGCGAATCTTGAAATGCTATTTGTTTAACGCTGTACTCTTCTCCAATGCACCGTGTATACAATTTGGCATACATATTGATGATGCTACAATACCCTTTGAGTATCACCTAAATTGATAACTCCAACAGCAGTGTTAAGACTCGGTAATATGTTTGATGTTCTTCGTTCACATGACAGTGAACCAGACATGTGTATTATTATCCTGCTGTGTTTAATTTTTATAACATTGCTGCAGTATGTGTTTCTTCTTTGATGCTTTCATCATTGCACCTGCTGGAGTCTGAGCGCTCTGCACTTCAGCAGGTCACACAATGACATTGATGATGTCACAACTCTGGGAGAAATCCAGAATTGTAATGATGAATAAACCTATAATCTGTGCTGTGATCATTTTTGCTTTGAAAGTTTAAAAAATCTGTCCCTATGTCTGTACTATATACAGTGGTGCAAATTTATTTATGTCATTTTTTTCTGGTGAAAACACATTAAGAAATAATGCATTTAAGGGACATGCTGTTTTTATGAAGCACCTGTGTAACATTTTCTAATGCATATAAATGTACTGGAAAAAAGTGTAAAAAAAAGTGTATAAGGGCTCCTACCCACTAGCGTTTTTTTACTGCGAAATTCGCAGCGTTTTTTTTTTCTGCAGGGGTCTTTGGGCTATGGGAGTTGTAAAGCTAAAATCGCGATTGCGCAAAATCGCGATTTAGCGGTAAATCGCGATTTTGCGCGATCGCGATTTTAACATTACAAGTCCCATAGACCTCCTGTAGAAAAAAAAAACCTGCGAATTTCGCAGTGAAAAAAAACGCTAGTGGGTAGGGGCCCTCAGGCTGAAAAAAAGATATATGTCCATCCATTTCAGTCTACTACCTTCAATGTTGATTCAAAGAACGCAAAAAAACCCCATCAGGTAGACATCAAATTTCCTTATGTAAGGAGAAAAAATTCCTTCTCTATTTTAATCGGGCAATCAGAATAATCCTTTCTGCAGTAATAAGTGATTATTACATGTCACTATTTGTATATTACATTCAAGAAAGGCATCCAGGCAGATATTGTACTCTTTTACTAAGTTCACCATAACCACGTCCTTAGGAAGAGAGTTTCATAGTCTCACTGCTCTTACATTATAGAACCCTCTTCTATGTTGATGTAGAAACTTTTTCCCCCCTAGACATATAAAATACCCTCTTGTTACAGTCACAGTCCTGGGTACAAATCAATCATTGAAGAGGTCTCTCTAATATATTTGTTACAGCACTCTGACCCCCTGAGCGCCAGGTGGGGTGCTCTGAACTTCCCGCACCCCAATGTCCCTGCCTACTTGCCTCGGCCCTGGCTAACCCCAGGCGGACAACTGGAAAGCGGTCCCTACCCTTGGCTAGGCACCTGGCGACTTCACCGATGGAACTACCTAACGGGGGGCAGAGTGCCGACAAAGGAGGCAGATGGAGTTACCAACAGAAATGCTCAACAAAGACAAAGCTTAGAGAAAGGAACTGACTAGCAACCTAGCAAGCTGACTGAGGGGAACAAACAGACAGGACAGACTAGCCGCAGACTGAACCAATAACTGGTTTGTTCAAAGATCTTTCCCAATATAGAAGTCAGGCCCACAGGCCTGTAGTTTCCTGGATCCACCTTCTTCATTTTTTTGCAGATAGGGACAACATTTGCCTTTTTTTCAATCTTCTGGGACTTCTCCTGTTCTCCAGGAATTTTCAAAGATTATGGAGAGACTTGAATTCATTTAAAATTAGCTAAATGTTCCCTCACCATCTCTCTGCTTATAGATAGCCTGCATTCTTTTATTCCCCCCAATAGCACAGGGAAGATCAATTGATGTTCCATCTACTTTCTGAGAGAAAACAGATGCAAATTAGGAGTTTAAAAGTTCGGCCTTCTCAATAGCATTCTTAACTATTTTCATCTTGTAAGCATCCAATAGCATCTTTGAGTTTTCCTTTGCTTTTGACATACCCCCGGAATCCTTTTTTTTTTTTATTGCTTTTGGCCTCTGTTGCAAGCCTCAATTCATTATTAGCTTGAGCTTTTCTAACACTTGCCCTACAGTTTCTGCAGGCCACATTATATTCTTCTAGATATTCAAGCCTTTTTTTATTTGACAAACATATTTTTCTACGTATTTAACATGTGTTCTTCATTTTCCATGTCAGTGTTACCTAGTGTTTTCGCATTTACAGTGAAATGGTGGCTTGTATTTTCCCTACCCATGCACATAACCTTTCATTTTTCAGTGTTAAATCTGATTTGCCACATTTGTGCCCAAGCCCACAACTTATCCAGATCCATTTCAACCGCATTCTGTCCTCTCTTGTGTTAATTACTTTACATAGTTTTGTATAACCTGCAAACATTGATATTTTACTGTGCAATTCTTCAACCAGGTCATTAATAAATATATTAAAAAGAACAGGGCCCACGTACTGAGCCCTGTGGTACCCAACTAGTAATGGTAACCCAATCGGAGTATGTACCATTAAGAACCTTTCTATCATTGGCTTTCTGTCATCGACCAGTTACTTACCCACTTAGACACATTCTCGCCTAGACCAAGCATTCTCATTTAATATAGCAACTCTTTGAAAAATTCAACATATACAAGATCCAATGACTCTCCCAGTCCAGTCTAGAATTAAACTCATTGTAGAAGCTGAATAGATTGGTTTGACATGAGTGAGTCCTCATAAACCTATGCCGATATAGAGTTAGACAGCTAATTGAGGTAAAAAAAGATAATTTTTTTTATCAGATAGTTTCTATTGAAGTTATATTTTTGAATACAATAACCTCCTAATTTCAAAATGTTCATACATGCATAAGTATGATATGTATACAATATATGCATGCATAAGTAATCTATTTGCAAGTACTTTCGCCAAGATTTTAACATCAGTGGTTAACACAGATATTGGATGATAGGAATCAGGAAGAGACAAATCCTTTCCCGGGTTAAGGAATAAAAACAATCATAACATCTCTTAATGAAGGTAGAAGTATACCTTCATGCAATTATTCATTAAACTAGCTGATATACCCAGCTTTGGCCAAGTTAATTTGATACATGTGCTTACCTGTTGTTTGCACGGAAAATTTTATGAAGTCATGGTTACTTCAGAGGAACCGAGGAATAAAATATGTATACACATAAAGGAGCATTAGATTCTCCTCAGACTACATGTACTGATGTCCCTCTGCAGAATGTGCCACCTCTCCCATTCTCCTCACTTTTTACCTCTTAAACCCCTTTTTATTCAAATTTCACCCCAGACTGGAGGTTGCAGCCCCTTCTTAAGCTTAAAGGCATTCTCCATTCCTGCAGTCCATGGCCGCTTCCTTATGTACTTTACAGCCTTTCAGTATATGCACACAAAGATCCATTAGATTCCCATCAGTATATACACAAAGAGTTCAGTTATATTATCCTCAGTATATACACACAGAGGTCAGTTACATTCTCCTCAGTATATACACATAGAGGTGAGGTAGATTATCCTGAGTATATACTCACAGAGGTCAATTATAATCTCCTCAGTATATACATGTAGAGAAGCATTAGATTCTTATCAATATATAGACAGAGGTGAGGTAGATTCTCCTCAGTATATAAATTATTTCCCTAGGTTTTATGGCTTCTGAGAAAAGAACTATGTCATGTATCGCAGATTTTCAGTTTTCACGCTTAGAATTGAATATTGAAGTTCCAACCCCTTTACTTTTCCTATTAGGATTAGAGATGAGCGAGCACGCTCAAATAAGGCAGTTACTCGCGCGAGCATCGCTCTTCTCGAGTAACTGCATTCTCATCCGAGCAGGCTCGGAGGGGCATCGGGAGGGAGCGGGGGAGAGTGGGGGGAGAGTGATAGAGAGCTCCTACCCACTTGCGTTTTTTTTAACGCTGCGATATTGCTTTCAACGCAATCATCAATGGGACTTTCTTAAGTTAAAAACGCATTGCACAAAAATCGCAAAGCACCAACTTGCGATGCATTTTTAACATTACAAAGTCCTATTGACAATCGTGTTAAAAAATGCAGCGATATCGCAGCATTAAGGAGCCCTTATTTATAGAAGCCAAAAAACGACATTCTGCTTCACCTCTCTTTTTTGCAACATCTCTCAGATGATCCACAAGTTGAGACTGTAGATTTTTCTAGTGAATTTCTGACTGATTAGTGGGAGTATGTATATATACTTTTGCTCTGCATCAAAAAGCTTGTCGCTGAAGGGCTCTAATGACATCCCAAGATTTAGATTTATGCAGCTAATCTTCTGTATATAATCACCAAATATAAATGCCGTTATAGCGTCCCACACCGCAGACACTGAGCAAGAGCCAATATTAATCTGAAAAAAAAAAATCCAATAGAGCCTTCTCCATTCCATTCATGGCTGGATGATAAGTGCGATTGGGCGGTGAATTTGCAGGGGTGCAATCTCTTCAGAAGAGACCGAAGGAACCAGAAAGGGGGAGGGGTATGTCTGTACGTCAAATCGAACTTGAAGCCGAGGCTACGGGAGGATATAGGGGTAGGAGAAGAACAGGTGGAATCTCTGTGAGTAGAAATACAGGGAGAAAAAAATAACAAAATCCTGATAGGGGTCTTCTATAGACCACCAAAAGCAACAGAAGAAACTGAAAACTTACTACTACGGCAGATAGAAGAGGTGTCAAACCGCAATGAAGTAATTATCATGGGGGACTTTAATTACCCAGGTATACCATGGGAGAACGAAACCTGCAAATCTCACAGGGGTGATAAGTTCTTGAGAGTAATTAAAGATAACTACCTGAAACAACTTGTGCAGGAACCAACAAGAGGGAGGGCCATTCTGGACCTAGTACTAACTAACAAACCGGAACGTATAAAGGGTGTACAGGTTGAGGGGCACTTGGAGAACAGTGACCACAATATAATCAATTTCCAGCTGTCATTCAATAGGAAGCCTTATCAGGGAGCGAAAAAGAAACTAAACTTTAGTAAAGCAAAATTTGATGAGCTTAGAACTACTATCGGTAACATTAATTGGGACAACATCCTCAAAAATAACGGTACAGAGGACAAATGGGAAAAGTTTAAAAGGATCCTAATCACCTCATGTGAGCAGTTCATTCCCTTTAAAAATAAAAGAAACTCAACTAAAAGGAAACCAATGTGGCTCGACAAGACAGTAAGGGAGGAAATAAATGAAAAAAAGAAAGCGTTCAAACTACTAAAGCAACAAGGCAGCGTAGAAGCGCTAAAATCGTACAGGGAAAAAAAACAAAATATGCAAAGATAAGATCAAAACTGCCAAGGAGGAGGCGGAAAGACTGATCGCCAAAGAGAGCAAAAACAACCCGAAGCTATTTTTCAACTATATTAACAGCAAAAGGATTTGCAGGGAGAGCACTGGCCCTTTAAAAAATAATGCAGGAGAGATCATTGAAGATGACGGAGGGAAGGCAAATCTACTAAACAGTTTCTTCTCAAGTGTATTCACACACAAAAAGGAAATGCCACACGAGATGCAGGGGAATAAAATGAACCCATCACAAAATATCTCATACCTAACGCAGGAGGAGGTGCGGAAGCGACTAAAGACTAAAATCGATAAATCACCGGGCCCAGATGGATTGCACCCAAGGATACTAAGGGAACTAAGTGACGAGATAGCTAGGCCGCTATATCTAATATTTCTAGACACTATCAAGACCGGTGTAGTACCATTGGATTGGCGCATTGCCAACGTGGGTACAATTTACAAAAAAGGGAGCAAAAGTGAGCCTGGTAACTACAGGCCAGTAAGTCTCACTTCAGTAACGGGAAAAATTTTCGAGGGGATTCTGAGAGACGCCATCGATGAGTACCTCAAGGAGAACAAGGGAATAAATCCTCACCAGCATAGATTCATGAAGGATCGCTCATAGAGATGAGCGAACGTACTCGTCCGAGCTTGATACTTGTTCGAGTATTAGCGTGTTCGAGATGCTCGTTACTCGTAACGAGTACCACGCGATGTTCGGGTTACTTTCACTTTCATCTCTGAGACGTTAGCGCGCTTTTCTGGCCAATTGAAAGACAGGGAAGGCATTACAACTTCCCCCTGCGACGTTCAAGCCCTATACCACCCCCCTGCAGTGAGTGGCTGGCGAGATCAGGTGTCACCCGAGTATAAAAATCGGCCCCTCCCGCGGCTCGCCACAGATGCGCTCTGACATAGAGGAGGGAAAGTGCTATCTTGGTGGAGCTGCTATAGGGAGAGTGTTAGGAGTATTTTAGGCTTCAAGAACCCCAACGGTCCTTCTTAGGGCCACATCTAACCATGTGCAGTGCTGTGGAGGCTGCTTTGTGCAGTGTTGCATTTTTTTTTTTTGGTATATCGGCCGTGCAGAGCATTGCGCCCTGCAGTAATACTCCAGGGACAGAAGTGCGTAGGCAGGGACAGAAGACATATTGATTGAATATAGGCAGTGGGCCTTTGCTAAAAAATTTGGGGCAAAAAATCTATTTGGCCTGCCTGTGACTGTGCTCAGTGTTCTGGGTCTGTCTGTGCTGGGTGTAGTAGTTCTACAAAATCATACACAGCCAGCTAAGTGTTACAGCAGGCTTGCGCCAAATTATTTCCTGGCTCTGTCTGGGCTGTGAAATCACTGCTGTATTGCAGTCCACAGTGCAACACTCTGCAGTTCTGTGACATACTCCAGGGACAGAAGTGCGTAGGCAGGGACAGAAGACATATTGATTGAATATAGGCAGTGGGCCTTTGCTAAAAAATTTGGGGCAAAAAATCTATTTGGCCTGCCTGTGACTGTGCTCAGTGTTCTGGGTCTGTCTGTGCTGGGTGTAGTAGTTCTACAAAATCATACGCAGCCAGCTAAGTGTTACAGCAGGCTTGCGCCAAATTATTTCCTGGCGTTCCGTAAGCGAAGTCAGCCTCCAACCACAGGCCAATAAGCGGCACATTTAATTACAGCGTTCTGTTTCTACATTACTGGTAATACAGGATGCTGAGGGGTAGGGTAGGCCTAGAGGACGTGGACGCGGCCGAGGACGCGGAGGCCCAAGTCAGGGTGTGGGCACAGGCCGAGCCAGTGCGGTGTCCAGGGGTAGAGGCAGGGCCAGACCGAATAATCCACCAACTGTTTCCCAAAGCCCCCCCTCGCGCCATGCCACCCTGCAGAGGTCAAGGTGCTTTACAGTGTGGCAGTTTTTCACAGAGACGCCTGACGACCGACGAACAGTGGTGTGCAACCTTTGTCGCGCCAAGATAAGCTGGGGTGGCACCACCACCAGCATGCGCAGGCATATGATGGCTAAGCACCCCACAAGGTGGGACGAAGGCCGTTCACCGACTCCGGTTTGCACCACTGCCTCTCCCCCTGTGCCCCAACCTGCCACTGAGATCCAACCCCCCTCTCAGGGCACAGGCATGACCGTCTCCTGGCCTGTACCCACACCCTCACCTCCGCTGTCCTCGGCCCCATCCAGCAATGTCTCTCAGCGCAGCGTCCAGACGTCGCTAGCGCCACTGTTTGAGCGCCAGCGCAAGTACGCCGCCACGCACCCGCACGCTCAAGCGTTAAACGTGCACATTGCCAAATTGATCAGCCTGGAGATGCTGCCTTATAGGCTTGTGGAAACGGAGGCTTTCAAAAGCATGATGGCGGTGGCGGCCCCGCGCTACTCAGTTCCCAGTCGCCACTACTTTTCCCGATGTGCCGTCCCAGGCCTGCACGACCATGTCTCCCGCAACATTGTACGTGCCCTCATCAATGCGGTTACTGCCAAGGTCCACTTAACTACAGACACGTGGACAAGCACAGGCGGGCAGGGCCACTATATCTCCCTGACGGCACATTGGGTGAATTTAGTGGAGGCTGGGACAGAGTCAGAGCCTGGGACCGCTCACGTCCTACCCACCCCCCAAATTGCGTGCCCCAGCTCGGTGGTGGTATCTGCGGCGGTGTATGCTTCCTCCACTAAACCACCCTCCTCCTCCTCCTCCTCCTACGCAACCTCTGTCTCGCAATCAAGATGTGTCAGCAGCAGCACGTTGCCAGCAGTCGGTGTTGCGCGGCATGGCAGCTCAGCGGTGGGCAAGCGTCAGCAGGCCGTGCTGAAGCTACTCAGCTTAGGAGAAAAGAGGCACACGGCCCACGAACTGCTGCAGGGTCTGACAGAGCAGACCGACCGCTGGCTTGCGCCGCTGAGCCTCCAACCGGGCATGGTCGTGTGTGACAACGGCCGTAACCTGTGGCGGCTCTGCAGCTCGGCAGCCTCACGCACGTGCCATGCCTGGCCCAAGTGTTTAATTTGGTGGTTCAGCGCTTTCTGAAAAGCTACCCACACTTGTCATACCTGCTCCGAAAGGTGCGCCAGCTCTGCGCACATTTCAGCAAGTCCCACACGCACGCTGCCACCCTGCGGACACTGCAACATCGGTTTAATCTAACAGTGCACCGACTGCTGTGCGACGTGCCCACACAGTGGAACTCTACGCTCCACATGTTGGCCAGGCTCTATGAGCAGCGTAGAGCTATTGCGGAATACCAACTCCAACATGGGCGGCGTAGTGGGAGTCAGCCTCCTCAATTATTTACAGAAGAGTGGGCCTGGTTGGCAGCCATCTGCCAGGTCCTTGGAAACTTTGAGGAGTCTACCCAGATGCTGAGCGGGGATGCTGCAATCATTAGCGTCACCATTCCTCTGCTATGCCTCTTGAGAAGTTCCCTGCAAAGCATAAAGGCAGACGCTTTGGAATCGGAAACGGAGGCGGGGGAAGACAGTATGTCGCTGGATAGTCAGAGCACCCTCATGTCTATATCTCAGCGTGTTGAGGAGGAGGGGGAGGAGCATGAGGAGGAGGGGGAAGAGACAGCTTGGCCCGCTGCTGAGGGGACAGATGCTGCTTGCCTGTCATCCTTTCAGCGTGTATGGCCAGAGGAGGAGGAGGAGGAGGAGGAGGAGGAGGGGGAGGAGCATGAGGAGGAGGGGGAAGAGACAGCTTGGCCCACTGCTGAGGGTACAGCTGCATCTTGCCTGCCATCCTTTCAGTGTGTATGGCCTGAGGAGGAGGAGGAGGAGGAGGATCCTGAAAGTGATCTTCCGAGTGAGGACAGCCATGTGTTGCGTACAGGTACCCTGGCACACATGGCTGACTTCATATTAGGATGCCTTTTTCGTGACCCTCGCATTACATGCATTCTGGCCACTACGGATTACTGGGTGTACACACTGCTCGACCCACGGTATAAGGAGAGCCTTTCCACTCTCATTCCCGAAGAGGAAAGGGGTTCGAGAATGACGCTATACCACAGGGCGCTGGTGGACAAACTGATGGTAAACTTCCCATCCGACAGCGCTAGTGGCCGAAGGCGCATTTCCGCGGCCCAGGTAGCAGGGGAGGCGCAGAGATCAGGCAGCATGTACAGCGCAGGCAGGGGAACATTATCCAAGGCCTTTGCCAGCTTTATGGCTCCCCAGCAAGACTGTGTCACCGGTCCCCAGTCAAGGCTGAGTTGGCGGGAGCACTGTAAAAGGATGGTGAGGGAGTACGTAGCCGATCGCACGACCGTCCTCGGTGACGCCTCTGCCCCCTACAACTATTGGGTGTCGAAGCTGGACACGTGGCCTGAACTCGCGCTGTATGCCCTGGAGGTGCTTGCTTGTCCTGCGGCTAGCGTCTTGTCAGAGAGTGTGTTTAGTGTGGCTGGGGGAATCATCACGGATAAGCGTACCCACCTGTCAACCGACAGTGCCGACAGGCTTACACTCATCAAGATGAACAAAGCCTGGATTTCACCAGACTTCTCTTCTCCACCAGCGGACAGCAGCGATACCTAAACAATACGCAGGCTGCACCCGCGGATGGAAGCATCGTTCTCTATCACCATCCAAAACGGGGATCTTTTTGCTTCATCTATCTGTGTATAATATTCATCCTCCTCCTGCTGCTCCTCCTGAAACCTGACGTAATCACGCCGAACGGGCAATTTTTCTTAGGCCCACAAGGCTCAGTCATATAATTTTTCTAAACAATTTTTATACGTTTCAATGCTCATTAAAGCGTTGAAACTTTCACCTCAACCAATTTTTATTTTTACTGGGCTGCCTCCAGGCCTGGTTACCAATTAAGCCACATTAACCAAAGCGATTAATGGGTTTCGCCTGCCCTCTTGTTTGGGCATGGGCAATTTTTCTCAGGTGCATTAGTACTGTTGGTACACCAATTTTTGGGGGCCCTCGCCTACAGTGTAATCCAATTAATTTTTTGCCCACCTGCATTACAGCTGACGTAACATCAGCTGTGTTGGGCACTGCAATGGGATATATTTATGTACCGCCGGTGGGTTCCAGGGAGCCACCCATGCTGTGGGTCCACAGGGAGTTGTAAATGCATCTGTCCACTTCTAAAGAACCCCGGTCTGACTGGGGCATGCAGTGTGGGCCGAAGCCCACCTGCATTAAACATGACATTATTACCTCAGCTGTGATGGGCAATGCAATGGGATATATTAATGTACCGCCGGTGGCTTCCTGGCACCCACCCATGCTGTGGATCCACAGGGAGTTGTAACTGCATGTGTCCACTTCTAAAGAACCCCGGTCTGACTGGAGCATGCAGTGTGGGCCGAAGCCCACCTGCATTAAGCACGACATTACATCAGCTGTGTTGGGCACTGCAATGGGATATATTTATGTACCGCCGGTGGGTTCCAGGGAGCCACCCATGCTGTGGGTCCACAGGGAGTTGTAAATGCATCTGTCCACTTCTAAAGAACCCCGGTCTGACTGGGGCATGCAGTGTGGGCCGAAGACCACCTGCATTAAACATGACATTATTACCTCAGCTGTGATGGGCAATGCAATGGGATATATTAATGTACCGCTGGTGGCTTCCTGGCACCCACCCATGCTGTGGGTCCACAGGGAGTTGTAAATGCATGTGTCAACTTCTAAAGAACCCCGGTCTGACTGGGGCATGCAGTGTGGGCCGAAGACCACTTGCATTAAGCACGACATTACATCAGCTGTGTTGGGCACTGCAATGGGATATATTTATGTACCGCCGGTGGGTTCCAGGGAGCCACCCATGCTGTGGGTGCACACGGAATTCTCATTGCGGAGTTGTACCTGCCTGTGACTATTTATAAAAAAACGCGGTCTGACTGGGGCATGCAGACACCTTGACAGAATGAGTAGTGTGTGGCACATAGGTTCCCCATTGCTATGCCCACGTGTGCAGCTCCAGATGGAGGTGGCACAGGATTGGATTTCTCATTGCTTCTGTACAGCATTGTGGACTATCGCCCCGCTCCTTTTAAAGAGGGTCGCTGCCTAGCGGTGCCAACCCTCTGCAGTGTGTGCCTGCGGTTCCTCTGGCAGACGCACTTATAAATAGACATGAGGGTGGCGTGGCATGAGGGCAGCTGAAGGCTGGGCAGGGACAGTTTGGTGTGCGCTGTGGACACTGAGTCGTGGGGGGGGGGGGGGGTTGGGCAGCATGTTACCCAGGAGAAGTGGCAGCGGAGTGTCATGCAGGCAGTGATTGTGCTTTGTTGGAGGTAGTGTGGTGCTTAGCAAAGTTATGCATTGCTAATGAGGGCTTTTCAGAAGTAAAAGTTGTTTGGGGGGGGGGCCCACTCTTGCCGCTATTGTGGCTTAATAGTGGGACCTGTGAACTTGAGATGCAGCCCAACATGTAGCCCCTCGCCTGCCCTATCCGTTGCTGTGTCGTTCCCATCACTTTCTTGAATTGCCTAGATTTTCACAAACGAAAACCTTAGCGAGCATCGGCGATATACAAAAATGCTCGGGTCGCCCATTGACTTCAATGGGGTTCGTTACTCGAAACGAACCCTCGAGCATCGCGAAAAGTTCGTCTCGAGTAACGAGCACCCGAGCATTTTGGTGCTCGCTCATCTCTAGTCGCTCATGTCAGACAAATCTGATCAGTTTCTACGATGAAGTAAGCTCTAAGCTGGAGAATCTATTGATCTCGTATATCTGGACTTCTCTAAAGCCTTTGACACCGTGCCACATAATAGGCTAATATACAAAATGAGGCAGCTCGGACTGGGCGAAAACGTGTGCAAGTGGGTAAAAAATTGGCTCAATGATAGAAAGCAGAGGGTGGTAATAAATGGTTTGTACTCTAATTGGACCACAGTCGCTAGCATGGTGCCACAAGGTTCGGTATTAGGCCCCACTCTGTTCAACATATTTATCAACGACCTGATAGAGGGGCTGCACAGCAAATTATCAATATTTGCAGATGACACAAAATTATACAATATAATTAATGCAACGGAGGACAATGTGCAGCTACAAACTGACCTAGATAAGCTGTGGGCTTAGGCAGAAAAATGGCAAATGAAGTTCAATGTTGGAAAATGTAAGACTATGCACATGGGCAGGAGAAACGGATGCCACCAATATTCAATTAATGGAGTGCCGCTAGGAAAAAGTGATATGGAAAAGGACCTGGGGGTATTAGTGGATAGTAGACTAAAATGCCAGTCAGCTGCTGCAAACGCAAATAAAGTCTTGGGGTGCATTAAAAGGAGGTATATGGGCGAAGGATGAGAACATTATCCTTCCATTATATAAGGCACTAGTCAGGCCTTACATGAAATACTGCGTACAGTTCTGGTCACCGGTGCTCAGGAAAGATGTTACAGTACTGGAGGGGGTTCAAAGAAGGGCAACTAAACTAATACATGGAATGAAGGGATTGGAATACCCAGAGAGGCTATCAGAATTGGGATTATTTACTCTAGAAAAAAGACGGCTAAGGGGTGACCAAATAACTATATATAAATACATGAGGGGACAATACAAGGATCTCTCCCAGGATCTGTTTCAACCCGGGACCGCAACGGTAACAAGAGGACATCCGTTACGATTAGAGGAAAGTAGGTTTCATCACCAACATAGAAGTGGATTCTTTACTGTAAGAGCAGTTAGACTGTGGAACTCTCTGCCTGAGGATGTGGTGATGGCAAAATCCATAGAGGAGTTTAAAAGGGGACTTGATGTCTTTTTGGAGAGGAAGGACATTATAGGATATAAATCTTAGGTTAATTGTTAATCCGGGTATACAGGCAGGTAGGAACTATTAGGGGTTGATCCAGGGAACAGTCTGATTGCCATTAGGGAGTCGGGAAGGAATTTTTTCCCCAAAAGCGCTATCTGGCTTCTGCCCTTGAGGTTTTTTGCCTTCCTCTGGATCAACACAGGAGGATAGACAGGCTGGACTAGATGGACATTGTCTTCATTCAGCCTAACGAACTATGTTACTACTATGCTATGCCAGCATTACCATCAAGCAGGTTCAAGCAAAAGGGATTTAACCTCCAAACTCTATATCCAAACCAACCCCCCCCCCATTCATAATTAATGACAGAGTGGAGAGTGATCAGACACAGTTTACAAACTCTACAAACATAAGGAGGAGGCATTGATGGAGTACTTATCGGGAGATCCATTCTAGAAAGTGGATTATGTGAACTGAAATAACAAAAGAGTTGTCTAGTTTCTGGATTTCTCAACCTCCATAGATCACATAAACCTAATTCCATTAATAAATGTACAAAAGTAGTTGATACATTCACTGGAATATGGAGGAGGGATTTATACTGACACCAAAAAATATCTTTTGCACAATCATACATTTAAGACAAATGAATGTCTCATAGAATCTAAAAAATAATAATTACACTTAAAAGAGATATTTTTTACTAATCAGTACACTTACTCCATGAAAATGGTGAAGTAAGTGTAAGGTATCTTTTGTTAAATTTGTTTTTTAATAGGAAACAATAGCTGGTTGAAATTGTTAATGAAATGCAAAAACAGCGTATCTTTTGGTTTTATTCCCCATACCTTGCATATTTAACGGAATTATATTAATCTCTTGAAACACGGTAAATAACATTCATTATTAATGTTTTACACATATAATTTAAAACTGTGTCTTTATTGCATGGCAGAGGAGGAGAAAAAGTGGAGAATAAAAAAACACCCCGCCACAACCAACTTCATACACACATACCCATATCCCCATGGGCTCTAATTACCTAGGCATAGTAGTAATGGGCAAAAAAAAAAAATCACAATATCACAGTAAGGTGACTAATACTAAGGTGCAGTACCCAGAGACCTTCCACCTATATAATGGCACTTTTACATGGGACAATTAGCACTCAGAATCGTTCAGATTCTTATGCTCCCGTGGGAATCTGAACGATAATCATCCCGTGTAAACTTATGCAATGGCTGAACGAGAATTATTCAGGCATTCAGTTTCTTAAAGCAGAAAAGTGAATGATGTGCTGTTCTGTTTAAATACCAGTCATTCACTTTTGAACAACTGACTGTTTACAGTGAATGGAGGCGGACAGGGAAAGAACGATCCCCAGCCCACTTCCTATCCATTCCGACAGCGCTGTGAGTGGTACCAACGATATTTGTTCCTGTGTAACCCCACAGGAATGAGTATCACTGGTAAGAGCTGTTGGACATTATTTGCCCGATAGCTCATCCCGTGTAAAAGAACCATAAAAAATAATCTAATTTCAGGTGGTAAATACTCTACCAATAATCCACTAATAAAAAAAGACTTTATTACTGTCATATTGATATTGTTCATGTTTATCAATCCAGGAGAATGTATCCCTAAAATTATGAAGGGAATATGTCTCCCCTTGCATCACAACTCTCAGCCACTCCAGATACAAAAGGCAATATCTTACAACTATATCTGTTTATTTTGTGTGTGTCCAATGAAAAATCTGGACAGATGCCTATTGTCAGGGCTCAAACCTGGGACCTCCTGCTCTCCAGGTGATGTCTCTTTCCAGTGAGCTATTTAGCTTGCTGGACAGCTTCCCTGCTAAATCATAGTATTGTTTTTGCTCCTGCTTATCCAGTTCCTGTTTCCCTGTCTGGCTCCGCATATTTCCTTGATTAGGCACACTATAAAAGCCTGGTCCTGCCTATTTCCTCAGTGTTTGTTTATTGTGCTCTGATCCCTCAGCCTTTAAACCACCTCCTACCTCTATCTGCTCTCTTAAAAGAAGATTGCTGTTTCATGTACCGCCCATTGGCTTGTTCCCAACTGGGTCTTTGCTGAACCCTCTGTACTGCATTGCTCTCTCTGTGTACCAACCACTGGCTTGTTCTTGACTATGTCTCTGCCAAACTGATCTGTACTGTATCGCTTTCTCATGTACCAACCCCCAGCTTGCCTGACCATGTTGCCCGCCCTTGACTCCAATCCAGTGCCAGACCATAACAGAAATAAACACGCCCAAAACATTCAGTCAACAGTAGCCTTGTAGTAAAGCATTATATTCAGGGACTCTGTTACAGTTTTTGCATGGGGGCCCAGAAGCTTCAAGTTACACCTCTGTCTGCAGGCGACATCTCTCCCCAGTAAGCTATGCAGCTTGCTGGACAGATTCCCTGTTGAGTCGTAGCATTATCCTTGCTTCTGCTAATCCAGTTCCTGTTTCCCTGTCTGGCTCTGCCCATTCCCTTGATTAGGCACACTACAAAAGCCTGACCCTGCCTACTCCCTCAGTGTGTGTTTATTGTGCTCTGATCCCTCAGACTCTAAACCAGCTCCTACCTCTACCTGCTCCCTTAAAATAAGATTGCTCTTTTGTGTACTGACCATGGGCTTGTTCCCGACTAGGTCTTTGCTGAACCCTCTGTACTGCATTACCCTCTCAGTGTACTGACCACTCGCTTGTTCCTGACTACGTCTCTGCTGAACCCTCTGTACTGCATCGCCCTCTCTTGGTCCAACCCCTGGCTTGGTTGACCATGTTGCCCGCCCTTGCTGGCCACCACTCGAGACTCCAATCCAGTGCCAGACCGTGACAGCTATATGACAACCGTCCATAGTTAACTCTCTCATTTATGTTACTTTATTTTAAATAATGACCCAATCTTTATAATACTGGAGCTTTATCAAAACAGTGTGTCTCAGTGTGGCACTAGGTGAAGTTAGTTTAGTAGGAACTCTATGAGCTCTTTCTATAGCAAGGAAAAATGTCAAAGTATCTTCCCCAATAGTTAATTTCAGCTATCCCTCAAAAAATTCAGTCGGATACAATCCTTCCACCTTTTCTAGAACCCCCACCAGTCCCAAATTATCTCTACTTAGTCAATTTTGCAGATCATCTGCTTTATATTGTAAAGTACAGATAGACTGCTTGCATTTACTAATTGTATTCTGCATAGGAACAATTTTTTTCCCATTTCATTAATGTGTGTCTCTGCTTTAAACGATCTCTCAGTAACCTTCTTCAAATTGTGTCTTAGAAATCCAACATCTTTTTTCATGCTACCAACCCGAGCAGAGAAAGAAGCTAAAACAGTATTGCTTTCACAGCTAGAAAAACATCAAGTAGAGTAGATTCATTTTGTATATCATTTTGCATACCGACATCACTAGCTTGTGATGAAATGGCCTGCATAATAGTATTTACAGAGGGAGATGAAGCAAGTGAGGTATATAAACCTGGGCCATGCTTACCCTTCTCAACTATAGAATGAAATAACATTTTGAAAGTCCCATCAGAGGAGGCAATTATAGCTATAGACACCGGTTTAACTATATAGGGGATGCGGTTGCACCTGGGCCCAGGGGCCTTAGGGAGCCTATAAAGCCTTTCTTCTCCATATAGGGAGCCCAGTACTATGGCATTATAGTTGGGGGCCCTGTTACAGGTTTTGCATTGGGGCCCAGGCGCTTCAAGTTAAGCCTCTGGCTATAGATGTTTCATGAGCATTTTTCAAGTTGCAAGAGGAGTTAAACGAGCAACCCACATTATACACAGCTTAATATAATGGTAATGCAGTGAACGAGAACTAGGCCTTCAGCCGAGGAGACAGCGGGGTACAATGGTAGTGGTTCACAGCGATGGTAGTGGTTCACAGAGGCTTTACCTGACCCCCAAAGGCTGAAGTATAAGCCCACTCTCAGTCACTAGCAAGGTGTCATATCTGTCTCCTGAGACCTGTGGTTCTGTAGGTGCTCTGGAGTTCTCCTGCTCAGGTGTGGGGGATTGTGCTGGCTGGGCATGTGTGTGTCTCCAGTCAGCCAATCACTCTAAGTCAGTACACATAAAAGCTGTCTTCCCAGTTGTGGGTTCAGTCAGCTTTCTCTGTTCTCATTCTCTCTCTCTCTCTGTGGTGTGGGCAGGTTCTGTGTATGGTGGCTGCTAGAACGATTTGTGAGTCCTATGCAAACCAATACAAACTCCCAGATACCAACCTTAGGTAACTATATGTAATTAGTTGCTGAAATGGGTAGTTTGGCCTTGGAGTGCAGCAAGAAAGTACTTTGGAAACTTTACCTGGGTTTGATGGGTGCAAGTCATGCATCCCTGCAAAAACCTGGTGACAACATTGTTGAACCCTTGGGCAATCCAAGCAGAAGACACTACACCACACATTACCTCATTTGACTGATGTGTTGGTCCATAGCTCAAATGTGACATCATAGATTAGAGCGTTTAGGGGAGGCACAGGGTTTTGCCTTTCCTCCAGACTCCCTTCTTATCTAGTTCTGTCCCTTGCTGCTACCAGTCTTCCTTTTCACCCTTAGGGGCCTTCCTGTAAAAGGGACAACAAAGAGATATCCACAGCTGATTTAGTTGCAACCAGATGGATAGTTTACATATCCAGTGGGAGTTTGACTGCCCCCTTGGCTGCTGCATCCACCCTTTGATTTTCTAAGGCCTCTGAAGCAATTTCCTTGGTTTGAGACTGACCCTTAATAATGTCTACCTGTTTGGGAAGAGTTAAAATGTGATACAACAAGGATACTGCCTCTGCATTCTGAATTGGTTTACCAGATAATCCAACAAAATTTCTACTGTGCCACAAGCGTACAAAATTGAATGTGATTCTAAAAAGGTGTACCTCAAGTCAGTTTAGACATTAACAGTCTTACCTTTAGCCAGTTTACATGCTTTAGCTCGGCCTACTGACAAGACTTCCCAGGGGAAGTGGTTTCTGTACAATTATCTCATTGCTGGTTACCACTGCATAGCCATAGTTGCTTGTCAATTTTTGTGATATCTGGAGCCATGTACTAAAAAATCTAAATCTGCATTAGCAGTGGTAGTTTCAACAGTATTTTCAAGACCCCTGGTCTTGTTTTGCCTTAACACTAAACAATCATGCATTTGCATTTCATTTTCCACATTTTCTCCTCTCTCCTTAATTCATTGGAAGTAATGAAGTTTGATTCAGGACTATACATCTTTTTATTGTGATATGTGAGGGTGCTATTTTGGGAGTGACAGGCTTTCATAGAGAGGTGTTTTGTTTGGAGTAAAATATTTCTGCTCCTTCAGGGTCAATAGGTTTTTTTTATTAAATAAAGCTGTGCCCATTTCTTTTATACTAACATTGGTGCCTGTGTGTTATCTGATTTGGAGTGTTACAACATTGTGTGCCGAGTATGATAAAGGAGAGGTTGTCCTTCCATGTAGTCTTTTGGTTATGCTGAAAAAGCATTTGCAAGATCCACCACTGTGAAGAAAATGGAGCTGGCTGGTATGTATGGTGATTTGGTACCAATTGTGACAGTACTAACTGCTTGTAAATCGTGGAATGTGAGAAAGCTTTGAGCTTGCCCTTAGATATCTTTTTCTTGATTGGGAACAATGGAGTGGTGTAAGGGGAATGACATTCCTTTATGATTCCCTTTTCATGGTAGGCCTGAAACTGCTCATAAATACTGGCTTCTTGAGCAGCACTTAAAGGGTATTGTCTGATGTTGGGTGGTTGTATGCCAGGTTTGACTTTAAAGTCCCCTGGAGTGACAGGCAGTTGTTTAACATCCACTTTGTGTTTGGCTGACAGAATCTCTAGCACCATTGCAAGAACTTGCTGCATCTAAAGAGATACAAATTCCCGAGCATCTATAACAATAAACACAGCACAAATGGTAGTTAACTGTTGGTTAATTAGAGGCTAGTCATGTTGATAAAAAGACAAATGGACTAAATATGGGAGCAACAGAACAGGGCGGCGTATGGCGGACAGTCAACAGAACTTGCCTACCACAGTCCCTGTGCCCCGTGATGGCCCAGCTGATGCACAGAAAGACGCACCTCTCAAAGCAGCAATGATTTCGGCGCTTGAACAAGGACAGGTGGCTCCTGGGTTTTCTGTAGCTGCTGCATCATTTGTCCAATTTTGCATGATCTTTGCCGTAAAGCAGCAGGGCAGAAGTAAATTTGCCACATAACACTTGCCTAGACCACTCTACCCATTTCAGGGATTGCAAATTGGCTACACTCAGCTCCCACTTGTTGGGAAGTATGAATATGTGCTTGTTGTTGTTGATGTCTTTTCAGGTTGGAGGCCTACCCTGTTACCAAAGTAAATAAGCAGGTAACCGCACAGAAGCTCATGAATGAGGTAATCCACAAATACGAGGTACCGGAAGTGATTGAGTCAAACAAAGGTACACACTTCACAGGTGAAATAATGCAATACATCATGTCTGCTTTGGGTATATTCCAGGCTTTCCACACACCCTACCATCCACGGAGTAGTGGGAAAGTAGATCCATGGGCAATGAAGGAAACAGGCAAATCTTGAATTGAGTGTCTTCTATTAGTTTTTCTTTTCCTCAGGAGGGTACATGCCACAGTAGCCAAGTTTGGGGAATGATTCTCTTGTTAATTTTGTCATAGGTCTCTCCAAGGAATTGTCAATAATGCATTCTGTAGTTTCTGCTTCTCTCTCAGGTCCTACAGACGAGTGTCACAATCTGAAACCAGGTGGCAGGTTTGATCCACATGTGTATATATATAGATGCAATCAGAGTGCCAAGGGGGGGGGGGGTGTCAGATGAGTTTAAAGCCAGGGATCAAGTTAAGGCCGGATTTGAGTCCCTGTTTGGAATAGTAACCATAAATAAGAATGTTGATATATATTACAACTAACAAAGGTTTGTGAACTATACAAGAGATGCACTTCAAGGGCTTGCTGATCAATTAGGCCCCACAGCCACCATGACTTTCCAGAACTGAATGGCTCTGGATATGATACTAGCCAAGAAAGGTGGTGTTTGTAAAATGATTGGTGAAACTTGCTGTACGTATATTCCAGATAATACACGCCCCACAGGTAAAGTGACTAATCGCAATAAAGAAATTGGCCACATTGTCAGAATTGCTGAAGCGTAATTCTGGGATAACTAACCCCTGGGATGAGTGGTTTGCATGGACCGGACAATGGAAACAATTCTTAATGCAGATAGGAATAGGGATTCTGGTTACTCTTATCATACTCCTGCTACTTTCTGTCTGTATTGTGCCCTGCATAAAACGCTCCTGTGCTAAGCTTACAGATCAGATGGTACCTGTCGCCCCCGTATACGTAAATGTAGAGACCCCAGGCTATATGCCTATAATACAATAGAGCGATTTACCCCCATATGGAGCTGTCTCAGCAGAAGCAGGGGTGACCACTCTAGTTTCCCAGCCATTAGAATAGAATAGCATGTGTGTTGTAGATCCCTTCTGTGTCCATCAGGTCTTCGAGTTTAGTTAGTTAGGATTAGTTGTCGGGGAAGGGATTAGCTCTTGAACAGCTGACCAACAATGATAGGTAGGGCATAGATCATAAGCTAGAAATAGGGAAAGCAAACCTTACCCCGCCCTGTAGAAGTTATAAAGTATCGTTTATTTTGAGACAGTTTCTAGGGGGGATTGAGAAAGTACAGGCTCATAAAATGGAAGAATCTGTCTCAAAACGGCCGCTAGATACAAAATGGAGCAGTATAAGATGTAAATAAGCTTGTGTGTAGTGAAACAATAATTCAAGCAGAAATAGCTTTAGAGCATGAGATTCGGTACAATGTCTAATGATGTGCCTCTGTTCTTTTTCATGAGAAACAAGTCTGGACACAGTTCTTATCAGAAGAAACCCTCCCACACCTCCATTCGGAAACTTGGACAAAGGAATTGACTGTACTATAGCCACCTGAATCACAAAGTGAATACAAGGGAGGACCAGATAACGCTGGGAGAAACAGACACTTGAGAACATAACAGATATATTCTCACTACACTGATTGCTGAACAATATATCATTCTTAATGTTTTTCTAACCCAATGAGATTAACCCCCGTGACTAATGACGTATTCCTTTCCTGTATTAGAACTATACCAAAGTGAATAAACTTTCAGTGTACGCGCCTTAAGCAGAGTGGGCTGTATACTTGCCGCAGCTCATCTCTACGTATCTGTGGGAACTGATAACTATAAATTATACAGTTTTTGGCCTCCTTGATGCATCCAGGTACCAACTAATTTGGACCTCAAGACTTGAAAGGTTACGTGGCCGCGAAGCGGTCCTTAACAGATACCACTGTTGCTTGTATCGTTGTAAGCATGTCTGCCCCTAATAAAATGACTGGGCAGGTCTCTGGCACCAAAAATCTTTCCAAATTGAAAATGTAATACACATTAAGTAAACCCTTGTTAGTAATTTGATTCTATGTGTAATATACTTATCAGTCTTGCCAAGTACCCAATTGTCTCACCACTGTTTTGGCATCACAAGTCAATTGTTACCATGCAGCACGGCACGGGGTCCCGCGGTCGGCGCGCGTCGCACCGGCGTCGGCTCCGGCAGCCTGGAGCCCTGTGTCAGGGTTATCCCAGTGGCTTGGGGCGGCCGGTGGGCGGCGGCGTGGGCGTGTCCTCCCGTAGGGTGCCGCCCGCACTCCTCTGTTCTTCTTATACAGCAGTGGGTGGAGTGGCCTCCTCCCACTCTCAGCCCCTGGGCGGAGCCTTGTGGTTAAAAGACTGGCAGTGAATTGAGCTCACTGCCAGTTATTGGTTCTGCGTGCACCTAGCCAGTCTGTCTGCGGTTATCCTCAGCCAGTCCCTAGTTGCCGGTCAGCTCCTTTTGGTTCCCTACTGCTCTGTCTGTTCTTGTTGGTTCTGGTGGCCTCTAGTCTAGTCTGGCTCAGTCTGCACTAGTTGCTATCCAGTATCCTTCCAGTTCGCCTGTGAGCTCCATCTCCAGCCTTGTAAGTTTTGTTGGGATTTTCCATCTGCCTCCCCTGTCGGCACTCTGTTCCCCCCATTAGGTAGCTTCCTTCTTGTCAGTCGCCAGGTCCCTAGCCAGGGCAGGGACCGTCGTCCAGTTGTCCGCCTGGGGTTAGCCAGGGCCGAGGCAAGTAGGCAGGGACAGTGGGGTGCGAGAAGATCAGGGCACCCCACCTGGCGCTCGGGGGGCAGAGTGCCGTAACATAATAACTGGCCCTTAAAATACTGTTTTTCTTTTCATGGCGGCGATCAGCGCCCTGGCAAACCAGCTGGACTTGTCAGCTCGCATGGTGGCCCAGGAGCAGTGGGTGTTGTCGCAGGGGCAGAACGCCTTTACCAGTCTCGAAGCCAAGTGCCCTCTTCCCTAGGTGTTCTCTGGGGAGAGAAACAAGTTTTTCGTTTTTCAACAGGCGTGTCGCCTGTTTTTTCGGATGCGTCCCCGTTCTTCCGGCTCGGAGGCCCAGAGGGTCAGGCTTATAATTTCCCTGCTGCGGGGCTCTTCAGACCTGGGCCTTTTCCATTCCCGAGGGTTCCCTCTCCCTGCAGTCGGTGGACTCCTTTTTTCAGGAACTCGGGGGTATCTTCAATGAACCGGACCGAGTGGGGTTGGTGGTTTCGCGGTTGCTGGCGCTGCATCAGGGGTCGCTTTGTGTGGAGGATTATTGCTCCAATTTCAGACGCTATGCGGGTGATACTGCATGGAACGATAGTGCCCTGAAAGACGTTTTTCTGCAAAGTCTCTCGGACGCGGTCAAAGAACTGTTGATCTCCCATCCCGTTCCCGGGTCCTTAAAGGAGGCTATGGAGCTAGCGGTGAAGGCAGATAGGAGGCTCAGGGCTGGGAAACAAGATAGACCGACCCATAGAGTCAGGGAGGTCGTTTGTCCTGTTCCCTCCTCTTCCGTACCAGTCTCTGTTCCCGAACCTATGGAACTGGACCCGCTGGACCCCAAGGAGCGACGCCGGATTCGTTTATTGCATCATCTCTGCCTCTACTGCGGGAAAGCTGGACATCGGGTGATAACCTGCCCCCTGAGCCCTCAGCGTCCACAGTCTGAATCGGCAGAAAGACTCCAAGTCCTAGGCGATTGCAGGGAGGATCGCCTAGGACCACAGGTACGTCCTAGACTTCTGGTATCCTGCCAGGTTAGATTCTGGAACTTCTCCCGCCCAGGGCAGGCGTTTATTGATTCCGGAGCAGCCGCTAACCTGATAAGCATGCGTCTCGTTGAGCCCCTGAGGGCTGAATTTGTGGCGCTGAAGACGCCAATTCGTTTTGCTAGCATTGATGCTACCCCTCTTGCTTCAGGCTTGGTACGATGGAGGACCCCAGTGTTACAACTCACGGTGGGGGGTCGCCACTCGGAAGGTCTATCATTCCTGATGATGGAGAAAATGTCGGTAGACATGGTACTAGGGATGCCGTGGCTGGCGTTGCACAACCCCCAATTCGATTGGACCACTGGGGAGCTAACCCAGTGGGGGCCGTCCTGCCATAGCCATCGTGCTCCCCTTCCTCCCTGCTCAGTCGATACCGCACTCAGTCCCCGAGGTCTCACTTCCCTTCACACCCCGTCCGCAGGTCCTGCTGCTGATGTCGCCACCGATGCACTGCAGGGGGGATGGAAGAAAGTGGTGGGGTCTCGTATGCAGTTGCGTAGTGGGGAGAGTCTGTCGGTATCTGAGCCGTACAGGGTGGGGCAGAAGGGGTACCGGTCCTCTGGAAATCGCAAAAGGAGGGGTCGCAGGGGGTTCCATAAGTCGTTGTCGAAACCTGCTGTCCCTTCGGTGATGGTAATTTGGTAAGGTGTTTACCCGTTGTTTGCGTGGAAAATTTTATAAAATAGAGGTTACTTCAGAGGAACTGAGGAATAAAATATGTTCCCCATTTTGCATGGTTCTTCACATCACCCAGGAAACACCACGTGGAGGTGATCATGCAGACAGGAAACATCTGGAGGTATATTTACTACTTTGTGTGGGATAGTGTGTCCATGCATTTAATAGACATTTTAGTTTAGGTAAGTTAGATTTAATAGTTCAATGGGAAGTAGATTTAATTTTACATACTGAATTTTTAAGATTCGCATTTTGATTGCAAATTATCACGGTTGGACAATGAATTTCTCAAAAAGGCCTTCTGAGGCCTTAGTCAGATGGGCGATTTTTCGCCCGAAAATCTGCTCCTAGCCGTGTTTCATTAGAAACAGGCCGGAGCTGTCCAGCGCATTGCATTCAATGGAGACGGCAATACAGCCGTCTCCATTGAAAGCAATGCGCTGCGGGCGAGCCCGGGATGAATTGTCGGTAAGGGCTTAAATATATAAGCCCTTCCCTGCAATCCATCCTAAAATGTGTTAAAATATAAAAAAATTGTATACTCACCTTCTGCCGGCAGCCGGAGCTCCGTGCGGCCGTCCTGCAGTGGGTGTGAAGGGGGTGTGAGTCAGACCTGCCCCCTGATTGGCTCAGCACTGAGCCAATCAGAGGCATGCCTCACTCACACCCATTCATGAATTCATGAATGGATGTGAGTCAGACCTGCCTCTGATTGGCTCAGCGCTGAGAGGCAGCAGTCACTCACCCATTCATGAATTCATGAATGGGTGTGTGAGTGTTTTCAGCCTCTGATTGGTCAGGGCTGTGACCAATCAGAGGCAGATCATTCAGCAGGCGGGGATTTTAAAGCCCCGCCGGCTGAATAGTGCCAAGAAGCAGTTCAGGAGAACTGACAGCGGCCGCGGCTGGACTCCGGCTGCAGCGGAAAGGTGAGTATACAATTTTTTTTTATTTTAACACATTTTAGAATGAATTGCAGGGAAGGGTTTATATATTTAACCCCTTCCCGACAATTCACCCCGCGCACGCCGGCAGCCCATTGCTTTCAATGGAGCGGCTGTATTGCCGCTCCATTGAATTCAATGGGCAAACATCGTTCTTCTCTGTCACAGCTGTTACAGCTGTGGAAGAGATGAATGATTTGTCTTCTATATGTTCTCAATGGGGTCGGCGCTGCTGCCGCCGGCCCCATTGAGCGCATATAGAGAAGAGAACAGGAATCGCAGATCGCAGATAGGTGCGATCTGCGATTTTTTGTTCTATAATTTATCGGACGAGCGCATAAAAAGCGCTCATGTGTCCGATACCATTGCAAAGCAATGGTTTTATAAAATCGCCGGCCGCATGCGCAAATCGCGCGAAAAATCGCCCGTCTGACTAAGGCCTGAATACTCATCCATGACCTGAAGGTAGAGTGTGTGCAAAAATTCATTTCCCTAGGCTTTATGGTTTCTGAGAAAAGAACTATCTCATGTATCTTTTTTTGCAGATTTTCGTGCTTCAAACTGAATAATCAAGTTGTGCCCCCTTTACTTTTTTAATTTAGGACCTAAAGAATGGTCGTGCCAAATTTCAAGTTTATATGACAGGAAAGTTAGAGAATTAGTGATGAGTCAGTCAGTGAGTGAGTGAAGCAGTGAGGGCGCCTTTATAAATACTTTACTAGCTGACATACCCAGCTTCGTCTCCAGCAAGCAATTTCTCTAGTTGGTTCTCGAACGCCACAGCTCAGCCAATCACTGCGGGGCTCGATGACCAATCACAGCCATTCAATGCAATAGCTTTTCTTCCCATGTAGTGTAGCTAGGGCTTATTTTAGGGGTGCGGTTTGCATTTTAAGCTCCCCCTGAATATCAGGCTAGTGCTTATTTTAGGGGTAGGTCTTATTTTCAGGGACACAGAGTATTAACTGTATGCAGTAAATATAGGGCAGGACCCATATTCCTGCTGTTTTTTTCAAGCTTGCGTGCTGTGGCACAGAGTTTGGATGGCCCAATAAAACAAAAATAAAACCTGGTTTATGTGTAACTACGTTCTGTACTTGTGCATACGCCCATGTGTTTTTGCTGTATAGGTAAAATCTCTTCAGTAAATGCAAATTGAGATAGGGCAGTATATACAGAAGGGGAGTTAGATTGTCCTGAGTATACGAGTATACACATAGTGGTGATTATCCTCAGTATATACACATGGAGGTGAGGTAGATAATCAAGTCTTTGGGCATTTGGTCAGAACACTTCCCCCATTGTTTTCAATGGGGTCGGGAAAAACATCACACGATGTATGAGGCGCACGTGATGCGAGGTTTCCTTTTGAAAACAATTGGAAACACTTGCTGATTCAGAGAATCACTACTTTCCTGAAGTGATGTGAGACGTTTTTGCCACAAAAACGAATCACATCCACAGGGACATTGCACGTTCCCGAGTGCAATATCAGGCCGAGTTTCACGGCCTGATATCGCATTTGCCTGTGTAAAGTTAGTCTAATGGTAAGCTAGATTCTCCACACTATATACACACTAGGGTGTCTTCATGTGGGCATGATTTAGTCCTTCAATGTGGCAAATATAATTATGACCGCATAACGGGACAAAATGAAACCATTGATTTCAATAGTGTTGTTTTCATAGGTGCTATTCTCGCCTGTTAATAGAGGAGCGAGAAAAGATAGGATTTTCCCTAACTTTCCTGCACATAGTATTAACTATGTGGGGGAAAGATAGGGCAGGACCCATCTTCCTACTGTTTTATTCAAACTCGCACTCTATAGCATGGAATTTGAATATTCCGAGAAAGAAAACAAAACACTTTCATGTGCAACCACACATCATAGCAGTGAGCATAGTTGAGCATACACCCATGTGTTTTTACTCTAAGGGCGCCCACCCACTGGCGTTTGCGATTTCTGTGCGTGAAAAACGCAGCATTTTCGGCGCGTTTTTGGCGCGTTTTCCACGAGTTTTTCGCGGCTTTTTCGCGGCATTTTCGCGGCTTTTTTCCGTTAATTTACATTGACATTCATGGGTGCATTAAGAGAAAAATAAGGACACATATGCAACTGACAGTTCCTATGTTAAAAATTGCAACGGACTGAAAAAAAAAACACCAGTGGACAGGAGTACATTCAAAACTAATTGCTCTTGAGAAAAAACGCAAAACGCAAAGGAAAAAAAAACGCCAGTGGGTGGGCGCCCTAAAGGTGACCTAGATTCTCCTCAGTATATACACATAGAGGTGAGCTTGATAATCAAGTTGCTTAAAAAGATGAGAGAGGCCTGTAATTGACATCATAAGTAGACCTCAACTATGAGACAACATGAGAAAACACATCCAGAAAATCACAATGTCTGATTTCTAACAAATTTATTTGCAAATTATGGTGGAAAATAAGTATTTGGTCACCTACAAACAAGCAAGATTTCTGGGTCTCACAGACCTGTAACTTCTTCTTTAAGAGGCTCCTCTGTCCTCCACTCATTACCTGTAGTAATGGCACCTGTCCACAACTTCAAGCAGTTACACTCCAAACTCCACTATGGTGAAAACCAAAGAGATGTCAAAGGACACCAGAAACAAAATTCTAGCCCTGCACCAGACTGGGAAGACTAAATCTGCAATAGGGAAGCAGCTTGGTGTGAAGAAATCAACCGTGGGAGCCATAATTAGAAAATAGAAGGGCTAACAAGGGCTACCATCAGTAACACACTATGCTGCCAGGGACTCAGATCCTGCAGTGCCAGACGTGTCCCCCTGCTTAAGCCAGTACATGCCCGGGGCCGACTGAAGTTTGCTAGAGAGCATTTGGATGATCTAGAAGAGTATTGGGAGAATGTCATATGGTCAGATGAAACCAAAGTAGAACTGTTTGGCAGAAACAGAACTCGTCGTGTTTGGAGGAGAAAGAATGCTGAGTTGCATCCAAAGAACACCATACCTACTGTGAAGCATGGGGGTGGCAACATCATGCTTTGGGGCTGTTTCTCTGCAAAGGGACCAGGACGACTGATCCATATACATGAAAGAATGAATGGGGCCATGTATCGTGAGATTTTGAGTGCAAACCTCCTTCCATCAGCAAGGGCACTGAAGATGAAACATGGCTGGGTCTTTCAGCATGACAATGATCCCAAGCACACCGCCAGGGCAATGAAGGAGTGTCTTCGTAAGAAGCATTTCAAGGTCCTGGAGTGGCCTAGCCAGTCTCCACATCTCAACCCTATAGAAAACCTTTGGAGGGAGTTGAAAGTCTGTGTTGCCCAGCGACAGCCCCTAAACATCACTGCTATTGAGGAGTCCTGCATGGAGGAATGGGCCAACATACCAGCAACAGTGTGTGCCAACCTTGTAAGGACTTACAGAAACTGTTTGACCTCTGTCATTGCCAATAAAGGATATATAACAAAGTATTGAGATGAACTTTTGTTATTGACCAAATACTTATTTTCCCCCATAATTTGCAAATAAATCCATTAAAAATCAGACAATGTGATTTTCTGGATGTGTTTTCTCATGATGTCTCTCATAGTTGAGCTCTACCTATGATGTCAATTACAGGCCTCTCTCATCTTTTTAAGTGCGAGAACTTGTACAATTGGTATCTGACTAAATACTCCCCCCCCACTGTGTATATATATATATATATATATATATATATATATATATATATATATATCACAATTTAATGTGACTGGGAGGAGCACAACATGCAAATTTAAAATTGTCTCTCTAAATTCTGTAACAAATATTATGCACATGGCGCTACTGCATAAAATATATTTCAATACTTTCACTCATCTATTATCAGATTGAGCCTAGCCTCACTTGCAATATGTTGCATGGGGAGTACTGACTTTGACTGATTCAGGCTAGTCAAGGTTTAGAAGCACTCTTCCACCACTATTTCTGTAAATCTTTGTCACTATCCAGATGTCCCACTGCTCTGGAGACACAACACTGTCTCTCTCTCTCTCCGGACAGCAGGCATTCTCCAGTCACTGTCTCATCTCAGCAGATCCAGCAGTTTCCCCTCACACGCAGTAGCTCCTCAGCTCTCTCAGGACAAGCTTCAGCAGCAACTCTAGCTCACTCTGCTTAGCTCTATTTCTTCACTGTGACTCAACACAAAAAGGTCCCTTTTATAACCAATGCTCTACACCAGAGGTGTCAAACTCATTTTCACCGAGGGCCACATCAGCCTTATGGTTGCCTTCAAAGGGCCGATTCTAATTGTAAGACTATATATAGTAAAAGTGAACCCCATAGTGGCCCGATTGGTAATAGAGTCCCCCATAGTAGCCACTATTATACGTATAAACGCACAGACGCACACTAATTATAATATATATATATATCCACACAAGTGCACTATATATATATATATATATATATATATATACACACACACACACACACACACACACACGTGCACTATATATATATATATATATATATACACACACACGTGCACATTTTATATATATATATATATATATATATATATATATATATATATATATATATATATACATATATATATATATATACACACACACACACACACGTGCACATTATATATATATTTACCTGCACCCAATATGGTCCCAACGGCAGGCATACTGGCTGGCTTTCAGTCCTTTTTGGGGCCCTCCTAGATATTTGGGCCCCTGATGTCTCCCCAGATCTGCTGCCATGAACAGAGGGAGGGCCGGTGAGAGGAGTTCAGCGCTAACTGGCTCTCACCCTGCAGCTGCTACTCCTCAGCGCCGCTTTCCTTGCACCAGAGATCATGTTTTCTGCAGTCCTTCATTTTTCCCCACAAATATTAGCTAGTAGGCTCTCATTTCTGACCATATCCACTTTGACCACTATGAGCAATCTAAAAGGAAACTTTTGATGATCCTTTTATTAGATGTTGAGAAAGTGTTTGACCAAGTGCGTTGGTTCGCCATATACTACGCAAGAAACGTGGCATTCAAAGCTAATCCACTATGGGACTATGAATACAGCATGAGAGACCTGTATTAAGCTCATGTATCTAAATGAGGCTAAGGTGCAATACCAGATACAGTCCATGGACAAGAGTGGCACTGCTTCTGAAAGAAAAGCCTTTTTCTAACCTCAGACAGCCTCTTTAAAGTAATAGCAGTTAATGGTTATAGGAACTTTTATAGCAATCATTATGTAAAAGGATTAAATGGGTTTTCTAGGGAAATACTATTGATGACCTAATATCAGGATAGGTACTCAATAGTTGATCGGCCGGGTGCTCACGCTTGGGACCCTGACCGATCAGCTGAGCGGGCGCATGCTGTCAGCGCCGCACACACACAGAGGTCGAAGTGGAAGCCTCCAGGCCGACCTTTGTGTAGTGTCTGGCGCTTGAAACTGCAGGCACAACTCTCATTGAAATCAATGGGAGCCGTGCCTGCAGTTACAAGCCCTGGCCACTACACAGAGGTCAGCGCAGAGGCTTCTGCTCCGACCTCTGTATTTGCGACACTGACAGCATGCACCCATTCAGCTGATCGGTCAGGGTCCCACGCGACGGACCCTGGCCAATCAACTATTGATGACCTATCCTGATGGCAGGTTATCAATAGTATTTCCCTTGAAAACCCCTTTAACTGCTGCCCATAGGCTGGGTGAATTGACCATTTGTGCATTCAGGTAGTGCATGAGAATCCATGGCCAAAGTGGTTCCACAGCTCAGTGGCCATATTGTGTCCTAAGAACGTGCAACCTCAATAACATAAATCAAAGGCACAACTGTGCAGAAGGAAACAAAAACTAAAGGGGAATGCTCTCCCTATCGTCCCTTCAGCCACCGATATCTTATCTGGGTCGTCATAGATGAGACCCAATGCAGCAAAAAAGTTATCCACTGAGTCCAAGACGTCAGACGTCGGGGGCAATGAAAATGCCCATGCCTGTGGTGCCCCCTGCAGTCTGGACATGACAATGCCCTCCCTCTGGGCGTCATCCCCTGAAGACACAGGACGCAGTCTGAAATAGAGCTTACAGGCATCCCGAAAGGATCCGAATTTCTGCCTATCACCAGAAAAACGGTCAGGTAGCTCAATTTTTGGTTCCTTGCTGGGAACCTTCAGCGCAGTTTGTTGCTGTTTTATTTCAGCAAGCTCAGCCGCCAGCGTGCCAAGCTGGTGCGACAAAACCTCAAGGGGATTCATAGTAACAGCACAGAATCTCCCTAAGTAGGTAAGGGCTGGTCAATCTTTTGCATCCTAAGAATGTGCAACCTTAATTACTTAAATCAAAGGCACAACTGTGCAGAAGGAAACAAAAACTAAAGGGGAATGCTCTCCCTATCGTCCCCTAACCCGGGAGGGGGCCCTTCCTACTCGGCAGACCGACTGCACTGATAAGTGCGAGCCTGCACTCGAGCCTGGGCCACTGACCAGTCCCTAACTGGGAGCCCTAGCACAAAACAAAAGGAGAAACAAAACCAAACAGTAAAGAACTTAGCTTAATATGAAGAGCTTCCACCACTCTGTGTTGCTCCGATGCTGTCCAACATAGGACTGAAGTGATTGACCAGCACAGGGGTCAAGGCTAGCACAGTTTAAATAGGAGCTGAGCTAGTCAGCACCAGGTGCTGAATGACATCACTCTTGCCACTACCACACCCCTCAGCTCCAGGAGAGGTAGGAATGCTGCTAAACCCTGGTCTGGCCTGAAAGCAAGGTGGGAACCTCAGAACGGCTGCAACAGGCCATTTCCAGGTCTTAGCACTAAATATACCATAAATGAAGAAATACAGTATTTAGAAATTATTTCTGCTGATCTACTGTTTACTATCTTTAATCCCAAGGTCGTATTTACCATGGAGAAAGTCCAAGCAGCTGCTATGGTGCAATTGGAGAAAGGTGACATTGTCCTACTCAGTTCAATCTCTTTTGCCATTACATGGCAAGAGCAACAAACTGGTGGAGAATTGCCCCAAGAGTTTGTAGAAAAGAGATCTTGGATGGCAAAGCCTAGCAATAGAGATGAGCGAGCATACTCGCTAAGGCAAACTACTCGAGCGAGTAGTGCCTTATTCGAGTACCTGCCCGCTCGTCTCTAAAGATTCGGCTGCCGGCGGGGGGCGGGGAGCTGCAGGGCAGGGGAGAGCGGGGAGGAACAGAGGGGAGATCTCTCTCTCACTCTCTCCCCCCCCGCACCTCACCGCTCACCCGCGCCAGCAGCCGAATCTTTAGAGACGAGCAGGCAGGTACTCAAATAAGGCACTACTCGCTCGAGTAGTTTGCCTTAGCGAGTATGCTTGCTCATCTCTACCTAGCAACATAAGATGTTCATTTTGACCTCTGCCCACTTTCCTCTGTGTACATCACTGTCTATTCACAGAAGAACTTGGGGTATGTAAAAAAATGACATTACGCTTTTGTGGAGTATTTGGCTGTATTTGCTGTATGAGCAAATTTGACATCTACCCTTTCTTTAGTATTGAACAAACGGTTATAAATTAATGTATCATTATTTATACTAGTTTCTATTTTTAATGATTGTATCTTAAAATATGTTTGGTCACAACACAATTGGCTAAAGCACTAAACATATTCATAACTAGATTGCTACATTGACAGTAATACCAATAAAAGGAGGGCAACTGATAATATACTGCTGGCATTCAAACAGGTTTGGTCCATGGGGTGTAAGATTGTTGTTTGAGTTCTTTGATTTTCTGAGAATGAGTTCAAGTATAATGAGGAGACTTAATTAATGTGAACCACTCAAGCAGGACCTGTCAGGAGACACAGTCAGTTGGCGAGATTTGGTGATACGCAGTTATCATGTGGGTTTTGGTATCTGATTATCAAAATGGTTTTAATGAGTAAAGAAGGTGTTAAAGTAGAGTGTTTTGCAGTACTAGCTCTTTAATGCAAAATCTACAGCATAAGTAGAGGGTGATGGAGGGGAATGTAAATGACACATAGAGAGAAAGATAGATAAATGATATAGTAAGTTGAAGTAGAAAGGAAGACAGACATTGAAAGATAATGTGATAAAGAGACAGAATATTTAAGAGTGAGCAGGGGAGATGCTAAGATAAAAGGGTAAAGAGAATCCGAGGGAAGGGAGGGTGAAGGCAGTGAAGGAATGATTCAGAGAAAAAAAAATTGGAAGCAAATCCTGGAGAGCAGCGAGATATGAGAGATGAGAGGGAGGAGTGTGAGAGATATGACAGGGGGAGTAAGGGGGGCAATGAGACTGCCGGGGGGTGCAGGCTGCTGATTAGAGATTGGCTGTGCAATGTGCTGATTGATTCTTTGGAGCTGAGGCTCAAAGAGTCTGTGGCACTCAACTTTCATGTACAGAGATATGTATCTGTTCACAAGACAACCCACTGCCAGCTGAAGAGCAACCACTCACACAATTCCCCTCATGTGAGATGCACAGAAAAAAGTAGAGTTATTTGCAGGGTGACATTTACTGTAATTTACTGCACAAAAGAACATATGGGTTATGCGCAGAGCCTGGGTGTGGCTTATATCTCAATTATAAACCTGTGCTTCTCCGGAGATTTACATGCATATTATAATCTTATAATAATCTGATTTATACATATAGAAACTAATAACACTGCCTTCCCACTGGATATCAGAAAAAATAAAACTGAAATAGAATGTTCTATATCTACCTAATGAGTAAATTCCACAGCATACAGATACATAGAGTTTGTTGTTATACAACTGACATGTGAAATGTGCACAGACATACTGTAAGTCACAAATGTTGGCACTTAGGGAAGCTTCATTATTTATAGTCAGCTCAGGTTATTATAAGATCACCTTTCCTCACCCAATTTCTACGACTCAGTTAGGAGGCGATCACCCTTTGCATTGCAGGCATTTGGGGGTTAAGCAGATAGGGATGCAAGCTTGAAGTGATAAAATATTTAGGATGAATATTAATGCTCTTCGGTTCTGACCTTCACCGCTCCCAGACCTTGCTTACAGCTACTCTGCAGTCTGCATCCTAATGAGAAAGGGAGGAGGGCATGTATATGGGAGATAACCCCAAATGATAAAGACATATTGGGTCAAAGTTCAGATGGACATATTAAGACATGGATTGCACTTTTCCCCAATCAGTAAATGTCTCCTTTCTTTGGTTCTGATGCAGACAGTCTTATTATGTCCCAGGAGAGTGTTGATTGGTGATATTTATAACTTGTGAGCATACTCTCTTCCTACTTTATTTGACCAATAACATTCTTAAAGTCTTAATTTTCAGCTACCTAGTCCTACTCCTAGCGTAATAACTGCAATTCTTCTTAAACTTGACTTTTGCTTTCCCCAAAGGCTTGTTAACTGGAATGATGAGTCTCATGAGTCGATTTTATTGTTTCATATGGGAGAGTTCACATGAATAAATGTCAGTTAAGTTCTTCCACCCAGATCACAGTAAGTTGCAGTGTGCACACAATTTTGTATTACTATATCTCTGTTTGAAAGATAGATATTTCTCCTAATAGTGGATAGTGAAGCTTGATACGTCCTCACTGATCGTCTGCTAAGGTTTGCTTAGGTCTGCTAAGTTTGCATATGTTATGTGCAATGCTGAGATGCAAAAGACAAATTTCTATGTATATTCAGTCAAAAAAATCAAGCATCCAGAAGTAGTTGTTGTTTTGCTATAAAACTCGGCATGCAGTTATATCTTAGGCAGATATGCAAATAATTAGAGGTGTGGTGTGACTGTGTGTAGTGGACCTCTTTTTCTGCTAGTGTAGAGCTTGTTGACCACTAGATGCCTCTATGACACAATCAAAGGATTTTGCCGAAATAACAGTGATTGAGAATGGTTGGTATGGCTGGATGGTAGTATCAATTACCTGCCCACCACCTGGATCATTCTGAGCAGACTGTTATGAGTTGTTGGGACCAAAAGATGCGTGAGCGCATGCACACAAAGCGTCTGGGTTCATGATGCCCTCGGCAGACCACCAGTAGAGAGAATCATCTGATTGTTTAACAAGCGCTAACAGCTCCAATTATTCTGTTGTCCGCCATCCAGAGACACGTGGCAGGCCCATCATTACAGGCCCCTGTGTCTATCTAAATAATTTCCAGGTACTTGGTTGAAGGACATTTGGTCTAACGACGCCCATTACGTGTACTGCCTTTGACAACCACCGACCATCGCCTATTTGTAGTGGTGTTATGAATAACAAAACTTGACTGTTATGGATTTGAACTGAGTTGTCTTCAGTGACGAAACCAGGTTTAGGCTGTCTGTCCACGGGCGAATTTTCATTGCGTTCCTCGCGGCGATCATCCCAGCGTGGGGAACGCAGTGAACGATTTCCATAGCGTTGCTATTGAAAGTGCAGCCCCCCTTTCCATGAGCGCAGAATCATAGCGCAGGCGGGAAATCGCACTTTGTGATTTTGCACCATTTTCCTGCTGGTGTGAGTTTGTACCCTTTTTTTTGGACTGTAAATATTTTGCAAGTAAATGAGCAGTGCCAACCGCTCCCGGCTTTGCTCCTAAAACTTTTTCCTGTGTGTGTGGGCCACTTATTTGATCGTCTGAATTCACTGCGGAGGAAGGAATGGTGTCACCCATGACAGGACTGTTTAACGTAGACTACATTTTTGGGTTACCCCCGTGAAGGTTCACCAGTGGTAACTTGGACGGGCCCCATGCTACCCTCAGGGGATGAGATGGTAGAGCCCTGTGACAAGGCCTAACTCTACCCTGCTATCGGGTGTAGGCCTGCTTCTCGGATGCTGCATGAACAGTCTCATGAACTCCCACCACCTGCTACCTTGGAGAGTTCACCTGGGACAGAGGGCAAAGAGTCAGCCTCATATGCTGCTGCTGTAGCTGCCTCTTTCTCCATCTCCCTCCCTATTCATACAGTAGCCACTGAGCACAGAGAGGCAGTTTTGTGTAGTAGCAGTAGCACATCTACTCCAGGCCTCTCCACTGCAATTGACAATCGGGCTGCAACCTTCAGTGCCAGGAGTGGGAAAATGGAGAGCAGAAGTTGAGCTGCCACTGTAAGCCCCACCTTCACTGACATTGACATCTATTCCTTATTCCAGTGTGTCCCAGGTAAGGAGCCAGCCCTCCATCCAGCAGCTATGGGAATGTAAAAAACAAATACCCCCTCAACCATTCACAGAGCCTGGATGCAAGCATTGCACAGCTGCTTGCACTGGAAATGCTGTCCTTCAACCTAGTGGACACAGATTCGTTCTGCAACTTGGATGTTCAATGCTAATGTACAGTACCAGATGGCCAACTTCCATTCTTCGACCAAAAAGCCGTCCCTGCCCTGGACTGCCATGTGAGTGATAACTTAAGAATGCTGTCAGTGGCAGGGTGCACCTGACCATTGACACATGATCCAGCAAGCATGGCCATGAACATTGCATATCCTTAGCAGCATACTGGATCGATGTCCTGCAGGTGGGGCATGAAGCCAAAACTGGTGATCCATGTTTCATGGTACCCACAAGAGTTGTGGGACATTCATCTTCCACACATCCCCCTCCTCCTTCTTTTCTTCCTCCAACTCTTCATAGCACCATTTCACACCCTCCATATCAGCATAGATATCCTTATTTACCAAAATCCAACCTCCATACAGGGTGCCTGTGGTGAATGCCTAAATGCTGTCCTAAAACTCATATGTCTAGAAAAGCGCAGCTACATGGCTGAAGAGCTGTTGACAGCCCAACAATGACCAAACTGATATGTGGCCAACCTGCTGGCAGCCCATTCACCTTGAAAGAGGGGGGAATAATGTAGGTCCAGAGACAAGGGAGAGGGCTATACAATGTTCCTTCCATCCATCACTAACCAGATCTATTCTACATGGATGGTGGGACCAGCCAGAAGACATGCTAAGGTCTGACTCTGAAAGTTGTGGGCCATCACCCTTAGGCACTTTGAGGCATATGAGTGCTTTTATGCTGAAGAGCTTGCAGAAGGACCATTGCATAGGTTACATCAAAACATCATCAAAACATCAGATCATTGCTGGGTGGCCTCTACAAGGCCAAAATAACAAAACTTATTCAGTGAAAAGGGACCTCAAAATGCAGCACTATCTGGCCAGACTGTTAGCAGCTTAAGTGCAGCAATTTCCCATAGCCGCAGGAAAGCACCCGCAATGGATCGCAGCTCTGTAGCTCATGGCAGGTGAGCAGGAAGCTGTCATAGCAGCACTGCCACCAGTGTCAGGGGTGTGGCATAGTATTTTTTAGGCTGTCATAGCCTGCAACAAAAGCATAGGGTAGGACTAATAGTCACAGGCAGCACTGATCCATGATGGTCCAATGGTATGGCTGGCTACACACAGACAGGTTAACTTATATGCCAATACACTTTGGCGACAGTTTGGTAGATTAGCCCACGTACTGATGCATGGTAACATTATAATTGCTGCACCATTACCTGCATCATGCCTTCCAGCGCCTCATGTGTAACACATCCTTGCAGCAGTGGGTTCCTGCAGCATTTGGGCACATTTGAACATGTCGGTAAGGTGATGTCAGCAGTTGCTAGGCCTATATAATGTGAGATGGGTCAAGCGCAAGCTTCTAGTTGACAATACTGTTTTCTTATATAGCTAGAATGTCTGTTTTAGCCTAAAAATGAGTAGGTAGAGCTGTGTTAACCAACCAAACAATGTTTGCTACATTTGTAAATACACCACATGCGTTCAGCGCAAAAGCCTGACAAACAGAGTGAAGATTGCTTAGAAGTAGTATTTTGGGTGTAAAGTTGGAGATTAAAGGGGTTGTCCCGCGAAAGCAAGTGGGGTTATACACTTCTGTATGGCCATATTAATGCACTTTGTAATGTACATTGTGCATTAATTATGAGCCATACAGAAGTTATCAGAAGTTATTCACTTACTTGTTCCGTTGCTAGCGTCCTCGTCTCCATGGTGCCGTCTAATTTTCAGCGTCTAATTGCCGGATTAGACGCGCTTGCGCAGTCCGGTCTTCTTCTTTTCTGAATGGGGCCGCTCGTGCCGCTCCTTGTAGCTCCGCCCCGTCACGTGCCGATTCCAGCCAATCAGGAGGCTGGAATCGTCAATGGACCGCACAGAAGACCTGCGGTCCACCGAGGGAGAAGATCCCGGCGGCCATCTTCACCAGGTAAGTAAGAAGTCACCGGAGCGCGGGGATTCAGGTAAGCACTATCCCGTTTTCTTTTTTAACCCCTGCATCGGGTTTGTCTCGCGCCGAATGGGGGGCTATTGAAAAAAAACAAAAAACAGTTTCGGCGCGGGACAACCCCTTTAAGACAAAAAGATGGGCACCTCACATCTGCTGCACTGTGTGCTACTGTGGCCTCACACAGTGGCTCCATGGCAATGTGGTGTCCTGCAGCAACCGAGGAATGACACTGAGGAGCTGGTAGGGGTAGAGATGGCACTTGTCACAGTGGCTCTACCAATCTCTTCCCCAGAGGGATGCACGTAACCTCAGCCAAGGCACCGCTAGGCCTCTTCCAGGCAACACTGGGACAGCAGTTACCTGTATAGATGTGTAGTGGACTGAAGAAGTTGTTACTCGTGACGCCACCGTTCCTTCACACCGTTGGTTGGTTGTCCACACACGATAAAAGTTGAATATCTCAATCACTGGGAATGGACAATGACTGGAACTTTACTTCTTTAAAGATAACTTTCCCACACCAGTGCAGGAATAACAGTTGAGCAAGGTTAGGGAGGAAAACGCAGGATAAGACCGGGCCTAAAGTCATAGTTATCTGTATGACTCCGCTCCTGGACAGAACAGACACACTCGGGACACAGGATGAGACTGGGCCTACAGGCTGAGTTATCTGTAAGGCTCCGCTCCTGGACACACATACCGGAGGTGGAAACAACACTCTGCTGACACTCACTTGTAGACGGAACACTGCACGGTAGGATCCTTACCTCCACTCACTCAAGGTAGGGGTCCTGGGATGGGGACATCAGGATACCTCTCCTCAGCTTCCATTCTTCACCACATGAGGGTTGAAGGTACCCCCATGTGCTTGGTACTCTCTCTCAAGGAACCCAAAAGAACAGATAGCCAGAACAGAAGCCCTCTGCACACCTCTTGCAAACACATATATAGGGCAATATCATGTGACAAGACAATTGTTTACAATTTCCACACATATTCCAGCCAGTTACAGACATTAACCTCTTACATGCTGCAGCTGTGCAATTCACATAACTAGAGACAAGACAATTTGCACAGTGCATCCACACTGAAGACATGACATGTAAGACTACTTATGAAGAAGCCAGATACATAGACTTTGGGCCACTACAGCAAGAGAAAGGCAATGTGGTTTGCTGTGCCTATGATTTGGCGCAAACCAAAAGATCATCACTCGGATGGCTATTTCTGCATGACCAATGTTGCTGGATTTTCAAATAAGAACAAGTAAAAAATTGTTTCTCCTGATTGTGAGCAGTAATTACAAAGTGATGCAGTGGGCATCCAGAGTTGAGCACACTGTTGGCAGATACAATGTGCTACATGCATCACTGGTTGATCCAATGTAAGTGTACCTTCCACCACTTCGCATTTAAGCTGGGCCTAATAGAAAACATTGTCGTGGCAATGGATCATATTTTCACAGCAAAGGTTTTCTTAGAAGTCTATGGGAGGTGCGCAAATGCATAGGCCGGCTAGAGGTGACGTGACCCGGGGGACTGCAGGAGACAGGAGAAGATCAGCAAGGAGACGATGCAGTATGAAGACTGACAGGGAGGCATAGGTAGGTACTGATTTTTTTCCCCTAACGACGGAACCCATTTAACCTCCCAGCAGTGTTGGCCGAGCTCGGTTCGTTCTGCAGGAAAACGACATTACAGTTTTAGACGAACAGAGCTCGTTCTACTTTAAACAGCTGTAGCTCCAGTTGTATCACAGCTACCAACATGCTTTTTGTGTCATTTTAAAACCAAGATTCGTGGCTTTGTATCCTTTATAGAACCAGAGCTACAGCCATTTGTAGTGGAGTTCAGAATACTGAATTTACAATTGATAGTTTCAATCAGTGCGTGCAGAGCTGACAGGGAGGGGAGACCAGCCGGCAGCAGGGAAGATTTGTGATTCTTCTATATATCTCCCTATACCATGGGAGGGATAACCTGAATTTTTGTTCATATTATAACCCCCCAACCCTCCTCCCACCCATTATTGGAGAGCATATCTACTCTCTGATTGTCTCATATGGAGTTTTTCGCAGAAAAGAAGTGAAATAATGAGGACTTGCGAATCTAACCACTTCTCAAAACCGTTTAACCCCGCAGATGCTTCAGTCTTTGCTAAATGTGGCATCTTAATGTTTTTACTGAAAAAAAATAAAACTTTCTTTCCCTTACACAAAGCTTTAAATATTGAAAAAATAAAGAAAACCAGAAAAAAAATCCTACAGATAATTGGTATCACCACATCCATAACAAATTGTACTATAAAATATTACATTATTTATCAAGCATGGAAAAAAATCCAGCATAGCTGTTTTTTGATCACCTCACTTCCCCTAAACAGAAATCAAAAATAATTTTAAAAAATTGTATATACCTTAAAAATTACAGGTTGTCCCAAAAAGGAGGCCTGATACAGCTTTGCTGACTAAGAAATGTTGTGCCATGTAAAAAGTATTTTAGTCAAATGCAAAAACTGTTTATAGTGAGCAAAAGTCATAAAAAAATAATAAAATCTCTATAAATTTTGTGTTGTCATAAATGTAATAATTCATAGAATAAAGGTAACGTAGTATTTATTCTACGTCCATAAAAGAAAAATCACAAAAAACTATGGTAAAATTATTTTTTTCTATTCCCCAGCAATAAAAAAAATTAATAAAAGATATTCACATCCTTAGGGTTTATTCAGATGGTACCTGAAATTGGTTTCTATGTAAACTAGAACTTGTCCTGCAAAATACGAAGTATCATAGAGTTACATTGACAAAAAAAACCTGTTATGTCCACTGAAACACGAGATGGAATACGATTTACTGGTACTTAAGGCTAATATTAGTGTACCTCTTTTTCTCCAGCAGTGCAACATAATTTACAATACATTTTTAAGCTAAGATTTCAAGGTCTTCAAGAAAACTGACAAGCAAGACATGTATCAGTTATACCCAACTGGTTTAACTATCATATTTATATTATATATAAAATAATACAATTAGGATAGAAATTCAGTTACAAAGTGATCTCTAAATCCTCTACAATTCTCTGATGAGTGCCTTCACTCCAGACGTTGCAGGATTTTTATTCTCTTTTACAACTTATGATTTGGAGTGAAGAATAATTTTATTGTTTAGTAATAAATAGAGATGAGCGAACGTACTCGTCCGAGCTTGATACTCGTTCGAGTATTAGCGTGTTCGAGATGCTCGTTACTCGTAACGAGTACCACGCGATGTTCGGGTTACTTTCACTTTCCTCTCTGAGACGTTAGCGCGCTTTTCTGGCCAATTGAAAGACAGGGAAGGCATTACAACTTCCCCCTGCGACGTTCAAGCCCTATACCACCCCCCTGCAGTGAGTGGCTGGGGAGATCAAGTGTCACCCGAGTATAAAAATCGGCCCCTCCCGTGGCTCGCCTCAGATGCGTTGTGAGATAGCTGAGGGACAGTGCTGTTGGTGCCGGAGCTGCTATAGGGAGAGTGTTAGGAGTTAGTGTAGGCTTCAAGAACCCCAACGGTCCTTCTTAGGGCCACATCTAACCGTGTGCAGTAGTGTGGAGGCTGCTTTTAGCAGTGTTGCACTTTTTTTTTTTTTGGTATATCGGCCGTGCAGAGCATTGTGCCCTGCAGTAATACTCCAAGGATAGAATTGTGTAGGCAGGGCCAGAAGACATATATTATAGATTGAATATACGCAGTGGTCCTTTAGAAAAAAATATTTGAAAAAAATCTATTTGGCCTGCCTGTCACTCTGCTCAGTGTTCTGGGTCCGTGTCTGCTGGGGGTAGTAGTTCTCCAAATAAATACGCAGCCAGCTAAGTGTTACAGCATGCTTGCGCCAAATTATTTCCTGGCTCTGAAATCACCGGTCTGTTGCAGTTAATAACAGTGCAACACTGCAGTTCCGTCACACAGTCCAGGGACAGAATTGTGTAGGCAGGGCCAGAAGGCATATATTATAGATTGAATATACGCAGTGGTCCTTTAGAAAAAAATATTTGGAAAAAATCTATTTGGCCTGCCTGTCACTCTGCTCAGTGTTCTGGGTCCGTGTCTGCTGGGGGTAGTATTTCTCCAAATAAATACGCAGCCAGCTAAGTGTTACAGCAGGCTTGCGCCAAATTATTTCCTGGCTCTGAAATCACCGGTCTGTTGCAGTTAATAACAGTGCAACACTGCAGTTCCGTGACACACACATCAGGGACAGAATTGTGTAGGCAGGACCAGAAGACATATATTATAGATTGAATATACGCAGTGGTCCTTTAGAAAAAAATATTTGGAAAAAATCTATTTGGCCTGCCTGTCACTCTGCTCAGTGTTCTGGGTCCGTGTCTGCTGGGGGTAGTATTTCTCCAAATAAATACGCAGCCAGCTAAGTGTTACAGCAGGCTTGCGCCAAATTATTTCCTGGCTCTGAAATCACCGGTCTGTTGCAGTTAATAACAGTGCAACACTGCAGTTCCGTCACACAGTCCAGGGACAGAATTGTGTAGGCAGGGCCAGAAGACATATATTATAGATTGAATATACGCAGTGGTCCTTTAGAAAAAAATATTTGGAAAAAATCTATTTGGCCTGCCTGTCACTGTGCTCAGTGTTCTGGGTCCGTGTCTGCTGGGGGTAGTATTTTTCCAAATAAATACGCAGCCAGCTAAGTGTTACAGCAGGCTTGCGCCAAATTATTTCCTGGCGTTCCGTAAGCGAACTCAGCCTCCAACCACAGGCCAATAAGCGGCACATTTAATTACAGTGTTGTGTTTCTGCATTCCTGGTAATACAGCATGCTGAGGAGTAGGGGTAGGCCTAGAGGACGTGGGCGCGGCCGAGGACGCGGAGGCCCTAGTCCAGGTGTGGGCACAGGCCGAGCTCCTGATCCAGGTGTATCGCAGCCGACTGCTGCGGGATTAGGAGAGAGGCATGTTTCTGGCGTCCCCACATTCATAGCACATTTAATGGGTCCACGCGGTAGACCTTTATTAGAAAATGAGCAGTGTGAGCAGGTCCTGTCGTGGATGGCAGAAAGTGCTTCCAGCAACCTATCGTCCACCCAGAGTTCTGCGCCGTCCACTGCTGCAACTCAGAATCCTCTGGCTGCTGCTCCTCCTTCCTCCCAGCCTCCTCACTCCATGAAAATGAGACATTCTGAGGAGCGGGCAGACTCCCAGGAACTGTTCTCGGGTCCCTGCTCAGATTGGGCAGCAGTGGTTCCTCTCCCACCAGAGGAGTTTATCGTGACTGATGCCCAACCATTCGAAAGTTCCCGGGGTCCGGGGGATGAGGCTGGGGACTTCCGGCAACTGTCTCAAGACCTTTCAGTGGGTGAGGAGGCTGATGACGATGAGACACAGTTGTCTATCAGTGAGGAAGTAGTAAGGGCATTAAGTCCGAGGGAGGAGCGCACCGAGTATTCTGAGGAAGAGCAGCAGGACAATGAGGTGACTGAACCCACCTGGTTCGCTACGCCTACTGAGGACAGGTCTTCAGAGGGGGAGGCACGGGCAGCAGCAGGGCAGGTTGCAAGAGGCAGTGCGGTGGCCAGGGGTAGAGGCAGGGCCAGACCGAATAATCCACCAACTGTTTCCCAAAGCGCCCCCTCGCGCCATGCCACCCTGCAGAGGCCGAGGTGCTCAAAGGTCTGGCAGTTTTTCACTGAGAGTGCAGACGACCGACGAACAGTGGTGTGCAACCTTTGTCGCGCCAAGATCAGCCGGGGAGCCACCACCAGCAGCCTCACCACCACCAGCATGCGCAGGCATATGATGGCCAAGCACCCCACAAGGTGGGACGAAGGCCGTTCACCGCCTCCGGTTTGCACCGCTGCCTCTCCCCCTGTGCCCCAACCTGCCACTGAGATCCAACCCCCCTCTCAGGACACAGGCACGACCGTCTCCTGGCCTGCACCCACACCCTCACCTCCGCTGTCCTCGGCCCCATCCAGCAATGTCTGTCAGCGCAGCGTCCAGCCGTCGCTAGCGCAAGTGTTTGATCGCAAGCGCAAGTACGCCGCCACGCACCCACACGCTCAAGCGTTAAACGTGCACGTAGCCAAATTTATCAGCCTGGAGATGCTGCCGTATAGGGTTGTGGAAACGGAGTCCTTCAAAAGTATGATGGCGGCGGCCCCGCGCTACTCAGTTCCCAGTCGCCACTACTTTTCCCGATGTGCCGTCCCAGCCCTGCACGACCACGTCTCCCGCAACATTGTACGCGCCCTCACCAACGCGGTTACTGCCAAGGTCCACTTAACAACGGACACGTGGACAAGCACAGGCGGGCAGGGGCACTATATCTCCCTGATGGCACATTGGGTGAATTTAGTGGAGGCTGGGACAGAGTCAGAGCCTGGGACCGCTCACGTCCTACCCACCCCCAGAATTGCGGGCCACAGCTCGGTGGTGGTATCTGCGGCGGTGTATGCTTCCTCCACTAAACCACCCTCCTCCTCCTCCTCCTCCAATGCAACCTCTGTCTCGCAATCAAGATGTGTCAGCAGCAGCAAGTCGCCAGCAGTCGGTGTCGCGCGGCGTGGCAGCACAGCGCTGGGCAAGCGTCAGCAGGCCGTGCTGAAACTACTCAGCTTAGGAGATAGGAGGCACACGGCCCACGAACTGCTGCAGGGTCTGACAGAGCAGACCGACCGCTGGCTTGCGCCGCTGAGCCTCCAACCAGGCATGGTCGTGTGTGACAACGGCCATAACCTGGTGGCGGCTCTGCAGCTCGGCAGCCTCACGCACGTGCCATGCCTGGCCCACATCTTTAATTTGGTGGTTCAGCGCTTTCTGAAAAGCTACCCACGCTTGTCAGACCTGCTCGGAAAGGTGCGCCGGCTCTGCGCACATTTCCGCAAGTCCCACACGGACGCTGCCACCCTGCAACATCGGTTTAATCTGCCAGTGCACCTACTGCTGTGCAACGTGCCCACACGGTGGAACTCTACGCTCCACATGTTGGCCAGGCTCTATGAGCAGCGTAGAGCTATAGTGGAATACTAACTCCAACATGGGCGGCGCAGTGGGAGTCAGCCTCCTCAATTCTTTTCAGAAGAGTGGGCCTGGTTGGCAGACATCTGCCAGGTCCTTCGAAACTTTGAGGAGTCTACCCAGGTGGTGAGCGGCGATGCTGCAATCATTAGCGTCACCATTCCTCTTTTATGCCTCTTGAGAAGTTCCCTGCAAAGCATAAAGGCAGACGCTTTGCACTCGGAAACAGAGGCGGGGGAAGACAGTATGTCGCTGGATAGTCAGAGCACCCTCCTGTCTATATCTCAGCGCGGTGAGGAAGAGGAGGAGGAGGAGGAGGAAGATGAGGAGGAGGGGGAAGACACAGCTTGGCCCACTGGTGAGGGTACACATGCTGCTGGCCTGTCATCCTTTCAGCGTGTATGGCCTGAGGAGGAGGAGGAGGAGGATCCTGAAAGTGATCTTCCTAGTGAGGACAGCCATGTGTTGCGTACAGGTACCCTGGCACACATGGCTGACTTCATGTTAGGATGCCTTTCTCGTGACCCTCGCGTTACACGCATTCTGGCCACTACGGATTACTGGGTGTACACACTGCTCGACCCACGGTATAAGGAGAACCTTTCCACTCTCATACCCGAAGAGGAAAGGGGTTCGAGAGTGTTGCTATACCACAGGACCCTGGCGGACAAACTGATGGTAAAATTCCCATCCGACAGCGCTAGTGGCCGAAGGCGCAGTTCCGAGGGCCAGGTAGCAGGGGAGGCGCGGAGATCAGGCAGCATGTACAGCACAGGCATGCCAACACTCTTTAAGCCCCTTGACAGCTTTATGGCTCCCCAGCAAGACTGTGTCACCGCTCCCCAGTCACGGCTGAGTCGGTGGGAGCACTGTAAAAGGATGGTGAGGGAGTACGTAGCCGATCGCACGACCGTCCTCCGTGACGCCTCTGCCCCCTACAACTACTGGGTGTCGAAGCTGGACACGTGGCTTGAACTCGCGCTGTATGCCCTGGAGGTGCTTGCTTGTCCTGCGGCTAGCGTCTTGTCAGAGAGGGTGTTTAGTGCGGCTGGGGGAATCATCACAGATAAGCGTACCCGCCTGTCAACCGACAGTGCCGACAGGCTAACACTCATCAAGATGAACAAAGCCTGAATTTCCCCAGACTTCTCTTCTCCACCAGCGGACAGCAGCGATACCTAAGCAATAGGTAGGCTGCACCCGCGGATGGAAGCATCGTTCTGTATCCCCATCAAAAACGGGGACCTTTTCGCTTCATCAATCTGTGTATAATATTCCTCCTCCTGCTCCTCCTCCTGAAACCTCACATAATCACGCCGAACGGGCAATTTTTCTTAGGCCCACAAGGCTCAGTCATATAATTTTTATAAACAATTTTTATACGTTTCAATGCTCATTAAAGCGTTGAAACTTTCACCTCCACCAATTTTTATTTTAACTGGGCTGCCTCCTGGCCTTGTTAGTTACCAATTAAGCCACATTAACCAAAGCGATTAATGGGTTTCACCTGCCCTCTTGGTTGGCCATGGCCAATTTTTCTGATGTACATTAGTACTGTTGATACAGCAATTTTTGTGGGCCCTCGCCTACAGTGTAATCAAATGAATTTTTAGCCCACCTGCATTACAGCTGACGTTACATCCGCTGTGTTGGGCAATGCAATGGGATATATTTATGTACCGCCGGTGGGTTCCAGGGAGCCACCCATGCTGTGGGTCCACAGGGAGTTGTAAATGCATCTGTTTCCACTTCTAAAGAACCCCAGTCTGACTGGGGCATGCAGTGTGGGCCGAAGCCCACCTGCATTAAACATGACATTACTACCTCAGCTGTGTTGGGCAATGCAATGGGATATATTTATGTACCGCCGGTGGGTTCCAGGGAGCCACCCATGCTGTGGGTCCACAGGGAGTTGTAAATGCATCTGTTTCCACTTCTAAAGAACCCCAGTCTGACTGGGGCATGCAGTGTGGGCCGAAGCCCACCTGCATTAAACATGACATTACTACCTCAGCTGTGTTGGGCAATGCAATGGGATATATTTATGTACCGCCGGTGGCTTCCTGGCACCCACCCATGCTGTGGGTCCACAGGGAGTTGTAAATGCATCTGTTTCCACTTCTAAAGAACCTCAGTCTGACTGGGGCATGCAGTGTGGGCCGAAGCCCACCTGCATTAAACATGACATTACTACCTCAGCTGTGATGGGCACTGCAATGGGATATTTTTATGTACCGCCGGTGGGTTCCAGGGAGCCACCCATGCTGTGGGTGCACACGGAATTCCCATTGCGGAGTTGTACCTGCCTGTGACTATTTATAAAATACCGTGGTCTGACTGGGGCGTGCAGACACCTTGACAGAATGAATAGTGTGTGGCACATAGGTTCCCCATTGCTATGCCCACGTGTGCAGCTCCAGATGGAGGTGGCACAGGATTGGATTTCTCATTGCTTCTGTACAGCATTGTGGGCTATCGCCCCGCCCCTTTTAAAGAATGTCGCTGCCTAGCCGTGCCAACCCTCTGCAGTGTGTGCCTGCTTTTCCTGTGGCAGACGCACTTATAAATAGACATGAGGGTGGCGTGGCATGAGGGCAGCTGAAGGCTGGGCAGGGACAGTTTGGTGTGCGCTGTGGACACTGGGTCGTGGGGGGGGGGGAATTGGCAGCATGTAACCCAGGAGAAGTGGCAGCGGAGTGTCATGCAGGCAGTGATTGTGCTTTGTTGGAGGTAGTGTGGTGCTTAGCTAAGGAATGCATTGCTAATGAGGGCTTTTCAGAAGTAAAAATTTTTGGGAGGGGGGGGGCCCACTCTTGCCGCTATTGTGGCTTAATAGTGGGACCTGGGAACTTGAGATGCAGCCCAACATGTAGCCCCTCGCCTGCCCTATCCGTTTCTGTGTCGTTCCCATCACTTTCTTGAATTGCCCCGATTTTCACAAATGAAAACCTTAGCGAGCATTGGCGATATACAAAAATGCTCGAGTCGCCCATTGACTTCAATGGGGTTCGTTACTCGAAACGAACCCTCGAGCATCGCGAAAAATTCGTCTCGAGTAACGAGCACCCGAGCATTTTGGTGCTCGCTCATCTCTAGTAATAAACAATGACATATAAACTGTTCATGAACTGCACATCCTTGTATGGAAGACCCACATGAATCTACAAATGGCAGACATTTGTGTAGCCTTCTTCTTATCATTGCAGAGAGCCCCTGAGGTGTCGTCTGTTGAAAATTCCTTAGTGAGCTGAGTGTATAATGTACCCTTCTGCACATCCCTCCTACAACATCTCCTGTGGTGTAGGGACTGATCGTGCAACAGGGAGATGAGATGTTTCCTCTAGCCAACCAATCAGCCATAATGGAAGTGTATTTATTCTGATCCCGCCTCTATGTGGGTGCTGGTTACTGTCCTATCTGAGGTGTTTGTTGAGGCAACAGACTCGTGTCAGTTAAGTACCTGCGGCTAGCTATTCACTTCTACCGAATACTGTATTGTATACATTGCTCTGTAATGTGCCCATAAATTTGGCAGTAGTATAATACATAATCAAGAAACAGTCTGCAAAATACACATTAATCCTAAATGAATACAGTTTTACAGTGCGGTCCCTGACCACATAGTTTTCACAGGTGAAAGATGAAAAAAACACATGGGCCAAAAGGAATTGTAAAACAGCTGCAATTCAGAGTAAAAACAGCCAAAAGCTTTTATTTTGTAGAAATATTGGGAAAAATGGGTAAAAACAGGAAATATTTTCATCTTATTATTATATATTGTACTCTAACGTGGTTGGCTCAATCAATAATATTTACAGCAAAAATGAACCCTCAAATTCTCCTGTGATGTAAAATATATGTACATCATCCAACATATGAAGCCACTATAGTGCCATAAGAACAAAGGCCCATATTAGTTTTAGGTCAGCAATCTCTCTAGGAGTTTTACAGACAAGGAAACTGTATTGAGTTCACTGTCATAGTACAGGGGGCAGGACTGTCAAACTTACTGCTCAAACCCATTGATGGCACTGTACATAGGAGGAAGCAGGGCACTTACAATGGAGATAACTGTGCCCCCTCTCAGATCCCATTGATGTCACTAGAACCAGAGGTTGTTAGTAACCTGCTGATTTGTTTGTTGGGGCTGCTGCTGGAGACACAACTGTCATCAAAAGGGAAATAAGTAGAGATACCAAGATGGTGAGCGGTCTACAAATCATGTCCTATGAAGAACGGTTAAAGGATCTGGGAATGTTTAGCTTGCAAAAAAGAAGGCTGAGAGGAGACTTAATAGCTGTCTACAAATATCTGAAGGACTGTCACACTGTAGTGGGATCAGCCCTATTCTCATTTGCACAAGGAAAGACTAGAAGCAATGGGATGAAACTGAAAGGAAGAAGACACAAATTAGATATTAGAAAAAACATTCTGACAGTGAGGGTGATCAATGAGTGGAACAGGTTACCATGGGAGGTGGTTACTTCTCCTTCAATGGAAGTGTTTAAACAAAGGATGGACAAATATCTGACTGGGATGACTTAGTAAATCGTGCACTGGAGCAGGGATTGGACCAGATGACCCTGGAGGTCCCTTCCAACTTTACCATTCTATGATTCTTTAAGGTGGGTACAGTCAAACCAGTGATCAATCAGACTACAAGAGTTTACTACCATTCCACTCCCTACTATTTATTGTTCAGCAATCCAGGAGCCTGTGACTAGTACCATCTTGTCACACAATGACCACTGAGTTCACAATTTCCTAGTCTTCATCAGTGTTTTCCTAACCCCTTTAGTGTTCCTCACATGGAACATAGCTTTTTTTTTATTTCTCATCATGCTGAGCCCTGAATATCAAAATGTCAAAAATGTTTAATATGCAGAATATTAATGAGTGAATGGCTGTTTAAAAAAGATGACTGTAAATCTTTTGTGTTCTATGTGCATTCATTTATTCTATTTATGTGCTAGCTCATTCATATCGATCTAATCACTGCATGTGAGGCCAGCAGGCAACTACTACTACTACTACTACTACTGTCATCTGATTTTAGGCTGTCCAGTTTTGTTTTTCCGGAAACTTATAAGTATTAACAAAGCTTTCAGCCATAAAGCCACAACTATAGCATGAACCATATGGGAAACGTTTTCCAATACATCTTTAACCATGCTGCAGTTCTGCATCCCTCCAGCGATGAGGTGTCCCTGTATGACCTCCCTATAAAGCATGGTAATGTCTCTACCCTCCACAACTGCACAGTCACTGTCTCACCATCTTCTAGTGCTCACGCTTTCTCTTTCTCCCTCTTTCCTCTTTCCATTAATTCACATTGTCACCACTATGTCACTCCCGCTTGCCCCCAAGACATACAGCAGAGTAGATTAATCAATTCCTGGATAGCTATTGATCTTTGAAGCTCTCTCTCTCATCAAGATCTAACCTCCGTATAAAAATGAAAACTTACTGCCGTGCAAATTCATCTCTTCTGACAAAAGGAAGGGGAGGAGAGAATTTTATGGAGATTTATAAAAAAACAGCTAAAGGGTGAAACCTCATAAGAGTGATTAGAGGCAGACGGCAATAAGTCTCTCCTTCCTGCTTCTATCTGGGGCTTCACATTTCCCTCTCTCACTCGTCTTTCAGTATCCGTTGGTATCTGGAAGACAGTATTATTCAATACCTATATGAATCCAATAAGCGTTTCCCGTCCTATTATTATTACATCTGTACTCTCAAGCATCCTGTATTGTTAGTGCATCCAGTCGTCAGAAATACATTGATGCTACTAATCTGAAGTATGACAGGTTTTCCCCTGTCGATTTTCTGCTGGTCCTCCTCTCTTTATTTCATTTGCATTACTTGGAACTTAAGTGTCTAGAACTGATTGATGTATTGAAAATGGATACATTGTTCAGGTCCACCACCAGGGGGCAATGTTCATAAAGATATTTGAAGAATACCTTGTTGAGCATTAACAATTTCTTTACAGGAGGATTGAATACTTCAGTGCAAGCTAGAAGAACCATGCATGTACACAAGACCTACAGCATCAGTCAAGTTTACGAACTGATTTCTCAGCAAAAATAGGGGATATTTTATAACATATACATCAACATAACTTTGAACGTGCAAGTAATTTTTTTTTCAAATTACAGTTTTGGGGTTCAGACAGCTTCTATTTGTAGAAATAAATATAGGAAAAAATAACTTTAGGTTACAACTACCACTTATTGCAACCGACAACTACGCCTACCTGGCCCTAGAAATCAAACAGTCTGGGAGTCTCAAATCAGCCATGGAGAATTTAAAAGATAATGCATGCAGAATAGAGATGAGCGAGCACCAAAATGCTCTGGTGCTCGTTACTCGGGACGAAATTATCGCGATGCTCGAGGGTTCGTTTCGAGTAACGAACCCCATTGAAGTCAATGGGCGACTCGAGCATTTTTGTATATCGCTGATGCTCGCTAAGGTTTCCATTTGTGAAAATCGGGGCAATTCAAGAAAGTGATAGGAACGACACAGCAACGGATAGGGCAGGCGAGGGGCTACATGTTGGGCTGCATCTCAAGTTCCCAGGTCCCACTATTTTAAGCCACAATAGCGGCAAGAGTGCCCCCCCCCAACAACTTTTACTTCTGAAAAGCCCTCATTAGCAATGCATACCTTAGCTAAGCACCACACTACCTCCAACAAAGCACAATCACTGCCTGCATGACACTCCACTGCCACTTCTCCTGGGTTACATGCTGCCCAACCCCCCCCCCCCCTGCACGACCCAGTGTCCACAGCGCACACCAAATTGTCCCTGCGCAGCCTTCAGCTGCCCTCATGCCACGCCACCCTCATGTCTATTTATAAGTGCATCTGCCATGAGTCGGAACCGCAGGCACACACTGCAGAGGGTTGGCACAGCTAGGCAGCGACCCTCCTTAAAAGGGGCGGGGCGATAGCCCACAATGCTGTACAGAAGCAATGAGAAATATAATCCTGTGCCACTGCCATCAGGAGCTGCACACGTGGGCATAGCAATGGGGAACCTATGTGCCACACACTATTCATTCTGTCAAGGTGTCTGCATGCCCCAGTCAGACCGCGGTTTTTTATAAATAGTCACAGGCAGGTACAACTCCGCAATGGGAATTCCGTGTGCACCCACAGCATGGGTCGCTCCCTGGAACCCACCGGCTGTACATAAATGTATCCCATTGCAGTGCCCTGGACAGCAGAGCTAACGTCAGATTAAATGCAGGTGGGCTTCGGCCCACACTGCATGCCCCAACCTGTCCGGGCTTTTTAATTCATAGACACAGGCAGGTACAACTCCCTATTTTGTAGTCCCTGTGGACCGACAGCATGGGTGGGTGCCAGGAAGCCACCGGCGGCACATAAATATATCCCATAGCATTGCCCATCACAGCTGAGGTAATGTCATGTTTAATGCAGGTGGGCTTCGGCCCACACTGCATGCCCCAGTCAGACTGGGGTTCTTTAGAAGTGGACACATGTAGTTACAACTCCGTGTGGACCGACAGCATGGGTGGCTCCCCGGAACCCACCGGCGGTACATAAATATATCCCATTGCAGTGCCCAGCACAGCTGATGTAACGTCAGCTGTAATGCAGGTGGGCAAAAAATTAATTGGATTACACTGTAGGCGAGGGCCCCAAAAAATTGGTGTACCAACAGTACTAATGTACCTCAGAAAAATTGCCCAACCAAGAGGGCAGGTGAAACCCATTAATCGCTTTGGTTAATGTGGCTTAATTGGTAACTAGGCCTGGAGGCAGCCCAGTTCAAATAAAAATTGGTTCAGGTGAAAGTTTCAACGCTTTAATGAGCATTGAAACGTATAAAAATTGTTTAGAAAAATTATATGACTGAGCCTTGTGGGCCTAAGAAAAATTGCCCGTTCGGCGTGATTACGTGAGGTTTCAGGAGGAGTAGCAGGAGGAGGAGGAGGAATATTATACACAGATTGATGAAGCTAAAAGGTCCACGTTTTTGATAGTGATAGAGAACAATGCTTCCATCCGCGGGTGCAGCCTACGTATTGCTTAGGTATCGCTGCTGTCCGCTGGTGAAGAAGAGAAGTCTGGGGAAATCCAGGCTTTGTTCATCTTGATGAGTGTAAGCCTGTCGGCACTGTCGGTTGACAGGCGGGTACGCTTATCCGTGATGATTCCCCCAGCCGCACTAAACACCCTCTCTGGCAAGACGCTAGCCGCAGGACAAGCAAGCACCTCCAGGGCATACAGAGTGAGTTCAGGCCACGTGTCCAGCTTTGACACCCAGTACTTGTAGGGGGCAGAGGCGTCACCGAGGACGGTCGTGCGATCGGCTACGTACTCCCTCACCATCCTTTTACAGTGCTCCCGCCAACTCAGCCTTGACTGGGGAGCGGTGACACAGTCTTGCTGGGGAGCCATAAAGCTGGCAAAGGCCTTGGATAATGTTCCCCTGCCTGCGCTGTACATGCTGCCTGATCTCTGCGCCTCCCCTGCTACCTGGCCCTCGGAACTGCGCCTTCTGCCACTAGCACTGTCGGATGGGAAGTTTACCATCAGTTTGTCCACCAGCGCCCTGTGGTATAGCATCATTCTCGAACCCCTTTCCTCTTCGGGAATGAGAGTGGAAAGGTTCTCCTTATACCGTGGGTCGAGCAGTGTGTACACCCAGTAATCCGTAGTGGCCAGAATGCGTGTAACGCGAGGGTCACGAGAAAGGCATCCTAACATGAAGTCAGCCATGTGTGCCAGGGTACCTGTACGCAACACATGGCTGTCCTCACTAGGAAGATCACTTTCAGGATCCTCCTCCTCCTCCTCCTCCTCCTCCTCCGGCCATACACGCTGAAAGGATGAAAGGCAAGCAACATGTGTACCCTCAGCAGTGGGCCAAGCTGTCTCTTCCCCCTCCTCCTCATGCTCCTCCCCCTCCTCCTCCTCCTCAACGCGCTGAGATATAGACATGAGGGTGCTCTGACTATCCAGCGACATACTGTCTTCCCACGCCTCCGTTTCCGAGTGCAAAGCGTCTGCCTTTATGCTTTGCAGGGAACTTCTCAAGAGGCATAGCAGAGGAATGGTGACGCTAATGATTGCAGCATCCCCGCTCACCATCTGGGTAGACTCCTCAAAGTTTCCAAGGACCTAGCAGATGTCTGCCAACCAGGCCCACTCTTCTGTAAAGAATTGAGGAGGCTGACTCCCACTACGCCGCCCATGTTGGAGTTGGTATTCCACTATAGCTCTACGCTGCTCATAGAGCCTGGCCAACATGTGGAGCATAGAGTTCCACCGTGTGGGCACGTCGCACAGCACTCGGTGCACTGGCAGATTAAACCGATGTTGCAGGGTCCACAGGGTGGCAGCGTCCGTCTTGGAGTTGCGGAAATGTGCGCTAATCCGGCGTACCTTTCCGAGCAGGTATGACAAGTGTGGGTAGCTTTTCAGAAAGCGCTGAACCACCAAATTAAAGACATGGGCCAGGCATGGCACGTGCGTGAGGCTGCCGAGCTGCAGAGCCGCCACCAGGTTACGGCTGTTGTCACACACGACCATGCCTGGTTGGAGGCTTAGCGGCGCAAGCCAGCGGTCGGTCTGCTTAGTCAGACCCTGCAGCAGTTCGTGGGCCGTGTGCCTCTTCTCTCCTAAGCTGAGTAGTTTCAGCACGGCCTGCTGACGCTTGCCCAGCGCTGTGCTGCCACGCCGCGCGACACCGACTGCTGCCGACGTGCTGCTGCTGACACATCTTGAATGCAAGACAGAGGTTGCGTTGGAGGAGGAGGAGGAGGAGGGTGGTTTAGTGGAGGAAGCATACACCGCCGCAGATACCAGCACCGAGCAGGTGCCCGCAATTCTGGGGGTGTGTAGGACGTGAGCGGTCCCAGGCTCTGACTCGGTCCCAGCCTCCACTAAATTCACCCAATGTGCCGTCAGGGAGATATAGTGGCCCTGCCCGCCTGTGCTTGTCCACGTGTCCGTTGTTAAGTGGACCTTGGTAGTAACCGCGTTGGTGAGGGCGCATACAATGTTGCGGGAGATGTGGTCGTGCAGGGCTGGGACGGCACATCGGGAAAAGTAGTGGCAACTGGGAACCGAGTAGCGCGGGGCCGCCGCCGCCATCATGCTTTTGAAAGCCTCCGTTTCCACAAGCCTATACGGCAGCATCTCCAGGCTGATCAATTTGGCAATGTGCACGTTTAACGCTTGAGCGTGCGGGCGCGTGGTGGCGTACTTGCGCTTGCGCTCAAACAGTGGCGCTAGCGACGTCTGGACGCTGCGCTGAGAGACATTGCTGGATGGGGCCGAGGACAGCGGAGGTGAGGGTGTGGGTGCAGGCCAGGAGACGGTAGTGCCTGTGTCCTCAGAGGGGGGTTGGATCTCAGTGGCAGGTTGGGGCACAGGGGGAGAGGCAGTGGTGCAAACAGGAGGCGGTGAACGGCCTTCGTCCCACCTTGTGGGGTGCTTGGCCATCATATGCCTGTGCATACTGGTGGTGGTGGCTCCCCAGCTGATCTTGGCGCAACAAAGGTTGCACACCACTGTTCGTCGGTCGTCAGGCGTCTCTGTGAAAAACTGCCACACCGTAGAGCACCTTGACCTCTGCAGGGTGGCATGGCGCGAGGGTGCGCTTTGGGAAACAGTTGGTGGATTATTCGGTCTGGCCCTGCCTCTACCCCTGGCCACCGCACTGGCTCGGCCTGTGCCCACACCCTGACTTGGGCCTCCGCGTCCTCGCCCGCGTCCACGTCCTCTAGGCCTACCCCTACCCCTCAGCATGGTGTATTACCAGTAGTGCAGAAACAGAACGCTGTAATTAAATGTGCCGCTTATTGGCCTGTGGTTGGAGGCTGACTTCGCTTACCGAACGCACAGCAGAGCCAGGAAATAATTTTGCGCAAGCCTGCTGTAACACTTAGCTGGCTGCGTATGAATTAGGAGGACAACTACACCCAGCACAGACCCAGTACACTGAGGACAGTCACAGGCAGCCCAAATAGATTTTTTTCCCCAAATGTTTTTGGAAAGGCCCACTGCCTATATTCAATAAATATATGTCTTCTGTCCCTGCCTCACCACTACTGGCCCTGGAGTATGTAAAATAACTGCAGACTGTTGCACTGTGGACTGGAATACAGCGGTGATGTAACAGCCAACACAGAGCCAGGAAATAATTTTGCGCAAGCCTGCTGTAACACTTAGCTGGCTGCGTATGAATTAGGACAACTACACCCAGCACAGACCCAGTACACTGAGGACAGTCACAGGCAGCCCAAATAGATTTTTTTCCCCAAATGTTTTTGGAAAGGCCCACTGCCTATATTCAATAAATATATGTCTTCTGTCCCTGCCTCACCACCACTACTGGCCCTGGAGTATGTATAATTACTGCAGGGCGCAATGCTCTGCACGGCCGATAAAAAAAAAAAAAAAAGAAAGTGCAACACTGCAAAAAGCAGCCTCCACACTATTGCACACGGTTAGATGTGGCCCTAAGAAGGACCGTTGGGGTTCTTGAACCCTTAAATACTCCTAACACTCTCCCTATAGCAGCTCCGGCACCAACAGCACTTTCCTCATCTATGTCAGAATAAATCTGTGGCGAGCCGCTGGAGGGGCCGATTTTTATACTCGGGTGACACCTGATCTCGCCAGCCACTCACTGCAGGGGGGTGGTATAGGGCTTGAACGTCGCAGTGGGAAGTTGTAATGCCTTCCCTGTTTTTCTATTGGCCAGAAAAGTGCGCTAACGTCTCAGAGATGAAAGTGAAAGTAACTCGAACTGTCAGGGTAATAAAATTCTAAGTACAGCACCAATCAGGCCCACCCCACTTGCCCCGTTGCCGGCCGTAAAGAAAGAAACACCACACAGAGGTCTGGTATCATTCCTCACACGGGACATGGCTGCGCTTTGCCGAGCTTTATTACAGATTACATGAGATCTTATACCCTTTGTCCCATCACCATCAAGGGGTGATGGGCTTATAACCATATATGGGCAGTCCGGATTTCCGGCCTGAGACAGTGAAAACAGCCGATATCTTGCTATGGCGCCTCTGGCTTATGTACAGAAAATCACGTATTCAATTAACTCCAGTACAAAGAATCACCCACTCAATTCTAAGAAAACGGCCAAGCATGCATTCTCCATATATGGGAAGTCCGGATTTCCGGCCTAAGACAGTGAAAATTATGTACATAGTGGAACATCTTGATATCTTGCTTCTGGGAGAACGGCCAAGTACACGCGTCCTTCATGTCTGGTTCGGTATCATCTCTGAATTTCTAGAACATCTCTCTCAGCCTTGGAATATCTGATGTAAGGCGACATATAAGTTTTTTCTCATTTGGAATTGAATAAAACTTGCATATAGGTATAAAAGTATAAAGAACATATGGCAATATATTTATATACCCTCACAAACCCCCCTAAAAAACTTAATATGGAGATCAAGCATCAGACCTTGCACTCTTCCTCGGTCGTCTCTCCCTTGCGTCAGGGTTTCTCCACTCACCCGTAAGTCCCTACTCCTAAAGGGGAGGGATCCCTACCTCACCTCAGAAGGAGGCCATGGATTCCCTGGGCTTATTTCCGGGCCTCCATACCCTCTATCTGTACGAGTTAACACCCCACAGGGTGTGCCCTCGCCGGAACCTAAGGTCTTCTGCACTTTCCCTAGGCAAATGGGAAGTCCACTGACAGTCCATCTTATGAGACCGGGGCGGCGCAGTACTAGTACATCTCTCCATTCTTCTGGTAACGTATCTGGTTGGCATTATCGGAACTGGCTCTTCATCTTTTTCAAACAAGGGAAATTTTGGTCACATTATCCAGTCCCTTACTCATACTCTTTTTGATCAAAGGGATAATACACATACAGGAAATTACATACCCCACCTCCTTCTGCTAAAATCATATCCAGGGCACTCTAGGGCCATGGATGCAGTGGGCCCTAATTGGTCAGCTAACCCTTGCAAAAGCATCTCTGGTATAGTTTACAATTACAAACCTCTGCTAATTGTAACAGATATAATTCATCCAATCTACATTATTATTAACAGTGACAATAGCAAATAAGGACTCAAAACCTGCTTTAACCTGATCTCTAGAATTAAATTCATCTGGCACCCCCCTTGGCACTCCTATTGTATCTATGTATACATGTGGATAAAAGTTACCACCTGGAGCGTCAACTTCTCTCTTAGCACGATGCGGTGTTGGATTCTCACCCTCAGTGTAGTCTTCATATTGCACATTTGCTTGTATTAATTTGTTGTGAAACACGGGGCTAGTGTACAGTAGTCAAAGGTGTGTGTTAGGGGAATTGTACCACATTATAGCATGTAAAGGATATACAGGATCATGAGTTTTTTCAGTGCAAAGTGTGGATCCAAGTGGGCTTTCCTTCGAGCTTGACTGCAGTTGGGGTGGTGAACAACATCTGGTAGGGACATTCAAACAGGGTTTCTCGCTCAAACTTTTCCACATAGACCCTGTCACCTGGTTTTAGATTGTGACACTCATCTGTAGGACCTGGGAGAAAAGCAGAGACTACAGAATACATTATTGACAATTCCTTGGAGAGGCTCATGACAAAATTAACAAGAAAATCATTCCCCAAACTCAGCTACTGTGGCATGTACCCTCCGGAGAAAAAGAAAAACTAATGGAAGACACTCAATTCAAAATTTGCCCATTTCCTCTATTGCCTTTTGTATCTACTTTCCCACTACTCCGCGGATGGTAGGGTGTGTGAAAAACCTGGAATATACCCAAAGCAGACATGATGTGTTGCATTATTTCACCTGTGAAGTGTGTACCTTTGTTTGACTCAATCACTTCCGGTACCCCATATCTGCGGATTACCTCATTCATGAGCTTCCGTGCGATTACCTGCTTATTTACTTTGGTAACAGGGTAGGTCTCCAACCTGAAAAACATCAACAACAACAAGCACATATTCATGCTTCCCAACAAGTAGGAGCTGAGTGTAGCCAATTTGCAATCCCTGAAATGGGTAGAGTGGTCTAGGCAAGTGTGATGTGGCAAATTTACTTCTGCCCTGTTGCTTTACGGCAAAGATCATGCAAAATTGGACAAATGATGCAGCAGCTACAGAAAACCCAGGAGCCACCCGTCCTCGTTCAAGCACCGACATCATTACTGCTTTGAGAGGTGCGTCTTTCCGTGCGTCAGCTGGGCCATCATGGGGCACAGGGACTGTGGTAGGCAAGTGCTGTTGACTGTTCACCATACGCCGTCCCTTTTTAGTCCATTTGTCTTTTTCTTAACTGTAAAGTCATTAGCATATCAAAGGCCAAATTTTTATCAAAGTCCAAGTTCAAATCAAAGTCCAAGTTCATATCAAAGTCCAAGATTTTTTTATCAAAGTCCAAGATTTTTATCAAAGTCCAAGATTTTTATCAAAGTCCAAAGTTATTGTCAAATTCTTCTTTCTTCCACGGCTTGAGGGCCGCTGCTTTTGCTGTTTGGTCTGTGATGACGTTGCCTCTCGCTTCTCCGGTGTAGGAATTGGTGTGAGCTTTCCACCTTGTCAGGTAGAAGTAGGGCCTCCATGAGACTCTGCACCACTGCAACATTCTTAATTGGCTGTCCTGCTGTGGTAAAAAACTGTCTGGCCTTCCCTGTTGGGCCGTAATCATGAGCTATGCCAAATGCATACCGGGAGTCAGTGTAAATGTTTGCCGTCTTACCTTCTACCACTCCACACGCCTCAGCGAGGGCTTTTAGTTCCGCTTCTTGTACTGCGACATGCGGAGGCATTCTGCTTTTAGGACATCTTGTTGTGCGACCACTGTATATCCAGTGTGGAGTCGTCAATCACCCTGGGTACCATCTATAAAAAACAACTCAAAATATGCATTATTAACAAGGGCTTTCAGTAACTTTTTTTTAAAACTTAAATTTTCTTGTTGCATCACTGCTAGACAATCATGCTGGTATTCTATTTGAAAAAGATCAGAACCTTGTTGCAAAAAATTTTAAAAATTTAAAAATGGCTTGCAAAAAAATTTAAAAATGGCTGAATTTAAAAATGGCTGACTTGCAAAAAATTTAAAAATGGCTGATTTGCAATACCTAGATCACCTATGCCTTCTCCTCCCCCCCTTTAAACCAGGGTACTCAATTGGAACAATAGTACCCGGTTTAAGGTAGTACAACATTGTAAAAAGATTTGATGGATGCAGATAAGGCCTGTAAAATGTTAGCACCAATAACAGAAACATGAGTTACACCGGGGCAGAATAATCTACAAACGCCTACTAATATTTGAAATGTGATATCCCTTTAAGTGAATTCATTATTAGTCTGATCCTGCCTGCAATATCTTATAAAATCTGAGACAGGAGAAAAAACAAACAAAACAAAACAAAAACTTTTACTAGCTGCTCAAGCTCCTCACCCCCTCCCTTGTGGAGAAGAGGGATGAAACATTACTTACTATTACATCATCTAGCTCCACCCCTTCGATATTGGCTCCTTGCGACTTTCTTCCCAACTCCATTTCAGCGTAACAGTCCACACGTCCACATCTCAACCAAGCAAAGTCCCATGCATGGGGAGGACTTTTATCCCCAGTCATTATCCACATCACACATTCCACCACAGCTTGAACACGGGTCACTAACTCCCATCCATCCATGCTCTCAAGTTTGCTCCGTCACCCCCTTTGGAGGTGTACCAGTACATACAGATGCACGGACAAAAAAAGTTCGGCAAACATACATACATCAGTTGAAAAACATTGAGGTGAGTGTTTTTAATGTTATAAAGTACATAATTCTATTGAGATGAGATTGTGAATGAGCGCTATCTTTGACAAATTATGTGAAAAAAAGTTTGCTGATACATTCTATATTTCTTATCTACTGAAGCTATTATATGCTGTATTAAACGCTGAAGTATTTTAGAATCTGTGACCCTGAATTTGGAGTGAATTCTGAAAGCCCCCACCTTTTTTAAAACAAACTGTTATCTCTCTACGAATATGAAACACAGACTGAATTGTTTTAGCGTAAACTATTGCCTGCATTTTGAAATCATAATTACAGCGCAACATGTTCTTCATTTTCAACCCCTGTATAAGTAAGAATATACCTTAGAATGCTAGGTTTCCTGCCTACTAAGACGGTATAATTAATTAAATTCATTTCAAGCCTTCATTCCTTTACAGCAAGCAGAGATATTATCCAGGGTTATTATTGCATTCTTTCTCTCGCTTCGTTATCTTCCGACCTTAAAAAGCTTACACAGACTCGCAGCTACATGTCAACAAAACTCTTCTACCCTAAAAGCAAGCTCAGTTAACTATTTGCACATACAGTATATACATATATATACACACACATATATATCTATATCTATTATCTATCTTGTATTATACACATTTTCATCTCTCTTTGCCAACAAATCACATGCATTGTAACTTTCTTATCGACTTGCTTGTTTCTCATACTTCTCTCCCTTACCTAACTGCCAATATAACCTTCAATAGACACTCTCCTGACGCCCTCTTGATCACTTACTGTACTTTTCAACATTTCACTTACGGATACTTTCTTAAACAAATAATGTGTACATACCTAACTTTCTCTGACTGTCTCTCTCTCTCTTCCTCCAGCATTTTCTAGCAAACCTTGATCTTTCAAGGCGCCTCTGGGTCCTAAAGACCTCCCTCCAGACACCATTTTGTAATCTGCCGTGCGGGTCGGTGTCACACATTTTCATTAGAGTTTTCTTACATTTTACAGATTCATCCGCACGGCGGCAGCCCTTGAGGGGCTCTATCTTCTTTAATAAGATCTTACGCATATTACAACAACAACAATAATAATAATAACACGCTCCATAGAATGCATCCCTCTTAATTTTCAAATTGTCAGCCCCTTATATACCGGCAAAACAACCGAGGGTCCCTTCTCCTTATGGAACCAGCCCCATAAAATGCATCTCTCTGAAATCAGATCGTTAGCCCCATATATAAGGCAAAACGACCGAGAGTCCCTTCTCTTATGAAGCCTGTCTCACAAAATGCATCCCTCTCTGCTAAACCATTAACAACTAACTAAACTAAACTGAGGGTCCCTTCTCTTGTGAGACTAAATGAAAAGAAAGAGAGAAAAAAAACTTCTGCAGATACAACAATCTCCACTATTATTAAAACGTTAAAACTTCAAAGTACAAATAGACTACAGACTAGTTTCTGGGTGACCGATTGGTGCGCATATCACGGTCAGTGGTCCATGACGGCAAACCCGGAGCCCACACGAGTTACCGTGTAGAACTCTTAACCCAACCCGTCCAGTCACAAACCACAGATAGTCGGTCCCGCTGCAAGACTCGCAGTGTAAAACACAACATAAATATATGCCGGTCTTACCTGGAGTTCTGTGAGTTGATCAGGCTCGGTTTGCAGCAGGACGGCTTCCCCGTGGCGTGGATCCGGGTGAATTGCGCTGTAAGCTCCTGGTTTTACCGCCCCAGTTGGTTGCGCCATTTGTCAGGGTAATAAAATTCTAAGTACAGCACCAATCAGGCCCACCCCACTTGCCCCTTTGCCGGCCGTAAAGAAAGAAACACCACACAGAGGTCTGGTATCATTCCTCACACGGGACATGGCTGCGCTTTGCCGAGCTTTATTACAGATTACATGAGATCTTATACCCTTTGTCCCATCACCATCAAGGGGTGATGGGCTTATAACCATATATGGGCAGTCCGGATTTCCGGCCTGAGACAGTGAAAACAGCCGATATCTTGCTATGGCGCCTCTGGCTTATGTACAGAAAATCACGTATTCAATTAACTCCAGTACAAAGAATCACCCACTCAATTCTAAGAAAACGGCCGAGCATGCATTCTCCATATATGGGAAGTCCGGATTTCCGGCCTAAGACAGTGAAAATTATGTACATAGTGGAACATCTTGATATCTTGCTTCTGGGAAAACGGCCAAGTACACGCGTCCTTCACGTCTGGTTCGGTATCATCTCTGAATTTCTAGAACATCTCTCTCAGCCTTGGAATATCTGATGTAAGGCGACATATAAGTTTTTTCTCATTTGGAATTGAATAAAACTTGCATATAGGTATAAAAGTATAAAGAACATATGGCAATATATATATATACCCTCACAGAACATCGCGTGGTACTCGTCACGAGTAACGAGCATCTCGAACACGCTAATACTCGAACGAGTATCAAGCTCGGACGAGTACGTTCGCTCATCTCTAATGCAGAACATTCTATGTCCTCAGAAGACGACTTCACTACCTCAAACCACCAGTGGCTGTCTCACTTATAATCTTTGACAGCGTCATTGCCCGAATCCTCTTATATGACAGTGAAGTCCAGGACCCGAACACATACACAGAACAGTCAAAGTCGGATGCCTGTCCAAAAGTATTGAACCGAGAATTCTGCAAGCACCTTCTCCAAGTCCATTGGAGCATCTTAAACATCTGTCAAGCTGAGCTAGGCAGACTCCCCCTACACCTTACAGTTCAGAAGAGATCGCTATTATTTCATGTCCACCTACAAACATTCCTATCATCACAAAGGCATGCTACAGCAAAGGGCCCCAAAGCAAGCAGAACCAATCCTTCCAAACCCAACAGTACCAAATCACCACCCAGCACCGCCTCACGAAAGCAGAAATCAAGAAAATGACAAACAAGAGCCAATAAATTATTGACTGGAGAAATAACATAAGAACATCTTGGTAACTGACAATATACCAGGAGCTACAGAAGGACTACAAATTGACCAATATCTGAAAATCATATTAGACCCCAGAGAGCGCCAGATCCTGAGCTGCTACAGACTGAGCGTCCACAGCCTGGCAATCACATTAGAATGGCACAGCCAGAACTATAAGCCCATGGAGACAGACTGTGCCAAGTGTGTGACCTGGAGGCTGTGGAGGATAAGATCCACTTCCTGCTGTGATAGCCTAGACCAGGGGTCCCCAACTCCAGTCCTCAGGGACCACCAACAGGTCATGTTTTCAGGATATCCTAGGGTAAGAACACCTGTGGCAATGTCTGAGGCACTGACAATATTTACATTACCTGTGCAACACTAAGGAAATCCTGAAAACATGACCTGTTGGCGGTCCCTGAGGACTGGAGTTGGGGAACACTGGCTTAGACACTTAATGGAGACTCAATTCAGGAGACTCTCTGATCTCCTCACATACTTCATCTCCATGGAGGAGGAAGTGAGGAATACACAGTGGCCATAGCAGCATAATGTGTCAGTGCCTGCCATATAAGGGGAGATGGAACAATACCCCTGCAGCGCCACCTATTGGATGGCAGCATTCCTTCAAATCAATGTATGACTTTAACAAGTCTGTAAAACAATGATGGCAAGTAGAGAGCAGAGAAGAATGTTTGGCATGCGCAAATACGCTCGCCTCAGTGCAATGTATTTGCCCTATGAACGAGGTTGATGTGCACATGTGTCTGCGCATACTATGGTACTTTCTGCACACGCAGGGCCGGTTCACACATGCATGGGACATACACCTTCCGTGGTTTTAAAGGCTATTTACTCTAATAAGGTCCTCCCAAAGACTTTATACGGCCCTTGGTGTGCAAATATGCTAGAAAATAGAGCAGCACCTATTTTTTGTACATACAAAATGCGCATGGAAACCACACTCATGAAACCACACTCATGATCACAAATCCATTGACATCAACAGGTTCTATTCTGTGCACATTGTGTGTGTATATTTTATGCGTGTAAAAACATGCAATTACAGTTGTGTAAAAAAAAGTCTTAACCCTTTCTAATCCAATTTTGGATTCAGGGTTTCCTAAAAGTCTTTCTCTATTTGCTGTTATACAACGGTGCCATCTACTGGCTAAAGCCAGTGTGTGTGCGCCAGAGAGGCTCCGACAGCGTAGTGGCTGGCAATAGACGATAAGAATACCCTGTCGGATGTCTTCTGACACATTGGAGCTGTACAAGCTTCAATCAGAATGTAGGAAGACATCAGACAGTGGATTGGAAAGGGATAAATGTGGTTTTGATGCGGAATTGCCGGCAGAAAGAATCCATTTGCAATTCCAGATCAAAATCTGTGTGTTACACATACAGGTTTTGATGTGTATTTTTTCGCATGTCTGAAAATTCCACTGCAAATTCCAGTATGTGTGAAAGCACTGTTAGGGCTTCTTCACATGGGCGTGATTTATGATTATCACGTGGCATAATGGGACAAAACAAAACCATTGATTGGACTGGACCTTTATCCTAGCTTACTGTCCCACCATTAGTTTTTCAAGCTGACAGTAAATAATTAAAGCAGTTGTCCAACTATTTATTTTCTTTAAAATCAAGCTCTCCATCATAGACTTATAATTGCTTCTACCGGCTCCCCGCATCTCTGAGGCTGCTACTGCGTCCTCCGTGCCCGGTATTTTTACAGGACAACAGAGGCTGCTGCTACCAGCAATTCAGTGCTGGGTTCTGTCCCATACACAGGCTACTGCAACTAGTAAACATTATGTCGTGGTGGAGACTTGGAGCTTTTGGTGTAGGAGATATGGGTAGTCGGGAGAGCTGAGCATTGGCTAATTCGTTATTTTATATGATGGGGAATTTCAGAAAGAGGGGCGCCAAACTGAATCTTTTCCCTATGTGAAGGAAGGACTAGCTACACCTCTAGTTTAGGAGGAGTAGGCCTCATTCAGATGAGCGTTTTCTCACAGCTATTAGCCGTGAGAAAACGTAGCTGGAACATCACAACATGAAAAGCATTGGATTCCAACGCATTCATTTACATGGATTATTTTTAGTTGTGAAAAAAAAAATCACAATTGCAAATCACGAAATGGCTGCCGATTTTCAGCTGCAATTTTTTCTCACAGCATCAAACGACAGGCCATGACCTTTCTTTTGATGAAAATCGCAGGGTGCTCTCATAGATTCCTATGGGTGCTGAAAAAAAGGGAGGGAGTTTACATGGGTCTGGCTCTCCTTGAAGACAGCTGGTTCTATTTAGCTATTTAATAGAGATGAGCGAGCACCAAAATGCTCGAGTGCTCGTTACTCGAGTTGAACTTTCAGTGATGCTCGAGAGTTCGTTTCGAGTAACGAACCCCATTGAAGTCAATGGGCGACTCGAGCATTTTTGTATATCGCCGATGCTCGCTAAGGTTTTCATTTGTGAAAACCTGGGAAATTCAAGAAAGTAATGGGAACGACACGGAAACGGATAGGGCAGGCGAGGGGCTACATGTTGGGCTGCATCTCAAGTTCCCAGGTCTCACTATTAAGCCACAATAGTGGCAAGAGTGAGACCCCCCCGCACTGTCAGCGTAAAGATCGTTCTCCTCTGCCACAGCTGTAACAGCTGTGGCAGAGAAGAACGATGTTGGCCCATTGAATTCAATGGAGCCGGCAATACAGCTGGCTCCATTGAAAGCAATGGGCTGCCGGCGATCGCGGGATGAATTGTCGGGAAGGGCTTAAATATATAAGCCCTTCCCTACAATTCATCCAGAAATGTGTAAAAATAAAAAAAATATATACTCACCTTGTCCCGGCAGAACGATGTTAGCCCATTGAATTCAATGGAGCCGGCAATACAGCCGGCTCCATTGAAAGCAATGGGCTGCCGGCGATCGTGGGATGAATTGTCGGGAAGGACTTAAATATATAAGCCCTTCCCTGCAATTCATCCAGAAATGTGTAAAAAAATATATATATATACTCACCTGGTCTCGGCAGACGGAGTTCAGCGCGGCCGGCTGCAGTCCTCCTGAACTGCTCTGAACAGCTGTGAGTAGTATTCAGCAGCCGGGGATTTAAAATACCCGCCTGCTGAATGAGCTGCCTCTGATTGGTCACAGCCTGACCAATCAGAGGCAGATCTCACTCACACCCATTCATGAATTCATGAATGGGTGAGTGAGTGCTGCCTCTGATTGGCTCAGGGGCAGCTCTCAGCTGAATGTCATTCAGCTGAGAGCTGCCTCTGATTGGCTCAGCGCTGAGCCAATCAGGGGCAGGTCTGACTCACACCCCCTTCACACCCACTGCAGGCCGGCCGCACTGAACTCCGTCTGCCGGGACAAGGTGAGTATATATATATTTTTTATTTTTACACATTTCTGGATGAATTGCAGGGAAGGGCTTATATATTTAAGCTCATCCCGACAATTCATCCTGCGATCGTCGGCAGCCCATTGCTTTCAATGGAGCAGGCTGTATTGCCGGCTCCATTGAATTCAATGGGCTAACATCGTTCTGCCGGGACAAGGTGAATATATATATTTTTTTATTTTTACACATTTCTGGATGAATTGCAGGGAAGGGCTTATATATTTAAACCCTTCCCGACAATTCATCCCGCGATCGCCGGCAGCCCATTGCTTTCTATGGAGCCGGCTGTATTGCCGGCTCCATTGAATTCAATGGTCAGTGCTCGTTTAATCGAGACGAGTACCGCGTGGTGCTCGTCTCGAGTAACGAGCATCTCGAGCACCCTAATACTCAAACGAGCATCAAGCTCGGACGAGTATGCTCGCTCATCTCTACTATTTAAGCTAAATCGAGCCATTCTGCCGATTACCGCTGCAGTATCCTTTTCATGCGATGAGGCCGTGTGAATGTAATTCCTTTTGGAATTACATTTCTTGAGGTGATGCGACCTGTGTGAAAACTCAACGCTCATGTAAAGGAGGCCATAGAGAGTAATGTTGTATGGCTGTGGCAGTTAACAGATCAATGGTGGGTCTGATTAAAGCAGTTATAGTGAAAGTTTGATTGTATGTGGTTTAAAAGAGCGACTAAAGGTGCCAGGACAGATCAAGTTGGACATGTTGTTCAAGACGATTTGAGTCAAAGTGGTGTAGTAAAATGAGGCAGTAGCTTGACAAAGAGTACAGGTCGGGATGGCTTCGTAAAGATGGGTGTGATAGCTGTACGCGTAAATGTGTAATGACTCCCTCTTCTCTAATCTCTTCCATAAATTACTTTTGCTGTGAACAAAAAATTAAAATAAGTGAGATGGAATAATACCTTTGCAGTGCCACCTATTGGAAGGCAGCATTCCTTCAAGCCAAAGTTAGACTTTTCATACAAGCCTTGTAACAACAACTGGAAATTAAAAGCAAAGCCAGACTCCATGTACGGGCAGCTGTTTCAGGGTATTTGCCCTTCATCAGTGTAATGTAGGAGTCTGGCTTTGCTAGGGAGAGGCGTGGGATGGGGGTCAGAAACACTATCTAGTCTCCTTAGGGAGAGCACCTAGACAGTGAGTGAGGAGACTCAAAAGGTCATTCATGCTCCTTTGGGTAATATGCAAATGATGGAGATGGAATAATACCTCCACAGTGCCACCTATTGGAAGGCAGCATTCCTTCAAGCCAAAGTTAGACTTTTCATACAAGCCTTGTAACAATGACTGGGATTTAAACGGAGGAGCATGAATGTCCTTTTGAGTCTCCTCACTCACCGTCTAAGTGGTCTCCCTAATCAGAAAATGTAGTGTTTCTGACCCCCATCCCAGGCCTCCCACCAGCAAAGCCAGACTCCTACTGTACACTAATTAAGGGTAAATACCATGAAATAGCTGTCTGTGCATTAAAGTTTGGCTTTGCTTTAATTCCCAGTCATTGTTACAAGGCTTGTATAAAGAGTTTAATTTTGGCTTGAAGGTATGCTGCCTTGCAAAAGCTGGTACTATGGAGGTATTATTCCATCTCTCTTATTTGCATATTACCCAGAGGAACATGAATGGCCTTTTGAGTCTCTTCATTCACAGTCTAGGTGCTTTCCCTAAGGAGAAAAGATAGCATTTCTGACCCCTAAAAATTAAAATTACGCTAAATATATCAGTACTTTAATAGCCTCCAACTTTTAAAACAACTTGTGCTTATTTGACAACCAGTGTGATAACTAACAAAAGTGAAATTTACATTATTTACCTAAAATTGCATTTTTCTGCTGAAAAATCATTTTAAAATGCTGTCCACTAGGGGTCTCTCCCTCACCTTATGTGAAGTCCATTGTCTGCTGTCAAATGATTGACATGAGACACTACAACATTAGAACAGGGGTGCTTCTTGAACTGTAAAGAGAGCGGAGCAGTGGGAAGAGAGGGAGGCTCTTACAGACAGACTGTCTGCAGTTAATAGTAAGTCACTGTTTACTGTGTTTTAGCTACAACAATCACATCTCCACTGCTTATTCTTGTAGTACACAGTCCTACAAATGATTTAATTTCTGTGTGTGTGTGTTACAGACATTTAGAGACCAAAATCATATTCTAAAAAGTTAATTATAAAAAATAGAGATGAGCGAGCACACTTGTTTAAGGCTGATACTCGAGTGAGCATCGGTCTTCTCGAGTAACTGCTTACTCATCTGAGCAAATGTGGGGGGGGGGGGGGCGGCAGGGGAGAGCGTGGGAGAGAGTGAGAGAGATATCTCTCTCTCTCTCCCCCCGCTCACCCCTGTTCCTCCCTCTGTCCCCTCCCCGCATTTGCTTGGACGAGTAAGCAGAAGCCGATATTCGAGAAGACCGATGCTCGCCCGAGTATCAGCCTTAAATGAGCGGGCTCGCTCATCTCTAATAAAGAACCAATGTGCAACCCCATTTCTTTGGGCGTATATATATTATGTTATTCTTCGCCATATCATTAACATTGAGTAATATTCCTTCTTACTATCGATGAGCGATTAGTGGAATAATCAGTTCAGGATTGGGCCCATTTCACCAAAATCACAGTGAAGTAGGACGACCGATTCCGACTCCCATTCAAGTCAATGGGTGTATTTCCCCCCAAATTGCATGGGAATACAGACCTACATCTGGGGAACATTGTGCTCCTCCCAAAAATTGGTAAAAATAGTGTACAGTGGTGTGGGGAGCACTTGTAGCACAGGGGTGCCACTGAAACAGGGCCTACATAAGGTCTCCTGGAACCAAAAGTACGCCAAGTACGACAACAGTTGTGGTGCTTATTTTAAGAGTAATCTCATAACTTTTGCAAGCGATAAATTCTACTAGGTGAACAGAACACCCAAACACAGGCCTTATCCAAGGAAAAACTTATAGAGCTACAGCTATTTCTTGGGCTCTAGAAAATTTTTCTTTTGTGGGAATGAGGAGGCAGAAGAAACATGGCGGTAGCAGAAGGAGACCAGCAGCAGTTCCAACACCACCACTTGCAAAAGAACCTTGAACACAGAGTATTTCCATAGTTACATATTTTTCATTTGGAGGGAAGTAGGAGAAGGAAGCATGGCAGAAGCAGGAGGTGGCAAGCAGCATCACCATTACCACCACCACTATTACCAGCAGCAACAGCACCTTGGGGGAACAATCTGGTCTTTGATATAAATCTATGCTTGGTCATATGTGAATAACAATTGCCAGTGTGCTAACTATTCCATAGAATCAGTCATGGGGTGCAAAAGTCAAGTGAAATCTATACCTGGTTCATTGGTATAAACATCAGGTGATCCACATTGTCTGTGGACAGGCGGATGCATCTGTTAGTTATCACACCCACAGCTGTGGTGAACACACTTTCTGATAGCACACTGGCAGAGGGGCAAGCACTTCTAAAGCATGTTGCATAAGCTCTGGCCACTCGTCCAGCTTAATCACCCAGAAGTCGAAGGGGCCAACACCATGTCTACGTACTCCACACAGGAGTTGACATAATCTTGGACCATCATGGATAAATGTTGCCTGTGAAAAAACTATGCTACACCTCTGTTAGATTTCACCTGCCACTGGTTGTGGTGCTGCTCTGGTGGTTTCCTGCTCCTCCACCATGAGCTGCAGAGCTGCAATCAATTGTGGATGCATCCCTAGTGCCATGGGGAAATGCTCTGCTCAACAATCTGTACTGATACTACTACATTTTGGGGTCCCTCTCTACTGATGAAATGAGATGTCAGTTTGATCTTCTAGCGGGAATCATGGAGGGTTACCACCCAGTAATGATCTGATGTTTTATGTGGGCTATATGACAGTCTTCCTTCAAACACTGCAGCATAAAAGCAGTCAGATGCCTGAAAAGTGTCTAAGGGTGATAGCCCCAATTCTTGAAGTCAGGCCTAAGTGTCTCCTCTTGCTGGTCCCACTATCCATGTAGAATAGCTCCGATTAGTGATGGGTGAAGGAACGTTGTATAGCCACATTCCTTGCCTCTGGACTTATATTATCCTCCTCCTCTTCCTCATCTTCTTCCTCTGGCTCTTCCTCTTCAATACAGTACTTCTCCCATTGATGGAGAAACGTGGCAGAAAAGATGTCCCCTTTCATGCCCAAAGCCACCCTCCTTGTTCAGACAGGCCAGACAGTGGGGAGATTGGCATCCCTTCTTCTTCCTCCTTCTTTGACAACAACACATCATTGTCTGTGAAGCCCTGTAGCATTTTTTTTCCAGCAGGCAGACAACAGGGATGGTTATACTGATTAGTGCTTTATCACGACTGTCCAATTTGGCTAAAATGATGCAAACATTTTTGATCTGTAGCCACTCCACAGGCATCAAGTGACCAACCTCTATACAATGTCTTGTACTCCAATACTTCTCTCTGCTGCTGTTTTAGTCTCTGAAACATATGTAAGGTTCCAAAGTGTAGGCACGTCACAGATGAGGTGTTTGGGTGGTAACCCAAACTATTGCTGAGATGAGAGGAGGCTGGGTGTGAACTAAATGGTGACTGGGAGACTGGCACTGGGGTTTACCATTGAGCATTACGTTGTGGAAGATGTCTGTGTCCACTAGCCTGAAGGGCAACATTTCCATTGCAGGCAGCTGTGCATTCAGACTCTGTGCTCATGGATGTTTGGAGTGGCATTTATTTACATCTCCATAGCTAGGAGAGGGGGGGCTGGCTGGTGACCTTGGATACGCTGGAATATGGGGTAGATGTCAATGTTGCTCTATGTTTTCCACTCCTGGCTCTGAAGCCTGCAGTCCGGTCAACAATTGTGAAGGAGAGGCCCGAAGTAGGCATGCTACTGATCCTTGACAAAACCGCCTCTCTGTGCTCAGAGGCTACTGCATGAACAGGGGAAGAGATGGAGGAGGAGGCAGCTACAGCAGCGGAAAAAGGAGAGGATGTGGCTGACTCTCAGCCCTGTCTGAGGGGGGGTTTCCAAGGCAGTGGGTGGTGTGAATTCATGTGACTGTTCATACACATTGTGTTGAGGTTGTTTACCTTTAACTTTTCAGCTTTGTAATTTGCAGAAAACCACGGGCAGCTACGTCACGTATGCTAATAATTTGTATTGGCCAGACTCACGATTTTGAACTGTAGAAGAGCAAACATACTAGGTCTTTTTGCTGTTTCCTTGTTTGTTTTTCTTTTCAATTAAAAAAATCCACTGGCACCTACTTGGCTGCAATCACAGAGCGAGAACAGAAGGTTAGACAGTATGTATTGTATATTCTGAACTGTACCTGTTTGGAAAAGCTTCAGTTACTTTCCTCACCATGCAAGAAGATGTTTAACACCTGCAAATATTGTATTAGCCAGGCTTGCGACTTTGAACAATGTCTGAGGTCATAAACACACTCTATGTCTTTTTTACTGTTTCCCTATTTGATTGTTTTTCCATTTAAATTCACAAAACAAATACCAACTCCCAATAGGCTGCAATCACAGGGCAGCATAATATTTCAGAACAAAAGGCCAGAGAGTATTGTACATATTGTATGTTCTGAATGGTCTCTGTGTGGTGGAGCTTCAGTTGACCCCCTCACCCTACAGGTAGCTGTATAATGCCTGCAAATGATTTGTATTGGTCAGACTCACGACTTTAAACAACGTCTGAGGCCCAAACAGAGAACTTCAGTAATCCCCACGCAACAGTGTACTTTGTCTGTCTACTCCTATATGTGACAGCACCAGAAAAATAGGCTAGGCAGACTTCTCTGTCACTAAGTACTGAGCACATTTTGTATAGACATAAAACAATAATGCAGTTTATGTGGACCCTCTAATACAATCCACTCTATTTTCTGTGCTGGTATATAATTTTTCCTAGCAGCAGCAATATTTCATCTCCAGAATATCTCTCCCAAAGTACAGAACACGTTTTACATAGGCATATAAACATGATGCAACTTCTACATTCATCGTAATATTTTAAAGCTTCTATGTCATGTGCTGATCTGTGAATTGACGCTGGAAATACAGTGCCTATGTTATATATGTCTGGGTCATGTGATGCAGGTCTCCAACGAAAGTGCTGTCCATATGCAAGATGGAGGACACATTTGGTGACATCATCCAGGCACCTTGGATGCTGTTTTACTGCATGCTGACCTCTGCACTAGCCATTATGGGAAATTCAATTTTCCCTCCATTTTCGTCAAAAATCGGTTCCTACACACCCATTCTAATTTTGTGAAAATCAAAATGATTTTACCTCCCGGCCGATCATGACCAGCAATTCTACTTCTTACCCTTCTCTAAATCTTCAAGCTGCTCTGCAACCTTCTTATTGTCAATTGTGTTTGTGAAGGTTCTAACTAGGCTGAAGAATTTACTCTCATATGTAAAACTCAGAGCTCAAAACATGTTTCATATAGTATTAAGTGAAAATGATATGCATTCAATCTTCAGGCAGCATGATCAGTGGTACAGCGCCATTTGTACTATATTTTTAATAGTCACAGTCTAGTCTGTCCCTGTTTCTGCATTCCTTACTTTTATGCATCACTACACTGGAAGGGTTAAGGGGGGATGGTGACACAGTTACCCTTGGGGACAGGTAATTGGCGGTGACTCTGTATCACAAGCGTCACGCTCTCTGGGCCTGTAATTAACCAAGAGTGATTTAATGACAGGGGGACAATTCTGTCACTCCTGCCCCCTCTTTTTCTATATCCCTGTTTCCACTTTTCAATGTCTCTCACAGTTGTTCTTTCTCGACCTTTCTTTGATTCTTGTTAAGTGAACAAATTGGCTTTTTAATTAGTAAACCATATAAAATAATATTATATTTCAGTTCAGTGCAGGCATGCAAAATACATTTATACTTTTCCCAAATGGACCATCAGGTTAGTGATATAAATGATTGCCAAGTTTCTGATCTGCAGTAGATCAAATTTGTGTATAATATCAGAACTAATATATTAATTCACCAAATGTTTAGAACAGTCATACTCACATCATAACGCATTATGTATTTCTTATGGCCCTTGCTGTAGCAGACTAACCCCTTCTGTGTATATTGGATATATCCCATTTTTAAGCACAATGATAAAGATTTATTTCTGATTTACTGTATCAATCAGATTGATAATTACAAAACCCTATTTTCTGATTTCCCAAAGAAGTCACACGTAAATTAATATTCAGGCAAAGTTTTATATGTTTACTCCTTAATCACTGACAGAAATTACCAATAATGGTCTGTAATTGCAATAGAACAAAGATCCTATCAACAAAAGCAATCTAACACCACTTTTAGGCCTGTTTCATACAGGCGACACAATATAGCTGCAAGAGAAAATCGCAGTGATATTGCATCGGTGGTACCTGCAATATCGCAGCTTTTTCTAGTGGCGATACTACGGTTTGTGGCACTAATTAATCGCACATGATGCAACAAAGTCGCGCGACTTTATAGCACCACATGTGAGGATTTTCGGGGTGAGGCTTGAAATATAAGCTGTACCCTCGAAAATAAGCCCTAGCTGCATTAAAAAAATGTTAAATAAAGAATACATCACCTCTCTAGCGCTGTCATCTCCCCTTGCGTCTTCCCTGAAGCTTCTCAGCAGTTGCTTGAAGTCTTCTGCCCAGCTTCCTGCTCGGGACTTTGAAAATCTATGCCTCCAGGAAGCTCTGCCTCTGTTTGGTTCTCGATCACTGGCTCAGCCAATCAGAGCCAGCGTTTGATGAACCAATCACAACCATTTAATGATTCAATGAATGATTGTGATTAGTTCCTTGAATGCTGGCTCTGAATGGCTGTAGGAAGCTGCGCAAGAGAACTTCAAGCAAGTCTGCCGGAGCTTCAGGGGAGACGCGCGGAGAGATGACAGCACCGGAAATTTCCTGGGCATCCCGGCCCTCTGCCACTCACGCGCAGATGCTAACGTCAGGTCCTGGAGGACCAGAGGACCACGGGACACTGCAGAGGACGGGGGTGAGTATTTTCACTGAAGCTTTATCATTTTTATAACATTATATTGACTTTAAAGCGATCGCATAACTGGGGGAAAGTGGCGAGGTGGGAGAGAGGCTCCCGCATCCTTCCCCATGACAGCTCCAGGTTGTTGCCTACCTACAGTAATCGTCAGCATGGAGCTGTGACGCCCACAGCCTGCAGGGCTTCAATCCCTAGTGAAGGCGTGTTTTTACAGCCCTGGGGATTAATGCCCAGCAAAGCTGGACATAAAAAGTCTATGGCGTGATTACTAAGGGGTTAAAGGTCTATATTTTATTTCCCATTGCTTCCATTCCATTTTGTTTCCAGAACAGATAATGGTGCAGACTGCAGAGTTAACACATAATGCAGGTTTTTTACATAATATTTATTTTTACATTTTCAGGTGAACTTAAAAATCATGAAACATGTAATTCATCCAGCACCAAGTAAGAAGACAAGTCAAAGTTACATGTATAATTAATGCATACAGTAAATCTAATATATGACTAAATAAAATCTGTATTTTCAGTTATTTGGTGTCTTATTTATTTTGCATATATTCATGGCTTATTCATACCAATACTTACCAAACACCATAAAGACCATGACTATACTATGCTATTGCTGTTTGGTCATTAGGCCATGGTTCCCAAATTTAAAAAAAATGGTCTGATGTTCCTCTACTAACGTGATGGCGAACCTATGACATGTGTGTCAGCACTGACACGCATAGCCATAGTCGCTGACATGCGGTCACTCACTCCGTTAATGAATACCGGCAGGGGCTGTGGCTTCCCTGCTGGTATTCACTAACCAGCACTACTAGCAGCGCTCATCCCGGCGCACACTGTGATGTCAGTGTGCAGCCAGGATCCTCCTCCCCCCGTCGTCTCCTACCTGTTGGTTCCGCGAGAGCGTCCATGGGAGGAGGCGTCCTGCAACACACTGATGTCACAGTGTGCGCCGGAGATCATCGCTGCTGGCGGTGCTCCGGGCACAGGAGGAGCAGAGCTTCCACAAGGTAAGTACGTGGGTCTCGTGGGGGGGGGGGGGCAGTCACCGCTGGGGGGGCAGCTGTAAGGGGGCAGTCACCGCTGGGGGGCCGCTGTAAGGGGGCAGTCACCGCTGGGGGGCCGCTCTGGAGGGCAGGTAAGGCTGGGGGGCCTCTGTGGGGGGCAGATAATGTTGGGGGCCTATGTGGGGGGCAGATACTGCTGGGGCGCCTCTGTGGGGGAAAGATACTGCTGGGGGGCCTCTGTGGGGGCAGATAATGCTGGGGGCCTCTGTGGGGGGCAGATACTGCTGGGGGCCTCTGTGGGGGCAGATACTGCTGGGGGCCGCTGTGGGTGGCGCTGTCGCTGTTGGGGGGTGCTGCAGGTGGCTCTGTTGGGGGGCTGCTGCCGCTGCTGGGGGCTGCTGTGGGGGGGTGCTGTCGCAGCTGGGGCCTCATCATTACTGAGATAAGTGAGGGGGAGGCTGGGAGAGGCGAGGGCCAGTGCCATGGGTGTTTTGGGTTTATTAAACACAGTTATACATTACAATTATACATATTTGTTATTTAAACTATAAATATCACAAATTTATGGATTTTTTCTCGAAGTGACACACCACCCGAGTTATGCTCGGTTTTTTGGCGAATTTTGACACACCGAGCTCAAAAGGTTGCCCATCACTGCTCTACTAGAATACGTTAATTTGTACATAGGTAAATCTGTATCAATTAAAGAGCCACTCCAGTAAAAAAGAATTTAATTACTGTATGACTAGTTACATAAGGAATTAAATGTGTTTTGCTGGAGTGGCCATTTAATTGAAAGTTTCTTACGGGGCATTCAAATGAGGTGGATCGTTTTCTTTGCATAAAGGATTAGAAGCCTGTATAGAATTCTACCATATTTAGTAGAAGTATAATATCCTCTTCTATGCTGAAAAGACTTTTCTGGGTAACACTCTTGGGAAACCCAACTTAGTGTTCAAAAATCGATCCACAGCAGACCAATAGGATTTTATCAGTGGGCAATCTTAGAGTATATGCCCTAAAATACCCCATCCCTCATTACACCTGATATAGATGTCACTAACAAGTCTATTCATCTGCATCAGCCTGACTGGAGTTAAGGCCTCATTCACATGAGCTCTTTTTAGGTGCATTAGAGGCGCATGAAAAGAGTGCTTGTATAAGAACCAATGGTTTCCTATAGAAGCGTTCCCATGGAGGAATTATAGATGTTGGTGGTGAGGGGAGGGTCAGTAGGGGACTCCTCCACCTCTCTCCCAAGGGATTTGCTAATAGCAGGGAGAGAGAGGAGGCGGGGTTACAGGGCCTCCCTGAAGACTTCTCGGAGAGTGTGGGAGGAGAGGGTGGGGCTAGAGGGATCTAGCCTCTAGCCCTGCCCCTTCTCTATTTGCTATGGGGAATCTCTGTGAGAAACCCTATAGCCCAGCCCCTCTCTAGCCCTGCCCACTCTCTCTGTGCCATGGGGGTATCCCTCAGGGATCCCCAAAGCAGGGAGACAGAGCGGGGCTATAGGTTAATCCCCTGTAGCCCCACTCTCTCTCTCCCTGCTAAGGGGAAATTCCAAAGCCCTGCGGGGTTTCCTCTCTCTCTCCTCCAGGAGTAACTGCACTTCTTTAAGTGCAGCTTCTCCAGTGAGCAGCTGCCTGATCTTGCAGTTTTTAGTGCAGTATATACAGGCTTTTTTCGTCTACCTATATTGCTCTAAAACCAAGCTCGTGTGAATGAGGCCTAAGTATAATCTGTGGAGTCACTTAATTTGTAAGAGCTGGTCTTTTGCACTGATCTGGAATGTCTCTCCTCCATCTTTCAAACAATCTCTCCAGTGGTGACACCTGTTTTTGCCATAATAGTTTTATAGAGACTAAGACTGTTTTCTGTAGGTGCTCTGAAGAAGCTGTCAATTCCAGAAAGCCACAGTCTAATGAATAGGGGGCCCCTGCCAAATTGCACAGTGCAGGCATGTTGCAGCTGAAGGTATTAAGAAAAGCCTGCAGTAGGTTAAATTCCCGTTTAAGATCCACAAATGGCCTGAAATTGCCTTCATAATTTAATTGAGCAAAATATTTATACCCGTTTGTTGCCAATATTCAGTTTTGGGTAGAAATACAGCTTCTAAATGATCATTTTATGCATTGAAGGTAAAGATTTATTGAAATTTCTATCATCCATGTGAAAAAAATTGTCTCCCTAAACCCAATAACTGGTTGTGCCATCCTTGAAAGTAACAACTGCAATCAAACATTTACGATAACTTGTGATGAATGTTTTAGATCGCTGTTGAGAAATTCTTTGCAGAATTGTTTAAACTTGGCTACATTTGAGGTTTTTCAAACATGAACTACTGATTTAAGGTCTTGACACAACATTACCAAGGGATTTACGTCAGGACTCTGACTTAGCCACTCCAAAACCTTAATTTTGTTTTTGTTGAGACATTCAGTGGTACACCTCCCTATGTGCTTTATTGTCCTGCTGCATAACCCAACTATGCTTAAGCTTCAAGGTCATGAACTTGTCACAGGTGGTGCTGTGCAATGTAGCTCCTAGAACAGGGGTGCCAAACCCATTTTCACCGAGGGCCACATCAGCCTTATGGTTGCCTTCAAAGGGCCGATTCTAATTGTTAATTGTAAGACAGTATAGTAAAAAGTAAACCCCACAGTGGCCCGATTGGTAATAATAAGGTCCCCCATAGCGGCCAGTGGCGCACACTATTATACATATATTATATATATATATATATATATATATATATATATATATACACACACACACAAGCGCACACTATTATTTATATATATATTAGACGCACACTACTATACACATACATGCACAGACACACACCTTTATACACATACATGCGCACAGGCGCACACTATTATACACATACATGTGCACAGGCGCACACTATTATACACATACATGTGCACAGGCGCACACTATTATACACATACATGCGCACAGACGCACACTATTATACACTTACATGCGCACAGACGCACACTATTATACACATACATGCGCAAAGACGCACACTATTATACAGATACATGCGCGCAGACGCACACTATTACACACAAAGATGCGCACAGACACACACTATGATACACATACATGCGTACAGACGCACACTATTATACACATACATGCGCACAGACACATACTATTACACACATACATGCGCACAGACGCACACTATTATACACATACATGCACACAGACGTACACTATTATACACATACATGCGCACAGACACACACTATTATACACATAAATGCGTACAGACGCACACTATTATACAGATACATGCACAGACGCACACTATTATTACACATATGCACACAGACACACACTATTATACATATATACGCACACACATATATGCACAGACACACACATTATTTATATATATATATATATATATATACACACACACACATACATACACATGCACACAAGGACACTTCTGCATTTTTATACTTACCTGCATCCAATGTGGTCCCACTGGCAGGTATACCGGCTGGTCTCTTCTTGAGGCCCTCCTGCATACTTGGGCCCTTGATGTCTCCCCAGGCCTGCAACCATGAACAGAGGGAGGGCCGGTGAGAGGAGGTCAGCGCTGACCAGGCTCTCACCCTGCAGCTGCTCCTCCTCCTTCTCAGCGTCGCTGTACTCACACCAGAGATCATGTTCTCTGCAGTTTTATTCCCTCCTCCGTGGCCATTGTCTGTGTGCTATCGGCAATCCTCTATTACTGTCTGCACTAGACAGAACAAGCCGATAGAAGATCGCCTACTGACAGCAGCACGGAGGTGAGGGAACTTTGTGCACAGCGGGCCACACAAAATGAGGTGGCGGGCCTTGTGTTTGACACCTGTGTCCTAGAATATGAAGGGGACAATGGAGTTATACAAATAGAAACTTTTATTACAACTAAGGAACAGAGAAATATTGTTATGCAATTTAGGAAACAGTTTGAGCACAAATAAACTGTTACGGTACCATACTTAATTTTGACTATGTTACTGGTGTATTACGTCTCCACCAGAAGTGTGGGTGGAGACTTACTGATGGGCTGTATCTGCCAAGTGTACAGCTGATTGGCTGCCTGCAGCAAGGTCCTAGCAGTATGGGCATGTAGTTATGGCTGGGATGGAGGGTTAGTGTTAGTTTCAATGTTAGGCTGACATTATTAGCTCTAAATGCTTCCCTGTGAGAGCCAGGCAGCATTAACATGGAAGCATTTACAACTAATAATCTAAGGTTTACATTGAAACTAACCCTAACCCGCCATCCCAGGCGATAGTGATTCCACGCTGCTAGGAGCTTGCCGGCCATGTCATCTCCCCTGCAGCCTCTAACCCCCCGCCGCTAAGCTGTAACCAGGGTCGTGGACCTCCATCCAGGCATGCAGACAGTGGCCCCTGCTTCAGCCGTGCATATTCTCAGCTTGATGTGGCTTCTCCAACAGCGCCCCCCTGCTCTGTGTTTCACCGCAGACCACGGTCGGCACCCAGAAGGCCAGAGCACCAGGGGACACTGCCTGAGAGTGGTTAGCCACAGAGGAGACTGACAGAGATACACAGTGGGCAGGGAGGACACTGACTTCGCTGCCCAAAGCACGGAGAGGAGGACAGCGAGAGAGAGAGAAAAAAAAAGAGCTCGGGACCTGGCGTCCCACAAACAAAAATGCTCGACTCTCCTATTGTAGTTAATAGGGTTTGTTACTCAAGTAGAGCTCTCGAATTTTACAAAAAGCTCGGCTCGAATAACGTGGACCCGAGCATTTGGGTGCTCGCTCATCTCTAATGAGCATGTGTTAGATTAATCCGAATTTGTCTGTGGCATCTATTGGATACATTTTCGATTCAAGGCATAGAGAGTGTTAATGAACCAATAAAAGGGGTGGACTGGGAGAATACGCTGTAAAATAGGGAGAAATTTTAGATTATGTCAGTGGACAGTTGACATCCGAGGTGTTTGAACCTCCGCTCTGACCTTATGTACATTTATTAAGAGTATGACCATAGTGGATATTTGTTGGTATTTAAAATCTGGCATGATGTCCCTGCATGCACTGAGGTATATGAACAGTTAATGTTGTATATCACCTAATTAATCAGTAGTTACATGAGCTGGGGTCAATGGTTTGTTTTTAATGCAGATGCAGTATTTTGGAACTTTGCTATAGCTAAGGGCTCCTTCACACGGGTGCTGGGATTTTCATCCGTCCGCGTCACACCCGCAGTGTGGACGAAAATCGCATAAATGATTGCTGTGAGGGGTTTACAAGATAAATGTATAAAAAAATTATGTTCCCCATTATGTTCCCTATGCCTGAAAATAATAAGCAAGCTTTTACTCACCTCTCCCAGCTCCCAGCATCTCCTGCACTTGCAGCTCCAGGTCTCCCCTGTGAGATGATGTTTACAGGTTGTGGCAGCCCTTTTTACAGGACATCACAGGCCGCTGCAGCCAATTACAGACCTCAGCATTTGTATGTGGTGCACTTCTTCCTGGATTAGGATGGTAATGTTTAGTGGAGAGTTGACTTTATCACTCCGCATCTCATCTGACATTTCATTTTCCTCTGTGAATACATTGGAGAAAAAGATACTTAATAGATTTGCTTTCTTCTCATCAACCTCTACAATTTTTCCTACATTATTTATTAAAGGGTCAACACTTTTAGTATTAATCTTTTTACTATTTATATAGTTAATGAGCAGTTTAGGGTTAGTTTTACTCTCCTTGGCAATAAGTCTCTCTGTCTCCATCTTTGCTGCTTTTATCTGACTTTTACATAATTTATTTTTTACCCTGTAGGTTTTAAGTGCTTCTTCGCTGCTTCTTGTTTTAGTAGTTTAAACATTTGTTTTTTTTTTGCTGTTTATTGACTCCTTTACATCTTTATTGAGCCAAATTGTTTTTCTCCTATTACTAACACTTTTATTCCAGTAAAGTAAGAACCACTCACAGTAAATAATTAGGATGTTTATAAACATTTCCCATTTATTGTTTGTACTCTTATTTTTGAGGATATTATCCCAGTTAATAAGGTTAAGGGTATCTGTGAGCTGAATAAATTTAGCCTTCCTAAAGTTTAGCATTTTTGTAGTTCCCGTATGAAACTCTCTTCTGAAAGACAAGTTGAAATGCATTATATTATGGTCACTATTTCCCAGGTACCCGCCAACCTGCACTCCTGTTATTCTATCAGGTCTGTTCGTTAATATTAAGTCCAAAACAGCCATCCCTCTAGTTGAGTCCTGTACAAGTTGGGTAAGGTAATTATCTGAAATAATTGACAGAAAGTTTTTACCTTTATCAGATCTGAAGTCTTTGGCTTCCCAGTTTGTATCCAGATTTTGAAAGTCCTCCCTAATAATTAACTCATTGCTATTTGGTGCTTCATCTGTTTGCTTCAATAATAGATTTTCAGTAGCTTCTGTTATATTTGGTGGCCTATAGAAAACCCCTATGAGGATTTTATTGTTGTTTTTCCCTCCATGCATTTCTACCCATAGAGACTCCACATGTTCATCTCTCTCCCATATATCTTCCTGTAATGTGGGCTTTAAACAGGATTTTTACATAAATCTTGCAGCTTTCAAACACAGACCCAGCACGGAGGACCAGGCTGCGTCGCTGGAGAAGGGGGACCCCAGAGAGTAGAAAATAAGCTTGTTTATTATCTTATCTTGGAAAAGCCCTTTAATGTGTTGGGTGATGAAAGTATCATCTCTGATTATCAAAGGAAATGTTATACTCACTTGTGTTTCATGTAAAACTATTTAATCTGGGTTATGCTGCAGATCCTGCCCTGGGAATATGATGTGTATGCTCTTGATCCCAGTCCAGTGGCCACTTTAGGATTACATAACCAGTTACCTTACGGGATGGGCTTCTCACCCCACAGAGAAGTGCCTGTTAGTTACAAATGGTGGGGTATAGCATTATTACAACTGTGGTGGAGAGAGCTGCAAGGTGTAGTGCAATAACAAGAAAGAGAGGTCTGTGGAATTGGTTGGGTGCAGCTAAAAGCAGTATGCTGCAAGAGAACCCTGGAGCGTCCTTGCTGTGGAAGCAGAATGAGTTCCATTCAGTATGCCCATATTCAATTACAGCCGTGCTAGGTGTGTGCATATGTAAGGATCTTCAAGGATGAAGCATGGTTGGTTCTGCTCTGACACATAGGGCTGCCAGGACCTTAAGCACCATACTGATTGGTTAAGACCTTAAGCTTAAAAATATACCTATTTCCTGCACTGAGATGGTGACACAGCAGGCATGAGCAGAACAAGCAAGAAACTCACCTTCAGCCAGCAATCATCGCTGATAGTAGACTCTGGGACCCTTCCGAGTAAAGAGACCACAGTGGGAAAATAACTGGCAGAGAAAGTGTCCGGGCAACAGCAACACCCATCATTATTCTTACTATTGTCTACAGTGCCTGACTCAGAAACGAAAGTGGCTGACCAAAGGCACTATGTTAATAAGTTATCTTGTACATAGACACTGCTTCAGAGACTGACTTCATACATTTGTGACTTGGGCCAACTTGTGTAATGGTAATGATGAATGATTATTGGAATAATTGGATCAAGAGTGATCAGCCCGATTTTCAAAAAGGAATCGGTAAGCAGACGACCCAATCCCAAATCCCATTAAAGGCAATTGGAGTAAAAAACAGGTTAACTAATTTGGCCTTCAGAAGGTCCCCAGTGCAGCCAAATTGCATTGAAATATAGACACACATCATGATGCTGATAATGATGGTGGCAGTGGCTCTTCAATAAATGTGGCTCAGTGGATAGCACTGTTACCTTGCAGATCTCATCAAGGACAACATCTGCATGGACTGAAAAACTCTATACATATTTTGTTCTTGGACAGGTTTGAATCTAGAACTCCAGCACTGCAAGGCAATAGTGCTAACAACTAAGCCACCGCACTTATTCTTTCCTCTTCAGAGGAGATGAATAAAGAAAACATTAGAATTCTATGTACATTGTGGAAATGCTGAAGAAAAAACACATCAGAACCTTTCACTATTAAAGTAAAGGGGATTAAAGAAAAGTTAACTTGCCATTTTGCTGCAGAAATTCTGCAGTGTTTCTGCAACATTGAACGCACCCTTATGAAGTTTTTCAGACCCATGCAGATGTTGTCCTAAATGACATTTAAGTCTAGGACCCCAGCACTACAAGGCAACAGTGTTAACCATTGAACCACCAAAACACATTATGGGAGTGGTGGTGTTCGCAAAAAATCAGGTCAGGCTGAACCAATCTGATTTTGTGAAAATTAGATTGATTTTACCTGCTTGCCGATCACAACAAGTAACCTTATTTAATATCCAGAACTTTCCTTAAGTTGCATAACTATGTACCAGAATTTATATGTACAGTAAATATAGTGTAGCAAGGCAGCTACTGAAGTGTCTCATTTGGATTTATCTCATCCAGGGAAAGCTGGGTGAGGCAGAAGAAAACACAGAGAATCTGAATTGCTAATCAGGTAATTAGCAGCCAGCTGGGAGTGGTCTGTAAAAGAATTGTGAGCTACTCCCAGAGTGCCCTCAACCTGGGAAATGGCAGGTTATTGACAAAAGCCTGTCGGAGCCATGATTACGGTATGAAACCAAATGTACTATACAATGCTGATGTTCTGGGGCACTAGGTTGTGAGTGAAATCACTCTTATGATATGCCTCAGGCTCTCAAATTATTTTAAAAAGGGTTAATTCAAGCTCAGAGAAGCCAATGAATAACACGCAGCATAGTGTGCAAAATCAAAGGGCATCTACTTTAATAATGGCGGCAAAACAGTTTATATTGTAACTCAGACAAAGGAAGGTGTGACATTCAGATATATTGGTCAGGGACACTATCTTTTCTTCTTAGGGAGAGTACCTAGAAGGTGAGTGAGTGAGGAGACTTATAAGGCCATTCATGCTCCTCTGACTAATATGCAAATAAGGTTGATGGAACAATATCTCTGCAGTGCCACCTATTGGAAGGCAGCATTCCTGCAAGTCAATGTTAGACTCTTTATACAAGCCTTGTGACAATGACTGGCAATTAGAGATGAGCGAGTATACTTGCTAAGGCACATTACTTGAGGGAGTAGTGCCTTAGCCGAGTAGCTCCCCGCTCGCCTCTAAAGATTCGGGGGCCGGCGAGCGGCAGGGAGGAACGGGAGGGGAGATTTCCCTCTCCCCACCGCAACTCACCTGTGCCGGCCCCCGAATCTTTAGAGACGAGCGGGGAGATACTCGGCTAAGGCACTACTCACTCGAGTATAATGTGCCTTAGCGAGTATACTCGCTCATCTCTACTGGCAATTGAAAGCCAAGCCAGAATCCATACATAGACAGCTGTTTCGGGGTGTTTGCCTCTCATCAGTGTGCAGTAGGTTTCTGGCTTGGCTAGCGAGAGGCCTGTGCTGTTGGTTAGGAATGCTATCTTTTCTACTTAGGGAGAGCACCTAGATGGTGAGTGAGTGAGGAGACTTATAGGGCCATTCATGCACCTCTGGGTAATATGCAAATAATAGAGATGGAACACTACTTCTGTAACAATAACTGGGAATTGAAAGCAAATATGTATAATTATGTACAAATTACCTTATAGAACAATTTCTTTAGTGGTATTCTTGGCGTTTGCATTTTTATTTATTTTATTTACCAGCCACACCTCTAGCTGTCATGAAAAGAGGTCTATGAAAACCAACATAAACTCCAAAACACCTACCTTTGATAGCTGTATGTAGTCATTCTGCAGTTGCTGAAATGGATAATCTGTCTCGCAGCGAGAAGTTACCTTAACCAATTAGCCTGGGTTGTGATGGGTGCATACCATACAGTGCTGTACAAACTAGGACGCAGCAGTGCTGAACCCTGGAGCAAGCCCAGTAGAAGACACTATATCACACATTACCTCCTTGGTTTCATAGGTTGGCCTGTGGCTCAGGTGTGGCATCATAGAGTAGTTAAAAAAATAAATCATGGTAATTGTATAGTGCCAACTTATTCCGCAGCGCTTTCAGGTAATTATTACTAATTATCCCCCCCCAACCTGGGTTCTTGCAGGGAATGCATAGGAGTTTACCCTTCCTTCAGACTCCATCAGTGTTCTGTTCTGCTCCTTTATTTTGCCATTCCTCCTTTTTCTCCCTTTAGGCCTGATCCTGCAATTCAAGCAACAGAGAGACATCCACACCTGCTTCGGGTGCAACCAGGTTAACAGCCTTATCTCGTTCAAGGAGAGGTGGGCTGCTGCATCTGTTCTCTGGTGTCTTAGAGCCCCAGGAGTTGTCTCTTTGCTATGAGTCTGGACTTTTATCATAGTTAACTATGTGTGGAAAGAGCTAAAACCTTGTAGAACAAAAACACTGCCTATGCATTTCAGATTGGCTTACGAAAGGACCCCATAATATTTCTACTGCGCCACAAAAGGTGCAAAATTGTGTACAATTCCAAATGTGTATGTAAAGTCAGTGTAGACATTAAGGCTTCATGTCCAATCGCATGCATGGATTCTACTGTTGAATCCCACAGCGGAATCCAGCCGAGCCCGCATACATGGACAGGAAAATAACATTTCTTACCTATCCAAATCCAGTGTGGGTCTCCTCCGTACCAGCTGGATCTTCTTTCTTCAGCATGGATCCGTGGCATGTCCACAGTGACAGTTATAGTTGTGCTGCGGATCGGACGGCTTTTATTGACTTCAATGGAAGCCGTCCTGCGAGATCCACAGAAAAATGGAGCATGCTGCGATTTCTTCCAGTGCATGCGATCTGCACGCCGGGGAAAAAAATCAAAACTGCAACCTTAAAATTGTTTTGTGGATACTTATGCATCCCTATGGGCAGCTTGACTTGTGGATCTCCCATGTGGGTGCACTGCGTGGGTACCACAAATCAAATCTGCCTGTGGACATTGGGCCTAACAGTCTTACCTGCAGCCAGGTAGCATATTTCAGCAAGCACCATCAACTTTATTTCCTGAGTAAGTTTCCCAGGAGTGAGTGTATTTCTTTTATAATTAACTCATTCTGTGGCTCACCATTGCCTAGCCTGTTTTGCTTGTCCATTTTCATGATAGCTGGCACCATCTATGAAAAACTCAAAATCTGCATTAGCAATAGGAGTTTCAACATCATGTTAAGACCCCTAGTTTCCCTTTACATTTCTTCTAGACAATCATACAACCATTCCTCGTCCGCTCCTACCTCCCCTTTCCAAATTCAGCAGAAGAAATAAAACTGTATTTGGAAGTATAGACCTCTTGATTGCATTATTTAAGGGTGTTAGTAGAGCGGTCTCCTACTTTGTGAGTCTGACAGTTAAAAAATGTTTATTTCGTGTTCTATGCAGTCTTTTCATGACCATATGAGGGAGCATGACAGTAAATGACCCACAACACGTATAGTACTTGCGCAAAAGCTTCTTGCAATTGGCAGGAAGAATTATCATTACAATTTGCAACAATAAGAACTGTGCAAATGGTGGTTAACTGCTGGTTCATTAAGGGTCTAATAAACCTAATACCGTTTGGTTTATATTTAGTTGTTGCTTATATATTGCTGTATGTCTACCGCTAATAAGTTGACTGGGCAGGTCTGATTTAAAATGCAAAAAAACTTTAAGTGAAATCCTTGTTATTAATTGAAAAAAACATTTCATATTCTTCTTCTGTCCCTTCTCTTTACATTACCTAGCTCCACCCCTTGGAGTCTGGCCCTCTTTTTGAGCGTTTCTCTCCCACTTCAGGTTCAGCAATCGAATATACCATATATATAACACAAAATAACTTATACATGGGCCCTTCACACTAAGACACACACACAAAAAATCACAAAATTAACATATCTACATTATTTAGGATCAGAACAAACAAATATTACATCCAAATTCTCTTGTGCAGCAAAACATAAAAATTTTCAATTCATACTGCAGTTTACCCCAAGCTTTGGAATTCCGCTTTTCTCCCATAGAACAAAAAAGACTTTTATAGACAAATAATAGAGCTGTGTAACAAATTTCCCTGTTAATATTATAAAGGGGACAGCATTGCATACTGATTTACTCAAACAATCAATGCTTTATTTTCACCTTTGTGACACTACCACGCTCAAACACAGTAACACACACGAATCTATCATTTAGCACTCTCCCTTACTAGAAGACATATCGTTTGCCAGGTTTTTAGACCTGGGTGTTATATCACGACAGTTGTGACTTTCCTTAACTGCATTCAGGGAACTCCAATACATTCAGGAAGGGACAGACAGAAATTGTAAGAATAATCTTCTCACTGTTATTGGAGCTCCTTAGTTTGTCCGTTCCAGAAATGAGAGAAGTCACCGCTCTTTGGAAGAAGACCCTAGGTCCCTGTTCGGGCCCCAATTTTCTTTGAGTGAAATCACGCCTAAGATATGCCTCAGATAGTCAAATTATTTTTTTTTAAAGTTAATTCGAGCTCAGAAGCCAATGCATAACACACAGCATAGTGTATAAAACCAAAGAGCATCTACTTTAATAATGGCGACAAAACAGTTTATATTGTGATTCAGACACAGGTAGGTGTGACATTCAGACCTATCGTGTGCTGATAGGTCATTCTCATGAGGACTGTTCATGAGGTAATCAAAAGGGAAGGGAATTAGCAGTCATGCTCTATAGAGACTTGCCACATGACAAAGTTAAAACTAGACTAATCAACCATCTCTCTCTGCTGGATTCACGAGCTTGTTTAGAATTTGTTTTTTCCTGTTTATGTTGAAACTTCTCTATTAGAGATGAGCGAACGTACTCGTCCGAGCTTGATGCTCGGGCGAATATTAGGGTGTTCGGGATGCTCGTTACTCGTAACGAGTACCACGCGATGTTCGGGTTACTTTCACTTTCCTCTCTGAGACGTTAGCGCGCTTTTCTGGCCAATCGAAAGACAGGGAAGGCATTACAACTTCCCCCTGTGATGTTCCAGCCCTATACCACCCCCCTGCTGTGAGTGGCTGGGGAGATCAGATGTCACCCGAGTATAAAAGTCGGCCCCTCCCGCGGCTCGCCTCAGATGCGTTGTGAGATAGCTGAGGGACAGTGCTATACTGTTGGAGCTGCTGTAGGGAGAGCGTTAGGAGTTAGTGTAGGCTTCAAGAACCCCAACGGTCCTTCTTAGGGCCACATCTAACAGTGTGCAGTACTGTGGAGGCTGCTGTTAGCAGTGGTGCACTTTTTTTTTTTTTCCAAATCGGCCGTGCAGAGCATTGCGCCCTGCAGTAATACTCCAGGGACAGAATTGTGTAGGCAGGGCCAGAAGACATATTTTATTGATTGAATATACGCAGTGGGCCTTTCCTTTAAAAAAAAAGGGCAAAAATTCTATTTGGCCTGCAGGCTTGCGCCAATTTATTTCCTGGCTGGGAAATCACCGCTCTGCTGCAGTTAATAACACTGCAGTTCTGTGACACACAGCAGGGCCACCACAACACATTATTGATTGAATATAGTCAGTGGGCCTTTCCTTTTAAAAAAAAGGGCCAAAATTCTATTTGGCCTGCCTCTGACAGTCCTCAGCGTTCTGGGTACGTGTGTGCTGGGTGGAGAACGTAAAAAAAATCATACGCAGCCAGCTAAGTTTAACAGCAGGCTTGCGCCAATTTATTTCCTGGCTGGGAAATCACCGCTCTGCTGCAGTTAATAGCACTGCAGTTCTGTGACACACAGCAGGGCCACCACAACACATTATTGATTGAATATAGTCAGTGGGCCTTTCCTTTTCAAAAAAAGGGCAAAAATTCTATTTGGGCTGCCTCTGACAGTCCTCAGCGTTCTGGGTACGTGTGTGCTGGTTGGAGAAGGTAAAAAAAATCATACGCAGCCAGCTGAGTTTAACAGCAGACTTGCGCCAATTTATTTCCTGGCTGGGAAATCACCGCTCTGCTGCAGTTAATAACACTGCAGTTCTGTGACACACAGCAGGGCCGCAACACATTATTGATTGAATATAGTCAGTGGGCCTTTCCTTTTAAAAAAAAGGGCAAAAAAATTCTATTTGGCCTGCCTCTGACAGTCCTCAGCGTTCTGGGTACGTGTGTGCTGGGTGGAGAACTTAAACAAAAATCATACGCAGCCAGCTAAGTTTAACAGCAGGCTTGCGCCAATTTATTTCCTGGCTGGGAAATCACCGCTCTGCTGCAGTTAATAGCACTGCAGTTCTGTGACACACAGCAGGGCCACAACACATTATTGATTGAATATAGTCAGTGGGCCTTTCCTTTTAAAAAAAAGGGCAAAAATTCTATTTGGCCTGCAGGCTTGCGCCAATTTCTTTCCTGGCTGGGAAATCAAATCACTGGTAATACAGCATGCTGAGGGCTAGGGGTAGGCATAGAGGACGAGGACGCGGCCGAGGACACGTAGGCCCAAGTGAGGGTGTGGGCACAGGCCAAGCTCCTGATCCAGGTGTATCGCAGCCGACTGCTGCGCGATTAGGAGAGAGGCACGTTTCTGGCGTCCCCACATTCATCGCACAATTAATGGGTCCACGCGGGAGACCTTTATTAGAAAATGAGCAGTGTGAGCAGGTCCTGTCGTGGATGGCAGAAAGTGCTTCGAGCAACCTATCATCCACCCACAGTTCTGCGCCGTCCAGTGCTGCAAATCCGAATCCTCTGGCTGCTGCTCCTCCTTCCTCCCAGCCTCCTCACTCCACTACAATGACACATGCTCAGGAGCGGGAAGACTCCCAGGAACTGTTCTCAGGCCCCTGCTCAGATTGGGCAGCAGTGGTTCCTCTCCCACCAGAGGAGTTTATCGTCACTGATGCCCAACCATTGGAAAGTTCCCGGGGTCCGGGGGATGAGGCTGGGGACTTCCGGCAACTGTCTCAAGACCTTTCAGTGGGTGAGGAGGATGATGACGATGAGACACAGTTGTCTATCGGTGAGGTAGTAGTAAGGGCAGTAAGTCCGAGGGAGGAGCGCACAGAGGATTCGGAGGAAGAGCAGCAGGACGATGAGGTGACTGACCCCACCTGGTTTGCAACGCCTACTCAGGACAGGTCTTCAGAGGGGGAGGCAAGGGCAGCAGCAGGGCAGGTTGCAAGAGGCAGTGTGGTGTCCAGGGGTAGAGGCAGGGCCAGACCGAATAATCCACCAACTGTTTGCCAAAGCGCACCCTCGCGCCATGCCACCCTGCAGAGGCCGAGGTGCTCTAAGGTCTGGCAGTTTTTCACAGAGACGCCTGACGACCGACGAACAGTGGTGTGCAACCTTTGTCGCGCCAAGATCAGCCGGGGAGCCACCACCAACAGCCTCACCACCACCAGCATGCGCAGACATATGATGGCCAAGCACCCCACAAGGTGGGACGAAGGCCGTTCACCGCCTCCGGTTTGCACCGCTGCCTCTCCCCCTGTGCCCCAACCTGCCACTGAGATCCAACCCCCCTCTGAGGACACAGGCACTACCGTCTCCGGGCCTGCACCGACACCCTCACCTCCGCTGTCCTCGGCCCCATCCAGCAATGTCTCGCACCGCACCGTCCAGCCGTCGCTAGCGCAAGTCTTTGAGCGCAAGTACGCCGCCACGCACCCGCACGCTTAAGCGTTAACCATCCACATAGCGAAATTTATCAGCCTTGAGATGCTGCCGTATAGGGTTGTGGAAACGGAGTCCTTCAAAAGTATGATGGCGGCGGCGGCCCCGCGCTACTCAGTTCCCAGTCGCCACTACTTTTCCCGATGTGCCATCCCAGCCCTGCACGACCACGTCTCCCGCAACATTGTACGCGCCCTCACCAACGCGGTTACTGCCAAGGTCCACTTAACAACGGACACGTGGACAAGCACAGGCGGGCAGGGCCACTACATCTCCCTGACGGCACATTGGGTGAATTTAGTGGAGGCTGGGACAGAGTCAGAGCCTGGGACCGCTCACGTCCTACCCACCCCCAGAATTGCGGGCCCCAGCTCGGTGGTGGTATCTTCGGCGGTGTATGCTTCCTCCACTAAACCACACTCCTCCTCCTCCGCAACCTCTGTCTCGCAATCTAGATGTGTCAGCAGTAGCAGGACGTCGCCAGCATTCGGTGTCGCGCGGCGTGGCAGCACAGCGGTGGGCAAGCATCAGCAGGCCATGCTGAAACTACTCAGCTTAGGAGATAAGAGGCACACGGCCCACGAACTGCTGTGGGGTCTAACAGAGCAGACCGACCGTTGGCTTGCGCCGCTGAGCCTCCAACCGGGCATGGTCGTGTGTGACAACGGGCGTAACCTGGTGGCGGCTCTGCAGCTCGGCAGCCTCACGCACGTGCCATGCCTGGCCCACGTCTTTAATTTGGTGGTTCAGCGCTTTCTGAAAAGCTACCCACGCTTGTCAGACCTGCTCGTAAAGGTGCGCCGGCTCTGCGCACATTTCCGCAAGTCCCACACGGACGCTGCCACCCTACGCACCCTGCAACATCGGTTTAATCTGCCAGTGCACCGACTGCTGTGCGACGTGCCCACACGGTGGAACTCTACGCTCCACATGTTGGCCAGGCTCTATGAGCAGCGTAGAGCTATAGTGGAATACCAACTCCAACATGGGCGGCGCAGTGGGAGTCAGCCTCCTCAATTATTTTCAGAAGAGTGGGCCTGGTTGGCAGACATCTGCCAGGTCCTTGGAAAGTTTGAGGAGTCTACCCAGGTGGTGAGCGGGGATGCTGCAATCATTAGCGTCACCATTCCTCTGCTATGCCTCTTGAGAAGTTCCCTGCAAAGCATAAAGGCAGATGCTTTGCGCTCGGAAACGGAGGCGGGGGAAGACAGTATGTCGCTGGATAGTCAGAGCACCCTCCTGTCTATATCTCAGCGCGTTGAGGAGGAGGAGGAGGGGGAGGAGACAGCTTGGCCCACTGCTGACGGTACCCATGCTGCTTGCCTGTCATCCTTTCAGCGTGTATGGCCTGAGGAGGAGGAGGATCCTGAAAGTGATCTTCCTAGTGAAGACAGCCATGTGTTGCGTACAGGTACCCTGGCACACATGGCTGACTTAATGTTAGGATGCCTTTCTCGTGACCCTCGCGTTGCACGTATTCTGGCCACTACGGATTACTGGGTGTACACACTGCTCGACCCACGGTATAAGGAGAACCTTTCCACTCTCATTCCCGAAGAGGAAAGGGGTTCGAGAGTGTTGCTATACCACAGGACCCTGGCGGACAAGCTGATGGTAAAATTCCCATCCGACAGCCCTAGTGGCAGAAGGCGCAGTTCCGAGGGCCAGGTAGCAGGGGAGGTGCGGAGATCGAGCAGCATGTACAGCACAGGCAGTGCAACACTCTTTAAGGCCCTGGACAGCTTTATGGCTCCCCAGCAAGACTGTGTCACCGCTCCCCAGTCAAGGCAAATTCGGCGGGAGAACTGTAAAAGGATGGTGAGGGAGTACGTAGCCGATCGCACGACCGTCCTCCGTGACGCCTCTGCCCCCTACAACTACTGGGTGTCGAAGCTGGACACGTGGCCTGAACTCGCGCTGTATGCCCTGGAGGTGCTTGCTTGTCCTGCGGCTAGCGTCTTGTCAGAGAGGGTGTTTAGTGCGGCTGGGGGAATCATCACAGATAAGCGTACCCGCCTGTCAACCGACAGTGCCGACAGGCTTACACTCATCAAGATGAACAAAGCCTGGATTTCCCCAGACTTCTCTTCTCCACCAGCGGACAGCAGCGATACCTAAGCAATACGTAGGCTGCACCCGCGGATGGAAGCATCGTTCTCAATCACCATCCAAAACGGGGACATTTCTGCTTCATGAATCTGTGTATAATATTCCTCCTCCTCCTCCTGCTTCTCCTTCTGAAACCTCACGTAATCACGCCGAACGGGCAATTTTTCTTAGGGCCACAAGGCTCACTCATATAATTTTTCTAAACCATTTTTATACGTTTCAATGCTCTTAAAAGCGTTGAAACTTTAACTTGAACCAATTTTTCGTTAAACTGGGCTGCCTCCAGGCCTAGTTTTACCACTTAAGCCACATTAACCAAAGCGATTAATGGGTTTCACCTGCCATCTTGGTTGGGCATGGCCATTTTTTTCTGAGGTACATTAGTACTGTTGGTACACCAATTTTTTTGGGCCCTCACCTACAGTGTAATCATAGTAATTTCTATGTTCTTCGCCTGCACTCATGGTACAGAAAGGTGTGTGGGGTTGGCCTACACTTTAGCTACATAAATGTAACTGGGGCCTTGTCTATACTGCAGCTACTGAAATGTGAAAGAGACTGTTATCTCCCTAAACTGCTGCAATGGGAATGTTACTGGGGCCTGTCTTGAGTGCTACTATTACTGAAATGGAACTAAGACTGTGCTCCCCCTATACTGCTGCTAGTGATATGTTAGTGGGGCCTGTCCCTAATGCTACCGCTGAAATGTTAATAATTCTGGGCTCTGCCTATACCGCTGCTAATGGTATGTCACTGGGGTGTGGAAACAGAGGCTTCACAAAGACATGATGGCGGCGAGGCCATTTCCCACCAACGCTGTTACTGTTAAGGTGCATATAACCACGGACACGTGTAGAGGACACATAGTGCCTCCAAAACATCCCCCTCCTCCTCCAACAATGAAAACATTCTTGGCAAATACCTTTGCATTGGTCCGTCTGGTGGCAGTCCAAGAATTCACCTTTAACGACACAACAAGAGAGCACCACCACCATCCCCCCGCCACGGCCCACTTAATCCTGGCCACATTCCGAAAACCAACTACATAAAACCGCGCTACTAGGTCCGCAGTCACCACCACATTACCACCAACGAGGTTACTGTTAAGGTACATATTACCAGTCTGACTGGGGCATGCAGTGTGGGCCGAAGCCCACCTGTATTGTATCTGACGTTAGCTCTGCTGAGTAGGGCACTGCAATGGGATGTATTTATGTACCGCCGGTGGGTTCCAGGGAGCCACCCATGCTGTAGGTGCACACGGAGTTTAACCTACATCTGTCCACTTGTAAAGAACCCCAGTCTGACTGGGGCATGCAGTGTGGGCCGAAGCCCACCTGCATTAACCACGACATTACCTCAGCTGTGATGGGCAATGCAATGGGATTTATTTATGTACCGCCGGTGGCTTCCTGGCACCCACCCATGCTGTGGGTCCACAGGGAGTTGTTACTACATCTGTCCACTTGTAAAGAACCCCAGTCAGACTGGGGCATGCAGTGTGGGCCGAAGCCCACCTGCATTAACCACGACATTACCTCAGCTGTGATGGGCAATGCAATGGGATTTTATTATGTACCACCGGTGGGTTCCAGGGAGCCACCCATGCTGTAGGTGCACACGGAGTTTAACCTACATCTGTCCACTTGTAAAGAACCCCAGTCTGACTGGGGCATGCAGTGTGGGCCGAAGCCCACCTGCATTAACCACGACATTACCTCAGCTGTGATGGGCAATGCAATGGGATTTATTTATGTACCGCCGGTGGCTTCCTGGCACCCACCCATGCTGTGGGTCCACAGGGAGTTGTTACTACATCTGTCCACTTCTAAAGAACCCCAGTCTGACTGGGGCATGCAGTGTGGGCCGAAACCCACCTGCATTAAGCACGACATTACTACCTCAGCTGTGTTGGGCAATGCAATGGGATATATTTATGTACCGCCGGTGGCTTCCTGGCACCCACCCATGCTGTGGGTCCACAGGGAGTTGTAAATGCATCTGTTTCCACTTCTAAAGAACCCCAGTCTGACTGGGGCATGCAGTGTGGGCCGAAGCCCACCTGCATTAACCACGACATTACCTCAGCTGTGATGGGCAATGCAATGGGATTTTTTTATGTACCACCGGTGGGTTCCAGGGAGCCACCCATGCTGTAGGTGCACACGGAGTTTAACCTACATCTGTCCACTTGTAAAGAACCCCAGTCAGACTGGGGCATGCAGTGTGGGCCGAAGCCCACCTGTATTAAGCACGACATTACCTCAGCTGTGATGGGCAATGCAATGGGATTTTTTAATGTACCGCCGGTGGTTTCCTGGCACCCACCCATGCTGTCGGTCCACAGGGAGTTGTAAATGCATCTGTTTCCACTTCTAAAGAACCCCAGTCTGACTGGGGCATGCAGTGTGGGCCGAAGCCCACCTGCATTAACCACGACATTACCTCAGCTGTGATGGGCAATGCAATGGGATATTTTTATGTACCGCCGGTGGGTTCCAGGGAGCCACCCATGCTGTGGGTGCACACGGAATTCCCATTGCGGAGTTGTACCTGCCTGTGACTATTTATAAAAAACCGCGGTCTGACTGGGCCATGCAGACACCTTGACAGAATGAATAGTGTGTGGCACATAGGTTCCCCATTGCTATGCCCACGTGTGCAGCTCCAGATGGAGGTGGCACAGGATTGGATTTCTCATTGCTTCTGTACAGCATTGTGGACTATCGCCCCGCCCCTTTTAAAGAGGGTCGCTGCCTAGCCGTGCGAACCCTCTGCAGTGTGTGCCTGCGGTTCCTCTGGCAGACGCACTTATAAATAGACATGAGGGTGGCGTGGCATGAGGGCAGCTGAAGGCTGGGCAGGGACAATTTGGTGTACGCTGTGGACACTGTCGTGCGGGGGGGGGGGGGGGGGTTGGGCAGCATGTAACCCAGGAGAAGTGGCAGCGAAGTGTCATGCAGGCAGTGATTGTGCTTTGTTGGAGGTAGTGTGGTGCTTAGCTAAGGTATGCCATGCTAATGAGGGCTTTTCAGAAGTAAAAGTTGTTGGGAGGGGGAGGGGGGCACTCTTGCCGGTATTGTGGCTTAATAGTGGGACCTGTGAACTTGAGATGCAGCCCAACATGTAGCCCCTCGCCTGCCCTATCCGTTGCTGTGTCGTTCCCATCACTTTCTTGAATTGCCCAGATTTTCACACATGAAAACCTTAGCGAGCATCGGCGAAATACAAAAATGCTTGGGTCGCCCATTTACTTCAATGGGGTTCGTTACTCGAAACGAACCCTCGAGCATCGCGAAAAATTTGTCTCGAGTAACGAGCACCCGAGCATTTTGGTGCTCGCTCATCTCTATTCTCTATGTTAAAAGCAATACAAAATTACGCTCTCATTGTGTATGGGGGATGCTTGCTGACATAAGCAGATTTAGACTGAAATACAAAACTAATTATAGAAGAATATATCTTTCACACCTTCATTTAAGGCTTGTATAACTGAATATAATAAAGTATGCATACAAAATAAAGAACTTTTCTGTTATCTTTCACAAGACCTGAGGAAGGTTCTATGTGTCATGTTTAGTGAGAGGCCAGATGGCCAGGTCTGGTTTGTAATGTTTTGCACTTTGACTGAGTTGCTGTTATACAATGTGAAGACGTGCAATAAAGCTGGCCGAGGTAACTTGTAAAAGAACATTACCATGTGGACTACAATTTGTTCATATGACAGGTTCTTCAGTCCAATACAGAAGATTTTGTGTAGTTTACTCCTGCCTAAGGTGAACTATTTGCAACTGTGATAACATATGGGTAAAAGCTCATTGTTAAGTTTAATTGTTTCTGTGCAGGCCTGGCAGTGCTTCCAGGAGGCGGGGATTTTTCAATCCTCAGCCAGAAATAATGAAGAACAGTGCTGGGGAGAGAACAAGCGCTGGAGTCGGACAGTGCTTTTAGGTGAAGTTTTTTTTTCTTTATTATTTTTTCATGCAGCTAGGGATATTTTCCAGGGTAGGGCTAATATTTCAAGCCCTTCCCTGAAAATCCCTGCAGGGGTTGCCTTCATCCCATTGCTTTCAATGGGGCGTCAGCAGTCCCTGTCTCATTGAAATCAATGGGAGAAGATTACAGTTGTGACAGGGGATTCTTTCATCCCCACAGGGAGTCCTCTCATCACTGAACACTGTGACAGTGCTGGCACAGTGTTCAGTGATGAGGGTACCTTCGTAGAGCAACTGCACTTCTCCAAGCACAGCTGCTCCTGTGAACGAGCAAAGTTTCATGCGCTGCGCATATGAAACTTTGCCCATTCACGCGTTTTCAGATTATGCAAGCAGCGCAGTTTTTTCACACACATAGGTGCACAAAAAACATGCTCGTCTGACCTCGGCCTTACTGCAAAGGTCCCTGCAGTTTTCTCCTTTATTTTTCTATCATACAAAGCCAACTGCTACTTAGAGAAAGCAATGCATAGAGAAAAATAGGTTGGCAAAGCCAACTTTCAACTCTGCATGAAAGTCAGGCAGTCAGCGTCAGAACCTTCTATGCAGAGCAGAACTGAAAGCGGGCTCCACCTGCCTATTTTTCTCTATGCATTTCTGTCTTAATGTCTCAATATTATCCTGTGAGGCTTCCTTGTGCTCCACGGCTGCCAACCCTGATGAAGGTGGTGAAAAATCCCTGAAAGCTTGTTGTAACATCGTGTATTTTTGTTAGCCAAGGTTAGCCAATTTTTGTTAAAAGGTATCATATCTATAAGATTACTTGGATTCTCTCACTGAGAACAATCACATATTCCCCTGATAAGTGTTATCCCAAAGCCATATAAGACCTGCTGTGTGCCTAAAGAGACCGTAACTTGATACCAGAAGGGCTGACTGTGTACCAAGTTACACAGGCTGTGTTGCTAATTCTTCTGCTAAGTAAAATTTTTTAATGTTCACCGCAACAGTCACACAAATGGGCCGATTTATGAAAACTGTCTTTGTTGCCCATAGCAACCAATCACAGTGCTGCTTTCATTTCATATTCTGCTGTTGAAAAATTAAGGCTGCCCTGTTGCTATGGATAAAAAAGACAGTTTTTCTTTTAAATCTGCCCCATGACCGCACAGAGCATTGTCACTATGTTGGTCGTGTGAAATGGGAACTGGACAAATAATAGTACATAGCTTGGAGGGGACGACCTAGAGACCTGGATTCTTCACAGCAGAAGTCAATGATACTGTGGCACATTCCCCCCCCCCCCCCCCATCTCCCCCATTTCCAGAATGGGCACTTCTTTAAGACCATAGAATGCAGCATCACAAGGAATAGCTGGTGATCTATGGTGTCAAATGCTGCAGACAGATCCAGATAGAGAGTAGTTGTAATTAGATTTAACCGCAAGGAGATAATTTGAGACTTTGGTAAGGACAGATTCTGTAAAATATGGAGTACGAAAACTAGATTCTAAGGGGTCGAGAAGAGAATTATCAGAGACATAGGTGATTAAATGAGAAGAGACCAAGCATTCCAGGAGATCAGAGATAAAAGGGAGATTAGGGACAAGTTGATCATGTGTGGAGATTGATCCTTGGAGTGACCTAGGGTTAGATGCGACTGAATGGATAATCATCATCAGGGATAAGTTGGTAGTTGGCAACAGAGGACAGGTCGAGATATTACAGCATGTTTAAAAGAGAAAGGAAATATAGCAGACAAACGGAGAGGCTGTAGTGGGGTGACTAGTGACAGCTGGGGGGACTGGACGAGGTGTGGAATAAGGTCACTTAGGCCTCCCTCACACAAGCGTTTGCAGAAATGTAGCGTTTTTCAGTGCTGTGTTTATTACGGTTTAAGCAGCGCTGGCATGCATTTGCCAGCACGGCTGAAAGAAAAAGCAATACTCATCTAGCTGGCGCCATCCGGGTCCCTCCCGCTATTCCTTAGAGCTCCAGGCAGGCTTCCGAGCACTTGTCAGCTCCAACAAAGCATCTTTTGCTGTTCGAAGACCCCGTTTCCAGCAAGAGATTGCTCTGATTTGGCTAAGCCATAGGCTCAGCCAATCAGAGCCAGCGTTGGATGCACCAATTACAGCCATTCATTGAATAGCTAAGATTGGTTCATTGAGCTGGCTCTGATTGGCTGAGCCTATGGCTTAGCCAAATCAGAGCAATCTCTTGCTGGAGGCAGGATTTTCAAATCCTGTTACTAGCAAAAGATGCCCTGTCGGCAATCACAAATGCCTGACCATTTGCCTGGAGCTCCGGAGAGCAGCAGGAGGGACCAGGACGACACCTGCTGGGTGAGTATTGCTTTTTTTTTTGTTTAGATAGTGTAGCTTTGACTTGCGGTTAGCGCTGTCAAAAGCGCAGTACCAAGTTGTGCCAGGTTTTCAACAGCGCTTAAAAACCACAGCCCATTCATTTCAATGGGTGACGCTTGGCTCAAAATGGCCAAAAATAGAACATGCATCGCTGTCAAAGCACAGCATTGAAGACACTGCATTTTAACACTTGTGTGAGGGAGGCCTAATGCAGGTAGTAGGGTGAGAAGAAGAGCCTAGAGAAAACTACGATGTTTCCTCAAAAATAAGACACTGTCTTATATTAATTTTTGCCCCTAAAGGGGCACAGTGTCTTATTTTCTGGGGGTGTCTTGTAATACTTACTTAGCAGCTGGTATTCGGATCCCTTTGTGCTGGTCTTCGGTGCTGCTGCAGGCTTCCGTATAGTCCTCAGCGGTGACAGAGCATTTCTTTCTAGTAGCGGGGCTTGAATACCCTGCCTACAGCAAGCAATTGCTCTAATTGGTTTATCGAGCGCCACGTCCGCCAATTAGAGCCAACACTCGATTAACCAATCACAGCTGTTCATTGAATGACATCATTGAATGGCTGGGATTTGTTCATCGAGCGCTGACACAACACTCGATGAACCAATTGGAGCAATCACATGCTGGAGGTGGGATATTCAAGCCCCGCTACAAGGAAAAAAAAGCTCTGTCACCACAGTCTCAGCCCAGCGCGAAGAACCCGTATGCCGACTACTAGATAAGTATTGCTGTTTTTTTTCTTCTATAGTGTAGCTAGAGCTTATTTTCAAGGGAGGGCTTATATTTTGTGAACAAGAGAAGATGCAGGAGGGAAGGGTATCAAAGCTTCTTGGGTATTTGTGGATTATTTCCTGCATGATGTTCTCAATTTTCTCTTTGAAATTTTTAGAAACAACACACAGCAGAAAAGATATTGAAAAAAAAAAGAACACATATACAGGCATGTACTGCCCTTTGACGTGGAATGCTTGATAATGACATCGTATGGGATCTCACTATAGTCAATAAGTCATGACAGATTTCAAAGGAGGGAGTAGAGCATTAAGAACACCTATCAAATGGAAACAAAAGATATATGTCCATCCAGTTCATCCTTTTACCTCTCAATGTTGATCGAAAGGCATAAAACCCAATGATGTGGAATGTAATTTTCCTCATTTAAAGGAAAAAAGTAAGTAGTAACTATAACATGTAATATTGTAATGCTCAAAAGGGCGTCCAGGCCTCTTTTAAAATATTTTTTATCGAATTTGCCATCACCACATCCTCAGGTATAGAGTTCCATAGTCTCACTGCTCTTACAGTAAAGAACCCCCTCCCATATCGGTGTTGAAACCTTCTTTCTTCTAGACATAGAGGATTCATCTTGTTACACTTACAGTCCTGGGTATAAACAGATCATGGGAGAGCTCTATGTATTGTCCCCTGATATATTTATACATTGTTATTAGGTCGCCCCTGAGCCATCTTTTTTCTAAAGTAAATAATCTCAAATTGGATAGCCTCTCTGAGTATTGTAGTCCACCCATTTAAATTATTATTATTTTAGTTGCCCGCCTTTGTACCAGCTCAAGTTCTGATATGTCCTTCTTGAGTACTGATGCCCAAAACTGTACACAATGTTCCATGTGTGGTCTGACCAGTGACTTGTAAAGAGAGAGAACAATGTTCTTTTGTATCAACTGCAAATATTGATATTTTACTGTGCAATCCCTCCACAGCGTCATTAATAAATATTTTAAAAAGAAGGTAAGGTAAGTGTATTAGAAGATTTAAAATTTTACTATTTTAGACATGTAAAAACCTTGTTTGAATTCTCAAGAAAACCAATTTAGTTTTAAAGTCTGCATTATGTGATGGAATTGGTTATTTGTAGCAATTTTCTTTTCAGTGTGCTGCTTTAAAGGGGATTTATCATTGCCATGGAAATGTTGCTAGCATCTGGGGCTGGCCTACAGCAACAAAAAAAACAGCATACTCACTTCTCCTAGTTCCTCTGCCATGCAGCTGAGTGTCTCCCATAGCCCCAGTGCTGGTTTTCTGATGTATGGCCCAGTGGAAGTCAGATGACCACTGCAGCCCATCAGAGACTGCAGAGTCACTGCCCGAACTCCTGGCACCAGCACTCTCATCCTGGGCACTATGATACCAGAAGTTGGTGATGAAGCGACCTCTAAGTGGCCATAGCGGTCACCTGACTTTTGCCGGGCCGTACAACAGGAAGTCAGCATTGGGGCTGTGGTAGCGATTCAGCTGTTTTTTGGGGGGGAGGGGTTTTTTGGGGGGGGGGGGGTAGAGGAGAGGTGAGTATGTTCTGTTTTTTATTTTGTGATTGTTTCCAGCAAGAGCAACCAAGTAATCTTGTAGATATGATATGTTTAGCGCACCTCATCAATGATAATGTATGCTTAACCCAGCGTAAGTAAAATAGCTGCACTTTGCCGAACGCATCTGTGAGGGAGGCCTACAGGTTAACTTCCCACTCATGGGTGTGGTCACTGTCTAAACTCCGCAAACAGTCTGGAAACTACTAGAAACTTCTAAGAACAGTCAGCCAATGACTGTGTTCCATGCTAATTCCTGCTGTGTGTGGGAAGAGCCACTACTCACCACATAGCTAGTGCAGAAGAGGAAGGGGGTCTTTACCTCTGCTTTGGAAATTGTAGGCCCTGCAGAGGAAAGTCTGGGCTTACCTGCCAAGAACCCAAAGATGGATAGTTGAGGAGAGACCCTGCCAGTCATGAGGACTAGTGAAGTTGGCCAGCAAGCTAGCTGCTACCTGGGACTCAAAATCCCTAGTGTGAAGAAAGTAAACACCCCACTAAAAGTAAACTACCAGCAGAAGGGAGTGCTTTCATTAGAGAGAGGAAACTTATCCTGAGGAGTCAGTGTGAATACATGCTATTCACTGGCATAACTATAGGGGATGCGGTTGCACCCATAGTTAGTATTATGAATAAAGCTGGGGGCCCTTTTACAGGTTTTGCATTGAACTTCAGTTATTTAAGTAAAAGTGAGTTACCTGTTTGCAAATTCACCAATTTTGTCCAAAAACTGCCTGGTGTGATGAGACCTAGTAAGACTGGCTATCATTGGAGGGAATGTCTACCATTACATTTTTGACAGCCCTTCACCATGTTTCACACTCCTGGGCATTGCATTTGGACCCACTCTCCAGGCTATCTTAGGCAGGATTCACACAACATTATTGCAAGTTGCACCCAAGAAATTTGGGCACAATTCACATTGAACACCACATGGATATTACACATTCCATGTATTATTCTCATCCGTAAAAATTGACAATAGGACATGCAATTACTTTTTTCACATGGATTATTGGTCCATGTGAAAAATCGCTTGGGTGCTTAGGCTGTAATGGGGCATGTACATTTGAAGCTTTCCACAAATGTGATGTTAACCCAGCCAACACTGATAACTTACATTTTTACATATATCAATACAGAAGTATTGCAATATATTACAGAAACAATTGGAGAATCACAGGATCAAGTTCGGTAGTGCGACTAAAAAAATGTAAAAAAAGTATTCTAAAACTTACAGAAAAAATAATTAAAAATTCTAATAAAAAAACAAAAAAAAACTTTTATTATATTCCTGGGAAAATATAAAAATAATTAAAAATACACATTATTAGTATCACCGCATTCATAATAATGTACTATAAAATTAATATACTATTTATTCCAAACTGAGAACTTTGAAGAAAATAGAAGAAAATAAAGAGTTCCCGAATTGCTAATTTTTGTTCAGCCCCTCTTCCCCCCTCCAAAGAAAGTAAATCAATAAGTTCCCTATACCCAAACATGGTACTAAAGAAAAGAGAACTTATCTTGAAAAAAAAAGCCCTGACAATGCTCCTTTGATGTTGAAAAATTAAAATTATGCCTCTTGGAATGCAGAAGGACAAAAAGAAATTATTTGAAAACAGTTTTTATTCTGCAAAAGTATTAATCCTAGAAAAAAAAAACTATATAGATTTGGTATTGCCGTAAGCATAATGAGTCAGACAATAAGGCTAACATATTGTTGGGTTCAGGGCCTGACCAGGATATGAAAACTATGTAACGGGCTAGTGTTATGTACTGAGTAGAGGGAGACTCCCTCTTTTCCAATATGCTGCAGGGTGTTTCAACACAGAGGTCTGGTTGATGCTCCATTAGCTTGGCTTCTTCGCCCCCATGTCATCAGGGCCCCTGGTAGTCTTTCTGGTCCATTGCTGCTCCCTAACGTAGGGATACAGCCTGCTGCATAGCCCTCTTTCAGTGGCTGCTACTGTGGTGCCCCAGTGGCCACCCAGACCCCAGTGCAGGCAGGACAGTAGAGTTGAGGTCAAGGAGGAGACACAGGATGACACCAATCCTGCAGTCCATGTTATCTGTAAGGTACCGCTCCTCGAAGGGAAACACTTCGGAGTAGGATGGGGGTAGGATCACTCCACAGACACTCACTTGATTCAGAACTTGGATCACTGCATGGCGGACTCTTCTCTCCACTCAGCTCCCACTCTCAGATAAAGGGGATAGGGACATCAGGATACCTTTCCTCAGCCTCCAATCTCTTCACCACATGAGGGTTAAAAGTACCTCCATGTGGCTGACACTCTCACTCCTCTCCTACAATTGAAGATCATGAACTCCTCAACCACACCCCAATCACTTACATTTATAGGGTACAGACATCACGTGACTAGACAGATATTGATATTTTTCCTGACATATCCCAGCCACTTTCAGATGCCTTAACCTTTCATATGCGGCAACTGTGCAATACACATAACAGCAGACAAGACAGTTTGCACAGTGCATCCACACTGAAGACAAGACATGTATGACAATTATGGAGGGGTCAGAAATATAGACTTCAGGCCACTACACTACCACAATGTCGCTCTCCCTTACAACTATGTATAGTTCTGAGCTCCAGTATTAGTGTCCTGAATGCCAACAACATGATGCCTTTCCAGCAGATTTATTCTGGACAGTAGTAGCGTGTTTGGAAAAGCTTGAGTGTTTTGTATAATTTTATTCTTCTTGTTGTTCTACTTCTCATCCAGAGTAGAACAAGCAAGTGTTGTGGTTCAAGCTGTTAGCACTGGAATTGTAAGTTCAAAAGTGACCAAGGCAACATCAGGATTAGAGATGAGCGAGCACCAAAATGCTCGGGTGCTCGTTACTCGGGACGAAATTTTCGCGATGCTCGAGGGTTCGTTTCGAGTAACGAACCCCATTGAAGTCAATGGGCGACCCGAGCATTTTTGTATATCGCCGATGCTCGCTAAGGTTTTCATTTGTGAAAATTGGGGCAATTCAAGAAAGTGATGGGAACGACACAGCAACGGATAGGGCAGGCGAGGGGCTACATGTTGGGCTGCATCTCAAGTTCCCAGGTCCCACTATTAAGCCACAATAGCGGCAAGAGTGCCCCCCCCCCCCCCCGCACTGTCAGCATAAAGATTGTTCTCCTCTGCCACAGCAGTAACAGCTGTGGCAGAGAAGAACGATGTTAGCCCTGTTTTCTGGAGGCGGGGATTTCAAGCCCTGCGTCCAGAAAGCAATTCTCTGCCGGGGACCAGGAGGGAGCGACATCCTGCAGCAGCGCTGCAGAGCGCCGGGGGAAGTTAGTAATGATTTTAATTTTTTGCTCCGCTGTATTCCTGGCGTATAAGGTGACAGTTAGGGGGTCGTCTTATACGCCCCGTCGCCTTATACGCCAGTATATACGGTATATTTTTTTTATTTTTACACATTTCTGGACAATTCATCCCGCGCACGCCGGCAGCCCATTGCTTTCAGTGGAACCTGCTGTATTGCCGGCTCCATTGAATTCAATGGGCAAACATCGTTCTTCTCTGCCATAGCTGTTACAGCTGTGGCAGAGAAGAATGATTTGTCTTCTATATGTTCTCAATGGGGTCGGCGCTGCTGCCGCCTGCCCCATTGAGCGCATATAGAGAAGAGAACAGGAATCGCAGATCGCACATAGGTGCGATCTGCGATTTCTATGGCCTAAGAAGGACCGTTGGGGTTCTTGAAGCCTAAAATCACTCATAACGCTCTCCCTATAGCAGCTCCGGCATCAACAGCACTTTCCCTGAACTATCTCAGAATGCATCTGTGGCGAGCCGCGGGCGGGCAGATTTTAATACTCGGGTGACACCTGATCTCGCCAGCCACTCACTGCAGGGGGGTGGTATAGGGCTTGAACGTCGCAGGGGGAAGTTGTAATGCCTTCCCTGTCTTTCTATTGGTCAGAAAAGCGCGCAAATTTCTCAGGGAAGAAAATGAAAGTGACTCGAACACCGCGTGGTACTCGTCTCGAGTAACGAGCATCTCGAACACCCTAATACTCGAATGAGTATCAAGCTCGGACGAGTATGCTCGCTCATCTCTAATCAGGATGCTTTTTTATGTTCTCTTTGTGTTTATTCTTCTTCCTTTTGTTCTTCTCATCCATAACAGAATAGATAAGGGTGGTTGCTCAGTTGTTAGCACTGCTGCTTTACAGAGTTGTAGGTTCTAATCTGACACAGGGCAACATCTGGATGAATTTTTCAAAGTCCATGCAGATTTTATCCTTGATGGGATTTGGATTTAAGACCCCAGTAATGAAAGTTAAGAGTGCTAGCAACTCTAAATTAACGATTTTCAGTTGATTTTTGCTAAAAATGGGGCCCAACCCAATTTTGCAAAAGCTGGCTCAAATTTATTGCCCAGCTGATCACGACAAGCAACACTACTTGTCATCAACTATGAGCACCATAAACTAAGTTATTGCAGATTATAAGCCAGGTTCCGAAGAACCCAGGTATGTAGGTTTTATACTCACAAACTCCCTGTTCCTGTGCTGTCATGCATGGAAGTGGGTGCCAGAAGACTCATCTCCACAGCTGTGTGTGCACTCCCATAGAGAACAATGTATGTGTGTGTGTGCATAGTAAACTCATCACTGCACGCTACACACACATAGGCCTTATGTCCATGGGATGCATGGATTCCATGCATAATATAACAACTCTCATGTTTTATGTTATGACCTTTGCTATAGAAATGTTTAGCCACAGGTAAATGAGTCTTTTTGTTTTTAATTGTTTGGTGATGAGACCTCATCCTTGCTTTAAGTTTCTGCCCCGTTTATCCAACATAGAACATTTAGTGCATTGAATCAAGTGGATAACATTGGATGCAGAACATGGGAGTATTCCATGAAACTTATAGTCCTGCTGTGCATTGGGGATTGGTATCCTGTCTGTGGCCGGGGATGTAAGTGTTATACTTACCTTCCCCATTGTTCTCTTGGTGTCAGCACTGGGAAGTTGTTGCTCTATTTATTATGTGGTGCTGTTAAGTAGTCTGCCCATTATAAAATTAGAATTGACACTGGGGGAACAATGGGGGAGGTAAGTATAACACTTAAGGCCCTTTTACACAGGTAGATTGTCGTTCTGATCATTCAAAACCCCATGCTTCAGCTGGGTTTTGAACGATAATCATCCTATGTAAAAGAATGCGGAAACTGAATGACTGGATGAGAATCATACAGTTATTCAGTTTTAAGCATGCTTATAATCTTGAACGACGATCATTCAGTATAAAGAGCAGTCATTCAGTACTGAATGGCCGCTGCTTACAGTGAATGGAGAGAGGCAGGGGAAGAGCGGGGAGAGTACTCTCCTCTAGCCACTACGCCTCCCTGCTGGCCATGCTGTCAGCGATTCAGCGATACTTGCTCCTGTTTAAGAGCATGAGAGCAAGTATACACAGGGACAATTGTCTGGCATCGTTTGCCCGACACTTGTTCCATGTAAATGGGCCTTTACATCCTCAGACTCAGCAGATCACTTACTTTTAGCTCATAAGCCTAGCTCATAGGAATAAAAGTAGGTGATAGATTCTTTTTAAGTTCCTCAAATTTTGAGGCTGCCTGTAACATAGCAGGAGAGGTTCTGGAAATATGATTTTCAAGCAGTCATCCTTATGTAAGGTATGATGTAGCTTCCGTGCAGTTTTTCTTAGTACCTCTAGCTGTCGATGGCAGGTCACTAACAGAGGTTTTGTTATTTTCTTTGAGTATTCTGGTGGCTCTGATGATTTGAACATCAATTGAAGTGGGATAGTTTAAATGCTCATCCCTGTCTGTAGGGCTTGAACAGATCCAGTTATTTCTGATGGCCTGGCTTTAGAAATGGATTTTTTACGTGTTTACGCTGGTATGTGACCCGATCAATAGGTTTTCAGTACAGGAATATTTGCATTAAGTTTTTTGGGAAATTTTATGGTGGTGTCCAAAAAATAAATTTCTATATCCGAGTAGCTTAAGGTTTATGGTGGGGAGAAATTCATTGTCTCTTTCATTGAATTTTATTATTTTTCGTTCCTTAATTTTTTTTATTCGGGTCTTGATGAAATTTATTGTATTATCTTGTGCTACTATTGACCAGAGCATCAGGGAGGTTACGCTGCTGTTATCAGGGTAATCTCCAATCTTGGCCATTGCAAGCATGTGTTAGTTGTAGAACGACACCCACTACATATGGAGTGGGCTCAGTTCCTGAAGCAGCTCCATACATTCCCTTCCAACTTCTGCGCTACATATACGCTGGATATTGGGAAAGAGCTAACTATATTGAAAAGCATAGTTGAATAAGGGAGTCCTCAAAAAGTGCATACAGGACGCAACAGGAATTAATGCCACCTTTTTTCAACTGTATTGCATACAGGTGGTTATTTTTGGGACATATGTTTGGTGTCATATTTCAATCATGGACATCCAACACAATGCACAAATGCAGTGTAAACTGAGTGCTGATGTAAAAGGTGTAGTCTTTCTATATATATGGAAAAGATTATATCATACTGTAAATTAAAGTTGTAAGTAGTTGTTACAGTCACCAGCAGCCTTTGAATGTGGACCCAAGAAAAACAGTCTTTTCTTCTTTTGTAGTGCTTTCTAGCTTTAAAGGTATATTCCAGCAAAATATACTTTGTACATCTTATATATTCTCGATTGCCTTGTTAGGTAATCCTTAGTTTACCCATGGATCGTCTCTAAAATTTGATGAAGTATTCATGACATTTGCAATGCTCACATTTCAATTATGCTCGGAATGTATGCTTTCAATTATAATTTCATCAAAATGTGACAACTGTTCACTGAATGAAATGCCTTGCAAGTTGATGGATTATAAAACCTGTGAACCTTTCTCTTATTCTATTTCACCCATTGTTCTATATGGACAAGAATGGCCAAGTAGATTCCTATGATAAACCTGATTTATGGATTTTCGAGCAAGAAGGTATCAGTGGGCATTGAAATTGAATGATATACGCTATACATATTTTTTTTCTTCCTTGGAAACAGAAAAATATTCAGTTTTGTGGGGATGTGACTAAGTTAAATGGCCTTTGCTAGCTGCTATTCTTTATGGCATATGTATTGGGAAAATTATTATTATCCAAACAGTATCACAGAAATGATTTAATTGCTAGAATTGGAGGTGCTGTCTAGTTGAGAAAACTGATCTTTAGGCCCCCTTTCCATGGACGTGATTTCGCTGGCGGTAAATTGCCGGCGAATCATGCTGTCTGAAGCTTTCCATAGCATTGCTATGGAAAGCGCAGGCCCCGTGTCCACAAGCAGAGAATCATTGCGATTCTCCGCTCGCGGCCGGCAATTTGCAGGATGCTGCGAATTACCACGATTTTCCGCGGTCAGCCTACCTGTCAGATAGGCTTGACCACGCAGATTCATCTGCCGACTCCTGCTCCCGGGTGGCGGCTCCTCAGGCGGAGATCCGCTGCGGGATACCACAACACCCGTGGACAGGAGGCCTAAATGGTCACTCCAGCGAAAATATATTTTTCCATCACTGCATTCCTCACCTGATTGCAATATAGATGAGATTCCCGGAGTATGACAGGCACTTAATTCTATGCAGTGCAGAGTCCATCAAACACCATCTTTTTAGATACCCCGCACAATTCCATGATACATCAGCACTGCATCAAATGACCAGCTAGAGCCAATACCATCTCTGCCTGCTGAGAAGACACTGCATTATCAACACCTTCTATATTCATCTAAGGCCCCCTGCACACAGGTGGAAATTCCGCAGCGGGATTTCCTGCAGAATTTCCGCCCATGCCCGCCTGCATAGGATTGCATTACAAAACGCAATCCTATGCACATGGCCATGATTTGTCTGCGTGAAAACACACGCGGAAAACAAATCGCAGCATGTTCGATTCCTGAGTGGGTCTCGAGGAAAACGAGGATGAAGGTGAGCCGCAGTGCTCACTGCAGGGGCGCAGGTCGGATCCCGCTGCGAGAATTGCAGGCGGCCTAAATAAGCTAAAGTAGACAGTCAGGAGGATGACCTGCCATCTCCTTCATGATAACTGTGACAGGAGCCTCTTAACCTCATTAGTAACTGTGATAGGAGTTTCTGCTCTTCTTCCCCACTGTGAAGACCCTGTGGGAAACAGTCCATGCAGTTTCATCATACAGTAATGTGGTGACTGAAATAGTGACTCTTGAGAGAGTACAAAGCCATCCAATTCCCATAATGAGATCACATGACACAACTGAGAAGGACTTTTCAAATTGAAAGGAATAACTAAACAAAGTAATACTAGATGGCTTATACTTTATGGTCAAAAAAAAAATGAAACTTTACATGTGTGATTGTTACATTGACATTAGTAAGTGATTATAATATCATAGCAAAAGGTTAAATTAGTGTGGAAAACTGAACACTTGAAGGGAGGCTCTAGTACACTGTGGGGTCTCCTCTAGCTTGGATGCAAGATGTGATATGGGCGGGCATGCAGATATACAGGTTCTGTATGGTATCCTGCAGCCTACTGGTCCACTTTTGCTGTAACTGAGCCTCTAGATTGTGCAAATCTGTAGGTTGTCGAAGTTGGCGTCCCAGATGGTCCCATACTCTCAGGTGGTGTCAGCCAATCACAGCCATTCAATGATGTCATTGAATGGCTGTGATTGGCTGACGCCGCGTGAGTTAGCCAATCACAGCATTAGCTTTCTGGAGGCGGGGATTTCAAGCCCCGCATCCAGGAAAGCAATGCTCTGTCGGAGACGAGGAGGGAGCGACAGCCTGCAGCAGCACCGCAGAATGTCTGGGGAGGTAAGTACTGCTTTTTTTTTTTTTAAACACCCTTTTTGAACAGACCCTGCTAGAATCAAAGAAAACGGTCATGAAAGTGACAAATTTGTGAAAAAAATGAAATTGTATTTATTTTTTACTTGCTTAATAATAATTTAAAAATATAAAAATGTGGGGCCAAAATGCTCAGTACACCCCTAGATAAATGAGCTAGGGTGTCTTGATTTCAAAATTGGGTCACTTTTGGGGGTGTTCTATTATTTTGGAAATTTAATGGCTCTACAAGTGTGCAATGGGGCCTGGAACTTATTCTTTTGCGCCCTGAAACCCAATGGGTGTTCCCTCCATTATAGGCCTAGCCATGCATCCTATCAGAAGATTGGGGCTACAACAGGTATGTTTCTGAACACAGGACAAACAGGGGTTTCCATTTTGGGGTGCAAGTCTTCATTCATATGTGTGCTGTAGTGCTGTACAAAATATCAATAGTGAACTATATATATATATCTATATATATAAAGACGAAAGCCCTCACTGACTCACTCACTGACTGACTGACTCGCCAAAAGTTCTCCAACTTCCCGATGTCGTAGAAACATGAAATTTGGCACAAACATAGATTATCTCCAAAATAGGAAAAATAATTGGGTCCCAACTCGATTATTCAATTCTAGCACAAAAGAATTGGCATCGAAATTTTACATACATAATCTAAATCTGTCACTTCCCAATGCCATAGAAACTTAAAATTTGGCACGGGCATTGATTATGTCATAAATAGGAAAAGGTAAGGGGTTCCAACTCGATTATTCAATACTATGCGCAAAAGAATCAGCGTCCAAATTTTACGTACGGAATCTAATTTTCTCACTTTCCGGTGTCAGAAACGTGAAATTTGGCACGAGCATTGATTATGTCATAAATAGGAAAAGTTCATAGGTCCCAACTCGATTATTAAATTCTATGCGCAAAAGAATTGGCGTCGAAATTTTACGTGCGGAATGTAATTTTTTCACTTTCCAGTGTCATAGAAACGGGGAATTTGGCACGAGCATTGATTATGTCATAAATAGGAAAAGCTAATGGGTCCCAACTCGATTATTCAATTCTAGCGCAAAAGAATTGGCGTCGAAATTTTACGTGCGGAATGTAATTTTTTCACTTTCCGGTGTCATAGAAACGGGAAATTTGTCACCAGCATTGATTATGTCATAAATAGGAAACGCTAATAGGTCCCAACTCGATTATTTAATTCTATGCGCAAAAGAATTAGCGTCCAAATTTTACGTGTGGAATGTAATTTTCTCACTTTCCGGTGTCATAGAAACAGGAAATTTGGCACGAGCATTGATTATGTCATAAATAGGAAAAGCTAATGGGTCCCAACTCCATTATTCAATTCCATGCGCAAAAGAATTAGCGTCCAAATTTTACGTACGGAATGTAATTTCTTCACTTTCCGGTGTCATAGAAACAGGAAATTTGGCACGAGCATTGATTATGTCATAAATAGGAAAAGCTAATGGGTCCCAACTCCATTATTCAATTCTAGCGCAAAAGAATTGGCGTCGAAATTTTACGTACGGAATCTAATTTTCTCACTTTCCGGTGTCATAGAAACGGGACATTTGGCAGGAGCATTGATTATGTCATAAAGAGGAAAAGCTAATGGGTCCCAACTCGATTATTCAATACTATGCGCAAAAGAATTGGCGTCGAAAATTTTACGTGCGGAATGTAATTTTTTCACTTTCCGGTGTCATAGAAACGGGAAATTTGGCAGGAGCATTGATTATGTCATAAATAGGAAACGCTAATGGGTCCCAACTCGATTATTCAATTCTATGCGCAAAAGAATTAGTGTCCAAATTTTACGTACGGAATCTAATTTTCTCACTTTCTGGTGTCATAGAAACAGGAAATTTGGCACGGGCATTGATTATGTCATAAATAGGAAAAGTTCATAGGTCCCAACTCGATTATTCAATTCTAGCGCAAAAGAATTAGCGTCCAAATTTTACGTACGGAATCTAATTTTCTCACTTTCCGGTGTCAGAAACGTGAAATTTGGCACGAGCATTGATTATGTCATAAATAGGAAAAGTTAATGTGTCCCAACTCGATTATTCAATTCTATGCGCAAAAGAATTAGCGTCCAAAATTTTACGTAAGAAATCTAATTTTCTCACTTTCCGGTGTCATAGAAACGTGAAATTTGGCACGAGCATTGATTATGTCATAAATAGGAAAAGTTCATAGGTCCCAACTCGATTATTCAATTCTAGTGCAAAACAATTAGCGTCCAAATTTTACGTGCGGAATGTAATTTTTTCACTTTCCGGTGTCATAGAAACGGGAAATTTGGCACGAGCATTGAATATGTCATAAATAGGAAAAGTTAATGGGTCTCAACTTGATTATTCAATTTTATGCGCAAAAGATGTTCAAATTTTATGTACGTAATCTAATTCTCTCACTTCCTGATGTCATTTTATATAAAGTAAACGTCACATGGTTACCTCCACGTGGTGTTTCCTGGGTAACGCAGAGAATAATGCAAAATGGTGAACATATGTTTTTCCGGTATCTCTAAAGTAAGCACGACTTCATAAGATTTTCCGTGTGAACACTAGATAAACACCAGTACCAAATTAACTCGGGCGAAGTCGGGGATATCAGCTAGTATATCTATATATATAAAGACGAAAGCCCTCACTGACTCACTGGCTGACTCACTCACTCACTGACTGACTGACTCGCCAAAAGTTCTCCAACTTCCCGATGTCGTAGAAACATGAAATTTGGCGCAAGCATAGATTATCTCCAAAATAGGAAAAGTAATTGGGTCCCAACTCGATTATTCAATTCTAGCACAAAAGAATTGGCGTCGAAATTTAACGTACATAATCTAAATCTCTCACTTCTCAATGTCGTAGAAACGTGAAATTTGGCACGAGCATTGATTATGTCATAAGTAGGAAAAGTTAATGGGTCCCAACTCGATTATTCAATTCTATGCGCAAAAGAATTAGCGTCAAAATTTTACGTGCGGAATGTAATTTTTTCACTTTCCGGTGTCATAGAAACGGGAAATTTGGCACGAGCATCGATGATGTCATATATAGGAAAAGCTAATAGGTCCCAACTCGATTATTCAATTCTATGCGCAAAAGAATTAGCGTCCAAATTTTACGTGCGGAATGTAATTTCTTCACTTTCCGGTGTCATAGAAACAGGAAATTTGGCACGAGCATTGATTATGTCATAAATAGGAAAAGCGAATGGGTCCCAACTCCATTATTCAATTCTATGCGCAAAAGAATTAGCGTCCAAATTTTACGTACGGAATGTAATTTTCTTACTTTCCGGTGTCATAGAAACGTGAAATTTGGCACGAGCATTGATTATGTCATAAATAGGAAAAGCTAATGGGTCCCAACTCAATTATTCAATTCTATGCGCAAAAGAATTAGCGTCCAAATTTTACGTACATAATCTAAATCTCTCACTTCCCAATGTCATAGAAACATGAAATTTGACACGGGCATTGATTGTGTCATAAATATGAAAAAGTAATGGGTCCCAATTCGAATTTTCAATTCTAAGCGCAAAAGAATTAGCGTCCAAATTTTACGTACGGAATCTAATTTTCTCACTTTCCGGTGTCATAGAAACGTGAAATTTGGCACGAGCATTGATTATGTCATAAATAGGAAAAGTTCATAGGTCCCAACTCGATTATTCAATTCTAGTGCAAAAGAATTGGCGTCGAAATTTTACGTGCGGAATGTAATTTTCTCACTTTCCGGTGTCATAGAAACGGGAAATTTGGCACGAGCATTGATTATGTCATAAATAGGAAAAGCTAATGGGTCCCAACTCCATTATTCAATTCTATCCGCAAAAGAATTACCGTCCAAATTTTACGTACATAATCTAAATCTCTCACTTCCCAATGTCATAGAAACATGAAATTTGGCACGAGCATTGATTATGTCATAAATAGGAAAAGCTAATGGGTCCCAACTCGGTTATTCAATTCTAAGCGCAAAAGAATTAGTGTCCAAATTTTATGTACGTAATCTAATTCTCTCACTCCCTGATGTCATTTTATATAAAGGAAACGTCGCATGGTTGCCTCCACGTGGTGTTTCCTGGGTAACGCAGAGAACTATGCAAAATGGTGAACATATGTTTTTCCTCAGTATCTCTAAAGTAACCACGACTTCATAAGATTTTCCATGTGAACACCAGGTAAACATCAGTACCAAATTAACTCGGGAGAAGCCGGGTATATCAGCTAATATATATATATATATATATATATATATATATCATACTGTATATTGATATTACAGAGTGAGTAATAGAGTGGGAAGTACCCAGAACCTGACTCAGGGTCTTCTGAACTGAATGACTTTAATGAGAAGAGAGGATTTTTGAGAGTCAACACTTTTATGAAAACTCTCCCAATTGTTTGGAGTGGATGCCCATATGGTATGGAGTCATATTATTAACCATAGCTATGTGGGTTGTCCTTACATGTGTGCCTTGTCTTTTTGGCCAATTATTTTAATGTATATTCATTAAAAGTTATATTTTAACAGGGACCTTATTTATGTGATTCCCAATTTTTCATCTTTTGGGGTTTTTACTGCCTTCAGTGACTCTATGTATGTATTCACATGTATGTATATCTTGTCAAAATTATATGGAATCTGGCAGGGAAAAAATTTGCCATGTTTCATCATCTGCCCTGCATCATCTGCTGTATGGAGCCACCATATGTCAATATGCGGAGTAAGTATATGGGACTAAATGTGCTTCTGTATGGGCTCTGTGCACACGATTTTTCCATGTGTGTGAGGTCTTATATAGCACCAACATATTCTGTAGAGTTTTACAATCACGCAATGATAGATTAGCTAAACAATTTGAAAATTATACATCAGGTGAATAGTAACACATGTGTTTTCCAAGAAGAAGAAAAGCCTGCAGTTCGTTTCAAAAGTTGTGCATTACTGAGCTGAATAACTAATATGAAATAATCATCAAGTCCAGCATGCTCCGTTTCACTCATCTGAAGCTTATTTCTATGCAGGAGGTTGTGCTTCACTAACTGAACAAGCAGTTATGGACAGCTTGCCAGATGAGCTTTCCACAAATACACAGGTCTTTCCTGAGTGGCTAAACTTCAGTCACAGTGCAGTGGAAATGATTGTCTTTCTACCGTGTTTCCCCGAAAGTAAGACAGTGTCTTACTTTCTTTTTATCCCCAAAAGCCAGACTATGTCTTACTTTCGGGGTATGTCTTATAATAAAAAAAAATCATTACTCACCTCCCCCGGCGTTCTGTCGCGCTCCGGCAGGATGTTGCTCGCTCCTCGTCCCCGGCGCAGCATTGCTTTCTGAATGCGGGGCTTGAAATCCCCGCCTCCAGAAAGCTAATACACACGCCGTCAGCCAGTTACAGCCATTCAATGACAGCATTGAATGGCTGTGATTGGCTGAAGGCGCACGTGGCTTCAGCCAATCACACTATTCAATGACATCATTGAATGGGTGTGATTGGCTGAAGCCACGTGCGCCTTCAGCCAATCACAGCCATTCAATGATGTCATTGAATAGTGTGATTGGCTGAAGCCACGTGCGCCTTCAGCCAATCACAGCCATTTTGTAACTGGCTGACGGCGTGTATTAGCTTTCTGGAGGCGGGGATTTCAAGCCCCCGCATTCAGAAAGCAATGCTGCGCCGGGGACGAGGAGCGAGCGACATCCTGCCGGAGCGCGACAGAACGCCGGGGGAGGTGAGTAATGATTTTTTTTTTTCTACGGTATGTCTTACTTTCGGGGTACGGCTTACATTGGCCGACCCCCTGACACCCCCGATACGGGGGTGTCTTACTATCGGGGAAACACGGTATGTTCCTAAATTACCACCTACTGCAAATGCATATAGGAAGAAGATATTTTCAGAGGAGGTATTTCTGCCCCAAAGATGGGTGACGGGGGGCATTCCCTGCATCTCAAAAATATAAGAATTACAGTGTCATTGATTTCAGAGTAAGAAGATTCTCAATAGCTCTTTTTCCACTTGTGTAGAACTTTTAGACCACTAGACATGCGTCTATGATGCAATTGAAGAGATTTCACCCAATTATCAGAGTTTGAGAGAGGTCACATTGTTAGAATGCGAGAAGCTGGGTGGTCATAATGATGAATTTTTGGGACTACTGGACATGTGAGGGCATTCAGAAAAGGCGACAAAACACCAGTAAAGAGGATGGTCTAATCATCTGGCTAGCATGAGCAGCTCCAACTGTTTTATTGTTTGCCATCCTGAGTCAAGTGGCACCATCGTTACAGGTCCTTCTGTCAGTCAGAACCATTTCCAGGTGCTCGGTTGAAGGACATTTGGTCTCATGGCTCCCATTACGTGCTTTTGACACTCACCCACTATTGCCTCCATTTGGAGTGGTGTCGTGAACGGCGAAACTGGACAGCACACAGCTTGGTATTTTTGTGCTGTTCAATGCGACTTGCGCCCAAATATCTCAGGATAGGTGATATGAATTTTATCGGTAGGGCTCTTACCACTGTAACCTGTGACGTCCGCCGGGCACACCTTGCACACAAGTATAAAACACCATGTAATGCGGGACAGTGAGCACCACTCCAGGTAGATGGAAAGAACCTGTCCCTACCAAACATAGAAATCAGGAGTCCCTGCCTGCAAGCAACGTTACTGTCCTGATAAGGACAGCCCCACTGCCTTCCTCTGGGCCCTGACTATAGGAACCCCTGGAGAGATGCACTGACACCGCAAAGCAAAACAACAGAAAGGATAAAGCAGTACTTATCTGTAATGGGAGCTATCACCCAGGCTAGAGGATCTCACCAGCTCCAACCTCTCCTCTATTGAGCTGAAATAAACAGCAAGGGGAAGAGGGCATGGTAGGAATATAAAACTCTCCACACCACCTGATAGGTAGATCAGCTATAGCAATCTCTGCACAATGTGCATTAACCCTTGCCCTTCATATTAACAGGGTGATGGGTCAGACCCTGTGTCGTGGCCACCATTCCACGATGCCGTCACGACTGACAAGCCACGACAGTACCCCCACCAATCTTATTTCTGTCAGCCTCACTGAAATAAACAGAACAGTCATCTCTCCATTCGGTCTGACGTCACTGTGGGTGGGAGAATCATCCCTGCAGTTACGAGAAGAGGAGGACAAGGTCCTCCATTCCTAGGGATGAAGGTTTTAGCAGTAAGAATGTGAAATTTTTGTGAGGCAGCATTTCATAAATAATGTGACACCCTGTGTATTTATTGCTTCTGGTTTTTTTTTGTATGTTGTGGTTGTTGTTGTTAACCATTTAGTCATTCACGACCTTTGGTGACCCTAAAGGCGAGCTCCCTCCATGTTTTTCGGTTTTGCACTGCTTCTTACAGTTGTGTGATATCCATGCTAGTATCAGCTTTGACAGTATCAGCTATCGTGTCCTTTGGCGGACAGGTCTTCTTTTGTCACATCTGTCCAAGCTTTATAGATTTTTTCTAGTGACTCTGCTCACATTACATAGCCAAAATCCATGAGTCTGAGTCTGGTCATCTTCCCCTTCAGTTATATATCGGGTCTTATACAATTCAGGACTTCTCTGTTTGTTGTTCTCACCATCCAGGGCATACGCAGCAGCTTTCACAGACATCACAGCTCAGACACATCAATCCTCCTTCTATCAGCTTTTTTTGCAGTCCAGCTTTCACATCCATACATGGCTATGGGCAAAACTGTGGTTTGCACTACCCTGAGTTTTGTTGCCATACCCATATCCCTACTTTTACAGATTTTGTCCATGTTTACCATTGCCCAAATGTTAGCCTACGTTTTATCTTTGGTATAGATTCTCCAGCCTGGTCAATTTTTGAACCAAGGAAAATGAAATCTCGCACTCATTCTATGGCCATATTTTGATTTGAATTTGGCCATTTTTTGCAGTTGTCTTCTTTAATTTTATGTAGAGGCCCATTTTTTCACTTTCAGTTATAATAATAATAATCTTTATTTATATAGCGCCAACATATTCTACAGCGCTTACAATACAGGGGAAATAACACAAGACAATGGTTACAGGAAGTAATCAATTAATGGAAACAGTAGGGGTGAGGGTCCTGCTCCAAGGAGTTTACATACTACAGATAATGGGGGAATACAGAAGGTAACGGGGCTGGAGATGTGCATGGTGTGGCGAGATGGAAAGTGAGGGATGCTATACACACAGACAATGGTCAGGCTGTATAGTGGCGTAAACGGTTATTACGGCTAGCCGGGATTGCAGTCTGTGGGACAGGGAGCATGTTATCAGGCGGAGTACTGAGGGGTTTGGTTTAAGGAATATGGTATGCCTCCCTGAAGATGTGCGTTTTTAGAGCACGCCTGAAGTTTAGTGTGTCAGCGATTGCCCGGATAGTTTTGGTAGCGTGTTCCAGAGGACTGGTGCTGCTCTTGAGAAGTCTTGAAGGTGGGAATGAGAGGTTCAAATTAAAGGGGCACTCAGTCTGATTTCATTAGCAGAGTGGAGGGCCCGGGCTGGCTGGTTGATTGACACAGCAATGTAGGGCAGGGTGGTGATGTGGAGCGCTTTGTGGATGAGGGTAGTAAATTTAAATTGTATTCTGTATTTGACGGCCAGCCAGTGCAGTGACTGGCACAGGGCAGAGGCGTCCGAGTAGCAGTTGGACAGGAAGATGAGCGTGGCTGCTGCATTCAGGATGGATTGGAGAGGGGAGAGTCTGGAGCAGGGGAGGCCTATTAGCAGAGAGTTATAATCTTAGATATCAGCTGCATCAGACCAGCCTCTGTTTCTGCAAACAGAGTTGTGTCATCCGCATAACGGAGATTGTTGATGTTTCTTCCACCTATTTTCACCCTGATTTCCAATTCATCTAGGTCCATTTTCCAGCATGATCACTACCACATATAGGTTAAAAAAGAAGTGTGAGAGTATGCAACCCCATCGGAAACCTTTGCCGATCCCAAACCAATCTGTGTCTCCATACTGTTTTCTCACAGTGGTTTCTTGATTGGTTTAAAGTGATTTAGCAGCTTGACTAGATGTGCCGATACGCCCAGCTCTTGTGGGGCCTGCCATAGCTTGTCATGGTCGACACAGTCAACGGACTTCATGTAGTCAATGAAGCGCATGTAGATATTCTTTTGGTAGTCGCAAGCTTTTTCCATGGTTCATCACAGGTTTGCAATATGGTCCCGGCTACCGCGCCCTCGCTGATATCCTGTCTGTGCATGAGGGAGTGCCGCTTCAACTACTGATCGCAGTCTTTCCTGGATCTTACTTGTTATTTTATATAGGCAGGGTTAAGTCACTGGGCTATTTATGCTGGACCTTTCTCGTGCACTATGACTAATATGATCAAAGGACGGAAGCTGATTGCCTCTTTTGATGCATCATATGAATATTGTGGTGTATTGCATATTTACTACTTCCTGTCTTCTGGCATTTTTAAGATATTTACTTGGTATTACTGAGCTACTTTTGGTTATATAGACCACATTGTGTGAGAATACGATATAAAACCTATTAGTGCCTCATTTCTAAGTATGGATTCTATTATGAAATTATTCTGACTGTGAAATATCTTTTAATAGTAATTGTATCATATCATATATAGTCATATTTTGAGAAATTGTTAAATACTATGTTTTAATTTACGTGCACTTGGCACTTTATAAATTGAGTATAAAACCTTGTTGAAGTGCATAAGATAGTTCTTTATGGCAAACAATTTTGATCTTATATCATAGTGGTCAGTGATGCTTACTTTTTGCCATAAGAACATCTGGGCATTATTTCCTGGTAACCAACTTAGTGTAATAGTTGCATTTGAGGTCTACGTGGGCAGACCGAGATGTGTAATAGACACATAATCCACGAGCTGCAGGCAGATTCCAGGGTCTTATTGGAAGAATAATACAGCAGATTCCCTCCGCTTCACAGCAGCCTCATTATTTGGTTGTGGGGCAGCAGTCCATGGCAAATGGAGTCCCCACCCCGACGGATGGACAATGGGCACACCAGAGATGGCACAGAGTCTCCCCTTTCTGGACGGGTGATCCGTATGTTAAAGTACAGTATAGGGCACAATAAGGTGATAATAGCAATTTTTAGATATACTATTATTAAAGGCTATGTTTAAGATTCTGAAGCATTTGGCTGGTGCTTTGCGATTTGTCTAATCTAATGGCTGCTATCTTGGTATAGATTCCCTCCTGGGATTATTACATGCTTAGGCTTCTTTCACATGAACGCATATCAGCCAACTGTTTTCACAGCCCGCTGATATGCGCTTTGATCTGATGCATTGGATTTCAATGCATCATATCACATGGGCGTATTTGTGAGACGTAAAAACGCCCAGCCAAGCCAATATAACGCCAGTTGTTTTTATGTCGGACCCAAAACATAGTCCTAGAACTATGTTCTGGCCCATGGCAGCGGCCGTAGGTGGGAGGGAGTTTAGCAGCGTGACTGCTAAACTCCCATGCTTTGTTCTCCTTCCCCCCTTGAAGGACAGGGGCAGAGCTAAGCGCTGAACCGCCCCACCTCCTCCCATTGATGGCTATGGCCAAGGGCCGGGACAAGGGCGGAGCTAAGTGCCAGCCCTTGTCCATAGCCATCAATGGGAGGAGGCGGGGTGGATCGGTGCCTAGCTCCCTCCCATTGCACAGAACGGGGGAAGAAGAGAGGTGAGCCTGCACGGGGAAGGGGAGGGGAAATGGGAGATGGCGCATTTGTCATATGAACGGGCGTACAAACGTCTGATTTGTGTGCCTGTTCACAAGTTTTTTTCGCCCTTAACGTAGCGTATATCGGCCGGCCATGAAAACGGATGGCAGATATCCGCTCGTGTGAAAGAAGCCTTAGGTGTAGCTAGTGAAATTGAACCCGATTATGAATTTACTTAACTGGTTGAATAAATACCTAAGGGGGCAATTTCTTTTTCACATAGAGCTAAGTATAGTCGAACAATAAATTAAATAATTTGAAAACAGTTTTTGTGGTTACTCGAGGTATCTTTGTCTAGTATCAAAAGTAGTTTAATGATCGGAAACATTGAGTTACAGCTATGCAAAAATAAAAGAAATTAAGATGGGTAAATAATTTTTCACAGGACTACACAACGATTATAACCAAACTGTGAGAATAGAGATTGTTAATATTCTAAAATCCATAAAACAGGTTTAAGTGGTTAAATACAACATAACATTAAGAATAATCATATTATTAACCTCCAGGAACATATCCTGGGTGCCTGCCACTAAGGGCTCTTTCACATGGCTGTTAGCGTTTTTACGTTCACCCGCCAGCGCCGTAACAATGCGTGAAAGGACGCACAAAGCTAACGTTTGTGCTCCTGTTCAGACGGCCCTGGCCCGGCGCATATACGCCAAGCCCGCAATGCCGTTGGACGGGGGTAGACAGTTTAGCTCTGCTAAGTGGTCTCCCCCTTCCCTCCCTCTCGATGACTCTCAGCAATGGGAGGTGGATTCCATCAGATGGTAGCGTGTATCGGATGGCCGTGAAAACGGCCGCCGATATACGCTCGTGTAAATAAGCCCTTAGGGTACTTTCACATGAGTTGACTTTTCATTTGAATGAGTAATTGATAGAGATGAGCGAACGTACTCGTCCGAGCTTGATACTCGTTCGAGTATTAGCGTGTTCGGGATGCTCGTTACTCGTAACGAGTACCACGCGATGTTCGGGTTACTTTCACTTTCATCTCTGAGACGTTAGCGCGCTTTTCTGGCCAATTGAAAGACAGGGAAGGCATTACAACTTCCCCCTGCGACGTTCAAGCCCTATACCACCCCCCTGCAGTGAGTGGCTGGGGAGATCAGGTGTCACCCGAGTATAAAAATCGGCCCCTCCCGCGGCTCGCCTCAGATGCGTTGTGAGATAGCTGAGGGACAGTGCTGTTGGTGCCGGAGCTGCTATAGGGAGAGTGTTAGGAGTTAGTGTAGGCTTCAAGAACCCCAACGGTCCTTCTTAGGGCCACATCTAACCGTGTGCAGTAGTGTGGAGGCTGCTTTTAGCAGTGTTGCACATTTTTTTTTTTTTGTATATCGGCCGTGCAGAGCATTGCGCCCTGCAGTAATAGTCCAGGGACAGAAGTGTGGAGGCAGGGAGAGCGTTAGGAGTTAGTGTAGGCTTCAAGAACCCCAACGGTCCTTCTTAGGGCCACATCTAAGCGTGTGCAGTAGTGTGGAGGCTGCTTTTAGCAGTGTTGCACATTTTTTTTTTTTTGTATGTCGGCCGTGCAGAGCATTGCGCCCTGCAGTAATACTCCAGGGACAGAATTGTGTAGGCAGGGACAGAAGACATATATTATAGATTGAATATACGCAGTGGTCCTTTTGAAAAAAATCTTGAAAAAAAATCTATTTGGCCTGCCTGTCACTGTGCTCAGTGTTCTGGGTCCGTGTCTGCTGGGGGTAGTAGTTCTCCAAATAAATACGCAGCCAGCTAAGTGTTACAGCAGGCTTGCGCCAAATTATTTCCTGACTCTGAAATCACCGGTCTGTTGCAGTTAATAACAGTGCAACACTGCAGTTCCGTGACACAGTTCAGGGACAGAATTGTGTAGGCAGGGACAGAAGACATATACTATTGATTGAATATACGCAGTGGTCCTTTTGAAAAAAATCTTGAAAAAAAATCTATTTGGCCTGCCTGTCACTGTGCTCAGTGTTCTGGGTCTCTGCTGGGGGTAGTAGTTCTCCAAATTCATACGCAGCCAGCTAAGTGTTACAGCAGGCTTGCGGCAAATTATTTCCTGGGGTTCCATAAACGAAGTCAGCCTCCAACCACAGGCCAATAAGCGGCACATTTAATTACAGCGTTCTGTTTCTGCACTACTGCTAATACACCATGCTGAGGGGTAGGGGTAGGCCTATAGGACGTGGACACGGGCGAGGACGCGGAGGCCCAAGTCAGGGTGTGGGCACAGGCCGAGCCAGTGCGGTGGCCAGGGGTAGAGGCAGGGCCAGACCGAATAATCCACCAACTGGTTCCCAAAGCGCCCCCTCGCGCCATGCCACCCTGCAGAGGTCAAGGTGCTCTACGGTGTGGCAGTTTTTCACAGAGACACCTGACGACCGACGAACAGTGGTGTGCAACCTTTGTCGCGCCAAGATCAGCTGCGGAGGCACCACCACCAGCATGCGCAGGCATATGATGGCCAAGCACCCCACAAGGTGGGACGATGCCCGTTCACCGCCTCCGGTTTGCACCACTGCCTCTCCCCCTGTGCCCCAACCTGCCACTGAGATCCAACCCCCCTCTGAGGACACAGGCAGTACCGTCTCCTGGCCTGCACCCACACCCTCACCTCCGCTGTCCTCGGCCCCATCCAGCAATGTCTCTCAGCGTAGCGTCCAGACGTCGCTAGCGCCACAGTTTGAGCGCAAGCGCAAGTACGACGCCACGCACCCGCACGCTCAAGCGTTAAACGTGCACATTGCAAAATTGATCAGCCTAGAGATGCTGCCGTATAGGCTTGTGGAAACGGAGGCTTTCAAAAGCATGATGGCGGCGGCGGCCCCGCGCTACTCGGTTCCCAGTCGCCACTACTTTTCCCGATGTGCCGTCCCAGCCCTGCACGACCACATCTCCCGCAACATTGTACACGCCCTCACCAACGCGGTTACTGCCAAGGTCCACTTAACAACAGACACGTGGACAAGCACAGGTGGGCAGGGCCACTATATCTCCCTGATGGCACATTGGGTGAATTTAGTGGAGGCTGGGACAGAGTCAGAGCCTGGGACCGCTCACGTCCTACCCACCCCCCGAATTGCGTGCCCCAGCTCGGTGGTGGTATCTGCGGGGGTGTATGCTTCCTCCACTAAACCCTCCTCCTCCTCCTCCTACGCAACCTCTGTCTCGCAATCAAGATGTGTCAGCAGCAGCAGCACGTCGCCAGCAGTCGGTGTCACGCAGCGTGGCAGCACAGCGGTGGGCAAGCGTCAGCAGGCCGTGCTGAAACTACTCAGCTTAGGAGAGAAGAGCCACACGGCCCACGAACTGCTGCAGGGTCTGACAGAGCAGACCGACCGCTGGCTTGCGCCGCTGAGCCTCCAATCGGGCATGGTCGTGTGTGACAACGGCCGTAACCTGGTGGCGGCTCTGCAGCTCGGCAGCCTCACGCACATGCCATGCTTGGCCCATGTCTTTAATTTGGTGGTTCAGCGCTTTCTGAAAAGCTACCCCCACTTGTCATACCTGCTCGGAAAGGTGCACCAGCTCTGCGCACATTTCCGCAAATCCCACACGCACGCTGCCACCCTGCGGACCCTGCAACATCGGTTTAATCTGCCAGTGCACCGACTGCTGTGCGACGTGCCCACACAGTGGAACTCTACGCTCCACAAGTTGGCCAGACTCTATGAGCAGCGTAGAGCTATAGTGGAATACCAACTCCAACTTGCGCGCCGCAGTGGGAGTCAGCCTCCTCAATTATTTACAGAAGAGTGGGCCTGGTTGGCAGCCATCTGCCAGGTCCTTGGAAAATTTGAGGAGTCTACCCAGATGGTGAGCAGGGATGCTGCAATCATTAGCGTCACCATTTCTCTGCTATGCCTCTTGAGAAGTTCCCTGCAAAGCATAAAGGCAGACGCTTTGGAATCAGAAACGGAGGCGGGGGAAGACAGTATGTCGCTGGATAGTCAGAGCAACCTCATGTCTATATCTCAGCGCGTTGAGGAGGAGGGGGAGGAGCATGAGGAGGAGGGGGAAGAGACAGCTTGGCCCACTGCTGAGGGTACAGATGCAGCTTGCCTGTCATCCTTTCAGCGTGTATGGCCCACAAGGCTCAGTCATATAATTTTTCTAAACAATTTTTATACGTTTCAATGCTCATTAAAGCGTTGAAACTTTCACCTCAACCAATTTTTATTTTAACTGGGCTGCCTCCAGGCCTAGTTACCAATTAAGCCACATTAACCAAAGCCATTAATGGGTTTCACCTGCCCTCTCGGTTGGGCATGGGCAATTTTTCTCAGGTACATTAGTACTGTTGGTACACCAATTTTTGTGGGCCCTCGCCTACAGTGTAATCCAATAAATTTTTGGCCCACCTGCATTACAGCTGACATAACATCAGCTGTGATGGGCACTGCAATGGGATATATTTATGTACCGCTGGTGGGTTCCAGGGAGCCACCCATGCTGTGGGTCCACAGGGAGTTGTAACTACATGTGTCCACTTCTAAAGAACCCCAGTCTGACTGGGGCATGCAGTGTGGGCCGAAGCCCACCTGCATTAAACATGACATTACTACCTCAGCTGTGATGGGCAATGCAATGGGATATTGTTATGTACCGCTGGTGGCTTCCTGGCACCCACCCATGCTGTGGGTCCACAGGGAGTTGTAAATGCATCTGTTTCCACTTCTAAAGAACCCCAGTCTGATTGGGGCATGCAGTGTGGGCCGAAGCCCACCTGCATTTCATCTGACGTTAGCTTTGCTGTCCAGGGCACTGCAATGGGATACATTTATGTACAGCGGCTGGGTTCCAGGGAGCCACCCATGCTGTGGGTGCACACGGAATTCCCATTGCGGAGTTGTACATGCCTGTGACTATTTATAAAAAAACGCGGTCTGACTGGGGCATGCAGACACCTTGACAGAATGAATAGTGTGTGGCACATAGGTTCCCCATTGCTATGCCCACGTGTGCAGCTCCAGATGGAGGTGGCACAGGATTGGATTGCTCATTGCTTCTGTACAGCATTGTGGACTATCGCCCCGCCCCTTTTAAAGAGGGTCGCTGCCTGGCCCTGCCAACCCTCTGCAGTGTGTGCCTGCGGTTCCTCCTCATGGCAGACGCACTTATAAATAGACATGAGTGTTGCGTGGCATGAGGGCAGCTGAAGGCTGCGCAGGGACACTTTGGTGTGCGCTGTGGACACTGGGTCGTGCAGGGGAGGTTGGGCAGCATGTAACCCAGGAGAAGTGGCAGCGGAGGGTCATGCAGGCAGTGATTGTGCTTTGTTGGAGGTAGTGTGGTGCTTAGCTAAGGTATGCATTGCTAATGAGGGCTTTTCAGAAGTAAAAGTTGTTGGGGGGGGGGCACTCTTGCCGCTATTGTGGCTTAATAGTGGGACCTGTGAACTTGAGATGCAGCCCAACATGTAGCCCCTCGCCTGCCCTATCCGTTGCTGTGTCGTTTCCATCACTTTCTTTAATTGCCCAGATTTTCACAAATGAAAACCTTAGCGAGCATCGGCGATATACAAAAATGCTCGGGTCGCCCATTGACTTCAATGGGGTTCGTTATTCGAAACGAACCCTCGAGCATCGCGAAAAGTTAGTCTCGAGTAACGAGCACCCGAGCATTTTGGTGCTCGCTCATCTCTAGTAATTGACGTTAGAGTTAGCTTGTCTGCTTGTGCACTGTATTTATACAGACAGATACATCATTGGTTCACTCAAACCAGAAATAGTTCAGAATTGTTGTCTGTCACATTAGCTGTATAAGTGAATGTGAAGTACTGGACGAGCGCTGTTTAAACTGAACAATAAGTGAACGAACCAATGATCATTTTCATTTTGGCATAAAATGAATGACCAGTGAAGCAAACGATTATCGTTCAACGCTCTGGCGTTGGCACGCATTTAGGCTTCCTTCACATGAACGTACTTGCGAGACATTAACATGTGTTAAAAATTCGTACATATAACGAAGAAGCTTCCCTTAGGCTTTTTATTGTCATTCCGAGCATTTTTTTCGATCGTTGCTTGCCTTCGCTTCAGCGTGTTTTTTTTCCACCTGCGGCTGCAGGGCCTGGTGTAAATGGCTTTAAAAACATATATAATGATCTGGAATTGAGCTTGTTAAAAATTCATTTAAGCGAATATATGTTCTATATGGGTGAACGTATATACGCATATGCTCATCTTAATAAGCCCTGTATCATTATCGTTCACTTTCGCTTGTTTGAACAATTGATTTGAATAATAATCATTTGGGCTAAAAGCACCTTTAGCATGATGCCTCAATATTTTGGCACTTTGCAGAGGAATAATATTCTGTTTAGTAGCTTACATGGCAGACTGCGGATTCTGAAAAAACTAATGGACTACTTACACTATTGCCATTAACATGCAGTGTTTGCTCTAAATGCCCTTTTTAATTGTTTCCAGACAAAAGAATGTATGACTGTTCTGAGGTTTTAATAATACTATTACACTGATTGCCTTCACAAGTTCCTTATTTCTTTTTCTCTGTTGTGATGTTTTAGGCTGAAAAATGTTGTGGCCAGATGTTACTTTAAACTCTAGAATGAAATATGAAATGCACTACATACAAAACATTTTGGTTTTTGGTGTTTGTGAGGTTTTTTTGACAACCATGCTCTGGGTTTGTCATGTTTCCCATTGGGTTCTCCATAGGACTTGAAAGCCACCAGAAAAAAACGCATGTTTAAATTTACGAAATAAAACATGCCACCAAAACAACTTGAGATGCGTGGTGTATTTAACAAGTAGAAAAACAAATATGTGCAGACTATGTTGTCTGTATTCACCCCTAACCCAATCTTGGGTGGAGGTGAGTGGCTGCACATTATTCGGCACATGAACATTTAGCTCTTCCATATTGCAATCTGGCTTTCTGCATGCTACTAGGGGATATGGTGATTCGGCCTGCCACACAGTTTATCAGGTGATGCATATTTGGCCCCCTTTTCTGTGAGTTATGTCTATGTACATTTTTTCTCTAACCTCTGTGATTTTAATTTAGTTAATAGGGAGACAGCGTGGGTTCTGACGGACGCGTGGTGGCCTTGCCGCAGCCCGTCAGCTTATGTGGTTAATTGTATTGGCGAAAAAACAAACTAGCACCCCCATTCATCACAGTTTTTTTGCATGCAGTGTCCTATAGATGCTGGGGGACCCCAAAGTGTCATACCAGTGTGGTGCACTGTGGTAATACTGTACAAGGCAATCCACTGCTTTGCTAGTAGGGGCTGAATTCCTGTATGCTGTAGCGCACTTATCTATGTCTGATATCCTTGGAATTGGTTCATATGTGCAGATTATGCCTGTCAGCAGTCACCCCTCCCCCAATCTGGGTTGAGTTGGGTGGTTGCATATTAGTCTGCACTGAACATTTCCATATTCCAATATGGCTTTCTGCCCTGCAGTTTATCAGGTGATGCCTATTTCGCATCTTTTTCTGTGAGTTGTGTGTATTTAAAAGTGCTGAAAAAATATCCACCCTTTTACTACTATGCATACATTCTCAGTTTTATTACTTCAACTCACTAATCAGTCTTTTCTTCAATAAACTCCTTCCTCTCCAACCTATCCTGAATGCAACAGCCTGACTCATCTTCTTGTCTAACTGCTACACTGATGCTAATCATTGCACTAGCTGAGAGGGCAGGAGTTTAGCTCATTAGCTACCGCACCATCCCTTTGCCGACAGCCAGCAAGGGGCGGAGAGGGCGAGGTAAGAGGGAGGGAGTTTAGCAGAGTTAAATTCTCTCCCCCCACCCAACGGTATCCCGGAATGTGGCATATATGCGCCGCAGCCCTGGACGTCTGCATGGGCAAAGAAGCAGGAGATGCAATTTTCAACCGCGCTGGTGGATGAAAATCGCAGCACCCATGTGAAGGAGTTTTGATTCTGGCTATCAGGTTCAGTCTGGCAATTGTCAAGAAATCGCTAACACTTGTGTAATAGCAGCCTCAGGCTTCTTTCAGACGAGCACATATTGGCTAGCCGTTTTTACAGCCGGCCGATATACGCTATGTTGTAAGTGAAAGATTGGGTGAACGGGCACACAAATCAAACGCCGACCTCACCAGGCCATCTCCCATTTCCCTCCTCATTGCAGGCTTACCTGTCTTCCTCCCCTTTCGTTCTGTGCAATGGGAGGGGGCTGGATGGGGGCGGAGCCAAGTGCCGGTCTGCCCTCGCCTCCTCCCATTGATGGCTATGGACAAGGGGAGGTAAGAGGGCGGGCACTTAGCTCTATCCTCTATCCCACCCCTTGTCCATAGCATCAATGGGAGGAGGCGGGGTGGACTGGCGCTTGGCTCCACCCCTATCCCGCCCCCTCCCATTGCACAAAATGAAAGGGGAGGAAGACAGGTAAGCCTGCACGGGTGGGGGGAGAACAGAGGGAGGGAGTTTAGCAGCCACGCTGCTAAACTCCCTCCCATCTATGGCCGTTGCCATGGGCTCGAGCCCATGCAGCAGCCGACGTATTCCGGCCAAAACATAGTTCCAGAACTATGTTTTGGCTCCGACGTTAAAACGCCCCACGCTATATTGGCTTGGCCGGGTGTTTTTACGTCTCACCAATATGTCCATGTGATCTGATGCATTGGAATCCAATGCATTAGATCACAGTGCATATCGTCCGGCCGTGAAAACGCCGTCCGATATGTGCTCATGTGAAAGAAGCCTTAGGGAAAGTGCCACAGCTCTCAATAAGGAGCCAAAGGAGTCATTTCTTTATTTCAGAGAATAGAGGAAGTGCTAAACAATCTAGCTTTATTCATCATGGAATAGTGCACTTTGGGACGCTTAAGGGCCTTGTAGGTGGAACGATTATCATTCAAAAAATCGTTCAAACGTGTGAAAGTGAATAATAATCGTTCAGTCTAAATGCAGCCAAAGACCGAACGATGAGTGATAATCTTTCGGTTCACTTTTTGTTCGTCGTTCTTTTTATGCAGGCATAAAAATCATCATTGACTTGTTCACTTATCATTCAGTTTCATTTCCACTGTTAGGATTTTTATAGTATTAATCTGAGAGAAAAGATAGGACTTGCCCTATCTTTCTTGCATGTAGTTTGTGTGAGAAAGATAGGGATTAGAGATGAGCGAGCGTACTCGTCCGAGCTTGATGCTCGTTCGAGCATTAGGGTACTCGAGATGCTCGTTACTCGAGACGAGCACCACGCCGTGTTCAAGTCACTTCCATTTTCTTCCCAGAAAAGTTTGTGCCGTTTTCTGGCCAATAGAAACACAGGGAAGGCATTACAACTTCCTACTGTGAAGTTCCAGCCCTATCCCACCCCCCTGCAGTGAGTGGCTGGGGAGATCAGGTGACACCTGAGTATATAAACTGGGGCCGGCCGCGGCTCGCCACAGATGCACGCTGAGGGACATTAGGGAAAGTGCCGTCCTACTGTAGCTGCTATAGGGAGAGTGTTAGGCTGTTATCTTCGTCTTCAAGAACCCCAACGGTCCTTCTTAGGGCCACATCTGACCGTGTGCAGTACTGTTGAGGCTGCTTTTAGCAGTTTTGCACATTTTTTTTTTTGTATATCGGGCGTGCAGACCATAGCATTCTCAGTCTGCAGTCATTTTACTGAGTATAGGGGCAGTACTGGTGAGGCAGGGACAGTGGTACAGGGAAAGAGATATACTGGCTATATAGGCAGTGGGCTTTTTCAAAAAAATTGGAAAAAAAAATCTTTGGGCTGCCTGTGACCGTGTTCAGCTTACTGCATGTCTGCTGGGGGTAGTAGTTGCTCACTATTACCCAGCTAGGTGTTACTGCAGCCTTGCGCTTAATGTTTTCTGGCTGCACTGTGCTTTCAATAACCACAGTCATCCTCCAACAGGGAAATCCATATACAGGCTATATAAGCAGTGGGCTTTTTCCCAAAAATTGGAAAAAAATACTATATTTGGGCTGCCTGTGACCGTCTTCAGTTTACTGCGTGTCTGCTGGGGGTAGTAGTCGCTCATTATTACCCAGCCAAGCCTGTGACCGTGTACAGTTTACTGCGTGTCTGCTGGGGGTAGTAGTCGCTCATTATTACCCAGCTAAGCGTTACAGCAGGCTTGCGCAGAATTGTTTCCTCCGGTTCCTCCTCATCACAGAGGCAATTATAAATTGACATGAGGGTGGTGTGGCTATGAAGTGAGCGTGTGGCATGGGGGCAGCTGAAGGGAGCGCAGTGACACTTTTGTGTGTGCAGCAGACGCTGGGTCGTGTGGGGCGGTTGGGCAGCGTGTTACACAGGAGAAGTGGCAGCGGAGTGTCATGCAGGCAGTGATTGTGCTTTGTCGGAGGTGGTGTGGTGCTTAGCTAAGGTATACATTGCTAATGAGGGTTTTTCAGAAGTAAAAATTGTTGGGGGGGGGGCACTCTTGCCACTATTGTGGCTTAATAGTGGGACCTGGGAACTTGAGATGCAGCCCAACATGTAGCCCCTCGCCTGCCCTATCCGTTTCTGTGTCGTTCCCATCACTTTCTTGAATTTCCCAGATTTTCACAAATGAAAACCTTAGCGGAGCATAGGTCCCATACAAAAATGCTCGGGTCGCCCATTGACTTCAATGGGGTTCGTTACTCGAAACGAACCCTCGAGCATCGCGGGAAGTTCGACTCGAGTAAAGAGCACCTGAGCATTTTGGTGCTCGCTCATCTCTAATAGGGATGTCTTCCCACTTTTCTTTCCAAACTCGCGCAATAGCAGAGAGTTGAATAGTCAAAAATAAGCCTGAGTCATGCACTAAAACACTCTGTAGTGGCAAGCATATTAGCACATGCCTCCGTGTGTTTTTGCCCTAAACTAGTAGGATTTGGGAGACAGAAGAATGACAAAAAGACTGCAGATCAGAGTACGCAGAGTTTATATAGCCTGTTACAATAGAAATATAAACAGTATGCCTGCGTAGACACAAAATGATAACAGGATATTGCAAAGTTGCTTCTTTCTTCATTTTAACTGTTTTTAGATTGCAAAAAATGCCTACAAAAATGAACTTTCCCTTTAACCCCTTAATGACGCGGCCCCTTTTTCTTTTTCCATTTTCGTTTTTTCCTCCCCCCTTCAAAAAAATCGTAACTCCTTTATTTATCCATCGACGTCGCTGTATGAGGGCTTGTTTTTTGCGGGACGAGTTGCATTTTTCAATGGTGCTATTTAAAGTACCATATAATGTACTGAAAAACTTCTAAGTGGAGTAAAATAAAAAAAACCCCGACATTTCGCCATCTTTCAATGCGTCTTGTTTCTACGGCGCACAAACTGCAACAAAAGCGACATGATAGCTTTATTCTGTGTGTCGGTACAATTACTACCATACCAAACTTGTATAGTTTTTTTTTACTGTACTGCTTTTTTTTTTTCAAAGACATTTAATTTTTTTCAATTATTTTCTGCGGTCATTTTGTGTGCGCAATAACTTTTTTACTTTTCCGTCGACGTAGTTGAACAAGAACTTTTTTTGCAGGATGTCCTGTAGTTTCTGATAGTACCAATTTGGAATAAATACGACTTTTTGATCGCTTTTTATTGCATTTTTTCTGGGAGACAGGGTAATTAAAAAAGTGCATTTCTGGCGTTCTTTTTTTTTTTTCGGAGACGTTCACCGTGCGGAAAAAATAATGCATTACTTTGATAGATCGGACTTTTACAGATGCGGAAATACCAAATACATATTTTTATTTTATGATTTAGATTTTTTAATAATAGATATGGCAAAAGGGGGGTGATTTAAACTTTTATAACTTTTTTTTTTTACAATTATTGATTTTTTTTCTTACTTTACTTTAAAGTCCCTCTGGGGGACTACAATAAGCGATGCTTTGATCGCTCCTGCAGTATGACGTAATGCTATAGCATTACGTCATACTGCCATTTAACAGGCAGTCTATCAAGCCACCCCACGGGGATGGCTTGATAGACAGTCTGGTAAGGCAGCCCTGGGGCTTTTCAGAAGACCCCCTGCAGCCATGACACCTGCACGGCTTCCCCGATCTCACCGGGGGATTTAAATGCCGCTGTCAGAACTGACAGCGGCATTAAAGTGGTTAATAGCCACAAACGGCCGATCGCGGCAATTGCCCGCGGGTGTCAGCTGTACTAAACAGCTGACGCTCGCACTCTTCATACATAGCCCGCCGCTCCATGATGTACCTATACGTCATGGAGCGGGAAGGGATTAAATACTAAATCAGAATACAGTAAAAGTAAATGGTTGATCTTGTTACATACATATTACATCTGAGGTACAAGACCATGTCTAGATGTGCACAGACTAAATGTGTCCAACTGATGCAATTCATCTTTTCTAATACTAGCCATTTCCGAGAACAAGTAGAGGTTTAATGCTTCATTCATTGAAGTGATAACATTGCCTCTGAGGTTTGGTCTTTGTGTGAATTGCTGCCATGATATGAATGCCTTTATATGTTGCTCTGGAGGTGAATATTTAACTCTCGAGAACTCTGTTCTAACTTCTCTTTACTTCAGATAGTCTGTTCTGCAAACTTTTTTTTTTTACCGTGGTAAATTTGAATTCCTGGCATGATGCTGCTCCCTGCACATAACCTCTGTTCTCTTGTACCTTAACACCCACAAAGACTTTAAAGACCACAGAAGATTGAGCTTCCCCAGCATCCATTCTTCTACCTGTCTACCAGGTTAGTTGAGATTTCTTCTTCTAACCACTCTATACACATGCACTCCCCAAACCCTCATTCCCCTATGAAACGCACACATTTCTACCCTGGTAGCGGCAGTAAGATTTTGACTGCAAGGAGCAATTAAAAATTAAAATTTGTCTCACTGGCGTGCAGAGAAGAGGCAGCCAGTTACCATAGCAACGGGGAGATTCAGGAAAAAGGGAGAGAGGAAGAGAGAGCTAGGAGGAGAGAAACTGGAAGGTTGTGTGTGAGAAGGAACTCCTCCTAGCCTCAAACTACTGGAACTTAATCTACTTGTCTCACTACAGTGAGGTGGTCTTAGCTTTTCTTTGTCCTCACATCATTCTTCTGCTTTATCTCTAATATAATCCCCTAAGAGTTTACATAAGTGCCCCTTTGTTTCCCTCAATAGCAGTCAATTACAGTTGGAGCAGAGCTAAATTTGTCATTTAACTCTTTGGGACTCCTGTATAACCCTTGTGCATCCTGGTAAATTTAGACAAATGCAAGTGTGCCTGCAATGCTAGGTGAAGCTATAGACAATACGGTGATCTAGGAAGCATTTGTGTCAGTGCAGCTACACATAACAATTTCAAATTGGTTACATTACTAGATTTCCGTAATCACATACACAAATCCTATCACTCTATATACCTTCCAATCACATATTATATTTTCATACAGACATTTGCTGCATTTCAGTGTACTATCCTAGCCGTATAGAATTGTTCACTACAGAAGCGCTATATTCTCTTTTTGTATATCTACATGGTATAACTTTTCCTTTCGAACCCTTTAATTTATTATATCAGTCCATGCACCCTATAGCTCACCGTATCTCCATATACTGTAGCTGCTCTTCTTTATCTAGATAGCGTCTCACCATAACTTGTTGTATCTCCTAATATCACCATTCAATAGAACTTCTAATACTCTACACCTTTCTACTTGCCCTCTTAAAAGTGTTTTTTTTTCAGGGAGAATACTATTGATGACCTATCCTCACGATCGGTCATCAATATTTGATTGAGCGGGGTTCATAATTCGGGACCCTGACCAATCAGCTGATTATGCCTCCGCTGACAGTGCCGCAAATATGCAGCGGTCGGAGCAGAGGTCCCTGCTCCGACCTCTGAAGTGGCCAGTGCTTGTAACTGCAGGTGCAGCTCTCAATGAAATCAATGAGAGCCATGTCTTCAGTTGTAAGCACCAGACACTTCATAGAAAACACATCTGGACCTCATTAGGCTAATTAGCTTGAACTGTACTTGTGTGTGCAAAAAATAGAGTACTATGCGCTGATATGCACGCAAATCTACCTCCTCAATTACAGTCATCTAAAGCCACCCTCATACATAGGGACCACACACCTAATGAAATCTCCTTCCACCAATTTACAACCAACTCCAAGGACTCCTCCCCCTGCCACCACGAGCAAGCCTTTGACCCCTCAAGCTTGCCAAGCATCCCAACACCACAAATCCCATTCAATTCATTCTTAGATCACTAACGCCCAAATATCAATACGAACTGCACTTGAATGTACCCCATAATTCAGCCAGTAGTTCCCATGCCCCAAGTCCAAATCCAAATGCCACGTGCTAATTCCCCCATTCTGAACAACAAACGCAGAGATGGGCCTATTTGATTTAACACAAGCCTTGTTCAGTTTTTTCATGGAGCGGGAGTTATGCCAGGTTTTTCTCTGGATTACCTTGGACCAACTCATGATCAGTCCAGGGTGCTAAGAACAGAGGCTCAGGAAGTCATAGCGAATGTCTTTTATCAGCTCAAATTATTACCCCCGACATGTAGGACTTGACAAGCTGGGCAGAATAATCCATCCTCGGCATTACTCGGTTTCAGACCATACCTCTGAATCTCCAGCCACCTGCTGACCGCGACATTCCTGTCAAAGCTGAGCTGCCTTCTGTTAGAACGAACCTTTGTGCACTCCGCCCCCCAGTATACAAACGAATGACCGAACATCCACACTGATGCAGGCCCTGCGACCTATGGCACAAAAAGAAAAATGTTTGGGGGTGCAGGACAACTTTAGTTTACTCCTTTTTAAAGTATTGTATAGATATGTAAACAAACAGACTACTCAGAATTGAATTCCCACCTGTTAAATTACTTCCAGTAATTTGGGACAAGTAAAGGATATATAGAACTGGAACTCCCAAAATTACCACTGCCACTAGTATAGGAAAGAGCTCTAAGAATATCAAGTTCCTAATGAGTCCATCCACCACCCACGAGTCTAGCGAGCTTTCGACACACCATTGACCACCACTAAAAGCCACGAACCTGGTACTGCCGGTCACATCTGTAAAAAGATTAACATCAAAATTGTCAAAAACCTTGGCCATAATTGGAGATTTACTGTTGTACTGGTCCAAAAATCCCTCCCAAGCTGCCACATCTTCTGTATGCTCCTAGCACATAATGATGGGGAGCCATCACTCTAGTTGTTGCCCCCACCAATCTCCGACAGAAAACTCTTCCTACATGCATGATCCTGCAGGTTAAGTTAAGTTCCTTTAACAATGACTGCAGGTCCTGGCTGACCTCTTGATGCAAGGAACTCAATTTATCGGCTGGCAATCAAAATTCCAGACTGTCAGTATCTAACATTATACCAAGCAAATTGAGGCACATTGACGGCCTCTTTGTCTTCTCTTGTGTAAGGGGAACCCCACTAAATTGTTTTAGAAGTGTCAGACACATTGGCGAGCTAGCTATGCCAATGCATAAAAAGTATCGAAGTAATGAATAAGGGAATCGACACCTGCTACGTTGCGCACTCTCCACTCCAAAAACTAGCTAAATGCCTCAAAATAATCACAAAACAACCCAATAGCAAGCACCAATTGACAAATAGAAGCTATCCCAATAACACCCAAGTAGCAAAATACTCTCTGGGTGCACCAGGAGAAGCCTGAAAGCCACCTTAATTTCCGTCCTCGCCAGTAAAGACCCTTTTTCATACCACCGCTTCAAATGATGTATACATTATGGAGCACAACTCGGGTCTATTCCATCATTAACCAACGAACCCCTGGGGGTCCCTTTAGCCAATGTTAAGTTCCCCAATTTTTTCTTTTCCTTCTGAAACGAATAGGCAGCTCCGTGGAATGTGCCATTGCAGTGGAAGCAGACATGCTTTAATTTACAGCTGTCCCAAACTTGCACTGCTCCTTATTAAATTGCCAACATATCCCAGGATTCTGATTCCTGAACTGCCCTACCTGCCTGGGAAATCCATGTTTCCAGAGGTCCCAGTTAAACCGACTCCTCCATGAAAGGACTGCCCATAACGAGAAGATGCCATAACTCATAACTGGAGGCCAATGTCTTAATGATCCCAACAAATAGTTGGATGGACTGCCTTCCTTTGTTGGAACTGCTCATCATAGCTGAGCCATCTTTGTCCCCTATATGTCTGCTGAGCCTCTCCTGTGCATTTTTCCAGCATTTTGGCTGCGTTTTCAGCAGCCAAGGAAGCTGAGAAAAATGCAATACTCACTTAGCAGAAAAAGTACCAAGCAATGATCCAGTGACTTTTCACCTATGATGCTAGCCAAGATGGCAAACAACTGTAGCCAGTTAGTTTGCAAGATCAAATGCCAACACCGCTTCTCTTTCTCCTTTTTTTTAAATCTTGCCCCTCTTCCCTTTGTCCAAACTGAATTTTTCAAAAGTGAGGAGAAGGAAACTCTGTATGTACTCATCCTGCCTAATTTTCTCTTTTACCCCTTTTTTTAGGTTTGCACCTAAGGGGCCCTCAAAGCAAACATAGACTTCCCCTTTTGCTTTATCATACAAATGAATACTGATCCCTTCTTTTTTTTGTCTGAATTGCTACCACCATACCAGGTTGCCTTGCCTCTATCGACAAAGAAGGACCTAACTCACCCACGCAGATACTGGAATTGGGCTTCCTGATACTCATGTCTCGCGTTCACAATGCTCAAGTAATTCTCTGACGTTCCACTCCAATTCCCGCAAACCATATCTCTCTGACCCCCCCCCCCCCCACCACCACCTTCATTTCCATGATCCCCACATAAAACCTGACTTAACCTGCTCCCTCACAAATAACTCTGGACAAATGAGGAACACAGACAAAACATGTCATACTCACCAGGCTGTGCAGGAGCTGTGATCCCACTATGTAGAGAATCCAGGGGAGATTCGCCGATGGTTGTATTTACGCTGGCTAATCCTGCCACAGCTTTGACATCCTGGGGGGTAGAACCTACCTTCACCCTTCCAGGTGTCCTTATTGAGGAAGCCAATCACATGCCATGGGCCATGTCATGTCAATGAATGGCTGTGAATGGTGCATTGAGTGCTGGCTCTGATTGGCTGAGCAATCTCTTGCGGGTTTCCAATCCGCGTTACCAGCAAGAGATGTTCTGTCAGTTCTGACAACTGCACGGAAGCCTGCAGGAACGCCAAAGAGCAGCAGATGGGACCCGCACAGTGCCTGCTAAGTGAGTATTGTTTTTTTTTTCAGCTTCCTTGGCCAAAATGCTGAAAAAAAAGCATGCCAACACTGCTGAAACCACAGTAAACGCAGCTTTTTTGCATACACCTGTGTGAGGGAGGCCTTACTGTGTTCACCCTTTGCCTTCAAAACAGCATCAGTTCTTTTAGCTAACCTTGCACACTGTTTTGAAGGAACTCAGCAGGGAGGTTTTTCCAAAAACCTTGGAGAGCTAAGCACAGATCTTCTGTGTATGTATTCTTGCTCAAATCCTTCTGTCTCTCCATGTAATCCCAGACAGACTCGATGTTGAAATCAGGGTTCTGTGGGGGCACGGATGTGTGGTCCATATCATCACTTCCAGGACTCCTTGTTTTTTTTTACGCTAAAGATCGTTGGTAATGACATTTTAGTCAGACAACTTCTATTTTTTGTTATAAGTCTTACATTGCAGCATTTTTAACACACCCATCTAAAACCTTTCCACAATACTGTATCTTTTTTTCCTGAAAACTTTTCATTCTAAACCTTTTCTTATAAATATATAATGGTAAGCCATTATTAAACTAATGGTTTATGTATAACCAAAAGACCACCCCCGATTCAAGGGTGGATGCAGGGTTTTTATTTTAGGGAGGTGGAAAGTTATGACCAGATCTTTTTAATTATGTCAGTCTTGATAAAGAAGTCTCCACCCATCTTAAATGTTATAAGTAAAGAAAAGTTAAAGAGTCTTAAAGGAAGGAATTTGGGTGGGAATGGTCTCTATGGGAAATCTGGGGCAGTTCAGTGATGAACTGCAGAACTAAGCTCCGATGTAAAAAAAAAGCCTTTATTCAAACTTCATAGGTTGCATTAAAATGGTTCAGCCCAAGCAACATTCCAATGCATTTCGAATGCACCCACTGTTCTTACTCCTAGCATAATATCACTGATTACTTTCCTAAGAGAAAGTATTTTGGGACATTATGCCATGATGCCATGAGTAACAGTACTGGGTGCACTCGAAACATGCTGGTGTGTCGCTTGGGCTGAACCTGTGACATTTTAATGGAGCCTATGCAGTTTGAAGGTTTTTTTTATTTTACCTCATTCCTTGGAGCTGGATGCTTGTTCTACAGATGTTGTTGGGTTTAACAAGAGACTGAATATTTTCATGTCAAGAGGATCTGAAATAGCCAATTGCATTGTCATTGAGCAGTAAAGCTCTGTTCACATAGCTGATAGAGGCTCCATTTGAAACCCCTGTTGCAGATCCGGCACAAAATCCCAGGCACAGCACGCTGTGCTATTTTGTCTAGTAAAATGCCAGACAACATGATGAAAACGCAGCAGACCCCATTATAGTCAATGGGAATGTAGTGGCCCAGAAGGTCCTCCAGAATAGCCACATATTTATAGTCCTGTCACACTTTTCTATGTGCTTCCTGAAGACATAGAAAGTGCCATACATTGGAGAAACCCTGTTTCCTCTCCCTTCTCAAGCCTAAAGCTTGACAACAGCTGGCTGCTTATTGGCTGTAGGTCATACCCTCACTGATTGGTAGAGGGGGATGGTGAGAGTTCAGAGCAGGAAACTCCAGTATGAGCCAGTATGCTGAGGGGGAGGAGTAGAGAAAGTGTGGGAACAAGACAAGAGGAGTAGAGAAAGTGCGGGAACAAGACAGTCAATACTCAGTCTGCGTAGAGAGTTGTCGGAGGAGGTTGTGCAGGAGGAGGTCTGCAAGGTGAGCAGCTACAATACGCTATTCTACACGGAAGTCAGGATTCACCAGCTCCCTAGTCTGCTAGCAGTGAGGAGGAGAGAAGCTGGGACCCGTTCTACTAAAACAATGAGCTACAAAATCCTGTGAAGTCAAAGCCAGGGATAGTTAAGAGGCCCATCTTAATCTCAGCTCTAGTAACTGCCAAATCAACTTCCAGTAAGCTCAAAAGATAACTAGGCCTGTGGGAATTTCTACTGTGTAACCTCTAGATACAAATAGAGAGAGCATTGAAGAGAAAACTGTTTCATCTAAATTCAACTGTATTGCAAAGTGTTGTACTACTGCATAACTATTTGCTCTGCCAAGCTTCCAAAAGACAGACGTTCTTTTTGTTGTACTGCAAATTCAAGCTTAAGTAAAACTGTGCACTTCCAGCTTACTAAATCAAAAGCTACCAGAGCTTGTGTCAAATTATTTCTGCCATTTACCCTTGAAGTCCTGGATGAAGTGCTGGTGTCACGTGACAAACCACCGTTCATCATAAGAGTAGATCTATATATCTTTCGTGCCACTTTGCGGTGACTGAGTAGGGCACCTTTGCCACCATTGTCGGGAGAGATTGCAGAGCTTCTCGTGACATCCATCTTGCAATCCCCGTGGTCTCCCCCACTTTGGTGCATTTTGCTCAGACGCTGCAGGAACTGTCAGGTGCCATATGTGCCTGTCTAGTGGGAAATCCATGCCTAGAGTTTTTTGTTCCTATGACAGAACAGAAAAACTGCATGATCCAATGCAGATGTGAACAAAATTAAGCCAGCTTTCCCACTGTAAACCAGCTTTGCCACTATGCACTGAGATTGCACTGATGCATGTAGTGAAAAAGCTAAGTTATAGCAGGTCAGTCCCCCGCCATTGATGTACTTTATGTTGTTACTTGTACTTATAATGTAAATCATGGCCTCTCAGTATCCGCTGCTGAACACTGGGACCCTGGGAAACAGGGCTGCAGAGGTGTGCTCAGCTATAACCCAGCTTTTCCATTGTTCAGAAGTAGAGACTGAATGTGGCTGTGACTTACGTTATATAAATAAAGATGCTCTACCTCCTGAGCAGGTGGCCCTCGGGACTCTGATGAGAAGAGAACAGTCAATGGGGCTATTATGTGAGTGACTACCTGATTCTGGAGGAGCCTAACTGAGCAGCTTGGCAGGCTGGGTAGTGAGTAGTATACACTATTTACAGATGACTCTTCATAGGCAAAGGGGGACTGAATATCAGTGCGGTTAGAATATGTCAGGAGGGGTCCAGACATTATCCTGGCTGTTGTAGCTAGAGACTCATGGGCCCAGTTGCAAAATATCAACTTGGAGACTGAAGGCAACATATCTATAAGACAACCTTTATAGCACATCAGGCTTAAATATAGCAGATCAGTTCTAGTAAACCTCTAAATAAGTGGTTCCCAAACATGTTCAGCCATAGAGCTCTTTTTGAAGCAAAAGTTTCTTGTGGAGCCCCACGGAGGGTGTGGTTGTTTGGGGGGGGGGGGGGGGGGTAGGTTCATTGCTTATCACAACGTATGATTTTTACCTCCATCGTTATAAAAAGGACAGGGCCATTAAGAAAAAAAAGCAAAACAACAGGGAAGAACGCTGGAGCACTGGGTGGGCTATTGATATACATTATATTTAAAATTATTATATTTAGAATTAAATCCTGCACCACATGTCAATATCTGCATGTATTTTGTGCAGATTTTTTTCACAGTGTGTGGATGAGATTTTCACAGCAACTGTAAATTCCACAGCAATGTCACCCCATGTAGTAATAGTGACCCCCTATATTGGTGTTCCCAGTAGTAATGGCATCCCCTATATTGGCCCTGGTAGTAAAAGCGTCCCCTATATTGACCCCAGTAGTAATATCATTCCCTATATTGGCCCCAGTAGTAATAGTGACCCCTATTGAGGGAAGAAAGCAGACAGACCCCATTAAAGTCAATGGGGTCTGCCTCAGTATACTGAGGAGAATCTACCTCACCTGTATGTGTATATACTGAAGAGAATCTACCTTAGCTCTAGGGGAATATACTGAGGAGAATCTACCTCACATCTATGTGTATGTACAGAAGGGAATCTAACACTCCTATATGTGTATATACTGAGGAGAATATACCTCACTTCTATGTATATACTGAGGAGAATATACCTCACCTCTGTGTATATACTGAGGAAAATATAACTGACCTCTGTGTGTATATACTGAAGAGAATCTATCTCACGTCTATGTGTATATACTGAAGAGAATCTACCTTACCTCTATGTGTATATACTGACGATAACATAACTGACCTCTGTGTGTATATACTGAAGAGAATCTACCTCACCTTTATGTGTATATATTGAGGAGATTCTAACTGACCTCTGTGTGTATATATTAACGAGAATCTAAATTACCTATATGTGTATATACTGAGGAGAATCTAACTGACCTCTGTGTGTATATTGTGAGGAGAATCTAAATGACCTCTATGTGTATATACTGAGAAGAATCTAACTGACCTCTATGTGTATATACTGAGGAGAATCTACCTCATCCCTGTGTGTATACTGAGGAGAATCTACCTCACCTCTATGTGTATATACTGAGGAAAATATAACTTACCACTGTGTGCATATACTGAAAGGCTGGGATGGAGCATGCCTTTAAGGCTAATAAGGGGCTGCAGCCTCCAGTCTGAGAGTAAATTTGAATAATAAGGGGCATTACCTTTAAGGGTAAAAAGTGAGGAGAGTGGGAGGGGTGGCACATGCTGTAGAGGGACATCAGTACATGCAGTCTGAGGAGAATCTAACGCTCCTCTATTTGTGTACATATTTTATACCTTGGTTTCTCTGACGTAACTACGACTTCATAAAATTTTCTGTGCGAATAACAGGTAAACACCTCTACCAAATTAACTTGGTCGAAGCCAGGTATATCAGTATATATATATATATATATATATATATATATATATATATATTTACATACATACATCTCCCTTTATATAGTGATACAGAGCTGAGTATCTCCTGCATATAATTATATATGTACAGCTGGTATAAGTTATACCAGATATACATAAATGATTATACAAAGAATGTACCTAGGTTACACCAGCATGCTCCATATCGCCTCGTGCGAACCACTGCACATGTCAGCGTCCCCTCCTCTCCTCCACAAACAGATACCGCCTTCCAGATCAATCACGTGGCCAGCAGTGCACTCATAGACTGCAGTTGTGGCAAATTACTACTGCAGTCTGTCAGTGGTAGGAGGACAGCGCGTCGGGGAAGTCTTTAGCATTGCATTGGTTGCCAGCTGCTACGGTCCTTCCTGTCTCTGAGACTCAACCACTAGTTTAGGTCTGTGAAGGTGAAACAATATTTGCTGCAATGCACATCAGTATATAGGAAGGAGCCCTTGAGCCCCCTAACTATGGCACTGGGTCACAATTGTGACCCCTTAGTGGTACACTAGTACCTATACATCGTGATCTAACAATATGTATTGTGCTAAAGAACTGATGAATGTCATAATTATTGTGCCACAGTCAACTTTGTTATTATTGTGAAGTGCAAGCATCTAAGAGTGATAACTTCTTAGCCATAAAAAGAAGACCACTCAAACTCTCAAAGCAAAACTGCCATGCGCTGCAATGCTAAAAGTCTTATGTTACAATTATAAGCTCAGCAGAGCCAACACTGTAATGAAGGAGAATCACTCATTACAGTTCCAAACTGTGCGTTGGGTGCTTAATGAAATGACTATCCATGGTTGAGCAGCTGCACACAAGCGTATGATTACTATGCACAATGCCAAGCATTAGCGTCAGTAGTGTAAAGCATGCTGCTTCTGAACTCCTGAGCAGTAGAAATGTCTTTACTATAGTGATGAATTACATTTCTAACAATTTTATAGATGATTTTGGGTTTGGTGGATATCCGGAGAATGTTACCTGTGTAGTGTCTACTGTAATATATGCTTGAGGATGGATAAGGGTCTACTGTATAGTGTCTACTGTAATATATGCTTGAGGATGGATAAGGGCTTGGTATAGGTCCCTTATTGGCATTGGTTCAATGGATTGGTATAGGTCCCTTATTTTCAATGAAGGAGATATGCTACAGATATACAAACCATTTTAAACTATTGTATACTTGCAGTTTTGTGGCAACAGTTTGTTAAAGATATTTTCCTCTTGCAGCATGACTGTGTCCATATATACAAAGCTAAGGTACATAGAGACCTAGCATGAAGAGTTTGATGTGGAGGAACTTGAGTAGCCTGAAAAGAGCCTGAACCTTAACTCAATCAAACTCCTGTGGAATTAATTAGAATGTCAACTGCAAGCCAAACCTTGTTTAATAGTAGTGCAACCTCACAATTACTAATTTAGGGTGCGGGCAGACGAGCGCATAAACGGCGCGTTTTTGCGACCAAATGTATATACGTGACCATCTGAGGCAATGGTTTCGAATGTATTCGTTCACATGGGCGATTTTACGGCGCGTAAAAACGGCAATTCGAAAGAAACCGGAACATATGCGACCGAAATACGCGCCAACGCATATTCGATCGCCGAAAAGACCGTTTGCAAAGTAGGAACAAACGAAAATACGCTTTCTAGCTCTGGTCGTGATCGGTGAAAAACGATCGCTCGGGCGATTATACGTTGCGCTCGTGCGAACGTAAATACGCCTACGCTCGTCTGCCCGCACCCTTAGGGTGTTACTGGTATGCCCTGGTTAGTATCCACCAAAAGTTGTCCAAGAAAAAATAACCAGAGAATTGGCAACAGGGTCACAAGTGCTCAACGTTCAATAATGTGTGAGGGCAGCAAAAGCTAGCCTATCTACAGTAGTTTGAACCTACAGAAAAGCTACCATAGCACAAAACATTGAAAAAATTATTGTCGGCTACGAAAGAAACTTGTCAGAACACACAGTGTACACAGAGTGCACTTGCTGCACATAGAGCTATATGGACTGCCCATGCTGACTCATGTCCAACACTGAAAATGCCTACAATGGGCATGTAAGCATAAAAACAGGACCATGGAACACTGGAAGTAGGTGCCCTGGTCTAAAAAAAATCACATTTTCTTTCACATCATGTGGACAACTATGCATATGTGCTTCACTTACCTGGGGAGGAACTGACACTAAGGCTGGATTCACACGAACGTATATCGGCTCGGTTTTCATGCCGAACCGATATACGTCGTCCTCATCTGCAGGGGGGGAGGATGGAAGAGCCAGGAGCAGGAACTGAGCTCCCGCCCCCTCTCTGCCTCCTCTCCACCCCTCTGCACTATTTGCAATGAAAGGAGGCAGAACGGGGGTGGGGCTAAGTGCCGAAAATTAGCCCCACCTCCATCCCGCCTCTCCCCATTGCAAATAGTGCAGAGGGGCAGAGAAGAGGCAGAGAGGGGGCGGGAGCTCAGTTCCTGCTCCTGGCTTTTCCATCCTCCCCCCCCCCTGCAGATGAGAACGACATATATCGGCTCGGCGTGAAAACCTAGCCGATACACATTCGTGTGAATCCAGCCTAAGGCCTCATGTGCCCTGGGAAATTTGGGCCCGCGTGGATTCTCCATGCAGAATTCCGCAGCTGGTCCCTCCTTTCCCGCAGACATGTGGCTTGAAAATAGATAATACTTACCTGTCTGGACGCTGCAGGTTCCCGTCCGTCGCGGCCAGATCTTCTTTTTTTCTGTCCGGAAGATGTGCTCGGCACGCCAGCAGCGCCGTGCACACTTTTTTTTTTTTGAACCACTGCTTTCTCGCGGTCCCACGGCACAGCAGAAATACAGCCGCAGGTGTGCCGCGGAAACGGACGGCTCCCATAGGCTTCAATAGAAGCTGCGGGATCCGTCTGTGCTGGAGACCCGCAGAAAATGGAGCGTGCTGCGGGTGATTTCCCGCACGTGCGATCCGCGCGGCAGGGAAAAATGACATCCGCAGGTATTTAATTACCTGCGGGTGTCCAATGATTCCCTCTGGACGTGGATCACGTGTGCGGGACACCCGCACAGTTTTAGTAAGGCCTGATGTCCCTGGGAAAAGTCAGGCCCACGCGGATTTCTGCTGCGGATGCACTATAATTTTCTTTTCTTTTCATGCGGGAGATCAATTGAGATATGAGTTCCCGCAGGCGTGATCCGCATTAAAATGGAGCATGTTGTGCTTTTTTTCTGCGAGTGAAATCCACAAATCACTTAAAATACCATCCACAGCTATTTAATTAACTGCGAATGGTCAATGCCTTCCTATGGGGTGCAGAGTTGCATGTTTTTCCACGTGCAGATTTGCTAAATATTATTTCCCCGTGGACATGAGGCCTTAGGGCTTCGACAGACAAGCACATGCGCAAATATGTAAGCCGCTACGGAGCGTATTTGTGCATGAACAAGCCTAAAATCTTCTATTTCTTTCAACAGTTCAAACTCCGTGCTATTGCGTGCGCAAAAAGAAAAAAAAGAGAAAGACAAAGCATGTAGGAACATCACGCAAGAAACATGCTCGTGAGAACAAAAAAACAAAACCGTTGAAATCAATGGCTACCCTTCGTCATATTTTGCGGGCATGATTCTCATACCCAAAAAATGTTCTGCAAACACGTTCGTCTGCCGAAGCATTAAGGACTTAAACAGATGAGTGTCATATGCAATATGCTCTTTTCTACAAAACGCTCGTTCACACAAGTGGGAGAAGCCCACCGTCCTGATTTAAAAGGCTAATTAGCCTGACACTGTGCAGGTGATCGCAGGTATACACTGTGTTTAGCGCATACCCACGTGGGCAGAAGTGCGTGTTTGCACACCTCCCATAGACCTCTATGGGGCTTTTTGCTGTGCCAACACACACACAAGATTGAACTGATTTAAATCAAAATCGGGGCGTACATGCTCATCTGTTTAAGCTCTATGGGTGGCGTCACACGAGCGTTTGTACAAGTACTAAGTTATTTGTTGGCAAGGGGAGAGTCAAATGTTGTCTGGGATATCAAGCAAGTCTTAAACAGACATTACAAGTGTATAGTCTAATCAGATGCTCTAATAGTAGAGATGAGCGAGCACCAAAATGCTCGGGTGCTCGTTACTCGGGACGAACTTTTCGCGATGCTCGAGGGTTCGTTTCGAGTAATGAACCCCATTGAAGTCAATGGGCGACCCGAGCATTTTTGTATTTCGCCGATGCTCGCTAAGGTTTCCTTGTGTGAAAATCTGGGCAATTCAAGAAAGTGATGGGAACGACACAGCAACGGATAGGGCAGGCGAGGGGCTACATGTTGGGCTGCATCTCAAGTTCCCAGGTCCCACTATTAAGCCACAATAGCGGCAAGAGTGGGCCCCCCCCCCCCTCCCAACAACTTTTACTTCTGAAAAGCCCTCATTAGCATGGCATACCTTTGCTAAGCACCACACTACCTCCAACAAAGCACAATCACTGCCTGCATGACACTCCACTGCCACTTCTCCTGGGTTACATGCTGCCCAACCGCCCCCCCTCCCCCCCACAGCGCACACCAAAGTGTCCCTGCGCAGCCTTCAGCTGCCCTCATGCCACACCACCCTCATGTCTATTTAGAAGTGCGTCTGCCATGAGGAGGAACCGCAGGCACACACTGCAGAGGGTTGGCACGGCTAGGCAGAGACCCTCTTTAAAAGGGGCGGGGCGATAGCCCACAATGCTGTACAGAAGCAATGAGAAATAGAATCCTGTGCCACCGCCATCAGGAGCTGCACACGTGGGCATAGCAATGGGGAACCTATGTGCCACACACTATTCATTCTGTCAAGGTGTCTCTGCATGCCCCAGTCAGACCGGGCTTTTTAATTCATAGACACAGGCAGGTACAACTCCCTATTGTGAAGTCCCTGTGGACCGACAGCATGGGTGGCTCCCTGGAACCCACCGGCGGTACACAAAAATATCCCATTGCATTGCCCAACACAGCTGAGGTAGTAATGTCGTGCTTAATGCAGGTGGGCTTCGGCCCACACTGCATGCCCCAGTCAGACTGGGGTTCTTTACAAGTGGAAACAGATGCATTTATAATTCCCTGTGGACCCACAGCATGGGTGGGTGCCAGGAAGCCACCGGCGGTACATAGAAATATCCCATTGCATTGCCCAACACAGCTGAGGTAGTAATGTCGTGCTTAATGCAGGTGGGCTTCGGCCCACACTGCATGCCCCAGTCAGACTGGGGTTCTTTACAAGTGGACACATGTAGGTTAAACTCCGTGTGCACCTACAGCATGGGTGGCTCCCTGGAACCCACCGGCGATACACAAAAATATCCCATTGCATTGCCCAACACAGCTGAGGTAGTAATGTCGTGCTTAATGCAGGTGGGCTTCGGCCCACACTGCATGCCCCAGTCAGACTGGTAATATGTACCTTAACAGTAACCACGTTGGTGGTAATGTGGTGGTGACTGTGGACCTAGTAGCACGGTTTTATTTTGTTGGTTTTCGGAATGTGGCCAGGATTAAGTGGGCCGTGGCGGGGGATGTTTTTGAGGCACTACGTGTCCTCTCCACGTGTCCGTGGTTATATGCACCTTAACAGTAACAGCGTTGGTGGGAAATGGCCTCGCCGCCATCATGTCTTTGGGAAGCCTCTGTTTCCACACCCCAGAGACATACCATTAGCAGCGGTATAGGCAGAGCCCAGAATTAGTAACATTTCAGCCGTAGCATTAGCGACAGGCCCCACTAACATATCACTAGCAGCATTATAGGGGGAGCACAGTCTTAGTTCCATTTCAGTAATAGTAGCAGCCTACACAGGCCCCAGTAACAATTCCGAAGCAGCAGTATAGTGGGAGCGCAGTCTTCGTTCCATTTCAGTAATAGTAGCAGCCTACACAGGCCCCAGGAACAATTCCGAAGCAGCAGTATAGTGGGAGCGCAATCTTAGTTCCATTTCAGTAGCTGCAGTATAGCCAAGGCCCAAGTTACATTTATGTAGCTAAAGTGTAGGCCAACCCCACACACACTTCTGTACCATGAGTGCAGGCGAAGAACATACAAATTGCTATGATTACACTGTAGGTGAGGGCCCCAAAACATTGGTGTACCAACAGTACTAATGTACCTCAGTAAAAATTGGCCATGCCCAACCAAGATGGCAGGTGAAACCCATTAATCGCTTTGGTTAATGTGGCTTAAGTGGTAACTAGGCCTGGAGGCAGCCCAGTTTAACTAAAAATTGGTTCAAGTTAAAGTTTCAACGCTTTTAAGAGCATTGAAACATAAAAATTGTTTAGAAAAATTAGATGAGTGAGCCTTGTGGCCCTAAGAAAAATTGCCCGTTCAGCGTGATTACGTGAGGTTTCAGGAGGAGGAGCAGGAGGAGGAGGAGGAATATTAGACAGAGATTGATGAAGCAGAAATGTCCCCGTTTTGGATGGTGAGAGAGAACGTAGCTTCCATCCGCGGGTGCAGCCTACGTATTGCTTACGTATCGCTGCTGTCCGCTGGTGGAGAAGAGAAGTCTGGGGAAATCCAGGCTTTGTTCATCTTGATGAGTGTTAGCCTGTCAGCACTGTCGGTTGACAGGCGGGTACGCTTATCTGTGATGATTCCCCCAGCCGCACTAAACACCCTTTCCGACAAGACGCTAGCCGCAGGACAAGCAAGCACCTCCAGGGCATACAGCGCTAGTTCAGGCCACGTGTCCAGCTTCGACACCCAGTAGTTGTAGGTGGCAGAGGCGTCACGGAGGACGGTTGTGCGATCGGCTACGTACTCCCTCACCATCCTTTTACAGTGCTCCCGTCGACTCAGCCTTGACTGGGGAGCGGTGACACAGTCTTGGTGGGGAGCCATAAAGCTGTCCAGGCCCTTAAAGACTGTTGCACTGCCTGGGCTGTACATGCTGCTCGATCTCCGCACCTCCCCTGCTACCTGGCCCTCGGAACTGCGCCTTCTGCCACTAGCGCTGTCGGATGGGAATTTTACCATCAGCTTGTCCGCCAGGGTCCTGTGGTATAGCAACACTCTCAAACCCCTTTCCTCTTCGGGAATGAGAGTGGGAAGGTTCTCCTTATAGCGTGGGTCGAGCAGTGTGTACACCCAGTAATCCGTAGTGGCCAGAATGCGTGTAACGCGAGGGTCACGAGAAAGGCATCCTAACATGAAGTCAGCCATGTGTGCCAGGGTACCTGTACGCAACACATGGCTGTCCGCACTAGGAAGATCACTTTCAGGATCCTCCTCCTCCTCCTCAGGCCATACACGCTGAAATGATGACAGGCAAGCAGCATGGGTACCGTCAGCAGTGGGCCAAGCTGTCTCTTCCCCCTCCTCCTCATCCTCCTCATGCTCCTCCTCCTGAACGCGCTGAGATATAGACAGGAGGGTGCTCTGACTATCCAGCGACATACTGTCTTCCCCCGACTCTGTTTCCGAGCGCAAAGCGGCTGCCTTTATGGTTTGCAGGGAACTTCTCAAGATGCATAGCAGAGGAATGGTGACGCTAATGATTGCAGCATCGCCGCTCACCACCTGGGTAGACTGCTCAAAGTTTCGAAGGACCTGGCAGATGTCTGCCAACCAGGCCCACTCTTCTGAAAAGAATTGAGGAGGCTGACTCCCACTGCGCCGCCCATGTTCGAGTTGGTATTCCACTATAGCTCTACGCTGCTCATAGAGCCTAGCCAACATGTGGAGCGTAGAGTTCCACCGTGTGGGCACGTCGCACAGCAGTCGGTGCACTGGCAGATTAAACCGATGTTGCAGGGTGCGCAGGGTGGCAGCGTCCGTGTGGGACTTGCGGAAATGTGCGCAGAGGCGGCGCACCTTTACAAGCAGGTCTGACAAGCGTGGGTAGCTTTTCAGAAAGCGCTGAACCACCAAATTAAAGACGTGGGCCAGGCATGGCACGTGCGTGAGGCTGCCGAGCTGCAGAGCCGCCACCAGGTTACGGCCGTTGTCACACACGACCATGCCCGGTTGGAGGCTCAGCGGCGCAAGCCAACGGTCGGTCTGCTCTGTCAGACCCTGCAGCAGTTCGTGGGCCGTGTGCCTCCTATCTCCTAAGCTGAGTAGTTTCAGCACGGCCTGCTGACGCTTGCCCAGCGCTGTGCTGCCACGCCGCGCGACACCGACTGCTGGCGACGTCCTGCTGCTGCTGACACATCTAGATTGCGAGACCGAGGTTGAGGAGGAGGAGGAGGAGGGTGCTTTAGTGGAAGAAGCATACACCGCCGAACATACCACCACCGAGCTGGGGCCCGCAATTCTGGGGGTGGGTAGGACGTGAGCGGTCCCAGGCTCTGACTCTGTCCCAGCCTCCACTAAATTCACCCAATGTGCCATAAGGGAGATGTAGTGGCCCTGCCCGCCTGTGCTTGTCCACGTGTCCGTAGTTAAGTGGACCTTGCCACTAACCGCATTGGTGAGGGCGCGTACAATGTTGCGGGAGACGTGGTCGTGCAGGGCTGGGACGGCACATCGGGAAAAGTAGTGGCGACTGGGAACTGAGTAGCGCGGGGCCGCCGCCGCCATCATAGCTTTGAAAGCCTCCGTTTCCACAACCCTATACGGCAGCATCTCAAGGCTGATAAATTTGGCTATGTGGACGGTTAACGATTGAGCGTGCGGGTGCGTGGCGGCGTACTTGCGCTTGCGCTCCAACACTTGCGCTAGCGACGGCTGGACTGTGCGGTGCGAGACATTGGTGGATGGGGCCGAGGACAGCGGAGGTGAGGGTGTGGATGCAGGCCATGAGACGGTAGTGCCTGTGTCCTGAGAGGGGGGTTGGATCTCAGTGGCAGGTTGGGGCACAGGGGGAGAGGCAGCGGTGCAAACCGGAGGCGGTGAACGGCCTTCGTCCCACCTTGTGGGGTGCTTGGCCATCATATGTCTGCACATGCTGGTGGTGGTGAGGCTGTTGGTGGTGGCTCCCCGGCTGATCTTGGCACGACAAAGGTTGCACACCACTGTTCGTCGGTCGTCAGGCATCTCGGTGAAAAACTGCCAGACCTTAGAGCACCTCGGCCTCTGCAGGGTGGCATGGCGCGAGGGTGTGCTTTGGGAAACAGTTGGTGGATTATTTGGTCTGGCCCTGCCTCTACCCCTGGACACCGCACTGCCTCTTGCAACCTGCCCTGCTGCTGCCCGTGCCTCCCCCTCTGAAGACCTGTCCTGTGTAGGCGTTGCACACCAGGTGGGGTCAGTCACCTCATCGTCCTGCTGCTCTTCCTCCGAATCCTCTGTGCGCTCCTCCCTCGGACTTACTGCCCTTACTACTACCTCACTGCAAGACAACTGTGTCTCATCGTCATCATCCTCCTCACCCACTGAAAGGTCTTGAGACAGTTGCCGGAAGTCCCCAGCCTCAGCCCCCGGACCCCGGGAACTTTCCAATGGTTGTGCATCAGTGACGATAAACTCATCTGGTGGGAGAGGAACCACTGCTGCCCAATCTGAGCAGGGGCCCGAGAACAGTTCCTGGGAGTCTGCCCGCTCCTGAGCATGTGTCATTGTAGTGGAGTGAGGAGGCTGGGAGGAAGGAGGAGCAGCAGACAGAGGATTCGGATTTGCAGCACTGGACGGCGCAGAACTCTGGGTGGATGATAGCTTGCTCGAAGCACTTTCTGCCATCCACGACAGGACCTGCTCACACTGCTCATTTTCTAATAAAGGTCTCCCGCGTGGACCCATTAATTGGGCGATGAATGTGGGGACGCCAGAAACGTGCCTCTCTCCTAATCGCGCAGCAGTCGGCTGCGACACACCTGGATCAGGAGCTTGGCCTGTGCCCACACCCTGACTTGGCCCTCCGCGTCCTCGGCCGCGTCCACGTCCTCTCGGACTACCCCTACCCCTCAGCATGCTGTATTACCAGTGATTTCCAAGCTAGGAAAGAAATTGGCGCAAGCCTGCAGCCAAAATAGAATTTTTTCCCTTGTTTTTCAAAGGACAAGCCACACTGCGTGTATTCAATGAATACTACTAAGTTTAATAACTGTGTTGTGGCCCTGCAAATGTGTCAGAGAACTGCAGTGATGCAAAGTTATTGGCTCCAGCAGATCAGGGATTTCCCATGCAGGAAAAAAATTGGCGCAAGCCTGCAGTAAAACGTAGCTGGCTGCGTCTGATTTTTTTTAACGTTCTGCACGCAGCACACACGTACCCAGAGCCCTGAGGACTGTCAGAGGCAGGCGAAATAGAATTTTTTCCCTTGTTTTTCAAAGGACAAGCCACACTGCGTCTATTCAATGAATACTACTAAGTTTAATAACTGTGTTGTGGCCCTGCAAATGTGTCAGAGAACTGCAGTGATGCAAAGTTATTGGCTCCAGCAGATCAGGGATTTCCCATGCAGGAAAAAAATTGGTGCAAGCCTGCAGTAAAACGTAGCTGGCTGCGTCTGATTTTTTTTAACGTTCTGCACGCAGCACACACATACCCAGAGCCCTGAGGACTGTCAGAGGCAGGCGAAATAGAATTTTTTCCCTTGTTTTTCAAAGGACAAGCCACACTGCGTCTATTCAATGAATACTACTAAGTTTAATAACTGTGTTGTGGCCCTGCAAATGTGTCAGAGAACTGCAGTGATGCAAAGTTATTGGCTCCAGCAGATCAGGGATTTCCCATGCAGGAAAAAAATTGGTGCAAGCCTGCAGTAAAACGTAGCTGGCTGCGTCTGATTTTTTTTAACGTTCTGCACGCAGCACACACATACCCAGAGCCCTGAGGACTGTCAGAGGCAGGCGAAATAGAATTTTTTCCCTTGTTTTTCAAAGGACAAGCCACACTGCGTCTATTCAATGAATACTACTAAGTTTAATAACTGTGTTGTGGCCCTGCAAATGTGTCAGAGAACTGCAGTGATGCAAAGTTATTGGCTCCAGCAGATCAGGGATTTCCCATGCAGGAAAAAAATTGGCGCAAGCCTGCAGTAAAACGTAGCTGGCTGCGTCTGATTTTTTTTAACGTTCTGCACGCAGCACACACGTACCCAGAGCCCTGAGGACTGTCAGAGGCAGGGGAAATAGAATTTTTTCCCTTGTTTTTCAAAGGACAAGCCACACTGCATCTATTCAATGAATAATGTATGTCTTCTGGCCCTGCCTACACAATTCTATCCCTGTAGTATTAATGCCGGGTGCAATGGTCTGCACAGCCGGTTTTGAGAAAAAAAAAAAAATATGCAACACTGCTAACAGCAGCCTGGACAGTACTGCACACGGATAGATGTGGCCCTAGAAAGGACCGTTGGGGTTCTTGAAGCCTACACTCACTGCTAACACTCTCCCTGCCTAACCACCACTTCTGTCCCTATTGCAGGGCGCAATGCTCTGCAGATCCAATTTTGAAAAAAAAAAATAAATACAGTGCTAACACAGTACTGCACACTATTAGATGTGGCCCGGAGAAGGACCGTTGGGGTTCTTGAAGCCTACACTAACTACTAACGCTCTCCCTACAGCAGCTCCAGCACGATACCACTGTCCCTCAGCTAACTCACAAGGCATGTGTGGCGAGCCGCGGGAGGGGCCGACTTTTATACTCGGGTGACATCTGATCGCCCCAGCCACTCACAGCAGGGGGGTGGTATAGGGCTTGAACGTCACAGGGGGAAGTTGTAATGCCTTCCCTGTCTTTCAATTGGCCAGAAAAGCGCGCTAACGTCTCAGAGAGGAAACTGAAAGTAACCGGAACACCGCGTGGTACTCGTTACGAGTAACGAGCATCCCGAACACCCTAATATTCGCACGAATATCAAGCTCGGACGAGTACGTTCGCTCATCTCTATCTAATAGACTGTATTGGAATGTTAACCCCCTAAATGAAACTGTATATCCCATTTTGTAACCTGGTTTTTGTGAGATGGTACTGTTATTAGGCGAGTGTTATCAATATTGTTCACAAAGGTATTATTGCTGCAACGGATTATTCACAAAGTACTATTAGTCCTGCGTTTTGTCACGGTAGGTGGCAGGTGACACAGGAATCAGTATATGACACAGGCACCAGGCTTACAAAAATATATAGTTTTATTACAACAGTTGAACTTGGGAGATAAGGGCACAATAGAAGCTTCAGCTAAGTGATATGGAGTTTTGACAGAAACGTTGGACAACCTACCTGACTGTAACTAAAGGTAGGCGCAACTCTAACGTTCAGTGGCAATTTTCTGTATGCAATCTAACAGTAACTCAAATATTGTCCATTAGCTTGTCCCCAACTGGTGGAGGAATATCTCTAAATCAATACTTCTCTAAGTCTCTGGCTAAATTCTGGTCACACCTTTCTATTTGATGCTTGTATTTGCTCAAGCTTGCATATTTTTAACTGGCAGGGCTGCCTTAACAGTTCTTTGACTGGGGGTGCACACCCATTTGTTGTGCACCCATTGTTTTAACAAGACTCATTCTCATGCATTTCCAGTTGTGTACAGTGCCATATCAGGAAGGAGAAGTCTCTAAGGGGTTATAGGCAGTCACGTATCTGATTGGATGTGGAGTTCGTTTCCCCCTGGCTATGTTCCTGGCGTACCTGTAGGATGTCCACAGTTTCCTCTCCAAGATGCAGCAGTAATATAGGAAACAGCAAGCACTACCCTCAGATACAGGTTGTTGCTTTCTTCCAGCAGACACAGGCTTCAACAGGAATCGTCCTCTGCACCTACTTTAGCCAGCTCACAGGGTTGCGGAATAGTTGTTTCTCTCCCAAGGCTGTGTCACAGTTTCTCTTACTCCGTTCTGTAGCACTCACACTCAAAAACACTCAGCTCTCCCACATACTTCCTTCTAGCGGCCTCATGAAGACTCCAAAGGCTGTTATGTATTTCTGCCTATTAAGATATGACACATGCTGGTGGTGGTGTGACAACAGGTTCAAGATGGCACAGCAGCCGACAGACGGACACCAGATTTTTTGAATAAAAATAAACTTTTCTGAACTGAAACTGGAATATTATTTCCGCTTCATGGGAGGGCCTGATACTGGAATGTTGGGTAATACTTTCAACTGGAAGTCAGACTTACAATGTTAGCATTTTCGGAAAGGCAAGGCACTCAAACTCCAACGGAATTATTATGCCTCCATCAGCATATTACATAGTAAACTTTTCTAGGTCCATGGTATCACACTATACCCACGGACTCACACACCATAGGTGTAAAATATCTGCACATGATGCAGACTGTTAATTCTAACATTTCTTTTTGCTATTTCTTATATTTAAGGACTCTATTGAGACTGAGGTTGCACCACTGGATTAGCGCATGGCCAGTGTGGTTCCAATATACAAAAAGGGGTCTAAAAGAGAGCCTGGTAACTGCAGGCTGGTAAGTCTCACTCAATAATTGGAAAAATATTTAAGGGGTTTCTAAGAGATGCCATCTTAGAATACCTCAAGGAAAACAACAGTATAAACCCTCAGCAGCATGGGTTCATGAGGGGTCGATCATGCCAAAGCAATTTGATCAGCTTCTACAATGAAGTAAGTTCTAGGCTGGACCTGGGAGAGTCTATTAATCTTGCATCTGGGTTTATCTAAAGCATTTGATACCATGCTGCATTATAGGTTGATTTATAAAATGGGACAGCTCAGTCTGGGCGAAAACGTGTGTATCTGGGTAAAGAACTGGCTAAGAGACAGAAAAAAGTGGGTGGCAATAAGTGGTTCACACTCTGATTGGATCACCATTGTTAGTGGGGTGCCACAGGGCTCAGTATTAGGCCCCATTCTGTTCAATATATTTATCAATGACCTGATAGAGGGACTGCACAGTAAAATATCAATATTTGCAGACGATACAAAATTATTAGAGATGAGCGAGCAGCAAAATGCTTGGGTGCTCGTTGCTCGAGTCGAACTTTTCGTAATGCTCGAGAGCTTGTTTCGAGTAATGAACCCCATTGAAGTCAATGGGGGACTCGAGCATTTTTGTATGGGACCGATGCTCTGCATAGGTGATGACTTGTGAAAGACTAGAAAACATCAGAAACTGATAGGGAAGGGCAGGGGTAGCATGCATGGCTGCATCTGAGGCTCCCAGGTCCCGCTATTAAGCCAAAATGGGGGCAAGAGTCTGGCGGTCACCCCCCTAACAATTTACTTGGGACAAACCCTCATTAGCAAGGCACATCTTAGCCAAGCACCACACTACCTGCAACCAAGGACAATCACTGTCTGCGGGTGACACCGCTGCCTCTTCTCCTGGGTTACATGCTGGCATTGCAGTCCAACTCCCCCGCATGACCCTGCGTCCACAGCACACACAAAAGTTTCCCTGCGCAGCGTTCAGCTGCCCTCATGCCACACGCTGGCTTCATAGCCACACCACCCTCATGTCTATTTATAAGTGCGTACTGGATGAGGAGGAGCCGGAGGCACACACTGCAGGGGGTTGGCAGGGCCAGGCAGCAACCCTCTTTGAAAGTGTGGGCAATAGCCCACAATGCTGTTGAGAATTGATGATAAATTGACGTACGATCATCATTCCAATCCCGTGCCACCTCCGTCACAAAATTGTCAGGAGCCGCAAACCTGGGCATAAAGGAGACTCAGGTGCCAGCCCTTCTACACATCTCCACGATGCTGCAATACTCTGTGTGGGAAGTACGTGAGCGGGCCCTGGGTCAGGCTTGGTCCCAGCCTCCACCTTGTGTGACCCAAGGTGCCATGAGTTAAATAGCAATGGGAAATCCATGAGTCCCCACACACTTCATTCTGTGTAGGTGTCAGATAGCTGTGGGTGCGCAAAGATGGTATTACACAGGAAGAAATCAAAGTGCCCAAACATGCCAGAGTTTCACCCCGCCAAGGACCTCGGCCTTGGCTCCACATTTCTGCCCAAGTCAGTCAGTGTATTTGTGCCAGATGGGTAAAACACAGCGATGGGAAGTCTTTGTGCACCCAAAGCATAGGCAGACCCCAGTAACATTTCTGTAGCAAGAGTATAGGTGGACCCCAGTAATATTTCTATAGCAAGAGTATAGGTGGACCCCAGTAACACTTCTGTAGCAAAAGTATAGGTGAACCCCTCAAAACATTTATTAGAAACTGCATAGGCGGACCCCAGTAACATTTCAGAAGCAAAAGTATAGGCAGACCCCTGTAACATTTTTGTAGCAAGAGTATAGTTGGACCCCAGTAATATTTCTATAGCAAGAGTATAGGAAGACCCAAGTACCATTTCTGTAGCAAGAGTATAGGCAGACCCCTGTAACATTTCTGTAGCAAGAGTATAGGCAGACCCCTGTAACATTTCTGTAGCAAGAGTATAGGCAGACCTCCGTAACATTTCTGTAGCAAGAGCATAGGCAGACCCCAGTAACATTTCTGTAGTAAAAATATAGGCGAACCCCTCAAACCATTCAGTAGAAACTGTATAGGCGGACCCCAGTAACATTTCTGTAGCAAAAGTGTAGGGAGACCCAAGTAACATTTCTGTAGCAAGAGTATAGGTGGACCCCATTAACATTTCTGTAGCAAAAGTATAAGCGAACCCCTCAAACCATTCAGTAGAAACTGCATAGGCGGACCCCAGTAACATTTCTGTAGCAAGAGTATAGGCAGACCCCAGTAACATTTCTATAGCAAGAGTATAGGCGGACCCCAGTAACATTTCTGTAGCAAAAGTATAGGCAGACCCCTGTAACATTTCTGTAGCAAGAGTATAGGCGGACCCCAGTAACATTTCTATAGCAAGAGTATAGGCGGAACCCTGTAACATTTCTGTAGCAAAAGTATAGGGAGACCCCAGTAACATTTCTGTAGCAAGAGTACAGGCGCACCCCAGTAACACTTCTGTAGCAAAAGTACAGGCGAACCTCTCAAACCATTCAGTAGAAACTGCATAGGCGGACCCCAATAACATTTCTGTAGCAAAAGTATAGGCAAACCCCTCAAACCATTCGGTAGAAACTGCATAGGCGGACTCCAGTAACATTTCTGTAGCAAGAGTATAGGAGGACCCCAGTAACATTTCTATAGCAAGAGTATAGGCGGACCCCAGTAACATTTCTGTAGCAAGAGCATAGGCGGACCCCAGTAACATTTCTGTAGCAAAAGAATAGGCAGACCCCTGTAGCAAGAGTATAGGCGGACCCCTGTAACATTTCTGTAGCAAAAGTATAGGGAGACCCCAGTAACATTTCTGTAGCAAAAGTATAAGAAAACCCCTCAAACCATTCAGTAGAAACTGCATAGGCGGACCCCAGTAACATTTCTGTAGCAAAAGAATAGGCAGACCCCTGTAGCAAGAGTATAGGCGGACCCCTGTAACATTTCTGTAGCAAAAGTATAGGGAGACCCCAGTAACATTTCTGTAGCAAAAGTATAAGAAAACCCCTCAAACCATTCAGTAGAAACTGCATAGGCGGACCCCAGTAACATTTCTGTAGCAAAAGTATAGGCAGACCCCTGTAACATTTCTGTAGCAAGAGTGTAGGTGAACCTCTGAAACATTGGTGTACCAAGAGTATAGGCGAACACCTGAAAAAATTTGGTTACCAAAAGAGTATAGGCGAAGGCCAGAAAAATTAGTTAGGTGTACCAAGAGTACAAGTGCACCCCTGAAAAATTGCTCAACCCATAAATATTTTTTAAAGATACAGCTCGCTGTTGCTTAATTTGGAACAGAGCCTGGAGGCAGCCCTGTGAAAAAAAATGGTTTCTGTTAAAGTATCAATACTTTTGAAACTTTGAAAAATTGTAAAAAACTTTTAAACAGAGCCTTTTGGGCCAGTTCAGCATGATGACATGCTGTTTTAGGAGAAGGAGTAGTAGTAGGAGGAGTAATAATATCCGAGAGTGATTGACATGCTAATTCCCCCTTTTTTGTGCTGATAGAGGATGCATTTTTCTCCTGTTGCAGTGAAAAGAATCATTAAGTTCCGCTTCTTTTTGCCGGTGGAGAAGAGAAGTCTGGGGAAATACAGGCTTTGTTCATCTTTATGAGTGTAAGCAGTTGACAGGTGGGTACGCTTATCCGTGATGATACCCCCAGCTGCATTAAACACCCTCTCTGACAAGACGCTAGCGGAAGGGCGGGCCAGTACCTCCAGGGCGTATAGCGCAAGTTCGTGCCACGTGTTCAGCCTTGACACCCAATAGTTGTATGGAGCAGAGGCATCACGGAGGACGGTGGTACAATCGGCTACGTACTCCCTCACCATCTTTTTACAGTGCTCCTTCCGACTCAGCCTTGACTGGGGAGTGGCGACACAGTCTTGCTGGTAAGCCATAAAGCTGGCAAAGGCCTTGGAGAGCATCACTTTTTCCACCAGGGCCCTGTGGTATTGCATCACTCTCGTACCCTTTCCTCTTCCGGAATGAGAGTGGAAAGGTTCTGCTTATACCGTGGGTCGAGAAGGGTGTACACCCAGTAATCCGTGTTGGCCAGAATGCGTGTAACGCGAGGGGCACAGGAAAGGCAGCCTAACATAAAGTCAGCCATGTGTGCCAAGGTCCCAGTATGCAACACATCGCTGTCCTCACTAGGAAGATGACTTTTAGGATCCTCCTCCTCCTCTTTTTCAGCCCATACACGCTGAACAGATGAGAGGCAAGCAGCATGGGTACCATCTGCAGTGTGGCCGGCTGTCTCTTCCCCTTCCTCCTCCTCCTCCCCCTCCCCCTCTTCCTCCTCCTCCAAAACGTGCTGAGATATAGCCATGAGGGTGGTCTGGCTATCAAGCGACATACTGTCATCCCCCGTCCCCTGTTTCAACCACAAAGCTTCAGCCTTTATGCTTAGCAGCGAACTTCTCAGCAGGCAAAGCAGCGGGATGGTAATGCTAATAATTGCCGCATTGCCGCTCACCATCTGGGTAGACTCCTCAAAGTTTCCGAGGCAGATATCTGCCATACATGCCCACTCCTCAGTAAAGAATTGCGGAGGCTGACTACCACTCCGCCGCCCATGTTGCAGCTGGTATTCCACTATTGCTCTATGTTGCTTGTACAGCCTGGCCAACATGTGCAGTGTAGAATTCCAGCGTGTGGGCACGTTGCACAGCAGTCGGTGCTCTAGCAGCTGAAACTGACATTGCAGGGTCATCAGGGTGGCAGCGTCCGTGGTGGAGCAGGTCAGACAAGTGGGGGTAGTATTTCAGAAACTGCTAAACCACCAAATTGAATACGTGGGCCAGGTATGGCACGTGTGTGAGGTTGCCGAGCTGCAGAGCCGCCACCAGGTTACGGACGTTGTCCCACACGACCATGCTCGGTTGAAGGCTCAGCGGCGAAAGCCAGAGGTCGGTCTGCTCTGTCAGACCCTGCAGCAGCTCGGGGGCCGTGTGCCTGTTGTCACCTAAGCTGATTAGTTTCAGCGCGGCTTGCTGATGCTTGCCCACCGCTGTGCTGCCGCGCCGCATGCTACAGACTGCTGGCGACGTGCTCACACCTCTTAATTGAAAGGTAGAGGTTAAGAAGGGGGAGGGTTTGGAGGAGGTGGCATAGACCGCCGCAGATGCCAGAACCAAGGAAGGACCCGCAATTCTGGGTGTGGGTAGGACATGTGCGGTCCCAGGCTCTGACTCGGTCTCAGCCTCCACCAAGTTCACCCAATGTGCTGTCAGGGAAATATAGTGGCCCTGCCCGCCAGTACTTGTCCACGTGTCCGTGGTTAAGTGGACCTTCCCAGTAACTGCATTGGTGAGGGCACGATTGATGTTGCGGGAGACGCGCTGGTGTAGGGCTGAGACGGCACACCGGGAGAAATAGTGGCAACTGAGGACTGAGTAGCGCAGGACCACCACTGCCATCATGTTTTTGAAAGCCTCCGTGTCCGCAAGCCCGTACGGCAGCATCTCCAGACTGATTAATTTGGCAATGTGCACGTTTAAAGCTTGTGGGTGGCGACATATTTGCGCTTTTGCTCCAATCCTTGTGTTAGCGACAGCTAAATATTGCACTGAGAGACATTGCTGGATGGAGTGGAGGAAAGGTGGAGGTGAGGGTGTGGGTGCAGGCTGGGAGGCGCTCGTGCCTGTGTCCTGGGAGGGGGATTGGATCTGTGTGGCAGGTTGGGGCACAGGGGAAGAGGCAGTGGTGAATGGCCTTCGTCCCACCTTGTGGGGTGCTTGGCCATCATATGCCTGTGCATGCTGGTGGTGGTGAGGCTGGTAGTGGTGGCTCCCCAGCTGATCTTGGTTCGACACAGGTTACACACCATTGTTCGTCGGTCATCCGCGCTTTAACTAAAAAACATCCACACCTTTGAACACCTAGCCCTCCGCACGGAGGCTTGCCGCAAGGGGGTGCTTTGGGAAACAGTTGGGGGATTCTTTGCTCTGGCCCTGCCTCTACCCCTGGCCACTCTACTGCCTCTTCCAACCCGTCCTGCTGCTGCACTTGCCTCCCCCTCTGAAGCCCTGTCCTCGGCAGGCTTAGCAAACCAGGTGGGGTCAGTCACCTCATCGTCCAGGTGATCTTCCTCCGAATCTTCTGTGCGCTCCTCCCTCGGACTTACTGCCCTTACTACTACCTCACTGACAGACAACTGTGTCTCATCATCCTCATCTACAAAAAGCTCATGAGACAGTTGCCGGAAGTCCCCAGTCTCATCACCCAGGCCCTGGGAACTTTCCAAAGGTTGGGCATCGGTCACGACAAACTCCTCAGGTGCGAGAGGAACCGTTTTTTCCCACTCATGTCAGGGACCCGAGAACAGTTCCTGGGAGTCTGCCTGCTCAGAATATGTCATTTTCATGGAGTGAGGAGGCTGGAATGAAGGAGGAGCAGCCAGAGGATTCAGAGTTGCAGTCCCTAGGTCGGGAGTAGTGGACTGCGTAGAAGACTGGGTGGTCAATACATTGCTGGACGCGTTTTCTGCCATCCACGACAGGACCTGCTCGCACTGCTCTGTTTGTAATAAAGGTCTACCACGCGGACCCATAAATTGTGATATGAAGCTGGGGAGCCCAGAAACTTGTCTCTCTCCTAATCCTGCAGCAGCCAGCTGTGATTCACCACGCCCAGGAACTCGGCCTGTGCCCACACCCTCACTTGGACGCCCACGTCCTCGACCCTTACCCCTACTCCTCATCATGGCGGATTAAGAATAGAGCAGGGCCCCAAAAAATTACCCCACTGTACAGCACTGACAACTGTGGCTTAATTCACCGCACACAGAGACTTGTAGATAGCGGAGGCTCTATGCTGTGACTTGAAAAAATTAACCCGCTGTCTTGCGCTGATACCTAGGGATAATTTACTGCTCGCAGAGACTTGTAGATAAGACAGGCAGTATGGAGTGGGAGAGGCCTCTAAAGCCAGTGGTGGTGCTGGTAACTGCGGCTATCTCAACCCCACCAAGGAAAGGGTATTGTGAGACGGCAGAGCTAAAATACTTTGCAGTGGCCCAGGAAATATTTCAGTACTGTTTAACGGTGAGACCTCTGTCTAATGCACTGCAGACACAGAACAGTATAACTGAAGTAGTTTGCAGTAGGCTAGGAAATGTTAGAGTGCAGTTTCACGGTGAGAGCCGGTTGTACGGCACTGCAGGCTGAGAATGCTATTACGGGAATGCGGGGAACAGGCCTAGATGTGTAATACAAAAGTTGGTGCACTACTGCACCTAGCCAACCACAACTGTAAAGCACACGGTCGGATGTCGCCCTAAGAAGGAGCGTTGGGGTTCTTGCACGGAGAATCAGGACTGTATAACTTTGACTATAGAAGTGGCTGTATCCCTAAACTCTGCATTATGCACTGCAGACACAGAACGGTATAACTGAAGTAGTTTGCAGTAGGCTAGGAAATGTTAGAGTGCAGTTTCACGGTGAGAGTTGGTTGTACGGCACTGCAGGGTGAGAACGCTATTACTGAAAGGCTGGAAACAGGCCTAGATGCGTAATACAAAAATTGATGCACTACTGCTCCCAGCCAGCCACAACTGTAAAGCACACGGTCAGATGTAGCCCTAAGAAGGAGCATTGGGGTTCTTGTACAAAGGATCAGGAGGACTGTATAACTTTTCCTATATAAGTAGCTGTGTCCCTACACCCTAGCTTATGCACTGCACACACAGAACAGTATAGCTGAAATGGCCTGCACAGCCCTAAATGCTTAAAGAAAACAATTTATGCACTACTGCTCCCAGCCAGCCACAGCAGTAATGCACACTATGAGGAGTAGCCCTAAGAAGGACCGTTGGGGTTCTTGACAACAGGATCCTACTCTAACACTGTCCCTATATCAGTAGCAGCACTATCCCTAACCTCTGCCAGCATGTGTATGAGGCGAGCCGCGGGCAGGACCAGTTTAAGTACTCAGCGGTCACCTGATCGGCCCAGCCACTCACTACTGTGGGGGGGGGGGGGGGAGAGGGCTGGCACGTCACAGCAGGAAGTGCTAATGCCTTCCCCGCATGTCTATTGGCTAGAAAATGCCGCTAAACATGCGGGGAAGGAAATGCAATTGACTCGAGTACCGCGTGGTGTTCGACTTGAGTAACGAGCATCTTGAGTACCCTAATACCCGAAAGAGCATCAAGCTCGGACGAGTGTGCTCGCTCATCTCTAGAAATTATACAAGATAATTCATACAAAAGAGGACAATGTAGGGCTACAAAAGGACCTAGATAAGCTGGGGGCTTGGGTAAAAAAATGGCAAATGAAGTTTAATATTGATAAATGTAAGGTTATGCACATGGGCAGGAGAAAGGATGTCAGCAATATACACTAAACGGGGAACTGCAAGGGGAAAGCGATATGGAAAAAGACCTGGGGGTACTAGTGGATTGTAGACTTAACTGGAGTAATCAATGCCAATCAGCTGCTCCAAAAGCAAATAAAGTCTTGGGGTGCATTAAAAGAGGCATATGGGCGAGGGACGAGAACATTATCCTTCCATTATATAAGGCACCTGTCAGGCCTCACATGGAATATTGTGTACAGTTCTACACACCGGTGCTCAGGAAAGATGTTGCAGCGCTTGAGGGGTACAAAGAAGAACAATTAAATTAATAAACAGAATGAGAGGACTGGAATTTGCAGAGAGGCTATTCAAATTGGGATTATTTACCCTGGAAGAAAGACGGCTAAGGGGCGATCAAATAACTACAGTATGTATAAATACATTAGGGGACAATACAGGATCTCTCCCATGATCTGTTCATATGCAAGACTGCGATGGTAACAAGAGGGCATCCTCTGCGTCTAGAAGAAAGCAGGTTTCATCACCAATACAGAAAGGGGTTCTTCACTGTAAGAGCAGTGAGACTGTGGAACTCTCTGCCTGATGACGTGGTGATGGCAAAATCGATAGAGGGACTAGACATCTTTTCAGAGTGCTACTATATTACAGGATATAGACATAAGTGACCAGCAGGGTTGTTGATCCAGGTTTTGGAGTTAGGTAGGAACTCAAACGTTGATCCAGGATTATTTTGACTGCCATATGGAGTCGGAAAAGATTTTTTTTTCCTCCAAATGAGCTAAATTGGTTCGTTGTTTATTTTTTCCTTTCTCTGGACTAACAAGGGGGGAGGGAGGGGTTGAAACAGGCTGAACTACATGGACATTGTCTTCATTCAGCCTAACATGGTTGATACTTGGCTAGTGGAATTGGCCTGTACCTTTTTTTTATTGGTGGATGAGAACCAGTCTGTATAGTGTGACATGCATCTTTGGCTCTCCCAAAGTCTAGTGGATGCTTGCTGAAGGCGTTATTCAATTTTTGACCCACTTGTACTACTCCCTCAACCTTTTCCGTAGGAGTATTGACACCTGCAATACTAATAAATAATAAATTCTTTTAAACACCAATGCTGAATGGCACAAAATATGGAGTGTGATGAGATAAACAAATTAAACATAATGAATTTTTTTCTTCTTTCTCTCAGGTGAAGTTCTGGTAAATCATTCATCAGTGTACAATTTAAGACCAATGCATTTGCTATTTTTACTGTTTATCTTCATCAAAGCTCACAGGTTGTGAATAATGCATGGGATCCTCTATGACAAGTCAGACAATAGGATGCTATCAGTTGGAGTCTCACTCTGACTAACATCTAACGGTGCTGCTCTCCTAACTCACTATCCCTTCAGACTGACTACTTAACTGTACTCTTCTCTGACTAAAACTTACTACTCACTTAACTGCCCCTGTGCTCTAACCCATGACTAAAGGCCCATTTACACAGGACGAGTGTTGGGCAGACTCCGATAAAAGATGAGCTCATCACTCATCGTGCAGTTTACCAGCAGCCGTTCAGTAGTGAACAGCCACTGTGTTATGTCAATGGAGGGGGGCGGGGGAGCGAGAGAAGAAAAATCTCCTGCACTGCCCCGCACCCTTGCTGGCCGCTCTGTGTGCAAGCCAGCTCTGCTAGCTCCTGTGCAGGACCACGGAGACATAGGGAGGAGTGTTGTCCAGTGTAAATGGGACTTAGCTCACTCACCATAATGGCACGACTGCTTTCCTGACTCTCCCCTCTACTCTGACTGAACTCTCTCTCTAAACCTGACAGACCTCTCTCTCCTATATCCTCCAACGACTAAATGATTCTAGAAATCCCTCTATTATAATGTCCCGACTGAACTGACCTCTCACTCCTGTCTCCTCCGACGACCAACTGCCACTCTCAGCATACATAGACTTGTTATTTCTTCCCATGTGGGTTTTGGTGCTGCTAAGCAACCAAGACACCAGTCACTGAAGACTTTGCTGCTGTCACCCCTCAGATTGCTTTGTGTGTGCCCTGGGCCCAATCTACCCAGGCCATTATGCTGTTGACCTGGAGGACGCAAGTGTGAGAGAGACTGCCATGCAGCACTGAGTGCCTTTGCCCTGAAGCATGAGTGTGTACCAGGAGAGAGAGAGAGAAGAGTTTGTCAGGAACCGAATCACGCAGATAACTGGAATGCAGATTGTCTAGAGTCTAACGCAAGAGAAACCTCCCTGTCACACTATTAATCTGTCTGCACCAGTGTCCTGATGTCGGATCTAATCTGTTCTGGACTGTAACTGTAAAGCTTCAAGGAAACGCGAGCTCTACCAACCATTCCTGGTTTTGCTCTGAAACTTTACCTCTGTGTGTGTGGACTATTTATTGTCATCTTATGAATTCACCGCAGAGGACGGATCTGTGGCATCACGAGTGACAAGGACTTAAGGCAAACCATAAATTGGGTTACCCTGTGAAACTCCCCTAGCAGTGACTTGGTCGGGTCCCGTGCTACCCCAGGGGAGGAGATAGTAGAGCCACCATGACAAGTTACCAACTCTACCCCACCATCTCCTCGGCTGTGGGCCTGCTCCTTATCTGCTGCAGTTAACCCCTGCTTGCCCTGCAGAAATATAACATTTTTTGGCAAAAGCACTTTGGCAGGACCTATTTATGGTCCACTACACTCATATTATATACAAAGTTACTTCTAAACATAACCAATCAATGACTCTGTCAAATTCAACCTGAAGACATGCCCATAACTGCTTTGCATCACTCGAGATTGCGAGGCTCATTGTATTTCTGTATCTTGTAGGGCTTATGCAGCTGCCTCGTGGCTGAGGGGTTTTGGGATTCCCCATTTGCTGTAATTATCTATTCTGCAGCTCCCTTTAGGGATGGCTGGCGTATGTTTATTGCTCAGTTCCCCTGGTGCAGAAGGAAGGTGTTGTGTGAAAAATCTTATAGGAACACCCTGCAGGAGCAGAGATTGCATCAGAAACGAAGAGACATATGTTGTCTGCTTATATTAATTACAAGAGAACAGTACAGTACAATGATAGAAGTAGAGGGTGTACAAAGGAGCTTTAAAGATGGTGCTGTGGAGACTACAGTACATATATACTGCTCAAAAAAGATAAGGGAACACTTAAGCATCACAGTATTCAAAACAGGTGACTCCTTATCTGTCAGGGGGGCCTCTGTGACCACCAGTCACTTGGTGCTGGCATGTTGGGGTGGTGCCCCTAAATTGTGCTTAGGGCATTTTGGGAGGTCAAGGGCTGTGGGGATGTTCTCTCTGTAGGAATAGTCGTCAGACATCCTTGCTGTGCAAATTTGTATGGTTTATTAACATCTTTAAGGCCTGTCTGCACACAAACGGATTTCCACCACTGATCCACTGCAAAAACCATTCATAGCATGCTATGAAAAAAATGCTTTTTCCTGCACACTCGCGGAAACCAATTGCGGTTTCCACGAGCAGAGGAAAAATCAGAGCATGCTCTATTTTCGTGTGGTGTCCACATGGACTGCTTCCATTGAAGTCTGACCTGCGGGCTGTCCGCAATTGACATTATGGTTCGGTTGTCGGTACCTGCGTCATCACCTAGCGACGGCGTGGAAAAAATAAACATTTTAAAGAAAAATCTGTAGTGCGCATGTCTGACGGTGGTTCACCACAGTCATCCGCAGTACAGAAAAAAGAGAGAAAAGTCAGGTGCACAAGGTCGCCTGCTGGGTTAACGCCCATTTACACTGGATGAATGTTGGGCAAACGATACCTGACACTTGTCACAGCACATACTCGCTCCCGTGCTGTTACACAGGAGCGAGTATCGCTGGCTCGCTGACAGCGTAACCAGCAGGGAGGCGGGGCGGCTGGAGGAGATTTCGCTCTCCCCCGCCTCCTCCATTCACTTTAAGCAGCGGCCATTCTGTACTGAATGGCTGCTCTTTACACTGAACGATCATCTTCAGGATTTTAAGCTGCTGAAGGACACATCATAAAAGCATCTAAAAATATATATATAAGAAAGTATAGCATGCAACGCGTTTCGGCATGTAACTTAAAAAAGCCCTTTCTCACTGTGGAGGAATGACAGATTTATACAATAGAACTTACAATAAGACGCCAATCTGCGTGTCAGTAGGAGGAAACTCCCAGTAATGGCGTCTTAGTGTAAGTTCTATTGTATAAATCTGTCATTCCTCCACAGTGAGTCCATGCTTGAGAAAGACACTTTTTATATATGCGCCACAATATGTTGCATGCTACACTTTCTTATATATATTTTCATATGTTTTTATGATGTGTCCTTTAACCTGTGTTGCTTCATCAGTAAGCTTTAAAATGCACCTAATCCATTTTTTGATCTGACGGTGGACTTACATTACCTTGGATTTAGGGCTTGTCAATGAAACTTTCTAATGTTAAAAACGCATCGCAAGTTGGTGTTTTGCAATTTTTGTGCGATGCATTTTTAACATTAGAAAGTCCCATTGACAATCTCATTAAAAAACCGCAGCGATATCGAAAAGGCAGGTTGTGGGAGCCCATACTCTAGGATTACTCCATATTCTTCCACATTGGGGAGTCTCCTGTGCTTGAGAACTCCTCCAGCTAAGTAAGTCTAGCTTTTATCTATATTTGACGTAGCGCAGATCTGTCATTTATTCTTTCAATGTTTCTTTTGGGGTTTTATTTTAGCACATTGGTTCCCGGATCACTTCTGTGTTTCTGGTGTTATACCTGGTCTGCTGCTCTCCACTATCCAGTGGATATAAAACCTTTTTTGTCCGATTGAATAATTGACAAATTCTTTTATGGTGTTACACCTACCAAAGCGCTCTCCTTTTGTTTTTTTCCCTTCTTACTGGAGCAGATATCCCCCTGACGGTCAGGGGGCACAATGTTCTGCAGCAGTGCTAATGCTTTAATGACATCCCCCTCATCTGCCAACTTTGCAAACTTGTTGGTTTGTGCCAGTTCAGGACTAGCCTCTCTTGTTCTCTTCCCTCTACCTCTTCTGTCACCTAGCTAGCTGCCTGCTCATCCTGCTCTCCTGAACTACCATCCACCCTATCATCTACCCCAGCGAGTGCCTGCTCGGTGAGCAGTAAGCTCTTTTCCATGTTGCCTTTAAATTTCAGTGTTGCAAGCTGTGCATTTAGATCCAGGATATGGGCTTCTAAATGAGCAACACGCTCACATCTCATACAGCAGTATGTACCCTCCAAGGGCTGTTCAAGGTCTGCATACATGGCACAAGATACTATTTGGACAGTATTGTCAATCACGGAGCACATTCTAAATGGGGACAATACAGATAGATTAGATGAAAATAGAATATGCAAAAATTCAAATAACTAAAAAGTAGAGATGAGCGAGCACCAAAATGCTCGGGTGCTCGTTACTCGGGACGAAATTTTCGCAATGCTCGAGGGTTCCTTTCGAGTAACGAACCCCATTGAAGTCAATGGGCGACCCGAGCATTTTTGTATATCGCCGATGCTCGCTAAGGTTTTCGTTTGTGAAAATCTGGGCAATTCTACAAAGTGATGGGAACGACACAGCAACGGATAGGGCAGGCGAGGGGCTACATGATGGGCTGCATCTCAAATTCCCAGGTCCCACTATTAAGCCACAATAGCGGCAAGAGTGGCCCCCCACCCGCACTGTCAGCATAAAGATCGTTCTCCTCTGCCATAGCTGTAACAGCTGTGGAAGAGAAGAACGATGTTTGCCCATTGAATTCAATGGAGCCAGCAATACAGCAGGTTCCACTGAAAGCAATGGGCTGCCGGCGATCGCAGGATGAATTGTCGGGAAGGGGTTAAATATATAACCCCTTCCCTGCAATTCATCCAGAAATGTGTTACAATAAAAATATATACCGGCGTATAAGGCTACGAGGCGTATAAGACGACCCCCCAACTGTCACCTTATACGCTGGCAATACAGTGGAGCAAAGAATAAAAATCATTACTTACTTCTTCTGACGTTCTGTGGCGCTCCTGCAGGCTGTCACTCCCTCTTGGTCCACGGCAGAGTATTGCTTTCTGGACGCAGGGCTTGAAATCCCCGCCTCCAGAAACACAGCCAATCACAGCCATTCAATGACATCATTGTCATTGGCTGTGATTGGCTGAAGGCACGTGTGTTTCTGGAGGCGGGGATTTAAAGCCCTCCGTAGAGAAATCAATGCTCTGCCGGGAACCAGGAGGGAGCAACAGCCTGCAGGAGCACCGTAGAACACCAGGAGGGAGCGACAGCCTGCAGGAGCGCCGCAGAACGTCAGAAGAAGTAAGTAATGATTTTTATTCTTTGCTCCACTGTATTGCCGGCGTATAAGGTGACAGTTGGGGGGTCGTCTTATACGCCCCGTCGCCTTATACGCCGGTATATATTTTTATTGTAACACATTTCTGGATGAATTGCAGGGAAGGGGTTATATATTTAACCCCTTCCCGACAATTCATCCTGCAATCGCCGGCAGCCCATTGCTTTCAGTGGAACCTGCTGTATTGCTGGCTCCATTGAATTCAATGGGCAAACATCGTTCTTCTCTGCCACAGCTGTTACAGCTGTGCCAGAGAAGAAGGATTTGTCTTCTATATGTTCTCAATGGGGTCGGCGCTGCTGCCGCCGGCCCCATTGAGCGCATATAGAGAAGATTTATGGCCTTAAGAAGGACCGTTGGGGTTCTTGAAACCTAAAATACTCCTAACACTCTCCCTATAGCAGCTCCACCAAGATACCACTTTCCCTGAACTAATGTCAGAATGCATCTGAGGCGAGCCGCGGGAGGGGCAGATTTCAATACTCGGGTGACACCTAATCTCGCCAGCCACTCACTGCAGGGGGGTGGTATAGGGCTTGAACGTTGCAGGGGGAAGTTGTAATGCCTTCCCTGTCTTTCTATTGGCCAGAAAAGCGCGCAAATTTCTCAGGGAAGAAAGTGAAAGTAACTCGAACATCATGTGGTACTCGTTACGAGTAACGAGCATCTCGAACACCCTAATACTCGAACGAGTATCAAGCTCGGACGAGTATGCTCGCTCATCTCTACTAAAAAGTAATTAACTGCAAGTGACTTTTTCAAAGTTCCTGAATCCAAAGTCACACTTATGACACAGTACACTTAGACTACAGCACAGTTATATCAGCAAAATGTGATTGTTCCCAGCAAGAGAAACCACGTAATCTTGTAGATATGATACCTTTTAATGGCTAACAAAAATACATGATGTAATAATAGCGAGCTTGTGAACCAACGCAGGGTTCTTCTTCAGGCTTATGGATAACTTTTTTTCAGTTATATCAGCCACACATACTCACTAAGCTCCCAGGCTCACTTAGGCCTCTTTCAGATGACAGTTTTTATATTCCGTTTTTAGTGAGCCAAAACCAGGAGTGGGTCCAAAATATGGAAAAGATGCAAATCTTTCCATTATACTTTCTCTCCACTACTGGTTTTGGCTCACAAAAAACGGAACATAAAAACTGTTGTGTGAACGTGCGCTTAGGCCGGATCCACACGGGCTAGAAAATCTTGCTAGAAAATCATTGCTACAAAATGCATGTATGTAAAGTCCATGGTTTCCAATGGGTTCTTTCACATAAGAGATGTTTTGTAGACTGAAAGAACTTATTGGAAACCATTAGCCTCACATACATGCGTTTTGTAGCAATGATTTTCTAGCCCGTGTGGATCCGGCCTTAGGGTTGGATTGAAATAGCACTTAGCTTTAGCGCTACTGTTGCTCCTCTGGTTGGAAAGTAAATATAAACATCATAGAGCAGGGTCCCCAACTCCTTAAACCACTCTTAGAGCTGGAACATTCTGACAAACTTTGAGCTTTGAACTTCCCTTGTATTACAAGGATGACTATTCATCGGAATGTCAGTAATGTAATATCATATGTAATATTACATTTTTCCTGCAGAAGTGCTGCAGGGAAATGCCTGGATGGCTGTGGCTTTTCCCGGCAAAATCAGTTGTTTGACAGGGTGCTGTCAGTAGGATCCGGTGCAATTAGTTGTTCACAGAAGAAACACTTTGAAGAGACAACCTCTTTAATAGCTGTTTTAAGGTAATTTGCAATGTTTCCAGCTTAAATGGGTTGTTCAATTATAAACTATTGATGGCCTATCCTCAGGATAAGTCATCAATAGTAGATCAGTGAAGGCCCATTGCCTGGGTTCTCCACTAATTGTTAGTTACACTCATACACAGAGCTGATTTCTACAGGGAGCAGACAGCAACTTTCCCAATGCAGTGGCCAAGCTTGGTATTACAGGCAGTTTCTATTGAAGTGAATGGCCTGCAATACCAAGCTTGGCCATTACAGTGAGAATGGAGCTGTATGCTTCTTGTAGAAATCATGTCCATGTATGAGCACAATGGCCCAGAGAACAGCTGATTGGCAGGTGTCCTGGCCAGCAGACCCCCACTGATCTACTATGGATGGCCATCAATAGTTTACAACTGGACAACCCCTTCTAACCCCTTAACGACACGCCCCTTTTTTTTTACATTTTCGTTTTTTTCTCCATCATCTTTCAGTGCGTCTTCTTTCTATGGTGCACAAACTGCAACAAAAATGACATGACAACTGTATTCTATAGGTCAGTATGATTACTACGATACCAAACTTGTATAGTTTTTTTTTGCTGTACTACTTTTATTTTTTTTCAAAGACATTTAATTTTTTAAAATTATTTTTTGCCGCATCTTCTGTGCGCAATAACTTTTTTATTTTTTCATCGACATAGTTGTGCGAGAGCTCATTTTTTGTGGGATGACCTGTAGTTTACGTTGGTACCATATTGGAATAGATATGAATTTTTGATCGCTTTTTATTGCATTTTTTCTGGGAGACAGGGTGACTGAAAAATTGCATTTCCTTTTTCTTTTTTTCAAACGACTTTCACCGTGTGGGCTAAATAATGCACTACTTTGATAGATCTGACTTTTATGGACGCGGGTATTCCAAATATGTATTTTTGTTCTATGATTTAGATTTTTTTATTATAGACATGGCAAAAGGTGGGGTGATTTAAACTTTTAAAACGTTTTTTTTTATAATTAGTAAAACTTTATTGACCTGATCTTTACTTTTTTTTTTAGCCCCCTGGGGGCTCACAACTAGTGATGCTTTGATCACTCCTGCAATATGATGTAATGCCATAGCATTACATCATACTGCAATCTGACAGGCAGCCTATCAAGCCCACCCATGGGGATGGCTTGATAGGCAGCCGTGGGGTCTTTCCATGACACCGGCACATCTCCCTGCGATCTCATCGCGGGGGTAAGGGGCGTACATCATTCGGGGTATTTAAATGCCTCTGTTAGAAATTACTGCGGCATTTAAAGGGTTAATAGCCGTGATCGGCTGTGCGGCTGATTACAGCTATTGCCCGTGGGTGTCAGCTGTAGTAAACACTGTGGGAAGAGAGGTCACCCCACAATCTCTCTTCATAATACCCCGACACTGCATGACGTAAATGTACGTGATATAGCTGGAAGAGGTAAAAAAAAATCTTTGTAATCTAATTTTCCTTCAATGTGTCCATCTTGCTGCTACTAATCTGTGTTGCTGGGGCTGGCTCTGAGCTGAATCAGTCTCCTTCCCCTTCTGACAGCCAACTATTTAGCCCCTTCTTTGTTCCCCTCCAGGAGTCTTCTCAGCTATATTGCAATGCTACTGCAGAGTCTCTGGTCCTACACTGACAATCAGGGCTCATACTCATTGTCAAGGAGTTATCGTTTTGCTGCAAAACTTAGCATGCAGTTACATCTCAGGCACATATGTAAATTATTAGAGTTGTGGTCTGATTAGATGAATGGTCTTTTCACCTGAGGCCCTAGAAATAGTTACACTCTTGACTTATAAAAAATGCTCGCAGAGGCTACTTGTATGTAGTGGACCTTGTTTTCTGCTTGTGTAGCACTTGTTGACCACTAGACATGACTCTACATTGCGTAGTTAAGAGTTTCAGAGGGAGTGCATTATTGGAATGCGAGAAACTGGATGGTCGTATTGACAAATTGCCCGCCACCTGAGCCATTCTAATCAGACTGTTAGGAGATATTGGGACCAGTGGATGGATGATGGCACGCACACAAGGCAACTGGGCTCAGGATATCCTCAACAGACCACCAGTAGAGAAGATGCTCTGATCGACTGAAAAGCACAAGCAACTCCAACTGTTTCATGGTCCACCATCCTGAGACAGGAGCCACTATCGTTACAGGCCCCTGTGTTTTCCAAAAACATTTCCAGGCTCTTGGCTAAAGGACATTTGGTTTCATGGAGCCCTTTACTATATGTTTACTGCCTTTGAAACATGCCCACTGTCACCTCCATTTGCAATGATATCATGAACGGCGAAACTGGACAGCTATGGTGTGGAACCAGATTGCCTTCATCGACGAATACAGGTTTAGTTTGGGCACTAAATATCGTCCGTATTTGTTTCTGGAGACCTAGGGGTGAGCGCCTAGGTCTCCATTGTAAAGGGGTGTGCCTTAACAATGGAGCAGAACACTGCCCCCACTGCTAGTGTGATGCTTTGGGGGGCCATTGCATACGACATTTGGTTATCCCTAGTAGTGGTACGAGGGACAATGACAACTCAACAATATGTTCAAGTCATCCTGCAGCCACACGTGTTGCTTCTCATGGCAGGGCTTCCAAGAGTAATTTTCGAGCAGGATAACGCTTGGCCGCACACACAAGAGTGTCACAGTAATGCCTTCACAACATTACCACACTTCTATGACCTGCCCGATTGACAGATATATCACTAATAGAACATGAATGGTGTTATGTGTGCTCCTGAAACATGTTGTACTACTGTGCTTCCAGCAGAACAGCACTCTCAGGGTTAATGATTGAGCTGGCTAGGTGTGGTTCTTCCTGCTAGCCAATCTCCTGGGTCTGTGCTCACATATAAACCCAGCTCCTGGTCAGTCTCTGTCTGATATTCAGGGTGAGCAGTCATGAATCCTTGTTTGTTGAAGTTTGCTGTGTGATCTGTGCCCTATGCTGTTACATGTCCGTTTGTACATTTAAATTCTGTCAGTTTTGTGTTAGCTTGCTGTATGACCTGCTATCTGTCTCCTGTCCTGTTGCAGTGTTCTGTGTGAACGGTGTCTGGTTCTGCTGGACTCCTGGTTAGTGTAGGGACTAGCAGTATAACCAGGACCTGTGAAGTGGCCTGCTAGCTTTCATGTTTTGTACAAAATGTCAACTAATACCTGGCATTTATATTGAGCTTCCTATCTGTTACTAGTGGTTGCATTTTGGCTGTTGTATGCTGTGTATTCTGGCTCTGTGTGTCCTGTTGTTCAGTCCCTGTCATCTGGCATGTGAATGCGTCCTGTTCTGGTGCGTGGCTCCTAGGATTAGCTAGGGCCCAGCTCCAAAGACCGCTGGGCTACCCTTATTGGGGCAATGTCCCCGCTTAGGTAGGGCCAGGTCACCTCCCGGTAGCACAGGGTCAGTTGCCTGAAACCTGTCTGCGTACCCAGTCCTCTTTTGTTGCGATCGTGTGGGCTCCGTGCTTAGTTTTCCCACACGATCATAACAAATGGGACCATCTGGGAGGCAAACTTTGGCAGCCCATGAGTTTGCACAATCTAGAGGCTCAGTTACAAATGTGGCCTGATATGCCATACAATACCATTCAGAATATGCCTCCATGCTTGCCAGTATCACAACTGGCATCCAAGCTAGAGGCAGCCCAAAAGGATATTAGAGCCTCCATTCAAGTGTTTAGTTTTCCGCAATATATTATCCTTTTGCCACACATAAAGAGTTTCATTCAATCCCAAAAACTCAATTAAGGTGCTTGATTATTTTTTACAATGAGTGTTTCTCTTCCTATAAAAGCCTGACCGTTCCCCAGATCCAGTGCGTGAATATTGTGCTCCACCACCTTGATCAAGGTGCTCTTCCTCCTGCTCATCTGCACTTCTACCGATACCTCCTGCTGCTGATCTCTGGCTTTCATTTGACTATGCTTCAGTCTCATCCCATTGTATTGCGTACTGATACCTACTGCTGCTGACCTCTGGCTTCCATTTGACTATGCTTCCATCTCACCCCATTGTACTGCATACTGATACCTACTGCTGCTGACCTCTGGCTTCCATTTGACTACGCTTCCATCTCATCCCATTGTATTGCATACCATGACTGCCCAATAATGATTCCTGGCTATCTTGACTACTCTCCGGTGAATGGCACAGCTACTATACCTGTGGCTCCAATCCAATGTCGGTAAGACATAACAAAATAATCACACCCAAATTTGGAGCCCGTAGTGACCACTCTGCGGAAGCAAGTTACAGAGTTTCAGGAATTTTGCGCCTCCTATCAAGAGAAGTTCACTGGATTACAGACACTGGTGCTAGATCAACAGAAGGAAATCATCAGTTTACCGAAGTAACTTCTGGACTTATATCACTCAGGCTCTGATGTCCGCATGGCACTGCCCACAAAGTTTGGTGTGGATTGCTGTCAGTATAGAGGTTTTCTCAATCAATGCCGGATTTATTTTCAAATGCAGCGCATGTTATTTACCAGTGACCGCAAAAAAGTATTCTTTATTAATAACCTTATCACTTATAAGGCGCTTGCCTGAGCAAAAGGAGAGACTGTGCAGTTCAAGCACCCTGTACTCCTTCATTCATTCCAGGTTGAGTCCCCACCCAAAGACTGAAGCCACTCCCAAACCCATGCAGGTTGATGTCATCCGCAAACCTCTCTCCACCATGAAAAAGGAAAGGCGCCCATCTGAAAATCTGTTCCTTTATTGTGGGAGCTCTGGACATTATGCCCTAAATTGTTCAAACAAGCTCAGAAGGCCTCTCGCCTTAGCCCACGTTAAGCCCATGGCCAATCTAGTCATCATGAAACAAAGGAATGCCACCAAACACACCTTTGCACAAGTAGTTCAGGACAGTGTGGAAACCCTTCCCCTGCTCCACCATTTTGTCCTCCCAATTGAGATTGTAATGAGCGATCAAAAGATACAGTGCTCAGCAATGTTGGATTCGGGAGGCGGGGGTAACTTCATGGACTTAACATTCGTTCATGACAAAGACATTGCAACCAGATTTAAGTCCATACCGATAGATTTGGATGGGTCACCCTTGTCTTCAGGTCCCGTCACACAAGAGACAATTGAACTGGAGCTCCACATGAACCCCGACCATGCAGAAATGATCAGCTTGCAACTCATCTCATCCCCTAAATTTCCAGTGATTCTGGGGATCCCCTGGTTTTCTACGCATAATCCCTCTATTAAATGGGAAACCAGGACTATTGCCTTCCCCTCAGAATACTGTAAGGAAAACTGCCAGATGGCACCATCCGCCCTGAAACAAGTAGAGGGCCTTGAGGATGAGCAACAGGACTTTGAGAAATTACCAGCTCACTACCAGATGTTCAAGGATGTTTGCAGCAAGAAGAAGGCTGACCGGCTGCCACCTCACAGGCTGTATGACTGTCCTATTGAGTTGCTCCTGGGATCCTCTATTCTATTTGGGCGTATCTTCAACCTTGCAGAACCAGTGTTAGGGGCCCTTCGGGAACATATGGATGAAAATCTAAAAAAGGGATTCATCTAGCCTTCTTCATCTCCAGCAGGAGCCCCCATTTTCTTTGCCAAAAAAAAAAAACGATTCTACTCTTTGACCATGCATTGATTACCAGGAACATAAGATTACGGTTAAGAATCGCTATCCTGTCCCGTTAATCCCAGAACTGCTGGAGAGGCTTCAGGCAGCCAAGATCTTTACTAAACTGGACCTCAGAGGAGCATATTATCTGGTACGGATCTGTCCCGGAGACGAGTTGAAGACGGCTTTCCGAACAAGATTTGGCCACTTTGAATCTCTAGAGATGCCGTTCAGTCTCTAAAATGCTCCTGCTACCTTCTAGTTCTTAAAGCCATCCTAGATTGGCCCATTCCAAGAAATTTGAAGGAAGCACAGCATGTGTTTGGTTTCGCGAATTTTTACAGAAGACTTATCAAGGACCTCTCGAAAGTCATCAATCCAATCACCTCCCTCACAAAAAAAGCACACGTTTGCCTGGTCCCTGGAGGCAAAAGCCACTTTTGAGAAACTTAAAACTGTTTACTTCAGCATCAGTACTGATCCACCCAAAAACAGAATTGCCTTTCATTGTGGAGGTGAACGCCTCCAACTTCGCTGTGGGATCCATCCTATCACAGCGAGTCAAAGATAAGATGCAAGTACATCAATTGCGCATTTCTGTCCCACATCCTGTCACCTGCAGAAAAGAACTATGATAGGGAACAAGTAACTTCTGGTCAGGTGGCTTTCACCGAATGGAGGCACCTCTTGGAGGGAGCCCATCATCCAGTAACGGTGCTTACTAGCCATAAAAATTTTGAACTCCTCTGCACTGCCAAGAGGATATATCTGCAAGGCAAGCATGATGGGCCCTGTTCTTCTCCAAGTTTAATTTCGTTGTGCCCAGGTTCCCAAAATGGCAAGGCAGATGCATTGTCCAGGATATTTGTAGAGCCCGAAGAGAAGTAAGATAATGACCACACAATTCTGTCTTCAAATAATTTTTTAGGTATCCTGCATTCTGAGGATTTGCTAACAAAGTTTAAAGGAGGCTACCAAAGTGACTCTTTCTGAGCCGTCCATCTAAGGATGTGAAGTGCTCTTTTGAGAATTGACTTTGGAGATGGGAACATCAATTATATGTCCCTGAAGCTGGTCGACTCAAAGTCCTCAAACTTGTTCACAACTTTAAACCTGCCAGTCACCTTGAGGTCACAAAGACCTTAGAACTTTTACTTCATTTTTTCTGGTGGGAAGGATGTAGAGAGGTACGTTACCTCTTGCAAAGTATGTGCTCAGAACAAGACACCACAAGCTTGCCCTCTTGGTTTACTACAGCCCCTTCCAGTTCCATCCAGGACGTGGGGATCTATATCTATGGACTTTATAGTGGATCTGCCCCCCTCAAGGGGAGTGGCTACCATCCTTGTGGTCATGGACCGACTCACGAAGATAGTTCACTTCATCCCCATTGAAAAGATTCCCACCGCTGAAGACAGTTGATGATTCGGGAAGTGTTCCGACTACATGGACTTCCTGAGGATGTGGTTGCTGATAGAGGGGTTCAGTTCACCCAATAATTTTGTAAACACTTCTACACGGCCCTGGGAACCTGTGTGAATCTTTCCTCTGCCTTTCACCCACAGTCTAATGGCCAGACTGAGAGAAAAAAAAATCAAACTCTGGAGCAGTTGCTTCACTGCTACATCTCCCATCTACAGGACGATTGGGTGGATTACTTATCGACAGTGGAGTTTACCTATAATAATGCAAACACAGTTCTACCACCCAGACTCTGTTCCACGCCAATTAATGTATGTAGTCTGTCTTTATTTCTGGCCTGCCAATAATACTCCGGTGCCAACTGTCACTCAGAGACTGACAGCACTGGCTATAACTCAATAAGAGTTAAAGGAAGCCTTACAGGAAGCCCAAGATGCTTAAAAAGAGGCAGTGGATAAACATTGACGAGCTGCCACTGGCTTTTAGGTTGGAGAAAAAGTATGGTTATCGACCAGAAACCTGAAGATAAAAATGTATTTCTGCAAAAGTTGCTTTCCGCCTAAAACTCCCTGGCAGTCTTCAAATCTATCCAGTGTTCCATGTATCACTGCTCAAACCGTTCAAGGAGAACACTTTCCCTGGAAAATCCCCACCACCTCCTCCACCAGTGATGGTTCAGGGTGAAGAGAAGTTTCTGGTAGATCAGATCCTGGACTCCAAAAAACATAGAGGGCGCTGCAGTATCTAGTCCGGTGGAAGGGATATAGCCCATAGAAGTAATCCTGGGAACTGGCCTCCAATGTTCATGCTTTTCAGCTGACAAGGGAATTTCATCTCAGGTACCCAGGTAAGCCAGGCCCTGGGATGTCCAGTGTCCATCCTGGAAGGAGGGAACTGGTGTCAGGACTCGAACCCAGGACCTCTTGCACTGCAGTCAGTAGCTCTCTACCCTGGGCTATCCAGGATTTGGACAGTTTATTGCTGAAATGCAGACTTGTTCTATGTTTCTTTGCTCCTGCTAAGTCCACTTCCTGTCTCCCTGTCCTGGCTCCGACCTGCTACTAAATAGGTCTTCCTATAAAAGCCTGATGGTACCTCAGATCCAGTGCATGATTATTGTGCTGCATCACCTTGATCAAACTCATCTTCCTCTTGCTCATCTGCACTTGTACCGATACCTCCTGCTGCTGACTTCTGGCTTCGATTTGACTATGCTTCAATCTCATCCCATTGTACGGCATACCGTGACTTCCCGATAATGACTCCCAGCTATCTTAACTACTCTCCACTGATCGGCATGGCTACTACACCTGAGGCTCCAATCCAGCATCAGTAAGACATAACACCTGGCTGTGGGGAGATTGACTGAGCATGTGTGTCCATCAGCATACAATTCAATAGGTGAATGTGCACAATGCAACAGTATATATTAAACACTAGGTGGTGCCATACTATGTAAGTGGGCAGTGTCACAGATAGGGAGGGGAGAGATGATTGCTCTAACTGTTGCGTCCAATTTGTCATGGCAGAGTCTAATCACTCTAGTGATTTCTTGCAGACAGAAAGTAAAAATCAGCCCCTGATCGGTCTTACTTACTCCAGAACTCCACAATACTGCTCATACACACGCTGCCACCATCAACTTTTAAAGGTGAATTAGGAACAAAGGATATACAAAAAGGTTGTTACACGAGAGTATAAAGGTACACAGGCATACTCAACAAGATGGTATTTTAAAATAAACAGAAGGAAAATGAAAGATACCAGATTAGAGATATCCAGCCCAAGGTTCTGATTCATGCAGAGTCTCTGAAGCAATAGGAACAGCCTTAAACCCAGGCATATCTCTGAAGTCTGACCTATGGGAGAGGGAACCCCTCTGCTTTAAGGTCTCCTCAGACCACACCTCCTCTGGCCTCCTTTCAACATGACCAAGGGGTGTGTTAAATATATGCGTAGCCTACTTTGATGGAAACTCACTTAAATTTTTTGGCCATATTTCTGCAGGAGATCTTACGATCGGGAATATACGCCTGGCATTTTTCCGGTTCATGATATCGGGTTAGAATTACATTTTTTCCCTACTCTGAATCTCTGCTTTACAATGTCTGTGAGAATCCAAATACTCCTAGGTGAATGGTTTTCCTAAGACTTCATTAACAAGTACATGGACACACAATGTCATTAACAGAACAGGTGGGAGAAGAAAGAAGAGTTATTTGCTCACATCACAGCTCTTGTCCAGGAAAATGTTAACAGGCATGTGTGAGGAAGTGGGTGGAGGCTCGACTAAACCTACCAGTGCAATCTACACACACAATAAATGAGGATATAGCTATGCCTGACGCGCACACACAAAATGGCTGTTGGTCCACTAGTCTCTATATCACGCCTCCCTCTTTTGGATGGGCGATGGTGGTTGATCTCTCCAGATCATTTCCAAAGCCTGTCCCGGTCGCCTCGCCTTGTGCCTCCCAGGTTATGATGAGCTTTCATCTTGTTGACATGGAAGACTCTCTGCTTCCTTTGGGCGTGGTTGATTGTGATTGACCATGTAATTCACAGCCTCGAGCCGCTGGGGAACGATATATGGGCCATGGGTCTTTCCAGGCAGCCTAAAACTCCTGGCTTAAAACAGCCAGAAGTGATGTTATGGTCAATACCCTAGTGAGATCCCACTGAATGGGAAGGCCGAGTGTCCGGAAGGCAGGGGGGTCCCTGCATTCCATGCACTCTGGTTGTGGATGACAGCAAATATGCTAGCCAGGCCTTGGGGGGGTCACAGCCCCTGTCCTTCCCGACTGGCACACCTCTGTACCCAAGTGGATCTTGGTCCTGCTACTACCCATTGCACCGCACCTGGAGGTGAGGCATGCAGGCCTCGCAGTGGCGGAACCCACACCATCACCACATGCTGCCATAGTGTTGGTACTCACTGTTACAGGTATCGGCAGATCCTCAGTGACGCCGCACATGGGTGTGACATCACTGAGCTCCACCGTATTACAGGTGTATATATTCACATCATCATTGCACAGTAATACCCCAGTGAGCTCAAGAGGGGTGCATACTGTATCCAAAATGACATTGCTACACCTGTCTGGCACATCACTGATCTCCACAGGGTCATGCATGGCAGTGACCTCATTACCCACAGCGACATTGCACGGTGGGCCACAACTTAAGGAGTCTCATGGCACGTACTGAGCCGTTACCTCCGCAAGGTCCGTCCCCAATAAAACATTGATGGGGATGTTTTTTGACACCCTCACTTCCTTTATCGCCTTCCACTCACCCCAATCGAGATACATCCAGGCCATTGGTAGGGTAGGGTGGGTGTCCCCAATTCCAATCAGATTAATAGTCTTTCCAGGAATTATGTCTGTGGGTGACACCAGTTCATGGTGGATGATGGTCACCTCAGCGCCTGTGTCCAGCAAACCTACAGTCACCCACGTTGACTGATTGAAGGGGTTTGTTACTTCATCCACAACATTCACCCGCCAACAGCATAGCTGGAGCCATCACAGGGGGCTTGGGAGGGGTAGCCCCTTCCTCTTGTCAGAGCAGTTGATGCTGACATGGCCCACTTTACTGCAGGAAAAACATCTTCGAGTGTCAGAAGGAGGCCAGGAGGGCAGACAGGGAGCAGACTCCCTGAGGGTCTAGGAACATGGGGGAGGGTTTATCAAAGTTACTGTTCTGCTCTCTCTAGCTGGTTCAGTTGGATTTCTGCAGAACCGGCCTCTAGTTGGCGAAATAGTTGGTGGTGATCTGGGCTGCTTGAGCCAAATTCTTGGGCTACCGATCCTTGACAAACTGTTGCACCTCTTCCGGGCAGACCTCCAAAAACTCTTCCCTCTTCATCAGGTCGCTCATAGGTGATGATGCGTAATCCCCAGAGTCCATTGCTAGAAGGCAGTACTCAGGTCCTCTGCCAAGTCGATGTAGCCATTCGGGGATCCGAGGTGCAGGTTCTGGAACTTTTGGTGGTAGACTTCTGGAGTAAGGTTGTACTTGCAGATCAGGGCTGCATTGATGACTTCGTAGTAACTATCACAGAGTCGCCAAGCTGCTAGAAAAACAGGTAGAGGAGCCGCTGGAGGATCCATCTGACGGGGAGAAGAGGAGCAGGTCCCAGAGCGGCAGCTGGCCAGAGAGAGCGGATGCCAGTGAGAGAGAGGAACAGGCCCGACAGTGAACCTGCGCCTGGTGTGTGACAACATTGGCAGGCAAACCAGGCTGAAGAGGAGATGTGAGGAAGAAGATTGCTACTGAAACATGCAAATAAGTATATTCTTAAGTGAGAAAGTGTTAACGAGCTGTGAGTGTGTGTAAGTGAGCATGAATGAGCGGTGAGCATGGGAATCAGTGTGACTGAGAGTGAGCAGGCAGTGGGAGTAGGAGTGTGATATAAAAAAAAAAGTGTTTGTTAACAGGCAGAGGCACGTGAGTGAGCGCGAACGGGTGGAGAGCACAAGAGGGGTGTGATCTAGTTTATTTTAATTTCTTTTTTAAGTTAAATTGTAGATGCCCACTAGAATGTGCTCTATGCTTGACAATGCCGTCCAGTGTACATCTTGTGCCATGTATGCAGTCCTTTAGCAGCTGTTCAAGGGTGCACACTGCTGTACGAGATGTGAGTGTGTTGCCCATTTGAAAGCCCAGATTCTGGATCTAAATGCATAGCTTCCAACACTGAGATCCATTGACAATATGGAAAGGAGTTTACTGTTCAATGAGCAGATACTTACTGAGGTAGATGTGGGGGTGGATGGTAGTTCAGGAGAACAGGATGAGCAGGCAGCTAGCTGGGTGACAGAAGGGGTAGAGGGAAGAGAACCAGGTAGGCTAGTCCTGAACTGGCATACCCCAACAAGTTTGCAAAGCTGCCATTACAGGTTTAGCACTGCTGCAGCACGACATGCCCTCTGACCGCCAGGGAGATGACTGCTCCATTAAGAAGGGGAAGTGGAGCCCAGAGCAGGCTAGACAGGTCCTGGCAGGGGGGACTCAATTATTTAAGGGAAGGAGAGGGCAATCTGCTACAAAGACAGAGATCGTCGAACGGTGTGTTGTCTTCCTGGTGCTCTAATTTGACACATCGCAAATTGGGTTGACATATTACTATGAGGGGCTGGTGAGGATCCAGCAGTCATGGTACATATTGGCACCAATGACAAAAGTCAAAGGTAGATGAAAAACCCTTAAAAATGATTTCAAGGATCTAGGATCCAAGCTTAGGGCAAGGTCCTCTAAGGCAGTGTTCTCTGAAATACTACCTGTACCACGAGGCACACCAGAAAGGCAGTGGGAGATTAGGGAAGTAAACAAGTGGCACTAGAATTGGTGTAGGAAAGAGTTTTGGGTTCCAGGTAGAGATGAGCGAGCATACTCGATAAGGCAAACTACTCGAGCGAGTAGTGCCTTATTCGAGTACTTGCCCGCTCACCTCTAAAGATTCGGCTGCCGGCGTGGGTGACAGGTGAGTTGCGGCGGTGAGCAGGGGGGAGAGAGGGAGAGAGAGAGATCTCCCCTCCGTTCCTCCCCGCTCTCCCCCGCCGCTCCCCGCCCCCTGCCGGCAGCCAAATCTTTAGAGACGAGCAGGCAGGTACTCGAATAAGGCACTACTCGCTCGAGTAGTTTGCCTTATCGAGTATGCTTGCTCATCTCTAGTGCCAGGAGAACTGGGCTGACTTTGCTGTTAGCTACAGGCTCTACTGTAGGTATGGGCTGCATCTCAATGGGGAGGGTGCAGCTGTGCTGGGGCAGAAGATGGCTAGAAGGTTGGAGGAGTGTTTAAATTAGGGACTGGGGAGGGCAAAAAGAAAAACAGTGTAGAAAAAGCTCTGAGATTAAAGAATGGAAATGGGGGTCAAGGTGGGGGGGAAGGGTTAGTACAGTTAGAACTGCCAGGGCATCTAATAGGGCCATAAGTAGCATTATGAATACAAATAGCAACCATAGCCACATAAACTATATGGCAATGAATGCAAGAAGTCTGATCAATAAAGTGGATCAACTTGAAGTAGGAATGCTTGAAGAAAACTACGATACAGTAGGATTAACAAAAATATGGCTTGATGGTAAATGCGATTGGGCAGTGAATTTACAGAGTTACAATCTCTTCAGAAGGGATCATGGGAACTAGAAAGGCGGAGAGGTATGTATGTATGTTAAATCCCATTTAAAGGGGTTTTGTCATTAAAATAAAATTATCTAAACTTACCTATTCCTTCCCTGTCTGTCTCCTTATCGCATCTTCTCCTGGTTGAGCTTCTCCAGTGCCCCAGGTCAGCTCACTGCAGGCTGGCACCAGCTTGTTATGAAGGCTACTTTATCACAAACTCCTTCCTGCTGGGCCAGTGAAGGTCACGTCCCTGTGCTGTAGCTTCACTGCCTAGGAAGGAATTGTAATCTATTTCAGAGACAGCTTGCATGAGCAATCTCTGAAGAAGATAGGCAGTACTCCTGCTGGCCTGTGAGCTGTGACATAACGTACATTGGCAGACTGCCAACCAAATGTACATAACCTCACAGGAAGGAGAAGAATCAGGCAAGTGGAGGTAAAGTGAGCCCCTGAACTGCAGGAGACAGGAGAAGGTAAGGGAGGTGAAGATCTGGTAAGTAGACTAATGGGGGAGGAATAGATAAGAATAGCATTTTTCTTTTTTAGTGACAGAACCCCTTTAATGCAAAGAATATGAGAAAATATAGGTGTAGGAGATGAACATGTGGAATCTGTATGGGTAGAAATACAGAGAGGGAAAACTAATAAAATCCTGATAGGAGTTATCTATAAGCCACCAAAAATAACAGCAGCAACTAAAAACTTATTAATAAGACAAATAGAAGATGTGTCAAACCACAGTGAAGTAATTTTTATGGGGGACTTTTATTATCCGGATATATTATAGGAAGATAAAACCTGCGAATCTCACAAAGGCGATAAGTTCTTGGGAACTACCTTACCCAGCTTGTACGGGAGCCAACTAGAGGGAGGGCCATTCTGGACTTATTATTAACCAACAGACCAAAAAAAATCATGGAGGTGCAGCCATATAATTAATTTCCAGTTGTCAGTCAATAGGAAGCCTTATCAGGGAGTGACAAAAAAAAACTAACCTTTAGTAAAGCAAAATTTGCTCAGCTCAGAATTACTCTCGGCAACATTAAATGGGACAATGTCCTCAACAATAACAGTACAGACAACAAATGGGAGAAGTTAAAAAACATCCTAAATATGTCATGTGAGCAGTTCATACGCTTCAAAAATAAAAGCACTACAAATAGAAGGAAACCATTGTGGGTAAATAAGATTGTAGTGAAGAAGCGCTAAAACATACAGGAAAAAAAACAAAATATGTAAGGAAAAAATAAAAACTGCAAAGGAGGAGGCAGAGAGACTGATTGCCAAAAAGAGCAAAAATAACCGTAAAGTATTTTTCAATTATATAAACGGTAAAAGGATTTGCACTGAGAGCACTGGCCTTCAACAATAATATTTCAACAATAATGCAGGAGAACTCATAGATTCGCCTTCCCCCATCATCTTCTATTAAATAGTTTTTTCTCAAGTATATTCACAAGAGAAAAAGAAATGTCACATGAGATGCAGGGGGATAAAATGAATCCCCCACTAAATATCACCTGCCTAACGCAGGAGGAAGTGCAGAGCCAGCTAAAAGAGATTAAAATCGAAAAATCACTAGGACCAGATGGAATATACCCAAGGGTTCTAAGGGAACTAAGTGACGTGATAGCTAGGCCACTATTTCTTATATTTAGGGACTCTATTGAGACTTGGGTTGTACCACTGGATTTTTGCATTGCCAATGTGGTTCCAATATACAAAAAAGGGTCAAAAAGAGAACCTGGCAACTACAAGCCAGTAAGTCTCACTCCAATAATTGTAAATAATAGAGGGGTTTCTGAAAGATGCCATCCTAGAATACCTGAAGGAAAACAACGGTATAACTCCTCATCAGCATGGATTCTTGAGGGGGAAAATAATGTCAAACCAACTTGATCAGCTTCTACAATGAAGTAAGTTCTAGACTAGACTATATTTATGAATGACCTGGTAGAAAGACTGCAAAGTAAAATACCAATATTTACAGATGATACAAAAATATGCAAGATAATTAATACAATGGAGGACAATGTACAGCTGCAAATGGGCCTAGATAAACTAGGGGCTTGGGTAGAAAAATGGCAAATGAAGTTCAATATTGATAAATGTAAGGTTATGCACATGGGCAGGAGAACGGGTGTCACCTATATACACTTGGGGTACTGCTAGGGAAAAATGATATGGAAAAAGACCTGGGGGTATTAGTGGATGGTAGACTTAACTGGAGCAATCAATGTCAGTCAGCTGCTGCAAAGGCAAACAAAGTTTTGGGGTGCATTAAAAGACTTATAGGGTTGAGGGATAGGAACATTATTCTTCTACTATACAAGGCACTTGTGAGGCTTTACATGGAACATTGTGTACATTTCTGGACACCAGTACTCAGGAAAGACAATGCAGTGTTTGAGGTGGTTCAAAGCGGGCAATTAAATTAATAAATGGAATGGGAGGACTGGAATACCCAGATAGGCTATCAAAATTAGGATTATTCACTTTAGAAAAAGGACAGTTAAGGGGGAATCAAATAACTATGTTTAAAAGCATTAGGGAACAATACAAGGATTTCTCCCATGATTTGTTTATACCCAGGACTGCGACGGTATCTTCCAACTACCGGTTTTGGAGTCAGGTAGGAACTTTTCAAATGTTGATCCAGGGATTAATTATTCTGACTGCTATTTTGGAGGCGGGGTGGAATTTTTTCTCCCAAAATGGGGCAAATTGGCTTCTGCCTCATTGGGGCTTTTTTGCCTTCCTCTGGATCAGCAAGGGGGGCTGGAAACAGGCTGAACTGGATGGACATTTGTTTGTTTTTTAACCTCGCATATTATGTTACTATGTTACATGGGTCTACTCATGCACTCCAAAAACATACAGATAGGTGAATATAAATTGTGGGCCCCTGTAAGGACAGAACTCAATACCAAGTGATATGGAGTGCCGCATAATATCAATGTTTAGCATAATATCAATGTGTATATAAAGGTGATTAAATGTCAGACCTTTTCACTAAATTGTTTTTTTAACAGCTGTTCTTTTTTATGATCTATACTAGGGGCACTCAACTAGTAGGCCCTTGCTGTCAGCAGATCAGCTGCGCAGCTGAGTGTCCCTGCAGCTTGTAAACTAATCCCGACATGGGGATGAAATGCACTCTAATCCAGCGGTCAGGCAGAGTGAGGGAAGAAAGTCCCTCTCGTCGGCAGCAGCACATAAGCTCAAGCTGTAGACCAGAGGAAAAGAGGGGATCTTATCCACTGCTACCAATAAAATAAATATTTATTAAGGAAGGGATAAAGCGGGCACAGACACTGCAGGAACACCTAAAAAGGTGCATGTAAGTGGCTAACAGGGGGAGGAGGCTGCTGGGTACCGATGGGTTCCCACAGCAGCTGGTGTCCTAACAAAGTCTTCCATGTTTGCCATGTAACCCAGCATGATGTCCCTTTTTAAATGGCAAAATAACAAAGTAAAAAATTACACAAAATAGTAATCGCTGCATTTGTAATGATCGGAACAATGAAAATGTTATGATATTTATCCTTTATGGTAAACTAGCTGATATATCCGGCTTCGCCCGAGTTAATTTGGTACTGGTGTTTATCTGGTGTTCACACGGAAAATCTTATGAAGTGACATAAGGAAGTGAGAGAATTAGATTCCATACGTAAAATTTGGATGCTAATTCTTTTGCACTTAGAATTGAATAATCGAGTTGGGATCCATTAACTTTTCCTATTTATGACATAATCAATGCCCGTGCCAGATTTCAAGTTTCTATGACATCGGGAAGTGAGAGAATTAGATTTCGTACGTAAAATGTGGACACTAACTCTTTTGCACTAAGAATTGAACAATCAAGTTGGGACCCATTAACTTTTCTTATTTATGACATATTCAATGCTTATGGCAAATTTCATGTTTCTATGATATTGGGAAGTGAGAGATTTAGATTATGTACGTAAAATTTCGACGCTAATTCTTTTGTGCTAGAATTAAATAATCGAGTTGGGACCTATTAACTTTTCCTACTTATGACATAATCAATGCTCGTGCCAAATTTTACGTTTCTATGACACCGGAAAGTGAGAAAATTACATTTCGTACGTAAAATTTGGACGCTAATTCTTTTGCGCATAGAATTAAACAATCGAGTTGGGACCCATTAGCTTTTCCTATTTATGACATAATCAATGCTCGTGCCAAATTTCATGTTTCTATGACACCGGAAAGTGAGAAAATTACATTCCGTACGTAAAATTTGGACGCTAATTCTTTTGCGCATAGAATTGAATAATCGAGTTTGGACCCATTAGCTTTTCCTATTTATGACATAATCAATGCTCGTGCCAAATTCCACGTTTCTATGACACTGGAAAGTGAGAAAATTACATTCCGTACGTAAAATTTGGATGCTAGTTCTTTTGCACATAGAATTGAATAATCGAGTTGGAACCCATTAGCTTTTCCTATTTATGACATAATCAATGCTCGTGCCAAATTCCATGTTTCTATGACACTGGAAAGTGAGAAAATTAGATTCCGTACGTAAAATTTGGACGCGAATTCTTTTTTGCATAGAATTGAATAATCAAGTTGGGACCCATTAGCTCTTCCTATTTATGACATAATTAATGCTCGTGCCAAATTTCACGTTTCTATGACACCGGAAAGTGAGAAAATTATATTCCGTACGTAAAATTTGGACGCTAATTCTTTTGCGCATAGAACTGAATAATCGAGTTGGGACCCATTAGCTTTTCCTATTTATGACATAATCAATGCTCGTGCCAAATTTCACGTTTCTATGACACCGGAAAGTGAGAAAATTACATTCCGTACGTAAAATTTGGACACTAATTCTTTTGCGCATAGAATTGAATAATCGATTTGGGAACCATTAGCTTTTCCTATTTATGACATAATCAATGCTCGTGCCAAATTCCACGTTTCTATGACACTGGAAAGTGAGAAAATTACATTTCGTACGTAAAATTTGGATGCTAATTCTTTTGCGCATAGAATTAAATAATCGGTTTAGGACCCATTAGCTTTTCATATTTATGACATAATCAATGCTCCTGCCAAATTTCGAGTTTCTATGACATCGGGAAGTGAGAAAATTAGATTCCGTACGTAAAATTTGGACGCTAATTCTTTTGCGCATAGAATTAAATAATCAAATTGGTACCTATTAACTTTTCCTATTTATGACATAATCAATGCCCGTGCCAAATTTTAAGTTTCTATGACATTGGGAAGTGAGAGATTTAGATTATGTACGTAAAATTTCGACGCCAATTCTTTTGCGCTAGAATTGAATAATCGAGTTGGGACCCAATTACTTTTTCTATTTTGGAGATAATCTATGCTTGTGCAAAATTTCACGTTTCTACGACATCGGGAAGTTGGAGAACTTTTGGCGAGTCTGTCAGTCAGTCAGTGAGTCAGTGAGGGCTTTCGTCTTTATATATATAGATAATGTAAAAGAAATTATAAGATAATGCCAGAATTGCTATTTTTAATTAACAAAAAAAACACAATAGAAAGTGATTCAAAAGTCACGTGTTCCCCTAAATGGCACCAGTAAAAAACTACAATTCTGACCTGGAAAACAAGACCTCACTTAGTTCTGTTGGTGAAAAAATAAAACTTTTATGGGTCTTTCAATGTGATGACAAGATAACAAGACTAAAAGTAGTTAGGTATGCCTTATCTATACCTTGAATATAATATTTAATAGAGATGAGCGAACGTACTCGTCCGAGCTTGATACTCGTTCGAGTATTAGCGTGTTCGAGATGCTCGTTACTCGTGATGAGTACCACGCGATGTTCGGGTTACTTTCACTTTCATCTCTGAGACGTTAGCGCGCTTTTCTGGCCAATAGAAAGACAGGGAAGGCATTACAACTTCCCCCTGCGACGTTCAAGCCCTATACCACCCCCCTGCAGTGAGTGGCTGGCGAGATCAGGTGTCACCCGAGTATAAAAATCGGCCCCTCCCGCGGCTCGCCACAGATTTGTTCTGACATAGAGGAGGGAAAGTGCTGTTGGTGCATGAGCTGCTATAGGGAGAGTGTTAGGAGTATTTTTGGCTTCAAGAACCCCAACGGTCTTTCTTAGGGCCACATCTAACCGTGTGCAGTACTGTGGAGGCTGCTTTTTGCAGTGTTGCACTTTTTTTTTTTTTGTATATCGGCCGTGCAGAGCATTGCGCCCTGCAGTAATTATACATAGTGCAGGGCCAGAAGTGGTGGTGAGGCAGGGACAGAAGACATATATTGTGAGGCAGGGACAGAAGACATATATTGTGAGGCAGGGACAGAAGACATTTATTTATTGAATATGGGCAGTGGGCCTTTGCAAAAACATTTGGGGAAAAAAATCTATTTGGGCTGCCTGTGACTGTCCTCAGTGTTCTGGTCTGTGCTGGGTGTAGTTGTCCTCCTAATTCATACGCAGCCAGCTAAGTGTTACAGCAGGCTTGCGCAAAATTATTTCCTGGCTCTGTGTTGGCTGTTACATCACATTCCAGTCCACAGTGCAACAGTCTGCAGTTATTTTACATACTCCAGGGCCAGTAGTGGTGACGCAGGGACAGAAGACATATACAGTGTATATAGGCAGTGGGCCTTTGCAAAAACATTTGGGGAAAAAAATCTATTTGGGCTGCCTGTGACTGTCCTCAGTGTTCTGGGTCTGTGCTGGGTGTAGTTGTCCTCCTAATTCATACGCAGCCAGCTAAGTGTTACAGCAGGCTTGTGCAAAATTATTTCCTGGCGTTCCGTTAGCGAAGTCAGCCTCCAACCACAGGCCAATAAGCGGCACATTTAATTACAGCGTTCTGTTTCTGCACTACTGGTAATACACCATGCTGAGGAGTAGGGGTAGGCCTAGAGGACGTGGACGCGGGCGAGGACACGGAGGCCCAAGTCAGGGTGTGGGCACAGGCCGAGCATCTCGAACACCCTAATACTCGAACGAGTATCAAGCTCGGACAAGTATGCTCGCTCATCTCTAGTCATCCTATAATCACAGAACAGCTATCTACCTGTTACCTGACAAGTTACCAAACAGAATATGCATGAAGAACAAACATTTAACTCGGCTGTGGAGAATCTATACAAATTATCAGACTATATGGCAACATTCACGCCCATTACTCACGGTCCAGATCTGTCACTTGATACGTGGAAGGACACATGCAGAATAAAATTCATCAACATAGGAGTTGACCAGCACTAACTCATACGTTGGACTGTTTCATTTTATGATGAAGAGTCGATAAGAAAGAACCTGAAAGCTTGCTGTCACATCATGTATTTTTGGTATCGTATCTACAAGATTACCTGGTTTCTCTTACTGAGAACAATCACACATTGCTCTACTGGCTAACACGATACAGTGTATACAAAGAAGTCTTTGTTCAGCTTTACCCTCTTTGACTATTTCAAACTCCATAGTTTCCTAGAGTTCAGAACATAAGAAATTATCCTCCTAGCGGGGTCTGGCACAAAACAGTATTACATAATTGGCAATGGGAATGAAGATTCAGGGGGCCTGTGTTTAAGGATTGATCCTCACCCGAGAGAAGTGATTAAAAAAATCCCACAAAAATTACATTTCTCAATAATGACAATATATATGCAATACTCCTTCACACTCCTGCACAATAATTAAATATTGCAACATTGTAACATTTACACTTTTTACTCTTCTCCTTTGCATTCACTAAACGTTTCAAGTAAAAGTTATTTGTAGAACAGCATTAAATAAATGCATTTCAAACATGGCAAATGTCCATAGAAAAAAGTAAGTAGTCCTTAGGATAAAGTGCAAAAATTTCTGCTTGAGTACGTTGTCAGGTACTTTGTCTCTGTTGCAGGTCAGAGCGCACAGTCCATATTTAAAACAATTATGTCTGCATCGGCTTGGAACAACGATGAAAGAGCAAGAGGGAACTCCCTGAAGAACAGGAATATAGCTCAACATATGAAAGTCTTTAAAGGTGATGTTCCTCTTTACACAAGCAAATGAATAAAATAGCTCTACAAGAAAAGGGACTCTATAATGTCTTTAACCCCTTAGTGACCAGCCCATATTGTTTTTATGCCCTAGCTAAGTGGGCTTTAATCCCCGAGGACGAAAAACATGCATCCTGCGGGGATTAAAACCACATGGGCTGTTGACGTGACAGCTCCATGCTGTCGTGCCCAGAGGTAGCTGACAACATGCAGCTGTCATGGGGGGCTGCGGGGAGCCCCCTTCCCCCAGCAATGCAATGGGCACTATGTAATGGGTAGTGGCAATCGCATTACAGTGCAAAGAAGTTTTTAAAAAGTCGAAGATGTTAAAAATGGATTGGATCCATGAGGGCAGCCTAGATTACTCACCTCGGTCCTCCGTGCCGTCCTGCAGTGATCTGGTCCTCCAGGACCTGACGCGGGCCTTCTGCACATGCACGCCACATGGGCACATGCAGAAAAGGCCAGAGAGCCCAACAAATTTTAAATTTCCCTGCACCCGGCTGTGAAAGATACCCGAGTGCAGGGAGATGGGACCGGGGACCGCTGTATGCAGTTCCCGGTCCCATGATCACTGTTATCCACCAGATAACAGTGATCATGGAAAGTTAAAAAGTGTAAAAAAGTTTAAAAAGTTAAAGTTTCATCTTCCATCACAGATCGTATCCGTGAGGGGAGATGAAATTACATTCCCAAGGTCCCCGGATTTGTCCCCCAATGGGATCTTTATCTGCGGACCCTACCCCGGCTTCGGTGCATGTGCCCATCAGCATAATAGCGGACGCATGCGCAAAAGTCAAGGACTGCCCGGGAAATTTTAAACCTCTCTGTTTCTGGCTACCAAAGGTAGCCAAGAGCCTGGAGATGTAACAGGGGCCCACATTGTGCGGTTCCTGGTCACGTGAACGCCATCATCCAATGGATACTGGCAATCACGTAAAAGTTTTTTAAAAAGTTGAAGTTACATCTCCCCTCACCGATGCGATCCGTGAGAGGAGATGAAACATCTTACTGGAGGCCTCCACATTTGAACCCCAATGCAATCATCTTCCACGGACCTACCCCGACTGCTGATCATGCCCCCACCAGAAAAATGCCGGACACATGCGCTGGAGCCTGGAGCAATGGCCGGTGGCCTTGTTGAACGGTCTCCGGTCACATGATAAAATGGTAGTGATCTACCTTAGGCCGTTGTCACATGACCGGATAGAAATTGCGGATTCCGCATGCGTTTGATCTGCGGTAATACACGGATCAATCAAATGCACTGAATTACACAATTCTGCTCACATTAGTAGGTCAGAATTATGTAATCCACTCAAAGAAAACAGAACACAGGAGGTTCTATTTTACCACGGATATACACAACATAGAACTCATTGTGCTCTATGATCGCGGACATACCCGCAGCCCATATGCAACTACATTGTATATGGGCTGCAGGTACCCGTGTCATCACTAAGCGATTGCGGGGGAAATCTTAACAAGAAAAGGTGTACTGTGCATGACTGCCTGTGTGAGTACGCAGTTATGTGCAGTACATTACGCAGCTGTACGCGGGGCCACAACCGGGCTCACAGCTGGGATCTACTGTGGGCCTCTGCAAGTGGATTTCATACAAGGCCATGTGAGCCCGGTGTTATTCAGGTCGCTACCTGTAATACGTAAATGTACAAGAAGCCCCGGGAACGCTCGCCTTCCTGCACTTCCTCGAGCAGCTTGTTGAGTGCCTTGTGTGTGAGACCACAGCAAGCTTACGAAGCCTCACAGAGCGCCACTTTCTAGACCCCATCCCTGCCACTGAGGTCAAGAAATGCCCCGAAAAAAAGCATGAGAGGAGGAGGGATACCCGATTTTATTGCCCCATGTGCCCATCCTAACCAGGCTCCCCTAATTACCCCTGTCTTCAGACATACCACACAGTTTACATTATTACTTTCATCTAAGATTTGGGGAGCGTCAAAAAATGGGGGTGGGTGGGATTATTTTTAGGGAGTCAATTTCTTTTCTCCACAAGTGAACAATGGGTCCTGGAATTCATACAGTTGTGCCCTGAAATCCAATGGGTGTTCCCTCCATTGTAGGCATAGCCATGTATCCTGTAAGTAGATTAGGGCCATAATCGGTATGCTTCTGAACACAGGACAAATGGGGGTATCTATTTTGGGTTGCACATCTTTATTTATATGTGTGCTGTACAAAAAAACTTTTAAAACTGATACAATTGCCAAAAAAATGAAAATTATTTCCTTCTGCTTTGCTTAGATTCATTCAAAAACTGTGGGGTCAAAATACACAGTACAACCCTAGATGTTTTTGTTAAGGGTTCTAATTTTGAAAATAGGGTCATTTGTGGGGGCTCTATATAGTTTTGGCCACTCAAGGGCTCTACAAGTGTTTGGGGCGCCGTTGTGCATACAGACATAAGATTAGGGCCACAATGGGTATGTTTCTGCATACAGGACAAACAGGGGTATCCATTTTTGTGTAAATTCTTATTTTCATATGCACTACAGAAAAAAAAACTTTGAAATGACATATTTGCAAAAATATGAAATTTTATTTTTTCTCCTCTGAATTGTATTAACTCCTGAAAAAAAACTGCGGTGTCAAAATACTTATAATACCCCTCAGTGAATTCACTAAGGGGCGTAGTTTTTAAAATGGGGTCATTTGTGGGGGTATCTATCATTCCAACACCTTTGCAATGAGCCTTTGCAATCTTGGCTTGGTGCAGGAAAACAAAGTGTTCCTCAAAATGTTGATAAGTAATGTTAAATTTGTATGTCTCCTAAATGGTGAAAAAAAGCCTAAAAGTTTTTCAAATGTGCATCCAGAATAAAGTAAACAAATGGAAATATATATTATCAAAAAATTGTACGGTATGTTTGCACATATTTGAGATATTGCAATTGAAAATGTGAAAAAAATGACAGTCAGTGGTGGCAATGAATCCACTACTCCCCTCCCAACTGCGGCAATAACTGACAACGCTATTGAAATGGAGTCAATGTCAAATTCGTGACACCAGTCTGAGTACAGGTCAAAACCTGTTCCAGAAGAAAGGATAGACAAAAATGGTTAAATTAAAATAAAATGGGGGTGGTAGTCCTTTCCCTGGAGAGTGGTGTGGTACCTGAGTGCAGATGGTGACGTGGTGAGAAGAGACTCCAGGAGTCAGGATGAACCGTGAAACAATAAACGCTTTATTTACAGAGAAGAATCTTCAGTAGCCAACACGTTATATAATGGGCATCGGTCTATTTCCTGAAATGGACAAATCCATGCCGATTACATCTGTATGCTCAGAGAAATAAATCCAGCAGCTATATCTGTACAATTGGATTTTTCCACAATTTCAAGTACTCTTCTGTACCCCAGGCTCTAACTCCTGTTTTTTTTTCTCTCTTTCTTTGCTCTGTATTTCTTCTATTTCTTTGCTCACTATATCTCTTTATGCATACAAACTCTCTTTTCCTTCTCTTGCTATTGTTAAGCAAACTATTTATTTCCTCCTAGATTCATGCATAAACTGATTCTTCTTTCCTTTTCTTTCTTGTCTATATAAACTATCTCTCAGGATTTTTCTTTGTTGTCTCAATGCAAACTTTCTTTTGTACTCACACTTCCACTTCTCACTGCGCTGTAACTTTCTTTAGCTCTGGTCTTTGCTTTTTCTCTGTTCACTTGCTATTTCTGTCTCCCTCTCTCAACTTCCACTTCCTCTGTTCTCACTAAATTCTCTCAACCAATCCGTGAGGAGGGGTCATCCTCCAATCACACAACAGCTATCTCCGTGTTACCTAACTAGCCAATAGGGTACAGTGTGAGTTACCAGAGAGTATGAATGAAGAACAAACATTTAACATTCTTAAAGTAGTACACACACGGCAGTAAAACAACTGCGTTGAGTTCTGTATTGGGACACTACACATATACTACTGAGGGTACTATGGGGGTCACTATTACTACTGGTGTCACTATTATTATTGTGGTCACTATCACTACTGGGGCCACTATTAGGGCTTATTCACAGTGATGTAAGTGCATTTCGGTCTTGCAAATACGTGGCGTATTTGTGCATCTGAAATTTGCTCACACCTGCATTTTTTGGCTGCATGTTTTTGTGTGCGCAAATACACTGTGTATTTGCGCACCCAAAAAAGAACCCAGATACGTCCATTGAAATGGTGCACAAATACGCATGAAAAAATATGCTCAGATGAACTAACCCATTGAAATCAATAAATTTTATTCACGGCGTATTTTTGCACAAGTAATATACTGTGCAAATATGCTCGTGTGAATAAGCCCTTACTATACAGGCTTACAATTATAATCAGCCCTTTGAACGCAACCGTATGTCTGATGTGGCCCTCGGTGAAAATGAGTTGGGTATAAAGAAATGGACATATAACAGTTAACAGACATTAAGATACATGTTATTGTCCAGTTTTGTAAGTAATTCTATTCCTTGTGAATTTCTCAAGATATTTTCTTTCATGCATAGTCTGCATGAGTAAGAGTTAATAATCTTAGCCTGTCTGCTGGGTCTTGTGTCTCAGCCTTTAGCTGAACCTTATCTCTTTAAGCTGTCCACACAGTGAAGGCTGTTAACTGGCGGTGTTGTGTTGTCATGACAACTAGGCCTATTGACAAGATGGTGGCAGCCAGGACAGAGGCTGTGATGGGAATGTGACAGTCTGTAGAGGTAGCTTTGCATATGTCAACCTAGTTGATCTTATAGTTTGATGCCCTTTGTAACCATTTGTGGAGGTTTGACTTCTCATTTAAAAGAGTAACCCTTTCTATATCAAGTCGGAAACGAAACTCAAGCATTTTTTGGATTGAGAGGCTTGACATGATTATTACAGAAGTGATCTGGTGGCTCACATAAATGGCATAAAAAATTCTAAAATTACGTTTCAGTATTGAGCATGGAAAAGCTCTGAAATTAAATTTCTTGTTAAAATCATCAAAGCTAAATATCTGTTTCACCTTTGTATGTTTCTTTGAAAATTACACAAACTTCTGAAAGAAAATGTGAAATGAACATAAAGTGTTGCACTATGCTGTCAAGATATGAAATTCGCCTTGTCCTGCAGTTGTCACCCATCTACGCAGTAGAAACAACTTTATTATATGCAGTGACCAGAATACAGAGATGTCAATTTTGCAGAGCTTTTCATAGGGTGATGAGAGTTGCCTTATGAGACCATGGTTAACCTAGAGCAGGGGATGGAATGAGAAAAAGAGAGGCAGGGAGAGAGAGTGAAAGAGCGCAAGAGAGAGGGTGAAAGAGTGCAAGAGAGAGGGGGATAGAGTGCAAGAGAGAGGGGGACAGAGAGCAAGAGAGAGAGGGTGAGAGAGACAGAGAGAGTGGGACAGAAAGGCAGAGAGAGTGGGGCAGAGAGCAAGACAGAAGGGGAGAGAGCGCAAGAGGGAGGGGTGCAGTGCCTGAGGAGCAGGCCCTCAGCCTAGGAGACAGTGGGTTACGTTTGGGCCTTGTTACGGGGCTCTACCATCTCCTACCCTGAAGGTAGCACAGGGCCCTTCCAAGTAACCAAGTTACCCGTCCATTGCAAAGAGGGTAACCCAATACGTGGCTTACCTTGGCAGTTGGTTGTCATGGGTGATGCCACCATTCCTTCCTCTGTGGTGAATCCGGGCGATAGAATAAAAAGTCCACACTCACAGGGAACATTTAACTAGCAAGGCCGGGAATGGTCGGCAGTGCTCCTTTACTTGCAAAACTTATTTACAGTTCCATGCAAGTACTCTTCCCACCAGCAGGGGAACAGTGCAGAAATCACAAACTGATGCGACAGGGAGGAAATCACAGGTGCACAGAGGAATCTACAGTCCCAGTTATCTGTAAGGCTCTGGTTCTGGTACAAACTCCTGTCAAACTCTCCAGCTCTCTACCAGTCGGCACTCACGTTGGCATCCACTTCACGCTGCATTGGCGATCCCACTCTCTCCTTCTCTCTCTAAGTCAGTGGTATTGGATACCACTGGTAACTCCTGGGTATGGCAGTCCTAGGGAAGGCTACGGTTACCTCTCAGCCACTTATATTCCTAACCACACAGAACTGAAGGTGTCTGTGTGGCTCTCTCCCTCTCATCCTGACTGGCAGACAACCAATGACCGCCAATTCCATCGCATCATTGAGTGTCACGGGAGTGGGATGAGAAATGAGTAGATCCTCATTTCTCAGCGTCAGACAGACCCAACAAAAACACATCTTTAAGGGCGCTATCGTTCCAAGAGGTGTCACCTGCATACTGTCTAAATTTAGAGGAATAGTCCTCTACCCACTGCTGCCCCAGACGTCGAGACATGCGATGAGATACCGCCAACCACGCACGGTCCGGCTCATCAAAAATACCTCCATGTTCCTGAAAAAACAAATCAACTGACTGCAGGCAAGCCGAACTCTTGGGCAAGGAGTAGGCCCATGTCTGAGGGGGACCCCGAAGTAAGGACATAATCAATCCAACTTTCTGGGATTCTGAGCCAGATGAGCGGGGCCACATCCGAAAATACAATCTACATGCCTGCTGAAAAACTAAAAACTTGCTCCTCTCCCCTGAAAATACCTCAGGAAGAGGGCACTTGGGCTCGGGAATAGAAGGGGCAGTAGAAACATGCACTAACTCCCTATGCTCCTAAGCCACCACACGACTGGACAGGTCTTGGATTATGACCACTAAATCCTGCAACTGACTTGCGACTCATGGTACTCATGGCCTCCATCGGAGAGCAATTTATGGGTCAGTTATTATGTTACGGTATACTAACCCCAGACGGGCAACTGGGTGGTGGTCCCTACTCAAACTAAGGAACGAAAAAGGGACGCTGGCATACCTGGATGGAAAGGGTAGAATACCGACAGAAAAGGCGGATGTAAATAACCAACACAAACAATACTAAGCCAACCTAAGGCAGATGGAAAGACCTGGCGGAAAATAGGAAGGTTTAGCAGACAAGCTGACAGAAGCAGGAGACCAACCGAGGCAGACTAGCTGGCACACTGAGGGAAACCAATAACTGGCAGTGATTGCAAGTCTCTGCCTGACCTTTAAACAAAAGCCTCTGCCTAGGGGCAGAGAGAGGGAGACAGCCAACTCCCAACAAAACATAATAAAAGGGAGCTCGTGCACGGCAGCTGCACTCACAGGTGCGCACACCCAGCGCCGCGCGCCACCGGCTCCACGCCAGCCAGGCACCTGCGCAAGCCGGGGGGGATGCACCCCAACCGTGGGACCCTGCACCGCCGCCCCGGGGGAACCAGCAACCGCTGCATGGTAACAGGAACAGAGTGCAAGAGAGAGGAGAAGAGAGCACAAGTGGGACAGAGAGTGGGACAGAGCGCAAGATTGGGGGGGAGAGAATGCAAGAGAGAGTTGGAGATGTGAGGGTATATATATATATTGCCATATGTTCTTTATACTTTTATACCTATATGCAAGTTTTATTCAATTCCAAATGAAAAAAAACTTATATGTCGCCTTACATCAAATATTCCAAGGCTTTAGAAGGCTGAGAGAGATGTTCTAGAAATTCAGAGAAGATACGGAACCAGACACAAGGCCGCGTGTACTTGGCTGTTTTCCCAGAAGCGCTGGAACAAGATATCAAGATGTTCCACTATGTACATAATTTTCACTGTCTTAGGCTGGAAATCCGGACTTCCCATATATGGAGAATGCATGCTTGGCCGTTTTCTTAGAATTGAGTGGGTGATTCTTTGTACTGGAGTTAATTGAATACGTGATTTTCTGTACATAAGCCAGAGGCGCCGTAGCAAGATAGCGGCTGTTTTCACTGTCTCAGGCTTTAAATCCGGACTGCCCATATATGGTTATAAGCCCATCACCCCTTGTTGGGGATGGGACAAAGGGTATAAGATCTCATGTAATCTGTAATAAAGCACGTCGGCACAGCCGAGAGCCATGTCCCGTGTGAGGAATGATACCAGACCTCCCTGTGTGGTGTTTCTTTCTATACGGCCGGCAGCGGGGCAAGTGGGGTGGGCCCGATTGGTGCTGTACTTAGAATTTTATTTTTACCCTAGCAGAGAGAGCTCAAGAGAAAGTGGGACAAAGAGCAATATAGAGTAGGACAGCGCGCACAAACAAGGGAAGCAGGTAGAGAGGGCAAGATCGAGGATGGGAGAGAACAAGAGCGAAACACCATAATGTTTTGTTGTGTACTTAGGTTGCCAATAATGTTTTAATATACTCAGTACACCAAAGCATTATTGGCAACTCATTGTGTGCTCCAGTAGTTTTTACCATGTGCAACTACAACTCCCAGTTTGACCTTAAAGGAGTTTTCCCACTACCTAAAATTGTTTCACAGTCACTTAATTCTTCCAGACTGCTGCTGACTAGAACATGTGACTGTTGCAGCCAATCAATGCCTAGAGAAGGTCACTGCTGTGGCCAGTGATTGGATGGAGTAGTCACATGTCCTGGTCAGCAGCAACCAAGAAGGATAGAATGATTTTAAAGCAATTTTAAGTAGTGAGAAAACCCAGTTAAAAATGCTAGGGACATGCTGAGAGGTGTAAAGGCCCATTTAGACACAACGCTTATTGCTCAAAATTCGCTCCAAAGCCGTCTTTTGAGCGATAATCGTTGTGTGTAACTGCACTGACATCGTGCAGTTTTCGTTATCCTGTCATTCGTCGTCGTCTTTCAGCGTGCTGAAAGACGACTAGGAGCCTTATCAGGGATTCACAGTGGGATACAGCTGATACTATTGTTTCAGCTGTATCCCGCTCCCTGATAGCAGGCTGCATATGAAGAACAGAGTGGTTCAGCTGTGTTCTCCATACCCGACACGGAGTGCTCGGCAGTATAACAGCCGGGAGCTCCATGCAAAAAACATCTTGATGCAGAAGACAAGCAGGGACACCCTGCTTGCCTTCTGCATCCTTTGCACGGAGTGCTCAGCTGTATAACAGCCGGGTGCTCTATGCAGAAAACAGCTGGATGCAGAAGACAAGCGGTGACAACCCGCTTGTCTTCTGCATCCTCCGCTCGGAGCGCTTGGCTGTATAACAGAATATACCATGACAGGTGACATCCTCTGGATTCCTTGCTCTTCTTCTCCATCTGCTCCAAATCTACCTGACTTCTCCAGCTAATTCTTGCCTCTGTAAAGTTTGGAGCTCAGCTCTCTTTGGTGCCTCTGAAAATAATAGCGTCACATATGTAGCACCTAAAATAGTGCTACATATCATGCCCACAGAAATACATTTTATTTGGGGGCACAGAGATAATCTACTGTGTGCCCCTTTTCCCCTGTAATAAATCATATTACACATAGTGCACCAGTAATAAATTACACTCCTCGTAATACCCCCAGTAATTAACTTTTCTTCTCTATGCAGGCCAAGACTGTCATGAAAACTTTTTTCAGCCACAACTCATCTGTACACACTGTCCCCATCCTGACACCACCTCCAGTGCTCCCCTTTGTGGCTCAATGCTAATTAACTCCCGCTGTCCACAATGTGACTCCCACATTAGTGAGGCATCCCCCTTATGACCCCCAATGTAATGAGGCAACCCTCACAGAAATAAGATGTCCGACTTTTCCCCCACAGTAATGAAGCATCCCCCATGTAGCCCACAGAGTAATAAGACATCCTTCATTTGACTCCACATTAACCCCTTAGTGACGAAGCCTGTTTGCACCTTAGTGACGAAACCACATTTTGGAAATCTGATAGAATTTATGCATATTTATTAAAAGAACCAAAATTGGGAACATTTTGAAAAAAATTATCATTTTTTCACATTTTCAATTTTCACTGCGGTCCCCAGTGACATCTCCTACCTCCTGGCTACCTTTAGGAGCCGGGAGCCAGGAAATTTCAAATTTGCCAGTGCTCCCGGCCTTCTGCGTGTGCATGTGACGTCATATGTCTGGCGCAGGTACTGGTGGACATCAGGGAGGACCGGGGTGAGTAATCTCAGCTGCCCTGATGGATCCGATCCATCAGGGCAGCTGAATCTTTAACTTTTTAAAAACTTTTTATTTAGTTTATTGCGATCAGCGCTATCCATTGGAGTCCACTGCAATTAATTAGGTCATCAATAGTTTTTGCCCATAAAACCACTTTAAGATGACCATGGTGCCTGGGCTGAATAAAGTTTGTGGGTCCCGCAGGTCTGAATACTTAAAATGATCTGACAATTACTACATAGATATGTTAAAAGAACTGAAGCGCCAGCATAGACATAGTACCATAACAAGTTTTATTGCATAGATATGGTACCACAAGCCTCTAGATTGATACAGTACCAGAATCAAGCTTACTGGATAGCTACAAGAACAGAATCCTATTTAAGTACAATACCAGAACCAATCTTACTGCATAGATATGATGCCTGTACCAAGATAAAAGCACAGATATGGTGTGAGAACGCAAGCTTACTGCATAGATATGGTACCAGCATGAAGATTCCTGCATAGATACTGTAACATAATAAAATACTATGTAAGGCTGAAAAAAGACATCAATCCAATTCAGCCTATTATCCTGCAATGTCGATCCAGAGGGATGCAAACAAAACTCAATGAGGTGGAAGCCAGTTTTCCCCATTTTAAGAAAAAAAATCCTGCCCCACTCCAAATCTGTCAGTCAGAATAAGTCCCAGGATCAATAACCCTTCAGTGACTATAACATGTTATATTGTCGCACTCAAGGAAAAAAGGCATCTAGGCCCCTCTTCAACTCCTCAAAACAATGTGCGCAGCATTTCAATGTTTCCAAATGTAAAATAATGCACTTGAAGAGAAGGAATCCTTAGATTGAGTATTGTATTGGAAATTATATGTTCAGATTTAAGAAGAGAAGGATTTAGGGGCTCTGATTTTTGACATCTTTAAAAGGAGCCGACTGTGTGAACAGGCAACAGGGAGAGCATAGGATGATCTACTGCATAATTAGAGGTATAACCAGTAGAAAGAGGTAAATTGTAATTCCACTGCATAGAGCTCCAATGAGACCTCATCTTGAATATTTTGTTCAGCTCTGGAAGTCTCACCTCCAGAAAGACTTTGATAAAATACAAAGGGCGCAAAGAAGCCTACAAGAATAACAAAACTTATCAGGAAAGCTTAAAAAGTAACTCAATTTTTAAAATTTTTATTCACAAACCAATAGTACAAAGAAATATAATAAACATTGTAATACTTATTTTTTTAGAAAAATGCTTTGAGTGTACTGATAAGATACTACACCAAGTCCATACAGCTACAGATCAGATAACAGCTGCATAAGTGTATGGGAGGGGAAGAAGAGGAAGAGAAAGAGACTTCCATGTCTCTATTTTATTACTCTGGTAATCTGATCTGTCAGTGTATGGACTTGGTGTGTGGCAGTTCTAGTACATACCATACAAAGTGGGTGATCAGTGCAGGAGGCAGGTGGAGGAGAAGTAGCTGCCACTTGAAGAAAAAGGCATTTTTCTCTAACAGAGTACATTACAAAGATTTGTTGTACTATCGATTTCTGTAAAAAAAGTTTAAATGTTTAAGTACTCTTTAAAGAACTAAATTTGTATAACCTGGAGAAAAGAAGAGAAAGAGGAAAATGATGGGAACTTTTAAATATGTCAAATGATTAAAAAAAGGTTTATGACAAATGAAACATTAGAACAAGGGAGTACAATTAGTTAGAGGGAAAATCAGAAGCTTAACTAAAAGAGTAGTAGATGCTTGGAACAAAGTTCCAGAAGACGTGATTAGTAAATCAACAGTACCGTAAATTAAATTAACCCGTCAGGGGTGGATTCACACGGGCGATTTTACACGCGAGTTCTGTCGATTGCTATTTGAAGATAACTTGGATGTGAAAAGAACCGATTGATTTCTATCTGTTTATTCATATGAATGATTTTTCACTTGGACCCATGGTCTGATATAGAAATGGTGCTGCATGTCCTATTTTGGAGCGATTCTTCACAAAGAATCACTAATTTCTTTTTATAGGTTCTTTACAAAAACGCATCATACTGGCATAATATGTAATTTGCATGGAGTGCAGTGTCGTTGTTTTCAATTTTAATTATAGGAACAATGTGATTTTTTTCCATACGCATAAAAAAAAGGCATGAAAATCATATGAAAACTGAGAAGATGCATTTGTTTTCAAAAAACGTATCACACTTGCTGAAAATTCGCAGGCTCGAAAGTGCAAAATCGATCCAAGTTTCTCAGAATGATATTGGACTCGGCTGTGTAAATGCACCGTAACCACACAGCCAGGTTTGATTTTTCTGACACTGCCCCATTTTTCAAACCTAACTTTATTTGTAATAATTTTGGAATGCTTTTACTTATCCAAGAGCTTCTGAGGTTTTTTTGTTGACACATTATACTTCATGTTAGTGGTGCATTTTGGTTGATATGTTTTGTGTTTATTTATTTTTAAAAATTCTAAATTTTGAGGAGATTTTGAAAAATTAACTGTTTTCAAACTGAACTTTTCTGCTTTTAAGGGTGACTACCCACTAGCGTTTTTTTTTCTGCTGCGAATTTGCTCCTATTTTTCTTCCAGTTGTTAATGGGACTTCCTAATGTTAAAACCGCAACACGACGCATTGCGACGCAACACAACTTTGCGTTTTTAACATTAGAAAGTCCCATTGACAATTGGAAGAAAAAATAGGAGCAAATTCGCAGCAGAAAAAAACGCTAGTGGGTAGTCACCCTAAGATAGATATTCATACAAATCAACATCTTATATATGAGATGCAAAATCTGTTTGATTGTTTGTGTTGTATGCAAATCCACAGTCCGATTTGAGTGAAATTTTGCATGAGCGTTCTTCAGCAACAGGCGAAGAATATTGGCATAATTAACAATCGAAAAGTCACCAACTTTCCCTGTACTTCATCTGTCATTTCTTATGTTGCTGAGGTGAAAATAAAGCTGCCCTGTGATTGGTTGCTATTTCTTATCCTACTGAGGTAAAATGAAAGCTGCGCTGTGATTGGTTGCTATAGGCAACACAGATTTTCTTTTGGGCAGCTTTCATAAGAGTGCAGTGCTCGGCTCATTTTTGTGGTTGACTTTGTATATTCCAAGACTGCTATTCATAAAATCGCCGTGCAACGCACGAGTATATTACTTAGTAATTAATAAATAACATTTACCATATGTCTACTGTCAGGGAAATTCTATGTACAGCACCAATCAGGCCCACCCCAATGCCCCGTTGCTGGCGGTAAAGAAAAAACACCACACACGGAGGTCTGGTATAGTTCCTCACACGGGGAGTAACTGCGCACTGCATTACAGATTACATGGGGCTTTATACCCCTTATCACATCATTAGAAGTGTGCAACTGCTCTTATTGGCCCAAATTCGCCGCATAACCATATATGTGATGTCTGCAGTTCCGCCTGAGGCAGTGTTAGTCACATAAGCAGTCGTTATCTACATAAGCTGATTCTGGGAAAACAGTCAAGCACACGGCCTTCGCATCCGGTTCTGTATCATCTCTGAATTTCTGGACACATCTCTCTCAGCCTTACAAAGCCTTGGCATATCTGATATGATTTTTAAGGCTACATATTAAGTTTTTTGCATTATAGCATTGCATAGAACTTGCATACAGGTATAAAAGCATAAAAAACATATGGAAATATATACATATAGCCTCACACTACTGTATGCTGGCATATTTTGTAAGCATCCTTTGATTTTTTCAGGATGTTTCCTGAAGTTTTGGAAGCAATTTTTAACATTTTCAAAATTACTTTCAAAATTATTTTTAAGGATCTTTTCCATTTTGAAGTGGCTTTAAGGGCATATATTTAAAAAATCTCTTATAAATTACCACATGCTGAAAATGTAACCCCTCAAAATATTCAAAACTTTATTGAGGAAGCCTGCTAACCCTTTAGATGTTTCACAGGAATTAATTTAAAGTGGAGGTGAAATTTAGACATTTTCATTTTTCTTACAGATTCCAAATTTCAAGGAATTCATCTAGAGTTGTTGTGACCATTTTAACACCACTGGAGTTGTGTGGAATTTATTAACATTGGACTGACAATAATACGTACGTTTACGCCGAAATTTTTCAATAGGAAAAAAGCATCCCACAATTTGCTAAGAAATTTCTTCTGAGTATGGAAATGTCTGATATTTGGACATAAACTACTTCTTAGGTACATAGCAAAGCTCAGAAGTGAAGGTGTTCCATTAGGCAGGAATAATTTTTTGGAGTAGTTGACCGAAACGAATCCAAGTTACTCTGATATGCATGGCACTGATTAATTAAAGGCAGGAGATTCTTTTTTTACACTTTAAATCAGCTTCTTTTTTCCTTTGGAACTTACTTCTTATGTATTTACATGGGCAATTTTCACACATTGCCAGAAGGACAAAACTCACATGTGAATAGAACCCATTCTTTTCAATGGGTTAATTTACATGAGTGATTATTTTGCTCCCATTGAGGGCTTAAACACAAATTAAGCTATTTAATGATTTCATTTTCACTTTCGGGAGTCTTGCAGCACTTTCAAGTAATTTATTACCCCCCACCAAGCTGGGTACTCATTTTCCCGACCCCGGAAGAATGGAAGACTGCTGAGTCAACCTTGAGCCGGCTTTCTAAACCATGCGCAGATTGAACTTGCAGCCTTCAGGTCATGAGAGAGAGCTTAGCACTGCATTTCTGCTGCTTTAGCAATCTGCTTCACACGAGGTGCTATGAGCACACAAGCACTAGCAGCAACTTCTAGTGCTCACAGTTTCCCAATAGTCTAGCTGTTAGCACTGTTACACAAGCATTAACAGTGTGCAATTGCGTAAATTGCCAGGCTGCACCTGCACTTGCAGATGCAGCCCAGCAATTGTCGGAAAAACGCGAGCTCTAGCAGCAGCTCCTAGCACATGCTTCTCACATACTTCAGATCTGTCTCTGATTGTAAGGCAACTGACTATAGCAGAAGCCCTCTACCACTGCTAAGTTTGCAACAAGGGCTGGGCATGATGAACCCTGCCCTCTAAGGGCTCGGTCAGATGAGCAATTTTTTAATGCATGAATAGGCGCGCTAAAAAAATTGCATGCTGTAAATCGTGTGATTGGACAAAATTTCTAAGAGCAGAAGAGCCGATCTTCATGCACCTGAAATTCACCCATTCCCTTGAGCAGCTGCGCTTGGAGAAGCCCGACTGCTTCTGGAGTAGAGACAGAAGAAGCCCCGAGGAATATCCCCATAGTGCAGAGAGAGTGGGCAGGGCTATAGGGATTCTCACAGGGATTCCCTATAGCAAACCATATAGGGGGCGGCTCTAGAGGAGCAGGGCTAGAGGCGGATCTCTCTTGCCCCGCACCCTTCTCAAATGCTCTCAGGGAAAGCCTTTGGGGAAGTGCTGTAACTGCACCCCCTCTCTCTCCCCGCTATAGAGAATTCCCTTGGGTGAGAGGGGAAAAGAGTCCCCGCTGCTTAGAGCAGGGCATTTAAAAGGTGCTGCACAGAAGCACTTTTTAAATATCCTGTTGTAAATTTCTGTTAGTCCCCATGAGAATTAAGGGAACCATTGGGGAGTCCCCTCATCCCCGTGGGGACTTTCTGGCCAGCACACTTTAAATACCCTGCTGTAAGCTGCGGGGGATTCTATTTCCAGCACAGGAGTTTCCGTTAACTCCTGCTCCCATAGGAGTTGATGGAAACTCGTGAAACGCTGTCCTATTTTTGTTAGGTGCACTCTGTTTAGCGTACCTACATTCTCTCATGTGAGTGCTTCTATAGCAACCCACTGGTTCTTTTAAAAGCGCTCTTTTTGAGCGTATATAAAAATCGCTAGTCTGATCGAGCCCTTAACCTTGGACTGTTTGCTAATAGAAAATGGTTGGGATCAGGAAGAAATTGATGCCTCTGTTCTCTGTGAGATTTCTATAAAATTGTTTGCTGTAAGCCCATGTAGGAAAGTCTGCATGTTGGCAAACACTATGAGCAAGTTCTTCTTCTTTATTACTAGATTTACTGAACCTTTAATAGGAAAGAACATGTTGTAGTTTTGACTAAAGCTTATAAAAGGCTTTGTGCTTTGCAATTACAGTTCACCATTGCTCACAGATAATCCAGTTTTTCAGAGTTTGCAGCCCCCATCACAAAGAAAGGCAGTGTGCAAATACTCATAGATTTGCTTATTGTAGTGAAAACGTATAACATAATACAACTGTCATAAGTCAATGGTCTACACATTTAGGCAAAGATCCTCAACGCAAAAATCATATTATTACTTGTATGCTTAATCGTAATATGGCCTGTGAAAATATTACAATTATGGCTACATTGTAGGTTAAAATCATGTACAACAAACTAACTCTTCTTTAACTAGAACTTGTCATCACTTTCCTCTCCGTTTTACCAGCTATCAGCTAAAATGTTGCATGTAACGGACTTTCAGGGTTGCCATCCTAAATTTTTATTTTTTTTCCTGGAGAACTTATCCAAAAATCACAGACAGACAATTTTTTTTACAGGCACATTGAAAAACAATAATGATGTTATGTCTGTGCTGAGCGCTTACGCACCACACCCAGCAAGCATGCAAGGCAGTGTTCACATGGGCCAAATAGACACCAGCAGGTCCCGAGTAACACTAAAACCACCACCAAATACAAATAAGGGGGGAAAAGGGGTAATCTAGCCCTAACAGCCAGAAGAGGAAAAACCCCTGCGTAAAGTGGAGCCCCCCACAAGCCATAACAAATGAATGATAAACATTATAAGTAATACATGTATATAGGTCAGATACTGATATGAACTTCTTATCAGCATTTACTGGGACATTTAAAATGACAATAATTGTAGTTGTAATAACCTTCCAGCCTCAAAATTCATGGACGCATCCGATTTTTTTCCATGAAGACTGGAGAATGTGCCCAATTTATAGCAACTGTGTAGGACTTTCAAGACAACCTTGGCAACCCTGCCCACTTCTCACATGCAAAACTACTAACAACTGGGCACTACCAGTCCCATGCCAATGTGGCATGACCATAAACATTCAAAGCGACATTGACAGCACTGATGAGACTGTGTCATTGGAGTCTGTATAGATTTGCCTTATAGAAAAGTGGATTGGTAATGTTGAATTGACAATTTGAGATGGTCAAACAGATTAGACTAAGGTTGGTTGAGCCCAATGGTTTCAATCCCACTGATGGACCATCAGAGGTGTACGAGATGTTTGTCTAAGGTATGTTCCACAGATATTGGTGAGAAAAATGATTAGGCATATTGAACTTCAGCATGCTGATCTTTTGTTCTCAAGAGATGTCTGGTAGTGGCTTATTCCCTTCTAGCCATTGAGATGCATACATAGGCAGCCAAACTGAAGGTGTATGTGTATGGGGAAGTTGGGAGGAATATCTTTTAACCAAATAAGCATTTGGTCAACAGCTATTACAGGTGTACCGTGACCTTTATTAATCAATTTCCAGGAGGAATATTAAATAAACAAAACAGTGTTCTAACAAAAGGTGCCTTATGGGATTTTGCAGCTCTAAAGAAGTGATTAGCTATCCTCAAGATAAGTACTCAATAGCTGATCGGCAGCGATCCACACTGTCTGGGTCTCCTGCTGATCAGTTGTTCGCTGGTCATTGTCACAGCGTATGGAGCAGTAAGCAGATTGCCCCATATATTGTGCAGTGGCCCAGTATGGTCACTTCAGTGGGAGCTGTGCTGCAATACCACACTGGGCCACTACACAATGTATGGAACTATCTGCTTCTTGCTACATACACTGTAACAGCAACCCGCTAATCAACTACTGATAACCTATCCTGATATTAGGTCATCAAATTTATATAGCTGGAAAACTCCTTTAACACTAGAATTGCCATAGAGATAATTTATGACTCCTTCAGCAGTTCAGACAATGCAGTAAAGAAATCACCGCGGTACTAGTGTTAAGTGCGGCTATTTTAAGTGGAATAAAAGTATTTCCTAAAAGAGACAGGTCCTCTTTAAAGTTGCATATGTGTGATGTAAGGATTTAGAGAATCTGATCCTTCTATACAACAACTAATAAAACAACTAATAAAAAATGAAGTAACTCTTTAGTGAACCCACACATTAAGCAATGTTTATTTCATAGGGAAAAAGTAGTGACAGGATCGCTTTAAATATAAGAAATGTAGCATGTTTATAAGTACATGAGCAAATAAACAGCATTCATTATCTTATCATGTCAAAGTCAAGATGGAGTGACAGACATGGAGTCGTGGGTACTATCTGGAAGCCACAGTAATGTAAAAATAGATTTCTCACCCTAAAGGTATATATCACTGCAGCTGCGTCTTTTTAATGCCCAGCCTTCACAAATGAAATATCACAACCAATTCAGCAGATTTTTAAGCATATTTGTAATGTTTAATATATAAAAAGAGTAAACGTACAAAATGTGCCTTTAAATAAAACTCATAATTCCACTAATGTACTTTCAAAGTGAAATACAAAAAATAACATAATACATGAGTTAATTAAACTAAGTTTGGTGAAATGTCTGCTGTTATCAAGAAAAGAGGATATATTACATATTTTAGATAAATCATTAGATAAAAATACTAATATGTCCGTGTTCACGTAACCCAGATTCTGAAAGCTTGGGTGAATATACTTTATTTAGGCTCTGTTCACATCTGTGTTTCCATTTATACAGTAACAGAAGCCTCAACACAGTGCCAGATCCGTTGCATTACAGTCTCCACTGACCTGTGGGATATGTGGAGTAGCACCTAGGGTTGCCACCTTTGTCCCCAAAAAATACCAGCAAAGGTAAAAAAAGGGTATTATTTTGGGGCATGATTTAACATGACTTGTGATTTACCCTATGTTATTCCACCTGGAAATGTAAAAATTAATTGACAACTGGCTGCTACTGTACTTATATTTCGACACTATGCTCCAAGGCTCCTTGTGCCAAGGTACCAGCCACTATTGCCTTCTGTATTGTGTTGCCAGATAGCGATGACTGTAGTGATTCTCGAACCACAAACATCCCCCAGCTGGCTGATAATGTTTGACATGAGAGGGCTCACTAAGAAAAGGTGTAAGACCCTCAATTGGGGCTTCCATTCTAGAATGGATACAAGGGAAGGTGTAGAACTAAACTCCTCAGCATGCAGACAGTTAAATTGATATGTGGAGGAGCATTGCACAGGTGCAATGTACAACCATTCACGCACCTACCACATATTGAGGGGAGTGGCTGCTTAGTATTAGACTTGCACATAGATAAGGCATACAAAGGATGGAACACCAAATGATATTTTAAGTGCACCATGCAGGAGTACAACCTATTAATGTTTCTATTGATTCAATTCAATAGGAACGTGGCCTGCAATATCAAGCCTGGCCACTACAGTAACAACAGAGCCACGTGCTTCCTGCAGAATTCAGTTCAGTGCACAAATGCAGTAGCCTGGCAAATAGCTGATCAGCAAAGAGTCCCAGGCAACAGACTCCTGCCAATGTACTGTTGATGACTTTTCCTAAGGATAGGCCATGAATAGTTTACAAACGGACAACACTTGTCAAAGACCCTGCTATTTCTGGGTCAAAATGTTGCTGCTGCTGCCAGGTTGTGGTGTACAATAAAGCTTTCATCCAATATGGATGATTTTTAATTACATCGTGGGATGCTGCCTTGGACTTTATTTCCATGTGAGTGCCACCCAGCAAAGTGAGGAAGACGGCAATTACAGAAAGTTGATATTCCCTATCTCCTTATATCTACTATATATATTCTATAAGACAACTTTTATAACACGGTGATCTTAGATACATCCCAGTTCTAGTATAGCTCTAAATAAATGCAGTCATCAGATAATATAAGAGTCAGATACAGTTCTATACAGTGATAGTGATTCTATCGCACCAGATTCTCTGTGTCCGTTGGTTTGACTTAATCAGAAACAGCGAAATACAAGCTTGCATGGAGCTTGAGTCAGTCACAAAAACAATAACAAGGAGACGATTTGCACTTTTTGGTCATGTTGCACGCTTGTCAGAAGCTGTCCTGGCCCACGGTGCTCTAAGCGCAGCAATTGCTAGGAAAATCGAGAGACGACCCCCTGCTGGATGGCGGAAGCCTCCTGGTCGTCCGCGGCGCTCGTGGGTGCAACAGATATGCAACGGCACCTCCTCCGACCATGAACACTGAATGGTACAATGCTCTCGGTTGTGGTCATTCTAAATTGGCGCTACGGACCCTCATTGTCCAAGCGAGATAACTAACTAACTATAGTGATTATAGTGCAGTTACCTCCAATGATCACAGGTGACATCTCCATTTATTGGCAAAATTTACATTTTCATTTCTTCTTTATTTTGACCCAGATGGCCATGATGACTTTTTCCAGCCATAACTTGTCTCTGTGCACAAACACTCCATCCTGATGCTATTCCTCAATACCCCAGTCATAGTACTAGAGACCCCTTCTATGGGCCAACAAATTAATTGTGCCCCCTTTTGTGTCCCCACAAAGTTATAGTGTAGAGATGAGCGAACGTATTCGTCCGAGCTTGATACTCGTTCGAGTATTAGCGTGTTCGAGATGCTCGTTACTCGAGGCGAGCACCATGCGATGTTCGAGTTACTTTCACTTTCATCTCTGAGACGTTAGCGCGCTTTTCTGGACAATAGAAAGACAGGGAAGGCATTACAACTTCCCCCTGCGACGTTCAAGCCCTATACCACCCCCCTGCAGTGAGTGGCTTGGGAGATCAGGTGTCACCCGAGTATTTAAATCGGCCCCTCCCGCGGCTCGCCACAGATGCATTCTGACTAGAGATGAGCGAACACCAAAATGTTCGGGTGTTCGTTATTCGAAACGAACTTCCCGCGATGTTCGAGGGTTCGTTTCGAATAACGAACCCCATTGAAGTCAATGGGCGACCAGAACATTTTTGTATTTCGCCGATGCTCGCTAAGGTTTTCATGTGTGAAAATCTGGGCAATTCAAGAAAGTGATGGGAACGACACAGCAACGGATAGGGCAGGCGAGGGGCTACATGTTGGGCTGCATCTCAAGTTCACAGGTCCCACTATTAAGCCAGAATACCGGCAAGAGTGGGCCCCCCCCCCCCTCCCAACAACTTTTACTTCTGAAAAGCCATCATTAGCATGGCATACCTTTGCTAAGCACCACACTACCTCCAACAAAGCACAATCACCGCCTGCATGACACTCCACTGCCACTTCTACTGGGTTACATGCTGCCCAACCGCCCCCCCTCCCCCCCACAGCGCACACCAAAGTGTCCCTGCGCAGCCTTCAGCTGCCCTCATGCCACACCACCCTCATGTCTATTTAGAAGTGCATCTGCCATGACGAGGGACCGCAGGCACACACTGCACAGGGTTGGCACGGCTAGGCAGCGACCCTCTTTAAAAGGGGCGGGGCGATAGCCCACAATGCTGTAAAGAAGCAATGAGAAATAGAATCCTGTGCCACCGCCATCAGGAGCTGCACACGTGGGCATAGCAATGGGGAACCTATGTGCCACACACTATTCATTCTGTCAAGGTGTCTGCATGCCCCAGTTAGACCGGGCTTTTTAATTCATAGACACAGGCAGGTACAACTCCCTATTGTGAAGTCCCTGTCGACCGACAGCATGGGTGGCTCCCTGGAACCCACCGGCGGTACACAAAAATATCCCATTGCATTGCCCAACACAGCTGAGGTAGTAATGTCGTGCGTAATACAGGTGGGCTTCGGCCCACACTGCATGCCCCAGTCAGACTGGGGTTCTTTACAAGTGGACACATGTAGCTTACACTCCGTGTGCACCTACAGCATGGGTGGCTCCCTGGAACCCACCGGCGGTACACAAAAATATCCCATTGCATTGCCCAACACAGCTGAGGTAGTAATGTCGTGCGTAATACAGGTGGGCTTCGGCCCACACTGCATGCCCCAGTCTGACTGGGGTTCTTTACAAGTGGACACATGTAGGTTAAACTCCCTGTGGACCCACAGCATGGGTGGGTGCCAGGAAGCCACCGGCGGTACATAGAAATATCCCATTGCATTGCCCAACACAGCTGAGGTAGTAATGTCGTGCGTAATACAGGTGGGCTTCGGCCCACACTGCATGCCCCAGTCAGACTGGGGTTCTTTACAAGTGGACACATGTAGGTTACACTCCGTGTGCACCTACAGCATGGGTGGCTCCCTGGAACCCACCGGCGGTACACAAAAATATCCCATTGCATTGCCCAACACAGCTGAGGTAGTAATGTCGTGCGTAATACAGGTGGGCTTCGGCCCACACTGCATGCCCCAGTCTGACTGGGGTTCTTTAGAAGTGGACACAGATGCATTTACAACTCCCTGTGGACCGACAGCATGGGTGGGTGCCAGGAAGCCACCGGCGGTACATAGAAATATCCCATTGCATTGCCCAACACAGCTGAGGTAGTAATGTCGTGCTTAATGCAGGTGGGCTAAAAATTTATTTGATTACACTGTAGGCGAGGGCCCACAAAAATTGCTGTATCAACAGTACTAATGTACATCCCAAAAATTGGCCATGGCCAGCCAAGAGGGCAGGTGAAACCCATTAATCGCTTTGGTTAATGTGGCTTAAGTGGTAACTAGGCCTGGAGGCAGCCCAGTGTAACGAAAAATTGGTTCAAGTTACAGTTCCAATGCTTTTAAGCGCATTGAAACTTTTAAAAATTGTTTAGAAAAATTATTTGAGTGAGCCTTGTGGCCCTAAGAAAAATTGCCCGTTCAGCGTGATTACGTGAGGTTTCAGGAGGAGTAGCAGGAGGAGGAGGAGGAGGAATATTAGACACAGATTGATGAAGCAGAAATGTCCCCGTTTTGGATGGTGAGAGAGAACGTAGCTTCCATCCGCGGGTGCAGCCTACGTATTGCTTACGTATCGCTGCTGTCCGCTGGTGGAGAAGAGAAGTCTGGCGAAATCCAGCCTTTGTTCATCTTGATGAGTGTTAGCCTGTCGGCACTGTCGGTTGACAGGCGGGTACGCTTATCTGTGATGATTCCCCCAGCCGCACTAAACACCCTCTCCGACAAGACGCTAGCCGCAGGACAAGCAAGCACCTCCAGGGCATACAGCGCTAGTTCAGGCCATGTGTCCAGCTTCGACACCCAGTAGTTGTAGGTGGCAGAGGCGTCACGGAGGACGGTCGTGCGATCGGCTACGTACTCCCTCACCATCCTTTTACAGTGCTCCCGCCGACTCAGCCTTGACTGGGGAGCGGTGACACAGTCTTGGTGGGGAGCCATAAAGCTGTCCAGGCCCTTAAAGACTGTTGCACTGCCTGGGATGTACATGCTGCTCGATCTCCGCACCTCCCCTGCTACCTTGCCCTCGGTACTGCGCCTTCTGCCACTAGCGCTGTCGGCTGGGAATTTTACCATCAGCTTGTCCGCAAGGGTCCTGTGGTATAGCAACACTCTCGAACCCCTTTCCTCTTCGGGAATGAGAGTGGGCAGGTTCTCCTTATAGCGTGGGTCGAGCAGTGTGTACACCCAGTATTCCGTTGTGGCCAGAATGCGTGCAACGCGAGGGTCACGAGAAAGGCATCCTAACATGAAGTCAGCCATGTGTGCCAGGGTACCAGTACGCAACACATGGCTGTCTTCACTAGGAAGATCACTTTCAGGATCCTCCTCCTCCTCCTCCTCCTCCTCAGGCCATACACGCTGAAAGGATGACAGGCAATCAGCCGGTGTACCGTCAGCAGCGGGCCAAGCTGTCTCTTCCCCCTCCTCCTCATCCTCCTCATGCTCCTCCTCCTCCTCCTGTACGCGCTGAGAAATAGACAGGAGGGTGCCCTGACTAGCCAGCGGCATACTGTCTTCCCCCGCCCCCGTTTCCGAGCGCAAAGCAGCTGCCTTTATGCTTTGCAGGGAATTTCTCAAGATGCATAGCAGAGGAATGGTGACGCTAATGATTGTAGCATCGCCGCTCACCACCTGGGTAGACTGCTCAAAATTACCAAGGACATGGCAGATGTCTGCCAACCAGGCCCACTCTTCTGAAAGGAATTGAGGAGGCTGACTCCCACTGCGCCGCCCATGTTGGAGTTGGTATTCGACTATAGCTCTACGCTGTTCATAGAGCCTGGCCAACATGTGGAGCGTAGAGTTCCACCGTGTGGGCACGTCGCACAGCAGTCGGTGCACTGGCAGCTTAAAGTGATGTTGCAGGGTGCGCAGGGTGGCAGCGTCCGTGTGGGACTTGCGGAAATGTGCGCAGAGCCGGCGCGCCTTTACGAGCAGGTCTGACAAGCGTGGGTAGCTTTTCAGAAAGCGCTGAACCACCAAATTAAAGACATGGGCCAGGCATGGCACGTGCGTGAGGCTGCCGAGCTGCAGAGCCGCCACCAGGTTACGGCCGTTGTCACACACGACCATGCCCGGTTGGAGGCTCAGCGGCGCAAGCCAGCGGTCGGTCTGCTGTGTCAGACCCTGCAGCAGTTCGTGGGCCGTGTGCCTCTTATCGCCTAAGCTGAGTAGTTTCAGCACGGCCTGCTGACGCTTGCCCACCGCTGTGCTGCCACACCGCGCGACACCGACTGCTGGCGACATGCTGCTGCTAACACATCTTGATTGTGAGACAGAGGAGGAGGAGGAGGAGGAGGGTGCTTTAGTGGAGGAAGCATACACCTTCGCAGATACAACCACCGAGCTGGTGCCCGCAATTCTGGGGGTGGGTAGGACGTGAGCGGTCCCAGGCTCTGACTCTGTCCCAGCCTCCACTAAATTCACCCAATGTGCCGTCAGGGAGATGTAGTGGCCCTGCCCGCCTGTGCTTGTCCACGTGTCCGTTGTTAAGTGGACCGTGGCAGTAACCGCGTTGGTGAGGGCGCGTACAATGTTGCGGGAGATGTGGTCGTGCAGGGCTGGGACGGCACATCGGGAAAAGTAGTGGCGACTGGGAACTGAGTAGCGCGGGGCCGCCGCCTCCATGATACTTTTGAAGGACTCCGTTTCCACAACCCTATACGGCAGCATCTCAAGGCTGATGAATTTTGCTATGCGGACGGTTAACGCTTGAGCGTGCGGGTGCGTGGCGGCGTACTTGCACTTGCGCTCCAACACTTGCGCAAGCGACGGCTGGACGGTGCGCTGAACTACACTGGTGGATGGGGCCGAGGACAGCGGAGGTGAGGGTGTGGGTGCAGGCCATGAGGCGGTAGTGCCTGTGTCCTGAGAGGGGGGTTGGATAGCAGTGTCAGGTTGGGGCACAGGGGGAGAGGCAGCGGTGCAAACCGGAGGTGGTGAACGGCCTTCGTCCCACCTTGTGGGGTGCTTGGCCATCATATGTCTGCGCATGCTGGTGGTGCTGAGGCTGTTGGTGTTGGCTCCCCGGCTGAGCTTTGCGCGACAAAGGTTGCACACCACTGCTCGTCGGTCGTCAGGCGTCTCTGTGAAAAACTCCCAGACCTTAGAGCACCTCGGCCTCTGCAGGGTGGCATGGCGCGAGGGTGCGCTTTGGGAAACAGTTGGTGGATTATTCGGTCTGGCCCTGCCTCTACCCCTGGACACCGCACTGCCTCTTGCAACCTGCCCTGCTGCTGCCCCTGCCTCCCCCTCTGAAGACCTGTCCTGAGTAGGCGTTGCAAACCAGGTGGGGTCAGTCACCTCATCGTCCTGCTGCTCTTCCTCAGAATCCTCTGTGCGCTCCTCCCTCGCACTTACTGCCCTCACTACTACCTGACTGCAAGACAACTGTGTCTCATCGTCATCGTCCTGCTCACCCACAGAAAGTTCTTGAGACAGTTTGCGGAAGTCCCCAGCCTCATCCCCCGGACCCCGGGAACTTTGCAATGGTTGGGCATCAGTGACGATAAACTCCTCTGGTGGGAGAGGAACCACTGCTGCCCAATCTGAGCAGGGGCCAGAGAACAGTTCCTGGGAGTCTTCACGCAGCTGAGCAGGTGTCATTGTAGTGGAGTGAGGAGGCTGGGAGGAAGGAGGAGCAGCAGACAGAGGATTCTGATTTGCAGCAGTGGACGGCGCAGAACTGCGGTTGGACGATAGGTTGCTCGAAGCACTTTCTGCCATCCAGGACAGGACCTGCTCACACTGCTCATTTTCTAATAACCGTCTCCCGCGTGGACCCATGAATTGTGCGATGACTGTCGGGACGCCAGAAACGTGCCTCTCTACTAATCGCGCCGCAGTCGGCTGCGATACACCTGGATCAGGAGTTTGGCCTGTGCCCACACCCTGACTTGGCCCTCCGCGTCCTCGGCCGCGTCCACGTCCTCTAGGCCTACCCCTACCCCTCAGCATGCTGTATTACCAGTGATTTGATTTCACAGGCAGGAAATAAATTGGCGCAAGACTGCAGGCCAAATATAATTTTTTCCCTTTTTTGAAAACGAAAGGCCCCACTGCCTCTAGTGAATGAATAATCTAAGTTTAATAACTGTGCTGTGGCCCTGCTAATGTGTCACAGAACTTGAGGGTAGCAGAGTTATTATAACTCTGGCAGAGCAGGTATTTTTTTCCCAATTAAGGAAAGCAAATGGCGAAGCCAGGAGTAAAACGTAGCTGGGTGCGTCTGATTTTTAAACGTTGCACACGCAGCCGACACGTGTCCACCGCCCTTAGGACGGACAGATGCAGGACAAATAGAATTTTTTTCAGTTTTTTTCCACCAAAAGGCAGCACTGCGTATATTCAATGAACATGAGAAGTTTAATAACTGTGCTGTGGCCCTGCTAATGTGGCACAGAACTTGAGGGTAGCAGAGTTATTATAACTCTGGCAGAGCAGGTATTTTTTTCCCAATTAAGGAAAGCAAATGGCGAAGCCAGGAGTAAAACGTAGCTGGGTGCGTCTGATTTTTAAACGTTGCACACGCAGCCGACACGTGTCCACCGCCCTTAGGACGGACAGAGGCAGGACAAATAGAATTTTTTTCAGTTTTTTTCCACCAAAAGGCAGCACTGCGTATATTCAATGAACATGAGAAGTTTAATAACTGTGCTGTGGCCCTGCTAATGTGGCACAGAACTTGAGGGTAGCAGAGTTATTATAACTCTGGCAGAGCAGGTATTTTTTTCCCAATTAAGGAAAGCAAATGGCGAAGCCAGGAGTAAAACGTAGCTGGGTGCGTCTGATTTTTAAACGTTGCACACGCAGCCGACACGTGTCCACCGCCCTTAGGACGGACAGAGGCTGGACAAATAGAATTTTTTTCAGTTTTTTTCCACCAAAAGGCAGCACTGCGTATATTCAATGAACATGAGAAGTTTAATAACTGTGCTGTGGCCCTGCTAATGTGGCACAGAACTTGAGGGTAGCAGAGTTATTATAACTCTGGCAGAGCAGGTATTTTTTTTCCAAATTAAGGAAAGCAAATGGTGAAGCCAGCAGTAAAACGTAGCTGGGTGCGTCTGATTTTTAAACGTTGCACACGCAGCCGACACGTGTCCACAGCCCTTAGGACGGACAGAGGCAGGTCAAATAGAATTTTTTTCACTTGTTTTACAAGCAAAAGGCCGCACTGCGTATATTCAATGAATAATAACTGTGTTGTGGCCCTGCCTACACAATTCTTTCCCTGCAGTATCAATGGAGGGTGCAATGCTCTGCAGAGGCGATTTTGAGAAGAAACAAAATATGCAGCAAAGCTAACAGCAGCCAGCACAGTACTGCACACGGTTAAATATGGCCCTAGAAAGGACCGTTGAGGTTCTTGAAGGCTACACTCACTCCTAACACTCTCCCTGCCTATGCAACACTTCTGTCCCTAATGCCGGGTGCAACGCTCTGCAGAGGCGATTTTGAGGAAAAAAAAAAATTGCCACTGCTAACAGCAGCCAACACACAGCTATCAGTGGCCCTAATAAGGACCTTTGGGGGTCTTGAAGCCTACACTAACTACCAATTCTTTCCCTACAGCAGCTCCGGTACAAACAGCACTGTCCCTCATCTAACTCACAAGGCATCTGAGGCGAGCCGCGGGAGGGGCCGACTTTTATATTAGGCGGACACCTGATCTCGCCAGCCACTCACAGCAGGGGGGTGGTATAGGGCTGGAACAACACAGGAGGAAGTTGTAATGCCTTCCCTGTCTTTCAATTGGCTAGAAAAGCGCGCTAACGTCTCAGGGAAGGAAGTGAAAGTAACCCGAACACCGCATGGTGTTCGTTACGAATAACGAACATCCCGAACACCCTAATATCCGCACGGATATCAAGTTCGGACGAACACGTTCGCTCATCTCTAATTCTGACATAGATCAGGGAAAGTGCTGCTGATGCTGGAGCTGCTATAGGGAGAGTGTTAGGAGTTATTTTAGGCTTCAAGAACCCCAACGGTCCTTCTTAGGGCCACATCTGACCATGTGCAGTAGTGTTGAGGCTGCATTTAGCAGTGTTGCACTTTTTTTTTTTTTGTATATCGGCCGTGCAGAGCATTGCGTCCTCAGTCTGCAGTCATTGTACATAGTATAGGGCCAGTACTGGTGAGGCAGGGACAGTGGGAGATAAAATTATATGACTGAGCCTTGTGGGCCTAAAAAAAATTGCCCGTTCGGCGTGATTACGTCAGGTTTCAGGAGGAGGAGCAGGAGGAGGAGGATGAATATTATACACAGATTGATAAAGCTAAAAGGTCCACGTTTTTGATGGTGATAGAGAACAATGCTTCCATCCGCGGGTGCAGCCTACGTATTGTTTAGGTACCGCTGCTGTCCGCTGGTGGAGAAGAGAAGTCTGGGGAAATCCAGGCTTTGTTCATCTTGATGAGTGTAAGCCTGTCGGCACTGTCGGTTGACAGGCGGGTACGCTTATCTGTGATGATTTCCCCAGCCGCACTAAACACCCTCTCTGACAAGACGCTAGCCGCAGGACAAGCAAGCACCTCCAGGGCATACAGCGCGAGTTCAGGCCACATGTCCAGCTTCGACACCCAGTAGTTGTAGGGGGCAGAGGCGTCATGGAGGACGGTCGTGCGATCGGCTACGTACTCCCTCACCATCCTTTTACAGTGCTCCCGCCGACTCAGCCTTGACTGGGGACCGGTGACACAGTCTTGCTGGGGAGCCAAAAAGCTTTCAAAGGCCTTAGAGAGTGTTCCCCTGCCTGTGCTGTACATGCTGCCTGATCTCTGCGCCTCCCCTGCTACCTGGCCCTCGGAACTGCGCCTTCGGCCACTAGCGCTGTTGGATGGGAATTTTACCATCAGTTTGTCGGTCCAGGGTCCTGTGGTATAGCATCACTCTCGAACCCCTTTCCTCTTCGGGAATGAGAGTGGAAAGGTTCTCCTCATACCGTGGGTCGAGCAGTGTGTACACCCAGTAATCCGTAGTGGCCAGAATGCGTGTAACGCGAGGGTCACGAGAAAGGCATCCTAACATGAAGTCAGCCATGTGTGCCAGGGTACCTGTATGCAACACATGGCTGTCCTCACTAGGAAGATCACTTTCAGGATCCTCCTCCTCCTCAGGCCATACACGCTGAAAGGATGACAGGCAAGCAGCATGGGTACCCTCAGCAGTGGGCCAAGCTGTCTCTTCCCCCTCCTCCTCATCCTCCTCATGCTCCTCCTCCTCCTCCTCCTCAACGCGCTGAGATATAGACAGGAGGGTGCTCTGACTATCCAGCGACATACTGTCTTCCCCCGCCTCTGTTTCCGAGCGCAAAGCGTCTGCCTTTATGCTTTGCAGGGAACTTCTCAAGAGGCATAGCAGAGGAATGGTGACGCTAATGATTGTAGCATCACCGCTCACCATCTGGGTAGACTCCTCAAAGTTTCCAAGGACCTGGCAGATGTCTGCCAACCAGGCCCACTCTTCTGTAAAGAATTGAGGAGGCTGACTCCCACTGCGCCGCCCATGTTGGAGTTGGTATTTCACTATAGCTCTACGCTGCTCATAGAGCCTGGCCAACATGTGGAGCGTAGAGTTCCACTGTGTGGGCACGTCGCACAGCAGTCGGTGCACTGGCAGATGAAACCGATGTTGCAGGGTGCGCAGGGTGGCAGCGTCTGTGTGGGACTTGCGGAAATGTGCGCAGAGCTGGCGCACCTTTCCGAGCAGGTCTGACAAGCATGGGTAGCTTTTCAGAAAGCGCTGAACCACCAAATTAAAGATGTGGGCCAGGCATGGCACGTGTGTGAGGCTGCCGAGCTGCAGAGCCGCCACCAGGTTACGGCCGTTGTCACACACGATCATGCCCGGTTGGAGGCTCAGCGGCGCAAGCCAGCGGTCGGTCTGCTCTGTCAGACCCTGCAGCAGTTCGTGGGCCGTGTGCCTCTTTTATCCTAAGCTGAGTAGTTTCAGCACGGCCTGCTGACGCTTGCCCATCGTTGTGCTGCCACGCCGCGCGACACCGACTGCTGCCGACGTGCTGCTGCTGACACATCTTGATTGCGAGACAGAGGTTGCGTAGGAGGAGGAGGGTGGTTTAGTGGAGGAAGCATACACCGCCGCAGATACCACCACCGAGCTGGGGCCCGCAATTCTGGGGGTGGGTAGGACGTGAGCGGTCCCAGGCTCTGACTCTGTCCCAACCTCCACTAAATTCACCCAATGTGCCGTCAGGGAGATATAGTGGCCCTGCCCGCCTGTGCTTGTCCACGTGTCTGTTGTTAAGTGGACCTTGGCAGTAACCGCGTTGGTGAAGGCGCATACAATGTTGCGGGAGACGTGGTCATGCAGGGCTGGGATGGCACATCGGGAAAAGTAGTGGCGACTGGGAACTGAGTAGCACGGGGCCGCCGCCGCCATCATACTTTTGAAAGCCTCCGTTTCTACAACCCTATATGGCAGCATCTCCAGGCTGAAAAATTTGGCTATGTGCACGTTTAACGCTTGTGCGTGGCGGCGTACTTGCGTTTGCGCTCCAACACTTGCGTTAGCGACGGCTGGACGGTGCGCTGAGAGACATTGGTGGATGGGGCCGAGGTCAGCGGAGTTGAGGGTGTGGGTGCAGGCCAGGAGACGGTAGTGCCTGTGTCCTGAGAGGGGGTTTGGATCTCAGTGGCAGGTTGGGGCACAGGGGGAGAGGCAGCGGTGCAAACCGGAGGCGGTGAACGGCCTTCGTCCCACCTTGCTGGGTGCTTGGCCATCATATGTCTGCGCATGCTGGTGGTGGTGAGGCTGGTGGTGGTGGCTCCCCGGCTGATCTTGGCGCGACACAGGTTGCACACCCCTGTTCGTCGGTCGTCTGCACTCTCAGTGAAAAACTGCCAGACCTTTGAGCACCTCGGCCTCTGCAGGGTAGCATGGCGCGAGGGGGAGCTTTGGGAAACAGTTGGTGGATTATTCGGTCTGGCCCTGCCTCTACCCCTGGCCACCGCACTGCCTCTTTCAACCTGCCCTGCTGCTGCACTTGCCTCCCCCTCTGAAGACCTGTCCTCAGTAGGCGTAGCAAACCAGGTGGGGTCAGTCACCTCATCGTCCTGCTGCTCTTCCTCCGAATCCTCTTTGCGCTCCTCCCTCGGACTTACTCCAATTACTACTACCTGAGTGATAGACAACTGTGTCTCATCGTCATCGTCCTCCTCACCCACTAAAAGCTCTTGAGACAGTTGCCGGAAGTCCCCAGCCTCATCCCCCGGACCCCGGGAACTTTCAAAAGGTTGGGCATCGGTCACGACAAACTCCTCCAGTGGGAGAGGATTCGGAACCCTTGCTGCCCATTCTGGGCAGGGGCCCGGGAACAGTTCCTGGGAGTCTGCCTGCTCCTCAGAATGTGTCATTGTAATGGAGTGAGGAGGCTGGGAGGAAGGAGGAGCAGCAGCCAGAGGATTCAGAGTTGCAGCAGTGGACGGCGCAGAACTCTGGGTGTTCGATAGATTGCTGGATGCACTTTCTGCCATCCACGACAGAACCTGCTCACACTGCTCATTTTCTAATAAAGGTCTACCGCGTGGACCCATTAATTGTGAGATGAATGTGGGGAAGCCAGAAACGTGCCTCTCTCCTAATCCCGCAGCAGTCGGCTGCGATACACCTGGATCAGGAACTCGGCCTGTGCCCACACCCTGACTTGGGCCTCCGCGTCCTTGCCCGCGTCCACGTCCTCTAGGCCTACCCCTACCCCTCAGCATGGTGTATTACCAGTAGTGCAGAAACAGAACGCTGTAATTAAATGTGCCGCTTATTGGCCTGTGGTTGGAGGCTGACTTTGCTTACGGAACGCACAGCAGAGGCAGGAAATAATTTTGCGCAAGCCTGCTGTAACACTTAGCTGGCTGCGTATGAATTAGGAGGACAACTACCCCCAGCACAGACCCAGTACACTGAGGACAGTCACAGGCAGCCCAAATAGATTTTTTTTCCCAAATGTTTTTGGAAAGGCCCACTGCCTATATTCAATAAATATGTCTTCTGTCCCTGCCTCACCACTACTGGCCCTGGAGTATGTAAAATAACTGCAGACTGTTGCACTGTGGACTGGAATACAGCGGTGATGTAACAGCCAACACAGAGGAAGGAAATAATTTTGCGCAAGCCTGCTGTAACACTTAGCTGGCTGTGTATGAATTAGGAGGACAACTACCCCCAGCACAGACCCAGTACACTGAGGACAGTCACAGGCAGCCCAAATAGATTTTTTTTCCCAAATGTTTTTGGAAAGGCCCACTGCCTATATTCAATAAATATGTCTTCTGTCCCTGCCTCACCACCACTACTGGCCCTGGACTATGTATAATTACTGCAGGGCGCAATGCTCTGCACGGCCGATATACAAAAAAAAAAAAAAAATGCAACACTGCAAATAGCAGCCTCCACACTACTGCACACGGTTAGATGTGGCCCTAAGAAGGACCGTTGGGGTTCTTGAAGCCTAAAATACTCCTAACACTCTCCCTATAGCAACTCCAGCAAGACAGCACTTTCCCTGATCTCTGTGAGAACGCATCTGTGGCGAGCCGTGGGAGGGGCCGATTTATATACTCGGGTGACACCTGATCTCGCCAGCCACTCACTGCAGGGGGGTGGTATAGGGCTTGAACGTCGCAGGGGGAAGTTGTAATGCCTTCCCTGACTTTCTATTGGCCAGAAAAGTGCACTAACGTCTCAGAGATGAAAGTGAAAGTAACTCGAACATCGCGTGGTACTCGTCACGAGTAACGAGCATCTCGAACACGCTAATACTCGAACGAGTATCAAGCTCGGACGAGTACGTTCGCTCATCTCTAATGTTTATACGTTTCAATTCTCAATTCAATAAAGCGTTGAAACTTGCACCTGAACCAATTTTTATTTTAACTGGGCCGCCTACAGGCCTAGTTACAAATTAAGCCACATTAACCAAAGCGATTACTGGGTTTCACCTGCCCTCTTAGTTGGGCATGGGCAATTTTTCTGAAGTACATTTGTACTGTTGGTACACCAATTTTTTTGGGCCCTCGCCTACATTGTAATCCTAGTAATTTTTAGCCCACCTGCTTTAAAGCTGACGTTACCTCAGCTGTGCTGGGAACTGCAATGGGATATATTTATGTACCGCCGGTGGGTTCCAGGGAGCCACCCATGCTGTGGGTCCACAGGGACTTCACATTAGGGATTTGTACCTGCCAGTGTCTATGTATTAAAAACCCCGGTCAGACTGTGGCATGCACTGTGGGCCGAAGACCACCTGAATTAAACCTGACGTTACCTCAGCTGTGCTGGGCACTGCACTGGGATATATTTATGTACCGTCGGTGGCTTCCTGGGACCCACCCATGCTGTCAGTCCACACGGAGTTGTAACTGCATGTGTCCACTTCTAAAGAACCCCAGTCTGACTGGGACATGCAGTGTGGGCCGAAGCCCACCTGCATTAAACCTGACGTTACCTCAGCTGTGATGGGCAATGCAATGGGATTTATTTATGTACAGCCGGTGGGTTCCAGGGAGCCACCCATGCTGTTGGTGCACAAGGAATTCCCATTGCGGAGTTGTACCTGCCTGTGACTATTTATAAAAAACCCCGGTCTGACTGGGGCATGCAGACACCTTGACAGAATGAATAGTGTGTGGCACATGGGTTCCCCATTGCTATGCCCACGTGTGCAGCTCCTGATGGAGGTGGCACAGGATTGGATTTCTCATTGCTTCTGTACAGCATTATGGGCTATCGCCCCGCCTCTTTTAAAGAGGGTCGCTGCCTGGCCGTGCCAACCCTCTGCAGTGTGTGCCTGCGGTTCCTCCTCATGGTAGACGTGCTTATAAATAGACATGAGGGTGGTGGGGCATGAGGGCAGCTGAAGGCTGCGCAGGGACACTTTGGTGTGCGCTGTGGACACTGGGTCGTGCGGGGGGGGGTGGAGAAGGGGGGGTTGGGCAGCATGTAACCCAGGAGAAGTGGCAGCGGAGTGTCATGCAGGCAGTGATTGTGCTTTGTTGGAGGTAGTGTCGTGCTTAGTTAAGGTATGCATTGCTAATGAGGGTTTTTCAGAAGTAAAAATTGTTGGGAGGGGGGGGGGCACTCTTGCCGCTATTGTGGCTTAATAGTGGGACCTGGGAACTTGAGATGCAGCCCAACATGTAGCCCCTCGCCTGCCCTATCCGTTGCTGTGTTGTTCCCATCACTTTCTTGAATTGCCCAGATTTTCACAAATGGAAACCTTAGCGAGCATCGGCGATATACAAAAATGCTCGAGTCGCCCATTGACTTCAATGGGGTTCGTTACTCGATACGAACCCTCGAGCATCGCGAAAATTTCGTCTCGAGTAACGAGCACCTGTGCTTTTGTGACCCATCTTCAGATATAGGTCTCCTCTCTCTGTCCTTACTTAGATATAGTTCCCCCTAAATATAGTAAATAATTGATCATTTGATTAATAAATTACCACATTTGCCGGATGATAAGATTTCACAAAATGTGTACTTGTATTAAAGAGCCCCGATAAGTAGTAAAATAATAGAATGCTGAATGTTTTGCGTTTAATGCAAGCAATATTGTTTGTTGAGAGAATGAACTAAGGCTTCATTCACATTAGCACTATGGTGTCCATTTTCTGTTATGGGAAGAGGAAAGGGGAATCATCTGGCTAAATGGATTTGTCTTAGGCCTTCTTCACATCAATGTTGCGTTTTTTACCACAGCGCTCGTAACCCTTGGTCAGCATAGATCCTCGGCATGGCTTCTAAGGGTTAACTAGAGCCAGCTGTAAAGTTTTTGTAGGGTTGGATGCTGCTAAACTCCCGCCCCTCCCTTTTTTGCAGCCTCCATAGGTGTCAATGGGAGTCACCAATGTATATGGCAAAACCTATTCTTTCCGGACATGTTCGCCGTATTCGGTCACCGATGTCGTATAATTCCTGACGCGACGTATTTACGCGGCTAAAAATCTTAATGAATGCATTGGGATCCAATCCTTCAGATGGTCACAATTGTTTTACGCAGCTGAATTAGCTGTCTAATAATACTTGTGGGAATAAGGCTTTATAGTTAGGGCGCCCACCCACTGGCGATTTTTTTTTCTTTGCGTTTTGCGTTTTTTCTCAAGAGCAATTAGAATTGAATGTACTCCTGTCCACTGGCTTTTTTTTTTGCGGTGCGTTGCGATTTTTAACATAGGAACTGTCAGTTGCATATGTGTCCTTATTTTTCTCCTAATGCACCCATGAATGTCAATGGAAATTAATGGAAAAGGCGCGAAAAAGCCGCGAAAACGCCGCAAAAAACGCCGCGAAAAACACACAGAAAACGCGGCAAAACGCGCCGAAAACGCTGCGTTTTTCACGCACGAAAATCGCAAACGCCAGTGGGTGGGCGCCCTTAAATGGAAAGACACAAGTTTTTATTCACCTGTCTGGCATTTTACAAGACAGGATAGCATTGCATGTTGCGCTGTTTTATCATGTATTTTTATGGAATGCAGTAATGGAGTCTCCAAATGGAATCCCCAATGCGGATATGAGCAAGTCTTAAGGTTTATACAGTATTTAGGTTTTTTCCGTTTTTTTTTTAACTTTTATTTCTTAATTCACTTCTCTCTTTCTGTTAATATTGTATTCTGTGCAGATTGTAGGATGTAATAAATCACTGCACAACTAACTTCTAAGGGTCTATTCACACAACCATATTTTACAGAAGCTATTCACATGAACAACATGCAGTGTGCAGGGTCCATGGAGATCAGACATGGAAGGAGTCTTCATGTGTCGTGAGTTGTGCACTAGTTTTTCAGTATGAATCTGGCCTTAGGATGATAAGTAGAGATGAGCGAGCACCAAAATGCTCGGGTGCTCGTTACTCGGGACGAAATTTTCGCAATGCTCGAGGGTTCGTTTCGAGTAACGAACCCCATTGAAGTCAATGGGCGACCCAAGCATTTTTGTATTTCGCCGATGCTCGCTAAGGTTTCCTTGTGTGAAAATCTGGGCAATTCAAGAAAGTGATGGGAATGACACAGCAACGGATAGGGCAGGCGAGGGGCTACATGTTGGGCTGCATCTCAAGTTCACAGGTCCCACTATTAAGCCACAATAGCGGCAAGAGTGGGCCCCCCCCTCCCAAAAACTTTTACTTCTGAAAAGCCCTCATTAGCATGGCATACCTTAGCTAAGCACCACACTACCTCCAACAAAGCACAATCACTGCCTGCATGACACTCCACTGCCACTTCTCCTGGGTTACATGCTGCCCATCCGCCCCCCCTCCCCCCCACAGCGCACACCAAAGTGTCCCTGCGCAGCCTTCAGCTGCCCTCATGCCACACCACCCTCATGTCTATTTAGAAGTGCGTCTGCCATGACGAGGAACCGCAGGCACACACTGCAGAGGGTTGGCACGGCTAGGCAGCGACCCTCTTTAAAAGGGGTGGGGCGATAGCCCACAATGCTGTACAGAAGCAATGAGAAATAGAATCCTGTGCCACCGCCATCAGGAGCTGCACACGTGGGCATAGCAATGGGGAACCTATGTGCCACACACTATTCATTCTGTCAAGGTGTCTGCATGCCCCAGTCAGACCGCGGTTTTTAATTCATAGACACAGGCAGGTACAACTCCCTATTGTGAAGTCCCTGTGGACCCACAGCATGGGTGGCTCCCTGGAACCCACCGGCGGTACATAAAAATATCCCATTGCATTGCCCAACACAGCTGAGGTAGTAATGTCGTGCTTAATGCAGGTGGGCTTCGGCCCACACTGCATGCCCCAGTCAGACTGGGGTTCTTTACAAGTGGAAACAGATGCATTTATAATTCCCTGTGGACCCACAGCATGGGTGGCTCCCTGGAACCCACCGGCGGTACATAAAAATATCCCATTGCATTGCCCAACACAGCTGAGGTAGTAATGTCGTGCTTAATGCAGGTGGGCTTCGGCCCACACTGCATGCCCCAGTCAGACTGGGGTTCTTTACAAGTGGAAACAGATGCATTTATAATTCCCTGTGGACCCACAGCATGGGTGGGTGCCAGGAAGCCACCGGCGGTACATAGAAATATCCCATTGCATTGCCCAACACAGCTGAGGTAGTAATGTCGTGCTTAATACAGGTGGGCTTCGGCCCACACTGCATGCCCCAGTCAGACTGGGGTTCTTTACAAGTGGACAGATGTAGGTTAAACTCCGTGTGCACCTACAGCATGGGTGGCTCCCTGGAACCCACCGGCGGTACATAAAAATATCCCATTGCATTGCCCAACACAGCTGAGGTAGTAATGTCGTGCTTAATGCAGGTGGGCTTCGGCCCACACTGCATGCCCCAGTCAGACTGGGGTTCTTTACAAGTGGAAACAGATGCATTTATAATTCCCTGTGGACCCACAGCATGGGTGGGTGCCAGGAAGCCACCGGCGGTACATAGAAATATCCCATTGCATTGCCCAACACAGCTGAGGTAGTAATGTCGTGCTTAATACAGGTGGGCTTCGGCCCACACTGCATGCCCCAGTCAGACTGGGGTTCTTTACAAGTGGACAGATGTAGGTTAAACTCCGTGTGCACCTACAGCATGGGTGGCTCCCTGGAACCCACCGGCGGTACATAAAAATATCCCATTGCATTGCCCAACACAGCTGAGGTAGTAATGTCGTGCTTAATGCAGGTGGGCTTCGGCCCACACTGCATGCCCCAGTCAGACTGGGGTTCTTTACAAGTGGAAACAGATGCATTTATAATTCCCTGTGGACCCACAGCATGGGTGGGTGCCAGGAAGCCACCGGCGGTACATAGAAATATCCCATTGCATTGCCCAACACAGCTGAGGTAGTAATGTCGTGCTTAATACAGGTGGGCTTCGGCCCACACTGCATGCCCCAGTCAGACTGGGGTTCTTTACAAGTGGACAGATGTAGGTTAAACTCCGTGTGCACCTACAGCATGGGTGGCTCCCTGGAACCCACCGGCGATACACAAAAATATCCCATTGCATTGCCCAACACAGCGGATGTAACGTCAGCTGTAATGCAGGTGGGCTAAAAATTCATTTGATTACACTGTAGGCGAGGGCCCACAAAAATTGCTGTATCAACAGTACTAATGTACATCCAAAAAATTGGCCATGCCCAACCAAGAGGGCAGGTGAAACCCATTAATCGCTTTGGTTAATGTGGCTTAAGTGGTAACTAGGCCTGGAGGCAGCCCAGTTTAACGAAAAATTGGTTCAAGTTAAAGTTTCAACGCTTTTAAGAGCATTGAAACATATAAAAATTGTTTAGAAAAATTATGAGTGAGCCTTGTGGCCCTAAGAAAAATTGCCCGTTCAGCGTGATTACGTGAGGTTTCAGGAGGAGGAGCAGGAGGAGGAATATTAGACACAGATTGATGAAGCAGAAATGTCCCCGTTTTGGATGGTGAGAGAGAACGTAGCTTCCATCCGCGGGTGCAGCCTACGTATTGCTTACGTATCGCTGCTGTCCGCTGGTGGAGAAGAGAAGTCTGGGGAAATCCAGGCTTTGTTCATCTTGATGAGTGTAAGCCTGTCGGCACTGTCGGTTGACAGGCGGGTACGCTTATCCATGATGATTCCCCCAGCCACACTAAACACACTCTCTGACAAGACGCTAGCCGCAGGACAAGCAAGCACCTCCAGGGCATACAGCGCGAGTTCAGGCCACGTGTCCAGCTTCGACACCCAGTAGTTGTAGGGGGCAGAGGCGTCACGGAGGACGGTCGTGCGATCGGCTACGTACTCCCTCACCATCCTTTTACAGTGCTCCCGCCGACTCAGCCTTGACTGGGGAGCGGTGACACAGTCTTGCTGGGGAGCCATAAAGCTGGCAAAGGCCTTGGAGAATGTTCCCCTGCCTGCGCTGTACATGCTGCCTGATCTCTGCGCCTCCCCTGCTACCTGGCCCTCGGAACTGCGCCTTCTGCCACTAGCGCTATCGGATGGGAAGTTTACCTTCAGTTTGTCCACCAGCGCCCTGTGGTATAGCAACACTCTCGAACCCCTTTCCTCTTCGGGAATGAGAGTGGGAAGGTTCTCCTTATAGCGTGGGTCGAGCAGTGTGTACACCCAGTAATCCGTAGTGGCCAGAATGCGTGTAACGCGAGGGTCACGAGAAAGGCATCCTAACATGAAGTCAGCCATGTGTGCCAGGGTACCTATACGCAACACATGGCTGTCTTCACTAGGAAGATCACTTTCAGGATCCTCCTCCTCCTCCTCTTCCTCCTCCTCAGGCCATACACGCTGAAAGGATGACAGCCCAGCAGCATGTGTACCCTCACCAGTGGGCCAAGCTGTCTCTTCCCCCTCCTCCTCATCCTCCTCATGCTCCTCCTCCTCCTCCTCAACGCGCTGAGATATAGACAGGCGGGTGCTCTGACTATCCAGCGACATACTGTCTTCCCCCGGCTCTGTTTCCGAGCGCAAAGCGTCTGCCTTTATGCTTTGCAGGGAACTTCTCAAGATGCATAGCAGAGGAATGGTGACGCTAATGATTGCAGCATCGCCGCTCACCACCTGGGTAGACTCCTCAAATTTTCCAAGGACCTGGCAGATGGCTGCCAACCAGGGCCACTCTTCTGTAAATAATTGAGGAGGCTGACTCCCACTGCGCCGCGCAAGTTGGAGTTGGTATTCCACTATAGCTCTACGCTGCTCATAGAGTCTGGCCAACATGTGGAGCGTAGAGTTCCACTGTGTGGGCACGTCGCACAGCAGTCGGTGCACTGGCAGATTAAACCTATGTTGCAGTGTCCGCAGGGTGGCAGCGTGCGTGTGGGATTTGCGGAAATGTGCGCAGAGCTGGCGCACCTTTCCGAGCAGGTATGACAAGTGGGGGTAGCTTTTCAGAAAGCGCTGAACCACCAAATTAAAGACATGGGCCAGGCATGGCACGTGCGTGAGGCTGCCGAGCTGCAGAGCCGCCACCAGCTTACGGCCGTTGTCACACACGACCATGCCCGGTTGGAGGCTCAGCGGCGCAAACCAGTGGTCGGTCTGCTCTGTCAGACCCTGCAGCAGTTCGTGGGCCGTGTGCCTCTTCTCTCCTAAGCTGAGTAGTTTCAGCACGGCCTGCTGACGCTTGCCCACCGCTGTGCTGCCACGCCGCGTGACACCGACTGCTGGCGACGTGCTGCTGACACATCTTGATTGCGAGACAGAGGTTGCGTTGGAGGAGGAGGAGGAGGAGGAAGGTGCTTTAGTGGAGGAAGCATACACCGCCGCAGATACCACCACCGAGCTGTGGCCCGCAATTCTGGGGGTGGGTAGGACATGAGCGGTCCCAGGCTCTGACTCTGTCCCAGCCTCCACTACATTCACCCAATGTGCCGTCAGGGAGATATAGTGGCCCTGCCCGCCTGTGCTTGTCCACGTGTCCGTTGTTAAGTGGACCTTGGCAGTAACCGCGTTGGTGAGGGCGCGTACAATGTTGCGGTAGACGTGGTCGTGCAGGGCTGGGACGGCACATCGGGAAAAGTAGTGGCGACTGGGAACCGAGTAGCGCGGGGCAGCCGCCGCCATCATGCTTTTGAAAGCCTCCGTTTCCACAAGCCTATACGGCAGCATCTCTAGGCTGATCAATTTTGCAATGTGCACGTTTAACGCTTGAGCGTGCGGGTGCGTGGCGTCGTAGTTGCGCTTGCGCTCAAACTGTGGCGCTAGCGACGTCTGGACGCTACGCTGAGAGACATTGCTGGATGGGGCCGAGGACAGCGGAGGTGAGGGTGTGGGTGCAGGCCAGGAGACGGTAGTGCCTGTGTCCTCAGAGGGGGGTTGGATCTCAGTGGCAGGTTGGGGCACAGGGGGAGAGGCAGTGGTGCAAACCGGAGGCGGTGAACGGGCATCGTCCCACCTTGTGGGGTGCTTGGCCATCATATGCCTGCGCATGCTGTTGGTGGTGCCTCCCCAGCTGATCTTGGCGCGACAAAGGTTGCACACCACTGTTCGTCGGTCGTCAGGCGTCTCTGTGAAAAACTGCCACACCGTAGAGCACCTTGACCTCTGCAGGGTGGCATGGCGCGAGGGGGCGCTTTGGGAAACAGTTGGTGGATTATTCGGTCTGGCCCTGCCTCTACCCCTGGCCACCGCACTGGCTCGGCCTGTGCCCACACCCTCACTTGGCCCTCCGCGTCCTCGGCCGCGTCCACATCCTCTAGGCCTACCCCTACCCCTCAGCATGCTGTATTACCAGTGATTTGATTTCCCAGGCAGGAAAGAAATTGGCGCAAGGCTGCACTCAACCGTAGCTGGTTGCGTCTGATTTTTGTACGTTGTACACGCAGCACACACGTACACGGAGACCTTAGGACTGACACAGGCAGGCCAAATATAATTTTTTTCCTTTTTAGCTTAGGGAAGACCCCACTGCGTGTATTCAATGAAAAACAAGAAGTTTAATATCTGTGGTGTGGCCCTCAAAAAGTGTCACACAAGTATAGTGTAGCAGAGTTATTAACTCTAGCAGAGCAGGTATTTGCCAGTCAGGAAAGACAATGGCGCTAGGCTGCAGTAAAGCGTAGCTGGTTGCGTCTGATTTTTGTACGTTGTACACGCAGCACACACGTACACGGAGACCTTAGGACTGACACAGGCAGGCCAAATATAATTTTTTTCCTTTTTAGCTTAGGGAAGACCCCACTGCGTGTATTCAATGAAAAACAAGAAGTTTAATATCTGTGGTGTGGCCCTCAAAAAGTGTCACACAAGTATAGTGTAGCAGAGTTATTAACTCTAGCAGAGCAGGTATTTGCCAGTCAGGAAAGACAATGGCGCTAGGCTGCAGTAAAGCGTAGCTGGTTGCGTCTGATTTTTGTACGTTGTACACGCAGCACACACGTACACGGAGACCTTAGGACTGACACAGGCAGGCCAAATATAATTTTTTTCCTTTTTAGCTTAGGGAAGACCCCACTGCGTGTATTCAATGAAAAACAAGAAGTTTAATATCTGTGGTGTGGCCCTCAAAAAGTGTCACACAAGTATAGTGTAGCAGAGTTATTAACTCTAGCAGAGCAGGTATTTGCCAGTCAGGAAAGACAATGGCGCTAGGCTGCAGTAAAGCGTAGCTGGTTGCGTCTGATTTTTGTACGTTGTACACGCAGCACACACGTACACAGAGACCTTAGGACTGACACAGGCAGGCCAAATATAATTTTTTTCCTTTTTAGCAAAGGGAAGACCCCACTGCGTGTATTCAATGAATAATAAATGTCTTCTGGCCCTGCCTACACAATTCTATCCCTGTAGTATTAATGCCGGGTGCAATGCTCTGCACAGCCGGTTTTGAGAAAAAAAAAAAAAATGCAACACTGCTAACAGCAGACTGGACAGTACTGCACACGGATAGAAGTGGCCCTAGAAAGGACCGTTGGGGTTCTTGAAGCCTACACTAACTCCTAACACTCTCCCTGCCTAACCCCCACTTCTGTCCCTATTGCAGGGCGCAATGCTCTGCAGATCCAATTTTGGACAAAAAAAAAAATAAATACTGTGCTAACACAGTACTGCACACTAGTAGATGTGGCCCTGAGAAGGGCCGTTGGGGTTCTTGAAGCCTACACTGACTCCTAACGCTCTCCCTACAGCAGCACCAGCAGCAGCACTTTCCCTCAGCTAAGTCACAAGGCATGTGTGGCGAGCCGCGGGAGGGGCCGATTTTTATACTCGGGTGACATCTGATCGCCCCAGCCACTCACAGCAGGGGGGTGGTATAGGGCTTGAACGTCACAGGGGGAAGTTGTAATGCCTTCCCTGTCTTTCAATTGGCCAGAAAAGCGCGCTAACGTCTCAGAGAGGAAACTGAAAGTAACCGGAACACCGCGTGGTGCTCGTTACGAGTAACGAGCATCCCGAACACCCTAATATTCGCACGAATATCAAGCTCGGACGAGTACGTTCGCTCATCTCTAATGATAAGTGATTAGTTACTATGATATTTGCTATATTACCATCACTATCTATGCTAGTCCGGAAGGGTATGGTTTTTCCTAAGGGATAACTGCTAGTGAGACTTATAAGGCCATCCATGATCCTCTGGGAAATTTATGCAAATGGTAGGATGAAACAATGCCTCTGCAGCCTCACCTATTGGAAGGCAAAATTTCTGCAATTCAATGTCAGACCTCTTAACAAGCCTTGTAGCAATGACGGAGAATATAAGCCAAAGCCAGAGTCTTCTCCAAAAGGGAAAGCTAACCATCTACAGCTGTTTCAGGGTATTTGCACCTCAGGTTGCTGGCTTGGCTAGGTAAGAGGCTTTTGATGTGGGTCAGAAAGGGTATGGTTTTTCCTCAGGGAGAGCACCGAATAAGGAGACTTATATGGCCACCAATTTTGTAGAGGAGCATGGATTACCACCTTTACCTTGTTAGAGAAATTCAGCAGTGACTACTGTCTTTCTACCCTTCCATTTCTGCACTAAAAAGAACAGCTAAAACTTGGACTCCAATATGATGAGTTTGAATCTTGGAATAAAGGTACAAACTCAGCTTAATAGGCCTCAAGTAGCACGGGATAGCAAAAATTCTTCGAAAATGGAAAAGTCAGGAATGTGCCTTCTACCTTACAGAAAATGGAAATGCAAACAGCAGCATAATTACATAAGGCCCTTTTCAAATCATGATAATGGCTTCCACTCTGTGATGATCCAGGTTGTATTCGTTAATACAATAATATTCCTCGAAGTCCCGGGTGGGTTATGGACTACAGCTGAAGGGATGAAATGTAAATACATTTTCTGTAAACTAAAAGTCTGTTATTTTCATAGTATATGTTTATAGTTGAATGGAGCAGGAGTGCGGAATCCCCAGCGCAGATGTGAAAGCATCCATGTCCATTACTAGATAGAGCTCTCTGCAAACATATTTATACAGCTTGCATTGAACACAATACTAGATGTAAATCCATACAAGGACTTCTCCCTAAAGGCATGTTCACACGGGACGGATTTGCTGTGTGCTGTGGAAGGTCCGAGGGGACATTCTGCAGCAGAACAGCAGCTAAAAGTCTGCATCAGAGCTTAGTCACATGGGCGTATCGGACGATTTTCCGCACCGCTGGCAGAAATAACACATGACTGGTTCCATTGCTGGTTATGTGTTCTTTCTTCCGGCGCTGCGGAGAGTCTTCCGCACTGCAGGTGCGGCCGTCTTCTTCGTGCAGGAAGACGGGCGCATCGGCGCCCAAATACGCCGTGTGACTATGCCCTCAAAATCTGCATCGTTTAGTTGGTGTGAAATTCATCCCTCTGTGTAGAAGAGGTTGATTCCACAGTGTATCTGGTGCTAAAATTGACATGCTGCAAATTAAAATTTTGCACTGCACGCCAATTTTTGCAAGCGTTTTGTGCAGATTTTTACCACAGCATGTAGATGAGATTTTGAAAATCTCATCTACTTTGCTGCTACTGTAAATGCTGTGAATCTTTCATGCAAAAGATTGACACAGAAAATCTACATCATATTCATGCCATGTAAACATGCCTTTATGGCAGCTGAAAAAAAGTTAGCGTTTAAATAGTCACTAACTTTTCAGAAAACCTGTGTGTATAGAATAGCCAATGTAAAAGTGCAGTTCACTATAAAGGGGTTGCTCAGTTGCCGGACGATTTTTAAGTACAGCCTCAAATGTGGGCATAATAACAAAAGCGGCTATAATTATCTAGCTTGGTGGTCCAGCGCTGCAGCCCCACTGTCCTCCCACTGACCACTACAGACAATCAGAGGCCACTGAGCCCAGGTGTTGTTCTATTGGCATCACCACTCAGATGCTGTGGCCTCCAATTGGCTGCAGGGGTCAGATGATATTGTTGTGGCCCAGCAGGTCCTACAGAACACTAGAAGCACACATGTCCTGTCACATCTGTCTGCATGCCATCCATGGATGTAGAAGGTGACGTCTGTGGGAGAGACCCTGTGTCTCCGCTTCTGCCTTAAGCCTAGATCTTAACACTGATGTCAGCTGGTCTCTCATTGGCTGACGGTCAGGTTTAATTTCACCGTTGCAGAACTCAAGGGCGGGGAAGCAGCTTCACAGGTCCCTATGCAGGAGCAGGAGTCCAGAAAGTGCTGGAACTGGGAGAGGTTATAAAAGGGAGTGACAGAGAGCAGTTAGGTAGACTCAGCCAGGTGTGAGAAAGGAAAGGTTGCAGTTCAGTTGTCGGAGAGTGGGAGTCAGCTCAGCATGTTTGTCACCCAAGGTAGAGTAAGGGGAAACCCATTGCCTTGGCACCCCGCAGCAAAGGTAAAGAAGAACCTTTCTGAGGTCCATCTTCTACAAACAGTGAGTTATAGCTACCCGGTGAAGTCAAAGCCAGGACTAGCATTACAGCCACTTGTCCCTCTGCTTCATAAATCCTTCATTCAAACCTAACTCAATTATTCATCTAGATCTACTAGTGGGGAAATTGTCTAATTAATCAATCTCTAGGAAAAGAAGTGAGAGAGCGTTGAAGTCAGAGTATCTTCAATTCAATACTGCTGTATCTTCTCGTTGTACTCAAATTGACTGTTTACTGCTGCATCTTGGTGCACTTACTGCAAATACATTTACAGAGAACTGTGTATTCAATTTGTTACTGCAAATTTCAAAGTTAGTAAATCTGCACACTCTCAGATTGCTAAACTATTTCTGGACCCGACTCCGTTATTTCTGTGGCATATCACCCCAAGTGTCCAGTTAGAGTGTTTGCGTCACGTGACAAGGACTAGGCCTCCGGCCATACAGACAGTAAGTTCATTGGGGTGTTACAATATCCGTTCCACAACAAAGACTAGGAGGACAATGGGGCTGCAGTGCTGGAGTGCTAGAGCAGAGGATAAGTAGGTACCACTACTTTTGTTATGTTAACACATTTGAGGCTGTACTTAAAAAAATCATCTGGCACTGGACAACCATTTTGATTAAAATGACATTTTTGTGCTAACAATCACTCTAAAGTGCTGGGCACTAGGAGTCTTCCTGTTAATTTGCTGTCTTGTTGTCAAGTGATGCCCATTACCAGATATAACAAGAAAGAAGACACGAAGTGAAGACGGGGTGTGACTCTGGCTCAAGATTGTAGCTGGGGGGGCAGGCAGGGCTTATGCCACAGGGCACACATTGACTGCACTGGAGAAATCTAAGTGGACCGGTTGAGTCACGGGAGGCTCAGGCTGCTGGGTTAGGCACAGCAATTGGGCTCCCATAATTTAAATATTTTTAAGGGTTTTTTTTTTTTGCTCCCTAATTGCTGTGTCCACTTTGACTTCCGCATTGGATGATCATGTGACACACAGGATCGCTGTAGAGTCCATGGACATTCTCCGGTCTCAGTGTTTGTGAGGCTGGGGATTCACTGCAGTGATCATGTGTGCGTCACATGATCACCCAATGTGGAAGTCAGAGGGGACAGAGCACCTCTGACTAGCAGCAGTCGAAGAGCAACACAGGAAGTGAGAATATACTGTTTTTTATTTTATCATGTATTTAAGGATTAAAGCTAAAGATTGCATTATACATAAGGGGGGCTGAAGATGGTATTGTCTACAGAGTGCCTGCGTAGAGCTGGTATCTAACATTATATGGTTACTGTAGGGGGGGTTCTATTGGTCTTTAGGCCCAATGTCCACGGGCAAAATGGAATTTAGAAATCCGCGTGGTTGTCCCGCACATGTGATTCACGCCCATAGAGACTCATTGGACACCTGCAGGTAATTAAATAGCTGCGGATGTCATTTTCCCTGGCGCGCTGATCGCACGAGCGGGAAACCACCCGCAGCATGCTCCATTTTGTGCGGGGCTGAAGCCTATGGAAGCCGTCCGGTCCCGCGGCACACCCGCAGCTGTATTTGTGCTGTGTCACAGGACTGCGGGAAAGCAGTGAACGTTCTATGCCTTGTGGAGTAGAATGTAAATTCTTTTGCATTTGCGTTGATACATCTGTATGAATCATACATCTCCTCCTTCAGAAGCCAAGGTGCCAACGTGGGTGATGCCATTCTTTTATTATTAGTGTCAATACTTCTATCGTGGATTAAATTAAAGTCACCACATAATAAAAGCTGGCCTTTTTAAATTTTGTTAATTTTTTTCATCAGCCTGTTAAGGAAACGTATCTGAGCATTATTCGGAACATATACGTTAACTAATGTTACTAAAAAACCATTCAATTCACAAATCAGTATTACATATCTACCATTCACGTCCGTTGTCGATTCGACCAGCTTGAAGTCCACCGAGTCTTTGATCGCTATTAGTACCCCTGCCTTCTTCTTTTCTGTGCAAGACATATATATCTTGGGAAATTTTGGATGTGTAAATTTTGGGTGTTTTTCTTCTATAAAGTGAGTCTCTTGTAGACATATAATGTCCGTTTTTGCTGCTAATGCGTCCTTTCAAAGAGAAGACCTTTTGTGTGGAGAATTGAGGCCTTTTACATTGTATGACATGATCTTCACACTCATGGCGGTGGGGTATTTGGATGCTTTCCTTTCAGCATTTTAAATTTAGGGCTTGGATTTTTCAGGTTGTTCTTTTCAAAGGAAGAATTTTCTGTTCGTTTCTTCTTGTTATATTCCTTTTGTTTTGGCTTTGGTGCGTTAGATGTGTTGTGCCTTTGGTGTGGGGGAAGGTAATAGGGTATGAACTGGTCCCCTAACCAAGCGGGGAGTAAAATAGTAAACAAAGGTAAAGTGAGAGTTTCTCTCGTTCGGCTTTCAGGCGTCTTCCGAGAGAACATCACTTATTGTTTGGGGGGTAAACAAGTCCAGCCTTTACGAGAATTCAGGCCCTTTTTAACACATAAACAGGATATCGTGGAGGGTTCTTAATTCTTCCTGTGATTGCTTTCTGTCCGAGGAGTGGGGAGCACGCCGGAGGTTCTTTTGAAATTCATTTTTTTTTTTTTTGGTGTTTATTTTCAACCTTTATTCCATTCTGGATCAAGACGTTTCAGGATGTTGGCCCTTTCCGCATGTATATTCCATTTTTTTAAGTAACTGGAAGCCTTCCTCTGGATTCTGTATTAAGTAGGTATTTCCGTCTTTGTTTATAATTAGTTTGGGCGGGAAGCCCCATTTGTAGAGTATCTTGTTGCCTCGAAGGGCTAGAGTAATTTCGCGGAATTTCGTTCTTGCTTGAATCGTTGTTTGTGAGAGGTCTGTGAAGAGCTTTATTTGGTTGTATGGTGTTGGTAAGGATGTATTCTTTCTAGTTTCGTATAGGAGTCTTTCTTTAACGTGAAAGAAGTGAATCCTTACGATGACATCTCTGGGGAGGTGGTTTGGCACTGACTTAGGTCAGGGCAGTCTGTGCGCCCTGTCAATTATTCTTTCCTCCCCCGTCGAGTCAGGTAGTAAGCATTTTATAAATTGTTGGATGTAGTTTTTTAGCTCTGAGTTCAGGACTGTTTCTTCTATCCCTCTTATTTTCAAGTTATTTCGTCTACTTCGATCCTCCATGTACGCCATTTTATTTTTTAGTGCTTCCAGCTCCTCTGCTACGCTGTAATGCGCGTCTATGAGCTCGTTGTGTGACGTCGCTATTTCTGCCATTTTGCCCTCAATGTGATCCATTCTGTTGCCTATTTCTGTCACTGATGAGTTTAATGAGGCTGACATGGAAGACAAGTCCCTTTGCAGGGTTTCTCTAAGAGCTATTATCATGCCTTTTATAAATATTTCAGATGCTGGTTGATCCGAGCATTGCATATTCAGGAGAGTATCAGCAGGGTTATTTTCTTCTGGGTCTATGTTCCCCTGCCTTTTCTGGGTTAGCGATTTCTGGGATCCTTGGGTGCAGTTTTGATCTAATCTGAATGCTGTTTTTTGCACATCTGATGGAACACTTGGATAAGAAAACTGGACAGGTGCCCAAACAAGCTAAAGGTACCTTTACACGAACCAACTATTGCTAATAGTCACTCAGAAGAGTCACTGAAATATATAAATGTCAGTCATTCATTTGTATTTCCACAGAGCTATGGTTGTTCATTAGTCGTTTGTAGATATCGTTCATAGAGGAGATATCCAAACAAATTCATTTGCAAGTCCTTCAAATATAAAGAACTGTGACTTTACACCAAAAGACTTTTGGTCAACCAGCGACTATTTTTTAGATGACTTGAAATAAGACTAGTAATCGCTTGTCACCTTGTTGATGGCCATGTTTAAATTGAACGATTATTATTTGGATTTCTTTTTTTTAATTATTCTTTATTTATTCAAGAATATTATTTGGATTTCTGAGCCAATAATCATTCTTTGTAAATGTAGTTTAACTGATGTGAAGCATTAAAGAAAAACATGCCACATTTAAAGGAGTATTCCCAGAACAGACATAATCTATCCACGGGATAGGTGATAAATGTCAAATCACTGCGCATCCCAATGTGTGATTTTCAGATTATATTAATTGGTGGTGAGGAAGTGGTGCATCCAATGGAGTTCAGCCCCAGATTGAAGGGTGGGCGGGTGCCAAACCGAATCTTTGCCTGGCTGCAGAAAACCTAGATACATCTCTGTTCTTCCTGTCAAATTGGATATCTTTAAAAAAGAAAGGTCTGGGGTCTGTATTTCTATAGATTGCGTGATCTAGAACCTGTATTTATAAGGTTTGCAGCCTGCTCTCTTTTTAAAGTGTTTTTATTTATTCAGGAGGTCTAATTTGGAGTTTGTACTAGTTAAGGGTCTTGGGGAAGTCTGTATTTAGGGGGTCTACATTTGTAAAGGGGCCTGACGGGTCTATATTTATTCAGGGGTCTGATCTGGAATCTGTATTTAGTGGCTCTAGGTTATGGTCAGTAGGTAGTCTGTACTTAGGAAGGTCTGAAGACTCTGTATTTATTTAGAGTATCTTTATTTATTTAGCAGTTCAAGTCTTAGTTAAGGGGCTTTGGGGAGTTTTGTATTTAGGGAATCTACATTTATAGGGGGTCTATATTTATTCAGAGTGCCTGGTATAGGTTCTCTATTTATTGAGTTGGTCTTGTCTATGGTCTGTAAGTAGTCTGTATTTAGAGAGCTTGCAAGCTCTGTATTTATTTAGAGGGTCTATATTTAGGGGTTCTTGTCTGCAATTGGTATTTAGGGGTCTGGTCTGGGGTTTGTATTTATGGAGAGGGTCTATTCTGAAATCTGAATTTATTTAGGTGATCTGGTCTGGTGTCTCTATTATTTTAGGCCCTAGAGTGGTCTGTACTCATTTGGGGAATCTAAGCGAGTCCGCATTTAGGGGGTGTGAAAGGATGTGTATTTATTTAGGGAGTCTTGGAGTCTTGTTTGGTGTGTGTACTTAGTTATTATTTATTTGTTTTGAGATGTGATTAGTTTTGTGGTTCAAATACTATAATTTTGGTACATGTCCTACTAGAATTAAAATCTCAATTTCTTTTGATTTATAGACGATTTTCAATTTTAATCTCAATTTTAAAAAAAGATCCATATGAGGCCTTGTTTCTTGCAGGATGAGTTGTGCTTTTCAATAACAGCACTTTGGGATATATATAATGTATTCTTTAAGTTTTACCGAAATTGGTTTCTTGTGGAAGAAGGGGGGCGGGATGGATGGAAAAAACAAATTACGGCATGGCTTTCTTTATGGTGTTCATTATACAGCCAAAAAATTACATGTTATCTTTATTCTGCAGTTCACTACGATTATGGCGTCACCAAATATAGTTTTTCTATATGTACAGTACTACCTTTCCACAATAACAATACTTAAAATAAAACTGTATTTGCATTACTGAATTCCAACTGCTGCCAGCAGTGATGTGTGAGGTCTTGGTTTTAACAGGTTGAGTTTTAGTTTCCATTGGTACCATTTTGGGGTACTAATGGAAGTTTTTGATCTCTTTTTATTATGGTTTTTTTTGGAGAGGATGAATGAAGAATGCAATTCTTGCATAGTTAAAAAAAAATTTATGACATTTTTTTGCGGGATAATGAATATAATGTTCTTATAAACTGGTTATTATGAATTTGGTGCCTGTCGCATCAGTTGATTTCTTTAACACGTGTTAGATCTTCGCATGAGCATAGGTTTATGATCATAGTTTATCATGCTCAGCCAGTAGCCACAATATAAAGTAGATTATTGAAGAATTATGGACTACAAGGCTGAGCTATGCTCAGTTTAGTTTGTTCTAAAAAAAAATCAGTTTTGTTCAAATTCAGTTTGTTCTAAAAATTAATTTTATTCCTAATGGCTCTGTTCTATATCTGTTAGAACATTATGATTCCTGATAGTATACTAAACATGTTTTCTTTTGTGGAAAATTGTTATTCTTATAATTTAACAACGGCTATGCAAATCTCAGAGCACCTATATACATTCAATAATAGCACAACTTATTAAGGGTATACAAGTACAATACATATAATCATATTACACATATGTATGCATGTCTTATTCAATCACCTTGGAATATACTTCGTAATTACTGAAGTATGTACTGTACTGTTATAGAAACTTTCTGTGAACATCTTGGGATGTACACTGAAGGGCCCTTTTTTTAGAAACACCCACCTACTGTATTAGCATGCTGAACCTCCTTTGGCCTTTAAAGCTGCAGCAACCTGTTGTCACAGAGATTACACTAGGTTTTGAAATTATTCTGCAGGCATATCAGCCCATTCAGACAGAATATTGTTTTGCAGCTTCCATGGAGGTACTGACACACTTTAAAAAGCTGACAAGAAGGGCTCAAAGATTCATTCTGCTTACACAAATTCTTGTCCAACCATCAGCATGGCACAACAGAAATATGGATTTATCTGACCTGGCAATGCTTTTCCACTGCTCAGTTATCCAATTTTTTGTGCTTTTCTCCACTGGAGTCTTTATTGCCTTTCTGTTTCACTTAGCAATGGCACTCAAACTGGTCGTTTGCTGCTGTAGCCCATCCATGCTAGGGAATGGCAAGCTAAGCATTCAGGCAAATTAGCTGGAACACAAGAATTATATAAGCTGCAATTTGATTGACCTTGCACTATCTGTTCATCAGTGATTCTTGAATTCTTAATACATTTGAGTCAAAAAGGAGGCACTATTACCTTATTGGGCACAAAGGGGACACTGTTGACTTATAGAGATGCTATTACCTTATGGGACATAAAGGGGACACTAATCCTATGGGGGTCACTATTACCTACTGGACAGATGTAGAAAGGAAGATGCACTATTGATACAGAGGCAGACACTCCTCCACAAATGTAAATGCAACAGCAAACTGTTAAGGACTGCGAGTGTGGACCCACCGTGCCAACCTACCAGTTAGATTTGGCAGCTGACCCTCAGTGGTCAGAGAGGAAATCTTCCCCTTTGCAAGTCGGGAAGGTGGGGGTACCCCTGCCAAAAAGCAGGGTAGACGCTTTAACAAGGACAGCCCCACGGCCTAACTATCCCTGACAGGACACAGGACAGGGTGATACAAACAACAGAGATGGGAACGGTGCAAGGACAGGAAGGCAATAAACAAGCACACACAGATCAGGGCAAAAGACAGAGGGACAGACAATGAGGACAGAGACAGGATCCGAACAAAGACAGGGAGGCAGCAAACAAACACAAAAAGATATGAATCCGGAGCACGCACAGACAAAGTTGTGGGAAAAGGACTTATGCTGGGTGTCTGAGACAAACACCAACATTGAGGCAATTAGGGAGGATTCCCAACTAAATAGGGAGGTAATTGCCCATGCCCTACAGCTGAGCTGGCAGCACTGGAGAAAGTAACCCTTCATGTCTTGGCTAGAAGTGTGCAGGAGTTCATGTTATGGAGAAAGCAGGATGACGCCCATGTCTGCAAGAAACAGCAGAGAGAAGGTAAGTCTGAGAAGCTGGCCTAATACAAACAAATTCAGTCAGGCCAAAGAGAGGTAAGTTAGTTCCTTATCTGAAGTGAATGTTGTCTGGAAGTGTCAGATGGTTCCACATGTTTTGATTAAAATAAGAACCTTGAGATTTTATGTGGTTAGTAAATAGTTATGTAATAGTTATGCAGTTTTATTCAGATATTAATACACACAAGTGATGAGGTTAATGATTTTTCTACTGTATTACCTTGTGGAAGCACAAAGGGAACACTAACTGATGCACTAAAGGGGCAGTCTGATAGAGAAGATGTCAACAATAACAGAAGATATCAACTTGTGAACTAAGCCTATGCTTCAAAAACCTCAACAGAAATCTGCAGATCAACTGAACAGCGGATTTATGCTGCAGTTATACAGTTGTATGGCCATGGATCTGCTGGCAGATTTAATCCCTTTCAATAGACAAATACGTGTGCAGATTTCCTGAAGTGGATTTTGCACAAAATCCGCATCAAGAATTGACATTGCACTTCATTTTCAAATGAAATTATATTATCAAATCCGCTTGCATATGAAATCTGAAAGTCAGTAACTAAAGATAACTACCTTTCCCAAATTGTGCAGGATTCAACTAGAGGGACCACCATTTTGGACTTAATATTAAACAACAGACCTGACAGAATAACAGGGTTGTAGGTCAGGGGGCACCTAGAAAATAGTGACCATAATATAATAAATATATTCTTGTCTTCCAATAGGGTGTTTTGCTGGAGGAGGGTCACAAAAATACTAAACTTCAGGAAAGCAAAGCTCAATCAGTATAGAGATGCCCTTAACCTTATTGTCCTGGACAATGTCCTCAGAAATATGAGTACAGACAATAAATTGAAAATTTCTAAAACCATATTAACTTACAGGAATAAAAGGGATAGAAATAGGAGAAAAACAGTGTGGCTCAATAAAGATGTAAAGGGGGCAATAAACAAAAAAAAAAGCATTTAAACTACTGAAACAAGAAGGCAGTGAATGAGCACTATGATAAAAGGAAAAAATAATGATGTAAAAAGCAAATAAAAGAAGCAAAGATAGAGACAGGAAGACTGATTGCCAAAAAGAGTCAAATTAACCCTAAACTGTTCTTCAACTATATAAATAGTAAAAAGATTAAACAGAAAGTGTTGCTTTTTTAAAAAGTAATGAGGGAAGAATTGCAGAGGGTGATGAGTAGAACTGAAATAAGTTAAATAGTTTTTTGGCTAGTGTGTTCACTCGGAAAAATGAAATGTCAGGTGAAATGCAGAGTGATAAGGAAAACTCTCCATTGAATCTCACCAGTCTAACCCAGGAAGAAGAGCAAAGCCGCCTTAAAAAGAATTAAAGTAGTCAAATCGCTTGGTCCTGATGGCATACACGCCCAGTTTCTAAAGAAATTAAGTAATGTGATTGACAGACCATTGCATGACAAACGAAAAGGGAACGATTATCTTCGTCGTTCAGTCACTGGTGTGCATTTAAACGGAACGATTATCATTCACTTTTGCTAATTTGAATGTTTTTCTGAAAAATAATAATTTTGCCTAAAAGGGCCCTAACCCAGGAAGAAGTGCAGAGCCGCCTTAAAAAGATTAAAATAGACAAAGCGCCAGTTCCCGATGGCATTCTGAGGGAACTAAGTAATGTTATAGACAGACTATTGTTTCTTATATGTAAGGAATCTATAGTGACCGGGTCTATTCCACTGGATTGGGACATAGCAAATGTGGTGCCTGAAGTTAACCCCATTCTGCTCCAGGATGTACATTTATGTCCTGGAGCGTCGGGGTATGTATGAAGAGAGGTCGTGGGGCAACCTCTCTGCATACAGCGCGGGCGTCAGCTGTTTACTACAGCTGACACCCGCGGGCAATAGCCGCGATCGGCCGTTCGGCCTTTGCTTTATTTTAATTGTACCAAATCTGGTATCTTCTTTATTTCTTCCTTGCTTTATTTGAAGTACTGTTTGTTGTGTACACCTGTAAACCTTATCTCCACTGTAACATCTTTTCTGTATATCTTTGTATATATAAATATTTAGCACTGCTAGCCTTTTCTAGAATAAATTTTCAATTTATTGGTGAAACCTTGTCTGTTTAAAACAAATCATAACTATGAAGATTGTGTTAATAATTCATAAGTGTGAGTTCCAACTTACCTGGGAAAGAAAAAGCTAGTGGTGGTAGCAAGTGTGTGGGTATTGAGTGCAGGAGCTGTTGGACTGGGTGACTTTGGAATTTGAGCTTTCGTTCTGTATGCATGCAGAAGCCTGGGAAAGCTGGGTACTAATCCTCTGTGCTTGCAATTCCGCTAGAGTGATCAATCAAGGCTCTGCCATGACAGGTGTGCGCAGCAGTGGAAGTTGTATAACAGCTGGGAGCTCGGAGCGGGGGAACAGCCGGATGCAGAAGACAAGCGGGGACACGCCGCTTGTCTTCTGCATCCTCTGCTGGCAGCGCAAGGTGATTGTTCATCTTGAGCGATCACCTTGCACTGTAAATGACACAACAATGATCGCTCAAGAGTTGTTTGAGCGATTATCGCTGTGTCTAAATGGGCCTTAATTAGGGGGTTTGTAGAGAAAAGTGGCAGATGAGGTTTAACACTGAGGTTATGCACATAGGCGGGTAAAATACATGTCACCACTACATACTATGTGGAATAACACTGGGTTAATTACTTTGAAAAGGATTTGGGGATTTTAGTGAACTATAAGCTTACCTGGAGCAACCATTGTCAGGCAGCTGCTGCCAAGGCTAAAAGGATCATGGGTACATCCAAAGAGGTCTAGGGGCCCATGATAAGAACATTGTTCTTCCTCTTTACAGGTCACTGGTCACACATGGAATATTGTGTACAGTTTTGGGCACCTGTACCCAAGAAGGACATATCAGAGTTTGAGCAGGTACAAAGGCGGACAAATAAAGTAATAAATGAAATTGGTGGACTACAGTACCCAGAGAGGTTGGCACAGTTAGGGTTGTTTAGTTTAGAAAAAAGTCAGCTGAGGGGCCACTTAATAACTAGGAATAAATATATCAGGGAACAATACAGAGATCTCTGCCATAATCTGTTTATACTAGGACTGTAACTCTAACAAGGGGCATTCCCTAAGTCTAGAGGAAAGAAGGTTTCTAAACTTACATAGAATGGGGTTCTTTACTGTAAGAGCAGTGCGACTATGTAACTCTCTGTCTGAGGATGTGGTCATGGCGAACTCACTGAAAGATTTCAAGGGGGGCCTGGGCGTCTTTCTTGAGTCTAATAATATTAGACATTATAGTCACTAATTACTCAAAATGGTTGTTGATCTAGGGATTTGATGTAGATTCCACTTTAAATCTGCATCAAAATTTCCACTGTGTGATTATACCTAGAGATGAGCGAGCACCAAAATGCTCGGGTGCTCGTTACTCGAGACAAACTTTTCGCGATGCTCGAGGGTTTGTTTCGCGTAACGACCCCATTTGAAGTCAATGGGCGACCCTAGAATTTTTGTATATCGCCGATGCTCGCTAAGGTTTTCATTTGTGAAAATCTGGGCAATTCAAGAAAGTGATGGGAACGACACAGAAACGGATAGGGCAGGCGAGGGGCTACATGTTGGGCTGCATCTCAAGTTCCCAGGTCCCACTATTAAGCCACAATAGCGGCAAGAGTGGCCCCCCCCCCCATCTCCCAATAATTTTTACTTCTGAAAAACCCTCATTAGCAAGGCATACCTTAGCTAAGCACCACACTACCGCCAACAAAGCACAATCACTGCCTGCATGATACTCCGCTGCCACTTCTCCTGGGTAACATGCTGCCCAACCCCCCCGCACGACCCAGTGTCCACAGCGCACACCAACGTGTCCCTGCGCAGCCTTCAGCTGCACTCATGCCACACGCTGGCCTCATAGCCACACCACCCTCATGTCTATTTATAAGTGCATCTGCCATGAGGAGGAACCGCAGGCACACACTGCAGAGGGTTGGCACGGCTAGGCAGCGACCCTCTTTAAAAAGGGCGGGGCGATAGCCCACAATGCTGTTCAGAAGCAATGAGAAATCCAATCCTGTGCCACCTCCATCAGGAGCTACACATGTGGGCATAGCAATGGGGAACCCATGTGCCACACACTATTCATTCTGTCAAGGTGTCTGCATGCCCCAGTCAGACCGGGGTTTTTTATAAATAGTCACAGGCAGGTACAACTCCGCAATAGGAATTCTGTGTGCACCGACAGCATGGGTGGCTCCCTGGAACCCACCGGCGGTACATAAATATATCCCATTGCATTGCCTATCACAGCTGAGGTAACGTCAGATTTAATGCAGGTGGGCTTCGGCCCACACTGCATGCCCCAGTCAGACTGGGTTTCTTTAGAAGTGGACACATGCAGTTACAACTCCATGTGGACCGACAGCATGGGTGGGTCCCAGAAAGCCACCGGCGGTACATAAATATATCCCATTGCATTGCTCATCACAGCTGAGGTAACGTCCGATTAAATGCAGGTGGTCTTCGGCCCACACTGCATGCCCCAGTCTGACCGGGGTTTTTAATACATAGACACTGGCAGGTACAACTCCCTAATGTGAAGGGATCAGGAGCTCGGCCTGTGCCCACACCCTGACTTGGGCCTCCGCGTCCTCGCCCACGTCCACGTCCTCTAGGCCTACCCCTACCCCTCAGCATGGTGTATAACGAGTAGAGCAGAAACAGAACGCTGTAATTAAATGTGCCGCTTATTGGCCTGTGGTTGGAGGCTGACTTCGCTTATGGAACGCACAGCAGAGCAAGGAAACAATTTTGTGCACGCCTGTAGTGAGACGTAGGTGCGTAGGACTGAGCTAGTGGAATTCACAGCGCAGAAGCAGTCAAGTCGCCAAAGGGCAGTGGTACGCCTTAAGTATTTGGCTTCCCTTTTTTTAAATGGTGAGCTGAAACAGCAGACAGATACTGTATGCAGCGTATATTATGTTTACTGTTTCCCTCTGGCGCTATGACGGCGGTGATGTAACGGAGACAGCAGAGCCAGGAAACAATTTTGCGCACGCCTGTAGTGAGACGTAGGTGCGTATCACTCAGCTAGTGGAATTCACAGCGCAGAAGCAGTCAAGTCGCCAAAGGGCAGTGGTACGTCTTAAGTATTTGGCTTCCCTTTTTTTAAATGGTGAGCTGAAGCAGCAGACAGATACTGTATGCAGCGTATATTATGTTTACTGTTTCCCTCTGGCGCTATGACGGCAGTGATGTAACGGAGACAGCAGAGCCAGGAAACAATTTTGCGCACGCCTGTAGTGAGACGTAGGTGCGTATCACTCAGCTAGTGGAATTCACAGCGCAGAAGCAGTCAAGTCGCCAAAGGGCAGTGGTACGCCTTAAGTATTTGGCTTCCCTTTTTTTAAATGGTGAGCTGAAGCAGCAGACAGATACTGTATGCAGCATATATTATGTTTACTGTTTTCCTCTGGTGCTATGACGGCGGTGATGTAACGGGCACAGCAGAGCCAGGAAACAATTTTGCGCAAGCCTGCTGTAACGCTTAGCTGCGTATTAATTAGGACTACCACCCCCAGCAGACACGCAGTACACTGAAGACGGTCACAGGCAGCCCAAATATAGTATTTTTCCCCAATTTTTTTGAAAAAGCCCACTGCCTATATAGACAGTATATCTCTTTCACCTTTCCCTCTTTCCCTGCCTCACCAGTACTGCCCCTATACTCTATACAATGACTGCAGACTGAGGATGCAATGGTCTGCACGCCCGATATATAAAAAAAAAAATTGTGCAACACTGCTAAAAGCAGCCTCAACAGTACTGCACACGGTCAGATGTGGCCCTAAGAAGGACCATTGGGGTTCTTCAAGCCTAAAATAACACCTAACGCTCTCCATATTGCAGCAGCAGCATCACCAGCACTTTCCCTGATCTCTGTCAGAATGCATGTGTGGCGAGCCGCGGGTGGGGCAGATTTTAATACTCGGGTGACACCTGATCTCCCCAGCCACTCACTGCAGGGGGGTGGTATAGGGCTGGAACGTCACAGGAGGAAGTTGTAATGCCTTCCATGTCTTTCTATTGGCCAGAAAAGCGCGCTAATGTCTCAGAGATGAAAGTGAAAGTAACCCGAACATCGCGTGGTGCTCGTCTCGAGTAACGAGCATCTTGAACACCCTAATACTCGAACGAGTATCAAGCTCGGACGAGTACGCTCGCTCATCTCTAATTATACCCTTATGGATATGCTGTCTTTTAAGAACCCTGCAATGCAGGAAAGCTCCAACTGTGATAGGGCAGGCGTCTCTAATAATGCAACTATTCGGTGTATATGAAAAGTGAATATTGAACAACAGTAAGAAAAGTCATCACTGCATGCAGCGCCTTTTTTACCATCCAAAAGTTGGTCAGCTGGGCGGAAAGTGGACGAAGCCCATTCTAGTCAATGGGGCCCGCCCAGTGCTGTTCCAGAGACAGAACTGTTCAGCCACGTGGATTCCTCTTTTCTGTTCCCCAAATGGAGCAGGAAAGCAGAATCCCCAGCACAGATGTGAAACCATCCTTACAGATTTGTTTTAATCCCTTCCCACTCCATGACGTATAGGTACATCATGGAGCGGCAGTGTATGCATGAAGAGAGGCTGTGAGGCAACCTCTCTTCATACAGTGTGGGCGTCAGCTGTTTAGGGTAAGGGCTGCTGTACCAGACTGCCTATCAAGCCATCCCCGTGGGGTGGCTTGATAGACTGCCTGTTAAATGGCAGTATAACGTAATGCTATAGCATTATGTCATACTGCAGGAGCGATCAAAGGATCTTTAAAGTCCCAGGGGGACTTTAAAGTAAAGTAAAAAATAAATATCAATAAAGTTTTATTAATTGTAAAAAAAAAAGTTATAAAAGTTTAAATCACCTCCCTTTTGCCATATCTATTAATAAAAAATCTAAATCATAAAATAAAAATATGTATTTTGTATCGCCATGTCCGTAAAAGTCCGATCAGTCATGCATTTTTTTTCCCCCCATGGTGAACGTCGTCCGGAAAAAAAAATAAAGAACGCCAGAAATGCACTTTTTTAGTTACCCTGTCTCCCAGAAAAAATGCAATAAAAAGCGATCAAAAAGTCGTATGTATTCCAAATTAGCTACCAAAACGCTTTGCAAGTCAGTGCGTTTTTAACATTAGAAAGTCCCACTGACAATCGCGTGAAAAAAAAAGCAGTGATTTGGCATGAAAAAAAAGGAAGCTATAACGCGTGAAAAAAACGCAAGTGGGCAGGAGCCCTAAGGTTCATAAGACTGTTGTACTTATTTTTGATTATCCGTTTGACAAGTGCTGATAATTTTCAATATTTTGCACCGCTGTGCAGTGTCATTGCATGTTGCCTGTTCAAAGGAAAATTCTGACATACTGCATCAGCCAGCCAGCCAGCAAGGCCAGTCAGAAACAACAATTTGTGGGGGACTTCTCTTGGACACACCAAGAGTTTTCAACTATTGGCAGCTATGGAGGCTTCAGGACTGGCTTTGACTCCTATTTTCCCTCTACCGTAATTGCTGAGTCCTACCCCTTGTTTTTTTGTACAACACTTGCCACCATCAACTTGCATGTATTTATCGAACATCAAATAAGCACGTTCATGAGAGCGCCGAGCCCCCTGAGGGACATTGCCCCTTTGAATATGCTAGTCACTATGTGCATAAATCCCATGTGTGCTTATTTGGGATGTTGCGTTTGCAGCCTACTTTGAGAACAGACATCAAATAGCTTGCCTTTAAAATTAAATTCAGCACTTGAGAACATACGTAGTTCATTTTATTCATTTGTAAGCCAACACCAGGCTCACCTGATAGGTCAGGAAGGACAGAACCGACTGCAGATGCTGGATCAGGATCACTCACCAGTCCAGCTATGGAGTCAGGCTCACTGAAGACATGGTTACTGGTGATGTATCAGTACATCAGGCAGTTTGGTGGCAAGGCATTCTTATAGACACACATCATAATGCTTTAAATGAACTTTATTGAGCAAACTTGGCAAACAACACTGGAACAACAAGTACAGCAATACAGCCGTTCTGGCAGCTGGCAGTGGCGTATGGCATTTGGCGTTTGATCTGCTTGCTAACAACACTTGGTCTGCTCGCTCACTAGCATCTCGGATGATCTTCAACTTGTACTCTGATAGACAGACAACACTCAAAAGGGCTTAGCCCTCAGTGCCAGTTATGTCAGACAGGAGCATCAAGAGCTTGGAACTTGGAAGACACAGGAAAGACACTTTTTAAAGGCATTCCATTTGCATACTTTCACACATATATTACAATGCTGAGTCATAGTTAAAGCAGCAGTATGTGCAGTGTCCCAGTGGGCACTACAAAACACATACAGCCCACTTGTCCTGTCTTACCTGTCTGTATGCCATCCTTGGATATAGAAGATGCCGTCTGTGGGAGAGACCCTTTGTCTCCCCCTTGTGCTCTAATTTATGAGCTCGTCCTTAATGTCAGCTGGCTCCTCATTGGTTGACAGTCAGGTTTAATCTTACTGGTGCAGAGCCCAAGGGCAAGGAAGCAGCTCTATTAGTCCCTATGCAAGAGGAGAAGTTAGAGTACAGTAAGGAAAGAGAGAGGTGATAAATAGAAGAACAGAGTGAAGTTAGTCAGTTGTCATCAGAGTCAGAAAGAGGAGGACGTCAGTCAGAGAGAGCGAGCACTAAAGCACGTTTTGCCCCAAGGTCGAATGCGGTTAACACCCATTCCCTTGGCATCCCACAGCAGATGAAGAGAAGCATCTCTCCGAGATCCACTTCTGCAAAAATAGTGAGTCATAATTTTCTGGTGAAGTCAAAACCGTGATGAGTCTTCTAGTCACTTATCCTTCTGCTTCAGTTATTCTTCAGTTTATCTAGACAATTTCCCCACTAGTAGATTTGACTGAATAAATGGTTTACATTTATTCAGTCAAATCTACTAGTGGGGAAATTGTCTAGTTTTTTAATCTACAGTAAATATAATAGAAAGAGCCTTGAAGTTCAAGTGTCATCATTATAACTGTACTTTGCCTGCTGCACCTGTATTCGTGTTCAACTGCATTTTCACCAAGTACTGTAATCCACTGTGTTCATTACAAAATACTCCAGTTAGTAAATCTGCTCCCTCTTGGATTACTTATTTACTGGACTCGTCTCTGTTATTTTTGCGGCATGTCATGCGGAGAGTCCAATTAGAGTATGGCATCACCGTGACAAGGACTAGGCCCCCGGCCGTAAGCACAGTAAGTGTGCTGGGGTATTACAGCCTCCAAATTTTGGCATCCCAAGAACAGGCTAGTACCTTCTGTGCCTTAAATTCAAGATATCGGTTGTTGGAGATAACCCTGATAGCAACCAGCCAACCGTTGGTGTCCCTGCAGATGTTGCACCAGCAGATGCTGCTGCACCAGTCATTACGCCTGCAGAATCAACCCCAGTAGCTACTAAAACCGTTAGCTTTGCGCCGCTAACTATGCCCTATTGCCTAGGAGCATCATGGCTACCTAAATACAGTGGCGAGGGCCATACCCTTAGAGAATTCAGGGGGAAGATGGGAGCAGTGTTCCGCTTGTATACACTGGCAATGGAACATAACATAGAAATTCTCATGGGTCAGCTAGAAGGTGCCGCTGCAAAACACGGCCGCGTGAACTCAAAAAGTCCCTAGAAGATATTTTGGACAGGTTACAGACTATCCTTGATAAAGCATACCATGTCCGAGATAAAGAAAAGGTTCTTTAATAAAAGACAAAAGATAGGAGAGACCCTAAGAGAGTATGCTCTGTCCCTACAGGAGGACATGAAGGCCGTAGTAGGGGCCGACCCTAAGAAGTCCACTGGTGCCCACCAGGCTCTTAGGGAACTGTTCATTGAAGGCTCATTAACAAACTCTCAGGAGCCAGTTAAAGATGCTGTCAGTACAGCACCCTGATTGTACATTTCTACAGTTTAAAGAACTGGCCATTACTATTCTGGGTACGGAGGCCCAGACCGATGAGGGGGAGGAACTTAAGATGGGGATGAATGTGTTGAGTGATGAGAGCTTGCCCTGCCCCCACAAGAATGACGTAAACAGACAGGCAGAGCTATCTAACAGTGATATGTCTGCTCCACTGCTTGAGTTGCAGAAACAGATGACCGAGCTAACCCGCAGCATTGCCACGCTGTGTCAGAAACTTAGCAGGCTAGACAGCCCACGCTCCATGGCGTGACCGTTACTACCTGAGCGCTGATTTCCACCAGGACCGCATCGGCCGTCCGGAAGCTACCCACGCTCCTCACGGTTATTCTGTGAACACTGCCACGAAAGTGGACATGAAATAGTTGCTACCGTTTAAATGGGCAACCCCTGGGCAGAAGGACCGTACCCCGGGAGGACAGGCAATAAGTCCACCAGAGGGACTTTGAGAAATACTGGTCCCCTGACATTCTCAGCTGTCCGCCCAAACAGTTAATCAATGTTGTGGTCAGCAATGGTCTACCCGTATCTATAGTGGGGTCCCGGGAACTGACCGTTATAGCTGGGAAGGCAGAGCTGCACCAGCAAGGAATACTAGTAGTAGACGTGCCCAATAAAAACGCACCAATCATCACACTGGGCATGAACATCCTTAAAAACTGCTATGCAGAGATGTTGGAAGCGCTGCAGAGTAACGTGCCAGCCGCCTCCCGGGCCTAGCGACCTATGCTGAAAACCACTATAAAAGCCCTATCAGCTCAGCAGCGGTTTGCTAATCCACAGGGTCATGTGGGAAGAGCCCATGTGAAAGACGTCCGACCAATTGTAGTCCTGCCGGAGTCTGAGTTTGTCTTTTGGTGCCAGACACATCCAGGCTTACATGGCCAGGCTTATGAGGCTATAGTGGAGTCCATCCCAATAGATGGTCACCCATCTTTACTGGCTGCCCGGAGCCTGCCTACTGTGACCAATGGGAAGGTGCTGGTCTGCCTCAAGAACATTGGGAATATCCCTGCACAGCTTAATAAGTATACTGCTGTGGCACAAGTGTCCCTACTGGAACCTACTGATGTGTTTGAGAGTGAGATTGACAGTGTGTCGCAGGAGTCACAGTCCATACAGGCAACTTCTCCTCGGTCCCCCCTCTGGCTCTCTGAGCTGCAGATTGGAGATGCCCAGACATCTCTAGAACAGGTGCAGGGAATTAAAAATGTGGCTGTACAAAAGAAAGATGCCTTCAGCCAACATAGTCTTGATTTTGGCCAGTTCAAGGACCTCTGCCACCCCATTCTCACTAATAGTCATGCACCAATTAAAGAGAGGTATAGACCTATACCACCTTCATCCTACCAACAAGTCAAAAATATGATTCAAGAGATAAAGGACAATCATGTTTTTTTGTAAACATTTTCTTTTTATTAAAGAATTCAAAAATGCCAGAAAATTGAAACAATCTGGCCTCGCAGGGCCTGTTTGGGTACATATACATTATTTCACAATTGTAACGTATATAGCATAAACAATATGTATATGTTGTGCTTCTAGGAATCTATTAGCTGGCTAAGGGTTGGGGGGGAGGGAAACGGTGGGGGGGGGGGGGGGGTAAGAGGGCGGAGGTGGGGTGAGGGCTAGGGAAACAACAAAGTAACAAATGGCAAGCAGAAGGACTTTTTGTCAGGTGGGGGAAAAGAGGAAAGCTTCTGCATACAGGTGTAAGAGTTTTCTATTGTATTAGTAAATCTAAGTTATTTCTGATACCTCGGAACCCAATCCATGGCGTCCAGAGGGATGTGAATTCATCCCTTGTTCCAGACTTCCAAGCAAGTATCTCTTCAAAACTGAATATTTGGGCTATTCTCTCTAACCATCGGGACACCTGTGGGATCTGCTTCCCTCTCCAGTAAAGGGGGATGAGAAGTTTGGCCACTGTCAGTAGAATAGTGGGCAGGTTTTTATTGGAGGGTTTAAATCTGTCTGTAGGAAGCCAAATCAGGACCTCTTCTGGTCTGAAGGAAAAATTTTGTTAATGTAGTCTGTGACCGCCTGCCAGAAAGGTCTAATTTCCGGGCAGGTCCACCACGTGTGAAGTGCGGTTCCCCTCACTGTCTAACATCTCCAGCATTTGTCTGAGGTCCCGGGGTTAGTTTTGGATGTAGTTGCCAGGGTTCTATACCACCTAGTCAAAGTTTTGAATGAATTTTCTTGGATTCACACGCATCTAGAGAAGCCATGCGAGTTTTTCAAGACCTTGAGGGTCTCTTCTCTGGTGAGGTTAAGATCTAGTTCCCTTCCACACTCTCTAAGAACCAAGGTTTCTCAGACGAGGTCTGCAAAAGAAGGCCTTTGTATATTTGTGTAACCAGTCTTCTTGGACGCGAGGGTAAGGAAATCTATGTCTCGAACCACAATGGGTCTCTGAGTTTGCCATATCCAGACCTCTGGAGCTTCAGCAGGGAGTGGTAAAGTCCCGTTTTGCCCAGGAAGTCTAGGTCAAGGTGAGCGAACCTCGTGTCCAGCTGGGCCTGGTTTGCGAGTTTGGGGCTGTCGAGGATATCATGGATCATGAGGTCTTTAAGTTTGTCCCAGATCCCCTACATTTTGTGCAGTTTATTAGCAAGGATAGCTGGGATTAGGGGAGCAGGGGTCATCGGGGGCAGCGAGTCTTTCTGCCATTTCCAGTCGCGTTGACCGGAGCACTTTAATTGTGTTTTTTTGTGATGGGACTCAGCAAGTTGCATTTGTCTAGCAAAGGGCCGTTTGACCAAAGTAGGACCTGATTGTCTTCGCCTAGCATGTTTCTCTTGGCGCACAGAGTGGGGGAGGTTTTCTCTGTGTCTATCAGTGAAATCCACCGGGCGATATGAATCGCCCTGTAGTATGTTTGTAAGTTTGGTATTCCGGTGCCTCCCTGAGGGCGCTTTTGGACCAGGTGGGAGAACGCCAGGCGTGGTTTGTGTTTATCCCAAATACAACCTCTGAACAGCCCATGAATTTGTATAAAGAAAAAGCTAGGGACTCCTATGGGGACCGTGTGGAGTATGTAGATGATTGATGGTAGTATGTAGGTGGATATTATGTTCTTCCTCCCCAGCCATGAGATTAATGGTGAGTTAAACTGTTTGAGCTGGGATTTTACTTTTTGGAACAGAGGGATGTAGTTGGTATCATACAAAAGCTTAGGGTTGATATACCAAGTTATTTAATGCTCGAAGATGACCATCGGAATTCAAATTGCTTTTTTAGTTGGTTGATGATATGGGGTGGTGTGGAGATATTGAGAACCTCTGACTTGTCATAGTTGATTTTGAAGTTAGAAAGCCTGCCGAAGAGGCCAAAGGTATCCAGGAGTGCCGGGAAAGCCTTTCTCGGGTTTGTGGTGAGAACTAGAAGGTCGTCCGCGAAGGCCGCAGCAGTGTGTGTGGTGTCTCCTATTTTAATACCTTTAATGTCCAGGTTTTGTCTAATTTTTTGGAGTAAAGTCTCCATCACTAGCATGAATAGTGTAGGGGGGAGCGGGCAGCCTTGTCTAGTGCCATTTTTTATAGAGAATGGTTTTGACAGTGTGCCGTTGATCTGAATCCTTGCTGAAGGGTCAGAGTAGAGTGTGAAAATGGCGCTAATGAGGGTTGGCGGGAAACCAAATTTTGTCAGGGTGTGTTCCATAAAGTCCCAACTAACCCTGTTGAAAGCCTTCTCGGCATCAGTGGATATCAATATTAATGGTATCTTGTTTATTTTGGTGTGATGTATGGCATGTATTGCTCGCGTTGTGTTGAATTTCCCTTCCCTTCCTGGGACAAATCCCACTTGGTTGGGATCAGTCAATTTTGGGAGGTGGGGGGCTATTCTCTGGGCGATCAGTTTCGCCCATAGTTTGATGTCTGAGTTTAATAAAGAAATAGGGCAATAGTTACTGCATTGGGTCGGGTCTTTACCTTCTTTGGGGATTAATGTAATGTGTGCCTCGAGAGATTGTTTAAGCAGGGGTGAACCCGCGAGGAGGGAGTTGCAAAGACTTGTAAGGTATGGGACAAGGATTTTCGCAAACTTTTTATAATATAAAATTGGGATCCCGTCTGGGCCCGGGCTTTTCCCGTTGGGGATGGAGGCTAGGACTCTAGTTACTTCATCCTCTGTAGTATTGATGAGGCGTCTTCTTCGGACAGGCTCGGAAGTTCTAAGGTGTTAAGAAATGCTAGGGTGTCGCCAGGTGTCGTGTTCAACTCCCCCTGTAGATTTTACAGTTTGGCGTAATATTTTTCAAACTCCTCAGTCACTTCTTTATTAGACATCACCACGTCTCCCGTGGGGGTTTTTATCTGTGAAATAAAGGTTTTCTCTTTCTGTTTTTTAATAAGTCTCGTCATTGTTTTTGAACCTCTGTCTCCGTGTATGTAGATTTTGTATTTAGAAGTGAATAGAGTTTTTGCTGCTTTTATATTCAGGACATTTTTAAGTTTTTCCCTCAAGCTCTTTAGTTTCTTAAGGGTGTCATTACTGGGTCTATTTCTGTGTTGGGTTTCAATGTCAGTTATTTGGGCGAGGAGTTTGTTAGTTTCCTCGTTTCTTTGTCGTTTGACTCTAGTCCCTAGAGATATTAGTTCCCCTCTAATGAAGGCTTTATGAGCCTCCCACAAGATAGGATTGGATGTCTCTTGTGAGTCGTTGATTTTGAAGAATTCTTCTAGTTTCTCTGTCAGGAGGGAACAGTTTTCTCTACCGTTTATAAGCGTACAGTTAAGGCACCTGCTGCAGTCCCTCCTCGGCAGGCTGTCTATTATTAATGTGGCCTGAGATGGGGGTGTGGTCTGAGATTATAATTGAGCCGATGTCCATTGAAGTAACTGAGTGCATATGTTTGCCTGATACAAGTATGTAGTCAATTCTATGATATGTGGAGTGGATATGAGAGTAATATGTGTATTCTCTCACTCCCGGATTCAGAATCCTCCAGGCGTCCTGTAAATTTAATTCTGATAAGAGGCTTCGTACCCTATTGATTTGCTTTCGGGTGAACAGCTCAGAGCTCGAGGTGGTATCCAACGAGTGGTTCAGTGCTAGGTTGAAGTCTCCGCCAACCACACACAGGCCCTCTGCAAATTCACTGAATTTGGTTAGGATTCGTATTAGCCATGGGATTTGGTTTTTGTTTGGGGCATATAAGTTGGCAAAGGATATCTTACTGTGCGCCACTGTGCCCTTCAAGAAAATGTATCTACGTGTGGGTCTAGTTGCATCCATTCATGGGTAAAGGGGACTTTTTTGCCTATTGCAATCGAGACCCCTCTAGAGGCTGAGGAGTGGGTGCTATGATACCATTGGTTAAAGTTAAACATTGGGAGGATGGGGACTCAGTTATGACGAAAGTGGGTTTCTTGGAGGAACACCACCTCTGTTTTAAACCTTTTCAGTAAAGTGAGGGAGTGGGTTTTCTTTTGTGGACTACTCCAGCCTCTTACATTGAATGAGGTAATTTTAATTTCGCCATGGATCGGCTCCGGGGCATTTTCTACTATTTGCTGAGCTGCTCTCTCTCTTCCCATATTTTTGCTTACGCTCTTGCCATATAAACATTTACAAAAATATCTGTGAACAATAAACACCACATAAAGTGGTAAAGTGAGGAAACTTAATTTGTACGGGCAAAGAGAGGGTCATGCCAGAAAGGGTCTTGTGCCCGTTCCTCAATCGGGCCCAAGAGTCGGGCAGGGCCCCCATGGCTCCTCTCTCTCCCCGCGTGGGTGAGGGGTGGTTGGCCGCACACCTCTAGAAGTGGGGACGACCACCGAGACCTCCACTAGCTAGTATTGCTATGATTGTACAGTTTTGTACCTATCAGCATTTATATGGGTTGGTATCAGGCCCAACGTAAACTCGATTCCCAGAGGTATAGGATTGTTGGAACAGGCACAATAACATTTATGTAAATAGTAACAATTCTGTGTCTGTGTAACGGGTCCCTTAAAATAGTGAAATATGGGAGGGGGTGGGAGGAAAGTGGTGGTGGGGGAGTAGCCCCATAACCAGATCTCCCATTCTCAGAATAGGCTCTCTGTGACCTCCCAACCTCCCTCCCCTTGCCCGTTACCTGGTCAGGGCATCCCATCAGCGGAACTGCAGATTGTGCTCTCCGGCCTCCGGCCCCTTCCCTGTCTCCCCCTCCACGACCATCTGCATCAAACTGTATTCTACAAAGGAGGAAAGAGGGGAGGATGGGGCAGAAGAGAGAGGACAGAGACAAAGGCAGGGAGACAAAGCCCCTCAAAGTGTCCTTCTACTCAATGGGAGGGAATCCAGTTTCTAAGTTTCAACCAGTGACCTCTTCTTGTGTCTTGGTGTTTTCGGGATTTGGCCCAATGTCCAGGTCTCAGGTTTCTTCAGTGGTGGTAGCTGGTGTTTGATCTGGACAGGTAGCCACGATGGGATGTCTAATGGAGGCATCTCGAGCTTCTCCCACGCTTTTTCAAGGTCCTCTGGGGTCCTAATAATTATCTGTTGGCTGCCTTTGTACGTGGAGAGGCCAAACGGAAAGAGCCATCGCGCAGGAAGTTTTTTTAGGCGCAGAGCCTCTGTCAAAGGTTTGAGTAATCGCCTTTTTGCCAGAGCGCTGGGTGCAATGTCTTGAAACAGAAGGATATTGTAGTCTTTAAAGATTACTTCCTTTGCTTCTCTGGCTCGTTGTAAAATGGCAGCGGTGTCTATGTAACTTAACAGTCCACAGATTACGTCCCTGGGTGGTTCTGCTGGCGAGGGTCGGGGTCGCAGAGCTCTATGGATACGCTCTATGACTATTTTGTTTGCTCTGTCTTTCCCCAGCAGGGATTGGAAAATCTGTGTAGTGGTTGAGTTTAATGCCTCTGTAGCTATAGACTCTGGCAGGCCTCTGAAGCGGATATTTTTTCGTAGACTTCTATTCTCTTGATCTTCTATTAAGAGCATGGCTTGATTCAGGTGGTCTTGTTGTGCCATCATGTTGGATTGGAGAGCTAAATTGTGTTGTACTAATTCCTGTTGTGCACTCTCCAGGTCCTCCACTCTGTGCCCGATTTGTTTAACTTCTGGTTTAATGTCTGCCAATTCTTTCATAACTGGGGAGATGGAGTGAGCCAGCAGTTTCTTGAGGAAAGCGTGTGATATCGGGCCTCTATCTGTGTCCTCATTGTGTTCTGAGGTGACTGTGGTGCTGTCTATATCCGAGTCTTCTGAGATGTGTTCAGTATAGTTTTCTTGAGGTGCTCTCAGTTTTTGTGCCGCTGGGGAGTTGTGTTTTTTTTAAGGTATTTGTCCATCTCTGCCTGATTTTTATTGGGTCTTGGCGTGTCTGCGTGTTCTCTGTTCTTATCTTTTCCAATCTTCACCATTTTTCAGTTATAGGCCTGTTGCGCTTCACTCGGTGCTGTTATCTCAAAATTAAGCGATTTTTCATTGATCCATCCGGTCCCCTATTTTAGAAACGAAGGTCTCGGTGTCCCCCTTTACATTGTGCCTGTTTAGTTTTCCATCTCCGGTCTCCCGCTCTCCGGTCCCTTATTGGTTTGATGTAGCAGGAGTGGGTCTGTCAGGTGGTGTAGCGCAGCCCTCTGCTTGATCTGCTTCACTTTGTAACTTAATATTGTTGGAGCTCCAAAAGAGGGGCTCCAGAAAAATTAGAGCTAGGCTCCTAAATTATCTCTTCTCTTCTGTGGGCAGCTTGCACAAGGGTGGGGGCTGTTATGACCCTCTGTGTCTCTGCTGCCTGTCTTCTTGCAGCCTGTAGTCTGGGGTCTGTAGCCTACAGTCTGTAGCCTGTGGTGGGGCCAGCGGCTAAGTGTCTCTGGGTGGGTGATGTCCCCCTCCTCCGGCAACAGGGGTCTCTTGGGTGCACTCCCACGTTCTAGTGTCCCTGCGATTGCAGCTTCCCCCCCCTCCCCCGAGTGTCTCTCACCTCTTCCCCGGTGCTGCCTCCTCCTCTGCTCTTCTCCTGCCTCTGGCAGGTAAGTCCTGTCCTTCGCTGCCCTCTGGCTGAGTATCGCTGCAGTCAGCTGTGGGCTCTGGCCACTGGGAACGGCCTTGCGCGGGTCGTCTCTCCTACTTCCAGTCGTCCGGGACCGGCACTTCAGCCTGGGGATTCACCTGGAGGAATAGGCTGCGGCTGCTAGAAACCTCCAGCTGGTCTCTTTCAAGAGCACTCCCTCCCGCGGTGTCAGCGGCGTGCTTTCTGCCCCTGGATGTAGCCTCTGGTGGGCGCGATCTCGCATAGAAGAGCGTCCAGCTCAGGAGCCTCTGAGATTGCGCCCGTTCCCGCTGCTGGCCAGGCCACGCCCCCAAGGACAATCATGTTACCCGGGAGAGCCATAGTCCCTGGGCTGCTCTCATAGTACTTGTGAAGAAAAAGAATGGAGGCATACGCTTTTGTGTAGACTACAGAAAGCTTAACAGTGTTACCCACAAGGATGTCTATCCTCCTCGTCGCATTGAGGAGTCCCTAACAGCTTTAGGGTCTGCCACATATTTTTCCACTCTGGATCTGACCAGTGGATATTGGCAAGTGCCCATGAGTGAGGCGAATAGGGAAAAGACTGCCTTCACTACTCCTATGGGGATGTTCGAATTCAATTGCATGCCCTTTGGCCTCTGTAACGCCCCAGGCACTTTTCAAAGGCTCATGGAGAGGCATTTAGGACATAAAAAATTGAGTCTGTCCTATATCTGGATGATTTAATCATCTATTCCAAGAATTATGAAGAACATGTCCAACACCTCAAGGAAGTCTTTCAAACGCTTAGCGATCATGACCTAAAAGCAAAGCCCTCTAAGTACCATTTGCTGCAAACCAAAGTGAGCTATCTAGGGCACATTGTTAATGCCAAGGGGGTATACCCAGACCCAGAAAAAGTGAGCGCTGTGGGAAATTGGCCTACCCCTAAGACTTTAAAAGATTTCAGGAGCTTTCTGGGGTTTGTGGGGTACTACAGGCATTTCATTCTTAAATTTGCGCAGATATCAGCCCCATTGCAAGAAGTGCTGTGCGGTCACCCGAAAGAGACCTTTAAGAGATCCCTTGCCATTAACTGGGAAGAACAAGAGCAGGCCTTCTGGTCCTTAAAGAAGAAGCTGACCACTCCCCCCATCCTAGCCTATCCTGATTATACGCTCCCATTTAACCTCTACACTGATGCTAGCTTTAAGGGCCTAGGCGCAGTGCTTAGCCAGGAGCAAGGAGAGAGTAGTTGCTTATGCTAGCCGCTCATTAACAGGCACTGAAAGAAACTACCAGAATTACAGCTCTTTTAAGCTTGAGCTCCTTGCATTAGTCTGGGCAGTAATCAAAAAGTTTAAGGATTACCTTGCTGCAGCTACATTTACTGCCTATACTGATAACAACCTAGTCGCCCACTTGAACTCTGCCAAACCAGGGGCACTGGAACAAAGATGGTTTTTCCGCTAAGCCAACTTCACGTTTCAAATCAAATATCGAGCTGGAAAAAGTAATACCAACGCTGATGCTCTTTCTAGGCTACCTACTGAGCTAGACAATTCCCCTGAAGAGGACATTTGGGAGGACATTGAGAAGCCAGATGTTACATTACACCAAGCCAACCAAAACTCCCAAACCAGTTCCCTTAATTGCCCAGCAGAACTAGAGGACACTCTAAATTGTACTGTCTACAGCAAGACAGTAGGACCTTTGGAGACCTTCAAGAACATGGCGCTTTCTTAAAAAGCATATTGCGCAAAATCATGAATCCTGAGCTCCAACGATTAAGGAGACAAAGAAAGAGACTGTTCTTAAAGAAAAACGTGATTTACAGAAGTTCTATTGACCCTGCATCAGGACATCGCCTGCATCAACTAGTCATTACCCGCAGAGATGCCAATCATGTCTTGCTTTCCTATCATGACCAATCTGGACATTTCGGAGTCTACAAGACAGAGGTCGTCATTCGCCAACGATTTTATTGGATTGGCATGAGAAATTATATCGAAAGATGGTGCCATGAGTGTACAGTCTGTGAAACAAAAAGAAGAGCCCAACATGACCAAAGAGCCACAGTGCACCCTATCGTCACAACCAAACCCCTAGAGATTCTCGCCATTGATCACCTAAAAATTGAGCCCTGTAAGTCCAGACACAGTTATGTACTCACTTTGATTGATCACTATACAAAATTCACAGTTGCAGTCCCAAGACCTCACCTCCAAAACCACTGCTGCCTTCTTGTGGAAGCATTTCATCCTTAGCTATGGAAATCCAGACCAAATTCTATCCAACAGAGGACCGGTGTTTGAGTCACAACTCTTCCAAGAGTTGTGTGACACCTACGACTGCAAAAACTTTGCACCACTGTATATCACCCCCAAGGCAATGGACTACCTTCCTTAAGCAAAGAGAATTTTGGCCCACGTTACTTCCTGAACTCATCTACACTTATAACAATAGCCCATATTGCTCCACTGGATATACTCCCTATTATCTGATGTTTGGCCGCCAAGGAAGATTGCCCTCAGATCTCAAGCTTGGAATTCAGGTGGCCGATGATTAAAATCCATTCCCCAAATCTGACTGGATTCAGGACCACCAAAGAAGATTAAAAGAGGCCCAAGAAATTGTCGACACCCACTTGGAAGAAAAAAGAGAATAACAAGCTCGTGATTTCGACAAACATGCCCATGCATCAGACCTACAAATTGGAGACCAGGTCTGGTTGAAAAAGGAACACCGTACAGGAATTGGAAACTTGTCTATAACCCCAGAATAAAGACTCTATCACATAGCTCACCGTAATGGAAAAATCCAAGCCATCCACCACAACCGACTCAAGATTTGCCTAGCCCAATCTGTTCTACCTCAAGATTCCAAAACAGAAGAAGTTGTCCAACCTACTCCCCAGTCTATCCAAGAATGTCCATCTCCTTTCAGTCTAGAGAATCAAGTGCTGTGGTATTTGAATCTGTTTCCCACCTAGTGTACCAAGCACCATCGCCCAATTCTGTGGAAACATCACCACCTTCTTCAGTTTAACCCCCTTTATCAAATTCTTTGTTGAACAGTTCATCCAATTTATCCAACTCCACACCAGCTTCTCCAACCGTATCATCAACTCCCAGACGAAGAAGATTACCAGCGTTATCAACAGACTTCAGAAGATCCACCAGGTCCACACGTGGACAACCACCCTTCAGATTCCTGGATTAAACTTTGTACATATCCATGACATTTTGTTATTTTTATCAATGGATTCAGAAAAGACCTTTATTTATTGCAACATTTGCCACAACCAAGCTCATTGCCCTGAGTGACTACTCAATGTCCTACAAGTTCCAAGTTATACAGTTTTGCAACATTTAAGATATGTGCCTCAATAAACTACTTGATGTTTGTTACCAGTCTTGTTTTTATTGTTTGTTGCTCACATTTCTTTTGCCCTCTTTCCAGAGACACTTGTATTAGTGCACTGCACTAATAACTCCCTGTGGACTTATTATGCTTCACATGGTCTCTCACACATACTAGTGGCTATTATGCCATCAACAGGTTTGCAAGAATCAAGATGTTGTTGTTCCTGCATGTTTCTTCTAGGATATACATGCTAAACTTTGACAGGACTCTAAAGTAATGTCATGCTGGGATTTCTGCCTAACTTCAAACTCCCTTCCTTACAGGTTGTCTACCATACAGTACATTTCTCTTAAGTCATTTATTGCATCAAATGTTTATGCATTCTTTTTATGTCTTTGGGGAGAAGAGCTATGTAGGTGACCCTTAGCAAGCTGGGAGCTAGGATTCCATCCTAACCCAACCAATCACTCAAACTCTCAAAACTACTTATCTACTGTCACACATATCTGGTAGGCACACCTTTCCGCCCCTCGCAGTTCAGTACAGCCGAGGGTGGCTGTGTTTTTAAGTAGGGGGGAGCTGTAGTGTCCTAGCCCACTTGTCCTTTCTTACCTGTCTGTATGCCATCCTTGGATACAGAAGATGCCGTCTATGGGAGAGAACCTGCATCTCCACCTTCTGCTCTAATCTATGAGCTCATCCCTGATGTCATCTGTCTCCTCATTGGTTGACAGTCAAGTTTAATCTTACTGGTGCAGAGTCCAAGGCCAAGGAAACAGCTTTATTCATGCAGGAGAAGGAGGAGTTTAGAAAGTGCGGGAAGGAAAGAGAGAGGTGATAAATAGAAGAAGAGAAAGCAGTAAGTCAGTCGTCATGAGAGTCAGAACAGAGGAGGATGTCAGACAGAGAGTGTGAACACTGCAGCAAGGTCGAATGCGGTTAACACCCATTCTCTTGGCAGAGAAAGAGAAGCATCTTTCTGAGATCGGCTTCTACAGAACTACAGAAATAGTGAGTCATAACTTTCCGGTGAAGCCAAAACCGTGATCAGGCTTCTAGCCACTCATCCTTTTGCTTCCTTTATTCTTCAGTTTATCTAAATCATTTCTTCAGTCAAATCTACTAATGGGAAAATTGTCTAGTTTGTTAATCTACAGTAAATATAACAGAGAGAGCACTGAAGTTTAAGTGTCATCATTACAACTGTACTTTGCCTGCTGCTGCACCTGTATTTGTGTTCAACTGCATTTTCACCAAGTACTGTAATCCACTGCGTTCATTGCAAATTACTCAAATAAGTAAATCTATTTACTCTCAGATTACTAATTTACTGGACTCGTCTCTGTTATTTCTGCGGCATATCATCGGAGAGTCCAATTAGAGTGTGGCGTCACCGTGACAAGGGCTAGGCCTCTGGCCGTATGCACAGTAAGTGTACTGGGGTATTACACATGTACCCCCAGAACATGCTGCATAACCAAAAACTATAGCAAGACAGCTAACTATGCAGGTTGAAAATATGAGGGACCTATTTTACATTTTGGGAGGACAAAACCAGCCTGCACAAGTGTAAGGGGCTACCCAAAAGGGGTTTACACAGACACTACGGAGTGTCAGGAGGAAGATTGGGCCTTCTACGATGTCACCAACATAGAGTCGGGCCTTAGGCATTGGGGATAGTAGATATGGGTGAGCCCATCCCCTTCACAGATCCTGAAGTCACTAGTAGTTCTGCAAGCAGTGAGAGAGAGTGGGAAGAGTTGCTGTACAGGAGGAGTGCAGGTGAGCGGACTAAGTGAGGGACTGATACCTCCTGCTGTGGAGAAAGAGACATTGGAGAGCTACAGGCAATTTCCTGATGGATTACTTGGTGAGCGGCCACAAGCTACAGGAAGGACGATTGCTGCACATGTTGAGCTATGGAACCTATGTGTAATTGCATGATATAACTGGAGATCAGTTACTGAGAGCAACCAGACAGTGATGTTACTCTCCCAATCTAAAGGCCATAAATGGAGTGCCCTCACCATCAGTAGTAAGGGTGCACACTGACAAAGACAACAGTAGCACCAAACAGGCCTGTTATTACACAGTGGTATCTGACACAGATGTGAAACCAGCCTTAAAGGTTTATTGGCAGCTGTTTTATTTGATATCCATAGTGCTAATACTGCATGTCATCTCTACTTCTGCAGTGGCACTAGACTGCTTCCGTCTCATCACGTGTGCTAAGACAATGTTTACTTCAGGGGATGTATTTTGTAAAATCAGAATTCTAGCTGAGAAATCTGATCTCATTTGGCAATTCAAAGCATCCTTAGACATCACAATCTGATTCTAAGATTCGGCTATGAGATGAATAATTAGCATAGAAGTCACAAAAATATTGTGTGGTTAAACCATTGAATTTTTAATTAAAGTATATTGGAAAAAATAATAAAATTCATTCTGCCAACATGTAACAAATAGATCTCAATCCTGACAGGTCTTCTATTGCAAGGTACATGTAAGGAGGTTAATGTCACCATTTACATGTATGCACCACACCTCCTTACTAGAGATGAGTGAGCGTACTCGGAAAGGACAGATACTCGAGCGAGTATCGTCCTTACCGAGTACCTGCCTGCTCGCCCGCAAAGATTCGGGTGTCGGCGGGGGGTGGGGAGCGGCCGGGGAGAACGGGAGGGAGATCTCCCCCCCCCCCACTCCCCCCCCCACCCCCCCCCCCGCTTCATCCTGCTCACTCCCGCAACACAGCGCTCACCCACGCCGTCACCCGAATCTTTGCGGGCGAGCAGGCAAGTACTCGGTAAGGACGATACTCGCTCGAGTATCTGTCCTTACCAACTACACTCGCTTATCTCTAATCTTTCCCAAAAGTGTGAACATGTAAGCAGGGCGCAGAAAGAGGCGCAACAATACACCAAGGCAAGGTTGCAGCAATAAACTGTGTTTTTACTGAGAATATGTCAGGAACAGACAAGTAAGCACTCAGAATCCTCTTGGAGAAAAAGAAGTGTTGTTGTGAAGAAGTAAAGGAGAGTTGTGGTTGTGGGGGATTACTTATTGAGAGGAACACAGGCCACTGTCTGCAGACCTGACACCTCACGAGAGGTGTGCAGTCTTCCAGGTGCACAAATCACAGATGTGTCTGATAGGATATCAAGACTCTTCAGTCCTACTGAACACCACCCATTCCTACTAATACATGTAGGGACAAACGACACAACTATCTGCAGAGACTTTGAAGACCTTGGCAGGAAAGTGAAAGAACTATTACAGTGGTGGCGAACCCATGGCACGCATGCCAGAGGCGGCACGCAGGGCCCTCCCTGCTGGTACGTGTCGCCATCGGCCGCTCACCACTTGTGAATGTCGGCAGGGACTGCGGATCCCCTGCCGCCATTCACTCAGCGCCGATCCCAGCGCACACTATGACATCAGTGTGCAGCCGGGATTCTCCCCCCCCCTCCCCCGAAATCTCTGTTACACTAATGGGCTGCCATGGGGGGGGGGGTTGCTGTCATACTGTGAGTCACTGTGGGGGGATGGTGGTCACTGTTACACTAATGGGCCGCCGTGGGGGTTGCTGTCATACTGGGGGCCGCTGTGGGGGAGCGGATCACTATTACTGCTGGGGTATGTTTACATGTGGCGGAAATGGGCAGGGCTGTTTCAAAATAGACAGCGTACAGATTTTGACTGCCTTTTGGTTGCCGTAATGCTGCAGAATCTTCCACTAAAATTTCCGCTGAGGACGTTCTACAGTATTTACGCATCCAAAAAGCAGTCCAAATCTGCACGCTGTCTATTTTGAAGCAGCCCTGTTCTTTTTAGAATGACGGGGATAAAATCATACGTCATGATAAGCTCCGCCCCCTGACATGTTGGCACTTTGCAGTAAATAAGTGGGTTTTGGGTTACAGTTTGGGCACTCGGTCTCTAAAAGGCTCGCCATCACTGAACTAGGAGCACAGGTTGTATCCTCATCCATCCTCCCAGTGGATGACCATGGAATAAGAAGATGGAACAGGATTCTAGAGGTGAACAGCTGGCTACATTGATGATGCTGTCAGCAAAAATTTGGATTTCTAGACCATAGAGTGAATTACCTACATGACAGACTCCTTCCTAGAGACTGGTTGCAGCTTATAAAGACAGGTAAGCATATATTTGACAGGCACCTTGCTACATTCATCAGGAGACCTTTAATCCATTTAGGACCAGGCACAGTAAATATACGGCCCCCCTTGGCTTTATGTAAAATTGTAAAATTACAGCAGGGATTAAAGCCTCCTGCTTCTGTAATCAATCAGAAGCAGGAAGGGTTGTCAGCTATTAGTAACAGCTTATAACCCGGAGAAGAAGGCAGGAGGGGTTTTTAATCCTTTCTGCCTTCTGTTTTCCCGAGTACATAGCGCTCAATGAGCGCCCGGGGGTCACCTGATTTACGGGATTCCCTGCTACAGCAGAGCTCCAGGGTCCCAGAAGCCCCTGACCAGCGCTTCCAGTGATCAATGTCACTACAGGGAATGTTTTCCCTGTAACTGGGGCTCTTGTGGATGCCCCAGCTGCAGTGGAAAAATGTCAAATAAAAACAAAAACATGTGACATCATGGGGGACATAGATAGTAAAAAGAATAATTGCAAAAAAAACAAAACAACCCAAAGCCGACGCCAACCAAACTGTTGCTACATGCGGCCTGTAATCTAAAACCATACATATCATATATCAAAACGTCTGAAACAAAATGAGGAACCTGTTCCCATACTTTATTTTTGCTTAAATATATTAATTTTTTTAAAAAAGTAGAAATGTTAAAAAAAACATTTTTTTAGCTTTTTGCCCCCAATAAAACTAAAAAACAGAAAAAGAAGTCAGTGAACAAGATATTTGAAAAATAGCCCTATATTTCATGGAAAAAAGACAGTAGCAAAAATAATTTTAGTAGCCAAAAAAAAAATAGGGCAGTAAAACCACCCCATGGGTAAAATCCCTAAAAAGTGTCTGGTCCTTAAGCTACAAAACAGCCTGGTCCTTAAGGGGTTAAAATAGAACAATATGGGGAGGAAAGTGAAAGGTCAGGCAAAAAATTTACAGCTAATGAATACATGTGAGAACTTTGCTATTAGAAGTTGAAGGAAAGAACAAAAACAAAACATTCTGAAGGAAAATTGATGAGCAAGAGACACCGATCACAAACTAAAATGTTTTTACACAAATGCACAGAGCATGGAAAACAAGGAGAATTAGAGCTCCTAACGCAGGAAGAGAAATATGATGTCATAGGCATCACGGAAACTTGGTTGAATGATACATATCACTGAAATACAAGGCTTGAAGGAGGAGGCGGTATTGCATTGCATGTTAGGAAAGCAAACATCTCCACAAAGATTCAAGCTTCAGAGCATGGTAGTTCTGTAAAAACAACAGAAAGGACACCATTGTGGGCATTTACTATAGGCTGCCTGGGCAAGCAGAAGATATGCATAAACTCTTTCTACATCAGATGGCCAAGTTCTCAAAAAAGCATGACATGGTGAACATGGGAGATTTTAACTATCCAGACATTTGCTGGGAATCTCTCTCGGGAAAAAGTAATGGGTCCAATAAATTTTTATCCACTCTTGCTGAGGACTGCAGGCTATCTATAAGCAGAGATATGGTGAGGAAACACTTAGCTAAAGTAAATAAATTCAAATCTCTAGGTTTAGATAAATTACATCCCAGGAAGCTAAAGGAACCACTCACTGTAATCTTTGAAAATTCATGGAGAACAGAAGAGCAAATGTTGTCCCTATTTTCAAAAAAAAGGAAGAAGGCGGACCCAGGAAACTACAGGCCTGTGAGCCTGACTTCTATACCGGGAAAGATCTTTGAACAAATTATTAAATAGCATGTATGTATTTGGACGAGAATGGAGTAATTACCAGAGCAAGCATGGGTTTGTAACAAAAAAGTCATGCCAGACTAATCGATTTTCCTTCGATGACAGAATCACTGACTGGGTTGATCAGGGAAATGCAGTAGATAAAGTATATGTTGACTTTATTAAAGCATTTGACAAAGTATCTCATTCCATCCCTATTGAAAAAATGACCAAATATGGGATTGACAAGGTAATTATTAGGTGAATTCACAACTTGCTGAGTGATCATAATCAGAGTGGTCATAAATTGCTGCACATCAAATTAAAAGAATGTCTCAAGTGGGGACCCACAAGGCTCTGTACTGGGCCCAGTGTTGTTCAACATTTTTATAAAGGATCTGAAGGAGGGAATTGAGGGGAAACTGACCAAATTTGTTGATGACACAAAGCTAGGATAGCTAACATTAGAGAAGAGAGAGCATTTAAAAGATCTAGACAAGCTTGAACAGTGGGTGGCGACTAACAGAATGGCATTTAACAAGGAGAAATGTAAGGTCCTACACCTGGGCAAGAAAAATGAAAAAATCATATACAGAATGGGAGAATTGAGCTCAGCAGCAGCACATGTGAAAGAGACTGTTCTATTTTCGGCATTTAGCGCACCTAATTAATGCCTCCGAAAACTAAAGTAAAATTCCGTCACTTTGCCGTCAACATGTGTGAGAGTGACCTAAGGAAGAGTAGAGGGGGATAATTACCTCACGTGATCTAGACTCTATGCTTCTCTTAATACATCCCAGAATTGTATTTGCCTTTTTTGCTGCTGCATCACATTGTTGACTCATGTTCAGTCTATAATCTATTAGTATACCCAAGTCTTTTTCAAATGTGCTGCTGCTTAGACCAATTCCTCCCATTCAGTATGTGCTGTTTTCATTTTTCTTGCCCAGATGTAGGACCTTGTATTTTTCCTTGTTAAATACCAGTATGTTTGTTGCTATCCACTGTTCAAGCTTGTCTAGATCTTTTTGAATGCTCTCTCTTCTTTAATGTTAGCTATCCCTCCCAGTTTGTGTCATCAGCAAATTTGATCCCTCAGTTTCCCCTCAATTCCCTCCTCCAGATCATTTATAAAAATGTTGAACAACACTGGTCCCAGGACAGAGTCTTGTGGTACCCCACTTGACACATTCTTCCAATTGGATGTGCAGTCATTTATGACCACCCTTTGAGTACGATCACTCAACCAGTTGTGAATTCACCTAACAGTTGCCTTGTCAATGATTGGAACAAGTTGCCACAGGAGGTCGTGAGTTCTCCTTCAAATAGAGACTGGACAGACATCAGTCTGGGATGATTTAGTGAAACCTGGATTGAACAGGGTGTTGGATCCGATGACCCTGGAGGTCCCTTCCAACTCTACCATTCTATGATTCTACCCTTAGCACTGGCAGCCCCTTTGATAGTGACACAGCCTTGTGCTTCTGACAGGGTGCCGCAGGGGACCCTTAGGGACCAGATCACACCACTGCTTTCCACAGACCATGGATCTCCTTATGTCTGCACTGTAATAGTGTATTGCTGCTGCTCACCTGCTCCATCTGTCACTCATTGCACTCCACACTTCCTCCTCTGCTGGCTTACAGTCCTCTGCCTGTAGGACTCATGTGCTCCCGCCCCTTTTTTTAATGGTCCAGCATGCTTTCTAATGTGGTTGCCCACCAATCACCAGCCACCCCTTGCTGTAATAGGCATCCTCCACTCATGAAGGATGCCTAAGCAATTGGCCTCATTAGCCATTGTGACAAAGCCCCTCTTAGTTGTATGTTCCGGTTCTCACATTTTGCCTGTGTTCTTGAAAATTCTGACTTCTGTGTTCCCTGACCTCAGTTTTATATTCTGGATTTCTTTATTGCCTGCTGTCTGCCTTGACCATCTGCTCGAACATCGCTACTGCACCTGTGCCTCCACCCCTGACCTCTGGATATGCACCTATTCACACTATCAAGTACCACACTTCTGTCCTGTGCACAGTCAGTAGCCACACAATTGGGACTGTGTGCGCAAGTAGCAGCTTAGGGACTCTACAACAAAGACCGTATCCAATTTGGAGGAAAGTTGGGGTTCTCCAGGTGTTGCCTCCTGAGATACCCCAAAATGCTTTATATACACAATGGACAGGAGGGGTTTCCTGTTTCCTTGAGAGGAGCGCCCAGAAGGTGTGTGGAGAAACCTAGGAGGTGAGTGAATTGGGAGGGGCATAGTCTCTCCCCAGGGAGAGCACCCAAAAGGGCTGTGGGGACACGTAGAAAGTGAGTGAAGAAACTTATAAGGCTATGCAGGCTCTTCTGGGTAATTCATGCATTATATACACAAGTCTCTCTCAGGAATACACTACCAGTCTCCTTCCTATCCGAGCTGGAACTCCTTCCCCAGGTGCCACCTTTTCAAGTTACAGGTGAACAGTCCATTTGCTCCCTCTTGTGGTAGCTGTAGGTTACTAACTCAAATGTGTTATCATTTGTCATGAACTTCCTACATTCTAGTAGCCATAATTGAGACTGTCAAATTTGTTGGTGCACTGTTTTGCTATGCTACTCAGTAACTTTGTTTAATTATAAGTAGTATGGTAATGTGTAGGGGGTGTCCTAATTTTTTCCTGATGGCATATGATGGGGTAAATAAGGGTCAGGCTCTTGGCTATCTAAAATGTTGGCCAACTTTAGTTCACAGAAAAGAGTGCTGCACTATTTTAGGCATGGTCTGATAAGTGTATGGAATAAGATTTTAGTTGTCTCATGCTTGAGGTGGGATGAATGTAGTCAAATTAACTTTCTTATGGAGAACAGGACAAAAGCAGCAATTCAGCAATTGTTTTTTTTTACTTCATTCACTAAGCAGTATAAATGATATGTTAACTGTACTCTGTAGCTTGCTATGATTATGGTAATTCCAAATTTACATACTATAGTTGTTTAAGCACTTTTGCAAAAGAAGTGTACTTTAAAAAAGGGTTTTGTGTCAACATATTCCAAGAGCCAAAAGTTTTTTATTTTTCCACTGATTGAGCTGTGTGAAGGCTTGGTTCTTTTTTGTAGGCCAACGATGATTTCATTGGTACCACTTAAGGCATTTTGGTCGCTTTTTATATTATTGTTTTGTAAGTAAGATGAACAAAGACAGCAATCCTGTTTTTTATGGCAATCACCATGTTGTATAATTGACATGAACGTAAAAACTTTTTTAATTCTATACTAGAGTTTAACATAGGAGGGCATGTACCAAAATCTAAAATTATCCCCTATTCACAGTATAGAGGATAACGTTATGATTGGTTGAGGTCCACATTCTGGGACACCCACAGATCCACAGAAAGGGGTCCCGACAGTCCACACATGAATGAAGCATTTGTGCTGCTGCTCCATTTATTTCAATGACAGCACCAGAAGTTGTCGAATATAAGCTCTATTCATGTGGGGACTGTTAGAACGCTCATTCTTGGGAATTGTGGTGGTCCCAGCTATCAGACCCAACTAATCATAAAATTATCCTAGATAACTTTAGATTTTTGTAAAGATCCCTTAATCGACCAATGGTGGCAGACACATTGTAGATTATGACGATGTCTCCTGCTGCAAACCCATGCAGCCTCTGAAGCATGCACTGAGCAAGCGTGATCTAGTGTCGCAAAGCAGAACTAAATTGTAGTGAGGTTGTTTCCTGCATCTAATATAAACAGCCTATAGGTTTTTTTGCACCACACTTTGAACCTTTTGTGTAACCTTTGGTGGATGATTTTGGTGTCATTGGATTTGTGACATCCTCACCAGCAACGTAAAATCATAACATGTGAGTTTGATACATTGAGTGATCCGTCAGGCCAGGTCAAAGTTCCTATGATAAGTCTAGCCAACAGCCCTGCTAGGCAGAGTCAGGGCTCCTCCACACTGGCGAGGGCGATATCGGGCCGTGAATCACCCTATATCGCTCGATATCGCCCTCGCAATCTATGTGAAAACCCCTGGATGCGAGGCATTTTCAGATAGAAACAGCCTCACATCCCTGTGGGGCTGAAGGAATTCCTCGGCATGGCTGTCGCAGCCGTGGCAGGGGATTGCAATTTTCTCCCACTGTTTTCAATGGGACCAGCACTGCTGCTGCCAGCCCCATTGAATACAATGGGCGATATCACAAAAAAAAGGGTATGCTGCGATTTTTTTTGGCTGGAATCGGCACACGTGACGGGGCGGAGCTACGCGATGGGGGCGGAGCCAGAACGCCGCTCGTGCCTGGACCTAGGAGAAGGGGAGAAGACCGCACAGCGCAAGCGCGTCTAAAAAAGCAAGAAGACATCAGAATTAGACGGATCCATGGAGACGGGGACGCCAGCAACGGAGCAGGTAAGTGAATAGCTTCTGTATGGCTCATATTTAATGCACGATGTACATTACAAAGTGCATTAATATGGTCATACAGAAGTGTATAACCCCACTTGCTGCCGCGAGACAACCCCTTTAAGCTCTGCATACACTTTACACTAAATCTGATGAAAATGGATGATTTCAACTAAAAGGATCGTTCTTTGAGTAAAATTTAACCGTGGCCGATCATTTTAGCTGATGGATGACAGACTATCATCATCTGGGCAGAGGCCAGACACATTTGAAATTTGCATTTGATAGTTGGATGAAGCTTAGCCCTTAGTCCACAAACTATCTTTGAAAGAATATTCCCAGGTAGATTGTTCATCCTTCGCCAGGTGTCATTGAACACATATGACCAATCTGAACGACTGTAATGTCTAGTATGGATTAAAATATGTATACATGCATCTGTGAAACAATCTTCTAGCATACAGAAAATCCTATTATTCAAGCCTCAACCTACTTTAATCTAATGACCACCTTTAGTTGTTGAATAACCTATGCAATAATGTAACTATATATACAAGCTCTAGTTAAAGGGGTTGTCCAGTTATAAGATATAGACAGCATATCCTTAGAATATGCTTTTAATAGGGGGTCTGCCACCTGGGATCCCTTCCAATCAGCTGTTAACCAGGACAGTGTGCATGCACTCAGCTGATTTCTGCAAGAAGAAGACAGTGCTGTTCTCACTGCAGTGGTAAAACTTGATACTACAGGCAAAGTTGCCATTGATGTGAACAGAAACTTTGCCTAGCCTGGCCACCGCAGTGAGATCAGAGCTGTCTACTTCTTGCACAAATCAGCTCAGTGCTGGGGACTCTTGCTGATCTACTATTCATGGATTATCGTAAGGATACATCATCAATTATTTACAAATGAACAACCCCTTTAACTCTTGTAAAGCAATATAAAGTATGAAAAATACAGATAATGTAGTAGTATTCACTTGTCAATACCAAAGTTAGCAAATGGAGAATGGAAATTATAGTAGTTACCTATTTATTAATTTTACCCTGGTGTTATTGATCTTTTAATGCTAAAGAGAACATCTAATGTGTTAATAATAATGTATGATTTTGAAGTAGATCTTTATATTCTACCAATGATAAAACAATAGAAATAGTTGTGTTTTTCAGTATCTTACAGCTAGGTAAATACCATCTATCTATCTATCTCATATCTATCTATCTATCTATCTATCTATCTATCTATCTATCTATCTATCTATCTAATCATTTTATCTTTTTTCTTTACACAAATCCCGTATTTAATTGGTATAAATACATGGTATAGTCACAAATCCATCTGTGTGCATTCAGTGTGCCAATGTGTATGTGTGTGGGGGGTGTTCAGAGCGGCCTGTCAGTGTTCCACAGACTGCCTCATTAACATGCAAATTAGCCCGCTCTGTCTGACGATCCTTCTCTCAGACAAGCTACACGGATATGCAAATGCTAACGAACCTCTTGAAATGGCAAGTTTGCTTCGTTAGTGAAGAAGCACAGGGCAGGAGGGGGCTAAACATGAGGGGTTCAAATCTGACAGCATTATGTCTGCTGTGGGGTCTCTCAGGATTGCTAAATGCTTATTCTGGGTATTTCACCTTAATTCATGTCACTACAAACCTGAACCATTACTTTTACTTGACCTCTACAAGTAGGTCAATGAGGAATCCTCTAAAAGAAGCCTAATTCAATTGTATACATTTACAGATTATTATTCCTTCTCATCATGAACTAAAGTCTATCTGTGTCTCTACAAAGGCATTTTCATGAAAATGTTTTTTTCAATGTCCTTAACTACCATGTCCCTCCTGTTTCTTATAACACCTGTCCCTATATAACTCCCTCACCTCATTACTTCATATAATTTGTAGCTCCTTATGTCTGTATTACTGTTCTTGATGACTTCTCTTATTTCCTGAAATAACCCCATCCTCTCTGTCCATATAACTTTCTCCCATAATTACTTACCTCTATAATATTCAGTGTTTCCGAACTCCAGACCTCAAGACCCGCAACAGGTCATGCTTTCATGATATACTGCAGAGAATACACCTGTGGCAATGTCTGAGGCAACGACAATAATTACATCACCTGTGCAATACTGAGGAAATCCAGAACATGATTTATTGTGGGGTCTTGATGACTGGAGCTGGGAAACACTGCTCTATATAACTGACATTTTTTGTCATCTCTTACTTCTAAGTAGAACTCCCTTTTTTCTGTCCAGATAACTTATCTCTATATAATTGTCTTTTATGACTTTTCTCATCTCTTATTAAAATCCCCTCCTATTTGTCCATATAGTGTTCCCCTATTAATCCTTATAACTAGGATTCTGTTCATTGTTCAGTCATTGGCTTGCGTTTGAACTGAACGATTAGAACTCACTTTCATTCCATTTTTGGAACGATAATCGTTCCGTTTAAACGTACCTTCAGCCTAGAGAGTCTTAAAAAGAACCAGATTTATCACAGTATTTGCCAAGTGATAAATCTGTTGAATGTTAAGACTGTGTAGTCCAAGTTTAGATCAGCTATTAGTTGGCTTAATCTACACCAAAAAGTGTGTCAAAATTGTGGTGCAATTCACAGCAATTTGGTGCAATTTAGGCCAAAAACTGTCCGAAAGTGTCTAAAAACATATAGCAAATGTGGTGCAAAGTATATAACACAGATTTTGGCATAATGTGTGCCAGACAGCTGTTGTATTTTGAATAATAAATAAGCCACTATGTATCTGTTTTTCTTGACAGCTCCTCTAATTACTCCATATAATTCCTCCTTTCTCCATATGTGTTACTTATAATTTCTTATATGTACATTTTTGTTCCTTTGACTCCTATATGCTCTCCATGTACTTCTATCCCTTTACACATCTCACCTTAGAACTTCTTAGGTCTATATAACTTTATAACTTTGATCACTTCATATTGCCCTTTATCTCTAGCTTGAACTGTTCCTTATACTATAACTCCTTGTCACTCCATAAGTTTTTGTGATGACTGTTCTAGTTAATATAATTTTAAGCGGTTATGTAGGATTAGAAAAACAGTGCTATATCTACCCACAAGTTGTATGTGTTATTGCAGCCCAGCCCCAGTTTTTTCAGTGGAGCTAAGCTGAAATATCTCTAACACTAAAAGCTAATAAGGTACACTAGTCTGATAATACCCCCACTGAATCTTAACCTTTATTATTAATCTAAAACCATCTCATTTATTTAATTAAACCTTACAGTCAGTGCTTGCACTGCATTCCAGTCCCCTAATGGTTCCTATAAACTCTGTATTTATTAGGATTCAAACAATACACCTGTCATGATTCCAAACTGACCGTTTCTAAAAGTATGTTGCTGTTGTTAGCTGTTTAGTCGTTCAAGACCCTCAGTGACCCTAAAGTCTGAAAGTATGCAAGCAATTATTGCCCCTAAAATAAAGAAATCTATAGTCCCCCCCCCCCCCCCACACACACACACACACACACACATACATGTTTTTGAGAGTTGGGCTTCAGAGTGTTGGGCTTTAATGAGGTGAATAGAGACACACTGAGCATTTAAAATCTCCCACTCTGGCAGTGGCCTGCACCCAGTGTTTTTGAGCCAGTCAGTTATCACCTTGCATTTACTGCTCATGCTACCCGCTATAAATTGGCAGTCTGATAGGTAAATGACCATTACTCCCCTTCACTCATTGGTGCCCTCCCCTTCACAGTGGCGCCTGCAGTTTTTGTAAATGGTTGTATACTCTGCTGTATGCTCGGATGGAGGAGGAAAGGGAAAGTGAACAATCTCAGTCAGAGTGGATGTCACCTGTGATCACTGGAGGGAACTGTACTGTAATCACTTATTACCAGCATTGCTGAGCAATGCCCGACATGAGTCCTGATCAGATACGTCGCTTGTTGTATCTATTTCTCATCCCCTACACAGCACATACACTGTAAAACTAAGGGTGGTTTCACATCTGCGTTGTGGAACGGGAAAGGTGAATCCCCTGGCCAAATAGATGGAACTAAACAGTGCTGGATGGACCCTATTGACTATAATAGGGTCTTTCCGCTTTTTGCCCAACTGCCCGGCTTTTGGATGGAAGAAAAGGCGCTGCATGCAGAGCTTTTTTTGGCGCTGTTTTCAGCCACATCTGTGATGGTGTATTTTTGCTAATATAAAACAAAAAAAAATCCAAAAAGAAATCCAAACACAGAAACATCAAATACTCACAGTGGGTGTCAGCAACCTCAGATGTCGTTGAAAGTTGGCAGTCTAGCCACTACAAATTATTGTACCTAACACCACGGGACCTTTGGGACAATAACGTGTTGTTGTCAAAAACGAAAGCAGGAGGCTGGAAAATTGAGGCATCAAAGTTTTCTGTGTGTCAAATTTTGCACAGACAGGTTGTTACTGAGAGAAGTCATGATCATTGTATGGATCGGATGGAGAAGAGAAGGGAAAGTGAACAACCCTTAGTCAGAGTGGATGTCACCCGTGATCACTGGGGGTAACTGTACTGTAATCACTTAAACAATCAGCAGAGCACCTATGTACTTGTACTATGAACTGCTATCTACCGCTGTATGGTTACTGTATGGGGGTAATCTTAGTCCTTATATACATTTTTTTTCAATAACAATATGAAGGTATTATTTGGTCACAGTCTGTGAGTATTATTTGCCTCTCATAGTATTATTTGTAAAGTTGGTTTTGTTTTATAACAGTATGGTAATATTAATATTATGTGGTGGTAATATGTGGTTATGGTTTTTTGCTATTATATAGCCCTTATATGGTGTTATTACTGGTAATACTGGTCTTGGTATAGAGGGTTTTATACAGTCACAGTATGGAGGTGATTATAACAGTGTTCATTTTTAATAAACTTTATTCACATTTATTTCATGTTTTTTTAGTCACTCACAATGTGATCATTTTTATCACTTTTCTGATGCTTTAGTATGCTCAGTGTAGCAAAAAACTATTCTCTGTGTGTCTGAAACTGCAAAGCAATCTATCTGGCTATGTTGCTGCTTCATAAGAATATAGCTATGCCTTCTTTATGCTTTTGGCTGCCATGGTTACCCATCAGCATCTTGCGATTGCATTGGTGTTGGGCCAATAGAGAAAGAAAGAGACCCTTCACTCTGTCTAACCACCTAGATGCCGTGATTGCTATTGACTGTCTCTTTTTATTAATTAAATTACTAGGCCATTACAGCAAGAGCCTTGCAGCCAGTCAACACAGAACTCTCACAGGAATCACACAGGTACAGGACCCTTAACATAACTACCCATCATAGAGGCTTAAGGCAAGCCTGTCTATAATTTTCATTTATGTTATGGAGGCATAACAGGTTTAAAGTAGGCGTCACCTTAAAGGGGTTGTCCCGCGCCGAAACGGCTTTTTTTTTTTTTTTCATAGACCCCCCGTTCAGCGCGGGACAAACACAAGGGACGTGATTAAAAAAAAAATTTTATTACTTACCCGAATCCCCGCTCTGCGACGCCTTCCTTCTTCCTTCTTCTTCCTTCACCAAGATGGCCGCCGGGATCTTCACCCACGATGCACCGCGGGTCTTCTCCCACGGTGCACCGTGGGCTCTGTGCGGTCCATTGCCGATTCCAGCCTCCTGATTGGCTGCAATCGGCAAACGTGACGGGGCGGAGCTACGCAATGACACGTAGAAGGGGGCGGGGCCAGAACGCCGCTCGTGCAGAGACCGAAGAGATGGGAGAAGACCCTTCTGCGCAAGCGCGTCTAATCGGGAGATTAGACGCTGAAATTAGACGGCACCATGGAGACGGGGACGCCAGCGCAGGGAAGGTAAGTGAATAACTTCTGTATGGCTCATATTTAATGCACGATGTATATTACAAAGTGCATTAATATGGCCATACAGAAGTGCTTAACCCCACTTGCTATCGCGGGACAACCCCTTTAATGTACACCTCCAGTTCTGACATCTTCTACCTGTTTGTGTTTGCATCACTTGCTGCTGGTTGGGCCCACCTTCAATATGGGTCCACTTTGTATTTTTTTCCAAGGCAACTTAGGGTTCCCAATCCACCCTTGACCTCCTCCCACTCTCTTTTGCTCTCAGTGTTGGGGTTCCTTCAGACGGACAGTTTGTGCACGTTTTTACGCATGAAAAGTCTGCATGCGCAAAACACAGAGGATAGAACCTATTGATTTCAATGGGTTTGTTCTCAGTAGTTCGTTTTGCGCACACAGATTTTGCTTGTGCAAAAAAATAAGACCTGCTCTATTTGCCTGTGCTTTGCAAAGCAAAACTGCTATAGAAGTCTATGGCAGGGGCAAAATAACGCAAAAGGACGGGTGTGCCACTGTGCAGAACGATGGAAAAGAGAAGACAGCTGGACCTCATTAGGCTTTTAATAGCCAATGAATTCCTTAGAAAGGGAGTGTCACTCGTGGCCCTCCGCACACAAAAAGTACAGTAATAAGCACTCACACGAGTGCAACACCCTTCAAACATTGTTCATGCGTATGTATTTGCGCTAGCGCTCGTCTGAAGCCACCCTATTACTGTCGGAGAGAAGGGGTGGTAGTGTAGTGGCCCGAAGTCTATATATTTGGCCCCTCCATAATTGTCATACATGTCATGTCTTCAGTGTGGATGCACTGTGCAAAGTGTCTTGTCTCTAGTTATGTGCATTGCACAGCTGCAGTAAGTAAGAGGTTAATGTCTGAAAGTGGCTGGGATATGTCTGGAAAATGTAACAAGTTTGTCTAGTCACGTGGTGTTGTATGATATATGTGCTTGTGAGGTGTGTGCAAGTGAGTTAGTCTTCTATCTTCTTCAACGGTTGAGAGTGGAGGAAGAGTGCTGGCCACATGGGGGTACCTTCAACCCTCATGTGGTGAAGGGATGGAAGCTGAAGAGAGGTATCCTGAGGTCTCCAAATCCAGGAACCATCTTTAGTGAATAAGTGAGAAGGAGTCCGCCGTGCGGTTACTAATTCTTGAGTGAGTGTCTGTGGAGTGTTGTGTCCCCCTCTGGAGTTATCCTGCATCCCAGAGTGTGTGTATCTAGGAGCAGAGTCATGCAGAGAGCAACTGTACGCCCGATTTCATCATTTCTGTCTTTCCTGCACTGGCGTGTAAAGCTGTATTCTACAAGTGAGAAGTAAAGTTTTCCAGTCACTGCCTGTTCCCAGTGATAGAGTTTCCAAAGTGTGTGGACTCTATTATTTCTACCGCTGGAGAATCAACAGTGTGAAGGAATGGTCCACTACACATCTACACAAGTAACTGCTAGGGTTGCCACCTTTGTCATGAAAAAATACTGGCCATGGTAAAAAGGGGCGTGTCTTGGGGGCATGTCTTGGGGTGTGGCTTATCGCAGCTTTTTTTTTCTCCTTTATCTCCTGCATTCTATTCAGTGGCTGTGCGCATGGGTGGGATCCAGGCCAGTGTGTTCTCGCAAGTAGATGACATTTAGTGTGATTCACACTAAACGTCATCTACTCGCGAGAACACGCTGCAGTCTGCAGACGCTCGCATCGCATACAATCTACACGTAGGCACGTGTGACATTCCCCAGAGTGGCCCGAGCATTAATAGTGACATCCCACAGAGCGGCCCTAGTGGTAGTAGCGAGATTCCACAGAGTGGCCCCAGTGGTAATAGTGACATCCCACAGCAGCCCCAGTGGTAATATTGACATCTCGCAGTGGCCCCCAGTAGTAAAAGGGAAATCTAACAGTGACCCACAGCAGTAATAGTGACACCCCACAGAGCAGCCCCAGTATTAATAGTGACACCCCACGGAGTGGCCTCAGCATTAATAGTTACACCCCACAGTGGCCCCAGCGTTAATAGTGACATCCCACAGAGTGGCCTCAGCATTAATAGTGACACCCCACAGTGGCCCCAGCGTTAATAGTGACATCTCACAGAGCAGCCCCAGTGGTAAAAGTGACATCCCACAGTGGCCCCCAATAGTAATAGTGACATCCCACAGCGGCCCCAGTTGTAATAGTAACATCTCACAGTTGCCCCCAGTAGTAATAGTGACACCCCACAGAGCGGCCCTAGCAGTAATAGTGACACCCAACAGAGTGGCCCCAGTGTTAATAGTGACACCCCACAGCGGCCCCAGCCATAATAGTGACAACCCACAGCAGCCCTAGCGTTAATAGTGAAATCTCACAACGGCCCCTGTAGTAATAGTGACATCCCACAGTAGCCCAAGTAGTAATAGTGACACCCCACAGAGTGGCCCCAGCATTAATAGTGACACCCCACGGTGGCCCCAGCGTTAATAGTGACATCTCACAGCAGCCCCTGTAGTAATAGTGACACTCCACAGCGGCCCCCAGTAGTAATAGTGACATCCCACAGAGCAGCCCCAGCGTTAATAGTGAGATCCCACAGAGTGGCCCCAGTGGTAATAGTGACATCCCTCAGCGGCCCCCAGTAATAATAGTGACACCCCCTTCAGAGCAGCCCCAGCATTAATAGTGAGATCCCACAGAGCGGCCCCACTGGTAATAGTGACATCTCACAGTGGCCCCCAGTAGTAATAGTAGCACCCCACAACAGAGCGGCCTCAGTGTTAATAGTGACATCCCACAGTGGCCCCCTGTAGTAATGGTGACATCCCACATAGGCTGACCAAACACCAATACTCACCTACCGCCGGCATGGGGCACTTGCGGGTCCCCGTCACTCCTGCAGGCTACAGCGATGTCCTCCGTGCTGGCAGAGCATTTCTATCTGGAAGCGGGGCTTGAATTCCCCGCCTCCAGCAAAGATAATGCTCTGATTGGCTACCTAGCGCCGGCGTCGGACAATGAAAGTCGGCGCTGTGTTAACCAATCACTGCCATTCAATGAAGTCATTGAAGCCATTCAAGTCATTGAATGGCTGTGATTGGTTAACCCAGCACCAGCTTTCATTGGCCGATGCCGGCTAGCCAGTCAGAGCATTATCTTTGCTGGAGGCGGGGAATTCAAGCCCCGCTTCCAGAAAGAATACAAAAATACTGGCTTTTAATATGGTCAGTAAAAAAAAATACTGGCACCGGCTGATGAATCACCAGCCGGGTGGCAACCCTAGTAACCGCTGTCCCAGTGTTGTCTGGAAGAGGCCTAGCGGTGCCTTGGCCGAGGTTGCATGCGTCCCTCCGTGGAGGAGTCTGGTAGAGCCACTGTGACAAGTGACATCTCTATCCTGCCAGTTCCTCAGCGTGGGCCTTGTGTCTCGGTTGCTGCAGAGAGAGCCTCTGCACGGAGAGAACAGCGTCTGAACCAGCTAGTCCATAAGTTACAAGGATGAATCGCACATACTTTTTTCTTTTTATATAATGCTACTAATTTATTGGATATTTCCAGACATCAATCAAAACATTCAATGTTTTAGGCTAATGCCCTTTATCAAGCAACTAAATCAGTGAAATTGCTTTGATACAGAAGACGCTCAACACATGGAGATGAAAGTAATGGGCAGTGAGTCCCAACACGAGCAGGAGAATATTATCGGAAAAGGAAAAAAGGGTGTGCGGTCCATCTCTGTGTTTCTGGATATTTTGGACTCTGATGATGGGACTCAAGGATACTGTACGACGCCTTTAGCATTAGAGGAAAGGCTACCAATAATTTCATTGTGTAAGTTACAAGGAGACTTGTGCTGCTAACATTTGGGGAAGGGGAAGCGAGTCAGCAATGGGAAAGGGAGCTGGGACCCAACTTCCATAGGTCCTGTAGCAGTCTCGTGGCCTTTCTACACTGACGGCAGGCCACTGTGTGTGAGATATTCTCCCTTTTCCTTCACCCTTGTAGATTCCTAGAGCCAGCACTGCAGAGTGATTTTTCAGCACAAAAACATCATTTTAGGTAAATAAAGTGACCTGCACTTGTGCTAGTTTTTGCATTGGCAATAAGCATAAGTTGAAATGTCAGTGACCACCTAATACTGACTTCACAAGTAGTTCTAGTGTACTGCAAGCCCTCACTGCACAAGGTGTGCCATGAACTGCTGTGATTTTACAATGCGCGTATTAGCCGTACAGTTTTAAAAGGTGAAACATTGAATGCAGTTTTAAGACTGGCTTCACATGGGCATATTTGCATGCGTATTTGTGAACGCAATATGCAGAGAATAGACCCCATTGACTTCAATGGGTTCATTCACACTTCCATATTCTGCGCGTGCATATCGGTCACGAAAAAAAAAACCAAGAACATGCTCTATCTTTTTGTGTATTTGCACACCAAAGGTCCCTATAAAAGTCAATGAGAGGGTGCGCAAATGAGCGTGCAATACGCAAAGAGATGCGTTAAACACTGCGTAATTTGGCTGGGAAAAAAAACACACCTAGATCTCTTTAGGCTAATTAGCCATTTAAATTGGTGTGTCTTTGCGTCCCGTGCAAATAGACATGCCCTACGAACCAAAAGTGTACAGTAAAATACGTTGATATGCATGCAAAAATGCCTTAAGGGCGCATTCAGACGACCGTATATCGGCCGGGTATTAACGCCGGCCGATATACGGCCTCTCTCTCTGCAGGGGGAGGAGGCAGGAAGAGCTGGGAGCAGTGCTCTGAGCTCCTGCCCCCTCTATGCCTCCTCTTCACCCCCCTGCACTATTTGCAATGAGAGGAGGCAGGACAGGGGCGGGGCTAAGTTCCGGGAATTAGCTCCGCCCTGTCCCGCCTCTCCTCATTGAAAATAGTGCAGGGGGGTGGACAGGAAGCAGAGAGGGGGCGGGAGCGCAGATCACTGCTCCCGACTCTTCCAGCCTCCTCCCCCTGCAGAGAGAGACGCTGTATATCAGCCGGCGTGAATACCCGGCCGATATAAAGCCATCTGAATGCACTCTAAGTGTTCAAATATATTGCAATCAAGTGCACGCAATTGCGCTTATATACCTATGTTTGAATATACCATGACAGTTCCAATGGGGTTGGTGCCCTCAACTTTTCCCAACTGCTAAATAACAGGCAAACTTACCATATGGGAATCTAGAATGCTAACAACTACAGTTGGATCTGTAATGGCTGCCACCAGCTCACCCAAAATAAGACATAAGTAAGAAACAGCAGAATAGAATTTTTGACAACTTGAGGACAACTTAGGTGTACGTGCACACATACATTTATCCATCCCATTTTTGAACTGAAAAATAGGACGGAAATAGCACCCATTCATTTGAATGGCTGTATTCACATGGGCTTTGTTTTACTCAGATAAATAGTGCAAAAATAGAGAAAATGTCTCCAGCTTAAAGGGCTAAAAACTCCAACCATGTAAAAACAGTAGCAGACATGTTTCCAGCAAACACCTTTGATTACAGGTGGTATTGCTAGCTCATTGCATGTGATTGGCATTGAAGGGGTTAAATGATCGGTTCGTAGGGGTCATTGGTGTTAAAAATATTTAACAAGGGAAGCTTATTGGATAATAGAGATGTGTACTTTGGGATTGAGATCCAAATATGATCTTTCACATTTTTATTAAGGATTTTCCCCGCGTGTGTTTTTTTGCATGTAAAATGTGGTATGGATCTTTAGTCCAGACTTGTCTTACTCAACAGGTGTGTATAATGCAGAGCTTTGTTCACATATGATGTATGCTGTGATCAGTCGTTTGCCTGAAACGTGTCTCCCATTTTTTTGTATATGGGTTGTTCACCCCATCTTATTTTAAACATGTTTTAATAAAGTTTGGGCTTTTTATGCTTTGAAGCTGGAGACATTTTTCTATTTTTGACTCTTGCCCAGGAACCAACTTCCTTTCTACTTGTGCTTCATATAGATTATCTGTCAAGCCAGAGACTGATATATCGTGGATGGTGAACTGATGTCTTTTCTTTTTTTTTGTTTGTAAATAAAAATTGTAGCATGTCCTATTTGTGTCCAATTCTTGGAAGAGAATAGTACATATCAATGCGATGGGTTCCACATGTTGGACAGCACACGTAGGGGAAGTCTGTCCGATGTTGCACCCGAGGTGCACCCAAGAATGTCGGGTGTAACTTTTTGCATGTCCGTATATCCTAAGACAGAAATATGGCTTAAGATCTCTATATCACCTTTGTAATTGGATATTTCAATAGCAGGCTGGAAATAGTTAAATAGATATAATCTTGTGTTGGATCCTAAATCCTCTGACAGCTTTTCTGTGTTTGAAAAGTTCAGGATGGCTGCTCTCATGTCTAAAGGAAAAACAAAATGGCATTTGGGGTTTGACTTTTTTATATGCTGACCCTTCTCTTCCTCATGTGTTTCTCTCTCTCCACGGGGAAAAGGTCAATCTGCGTCCAACCGTCAAACTGCCCTCTACGAAACCCATTATTGCTCTCTCTTCATTATCAGCAGACAGCATTTTTGAGGTGATTTCCTTTTGTATCGGATAAATCTGGCCCCATCACACTGAGTTGCTGAAACACACACCTCTCTTAAGTCCAACACATCTACCTCTGGTACATCGGTGTATTGCACAAGATTTGCAGTTTTGTGTCTGCCCTATTCACTCCTTTCATTTCTACACCTTGATGGTAGCAGTTGCCAAGTAATTGCCTTAGAACCTCCACAACTGTTCACAAATGAATCACATAGTGCATGTGCCAGTCTGATTAATTCTTCTGAAATTACCTGAAGATTTGCATTTGCCAAGTAGCTGTGGGAATTCTTAATGCAAAGTGTTAAGCAGCAGGTTGTATGATATCGATATCAGCTATCCCAGCAACCTCCTTATGACCTCATATGCTTTCTATAGGTCAACATCTTTTATTCACACCATCTGATTTCATATATTATTTAGATCTGTTTTATATTTTAGTCATTGCACATACTTCAAGCAAACCTCCCTCCGATACATGAACCTTCTCTTGCACACTCAAACTACCCTCAGGCTCTATACTTCTAGTTACACACACATTGCCCATAAACTGTACACAGAATAAGAACAGATAGTAAAAACTCCATTTGAATTTCTATTAGATCCTCAGCCCCTTGGCTAGGAGTCTTTAATGTTCAAAGAGCTGTGGGAGGGAGGGTAAGAGATAGAGAAGAGGTGCAAAAAAATGATAGCATGAAAATGAGTAGAGAGATGGAAAAGACTGCTTAGAGGAAGGATAGACCACAGGAAAAAACAGCGGGTGATAAAGCAGTAACAGGTTTGAAATTATATACTGTGTATGTGTGTGTATATATATATATATATATATATATATATATATATACATACATACACACATAGTATATAATTTCATGTACATATACTATACACACACAGTACTGTGCAAAAGTCAGGAATGGAACAAATGCTGTAAGATAAGGATGCTTTCAAAGATAAAAGTGTTGATAGTTTATTTTTGTCAATTAACAAAATGCAAAGTAAATGGAAAGTGAATTTTCCTTCAAAACAGCATCAATTCTTTTCATTACACTTGCAGACAGTTTTTGAAGGAACTCGGCAAGGGGGTTATTCCAAACATCTTGGAGAACTAACTACAGAAGTAGATGTAGGCTTGCTCAATTCCTTCTATCCCTTCACATAATCCCAGACTGACTCAATGATGTTGAGATAAGGATTCTGTTAGGGCCATATCAACACTTCCAGGACCCCCTGTACTTCTTTATGCTAAAAAGAGTTCTTAATGACATTGACTGTATGTTTGGGCTGTACAGCTGTAGAATAAATTTGGAGCCAATCAGATGGTATTGCATCATGAATAAGTATCTTCCTGTATTTCTCAGTATTCAGGACACTATAAATCCTGACCAAATCCTCAACTCTTTTTGCTGAAATGCAGTCCCACAATTCTTCAAGAACACTATTTCTGACTAGATCTCACAGAACAGTAGATATTTTGAAGGGGAGTAAGCATGATGTGTCTTTCCTCGGCTGCACTAAGTTTCCTTGCCTGACTAATGTATCCACAGTCCTCAATGTTGTACATTTTGTGTGCTTCTTGTGCTTCTTTAAAGAGCTTGAAAAGCACTTCTTGAAACCCCTGTCTGCTTTTAAATCTTTGCCTGGGAGACCTTACGTTGTGTCTTGTTACTGTTCTCAATAGAGATGAGCGAACGTACTCGGATAAGCACTACTCGTCCGAGTAATGTGCCTTATCCGAGTACCGCTGTACTCGTGCTGAAAGATTCGGGGCGCTCTGCTGCTGACAGGTGAGTCGCAGCGGGGAGCGGGGCAGAGCGGGCGGGAGAGAAGGAGAGAAAGATCTCCCCTCCGTTCCTCCCCGCTCTCCCCTGCAGCTCCCCGTTCCGCAGCGCGTCCCGAATCTTTCAGCACGAGTACAGCGGTACTCGGATAAGGCACATTACTCGGACGAGTAGTGCCTTATCCGAGTACGTTCGCTCATCTCTAGTTCTCAATCTTGCCATGGTGTATGACCTATGACATGAAACTGTCTTCCACAAACTCACCTTTGTAGCAGAGTTTGGCTGTTAGGTCACCCTGTTTTAAGCCTCCTACACAGCTGTTTCTGTTTATGACCGTGTTTCAAACTACATATGAAAATGAATATTATTGTCACCTACTTGGTATAATTGGTTAATCATACACCTGATTTTAATCCTACAAAATCCGTGACTTTGTACAAGTGCACCTAGAAGAACTGATACTGTTTTATCTTTTGTTAATTTACTTTGTGTGTTAATTGACAAAAATACTATTAACACTTTTATTTTTTAAAGCATTCTTACTTTGCATCATTTTTCCATACCCGACATTCACACGGTGATGTATGTATATATACACACACACACCAATCAGCCATAAAGTTGAAGTGCATAATGTTGATTATCTGGTTACGAGGGCATCTGTCAAGGGGTGGGATATATTAGGAGACTAGTCAACAGTCAGTTCTTGAAGTTTTGCTAGATACAGGAAAAACAGGCATGCAGAAGGATCTTAACGACTTTGACAAGAATCTCCAAAGCAGCAGGTCCTGTGGGGTGTTCCTGGCATACAGTGTTTTGTACCTACCAAAATGGTCTGAGGAAAGAATAAGCTGAACCAAGTGTAGTGTACAGAAGTTAATGTGCACATGTGTTCTGGAAATTTCTGGATGGTCTATGTTGTCTTGTGTTTCTGTGTTTTTCCACTGTCTTCTATGTGTATGACTATGATGTGTATTGCACCTTTGCAACACTGAATGGGTTACTGTCTGGGTTATGTCTTTTATATATGTGGATACAAGGCGCATGAAAGTGGTTGTTGTTGAGTTTAGTTTGTGGAGAGAGGAGTCAGTGGATAGTGAGCTAGGTCTGGACTAGGCCAGTACTCAGACACCTTCAGTCTGATTACTACAAGAGATGGAAGAGGCTGAGCTGATACCCCTTTAGGCTGCAAACCCTTTCTTTCCCTCCCCCTGTTTCTGTGGAGTACAATTGGAGTTTGCCCGCCGTGCGGTATGAGGTGAAAAGGTTGCAGAGATCCATGATAATGGACTGGTAGAGTGTTGGTGGAGTTTCTCAAGAGTCTGTGTCCGGGACCAGGGAACCACAGTTAACTAGGCCTGTGTTAATCACCCTGTTCCTCCCTGTCGCTTCACGTGTTTTGAACCCTCACTATTTTTGCAGGTGGATGTAAAGAGGACTGTTGTGAATTGTTATCTCAAGTTTCTCAGTAAACAGCTTTACCGACCGTTGCTGGTTTGGCTTTTTGAATTCTACCCCATGTGTGGACTCTTATTTATCCTCCGGAGAGATCACTGTGGAGAAAGGAACAGTGGCATCACGAGGGACAAGAAGGACTCAGGTAATCCACTCCCGGGTTTATTTAATATAGTCTGCCCGCGCCCCTTGGACATGTCCCTGGTTACCCTCTAGGTGGGAGACAGTAGAGCCACCCTGACAAGTAAACTACTCTATCCCTGCTGTCTCGTAGGCTGGGGTCCGCTCCTTGGACGCTGCACCAAGGACATGGTCATAGACACCTAAAGCTCATTGATGTTCGTGAGGTGTGAAGACTATTTTGTCTTGTCTGATCCTACAGAAGATCTGCTGTAGCACAAGTTGCTGAAAACGTTAATGCGTGGCTAAAATAGAACATTGGCAGGACATCACAGTTCAATGGGTTGGGCTAAGTAGCCACAGACCAGTGAGAGTGACCATGCTGATTCCTAACCATAGCTGAAAGTGCCTACAATGGATGGTGAGCATCAGATCCGCACAATGGTGCAGTGGATGAAGGTAGCCTGGCCTGATCAATTAATTTTTCCTTTAAATAATATGGACTGCCAGCTACGAGTGCATTGCTTACCTTGGGAAGAGATGGCATGAGGATTCACTATGAAAACATTGCTCTGGGCAATTTTCTGCTGGGAAACAAAGCCAGTTGAAAAGAGTCACACACAGCTTTCTATTCCCTCACATTTGAGCCGTAGTTTTGTGGCTCAAATGTGATGACAGGTCCACTTTAAGGCTCCACTGTCAAACTGTCCTACTCCCAAAGTGCGCAATAAAACTGAATAGAGCATTCCCATCTCCATCGTAATTTTGGTAAGTACAGAAACAGCTAAATGATTTAGAAACTCTCGTCTGCTAGAGGTGGAATCTTCACCTATTAGACATTAATGACAAATCCTTATCTGTGGAAGGCAATGGGTTGTGTACTCCTGCCTAAAGCCGAACTCCACAAGGAAGGAAGAACCTGATAGTCTGGGGACAGTTTGGTTGGGTCCCCACACAAGAGAACAGCTTTAGCTGCCTCTTTGCTGTACTCACTGGTGAATATCTCCCTCTGACGTCAATATGTGGACTCTGTCAAACAACTCCCTATATCTCAGCTTCTTAGACAATTGGGAGTATAAGATGGGCAAGTATTTGAAGCTGCTTCCTGAGATGTGTGGCACACTACTTGGTACAATATGTAAAAATATCCAGTGATGTGACTACAGTTGATGATTGCAGGCTGAGTCTTTAGCCATTCACTTATTATTAGGGAACATAGTAATTTGAAGTGACATTTTATTTGGGTACAAGGGTACTAATTAATATGCACTAAACAAATAAAATAATGAGAGATAACCAGTGCAGCAGTCTGTTGTAATTGCTCTACCTATTTTAATTAAAGGGGTAATCCGGTCTCCTCTGGGTAGGTCATCAGTAATTGATGAATAGGGATCTACCGCTTGGGACCCCTGCCCAACAGCTGTTCACCCAGCCCACTGACTACAGTGGGCCAGACATTGTCATCAGTGGTCAGATGAAGCAGGGGGAGCACCGACTTCACTTTACTCAAAATAAATGGTGTCCTGAGCATGATAGGAGTAGGAACAGTGTGGGGTTCCCATTGATTTCAATGGGAGTGAAGCAGGTGCTCACCCTACTCCCTCTGACCACTGATGGGCTGGATGATTAGCTGATGGATGGGGGTCCCAAAAGGTGGACCCCCGTCCATCAACTACTGATGACCTATTCAAAGGATAGGTCATCAGTTAAAATAGACCGGAATACCCATGTAATTGTAAACTTAACTCGAGCAACCAGTGTCATGCAGCTGCTGCCAAGGCAAATAGGATCATGGTGTGCATCAAAAAAGCTCTAGGGACACATGACGAGAACATTATTCTTCTGCTTTATAAGTCACTGGTCAAACCACACATGAATATTATGTACAATTTTGGGCATATCAAAGCTTGAACAAATTCAAAGGTGGGCAACTAAAGTAAATTGAATGGGTGAACTACGATTTAGTTCAGAAAAAAGATGGCTGAGGGTCGACCTAATAACTATGTATAGATAAACCAGGGGCGAATAAAGAGATCTCTCCCATCATCTATTTATACCCAGGACTGTGACTGTAACAAGGGGGCATCCTCTACGTCTGGAGGATAGAAGGTTTCTACACTGACATAAAAGGGAGATCTTTACTGTAAGAGCAGTGAAACAGTGGAACTCTCTACCTGAGGACGAGGTGATGATGAACTCACTAAAATTGTTGAAGAGGGACCTGGATGTCTTTCTTCAGCGATAAAATATTACAGGTTATAGTCACTAATTACTTCAGAGGGGTTGGTGATCCAGGGATTATTCTGATTGCCAGATTGGAGTCATGAAGGAATTTTCCCCCTAAAATAAGAAATATTGGCTTCTACCTCATTGGTGTCATTTTCTTTCTTCGGATCAACATTGGGGATAATAGGCTAAACTAGAAAGATATGTGCCTTTTTTCAGCCTTACACACTGTTGCTATGTTACCTTTCATCTGGAATGAAATGCGGCATTTTTTTTCCTTTTTATTTCATTATCGGATAATAAAATACTATATAATGTATATGCTGCGCTCTGCTACCCCTTCATTTCTTAGTCCTCTCTCATACTCTCACATATCCCACCTCCTCCTCTTTCTCTCTGTCTCTCTCTCACGCTGGTCTAATTGTGCGTGTAGAATCGGATGTGTATCCGACCAGGCGAAATAACCGTGAGCAGAGGCAGCGATTAACATTACCCACTAACCTCTCACCTGCTTGGGTACCCAGAGGAATAAGTGATAATCAAAGAGGGGGCTGACCTTGTGTGACCTCCCACTCAGAAGATGATGGGCTTGTTATCCTACACCTATTAGTAGGGTAAAAACAGCACAAGAAAAGTAGTATATTCATGCATAACTTCCCTACCATGCAATGTCATAAGACATACACACACACAGGACGTGCATTCAGAATCTGTGATGGGGCTGTCCTTGTGTGTCATGCTGTACGCTTGGCTGCTACAGTCTCTTGGCTTCTGTGAGCCTCAGGCTGTGGATGTGACACTGGGAGAAATGAATGCATGTGATACATGTCGTGTCCCTGCCAGTCTCGCACGACATGTGACAGAGACAGTCTGTGTGTCACCATGCAGCACGCAGACTGCCAGCTGTGGAGGGCAGACACCTACATGAATTTCTGCAAACTGACTGGTCCTAGCTGTGTGCTGACCTTATTCTACATACATCATGACTGGGTCAGAGATAGATAGACAGACAGACTGACGCACACATGCAAACTGTTAGTGAGCAGTGAGTAGCAACTATTCTGTCCCTTGGATATTCATTAATATTTCATAGCTCTATCAATTATTCCCTCCTCTACCATCATCTGTCTACAATAAACAGTGTCTGAGAGAGAGCACTCACCCATAGCTTGCTGCACTCCCACACATCCCTGTATAATGATGCTAGATATCTATCTAGCTATATATATCAATAGTGAATATACCAAGCTACATGCTGACCCTCTTAATGAACATGCCACATTTAAAAAAAATAGTTACCAAGCATCCGCAATTTTCCACTAGATGTCTTTATTTCACTTTTTCATCTGGTCAGTCTGGCAGCTTGAGGGTTACATTTTGATCTTAAACCAAAAATGGGATAAAATGAAATTTATGTCTAAAAATGCAGAAAAATAGGCAGAAGTTGGCAGAGAGAAACAGAAGGCAGGAGGGGAGCAGATGCAGAGAGTGGGAGAAAGACAAGAAGGGGGGAGTATAAACATTACTTCTTTAATGTATATATGCAAATTAAATCATATATATGTGTGAGTGGTGTGCGTATGTATAACATATAGTCCTGTGGATTATATACATCCCATCTGAACATACCCTAAGTAAGTGAGCCACTTACTAGTATTTCTGAATTGATTACTAATAAAAATGTGATCTTTTATCTAAATCACAATTAGGGTGGCTTCAGACAAGCGTTAGCGTAATTACGCTTACCGCAGCAAAGCTTATTTGTGCATGAATCATGCTTGAAGAGCCAGGAATTAGGGTGTTGTGCGTGTGTCAAGGCTTATTACTGTACTTATTGCATGTGTAGGACCCGTTCACATGCACAAATGACACTCCTCTTCCGTGGAATTGATTGGCTATTGAAGCCTAAATGAGGTCCAGCTGTCTTTTCCTGCATTTTGCGCAGTAGCACACCCTTCCTCTTGCGTAATTAAGCCCCTGCCATAGACTTCTACGGCGTTTTCGGGAAAGCAATATGCAGTAAAACAGAGCAGGTCCTATTGTTTTTGTGCACGCAAAACGCGCTTATAGGAACAAACCCATTGAAATTAATGGGTTCTATTCTCTGTGTTTCGTGTGTCGTCTGAAGGAGCCCATTGAGCACATTGAGTAGATATCCACAGAGCAAGGAGGAAAAGTAAGTTAACCTGTGGGTTAATTACTTCTCCAAGAGATAATTGACAAAAGATGCTACAGTTAGGCCGCTTTCACATGGCTGAGAAAATCGCGCAAGATTTGTGCGTTGCGAGACGCACAAATCTCGCACATGTATGAACCCCATTCATTTAAATGTGGTCATACACATGAGCAATGTTTTCCTGCATAGCACTGCAATGCGATGCTTGAAACGCATTGCAGCATGTTCTATCTTCCTGTGATATCGCCCATTGAAAACAATGAGAGAAATCCACGATTCTCTGCCACTGGCTGTGACAGCCGTGTCAGGGATGAAGGAGATCTCCGCAATGATGCAGGGCTGTTTTCACATGGAAACACCTTATATCACTGGAGCTTTCACATGGATGGCGAGGGCGATATCGGGCAGTGATTCACAGCCCAATATCACCCTCGCCCATGTGAAACTAGCCTTAGGGAGATGAGATTGGAAGTGTGAGTTTCACAGGTGCTTTGTCCATTTAATAAAAGAATACAAAGCCTAGTTAGTGCTGCATCTGTTGTTCTCACAGATTGGTTAGTGTGAACCATGCCTTGATTTAAACAAAAATTTAGTTGACCTCAGAAGACATGTTACAGAGAAACATGAAGAAAACATTGCTAAAGATGAGTGCACAGCAATCCATGGTTAGGCAGCTTATATAGAAATTATAAGGAGAAAAGTAAGGACTGTTGCTACTCAATCTACGAGTGGGCATCTTGTTAAGGCCAATTCAAAGGCACAATAGGCAATCTTGAAAGAAGTGGAAAAGAACAGGAATGGTTTTCTTAGAAGGACACCACAAGGAAAGCCACTGCTGTACAAAAAAAAAGAAAACACATTGTAGCCTGCCAAATTTGTCCAAGACCACCCCAGTGCTTCTGAAAAATGTTCTATGGACATGTAAAACAAAAGTGGAACTATTTAGTACAAATGCACAACACTGTTTGAAGGGTAAAAAAACACTGCACACAAACAACAAAACCTCATCCCAACTGTGAAACATGGTGGCGGGAGCATCGTGGTTTGGACTTACATTTCTGGCTCAGGGTCTGTACACCTTAAGATCATTGATGGGACCACTGGCGTAACTATAGGGGATGCGGTTGCACCCAGGCCCAGGAGCCTTAGGGGGCCCATAAGGCCTCTCTTCTCCATATTAGGAACCCAATACTATGAATAAAGCATTATAATTGAGGGTTCTGTTACAGGTTTCGCGTTGGGGCCTAGGAGCTTCACGTTACGCCTCTGGCTGGGACAATGAATACTAAGGTGTATCAAAACATTTTACAGGAGAATGTAAGAGCAGGAGTTCATAACCTCTAGCTGAAGATGCATTGGGTGATGCGATGCAACAAGAAATAACCAAAATCATACAAGTAAATCAGCTAAATAATTGAAAACCAAGATTTGTATTTTGGAATGGCCAACTCAGTGTCCCGACCCTATCAAATTGCTGGGGCATGACCTGAAGAGGACCGTGCTCTAAAGGCATTCCAAAAGTATTGATAAAGTAAAACAAACGTACTGGGAGAAATTGTTCAAAATTCCTTCTCAATGTAGTGCAAATCATTGTGCAAATTGTTCTGCAATTTGCAGCTACAGATAACGTTTTGTGGTGGTGATTGCAGAGAGATCTACAGTTTATTAAATTCAAGGGTTCACTTAGGCCAGGCTCATACGGAAGGATCTGATTCCGCAGTCTGACTTAGTTGACATTTAAATCAATGCAAAAAATAAGTTGAACTTGATTCCAAAGGATTGTCTTTTCTTGCAACTTTATGAGTGGTTGTTAAGACACCTGCAAGAGAGCAGACTTTGTATGGCCAGGTTCAGACACAGCATTTTCAAGAGATTTATTTTTCACCATAGGAGGCAGCTATGTTCACATTGCATTGGAGATTCTGTTAGTTGGGAAAAAAATATTGCAGCATGCAACACTATTTTGCTTTAAATCAAAACAATCAACACTTCAGTTGAAGCCATAGGGCCCCAATATAAGTCAGTGGGGTCCATCGGATATGTCTTGTGTTTGTTCTGTGCTCTGTGAAGGCGCTGTTTTATGGTTCCCATTTCAAATGACCAAGTGTAACCACCTCTCTTTTAAATGCCAATGCAACAAGTAGCCCCTTTGCATAGACAGACACGATAGAAAGAGTAGACACATACCGTGTTTCCCCGAAAATAAGACAGTGTCTTATATTAATTTTTGTTCAAAAAGGTTTAACTTTTTTACCTGTATAGCTGCCTGGACACTATTTAAATTGACTTCTTTAATTAACTGTTAGCAGGGCTTAATTTTGGAGTAGGGCTTATATTTCAAGCCTCCTCAAAAAGGCTGAAAAATCCTTTTGCATCCTCAAAAATTCTGGAAAATCATGCTATGTCTTATTTTCAGGGTATGTCTTATTTTCAGGGAAACAGGGTAGATCATAAATTGATTGTGTATAATTACTACTTTTTGGTCAGTTTTATTTTACTATTCCACATAATGAAACATTAAATGCAATTAATATCCATAAATGGGTGCCAATTGCAGGAATCAGGGTAAAGGGGCTGCTAGAGCAGAGTCCCCTGCCTCAGGGTCAGGACTGGCTGACAGGTGTTGTAGTCTCTGGGGGATCAGGGGCCTATCTGCATCTGGTGATGCAGTATCCTCCACAGGAAACCTGGTGTAATGAATGTAGACGTGGATTCACTGACAACCTACCGGATATGTGATGACCTGATCCAGCAAGGCCGAAAGCTGGTCCTCTATTGTGCGGAAGTGAGATATCTGAAGGCTATAACCCAGTCCAGGGGTGAGAACTAGTATGACGGCGAAGGAAGACCCTGCCTCTAAGGAGGACTGATGTCCTGATAAGAACAACCCCACGGTCTTCTTCTAGGCGCTAGCTGACCCTGAAAGGGCAGAATGTCTATACCACAAAAGCCAAACCGAACTGGCAGAAATAAAGAGACAGAGTTTGCAAGGAAACACAGAGGCACAGGTGAAAACTATTGACAGAGGGATGCAAGAATGGACAGAAAGACAAAGCGCAGGGCACAAAATGCAAACAGGATACCTTTATACAAACAGGAGCTAAGCTGGGAGCCAGAGGGCAGGACAAAAAACAACAACTCTGCAGCACAGAGGGGAGGTACCAGCTCAGATATATAGGAAGAAGATTAGCAAAGAGCCTACAGCTGAGCAGAGAAAACCAGAAGCCATTAACCCTAGAGGTACCGGAAGAAGACAGATTTGAGCTCAGGTTCCACAGAGAGCAGGACAACGCCCGCAACTGCCAGACACAGAGGCAGAGGAGTTCATCTGAACAGTGGACCTAACACCCGGTTATCCACTCAGTTATCAATGGTTTCTCTGCTACTGTTTTATCTCCTGCTCTGTATAACCATTGTTCTTTCCGGTTTTTATCCCTATGAAAAGTAGCAGAATGCACATCCATAATGAACTTCAATAGACATTTAGATTCTTTCTGGAGCTAGACACTCGGAGCTCAAGAAGTAGTCTCTATATCGCTTACTCCTCAGCCTTAGGCACCTCACAGTACATTGACTCACACTCTTTTTGTAACTGGCTTACTCTCACTGCCTTTATGGGGCAGGCACTGTCCTACTTATATATATCATGGCCTGGTTACCAGAGCAACGGGTTGCGCCAGCAACGGGTTGTCTCACCCAGTGTCCAGAGGGTATAGTACTTAAACAGAACGTTTCTTCAGAACAATATTTTAAAGAGACAGTACATTCAATACAATCACTGCCACAATAAGGGCTTCTTCATACGGGTGTATTTGCTTACATATTTGCACACGTAAAATTTGCAGAGAACAGAACCTGTTGATTTCAATTGGTTCATTCACATTTTCTCTTTTTTTGCAAGCAAAAAATAGAACATGCTCTATTTTGTGTGTATTTGCACACCAAAGGGCCCCATAGGCATTTTTGGGGAATCTGCAAATGTGCACGCAATATGCAAGGAGATGCACAAAATACAGTGCAAAACCACGGGAAAAAGAACACATCTGGACCTCATTAGGCTAAAAAGCCTTTTGAATAAGAGTGTGTGTGTGTGTTAGCGGGGTTGCGTGCATATATGAACAGGCCCGGCATGTGCTGAAGCATGCGCAATTGCGCATAAGCTCATGTGAAGGAGCCCTAAAACCCAGGGGCTATGCACCACCCACTTACACTCCCCCTTCTCCCTTTAGCTGACCAGTCCCAGGCTAGGTTCAAAGTCATGTAAATGTCACAACTGTATAAGAAAACAAGGTATCACACACTGAGTCCCAACATGCACCTTATGCTAGGGATCTCCGGCTCTGGGACTGCGGAGGTTACAGTCACTGTGCACAGTAAAAGTGGTGGCAAAATGTCCTTGAATAGCTGACCTCTGTGGAGAGATCCAGGTGGAGCCATTCTTCTTTGAGCCCCCTCTACCAGAGTAGGTGGCTGCAATAGGAACAGCTTCCTAAGTCTCACATATTGTCTCTGCTTTTTTCCTGTCCTCGGTCTGTCTTTTGGTTTTTTACAGTGTTTTGTCCTGTGTCCTGTCAGGATTAGCTAGGCCCTAGAGGAAGACCGCGGGGTCGTTCTTATCAGGATGCCAGTCCCACTTCTAGACAGAGCTGTCCCTTCTCTTCTGTACTAGCTGAGGGCTAGGTATCTCGTCCATAGGTCTCCTCTCCAGGCTGTCACATTCACCTGGTATCTTCGGCTCTGATCACCAAGGGTCAGCTATCAACCTCGCTGGGTTGGTCCTTTGCCTACCCAGTAGGTTGACCCAGTGGTTTAACATTTGTAGCTTTAACAACAATATATTATATATATATATAATCACTCCCTGGTTGCCATTTTTGCCTTTTTTTTAAATGTATTTCAGTTTTTAGGACCCATAAACCGGGGGATACATTCTTCCTATGGAATAACAGGCTGCGACTGAACTGATTCAAACTGATGTTTTGTATCAATCTTCATTCCATAGGATCCATCATAGGCTCCTTTCCTCCCCATTTTATAAAAGGCATGTGACCACGGCCTAGTTCTGCTAGACTACACATGAATAGATATTTTCCATTGATATAACTATAAATGTAATCTCTATGAACATCACATTCTGTTGTCAGAACTTGGCAGAGATGGGTGGTGTTTAGAGATGAGCGAACACCAAAATGTTCGGGTGTTCGTTATTCGTAACGAACTTCCCGTGATGCTCGAGGGTTCGTTTCGAACAACGAACCCCATTGAAGTCAATGGGCGACCAGAACATTTTTGTATTTCGCCGATGCTCGCTAAGGTTTTCATGTGTGAAAATCTGGGCAATTCAGGAAAGTGATGGGAATGACACAGTGACGGATAGGGCAGGCGAGGGGCTACATGTTGGGCTGCATCCTAAGTTCACAGGTCCCACTATTAAGCCACAATAGCGGCAAGAGTGGGCCCCCCCCCCTCCCAACAACTTTTACTTCTGAAAAGCGCTCATTAGCATGGCATACCTTTGCTAAGCACCACACTACCTCCAACAAAGCACAATCACTGCCTGCATGACACTCCACTGACACTTCTCCTGGGTTACATGCTGACCAACCGCCCCCCCTCCCCCCCACAGCGCACACCAAAGTGTCCCTGGGCAGCCTTCAGCTGCCCTCATGCCACACCACGCTCATGTCTATTTAGAATTGCGTCTGCCATGACGAGGGACCGCAGGCACACACTGCAGAGGTTGGCACGGCTAGGCAGCGACCCTCTTTAAAAGTGGCGGAGCGATAGCCCACAATGCTGTACAGAAGCAATGAGAAATAGAATCCTGTGCCACCGCCATCAGGAGCTGCACACGTGGGCATAGCAATGGGGAACCTATGTGCCACACACTATTCATTCTGTCAAGGTGTCTGCATGCCCCAGTCAGACCGGGCTTTTTAATTCATAGACACAGGCAGGTACAACTCCCTATTGTGAAGTCCCTGTCGACCCACAGCATGGGTGGCTCCCTGGAACCCACCGGTGGTACACAGAAATATCCCATTGCATTGCCCAACACAGCTGAGGTAGTAATGTCGTGCTTAATGCAGGTGGGCTTCGGCCCACACTGCATGCCCCAGTCTGACTGGGGTTCTTTATAAGTGTACAGATGTAGTAAAAACTCCGTGTGCACCTACAGCATGGGTGGGTGCCAGGAAGCCACCGGCGGTACATAGAAATATCCCATTGCATTGCCCAACACAGCTGAGGTAGTAATGTTGTGCTTAACCCTTTCCAATCCAATTTGTATATGGTTTTCCTAGGGGGGCTTACTCTTTTTCTGCCGTTATACAACGGCGCTATATGCTGGCTAAAGCCAGTACTGCATGAGCTGACACGTAGGATAGGCTCCGACAGCAGAGAGGCTGGCAATATACAGTAAGAGAACCCCGACGGACGTCTACCAACAACGGAGCTGTACAGCCTTAAACCCTAATGTCTTCACAGGTCACACAGTGGACTGGAAAGGGTTAATGCAGGTGGGTTTCGGCCCACACTGCATGCCCCAGTCAGACTGGGTTTCTTTATAAGTGGAAACAGATGCATTTATAATTCCCTGTGGACCCACTGCCTGGGTGGGTGCCAGGAAGCCACCGGCGGTACATAGAAATATCCCATTGCATTGCCCAACACAGCTGAGGTAGTAATGTTGTGCGTAATACAGGTGGGCTTCGGCCCACACTGCATGCCCCAGTCAGACTGGGGTTCTTTAGAAGTGTACAGATGTATTAAAAACTCCGTGTGCACCTACAGCATGGGTGGCTCCCTGGAACCCACCGGCGGTACACAAAAATATCCCATTGCATTGCCCAACACAGCTGAGGTAGTAATGTCGTGCTTAATGCAGGTGGGCTTCGGCCCACACTGCATGCCCCAGTCAGACTGGGGTTCTTTACAAGTGGACACATGTAGGTTAAACTCCCTGTGGACCCACTGCCTGGGTGGGTGCCAGGAAGCCACCGGCGGTACATAGAAATATCCCATTGCATTGCCCAACACAGCTGAGGTAGTAATGTTGTGCGTAATACAGGTGGGCTTCGGCCCACACTGCATGCCCCAGTCAGACTGGGGTTCTTTAGAAGTGTACAGATGTATTAAAAACTCCGTGTGCACCTACAGCATGGGTGGCTCCCTGGAACCCACCGGCGGTACACAAAAATATCCCATTGCATTGCCCAACACAGCTGAGGTTACGTCAGCTGTAATGCAGGTGGGCTAAAAATTAATTTGATTACACTGTAGGCGAGGGCCCACAAAAATTGCTGTATCAACAGTACTAATGTACATCCCAAAAATTGGCCATGGCCAGCCAAGAGGGCAGGTGAAACACATTAATCGCTTTGGTTAATGTGGCTTAAGTGGTAACTAGGCCTGGAGGCAGCCCAGTGTAACGAAAAATTGGTTCAAGTTAAAGTTCCAATGCTTTTAAGCGCATTGAAACTTTTAAAAATTATTTGACTGAGCCTTGTGGCCCTAAGAAAAATTGCCCGTTCAGCGTGATTACGTGAGGTTTCAGGAGGAGGAGCAGGAGGAGGAGGAGGAGGAATATTAGACACAGATTGATGAAGCAGAAATGTCCCCGTTTTGGATGGTGAGAGAGAACGTAGCTTCCATCCGCGGGTGCAGCCTACGTATTGCTTACGTATCGCTGCTGTCCGCTGGTGGAGAACAGAAGTCTGGGGAAATCCAGCCTTTGTTCATCTTGATGAGTGTTAGCCTGTCGGCACTGTCGGTTGACAAGCGGCTACGCTTATCTGTGATGATTCCCCCAGCCGCACTAAACACCCTTTCCGACAAGACGCTAGCCGCAGGACAAGCAAGCACCTCCAGGGCATACAGCGCGAGTTCAGGCCACGTGTCCAGCTTCGACACCCAGTAGTTGTAGGGGGCAGAGGCGTCACCAAGGATGGTCGTGCGATCCGCTACGTACTCCCTCACCATCCTTTTACAGTGCTCCCGCCGACTCAGCCGTGACTGGGGAGCGGTGACACAGTCTTGGTGGGGAGCCATAAAGCTGGCCAGGCCCTTAAAGACTGTTGCACTGCCTGGGATGTACATGCTGCTCGATCTACGCACATCCCCTGCTACCTTGCCCTCGGTACTGCGCCTTCTGCCACTAGCGCTGTCGGCTGGGAATTTTACCATCAGCTTGTCCGCAAGGGTCCTGTGGTATAGCAACACTCTCGAACCCCTTTCCTCTTCGGGAATCAGAGTGGGCAGGTTCTCCTTATACCGTGGATCGAGCAGTGTGTACACCCAGTAATCCGTCGTGGCCAGAATGCGTGCAACGCGAGGGTCACGAGAAAGGCATCCTAACATGAAGTCAGCCATGTGTGCCAGGGTACCAGTACGCAACACATGGCTGTCCTCACTAGGAAGATCACTTTCAGGATCCTCCTCCTCCTCCTCCTCCTCCTCAGGCCATACACGCTGAAAGGATGACAGGCAATCAGCCGGTGTACCGTCAGCAGCGGCCCAAGCTGTCTCTTCCCCCTCCTCCTCATCCTCCTCATGCTCCTCCTCCTCCTCCTGTACGCGCTGAGAAATAGACAGGAGGGTGCCCTGACTATCCAGCGGCATACTGTCTTCCCCCGCCCCCGTTTCCGAGCGCAAAGCAGCTGCCTTTATGGTTTGCAGGGAATTTCTCAAGATGCATAGCAGAGGAATGGTGACGCTAATGATTGTAGCATCGCCGCTCACCACCTGGGTAGACTCCTCAAAATTACCAAGGACATGGCAGATGTCTGCCAACCAGGCCCACTCTTCTGAAAGGAATTGAGGAGGCTGACTCCCACTGCGCCGCCCATGTTGGAGTTGGTATTCGACTATAGCTCTCCGTTGTTCATAGAGCCTGGCCAACATGTGGAGCGTAGAGTTCCACCGTGTGGGCACGTCGCACAGCAGTCGGTGCACTGGCAGCTTAAAGTGATGTTGCAGGGTGCGCAGGGTGGCAGCGTCCGTGTGGGACTTGCGGAAATGTGCGCAGAGCCGGCGCGCCTTTACGAGCAGGTCTGACAAGCGTGGGTAGCTTTTCAGAAAGCGCTGAACCACCAAATTAAAGACGTGGGCCAGGCATGGCACGTGCGTGAGGCTGCCGAGCTGCAGAGCCGCCACCAGGTTACGGCCGTTGTCACACACGACCATGCCCGGTTGGAGGCTCAGCGGCGCAAGCCAGCGGTCGGTCTGCTGTGTCAGACCCTGCAGCAGTTCGTGGGCCGTGTGCCTCTTATCGCCTAAGCTGAGTAGTTTCAGCACGGCCTGCTGACGCTTGCCCACCGCTGTGCTGCCACACCGCGCGACACCGACTGCTGGCGACATGCTGCTGCTAACACATCTTGATTGTGAGACAGAGGAGGAGGAGGAGGAGGAGGGTGCTTTAGTGGAGGAAGCATACACCTCCGCAGATACCAGCACCGAGCTGGGGCCCGCAATTCTGGGGGTGGGTAGGACGTGAGCGGTCCCAGGCTCTGACTCTGTCCCAGCCTCCACTAAATTCACCCAATGTGCCGTCAGGGAGATGTAGTGGCCCTGCCCGCCTGTGCTTGTCCACGTGTCCGTAGTTAAGTGGACCGTGGCAGTAACCGCGTTGGTGAGGGCGCGCACAATGTTGCGGGAGACGTGGTCGTGCAGGGCTGGGACGGCACATCGGGAAAAGTAGTGGCGACTGGGAACTGAGTAGCGCGGGGCCGCCGCCTCCATGATACTTTTGAAGGACTCCGTTTCCACAACCCTATACGGCAGCATCTGAAGGCTGATGAATTTTGCGATGCGGACGGTTAACGTTTGAGCGTGCGGGTGCGTGGCGGCGTACTTGCGCTTGCGCTCGAACACTTGCGCAAGCGACGGCTGAACGGTGCGCTGAACTACACTGCTGGATGGGGCCGAGGACAGCGGAGATGAGGGTGTGGGTGCAGGCCATGAGGCGGTAGTGCCTGTGTCCTGAGAGGGGGGTTGCATCTCAGTGGCAGGTTGGGGCACAGGGGGAGAGGCAGGGGTGCAAACCGGAGGCGGTGAACGGCCTTTGTCCCACCTTGCGGGGTGCTTGGCCATCATATGTCTGCGCATAGTGGTGGTGGTGAGGCTGTTGGTGTTGGCTCCCCGGCTGAGCTTTGCGCGACAAAGGTTGCACACCACTGTTCGTCGGTCGTCAGGCGTCTCTGTGAAAAACTGCCAGACCTTAGAGCACCTCGGCCTCCGCAGGGTGGCATGGCGCGAGGGGGCGCTTTGGGAAACACTTGGTGGATTATTCGGTCTGGCCCTGCCTCTACCCCTGGCCACTGCACTGCCTCTTGCAACCTGCCCTGCTGATGCCCTTGACTCCCCCTCTGAAGACCTGTCCTCCTGAGTAAGCGTTGCACACCAGGTGGGGTCAGTCACCTCATCGTCCTGCTGCTCTTCCTCCGAATCCTCTTTGCGCTGCTCCCTGGGACTTACTGCCCTTACTACTACCTCACTGCAAGACAACTGTGTCTGATCGTCATCGTCCTCCTCACCCACAGAAAGTTGTTGAGACAGTTGGCGGAAGTCCCCAGCCTCTTCCCCCGGACCCCGGGAACTTTCGAATGGTTGGGCATCAGTGACGATAAACTCCTCTGGTGGGAGAGGAACCGCTGCTGCCCAATCTAAGCAGGGGCCCGAGAACAGTTCCTGGGAGTGCTCCCGCTCCTGAGCAGGTGTTATTGTAGTGGAGTGAGGAGGCTGGGAGGAAGGAGGAGCAGCAGACAGAGGATTCGGATTGGCAGCAGTGGACGGCGCAGAACTGCGGGTAGACGATAGGTTGCTCGAAGCACTTTCTGCCATCCAGGACAGGACCTGCTCACACTGCTCATTTTCTAATAACCGTCTCCCGCGTGGACCCATTAATTGGGCGATGAATGTGGGGACGCCAGAAACGTGCCTCTCTGCTAATCGCGCAGCAGTCGGCTGCGACACACCTGGATCAGGAGCTTGGCCTGTGCCCACACCCTGACTTGGCCCTCCGCGTCCTCGGCCGCGTCCACGTCCTCTAGGCCTACCCCTACCCCTCAGCATGCTGTATTACCAGTGATTTGATTTCACAGGCAGGAAATAAATTGGCGCAAGACTGCAGGCCAAATATAATTTTTGCCCTTTTTGGAAAACGAAAGGCCCCACTGCCTCTAGTGAATGAATTATCTAAGTTTAATAACTGTGCTGTGTCCCTGCTTATGTGTCACAGAACGTGAGGGTAGCAGAGTTATTATAACTCTGGCAGAGCAGGTATTTTTTTTCCCAATTAAGGAAAGCAAATGGCGAAGCCAGCAGTAAAGCGTAGCTGGGTGCGTATGATTTAGCACTGTTCTTCACGCAGCTCACACGTCTCCACCGCCCGTAAGGACGGACAGAGGCTGGACAAATAGATTTGTTTTCAGTTTTTTCCCACCAAAAGGCAGCACTGCGTATATTCTATGAACATGAGAAGTTTAATAACTGTGCTGTGTCCCTGCTTATGTGTCACAGAACGTGAGGGTAGCAGAGTTATTATAACTCTGGCAGAGCAGGTATTTTTTTTCCCAATTAAGGAAAGCAAATGGCGAAGCCAGCAGTAAAGCGTAGCTGGGTGCGTATGATTTAGCACTGTTCTTCACGCAGCTCACACGTCTCCACCGCCCGTAAGGACGGACAGAGGCTGGACAAATAGATTTGTTTTCAGTTTTTTCCCACCAAAAGGCAGCACTGCGTATATTCTATGAACATGAGAAGTTTAATAACTGTGCTGTGTCCCTGCTTATGTGTCACAGAACGTGAGGGTAGCAGAGTTATTATAACTCTGGCAGAGCAGGTATTTTTTTTCCCAATTAAGGAAAGCAAATGGCGAAGCCAGCAGTAAAGCGTAGCTGGGTGCGTATGATTTAGCACTGTTCTTCACGCAGCTCACACGTCTCCACCGCCCGTAAGGACGGACAGAGGCTGGACAAATAGATTTGTTTTCAGTTTTTTCCCACCAAAAGGCAGCACTGCGTATATTCTATGAACATGAGAAGTTTAATAACTGTGCTGTGTCCCTGCTTATGTGTCACAGAACGTGAGGGTAGCAGAGTTATTATAACTCTGGCAGAGCAGGTATTTTTTTTCCCAATTAAGGAAAGCAAATGGCGAAGCCAGCAGTAAAGCGTAGCTGGGTGCGTATGATTTAGCACTGTTCTTCACGCAGCTCACACGTCTCCACCGCCCGTAAGGACGGACAGAGGCTGGACAAATAGATTTGTTTTCAGTTTTTTCCCACCAAAAGGCAGCACTGCGTATATTCTATGAACATGAGAAGTTTAATAACTGTGCTGTGTCCCTGCTTATGTGTCACAGAACGTGAGGGTAGCAGAGTTATTATAACTCTGGCAGAGCAGGTATTTTTTTTCCCAATTAAGGAAAGCAAATGGCGAAGCCAGCAGTAAAGCGTAGCTGGGTGCGTATGATTTAGCACTGTTCTTCACGCAGCTCACACGTCTCCACCGCCCGTAAGGACGGACAGAGGCTGGACAAATAGATTTGTTTTCAGTTTTTTCCCACCAAAAGGCAGCACTGCGTATATTCTATGAATAATAACTGTGTTGTGGCCCTGCCTATACAATTCTTTCCCTGCAGTATCAATGGAGGGTGGAATGCTCTGCAGAGGCGATTTTGAGAAGCCCAAAAAAAATGCAGCACAGCTAACAGCAGCCTGGACAGTACTGCACACGGATAAATATGGCCCTAGAAAGGACCGTTGAGGTTCTTGAAGGCTACACTCACTCCTAACACTCTCCCTGCCTATGCAGCACTTCTGTCCCTAATGCCAGGTGCAACGGTCTGCAGAGGCGATTTTGAGAAAAAAAAAAATCCCACTGCTAACAGCAGCCAACACACAGCTATCAGTGGCCCTAATAAGGACCTTTGGGGGGTCTTGAAGCCTACACTAACTACCAATTCTTTCCCTACAGCAGCTCCGGTATAAACAGCACTGTCCCTCATCTAACTCACACCGCATCTGAGGCGAGCCGCGGGAGGGGCCGACTTTTATATTAGGCGAACACCTGATCTCGCCAGCCACTCACAGCAGGGGGGTGGTATAGGGCTTAAACGTTGCAGGGGGAAGTTGTAATGCCTTCCCTGTCTTTCAATTGGCCAGAAAAGCGCGCTAACGTCTCAGGGAAGGAAGTGAAAGTAACCAGAACACCGCATGGTGTTCGTTACGAATAACGAACATCCCGAACACCCTAATATTCGCACGAATATCAAGCTCGGACGAACGCGTTCGCTCATCTCTAGTGGTGTTACATAGGCTACTCGTCTCTTCATGCAGAAGCTGTGTGTTATTTAGCTCTTGACGGAAGTATAGTCTCTTGTGTCAACCTCTGAATGGCAGACATGCAGTCCGTATTCTTTCATACCTATGTTCTAACCAACTTTCAATGAACAGAAAAAGGAACAAATACTTTCTCATGTGGGGCACCACAAGGCACATTTTATTTACGCCAAGGGGATACAGAACTAAAATTAAAACTGAAGTCCCTTCATTTTTAGGATCAAAGACATACAGAGCTTTCTATGCCAGATTCCATAAATCTGACAAAACAATTGTGGCATGTTCTATTGGACCACATATGTACAGAAATATTCTCAGCAGTGCTTCTACAGGAGAATCTCTCTATACACTTGGAGTCTGACAAAGCCTATACGGCATAGCACAATATGCGTATGGCTCTGTACTAAGGAGTTATATGTCACCTTGAGCATCATGTAATAATAGTATTTTGTATTATTTTATTAATGATTATTACATTCAGTGTGACTAATATAAATTTTAAAGGGTTTCTCCGAGTTGTCAGATTTCTCTAAACACATTCCCTATGCACTAACATAATAATCCAGCATATACTCATCTCTCCCAGCTCCTGCTGTGTCCCGTGGTACAGTTTATGTTAGAAAATGTTTTTCAGGAAACTGACACTCTGGCATCCCCCTGAACAGAGAGGTAATAGTTCCATTAACTTAGGGCTCATTGATATGACATATCAGTAAAACGCTGCAGGAGTCCTACCGCATTTTACTGGTCTGTGTGAGCAAGCAGAGAACACATATGGCAGCAAGTTTACTGTGCATTACCGCATATTTCATGCACATGGTCATGCTCAGTATGACTGTCTGTTTTTTTCAAATTCCCTGCTCTGCTTCATATTGAGGTTGCGTATGAATCGCCGCTCATACACAATGTATTGCATAAGTACAGTGTTTGCATACAAGCCCATACAAAAGTATAGGGCTCATGCTGCATTGTACACAGAGAAATAGAGCATACTGCAATCTATTTCTCGTATCCACACGCAGTGCTTACACGCTAATGAGAATGGATCAATGAAAGTCTATTTACTTACATTGACTACATTCATCGCAGCCGTAATATGTGTCCGAAATCACAATCATGTGAATGAGCCCTTACTTTCTATGTATACATTTAGCCAACATGGTGACAATACCGTAGTATAGACAAATAACTCTATTCAGCACCGTACAACACTATTTAATGCCTCAACAATCATCAAAAACTACGTTACATCATCATCCACATCATAGCATTAAATTGTCTTAGGCGCATTCACACAGGTGTATGAGTATTTTAGTCCATCAATATGCAGCATGTTCACGAGCCGAAATACACCATTGCTTTGCGTTTTTCTGCCTATCGGCAGTTTTTTTGTGCGTACATATGCATCATATCATGTCAAGGAAAAGAGCTGGTGAAAACGAAACCACTGAAACCCATTGGATTTCAATGGCTTCATTCAGATGAACAAATTTTTTTCTGTTTAAAATATACGCACGTGAAAAAATAGGACATACGTGATCATTTTCAGCCGTATATTTTATACGGCGCGTGAACAAATAGGTCTTGCTCCATCTTTCAACATGATATGCAGCAAGCTCGCATAGACTTCTACAGCAGATACAAAGAAGGGAGGGGGAGCGAGTTACCCTACGTACAACTCTGGGAAAAAGAGATAGGTTGCCCTAATTAGGCATTTTAATGCCATTAGGAGTATTTCAGCAGATCATTGCTTGCCATCGCTTCTGCCTATATTTTAATATTCACGCAGCAGCACCCATGTGAATAGCTTTAAATACGCTAATTAAGATGGGACTCGATACGGTCCTATGAAGGAGGCCCGAGATAGGACATGCTGTGCTTTTTTGACACAACCAAAATCAGAAGAAAAATACACAGCTGTGAATGAACCCATTGAAATGATTGGGCTCTATTCACTGCATATTACACACGTAAAACGCTGAGTATTTATGCTTGTTTGAATGAGCCCTTAAAAGCATTGTCAAACAGGGCTAAAATTTCAACAGGTTATAAAATACAACCACAGTATATGGTGATGTGCGAATAATGATGTCATACAGTGCATAGCAATTTCTGTGTACTATGCCCCACTTTCAGGCGCAACCACGCTCCATGCCAGTGAGCGTACGTGCTCCTATGGCAGTCTGAATAAGCTCTAAGGGTAGAGCTACACAGTGACCTTTGCTGCAATATACAGAGGTGTCAAACTGGAAGCACCCTTCACAGGGTGAGACTCACACAGCATGTCACAGGAAAAATAAGAGTGGATTACAAGGAGCATTGCTTACAAAAAATGGGCATGGTTAGCCTGCAACAGGTGTAATATAGTAAAAAAATCTGTAAGATACAGTAGTAGTATTTAAAACAGTAACTTGAATGTATATACCCTACTTACAATATACACCCACGCAGATAATAATATACATCAGCGACAGCATAAAACAACTTTTATAACCGGATTAGATACATTGGCTCAGTTTTAGCATTCCTCTAAATAATGCAGATGTCAGTTTTATACAGTGATAGGAATTACAGTACAGTTACCTCCAGTGATCACAGTTAATGTCTTGTCTGAGTTAAGGTGCATTTAGACACAAGGATGATGGCTCAAAAGATGGCGATCATTTTGCATAATCTACTAATTGGTACTAATGCCTATTAGAACCAATTAGTATCGTGTGAGCCGCCGGAAGCTGAATTTATTCAGAGGACCACTGAATGTTCTCTGAATGGATTCTCTTTGATCTGCTGGCAGGGCTGACAACTGAGAACAGATGAGACAATGCAATCAGCTGTTATCAGCGGCCCTGTGGCAGAGCACAAGGTGCTGTCGGTCTTATCAGCTGTTCTGCTGAATGATGGGTTTCAAGCCGAACTGAAGTCCATCATTCGTCAGAAAACTGAAAGATGGGCACATTTACACGCAATGATTATTGCACAAAAGATGGCTTTTGAGCAAGAGTCGTTGCGTCTAAATGGGCCTTTAGTGCATTTTCCCTTTTTTTCTTTATTCAGGCCCAGATGACCATGAAGATTCTTTCCAGTTATTACTGGCCTTTGCACACAATCCTGCTGCTAGCTCTGCCCCTTTCAGTAATCCCTACACTGTAATGATGCCCCCATTTGTGCCCCATAAAATAAAACTATGCTCACATAGTAGTAATTTTCTTACTGTGATCACCACAAAATTATAATGCATTCTCAGTGTCCTACAGTTATAGTACCCTAAAAATCCCATATTGCACCTCCTACAAGATGATATTACCACCCACAACGTAGTAATAACCCCTTAGTGCCCCACAGTTATAGTGCCCCTTTGTGCCCCTCACAAAGTAACACTGTCCGCTTTGTGAGCTTCCACAAAGTAATAGTGCCCCCCTCTGTGTCTCCACTAATAATGGCTTCTTTGTGGCCCCACAAACAGTGCCCCACCTATGACCTCACTAATAATGACTCCTCTGTGGCCCCCACTATTAATATTGGGCAGTCTTTGGCCCCCACTAGTAGTATCCCAGGATGTGATTCATTTGGACCTTGAGACTTGAATTAATTTAAAGGGGTTGTCCCGCGCCGAAACGGGTTTTTTTTTTTTTAAGCCCCCCCCCCCGTTCGGCGCGAGACAACCCCGATGCAGGGGTTAAAAAAACAAACCGCTCAGCGCTTACCTGCATCCCGGCGGTCCGGCGTCTTCATACTTACCTGTTGAAGATGGCCGCCGGGGTCTGCTCCCTCCGTGGACCGCAGCTCTTCTGTGCGGTCCATTGCCGATTCCAGCCTCCTGATTGGCTGGAATCGTCACGTGACGGGGCGGAGCTACACGGAGCCGGCATTCTGCACGAGCGGCTCCATTGAAGAGAGCAGAAGACCCGGACTGCGCAAGCGCGGCTAATTTGGCCATCGGAGAGCGAAAATTAGTCGGCACCATGGGAACGAGGACGCTAGCAACGGAGCAGGTAAGTAAAAAACTTTTTATAACTTCTGTATGGCTCATAATTAATGCACGATGTACATTACAAAGTGCATTATTATGGCCATACAGAAGTGTATAGACCCACTTGCTGCCGCGGGACAACCCCTTTAAGTTAGCTATGTGTTCCCTCACCGTGTCTCTGCTTGTAGATAGCCTGCATTCTTTTAATCACCCAATATCACACGGAAGATAAACTGATGTTCCATCCACTTTCTGAGGGAAAACACATACAAAATAGAATAGAATTTAAAACTTCGGCCTTCTCAACATGATTCACTATTTTTATCTTGTAAGCATCCAATAGCATCTTTGACTTTTCTTTTGCTTTTGACATACCCCCAAAATTTTCATTGCTTTTGGCCTCTGTTGCAAGCCTCAATTCATTATTAGCTTTAGCTTTTCTGACACTTGCCCTACAGTTTCTGCAGACTGCATTATATTCTTCTTTAAATATTACCCCCTCTTTACATTTGAAAAACATATTTTTCTTCATTTTTAATATGTGTACAAGTGTGGTGTTCATCCATCCTGGTCTCCTTAAATGCTTCCTAATCTTCCTTATTTTAGGGATTGTTAATAAGTTGTGCTTTGAGAATCTCCTTTTGCAATATTTCCCAACCTTCTTGGACATTTCTGTCCTTAAGAACATTCACCAATTGGATTCTTCCTACTCTCCTTCTGAGTTCGTTGAAATCTGCCTTTCTGAAATCCAACTTTGAGGTCTGAGTTTTCTCAGATCTTCCTCCCCTTTTTAACCAAAATTCAAGGATAGTCCTAGCCACCCTTACCTCCTCGACCATTCCCTCCCTGTTGGTAAGAATTAGGTCCAAGATAGCAGATCCCCTTGTTTTCTCTTCTACTTTTTGGAAGATAAAGTTGTCAGCAAGAGCGGATAAGAATTTGTGGGATCCATTACTTTTATCTGTCAGAGATTCTGAACAAATGTCTGGATAGTTAAAATCTCCCATGATCACTATGTCATGCTTTTTTGAGAGCTTGGCCATCTGATGTAGAAAAAGTTCATTAATATCTTCTGCTTGTCTAGGTGCTTACAGTAAATGCCTACAATAGTGTCCTGTCGCCAAGACCTGTCGCTTTGTTATGCAGGTCAAAGGTTAATGCACCATGTGCAGAAACTGCTGGTGCTGTCTTTCTTTGCTGCATGGATGCATGCTGGATTAGTCATGCCTGGAGTAGGGTAGCGGTGTGGTTTTCTATTAACTGTCAGTTTTCAGGTGCACAATGGCTTTATATTCTCACCCCTCTTTGTGCTCAGTGCTGCTTATTCCGTTCCATAGTGGAGTTCTTGGAGTTTGGAGCGCTTCTGTTCTGGTTGTATTACTACTTGCAGAAGAGAGCAATCTTGCACAGCCCAGTTGCAGGATAAAACACTGACTGGAGTGGAGGAAGGAAGTTTACAAGCCTCTCGATACAAGTGAAGTGTAGAGGAGTACAGTTTGGGATCTTACTACAGAACAGTGAGTGTTACGAGCCTTTGTTATACTGAAGTCAGGGAAAGTACAGTCTCACCCAAGTCTCCAATACACACACAGAGTGCCTTGCAATCTAGCGAAAGCAAACCCTCAGATAACTTAGACTGATAGGAATCCTGTTTTAAGTAATCTTAAATACAGTACAGAGAGAGAGAGCATTGCAGAGAATTCTTAATGTTCTTGAAGGTACTGAACTCAATGTTATTGTTCTTTATGAAAACTGAAACCTGCATTGCTGTGAACTGTGCAATTGTTCTCAAGAGAAAACGACTGTTAGTAAACTGTGTGCCTTCAGTTTACAACAAAGCTACTGTTGACTTGTCTCAATTATTTTCATTCCATCTACTGGAGTTAACAACCTAAAGGTACTGGCGTCACCAGTGACAAAACTACTAGACTTTGGTCCCTTTAAGTTTAAATCCTGTTTTCCACTGTGCACGACTCAGCAAGGCCCTTTAAAGCCGTTGTCAGGAGAGATCGCAAAGCCACCCATGACCACCATCTTTTTTTTGCCATGGTCTCCCCCACCTCTGGCTTGCCTCCGCTGGGACACCGCAATTGCATATTCTGTCTCTGATTGTGTCACATCAGTATTGCATTCACATGTAATGTCCACTGCATTCTAGTTTGATGTACTGCACCTCACAGCACGTGTGCCAAGTATACCAACGCATTATAAGCAGCCAAAGTATACAACACAACTTGACCACGCAGTCTTTCATTCACTGTTATTTTCATGCTCCCTCTTTTGTATTCTATTCCTTTTTCTCTGTAGTGACCCGAAGGAACTTGTCACTACAAAAGCATTGTATATAGTTTCGGAAAAATGTATTTTTAGAATATAGTTATGTTCCCCTAAAGAGTATCAATAAAATATAGTTGGTAACTGGAAAGACAACAAGCCCAAAACCCCCAGTACCAGAGTGTACAGACAATGACTTTGCATTCTTATGCACCGGTATAACCCCTGAGGCCTATGCTCATGAGAGGACGCAGAGTCTATATATACAAGAGTTGGAGTCATACTGAAGTAGTGTGTTAGTAATAAGTACTTCGTGAGTAAGTAACCAAGCTGAAGGAGAGGTGTAGTTATTATTGAGAGATAGAAGAAGAAAGCTAGAAACAGGAAAGAAAAAGAAAGAATTAGGTTATTTTCTCCAAATCTGAGGAAAAAGGTACAAGATACGACACATTATACTAAGGGTAGAATTTGTACGCACTTCTGGATTTTGCATGTAAAGGAGAATTTGACTGTATTTGGACATTACCTTGTTTTGCCTTGCAATCTGCGAATAAATGTAAGTTCTACTGTTGCACCGTTCCCCTCCTCTCCTGGAGCTCTTTCCCACTAGGAACATCTGTACTAAGCTACACTACACCAATCTCCAGGAACAGGGACTGCTACCACCATCATCTCTGTTTGTAGCATGACTGGGTGGGAGTGCAATGGTGTCCAAGGAGGCGGCAGCATCAACGGTGTAGAAATTGTAGAAAAAGGTTTTATTGCTCCATAAAATGGCGACGTTTCGACTTAAAGGGGTTGTCCCGCGCCGAAACGGGTTTCTTTTTTTTCAACCCCCCCCCCCCCCCCCCCGTTCGGCGCGAGACAACCCCGATGCAGGGACGTAAAAAAAAAACCGCTCAGCGCTTACCTTAATCCCCGCGCTCCAGTGACTTCTATACTTACCGGTGAAGATGGCCGCCGGGATCCTCTTCCTCCGTGGACCGCAGCTCTTCTGTGCGGTCCATTGCCGATTCCAGCCTCCTGATTGGCTGGAATCGGCACGTGACGGGGCGGAGCTACACGGAGCCCCATTGAAGAAAGCAGAAGACCCGGACTGCGCAAGCGCGGCTAATTTGGCCATCGGAGGCCGAAAATTAGTCGGCACCATGGAGACGAGGACGCCAGCAACGGAGCAGGTAAGTATAAAACTTTTGATAACTTCTGTATGGCTCATAATTAATGCACAATGTACATTACAAAGTGCATTAATATGGCCATACAGAAGTGTATAGACCCACTTGCTGCCACGGGACAACCCCTTTAATCTAAGTCTTTTTCAAGCCTGGGTGGGAGTGCAAAGACATGAAGATGATGTCCACTGCAGTGATCATAATTTATAGCACATTAAAAATTTGATTGTTTGCCATCAGTAATGTGTTTTCCTTGCACAAGCTTCAAAAATAAGATCCAATGGGGATCAGAAGTGAAAATAACCAAGGAGAATTCAATTTTTGTACAGAGCTATTATAGAGAAGTATCACCTGTAATTTGTTCCTCCTTTCTTTTCTGCATTCTAATGAGGCACAGGTAATAGCTGCCATTAGAACCCTCAGAGGGGTGTCACCTAGCTTTCTCAGACTTTACAACAGCAGCTCTACTTAGTTTATGTAATGAAATATTTTATATATTGCTCTATTGTGCTGTATAACCAAGCGGATTTGCCTTTTTGGAGTTAGGACAGATTGGAGGCAGAACAGGGAAGAGTAATGGTAAACTATTTCCATTTATCACTTTAGAAATATTAAGTGAAAACATCTTTATAAATTAGGGCATGGGCCCGCTTGTGCCTACATATATCGCTACTGCATCTCAGTGATTTCAGTGGGCTTAAAAATTCTTTTTTGTGTCTCAGTTCAGTCGCTGTTGTCAGATCAGAAGTGTGGCTCTCCCCCCCCCCCCCCCCCCCATTTTATTGTTAACATAATTCCCAAGTGTCCAGAATTCTGAAGAAAAGTCCTGGATTTTGTTCACTGTCCCAGGATGTCTGCCCCATGTCTGGCTAAAGTGGATATAAAAAGTCTACACACCCCTGTTAAAATGCTGTGTTTTTGTCATGTTAAAAAGCCTGACAAAGATGAATCATTTTAGGCCTCCTTCCCACGAACGGATTTACGCCGCGTAAATTCGCGGCAAAAATCCGCTGCGTTGCCCGCAGCTATTAGGTTCTATTGAACCTAATAGCTCAATGCTCACGATGCGGAATTCCACCGCGGAATTTCGCACCGTGAAATCTCCTGTCCTCACCCGCGGCATGCTCTATTTGCCGCGGGTGTACGCGCTGACTGCTTCCATTGCAGTCAATGGAAGCTGTCCGTTCACGCTATCTCCCGCTGTAACACAGCGGAAGATAGCGTGAAAAAACGCTTTCCCGCCTACCGCCGCCGCATCATATGACGCGGCCGGCGCGTCACGTGACACGGCCGGCCGCGTCATGTGACGCGGTGGGCGTGTCACATGACGCGACGGCGGTGGGCGGGGAAGCGTCTTCACGCTATCTTCCGCTGGTAAGTATGGGGTCTCTGGGGGGCGCCGTGATGGGCTTCACTGCGGAATATTCCGCTGCGGAGCCCGTCACGCTCGTGTGAAGCCGGCCTTAGATTTAGATCCACCTTCAGTGTGACCCATTATCTGTACAATTCCATTGAAAAACAAACTGAAATCTTTTAGGGTGAAAATAAATAAATAATGTGTTGCATAAATATGCATACCCTAAAACTAATACTGTATTGATGTATTCTTTGGCTTTATGTCGGCATTCAGTCTTTTTGGATAGGAGTCTATCTACATGGTACATCTTGACTTGGAAATCTTTGCACACTCTTCCTTACAGAAGCACTCCAAATCTATCAGATTTCAAGGGCATCTCGTGTGTACTGCCCTCTTCAGGTCAACCCACAGATTTTCAATGGGATTCCAGTCTGGGCTCTAGCTGGGCGATTCCAAAACTTTGGTCTTCTGGTGGTACGCTTTGAGTTGTTGTGCTGAAAAGTGAAATTTTTATTCATCTCCAACTTTTTAACAGAGGCTGAAGGTTTTGTGCCAAAATGAACTGATATTTGGAACTGTTAATTCTCTCCACCTTAACTTAAGCCCTAGTTCCAGTAGCACAAAAACAACCCCAAAGCATAATGCTGCCTCCACCATGCTTCATTGTGCGTATGGTGTTCTTTTAGTGATCAACAGTGTTGATTTTGTGCCAAACACACCTTTTGGATTTATGGGCAAAAAGTTCAACCTTGGTCTCATCAGACCATCAGACCATAACACGTTCTTCCACATACTATTGGCAGACTTGATGTTGGTTTTAGCAAATCATAGCTGGGCCTGCAACTCCCTTAATGTTGCTGTAGGGCTCTTGGAAGACTTCCGGACCAATTTTCATCTGGCCTTTTCATCAATTTTTGAGGGATGGCTAGTTCTTTGTAATGTCACTGTTGTGTCAAATTTTATCCACTTGTTGATGACCATCTTCACTGTGTTCCATGGTATATGTAATGTCTTGTTAATTCTCTGGTCCACTTCTTTTGACTGATACCTTTCATCAATCAGATCCCTTTGATGTGCTGTAAGCTCTTTATGGACCATGGCATTTGCTGAAAAATGAAACAAAAAAATGTCAGGAAAATCCTACTAGACCAGCTGAACTTTATGAGTGTGAAATCAGAATCACCTTAAATAATGGCAGATGTGTACTGACTATTATTTATCGTGAGTTTAAATGGCATTGGCTAATTCTGAACACAACCACAGTTTTATTTTTCCACCCTAAATGATTTCAGTTTGTTTTTCAATGGAATGGTATAGATAATGGATATTAAAGACTTAAATTAATCTGAAATGATTCATCTTTGGCAGATGTTTTTGACATGACAAAAACATGGGATTTTAACAGATGTGTGTAGACTTTTTTTATCCACTGTATGTATGCTGAAAGTCCCAGCTTGAGATTGCATGGGGGCAGGAGAAATCTTCCCCCCTAGCATCCAGGGCAAGTCAGGTCCAGAGTGAGGAAGCTGTGCTCAGGCCAATACAGCTTTGTCCACACCGGTGACTATAGAGCAAAGAGAAGTCATGCTGGATGGTATGTGAAAAAAATGTCAGAAGGAAAAGAGGAGGTGGGGTCCAGTGGAGCTGAGAAGTGTAACAAGAGACAAAGTAGTGATAAGAGAAAGAGATGGAGTGCAGAAGTGGATTGGGTGCAGCAGGGAATCAGAGGAACTCGAGGAATGGTAGAATTCTTCACAGCTAAGCACCAGCCCTGTTAAACTCCCTTGCAATCTCCAGTGGAGATTAGGGGGGCTTCCATAGCAGACCTGCAATATAATTCACACTGTGCCCCAAGAAATATAAAACACTATGCCCCTAGAAATAAATACTAATCTACCATGTGCCCTCAGTAATACTTTATAATACAATGTGCCCTCAGGAATAAATAATAACTTACCATGTGCGCGCATAAATATTATATACTGTGCCTCGATATAAAGTGGAAAAATACTTCTACAGCAACATCTATTGGATGGCAGCATTCCTTCAATTCAAAGTGACCTTATAAAAAAAGGTCAACAATGATTGGGATTTTTAAACCATGCATATACAGACTGTTTCGGGGTGTTTTCCCCTCATCATTATGCAGTAGGTCTCTGGCTCAGTCTGTGAGTGGCCTATAACGTGGGTCAGAAGGGCCTCCCCCCGATATACACTACCGTTCAAAAGTTTGGGGTCACCCAAACAATTTTGTGTTTTCCATGAAAAGTCACACTTATTCACCACCATGCGTTGTGAAATGAATAGAAAATAGAGTCAAGACATTGACAAGGTTAGAAATAATGATTTGTATTTGAAATAACATTGTTTTTACATCAAACTTTGCTTTCGTCAAAGAATCCTCCTTTTGCAGCAATTACAGCATTGCACACCTTTGACATTCTAGCTGTTAATTTGTTGAGGTAAGCTTGAGAAATTGCACCCCACGCTTCTAGAAGCATCTCCCACAAGTTGGATTGGTTGGATGGGCACTTCTGGCGTACCATACGGTCAAGCTGCTCCCACAACAGCTCAATGGGGTTCAGATCTGGTGACTGCGCTGGCCACTCCATTACCAATAGAATACCAGCTGCCTGCTTCTGCTGTAAATAGTTCTTGCACAATTTGGAGGTGTGTTTAGGGTCATTGTCCTGTTGTAGGATGAAATTGGTTCCAATCAAGCGCTGTCCACTGGGTATGGCATGGCGTTGCAAAATGGAGTGATAGCCTTCCTTATTCAGAATCCCTTTTACCCTGTACAAATCTCCCACCTTACCAGCACCAAAGCAACCCCAGACCATCACATTACCTCCACCATGCTTAACAGATGGCGTCAGGCATTCTTCCAGCATCTTTTCATTTGTTCTGCGTCTCACAAACGTTCTTCTTTGTGATCCAAACACCTCAAACTTGGATTCATCCGTCCACAACACTTTTTTCCAGTCTTCCTCTGTCCAATGTCTGTGTTCTTTTGCCCATCTTAATCTTTTTCTTTTATTGGCCAGTCTCAGATATGGCTTTTTCTTTGCCACTCTGCCCTGAAGCCCAAAATCCCGCAGCCACCTCTTCACTGTAGATGTTGACACTGGTGTTTTGCGGGTACTATTTAGTGAAGATGCCAGTTGGGTACCTGTGAGGCGTCTGTTTCTCAAACTAGAGACTCTAATTTGCTTATCTTCTTGCTTAGTTGTGCAACGCGGCCTCCCACTTCTTTTTCTACTCTGGTTAGAGCCTGTTTGTGCTGTCCTCTGAAGGGAGTAGTACACACCGTTGTAGGAAATCTTCAATTTCTTAGCAATTTCTCGCATGGAATAGCCTTCATTTCTAAGAACAAGAATAGACTGTCGAGTTTCAGATGAAAGTTCTCTTTTTCTGGCCATTTTGAGCGTTTAATTGACCCCACAAATGTGATGCTCCAGAAACTCAATCTGCTCACAGGAAGGTCAGTTTTGTAGCTTCTGTAACGAGCTAGACTGTTTTCAGATGTGTGAACATGATTGCACAAGGGTTTTCTAATCATCAATTAGCCTTCTGAGCCAATGAGCAAACACATTGTACCATTAGAACACTGGAGTGATAGTTGCTGGAAATGGGCCTCTATACACCTTTGTAGATATTGCACAAAAAAACAGACATTTGCAGCTAGAATAGTCATTTACCACATTAGCAATGTATAGAGTGCATTTGTTTAAAGTTAGGGCTAGTTTAAAGTTATCTTCATTGAAAAGTACAGTGCTTTTCCTTCAAAAATAAGGACATTTCAATGTGACCCCAAACTTTTGAACGGTAGTGTATATAGTAGAATACTCAATATGACCCAAGAAATAAAAATCCACAGTGTGTCCCAAGAAATAAATTATACTACACACTGTGCTTGCAGAAATACACTGTGTCACCAAAAATAAATTATTATATTTTCTTCTCGATTTGGGCCTAGACTGCCATGAAGACTTCTTCCAGCTACAACTTGTCTCTATACACACTCCCCATTCCACTGCTACCTCCATTGCCCCCACACAGTAACAGTTCCTTTACTGTGCCCTGCACAAACTAATAATAATTAGAGATGAGCGAGCACCAAAATGCTCGGGTGCTCGTTACTCGAGTCGAACTTTCAGTGATGCTCGAGAGTTCGTTTCGAGTAACGAACCTCATTGAAGTCAATGGGCGACTCGAGCATTTTTGTATATGACTAGTGCTCCGCTAAGGTTTTCATTTGTGAAAATTTTAGCAAATCACCAGTCATGTAAAAAACACAGAAATGGATAGGGCAGGCGAGGAGCAACATGCAGGGCTGCATTTCGGGCTCCGAGGTCTCACTATTAAGCCACAATAGTGGCAAGAGTGAGACACCCCCCCCCCCACAATGTCAGCATAACGATCGTTCTCCTCTGCCACAGCTGTAACAGCTGTGGCAGAGAAGAACGATGTTAGCCCATTGAATTCAATGGAGCCGGCAATACAGCTGGCTCCATTAAAAACAATGGGCTGCCGGTGAGCGCGGGATGAATTTTCGGGAAGGGCTTAAAAATATAAGCCCTTACCTGAAAAAGAAAGATTTTAGTGTAAAAAAGAATACAAATGCAGGCATTCTCTTCAATGGAGCCGGTGCTGCTGCCGGCGACTCCATTGAAGACAATGGTCCGCTGGCACACCTGAATTCTTTTTCAGGGAAGGGCTTTACATATAAGCCATTCCCTGGAAATGAATTAGAAGTGATTTAAAAAACAAAAAAATAGATACTCACCTCCCTTCAGCTGCCGGGGCACAGCTGTGTCTTCTCCTGCTGTCCCCTGCACTGTGGTGCTGAACTGCTGTCATTCAGCTGAGAGCTGCGCTGAGCCAATCAGAGGCAACACTCACTCACCCATTCATGAATTCATGAATGGGTGTGAGTGAGATCTGCCTCTGATTGGCTCAGCGCTGAGCCAATCAGGGGCATATCTGACTCACACCCCCTTCACACCCACTGCAGGCCGGCCGCGCTGAACTCCGTCTGCCGGGACAAGGTGAGTATATATATTTTTTTTATTTTTACACATTTCTGGATAAATTGCAGGGAAGGGCTTATATATTTAAGCCCTTCCCGACAATTCATCCCGCGATCGCCGGCAGCCCATTGCTTTCAATGGAGCCGGCTGTATTGCCGGCTCCATTGAATTCAATGGGCTAACATCGTTCTGCCGGGAGAAGGTGAGTATAGATTTTTTTTATTTTTACACATTTCTGGCTGTATTGCTGGCTCCATTGAATTCAATGGTCAGTGCTCGTTAATCGAGATGAGTACCACGTGGTGCTTGTCTCGAGTAACGAGCATCTCGAGCACCCTAATACTCAAACGAGCATCAAGCTCGGACGAGTATGCTCGCTCATCTCTAATAATAATCCCTTTGTGACCCCACACTAATTAGGTCCCTCTTGTGGCCTACATAGCACGTAGATCTCCCATGTGTCCTCCACAGTAATAAGATTCTCTGTTGTGGCTCCAATGCAGTAAAATAAAAAACAAGAAAAAAGAAAAATCACAATACTCACCTCTTTTGCTTTCACATCTGGGCTGCTCTTGTCACATGCTCTCCTCAAGACAGCGGGTCACATGATCTGATTATGTGACCGCTGTTGCCAATCTGCAGCAGTCACATACTGAGATCATCAGTTCCAGAAAGGGCTTGAAAGATCAGAGGTCAGTGACTGAAGCAGCTGGTATGAGTAAAAAAAAGAACTGAGTATTATTTTTTTTATGACAATTGGCAGGGGGTTAGATGCAAAACCAGATGGTCAGGAGAGGAGGCTGTAAACCTTGGAAATCCGAATGACTTGACAGGTCTGTAACAAGCATTGTATAACGGGTGACAAGAGGCTGGTATTAGTGTATCTTGACGCCACCAGGAATTCCTGGTGGAGTTAAGATTGACAGGGGGTCACACTCCCTGTACCTGATTGGCTGAACAGGGTATTCACCGTCAGGTCCTGCAAGGCCAGTAAACATATATTGAGAAGCCATGGAGCTGGCGCCGCTGCAGCCGCACACCCCCAGGACCAAGTGGCTCCCCTGCTCCCCCAATCGCACACACTGCAGGAGGACAGCAGCCGAGTGACTGGCAAAGGAAGCGCGGCTTCCTGAAGCAGGAAGGCTACACTGTCGGGACCGTCACATGGGCTGTCGCTTCAAGGCCTCGGCACTTTCAGAGCACGAGTTTCTCCGGCGGAGGCACATGCCAAGCAAGTATGAGCGGGGGACCAACCGTGTCGGAGCAGAGAGCCGCCGTCCAGGATGCATCATACAGCCGCTGGCCGGAACGGAGGGGTCATCCTTCAGCCGGCCGCCACGCATGTGACAGACGCACCGCGGGATCCTCCACACCTACGCCGCAAGGGAGCTCAGGTGAGACTCACAGCTGCATCGTCTGCTTTGCTTGTTGCCTAGCCTGCAGCTTTACAATGACGGCTTTTGTTCTTCTTAGCCTTACATTATAAACTGCTCATACTGCCATGTTAGTAAACCGAAGACTGCAGGGCAGGCAAAAAGCAAAGCACACCATGCTAAAACCTTCAAGCCTTGATTCAATGGGGAGCTGGGGGTGTCAGAGCGGCGTTCCTCCTGTCACACTCCTAGCTTCCAGTGGTGTCAAGATACACTAATACCCAAGAGGCTTTTCTGCGGAGGGGACAAAAATTCAGTTTGTCCTCTGGTACTGTATCTAAATACTCTGGCAAAGGCAAAGTAACTTGCTGGTGTCTCCTGGCATCCAGTATCTGGGACACATGCCCCACCTGCCCACCTAGCTACATCCCTGGTCACATGACAGTCCACTCAGCTGTCAACATGCAGAGGAATTTGCTGCATTATGTATTCTAAGAGGGCTAAACATTGATTTATTCACTAATGCATATTGCAGAGCTGTAATTATGTTGAAAGATTTGCAGATCAAATTTGGGAGGATCACAATGTAAATTATGAGAAAAAACTCACATCATACAGAATACTTTATCATTCTACAACAATGTGTGCTAAAATATACACAAACAGCATTCTGATGACAAATGCTCTTTAAAACATTCATTAAAGGAAGCCAGAATCTTTACATACTGGTACGTTATGCACCTCATATATTTGTATAAGTATTGCATTGTGTTTAATAAACAAGTTTCAATAATTAAATGGTAACTTTTCAATAAACTTTGCATAAATCAGCAGTGAAGGTGAATTTAAGAGTTTGTAATATATCTTATCAGAAAAAAAATGTGTTTTTTCTCCACATATTAGCCGAGTTTCCTCTGCTCCCCACCAACACCAGAACTGTTCAATCACTCTGAAAAAGTGCTGAAATTTGTCATATGTAGAGATGAGCGAGCATACTCGTCCGAGCTTGATACTCGTTCGAGTATTAGGGTGCTCGAGATGCTCGTTACTCGAGACGAGCACCATGCGGTACTCGTCTCGATTAAACGAGCACTGACCATTGAATTCAATGGAGCCGGCAATACAGCCGGCTCCATTGAAAGCAATGGGCTGCCGGCAAGCGCGGGATGAATTTTCGGAAAGGGCTTAAAAATATAAGCCCTTACCTGAAAATCATCCTAAAATGTGTAAAAAAAAAAATAGAAACGGGCCGGAGCTGTCCAGCGCATTGAATTGTATTGCCGGCTCCATTGAAAGCAATGCGCTGCGGGCGATCTCACGATGAATTTTCGGGAAGGGCTTAAATATATAAGCCCTTCCCTGCAATTCATCCAGAATTGTGTAAAAAAAAATATATATATATATATACTCACCTGGTCCCGGCAGACGGAGTTCAGCCGCGGCCGGCTTCAGTTCTCCTGAACTGCTCTCTGTAGTATTCAGCAGCCGGGGATTCAAAATCCCCGCCTGCTGAATGAACTGCCTCTGATTGGTCACAGCCTGACCAATCAGAGGCAGCTCTCACTCACACCCATTCATGAATTCATGAATGGGTGAGTGAGTGCTGCCTCTGATTGGCTCAGCGCTGAGTCAATCAGGGGCAGCTCTCAGCTGTCATTCATGAATTCATGAATGGGTGTGAGTGAGAGCTGCCTCTGATTGGTCAGGCTGTGACCAATCAGAGGCAGTTCATTCAGCAGGCGGGGATTTTAAAATCCCCGGCTGCTGAATACTACAGAGAGCAGTTCAGGAGAACTGAAGCCAGCTGCGGCTGAACTCTGTCTGCCGGGACAAGGTGAGTATATATATTTTTTTTATTTTTACACAATTCTGGATGAATTGCAGGGAAGGGCTTATATATTTAAGCCCTTCCCGAAAATTCATCGTGAGATCGCCCGCAGCGCATTGCTTTCAATGGAGCCAGCTGTATTGCCGGCTCCATTGAATTCAATGCAGTGGACAGCTCCGGCCCGTTTCTATTTTTTTTTTTACACATTTTAGGATGATTTTCAGGTAAGTGCTTATATTTTTAAGCCCTTCCCGAAAATTCATCCCGCGCTCACCGGCAGCCCATTGCTTTCAATGGAGCCAGCTGTATTGCCGGCTCCATTGAATTCAATGGGCTAACATCGTTCTTCTCTGCCACAGCTGTTACAGCTGTGGCAGAGGAGAACGATCTTTATGCTGACAGTGCAGGGGGGGGGTCTCACTCTTGCCACTATTGTGGCTTAATAGTGAGACCTCGGAGCCCGAAATGCAGCCCTGCATGTTGCTCCTCGCCTGCCCTACCCATTTCTGTGTTTTTTACATGACTTTGGTGATTTGCTAAGATTTTCACAAATGAAAACCTTAGCGGAGCACCAGTCATATACAAAAATGCTCGAGTCGCCCATTGACTTCAATGGGGTTCGTTACTCGAAACGAACTCTCGAGCATCACTGAAAGTTCGACTCGAGTAACGAGCACTCGAGCATTTTGGTGCTCGCTCATCTCTAGTCATATGTCATTTGTTCAGTGACAGATAAAATTAAAGGCTACCCATAGAAGCCTATGAAGTGGAAATGTAGGAGGAGCCAAGTGAGATGAAGATTTAGTGGCCCAGTACATCTATTTTTGGCCCCCTCTATAATGTCATACATGTCATGTCTTTTATAGATGCGCTGTGCAAATTGTCCAGTCATTTTGTTATGTGTATTGGACAGCTACAGCAAGTGAGAGATTAAGTGTTGCATAAGCCTGGGAGATGCTTGCAATGTATCATTTATGTCCTGTCATGTGGTATGATTAAGAATATAAACATGAGTGTTTTGGTTGTTGTTGGGAGTTCTTGGCTCAATTCTTCTGGGTTCCAGAGAGAGTTCCAGCCACATGGGGGTACCTTCAACTCCCACATGGTGAAAAATGGAGGAGGGAGAGCAGTTCCTGACCATCTGTATACCAGTGACTGTGAGAGAGTGAGTCCCAAAAGAGAGAGAGCATGAGCGTGTTGGTGGTGATTCAAAGCCAAAATCCCCGTGCAGAGGTACTCCCCTACTATTGTTCCTATGTGGCCGTCCTGTACCTAGGATCACCGCGTAGATGTACTTAAATTCTACTGTTTCCTACACTGCCGTCCTGTGCCTCGGACCACCATGTAGAGGTACTATCCTATTGTTTAGCTTCCTGCACCTCAACTTTGCGTAAATTGTGCCTTCTACCCAGTGGTTACTCCAAGTAAAGTTTTGCCAGAACCCGACTATTCCTGGGGACCCGAGGTATGTGATACAAGTCTGCGGCTCATTTTTGTACCACCGAGGGTCTTTCCGGTGGGTAACAGAATGGTGGCATCACCCGTGACAATCCCTATGCCTTGTCGCAAGTTTATTGGGCATCCCTCACCTAGGGGTGCCTGGAAGAGGCCCAGCACTGCCCTGGCCAAGGCTACAAGCGTCCTTCCAGGAGGGAGCGTGGTAAGTGCTGCTGTGACAAGCAACGAACCTTCTCTCCCAGCTCCTCAACATATGCCCTGTGTCTGGGGTCACCCTACGAAATGCTGCAGCATACTTTCCACAAGTTCTCTGTACATCTGGGCAGGAATAGATTGTTGTGAAGATGGGTGTGGGTGGGGGTGCTGTACCCATCGCTCCAGTTCGTCCCAAAAGTGCTTGATTGGATGAATGAATAGTTATTACAAAACAAACAGCTTTTTATTTTACCCATGCCCTTCCCAGCATACCATTCGGCAAACTCAGTCTTTGCATATTTGCTGATTTTCTGCAGTATTCAAATACTTTTTTCCATATAGTGTATATATATATATATATATATATATATATATATATATATATATATATACACACACACACACATACTATTGCAGCTAGTTGTGTTTTACTGTCTCATAGCTTTTGGTATCACATTTACGCACCTTAGTATTTCTTCATGATGTCCTCTATGTTGCTGCTACTTCTCTGTATATGAGAGGCAGGGATTGAGGGACAGAATCTTCTCTTCTTTATCTGGGCAGTGAATTGGAGATATCATAGCACCTAGTCTCTACCTACAAGAAAACTGAAAATTAGAATTTTAAGCATGTGGAGGTCAAAATAGCTAAAAAATGCTGAATATAATTCATATAACAACCATAAATAGAGCTACTCCTTATGTTCACACATAGCATGTTATCTGAAAAGTCACCTGAAAATGTAGGTATGCTTTAGATATCACCTTATACATTTAAGGCTTCTTTCACACAAGCGCATATCATACGCATATCAAATGTTTGTGCGCCCGTTCATATGGCCTGGTGAGGCTGGCGCAAATGTGCCGACCTCACCAGGCCATCTCCCATTTCACCTCCCTCCCCATCGCAGGCTCACCTCTCTTCCTCCCCTCTCATTCTGTGCAATGGAAGGGGGCATGACATTGATGGCTATTGACAAGGGGCGGAGAGAGGGTGGGTGCTTAGCTCTGCCCATGTCCCACCCCTAGTCCATAGCCATCAAAGAGAGGAGGCAGGGTGGATCAACACTTAGCTCTGCCCCCTGCCATTGCAAAGAACGAGAGCAGAGGAAGAGAGGTGAGCCTGCACGGGGAAGGGGAGGAGAACAAAGGGAGGGAGTTTAGCAGCCATGCTGCTAGACTCCCTCCCACCTACAGGCGCTGCCATGGGCTCCCACATGCAGCGGGCCGACCTATTCCGGACCAAAACATATTTCCAGGACTAGGTTTTGACGTAAAAACGCCCGGTGCTATATCGGCCGGCTGGCCGCTTTTACTTCTTACAAATTTGCCCGTGTGATCTGAAGCCTTAAGAAGCAAAAAAAAAAAAGCTACATTGTCTTCATATGTACCCTGCTTACCCAAAAAGAAGACCTACTCTGAAAATAAGCCCTACCCGGATTTTTTTTGGGGGGGGGGTGAGGAGGCTTAAAATATAAGCCCCACCCTGAAAATAAGCCCTAGCTGCCTTACTAAAAGAAAAAAAAGCAATACATTACCTAGCAGGCTCGGTCCAAGATCCTTCTTGCAGTCCTCGGCTGCCCATAGCAGATCACTTCCTACTTACGGTCAGAAGAGACCATGGGAACTGGAAAAGGAGGGGGTATGTCTGTATCTTAAATCCTACTTAATGCCGAGGCTACAAGAAGATATAGGTGTAGGACATGAACATGTGGAATCTCTATGAGTGAAAATACAGGAAGGAAAGACTAATAAATCCTAATAGGAGTTTTCCATAGGCCACCAAAAATAACAGAATAAACTGAATACGCATTAATAAAGCAAATAGAAGAAGTGTCAAACCACAATGAAGTAATTATTATGGGAAATTTTAATTATTCGGAAGTAATATGGGAAGATTAAACCTGCGAATCTCACAAGGGCAATAAGTTTTCTCGTACAATTAAAGATAACTACCTTACCCAACTTGTGTGGGAGCCAACTAAAGGGAGGGCCATTCAGGACGTATTATTAGCCAACAGACCGGACAGAATCACGAGGGTGCAGGTGGAGGGATATTTGGGAAAGGGTGACCACAATATAAGTAATTTCCAGTTGTCATTCAATAGGAAGCCTTATCAGGGAGTGACAAAAAACTGAAGAAAAATTTTATCAGCTCAGAATTACTCAGGAAAATTAAATCGGAAAATGTCCTTAAAAATAACAGTACAGGCAACAAATGGGAGAAGTTTAAAAACATCCTGAATACTTCATGGGAGCAGTTCATACCCTTCAAAAAGAAAAGAACTATGAATTAACAGAAAACAATGTGGCTCAACGAGACTGTAAGGGGGGTCAATAAGTGAAAAAAAGAAAGTGTTTAAATCATTAAAACAAGAAGGCAGTGTAGAAACGCTAAAAACATACAGGGAAAAAAAACTAAATATGTAAGGGAAAGATAAAAACTGCCAAGATGGAAGTAGAGAGACTGATTGCCAAAGAGAGCAAAAATAACCCTAAACAGTTTTTTAATTACATAAATGGTAAAAGGATTTGCACTGAAAGCACTGTCCCTTTAACAAATAATGCAGGAGAAAGCATATAAGATGATGGGGAAAAGGCAAATCTATTAAATAGTTTTTTCTCAAGTATATTTGCAAAAGAGATGTCACACGAGAATAAAATAAACCCCTCACTAAATTTCTTATTCTACAACGTAGTAAATTCTAGGCTGGACCGGGGAAAGTCTATTGATCTCATATATCTAGATTTTTCTAAAGCATTTGACACTGTGCCATATAATAGGTTAACATATAAAATGAGACAGTTTGGTCTGGGCAAAAACGTGTGTATCTGGGTAAAAAACAGGCTCGGAGATAGAAAGCAGAAGGTGGTAATAAATGGTTTGTACTCTGATTGGGCCACTGTTGCTAGTGGGGTGCCACAGGGTTCAGTATTAGGCCCCATTCTGCTCAATATATTTTTCAATGACCTGATAGAGAACTGCACTGTAAAATATTGATACTTACAGATGATACAAAATTATACAAGATAGTTAATACAACAGAGGACAATGTATGGGTGCAAATGGACCTACATAAGTTGGGGCCTTGAGTAGAAAACTGTCAAACAAAGTTTAACATTGATAAATATAAGGTTATGCACATGGGCAGGAGAAATGGATGCCACCAATATACACTAAATAGGGTACTGCTAGGAAAAAGTGATATGGAAAAAGACCTGGGGGTACTAGTTGACTTAACTGGAGCAATCCATGCCAGTCAGCTGCTGCAAAAGCCAATAAAGTTTTGGAGTGCATTAAAATTTAATACTGCTTACCTGTCTCCTCCTCCTCTTGAGCGCTTCAGAGAGGAAGGAAGCAGAGAGCTGGAGATAGGGGAGCAGTATTAAAGATACAGAGGCTGCTGGGCTTTGCATCTTAATGTGGAGAACAGGACATTACTAGCGTGGGGCCACAAAGGGGCTCATTACCTTGAGGACCACAAATGGGGTTCATTATGGTATTGGTGCTGCCAAGAGGACTAATTAATACTTAGAAGAGGGAGTTACAGGGGGCTAATTACCTTGTGGAGTCTACAAAGGGTGGCAATTTCTATGTGGAAGCCCTGAGAGGGGGCATTGAAGGCAATAGTAGAATTGGGAGAGTATGCAGAGACAAATCATCACTGGAAGTAATCTGAATGATGGATTGACAAGAGAAGATGATTCTTAATTTCAGGGGGCACAGTGTATATTAATTCCTTTTTCATCCCTTTTTTTGAGATGAGAAACCTGTGGCTTGTTTCCTGACCACTTCTTGAAGTGTTCTGGAAACAGCTGTTTCCGTAACTCCCATTGCAGTAAATGGAAGCTTCGTTTACACCATCAGTGTGGTTTTATTTCTGCCTTTCAATGTATGTATGCTTATGCACAACTGGTCTACAAACAGGATACATGTTTTTGGATAAGAGATAGATAGATTTATGAATGTTTAGGCACTGAGTAATAGGGTTAAATATATTTCTGGATTGAAGCACAGTACTGTCCTCATACAAATATAGAGAAAAATTATTTTTTGGCAATGATAAAAAATGGCTATATGGAGTTTTCAGTTGCCAAACTAAAAGATTTTCCGGAGCCAGACGCAGACTGTTCTTTCCAATCTGCTCCTCTTTCAACAATAAAATTATGGCTTCGTTATTTTATGTCCAATTGGCGTGCTCCACCCCCACCACCACTCACTGTTTCTTCATCCTTACCTCTTTATGCTGAGATCCATTCTGGCCACCGTAACAGTTTAACCCAATCCTGCAAGCATCCTAAATTATCGCCACTAAAGTTCTAATTGCTTATGTTAGGTCCACATTTCATGTAACAAGAATGTTAACATTTTAACTCTTTGCTCGTTGTCTTCATTTTTGCACAAAGCTGCAAATCGCCTAAGGTCTTGAAAGATGTATAATACAAAACAGAGTCTATACGGTAAGCACAAAAAAGGACACTTTTGTAATACTACAAATTACCTTTACTAAATACATCCCTTTTCTTTGATTAACAAAGGGTTAATGACAATTCAGCTATTCTGTCCACCCTGCTGACTCACTAATTGCAGGCCTTTTAACGAGTCAGAAGCTCGTTAGCGGCCAGGAAACAGTGTGAGAGAAATTACCATTCACCTGAGTGCGTAATAATTATTAGGGCTAATGGTTTATCCCTGCCAAATACTGGTTAACCCCTTGAATGGAGAACTAGCGCTATACCCACTTGATCAATTCATTTCCTTTACTAGTACTTTTGTCATTTTGTATCAGCCACTTCTTGTTTCTTTCTACACATACCTGCTGTGTTGTCTCTTTATATACACGTACTGTTTTCATTATTTCTCTGTATGGTACCAATTCTTCCATACCAGAAGAAAAAAAAGAAAACTTTTGGAATTGTCAGCTTATAATGTAACTGATACCGACCATGACAGTAAGAATTAAAGCCTCAATGATGAAAACAATGCTCAGCTACATTGACATATGTATTACAACTATTACCCTGCTGCTTCCCCGTTCAATTAATTCATGTTGGAAATGAACATAGTGGGTTGAAAAAAAAAGTCCATTTGGTTCAACTCCAGTTCCAGAGGAAGGCAAGGTCACTAATATGCCATAACCTGGAAGAAATGTGTCCGTCATGAATTGTACTACATATTCCATCCCGTGTAAAAAGTCTCAGCAATCCCCGCAGGAGTACAAATGACAGCTGGTGCTGCTTTGATTGTTAAAAGTGAACATTGCAGTGGTTGGTGCTGGTGACTAACGGTGCAATCCCATGGGCAAACTCGGACCAATATCGCACTTGCACTCCTGCAATTTCAGCTGCAAGTACGATTCTTGAGTTTTGCCAGAAAATATATCACATCTCTTCAACATGTGATTTTACATACATGAAAAATCATGATTCCATGGTAAAAAATGTAAACATTGTATCACACTCCCATAAAAAAGTAATGCGTGTTTTTTAAGTAAAATCACCCAGAAATAGGATGTACACTGATTTTTTTCATCTCGAATTAATGGTCTGTAAAAAAAAGAAATCGCTCATGTGAATTAAATTATTCACATCCATTACATGCGCAAAAAAAAGCGACTATTAGAACCAGGGGTTTCCTATGGAAACATTCAGACAAAGGAATTTTAGCAAATTTGACAAGAAATTTTGGTGTGCAAAACAAAGGAGTTTCCATGGACTCCTATGTGAGCTGGAAAAAAGTGAGTTCGGCAGGAGATTAGCTAAACATTTTCACTTGGACTCCTGTTGGTGAGCTCATAAAGAGCTTCGTAATCCATGCAGGAGCTGGTAGAACTACAAGTGACAGCTGCTGTTGCTGCTATTATAGTTACCAGTAAACGATGCAGTGGCTGCTGCTAGTGACTAAAAGACTGTTGAGTAGGAGGAGCAGTAGGAGGGAGACACCCCTGTATTGGCCATTTCACCAACATCAGCAGAGTTGCAGTCGGTGGTGGCTGATGAGAGCCCAAGTACCAGCCAGGGGCCTCCATCAGACCAGCCAAAAACTAATTCTTAGGTTTTTATTTCAGCACTTCTTCTATGTTAAGCCATGCTGGGATAAGGTATTGACTGCCTAGATTAGCCTTCTGATGTACTTTTAAGCACTCAACCAGTCTGCATCCACCACTGATGGTGTATCACAGGGTACCAATTTCACGCTTGCTTTTGCTGCTGGGTGTTAGGGCTGCTCATGCTGTCCCTAGGAAAAAGGAACATGTGAATGCTGCTGCTAACCAATAGCTACCTTCAGCCAGTGATTAGCATCAGCGTTTTTGTATGACCTCTTGTTATATCATCAATGGTAGTCTCCAAGATGTGTAGTTTTGCGTTGTATGCAGCGACACCAGCAGTGGAACAGCTAACATGAAAATCAGAAATCAGCTGTTACCCCCTCCCCTGAAAAATGCTTTGCATGTTTACTGACCCAAACCTTGTTACAGCATTGTAAAGAAGACAATGCAGACAGTTTTTTTTCTATAAAACATATAATATTTTTACATTTTTGAAGTGACCAAGCAAAGGGTAAAATGAGGTATCAGTTTATAATATGGCCAAATTATGCAAATACAAAACAAACGTTTAAAAAAGGCAATAGTTCATCATATGCCTTTTTAAGGAAACCTTGAGCCAATTAGGCCATATTATATAAGCTCGCAACCCACGCCAAGGGTCCTCATTGTCTTGAGAGTCTTTATTTTAAAAAACACAAAAAACCTAGCTGAAAAATAATTTGGATGCTGTCATGGAACTTCAACCTGATGAGTCAAGAAGTAGTCTGCAAAATGGTCTCTAACGTGAAGTCCAGATGATGCCGGCATATGATGTGGGATCTGATCCACATCAACAACTGGTGAGGTTGATGTAAGTGGATTATCTGCTACAGTCCAACCCGCATAATTGATATGGCAACCATTTTGCAGAACCACAGCGATTTTATTTACAGCGCACACGTTATTGGGTTCCATCTAAATGGTACCCAGGAAACCTCGCCACTTACTAGTAAGAATCCCAAAGGTGCATTGGACAAAATACTGAGCCCATGTGAGACGGTAATTGAAGACCCATCTTTTGCTGTTCAACTCTCTGCGTGGAAATGGATTGACAAGCCAAAGCCCTCATCCGCCACAATAATGAATGGAGCTGGTTGACCTGAAGAATGAGGAAGCAACCGTGGCTCTGGCAGGTTGGAAAGAAACTACCACCCCATCATGGAAGCCCTGAAAATGCGAGCTTCTGCAATGCTTTCATAGCCCCTGATATCCACAAGTGGAAACCAGTTGTTATTGTCGGCAATGGTCAACAGAACTATGGAACAGTACTGTTTATACAGTCTTACCTTGGCTTGTGAGTGCCTCAGTTTGCGAGCTTCTTGACTTGTGAACAGACTCTCTCCCGAATTTTTGCTCTGATTTAAAAGCAAAAACTCGGGTTACGAGCCTGCTTCCGAGTTCCACCGGAAATAGGTGACGTCACCGCACATGCGCAGTGCCACCACTGTCTCCAGGAATCTCGCACTGGCTTGGGGGGAGTCTAATACTCACCTACCACTGCTGCAGGCTGCCATGTCCTCCTCCACGCCGACAGAGCATTTCTTCCTGTAAGCGGGGCTTGAATACCCCACCTCCAGCAAGCTAATGCTCTGATTGGTTAATCCAGTGCCGCGTCAGCCAATGAAAGCTGGTTCTGGATTAACCAATCACAGCCATTCAATTATGTCAATTCAATTGAGGACTGGAACACCAGCGGTAGGTGAGTATTGATGTTTGTTTTTTTACATGTAGTTTAGTTAGGGCTTATTTTTGTTTCAAATATTGAGGCATACCAATCTCCTCTTTTGGGGAGGTCCAAAATGGATTAATAGCGTTTCAATTCATTTCAAGGGAGAAAATTGAATTGACATAAGAGCTTCATCATGGAACGAATTAAACTCTTAAGCCAAGGCACCACTGTAGTTGTAATAGCAGAACCCAGAGTGTGGCGGCTTCTTCACATAGATTCACCATCCAGTGTTCTACGCAGTTTGGAAACTGCTCAGCAGCTTGGAATCCCTCAGCGATGTCCAGCCAGTCTTTTTCGGTGAGGGTAGCAACATCACAGATGTCTTCAGCTGTTCCCAAATAACATTGCTTGTTCTCCTGATGATCCCACAGATGGTGGAGTGGCCCAACAGGAACTCAAAATTCAGTGATGCAAATGAGTTCACAGTACTGAGGAATCTGAAACAACAAGACAGACATATATTTAAGATTTCACAAAAGAAAAAAAGGAAACATTCTAGGGGGAAAGGATCTCTAAACAATAATACACACATGGAAGCCTGCCTGCTCTTACCTCAGGGTGACCAGCAGACAGTGCACATGGGAGATACACCAGCGCATGTTAGTGTCGGTGTAGCTCAATTTGGAATGCACCTCCTCCAACATCTTGTCAAATGAGACATGCAGCAGTAGGCTGAGAATTTTTTCAGATGCATGTACAAGTTGAAGTCAAGTTACTGTTGAAGTTGCCCTTACTGGGTCATTGAGACACTAGTGGGTAAACCCAGAGCCTCACCTTCTTACTTTGGGACTCTTCCTCCAGCATCGGACGTGACTGTTCAAAAAAAGTAGTATAAACCAGCAAAGCCAAGAGAGTAGTATCCCGTTGGGAAGGCATGGTTCTCAGAGCAAAGCTAACAGCTCTCACCATGACAGAAACACAAGAAAATGTCACCTGTGCAGTCGCCTGAGCAATAGATGGGTGTTTCCAGAGGGTTGGGCAACTTTTTAATGTCATTTCCTGCTTGCGTTTGTTCTTCTGCGGGGACGATATGCTGTCTTTAAATGTACAGCTGCAGGGAAAACCACACTCATACGCAATTCGCTTCTGCGATCATATGCAGGTCTTCCGCTGTGTGAGACTAGCCTAAAGTTGCCCTATGGTAATGTACTTGTTACTTTTTCTCCCAAATTATGGCATTGCATTAAATAAATTATTGTATTTTATTATTTTAGCTTTTCAATAAACTTATTGTATATACTATGTTTATAGCTGGATGTTAGTGGTGAATTCTGACTTGTAGTTTAGCATTTTTTCAAAAGTTAAATTTTTCTGCTTGTAAGACAGCCATAGCACACAAAATAGTTAATTACATTTAGTATTTATGTTGGCATCATTTTGTAATTGTCTTTTTAATTTTCAGGATGTTACAAGACAGACATTTAGGTTTAGAAGCTATTTTTCTCATTTTAAAGAACCTTTCGGAAATCTATACTTTTAGGAAACATTTCACTTTTGAAGTGGCTTTGAGGGGCCTATATATATAAGAACCCCCCAATAAATTACCTTGCTGCAAAAACTGAACCCTTCAAGGAACTACTTTTGCACAATAAAATAATTTTTCAGCGCCACATTCAGAGAGACAGAACTTTTTGGTTTTATGTCTAAAGAGCTGTGTGAGGGCTTGTTTTTCAAGGGATGAGCTGATATTTTTATTGAAACCATTTTGGGGTATAAATAACTTTTCAATCACTTATTGCGAGCTTTGTGAGCTGAGATTTGCAAAAAATGCAACTCTGGCATTGTTTTTTTTGGTAAGACCTTGAACTACCCAGTAGCAGCACAGATATTAATGGGGAGCTTAAGGGCTAAAAGGCATAATGACAGTCAGTGTAATTACCTCCTGCAGGGTAAGCCTTCTCTCACCGCTACAGGGAATTTCCCCACAGTGTTGAGAGAGAGAGAGCAGGGCTGGAAAGGATTTCCTGAATGAATCCCCCATAGCGGTGATACAGGGTGCGAAGCTAGCGGGGAAAGAAAGAGAGTGAGCTGGAAGGGACTCCCCAAGGGAATCCCCCATAGCGGAGGAGAGAGGCATGGGACTAGAGAGAAAACGCGGGCTAGAGGGGACTCTCTGAGGTTTTCCCCCATAGCAAGGAGAGAGAGAGTGTGGGATACAAATCTAGCCCCACCCTCTCTCTCCCTTCTATGGGGGATTCCTTCAGTGAGTATCCACTAGCCGCACTCTCTCTCTTTCCCTGCTATGGAGGATTCCCTTTGGGAGTGCCCACTAGCCCTGCCGCTACTAACAGGAGCTTACAGCAGGATATTTAAAACTTGCTGTTCGGGCTGCCGCCACAATCTCTCTCCCTCTCGTCCCTGAACTCCCGAACAGCAACACAGCTCTCAATTGTGTGAATGGGTGATTGTAGTACTAATTAACTTCGGGACTTGTGCACACAAAATTCGTCCATGCACACGTTTTTGTGCGCAGTTAGCCGCGCTGAATTTGAGCACCCGTAGGTCCCTTGTGTGAAAGAATCCTTAGGCATTGGGACAGCAGCACATATAGTACTTCTAACCCCTTCTGCAGTGCTGTCGGAAAAGGGGGTGCATCAGAAGATGTACCCTGAACCGCTACTGTAACAATACATGGCAGTTGTTACAGGGTTAATAAACCACATTTACTTTAACCCCTTCAGACATAACGAGTTATAATTATGGATGAGCGAGTATCTCCCCCGCTCGAGACTGCAGGTTCGGGTGCCGGCAGCGGGCACAGAGCTGCGGGGGAGAGCGGGGCGGAACGGAGGGGAGATCTCTCTCTTCCTCTCTCCCCCCCCCCCCCCCCGCTCCCTCCTGCTGACAGCCGCTACTCACCGCTCCCGCGCACCGGCACCCGAACCTGTAGTCTCGAGCGGGGAAGATACTCGCTAAAGGCAATGCTCGCTCGAGCAATTGCCTTTAGAAAGTATACTCGCTCATCTCTAGTTATAATTTTTATTGGTACCATTTTCTGAGTATGTATAATGCATTGGATGCTTTTTATTCAGTTTTTATGGAGGGCAAGGAGAAAAAAACACCTCAATTCTGCCATTGTGTTTTGCATTTTATTTTACAGCGTTAGGCCTCATGTCCACGGGGAAAATCAGGCCCGCTACGGATTCTCCATGGAGAATCCATAGCGGGTCCCTCCTGCCCTGCGAACATGAGCACTGAAAATAAGAATAAACTCACCTCTTGCACACTCCGGATCTTCCCTTCTTCGCGGCTTCCTCTTCTCTCCGTCGCGGCCGTATCTTCTTTCTTCGGCCCGGCGGATGTGCACGGCACGGTGGTTGCGTGCCGCGCTTTCGCCGGCCCGAAGAAAAAAGATCCGGCCGCGATGGAGAGAAGATGAAGCCGCGAAGAAGGGAAGCTCCGGAGCAGGTGAGTATATTCTGATTTTGGTCTCCCGCGGATCCGGACGGCTTCCATAGGCTTTAATAGAAGCCTGCGGGAGCCGTCCCCACGGGAGACCCGCACGAAAATGGAGCATGGTCCGGATTTTTTCATGCCCCATTTTTTTTTTAATTCACTTTTATTGACCATCCGCGGGTATTTATCTACCTGCGGGTGGTCAATGCATCCCTATGGGAAGCGGATCCACATGTGGGTGATCCGCTGCGGATTTAAAATAATCTTTTGCCCGTGGACATGAGGCCTTAATCATGCAGCATAAATGACATGAACATTTTTTTTGCAGGTTGGTAGAATTACAAAAGTACCAAAATTCCTCTTTTTGTAGGCTTTTCCACTTTTAAGACTCAGTCAGACGAGCATTTTTTTTTTCATGCATGTATAGGCGCGTTTTAAAAACGGCTCGATTAGAACCAATGCTTTCCAATTAAAGTGGTCAAATCTCAGTGTTTTAGAAGAGCTTAAAATTCGCACCTGCAAAAGATAGGACACGTGAGCACAAATACACCTGGTCATGCAATTTTTTCTACCAGTGATGTGTGATTTTTTTTCCCATGCCTATACAATACGTGAAAAATGTGCTCGTCTGAGTGAGCCCTTACACAATAAAATTATTTTTTTTGCATCACTCCATTCAAAGTCCCAAACTAAATTTTTCCATGAACAGAGAGCTTGTTTTTTGCATGACAGAGTTTTTATTTGTATCATTTTGGGGTACATACGGCTCTTTGATCACTTATTGCAATTTTTGTGAAGCAAAATGAACACAATAAGCACAAGATAAATAGTGGTTCAATTTACAGGTCGTTATAGACATGGTGATACAAAATGTGCGTTTTTTTTCTTAGAGATGGGAGAGTGCATAAAAAAAGGGTTTTTTAATCACTATTATTTGCCCCCCCCCCTTTTTTTTTACTATTTTCAATTATTATTTTGTTTATTTATTTTTTTACACACTTTTTATGTCCCCATAGGGAACTTGAACTCCCGTTTGTATGATCACTGTTATAATGTCTTGCAGTACGTCTTGCTAGCTATCATATGCCATGGACTCGAATGCTAGAAATGATGTACAGTTGCCATGGCAATCCGTTTGCTCACCAGGATGACATTACGGCTATAATGTCATCCACTATAAGCCATCATTGGCCAGAGAAGTCACGCATCCGGCAGTGCACTGATAGACTGCGGTTGTGACAAATCAGTGGAAGAGAGGACTACGCGCTGGGGGTGTCTGCAGCCTGCCGGCAACCCCAGGTAATGGCCCTGCTCCCCCTAAGCATTTCCTTGGGCCAGCCTGTGGGCTGAGGCTCTTAAAAAAGCATATGGTGAGGGCCCTATAGGCCCCTAGCCATGGGGCTGGGTAGCAAATGTGATCCCTGCGACCCCTAGTGGTACGCCGATGGTCCCAGCAAATCTGGGCTCTCAGCTGTAACAGACACACTTTTGGTCACAATTTTCTATCTAACTCACTCTCCTACACCTGTCTGAAGCCAAGGTGCTCGTTGTTAACAACCACATTTTGGCAAGAAACTACCTCTAAATACCCTGTAGCTTTGCCACAGGTCTATGTCAGTGTGAAAGTATTGAATTATATTTTATGTAGTACTGCCATGGCCTAATATTTGTGCCATGTACATAGCAAGAAATATGCCAGTAGAAGACGCATTGTAGTTAAATTTTACCAACAGGGTCCCAGACTCTGAGCATGCAGCTTTGTCATGATAATTTTTTGTAATAGTTTACTAAGATAAACTATCACACATGCTGTAGACTTTGAACTGATGACTTGTTGATTTTGTGTGGGTTGTTAAGCTACAACCTTTTGCATTCTAACAATAAAACAGAAGAGCTTGGAAACACCACTTAAATGCTTAAGTAATGTGGATTTATTATTTTTGTGAATTTGTGTGTATGTGTGAAGATTTTCTTGTGTTGCAACATTATTAAACAGTGTTTAGAGGAGACTATCAGTCTTTTGCAATTTCTTGCTGAGAATTGATGTCCCAAGCCTCCATCCTTCTGCAACTTCTCTACGACTTCCTGCCCCTCCCAAAATAGTGCCCTCGCATATCACAATTAGATGATGTATAGTCCTGAATCCAGCTTCCTAACTTCCACTGAATTCATGAGGGTTGGGGGGGAGAGAAAACATGGAACATCAAATGCAAATGCATGTTTGCTTATGCAGTGAGCTGGATTTGGCAGAAGTAGCTCGAGTGGGTGCGCTGTCTCTAATTTGGTCACGGTGGTGTCTATTCTGCCCAAAATGGAGACTCATGCAGCAGGTGGATTGCAATAAGGTTTTGAGTGATAGCAGTTAGTAGTTTGTGCAATGTCTGATGTGATGCCAGTGCCTTTGAGTGACGGTGTTCTTGCAGTAGGAAAATAAAGAGACAAGTCAAGATAAATTGCAGTGAAACTGAAGGCACACAGTTTACTGAATAAAACAGATGGAATACAACATTCACAATTGGCAGTTTAGTGAGCACTAGAAACTTCTTCAAACGTCTCATGCATTTAGAACAACAGACAATGATTCCTGGACTCTCCCTTGCAGGACAAGGCTGCCGGACTAAGTTAAGTGCTCGGTGGGTTAGGAGGCTATTTGTGGAGGAAAGGAGGGACTGGTACAGGCTTCACTGTGGCCCCACTGACTTCTGACTACTCGGGGATGTATTGCACTCACGGTTGTGTTGACTACTCTCTATTCCGCCTCCAGGGTTTGCCTTGGCTCTGGTTCCTTCCAGCAGGGTCGAATAAGACTCCACGCCGATCTGGGTGCTGTTAAGTCAACAGAACTCCCCTTTGGTACTTCTCCAACGCTCTCTAGCTCCTCTTGCTCTTACTCCTCACCGCCCTTCCTACTACTTCCCACTCCTTCTCCTCTCTTGCTGATTCACTTCCTTTTTCTCCAGCTCACTTTACCAGGCTTCACTCAACTCCCCCCCTTCTCCAATCTGAAAATCAAGTGCAAGCAGACAATCAGAAAATTAGCTGTTGCTAGGCAGATTAGCTTTGACACGTTACGCAGGGAAAAACAATGTCTTTCTCCTGCAGGGCAGCACTTATGACCCCAGAGGGCTCATAGCGCAGTCCCTATGACTTATTAACTCTTTTGTCTACCATGTAGGACCCTCCGGGTCATTACAGTTCCCCCCTATTTAAAACACAGCCATCCTCTGCATAAACTAACATCCGAAGGACAAGAGAGGTTACCGACCTAAGATTATGATAATTCATTGTTATTGAAAAGAGTATTGGACTACTTGCAAGTATATGTTTTTGAACTGACACGTTGGGCTTAGAAGAAGTCTTACGTTCCAGCTGGCTATGGGGCCCTTACATTATTCTTCTCCCCACATTCTGAAGATTGTATATATCATAGTTATGCATGCAATTACATTTTCAATGAACTGTAAGTCAGGTAACCTGGAAGGAATTCAGAGATTAACAATAGGCAAAGGTTATAACTGATAAGTCCCAAAAAGTCCAAGGAAAGGAAAAAACCTGAAAGAGAAAACCATATAAATCACACTGCAAAGTCCGGGTTTAGGGGTCCAGAGGGTGACTGCTTATTGTCATAAATTTAGAAATCGTCCCCCTCTGTCCTTCAAAAACAAATATTGTACATTCACGAGTAGTCTCTCAGGGTACAAACCTTGTAGAAGAGTCATTGAGTAGTCTTTCAGGGCAAAAACCCTGATATTTGTAATTCCATGGGATAAAGACAAACTGTAATCCACAGGGTGAAACGGAAAAACGTGCCTAAAAAAAATAACACGCAAGAAAACAACATCTGTTTTTTTGGACAAAAGATGAAGGAAACAGTTATGCTTGATAGCGAGATGGTAGTTGTCCTCTGGTACTTCTTACAGAGTGTCTGGAGGCCAACAGCAGAGTCGCTGGAAGTCTTCTCCTGGGCAGAGATGTAGGATGAGTAGGAATCTGTGGTGGACGTTGTGGAACCTGCTTAGGAATCTGTAATGTTGGAGACTGTAGAATCATCAACAGGTTTTGGTACCAGGTCATTAAATTAGCTGGATCAAAGGGGTTTGGACACGGAGTGTCTTGCTGCTCCTCTGGTTCGGAATTCGAGGCAGTATCTAACTTTTTGGTTTCAGAATCACTCTGTTCTGGCAATCATGTGGTTGCAGAGCATAATTTAAGCCAGTTGTGATGCAGGGTTTGCAATCTCTTGTTTGGCTGGGTAATGCAGTACAGTCCTTTCTCTGGAGATCGTATAGATGATATGACGTAGAGTTGTAGTTCCCAGCGGGAGTCGAGTTTACCAGTTCGATGTTCTTTGTGGAGCCAGACTCGATCTCCAATCTACAATGCTGAAGCATGGGTGTGTTTGTTGCCTATGCCACACGCCTTCCATATGGGCATCAACAATGAACTGGGCCTCCTTAAGTCGGCATTGATGGTCTGGCACCCATTTGGTTGCATGTAAGGGACTAAGTTCATCTGGAACCTGAATTCCCAATGCCAGATCTGAGGGTAATTTTCCCTGTCTGACGAACATTAAGTAATAGGGGGGGTTATCCGGTGGAGTAATGGGGGGTGTTATTGTAGGTGTAGGTAAGTTCTGGAAGGATGTCAGGCCAATGTGCTCTTTGGCTTAGAGGAATGGTTCAGAGCAAGTCTAGAATAGTATGGTTTGCCTTCTCACAGAGTCCATTCCCTTGGGAATAGTAGCCTGTGGTGCGGAGTTTCCAGCATTTGCAGACACTAGATAGAGTCATAGAATGGTAGAGTTGGAAGGGACCTCCAGGATCATCTGGTCCAACCTCTTGCTCAGTGCAGAATTCACTAGGTCATCCCAGACAGGTTCCAGCCTTTATTCGAACACTTCCATTGAAGCAGAACTCACCAACTCCTGTGGTAACCTGTTCCACTCATTGATCACCCTCACTATCAGAAAGTCCTTTCTAATATCTAATTTGTGTCTCCCACCTTTAAGTTTTATCTCATTGCTTCTAGTCTTTTACTTGTGCAAATGAGAATAGAGCTAATCCCTCTGCACTGTGACAGCCCTTCAGATATTAGTAGGCAGCTATTAAGTCTCCTCTCAGCCTTCTTTTTTTGCAAACTAAACATTCCCAGATTCTTTAACCGTTCCTCATAGGACATAATTTGCAGACCGCACACCATCTTAGTAACTCTTCTCTGAACTTGCTCCAGTTTGTCTATGTCTTTTTTAAAGTGGGATGCCCAGAACTGGATACAGTATTACAAATGAGGTCTGACTAAGGAGGAGTAGAGGGGGATAATTACCACACGTGATCTAGACTCTATGCTTCTCTTAATACATCCCGGAATTGTGTTTTCTTTTTTTGCTGATGCATCACATTGTTGACTCATGTTCAGTCGATGATCTATTAGCATACCCAAGTCTTTTACATGTGTGCTGCTGTTCCTCCCATTCTTTATGTGCCTTTTTCATTTTTCTTGCCCAGATGTAGGCCTTTGCATTTCTCCTTGGTAAATACCATTCTGTTAGTCGCCGCCCACTGTTCAAGCTTTTCTAGATCTTTTTGAATACTCTCTCTCTTTCCTAGTGTTAGCTATCCCTCCTAGCTTTGTGTCATCGGCAGTAGTAGCATGGAGGTCTCTTGCGTAGAAAGGGCCTTACCCTCGGCTTCCTACATTCCCTCCACACACAGATCGATGTCCGGTGTCTGTGTGGCTCACTCACTTGACTCCCTCACTTTCAGATCCCACTCTTCTCTCCTGACTTACAGGCTCCAGGCCACTTTTTGGATCTCTGTATTGCATCCTTGCAAGCACATATATATCAGGCACAATCACATGACAACAGATGATACACACAAGATGTTACATTTTCCAGAAAGGACTAGACTTACCAGACATTAACCCATTAAGTCCTGCAAATGTGTAATACTTTGATGCATACCACAAATAAGATGCTGATAAAACATTGACATGAGATAGACATTTATGGAGGGGCCCCATTCCCACCAATCCCACCATTACCCCCTTACATGCCACAGTCAATGCTGATTGCGGCATAAATGAAGTTAACAGAGGGAGGGTGCTCCCTTTATTTCATCATGGAAAGAGGGTTGATGGGTTTCCATAGGAACCGGAGCCCTAACAGTGCATTATTATGTGCTGGCAAGGAAATTACATAATACATCTGAGCATTCAGAAGATCATAGGTTCAAGTCCCCTAAAGGGATGTAATAAAGGTGGGGAAAAAATGAAAATAGTAAAAATAAATTCATTGAAAATAATAATTGCCCCTCTTTTACACACTTTCCCACTTTTTTGTTTAAAAAAAAATAATAAAAGCCATGAGTTTCCTATTGTCACATTCATAAGACGGCATGTCCACGCCTTCTTTAAATCACTTTTAACTGAAACCCAAACCAGTGAAATAAGACACTAAACTTAATCATGTGCTTCAGTGTGTGTGTGTGTGTGTGTGTGTGTGTGTGTGTGTGTGTGTGTGTGTGTGTGTGTGTGTGTGTGTGTGTGTGTGTGTGTGAAGATCATTGCCTGTCAAGAAATACCAAACCAAGCCGCTGGTCTATGCCCTCCATATGCTAGACACTATATTATTCAAAAGCTTTCTGGCTTGCTTAATCACGGCCAGGTTACAGGCTCCCCTCCATACCATTCGAGGGACCACTTCAGACCAGACTGGGATCCTATTATTAAAGAAAGCCACCAACCAGTACAAATCTTACTTGATAAAATAAATCAATTCAGCTAACTTCACCAAACATAAGTCATTGCCCTCAGCATGAATAACAACAACTACTATGTTGGATACATTACTCACCACTATAATTTCAGGTAGAACCTGGACCCATTTCAACCCCCTAACCCCTTACCAGTGTAACTTGGACATTGAAAAACCCTACTTTAGTGTTCTTGGTTAGTGGGTCGCTCTTTGGGCTGCACAATATATATATTAGTATATGTGAGTATTCTATTAATGAAACATGCAGACAAACAGCACCTGAAAGAAAGAGAAACCTCAACATTACACAACTACCAAATGCAGATGAACATAATAGCGGTAACATGTTAACTTCTAACGTCTCACCCACATAATATCTTCTTCCAACATCCCAGGCCATCCACTGTTATTTTTCCGCACTGATCTAAAACAAGTGGATCTCAAACTAGGCTGGATGAAAGCCTGCCCATTTAAAACAGGTCTTAAAAAGAGCCCCAAACTGGTACCTAGTTACTGGAGACCATCTGCAAGCACCAGCAAATGCTTGCCAGTCATTCTTGCAGCAAGATATTCATATAACAAAAACACAGCGCAAATGGATGTACCCAACTCCTTAATGTGCAACCAGGTATCCCTACTGTATTGACCCATTTTGGATTTATGTACGCAAAGCTTCACTATGTTGCCAGACAAAATTATTTCCTCCCTTTTTTAGACTGCCACAGTTAATGCCATTATCCTGAGTGCCATGAAAAATGCTTATGAAAATGCCGTAGAAAAAAGAATAGATTCAAAGAAGGACCGACATACCCTGCAGGTTAGTTTCACCAATTTTTAAAGCAACGTCATTGAAGCAAGCCTACGTCAGTCTTGATTTATCGACGTCTTCATCCAGCCCTTTAATCATTAATGAAGTACAGAATGTTTAGTGACGAAAGCCGTGTAGCTGCAACATAAAAGCAACACGTGACAAACGTTTTTGTGCTATGGCCTCTGATGAACCTGCTGACCTTAGATGAATTAAATTCTCCATCATAACCTGCAAGTGTAACTCAGTTCTTGCAAAAACAGCCTTTTGACTGCGACAGCCATTCCCCACATGCTTTACCATGTCTCTTCCATGTGGATGGGATGACTGAATATTAAACCATGGTCTAAAGCTCACTTCCACCACTCTTCACCATATGGCTGGGCATGCTGCCTCTGCATCTTGCGCCTGTAAGTGCAACTCCCTGAAGAGTTGCAACTAAAAGCAGGAAAATGCATCAGTTAAGTATGTTTTCATTCCCAGGGACAAGCTTTGTCCTGCGCTAGTTATTGAACTGAAAGCACCATAACACCATACACCACTGGACGTAAGGTTGTTAATCACATGCAATACACTAGCATTGTCCGTCCAGAACTTTATGAGCTTGTTAGCCGTGTGCTGCCCCCAGAGCTCCGCCATCACCACTATTGGAAACAATTCCAGCAACGTAAGGTTCTTTACAATGTCCATCACCTGCTCAAACCATTGATGTCCAAAAATGGTCCCAAAGCCAAATATGCCTGCCACATCTGTGTGCAACTCCAATGCTCCACTCATAACTTTCTCCTCCTCCTACAATGTCTGTCCATTAAACTTTTCCTAAAAAGCTTGCCATACTAGCAAGTCCTCCTTCAACTCCTTGTGATCCTAATACAATGGTCTGGCTCCAGCACCCCTTTTGTTGCCAATGATAATCACAGACCATACTTTACATGCGAAAACCAGCAGGCCCAAAAGTGACTGCATATGCTTCAGCCAAACTTTTTTGTTGCCACAAATTTGTCTATCAGGAACATAAATCAAACCAGTTTATTCTCGGGAAGCCTAAACACCATTTTAACAGTACCAACCTCAATCCCCAAGAAAGAAAGAAAAGCTGTTGGGCCTTCGGATTTCTCTGTTGAAAACGGGACACCCAACTTCCCTATCATTAAACGAACCAAATCTAACACCTGCCAAATTACACCAAGTCTAACAACATCTGACAATTACTACAGCTCAATAGGTGAAAAAAGAGGATGTACCAGCAACAAGTAGAATTTATATATCAGACTTTGATAAAAATGCGCATTGCCTAGCAGTTCAAGTGACACATAGGATACCACTGCCTTCTCCTTTGCAATTCTGTCGTAGACTCCTATTTTGGAAATGATAGATGATGAATCAACCAACATTTTCTCAGTTTTTTTTTTTAAAGAACCAGGTCAAAGGGAGAAAACCTCAAATTTGGTAAAGGCAGCTCCTTCCTGAAAGGGAAAGGCCATCCTACCCAGCTCAACTTCTTTACGCAATTTGTTCCTTATGATTTCAACATTTCCTTGCACCAGAACTATTAACATAGAATTGACAGTGGACCTTGTTTTATAACTAGCATGTTCCCACTGCTCTTCCTGCCGCAATTACAGTAGGCCGCAGACAGAGTTGGAAAGGGCTGCTTAGTTATCCATTCATCAGATGTGCAAAGGGCCAAGTGACACCTGAGTTCCTCATCATAGCACCACTAAGTCAAATCTCTGTACAACTTGCAGGCGCTATGAATAGTTTCTAAATAAACAAATCTTCTTTTTTTCTGGAAATCTGTGGCTTTTGATACAGCATAGCACCGAAAAGGCCTGGAGCCAGTTTCCAAAGTTCCTGGCCACTCTCATCTTTTGATCGGCACGTCTCTCAAATCCTCTTCCCTTATTGACAGACACCTGATCTGCTGACACCAGAGACCACATATCTAATAATATTGTTGCATCTATAAAGGTCCAATGTATTAAAATCCCAAATTATTAAGGGTGAAAACTAAGGTTCCCCAAGTGCTGCGTACTTAGATAGCCTGAAGTAAAATCGGTGAGTTTCAAGGCAGATCCACATACGCCTGTCTGACAGATTGATGTTTATTTCCTCTAGGAAGAATGGTGCATTTCCTTGCTTACACAGTTTACAGTGTAACAACAGTATTAAAGGGAATGATAAATCAAATCAAATGTTTTTTACCCGTGAATCAAGAAATGTGAAATGCCCCTGCAAATTATTAGATGTTAGAGAGACCATGCAACATGTAATAGATGAGCGAGCTTACTCGTCTGAGCTTGATGCTCGTTCGAGTATTAGGGTACTCGAGATGCTCGTTACTCAAGACGAACACCACGTGGTACTCGAGTCAATTTCATTTCCCTTCCCTGCATGTTTAGCACCATTTTCTAGCCAATAAACATGCGGGGAAGGCATTACCACTTCCTGCTGTGACGTGCCAGCCCTCTGCCCGCCAACAGCAGTGAGTGGCTGGCGGGATCAGGTGACCGCCGAGTACCTAAACTGGTCCCGCCTGCAGCTCGTCTCAGACGCATGTTGGCAGAGGTTAGGGAAAGTGCTGCTGCTGATATAGGGAAAGTGTTAGAGTAGGATCCTCTCTTCAAGAACCCCAACGGTCCTTAGGGCTATTCCTCATTGTGTGCCTTACTGTTGTGGCTGGCTGGGAGCAGTAGTGCACCGATTTTTTTTTTTTAAAGCATCTAGCCCTGTGCAGAGCATTTCAGCTATACCATTCTCTGTGTGCAGTGTATTAGGCAGAGTTCTCATCTTAAACACTACGCTAATATTTCCTGGGCACCTGCATGGCATTTCAGCTAGACCGTACTGTGTGTGCAGTGCATTAGGCGGAAGTCACACTCTCATCGCTAAATACTACGCAAATATTTATTCGGCCACGGCAGATCATTGCAGCTATACTGTTCTATGTGTGCAGTGCCTTAGGTGGAGGTCTCATCGCTAAATAGTACGCAAATATTTCCTCGGTCACTGCAGATCATTGCAGCTATACCGTTCTATGTGTTCAGTGCCTTAGGCGGAGGTCTCACTCTCATAGCTAAATAGTACGCAAATATTTCCTCGGCCACTGCAGATCATTGCAGCTATACTGTTCTATGTGTGCAGTGCCTTAGGCGGAGGTCTCATCGCTAAATAGTACACAAATATTTCCTCGGTCACTGCAGATCATTGCAGCTATACCGTTCTATGTGTGCAGTGCCTTAGGCAGAGGTCTCATCGCTAAATAGTACACAAAGATTTCCAGGGCACCTGCAGATCATTTCAGCTAGACCGTTCTATGTGTGCAGTGCCTTAGGCAGAGGTCTCATCACTAAATAGTACGCAAATATTTCCTCAGCCACTGCAGATCATTGCAGCTATACCATTCTATGTGTGCAGTGCCTTAGGCAGAGGTCTCATCGCTAAATAGTACGCTAATATTTTCTCGGCCACTGCAGATCATTGCAGCTATACCATTCTATGTGTGCAGTGCCTCAGGCAGAGGTCTCACTCTCATCCCTAAATAGTAAGCAAATATTTCCTCGGCCACTGCAGATCATTGGAGCTATACCATTCTATGTGTGCAGTGCCTTAGGCAAGGGGTCTCACTCTCATCGCTAAATAGTACGCTAATATTTCCTGGGCCACTGCAGATCATTGCAGCTATACCGCTCTATGTGTGCAGTGCCTTAGGCGGAGGTCTCACTCTCATCGCTAAATAGTACGGAAATATTTCCTTGGCCACTGCAGATCATTTCTGCTATACTGTTCTATGTGTGCAGTGCGTTAGGCAGAGGTCTCATCGGTAAATAGTACGCAAATGTTTCCTCGGCCACTGCAGATCATTGCAGCCAAGCCATTCTATGCCTTAGGCAAAGGTCTCACTCTCATCGCTAAATAGTACGCAAATATTTCCTCGGCCACTGCAGATCATTGCAGCTATACCGATCTATGTGTGCAGTGCCTTTGGCGGAGGTCTCATCGCTAAATAGTACGCAAATATTTCCTCGGTCACTGCAGATTATTGCAGCTATAATGTTCTATGTGTTCAGTGCCTTAGGCGGAGGTCTCACTCTCATAGCTAAATAGTACGCAAATATTTCCTCGGCCACTGCAGATCATTTCAGCTATACCGTTGTATGTGTGCAGTGCCTTAGGCAGAGGTCTCATCACTAAATAGTACGCAAATAGTTCCTCAGCCACTGCAGATCATTTCAGCCCTACTGTTCTATGTGTGCGGTGCCTTAAGCAGAGGTCTCATCACTAAATAGTATGCAAACAGTTCTTCGGCCACTGCAGATCATTGCAGCTATACCATTCTATGTGTTCAGTGCCTTAGGCAGAGGTCTCACTATCATCGCTAAATAGTACGCAAATATTTCCTTGGCCACTGCAGATCATTTCTGCTATACTGTTCTATGTGTACAGTGCGTTAGGCGGAGGTCTCATCAGTAAATAGTACGCAAACATTTCCTCGGCCACTGAAGATCATTGCAGCTATACCATTCTATGTGTGCAGTGCCTTAGGCAAAGGTCTCACTCTCATCGCTAAATAGTATGCAAATATTTCCTCGGCCACTGCAGATCATTGCAGCTATACTGTTCTATGTGTGCAGTGCCTTAGGCAGAGGTCTCATCGCTAAATAGTACGCAAATATTTCATCAGCCACTGCAGATCATTTGAGCTATACCGTTCTATGTGTGCGGTGCCTTAAGCAGAGGTCTTATCGCTAAATAGTACGCAAATATTTCCTCGGCCACTGCAGATCATTTCCGCTATACCGTTCTATGTGTGCAGCACCCTTGTGCAGAGCGTCTCACAATACATTTTCCTTGGGTACGGTGAAGTAGCCGCAGTTATCAGAACTATCCACTGGCTTTAGAGTTTTTTGCCCCTGTGCAGAGCATCTCACAATACCCTTTCCTTGGGTGCGGTGAAGTACCCGCAGTTATCAGCACTATCCATTGGCTTTAGAGTTTTCTGCCCCTGTGCAGAGCGTCTCACAATACCCTTTCCTTGGGTGTGGTGAAGTAGCCGCAGTTATCAGCACTATCCACTGGCTTTATAGCTTTCTGACACTCCATACAGCCACTCTTATCTACAATTCTCTGTGAGCGGTAAATGACCCCTAGGTATCAGCACAAGGCAGCGGTTTAATTTTCTGGGTCATGGCATTGAGCCTCCAGTATCTATAAGTCTCTGTGTGCGGTGAATTAGCCCCAGTTCTCAGCGCTGTACAGTGGGGTAATCAATTTGGGCCCTGCTCTATCCCTAATCCGACATGATGAGGAGTAGGGGTAAGGGTCGGGGATGTGGACGTGGACGCGGACGCGGGCATCCAAGTGAGGGTGTGGGCACTGACCGAGCTCCTGGGCGGGGTGAATCACAGCCGCCTGCTGAGGGATTAGGAGAGAGCCAAGTTTCTAGGCTCCCCAGCTTCATATCACAATTTCCGGGTCCGAGTGGTAGACCTTTATTACAAGCAGAGCAGTGCAAGCAGGTCCTGTTGTGGATGGCAGATAACACGTCCAGCAATGTATTGAACACCCAGTCTTCTACGCAGTCCACTACTCCCGGCCTAGGGACTGCACCTCTGAATCCTCTGTCTGCTCCTCCTTCCTAACACACATATATATATATAAAGTGAAGCCAGGCAGCATCTGACGTATAACAATAAGTAGAAAAGGGGCTTGAGAAAGGTTTCAGGCGAAGCCGAAACGTCGCCAGTCTCTTTTTAATATGGAGGAATAAAAAGTTTTTCTACTTATTGTTATACATCAGATGCTGCCTGGCTTCACTTTATATATTGGTCTATTTGTTGGGTCTTGATCCGGACCTCGCTGGGCTATTGCACCATTCACTTCTTACTGAAGTCCAACTTAGGTTGGTGAATCCTGCATAGAGTGCTGCGTTGTTATACGTTTATTCCTCCTTCCTAACACAAGCGTTGGAGCGAAAGCGGAAATACGCCACCACCCACCCGCATGCACAAGCTTTAAACATGCACATTGCCAAATTAATCAGCCTGGAGATGCTGCTGTACAGGCTTGTGGAAACGGAGGCTTTCAAAAACATGGTTGGTTCTGCGCTACTCGGTCCCCAGTCGCCACAATTTTTCACGGCGAGCCGTCCCCGCCCTACACCAGCACGTTTCTTGCAACATTAATCGTGCCCTCAACAACGCAGTTACTGGGAAGGTCCACTTAATGACGGACACGTAGACAAGTACTGGCAGGCAGGGCCAGTATATCTCCCTGACGGCACATTGGGTGAACTTGGTGGAGGCTGGGACTGAGTCAGAGACCGCTCAAGTGCTACCCACACCAAAAAAAAATGGGTCCTACCTCTGTGCTGGTATCTGTGGTGTATTATGCCACCTCCTCCAAACCCCCCTCCTCCTCCACCGCCACCTCTACCTCTCAATTAAGAAGTATGAGCACGTCGCCAGCAGTCGGTAGCGCGTGGCGCGGCAGCACAGTGGTGGGCAAGCGTCAGCAAGCCGTGCTGAAACTAATCAGCTTAGGTGACAAGAGGCACACAGCCCCCGAGCTGTTACAGGGTCTGACAGAGCAGACCGACCTCTGGCTTTTGCCGCTGGGCCTCCAACTGGGCATGGTCGTGTGTAACAATGGCCGTAACCTGGTGGCGGCTCTGCAGCTTGGCAGCCTCACACACGTGCCATGCCTGGCCCACGTGTTCAATCTGGTGGTTCAGCGGTTTCTGAAAAACTACCCCTGCTTGTCTGACCTGCCCGGCAAGGTGCGCCGCGTCTGCGCACATTTCCGCAAGTTCGCCACAGATGCTGCCACCCTCAGGACACTGCAATGTTGGTTTCAGCTGCCAGAGCACTGACTGCTGTGCGACGTGCGCACACGCTGGAATTCTACGCTGCACATGTTGGCCAGGCTGTATGAGCAGCATAGAGCAATTGTGGAATACCAGCTGCAACATGGGCGGCAGAGTGGTAGTCAGCCTCCACAGTTCTTTACAGAGGAATGGGCATGGAGGGCAGACATCTGCCAGGTCCTCGGAAACTGAGGAGTCTACCCAAATGGTGAGCAGCCCTCATTAGCGTTACTATCCCGCTGCTTTGCCTGCTGAGAAGTTCGCTGCTAAGCATAAAGGCCGACGCTTTGCGGTTAGAACAGGAGATGGGGGATGACAGTATGACGCTTGATAGCCAGATCATCCTCAAGTCTAAACTGAGCGCGTTTTGGAGGAGGAGGGGGAGGGGGAGGAGAAGTAGGAGGGGGAAGAGACTGCTGCCCACACTGCAGAGTGTACCCATGCTGCTTGCCTCTCATCTGTTCAGTGTGTATTGGCTGAAGATTAGGAGGATCCTGAAAGTCATCCTCCTAGTGAGGACAGCGATGCGTTGCGTACTGGGATCCTGGCACACATGGCTGACTTCATGTAAGGCTGCCTTTCCTGTGACTCTCACGTTAAACGCATTCTGGCCAACACGGATTACTGGGTGTACACCCTTCTCGACCCACGGTATAAGGAGAACCTTTCCACTCTCATTCCTGAAGAGGAAAGGGGTACGAGAGTGATGCAATACCACAGGGCCCTGGTGGAAAAAGTGATGCTAAAGTTCCCATCTGACAGCGCTAGCGGCAGAAGACGCAGTTCAGAGGGCCCAGTAGCAGGGGAGGCGCGGGGATCAGGCAGCATGTCCAGCACAGGCAGGGGAACACTCTCCAAGGCCTTTGCCAGTTTTATGGCTCCCCAGCAAGACTGTGTCACCACTCCCCAGTCAAAGCTGAGTTGGAGGAAGCACTGTAAAAAGATGGCGAGGGAGTACATAGTCGATCGTATCACCGTCCTCCGTGATGCCTCTGCTCCATACAACTATTGGGTGTCAAAGCTGGACACGTGGCACGAACTTGCGCTGTACGCCCTGAAGGTGCTGGCCTGCCCTGCCGCTAGCGTCTTGTCAGAGAGGGTGTTTAGTGCAGCTGGGGGGATCATCACAGATAAGCGTACCCACTTGTCAACTGCCAGCACCAGCATGCTTACTGTTACGTGTGCTGCTGGGATTTGTTGTACTATGTACTCCTAGCAGCACAGTCAGGCGATTGAGGGTTAATTGAGCTGGCTGGGTGTGGTACTTCCTGCTAGCCAATCTCCTGGATCCGTGCTCACATATAAACCCAGCTCCTGTCAGTCTCTGGCTGGGTTCCCTAGGGTGAGCACTCATGTTAGTTCTGTGGCCTGTAACTTGTTATCAGTCATGGTCTGTCCTATTCCCACTCTGATCTGTGTTTGCAAGTAAGTCTATTGTGTGGCTCTGCTTCCCCAAGATTGTCTGGACACCTGTTGTCCTAGTCTGCAGTACGTGCAGCCCCCTTTTCCTTCCCCCTGTTCAGGTGCAGCCTCCAGAAATCTTATGTCTTACTCTGGGTGTCAGTTGGTGTAACTGGACACTCCCCTATGTCAGCTTGTGTAGCTGACTGTCTGTCCCCCCCCCCCCCCGCCCGGTATGAGGACACACAGACTTGCGGTGAGTTCCTTCTGTGTGCATGTGATCTGAGTGGAGTCTGTCTCGCTGTGTGCCCTGTACTCTGTCCTGTTCCTGATGCAGCTTGCTGTGTGTCCAGTGCTCTGTTCTGTCCTGTTGCAAGCCTTGCTGAGAGATTTCTGTCTTGCTGGTTCATGTCCGTTTGTACGTTTAAATTCTGTCAGTTTCGTGTCAGTTTGAGGTGACCTGCTATCTGTGTCCTGTCCTGTTGCAGCTTTCTGTGTGAACTCTGTCCGGTTCTGTTGGACTCCTGGTTAGTGTAGGGACTAGCGGTATAACCAGGAGGGGTTCGCCTATACTCTTGCAACAAAAAAGTTTCAGGGATTCACCTATGCTCTTGCTACAGAAATGTTTCAGGGGTCCGCCTATACACTTGCTATTGAAAGGTTTGGGGGGTTTGCCTATACACTTGCTACTGAATGGTTTCAGGGGTTCGCATATACTCTTGCAACAGAAAAGTTTCAGGGCTTTGCCTGTACTCTTGCTACAGAAATGCTTCAGGAGTCCGCCTATACACTTGCTACTAAAAGGTTTGAGGGGTTCGCCTATACTCTTGCAACAGAAAAGTTTCAGGGATTCGCCTATACTCTTGCTACAGAAATGTTTCAGGGGTCCGCCTATACACTTGCTACTAAAATGTTTGAGGGGTTCGCCTATACACTTGCTACTGAAAGGTTTGAGGGGTCCGCCTATACTCTTGCTACAGAAATGTTTCCGGGGTCCACCCATACTCTTGCTACTGAAAGGTTTGAGAGGTTCACCTATACACTTGCTACTAAAAGGTTTGAGGGGTTCGCCTATACTCTTGCAACAGAAAAGTTTCAGGGATTTGCCTATACTCTTGCTACAGAAATGTTTCAGGGGTCCGCCTATACACTTTCTACCGAAATGTTTGAGGGATTCACCTATACACTTGCTACTGAAAGGTTTGAGGGGTCCGCCTATACTGTATGTGCACAAAGGTTTCCCAGAGCAGTGTTCAGCTATCTGGCACAAATACACTGAATGACTTGGGTAGGGCGCAGAAGGCTTCCCCCATTACGGTGTTCAGCTATCTGACACCTACACAGAATGAAGTGTGTGGGGACACATGGATTTCCCATAGCTATGTAACTCAGGGCACCTTGGGTCACACAAGGTCGAGGCTGCAACTGAGCCTGACCCTGGGCCCGCTCACGTGCTTCCCACACAGAATATTGCGGGTCCTACCTCAGTCATGGTTTCTCGGGCTTATTATGCCACCTCCTCCTCCTGCTTGGGGTCTGGGGATCTGCGCTGGTCGACATTTATTATCTCCTGTGCTACAAATTACCACAGTTATCCGAAATACTGGATTGGAGCATTCACAGGAAGCGTAACGGATTTCATGAGACTTTCACAGGGTCACTGTATACCGGTGGTGGCTACTTTTGTGAGACCTCCTGCTTCAAATCAATCTTTGGTGTTAGTATGTGCTGCTGCATTGTGGAGATGTGTAGAAGTTCTGGCACCTGAGTCCCCTTTATGCCCATGTTTGTGGCTCCTGACAATTTTGTGACGAAGCTGGCAAGGGATTGGAATTATGATCGTATGTCAATTTATCATGAATTCTCATCAGCATTGTGGGCTATCGCCCACACTTTCAAAGGGGGTCGCTGCCTGTCCCTCCCAACCCTCTGCAGTGTGTGTCTCTGGTTCCTCCTCATCGCAGACTCACTTATAAATCAACATGAGGGTGGTGTGGCTATGAAGAAAGCATGTGGCAAGAGGGCAGCTGAACGCTGCACAGGGAAAATTTGGTGTTCGCTGTGGACGCAGGCTCGTGTGGGGGGTTGGACAGCAATGCCAGCATGTAACGCAGGAGAAGAGGCAGCGGTGTCACCTGCAGGTGGTGATTGTTCTTGGTTGCAGGTAGTGTGGTGCTTAGCTAAGATGCGCCAGCGCATGTGCCTTGCTAATGAGGGTCTGTCCCAAGTAAATTGTTAGGGGGGTGACCGCCAGGCTCCTGCCCCCAATTTGGTTTAATAGTGGGACCTGGAAGCCTCAGATGCACCCATGCATGCTGTCCCTGCCGTTCCCTATCCATTTCTGTGGTGTTTCCATGACTTTCTGATGTTTTCAGGTGTTTCACACAAGCTCCCCCATGCGGAGCATCGGTCAGCTTGAAAAATGCTTGAGTCCCCCATTGATTTCAATGGGGTTCGTTACTTGAAACAAGCGCTCGAGCATTACGAAAAGCTTGAGTCGAGTAACGAGCATCCGAGCATTTTGATGCTTACTCATCTCTAATAAGTGCTCATTCACACGTACATAAAAATGCTGCATATTACGCCGTAAATAAAACCCGTTGATTTTAATGGGTTCATTTACATCTGTGTATTTACCAAAGAGAGGAGGTGATATGAAAAAATTGCTTTTGTGGAGGAAGGCCTATTGAATCAATACATTGAAAACTTTGGACCCAAAGGGTTACATAGGAAATATGAGGTTGCATACCTAGCTCCTAAATAGCAGTTGTTTTTAATTGTCTTTTTTCTCTACCTTCTTTGGGGGGGGGGGGGGGTCTCACCCGAGCAGATAGTAATTGTGAATTCCGCGAGCAATTGTGTATTGTGAAATACGCCGATCAATCAAATGCAATGGATTACACAGTTCTGCTCACTTTAGCAGGTCGGACTTGCATAATTCGCTCACAGAAAATAGAACATAGCATTTTGTATTCTACCGCGGAATCTGCGACCACAGAGCCCATTGTGCTCTATGGTCACAGATATATGTGCAGCCCATACGCAATTATATTGCGTATGGACTGCAGGTACCCGCATCATCACTAAGCCCCAGCAACAAATACAAACCATGACCACCTGCGTAAGTACACGGTCATATGTAGTACATTACACAGCCGTATGCAGTGTATGGCCGGGCTCACAGCAGCATTTTCCTACTTTTACCTGTATTTAATATTTCAACCTGGTTTGTATTATGATGTATACTGATCTACTGTTTACATGTTGCCAAAATGAAAAAACTGTAATGTCATATTTTTGTGCCTAATTGATTGGATACTTAAAGCTGTGCTTTTGACTGTGATACTATGTAGCAGGTGACAAAGGTTGTGGACTGGCTAAAACGTTCTGCTATGCACAATAACATGCACAATAAAAGATTGTAACGAAAGAGTGCCGTGATTACATTGTTTCATTATTGGATCCTTTCCATCTGTATCATGCTGAAGGTTAAGTGCTGGTACTGGACAAAGAGGGTGATCAATGAGTGGAACAGGTTACCACAGAAGGTGGTGAATTCTCCTTCAATGGAAGTCTTCATACAAAGGCTGGACAAATATCTGATGATTTAGTGAATCCTGCATTGAGCAAGAGTTTGGACCAGATGACCGTGGAGGTCCCTTCCAACTCCACCATTTAATGACTCCCACTGACACATGTGACAATGGACTTATCACATACCCTTCATCATTGATCACCCTTACTGTTAGAAGTTTTTTTTCTAATATGTAATCTATGTCTCCTCCCTTTTAGTTTCATCCCATTACTTCTAGTCTTTCCTTGTACAAATCAGAATAGGGCGGATCCCTCTGCACTGTGACAGCCCTTCAGATATTTGTAGACAGTAGAGATGAGCGAGCATGCTTGCTAAGGGCAATTACTCGAGCGAGCATTGTCCTTAGCGAGTACCTGCCCGATTCAGCGCACAGGTGAGCGGTGAGTTGCGGTAGTGAGCAGGTGGGAGCTGGGGGGGGGAGAGAGAGATCTCCCCTCCGTTTCCCCTGCTCTCCACCGCCGCTCCCCGCCCCCCGCCGGCGCCCGAATCTTTTCTTCCGAGCGGGCAGGTACTCGCTAAGGACAATGCTCACTCGAGTAATTGCCCTTAGCGAGTATGCTTGCTCATCTCTAGTAGAAGGCTCTTCTCATCCTTCTTTTTTGCAAGCTACATATTCCCAGATCCTTTAACAGTTCCTCATAGGACATGATTTGCAGACTGCTCACCATCCTGGTAACTCTTCTCTGAACTTGCTCCAGTTTATCAATGTCTTTTTTTTTAAAATTGGGGTGCCCAGAAATGGACACAGTATTCCAGATGAGGTCTGACAAAGGAAGAATAGAGGGGTATAATTACCTCTTATGATCTAGACTCTATGCTTGTTATGTTCGTTTGGGCAAGTAAGTACCGGGCCAACATGAACGTGACCCAGATCTATAGGGAACACCAGGTGAACCACCACAGATTAACACCTCTCCCTATCTTCTACTAGGGTAACTGACACTGACCTAGCTGAGCGGGGACATTGCCCCAGTAAAGGGAAGCCCAGCGGTCTTTGGATCTGTGCCTTTGCTGCTCCTAGGACTCACGCACCCTTCATAGAACACATACAAATGCCACCAGTGACAGGGAAAACTGGACAGGATTAGATGACACTCAGAGCCAAAATCACACTATATAGCAGCAAACACTAATAGCCGATGTAAATGCTATAAGTGCCAGGTATTAGTTGATATTTTGATCAAAATCTGGAAGCTAGCAGGCCACGTCACAGCTTCTGACTATACCGCTAGACCCTACACTAATCAGTAGTCCAGCGACACAACCAAACAAACACAAAACACAAACCTTTCTTGCAGTCATCACACATAGACACAGAAATGAGAACAGAGACAGCTGACCAAACCTGGGAAGACAGCTTTTATGTGTACTGACCTAGGGTGATTTGCTGACTGGAGATACACATACGCCCAGCCAGCACAATCCCCCACACCTCAGCAAGAAAGCTGCCGATCATCTATAATACCCCGGATCCCAGGAGACAGACGTGACACTGCTTCTCTTAATACATCCAAGAATTGTGTTTGCCTTTTTTCTGCTGCATCACATGTTGACTCATGTTCAGTCTATAATCTATTAGTATACCCAAATCTTTTTTTACATGAGCTACTGCTTAGCTCAATTCTCCCCATTCTGTATGTGCTTTTTTATTTTCCTGAAGATGTAGGACTTTACATTTCTCCCTCTTAAATACCATTCGGTTAGTCGCGGCCCACTGTTCATTCTTGTCTAGATCTTTTTTAATGCTCCCTCTTCTCTGGTGTTAGCTATCCCTCCTAGCTTAGTGTCATTGGCAAATTTGATCAGTTTCCAATCAATTCCCTCATCTAGATAATTTATTAAAATGTTTAAAGGGGTTGTCCCGCAGCAGCAAGTGGGTCTATACACTTCTGTATGGCCATATTAATGCACTTTGTAATGTACATTGTGCATTAATTATGAGCCATACAGAAGTTATAAAAAGTTTTTCACTTACCTGCTCCGTTGCTAGCGTCCTCATTTCCATGGAGCCGACTAATTTTCGCCGTCTAATGGCCAAATTAGCCGCGCTTGCGCAGTCCCGGTCTTCTTCTTTTTTCAATGGGGCTGCTCGTGCTAGATGCCGACTCCGTGTAGCTCCGCCCCGTCACGTGCCGATTCCAGCCAATCAGGAGGCTGGAATCGGCAATGGACCGCACAGAAGCGCCGAACGGGGGGGGGTTGAAAAAAAAAAAAACCTGTTTCGGCGCGGGACAACCCCTTTAACAACACTGGACCCAGGATAGAGCCTTGTGGTATCCCGATTGAGACATTCTTCCAGTTGGATATACAGCCATTAATGACCCCTCTTTGAGTACGATCACTAAGCTAGTTGAGAATCCACCTAATAGTTGAGTTATCAGTCCTATATTTACAAATTTTATCAAGTCAAGATATACTTTCTTGATTTTAGTAAAGCATTCCACCTGGCCGTGTTTTCCTGAAGCAAGATTATTTGTTAAGGCCCATTTAGACACAACAATTCTCGCTCAAAAATCACACGTCTGTCTTCTGTATACCAGCTGAGCGCTCCAAGAAGAAAACAGCTGTATACAGAAGACAAGCTGCCCTGCTTGACTTCTGCATAAGCCGCTCAGAGCGCTCAATTGTATACCAGCTGAGCGCTGCGAGAAGAAAACAGCTGTATGCAGAAGATAGCGGTCCCGCTTGTCTTCTGCATACAGCGTGAGCCTTCATTTACACACGGGAGACCTCAGTGGCGCGGTTCCCAGCACAACACATGTGGGATGCGGTGGGGCAGTTCAGCGATCTGGCCACTGTATTGTGGCTCCTGGCGGGGACCTGGTCTACAGCGCTGTACACAGTGGTCCCAGCAGTACCCCCGGTCTACAGTGCTGTTTGGTGTATAGCGCTGCATAACCCCACCCCCATATGACCAAAGCCCCACCCCGCCCTGCTGGGCCATTTAAAAAAGGGTCTTGCTTGAAGCCTGTCCCTGGAGGAAAAAATGGTTGGGGACCACTTCCCTAGGGAATATAGGTATGTGTGTATAGTGTTGGGTGTGGTGGGGTATTTTTTTTCTCTATTCTCTCTCCTTCCCCTCCTCTACAATGCACTGCAACTGGCATCTTAAATTATATGTGAAAAACATAAATAATGAGTATAATTTACCATGGTTCAAGAGATCAATATAATTTTGTGGAAAGTGCGAGATAAATGATAAAAGATATGCTGTTTTTCATCTATTCAACAATTTCATCTAGCTATCGTTTGTGTATTAGAAACACACTTAATAGGAGATTATGTACACTTGCTTCACCATTCTGTATAGGCACATTCTTTTCATTCTGTGTACTTGAGTTATTCACGTGGAGTAAGTGTACTGATTCATAAAAATATCTTTTCAATATGAGTCATCTTTTATAAATTTCATTGGGAGATTTGTTTGTCTTAAATGTATTACTGTGCAAAAGAAATATTCCTTGTTGACAATATAAATACCCCCTCCCATATTCCAGTGAATGTATTAAGAAGGTGATGGAATTTGCGGCTAAATCACTTACTCTTCCTACGGTAATTGTGGTACCTTGCAAACCACAAAACTTGCATGACAAAATCGCCTTGTAAATTTACCTTCATAGTGTCCAGTAGTTACTGCTATGTTTTAACAAAATACTGCACCATTATATAATACTTAAATCATATGATAAGTGTATATAAAGTAGCAATTACATAAATATATGTACACATAAATAAAATATATGTTATAGAATACATACAGGTCATATACATGTTGGGGATGACATCAATGCTTCTAAGAACCCCCAACTCAATACTCCAGAGCTCCATGTAATGTTGTGTGGGAGGGGGACAGACTGGTCAGACTCAGAACACATAACAGAGGAGGTGAGTAAAGTGTGGAAGAGTGAGAAGAGAGGAGGGAGTACAGAGGTGACACAGGAGGGGGAGTTAAGTGGAGTTAGGGTCCGTTCACACCAAACGATTATCGTATGAGCGAATTACATCTGAGTTTTCTTGTGCAGCCTGTTAATACAGGCAGATGCATTGTTGACTCATTCAAAGGAGAAATCTTTCAGTTGTCCACATTCGCTGTATAAGTGAATGAGAATTACTGAATCAACCAACAATGATTTTTATACCTGCATAAAATGAATGACGAATGAAAAGTAAATGATCATTGTTCATCGTTTGGCCATTGGCATGTGATTAGACTTTTGCTCATTTGAATGTGTCTTTGAACAATAATCATTCTATCTACAAGGGACTTGTGAGAAGCCAATGCAGAAAGGATAGTAAGAGGAGGAGCAGGAGAGGACCAAAAGAAACAGTACTGCAGAGGAAGGACAGAAGTAGGACAGGAAAAACACAAGGAACTGATATCCAGCAGCTCAATTCTGTAATCAGGTGGAGGTTGTGGAGGGTTTGGGATGTTCTTTGGAGCCCTATTTGCAGCCTCCATTGCTGCAGGTCTCTGAATCAAGCTGGGCAAATGGTGATGTGGAGGGGAACAGGAAAAACGGTGTGGGTAGACAGGGCACGGAGTCTGCTACACCAAGAGAGGGGGAGGACTCTGATAAAAGCCTTACGCTGGTGAAAGCACAGCAGCACAAATGGGAGGCACTACAAAACAGTCGCTTGCTTTGTGTGTTGTGGTAGGTGAGCTGCTGCAGCAAGCAATTATTTTGCTTTGAGTAATAATGTCCCTTCTTCTCCTCCACTGTGTGCAGTCTGGCATCCCCTTCCCCTTCCAAACTGTGCCCAGGGCATATGCCCCACCTGTCCCCTCTTCACTTGTTACGCCTCTGATTATGGTTGTCATATAGGTAAAAATATAGGAGAAGATCACAAGTTTATTTATCCATGCTCACCAACACAACATTTCAGCTCCTCCAAAGAGCCATTTTCAAGCTTGCAAATGGGTCCATGGTGAAGCTAAAATGTTGCACTTGGTTAACATTGCACAATTGATGTAAATATTCAGTGCCTCAGAAATTATTACAGGTGATCTCTATATAAGATATCCTCAAATCATAACCTGATGGAGGTACAGTACTTAAGATCTTGTGCAGTAAAAGCAATCAGGTATTATGCCATCATTCATCCACTTAAATGGCAATATATAATTCCCCTGCAGTGTCAGCTCTATTATTGCTGTACAGATCTGTCCTTCTTTGACTTAGCTCTTAACATAATACATCTTGAGATGTATGGTACGACCTATTAAACAGTAAAAAAAAGTTTACATTTGATCAAAGCCTCAAGAGATGTCACTTGTCATCCCATGATAGGAAACGTATAGCTTTAATGTACATATTTCTTTTAATTGAAGGCTGTAACAGATGCTTTGAGGAATGCCATCTGTCAGTCATCCATCACCCATAGATTCCCCTGTTAATGAAGTATATGTTTATTGTGTAATTTTTTTTCCAAGATAGCACAAGACTGTATTGAATTGGTACCATGATAAATTGTATAACCTAAAGGGGTTCAGTCCTGGCTCCTCCAGTCACCCGGGTCACGTTACCTCCAGCCGTCCGGATCCTCTTCGTCCTGTGAAGAAGCATACATTGCCAGCATTCTGCTTCCTGCAGTGCAATGTACACTACGTCACTAGTGACATAGCGTTCACAGTCTAGCAGGGAATGATGAATCCTCAGCAGCCTGCTTTAGCACGATGTCTCACCGCTAGTGTTTCATATACATCCATTAAGGTTCGCCTTGACGTGGTGAATGGGCATGCATGGATTTTATCAAAGCGTGCACTGAAGACCTTGCATTTTTTATTGGTTAGTACAAAAAACATGCATTTGTCTTCAGATGAGTTCTGAAGCACGTTTGTTATCATATACTATATGAAACACTAGCGGCGACATATCGCGCATGCTCGCTAAAGTAGGTGGCCGAGGATTTGGCATAGCATTTACTGCCCTGCAGGAAGTGAACTGCAGCAAATGGATGCTCCAAAACAGGAAGTTAAGGATCCGGCTGTCTGGAGGTGATGTGAGCCGGGGGACTGGAGGAGCCAGGAGAAAATGGGTAAGTAGAAGATGCAGTAAGAAGACTGTCTGGGGAGGAATAGGTAAGTAATGAATTTTTTTTCTAATGACAAAACTCCTCTAATGCAACTGAAGACAAGTTAAGAATGGACAGATCTAAATATACACAGTTCACATTATACAACAAAAACAGGGATGCTTTCTGCATTACTCCTGGTTACTGATCATGTGATCACCAGGATATTAGACCAGTACTTTATCTTAAAGGGGTTGTCCCGCAAAACAAAGTGGGGGTATACACTTCTGTATGGCCATATTAATGCACTTTGTAATGTACATTGTGCATTAATTATGAGCCATACAGAAGTTATTCACTTACCTGTTCCGTTGCTAGCGTCCCCGTCTCCATGGTGCCGTCTAATCTTCAGCGTCTAATCGCCCGATTAGACGCGCTTGCGCAGTCCGGTCTTCTCCCTTCTGAATGGGGCCGGAGAGCGGCTCCTCGTAGCTCCGCCCCGTCACGTGTGCCGATTCCAGCCAATCAGGAGGCTGGAATCGGCAATGGACCGCACAGAAGACCTGCGGTCCACCGAGGGTGAAGATCCCGGCGGCCATCTTCACAAGGTAAGTCAGAAGTCGCCGGAGCGCGGGGATTCGGGTAAGTACTGCCCTTTTTTTTTTTTGCCTGCATCGGGTTTGTCTCGCGCCGAACGGGGGGGCTATTGAAAAAAAAAAAAAAAACGTTTCGGCGCGGGACAACCCCTTTAATATATTTAGATCAGTACTTCTGATTGTGACAAAACTATAAGAATATTTACAGCATGCATTACAAAATTGGGAATGTTATGTTTTCTTTAGTGCTGTTGAGTATCAGCTACAGTACCTGGGACATCATGCAGCCAGTCGGTTGCCTGGAAGTCAAATACCACCAAACTTCCACAAGAGTAAGCAAATTGTTACTTATTCTGGTGTGCAACCACTATGTCGTTCCTCTGAGCAGGGAAACCACCCAGCAGGACTGATTACCGACCCAGGGACCGGATGCTCACTCCTCAGCACAAAGCTTGGTACGAGGCAGAGACTGGAACTGATCTAGCCCTGAGCTGGTGAGGGGTAATGAAGTCCCTGCCTAACAAAGCAGAGTGATCGTCCCGACAAGGACAGCCCCGAGCTGGAACCTGGGCGCTGTATAACGCTGTCAAGGCCCTAACTAGAACAGGACGTACCAAGCAGAAACAGGAACCGAAGATGTGAGCAGAAGCAGAAGATCAGGATAAAATACAAGAAGCTTACAGCTACAGCTGACTTGAGATCAGTAATCACAGAGATACTGCAAGAGCAGCAGCCACGGTCTATAATAGAAGAACAACAACCCGGAAACACTAGATAGCAGATCTGGAGAAACTATATAGTGGAGTGATTGGCAAACAGTCTTCAGCTGAGTGGAGTAGTGAGGAACTGTTAACTCTGTAGATACTGGAGCAAAATAAATACAAACTCAGATAACAGACAGGGCAGAGCAGCAGACCTGTCTGCTATAGCTAACACAAATATTGTATTTGATGATAATAAGGTTAAAGGTGTTTTCCAAGATTTTACTGTTGGGACTTTCTCAGAATAGGTCATCAATAGTTGATTGGGAGGGGTCCTGGATCCTTGGCAATCAGCTGATATCAGACCAGCTGTCAGTGGAGATGGAGTTGAAAGCTGACAGCTCTGTCTGCATTGCAGCCATTAGGGTTGGGAATAGTAGGCACAGTATAAGCTAGTCACCAGGTATCCCAAATGGTAGACCCTCGCCGATCAACTGCTGTTTACTTATTCTGAGAATAGAACATCAATAGTTAAGTCCTAGAAAACCCATTCAATTTTAGTGGATTTGATGAGTTTCTAATGAAACCTACGAACTGCTGTCATTTGGCGCTTTTCAAATGTAATCTAAATTCTACCAGCAACCAAATCTAAAATGTACCTATTCCACCAGTGAGACTCTATTGACCAATGTCTTGTTAACACGCTCTCGCTTTTTTTAGCTTAAGTATATGTTCACACAATGCAGAAAGGCTGCAGAATTTCTGCTGCAGAAAGTTCCGGTACAAATTTTGACAAGGAATGCATGTATGCAGCTGATTTTAATAGCTATATTGCTCCCCTTGCCTCGAAAGATATGATGCATTCAACACATCCTGGCACAGGCCCCCCCAGCAGCCTCTGGTGAGTGCCAAGCCACTGGTCAAGTGATTGCACTTCAGTTAAATAAGTAACGTTTAAATTACCAGCGCCTTCCCATGGAGTGATACATAATACAAGTTCCTTTAAGATGTATTTTTGTAACAATGTGCCGCATCTGTCATCACTGCGCCATCCTGAACCTGTCTTGCACCACTATTTGCGAAAAATAGGTGATCAACTGATTGAGTGGATGGGATTTGTGCCTGGGGTCTCCAGCAACACATCGGCTCCATTTTCGACATCAGTTTCTGGCCCACTAGCACAGTGGTATGGCTAACAACTGATCAGAGGGAGTCTTGAGGGGCAGAACCCCACTGCTGAGCTATTGATGACCTATCCTGTAGATAGTTCAACAATAGTTCAAAGATGGAGAAACTCTTTAATGCTTCAAGTTGCCAAGTGGTAACAGCAGATATTACTACAATGCAGGTGAGTCATATGGTGTTTATGACTATGGAGTAACAAAACTGTAGGTATAGGCTTCCTTCACACAAAGGGAGAATTTATCAAGGCACTTGCGTCAGTCTTTTGATATAAAATAAAAAATTTTAGCACGTTTTTCTTTTTTTGAGTACAAATTCTGCAACTATCTTAGTTTTTGTGTCATGCTCACCTCTTCGAAAAAGTTAGCGAGACTGTGCAGAAAGGTGCATTGCTATGATTTACACTAGAAACTAGTATAGATTATGTTGCAAACCTGTGCCAGTTCATAGCTGACCCCTCTAAATAAAACTGGCACATCTTTCGCCACTATAATACAGCTTGACTGGCATAAAAACTACCAGTCTTAATAAATCAGATCCATAATGTTTTTGCTGAATATTTTCAGGGTTTTATAAAAAGTCAATAAATGTCAAGCTTTTTCATTATATTTTGTTAGATAAACATTTTAACATTCATTTTTCTCGTGCAAACCAATGCCCTATGTAAAAGAAAAAACAAATCCAGATCATGCTATATTTTTTAAAAAAGTGTCATGGAGCCAGAGCAGCATCTACCAGGAGGCAAGTACTGGTATACCTCTAGATAATAGATAGCAGCTTTACATAGTGTTAGTGAAGTGATTACAGTGCATTTACCTCCAGCGATAGTGATTATTACATTGCAGTTACTTCCAATGATCACAGGTGATGTCACCTCTGATTGGTGACATCTGTTTTTTGCTTTTCTTCTCTCAGCCCAGATCGCCATGAAGACTTTTTCCAGTGACACTTCATCTGTGCACACTCTCCTCATCCTGTTACTACCCCAATTCCTTTTTCAGTAACCTCCCATAGTTATATACCCTTTCTGTGACCCCACTTATAGTGATTCTCTGTGGCCTTACAAAGTAATAGTGCTCACTCTGTGGCTCCACTTAGTTACAGTGCCCCCTTTGTGGTCCCTCTTATAGTGTTCCTTCTATGGCCCCTCTTAAATATATTGACCCTTTGGGGCTTTATGTATTATGCCCTTGCTCCACTAGCTCCTTTTAGCTACTGTTAAGGCACTGTGATGCACTCACACTCACAGGACTTGACAGCATGCGACATACAGCATAGATTCATACCTATCCACAGCTTTTGCTCTGATCATGGTGTGCCCAGAGCTAGGAAAGAAGAAAGCTATTCTGTGTGCAGCGCACTGTCAGGTCCTGAGTGTGAGCATATCATGGTGCATTTACTGTAGATAAAAAGGGTTGGTGGAGTGGAGACCTGGCGGTGGCGAGGTAGGGCAGCGCGATCCGGAAAGGTTGCTCTAACTGCTGTTTTCCTCTGAAGTCTCCCCACACTGTGAGATAGATTCATTTAACCTGCACAAAAGGTGAGCATAGTGTATGTGCAATGTATACTGTATGTTTGTGTAATGCGTATACAATATTTGTGTGTAATGTATGTGTCTATCTAAGGTCTATGTTTGTATTATGTATTGCATATTTTTTAAGAATTAACAGTCGCCAGTGCCTCCATCACTAGAGAAGAAGTAGGTCGGGTCCCTACAGCAGCAGCGACAACAAGAGGAGAGGTGCACGTCTTTGTGAGTGACACTGAGGACGTCCCAATGTCTCCACATCCATCCCTGTGCACCAAAGTGGGCAGCTCCTCTCAGCTCTGTGTTGCTATGCTGACAGGACAATGTAGCAATGACAACATCTCATTTGGCACCAGCAAATGCAGTGACCCAGACCTAAGAGGTATTGACCAGCGAGGTTAAAGATTGATATGGTAGTCACGGTGGCTCTACTGCTCCTCCTGGCAGATAACAAAAAATGGTGGTCTGTTGGGCTGTGCCACACCAGTGATTCTGGTCTGCTACCCGCAGAGTCGAATACGGTAAGATGTTAGTTGTCATGATGGGCAGGGACCTATTCTGGACAAAAATAATAAATAGCAACTGACAGAAATTAGGGTAATCCTGGCTCTCCTGTAGTGTCATGTGGTACCACAATACAGTTGTGGTATATGGTGGAAAGCACTTCAGGAAGCAGACTTTAGGTGAAAAACATGTCCAAGCTTTATTAGGAAAATTCTTTGTCTCCACAGTAGTTACACAATTTCCATTACGTTGCCACTATGCAGATCACAGACTCTACATGCATCATTCTCTGTGGATTCAGTTAGCTCACTTGATTTCCTTGCTTTCCTGCTCCTTATCTCTCATTCTTTCTCTATCTCTCCAATCTGCTAAATCTCCAGTATAAATGTGGCTTGTTAGTACTCACTCTTGATGTTTCCTTCCTACTGCACCGGCTGTTAATAAAGATGGTCTCCTGTTCCTCCTTCTGAGCTGGCTAGACTGACTAACCTCACCCACTCTCTACCTTTTATACTCTCCTCGCTAACCAATCCTGAGCCAAGAGAAATCTCTCTAACCAATCTCAGGTTAGCTAGGGGTGCATTCTGCTAATTCACACAGTGCTAGGAAATAGGAGCACCAAAAGTTAACCTTTAATTGACTATTTAAAGTCATATACACATAATTGAACATAATTACACACATTCATAAACATATACAGATACATTTACATTAGATGGTAATAGTAATACTGTGGGACCCCAACTCTGGGGTACTACACAAGCAGTCAGCGATTAGTGTAAGAATCTTTTCACTTAAGATTTACTGTCTAGTGTTGGCTCAGTCCCAGGCTTTTGTCTTCTATGCAGAAAATTGTATAGAGATGGGAACCAGGACAGAACCATAGGGTTCAATATGTGATACAGAGATCTTTTGGGTCTTTGTTTCATAGTTTTCCAAACCCATCAAACATTTAAACTGGATAGAAATTTTGCAGACGAGGTATATTAGGAGACATATACTTTATGATCATTTTTATTTCATTAAGTTAGCATTCAGAGAACAATATTTGCAGCTGTAGCTCATCTGGGATGAGTAAGTAAATGTCTGAGGGACAAAGGAATAACCCAGTGAAGGTCATGCTCAATTATTCTGCCAATGTGCACTCCAGTAGTGCCAAAAAGACAGGTACACCAAAGACTGGATGTTTGAATGTGAATAGATAGAGAATGTTTGCAAGTGATTGTAAAGACAAAATGAAGAGCTTCATATAGACGTCCCTGCTGGGAAAGTGAGAATGTGAGATTTTGGTTAAAGCATGTAGTAATGAGAAGGAAAGCAGTGAAATCTGTATACAATTCTGTTACCTGCCTAGAAGGAGTTAATTTTTATCTTCAATATTTTAACCCCTTAAGGACCAGGCTGTTTTGTACCTTAAGGACCAGACACTCTTTAGAGATTTTAGCCATGTGATAGTTTTACTGCCCTATTTTTTTCTTTTAGCTACCAAAATTATTTTTGCAGCGTTTTTTTTCCCCATGACATATAGGGCAATTTTTTTAAATTGTTTTTCACTGACTTTTTTCTGTTTTTAGTTTTATTGGGCGTAAAAAACAAAAAAAATGATTTTTTATTAACATTTATAGTTATTCTTTTTTTAAATTAGTATAAAAAAACCTCCACCAACACTCTACCCGTCCACTCTCACGGATCTTGGCAACCCTTTCACCTCACACCACACGGCAGGCAAACTGCATTTGTACTCCACAGAAACAGGGGAAGGAGAAGGGGTTTGCGGCCTTAATGGGGTATCCGCTCAGCCTCTTCCAGCTCTTCTTGCACTCAGATTAAAGGTATCGGAGTACAGGCCAGGCTCTCTTTCCCTTTCCACAAACTAAACTCAACTTCAACCAAAAGAAAAGACCTCTCTCACACACATTGCATCCCCATATATAAAACAAGGTCACATGACATACAAATAGATACTTTCCGGACATAACCCATACAGTAACCCATTCAGTGCTGAAAAGGTGCAATACACAGCATATTCATACACATAGAAGACAGTGGAAAAATACAGATACACAAGACTACATAGACCATCCAGAAACTTCCAGAACACATGCGCACATTAACTTCTGTACACTACATATTGTGAGGGATTAGCATTTAGGATCGGTAGCAACCTGGGCATAAGCAGTCAGAGACAGTGACACTTGCGATAAAGTCTTTACTCCAGGCTTTGCCTGGGTTTATTTCCAAGCAAACAAAGCAAAATACAGGCCTTAACATCAGGCAAACATAAAGTAAATCCTGCTCGTCCGAGCACTTACTAAACATGCAGCATCCCTGTCTACACACTGGTAACCAAATGGCTCCTGCACACAGCCAGCCAGGACTCTCAGACCTGCAAAGGTCTCAGCTCTCTCTTCTGGCCCTGTAGGCCCAGGCTTTATAAGGCCTAGTACCAGCCTCACCTGGTACGTGGGAGTGACCATCCCACCCTTCACTTTGGTCACTCCAGGAAAAGCCGGGCCGGATTATGCGGCTTGGAGCCACTTACTTGCTACAACGTGTTAGTAGCTTAATGCTACTAACACTATACTGCCGGCTTCCTCCACCGAGCCCAGGCTGCTCGAGGCACGTATCTGCCCAAGCACTCCCCAAAGCAGCATAGGAGAGCATCCTAGGCGAAATATACCTGCCCTCCAGCACCTTGCCGGTCACCGTCTCACATACCCTCCCCCTCTGTTCGAGCCTGTGGGGTCAGACACCTTTCGCCATCATGCAATGCGTCCTTGATAAGGCATCGGCATTGCCCTGTAGCTTTCCGGCCCTGTGCTCTACCGAAAAACTAAAATTTTGGAGGGTCAGGAACCACCTAGTGACTCTGGCATTTCTTTCTTTTGCCTGTGACATCCAGGTTAAGAGGGAGTGGTCTGTGATCAGCCTGAAGTGCCGACCTAGCAGGTAGTATTTTAGGGATTCCAGGGCCCACTTGATGGCTAGGCACTCCCGCTCAACGATACTGTAATTTTTTTCCGGTGGCGTGAGCTTCCTGCTCAGATAAATCACGGGATGTTCCTCTCCCTCTACTTCTTGGGACAGGACTGCTCCCAGTCCCACGTCGGACGCGTCTGTTTGAACGACAAATTCTCTTTTAAAATTAGGTGTGACTAACACTGGACGTCTACAGAGTGCCCGTTTTAACTCTTGGAACGCCTTTTCTGCGTCAGGGTTCCACTTGACCATGACTGACTTACTGTTCTTGGTCAAGTCTGTTAGGGGCGCTGCTATGCTAGCAAAGTTTTGCACGAACCGCCTATAGTACCCTACAATGCCTAAAAAGGCTCTCACCTGCTTTTTAGTTGTGGGTTGTGGCCAGTCCTGAACGGCTTCAACTTTATTGACCTAGGGTTTTATAATACCCCTACCTATTATATACCCCAGGTATCGTGCTTCTTCAAGACCCAGGGCGCACTTCTTTGGGTTTGCTGTGAGCCCTGCTTTTCTAAGGGAGTTCAGTACTGCCTGTACCTTGGGTAGATGGCTGTCCCAGTCTTCGCTAAAGATGATGATATCATCTAAATATGCTGACGCATATTGACGATGGGGTTTGAGTATGATATCCATCAATCTTTGGAAGGTTGCTGGGGCTCCATGCAAACCGAAGGGTAGGCAGATGTACTGAAACAACGCTTCTGGTGTGGTAAACGCAGTCTTTTCTTTCACGCTCTCTGTAAGGGGAACCTGCCAGTAGCCTTTAGTAAGGTCGAGAGTGGAAAAGTACCTGGCATGACCCAGTCTCTCAATTAACTCGTCCACTCTCGGCATTGGGTATGCGTCAAATTTTGACACGTCATTTAGCTTTCGGAAGTCGTTACAGAAGCGCAGAGAGCCATCAGGTTTTGGTATCAGCACGATAGGGCTGGACCATTCGCTTTTCTACTCCTCAATTACTCCGAGGTCTAACATTTTCTTGACCTACTCTGAGATGGCTCGTCTGCGGACTTCTGGAACCCTGTACGGTTTCAACTGAACCTTTACCCCTGGTTCAGTTATAATGTCGTGTTTTATGACACCAGTACGCCCTGGTATATCGGAGAACACATCCACATTACGTCGTATAAATTCCCTAGACTCTTGCTGTTGGGACCTGGACAGGGACTCTGATACACACACCTCTGGGACCTCACCATGAGGGGGTGCTCACTGCAGTCAGGACTTCTCTGTCCTTCCATGGCTTAATTAGGTTTACATGGTACAACTGTTCTGGTTTCCGCCTACCTGGCTGGTATACCTTATAATTTACCTCTCCGACTTTCTCAATTATTTCATAGGGCCCTTGCCATTTTGCTAGGAATTTACTTTCTAGGGTGGGCACCAACACTAGTACCCGATCCCCAGGGTTGAAGGTTCTCACCTTGGCGGACCAGTTATATACCTGGCTTTGGGCTTCTTGAGCCTGCTGTAAATGTTCTCTAACAATGGGCATGACCGCCGCAATTCGATCTTGCATGAGGGAGATGTGTTCAATAACACTCCTGTAGGGGGTGGACTCGTGCTCCCAGGTCTCCTTAGCTACATCAAGGAGCCCTCGGGGATGTCTACCATAAACTAATTCAAAGGGAGAGAACCCAGTGGAGGATTGTGGGACTTCATGGATTGAGAACATTAAATATGGCAGCAGACAGTCCCAGTCCTTCCCATCCTTATTAACTACCTTTTTGAGCATGCTTTTTAGGGTCTTATTAAATCTCTCAACCAGACCATCCGTCTGTGGGTGGTACACAGATGTCCGTAAGTGCTTAATATTCAGCAGCTTACACAATTCCTTCATGACCTTTGACATAAAGGGGGTTCCTTGGTCCGTCAGGATCTCTTTTGGTATGCCAGTGCGGGAGAACATGTGAAGTAGTTCCTTTGCAATACCCTTGGATGACGTATTGCGTAAAGGAACGGCTTCGGGGTAACGGGTGGCGTAGTCTACAACCACTAATATATGTTGGTGACCCCGGGCAGATTTTACCAAGGGCCCAACTAGGTCCATAGCGATCCGCTCAAACGGCACCTCTATGATGGGCAAGGGCACTAAGGGGTTCCGGTAATGGGGCATAGGAGCTGTTATTTGACACTCCGGGCACGACTCACAGTAACGTTTTACATCACCATGTACCCCAGGCCAGAAAAAACGCTGAAGGATGCGTTCCCTAGTCTTTTCGCTCCCGAGATGACCTCCCAGCACATGCTTGTGCGCCAGGTCTAAGACCATCCTACGATAGGACTGAGGTACCACCAGCTGTTCCACAACCTCCCCTCGGACCTTGTCAACCTGATACAATTCTTGGTTGACTGCCAGGTGTGGAAACACAGTATCAGCCCCTGGGAATTGAGACTCCCCATTTAGTACTTTAACATTTTCCCTGGCCTTTACTAAGGTGGGGTCTCAGAGCTGCTCAGTTCCGAAATTGGCACGTGAGACCTCTAAGTCAGGCATAGCAACTACTTCATCCTGTACCTCCGTCTCACCCACCAATACTGTTAAGGGAAAGTTATCCCCATTCTCTTGGGTCACCCCTACTGCCGGAACCGTACCCTCAGGGTCAAATGGTTCTGGACACGCATCATACACATTTGCATTATCATGAACCTTATTTGCAGACGACCCTCGGTGTCGCCACAAGTCCCAAAATAGGGGAATGTCTCTCCCGAGGATCACGGTGTGCATTAAGGATTTTACGACGCCCACCTCATGGGTGGCAAGTCCACACGGAGTCTCAAGTCTTACAAGGGCAATAGGATACTCCTTGGTGTCCCCATGCACACACACAACCCCCATGCGACGGCCAGTGAAGGTTGTGGGATCGACCAGGCTGGAGTGCACCAGCGTAACCAAGCTCCCTGAGTCCAGTAGAGCTGTCACCGCAAAGTCATTCACCTTTAGGTGACATAATGGTCGATCAGTCTCCTACACAGTCTCTGCAGAACATACTGGCCGTGCGAACATCGACCTCCGCCGGGCAGAGTCACAGTCCATGGGTTCCACAGTGAGGGGACAGTTGGCAGCAAGATGCCCGGGCTCATGACAGCGCCAACATCGTATGGAGGCCCGGTCTCCTTGGGGTTCTACCCGGGACCCGAATGTCCATTTGGGGCTCCTCCTCTGCCCCAAACGATCCCCCTCTGACCCGCCTCCCCTGGGGACACTTTTGACACCCCTTACATATGGAACAGTCTTACCAGGTGCTCCGGCCGACTTGCTGTTCCCGGGGTTGGAACGTCAAGGAGGCACGGCTTGCAGTAAGTCCTCTGTGGCTTTATACCTCTCGACGAGGCTCACGAGTTGGCCCACATCCTGGGGACCCCCTTGTCCCACCCAGCGCTGGATTGCGGGGGGCAACGAGTGGATGAACTTGTCCAGAACCACTCTTTGTACGATCTCTGCCGGGGACGACACCTCCGGCTGCAGCCACTTTCTCACCAGGTGGAACAGGTCGTACATCTGGGAGCGAGCTGGTAGGTCGTCCGTGAAAGTCCAGGCGTGTACGCGTCGGGCCCGCACAGGGGTGTCCACGCCCAAGCGTGCCAGGATCTCACCTTTGAGTTTATTATAGTCCTTGGCATCCTGCTCACCGAGGTCAAAGTAGGCCTTTTGGGGTTCTCCTGTCAGGAAAGGAGCTACTACCTCAGCCCACTGAGGCGCTGGTAATTTCTCTCTCTCGGCCACTCTCTCAAAGACCGCGAGATAGGCCTCGATGTCATCGGTGGCCGTCATCTTTTGTAAGGCCGCCTGTACCGCGGTACGGGTGGTGGGGAGCGAACCGGACGACCTCTGCACACTTTGCGCCAGGAGAGCATTAGTCTCGGCCTGAGCTCTCATGGCCTCCTCATGGACCTTTTGCTGGGTCACCGCCACTTGTTGCTGCTGGGCCAACGCTTGCTGTTGTTGCACGTTCATTTGTAGCAGCTGCTTTATCAGTTCCTCCATCTTGGCAGTGTCTGGTTGCTGCGCCATTGCAGCTTTCACCCAGGACATGGGGGTTACAGCACTCTCCCGTCAATCTCTGTTGGGCGGTTGCCCTTAGCAACGGTTCTCCAGCTGCTGCAGCAAAATGTCCATTAATTGGTGTATGTCTCTTTAAGACCGCTGCCCGCATCCAAACACCATATGTGAGGGATTAGCGTTTAGGATCGGTAGCAACCTGGGCATAAGCAGTCAGAGACAGTGACACTTGCGATAAAGTCTTTACTCCAGGCTTTACCTGGGTTTATTTCCAAGCAAACAAAGCAAAATACAGGCCTTAACATCAGGCAAACATAAAGTAAATCCTGCTCGTCCGAGCACTTACTAAACATGCAGCGTCCCTGTCTACACACTGGTAACCAAATGGCTCCTGCACACAGCCAGCCAGGACTCTCAGACCTGCAAAGGTCCCAGCTCTACCTTCTGGCCCTGTAGGCCCAGGCTTTATAAGGCCTGGTACCAGCCTCACCTGGTACGTGGGAGTGACCATCCCACCCTTCACTTTGGTCACTCCAGGAAAAGCCGGGCCGGATTATGCGGCTTGGAGCCACTTACTTGCTACAACGTGTTAGTAGCTTAATGCTACTAACACTATACTGCCGGCTTCCTCCACCGAGCCCAGGCTGCTCGGTGGCACGTATCTGCCCAAGCGCTCCCCAAAGCAGCATAGGAGAGCATCCTAGGCGAAATATACCTGCCCTTCAGCACCTTGCCGGTCACCGTCTCACAATATGTACTTATTTTTTCTACTATCTATGTCCCCCATGACATCATATAAGACCTCTGGGGGGCATTCATATGTTTTGGGGTTTTTTTATTTGACATTTTTCCACTGTAGCTGAGGCATCCATAGGAGCTCCAGTTACAGGGGAAAATATCCCCTGTAGCGACATTAGTCACTGGCAGAGCTGATCAGGGTCTTCTAGGACCCTGTTCTCTTCTGTGCCAGAGGTCACATGGTGCGGGTGGTGGGGAGCAAACAAAGCAAAATACAGGCCTTAACATCAGGCAAACATAAAGTAAATCCTGCTCGTCCGAGCACTTACTAAACATGCAGCGTCCCTGTCTACACACTGGTAACCAAATGGCTCCTGCACACAGCCAGCCAGGACTCTCAGACCTGCAAAGGTCCCAGCTCTACCTTCTGGCCCTGTAGGCCCAGGCTTTATAAGGCCTGGTACCAGCCTCACCTGGTACGTGGGAGTGACCATCCCACCCTTCACTTTGGTCACTCCAGGAAAAGCCGGGCCGGATTATGCGGCTTGGAGCCACTTACTTGCTACAACGTGTTAGTAGCTTAATGCTACTAACACTATACTGCCGGCTTCCTCCACCGAGCCCAGGCTGCTCGGTGGCACGTATCTGCCCAAGCGCTCCCCAAAGCAGCATAGGAGAGCATCCTAGGCGAAATATACCTGCCCTTCAGCACCTTGCCGGTCACCGTCTCACAATATGTACTTATTTTTTCTACTATCTATGTCCCCCATGACATCATATAAGACCTCTGGGGGGCATTCATATGTTTTGGGGTTTTTTTATTTGACATTTTTCCACTGTAGCTGAGGCATCCATAGGAGCTCCAGTTACAGGGGAAAATATCCCCTGTAGCGACATTAGTCACTGGCAGAGCTGATCAGGGTCTTCTAGGACCCTGTTCTCTTCTGTGCCAGAGGTCACATAGCGGTCACTGAGAGGTCAGGTAGAGAAAGAAATACTTCTGCTTCCACTTTTTACTACATATCGCTCATTGAGCTGAACTCGCACCTCCCCTGGCTGCGTTGTAGCCTCGGACATCTGAAGGGGCGTTGAAGTGAGAGTTGCAGCCATGACTTGGTCATGGCTGTCTCTCGTTCACGCGATTTTCGGCCACACTGTGGCTATTACATGGCAGGACTGACAGTCTTCATGGGAATGAAGACTAAGACTGTAAATTGGTGGGGTACCACAATTTTCATGCAGCTTAGGACCAGTGGTAAACTTAATCGGTACTGGTGTGTATTGTCTCCATCGGAATGATGGGTGGAGATATGGGTATGTCCTGGGGGAGTTATAGGGAATGCCCTCAGCTCCTGAGGGACCAGAGCGGGGGTGATCCACCACTTATCTGCCTGCAGTTGACTACTGCACTGGCTTCAGCTGCGGTGCCGGCCTCCATCCAGCCATGGTGAGAGGAGGGTTGGCTTAAGCAGCGTACGAGGGCCGGACCACAGATTTCCAGTGCAGATGGCAATGCGGCTGGGGGGACTGACAGCGCAGGAGCCAGGAAGAAGGGCTATATGCTCACAAGCCAGTCACTCGTAACAATTAAATAGATATGGGGATAACAGCCAAAACCCCACATAAAATGTCAAAACTCCATAAGATGCTCCATAAATAATAGTAGTCAGAGTTCTTCACCCATTAGTGACGCCCGTATGCCTTTTGATGGCGGTCACTAATGGGCTTTATTCTAATGTGCCACCTTTTTACATCACTGAATCAGAATAAGGGTGACTACCCACTACATTTTTTTTCACGGTAAATTGAGATTTTGCGCGATCGCGATTTTAACATTACAAGTCCCATAGACCCCTGCAGAAAAAAAACGCTGCAAATTTCGCTGTAAAAAAAAACTGTAGTGGGTAGTCACCCTAAGGGCTCAGTCAGACGGGTGTTTTGTCGCGCAATTTGCGCATGCGTCCGGTGATTTTATAAAACCATTGCTTTGCAATGGTATTGGACACCTGAGCGCTTTTTATGCGCTCGTCCGATAAATTATAGAACAGAAATCGCAGATCGCACCTATCTGTGATCTGCGATTCCTGTTCTCTTCTCTATATGCGCTCAATGGGGCCGGCGGCAGCAGCGCCGACCCCATTGAGAACACATAGTAGACAAATCATTCTCCTCTGCACAGCTGTAACAGCTGTGGCAGAGAAGAATGATGTTTGCCCATTGAATTCAATGGAGCCGGCAATACAGCCGGCTCCATTGAAAGCAATGGGCTGCCAGCGAGCGCGGGATGAATTTTCGGGAAGGGCTTAAAAATATAAGCCCTTCCCTGCAATTCATCCAGAAATGTGTAAAAACAAAAAAAATATATATACTCACCTCGTCCCGGCAGACGGAGTTCAGCCGCGGCCGGCGGCAGTTCTCCTGAACTGCTCTCTGTAGTATTCAGCAGCCGGGGATTTAAAATCCCCACCTGCTGAATGAGCTGCCTCTGATTGCTCACAGCCTCACCAATCAGAGGCAGCTCTCACTTACCCATTCATGAATTCATTCCTGAATGACAGCTGAGAGCTGCCCCTGATTGGTCCCTGCGCTGAGCCAATCAGAGGCAGCACTCACTCACCCATTCATGAATTCATGAATGGGTAAGTGAGAGCTGCCTCTGATTGGTGAGGCTGTGACCAATCAGAGGCAGCTCATTCAGCAGCCGGGGATTTTAAATCCCCGGCTGCTGAATACTACTCAGAGCAGTTCAGGAGAACTGCCGCCGGCCGCGGCTGAACTCCGTCTGCCGGGACCAGGTGAGTATATATATTTTTTTTATTTTTACACATTTCTGGATGAATTGCAGGGAAGGGCTTATATATTTAAGCCCTTCCCGAAAATTCATCCCGCGCTCGCTGGCAGCCCATTGCTTTCAATGGAGCCGGCTGTATTGCCGGCTCCATTGAATTCAATGGGCAAACATCATTCTTCTCTGCCACAGCTGTTACAGCTGTGCAGAGGAGAATGATTTGTCTACTATGTGTTCTCAATGGGGTCGGCGCTGCTGCCACCGGCCCCATTGAGCGCATATAGAGAAGAGAACAGGAATCGCAGATCACAGATAGGTGATCTGAGATCGCCCGCAGCACATTGCTTTCAGTGGAGCCGGCTGTATTGCCGGCTCCATTGAATTCAATGCGCTGGACAGCGCTGGACAGCTCCGGCCCATTTCTATTGAAACGCGGCTAGGAGCAGTTTTTTCGGGCAATTTTTCGGCCCCGGTCACGCGATCCGCAAATCGCGGGAAAAAACGCCCGCGTGACTAAGGCCTACAGTTGCAGGACAGGTAGTGTAAAGCTCCTTGCTTTCACCAATAGGAGATAGATGACAGCTTGGAGCAGTGACTGTAGATTACAGTGACTGGTCCACCTTCCCCCTCTTCCCCACTGGTGATCAGCATACACTTGCGGCAAAACGGTGGGCTCATGTGCGTAAGCTATATGCTAGGCTGTTTTTGGCAGCAGTTGGCACATAGCAACTACAAGGGGCCATTGTCTTTCGACCCTTGACACGTGGATCACTTTCATACACCCATGACAACGATCCATGTCATCTGCTTGTTACATACAGCACAGGATTAGTGCAGTTTATTTCTCTCCCCTGACTGAGTAGACAGATATAGAGCTACCAACCCTGTGCTATAGATAGTTAGAGTAAAAGAAAGTCCCTAACCCCCGTTCACCAACAAAGTGCAGAACACCTCTGTTCACTTTTTTTTTTCATCACGTTCAATTTTTTTTGCTGGGTTGTAACGTCGTTCAGGCGATGCGATTAACCGCTTCATTTAAAAAAAAAGAAAAGGCTTTAAAAAAAGATATTAGGCCTTAGTCACACGGGCGTTTTTTCACGCGATTTGCGCATCGCATGACGGATGCGCATGCGCAAATCGCGTGACCGGCGCCGAAAAATCGGCCCAAAAATCGCCCGAAAATCTGCTCCTAGCCGCGTTTCATTAGAAACGGGCCGGAGCTGTCCAGCGCATTGCATTCAATGGAGCGGCAATACAGCCGACTCCATTGAATGCAAGCGCTGCGGGTGAGTGTGGGAAGAATTGTCGGGAAGGGTTAAATATATAACCCCTTCCCTGCAATGCATCCTTAAATGTGAAAAAATAAAAAAAAAGGATGTACTCACTTGCTCCCGGCAGCTGGAGATCCCGGCGGCCGGCCTGCAGTGGGTGTGAAGGGCGTGTGACTCAGGCTTGCCCCTGATTGGCTCAGCGCTGAGCCAATCAGAAGCAAGTCTCAGTCACACCCATTCATGAATTCATGAATGGGTGTGACTGAGATCTGCCTCTGATTGGCTCAGGCTGAGCCAATCAGGGGCCAGTCTGAGTCACACCCCTTCACACCCACTGCAGGCCGGCCGCCGGGATCTCCAGCTGCTGGGAGCAGGTGAGTACATCCTTTTTTTTTATTTTTTCACATTTAAGGATGCATTGCAGGGAAGGGGTTATATATTTAACCCCTTCCCGACAATTCATCCCGCGCACGCCAGCAGCCCATTGCTTTCAATGGAGTCGGCTGTATTGCCGCTCCATTGAATTCAATGGGCAAACATTGTTCTTCTCTGCCACAGCTGTTACAGCTGTGGCAGAGAAGAATGATTTGTCTTCTGTATGTTCTCAATGGGGTCGGCGCTGCTGCCGCCGGCCCCGTTGAGCGCATATAGAGAAGAGAACAGGAATCGCAGATCGCAGATAGGTGCGATCTGCGATTTCTGTTCTCTAATTTATCGGACGAGCGCATAAAAAGCGCTCATGTGTCTGATACCATTGCAAAGCAATGGTTTTAAAAAATCGCCGGACGCATGCGCATGCGCAAATCGCGGCAATAAACGCCCGTGTGACTAAGCCCTTATACTGTACATCTACTGAAGTTTTTTCAATTTTCGTAGTTTTTTTGACAGTGCTTTTAGACAGTATTATATTATTACATCTTTTTTACGCCAGCTATTTTTGTTTTAGGCTTATACATTGTTCCTTACAAAAAAATTGTTCTATAATGGTGTGTAGAAGGTATACTACAGAATAGGCTTACTCATTGTTTTCTTCCAGCAGTTTTGGTAGCGATACTGAAACTGCGTCCGAAGCAGAAATTGATTCTAGCAGTGGCAACTCCAGTTCTAGCTCTAGTTCTATGGTGGATGAAACAGTTGTTGAGTCATCTGGCCTGAGTAGTACAATGCCTCTCACAATGTGGGATTCTGCAGATTCATTTTCCTGCCAAATACCCCAATTTGTAGCAATCAATGGGTGTATATGTGGACATTGCTAATTTTGCCCCCTTTGATTTTTTACATTTATTTATACCGTATATACTGGCGTATAAGACGACTTTTGAACCTCGAAAAATCTGCTCTGAAGTCAGGGGTCGTCTTATACGCCGGTAATACAAAAAAAAGAAAGTGTCAAAAAAAAAAAATCATTACTCACCTCCCCCCCGGCGTTCTGCGGCGCTGCTGCAGGCTGTCGCTCCCTCCTGGTCCCTGGCAGAGCATTGCTTTCTGGACGCAGGGCTTGAAATCCCCGCCTCCAGAAAGTTAATACTGTGATTAGCTAACACACGCCGTCAGCCAATCACAGCCATTCAATGACATCATTGAATGGCTGTGATTGGCTGAAGGCACATGTGTTTTCTGGAGGCGGGGATTTCAAGCCCTGCGTCCAGAAAGCAATGCTCTGCCAGGGACCAGGAGGGAGCGACATCCTGCAGCAGCGCCGCAGAACGCCGGGGGAGGTGAGTAATGATTTTTTTTTTTGCTCCGCTGTATTCCCGGCGTATAAGGTGAAAGTTGGGGGGTCGTCTTATACGCCCTGTCGCCTTATACGCCGGTATATACGGTAAGTGATAAAGCTGTGGAATGAATTGTCCAGAAGACATAGATGCTAGATAATTTATTGCAGAGCACCCCAGCTGTCCCAGGAATGTCCTGCCTCAGAAATAAATATAAAAAAATGGGGGAATCATTTTGTTAATGATTTGGTAATAAAAAAAATCCTCAGTCCGCTCATACTGGTCTGCCACTGCTCTGCATGCAACCCCTGTATTTGTGGCAGTTATACCTTGAATTCATTTTGAAACACTAAAGCGTTTCTTCCATTTAATTGATAATCCCGCAGTTCCTCCAAGAAATGACCCTGCCTATGACCATGTAAATAAATTGAGGCCTCTAATCTCCCTGCTAAAAGAATCATTTCAAAATATATATATATATACCCTAAGAAACGTCTATCAGTTGATGAGTCCCTGATGAGCTTCAAGAGCTAGACATCCTTTCAGCAACTCATCTTATGCAAGCGCGTCACTATGGCATCAAATTATATAAGGTGTGCAAGAGGACTACAGGCTATACCTGTTTTTTTTTAATATATGAAGGCAGGGACAGCCATCTTAATCCCCCAGATTAACCAGACAATATTGGCATAAATGGAAAAATTGTTTGGGTATCATGTGTATACGGACAACTACTATGCTAGTGTTCCACTATTTAAATCACTACACACTACAAAATACAGGGGCCTGTGGGACAGTAAAACGAAAGAGAATGGGATTCCTACATCCCCTAGTGTCTAGGTGTGTGGAAAGGGGGTGTCATACATGCCTGCAATTGACCCTGTCAAGACTTGAGCTCAGGACCTCCTGTGCTTTGGGCAACGGCTCTCCCCAGTGAGCTATCAAGCCTGCTAGACTGCTTCCCTGTTAAACCCTGTCCCTGTTCCTTATTCCTGCTCCTGTCTTCCTAATTAGCTCCATCCTGCTTTTTTATTAGTTACCCTATATAACCTGGCCGAGCACCTCCCATCCTTGCATGATTATTGAGCTCCAAGCCTGTAGTCAAGTTTCTCTTCTTCCTGCTCCTCCTTTTACAAATAGGTGCTACCTGTGTACCAACCTCAGGCTTCCCCATACTCCTCTACCTTCATGCTCCATTGTACCGCAACCCAGAGTACCTGTGTAGTGACCTCTGGCTTTCCTTGACTCCACTACCTGCTTACTCCTTTGTACCACAACCAAGATTACCAGTGTTCCAATCTCTGGCTTTCCTAGAGTCCACTACCTGTCTGCTCCTTTGTACTGCAACCGAAATTACCTGTGTACCAACCTCTGGCATCCCCTGACCACAAAACCACCCCGCAGGGTTTGTAGTAAGACGCTCTGAACCTGCAACTGGCCATTGCAGACCCACTGTTTGCAGTCAAGTAGTATGATAAAAAAGGACATCTACATGTTCTCAATTGTGCATGCAGACACCTTAGTAGCAGTAAGGGAGAGAGGGGCTGCCACAGGCAAGAAAAAAACTGTCTGCATCACAGACTACAACAAATTTATGGAGGGTGTAGACCTGATCCACCAGGTGCTTCAGCCATACCTGATGAAGTGAAAGACCTGGGTCTGGTCCAAAAAGGTAGCGATTTACCTTATTCGAATCACTACCTATAATGCCTACATAATTTACATGGAATCTCAGGGAACGCTCACTTTTCTGCAGTTCCAAAAGCAGCTTGTTAAGCGCCTTCTGTTTGAGACCACCACACCTCAGAAAGCTTATGACTCTAAGAAGATGTGAAGGCTACGACTCTGAGGAGGTGCGAAGGCTCTTCAATAGCATCCTATACCTTATCATTGTGGTTTATCATACAGCTGTTTGTTTACACTACTAGATACATATGGCCTATTACCTCCAATGCCATTTATATGAAACATGAAAGTATATATATTTTGTTTTTCTTTTTTCTTTTATTTCTATTTCTCCTGTTCTATCACCATATCTGCTTTTATCTTATACTATACTATATTTCTCTACAATCTCATGTTTTATATACATTGTATACAGTGTGCTCTCAGCATAACTGAAGACGAATAGAGATGAGCGAGCATACTTGGTTGGGCGATTTATTCGAGAGAGCATCGCCTTTTTCGAGTAACTGCTGGCTCGTCCCTGAAGATTTCGGGGGGGGGGGGGCGCATGGGGCAGCAGAGGGGAGCGGGGGGGAGAGTGAGAGAGATCTCTCTCTCCCTCCCGATCCCCTCCGCAACCCCCCGCTCACCCCCGCAGCCCCCCGAATCTTTAGGGACGAGCCAGCAGTTACTCGAAAAAGGCGATGCTCTCTCAAATAAATCGCCTTACCGAGTTTTCAAAATGGGGACATTTGTGGATGTTTTCTATCATTTTGGCAGCTTGAGGGCTGTAAAAATGTACAATTGGGCTTGAAACACTTAAAAGCAAAATTTCTGTTCTCAAAGCCACCGGCTCCTCCTTTCCTTTAGGGCCCTGTTATGTGTTCAAACATGAGATTAAGACCACATTGAGTAAATTTCTGAACACAGAGGACAGACAGGGGTATCCATTTTGGGGTGCAAGTCTTCATTCATGTGTGTGCTATACAAAAAAAAGCTGTCTTCAAAATTACACTCTTGACAAAAAATGAAAATCAATATTTTTTTCCTTCTCCTTTGCTTAGATTCATTCAAATACTGTGGGATCAAAATGCGCAGTACACCCCTAGATGAACTCAATAAAGGGTCTAGTTTTCAAAGTGGGGTATTTTCGGGGGTTTTCTAAAGTTTTTTTATCCACTGAATTGCATTTACTCCTAAAAATAAACTGTGGGGTTAAAATACTCAAGACATCCCTCGTTAACTGTTGTATTTTTTTAAATGGGGTAATTTGTGGAGGTACCTATCATTCTGACACCTATGAGCCTTTGCAATCGTGGCTTGGTGTAGGGAAACAAAATATTCCTCAAACTTTTAATAAGCAATATTAAATTTGTACAGTTCCTAAATGGTTAAAAAAACTAAAGTTTTTCAAATGTGCTTCCAGAATAAACAGATAGAAATATATATCTCATCAAAAACTTGCACAGTATGTTTGTCCATATTTGATATACTGCAGTTGAAAATGTTAAAAAATGTAATTTCTTAAAATTCTCTGCAATTTTTGCATTTTTCAAAACTATATACAAATTTTATTTTTATATCCTTCATGAAGTACAATACGTGAAAAACAGTTTCAGAATTACTGTCAGAGATAAAGTGTCAGATGTTAAAGTGATAAATATCAGATTTCCAAAATTTGGCCTGGTTATTAAGGCGCAAACAGGCTTTGCCACTAAGGGGTTAAGGGACGGGCTCATGTACCTATTCAAATGCCACTACAGCGAACACCGATTTTTACTGAGCATTCGCTTCTAATGGGCAGATCAATGTGCCAATAACAGCGCTCCGATAGCTAATGCCAGATATAGTTGGGTGTTTATATCATAGCGCCAATAGTAAACAGGCACTCACAACTGGACAGTTGAGATAGGATATTCTTCAGATTCTTTTAAGTGTTTAAACATGATTTTACTTAGAGTTTTCTAGTAATACTCATTGCCAGAGCTAAACCATATTCCTCAGCTAAACAGTTACAATTCTGCAAATATAATTATTCTGCAATATTCTGATATTCATTAACATCGAATGAAAAAGCCTGATACTGAAACAAAACACTTTAAGATACAGAGATGTACTGTATTTCGGTAATACCTGCAGAATGAGAAAATGACAAAGTGCATCCATATACACAATGGATGTAAGACACATATACATTTATGACACATACTATACATAATGTATATGAACAATAGAACTAATTGATTAGCATGTTAGAAAAAGCCGTGTTTGGTGTATAGCTTCCTCTCTCACTCTATCATTACTGTCACACTCATATGAACCCTGATAATGTGTTGCCTCCATTCCTGGAGCATGAATCCACAGAACATATGGTCTTCTGTAGAAGATGTATCTTCGCTTTACCAGATGGCTCCGTGTGATTAAATGGGAATCAGACCCTGTGAGCCAATCACAGATGGGGGCTATTTTCACTTAATTAATAAAACAAAGAAAAAAATTCTTAAAAGCTTGGGATCCGAAAGCACAGTATGTCTGTCTTACGCTGCACATTGTGTGTAGGTATGTGTGAAAGTAAAATGCTTAGTACGCTACCATGTTAGATATCCTTATTTGCTTGAATTAATCTTTTCATTATAACTGTACACCAGTATTTCAATATTCGGAAAGCTGCTTATATTTCTACTTTTATATAGTGTCCCTGTGATGGAGATTTGTGGGACTTTAGTTTCAGTCCAAATATTTACAAGAATAGACTTTTACCTGCTGCTCTAAAATGGCTATTTCTATAGTCCTGCAACAATTTGCTCCTAGGCCTAGGAGCGCTATGTTTTCACAGTCAGCATAGCCCCACTAGGCTCACATTTGTCATATAATGTTAGCAAATGTTAGAGAGCATTAAAGTAACACTCCAGACAAAACAAATATAATGTTATGCCTAGCAACTGAAGGGGCGGTGCTTGACACATATTCTCTTGGGTATTTTTGAGTCCCTCTGTCATGTCCCACCCCCCACCCCCATCCCTTAGGTGTGCTCATTTGATAATTTGACTATTATAACATTGTTTCCTTCTGTCTTTGTTGCTACAATCACAGTACATGTATGCAATATGGTCTTATGTTATTCTTATTGCAATAGCAGAGCTGCCATTACTACCCCTATGTGGTCGCTATCGCCTGAAACATCTCATTCTGGCACTACAATGTTGTATGGCCGTACAGCAAAAGATTATACCTGCTGAGTTTTCTATCCCCGAGGATCGGCTGAGCAACACTGGATTGCATTTGAATAAATTTCTAAATGAGTGGCCATGCTGTAGATTAGGCTTCTATATCATATTTCTTATAGTGTGTGCTGTTTTTATCTATGTTGTTTCACAAAATAACTGAAAATTACAGTGGACATGTGGAAAAGGGTCAGCAGACAAAATGCCTTTCATTTTACAATCTACATTTGTGTTGGTGCTGTTGGCAACATTCCTTTGATGTACCACTTTTATAGATGAGGACCCTAACAGCCATTTTCAGGAAGCCTTAAAATAAAAAATAAAATGTAGTTAATTAGAGATGAATAGAAATCAACAAGATTATTATTATTATTAGCCAATGATGTCAGCAACTAAGATATGACAACCAGTCATTTGCTTTCATTTAAATGAATGTGGTTATTAGCAGCATTAAAAAAATCAGTAGATATTACCAGTATATGGTGATTGGATCTCAAGAATGTAAATTCAATGCTGAAAGTTACTGTACTAATAGTACTCCCCAACATTAAAAGAGGCACACTTGTGGTTCATTGTGTGAAATATCCACTTTTTTATGTGTATGCATAAACTACAGTCTTTAAGGCCCCAATTGCATTGAATCATAAAATAGTTTTTTTTTTCCGGATCTAATAGACAGCAAGGAATCAGATCTTCTACAGCAACCTAGTGAAATGTATCGTTTAGAATAAAATGAGGGACATTTAGGGAAGGCACCTAAAGCTTTTGGTCTTCAAATGCAAAACTTTAACCCTTTCCAATCCAATTTGTATCCTGGTTTTCCTAGGGGGATTACTCTTTTTTTTTTTTATGCTGTTATACGACGGCGCTATATGCTGGCTAAAGTCAGTACTGCATGACGTGACTCACTGGATAGTCTTCGACAGCAGAGAGGCTGGCAATATACAGTAAGAGAACCCTGACGGACGTCTTCCAACATCAGAGCTGTACAGTCTTAAATCATAATGTCTTCAGAGGTCAGACAGTGGATTGGAAAGGGTTAACAACTACCATGTGCCATTCAAAATAATGACATCTTCTTATATAGGAGAATAATCATAGGACACAACTATAGAAAGGCCACAGCAACAAGCAACCTGCTCCACTGGAAAAGTTGGCATACCCCCACCCCCCACCTCATTCACCAGCGGCATTTTAGTGGGGCAATGTTTTTAAGAGCAAGAAGAAACTGCTCAGACAAAACATCCTTCCAAAGAAAATGTGATCAATTGTTCATGAGGTTTTGTAGAAGGGAGATAGAACAGCTTAAAGTGAGGACCAAGGTTACTTATGACCAGGACTAACCCAGCAAAATGTTTAAAAAGTGATGCACTGTATAGGAACTTACAATGGCTCTACTCATCACTTCGTAAATATCATGAAGAAATATTGGCTGATTATAAAATCAAAAGTGGCCACTTATAAGCCACTACCCAAGAATTAAGTACAAAAAACTCCAGAATTTCCTCAATCAACTAGTGCAGTGCATAGCCTGTTTGTCAGTCCTCTTGCCCTAAATAGACAACTACCCCAGTCCAAATGTACTGGCTCTCATCCCTGTGGGACATGCGCTTTCTATCCACTTATCATGAACGTCTCTACATTTGTCAATCCAGGGGACAGCAAAATATATCAAATAAAGCAAAAAAATAACATGTTGTAACACAGGTGTTTTAAACGGAGTAAGATGCTCCTGCCCTAAGATATATATTGGTAAAACAGTTAAAGAGTTTAGGAAGCACTTTTCCAATCACCTGAGCTTTATACACAAGAAAATGTACACTCCCATTGCAAGGCATGTTAATAGTTGTCATGGAGGCTATGGTATTCCACTAATATTCTGGGGGATTTGTCAGATAGAACTGAGTCCCCGTAAAGGGGATCTGGACAAAAAATTGCAACATGAGGAGGCGCGCTTGTACTTCTGCCTTAGGATATTTTCACATGGCCAAGCGCGATCTCAGGATGTGATACTCGGCCCGATATCCCGCTCATGCACTTGCGTTGTATCGGCAGATGCACAGTATTTTTCTGTAAAAAAAAAATACCTCCCACCACTTCAGTGAGGTTGCGATCCTCCAGCGCAACTTTCAGCCGTGTCGTGGGATAGGCATATGTTTCCCTTTGTTTTCAATGGGAAACTTTGCATCACATTCACGATGGAGGAGGTCAAAACATCATAGTCCCGCATCAAGGCTACACAGGAGGATTCCCACTAGTGGACAAATTATCCCCGTCCACCATCTTGAATCTCCCAAAGGGTAATTCCACGATAATGCAGGTCACATGGCTACATGCTCGGTGTAACATCACTGTCATGGGACCGCCAACCATGTCATTGACATGTAGCAATGCCGACAGGATCTGTGGGCGGTGCTGACGTCATGCTGGAAGCTTAAGGCCCATCGCTCATGCGGTCCCCATCCAGAGGCTTGCCACATTATAGTGTCATATGACATTTTTCTGAAGCAAGCGTTGCTGGCGTCCTCTGTTGCTATGGACATTTGTTGTGGGATATAATTACAGTATCAAACATTTTAATGATAAAACAATTCAAGTGGAGAAGCAGTAAATGTGAAGTACAAACAACAAAAAAACAATTACTTAAAAAAGACATAAGTAACCTGGAAATTCAAAGTTACATATATAAATTAATTGCAACTTTTTGAGTCAGTATACAATACACAGCAAATGTGGTGAAATCAATCAGGGTAGGGTCTTCCAAAGGAATGATAATACACTGGGCTTTACAATAATCAAAATAATGAAAACACTAGAAGTGCTCAATATAACTTGTCGATTTAAATGTCTAAGAAGTCTATTGAAATATATATTAATAATTAGAGATGAGCGAGCACCAAAATGCTCGGGTGCTCGTTACTCGGGACGAAATTATCGCGATGCTCGAGGGTTCGTTTCGAGTAACGAACCCCATTGAAGTCAATGGGCGACTCGAGCATTTTTGTATATCGCCGATGCTCGCTAAGGTTTTCATTTGTGAAAATCTGGGCAATTCAAGAAAGTGATGGGAACGACACAGCAACGGATAGGGCAGGCGAGGGGCTACATGTCGGGCTGAATCTCAAGTTCCCAGGTCCCACTATTAAGCCACAATAGCGGCAAGAGTGGGCCCCCCCCCCCTCCCAACAACTTTTACTTCTGAAAAGCCCTCATTAGCAATGCATACCTTAGCTAAGCACCACACTACCTCCAACAAAGCACAATCACTGCCTGCATGACACTCCGCTGCCACTTCTCCTGGGTTACATGCTGCCCAACCCCCCCCCCTGCACGACCCAGTGTCCACAGCGCACACCAAATTGTCCCTGTACAGCCTTCAGCTGCCCTCATGCCACGCCACACTCATGTCTATTTAGGAACCAAAGGCACACACTGCAGAGGGTTGGCACGGCTAGGCAGCGACCCTCTTTAAAAGGGGAGGGGCGATAGCCCACAATACTGTACAGAAGCAATGAGAAATATAATCCTGTGCCACCGCCATCAGGAGCTACACACGTGGGCATAGCAATGGGGAACCTATGTGCCACACACTATTCATTCTGTCAAGGTGTCTGCATGCCCCAGTCAGACCGCGTTTTTTTATAAATAGTCACAGGCAGGTACAACTGGGAATCCCCAACTCCGCAATGGGAATTCCGTGTGCACCCACAGCATGGGTGGTTCCCTGGAACCCACCGGCTGTACATAAATGTATCCCATTGCAGTGCCCTGGACAGCAGAGCTAACGTCAGATTAAATGCAGGTGGGCTTCGGCCCACACTGCATGCCCCAACCTGACCGGGCTTTTTAATTCATAGACACAGGCAGGTTCAACTCCCTATTGTGAAGTCCCTGTGGATCGACAGCATGGGTGGGTGCCAGGAAGCCACCGGCGGCACATAAATATATCCAATTGCATTGCCCATCACAGCTGAGGTAATGTCATGTTTAATGCAGCTGGGCTTCGGCCCACACTGCATGCCCCAGTCAGACTGGGGTTCTTCAGAAGTGGACACATGTAGTTACAACTCCGTGTGGACCGACAGCATGGGTGGCTCCCTGGAACCCACCGGCGGTACATAAATATATCCCAATGCAGTGCCCAGCACAGCTGATGTAACGTCAGCTGTAATGCAGGTGGGCAAAAAATTAATTGGATTACACTGTAGGCGAGGGCCCCAAAAAATTGGTGTACCAACAGTACTAATGTACCTCAGAAAAATTGCCCATGCCCAACCAAGAGGGCAGGTGAACCCATTAATCGCTCTGGTTAATGTGGCTTAATTGGTAACTCGGCCTGGAGGCAGCCCAGTTAAAATAAAAATTGGTTCAGGTGCAAGTTTCAACGCTTTAATGAGCATTGAAACGTATAAAAATTGTTTAGAAAAATTATATGACTGAGCCTTGTGGGCCTAAGAAAAATTGCCCGTTCGGCGTGATTACGTGAGGTTTCAGGAGGAGGAGGAGGAATATTATACACAGATTGATGAAGCAAAAATGTCCCCGTTTTTGATGGTGATAGAGAACGATGCTTCCATCCGCGGGTGCAGCCCTGGGGAAATCCAGGCTTTGTTCATCTTGATGAGTGTAAGCCTGTCGGCACTGTCGGTTGACAGGCAGGTACGCTTATCCGTGATGATTCCCCCAGCCGCACTAAACACACTCTCTGACAAGACGCTAGCCGCAGGACAAGCAAGCACCTCCAGGGCATACAGCGCAAGTTCAGGCCACGTGTCCAGCTTCGACACCCAGTAGTTGTAGGGGGCAGAGGCGTCACCGAGGACGGTCGTGCGATCGGCTATGTACTCCCTCACCATCCTTTTACAGTGCTCCCGCCAACTCAGCCTTGACTGGGGAGCGGTGACACAGTCTTGCTGGGGAGCCATAAAGCTGGCAAAGGCCTTGGAGAATGTTCCCCTGCCTGCGCTGTACATGCTGCCTGATCTCTGCGCCTCCCCTGCTACCTGGCCCTCGGAACTGCGCCTTCTGCCACTAGCGCTGTCGGATGGGAAGTTTACCATCAGTTTGTCCACCAGGGCCCTGTTGTATAGCATCATTCTCGAACCCCTTTCCTCTTCGGGAATGAGAGTGGAAAGGTTCTCCTTATACCGTGGGTCGAGCAGTGTGTACACCCAGTAATCCGTAGTGGCCAGAATGCGTGTAACGCGAGGGTCACGAGAAAGGCATCCTAACATGAAGTCAGCCATGTGTGCCAGGGTACCTGTACGCAACACATGGCTGTCCTCACTAGGAAGATCACTTTCAGGATCCTCCTCCTCCTCCTCCTCTGGCCATACACGCTGAAAGGATGACAGGCAAGCAGCATGGGTACCCTCGGCTGTGAGCCAAGCTGTCTCTTCCCCCTCCTCCTCATGCTCCTCCTTCTCCTCTTCAACGCGCTGAGATATAGACAGGAGGGTGCTCTGACTATCCAGTGACATACTGTCTTCCCCCGCCTCCGTTTCCGAGCGCAAAGCGTCTGCCTTTATGCTTTGCAGGGAACTTCTCAAGAGGCTTAGCAGAGGAATGGTGACGCTAATGATTGCAGCATCCCCGCTCACCATCTGGGTAGACTCCTCAAAGTTTCCAAGGACCTGGCAGATGTCTGCCAACCAGGCCCACTCTTCTGTAAAGAATTGAGGAGGCTGACTCCCACTACGCCGCCCATGTTGAAGTTGGTATTCCACTATAGCTCTAAGCTGCTCATAGAGCCTGGCCAACATGTGGAGCGTAGGGTTCCACCGTGTGGGCACGTCGCACAGCAGTCGGTGCACTGGCAGATTAAACCGATGTTGCAGGGTCCGCAGGGTGCCAGCGTCCGTCTTGGAGTTGCGGAAATGTGCGCTCACCCGGCGCACCTTTCCGAGCAGGTATGACAAGTGTGGGTAGCTTTTCAGAAAGCGCTGAACCACCAAATTAAAGACATGGGCCAGGCATGGCACGTGCGTGAGGCTGCCGAGCTGCAGAGCCGCCACCAGGTTACGGCCGTTGTCACACACGACCATGCCCGGTTGGAGGCTCAGCGGCGCAAGCCAGCGGTCGGTCTGCTCTGTCAGACCCTGCAGCAGTTCGTGGGCCGTGTGCCTCTTCTCTCCTAAGCTGAGTAGTTTCAGCACGGCCTGCTGACGCTTGCCCACCGCTGTGCTGCCACGCCGCGCGACACCGACTGCTGGCGACGTGCTGCTGCTGCTGACACATCTTGATTGCGAGACAGAGGTTGCGTAGGAGGAGGAGGGTGGTTTAGTGGAGGAAGCATACACCGCCGCAGATACCACCACCGAGCTGGGGCCCGCAATTCTGGGGGTGGGTAGGACGTGAGCGGTCCCAGGCTCTGACTCTGTCCCAGCCTCCACTAAATTCACCCAATGTGCCGTCAGGGAGATATAGTGGCCCTGCCCGCCTGTGCTTGTCCACGTGTCTGTTGTTAAGTGGACCTTGGCAGTAACCGCATTGGTGAGGGCGCGTACAATGTTGCGGGAGACGTGGTCGTGCAGGGCTGGGACGGCATATCGGGAAAAGCAGTGGCAACTGGGAACCGAGTAGCGCGGGGCCGCCGCCACCATCATGCTTTTGAACGCCTCTGTTTCCACAAGCCTATACGGCAGCATCTCCAAGCTGATCAATTTCGCAATGTGCACGTTTAAGGCTTGAGCGTGCGGGTGCGTGGTGGCGTACTTGCGCTTGCACTCAAACAGTGGCGCTAGCGACGTCTGGACGCTGCGCTGAGAGACATTGCTGGATGGGGCCGAGGACAGCGGAGGTGAGGGTGTGGGTGCAGGCCAGGAGACGGTAGTGCCTGTGTCCTCAGAGGGGGGTTGGATCTCAGTGGCAGGTTGGGGCACAGGGGGAGAGGCAGTGTTGCAAACCGGAGGCGGTGAACGGCCTTCGTCCCACCTTGTGGGGTGCTTGGCCATCATATGCCTGCGCATGCTGGTGGTGGTGGATCCCCAGCTAATCTTGGCGCGACAAAGGTTGCACACCACTGTTCGTCGGTCGTCAGGCGTCTCTGTGAAAAACTGCCACACCGTAGAGCACCTTGACCTCTGCAGGGTGGCATGGCGCAAGGGGGCGCTTTGGGAAACAGTTGGTGGATTATTCGGTCTGGCCCTGCCTCTACCCCTGGCCACCGCACTGGCTCGGCCTGTGCCCACACCCTGACTTGGGCCTCCGCGTCCTCGCCCGCTTCCACGTCCTCTAGGCCTACCCCTACCCCTCAGCATGGTGTATTACCAGTAGTGCAGAAACAGAACGCTGTAATTAAATGTGCCGCCTATTGGCCTGTGGTTGGAGGCTGACTTCGCTTACGGAACGCCAGGAAATAATTTTGCGCAAGCCTGCTGTAACACTTAGCTGGCTGCGTATGAATTAGGAGGACAACTACACCCAGCACAGACCCAGAACACTGAGGACAGTCACAGGCAGCCCAAATAGATTTTTTTCCCCAAATGTTTTTGCAAAGGCCCACTGCCTATATTCAATAAATATGTCTTCTGTCCCTGCGTCACCACTACTGGCCCTGGAGTATGTAAAATAACTGCAGACTGTTGCACTGTGGACTGGAATGTGATGTAACAGCCAACACAGAGCCAGGAAATAATTTTGCGCAAGCCTGCTGTAACACTTAGCTGGCTGCGTATGAATTAGGAGGACAACTACACCCAGCACAGACCCAGAACACTGAGGACAGTCACGGGCAGCCCAAATAGATTTTTTTCCCCAAATGTTTTTGCAAAGGCCCACTGCCTATATTCAATAAATATATGTCTTCTGTCCCTGCCTCACAATATATGTCTTCTGTCCCTGTCTCACCACCACTACTGGCCCTGGAGTATGTATAATTACTGCAGGGCGCAATGCTCTGCACGGCCGATATACAAAAAAAAAAAAATGTGCAACACTGCAAAAAGCAGCCTCCACACTACTGCACACGGTTAGATGTGGCCCTAAGAAGGACCGTTGGGGTTCTTGAAGCCTAAAATACTCCTAACACTCTCCCTATAGCAGCTCCGGCACCAACAGCACTTTCCCTCCTCTATGTCAGAACAAATCTGTGGCGAGCCGCGGGAGGGGCCGATTTTTATACTCGGGTGACACCTGATCTCGCCAGCCACTCACTGCAGGGGGGTGGTATAGGGCTTGAACGTCGCAGGGGGAAGTTGTAATGCCTTCCCTGTCTTTCTATTGGCCAGAAAAGCGCGCTAACGTCTCAGAGATGAAAGTGAAAGTAACTCGAACATCGCGTGGTACTCGTCACGAGTAACGAGCATCTCGAACTCGCTAATACTCGAACGAGTATCAAGCTCGGACTAGTACGTTCGCTCATCTCTAGTGACAACCAAATATCTGTTGTAACTACATGAAAAACAGAAAGAGGAAGAAAAAAATTAAGACTATTTCTCTGAATAAAGAAGATGAAGTCATGGAAGACTGTGGTGTACCCCCTGGAGAAAAAGGTGAGCAGCACAGTTCTGGAGGAGGATCTCTCCTGCCTCAAGAATGAAGTTGTGGAAGCAATACAAGGAAGAAGAGTAGTTGAGGAAGAACTTGTTAAAGTGCATGCTGAAGGCTAAGAACAAAGCAGAAGAACACTGTCATTCTGCAAGGAAATAGACTAACCATTGAGAGTTTAAAGCAAACAATGTGAGAGGGTTTGAAGAAGAAGCTGCCCAGTTGTGTGATCTCACAAAAGAAGCTGAGAAGTGAAAGTTATGGCAGAAGAAGAAGCTATATTACATAGGGCTGTAGAAGGAAGATTCCTGGACAAAAAGTTGGTTGCCGTTAATCAGGTCATATGAATCAGGACATGAATGATATGTCCAGTTATGTAAATAGTGATGTCTAGATCAGGGGTGTCAAACTCATTTTCACCGAGGGCCACATCAGCCTTATGGTTGCCTTCAAAGGGCCGATTGTAATTGTAAGACAGTATAGTAAAAGTGAACCCCACAGTGGCCCGATTTGTAATAAGGTCCCCCATAGTGGCCAGTGGTGCACACTATTATACATATATATACACACACACAGGCGCACACTATTATTTATATATTTATATATATATATATATATATTTATTTATTTTTTACACAGGCGCACATTATTATACATATATGCAAAGACACGCACTATTATACACATACGTGCACAGACGCACACTATTAGGCCTCAGTCACACGGGCGCATCGGCACCCGTACAGCGGCGCCAATGCACCCGTGTGACTGCAGGAAGGAGACGGACGTACCTGCAGACGGCCGTCTCTGCAGCGCCGGAGGAAGGAACACATGACCGGCAATGTAGCTGGTCACATGTTCTTTCCTCCAGCGCTGCAGAGAGACGGCCGTCTGCAGGTACGTCCATCTGCTGGTGTCAGTCACACGGGCGCATCGGCGCCGGTGTACGGGTGCCGATGCGACCGTGTGACTGAGGCCTTACAAACATATAGCACAGATGCACACTATTATACATATATACACACAGACACACACTATTATGCATATATAGTACAGATGCACACTATTACACACATATAGCACAGACGTACACTATTATACATATATACATACAGCGGTACACTATTATGCATATATACACAGAGACGCACACTATTATATATATATATACACATAGACGCACACTATTACACACATATAGCACAGATGCACACTATGAGGCCTCGGTCAGACGGGCGTTTTTCTGCGCGATTTGCACATGCGTCCGGCGATTTTATAGAACCATTGCTTTGCAATGGTATCGGACACATGAGCGCTTTTTATGCGCCCGTCCGATTTATTATAGAACAGAAATCGCAGATCGCACCTATCTGCGATCTACGATTCCTGTTCTTCTCTATATGCGCTCAATGGGGTCGGCGGCAGCAGCGCCGATCCTATTGAGAACATATACTAGACAAATCATTCTCCTCTGCCACAGCTGTAACAGCTGTGGCAGAGAAGAATGATGTTTGCCCATTGAATTCAATGGAGCCGGCAATACAGCCGGCTCCATTGAAAGCAATCGGCTGCCGGCGAGCGCGGGATGAATTTTCGGGAAGGGCTTAAAAATATAAGCCCTTCCCTGAAAATCATCCAAAACTGTGTAAAAAGTAAAAAAAAATATATACTCACCATGTCCAGGCAGACGGAGTTTAGCCGTGGCTGGCCGGCAGTTCTCCTGAACTGCTGTGAGTAGTATTCAGCAGCCGGGGATTTATGAATGGCTGAGTGAGAGCAGCCTCTGATTGGTGAGGGCTGTGACCAATCAGAGGCAGCTCATTCATGAATGGGTGAGTGAGAGCTGCCTCTGATTGGTGAGGGCTGTGACCAATCAGAGGCAGCTCATTCAGCAGGCGGGGATTTTAAATCCCCGGCTGCTGAATACTACTCACAGCAGTTCAGGAGAACTGCCGGACGGCCGCGGCTGAACTCCGTCTGCCGGGACAAGGTGAGTATATATTTTTTTTTTACTTTTTACACAGTTTTGGATGATTTTCAGGGAATGGCTTATATTTTTAAGCCCTTCCCAAAAATTCATCCTGAGATCGCCCGCAGCCCATTGCTTTCAATGGAGCCGGCTGTATTGCCGGCTCCATTGAATTCAATGCGCTGGACAGCGCTGCCCTGCTCTGGCCCGTTTCTAATGAAACGCGGCTAGGAGCAGATTTTTCGGGCGATTTTTCGGCCCCGGTCACGCGATTTGCGGATGCGCATCCGTCATGCGATCCGCAAATCGCGGCAAAAAACGCCCATGTGACCGAGGCCTAATACATGTACATGCACAGACGCACACTATTACACACATATAACGCAGACACACACTATTATACATAGATACACACAGACGCACACTATTATGCATGTATAGCACAGATGCACAATATTATACATATATACACACATACGCACACTATTACACACATATAGTAGATATGCACACTATTATACACGTACATGCACAGACGCACACTATTACACACATATAGCACAGACGCACACTATTATACATATATACACACAAATGCACACTATTATGCATACATAGCACATAGACGCACACTATTACACACGTACATGCACAGACGCACACTATTATACACATATAACACAGATGCATACTATTATGCACATATATACACAGACGCACACTATTATGCACATATGCACACAGACACACACTATTATACATATATACGCACAGGTGCACACTATTATACGTATATATGCCCAGACACATACATACGTACACACACACACACGTATATATATATATACATATTCACACAAGGACACTTCTGCATTTTTATACACATTTTTATACTTACCTGCATCAAATATGGTCCCACTGGCAGGTATACCGGCTGCTCTCAGTCCTTCTTGGGGCCCTCCTGCATACTTTGGCCCCTCATATCTCCCCAGGCCTGCAGCCATGAACAGAGGTAGGGCCAGTGAGAGGAGGTCAGTGCTGACTGGCTCTCATCCTGCAGCTGCTCCTCCTCCTCAGCATTGCTAATCTGATACCAGAGATCATGTTCTCAGCAGTCTTCTTCCCTCCTCTGCGGCCGTTGTCAGTGTGCTATCGGCACTCCTCTATTACTGTCTGCTCTACTGAAACAGAACAAGCCAATAGAAGATCGTCTACTGACAGCAGCACGGAGGATGAGGGAGCTTTGTGCACAGCCGGCGGGTCACAGAAAATGAGATGGCAGGCCGGATTCGGCCCGCGGGCCTTGTGTTCGACACCTGTGGTCTAGATCAGGGGTCCCCAACCACCGGGCCGTTGGGTGTTTAGCGCCGGTCCACAGCACCGCCGGGAACTTTTGCTCTAAACAAAAGGCCCGCGGGCCGAGTCTGGCCCGCTGCCTTGTGTTTTGTGGCCCGCGGCGTGGGGACGCCGCTCACCACTGAAGCGATTACCAGTGGGGGCGCCGCAGCTCCCTGCTGGTAATCACGCTGATCCCGGCGCACACTGACGTGCAGCCAGGATTCTCCTCCCCGAGTCCCCTGCTCATTAGTTCCGTAGGAGAGGACTCAGGGAGGAAGCGTTCCGGGCTGACATCAGGGCAAGCAGACAGAGAGTGACAGCAGGGAGGAGGTAAGTATATGGGTCGGGGGTTGCTTACTACTGGGGGGCTGCCTATTATGGTGGGGGGGTGCTGCATATTATGGGGGGGCTGCCTATTATGAGGGGCTGGTTATTACTGGGGGGGGGCTGCCTATTACTGGGGAAAGGGCTGGCTATTACTGGGGGGGGCTGGTTATTACTGGGGTGGGAACTACTTATTACAGGGGAAGGGTCTGCCTATTATGCGGGGCTGCCTATTACTGGGGGGGCTACTTACTACTGAGGGGGGCTGCCTATTACTGGGGGGACCTGCTTATTACTGGGGGGGGGGGCGGGGGCTACTTATTACAGGGGAAGGGGCTGCTTACTACTGGGGGGCTGATTATTACTGGGGGGGCTACTTATTACAGGGGAAGGAGCTGCCTATTACTGGGGGGGCTGCCTATTACGGGGGGGCTGGTTATTACTGGGGGGGTGGGTGGCTACTTAGTACTGGGGAGGCTGCTTATTACTGGGGGGGCTGCCTATTACTGGGGGGGAACTTCTTCTTACTGGGGGGGACCTGCTTATTACTGGGGGGGGGTTGCTTACTGGGGGGGCTACTTATTACAGGGGAAGGGGCTGCTTATTACTGGGAGGGCTGCCTATTACTGGGGGGGACCTGCTTATTACGGGGGGGCTGCTTATTACGGAGGGGGGGACCTGCTTATTACAGGGGGGGATGGTTATTACTGGGGGGGCTACTTATTACTGGGGGTGTGAGCTACTTATTACAGGGGGAGGGGCTACTAATTACTGAGAGGTGGGGACTGTCTATTACTGAGGGGTGGGGGCTGTCTAGTACTGGGGGGGGGAGATAAATTATATGCTGCCCTATGTGTGTACTGCCAGAACATTCTAAATGTCATAATTAAATAAGAATGCACTAAACTCCAACCCCCTTCATAACCCCGCCCCATATAACCAAAGCCCCGCCCATGTCCCGCCCAACCCTGCCGGGCCTTGTAAAAATGGTCTTGCTTGAAGCCGGTCCCTGGTGCCAAAAAGGTTGGGGACCACTGGTCTAGATGGTTATGATGGTTCAGCATGATGTTGCCGTGCTTGAGCTGAAAACTATTGAAGGTAAATGTCACCAAGATGATTCTTCACTGGAAAAGTTTCACACAGCAGGTGACGGGAAGGTGGCTAGAGAAGGTCTGATGGAAGAGCTTGTGTCTGGTTACAGATTACCTCTACATAAGAATAAAAGGCTAGAGAGGGAGCAGTGCAGAAGAGAAATGAGAACAAGCACAGGGAAGGGACTGGGTTCTGTACCTTGCTCCCCTCCACTGTAGTAGCTGGGATTTGGATAAGAAAGAGTTAATGCAAGTAAGATGGTTAAGTCTTGGGAAATAATTCCACTGAACACATAAATATCGATGCAATTAAAGAAGCTATGTTTTCTAAAGAATCTGCCTCAATGTCTTTGAAGCCTACTTCATTTCTGGGGGCTCGTCTGAGATTTGAAACAATATTTCGCCTCTTTGTGGTCACAGGTCCCATGCCTTGTTTATTGGGAGAGACGAACCACCTGGTGCCACTGAAGTTATTGCTTCATAGGATGGGGACTCTCTCCCAGTAAAACTGTAAAAAGCACAGGAATTATAGTGCAGAAAAAAAATGTGATCGACAGAATAGGTAAGAACATGGGTTCCCTGGTAGAGATGAGCGAGCACCAAAATGCTCGGGTGCCCGTTACTCGGGACGAAATTTTCGCGATGCTCGAGGGTTCGTTTCGAGTAATGAACCCCATTGAAGTCAATGGGCAACCTGAGCATTTTTGTATATCGCCGATACTAGCTAAGGTTTCCATTTGTGAAAATCTGGGCAATTCAAGAAAGTGATGGGAACGACACAGAAACGGATAGGGCAGGCGAGGGGCTACATGTTGGGCTCCATCTCAATTTCCCAGGTCCCACTAGTAAGCCACAATAGCGGCAAGAGTGGGCCCCCCCCCTTCCAACAATTTTTACTTCTGAAAAGCCCTCATTAGCAATGCATACCTTAGCTAAGCACCACACTACCTCCAACAAAGCACAATCACTGCCTGCATGACACTCCGCTTCCACTTCTCCAGGGTTACATGATGCCCAACCCCCCCCCCCCCCCCTGCACGACCCAGTGTCCACAGCGCACACCAAATTGTCCCTGCGCAGCCTTCAGCTGCCCTTATGCCACACCACCCTCATGTCTATTTATAAGTGCGTCTGCCATGAGGAGGAACAGCAGGCACACACTGCAGAGGGTTGGCACGGCTAGGCAGCGACCCTCTTTAAAAGGGGCGGGGCGATAGCCCACAATGCTGTACAGACGCGATGAGAAATCCAATCCTGTGCCACCTCCATCTGGAGCTGCACACGTGGGCATAGCAATGGGGAACCTGTGCCACACACTATTCATTCTGTCAAGGTGTCTGCATGCCCCACACAGACCGCGTTTTTTTATAAATAGTCACAGGCAGGTACAACTCCGCAATGGGAATTCCGTGTGTACCCACAGCATTGGTGGCTCCCTGGAACCCACCGGCGGTACATAAATATATCCCATTGCATTGCCCATCACAGGTGAGGCAATGTCATGTTAAATGCAGGTGGGCTTCGGCCCACACTGCATGCCCCAGTCAGACTGGGGTTCTTTAGAAGTGGACACATGCAGTTACAACTCCGTGTGGACCGACAGCATGGGTAGGTGCCAGGAAGCCACCGGCAGTACATAAATATATCCCATTGCATTGCCCATCACAGCTGAGGTAATGTCATGTTAAATGCAGGTGGGCTTCGGCCCACACTGCATGCCCCAGTCAGACTGGGGTTCTTTAGAAGTAGACACATGCAGTTACAACTCCCTATGAACCCACAGCATGGGTGGCTCCCTGGAACCCACGGGCGGTACATAAATATATCCCATTGCAGTGCCCAGCACAGCTGATGTAATGTCATGTTAAATGCAGCTGGGCTTCGGCCCACACTGCATGCCCCAGTCAGACTGGGGTTCTTTAGAAGTGGACACATGCAGTTACAACTCCGTGTGGACCGACAGCATGGGTGGGTCCCAGGAACCGGCGGTACATAAATATATCCCATTGCATTGCCCATCACAGCTGAGGTAACGTCCGATTAAATGCAGGTGGTCTTCGGCCCACACTGCATGCCCCAGTCTGACCGGGGTTTTTAATACATAGACACTGGCAGGTACAAATCCCTAATGTAAAGTCCCTGTGGACACATGGCATGGGTGGCTCCCTGGAACCCACCGGCGGTACATAAATATATCCCATTGCAGTGCCCAGCACAGCTGAGGTAACGTCAGCTTTAATGCAGGTGGGCTAAAAATTAGTAGGATTACAATGTAGGCGAGGGCCTCAAAAAAGTGGTGTACCAACAGTACAAATGTACTTCAGAAAAATTGCCCATGCCCAACCAAGAGGGCAGGTGAAACCCATTAATCGCTTTGGTTAATGTGGCTTGATTTGTAACTAGGCCTGTAGGCAGCCCAGTTAAAATAAAAATTGGTTCAGGTGCAAGTTTCAATGCTTTATTTAATTGAGAATTGAAACGTATAAACATTGTTTTCAAAAGTTATATGACTGAGCCTTGTGGGCCTAAGAAAAATTGCCCGTTCGGCGTGATTACGTGAGGTTTCAGGAGGAGGAGCAGGAGGAGGAGGATGAATAGAATACACAGATTGATGAAGCTAAAAGGTCCCCGTTTTTGATGGTGATAGAGAACGATGCTTCCATCCGCTGGTGCAGCCTACGTATTATTTAGATATCGCTGCTGTCCGCTGGTGGAGAAGAAAAGTCTGGGGAAATCCAGGCTTTGTTCATCTTGATGAGTGTAAGCCTGTCGGCACTGTCGGTTGACAGGCGGGTACGCTTATCCGTGATGATTCCCCCAGCCGCACTAAACACCCTCTCTGACAAGACGCTAGCCGCAGGACAAGCAAGCACCTCCAGGGCATAGAGCGCGAGTTCAGGCCACGTGTCCAGCTTCGACACCCAGTAGTTGTAGGGGGCAGAGGCGTCACGGAGGACGGTCGTGCGATCGGCTACGTACTCCCTCACCATCCTTTTACAGTGCTCCCGCCGACTCAGCCTTGACTGGGGAGCGGTGACACAGTCTTGTTGGGGAGCCAGAAAGCTGTCAAAGGCCTTAAATAGTGTTCCACTGCCTGTGCTGTACATGCTGCGTGATCTCCGCGCCTCCCCTGCTACCTGGCCCTCGGAACTGCGCCTTCGGCCACTAGCGCTGTCGGATGGGAATTTTACCATCAGCTTGTCCGCCAGGGTCCTGTGGTATACCATCACTCTCGAAAGCCTTTCCTCTTCGGGTATGAGAGTGGAAAGGTTCTCCTTATACCGTGAGTCGAGCAGTGTGTACACCCAGTGATCCGTAGTGGCCAGAATGCGTGTAACGCAAGGGTCACGAGAAAGGCATCCTAACATGAAGTTAGCCATGTGTGCCAGGGTACCTGTATGCAACACATGGCTGTCCTCACTAGGAAGATCACTTTCAGGATCCTCCTCCTCCTCAGGCCATACACGCTGAAAGGATGACAGGCAAGCAGCATAGGTACCCTCAGCAGTGGGCCAAGCTGTCTCTTCCCCCTCCTCCTCATGCTCCTCCACCTCCTCCTCCTCAACGCGCTGAGATATAGACAGGACGGTGCTCTGACTATCCAGCGACATACTGTCTTCCCCCGCCTCCGTTTCCGAGCGCAAAGCGTCTGCCTTTATGCTTTGCAGGGAACTTCTCAAGAGGCATAGCAGAGGAATCGTGACGCTAATGATTGCAGCATCGCCGCTCATCATCTGGGTAGACTCCTCAAACTTTCCAAGGACCTGGCAGATGTCTACCAACCAGGCCCACTCTTCCTCCTCCTCCTCAGGCCATACACGCTGAAAGGATGACAGGCAAGCAGCATGGGTACCCTCAGCAGTGGGCCAAGCTGTCTCTTCCCCCTCCTCCTCATGCTCCTCCACCTCCTCCTCCTCAACGCGCTGAGATATAGACAGGAGGGTGCTCTGACTATCCAGCGACATACTGTCTTCCCCCGCCTCCGTTTCCGAGCGCAAAGCGTCTGCCTTTATGCTTTGCAGGGAACTTCTCAAGAGGCATAGCAGAGGAATCGTGACGCTAATGATTGCAGCATCGCCGCTCATCATCTGGGTAGACTCCTCAAACTTTCCAAGGACCTGGCAGATGTCTACCAACCAGGCCCACTCTTCTGTAAAGAATTGAGAAGGCTGACTCCCACTGCGCTGCCCATGTTGAAGTTGGTATTCCACTATAGCTCTACGCTGCTCATAGAGCCTGGCCAACATGTGGAGCGTAGAGTTCCACCGTGTGGGCACGTCGCACAGCAGTCGGTGCACTGGCAGATTAAACCGATGTTGCAGGGTGCGCAGGGTGGCAGCGTCCATGTGGGACTTGCGGAAATGTGCGCAGAGCTGGCGCACCTTTCCGAGCAGGTCTGACAAGCGTGGGTAGCTTTTCAGAAAGCGCTGAACCACCAAATTAAAGACGTGGGCCAGGCATGGCACGTGCGTGAGGCTGCTGAGCTGCAGAGCCGCCACCAGGTTACGGCCGTTGTCACACACGACCATGCCCGGTTGGAGGCTCAGCGGCGCAAGCCAGCGGTCGGTCTGCTCTGTCAGACCCTGCAGCAGTTCGTGGGCCATGTGCCTCTTCTCTCCTAAGCTGAGTAGTTTCAGCACGGCCTGCTGACGCTTGCCCACCGCTGTGCTGCCAAGCCGCGCGACACCGACTGCTGGCGACGTGCTGCTGACACATCTTGATTGCGAGACAGAGGTTGCGTAGGAGGAGGAGGAGGGTGGTTTAGTGGAGGAAGCATACACCGCCGCAGATATCACCACCGAGCTGGGGCCCGCAATTCTGGGGGTGGGTAGGATGTGAGCGGTCCCAGGCTCTGACTCTGTACCAGCCTCCACTAAATTCACCCAATGTGCCGTCAGGGAGATATAGTGGCCCTGCCCGCCTGTGCTTGTCCACGTGTCCATTGTTAAGTGGACCTTGGCAGTAACCGCGTTGGTGAGGGTGCGTACAATGTTGCGGGAGACGTGGTCGTGCAGGGCTGGGACGCACATCGGGAAAAGTAGTGGCGACTGGGAACTGAGTAGCGCGGGGCCGCCGCCGCCATCATGCTTTTGAAAGCCTCCGTTTCCACAAGCCTATACGGCAGCATCTCCAGGCTGATCAATTTGGCTATGTGCACGTTTAACGCTTGAGCGTGCGGGTGCGTGGCGGCGTACTTGCGCTTGTGCTCAAACACTTGCGCTAGCGATGGCTGGACGGTGCGCTGAGAGACATTGGTGGATGGGGCCGAGGACAGCGGAGGTGAGGGTGTGGGTGCAGGCCAGGAGACGGTAGTGCCTGTGTCCTGAGAGGGGGGTTGGATCTCAGTGGCAGGTTGGGGCACAGGGGGAGAGGCAGTGGTGCAAACCAGAGGCGGTGAACGGCCTTCGTCCCACCTTGTGGGGTGCTTGGCCATCATATGTCTGCGCATGCTGGTGGTGGTGAGGCTGATCTTGGCGCGACAAAGGTTGCACACCACTGTTCGTCGGTCATCTGCACTCTCAGTGAAAAACTGCCAGACCTTTGAGCACCTCGGCCTCTGCAGGGTGGCATGGCGCGAGGGTGCGCTTTGGGAAACAGTTGGTGGATTATTCGGTCTGGCCCTGCCTCTACCCCTGGCCACCGCACTGGCTCTTCCAACCTGCCCTGCTGCTGCCCTTGCCTCCCCCTCTGAAGACCTGTCCTCAGTAGGCTTAGCAAACCAGGTGGGGTCAGTCACCTCATCGTCCTGCTGCTCTTCCTCCGAATCCTCTGCGCTCCTCCCTCGGACTTACTCCAATTACTACTACCTGAGTGATAGACAACTGTGTCTCATCGTCATCGTCCTCCTCACCCACTGAAAGCTCTTGAGACAGTTGCCGGAAGTCCCCAGCCTCATCCCTCGGACCCCGGGAACTTTCCAAAGGTTGGGCATCGGTCACGACAAACTCCTCCAGTGGGAGAGGATTCGGAACCATTGCTGCCCATTCTGGGCAGGGGCCCGAGAACAGTTCCTGGGAGTCTGCCTGCTCCTCAGAATGTGTCATTGTAATGGAGTGAGGAGGCTGGGAGGAAGGAGGAGCAGCAGCCAGAGGATTCAGAGTTGCAGCAGTGGACGACACAGAACTCTGGGTGGTCGATAGATTGCTCAAAGCACTTTCTGCCATCCACGACAGGACCTGCTCACACTGCTCATTTTCTAATAAAGGTCTACCGCGTGGACCCATTAATTGTGAGATGAATGTGGGGACGCCAGAAACGTGCCTCTCTCCTAATCCCGCAGCAGTCGGCTGCGATACACCTGGATCAGGAGCTCGGCCTGTGCCCACACCCTGACTTGGGCCTCCGCGTCCTCGCCCGCGTCCACGTCCACGTCCTCTAGGCCTACCCCTACCCCTCAGCATGGTGTATTACCAGTAGTGCAGAAACAGAACGCTGTAATTAAATGTGCCGCTTATTGGCCTGTGGTTGGAGGCTGACTTCGCTTACGGAACGCACAGCAGAGCCAGGAAAGAATTTTGCGGAAGCCTGCTGTAACACTTAGCTGGCTGCGTATTAATTAGGACTACTACCCCCAGCAGAGACGCAGTACAGTCAGGACGGTCACAGGCAGCCCAAATATATTTTTTTGTCCCAAATTTTTTTGGAAAAGCCCACTGCCTATATAGACAGTATACGTCTTTCACCTTTTTCACTGTCCCTGCCTCAGCACTACTGGCCCTATACTATGTAAAATTACTGCAGACTGTTTCCCTCCGGACAGGATGACAGCGGTGATGTAACGGCCAACGCAGAGCCAGGAAAGAATTTTGCGCAAGCCTGCTGTAACACTTAGCTGGCTGCGTATTAATTAGGACTACTACCCCCAGCAGAGACGCAGTACACTCAGGACAGTCATAGGCAGCCCAAATAGAATGTTTTTTCCCAAATTTTTTTGGAAAAGCCCACTGCCTATATAGACATTATACGTCTTTCACCTTTTTCACTGTCCCTGCCTCAGCACTACTGGCCGTATACTATGTAAAATTACTGCAGACTGAGGACGCAATGCTCTGCACGGCCGATATACAAAAAAAAAAGTGCAACACTGCAAAAAGCAGCCTCAATAGTACTGCACACGGTCAGATGTGGCCCTAAGAAGGACCGTTGGGGTTCTTGAAGCCTAAAATAACTCCTAACACTCTCCCTATAGCAACTCCAGCAAGACAGCACTTTCCCTGAACTATGTCAGAATGCATCTGTGGCGAGCTGCGGGAGGGGCCGATTTATATACTCGGGTGACACCTGATCTCGCCAGCCACTCACTGCAGGGGGGTGGTATATGCCTTCCCTGTCTTTCTATTGGCCAGAAAAGCACGCTAACGTCTCAGAGATGAAAGTGAAAGTAACTCGAACATCGCGTGGTACTCGTCTCGAGTAACGAGCATCTCGAACACGCTAATACTCGAACGAGTATCAAGCTCGGACGAGTACGTTCGCTCATCTCTAATAGTAGCCCATTATGTTGTTTGGGGAATTTGAGGATTTCTTCGCAGTTTTAAATGTATATGTCATGCCTCTTTAAATCTTCTTCACTGCCTGCATACTATAGAGATGTTCGTGTGCAGTGATTTAAAGTTGTTTAGAATGAACAGTTGATATCTGTGTCCTCTCTAACACCTTTTGTAATATACAGATGTAGCAGTACTGAAAAGGCTACATGCTAAGCGTTAAAGGTTTCTCCAGTGTATCTGTACACTACACTCCCACAGTCCACATTCTTAAGGGTACAGGAAGAGCATAATGTGGTGGGAGTGTGGTGTGTGAGTCTCACTGAGCAAATATAAACTGCTTGCTTAAGTTGAATAGCATTGTGCAGCGTATTGCGTTAATGTTTTAATGCTCAACACTAATGTAACAATAACAATGTTGTTTCCATGTGAAAGAGAAGTAATATAATGCCACTTCAGAGATAAGGTGCATTTTGAAGGGCGGGGCTTCAGAGAGTTGTATTAAAAGAAAAAATGTGTTACTGTTGCATAGAATTAGGCGCAATGAATCAGAGGGAGAAAGAAGAAGAAATAAGCAAGTTTGAAAAAAAACAGTGAATTAAGGTGTCTCAGCTACTGTATGATGAAGGTTACAAAGAAATTGAATTGAAAGAATGCTTCTGTACAGTAGTTTAAGGCTGGGTTCACACAGGGCAAATTTTCCGCGCGGAATTTGGCCGCGGCAAATCCGCCCGCGACCGCTAATCTCGGGATTAGCCAGCCATGTGGACGAGATTTCTCAGAAATCTCGTCCACACGGGACAGGCAATCCGCTGCGGTAAATCCGGCTGAAACCGCGGCTGCGGCCGCCGCAGCCGCGGTTTCAGAAGATGCAGCATGTCTGTTATTCAGAGATATACCAGAGCTGCTGTATCTAAGCCCTTTATATATGCTGCCTCTAATATACTTTTTTTGGGAGAGAGGCCCGGTTCTAAGTATTTCTTTAGTGCCCCCTGAGTTCTTTGTATGCCCCTGATAGGGATGTATGGTACTGTAGGAATAAAATGAAAAAAGTAATAGGGAAATTATGCATATTGGAATTAGCTTTGAAATGTGGAGTATCTTTAAGAAAAAATGTCTACAATGTGTTGGTAAATTTCCATAAGCCTGGAACAACTGTATATGATCATATGGATGTCAGTCACTAAAAGAATCATCTCACTACACAGGCACTTGTGATGAATTAATCATAAATCTGTTCTTGTATAAAGGTAACAGAGATTAACCCTTATGAACATCTGCTACAGTGCATTAGAAAATATGCTACATTTATGCTTAAGTCAGGTCAGATGGATAACTCTTCTACTTGGCATATTGCCACTATAGTGGCCAAGACTGTATATGCGTAATGAAGGCAATATATACTGTGTATTTGTCACATAACAGTAGCTGTACCCTATGAATGCCACATGTATTCAGTGTATTAGGGACTTGCATAGCTAAGGGCCATTTAATGCTAATGTCATACAGGCGTACATGATAACGGTCTGTGAAACTTGGTCCAATTTTGCGCTCGGGAACATGCAATGTGCCCGCATATGTGAGGTGTTTTTGTGTCAAAAATACCTCCCATCACATGAGAGAAGTAGTGGCCAAATCTCACACCATTTTTTCAGCCTAACACTAAACGATAATCATTTAGATTCTCAGTGGATCGCGGGAATCTGAGCAATAATTGTTCAATGTAAATGCATCGCTTCTTTGTAAAAGCACAGCAGTGATAATTACTGGGACAACTGTAGGGCACTTAAGTGCCCAACACTCAACACCTGTAAAAAAAAACCTTAAGGCTGGGTTCACATGGGATGGATTTGCCACGGAATTTCTGTGCGGCAAATCCGCCCGCGGCTCCTAATCCCTAGATTAGCCAGCCATGTGGACGAGATTTTGCAAAAATCTCATCCACATGGGGAGGCCAAGCTATGAATGAATAGCTAAGGGCTATCTGTCATTGGCTGAGCGCTCAGCCAATAGCTAAGCACTAGCTGCTATTGGCTGAGCCGCCTGCTGAGAGAGCTTAACAGCAGTGCAGGGGAGCCAGCCCGAGGACGTGTCTGAGCGGCGGAGAGGTGAGTAATTTTTAAAACATTTTTTTTACCACTTATTGATGATTAACGGGGAAGGGCTTATATTTCAAGCCCTTCCCCAATAATCATACTGCGGGGCTTGCCAGAAAGCAGTGCTTTCAATGGGATCGGCAGCAGTGCCGATCCCATTGAAAGCAATAGGATAGCATGCCGCGGACTTCTGCCACAGCTGTGACAGCTGTGGCAGAGGATTCCTTCATCCTTTACTCTTGCAGCGCAGTGGAGAAAAGTGGGGGATATATCTTCTTTAGATATATCCCCCTCTTTCCATTTGATAAACAGATTTTTCTTTGTTTTTAACATGTGTGCAAGTTCTGTGTTCATCCATCCTGGTTTCTTTAAATGCTTCCTATTTTTCCTTCTTTTAGAGATTGTTAACGATTGGTCGATAGGCCACAACGGGTATGCTTCTGAACACAGGACAAACAGGAATATCCTTTTTTTTGGTGCAAATTCTGATTTTCATGTGCAGTATAGAAAAAAATCCTGTCTTTAAAATGATATTTTTGCAAAAACATTAAATTTTATTATTTCTCCTTTAACCCTGTCCAGTCCAATGTCGGGCCTGCCCCGACATCATAATTTCCCTCCACAGCTCCGATGTCTGGGCAGGCCTGACACTGCAGTGCAGGAGTGGATCTGCACCCGATCATTAGACACACCCTCTTATCAGAAGTTCTCCACGGGGGGAGTGCTGATAGCATTGTTTTCCCCGTGGAGAACAAAGGATCTGAGCGCAGATAATAGCCCTCAGGCTATTAGCTGCATTCAGCGAAGGCTTCATTTGCACACCTAATTTGTACTTAAGTAGCTGAGTAGCTACTTAATACTTTATGCAAAATGATCGCTCAAAGCTGATCATTGAGCGATCATCTGCTGGTGTAAATGGGCCTTAAGGCAAGCGGTTCCAATTTAAAGGAGCTATAGTTATTAGGGTTGCATACCAAATATTGTAGGGATCAGATAGTGTAGGTATTTACTCATTTGTGTCCCTTTTGTATTTCACTAGCACTGCTCCTGGGCCGTAGAGACTGCCATCGGTATACAATAAGATAGGCTGATCACAATCTGCATATGCTAAGATAGGAGCAGTGGTAAGAACCTCTTTCATTGCTTGAAATGAGTCTTGAGCTTTACCGCATGAGATGGATTGATTTTTTGGATCACCAGCCTGCAATTTTTTGCAAAGTCTTTGATAAATCATCTGTAATACCCTGCTAGACCAAGGAATGCTCTCAGTTTTCACAAAGCCTTTAGTCTTGGCCCTTCCTGTACAGCGACTAGTTTATTCCTGTGGCAAGATCCCATCTTTGGACACTGTGTGGCCCAAGCAATCAAGTTCCTGCATAAAGAAGTGTCATTTCTTGGGTTTAACTTTCAAACTATATGCCTTTAGATGTTCCAACACTTATCCCAACCACTTCAGATATTTATTTAAGGTAGCAGCATACACAATGATGTTGTCCAAATGTATGAGTCGCTTCAAAAATTAAAGGGGTTGTCTCGCGGCAAACATCAAAATTTTACTTTACCCCATTCCCCCTGTCACCACCCTGGCATAAAATAGCAATTTAAAGCGGTTTTTAAGCCGCTTGCTACTCACCGATGTGCTGAAATGTGAAGTTTTAAAAATCTTCTGCCTAAGATGGCCGCCGGTCCTTTCCCAGGGATGCACTGCGGGTTTCTCCCATGGTGCACCGCGGGTCTTCTCCCATGGTGCACCATGGGCTCTGTGCGTTCCATTGCCGATTCCAGCCTCCTGATTGGCTGGAATTGGCACACGTGACGGGGTGGAGCTACGATGACGACGCGGTGACCAGCTCTCCGGCACGAGCGGCCCCATTCACCAGGCAGAAGACCGCACAGCGCAAGCGCGTCTAAAAAAGCAAGAAGCCAGCGAAATTAGACGGAGCCATGGAGACGGGGACGCTAGCAACGGAGCAGGTAAGTGAATAACTTCTGTATGGCTCATATTTAATGCACGATGTACATTACAAAGTGCATTAATATGGCCATACAGAAGTGTATAACCCCACTTGCTGCCGCGAGACAACCCCTTTAAGTCCCCTAGGCACTTTTCCATTAGCTGCTGGAAGTTTCTGGGTGCTGGCTGTTAGTGTGCTACTATTTAAACCCAGTTGTGACTCTCAGTCTGCATGCTGAACATGGACTCCATACCCTGTTTCTGAAGTTTTTTGGCTTGAAAAAGACCTTAATCTAGGTTGAAACGTTGCCTACTTTTAAAACTCTGAAACAATAAAAATGTTCCTTTAAACAAACTTTTTGCATCAGTTTATGCTGCCACCCTCTCTATGTCTTTTTCATTGTCTGCATAAAGGGGCTCATGTCCATAACCCCCGACAGTGGCTTTGCATTTTTTTGACTTTTTATAGTCTCTCCCACCCCCCCCTCCCTTCACTAGAATTCATTCTGTGGGTTGCTTTGTGAGTGCCGTGGGCTTTTCCTTTTTGGAAGTTTCTGGGTGCATTGGTTAACTTGAATGGCATGTGATTGAACTCATACAACCACCTAGGTAGAATCAATGCTATTTTGGGTATGCCTTTTTCTGTGACAGGCACCTGTGACTATTCACTGACAAGATAAAGGGTTGAAAAATACTTGGTCTTTCCAAGGCAGAGAGAAGCTCTTAAATTCTTAGTAGTGGGAGGAATCCTAAATGGTACAGGCATTCAACTACCAATCTACGCAGAACTGAATGCATCCGTCTTTCTTTTTCACAAGCACTACTGCAGCTGCCTAGAGACTTTGACTACTTTGGATGACTCCTAGTAGTATTCAGCATCTGGGTAAACACTTTCTTCATCTCCTGGTACAGATTTGGTGGTATTTGGCAGTATCTCTCTTGAATAGGAGCCGCATCTCCGATGGGTATCTCATACTAAATGATATCAGTGCCCCAGAAGTCTTTGGCATGCTATGCGAACACTGTTTGGAAATACCACAATATATTTTCACACACTTGTACTTGTTTTGGGATGAATGATGTCAGATCAGCCTCTATCTGTTTTAGAATAACTCGCCCGTTCTACTGAGGTGTTGGTACATCTTTTTTTTTCCATAAACACAACTAAAGTCCACACTTTACTCAGGACTGGTGACAAGGACACTTCTTTGTTTTTAACTTCTCCTTATTGGTTCACATACAGTTGGGCAAGCTAGGGTTATCTCTTGAAATCTCAAAGTAACAGATCTTACAAGAACTTTGCATTTGCGGACAACAGCTAACATCTGGTCAACTAATCTATCCTTGCTCAACTTTCCATGCTCCACTGATTCTTCCACAACTTAAACTCCACTGGTTCTACAATAACTTCATATCTTCAATGTGTCCCAATCACCTGATGTCTGGGTATACTCTTTTGTAAACCACATGCTAGGATTAGTTGTTAGAAGGCTTTCTGCATCTGCCAAAGGGAACTTGTCCGGAACCCTACTTAGTAAACATTATTTAGTCTAATTCCCCTAGAATATTCATACCCAGTATCACAGGGACATGTAAGAACGGCTCATGGACGATGATTATGCCTTTCTTACCAATGTCATGCCCACAAACTCGTACTCTCATCCAAGCAACTCCTGTCACAGGCACAGGCAGATGATTAAGGACAGTCAGTTTAATTACGGTTTCTCTTTTGGACTTGACTAAGACCTGGAAATGATGATTGAAGAGAGATTCAGGCATCATTGTTACTTGTGAACTGGTATCCGAAAGGCAATTTACTACTTTCCTTTGAATTCGGCCTGCAGTATCCGGCACCTGGCAAATAGATTTCTCCATACCTCCCTCATAGTATGCCCCCACTACTGCAAAGTGTCCCCTTTTTCCACATCACTAACATTCTTGACAGCAACTGCATCATTTCACAATTCAAGGCAGGGATACAAGCCAGCTTATTATAACAGGAGGTGACTGACATTAATAATAGGGTTCTTCATATCTTGACTTATTACTCAGGGGCTACTCGAGCCTTAACTTGTGTTAACTCTTCTTTTAACAAAGATGAGAGCACTTTTTTTCCAGATTTCCTCTCCTTCAGTAGCTCCACAGTGCTCCATGATTTACAATACAGCATACGGACCATAATTTTCTCACCTTACCTCTGGGCAACAGCTTTGTTGAGCAATTGGTGGAAAGTTAGAGAAGGATCGACTAGGACCCACTCATGTAGAATATAGCCAAGGGGCACACTGCATAACCCGAGGATAAACTAATCTTTTAAGATTGGGTCCATTTGGCCCAAGATACTCATTCTGGATGCGTCTCATTTTTGTATACTGGCTGTGAAGAATCGAGTACTCAAATTTATGCCACTCGCCGCTTCTACATAAATGTCTACAATTTGCTTGATAATCACGCCCGCTGTCTGATGCTGAGACTCGAGTTGCAAGAGAAAAGATTTTCTTGCATCCCCTTCTAGTGCATTCAAGGCCAGTTCTGACTGCAGATTTGAAGCTACATTGTACAAGTGGATAATGCTTCTTAGCCTTGCTACCCAGTCCATGAGCATAATCTTGTGCCTGTCAAATTTGGCTTGGTGTGGCGCCAACTGGTAGGACTGTTGTGGGGGTTCCGCCACTTACTGATAAGCCACTCCTGCCATGTCAACATTTGTGCTATGCATCTCCATGTCCGACATCGTATCCTGCCACTCACTATGCCAAATTTATGTTGTGGTAGGGGCAGGCGTCACAGGAACCAGAGTACAATACGGACACTTGGCTTACCAAAAGTATATAGAGTTATTATAACTAATAAACTTGGAGAATAAGCTGGCAATAGAAGCTTCTGTTAATAGATAACATAGGATGTGATTACAGAAAAGTTGGATAACCTAACCATCCCTAACTAAGAATATATGCAACACTAACATGCACAGTATATTATAGCAATCTTTTACAAATCAGCAAACAACAACAATATACCTCAATTATAAAACACGTGGTAGTTCCACTAAATGTTTCAACCCAGCAGTGGCGATTGCTTGCACACAGTTCGAAAGTGACACAAATGTGACACAATTGATGGATGAATATGTATTTCCCTGGTGTTGGCTTGTGTATTTTTAACAGGCAGGCCTGTGCTTAAGTCACTATCCGAATCCATGCATCACGTTTTTCCTGAGGGTCCACCTCACTTACGTACCTCCAACGAGTTTGTTACTGCAGTGTAAGTAAAGCATTTTTGGATGTCTGTTGGTGGTACCTTGATATACAGAGCTGCAGGATGATGTGGATTCTCTTTAGCAGTCTCTCTTGCTGTAGTCCCTGCAGCATTATTCTCTTAGCAATATCAGTTCTGATGCATTATGGAGCTGCACTTCGCAATCTCAGGCTCTTTACTTTCTTGTGCCCCTATACCTTTCTAGCAGGCACAGAATCTCCAGGACACAGCTCCCTCAGCCTACTCCTACCCTCTTGCAACTCTCCCTGCAGCACCGTCTCTCAAGGCTGTGTCTCTCTCTCTCTTGTCGTGTCCAACCCCTGTAGTTGCAGCCCGTGCACCTTTCTATTATCCCCAGTCTCTAGTCCTCCAGACATCCCACCTGACCTCTGCAGTCAATGGGAAGTAGTATGCAATACTCCGTAGAGAAATACACAAAATCAATACACAATGCATGAGCCCCTTACAGACATGCGGTCAGCTTTGACTGCAGCATCTAAATTGTTACCTGCTGCGATTGGAGTTAGCCCGATTGCGGCAGTTGCTAGCAGCTGTCAGCTGTCTAAAACAGTTGATAGGTGCTGGGTATGGAGTAAGTGACTCCCAAGCTACACACCCTTCACAACCACACAACGTATAATTAAATTATGCAGTCAGGAAGGGGCTCACCTGGTATCTCTTACACTATCTCTTTCAACTTTCTAATTCTATCTGTAAACATGTACAATGAGGGAAGCATCAACTAGTTACTGAGTGGCGCAGAATAATGGCAGGCAAAGTTCAATATCTTTAGCAGACAACTTTACTGTACACATTTACAGATTTATACTCCATGAGTGGGCACACTCACTAAGAACATTACAAACAGGTAACAGTCCATAAAGGTTAAATTATATACGCAGCTTCTAGTATGTGCAAGTTCCAAGGTGGACCTATATGATACAAGGGCAATGTTACAGCATCTCCTCATAAGTGGTGACAACCTCCCCAGCTACTCTCCATTAATGGGTCCCTATGGCGTACTGACATGTTGCACAAAATCTCTTTCCTTCCTTTGTTTCACGTTAGGCCTCACCTCACAACTCCAGTCTCTCATTCTGCCCAGGGCACACTTTACCTATCTTACCAAATGGTCTTTAAGGCCTCATATCCACTTGCACGCACGGATTCCATCTGCTGAATCCTGCAGCGGAATCCAGCTGTGCCCGCAGACATGGACAGGAAAATACATTTTCTTACCTGTCCAGATCCAGTGCGGGTCTCCTCTGTGCCAGCCAGATCTTCTTTCTTCAGCATGGCCGATGCATTCTGACGCAGACGCATGCACAGTGCAATTTCTTTTCTTCTTTAAATCTCTTGCTTTTCAGTGGAACCGCGGCACGTCCACAGTGACAGCTGTGGCTGTGCCACGGATCGGACGGCTTCCATTGACTTCATTGGAAGCTGTCCCACGGGATCCACAGAAAAATGGAGCATGCTGTGATTTCTTCCTGCATGTGCAATTCACTCATGTATGTGGCCCCTCCAAGCAGGTGATGCGCTAGTTGTCATGAAGAGGGCTGACACATCTTCCTTTCACTGCTCTATGGTGCAGCAACAGTGGCTGGAGCATGGCACAGCGTCACTGCTGCTATGTATAAAAGTACTAGCACCAGTGTTTTTGGTGGTGCAATATGCCACTTACTAATATAATGAAAGGTATTGAAATTGCTTTCATATATCAGCTGCTCAAAGTTTGCAAACTCCAGCTGGTGGCTGAGGTGAAATTGTGGCTTGTCGCTGTGTCATGTAAGCTGCATTAGCTCCACTATGGCGTTGAACCCTCTGTGGTGACATGTTTGCAAGACAGTGACGGTTTATTTAACACTGGACAACGGTTCACGATTAGATGAAGGCTGGACTGGTGTTGGCGGCATTAGCACTGGAAATGTCATGATACCTCGTTAAGGAGACTGAAGATAGTGGGGGGAGGACTATGCTCCAATGCTGCTGTTGGTCAATATGCACCACCAGCTATGCATGTGTACATCTGTGAGGTGTCGTTTATTGGAGTCTCCACACAGGTGTGCAGTTGTCTCACAGACAGCTACAAACTGCCAGACTGAATACTGCTGTATCCATAGCAACTAAGGCCGCTGGGGTTTGTGGGGGATGTAGTCCACCGCTAATCCCTCATTTAGTGCACAGAAATGAGGGACACGCAATACGCTAAAAATAAAATCTGTTGATTTCAATGGGTCCACTCTCAGTACACATGTGAAAAAAGATGCAGCATGCTCTATTTTTGCTTGCATTTGGGCACCAAAAGGTCCTATAGAAGTCTATTTGCACACTTAGTACCCGTACAATATACTGAGAACACATCTGGAACTTATTAGGCTAAATAGCTTTTAAATTTACGATGGGGAGTTGTTCGGGGCCCATGTGAACTGGCCCTGTGAATTCAAAAAATACAGTGATATTTGCAAAAAATGTGTTTTCACTCATGTGAAGGGGTCCTTACAGACACAGTAAACCACATAAGTCATCAGGCATGTTGTGCACAGAGGTAGGGCTCTTTCACATGGTCACTGCGATTTTCGGCCACCCGAATCACGGCCAGAAATTGCATGATGTGGCTGCATCTCCCGTTTTCTCACCCATTCGGACAACAGGTTGTGGCATATATACGCCAAAGCCTGGAATACTGTCGACTGGGTGGAGAGAGTTTAGCTCTGTAATACTCCCTCTCTGGCCTTTGCAGGCTACCGGCAAAGGGAGGGGGTAGGAACTTGGCAGAGCTAGTGTGCTAAATCCCCCCTTTCCATTCTCTGACACTTCTCATAGGCTCCCATAGGAGTCTATGGGAACGTCCGGCATATTTTGGCAAAAGATAGCACAAGACCTACCTTTTCCGGCCGGAATGCGCACCATATGCGATATCTTTTCTGGCCGGCCAATTTTAGTCACCGGAAAATCGCCCATCTGAACAAATGCATTGGAAACCAATGCTTCAGATGGTCACGATTTTCGGCCAGCATTTTATTCTGGCTAAATCGCCGCGATAAAACGCTTGTGTGAAACTAGCCGTACTCTAGGCATACAAACTGCAATATTGGCTTCTGTGTACCAAAGTGAATGGCATACATACCAGATAGGCTGCTCAGGTAGCTGCTATAAGACTGTGAAGAGGGGGGTGAGGAGTAGGCCAAATAATCATGGAAAAGGCATGGAGGGAGAAACAAAACGAAACCCTTGCGCTGTAAAATCTGGCACAATAATGGGATCCGATTCTGATCAATGTAATGGAGCTCTTTTTAGATATGCCAATTTGCCACAGTATTCTACCACAGAAGCAATGTGTTTGTCATGTTTGCACTCCGCTTGCTGGCAGCCATGCGGCATGGCCTTCCTTTTGCTTCTCGCTGTCACCAACACAAACTTTATTGGCTATCAGCAGTTTCCTGCATCAGCCAACTTGTCCATCATGACCAAAGGAGCTGGCAGAAGTTAAAGGCATTTTACAAATTGATATATATTGCAAAATGTCTTTGTGTTTTTCACATAATCATAATGTAGGAACCTAAGTATAGGAACCGGTGTGTTTAGCAGCAGTAAGACATTGTTCAGGTGCAGTTGGCTCTCCTTTTTACCTTTTAGATTGTTTACTCAGATCAAAGCCTCTGACACATAAATGGCAATCAAATTATAACCTGTAGATCAACCATCCATCAAACTACCGGTGGTCGTAATTCTGTTGAAGTTTTACTATATAGATATGGAAATAAATATATATAAAACAGGTTATCCATTTTGAATGTTTTATTCCAGGGATAATTCTGATTGCCAGATTGGAGTCAGGAAATATTTTTTTTTTCTTGAATGGTAAAAAAATTGGCTTCTACCTCACTTTTTTTTTTCTTTTTGCCTTCCTCCGGATCAACATTAGGGGGTAATAGTCTGAACTGGATCCACATATGCCTTTTTTCGGTCTTACATACTCTGTTATTGTGTTAGTGTGATCCTATAACTATAGGTATTTAGGCCACCTTCATACAAACTGGAACTGTGGAAAGACGTAATACTCTGGTGGAAAACCCATTTCCTTGTCCTTATGGGAAGCTGCATATAGAGATATGGATCTGCCACTCACAAGAGTTGGCAACATATATGCCAAAAAAGGAGCAAGATGGTGGCCATTTCTTAGGACTAAAGCAAGATATTCTTGGTGTAACGACTCTAGTTGGACATAAAATGGCAGAACTGAGTTCCCCTATAGCAGTCACCTTTTCCAAGTACTAAGAGTGTCTCCCAGAACTGATATACCCCAAGGACCTACAGTTAGGTCACAATATGTAACAACTAGATAGGTGAATGGGAAATTCTAGTGTAGTGGCCCAGAGTTAGCGGGGCCCCTCCATAATGTTATATGTTTGCGTCGTGCCATAGTATTGTCAGTGTCTTCTATGTAGTGTGCATTTGCTATGTGTATTGCACCTCAGCAGCACTGAATGAGTTAATGCCTGGGTTATGTCTGAGAAATGTATCATGTTGTATGTCATGTTGTGAGGGTATATGTATATATTGCCATATGTTTTTTATGCTTTTATACCTGTATGCAAGTTCTATTCAATGCTAAAATGAGTAAAAACTTAATAAGTCGCCTTACATCAGATATTCCAAAGGTTTGCAAGGCTGAGAGAGATGTGTCCAGAAATTCAGAGATGATACAGAACCGGATACGAAGGCCATGTGCTTGGCTGTTTTCCCAGAGGCGCCGTATCAAGATAACGACTGTTTACTACGTATATAACTATCACTGCCTCAGGTGGAAATGCGGACTTCATATATATGGTTATGCGGTGAATTTGAGCCAATGAGACCATTACCCATTCCTAGTGACGTGACCAAAGGGTATAAGACCCTATGTAATCTGTAATAAAGTGCACAGTTATGTCCCCGTGTGAGGAACTATAACAGACCTCCGTGTGTGGAGTCTCTTCTTTACCGCCGGCAGCGGGGCATTGGGGTGGCCCTGATTGGTGCTGTATGCAAAATTTCCCTTACAATGTGATTGTGATATACATATGTGTATGCAATTCTGCAAGTGAGAGAACCACAGAGACACTGGTCGGTCTGTGCGGGGAAGAATGGAAGAAAAAATAAACTTGATTTACTTTTAAGGAAAATGTCTTCTGTTTTTATTTAAAGAGTGCCATAAAATCAGGATATAAGATACAGATAAAGCGTTTCGAACTCTAAGAGTTCTCTGTATCTTATATCCTGATTTTAAGGCACTCTTTAAATAAAAGCAGAACACATTTTCCTTAAAAGTCAATCAAGTTTATTTTTTCTAGGGATTGCTTTGCTGACAGCAGCCAGGACTGGGCGGGTTGATTTGAAACAAGGAGTGTTGCTGCGGTAGTGGTGAGATAAAGGTTCCTTAACAGGTGAGCTTCTCTATACGTTTTCTGAAGAATGGAAGAGGCTGTGAGATACCCTTCAGCTTGGCCTGGGCCTGCCCTACCAGGATGTGCTGGTGCTACCACTAAGCCCCTAGGGAGAGAGAGGAAAGCACTTGAAGTGTAAGTGTTGATCGGTAGAGAGTAGGAGGGAAAGAGAGTCACTGGGAGCGAGATCACACAGATAACTCGGACTGTGATTGTCTATATTACCCCGAGAGAGCCTCCCTGTCACACCACCTTCGAGAAGTGCAACTTGTGCCAAATTGCTGTTGTTTTGTTGGAACTTTGTTGAAGTTAAGTAAACGGATATTACCGACTGTTTCCGGTTTTGTTCACAAAGTTATCCCCGTGTGTGGACTATTTATTACAACTTCGGGATTCAATACAGAGGACGGAACAATGGCATCACGAGTGACAACAGACTTTAAGGTAACTGCTAGTTACTCTTTCCCTGTGACCTCCACCAGCAGTAACTTGGTCGGGTGCCGAGCTACCCTCAGGGAAGGAGATGGTAGAGCCATGTGACAGAAATCCTTATCTACCCCGCTATCTCCTCGGCTGTGGGCCCCCTCCTTTGATGCTGCAGGGTGGAGTTATGGCATCACAAACAGGATGGTTCCTCTGCCCCCTTTATTAAAAAGATGGAGAAGTTCCTCCGATATTTTTCCATCTAAAGAAGTCTATGCCTGTGCCTGAGTGCAAAGAACAGTTTGTTTATGTCCGATTCCAACCCTCTGAGACAAGGCCAGAGAGTTATAGCTGAGTTGCCTGCGAAAGAGAAAATGTAGATAAAACAAGAGGACTTTCAACTTTCTTCTTATGTGTCCAGAATGTGTTATACCCTGAGGAGAAATCATGTGGTGTTACTAGACAAGGTGGAGTTGCCTTGTTCACACTTTTTTCTGGAAAATGTGGAAGACAAGATGGAGACCCAAGATGGCACCCAGTCTTCTTTTTCCTCCTTTATTATAAAAGCCGTGAAACTTTCCCACCACTCAGTTCCAGCCGTGGTTGAAGGAAAAGTAGGAGGGGTCAGAGCCCAGGGGAGGAGCTACTTGTGCTGCAGAGTGAGCCTACTGAAGTTACTGCAGAATCCAGCGAGAGCACCCCTGTGAGTGAGATGCCTGCTAAGGTGATCCAGGGTATTCCCACAGGATACCCGTCGCCAAGACCCCTCTTCTACTCGGGTGATGATCCCGAACTAGTGGGATTGGTACCCCAACTTTCTCCCGTTTCATCTCCATCTGAGGAAAGACTAAGGGAGCCATTAAATCTGGACCTTATTCTTCCTGAGTGTGCTTTTCCTTCCAATGTTGCGCCGGCAAGAGAAAGGCTCCAGAGTCTTCAAAGGTACCAAGCAGGGGATGGATTTGTGGAAAGTGGTTATTCCCCATGGATCTTAATTCACCGTGACAACCAGGAAGTGAAGGACTTTTTACCAGCACACCTGCTGCCCTTTATCAGGGTTATTGATGCCAGGAACTTTTCCTTCACTTTTGGAGAGGAGCAGATAGAGCATCCAAGAGGGCTGCCATGTTTTTCAATCCCTGCTACCGTACCCCAGGATAGACTAGTGCATTTGCCCTGGATTGCATCTAGGACAATGCCTGTTCCGGACTGTATGCTACACCAGAGGTCTGCACAGGAGAATTCTTGCCCTATGTTCCTTTCTGTGCCACTTCAGCAGTCAACAGATGACTGTTCAGAGCCATCAGAGGACAGCATTTCAGAGGACTCAGAGGCAGGAGTCTTTGGAAGAGCCAGACCATTATTATGTTCCTAAATAGGGATCTGATCCTGGGACATCACCAGCTCAGTAAACTCCTGGATACAGTGATCAGCCCCTGGTCATGTGTACAGTCAAAAATACAGATTGTATCAGCAGCACCACAATCCTCCCGAGCTTGAGGAAGGTTGTAAAGCCGAAACGTTGCTACTTTCTTGAAATGGAAGAATAAATCACCATTTTATTGCATCCTTACATGCTGCCGTTTCAGCAGGTTCTTTGTTCTTGGTGGCAATATTCATTCTTAAACCCTGTTAGGTTCACTAAGCTGGCCAGGGTGCAGATAGCAGGGTATGGTGACAGATGCTAATTTGCGTTCTGTCACTTATACCAATCAGTTTAATGATTTTGGAAATCTTACTTTTCAAACTTGACTGGAAATCAATCTAATAAAACTCATATTCATTCTGCTTGCCCTCTTCCTCACTCCAGATTCTGATTGGCAGATTCTTCCATATTACTGTGCATAAGAAGGGACCTCCCATCTAAAGGAAAAAACAGGGCAGGGGAAGCGTATATATATATATATATATATATATATATATATATATATATATATATATATATATATATATACATATATATAGCATGAACTTCATTGGACTCATCTCCATTCCAGCCCTGCAGAGTTTCAAAAGCAAGATCTGCAAAACCACTAACCAATCGGTATAAGTGACAAGCTTCATATCTGCATATCTGAAATCTGCATATCTGTCACCATACCCTGCTGTCTGCAGCTTGACCAGCTTAGGCAATCTAACAAGTTTCAGTAAACTATGTCTGAGATATTCAGAGTGTATTCTGTGAATGTATAGAAAGCACTGATAGTTTGATAAATCCGCAATTCACATAAATTTAAACATGCAAATTCACCTCAATTAAGGCATACAATATTTAAAACAATTTTATTCCTGAAAATATTCTGTACAGTCAGTATACACAGGTTTATGTTACATCTGAAGATTCACACACTACAACAACACACCCAAAAACGTTACAATCGCTTTACACTGCAGTGAGGAGGACAAGGGGGGATCCAGATGGGCAGGGTGAAGCAATGTATAGTGATACTGAGCATCGGTACATTGCAAGGTAAACTGATATCCGGATACTCATAACCATTATGCAGTGCTGCAGATGTTCATGATCAGAGTCTAGATATTCAGTATAGTCATATAAGGAATGCGTTCATTTACAGAAGACATTATTGGAACTGTGAGATACTACATGGCATTTCCAGGTGCAGTAAGGCACTTTCGGAGTTAGCCTTGTAGGTTCCCCCCTTTCCTAATAGACACTAATTTATGACCCACCTTCCGCCACTTTTGTTTTTAGAGGAAGGCATTGGTAAACATGGCCTTTCAAGCTTATGCCCTTCAGACAGATTTAGAAGCCTACACTGTGCTGCATGGTACATAAATGCACCATTGCCATAATGACAAATTCTTTATTATTACAGAAGTCATAAAAATTAACAGTCCTTAAATTCTGAACTCAAAATGTTCTGTTTATAAAAAAAAAAACATCAAGTTACAAATAAAATAAAATTATTCCTAATATATTTTCTGTATGTACATGGTTTTGTATATATTAAATTTTATATATGAAATAAAAAGAAAACAGAAACATAAAAAAGGAACTTGTAAACAGCCACAATATTCAGAATTAGAATCACATTTGTGTTAACCCAGTTTTAAATACATTTGTTCCATTGGACAGGACAAGTTTTTAAGAAGTATGACTGGAAGTAATGTAACCTTTGTATACATTTTATTGTTTTTGCCTACTATAGGAATCCAGCACAGTTGGCTAAATCAGGTGGTTTGGCTTCCAAGGCTCGAGGATATACCAAAACTGTGTCATAGCATACATTGGGAACAGAGGGGAAAAGGCCATGGCAATGCAGTCTCATTAAGTATACACACAGAAAGCATGAGAACAGTACACATACCAAGTTTGACTATATCCATTCAAGGAAGAACACCTACAGTAATTGACCAGAATGGGGCAAATCAATCACAATTACAATAACTAACCCGTTCACTTCTAGTTCAACTCTCTCTGTTTCCTTATGAATGGTTTGCTGATGTGTTGTGATGTTAATCTATTTAACATTGGGGTTTGCTTGCATATATTATATTAATATTAGGTTTTTCCAATCAGCTATTTGTGGGATAAATACAAGGCTTCATTCAAATTCCTTATATCAACTTCTATGGACCTGTTTGTATATTAGTTTGACCCACAGGGGTAGATTCACACGTGGTAGAATATTCACAGCAGAAAAATCTGTTGTGGAAATTTACACTATTTAAGGTGGAAACAGTTTAAATCTGCCGGAATACTCCACAATGTTTTCCACATGTTGTGGACTTTGGATGCAGAACTTCATCAAAAACTCCAATGCTGTGTGAAATTCTGCTCTGGAATCCCCAACATAACTCTACAGCTAACGCTCTACAAAATCAACCATAGGAATTCCACTTGCTATTTTTGGTGTTGAATTACTGTTGTAGATTTTCTGGTGTATTTTTGCAGCGTGTGAATCCACCCTTATTACAAAGTCAGAATTCTAATTCATAAGGTCCCATTTTCTAAGTTGCACCTATTTGAACCGGCAGTTTGGCACCATTTTCAATGCATTTTTTAAGCCACAATCAGGACCATGTCCTACAGACGAGAAATTAAAAAGTTGGAGTTGTTTTTTTCCATAAACAATGCTTGTTTTGGATCACACAAAGACCCATCCAAAATTGCACCATGTGAATCCAACATTAGGGCTCCTTCAGACAGATGTATTTGCATGTGTTTTGAGCACGAAAAAATTGCATACACAAAACAGAAATGAAACCCATTGATTTTAATGGGTTCATTCTCATTTCCTTTTTTGTGCACGCATTTCTTGCACACAAAAAATAAGACTTGCTGTTGCATATTTGTGCACTAAGGGCTCCATAGAAGTCTAAGGGAAGTAAAATGCAAAAATATGCACAATACGCTGCGCAATTCCATGAAAAAGAAAATACATCAAGACCTCATTAGGCGAAACCTCAGGCACACATGTGAACTGGCTCTGCGTGCCCAAAAAAGTACAGTTCTATGTACAGACATGCAAGGAAATAGACCTTGTTCACTGCGCAAATACTTTGCACTAAAGCAAGCGGATTTGTGCATACTCTCGTCTGAAACCGCTCTTAAACTTGTGTTGAATTCCTTTATAATTCCATGTTCACCTGGGAGTATTCTAGTCACAATTTTGCATCAGTATTTATAAGCTAAAACCAGGAGTTGGTCCATAACATGCACAGAGTGTAAGCTCTCGCCTACGACCTGAAGGTTGCAAGTTCAATCCCTGCATGATTCAGGTAGCCGGCTCAAGGCTTCCATCCTTCTGAGGTCAGTAAAATGAGAACCCAGCTTGGTGGGGGGTAATAAGTAATAATAACCTGAAAGCGCTGCAGAATAAGTTGGCGCCATACAAATACCAAGATTTTATTTATTTATTATTTTTGATGAGTGTTTTAGTTGACATCAGGTCTACTAACCCAAACTCACAATGTCATAGAGATCTATGATGCTGTGGGTTCAAGTCTGTAGACCTGCTGTCGGGCTTGGCAAATATGCACTTGTAATATACTAGATTGAAAGTGTCCGTTATCTTACAAATACTAATGCAAAATACTAACCAGAATTCTGCCAAATCAAAGAGGCCTTAGTGTCCAGGAGAATAACATTAAAAATATCACTATCATATATGTACATATCAACAGTGTATATCTTTAACTAGATCTGAATAAATAATGGATTCATTCTGTATTTGTTGTGGGAAGTCTGGAATTACGAATTAAGGTACAATGGTCAACCCTTCACTCCTCACAGGTAGCAAAGAATTTCAAGAGATACGGGTTGTTAGATTGTCAGCTCTGATCCTGTAGAAAATCGGTACTAGCTTATATTTCATTCATATATATATTTATATTATGTGTGTATTGATCAGTTAATGCTGTCTTGTAGGGACAGAATTTTAAAGTGCATGTCCTATATGGGATTTCATTTACATAGCAACAATTTGCCTCATATAGAAATGAACAAATGAAAACAGTAGTATTTCCCAAAAAGTGCAGGTGTGTGTGTGAAAGGCAAAATCACTCATTCTTCTTGCACAAATATTTGTAAGGATCCTTTATGTGGCGTCCTACAGATGCTAAAATGTAGCCAAATTATGGTTGTGTAAAACCAAGTCAAACATCAGCAGTTGCATTGTAGTATTTATCCTCCTTCCCAAAACATAGTGTGCAGAAAGACAAAGTTCTGTTCTAAGAAAAACTCACTGCAGCAGCATATGAGACCTCAGTTTAAAAGAATATTTAAACTCAGTTCACTTACGTTTTTCCAGACAATTGACAGTATACATCTGCAACCAATAAAGGGGTATCAGCATGTATGCTATGTAGTGTCCACAGGCTTTTTATGTAATATTTGAAGCGTGTAAAAATCAGCATTAAATTGTTATAATTAACAGGAATCATCCTGCTATATTGTTATTTCCTGTCTACTACATTTATTGTCAGGGCCATTGATATGCAACTATTGCACAATTGATCAATAAAGTGGGTCAGATGACCACATTGTGCAGTTAAGCTTAATTTGAAGTGGAGTTCCCCAATAACTTCTCTATCCCTATTCTTGGCTTCTGCAGTGTGGTGCTGGTTAAAGCAGCAACTAAGTGGGTTTAAATCCAGTATTCCTTGTTTACTTCTGGCACCATATTCTAGTCAAGCCTGTTCTCCAGTGTAGTCTTGTTCTTATGGTTTATGTCTAGTTCAGTCCTTGCTTTGTAAGCCTTGTGGTTTTGTCTGCTCCTTCCCTGTTTGTATCTGCTTGGTCTTCTTTATAATTCAGCTTTGCTCTGTTTGGCTTTCTTGTCTCTGGGTCTTAGTGCCCTCCCATTTTTTATCAGGAATAGTGTTTTACATAGAATTTGCCATTTGGGATAACTGAGGATTACTGATAGGGGTCCAACACCTTACTAAATGATAGCAAGACATTGGACCCTCACAAATCAAATATTGATGACCTATCCTGAGAATAAATCATCAATAGTTAAAGTCCTAGACAACCTCTTTAAGTGCAAAACGCCTTAATACCATTTACACATATGATGCATGAGGTATGATCCATTATCCACACCACCTTTCTCAAAAGTATAAACAAAAATTTCTTCCACCACTTTTTTGCAGATTTCTGAGCCATTTTATTGTTCATATACTGTCAGCAAGTATAGCATCTTCCACTATTTATGCATACTGTAGTATGTTGCAGCTGGGGACTTTTGTAAAGTTACCCAATAGAGCACTTCTCACCTGCAGTGCTGTCAAGAGCATACAAAACATGTCATGAATTAAAATGACCTTTTTGTCCTTTACAATTTCTTGGGGGTTTACTTTTGGTACAATTCATCAATAATCTATAATTATCCCAATGATAGCAGAGATTTGTGTAATCCTGGGCAAACAATGGAGAATGCACACATATCCACCAGTTACTCTTATTTATTTCCTTTTCCAACATGGCATGGGAAATGACCTTCTATGACCCAACTTCCAACTATGAGCAACACGGCTGTTTCTATTTCTTCTAGATTTCACACGTTCCCTAGTCTGTATAGTTGTAGTTCTATATTGAATTAAAGTATTTCAAATATCCATAACCATTACATTGGCTGCAGCACCATGACAGAAAACTATGTGTAACTTCATTCAATGAAAATGCCCTTTTTCTACCATTCTGAATGTGGGTGCTCCCATCTAACTTGTTTGTGCTGTATAGAAGAACAAAAGTGCCAATTTCAGTAATTGCCTGGTTTTAGTATAAGTGAAGAGAAGGCTGTTAATAAATAGCAATTCATATAAAGCTAGTCATTGAATACTACTAAAAAGTGCAGTGTATCTTAATGTCTTGCATTCATCATGCCATCATCTCTGCTCTCAACAGTTGTAATTATTTTACAGAAAGAAGGGATATTTTGTTAGTTCGGTTTCAGAAGACTGTAATGCAATCACATTATCATAGCTGCAATACCCAGACTGTATTCTGTTCTACAGAGAGGAACTAAAATCACAATTGATCCTATGGTGATCAAAGCCTGGTGCAATAGAATCATGGGAGGTCTAGACATTGTGGACGTAATATGTGGCCACATTATAGCCATCTGAAACTTGCCTAATTATGGTGATAATTTCATGTATAAATATAATGTGAAACAGACCAACCAGTGAAAGCTAAGACAAGGCTGCTATGGTTTTATATCTATCATTTGTTTTACTTTGTTATGTCAAATAACTTGAGTTTGCCTTTTGAGGGTATTTTTCATGTATTTCCGTAGCATTTTTCACAGCATTCATTTTGTGTTTTTTTTCCACAAAAATTTGCAGAAAACATATATTTCTACTATTTAAGAAAAAATACCACGTGAACATACCCTTGAAAGACAAATTCAGCTCTAATAGATATACATTTTTTTAATTAACATTAAAAGAGGAGAATAGTTCAACTTTTAGAAACGTTATCAACCCGCTAATAGCAGATTTTTAAAACTAAAAGCAAAGCTAGTTTTGGAAGTGTAAGAGTTGTACAAAACTTGTTATGTCCCTGCTAATCCTCTTCCTCAGAAATTCTTTGCATTCAGTCCTCAAGGAACCAAATCAGGTCATGTTTTGAGGAGTTCCTATGAAGGGAACAGCTATAGCAATTACTGATCTAATGAACCTAATTTTTGCTTTAAAACCTGTGAAATCCTCAAACCTGACCTGTTGGGGATTCCTTGAGGTCTGGTACTGAGAATTCTCCAGATCATGTATGATCATTTTTAAGCTTGTGTTTTAGCAAGTGATGTGGCATCGTTCAGACCTAAGCCCAGACATACACGTAAAGATTTTCTGTCAAAAACCGTTGACACGGCAATAATTCATGGAAGGAAAATTCTTATATAAGTGATAAATCTGAATAGACATCATATGATAAAGTAATCCAAACTGTTTTTCACCAGCCATTGGCTCTATGTAGCGCTCTTTGGCATATGTCTATCTGTACTACTTTTCCATACATGTGCAAACTTTCCCCATCTTTAATGACTAAGACAATTATGTAAATTCATTGTGTGACCAGACATTAGCTATACACATAGATAAAGCACATTTCACAAGAGAATTGTCATAGTTCATATGCTGGCAGATAATCTTTCTGGGTTTTGTTACCTCCATATTGAAACTTGAGTATAAAGAATATCAAGGAGCATGTAAAATTAGGACCATACAGAAGATGTAGTCTAGTGTTCAGACTGGCTTACACACCTTAAAGGGACCCAGATCTCATTTGATATGTAATGAGATATACAACCCAATGTTATTTATTGATGTGTCTTATACAAAGTGATATATCAGAATCTAAACTCTGCTATTTTGACATTACAAAATAAATACACTGTTATGAATACGCTTAACATAGTGCACAGGAACTGAGATTCCTTTCTTCGGGAAAAAAACACTTCACAACTTATCACCTGTTAGAATGGCCCTTTTAGTGGGAACAAACTTGACTAATTTACTAAACTTTATTAATTTACCATCCAATAGGAGAAAGACCCAATTAAAACAATATAATATATCAACCAAACATTTACTTATGTCAGATAAATATCTGTCTGATTGCCTTGAAGGAAATGCCTCTAACCTATCATTACAAATTGGCTTTCATTGCAACTTAACCTTGTACCCAGCTTTGATTTGCTGACTGTGCTGTGGCAGCCATATTGAACCCTCCTTGTGGTGGCAGAGCTGAGTCAAAGTTAAAGTCCATCTCGTCATTATCCATGAAGTCATTGAGAATAATCGATTCCACATCACATTCTAAAGTACCATTAAACATATCTAAGTCTAAGTCTGTTGGGAATCTGTCCTGATTGTACACTTGGGGATGATGATGATGGTGGTGGTGATGGTGGTGATATGCCCCTTGGTATGGCCCTTCCAGCAGGCTTCCATGTCCACCTTGACTACTGAAATAAGAGTGATGTGGAATAGATGACAAGCCACAGGATTCAGAATTTATCAGTCCACTTGAGCTAGCTAAGGCACTGTTGTTTACAGAGCAGTGATGGTTGAGAGTTGGTGGATGATACAGGTTGTGGCTTTTTACCAAACTGGCAGAGTAGGGCACTGGTCCTGAGTCACAATTGTTTAGCATGCCTGTGTTCTGCCTATGGTTACGCTGTGGCCCCAGCATAGTGGATAAACCTGGATCACTCTGCACAACTCCTTCTTTATGTCCATAGGACATGGCAGTGAGGAGATCCTGGAGGGATGAATTTCGGTATGTACTGCCTGGAGAGAAAGCAGCTTGCTTGTTCTCTTGGATTGTCTGCATGGGTAACCTCCTCATCATTCCCATAGCTGGCTGACTATAAACAGTGCCGCAAAAAGCATTAGAGCTGTTGCTTAAAGTTGGGCACTTGGATGTGAATGAGAATCCAGGACTGCGTTGGCGTAGGGCAGCAGCAGAGTTCACACTATAACCATCCTGGAGCTCATCTAGTAAATGATCTGAGAGCGCCTCACCCATACCTATATTGCCACTGAGTTCCGCAAGCCGTGGCATTTCAACTGAACAGCGGGCATTAGGAGACAGGGCACTAGATGGACTGGGATACATGAGAGGGGAAGAGGGTGTCACCTCATCATCGTCTAGATCATCTGGCTCATCATTTCCCAAAATGGGTGAGAGCCTTCCACTCATACTCCCTGCCACAGGATTAGCTCTGTTGTGAAATTCAGCCCAAACATCGAAGTCATCACTGGTGTGAGAAGATGGACTTTCAGACCACTTTGCTTGTTGAGAAGAAGGGCTGCCTTCCACTGTTGGCTCTGGTGCAGCCTGCACTTGCTGCTGCTTTTTCTTCCCTGTTTTGCCCTTTATCCTTAAGAACTTTCCACTTGTACTGTCCATAGAGGCCGCTCTCCTCCGTGGAGTCTTCCCTGTCTTTCCACCTTCTGGGTTCAACATCCACCAAGAACTCTTTCCTGTTCCTTCATTTTGAACACGGATAAAGCGTGTATGTAGGGAGAGATTATGTCTGATGGAATTCTAGAAGTAAAAAGAAAAAAAAAGTTTAGAGGAACTGTAAGTGTAAAAACTTAAAATTTATAACCTACAAGATCCAGTCTTATCTAATTTTAACATCAGATATTCAAAAAAATTATGAAAACTAACATACCAGAAGTGTTTGGAGCAGCCAGTAACTAACTAGATGTCTGTGATAATATTTCATTAAGACATTCTACTAATCGTTAAAACATTGGGGCAGTAATAATATACAAAATAGGGTATGCTTAAAATATGCTAAAAAAGTGGAGACTGCCTCTTTCTGCTTTAGGGCACTCTCACACACGGCGAAGGTAAAACACCACAATTTTTACCGCCATTTTCAAACACATGCCACAGCATTCACAGAGCTTTTTAATGAACCCTATTATTGTGATGGGTGATAAGGGGAGTTAAAAAGCACGAAAACCCGCCAAAATAGAGCAGTCCTGTGGGCTCATTCTGGCCTGTGTAAACGCACCGTAACAAGGCAAACATGACATTGTTGAGTCCTAAAATGCACCAGATTTATTAATAGCATGCAGCAATTTTGTGGAGCAAAATAATTGTGTACACTAAGTCAGCTTCAAGCTAGTGTATTGAAGAGAAAAGTATCTTACTTCCAGTTATAGAAGTTTCTTATAACAATAATTAAGACTATGAAATACATTGTTTCAGTTAAAGTCATTTTACATTGAAGAGGTTCTTCACGTAAATGTTTATTTTAGAAAAATCGGATTTATATCTCAGTCTGGAGGATTGATGCAACTTGAATACGGCCAAGATTTGTTTGCCCTTCTCTCCTGTCAGCTTTTTCATGGATATATATTTTTTTTCTAGAAAAGCACAGAGGCCATGTAGAAAATAGTAAAGGTACAATATACTCACCTGTTGCATGCTCCCGCCACTCTGGTCCCCCCAGTCTCTATTCACTTCTGGGTTGAGCACTCACATGCCTGTGTAAGTGCATTACAGCTGCAACCAATCACCAGTCTCAGTGGTGTGAAAAAATCAAAAATGATCATGCTAAGATCTGTGATTGGCCACAGCAGTTAAGCGCATAGATGGGCATGTGACTGCTCAACCCAGAAGTGAGTGGACATTAGAGTGACGGGGATCAAAGCACTAGGAGGTGCGCAATAGTTTAGAATTTTGGTTCATTATTTTCTAAGTGGCCAGTGTGCTTTTTCCTTTAAAAATGTACCTGCTGAAAAACCCTTTAAACCTGAACAGCCTAGTCATATATCACAATCTGGTCCCATAGGATACTATGCCTAACAACCACTGCTCTTTCATCTTTAAATTGAGGTAAAGACATTCTTTGAGATTATTTGACCATAAATCTTTGTAAAACTGCAAGTTGCTATATACAAAAATACAACTTTTCCTCTATTTTAAATATGATATTGTAACCAAAGAATTTAATTAAATAGCCAGCATAAAAATAGTTATGTAAGTTTAATAGAGTTGAAAGTCGCAGTGGCAACCTTAGGGTGACTACCCACTAGTGTTTTTTTTTTCCTCCGCTGCGAATTCGCTGCGTTTTTTTTTCCAGATGCCAATGGGACTTTCTAATGTTAAATTTGCAATACAGCAAAAACGGCAACTTGCATTTTTGCTGCGTTGCGAATTTAACATTAGAAAGTCCTATTGACATCTGGAAAACAACCGCAGTGAATTCGCAGCAGAAAAAAAACGTTAGTGGGTAGTAGTCACCCTTTGTCTGCTCTTTGAATCATGACTTATGTATATGCTTAATATGGTCACATGTATTTGTGCAACATTGGTAAAGTTAACTTATGGCATCAGTATTGGAAATAATAGTAAGCGTGATATGCTCACACCACAATATCTGGGAAACAAGTTTTGTAAATTGCGATATATTCCTCCTTGAGAAAAAACATTTATACGAAGCACAGTATTATTTTATATGACATGTTGAGCATACATAAGTAATAAACAATCACGCTGGTATAACAAGTAGACATGGACAAGGGTTTAAAAATGCAGGAGGAAATGTGCATGTATGCATGAAGACATTTAGAAGTATTATGAATTGCTGTCTGATCGTCAGCTGCTTTCAGTCGATCAGCATTGCTAAAACTGTTCTTTACAATACTAATTGCCAGAGCCAAATGATTAATTGGACTCTTTACAAAGTGATCCTACTAAATATGCTTTTAGATGAATAACAGGCACAGTGTGCAGTGAAAACTTTGAAGGGGGCGCAGCATAAAATCAGCACTATGGATCTTTAATTCTCAAGATCGGAGGGGGTTCCAGACGTCGAAGCCCTATGATAATAGAAGGATGTATATTACTGTACATGCCTTTTGCGTAGAGCTGTGTGGAAAATGGAACTGAACTGTATATACTGTCTGAATGTGTGCCAAAACTGCACTATTTCTGCACGTAAATCTAACGAAAATATATGGACATCAGCCTATATGCCAAACATTTGCCTCAAATGCGATGTCAACTAAGTGTTTCTTGGACTGGCCTCTACACATTATGGCGTTTTACAGATCAGCAGTGAAGTAGGCATCTGTATTTGTTCCTGAAAACTCTTGAACAGCTTGAACTTGATAGACTTGTGTCTTCATGACCCACTGTATGCAGAACGTAGGTTGATTTCATCTGTAAATGATCTTTAGAAGCAGAGGTACACTTTAACAAGGTATGCCTTTTATCATCTTTGGAACAACAATTTGTGGCAATTGGAGGTGGTGATCCGGAGATAATCACTTGCTAATGAGCTTTTTTGTTACATTATCAGGAACTTTGACTGGAACACTGTGCAAAGGCATAGCATGCATCTTATGACTAAATGCCATTTAATATCTATAAATTTGAATTTCATGATCTGAAAATTGACAATATTATTTACCAGATACAAGTATTTCAAGGCTTTGAAAAAAAATGGCAAAAAATGTTAAAACAATAAAGAACTTAAAGACTAACTGCACTTTTTAGAAAACTTTTGACATGCCAAGCAATATGTTAAAAGTTTTGATCAGCGGGAGTCCTGCTGCTGAGACCCCAGATGATCACTGAAATGAAGGAGCTGCAGTGCTCATGGAAGCTCTATGTGCCTTTGGATGTCATTGTTACTTATTAGCAGCACTTGACTACTGAAGATGGATGCATAGATGTCTATAGAATTCAAAGTATCAGTCTTCTGTTCTCAAGAGGAACTGACAAGCAGCAGTGACATCCAAAGGGGCAGAGTGATGAGAAGGGGTTCCACTGCTGCCGAGTTATGGAAAGAACATACCTCATTGTGCTATGCTGTTTATGTAATTACCATTGACCACTCTAGTTCTGGTAAAATCATAAGGCAGGGTACTTGGCTATTTCTATCCTCCTGACTACACCCAGTCACTGCATACAGAGAGGTGATGGACCCATACTGTGGATATTCCAGAGATGGGAACACAGCTTTAAGATGACGATGTCAGATTTATAAATAGTGGTCTAGACAACCTAGAACAGTTTTAGTGAACAATCAATATGGTTCAATATCAAAGTTCAAAATGATCCATAACATGTGAATATGTGCATGGGTCTTAATAGGTAATGTTAATAATTATCCATCTGAAGTTACAAGGTGCATTGAAGCTAGCAATGATCCCATTGATTATCCCCAACATTACTGGTAAGGTATTCTCCAACCTGATCATACATTCCCTGGTCTATCTATCTACTGTATGTATGTACAGCTTGCTCATAACGCCAATTAGACTGAAAAATAAATGTATATACTTTAAGCTATCCCTTGTGATAACTGCAGGCAGCCAGAACTATATCAGTTAAGGCTATCTTTCACCAGGTTCATGCTGCCCGAACCACGGGTAACATGAACCCAAGACAGATATGCACAGTGTCCTCATGTAAGTGTTCTTCTGAAACACTGCAGCATTTCAGAATAAACACACTTTGAAGCTTACCTGTTTGACTTCTGAGTCAAAAATGCTGCCCGCTTTGGGCTCTTCCTGCCCACAGCATGTTGGCTTATAGCTCCTCTGCCACTTTTGGTATGCATGGTGCAGCCTTTATGACTCGACAGCTCCATTCACAAGTCAAACAGGCAAACTTCAATGTGTGTTTAGTCTGAAATGCCGTAGTGTTTCAGAATATCAGTTATATGGGGGCACTGTGCATATTTGTTCCAGGTTCATGCCGCACATGGTTTGGCCAGTATGAACATGGTGACAGGTTCCCTTTAAGATACGCCTACAGTCACACACTCCCATTTCCTGGGAGATTGTAAGAGGTTTTTTTCTCTCATATCAGCTTCTTGGTTTCAGATACTTTTGCTCTTTAGCTAATCTTATTCCCTAAAAGCTCTCCTCATACACCTTATTGCACCCCATTATTGGTATTATTTTGCTACTATCAATGTAATTAAATACACAGTCGTTGCAGTATATAGTGCAAAAGGCTTTTAAGTAAAGCTTTTATAACCTACAAAACTCGAAGTGACACTTCTGTGTATGAGCACAGTGCCAAAATAAAATCTGATGTCTATTGAGAATTGTTCGGAAAGTGTAGTGCGGTTTGTTGCAGTAAACTTTGAGCAAGAATATTATTACTTATCTTCTTCAACTGTTGAAGTTAAAAAGGGGAGGGACTTAAGCCATAGAATAATAGCTAATAAGGCTGACTGATAAAAGCTTTAGTTATCTGTCCTTTATGGTAATACATTCAGTATTCAGTCAAGCATTTTCTAATGGATCCAGTAGAGATATCCAGCATGTAAACATGGCTTCATGCTCTAACCGTGAAAAGAATACTGTCAGCAATAGTAGCAACGTCTGTACACTGTAGTTTTATTGTTTTTTATTGTGAAAGGGGAATTCCGGCGAATCAAAGTGAGAGTTATATGCTTCATAATGCAATGACCTGTGCTCCCCTTACTGGTCAGGCATGCTCAGTGCCTTCAGATTCTGTAATGACTACACAGTTTGTACACTTGTGAATCCGCACTCGTCAGTAAGAGGCAATGAGGCATTGTGGGACATGTAGTTTTTGCATTCCCCAGTGGACTTTTTAAGTAACAATGTGAAAATCTTAAGCTGGCTAGAAAGCAGCCGTTACGCAGGTTGGCAAAAAAAAAAGGTTCTGGAGTTCAATTTGAAGATAAACATTTGGAATAGTGGCAATACAATCAAAGAAGATGAGTTACCAGCAGCATCACTTCATTCCAAGCTTGTGGCAGGACTTGTATGATGCAACAGCCATTCAGGAAACTGAACACTTTCCAGACATAGGATCCGATAGTACGTAGAAATGGCAGCTTGATAAAGAAGACCATTAAGGTTGAAACGTTGCTGTCTGTTTTATGTCATGGGGAAATAAAAGACGTTTTTATATTGACAACTTGGATGCTGCCATTTCTACGTACTATCGAAATAGTGGTAATAAGTGGAAAGGTTATTTTAAAAATGTTGCTGAGTCTCCAGAATACCGCTTTAGGCCCCTGTTCATGGTTTGGCCCTGGTAGTGAGGCGTACATCCTTTCAGGTTCATGGTTCTGAGCTGAAATACTAAAAAAACATTTTTTTGTTTTTTTGCCCTTCTATAATCTAACATTCATAGCGTTATGATTTTTATATCCTCATTGCTGTATGACTATGCATTGTCGCTTTTCTTATGAGAATTGAGATTTTTTTCAAGCATTTTGAGGAGATTGATCTTTCTTTATTTCACACCATGGACATATCAGCATAAGTAGTATAACACAGTATGTTAGTAAGGCCTAAAAGAGACATATGGATATTTCAGCCCAATGTTGATAATGTGTTTATTGAACAACTTGTTATGGATATTTGTATCAAATATACCAATGATTTAGGCTGGGTTCACACAGGGCGGATTCCCATCGGAAATCTCGCGGTTTGGCTGCAGCAAAAACCGTGAGATTTCCGCCGGGAGAACCGCCGCGGTGCAAGCCGCGGCGGCTTTGAAGCGGCTCGGCCACATGCTTTTCCGTTGCGGCCGGCTCTCCCATAGAGAAGAGCGCGACCGCGATGTAAATAAACAAAAAAAAAAAGTAAATAGACATGCTGCATCTTTTGAAACCGCGGCTGCGGCGGCCGCAGCCGTGGTTTCGACCGGATTTACCGCAGCAGATTAACCGTCCCGTGTGGACGAGATTTCTGAGAAATCTCATCCACATGGCTGGCTAATCCCGAGATTAGCGGCCGCGGGCGGATCTGCTGCGGCAAATCCGCCCTGTGTGAATCCAGCCTTAATGTTATGTGACTTTTTTCATTGTGTTTATTGGGTTTTTTTGCTCGTTTTTAACCATTACTTTTTTAAACCTCATTTAAGTTTTTTCTTTCTATCTGTTACGCTGTATCTATATGCCATCACAATAAGCCTATTTATGCACCAGGAGGTCCCCTTCACTTTGTTGTACTGCAGTTCATCTTTTTCCAATACCAGCCAATAGTGCAAATGTGCAACTGTCAATCACAGAACTTGTCCAAATGCAGGAATCACCTTTTATGTACACTTTAAGGTTAAAGAAAGTAATTTATCTGAAATCTAGCACCTTATGCTTCAGATCCACAGACCCCAGCAAAATAACATCCCATAACAATGCCACGACTTTGCATGCTGCATTTTTATGTTCCTTCCTTTCCACCCAGTACACTATTCCCTTCTCCGTGTAGTTCCCATCCCCCATGACCACATGCCCAGTGTGTCTCTTGTCGCATAGCTAAGACATGCTAGAGGCTGCATATTACAGTGAATTTAGTAGTCAGTAGATGTATACTAAATGTTCTGCATCAATCCCCAATCTTATATATCAGTAGACTATTAGAAAAATGCAAAGAGAATGCTTAAAGCTGTGTTCCCACAGAGCAAAAACTGCTTGCGGCTGAAACTCACCCAGCCATGGCTGCCAATAGTCGCATGATCTTGTCGACATTATCAGCAAGATTGTTGTTCAGCCATTGGCTGCTGCAGTTGGGCAAGGTTTCAGGCGCAAGCATTTTCTTCTGTGTGGGACCACAAACTTTGCTATGTAATTAGCCTTTTCATTGCAAGTACCTGTAAAGATTTAATTCACTAAAAGAGCAATGCAAGGGCTTGTTCAAACTTTTTGTCATGCAAGATCACTTTTATTTGCAATTACATGATGAATAGTAGTTGTAGGAGCATATTTACATACTGCGACAATGTCAGAATGTGATCAATAATAGTCATTTCACTTAAAAAATTGTTGTGTTAAACCCACCAAGGCATACCAGTCTTCACTTTAAGTAATGCTTATGTAACATAGTAATATAGTGTTTTAGACTGAAAAAAGACATGTCCTTCCAGTTCAGGCTATTTTTCTGCAATGTTGATCCAGAGGAAGGCAAAAAAGCCAATTTTTCTCACTTTAGGGGAAAAAAATTCCTCCCCAACTCCAATCGGGCAATCAGAATAATCCCTAGATCACCAACCCCTCTGAAGTAATTAGTGACTATAACATGCAATATTGTTACACTTAAGGAAGGCATCCAGGCCCCTCTTGAACTCTTTTATTGAATTCACCATCACTATATCCTCAGGCAGAGAGTTCTATAGTCTCACTGCTTTTACAGTAAAGAACCCCCTTCTACAGTATGTTGGTGTAGAAACCTTCTTTCCTCTAGATGTAGAGGATGCCCCCTTGTTACAGTCACAGTCCTGGATATAAATAAATGATGGGAGAGATCCTTGCTGTGACCCCTGATATATACTCATTGTCGAAAAGAATCAAGTGCTTAGAAGAAGTTGTCAGGATGAAATGAAACTTTCTATGCGTGATTGTAACATTGATATAAATAAGTGATTACAGTATCAAAGCAGCAGGTTCATTTATTGTGGAAAACTGAATACTTGAAGGGAGGCTCTAGTGCCTTATTGTACTGTCTCTAGCTTGGATGCAAGATGTGATACAGATGGGCATGGAGGCATACAGGTTCCTTATGGTATTCTATGGCATATCACTTCACATTTGCTGTAACTGAGCCTCTAATTCATGCAAACGCATAGGTGGTCAAAGTTGCATTACAGATGGTCCCATACATGTTCTATTGGTAATAAATCTGGTGACTGGAAAGCCACAGAAGTGTGACAGTGTTGTGGAGGCATTCCTGTGACACCCTTGCTGAGTGCAGCTGAGCATTAACTTGTTGAGAAATCCCTCTTGGAAGCCCCTCTATGAGAGGAACACATGTGGCTGCAGGATGTCCTGAACAAATCACTGTTCTGTCATTGTTCCTTGTACCACTACTTGGGGTGACCGACTGTCATATGCGAAGGTCTCCGCAGACAATCACACCAGCAGTGGGAGCAGTGTGCCAGTACACAGCAAAGGCAGGATTGAGGAGCTTACCCCTAGGTCTCCAGACATGAACCTGATCGTTGTCAGTTCCCAAATTAAACCTGGATTAATCGCTACTAAAGACAACCGGGTTCCACTCTATAGCACTCCAGTTTTGTCGTTCATGAAACTGCAAACAGAGGCAACGGTTGGTAGGTGTCAAAGGCAGTACGTGTTATGGGCGCCATGAAACCACACTGCACTTTGTCTAGGTTGATTTAGCGATTCCGGTATTGAGCACAGGGGTTGAACCTGTTGACCCTGGAGGTCACTTCCAAACGTATTAGTGTATCTTGACGCCACCAGCAATAGCTGGTGGAGTCAAGATTGACAGGGGGGTGACACCCCCTGTAGCTGATTGGCTGTGCACCTTCTTGCTCACAAGGTCCTGGAAGGGCAGTCAACGGAGCTAGGAAAGGGAGTGAGCGGCCGCCGTGGGTGCAAGCAGAGTTCCAAGTAGCTTCCCCGGCAGTGGGCCACAAAGCAGAAGGCGACTGTGTGCTAAAGTGTTGCAGCAGCAGGGTAGCACGGAGGCGACAGATAATTACGGCAGCCAAATCGTACTTCATAGCCAGCAGTCAGCGGGGGTGGTGGTGGCCGGCCAGCAGGGAACTCGCAGCCGGGGTCGGGCACGGAGCTCACAGGCTGCGGCCGCAATGGAGCTCTGAATCGCAAGCCGGCACGCAGCGCACATCTGCTGGCCGATAAAGCCGGCTGCAAGCATGGACATAACAGCAGGAAGGGAGCTGTCATGCTGGCAGCCAGTTGGCATGGATGGCAGAAATGCCGGCAGGGACTTTGGGTGAGACACTGCCTTGTCACCATCCATGTCTGCCTGCACTGCTTTACGCTGATGGTTACTTGTCATCTTTGCCTTTCATTATTACATATGACATTAACAGGTAATAATGTAAAGCAAATAAAGCAACTGAACGTTAGCCTAGCACCTTTGTGCCTTGGCCCTATCGGGAGCTAGAGGTGTGGCAGGGGCGTACCTCCTGTCACACTGCTGGCTTCCAGTGGCGTCAGGATACACAAATACCACTTCTATATCTACACAATATTTTTACGTTAGAAAAAAAGCTCTTTAGCCAAGCGCCTGGAAATGGTTCCGACAGACACAGAGGCCTCTGACGATGGCACCACCTCTCTCTCAATGGTGGACAATGAAACAGTTGGAGCTGCTCATACTGTCAGATGATCAGATGATCCTCTCTAGTGGTGGTCTTTCAAGAGCCTGAGCCCAGTAACCTCGTGTGTGTGCCCTCACTCATCCACTGGTCCCAACACCTCTTAACAGTCCAGTCAGTAAAGCTCAGGTGGCAGACAATTTGTCGATACAACCATCCAGCTTCTTGCATTCCAATGATGTGCCCCCTCTCAAACTCCGTCAACTATGCAAAATCTCTTTGGTTGCATCATAGAGACATCATAGTGGTCAGCAAGTTCTACACAGTCAGAAAAAGAGATACACTGAACACGAGTAACCGCTGAGAGCCTTTTTATAGGTCAAAGGTGGAGCCAAATTTAGGGCCTCAGGAATCAAGACAGTTCATCTAATCACACCACAACTCTAAACATGTATATCTGCCTGAGATGTAACTCTATGCCAAGTTTTTAAGCAGAATGACAACTTCTTCTAAATCCTTGAGTTTTTTCAACGAAGACTGTATTTATACATAGTTATTAAGTCACAACTCAGCTGTATTTTTTTCCAATCTAAATAACCCCAATTTTGATGACCTCTCTGGGTATTGTAGTCCGCCCATTTTATTTATTAAATTAGTTACCCATCTTGGAACCTGCTCAGTGCCCAAAAGTGTACACAATATTCCATGTGCCCCTACAACTCTTTTGATGCACACTTTGATCCTATTTGCCTTCACAGCAGCTGTCTGACACTGGTTTCTTCAGTTAGGTTTATAGTTAACTAAATTACCCAAATCCTTTTCCATGTCAGTGTTACCCAGTGGTTTCCCATTAAGGGCTCAGTCAGAGGAGCGTGGTTTACATGCTGCTAAGTAACGTGTAAACCATGCTGCTGACATGCAGGGATTATGCGCATGAATGGGCTGTACCTATCTCTACAGCATGCCTCCACACCTCCCATAGGAGCCAATGGAAAGCAGGCTGGACAGTGTGCACCACAGAGCTGACAGGCAAGTCGGCACTCACTGTCCGTTCTTTTTTAGAAGCGCAGATTCTGTGCTTCTAAAAATGGGTCAGTGTGAGCGCTTCCATAGCAACCTATTGGTTGCTACAGAAGTGTGGTTTACATGCTACTGTAGCAGCGTGTAAATCACGCTCGTCTGACCGAGCCCTTAGTGTGTAATAGTGACATGTATTTCCCCTGCCCATGTGTATAACCTTACAATTATCAATGCTAAACCTCTTTTGCCACTTTGCTGCTCAAGTCCCAAACTTATCCAGATCCATTTACAACCACATTCTGTCCTCTCTTGTGTTAATAATTTTACATAGTTTTGTATCATCTGCAAATACTGATTTTTTTACTGCACAATCCTTCTATCAGGTCATTAATAAATATAGTAGTAATTATTAGGAAATTATAGTACCAGTATTTCTGGTGGCGCACACAGCTGTGCTATATGGTACATGGATTATGATCCCCATACATCACGCACACAGCTCTACTACATCCATCCTGACCCCACACATTACACACACAGCTCTACTACATGCATGCTGACCCAACACATTACACACACAGCACATTGCATACACAGCTCTACTATATGCATGCTGACCCAACACATCATACACATAGCACATTACATACACAGGTCTGCTACATTGTACATCCATCCTGACCCCACACATCACACACATACAGCTCTGCTATTCCACACATCACCAGACTCCGGGTTACAGTGATCACCCCTAATTATGTGATTACTGACTCCACCCACACAGTTGATCACAGGACGGTGACGTCATCGCAGGTCCTGGTAGTAGCTGCTGTCAGTTTATCCAGTATACAGTACTTTCTACCAAACTGCACAATGGCTTCTCCCACAGCAGTGACATCACCACAGGTCCTTCAGCCCACCAGATCTCTTTTAACAAACTGCACAATGGCTCCTCCCACAGCAGTGATGTCACCACAGGTGCTTCAGCCCACCAGATCTTTTTTACCAAACTGCACAATGGCTCCTACCACAGCAGTGATGTTACCACAGGTCCTTTAGCACATCAAATCTCTGTGGCTGTGGTAGGCTGGTGTCTTTTGTCAGGACTGCTGAGTTGTGTCTAAGATAATAACGGCTTAGTTTTATTCTCAGTGTGTTATTATTGTCCTCCTCTTTTCAAGAGCACTAACTGTGTTGTTCTTCTGTCAGTCAGGCTCTGTGTTTTATACATGTTGTAGGACCTTTGATTAAGTCGCTAGGGGGCGGAGCAATGATGTCACCAGGGGCAGAGCATGAGAATCACTCACATACTAACTGACAAGTGGTCATTAGTGGTTTGACTAATAGGAATAAAGCCCAGTACTGACCCTTGTGGTACCCCACTAGTAACAGTAACCCAATCAGAGTATTACCACTAATAACCATCTTCTGCTTTCTATCACTGAGCCAGTTACTTACCCAATTACACACATTCTCACCCAGACCAAGCATTCTCATTTTAAATGTAACATGAATTCTCGCAGTAAGACACCAGATGGCAGCCATCTTCTTTAGCTGCAGACCTTTTGTGAGATTTTGTAACCAAGAAACATCAAACCAATCCATTAGAAAGAAACCTGTCGGGGGGGGGGGGTTCATGCTGGCAGAACAATGGGCAGCATGAAATAGCGTTAGGCACCCACATGACAGACTTTGCCAGGAATGGATAGAAGAGTCTTGTGGGCAGCTTACGCGAGCTTCTTCCCACCCAGCTGGGCTTGACTGATATGTCTCTTCCTATGTGCAAACACAGACCTATCAATGCTGCGGAACAGGGCGGGGAGAAGGCTGTCAGGAAGCCGCTCAGCAGACACTTCTCCTGACTCGGTTTATAAACTATGTGTTCTCTGAAACGCTGAAGAGGTTTTGTACACCATAAATTATCTGACTGGTGCCCATCAAATTGTTTCAAATTCTTTTTATCTATTTATTTTTAAAGCACCACGAGGGTGATTTCACACATAGTCTTTTCTGCAAAAATACCTTCTTTTTTTGCTGGCAAAAAACTCAGCCAAATGTTTGCAAAATACTATATGAAAAGCCCTGTAAACAATGAGTATTTTGTACTGCCGCTTGTGTTTTTTACAGTCCATGGTGTATTTGGCAAATGCTTTGGGTATTGAGTTTTTTTCTGATGTTTTTCCACAGCCATCTTTTTAAAAAAAAAAAAACAACTTATGCACGGGAGAATGAAAAATGCTACCAAAAATGGCACTGAAAAAGGCAGGCATCTGTGCTTGCAGAAACAGTGCCACTCCTGTCCATGGGCTGTTTCTGGTATTGCAGTTCAGCTCCATTCATCGAATAGGGATGAGAGGAAATACCAGACAGGGTTCATGGGCAGACATGCTGCTCTTTCTGGAAAAGTAGTAGAGCCTTTTTTCAATCCTTAAGAAACCCTTGTATTTCCAGGGCACTGTTCATATGAAAAGTGTTTGGTGAGCATTTTAAGGCCTCATTCAGACAAGCGTGTTTTTTGCGCACCTATAGGCCATCCCATTGAAAGCAAAGGCAACCCCTGCAGAGATTTTCGGGAAGGGCTTGAAATATAAGCCCTTCCTTGAAAATCATCCTTAGCTGCTGGGAAAAAAAATTATACATCACCTAGCAGCGCTGTCGGGGCTCTGGCGCGTCTTCTCCCCGGCTCTCCAGCACTCTTCTGTATTATTTCTTTTGGCCGGGGATTTAAAAATCCCCACCTCTTGGAAACGCTGCCTTTGATTGGCTAAGCGCAGGGACCAATCACAGCTATTTAATCATTGAATTGGCAGCAGCGCCAGTCCCCATTGAAAGCAATAGGATAGCATTGCACTCCTCTGCCACAGCTGTGACAGCTGTGGCAGGGGATTCTTTCATTCCCGCAGGGAGTACTTTCATCAATGGACATTGTGATGAGAGGACTGTCACAGTGCTGTCACAGTGTTCAGTGATGAGGGGACTCCGTGCAGGGATTAACGAAACCCTTGGGGAGTCCTCTAATTCTCGCGGGGACTAAGGGGTTAACAGCGGGACATTTAAAAAGTGCTTCTAGCCAGAAGCACCTTTTAAATGCCTTGCTGTAAGCAGCGGGGAAGCTATTGGCAGCGGAGGAGTTACCATGAACTCCTGCTCCCATAGGAGTCAATGGAAACTCCTGCAAAATGCGCACCTATGTCCTATCTTTTTTAGGTTTGCACTGTTTTGCGCTTCAAATTCTGCACATATGAACACTTCTATAGGAACCCATTGTCTCTTTTAGAAGCGTGCATTATGCACGTGCAAAACACACGCTCATGTGAACAAGGCCTAAGAAAACAACAAGAATAAACATGACTAAATGCAGCAGAATTAACCTGGATCAACCTATTTCTATACAGCAATGCTGAATATGTCAGTAACAAAAATGAAAGAAACAATATAATCACTGTAGGTGACTGTATTCGGCTGATGATTGCTAGTATTGTAAGCTTTCATTCTGGAAACTACAATTCACTAAAATCACCAACTGGACTACTTTCTAGTCTTGTTCTATTATTATAACATTTTTTCTCACATTCAAGGGTTATCTCAGGAAAACAATCCCCGTCTCTAAAGACAGTCATACCAGCTATCAGCTGGTCGCTGCAGATTCCGCTCCTGGGATCCCCACTGATCACCAGGGAAAGCTTTGTTCAGTCATACATTTATGTTTAATAGATATGGAATATTACAGCTTTCTATTTTAGCTCACAGAGTGTGTTCCTGAGTAGGGAACTTCCTCTATGATGTCTATATGCCCAATAGGGCATTTGAAAAGGGAATATGTATATGAGACAATCACTTTGAAACTTGTGTAACATTGTCTTTTTTGAAAAAACGCCAATTATCTTTTGCAACAAGAAACACTACATCCCGACATTAGTTGCAGGTTAATATTCAAATATGAAAAACATACAGACATTGTGTTTGTTTTTGTGTATTTTCTCACTTTTGGTGCATATTTTAGATCCATGGCATTTTTCTAAATTGCAGCACACTATGGGTCTGGCATTTTTCAGGCATTTTCACATTGGCTTCTCTATAAGCTATACAAAACACTTATGTGTGACCAATAAAAGTCCACAAAAAATAGTAAAAAGATACAAACAGGAGTCATCAAAAATTCACATGGGATTTTTGTGGCATTTTTGTAAACTAAAAAGAGAGCAGAAAAAAGACTAGGTCTGGAGGAACACTTAGTGATTTATTGTCTGGAGAGCTATTTGACAGTCCATAGCTGGGTGAAAAATTGGTGGCATTGGCCACTTAGGTTTAGAGGCAAAAAATATTTTTCATGAATATGTCTATGCTCTTTATTATTATGAGCTCATGAAGAACACGTTTTTCGGGATTAAGAATGAACTTTATGGTTCTGTGTGTTTTAAATACAGTTTTGGTAGTGGGAGTTACACTGGTGGTGATGTCACTGCATCACTACCCAATACTTACATGTATACCTGCTGATCATCATCACACTGTTTGGAACCTGTGCAAGTGATTAACGGAAAGCCTTTTATCATTCATTGCCAAGTTTTGCATCAAAGCTCAGTCACAAGGGCGCATCGGCGCCCGTGTTACTGCAGGTAGCAGACCGCCGTACCTGAAGACGGACGTCTCTCTGCAGCGCCGAAGGAAAGAACATGTGACCGGGTTGACTGCCGGTCATCTGTTCTTTCATCAGCGCTGCAGAGAGACGTCCGTTTTCAGGTACGGCCGTCTTCTTTCTGCAGTAACGGCTCAGTCTTACGGGCGCATCGGCGACGGTGTACGGTTACCGATGCGCCCGTGTGACTGAGCCCTCACGATCAATCTATTCCTTTCTTGATTCACGTTCTTCACATAAAATTATCTAATATTTCATGATGAACTCATTCATCTACCCAATTCTTTCTTTTGATATATCACTCAGGTTACTAAACCATTTTGAGTTGATTTATTTTATATACTCTATTGCTTTTGGTCATGATCTTAGAGTAAAGCATATTAACTGGTGCTAGTCACGCAGAAAGCGCTTTTTCACAAAAAAAAGAGAGCGGTCATCACCTTTATGAAAATAAAAAGTCTGCTTAAATTTTACCTTATTAATATGTATAATATTTGCTCAAGTAAGTCAAAGACAAATCAACCAGAAACTAACAAGGCTGGTGGAAAATGATTTAGAAGAATTTCATATTTAAAGCATACCTGTTGTTTCAGAATAAACTGTCGTGTATGTACATGAAGAATAACACTATTTCTGACCACTATATGACTTATATCCTGCATTTATCAACAGGTTCTGCAGGCTGCATCTCTAATTGTGGGTCTTTCCTGAGCTGGTGGCAGGAGACAGGCTGCTATAATGTCTCTTACTGTATATACTGCATGCATAGTAAGCTAGGATCTCTTCTCTCTATTACACCTTCAGAAGCAGCACTAGCATGGAGAACATTACACAGCCGTACTGAGCAGTGTAGATGCGATTCCAGAAAAAGGGAGTGTGTCACCAGGTTTCACCCTACTAAAGACTTTGTATTTCTTCCTTAAAAACATATTTCCAAATGTGTATCTATTAGTTCCCTAAACTCAAGAATACCTTAGTAACAATAGTTTGTAAAGATCCCTTGTAGGGATGAGCGAGTATACTCGCTAAAGCACTACTCGCTCGAGTAATGTGCTTTAACAGAGTATCTCCCTGCTCGTCCCTGAAGATTCTGGGGCCGCCACAGCTGACAGGTGAGTCGCAGCGGGGAGCAGGGGAGAGCGGGCGGGAGAGAGGGAGAGAGTGATCTCCCCTCCGTTCCTCTCCGCTCTCCCCCGCAGCTCCCCGCCCCGCACCGGCTCCCGAATCTTCAGGGACGAGCAGGGAGATACTCGGCTAAAGCACATTACTCGAGCGAGTAGTGCTTTAGCGAGTATACTCGCTCATCCCTAATCCCTTGCCATATGCTAATTGGCACTAAACAGTCTGCTGGGTGCACTAGGACCATGGACGCTGTTTATTAAATTAATCTTAATCTGTCCCATCTGCTTTTGATTGATGTGTGTGGCGTTATTCAGAAGTCGACTGACATCTGCACTGATGCCGCACTGTTTAGGACCAGCACATGAGCAGTTTGTTTTACCCTGTTACTCTGCATATTCATGGTCCTTAACAGTGTGGTGTCAGCACAAGATGTCAGCTGACTCATGGATGACACAAAGGATTACTTGTGGATGACCATGTAGATGACACATGATCAGTTTGTTTTACCCTGTTACTCTGCATATTCATGGTCACAGATCTATAATGCAGAGCACGTGGTTTATTATGGAACCATACTATTCCTCTGTGTGCTTCAAATTTTATGTAGAACACTGAACTTTGGCATGTTCTATTGCTCCATATTATGGAGTTATTCTAATCTACAAACATTGTTTCTAGTGCAGAAGTTGTCACTGGATGGAACACTATACAGCCCAAGTCACAATTTTTGTCACAATTTTGTGATCTTGTTTCTTTTTCATGAAAAATATGACCTGCGACAGGATAAGGTGTTAAAAAGGCTATCTTTTCTCCTTAGGGAGAGCAACTATAAACTAAGTATGGAGACTCAAATGGCCATGCACGCTCCTCTGGGTAATATGCAAATAAGGGAGATGGAATAAATCCTCCACAGTGCCACCTATTGAAAGGCAGCATTCCTTAAAGCCAAAGTCAGACTTTTTATACAAGCCTTTTTACAATGACCAGGAATTACAAGCAAAGCCAGACTCCATGTACATACAGGGTTTTTGCCCTTCATCAGTGTACAGTAGGAGTCTGGCTTTGCTAGTGAGAGGCCTGGGACGGGGGTCAAAAAGGCTATCTTTTCTCCTTAGAGAGAGCAACTATAAACTAAGTAAGAAGACTCAAATGGCCATGCACGCTCCTCTGGATTTATTCCATCTCCCTTATTTGCATATTACCCAGAGGAGCGTGCATGGCCATTTGAGTCTCCATACTTAGCTTATAGTTGCTGTATGTACATGGAGTCTGGCTTTGCTTGTAATTCCCGGTCATTGTAAAAAGGCTTGTATAAAAAGTCTACTTTGACTCGAAGGAATGCTGCCTTTCAATAGGTGGCACTGTGGAGGATTTATTCCATCTCCCTTATTTGCAGGATAAGGTGTGTGATTTTAGGGTCATTGTTTAGTAAATGGAGAGCTTATAGGATCAGTAGTTGATCCACTCTACCTCCATATCTTCAGTAAACACTTTGTTCATACTTAGTATTTACTTCATATGCTGTAGTATATGTGGAGCACAACCTACAGTTATGTTTCTAGTGTGCATCCCAGAATAGGAACAGCATGTAATAGCATTTAGGCAATAAAGGCAACTTTCTAACATCCTAGGAAATAGAGAGGGGTTACCCTGTTCAAGAATGTCACTCAAGAGGCCCAAGCATGTCTGCATTACACAGACAGACCATTGATTTCAATAGGCAAGATTTAGTGTTTAATGTTCCCTGTGATGGCAGTGCTGCAGGGGAATTGAATGCAGCGAAACTTCTCCAAAAGACTGCTTCTTTAGGAAGACCACCCCCTTATCCAGACCATATTACCTGTAACAGATTTTCAGTTCCACCATACACTATGCACTAAGAAGATCAACCCTCCAAAAGACCATCCCCTTAGATGGCCACTTTTCAATATAATTTGGGTGGTCATTTCAAAATGGTTTCACTGTACATTTTTCTGGCTTTTCCATATATTCCATCAACTTAGGAGCGGCAGCAGTGGAACATCCTGTGATCAATTTATGTTAGGTTGGACCTTTAAAACAAAAACATTTTCATCAAAGGCAGACAACTAATTTAAAAAGCCTCCTTTAAGATTAGTTTTGTATTCTCACTGCGGAATAAGTTGGCGCTATACAATTAAAGATTATTATTATTACTTATCTTAAACTTTACACAAATAAAAAGTTATGTTTGATGCAGGTCTATTTCTAAAGATGTTGTCCACTTGCCCACGGAAACTATTTCAAACGTTTAAGGGCTCAAATTAATTCTTCATTCAAAGAAATATGATTGGCTTGTCAGCAAGAACATTAAAGAACAGTGACTAAAATGAGCCAGAATGAAAAAGGGGAGTTTAAGTGTTTCATGAAATATGAAGGCTCTTCTAGATACACAATGCGCAAATGACCTCCATACTTTCATACCACATATTAACGACATCCAACCTCACAATGAAGGGACTACTGCAACAAAGGCAAAAGCTAAAAATGGAAAGTACTGAGGAAAGGACAGATTTCTAAAGGTTTCTGTGTGACTTATGTTCTTTTCACTGCAAGACACCTAAACCTCTGTGATCATGTCCAAACTAAATGTATGTTGTGAGTTACACAGGCCTGCAATTTCAAGGACACTTGTAACCAAGGCAAATCTGCAGAAATATAATGAGCACAAAGACAGTCCTTCTAAACAGTGGAAATAAGTAGCATGGTTTGATGCATGTTTACTCCTCTGCCAATACTTGGGTGGTTTTCAACAAACTGTATAGCACTATATTTTCACAGGTTAACATGCCCATTGATCTTCAGATGTGGTACATTGGTGTCCTACAGCTAAGCGCTACAGAATCGTTTTCGAAAGTCAAGGGCATCTTGCAATGCAAGCAGTCTTCTTCCAAGTCCTGGTAAATCTAAACCTTACATGCTCTTTGTTTAACCATCTAAATATAATTTAAATATTGCATGAGATTGTTATTGAGGAACATTCAATATTCAATTATAAATAATCCAAATTTTGCACTGCTATTTTACCAGGATTTAAGACAGATCATTTCCCATATGAAGGAACATATGCTTTATGCAAAGTCAAGCCCATGAAAGTATAGTTCAAAAACCCAAGGTGACAGTAGACCTAGCAGGACTTGAGGTCTTCTCATAAGGAGTGCCATCCACAAACACAGCCACGGTAATACAAAGAACTTGTAGGACTTAAAATAATTGCTATGTACTAGACGCAGCCTTGTATATTGATGATGAGCAGTCAACAGCTGATAATGAACATTTAATGTCAAGTATTCCTACACAGTGAAGATGAGAATTTTCTCTCTCCCACTCTGCCTCCTCCTCCCTTCTAAAGCACAGTGTTGCGTGTTTGGTCTGTTTGGGTCACTGAATGTCACAGCCTCACCCCACGCTGTCTGTGCATGCACTGGCTGAGCACGCCATTTTCTGTGCCCAAAAGTCATGGCATATAAAAAAGAAAAGCATAAGAGAAAAGCAAAGTACTTGATAAAGATATATATAAAAAATTATAACATGTCCTTGAAATAATCATCAAGTCATACATGGACTTCACTTTATTTATATCAAGATATCTTGCTATTGTCAGTATAACTATGTGTTCCTTGATATGAACATATTTGATCAGACTAATCTTTCTTTTCCTCTAGTTCATGTGGGAGTCGGTGCTAGTTCTCCAGCAAATAAGTATAATACATAAATTAGCATGTCATTTCTGAACCAACTATCACTATAATTAGAAGGCTGAAGTTTGAAGAACTGTGTATCTTGTGGCAGAAGATCTATATCTGCTGACTACCACACAAGACTGATCAAATATCAACACCCTAATTTACTATCACAATTTGTGGCTGAAATGAGGTGCAAAAATGGCCAAATTTTAACTCTATGAATCAATGTAACCATAGAAACATATCCAGAAGAGAAGAGAGAAAGACGAATGGTTTGGGTTTCACATCAGTAAAAAAAACTAGAAAAGAGAAAAAAAGACAGTTTTTATGAGATGGGGAACTAAATATCATGGATGTATTCTGATATTGGAAGCTTCATTATATATGTCTATCATTGTAAGAATTGTAATTGTAGAATTACAACATGCCCGTGATTATTTTAGTTTCTACATGTCAAAGGTGGCATTTCATTGTCATCCAATGATTGATGTCGCTCCTGCCATCTGTTTTATTGACGGAAAACCTTTTCACTTATAAATTTAGTCTTATCATGAAAGTACTGTAATATTTCATGCATTAACAGTAGGGCTAAATCATGTTCTACTGTCATTTATAGCAGGAAAAAAATCTTAGTGAGGCTGAAGGATAAATAACATCCAACCCGAGATGTAAGTTTTACAGATCTTGTCGTTAGACTTAGACCGGGTGGCCACACTCAATGAGTAACGGGTGTAAAATAATTGTTATCAGAAGACGGGGGAAATTGTATCAATGAACAGTTCAAAGCAAAGCAGTCTCTCAAACATTCATCTCTCCGCTATACAGAATGAGTTAGAATCTATTTACAGGGTTTGAGAAGGTAGTATATAGTAAATCCAGAAGAAATACCTATACCCATGGACATGTGTACATCAAGAAACCATTCACTGAGATCAAAGGATTCCTTATTTACTGAAATCGTTAATGTACTATAATCTTGTCAGGTTTGCTCTCATCCATGCAAAAAAGGATAGGGGGTCTACCAATGCCAAGAAATTGTGATTATTGTGAGTAGAGGGAACTAGCTTGTCCTATGACAAACTGCTTTTAACCTGTTAAAAAACTGAGTGTTTAGGTCCTAAAGGTCTAACCACTTTTTTAGCAATTTTACCCATGTGGTGGTTTTATGACTTTTTTCCTGGCATGCCAATATGATTTTTGCTGCGTTTTTTTCATCACATAAGGCTATTTTTAATACCTTTTTTACAGATTTTTTTATTTTATTAGGGGTATTGTGTACGCAAAGCATTTTCCATTTATAGCTCTTCAGTTTTAAAATTAATATATTTATATTAACAAAGTACAGGAATAGGGTTGGCATTTGTTTTAGACATTTTGATATATAATTTGATAATTTACAGGGCACATATGGTGACAGTTTAGGTTGGTATTGGTGGTGGATCGTTTTCTTTTCTTTTACATGTATTTTCATTTTGTAACATTTTTTTACATTTCTGTCCCCATGACGTCTTATAACACTTCTGGGGGACATTCACACTGTATTTTTTCCACTGTAGCTGGAGCATCCATAGCAAAACATCCCCCTAGTGTGACAGTAGTCCCTGTCAGAGCAGGTCTGGAGTCTGCTAAGACCCTGTGGCTCTGACATTCAGGGGATCATTGACAATCATGTGATCGCCGGGTCTCGTGCAGGAAGCAGCAGTGCTACTTCCTGCATTGTCTGCATAGCTCTCACTGAGCACCATGTAGCTTGTAAAGGGGAAGGCAGAAGCGCTTCTATCTTCTCCTTTGGATCCTCTGCTGTGTCTGCCAGCTGAGAACACATCCTGCTCCTGCTAAATTGCAGGAGCTTTAATCCCGCATCGTATAATTACTATACGCAGGGAGTAAAGACCAGGACTAAGCGCTGTATATTTACGTTGTCTGCTCCTTAATGGGTTAAAAAGTACAGTACAATCAACCAATCATGTAGGAAAAGTATCTGCACTGAGTCAGACTGGAGAAGGATGTGCACAACTAGCTGCCAGTTTCTCCACAGTATATATATATATATATATATATATATATTTAGCTTTGCATTACAGGCAAGCTGGCAAATGTTTGCTGTATATCAGAGGTACAGAAACTTATTTGATCTGAGGGCCACAGTGTTGGATTGCACCATTCCAAAAGCACCACAATAAAACTTAAAGGGGTTGTCCAGTAGTAAAACATGATTGCTCTATTGGCCCTCACTTGCCTCTACCGAGCAAATTGTAATTTACTTATATTTAATTGCAGAATTCCCCTGATCTGTCTTCCAGTAACATGATGTGGCCTCTCTCTTATTTACTCAGTTCCACTGATGTGCTGTTCCGAGGTGCCTCAACTTCCGGTCCAAGGTAGGAATGGCTTGTAATTATTGACATCATGTGCATTGGGGCACCAGATGTCTCAGAAGTGTGATGGACAGCCTTATCCCTAACTGACAAGCCAGCATTTTGATGTGATGTAACCAGAACTTACTGCTGCAAATGGACTGGGCGCATGATAGTGGCATCAGTATATTGGTGATGTCAGACAGGGAAAGCGGTTAAAAAGGTATTTGGGTTGCTAAAGGGTCCAAATTGAAATAATGATGTTTTTTTTTCCAAAAATATAATCTAAAGTCAAATAACCCCTTTGAAGAGGTATTCTCATCTGAGACATATTGTTCCCCTGTGAACAGGAACACTGAACAGAGTCAAGGACCATGGGGTAGGCTTTGTCTACTGCATCAGCCAAGCACTGTGTTGTAGGTTCCCAAGGGAGCGCACCCTCCATCAGGTTATACATGGGAACTTCAGGAATCAGGCATCAGAGTGAATGCCCAGTCACAGCCTTATGGGTACCTGACAGTGGGGATTCTGTGAATGCTGGAAAGATAACATTGTCCTCTAGCTGCTGAAACAATCAATGCTTGTGAACTACTAAGCATGCAGTAAGAATACTAGACCTGCTGCATCGCTTTGACACCTTTTAGCAGTCTGGATCTGCTCTCTGGATCACTCTAGCTGGGACAGTCATAACTTCAACAAGCGATGCGACAAAAGCCCTTTGGGATAATGGATCTGAGCCCAATGCCCTACAAAGCACTAACTCCTGTGACTTACTCTGTCACTGCGATAAACTCTCTGATGCACAAAACCCTACGTGTACCTATATACTGCAGCTTCTTTTGGCAGTTATGCGACGTGATACATGGTCAGAACTCAGAGGCGTAGTGCATAAATGTTACAAATAAAAATATTCAACATGGAACACTGCCTGCAGCCCTCAGGTTGCAGGTTGAGTAGCCTTGCTTTATACTGTACAGGCATTATTAGACACTAGATCACACAATGTTTCTGAGATGTAAAAAATTTTATTTTATGGTAGTTTCTGAAACATTGTAACATGGTGGTCACGGAATAGATTTTGTACTCCAGCAACATTTGTATTGGAAATGTCTAATCGAATATAAAGCCATGATCAAACATTTCATGTGGCATGGGATTTTGCATTGGTTGAGATGTAAGATTATATAAATGAAACACACTAATTCAAATATAGAGTACTGTACATGCTTAGTGAACCAAACCCCCTAGAGAGTAGTGGTGACAGACGGAAGAATAAAACTGGACCTATGAGAGCAAGCTGTGGCTTGCTGGGGCCAAGGGCGTAGCAGCAAGACCTCCTCCCAGCCAATCTCCTGAGATCGTCATTCTTCTTCAAGAAGACACATTAGAAGGTAAACAGCTTACTTAATATACGTGAATAAAATAAATGTGTCGTCTATATTCTATGGTTTTTAAGATTTTTTATGATGTACTTAATCCTACAAAGTCACTGTTTTGAAACAAATGCTGAATAATGCAATATTCTAACACCATTTTCCAGTATAGCACTGTATCAAAACTATTAGCTTTTCCAATAGTATATCCATTTAAGTCTATGGACAAAAATATCACCACTAAATGTTTTTCTTAACACCTGACAAAACTGCACACATCAGTGTCTCAGATGTTCATGGTCCTATAATGTGACATGCATTCATCATGATCACAAAGACAATGGAACTAAATCATCTAACACTTATGGCTGACCTTGCCATTAGCTGTAATACTACTGCACCTCAAGACTACAGCAAAAGTTGTCCATTAATGCACACATTTTTACTTCAACTTCCTAAAGTAGCTTCTATGGAAAACCACATCCTAGTATTGAAAGCAATGGGAGAATATGTCTATGGGGATCGTCAGACTGCCCTTTGGCATCTTCCATCAGGAGACACAATGGAGGCACAAGCTATATTTCAGTCTGTCTGGTCCTGTTGCTTTCCCCCAATTATCTCCCTTCCTCCAAAAAAAAACAAAAAAAAACATCAGTTTGGCTGAGTAGATTCATCATGTTTATGGAGTCACAGAATTTTGCTGTCTGCAGAAAGATCATTGAGATAACAACTTATATGGGCAACTTTATTCTCTGCCTGACCATTATGTCTCTTATGAAATACAAATGTAAGCGTTACTTCTTGCTTCTATGTGTTACTCTTTGATACAGATATAGCTCCCTCAATCATTAGGTTAAATCTCCGATCAGTTTCTGACTTCCTCACTGACCTGTAGTGCATGCTACTTGCAGACAACCTGCTGAGTGCTGACCCTGGTGCTGATTGAGTCGGCTAGTTAAATTATAGCTACACTATAGTATCAAACATGATGCATTTACTACTGAAGTGAGTGCAAACTGACAATTCATTTCAATGGAATTGACAATGACAATCCATATTATAAAGGGAAATAATAACAATGTATAACATTGCAATGCATAAAAAAGCAATACATTTCCCCTTTGTATACAGAGCAGCAATATATTGGAGATTAAATGTAACCTGCTATAAACACCATGAAGATTATGCAGTGGGTCTTTTTTAGGCGTCCTTTACACTGCAGAGCCGGATTCCGCATGCAGAATCCTGCAGCAGAATCCTGCAGCAGAATCCAGCTCTGCCATCAGTAGCGTCCGCGCATACTTGCTTTCTTTCATTTTCTTCTGTACTGTGGATGATCCGTATGGCTCGCCGTTGGACATGCACAGTACAAATTTTATAATTTTTTTAACTACTGATTTTCCTGCGTCATTGCCTAGTGATGACGCAGAATTCACAACCTTTCTGCAATGTGATTGTGGAAGGGTTGTGCATTGGACAGCTTCCATTGACTTCAACGGAAGTCGTCCATGCGGAAATCTGCAAAAAAATGGAGCATGCTGCGATTTTTCCTCCACTGGCGGAAACTGTAAGTTTGCAGGAAGAATTGATTTCCCATGCTGTGGACCCAGCATTCCTTTAAGTCAATCTATGACTTTTTAACAAGTTTGTGAAACAATGATTGGGAACAGGAAACCAAGCCAGAAAACCATACACAGACAGCTGTTTCACAGAATTTGCCCCTCATTAGTGTGCAGTAGGTTTCTGGCTTGACTGGTGAGAGGCCAGTAGGTTTCTGGCTTGACGGGTGTCGTCACTCCTTAAGGAGAGCACTCAAAAAGTGTGTGGAGACACCTAGGGGGTGAGTGGGTCAGAGAATGGCATTGTCTCCCCAAGGAGAGCACCCAGAAGGGGTGTAAAAAGACACCTGAAAGGTGAGTGAGGAGACATATAAGGCCATGCACTCTCCTCTGGGTAATTTATGCAAATAAAGAAGATTAATACCTCTGCAGTGCCACCTATCACACAAATGAGCGCAAAATTGGTCTGGGATACTTGGGCCATTATTGTGCTTGAAATATTGTAATGTTCACTGTGAGTGCATTGTGATTTGTGAGAAAATCACATGTATTTTTAATAAGAAAAATTAAAAATTGCTTTGCATTCGCATGAACCTTCCATGAACATGCAAGTGAGATGCGACTGCGATAGGATTTTTTGCCCCATGCATTGGAAACAATGGATGTGATTACTGCAGATTCACAGAAAAATAGAGCAATCGCAGTATGTTCTATCTCACAGCGATGCTGCAAGAGAACAATCGCACATGTAAATAGACTCATTGAAAACAATGGGGTCTATTTCAGTGCGAATGTTGTGTGTCCTGCGAATACACCTAAAAGTTGTTCTTTCTTTACAATTGTAGCTCTTCTGAGCAGAAACCAATTTCATATTCACTTTGCTATATTCATAATATGTCTTGTACTACTGAAAATGCACAACAGATGCGACCTCTACAGTCACACGAGTCACAGCAGCCACCCCTGCTGAATGAGCACCATAGATGGCCTGGCACCTAAAGCTTGGGATCAGCACAATATCAATTGTATAGCAGTTAGAGATGAGCGAGTATACTCGCTAAGGCACTACTCGCTCGTGTAATGTGCCTTAGCCGAGTATCTCCCCGCTCGTCCCTAAAGATTCGGGGTCCTGCAGGGGGCGGGGAGCGGCGAGGGAGAGCGGGGAGGAACGGAGGGGGGGATCTCTCTCTCCCTCTCTCCCCCCTGCTCTCCCCTGCTCCCCGCCGCAACTCACCTGTCAGCCGCGGCGGCCCCCGAATCTTCAGGGACGAGCGGGGAGATACTCGGCTAAGGCACATTACTCGAGCGAGTAGTGCCTTAGCGAGTATACTCGCTCATCTCTAATAGCGGTATTATTTAGACACCACATAGTGCTTGGAGTACTTTATGTACAGAGCTGTGATTTGGTCACTGTCAGAGGTGAGCGAGCGTACTCGCTAAGGCAAACTACTCGAGCGAGTAGTGCCTTATGCAAAGACCTGCCCGCTTGCCTCTAAAGATTCGGGTGCCGGCTGGGGAGAGCGGTGAGTTGCGGGAATGAGCAGGGAGGAGAGAGATCTCCCCCCCCCCCGTTATATTTGCTGTGCATTGCTATTTAGGCAACTGTGTGACAGTGTTATTTAGCCATTGTTTGGTACTCTTATTTATGCAATATATCTATGTGGTGCTTATAATTATTCACTGTATGGTATTGTTATTTATGCACCAGACTGGGAGCAATATGAGGTATCGCACAAGATACTATAGATTGTAAAGGGACATCTAGTTCAAGCATTGATCAGCTGATTACCACAGTGCCTGTGATCTGACAGAGGTTGCCTCTCATGAGACAAGCCTATTAAGTTTGAAGAAACTTTGAATGTAGGAGGAAATATAGGCCACATTTAAACCAGTACACTTACATCTTAACAGATCCCATTGTTTTGTGCTAGGATCCATTTTAACTCCAAACTGCATAAAAGCATCATTATGTGACTGTTATGAACAATGGACAGCTTTCCCACCTGACTCCGAAATGGTAGCAGTGTTAGATTACAGACTGCAGCGTATAGTGTGACTGAGCTCTTGTTAATGCAATGTCCCATGTTTGAACATAGTTTTTAAAATCTGTTCCAACAATTCTGAAAGGTAATAGAGAAAGCCTGGACAAAGTATTTTTTGTTTAAGAGTCCCTTGAAAAGGTCAACTGACTACTGAAATTCCCTAGACATTAAATGAAATCTATAGGGAATCTGGCATTAAGTGTTCGATTTCTGGCAGCACCACCATAGTTAAAGAAGTATTGATTGATGCCAAATGTAGTCAATGGGTTGTCTGTTAAATGAATGGTCATGATGAGTTCTCCAGAGGGAGAAATACTCTTTGTAGACACTGTCTGTTCTAACTAACTTATGAAAGATTTGAATGAGGGACCCTTTTCTATTAAGTGAGAATGCCCAATTGGGTTTCCTCAATTGAACAACCATCAAGCACTTTTCTTTACATTGTTTAGACACATACACTGATTTGCCATAACATTAAACCACAGACGGAGTGAATAACATTGATTACCTGTTTGCAATGGCATCTGTCAAGGGGTTTGATGAATTAGGCTGGAAATGCACAGTCAGTTGTTCGAGCTTGTAAGTTGGAAGCAGGAAAAATATCACAGACTAGAATCAGACATGCAATGTTCACTGTCTGCGTGGATCAGGCAGCACACAGACATGTCATTGTGCTGTCCAATGTGAGTGGTGGTCAAAAATCTTTTGTATCACTCTCATATGCCTATATGAGCCCTAAAAATCTGAGTGACTTTGACACGGGCTAAATTGTGATTGCTATAAGGCAGGGTCAAAGCATCTCAAAAGTGGCAGGTCTTGTGGGATGTTCCAAGCATATAGTGATTAGTACCTACCACAAGTGACCCAAAGTATCATGGCGAGCAAAGGACAGCACATCTGGTCAGATCCCACAAAAATTGCTGAAAACGATTACGCTGGCTATGATAGAAAGGTGTCAGGACACATTGGACTTGGATTCGCTCATGAACTGTCCAGTAATGGTTTGTGGCAAAGAATTCATGATGTTGACTTGACCTTGAAATTCCCCAGATTACAATCTGATCAAACATTTGTGAAACATGCTGAAAAAAACAGATCCCATCCATAGAGGCCCCACCTCGCAATTTACAGAGCTTAAAGGATCTGTATCTTGGTTGAGTCCATGTCTCGACAGATCAGAGTTTTTTGGTGGCTCAAAGGGACCTCCACAATATTCGGTGAGAGGTTTAACTTCTTTCTGCCCATGATGTATATGTACATCATGGAAGGGGAAAGGGTTCCTGTGAAATGCTGCATATTTACAACATATGGAGGATGAATACAAATTGAACACACTTTTTAATCCGCATGGCAAAAACCATGGAAAAAAAAAAGGCGCCAACACGCTTTTTTTGTTCATTTCATCTCCCTAGAAACATAAGTGATCAAAAAATGTATGTATACTACAAAATGGCAAAATACAGCTTGCAACACAAAAACAAGCCCTTCCACAGCTCAGTCCATGAAAAAATAAAAAAGATATTGGTCTTTGAATACAACAATGCCAAAAAAAATTATAAAAAAAAAAATCTTCTTTTTTTTCCCCCATTGATTTCAATAGGTTTTCACAAAAACAGAATGTAAATGGAAAGCTTTCAGTTTGCTTATATTCCATTAGGATTCTTTTTTTTGAACAGAACAAACATTGCGGTGTGTGCTACATTGTTGGTGATTATTTATATTCTTACTAGAGATGAGCGAACGTACTCGGTTCAGGTGTTTTTGCACTCGAGCACCGCTTTTTCCGAGTAACTGACTACTCGGACGAAAAGATTCGGGGGGCGCCAGGGGTGCGTGGGGGGTTGCAGAGGAGAGTGGGGGGGGGGAGAGAGAGAGCTCCCCTCTGTTCCCCACTGCTACCCCCCGCTCCACCACGCCGCCCCCCGCCTCCCGGCGCCCCCCGAATCTTTTCGTCCAAGTAGTCAGTTACTCGGAAAAAGCGGTGCTCGAGTTCAAAAACACCCGAACCGAGTACGTTCGCTCATCTCTAATTCTTACCATTAGTTTGGTAGTCTTCATGATTGTGTCCTCGCCATTTTAACTTTAATAATTTTTATTCACTTTGCATCAATAAAAGTTATATTTTAGAACATATTTATTTTTTGGGTGGATCATTTTTATGGGTGTGCATTATCACCCCTTGGTGAAACCTATGTTTTACATCACTGATAATCAAAAATGTAATAAAATATCTAGATGCCCCACCTTCCATCGGAGGATAACCTGACAGATCATATGTAAATTCCAAACACATGTCTACTGTAGGTTACATCTGCTTTCGAAGCCCATAAAATACATGATTTGAAATGATGGCTTATTACAGCATCTCATGTACAAAGTTATTTGTTAATATTATACATCTGTATATCTTTCCTACAGAAAAAAGGTATTCTTGTGGACAGAAGCAAAGCTACATATACAGTATAAGACCAAAAGTACTGTATGTGAACATCCCTGAGTAGTGATCTCGACCATTTCATCTATAACTATTCTCTCATGGGCGCATAACATGAAGCATGCAGCTACAGGGTCTTCAGAGGGCAGTACTGAAGAGCTCAGTGACTTTCAGCTTGGCACTGTCATAGAATGCCACCTTTCCAACAAATCAGTCTGTCAAATCTCTGTCCAGCTAAAGCTGTTCTGGTCAACTGGGAGTGCTATTATTATAAACTGCAATTATCTACAATCAACAATAGTTTCGAAGCAGTAGACCACACAAGCACACAGAAACGGCCAAATGCTGAAGGCTTTATGACACTGATCAACCACTTCAATAATGTAAATGACAAAATGAAAATAAATCTCCTGTAAATACATACATGATGACACAAGTCTATACACTTCAAGTCAGAAAAGTAGTCACATCCAGTAGAAAAAGACAGATAGATAAAGATAGATGTATAAACATTGTTGATAAATAATACATTGTTGATAAATGATAATTATATAATAGATAATAATTATATAGATAGATATGAGATAGATAAATAGATAGATTGAAATGAGATATATAGATATAGATAGATAGAGAGATTACTAGATAGATAGAAAGATGTGAGATAGATGGATAGATATAGATAGATATGAGATAGATAGATATGAGGTAGATAGATAGATAGATAGATAGATAGATAGAATAGAGAGAGAGATAGACAAATAGATATGACTGCTCAAATGCAGTCCAAAAGTGTATGCTTTGACCTGCCTTACATTTCTGTATGCTTCTTTGTGGAACAGATACATTACATTACAGACAATAGGAAACGTAATGAAATGTAAAGCTGTACATTTCTATACATTTAACATCTATGTACCTTGTTCCCAAATGCCTAAGCAAAAAATAAATAAAAATTGTTCAACTACAAAACTCAAAAGAAAGACTTTACAGTGAAAACCGTATACGTTTTTAATGTAAAAAAATGTACACAAATGTATGAAAACATGGCTAAATGTTTAACGTGTAAGATAAAAAAGTGCAAGTATGCTTAAAATGGCATTTATATCTGTATACTGTTCTTCATGTGTGTTTAATATATACACTCAGCGAACATTAAAAGTGTGATGTGAACAGCCCCTTAGGTAGATAATATGTTTCTGCTGAGTAACAGAAGAAATTGTATTGTCTGGCACCGCCAGATCTATCAGCCGCGGAGAGCGGGCACTGCTGGGGGCAGTCAGTCACACCACACTGGCAGAGTGCAGCATTTAGCCGTGGACTAGGGGAGACGCGGCACAAGGGGGAAGTTTCTCAGTGGAGAGACCTAGACAAGTCGTGGAAATTAGGCAGAGACTAATGAAGAATGTGCTGTACATGGATAAACGTGTAAAGACAACACAATGCCGAGTTTATAGAGTACTAATAATAAAGCACAATAATAGCAAATCATACATATGAAATCTAAAGTGATGCAGAGATTCAGAGGACTGGCTCATTATATAAGAGGCCTCCAAGAGGGGAAGAAAGACCTACAGGGCAGAGACACATGCTACAAATATGAATGGCATGAAATAACGGGCAAAGAAAGAGGAGGTAAAGAATTAAAGAACGACCAGAAAAGCATCACAGATAAATGCAAAAAACAGAGACAACAATCTTCTACTTCTAAAAAAAGAAAATCGAGCAAAACGTGAAGGAACAACTCAGAGAGCTGCCGTGATTCATAGTAACAAAAGCACCAAATAATAATGCCAGGGAATCAATCTAAATCTACTGCTCCTTTAAATCAAGTGGAAAGGCAGGGAATTCCCTCTAAGAGTGTGTGTGGGGATGGGAGGGTGAGCACACACGTCGCCGTGGTTACGGGAGCCCCAGACGGTTGCCATGACGGCCGGCGACAGGAGTGTTACCATAGAAACGTGACTGGGTGTTTGTGGGGACAGAGAGAGAGCGAGAGAGAGAGAGAGAGAGAGTGCTTCTGTGATATATACTGATACTGTGGATCACCTCATATTGCTTCTAAAAAGGGATGTATAAGTAACACTTGTAATAGATAACCCGTATACTAATGACATTAATGAAAAGCTAGTTAGCAGCATAATAAACTGGTCCATTTATCTCATTCCCAAATACATTATTTACTAGCAATTTTAATTTAATAAGAGAAACTACTTCACTTTTATCTTTTCAGTCTGAGGCTCATATTTCCCATAGAAGATTAAATCTAATATTAACCCTTTCTGTCATTTCAAAACATCATAATCATGCAAATAATAAATTCAAAGCATTTACAGCAATATACATATATAGTGGTTGCAGTTTGGAATTCAGCCCTCAGCATTCCTCATTAGTTAATGGAAAGGTCTTTTCCAAGTATATCTTAACCTTCCCACAGGCTATAAGTCTGCATGGACAAAAGGATAGAATATTCCTCTAGTAGCCAACAGGTGGAGAAGACATGCTTCCTTGTACAATAATATAAATGAGTACTATATCTACTACTATAATATACCAACACAAAGGCAGGCACAATATAGCGTAGTAATTCTACTTAGAAGTGGTTGGTAAGCATAAGGGAAGCACAACAGAGTGTGCTTGCCCTATAACATTCTAGAATTCCAGGCATAACATTAAGGCTCTGTTCAGACTTCCATTAAAGGGTTCCATCCAGGGGTTCAGTCAAAATTACTGGGAAAATAGCACGTTTTGTTATTTTTTCTGATAACATGATGGACACAATGAAGGAAGCACAATGGAACTCATCCCCATTGCCCAAAAAGTTGGGACGCTGTATGAAATGTAAAGAAAAAAGAATGCAATAATTTGGGAATCTCATATAACCATATTTTATTCACAGTAGAACATAGGTCACATATCAAAAAGTTAAAGACATTTTTCCATTTCATTTAAAAAAAGAAAATTCATTTAGAAATTAATGGCAGAAACACATCTCACTGAAGTTGGGACACGGGTAACAAAAGGCTGGAAATGTAAGTGGTAGAAAACTGCGCATAAAAACAGCATGTTAGAGAGGCAGAGTCTCTCAGAACTAAAGATGGTCAGAGGTTCACTAATCTGTGAAAACTGCATCTAAAAATTGTAGAACAATTTTTTGAAAAATGTTCTTCAACGTAAAATTGTGAACGTAGTAACATAGTATGTCAGGCTGAATGAAGACAATGTCCATCTAGTTCAGCCTGTTTCAACCGCCCCCCCCCCCCCCCTCCACCACCACCACCACTCTTATTGGTCCAGAGGAAAAGACTTTGAATATCCCACCATCTGCAGTACAGAATATCATCAAAAGATTCAGCCAATGTGTCTGGATCAAAAGACTCTTTGTCGGGACAAAATGAAAGCCAGTTATTACGAGTATGGTAATAAGAGTGGTAGGTGGTTGGCCAGGGCACTTCATCCTACGATAACCCATCCACATGTACATTCCATAAATACCGCAGGAGGGGGGCAAGCCCACTCTCTGCAAGAGATCCTGGAAGGATTTTGTTTGTTCTATTCTAAGCTCTATAATATCCAGGGACCCCTGAATTCTCTGGGGAGCCCGTGCCAGGTAGCTATGTCGGAGTACTCGTAGTCCTAATACCAAAGCTGGGTAGGGATCCTCTGTCGTGGAATTACCGACCAATCTCACTCATCAATTGTGATCTGAAAATATTTTCAAAAGATTCAGCCAATGTGGAGAAATTCATGTGTACAAGAAACAAGGCCAACAGTGAATATTGGATGCTTGAGATCTACAAGCCCTCAGGCAGCACTGCATTAAAAACAGGCATGATTCTGTAATATAAATCTCTGCATGGACTCAGGAACACTGCCAAAAATCATTGTCTGAACACAGTTCAAAGTACAATCCACAAATGCCAGTTAAAGTTGTATCATGCAATCTAGAAACGTTGGCATCTTTTGTGGGCTAAAGCTCATTTAAAATTGACTGAGGCACAATGGAAAACTGTTTTTTGGTCAGATTAATCAAAATTTGAAATTCTTTTTGGAAACTACGGACAGAGTGTTTTGAGAACTCAAGAGGAGAGGGACATCCCAGCTTGTTGTGAGCACACAGTTCAAAAACCTGCATCTCTGATAGTAAGTTGTTGCATTAGTGCCTATACCCACAGGCGTAGCGTCAGGGAGTGCTGGGGTCGCCATGGCGACCCGGCCCCTGTGCTCAGGGGGCCCCGTGGCCGCCCTCCGCCATACCCACATGCACATTCAGTGCATATACCCGGCCCTTGAGCTGAGGGGGCCCGGGGGATCGGCGCTGTCGGCCGCATGATGGCTGAGGAGAGAGAAGAGAGACGGGAGGCAGCGCCGCAGGTCGGCAAGAGCAGAGGGGAGGGCTGTTACACGTGGAGCCGGCAGCTAATTACAGGCTGCAGACTCCCACGGCGCGGCCCTCCAACTGATAGACTGCAGCTGTGAGTGGTCACAGCTGCAGTCTATCAGTCTCTGCCGGCCAGCGATTACCAGGGGGAGGGGCTACTGCGGCTCTACTCACCTCCAGAGCACTGTATGCACAGGACCTGGCAGAGGACCTGTGGCTGCAGATCACATGACCAGGCTCTGGTCATGTGATCAAAAGACGGGGGACTTTCCATTACTGGCTGCCCAGAGACTGCTGCAGAGGTGAGTAGAGAAGGAATTATAATTATATATGTATAGCTGGTATAAGTTATACCAGCTGTATATATATAATTATATACAGGGAATACACAGGTTACACCAGCATGGGACATGCCACTATATACAGGGGGATACACATCCTGTATATAGTGATATGGACCATGCTGGTGTAACCTGTGTATCTACTGTATATAATTATATATGTGCAGCTGCTATAACATATACCTCTCCTGTATATATATATATATATAATTATATACAGGAGATACACAGGTTACACCAGCATGGGACATACCACTATATACAGGGGGATACACTTCCTGTATATAGCTATATGTACCATGCTGGTGTAACCTGTGTATCTCCTGTATATAATTATATATGTGCAGCTGGTATAGGTTATACCTCTCCTGTATATAAATATATGTACGGCTGGTATAGGTTATACCTCTCCTGTATATAATTATATATGTATAGCTGGTATAACCTGGGTATATACTGTATATAATTATATATGTACAGCTGGTATAGGTTATACCTCTCCTGTATATAATTATATATGTATAGCTGGTATAACCTGGGTATATACATGCATTAAAATACAGCATGCCATGCTTTTTCTTCCGGGAGTGGAAAACCGCAATTTCTTTCCGCTCGTGTAGAGAAAAAAAGGCTTTTCCATAACATGCTATGGGCAGTACATGCTGCGGAATCCGTAGGCGGACGCCCGCTCCATATTCCGCAATGCAAATCCAGCCGTGTGCAGCCGGCCTTAGGCTAATTTCACACGAGTGAGTCTGATATCAGGCCGTGAAACTCTGCCCCCTATCACACTCACCAACGTGTGTCGTCCCCGCGGATGTGAGCGGTTGTTGTGTTAAAACCAGCTCGCATCACATCATCATATTCTCGTGCGATGCAGAGAAAAACAAAAAAAACATTGCTCCTGTGTATGATTGTATTCAAAACAATGGGGTTCATATTCATGTGCGATTTGTACATCTTGCAACGCACAAATCTCACGCAATTTGTGCGGCCGTGTGAAAGCAGCCTAAGACATTACCAACAGGTTTTTTGCAGTCAAGGAAAGGAGTCATAATGAGAAGGCTTACACCAAGGGGCTAGATCATGTTTGTAAATTAGCACGGTTTAGGTATAGGTACGGGTACAGATGGAGGGGGCCCAGCTGAACTTTTGCACCCGGGCCCCTTAGGCTTTAGGTACGCCCCTGCCTATACCATGGGCCTCGTACACATGTTGAAAGGCACTATCAATGCTGAGTAGTATATAGAGCTTTTAGAATAACATGCTCCCATCCCTACGTGTCTTTCAGGGAAGGCCTTGTATATTTCCGTAAGACAATGCTAAACCACATACTACATCCATCACAGCAGCATGGCTACACAGAAGAGTCTGGGTGCTGAACTGGCCTGTCTGCAGTCCAGAACTTTCACCACTAGAAGACATTGTGTTATGAAACATAATCTCTGGCAAACAAGACCTAGGGCTGTTGAGCAGCTAGAATCCTTCATCTGACAAGAATGGGACCGCATTCCTCTCCTAAAACTGCAGCAATTGGTCTTCTCACTTACCAGATATTTACAGACTGGTGTAAAAAGAAGAGGGGATGCTGCACATTGGTAAACTTGGACCTCCCCCAACTTTTTTTAAGGTTTGTTGCTGCCATCAATATCTACATTAGTTACTTTTCTTAAATGAAATGGAAAAATGTCTCACTTTTAACTTTTTCTATGTTCTACTGTGAGTAAAATATGGTTATATGAGATTTCTAAATCATTGCATTCTTTTTTTTCTTTACATTTATTCACATTTTACACAATGTCACAACTTCTTTGGAATTGGGAGCTGTACAAGAACTTATAATGGGACATTATTAGTACAGGCTTCTGTTGCTAGACGTATGCCTGTGGAACTGTTCTGACAGGGAAAGCTGCGATCAGCTCCAGTGATTCTTTTTTCAACAAGTTGCTCAGTTTTTTGCTTATTTTGTGATGGCTGATTCATATGAACAAAGCAAGCTGTGTGTGCAGGTGCGTTGTCATGATGGAAGAACCAGTCACCTGTTTGCCCACACCATGCTGAGTGTTAAAGAGACTCTGTTACCTGCTTTTAGTACTATGCGCTAGGCTTATGGGCTAAAAGTAGGTGAAGCGCTGAGCCCGGGGATGTGTTATACTTACCTTCCACATCGTATCCCCTGGTGTTAGCGCTGGAAGCCACTGCTCAGTGCTGATTTTAATTTTATAATGTGCAGACTACTTAGCAGCGCAACTCAATACACTGCAGCAGCAGTTTCCAGCGCTGACACCAGGGGAACAATGGGGGAGATAAGTATAACACTCAACGGGTCATCTACTTTTTAGCCCTAAAGCTTAGATTATAGTGCTAAAAGTAGGTAAGATTTTTGAGGCAATTTTTGACAAAAAAAACAGCATGACACCCTTGCCTTACCCTCCATATGCACCTGATCTCACTCTGCTGAACTTTTTTTATTAGTGCTTTTAGGAGTGCTAAAGGAAAAAAATTTCACAGCTGCACAGTGTTCGCAAGGAGCAGCCATCACAAAATAGGCAAAAAAACTGAACTTGTTGTAAAAAAAAATTACTGAAGTCGAATGTAACCTTCCTCAACAACGTTGGCTGGCATACCGCCTAAGAAGGGGTCCAAAACACTCACTTAGCAACAGAAGCCTGTAGTAGTAATGCCCCACCTACCTGTTAGGTTGTGTGGCTGGGACTTATGGTTCAATAGGTTTCCATGAGCACACCTTCACAGGTGAGGGTTAATTAAGCTGGCTGGGTGTAGTGTTCTCTAGCCAGCCAATCCCCTCTGGTCTGCTGCACATAAATACTAGCTCCTCTAATTAGAGGATGCTGGTCATATTTACTGTCTTTACTCATTTGTTGGTTATCCCACTCAGAACTGGGTGTTACGCTGGTCTGTAGTGTCTCTCTCTCTCCTTCCCTAAGGACGGTCTGGACCCCTGTAGTCCCTGTCTGCATCTTACGCGGATCCCCTCTCCTTTCCCCTTTGACAGGTGCAGCCTCCAGATGTCTGATGTCATGTATGGTCTGATGAGTGATTCCTGACACGGTTCCGTTTATATCAGCATGGTGGCTGAATCTCTTTCCCATTGGTGTGAGGACACTTAGATTAGCTATGGTTTGCTATCTGTATGCATGTGAGTTCTGGGTGGGGTTACTGTTCTGTGTGGTATGCATTACTGGGTGTGTTGTTGTGAACAGCGACATGTTCTGAATGTCAGTGCAGGTGGCCAGACATGAGGTATGAACAGTCGTGTTCTGTGTGTTTGTGAACAGTGTCGTGTCCTGTGTTTTGTGCAACTCTCCAGGTTCCTAATCAGGGATAGGCAGGTCCCAGATAAAGATGGTAGGACCGTCCTTATTGGGATGATCACTCCGCTTTTAAGCAGGGGTACCCCACTTTTCCTGATTAGTAGGGGACTGGTGTCATTCCATCTTTGCCTGAAGTGGTGAAATTGATTTTGTGAGTGTTTGCAGTTTTATTAGTACACCTTCTTGCATCTGTGCTGAGGTGTTGGTGCTTTGTGCAGCCAGCAAACGTAACACCACCAGAAGAAGTTTCCTGTTTCTTTTGGGTCCCCCCTCTTAATCATTTGGTTCTGTCAGGTGCTCATCGTGTTCATCATTTGACCAGCCTTTATTTTTGGAACATGCTAATATTTTGTTTGTCTGTTATATGACAAGACAGAAATTTTTTTTTTTTATTTTGCATGGAAATCTGAACAGAGCGACATGTGATCATAGCAGTTGTTCTTCCATATATGAAAATCACATAGGTGCTTTGAATTAAAAAAATGTAAAAAGTGTCCAAGCTGTGGCTGGTGGACACAGGATCAAAGTACTGCAGATTCCAACTCAAACTTTCAGCAGAAAGTGCTGAAAAGTGGTACATTTTTGTGCAATTTTGAATTGTGCAAAATTTTGGGAATTTTAAATGCCAGAATTCTAGCAAAAAAACGAGTGTCAAACTGGGGTGCCCAGGGCCCACTAGTAAACTTCATTCTGCAAAAGCTACATAAAAATGTTACCCGATCCGCATAGGTGGCCGCGTTTGTGTGTGGCCCAGTCTCCATTGAAGTATATGAAACATGTATGGCTGAAAAGTGTAGCAAAACGGGGGTTTTCAAACTGACTTTTAGGCCTCATGTCCACGGGGAAAATCAGATCCGCTGCAGATTCTCCATGGAGAATCTGCAGCGGGTCCCTCCTGCCCCGCGGACATGAGCGCTGAAAATAACAATAAATAAGAATAAACTCACCTCCCATCCGCTCCGTTTCTTCTCTTCGCTGCGGCGTCATCTTCTGTGCGTCGCGGCCGGATCTTCTTTCTTCGGCTCGGCGGATGTGCAGGATGACGTCGGTGACGTGCCCCGCGCATGCGCCGGCCCGAAGCAAAATGATCCGGCCGCGACTGAGAGAAGATGGCGCCGCGGAGAAGAGAAGAACCGGAGCGTGTGAGTAAACTCTGATTTTTGTCTCCCGCGGATCCGGACGGCTTCCATAGGCTTCAGGGCTCATGTCCACGGGCAAAATGAGATTTAAAATCCGCAGCGGATCTCCCGCGCGCGGATCCGCACCCCATAGGGATGCATTGACCACCCGCGGGTACATAAATACCCGCGGATCGTCAATAAAAGGGATTTTAAAAAAAATGGAGCATGAAAAAATCTGGACCATGCTCCATTTTCGTGCGGGTCTCCCGCGGGGTCGGCTCCCGCGGGCTTCTATTGAGGCATCATGTCCACGGGGAAAATCGGGCCCGCCACGGATTCTACATGTAGAAGCTGCAGCGGGTCCCTCCTGCCCCGCGGACGTGGGTCTTGAGCTTGCCATTTTTGAGTTGTGCTTATATGATTCTTGGTCATTAATATAATTTCATTTCAGATTCAATGTACATATTTTTGTATGTGTAGCATTGTTTTTAGTAGGTACTTATTAATAAGAGGGTGCTAAAGCACTAGGCATTTTTTGCCTTGAGGCTCCTGAGATGTAAATCTGCTACTGGTGATAGTCAAGGTTGAATAAATTGCACAACTGAATCAAACCATTAAGATCAAAGCACTGACTATAATTATGTAGGGATTTCACTCTCATTAATTTTAGGATCCCCAAGTACTGCTTGTTTGTCCTTCATTAGGCATTATAAATTCAGGAAATTGAAGAAACAATGTATTGCCTAAATACGCTGATTTACATTATAAAAGATATACATGAGAATAGGATGCTAAAAGAGTGCACAATGCCATAAAATCTGGAGATTCTCTAAAACTGTAATGCCTCGCTATTGTAAAATCCCTTTTCTTTTTAGCCAAAGCACAGTCAGATGAATTATTGCAAACACATTTCCATAAATATTACGAGGCAGAGAAATAAAATAATTCCTGGGTAAAAATGGAAATGGCTCCTCTAAAACTACCTTCAGAGTGACATAGAGTATCTGTTTTTGACCAGAGAATCATTTAAAACATTAGGGGCACACAGTATAGTGGGCATGTTTTAATATGCAGATTATATACTGTAACTTCCGGCGTATGAGACGACCCCCAACTGTCGACTTATACGCCGGGACTACGTTGTAGAAAAAAAAAATCAATACCTACCTCCTGCGGCGCTGCTGCAGGCTGTGGCTCCCTCCTCCACACCGACAGAGCATTGCTTTCTGGACGCAGGGCTTGAATGCCCCGCCTCCAGAAAGCTAATGCTCTGATTGGCTAACACAGAGCGGCGTCAGCCAATGAAAGCCAGCGCTGCATTAACCAATTACAGCCATTCAATGATGTCATTGCGTTAACCAATCACAACCATTCAATGATGTCATTTTGTTAACTAATCACAGCCATTCAATGGTGTCATTGAATGTCTGTGATTATTAACCCAGCGCCGGCTTTCATTGGCTGACGCTGCGCTGAGTTAGCCAATCAGAGCTTTAGCTTTCTGGAGACGGGGCATTCAAGCCCCGCATCTAGAAAGCAATGCTCTGTCGGCGTGGAGGAGGAAGCGAGCACCTGCAGCAGCGCTGCGGGAGGTGAGTATTTTTTCTTCTACAGCATATTTCCGGCGTGTAAGATGACCCCTGACTGTGGAGAAGATTTTCCTGGGTTAAAAAGTCTTATTCGTCGGAAAATACGGTACTGAATGGCCTTTAGTAGAGATACCCCTCAAGTAGTGCATTTGACGAATTTGCATAATCTCAAATTAAAAGCAATTCATCACAGCATTCATTCACAGGTATCAGAATAATATTGGTCTTTGTAAAGTGTTGCTTATTTTTATCGTCCGGGGCAATAAAAAAACCCTGATTTTCACTAAATGGAATCTCTTTTGAAGGCAGCAGAGAAAGAAGCTGAATCACATTAAAATTTCTATACGAAATGTGGTCTGTATATTGGGAGAGAGTATATTTCTGCTACTGTCAACATATATAGCAGCAAAGCAGACAGACAAATTATGCTTTAGCGGGGAAAATATTGCAGATCTCTGTTTGTGGGCTCAGGCGTCATTTAAAGTCACCAGCCTGGACCCAACAAATTATTTGCAGACCGTATGCAGCAATCAGTGGGGTTTGGGGAAGGCAATTACACTGCGCCAAACAGGGACAGTGCACAAATATACAAGCTGCACTGTGTGGCCTTCTGTTCTCACATATTGAGAGATTGCAACTTATTAGGTTGGTGGTATTTTCTTTGTTAATATAAAACAAAAAGAAACTCAAGCAGGGAAATAGCAAATTTACACAATGTGTGTCAGCAGCTTCCGATGGCCATCAAAGTTGCCAGTTTGGCCACTACAAATTATTTGTCGGCCTCACGCAGGTAGCAGTGGTTTTTTACAAACTACAAAGTTCAGCTGATAGGTTACATAAACCTCCACTAAAAAGTAAACAAAAAAAAAATAGGTAAAAGATAAATAAATAAATAAAAAGGAAGCATGAACATCGCAAAGGGTAGGGGACATGTTGGTAGAGTGGTGGTGGTGGTAGAGGATAGGCCAATTTGGCACTTCAAGCATCTCCCAGTAAATCAAAAGCTCCCTGTTTTACAGGAGGTGAGGCACGCCATTCCTAAGAAATGGAAGAAGTGGTTCTGCCTGTGCATTACATCCACAGCACACAGAACAGGCTATAGGGTAGATGACACAGCACACCTCAAGTAACACCACCCTCTCTTCTTCCCAGTCATAAACACACGGTAGTCAGTCTGCATCAGTCACTCATATGCATCCTCCCTCTACTTGACCCCATGCAAAATTCCCCAGACACTCCAAAGCAGTCCACATGGATCAGTCTGAGAAGCTGTTGATCATTCGGTGTTATAGATGTTCAAACAATAAAAGGGAGAAGATAAAGAAATTGATTGCACTGATATCCAAATCATTTAGGCCTCCTTCCCACGAGCGTGACGGGCTCCGCAGCGTAATATTCCGCTGTGAAGCCCGTCACGGCGCCCCCCAGAGCCCCTATACTTACCTGCGGGAGATAGCGTGAAATCGCTTCCCCGCCCACCACCGCCGCGTCACCGCTCGTCACCGCTCGTCACCGCTCGTCACCGCCCACCGCTCTCGCGTCACCAGCCGTGTCACGTGACGCGGCCGGACCGCGTCATTTGGCGTCATATGACGCTCGGCGGTGGGCGGGAAAGCGTTTTTTCACGCTATCTCCCGCTGGTTACAGCGGGAGATAGCGTGAATGGACGGCTTCCATTGACTGCAATGGAAGCCGTCAGTGCGTACAGCCCGTCCTCACCCGCAGAAAATAGAGCATGCTGCGGGTGAGGACGGGAGAAATCGCGGTGCGTAATTCCGCGGTGGAATTACGCATCGTGAGCATGGAGCTATTAGGTTCAATAGAACCTAATAGCTGCGTGCAACGCAGCGGATTTTCGCCGCGAATTACGCGGCGGAAATCCGTTCGTGGGAAGGAGGCCTTATTCCTCTGAAGAGGAAGATGAAGGTGGATCAGCGCATGTGACCTGCCCTCCACAGGAAATGGAGGTGCCAGCTACTAGTGCTCACTGTGACAGTCCATTCCCCAACTATGGGAGTGTACAAAAAATACCACCCCAACCATCCACGAGCACAAAGCCTGAATGCAAGTATTATACAGCTGCAGTACCAGAGCAAAAGGAGAATTTATTGCGGAAGACTGAACCCTTGAAGGGAGTCTCTAGTACCCTGTTGGGGCGCTTCTAGCTTGGTGCAAGATGTGATACTAGCAGGCATGGAGGCATTCAGGTTCCATATGGTGTCTTGTGGTATATCGGTCTACATTTGGTGTAACTGAGCTTCTAGATCAAACTTGGAAACTCAGACGGTCCCATAAATGTTTTATTGCTGATAAATCTGGTGACTGGGCAGGCACGGAAGTGTGACAATGCTGTGGGGACATTCCTGTGATCCCCTTATGTGTGCGGCTGAGCATTATCCTGCTAGAAAATACCTCTTGGAAGCCGCCGTGAGAGGAACACATGTGGCTGCAGGATGTCCTGAACATATCATTTAGCTGTCAATGTCCCTTGTACCCCCACTAGAGGTGACCGACTGTCATATGCAATGGTCCCTCCAGACCTCCACACCAGCAGAGGGGGCAGTGTGCTGCTTTAGTAAAGGAAAGATTGAGGCGCTTATCTCTAGGTCCCCAAACTAAACCCAGATTCCATAGCAGACCAGTTTCTACATTCATGACATCATTGCAGACAAAAGCAACAGCTGGTGGATGTCAAAGGCAGTACACTTAATGGCCACCATGAGACCAAATGTTCTTCAGCCAAGCGCCTGGAAATGGTTCCGACATACACAGAGGCCTGTAACTATGGTGCCACATGTATTGTCAGATGATCATTTTTACTAGAAGCCTGTTGAGGGTGTCTGAGCCAGGCGCCTTGTGTGCATGCTTGAAACATAAGCCCTCCCCCGAAAATAGGCCCTAACTACACTACATGTTAAAATAAAACAATACTCAACTAGCAGCCAGCGTTCGGGTTCTCGCGCTGGGCTGCAGGCTGCCATGTCCTCTGGCATGCCGACATAGCAGTTCTTCCTGGTAGTGGGGCTTGAATACCCAATTTCCAGCAAGCTAATGCTCTGATTTTGTTAATTGAGCACAGTGTCAGCTAATGAAAACTGGTGCTCGATGATATCATTCAATGAATGGCTGTGAGTGGTTAATCGAGCTCCGGCTTTCATTGACTGACGTGGCGCTCAATTAACCAATCAGAGCATTAGCTTGCGGGAGGCGGGGTATGTAAGGAGAATTTATGTGTTAATCAAAGAGAAGACCCTCCCAGATTTCGTATAGAAGTCTGGACCCAGGAAAAATACATATCACACCAGCCTGTGAGTTATCAGATGATTTCTAATTTATTCTAAGGTGTATGCAGTTTATATACCATAAATTACATCACAGGAAAAGTATATACCTCCAAGATTAATAATAATACATGATAGTGTACTACGGTACTAAAATGATTAACATAAGTTACACCTTTTAAGGTGTTACTATAACATACAATGAAATTGTTATGAATTCAGTGTAAAGGAATGCAAGGGGGCGGGGGTCTGGGAGACTGTCTTATCTCCTGTCTGTCCCAGTACCATGCTATAGAAAGCTTTCGTTTAACCCCTTCACTACTTATACTAGCATCATGCTATATCCTTTTAGTCTACAATGCAATAAAAGAACAATTAACTGATACATTGATCTACAATTTTCTTAACAGGGTATTCCAGCCCCGTTACCAGGAAGAACTGCCCTGTTGGCGTGCTGGAGGACACTGAAGCCTGCAGGAGCGATGGAGACCAGCGCGAGGGACTCGAACGTTGGCTGCTAGGTAAGTATTAAAAGACACTCGCTGAAAATAAAACATTGTGCCTTTTTTTGGAGCAAAAAATAATATAGAGACAGTGTTTTATTTTTGGGGAAACACGGTAGCAGGTGGGTGAACATCTGCTTTTACTACTGTACCTTCTCAGAAGACATCACCAAACATCATTTGAGATTGGTGACATGGTCCCCTACAACCACTGCATGGAACATGCAGAGAACCTCAAAGTCAGTATATTTTCTATGTAGTGCTTTTTTCATTTTTTTTATAAGTATTTTATTACTGTGAAAGCATGGATATTCAAAAGTGTTTAGAGGTGACAGGCAGGTGTTTAAGAACATTAAAACATAAAAACCTGAGCAGGAAATCCAAGTAAGGCTGCTTTCACACCTGTATTAGGGTCAGTTCAGGGCTTCTGTCTCTCTGCTCCGTTTTTGCAGGAGAGAAAGTGAAAGAAAACAGAAAAACCCCATTAATTTCAACAGGGTTTCAAAAAAATGGAAAGCAAATGGAAAAGATTCAGTTTGCTTCTGTTCCGTTAAGTTTGCGGTTTTTCTGGATGGAAGAATAGTGCAATCTGCAGCATTATTTTTCCATCCAAAAATGGAAACCTGACAGAATGGAAGCAAATGGAAGCTTTTCCAGTTTTTGAAATCCCATTGAAATTAATGGGGAAAAAGGCTGGTCCATTTTTCCGTTTTATTTCAGGTTCTCTTCTTCAAAAACGGAGCAGATAGAACTGAGCCCTAAGGCAGGTGTGAAAGCAGCATTACTGTTTATTACAGTGTAATATATTAGAAGTTAGTGCTGTGACCGGTAAAATAATATTTCTACAAGTCTTAGTGGCATTAATTATTTAGAAAGCCACATCTGAAAACCAGTCAAGAATAACAGCAAGCAAAGTTGATCCATTCTGTGTAAGCTCTATGGTCAATAAGAAACACTACTCTTGGGATTGCGACTTACCTAAATACCGTATCTGAACATTACGTTTGACATATGCTCATATTGGAAACTAAAAGAAACTCAAAAAATTCAAGTTCCTTATATAAATCAAAGAGTGTTATTTACAAGATACAACATTGCAGATATAAACACCTAGATAGGTGAATAAAAAACAATGGCTACAGATTTTATGGGGAAACAATCATAGATCTCATGATCATTCTGTGCAAATGTTTTCTTCCTGAAGAAGCACAATTTAGGGCCAAGCACATCACTACTGGTGACCCAGTTTGCATTATTAGGGCTGATACCCACTGGCGATATTTTCTTTCTTGCGCTGCGAGAGCATGGGAAAACGCTCGTCTCGCAGCGCAAGAAAGACGCCAAAATAAGACCGGGATATCGTTAGTCTTTTCAACGGGGCCAGCGGCAGCAGCGCTAGCCCCATTGAAAAGATATGGAGAATACCGTGGACTTCTGCCACAGCTGTAACAGCTGTGACAGCTGCGGCAGAAGTTTCCTTCATCCCCGCGGTAAGGAATCCTCTGCCACAGCTGTCACAGCTGTGACAGCTGTGGCAGAAGTGAAGCATGCTATCCCATTGCTTTCAATGGGATCTGCGCTGCTGCCGGTCCCATTGAAAGCAGTGGTTTGTGGCAAACCCTGCAGTATGATTTTCGGGGAAGCGCTTGAAATATAAAATATATAAAAATCATCAATAAGTGGTAAAAAAATGTAAAAAAAAATTACTCACCTCTCCGCCGCGTCTTCCGGCTGGCTCCCCGACACTGCTGTCCAGCAATTTCAGCAGGAGAGGATTTAAAAATTCCTGCCTCCTGAAAGGGCTATGCGGATTGGCTGAGCGCTGCCAATAGCAGCTAGTGCTTAGCTATTGGCTGAGCGCTCAGCCAATTGCAGATAGTGCTTAGCTATTCATTCATTTATAGCTAAGATAGTGCTATTCATTTTTAAATCCCCGCCTGCTGAAAGTGCTGGACAGCAGTGTCAGGGAGCCAGCCGAAGGACGCGTCTGAGCGGCGGAGAGGTGAGTAATTTAAAAAAAAAAAAATTTTACCACTTATTGATGATCTTCAGGGAAGGGCTTATATTTCAAGCCCTTCCCCGAAAATCATACTGCAGGGTTCGCCACAAACCACAGCTTTCAATGGAACCAGCAGCAGCGCCGATCCCATTTAAAGCAATGAGATAGCATGCTGCACTTCTGCCACAGCTGTCACAGCTGTGACAGCTGTGGCAGAGGATTCCTTCATCCCGGCGGTCCCCGCTGTGGCAGAGGTCCGCGGTATTCGCCATATCTTTTCAATGGGGCTAGCGCTGCTGCCGCTGGCCCCATTGAAAAGACTGGCGATATCCTAGCGTGATCCCGTTTTTTTTCTCGCACTGGGTGTCCACCCTCAGGCCTCTTTCATAAGTGTGTATAGTAACCATGTTCAATTATATATATTCTGGATATAACATTCAGAACTACTTCACTGAACCTAAAACACTATATAAACCTCTTAATTAAGTACTTCGCTTTTTAAAGATACTCCAATTTTTAAAGGTGGTCATACACCTTTAATAGCTTTTGGCTGAATGTTTGTCTGACTGACATCTGTTTTTCTGACCCCCCAACACATATTCATGCTTGACAGGAAGAAAAGAGTAAGCCATTGTTATACACATGAGACAGGGGCTTATCTCCCTTGAAGACAAAAGGGTGAGACACGTTAAAATTCAATGTGCTCAACCCTTCTTTACCCCAAAATCCGCCATTAGGTGAGAATCACAATACCCCCATACACATTAGATGGTCGGCCAATCCCATTGAAATCAGAAGGTTCTTTTAGCGCTCGTCTAACCTGTATGGGCAACTGACAATCAGAGTTGCGCAATACTTTAAGACTTATGAATCAAAATTGGAAAAAAAGGGGGTAATTGGTATTTTTCAGAGTGACTTAAATAAAACTGTCAACACATTACTCCGGGCACTGGACCTAACAGTGCATGACTGAATGATATTTAGGAACCAGAAATACTCTCTATAAAAAGCACTGTACAGTATAAATACATGCTTGTTCACTAATACTACGTACCAAAACGCTTAGGCAGGGCTCACGCGGGCAGATCAGATTCCGCATGCGGGAGACCTGCAGCAGATTTCGGCAGGGAGTCCAGCCAGCAACCCTGTGTACCTTCTTTTCTTGCATTTTGGATGAGCGCGGTGGCTTGCTGTTGGTCATGCACAGTACAGTTTTTTTTTTTGTTTTGAAGTTTTGTATATCCCAAGCTGTCACTTAGTGATGACGTGGGTACCTGCAGCCCAAACACAATGTTAACTACGTATGGGTTGTAGGTTTCACGGCCACCATTGACTTCAATGGAGGTCATAAACACAGAGTCCGCGTTTTGCTTCGATCGTGGATTCCACAATTGAAATCTGCCCGTGTGAGTCCAGCCCTACTGTAATGGACAGTAATATTATTAAACATTGCATAGTTTGCAGTCTATTTTCTTTATTTTCAGACAGTTAAGGACTTAATCAGATGAACGTGTTTGCGCACATTTGTGCATGCGTAAAACACGTGCCCACAAAATATGACAAAGCAAACCCATTGATTTCAATAGGTTCGCTCCAACGAGCGTGTTTCTCGCGTGCAATTCCTGTGTGTGAGAAAATATAGGACCTGCCCTGTCTTTCTTCGTAACATGCAGAAAGCTGTCATAAAAGTTTGTGGCAGGTTAAAATAAGCAATGTGAAGGGTGTGACCCTGTGGACAACCCTTGTTCATGCGTATGCATTTGTCTGTAGAAACCCCTACAAGGCAAAGAAGAAAATTACAAAAGCATAAATGCAACAGCATACAGTTTACACCACGTTCACACGGGCGACAAAGTCGCACGATTTTTTCGTGTTGCTACAATGCTACAAATCGCATGTATGTGAAGCCCATGCTTTCCTATGGGTTATTTCACACGTGCGATGTTTTGTAGCATGCAAAAACATTGCAGGTCCCGCGATATGCATGGGACTCGCGAGGGTTTGTAAGCTATGTTTACCTATAGAGCCTTCCACTCTGTTGCATTGCATGAAAACGCGATTTTCGTGCGGTGCAATGCAACTTTAACAGTAGGAAATCCTACTGTCAAAGCCATAACGTAAGCCCTAGCTGCAGGAAAAAATACAAAAAATACACATACATCAACTAAGAAGGGCTATCCGATGCCGCAGTAGCTTCTCCCCAGGTCCTGGCACTGTTTCTTTTCCTCTCTTCTGGCTGGGAATTGAAATATCCCAGCTTCCTGGAAGCGCTGGCTGAGATTGGCTGACGCTTAACTAATCACAGCCAGCGCTCGATGAACCAATCACAGCCATTCATCGAGTGCTGGCTGTAATTGGCTAAGTGTCAGCCAATCACAGCCAGCGCTTCCAGGAGGGGGGGATTTTTCAATCCCCGGCCAGAAGAGATGAAGAAGAAGTGGAGTGCCGGGGACCGAGAAGACGCTGCACCGCAACCCTGAACATTAAAAAAAAATTTCTTCAGCTACTGCTTATTTTTGAGGGAGGAAAGGTAAGGGGGGGGGGCGTATATTTCAAGCCCCCACCCCATACTTCTGAAAAACCTTGCATGTGGTGCTACAAAGTCACGTGGCCTTGTAGCACTACAAAGTTGCGGTATCACCGTGAGAAACTGCAGTGATATCGCATGGACCAGCGGTGCGATATCACTGCGATGCCATGTCGCCCGTGTGAACGAGGCCTTACTATTAGGGTCAAATACTAATATTCAGAAGCTTGCGGGAAACACCAAGACAAAACCATTGTCTGCTTAAAGGGGTTGTCCCGCGAAAGCAAGTGGGGTTATACACTTCTGTATGGCCATATTAATGCACTTTGTAATGTGCATCGTGCATTAATTATGAGCCATACAGAAGTTATTCACTTACCTGCTCTGTTGCTAGCGTCCTCGTCTCCATGGTGCCGTCTAATTTCAGCGTTTAATCGCCCGATTAGACGCTCTTGCGCAGTCCGCTCTTCTCCCTGGTGAATGGGGCCGCTCGTGCCGGAGAGCTGGTCCTCGTAGCTCCGCCCCGTCACGTGTGCCGATTCCAGCCAATCAGGAGGCTGGAATCGGCAATGGACCGCACACAGCCCACGGTGCACCATGGGAGAAGACCCGCGGTGCATCGTGGGGGAAGATCCTGGCGGCCATCTTAGTAAGGTAAGGAAGAAGTCGCCGTAGCGCGGGGATTCGGGTAAGTACTGAACGGTTTTTTTTTTTAAACACATGCATTGGGTTTGTCTTGCGCCGAACGGGGGGCCTATTGAATAAAAAAAACAAAACGTTTCGGCGCGGGACAACCCCTTTAAGCTAGTCTAACCAAAAGGATGTTCTGTTGGGTGACTCTATAGCTTGTTATAAAGTTGGCCATACTGCACACTATGTGATGGTGCCTATGATCAGATCAGAGATCGACAGTCTCATACCCACACTGACATCCATCCTACCTTACTACCCACGTTTTCCACACACAACCGAATTCTTTGTTGCCACGGGCTAAAATATTCATCAATGTATAGTCAGATTCGGCTGGGTTCACACATAGCGCATTTGTTATAGATTTCACAGCAGATTAACAGGCTGTTCTTGTAGTGGAATTTTTCCTGCTGTGTGTGAATCCAGTCTAAGCTGTACATTGTAATAATTGGAAAGTTCTGTTGTGCTGATTCACTTAGCTTAGTCGTGGCAATGTACACAGGGAGTATTCACCTGGCGTTAATCATCCATATGTGAACATAGTGCCAAAGCGGAACAGGAATAATTCGTTCGAATACAGAAATGAAAGACATTTGCTGCTCAATCAATAGAAGAGTATGAAAGGATTTGTGGCAAATGATGTTTTGGCCACTTATTCACAGAGACTGTTGGTCACTTGCTTTAAAAAGTGGTGTAGTTATCAGGAAACAATCACAGGCTGCATTCTGGTGCCCGGATTTTTGGTGCAAAACATTAAGAGCGCCATTAATAAAAAAAAGATTAGTACAGTGGATAAAAGTATCCAGAATGTTCCTTTCTGCATCCTATCCAACAATCTGGTGGATAACATCAAGATGAAATTTAGAGTATGTCTTTCAGATTTCTGCAAAGGAGATTTCAGGTAAATACTCTTATAGTGTACCTTACATCACTAATCTACGTTATCAATATCAGCTGCAATTATGAAAATAATTATTAGGGACTGGCGGTCCTTTCCTCTAGTTTTAATTTAACTTACAAAAACTTAGCAGCTTGACTCTGCCACTACAAAGTCCAGGCTACAGGCAGTTGTATGTGTTCTGTACTCGGAAACATCTTTTCAGTTGACTTTTATAAGAAATGTATACATATGGTATGCTATAGTTGTTGCAGCAAGCCCCCAAGAAACAGAGGCAAACAAATCAATCATTTTCATCATTTCTGCACAAAAAATAGTATTAATGAGATACAATCACAGAAAATGGCCGTTACTTACTGACTGAGGAGTGCATATAGATGCATCCTCCTCTCACCATGCAAGTAGCTGACTACCAAATGGAGGAGCCAATAACACCTGTGCAGGACACCGATAAAACAGCCACTCACACTACCTCCTGATAATGAGGGGGGTGGATGCCTGGTGTACACTCCCACACATAGTGGATACAGGGTGACAGACCATTCTGATATATGTAGTTCACCATGCAGGCCAGCAACCTACTAATGACGCCATTACTTACTGACTGAGGAGTGCATATAGATGCATCCTCCTCTCACAAATGCATCTATATGCACTCCTCAGTCAGTAAGTAACGGTTATTTTCTGTGATTGTTTTTAATTCTTGATTTCCCCTTCTGTGATGCATTTATATTAGTGTAGGGACCCACTACAACGCAAGGAACCGTGAAGTGGTTAGTGGGCTCATGTATCTTGGCCAACATCCAACCAATACCTTGCATTTATTATCTATCATTCACATGCAGTGTGGCATTAAGACTCCAGGGGGAGCCCAGGGTGGCAGTACCAATGTGGTTCACTGATGGATATGAAGGGCAACCCGCCGAATTATCATGGCGTCATTAATAGGTTGCTGGTCTGCATGGTGAACTACATATATCAGAATGGTCTGTCACCCTGTATCCACTATGTGTGGGAGTGTACACCAAGCATCCACTCCCCTCATTATCAGGAGGTAGTGTGAGTGGGTGTTTCATCGGTGCCCTCACAGGTGTTATTGGCTCCTCCAGCTACCTGCATGGTGAGAGGAGGATGCATCTATATCACAGATGTCCGGCCTAGGACTCCTGTCTGTCCCTCTCTGCTTTCTGAAGGGCACGCACATACCCGCAATCTTAAAGGGCCTATCTCCTGCCAGTCGTGGAGTGCCTTTGATTATATCAGGCAACTTTCCCTTAAGAAAGGTCCCTTAGATTGTTGTCTTTATGATCCAGCTGAAAGTGTTAATTTGTTTGTACCGATTTTCTGGTTTCTGAGTTTTCTGCATTCTCCTCTCCTGACCTCAGCTTGTTGTATTGACCATTTTCCTGTCCGCTGCCTGCGCCAACTCCTGGCCTGTTTGTACTGTGCTAAACCTGTTCTGTGTGCCCTGACCTCTGGGCTGTCCATCATTCTAAAGTTATGCTGCCTGTCTTAATGCATATTTTCCTGACTACACTTCTATTTACATGTTCAAGTATCACACCTTGGTTTATTGTAGGGTAAGCTGCCCATAACTGGAACCATTTCCAGTGTTATAGCCTGGGAACCTCGCAGTGAAAACCAGATTCCGACTGATGGGGTGAAAGGGTGTCACTTCTGGATTTGACCTAAAGTCAGACCAGTGTGGCACAGTGGGTCCACATTTTCTGATGCTGACAGTAAGCTTAGGCCATGGATCCTGCTGGTGCTTAAGTTGCTAAAAAGGATCCGACCGTGCATCAGCACACGTTTCAAGAGCACATCCTTCAGGGCTCCCACCAACTTTTTACCAGGTTGGAGGCAATGGATTACTCTCAGATGGCTCAACCTGTATTTCAAGGCACCACTGAAGCTGCTTTTAAAATTGCTACCCAGGGCTGTGCACAAGCCCTTAGTCAGTCATCCACTCATCGTACTGCTCAAACCACCTTCTTGTTCAGCTCAGTGGTGTCAGCTCCTATTCCAGGTCCTCGCCTACTTTTGCCACCTTGATATGGGGGGAACTCCAAGATGTGACGTGCATTCATCATTTAATGTTTAATCCACTCTGAATTATTGATGGCCTAGTTTTCTATCAATCTCACTATGGTAGTCTTCATGATTTTGCTACTGAATGGAGAGGCTTGGTCTGGGCAACATCACTGTGGGAGCATGGTGGAGGCTCTTTCTGGCACAATAAAATAAGAACTTGAAGGCTGAGAATTACCTATTATCCTCGATAATCTTGTTGCGCTATGTGCAAGAATTGATATCCAATACCACTAGCGACAGGGAGAGTTCATGCAAGACAGGAGACCTTGACTGGTGCCTATATTTTCCCAACCTCTAAAACACAATCCTCTTTCTTAAGAAAAAAGTTGGATCCCTACATTCCTATATAGACTATTGTGGTCTAAGCGCTGCCACTGTGGAGAATAAGTATCCTCTACCATTGATTTTGGAAATCTTCAACAGGATACAAGATACAAAATCTCCATGAAGTTGGATTTATGTGGGGCTAGTCCAATTTTGAGAAGGAGATGAATGATAGAGTGCATTTAATATTTACAATTGTGATTATGAATATTTGGTCATGCCATTCAGTCTATGTAATGCACCTGCAGTATCGGAAAACAGTGTCAGAAGGTCGGGCCAGGAGCTGTACATGAATAGTCAGGTCAAGCGAGAACAGGCAAGCTAGATCAAACACAGCAATGGTGATCACACGAAATATGGATAGCAGTCACTTTTAAAGGGTCTTTTGGGAGCAAACCTGAGGATAGGTTATCAATAGTTAATTGATGGGGGGCTGCCGCTCGAGATCCCTGTCAAGCAGCTGAATGAAAATTATAGCGGTGCTTGAATGAGTGCCGTTGTCACTTCAATCCATACCAGGCACAGTGCCATACATTGTATAGTGGCTATGCCTGGTATTGCATCTCAGTCTAATTCACTTAAATGGAACTGAGCTGCTTTCAGGCCATGTGACTGATGGATATGACGTCACATGCCTAGGAAGAGGCTGTATCACTCACTTAAGCACTGTCGCCTTTTCAATTGCCTGATCGCTGGGGATCCTGAGAATATGTCATCAAAAGTTTACTTCCAGGTAAACCCTTCCAAGGGAAAACAGGAAAACCCAAAACAGAACAATATACACAACAAAATGGTCACACATTGTGCATCATATTAAATGGATATGGTTGTGTGAATGAGGCCTGCTTATTATACCACTCAGTTTTAGATGTTCACATATAGACTCCCTTGAATACAGATTTATAAAAGGGCAGATTATGCACTAGTGAATGAATATACTATCAGTATCAGCAGATGTAGATCTGTTGTGCCACATACTGGTTTGACTTTGGGTCTCTTCAATCAGCTGATCAGTGGGGATCCCAAGCGGTGGACCATCGCCAATCAACTAACTGATGACCTATCCTCAGGATAGGTCTTCAATCATTTACTCCCAGGAAACCCTTTTAACAACCATGTCCTCCTGTTGTGTTTATAGTACCTTGCTTAAACATTATCAACTATCAAAAGGTGCTTTTACATGGGTCGATAATTGCTCTGATTCCCGCCATTCAGTGAGAATCTGAACGATTATCCACTGAATGTCAAGCTAGAAGTCGTTCGCTTCTCGTTTGTTGTTCAGTTTGTGCATGCTGCAAACTGAATGATGAATCTGCTCATGTAAATAGACAGTCATTCAGTAATGAATGACTGCCTGTTTATTGTTAATGGAGGCGGGCGGACCAGAATGATCCCCGGCCTGCTCTGCCTCCATGCAATAGTGATAATTGCTCTTGTGTAGAAGATTATCATTAGAACAACCTGTTGGGCATCTTTTCCCTGACAAAGGCACCTTAAGACTGTTCGTATGTATGCTAGCTTGCAGGGTGTTAATGTAGTGGCCCAGAGTTAACAGGGCCTCTCTAAGTATGAATGTGCTTGTCTTGTGCAATTGTATTGTCAGTGTCTATGTGTGTGTATTTGATGTGTATTGCACCTCTGCAGCACTGAATGGATTTACATCTGGGTTATGTCTGAAAAATGTATCTTGTTGTATGTCATGTGACTATGTTATATATATATATATGTGATTTGCAAGGTGTATGCAAGAGAGAGACAGCGAGGAAGAGAAAGATAAGCTAAGTAGAGCTAAGTCAGTCTAAGTTGGAGTCTTGGGAAGAGTGAGCCTTCTCCTGAGTAGGAGAAATTGTGCCTCGTCCTACAAGGATCCCCAAGATGGAAGAGGCTGAGCGATGGCCTAATATCTGCCCTGGGAGCAAATCACCCAGGCCTCCTGGGTGCTAAAATGGAGAACTGAGAGAGAGTGAGAGGAACCACTAGGCAGCGCTGAGTGTGACTTTAAACGTGAGTGTGTAGCGGTAGAGAGCTGGAGTGAGAGTACAAGAGAGTTGCTGGGAGCAGAACCCTACAGATAACTGGGACTGTGGATTTGTCTGCCATCCGCTGAATCCTCCCTGTCGCACCACTATTCTGTCTACACTGGTGTCCTGCTGGCTGATGTAAAGTTTTGTGGACTGTAAACAATTTATTCAAGTAAACAAGCTCTACCGACCGTTCCTGGTTTTGCTCAGAAAGTTACCCCTGTGTGTGTGGACTATTTATTTCCAATTTCTGCATTCACCGCAGACTATGGAACGGTGGCGTCACGAGTGACAAAGGACTTCAAGGTAAACACGGATTGGGTTTTCCCTGTGAAACCCCTCCAGCAGTAACTTGGTCAGGTCCCATGCTACCCCCAGGGGAGGAGATGGTAGAGCCCCGTGACAAGGCCTAATCTACCCCACTGTCTCCTCAGCTGTGGGCCCGCTCCTCAGACACTGCATTAAGAGCATTGACTCTCAGCTATGCCTCCACTAGTGCAGTGAACTCAGAGGTGATATAGAGGGACGCATGTCCCTTTTACCTCACGCTTCACCCCTTCATACAGACTTCACATTGACATCAAGGTTGACCTTCAACACCTTGTCATTTTATATTCCCTTTAGAAAGCAGTGACAGGTAGTAGTGATCATTGATAACCTCCTGTCACCAGTGGTCACAAGTTAAGTCTCTGAGAGATATGGAGTGAGCAATAACCCCCTATCGAAAGCATCTCTGGGACCCCAGCCACTAAAGCTAGTGTAATTTAGCAGCCAAGAGACTTTTTAGTTTTAAAAAGATTAGTTCTTTAATGGAAAGTTTCCTTGAATTCTAATGGTGAATCCCTCATAATTCAGGAAGGTACAGCCAGGCTTATTATGACAACATATTGTATTCTTGCACAGTGATCAGACTCAGATAGGAGCTATATTTGGAAGGTGCCTGTGAGGCAAAAGCCTACTTATCATTTTCTAGTGTTTATTATGAGTCTGCATCACTGTGAATGTGGGCTGTATGTTTATCAACTATTCTAGATTCCATAATTGTGAAATGTACTGTTTTATCTGTTCATCAATGTGCACCATCACTATACAGAACAGTGTGTTCATCTGTATGATCCCCTTTACTCTTAACTTCTTAGTCCTTTTATGGTGTGGCCGTAAAAATAATGTCGGCAGTAAAGACAAATATGTGCAGGGAGCGTCTGCTCTCCTCGGGTGACCTCAAGTTCTTGGAGCCACTGGAGGGAGAGAGAATCAATACCGAGCAGACAGGAGGGAGACAGAGATAAGGAGAAGGGACTTTCCTTTGACTCAAGGTTTCCCTCTTAATGCACCTTACCTTTTTAATGTTCTCTCTATACTTCCATCTATCTGCTACATAACTCCTCCCACCTCTCATTTTAACTGCCCCAGAGGACACCTTGTGCCTCTTCTACTTACCGCATAACTGCTCTTGCTGTGATTAAAGCTTACTACATAGAGAAAGAAGCTTGTGTCAGGGAGGACAATGTGCACAAATAAACCGATAAACATTAAAATCACCGACAGGTGACACATAGTGACAGTGGTACTTGTCAATGGGTGAGATTTATAAAGAAGCAAGTGTACAGTTAGTTCTTTAAGTTGATGTGTTGGAAAAAGGAAAGATGTACACGTGTAAGGATGCAAGAGACCTTGACAAGGTCCAAATTGTGATAGCTAGAAAACTGCATCAGAGCATCTTCAAAATTGCAGGATTTGTGAGGAGTTCCTGGTATGTGGTCCGTTAGTGGGAGGGCCATGGGTGCCTGAGGTTCACTAATGCATATGGAGAGACAAGGCTAGCATGTCTGGTCCAATCCTACAGAAGAGCTACTATAACACAAATTGTTGAAAAAGGTAATGCTTCTTACGATAAAAAGGTGTTAGAATACACAGTGCATCATAATTTGTTGTGTATGGGGCTGTATAGCCACAGACTGGTCAGCATGCCTATTCTGAAACCTGTATACATCAGAAATCACCTACAATGGCCATGGGGGTATCAAAACTGGACCATGAAGCACTGCAAGAAAATGACCTGTTGTGCTGAATGCACCCTGTCACACTGAAAAAGTGTTCAGAAATAGTTTGAGCAACTTGACAAAGAGGACAAGGTGTTAACTCCCCCAAACGCCCCACATTTCAATCTGACCAAGGACTTGTGGAATGTTCTAGAAAAACAAGTCCAATTCATGGAGGCACCACCTTACAATTTAGGCTGGGCTCACATCAGCATTTTTTTTTATCCGTTACTAATGGATCCATATTTTATTTCTTTTAAAAACAGAAAAAAGATGTCTAACTGATGCAAACTAAAGCAAATGGATCAGTTTCCATTTCTATCAGTTAGATTCTGTTAACACTTCTAAGCTTTCCATTAGAGGTACATATAGAGGTTGGGGGGACTTCTGACTTAGATCTCTGACAGGGAGGCCGCAACATATCCTACTGTATGGGTATTCAGTGGGATACATCACCCACAGAGTACCTTCCCTTTTCACCAAAGTAGGAACTAGTGCTGGACACTGCCTGGAATTCTGCTCTTTGCCTTTTGTCCTTCCTTCCAATCCTTGGCCAACATCTGAACCCCCCCACCACACTCCACCCACCCACACTGCCTCTTTCCCTAGTCTTTGCTCTAGAAGTAGAGTACCATGCAGAACTACTGGACTGCCCCAGGGATGCCCCAATGACGCAGCTGTCCATATATGGACAGTTATGTTATATCTGTTTGCCTTGGGAATTTCCCAATGACATAACTGTTCGTATATGGACATTTTCATCACTGTGGTATCCCTGAGGCAGAAGGATATAATATAATTGCCAATATATGTCACACTTCATAATAGTACAGTCCCATCCCTATGCAGTCCCATTCTTCAGAGCAGGCAGGGTGCTAGGACTTCTTCTCTCCAGTGTGGTGGTACGCAGCCCAGCCAATATCTAAGCACCCTAACATCATCACTTCCCCCATTCCTCTCTCCTTTCTCTTCTGCAGCAAACTACAGAACAGAACTACTTGGCCACCCTAGGAATATTCCAATGACCTAACTATTCATGAACAGTTTTGTCATACCCAGGGGTGGCGGGTAGTTATATCATTGGTCTATCCCTGTGGCAACCAGGTGTGATTTAACTGTCTAGAAAAGGACAGTTATGTCATTGGGGCATCCCCAGGGCAACCATGTGTTTCTATTCTGCACTCTGCTGCTGGAAAGTAGAAGGGACTGAAGGGGAAAGGGGGTGATGAAAGGAGTCACTAAGAGGGAGGAATGAATAAGGGAGCAGCACAGGGTATGATTAATAGAATGGACCCGGAAAAAAGATGAAGGGAGACATAGTGGGCTGATGACAGTAACAGATAAAGGAGCTGCAGGAGGGGATGAAGAAGGGAGCTGCAGAAGATGAATGATGAAAGGAGTGTCTGGGTGATAATTAAAGGACCTGCTGAGGGCATGTATGAAGGGAGCAAGGGAGGGATGATGAAAGAAGCTGACACAGGGAATAGATGATAAAGAGGCCTCCATATGGGATGATGAAAGGAATAGTGAGAACTGCCAGAGGGATGAAGAAGTGAGCTGCAGGGGAAATGATTAAAGGACCTGCTTGGGAATGGATGATGAAGGAACTACCAGGGAAAAAGATCAGGGAAGCCAGGGATTAATGAAAAGAGTTGCTGGGGGAATGAAAAAGGCAGTCACAGAAAGAAGGGATGAAAGGAGCCAGAGAGGGATGGTGAAAGGAGTCAGGAAGATGATGGAGAAGCCACCAAGGAGAGATGATAAAGTAGTCACTGGGGTGAGATGATAGAGAAGCCTCTGAAGGGATCAAACCACTCCCTGCGTTTCCATTTCACAGAGACCAGTGATTGATACCATACAGTGGCATCCGTTACCCATAGGCTATAAAAGTCCTTGTTAAAGGGATAAGGTTTTTTTACACCAACCTATCGCAAACAGGTGAGTTAGACGCTACTGGCCAGAGCGTCTCTCACAATTTTGTTCCTGCTGGCTTCTATTAAGCGGTTTTCACTTTATCACTGGTGAGGTTATATATATATTGATACTATTGCTTCAAATTTCACCTCTCCTCTTTAACTCTGTTATAATTGCTTTTATTATTATTTTACTAGCTTGGGGCTACTGTGGCATCATTATAATGGTGCTTATGCATATTAAATGTGGCATTATATTCTCCTAAATTTTGGACTAGCAGTGTTACTGTTGATTACTACTCACTTCTTTCACTTGGTTGTGCACTGAATTGCTGTTATTATAGATGCTTTTTAGAAATTGCTTTAGAGTGATAATTTTCAGATTATGACTTGCCCCTTTAACCCCTTCCCTCCATATGACATAAGGGTACGTCCTGGAGTCGGGGTACTTCCCGCAACTGGTCGTACCCTTACATTATAGGGATAGCGCAAGATCATAAGAGATCTTGCGCTATCTGGCAGTGGGTGACAGCTGTCAGTGATAGCCAGCCTCCCGCTGCAAAAGCAGGGGTGCATCAGAGATGTGCCCCCACTATTAACCCCTTCCCTGACGCGATCTATGTACATTGCGTCATGGGAAGGGTTCACAGAGGGAGCGCGCTCCCTCTGTGATTTTATCGGGCTCTTGCGATATAATCGCAGAGAGCCCGGCAGGTGCCATGGTAACAGGCGCCCTGTATTACCATTGCCTGTGACCGCTGTAATAAGCGATAAGGCATTGCAGGAGAGAAGTCCTGCAATGCCTTATCATAACGATCATCAGTGGTATGATGCAAGTCCCCCACAGCGACACAAATGGTGTAAAAAAAGGAAAAGAAAAATGTACAAAAAATAAAAAAACCTTTAAACATATATAAAAAAAAACCTTTTGGGGGACTTTTTCTCATATTAGCATAAAATTTTTTTTTTAAAATCCCACATATTTGGTATCGTCGTGTCCATAACAACACGTACAATAACTTGAACATGCTTTTTATCCTGAATGGCAAAAAAAATGCTAAAAAACTGGGGCAAAACACGCAATAAAAGTGATCAAAAAAGCCATATGTACCCCAAATAGGTACCAATAACTACAGCTTGTCTCAGAAAAAATAAGCCCTCACAGAGCTCTGCCTATAAGAAAATAAAAAAAGTTATTGGAGTTTGAATGCAGTGATTTAGAAAATAGAAGATTTAAAAAAAAAAGAAAGGGTTTTATTGTTGAAAAGGGAAAAAACTAAAAAAAATATAAGAATTTTGGTATCGTTGTAATTGTACCGACCCGCAGAAAAAAATGAAGTGTATAATTTATGCTGCATAATTAACACTTTTTAAAAAATCCTAAAAAATCTATGGCAGAATTGATGCATTTTTTTTCTCTCCTTGCGATCATAAAAAAAATTATAAAAGTTTTACAATATAGTCTATGTACCCAAAAATGGCACCAATAAAAATTAAAGCAAGCCCTTATACAGCCGCGTCGATAAAAAATAAAAAATGTATGGCTTTTTTAAAAATGGAGATTAAAATCCGCCATAATCATTGCGTCCTTTAGCCCAAAATAGGCCGCTTCCTTAAGGGGTTAAGTATAGGTAATGCTAGCAAAATGCCCCTAACCTAATGCTCTTGAACACATAATACTGCCAACCATTGTATCAACAAGTCACACCGGCACCAACACAGTGACACAGGCAGTGCCCCTCAATTCATTCACAGCCAAAGTACCCTCTCTAAACTGCAAGCCTCAGTGCCTCCATTATTGTGCTCATGATTATACCGTCTTCTCTTCCCTGTTGCTTTTAAAGCATTACTGGTAGTTCAGTGATGGCAACAGGGACTGCCATTTGGCCCACCTGACACTATAATAGCATGTACAACGTTGTTGCATACCCGCATTGTGCTACTGTGCAGGCAGTAGAGAGGAATGCTGGGCCTCGCTGCCATCACTAAAGTAACAATGAACCTCAGATAATCCGGGAGCAATATAGAGTATGGTATAAAGTGGTTGTGCCAAGTTATAAAGTTATCCCCTATCAACTGAATAGGAGATAACTTTATGATCAGTGGGGGTCTGACTGCTGGAACCTCCAACGACTCCAAGAATGGGGGTCCAGCTGTTCCCAATGTGAATGAGTCGGAGGTTGCACAGGCATGCCACTACTCTATTCACCATTCACATGGGGACCAACTGAACTCCTATTCTCTGGATCAGTGGAGATCCCAACAGTCAGACTCCCAGCAGTCATAAAGTTATCCCCTATCCTGTAGATAGGGATAACTTTATAATTTGGCACAACCCCTTTAAAACTATGTACAACTTTCTAAAAAAAATAGTTTTTATTCTCTCTATGCATATCAAATTTTAGCTGCAGATTTTTTAGCTTTTTGCTTCTACAGCTCCTATGCAAACTATGTGCCTCCATGGTAACAGACAACAAATCTGGGCATATTCAAAATTGCATTCCTAGCAAGATCGAAGCGTGCAAAACATAGAAACCAGGACTGTAGAACTTAGGAGAGACTGCTGTCAGCTCTATCCCTCCCACTCCAGGCTGACTGTATTCTGCTTCTTTCCAGTCTGGTATCTGTTTTCTATGCTCTAAGCATACTCAGAATGCAATGATGAATAAGCCTATGTAGTGTCATCCTGCAGTCATATTCTCTTCTATTTGTCCTCTACTTCTGGCTAGCCTACCAAATCTACAGACAAGTGGAAGAAAGAATGAGACTACAAAACTGTCACATTACACAGAATGTATCTTCCATCTGTTACTATGGAGATACATAGTCTGCACTGGAGCTGTGAAAACAAAACAGGACATTTTACATTAAAACCTATTGTACATTTTTTAATTCATCAGTACTGTAAAACAATTGGTGTATACAGCATGGGATGGTGTGTGCATAGCCTTTACTTTAACTCCTAAATCCACTCCATGCCATCCTGTGTTCTAAGTGGTCCCTAAAACTCCAGCTGGCACATTCCCTGATCCTGTTCCTGCTTATAAGTAATCTCTCTATATATTTTACTCCAGTAACACTTTCCTTGCAGTAGATTTTAGGACAAACGCAACAGTTCTTGAATTCTGCTCTTATCTGCCTTGTAATATTTCCCATTACTCTCCACATGCGCTGCACACACATCTCAGCTCTGCTGTCCAATAAATTCCTCCATACAAAACCTCCTATACTTTATCTAGCAAACAGCCAGTTACGCTATTGCTTTGGAGTGAGTGGGAGTGGGGCTTTATGGGGTTCATCTGAGGATAAGACCTGACTTCCTGATGCAAGGCATGTGGAGGGGATGAAATCCCTGTAGTTTTACTGCATATATAGAGGAAGTACAGGGTCATATAGGGACGCAAAGCAGGAAACACACAGAGTGTAGAATGAGAGAAAGAAAATTAGAGCAAAAGTGACAGAACCTAGGGAACAAAATAAAACGTATAGACAGTAGTATATTGCAAAGGAGAGAAAGCAGCAAAAAGGATAAAAACAATAATTAAATCATATGACCCACCAAGAGTTTAAACAAAAAACAATGAGAAAAGCATGAAAAAAGCATCCAAGAGTCTAAAGGCAATTTTACACTGCCAGATAATCTTTCTGTGGTAATAAGGAATCTCTCAGCTCAACCATGCTGTCCAAAATGACAACATCATACTAAAGAGCAGGAGGAGCTGAGAGGACTGATATATAGTTTTATAACAAAAGATTCAGTATAACTTGTATTTTATTACTTTATATCTCTGCACTTTCTGAGCTGAACAGTCAAATGGGTGGAGCTATCAGTGATTGACAGCTATCTGTGAATGTACAGTCCTGCTGCTCTATACCATGATGCCTGCAGCGTGGACAGCATGTTCCAGCTGACAGATTCCCTTTAATAATGTATACATAGGCAGATTACCGCTAGTATAGGGATCAACGATCATTACTTTAATCCTGCTTGTATGGGATGTGCTACCGGCGAGCGAGCATTTTTATGCCTGCACAAAAGACACGATCAGCTGATGAAGAAACATTCACTTGTCTGGCAGCTGATCGTGTATATGTTCACATAAGCCAATGATGGGGAAAATGAATGTTCAGGCGAATATTCGTGCCCAGTTAACCTTCAGTATGTACAGATTAATTAATAAAAATTGATAATGTATCAAGCTTTAATATTTTAACATAACTGTATGTTCCTTTAAATTTCCATCGCTTTTGAGATCTCTTCTCTTTCCTCCTTGCCCCTCTGCCAACACCCAGCAGATGCCTCTTTGCATGCGGGGATTTCACACTGACAAATGATCATTTTTAGGGCATTATCAAAATTTGATAAACGTCAAACAAGCAAATTTCCGCTAGTTGTGAAATTGTAGCATAAGTTCATAATAGACAGAGATTGCTTGATGTAACAATTTTTTACACAATAATCGCCCCATGTAAAAGGCACTTAAGGCCTAAAGCATGAGAGAGCAAAATACAAAACAGAATGCATAGCTTGCACCTTCGGTATTCACACACATCCTCCATAGCCTTATTATATAGCTCTTCCGTATAATGGGCTGATAGTTTAAAGAATAATATAGCATAAGGGATGATATGAGCTAAGGAAGACGTAGCACAAAGAAATTCAACGGGGAGCTGCGATGAATGTAATACACCCATGTGTTGCATATGCAGTATGCAACGATGCCTGTATGTTACAGCATTCACACACAGGGACCAATTACAGTAACACCAGCTTACCTGCATCTGTGTGACCCTTGTCTTTATCATTTCAAGTTTCCCCCACCCCACTCTTCGGTTACTGATTGTATTTCCAGGTTTTAGGTAGAACCAGAAAGTGAATACCATAAGGTCCCACAAAATGAAATTTACAATAATTGCTCCATATAGACTTTCCGCAATACTCTTAAAGAAAAAGACACTCAGGCCGGATTCACACAAACGTATTTGCGCAGCACAAAAAATTTGAATGCCCAAATACGGATGGAATAGAACCAATTGATTTCCTTGGGTTCTTTCATATAAGCATAGTTTGCGCGCATATTTTGTTTGCGGAAAAAAAAGCTCTGCGTGTCCTATTTTGCGCATTTGCGCGGGGAAAGAGCACGTATTGAAATAATTACACTAACTGCCAATTTCAAGGAATGGCAGCATCGTTGCGTGCTCTTTGGCACACGCAAATGCGCACAATTTACGGGAGCAAAAACTACAGTGAAGCACGCACATGAACGTGCAAATTTGCAATACCCATTGCGCAAATACACAGCGTAAATGTGCTTACGGCTGTGTGAAACCAGCCTTAGTCACATGTATCAATGTGTTCCATTTCATAAAATGTGCACGTATGCAGAAAAAAATTGGTACTTGTGCACTATTTTAATTTTATTGGGAAGCTACTGAGAAGTTTGATATGTGCAGTTAAAAGCTAGGGTCATGTGATGAAGTGCTCTCAAAAACTGCGGAGAGAATTTATTATGCATTTTGCTTATAAATTTGCAACTTTTTTGATTTAACACTGCTCTTATCAATTTTTCTAAAAAAAAAAAAAAAAAAAGGGGCAGAGTTGCATAGATGGAATGGGGTCTCCCACAGCCTGCTGGATTTACAATAATTTAGGCCAGAAATTGGCATAAATTTTACAGCAAATCTATGCCAGCTATCCATTTTTGGTGCATGGGCAGCCACAGATGCACCAAATGTAAATAGATGGAAAAATGGCTCTGCAGCGCCACCTATTTGAAAGCAGCATTCCTGCAGGTCAAACTCAGATGATTTAACAAGCCTTGCAATAATGATTGGGAATATAAGCCAAAACCAAAGTCTTCTCTAAGGCCTCATGTCCACGGGCAAAAGAAGAATTAAAATCCGCAGCGGATTTTAACTCTTCTCCTGTCCGCGGATCCGCATCCCATAGGAATACATTGACCACCCGCGGGTAGATAAATACCCGCGGATGGTCAATAAAAGTGATTTTAAAAAAAATGGAGCATGCAAAAATCTGGACCATGCTCCATTTTCGTGCAGGCCTCCCGCGGGAACGGCTCCCGCGGGCTTCTATTGAAGCCTATGGAAGCCGTCTGGATCCGCGAGAGACAAAAATCGGGATTTACTCACCCGCTCCGGTTCTTCCCTTCGCCGCGGCTCCATCTTCTCTCCGTCGCGGCCGGATCTTTTTTCTTCGGGCCGGCACATGCGCGGGGCACATCACCGATGTCATCCTGCACATCCGCTGGGCCGAAGAAAGAAGATCCGTCCGCGACGCAGAGAAGTTGACGCCGCGGCGAAGGGAAGATTCGGAGCGGGCGAGAGGTAAGTTTATTCTTATTTTTATGCCTCATGTCCGCGGGTCAGGAGGGACCCGCTACGGATTCTCTATGGAGAATCCGTAGCGGGCCTGATTTTCCCCGTGGACATGAGGCCTAAAAGGAAAAGATTGCCCCCCCCCCCATCAGTTTGAGTAGGTTGCTGGCTTGGGTGAGAGGCCTTTGATGTGGGTCAGGAAGGGCAGCGCCACCTATTGGAAAGCAGTATTTCCGCAAACTAAGTGCTGTTTTCCAATAGATGGCACTGTAGAGGCATTGTTCGATCTTCTATTTTTCAGAGAAGCAGGGATGGCCTTATAATTCACCTCTCTGAGGAGAGACCATAGCCTTCTTGACCCAAATTTAAGAGGCATGCATCTCTTAATAAATTTGACTCACTTTATTTCCACACACTTCAGATTGCATAACATAGTAACATAGTATGTAAGGCCGAATGAAGACAATGTCCATCTAGTCCAGCCTGTTTATCCTCCTATGTTGTTTATCCAGAGGAAGGCAAAAAACCCCAAGAGGCAGGAGCCAATTAGCCATTTGGGGGAAAAATTCCTTCCCGACTCCCTAATGGCAATCAGACTGTTCCCTGGATCAACCCCTAATAGTTCCTACCTGCTGTATACCTGCTATATAACAATTAACCTAAGATTTATATCCTATAATATCCTTCCGCTATAGAAAGACAACAAGTCCCCTTTTAAACTCCTCTATGGATTTTGCCATCACCACCTCCTCAGGCAGAGAGTTCCACAGTCTCACTGCTCTTACAGTAAAGAACCCTTTTCTGTGTTGGCGATGAAACCTGCTTTCCTCTAGACGTAGCGGATGCCCTCTCGTTACCTTCGCAGTCCTGGCTATAAACAGATCCTGGGAGAGATCCTTGTATTGTCCCCTCATGTATTTATACATAGCTATTTGATCGCCTCTTAGCCGTCTTTTTTCCAGGCTAAATAATCCTAATTTGATAGCCTCTCTGGGTATTCCAGTCCCTTCATTCCGTTTATTAGTTTAGTTGCCCTTCTTTGAACCCCCTCCAGTGTAATATCTTTACAGAACTGTGCGCAGTATTCCATGTGAGGCCTGACAAGTGCGTATGAAATGCCAGTCTTAATAAATCCCCCTCTACTTGTTTTGGAGTTTTACTGGACTTCAATGGATGTCAGGAGCTTATATTTTAGAAGCATGATACCCTCAACACTAGTTTATACGAACCATAAAGTTGTGTATATCACATCTTCACAAGGTGATGTAAATGTATTGACGATACCTATATCTGACCAGCAATTTTTTACAGCATTTACACCATGCTTCATTCAACTTAATGACTTTCTACCATGTTTCTTCTGTGTGATAAGTTGTTATAGTTGTAGTCATATAGTATAAGATAGAAACCCAGAAAACATACACTGAAACCTACATTTTGCCTGTACCCACTGCCATTGTGATTGGCCTCTTCAGACATCATAGGTTAGCTGATCACAAGCACCTTATACAAGTTACCGGTATGCCATAGTGAAGCAGCTGTGTTTGCTTTCTAATGGCTGTAGTATCAGTAGAGCATACAATACAAGCTACCATAATTGGCAATATTTGTGTCTACACCAGGACACAGTAAATAATAATAAAGGAATGGGATCATTTTGTGAGTGTTACAGCAATTTTTCACCGCTAAGCAATATCTTAGTTGTCATTAAAACATCTGGCTCTATAAAACTAAACATGCTGTTTAAACAGTTTTTCAAAGGTTTAAAAGGTTTCTTATGAAAACTATAAGAGTTACTGCAAAGAACAAAAAAGTAAAGCCTTTATTAGAAGAAAAAAGTTTTGATTAGCCACTTTGGAGGACATAAACTGTTTCTGTCACTCTGAACTGGTAGGGCATCAGAAAAGAGATTATTTTGTGGATCTGACATTTGGTTCTTGTTAGGTAATTAATATCTACACCAACATTATCAATGGCATAAGCTCTCTCAGACTGAAAAAAATATACTCTTTCCTGCATATCCTCATTAGGGGAATGAATCTGCAAACTTTCCAGCATTGAAAGAGTTACAGAGGGCAGGTGACAACTTCTATTTGATATACAGGGTTAATCAGATCTACTGTCGAGAGACCTGTTTCCGTGGGCACACCCCTCCGTTGTTAATGATGCAATGTTACAGCATCTATGCCCTTGGGGAGACAAGCATTCATGCTGCCTCCCTCCTTAGGGACTCAAATTCCCACAGGAAATTTGGCCGTGATTTCTTATGTCATTACCCTACAGAAAGAGTTCAATCTGAGGTAGAAACAAAGACTTATGGGCAGTGGGCTTCAGGAGCCAGCCTGTATTATTCTGCAATCCTCTACTGCCCCAAATTCTGGTCTGCATATACTCATTGCCCTTTCCTAATACATGCATAAAATCATGTGTGGGATATGCTGGAAAAACAAGTCCAATCCACCAAGGCCCCACCTAGCAATTTACAAAACTTAAACAAGTATTAGAAAGGGTCATGCTTACACACAAACCAGAATTTTGGGCAAAATTTGGAACCTGTTGAGACGTGGACTCCACAAGACCTTTGAAGGTGTCCTGTCATATTATGCACAAAGTCACTAGTAGCAGACCCTTTAAATCCTGTAAATTGTAGGGTGGGACACCCCACAGATGCTTGATCACATTGAAATTTGGGGAATTTGAAGGCCCAGTCAACATCTTAAACACTTTGTCATGTTTGTGAAACCATTCCTCACCAACTTTTGTAGTGTGGCAGGCTGCATTCTCTTGCTGTTAGGGAACACTGTTGCCATAAAGGGGTATACTTGGTCTACAATAAGGTTTAGGTAGGTAAGTGGGCTACATGGTAACTGACCAGGGCAGTAAAGAAATTTAACGAATTAACCTTTGAAATGTGGCATTCTATGATACTGCTGTCACTGAGCTCTTCAGAATGACCAGTTCCATTGAGGCATCTTCATGGATAGTACTTGCAGACTGTGTGTCTGGTTGCATGCACCCATTAGGAAAGGGCTATGTAAACCAGAATGTTGGGCAGTAGGAGACTGCAGAATAATACATTGTAGCCCACTGCTTATAAGAGAAGCAAATTGGCTTTGGCAGATGCCAAAAAATACCTGATTGAACTTGTTTGATTTTCTGTACTATATAATAGTTTAAAAGATGACAAACCTCTCCCCCATTAATAATAAATCGAATATGTATGTAGGTTATACCCTTGAGGTGTATATGGGGGAGGAGCAGGCAGCTAGCCAACCAGTGAATACATTTCAGCAAATATGCCATATACCAAAAAAAAATCCACTTGTATTCAATCTGGTGAGCTGTAGAATATCTGCATATTTAGAAAAAACAGTACAAAAATGTCAAAGATTGATGTTCATAAGCATGTAGAATTAACTCCTCAGCTCACAGATCCCATCACAGTTTGACATTGCCGGCAATTCAAATTTGAAGGTCAAAATAATGAAAATTGAGTGCAATATCTATCTGCAAGGTAAGTTAGGCAGATTTACTGTACATGTCATTCATAGTAAACAGACCAATTACAGTTCAGCAGCATTTTTCTAACCTCCTCATTTGTAACTATTGCTCTTAACTTTCCTGTCATCCAGTTTTCTTTTCAAGTTCCTTTTTGTTCATTTCCAGAGAATTCATAAAAGTCTGCACCGCAGCAAATCTCCCCATGCCTAAAATCATATAAAAGTAATATACTCATGCTGCATCAGCATCTGATAGGTGACGTCACGCGATCAGCAAGCCTGGTAACGTCCTGTAAACGTGTCACGTGGGCTTGTAATGTAGAAGCTCTGAGGCTGGGACATCACTGGGTTTATGGGACATCACTGATCATGTCCGTGCTGGCCACTCATTGGCTGCAGTAGTCACATGGGTGAACAACCCATGCCATCGCTGCAGTCAATGTAAATAGAACACTGGAGCGGGGGCGAAAGGTAGCGGGGGGAGGGGGGCAGAATTACTGCAGCAAATGTGAATTGAGCCTGAGGGCCCGGTTAGACACAACGATTGTCGCTCAAAATTCACTCAAAAGCCATCTTTTGAGCGATAATTGTTTCGTCTAAATGCCTGGCTATCGTGCACTGTTCATGCACTATTCGTTTATCGGTGATTTCTAGCAAGCTGCATGGTGATTTTCTCTGTGGGCGATGCTGATAGTATTCTTTCAGCTGGTATCCCACTGGCAGTTCTCAACAGGACACCAGCTGAAAGCTCTGAGAACAATGCAGCTGTTTACATATACAAAACAGCTGCTTTGTTCTCGGAACTATCACCATGGTATCCCGCTCCGCCTGCATTAACTATTAAGTAGCTAATTAGCTATGATTGCTCAAAACTGTCACTCAAACTTTCATTTGAGCGAATTTTGAGCGATCATCATTCCGTGTAAATGGGCCTCAAGGCCTTATTCACACAGGCAATTTTGGGCCACGGAGAATGCCCCATTAAAACATGTGTGGTGTGTATTTTTGATACATATGTGCGGTTTCTTATTTCGCATATTGCATGTGTTCACTGCAGTTTTCACGCACGTAAACAAATGCTAGAAAGTCCAAGTGATGCCAGTTTTGTCACAACTCACAGAAAATAGGGTGCATACAAAAAAATGAAGTGAATATAGATTCTAATGCATGTTCCCTGCATGGTTTTTTATACACCCATAGATTTAATAGGTAATTTTGGTCTGTGAATACACACCAAAACAGGACATGCTGCGATGGACATTCCTGGCTGCAGCTCCTGTGATGTCCTATAAACCAGGCAAGACTGCAGCTGTCATCAGAGACTGGAGCGGGGGACCAAGCACCAATGTGAGACATAGTTGGCATAGTTGTAGGGCCTCATACATATTCTGCATCTAGGCCAAGTGATCCAGAATAATACATATATTTTTTTCTTAATCCTATAGGTGGCATGTGTCTTTTTCAACTCCAGGTTCTCTACCTTAAAAATCTGTCCTGATACTACTTCATTTTGAGGTAGATCACCACTGCTGGAATGAAATTTGTCATTTTACCCTTATAGTGGAGATCAAGGAGGTGGCCCAGTAATGATCTGATGTTGTGATGTGGGCTATGCGATGGTCCTTCTGCAAGCACTGCAGCATAAAAGCACTCATATACCTCAGAGTGCCTAAGGGTGATGGCCCTATACCTTGGGTCAGGCCTAACAGTGTCCTCCATCTGGCCGCACTATTCACAAAGAATAGCTGGGGTTAGTGATGGATGGAAAGAACTATGTGTAACCCTGTTCCCTGCCTTCGGGTCTATATTATACCCCTCCTCTTCTTCCCATTACTCTTCCTTCTCTATACTTCGCTAATGGGTGACGTCCCCCTTTCTTGCCCCAAACCCCCCTCCCTGTGGTGTTGAGTAATGGTGGACTGGTAAAACAGTTGGGAGATGGATGTCCCTTCTTCCTTCTCCTATCACAGCACATTATTGTCCCCAAGGCCCTCTAGCATCTGTTACAAACTCTGTATAGTGCCTGCAATCATCATACACTAACTGGTATTCCGTGATCGCTTTCTGCTGCTGGCTTAGCCTCTGCAACATATGCAACATAGAATTGCCAAACAAGAGGTAGTTGGGTGTGAACATTGAAAGTGTGAGCACAATTTCCTAGCCTTGGATGTAAATCAAGGTAATTTTTTAGCAAACGCTGCACTACCAGTTTAATCGCATGGGCCAGGCAGGTTAGCCCAATCATCACACACGACCTTGCCTGGCTTCTAATTGTGCAGGGTCAGCAACATGTCAACCTGGGCCTTCAAAGTCGATAACAGCTCTTCAGCCATGTGGCTGCACTTCCCTAGACATATGAGTTTTAAGATAGGACAGCATGTTGGCGTTTACCACATACACCGTGTATGGAGGCTAAAAGTTTTAGAACACCACAGTTTTTCTATTTTTTCTAGTTTTTATTAATATTTACACATTTTAATCTCTGAAATGTACGCTGAAATGAAAGTATAGAACAAATAAACAAGTTAAGATGAATAAAAGGAATAGATTAACTTTGTTTCACCAAATTAAATCTAGATTTTTGACTCTTGAAAGTAGCCACCTTTAGCTGATATAACAGGTTTACACACATAAGGTATTCTTTCTACAATTGCATTCAGATATTGTTCAGAAATTTGAACTGACGACTTGAACTGTGTTGGAAAAATTCAGGTGTTGTAAGATAGATAGATAGATATGAGATAGATAGATAGATAGATATGAGATAGATAGATAGATAGATAGACAGATAGATATGAGATAGATATGAGATAGATAGATAGATAGATAGATAGATAGATAGATATGAGATAGATAGATATGACATAGATAGATGTGAGATAGATAGATATGAGATAGATAGATAGATAATTATTCACTATGCAGGATTGAAAACTTCTTTACCAAAGATGGTTGGCAACACTCAATAATTTCACTTGACAAGTGGAACTTCTTTACGGCCCACTGTCCACAGACGTGATTTCACTGGTGGTAAATCGACGGCGAATCCCGCTGCCTGAAGATTTCCATAGCATTGCTATAGAAAGTGCCGGCCCCGTGTCCACCAGTGGAGAATCATTGCGATTCTCTGCTCGCGAATGGCAATTCGCAGCATGCTGCAAATTGCCGCGATTCTCCACGGTCAGCCTATCTGTCAGATAGGCTAATCGGCGGAGATTCCTGTGCCGGCTCCTGCTCCCGGGCGGCAATCTCTGCCGAGGGACTTCACAACGCCCGTGAACAAGGGGCCTACATGTCTGACGCCTGCCAGTTTTATTGCAGCACAGGAACGTTTCACAGCACTTCACTTTGTACATAACTGATACACACAAAAATAAATCCTGATCGTCTGACCACTAACCAGATATAAACTGCGTCCCTCACTAAATCAGCCTAATGTCGTGGCTCAACACAATAGCATCCACAGATGTCTATCCCATCCTGGCAGTACAGAGGTCTTCTCTCACAGATACTCTGGGCTTCACCTCTGTCCTATTCAGATGCCTCTAACTAGCTGAGGAACACATCTCTTCTTTTACCAAACTCCCTCAGATGCAATGTAAAGGGAACCTGTCAGCAGAAATTTATAATGTAATCCAAGACCAGTGCTCGGTTCTACAGAGTCCTTTTGCTTGCTCTGGTAATAAAAGCATTATTTGTGTTTGTGTTTAAAGTTCTCCCATGTGGTATGTAAATGATGCAGAGCAGTCCAGTGTGCGGTCCGGACCATCTCTATTTGCAGCCTGTTCTTCACCGAATTCTGCCACTCTCGGCCTCTTAGACACTGGGCCGGACTGGCGCATGCCAGGGCTGAATCTTCACTGGTCTAAAATCTTGTGCATGCGCCAAGAGATCGTGGACTGACGTATGTGCAAGATTAAACTAGTCCTGAGGAGATCCTGCCTTCCCTGATCTGGGCATGCGCCAGCCGCAATTTGGCAAGAGCTCGTCCATCCTGTTGATGATGCAGCAGGCGTCATCAACTTTGCGCTGACAGAGAGGTGGAGTTTAGAAAAGAACTCAGCAGGAGAAGGCACGGTCCGGGCCACCCACTGGACGGGTGCATCGCATGCGGCACTGCAGCTTTTTAAATGCAATTTTCCAAGATGCACTGCTGCCTTTACTTATACAAGCAGATTTGGAAAGAACTAAACTTCACTATCAGGTTGGTATGATGAATATACATGCTAGGAACTGCGGACAGGTCCAATTTAAATTCGTTTTTATTCTGTTTTCCATATATAGCATTAGGCATTAGCAACGAGGTGAAGCCTACCTCACTATTTGCACTGTTACAACATAAACTGGGATGCCCTGTATAATACTTGCCAAAATGTGTACCATGGCTTTTTGGCAATACACGAACCTCATCACCAAGAAGAACCTCTATAAATGAAGTTTTACTATATATGAGGATTCTCTGGTCAGAATGTCAGAAGCAAAGAACCTAGTCAATTTATAAGTCAGGATCGAGTTTCAGAGAAGTGTAGTAATTGGTTACCTGTGGGCCCCACAGTAGTCTCAAATCACAGAGAAAGATGTCTGATTCACCCACTGAACAGGTGAAACCAGAGAAGCCGGATCTGGATTAAACAAATCCAGAGCCAAAAAACCAAACCCAGTTACTACCCTTACTGACAAGGCGAGAACTGAGAATGAAAAAATAAAGCAAGGGAAAGAGGAGAAGTAAGCCGAGGAGAATGGGAGGGAAGCCAATTTGTCTTCTCATAGGGAAGGTTTACAGTCACCAAAAACAGGAAGAATTCAATTAGTCAGAGTCACGCAGAGAAAAACCCAGTAATAATACATTTGGACAGATGTGCATATAACGCAAATCCTTGCCAATTATGTTCGAAGCATGTGTGCAATCTTTTAAGCGGCATTGTGGGATCCCATCTTTTTTACCACGATGTATAATAATGCTCATCTACTGTACATACCTATATCATGGACAGTCTATAATATTTTTACTGTAAAGGGTTTTTTTCTTAGTTGCTTTCCTGTTTATTTTCTATATAGTAAAACAAGTTGAAAAGTATAAAAGCAAAATATGTGTTTAGGTTGATGAGACTTACCCATAAAAAAGAAATCAGTTCGTCTGATATGGAAAAAAAATCCCAGGTGCCTATCTTCTACGCTGTCTCCCAATGTCTATACAGTATTTCAGCACAATCCAGGAAGATATACAGATAATCTTCATTTCTTCAAGTTAAGGCCTTCTACCAACTAGAGTTTTATTAACGCTGCGATATCACTGCGTTTTTTTCAATGGGACTTTCAAATGTTAAAATCGCATTGCACAAAATTCACAAAAGCACAAACTTGCGATTTTTGTGTGATGCGATTTTAACATTAGAAAGTCCCATTGAAAAAGCACAGCGATATTGCAGCGTTAAAAAAAAAAAAAACACGCTACCATAGTAGGTAGAAGCCCTAAAAGATGAATTGCATTGTCCCAATTTCATATTCTCAGCTAAGGGTAAGAAGAAATATTACGTTTTTGCATTTGAACTATTTGATGCTGAATTCTCCATATATCTCCTTGGATGTTTGCTCTGGAGTGTAGTTCTGTGAGCATTCTGTCCAATCTTCCTAAGAATCCCAAGATGCTGCCATTCTCTGAGGCCTGTTAGGCCGCCTGCAGACGGCCGGGGCGGATCCCGCTGCGGGATGCGGATCAGTGCCCCTGTAAAGCCCTGCGGCTCACCCGCTCCAGGTGTCTCTATTCTGTGCTGTGTGCCGGCTGCTGCCCAGCCAGCGCATGCGCAGAGAGCAGCCGGTCCGTCACCACTGACATTTCTGTGCAGGCCTCTGCGAGACCCGCACAGAAATAGAACAATATTTTTTCCGCATGTGTTTTCACGTGGACAAATCACGGCCGTCTGCCTAGGGATGCATTATCTAATGCAACCGGGCACAGGAAGAAATTCTGTGGGGAAATCCCGCTGTGGAATTACCTCCCATGTGCAGGGGGCCTTAATCGGCTGAGATACCATTCTTTGTTTTCATTTTTTGTTTAGATTTCAGCATAATATGTGATGCGAAGAAATATCTGTAACCAACAGCTAGTAATTATTACCAAAATCTAAACTAGCTTCATGACCTTAATATGGCGTTACTGAATTACAGACACATCATGCACCCACAGATTGTTAAAATGGCACTCCCTTGAAACCAATGGGGGAGATCTTAATGGAGGTCTCACACCTGCCCTCATTTAAATGTCTATTAAGCCAAATGAGGTTCCTGTGTGTACATATTTGCACATTTACGCACCCCACATACTCCTAGAGCATGTCGTGGTTTTTTTGTGCACATAAAAGAAAAGTGAGAATGCACCCATTGAAAACAATGGGTTCTACTCTCTGCGCAATGCGCACACATAAGCCCGCATTGAACAGAGAGAACCCATTGTTTTTAACAAGTTAATTTCAACGTTCGCTTTTTTGGAAAAAAAATCCAAATCCACTATTTTGTTGCGCAAGACATGGCGAATAGAACCCATAGACTTCAAGGGTTCATTCTCACTTCTTGTTGCAGGCGCAAAAAAATTGGACCTGCTCCATCTTGTGCCCCATAGAGGTCTATGGGAAGTGGTCAAATATGCACATCTGCACGAGCGGGTATGTGCTAAACGATGCATCACGTTAGGCTAATTGGCTATTTAAATCAGGGCAGAGTGATTCCTCTGTGTGAACAAGTGATGCCTGCACAAAATACACTCATTCCCTGCACAAAATTGCAGTATCGAGTATATTGTGATATACACCTGTCTGTTTGAGCCCTTGGGGCTTAAACCAGGCAGGTCCATGTGCTAATACACTCGCCGCTACGGAGCATATTAGCGCATGGACCATGTAAAATTGCTTTCCTTTCTAATCATTCAAACTCCTCGCTATTGTACGCGCGTTTGGAAAAAAAGTGGGAAGATTGGTCCTGTAGAAAAACTGCATGCGAGAAAATCCTATCTTTGCTCGTGTGTAGTATTAGCGCGCAAGAATCTGGCTAGGGAAAAGAAAACCATTCAAATCAATGGTTTAGTTTCTTCCCTTTTTGCAGCCACAGAACGGGACAAGAATACGGCCATCTATTTAAGCCCTCATGGCTTTTTTACATGAGCGTATATCGGTTGGGTTGGGTTTTCACGCCCGATATAAGCTTCCATCGAAGCAGTTCCCCACTTACTGACTCTCTGCCTCTCTCCTCCAGTCCAGCGTTTGCAATGGGAGGGGCCAGGATTGGGGAGGAGCTAAGCTCCACTCTGTCAAACCTACTGCCATTGCTGGCTTAGCTTAGCTCTGCTCCCATGCAAACCACTCGGAGGGAAGGAGAGAGACAGAGAGCCGGTGAGTGGGAGGGAAGGGAGGAACTGCTCGGATGGCAGCCAGCCGATATACGCTCGTGTAAATAAGTCCTCAGTCTGTATTTTTTAATGACTGAATGCAGACAGCACATGGACCAATTGAATTAAATACACGGACCAATGTTGCAAAAAAAGAGCATGTTCTGTTTTTGTCCATATTCACAGACCAATATCCATTAAAGTCTATGGGTGTGTAGAAAATAAATGCAGTGAATGTGCACTAGCAGCCGTATTCACTGCAGGGTTTTTCTGTGGGTTGTGGCAAACCTACCATCTCTTGGACCTTCTTGGTTTTTTTTTTCACACATGAAAAATGAATGACACATGGATGCAGTACAGACATAATACTCATACGTGCCAAAAACGTCTTTTCAGACCAAAATTGCATATATCTGAGTCCTAAGGTGAGGGAGTTCTCACTTCCTTCTCACTTGCTATCAACTACTTGTTGTTATGTGACATCTGTCTCCAGTAACAAAAAAAAAAGCAATAAGGATAACAGGGAATGTGTGTGGTGGAGGAAGGTCTTTGCTTTTTGCTCTCATGCTGCCCATAGAAGTCTATGGTGGAAGAGGAGGGAGTTGAAGGAGGGAGATAGAACCAGAAAACTCACGCAGAGATGGTTGCAGCTAATAGTCCTTTTATGTCCGCTCCATGCACTAAAGTGCGACTCCTCAGAACGGAAGAAAGTGTGTCTATTTAAAACCTGCAAACACACACATAGTATTGCAAGGACCTATTGCACCCTTTCAGGCAATGAGGGAAGGACCCCTGTCCCTTACTAATCAGCATTTGCAATGGGGAAACTCTTGCCAAAAAGCAGGGCAATCATTCTGATAAGTTCGGCCCCACTGTCTTCATATGGGACCTGGCTATTCCTGCTTTGGAACCTGGAGAGAAGCACTAAACACGGGACATGACACCGTTCACACACAATGAACAGAACAGGACAGCACATAAAATACGTCTGGCCACTTGCACAGGCATAACATATGTCGCTGTTCACACCAACAAACAGAGGAACACAAACCACATAGAACAGAACTATACATAAAGCACATGTCTAGCCACTTGTACAGACATAACATACGTCGATACAGAATAATGCATACAACATAGAACAGGACCGCACAGACATTCCCCACACGTCACTGTTCACACCAACACACATGGTTGTGCATACAACATATAACAAGAACCCCATACAGAGCTCACATGCATACAGATGGTAAACCATAGCCATTCCAAGTGTCCTCATACCAGGGGAATAGAGAGTCAGCCACCATGCTGACATAGGGAACAGTGTCAGGCATCACACATTTGACACACACACAAGACCTCAGATATCTGGGGGCTGCACCTGCCCAGGGGTAGGGAGAAACCTGCAGATGTGTGCACCTGTGCAGTCACCATACCACACACTACTCAACGCACGCACCCCAGAATGCAAGGAGGGAAGAGACAGCAGGTGTCCAAACCATCTTTAGGAAAGGAGAGAGCCACTTCAGACAAAGCATGCTAACACCAGCTCTCACAAGAGTTTGCTGGTATTTATCTTCCGCAGACGAGGGGATCGGCTGATGGAGAATACCACACCCAGTCATCTCAGTTAACCCCTACCTGTGAAGGTGTGCGCAAGAAAACCTGTAGAACCACAGGTCCCAGAAGCACAACCTTAACAAGTCCTTACTGTCTCACATCTACTGGAATCACATCTACACTGCTCAATTCTGCTGTGTAATATCCTCCTTGATTCTCTTATTTATGAGGCTGTGCTACAGAGAGATCGAGAAGCAGATAACCTGCCCCTATATGTGTGCAATGTATAGGAACTATCATAGCAGCTAAATTGAATTGCACCGATTTTTAATCTTTGCTTTATAGCACCTTCTAACCTTAAAAGGGGGTTCCAAGACCAAAGTATTGATAGATCACATTAGTAGGAGACAACTCCTAGCACTTCCACCAATAAGCTCTTTAAAGAGGCCACTGCATGCAGGCAAGACCTGGAGTCTCTTTTCTGGTCTGTGACGTCATCTTCATCTGTCACATTTATCTCAGTCCCATTAAAGTGAGTAGGACGGAGATGCAATACCAGGCACCACTGCTACACGACCTGCCTCACAAGGGATTTAGCCTTCCTGGGGATCAATATTGCAGGATAATAAGCTGAATTGGATTGATGCCTTTTTCCAGCCATATAAACTATGCTACTGTGTTACAAAATGTACTCCTCTCTACCTGGTAAAAGGTAACCCCCGGGCAAGTCCTTCTGTAGACGTACCGAGGGTGAGACTACGGGGCTTGCCAAATTTTCCTTTTGCAGCACCATCGGGAAACAATTGAAGAAAGGCCGTTCTTGGCACCATGAAGCAGATCAGAATATATCCCCAGACCGACCACATACTTGTTTGCTCAATGGAATTTATCAACAAAAAACTTCAGCAGAACAACGGTAACTCCTCTCCGTATATGTGATCACCAGGTGCTGAGCAGCGTAAGCGGATTATGCAGGGTACTCGATCACTGTTATATACAGCATCACTGGACACACTAACGTTCCTCTGTGGTGCTTTGCTAAAGATGAGTCCACCCTAGTTTCTAGCACTACTACCTCTGTACTGCCAATGCACGATCTCACCACTCCACAACCATGGCGGTTCCAGACATAAAGGAACAGTTGCATAAAAAACATTTTCTTATAATTCAGAATGTCTATAATTGACATAGATATACCAAGACTATGGTTTGCAACACAGGAGTTCAAGGCCTTCTTAAAGAGCACATATACTGAAATACTGAGATCAACTTGAGACCCCGGGAATCCAGGTAAATTTTGTAGGACATCAAAATACATAGTGGATATATTCTTAGATTTTGCTTCATGTACCAAGACATACATCAAGTTGTAACAGTGCAAAACATCCATCATATTGCAAGGCCTATTAAAACCTCCTTATACTGGCATGCAGGGAAGAGGCAGCACCACTCACCTGAATATAGCAGCCTCTTCAAGCAGCCGAGTGGTGGAGGTGCCAGGTGTCAGACCCCTATTTATCTGATTTTGATGTCCTAGCATGAATAGGTTTTCAATACTTTAGTCCCAGACATGAGTGGATTGGTAATGTATTGAACCAGGAATTTTCCCGATAGACCAACCACCTCTGTGAGTACATATTGGGCCAGCCACTATGTTCATTACACATAGGTCACTGAAGCGGCCCGCCAATGTGTTTAATGAATTACAGAGTGACCCAGCAGATCGAACCACACTGTTAGCCAGAACAAGTCGTATGAGCCTCATTGATTGGCAGAGCAATAGTCAGTTTGCTGCTCCACCAATTGCGGTACAGAACTCCTGTCATAGGCTGCTCTCCACAGGAAGCTTGTCTGTGACCAGAAGTGGAGACTGGAGCAGAAGGATTGACTCCATCACTTCTGTCCCCACTGGCGATCCGAAATCCCTTTTCAATGGCAGAACCCCCTAGCCAAGTATATCTGGTGCAGTCAGTTCTGCAGCTTTACGCCCCTTAAGGGCTCCTTCACACTGGTGTATGTTTTTTGAGCGCACCTTAGCACAAGCTATTTGCGCTATAAATTAGGCTTTTTCTCATGCATATCGGTGCATTTCACTGTATTTTTGCAGACGAACACACCCTGATTTAAATGGCTATTTAGCCTAAAAACTCTCAGGTGTGTTCTTTTTTATGGAATTGCATAGCGTAAAGCACATCTGTGTGTGCATTGCATGTGCATTTGCACACCTCCCTTAGATTAGAAATCACAAGCTACATACCATAAGTATACAGTCAGGAAGATGCGCTTTGAACTCCTCTATTTTAACTGTGTGACAGGAGCGGTGTGATCATCATTAGTAACTGTGACAGGAGTGCATGTATCCCACTCTAAGCAGTTTCTGTGGCAGGGATCACATAACAGGATCCCACAAACTGAGAATCTGACTAGAAAATGAATCCATAACCCTAAGTATATCTGAGCTGGTCAGAAATGAGGTTACAAGACCATCTGAGGAAAAGGAGGCCAGGAGATAAGGTTGCGGTATGTCAATAATTCCTGTGAAAAAGTCACATTAGTATAGCCTGTCATCCTGGAGTAAACGCACTCTTCGTTATGCTGCTGTCTCTGAGGGTAGAATAAGGTAGTGACAGGCACGCTGATTACAGTGATATGTCTGTCTCATGTATCTATGAAGCTGTCAGAAACTTACATTTTATCAGTAGCAGCACACACACTGAGAAATCTTCCTAGATATTCAAGAGCTGTGGCTATTCCTCCCATTCGCAAGACTAGCCATGCTCACCCTGCCCTCTGGCCACTCACTTACACTTATCTCCTGTTACTGTGCATAAGAACAGGCAGTTTCAGACAAACTACTGCACAACAGACATATTACGGTAATCAGTGTGCCTGTTACTACCTTACACTGACCTCTTCTTCACAGCAGGTCAGTGATACTGTGATGGATTTCCCCAAAATAAAAAAAAATGGAGTGCTTCTTTAATAACAGATCAAGAAGTTGTCTTGGGAGCAGAAGTGTGTTTGGTGTAGAAATACTTTTAAAAGGAATCTGTCAGCTGGAACATGCTGTCCATGCTGCAGGCATCATGTAATAGAGCAGGAGGAGCTGAGCGGACTGATATATAGTTTTATGGGGAAACCTTCAGTATAACTTGTATTTTAGTCATTTTCATCTCTGCTCATTCTCAGCTGAACAGTCCAATGGGCGGTCCTATCAGTGATTTGCAGCCTTCCATCTATGTACAGTCATACACAGATAGCTGTCAGTTACTGATTAGAGATGAGCGAACGCGTTCGTCCGAGCTTGCTATTCGTGCGAATATTAGGGTGTTCGGGATGTTCGTTATTCGTAACGAACACCATGCGGTGTTCTGGTAAATTAAACTTTCTTCCCTGAGACGTTAGCGCTTTTTTTTGGCCAATATAAAGACAGGGAAGGCATTACAACTTCCCCCTGCAACGTTTAAGCCCTATACCACCCCCCTGCTGTGAGTGGCTGGGGAGATAAGGTGTCACCCGAGTATTGAAATCTGCCCCTCCCGCTGCTCGCTATGGATGCATTCTATATGCGCTCAATGGGGCCAGCGGCAGCAGCGCTGACCCCATTGAGAACATATAGAAGACAAATCCTTCTTCTCTGGCACAGCTGTAACAGCTGTAGCAGAGAAGAACGATGTTTGCCCATTGAATTCAATGGAACCGGCAATACAGCCGACTCCACTGAATGCAATGGGCTGCCGGCGATCGCAGGATGAATGGTCGGAAAGGGGTTAAATATATAACCCCTTTCCTGCAATTCATCCAGAAATGTGTTACACTAAAAATATATACCGGCGTATAAGGCGACAGGGCGTATAAGACGACCCCCCAACTGTCACCTTATACGCCGGTAATACAGTGGAGCAAAGAATAAAAAGCATTACTTACGTTTTTAGATGATCTGCGGCGCTCCTGCAGGCTGTCACTCCCTCCTGGTCCACGGCAGACAAGCTTTCTCCACGAAAGACTTTAAATCCCTGCCTCCAGAAGCACATGTGCCTTCAGCCAATCACAGCCAATGACAATGATGTCATTGAATGGCTGTGATTGGCTGTGTTTCTGGAGGCGGGGATTTCAAGGCTTGAAATCCCCGCCTCCAGAAACACAGCCAATCACAGCCATTCAATGACATCATTGTCATTGGCTGTGATTGGCTGAAGGCACATGTGCTTCTGGAGGCAGGGATTTAAAGTCTTTCGTGGAGAAAGCTTGTCTGCCGTGGACCAGGAGGGAGTGACAGCCTGCAGGAGCGCCGCAGATCATCTAAAAACGTAAGTAATGCTTTTTATTCTTTGCTCCACTGTATTACCGGCGTATAAGGTGACAGTTGGGGGGTCGTCTTATACGCCCTGTCGCCTTATACGCCGGTATATATTTTTAGTGTAACACATTTCTGGATGAATTGCAGGAAAGGGGTTATATATTTAACCCCTTTCCGACCATTCATCCTGCGATCGCCGGCAGCCCATTGCATTCAGTGGAGTCGGCTGTATTGCCGGTTCCATTGAATTCAATGGGCAAACATCGTTCTTCTCTGCTACAGCTGTTACAGCTGTGCCAGAGGAGGACGATCTTTATGCTGACAGTGGGGGGGGGGGGGGCACTCTTGCCGCTATTGTGGCTTAATAGTGGGACCTGTGAACTTGAGATGCAGCCCACCATGTAGCCCCTCGCCTGCCCTATCCGTCACTGTGTCATTCCCATCACTTTCCTGAATTGCCCAGATTTTCACACATGAAAACCTTAGCGAGCATCGGCGAAATACAAAAATGTTCCGGTCGCCCATTGACTTCAATGGGGTTCGTTGTTCGAAACGAACCCTCGAGCATCACGGGAAGTTCGTTACGAATAACGAACACCCGAACATTTTGGTGTTCGCTCATCTCTATTACTGATAGGACCGCCCATTGGACTGTTCAGCACAGAATGTGCAGAGATATAAAGTAATAAAATACAAGTTATACTGAATGTTTCCCCATAAAACTATATATCAGTCTGCTCTGAAATAGCTTCTACACTACTTCTGCCCTGTTTATGTCATATTTTAAGCCCCATAAGCTTCCACTAGGATGATAAGTAAAGAGATGACAATGTGAGAGCATGACCCTCTTTATACTTGCAAGTGCTTGCAGAGGCTAAATAAAATTGTGAAATAATACTGCTTATAAAGTTCATCAAGTGCATATATTTGTGTAGAAACCCTTCAAATGGGTATTCCAGGGTAAAATTTTCAAAATTTCCCTAACATTTCCACTTACTGCCATTATTTCACACTTCCTTTTAAATCATCAAACTGAACTCCAGAACCTTTTTTTGCTGACCTGTGCTACCACTGCGTCCAGCCAGCTTTAGGGTACCACATTGTTATTCAAAATGGACGTCCGGGAGTACAAAAACTACATCTCCCACAATGCTCTGTTGCCAGTTACTGACAAATGCGCATTCACAGCTATACAAACTCTATCATCATTACAGAATCTGAAAGCACTGAGCATGGCTGACCAGTAAAACAGTGGAGCCTACAGATCATAACCATTGGATACCAATGGAGAACTAAGTGGGGGAACCACAAGTAAAGCCAAAATATCCCTTAAACTAAAATATTTACTTGTGAGATTCTATTAATGAACTGCATAAATAGCAATTCCATTCAGCTACAGCCAGTATGATAAACACTTGTTAAATCAGGTTAAAGGGAACCTGTTACCTCTCAATAGCCCAATAAACTAAGTTATGATGTTATTAGGGGAGGTGATGGGGAGTCGGGTGATGTAGTTTTTATACTCAGCTCATCCACTCTCCTGATCCCGTGCTATCACTTGCTGAAGTCCACGTGCCACATGAAAATCTGACTCTTTTTCAGATTGCTGTGCATGCGCTCACCCATAGAAGCCTATTGGAAAGCGCATGCACAGCAATCTGAAAAGAGTCAGATTTTCTAGCACCGTGCAATCTTCAGAGGGTGACAGTGCTGAGACATGGGAGCTTGTAAGTATAGGAAATACATCACCCGGCTCTCAGTCACGTCCCTAACAGCACCACATCTTAGTTTCTGATGCTGTTGGGAGGTGACAGGTTCTCTTTAAAGTCTGCAAATGGAGTGCACATCAATGTCATAAAACATATTCTGCTACTAAGCAGTAGGAAATCTACTAGGAGGTTAGGGCAACACATACAGTATAGTAGAGCTAACCACATCCCAAAATGAACTGATCCTGAAGCAAGTGATCTCCTATCCCTGGTAACTGTGATATAGAACCCTTTATAGGGGTTCTCCCACTTCTAGCTGTTTTGCTGCCAGCTCTGTTGGCTAGAAGAAGGATAACCTCTTTAAGTAAAAGCAAGATTTTGTCTAAATACACGACTTAGGTTTTAATCTTGTCATAAAAGTAACTTTTGCCAATAACTATCTTGTCTGTCTCTTCCATAAACATGCATACTTTGCTTGGCTGACAGTGGATGTTTATATAAAAGCAGTTGTCTGACCCCCTGTGTAAAAATAATAAACAGAGATGTACTTACCCCTCTGTGGCTGCCAAGATCCAGCACTGCAGCCCGCTGCAGGCCCGGGGTTCGTTGTGACTGATGATCTTACAGGAAATCAAATGACGATTAAAACCAATGACAGGCTACAGTGTCATGTTTTTGAACTCTTGGCATTATGGCGCTTAGGATGTGAGCTAATGGGAGGTTGCAGTGGTCACCTGATTTCCTGAGATATCATCAGGACCACAGCAGGCTGCAGTGCTGTATCCCAGAGGTTGCAGAGAGGGGTAGGTTTACATTAATTTTTTTTTTGTTTTTAATTAAGGTGGTTCTATTGAATGAAGGTTCAGTAACCGGTCAACGCCTTTAATAATGAACCCAAAATGCATCACAACTATAAAGTGCAATTTTATCCATGTTGTGTAAACCCAACAGTTTCTATATTTATTGTACACAACTATCCTCTTTTTCTTGAAAATGTCTGAAATGTTATAGCTAGGGGAGGTCTATAGTCCGGATAGCCATGTTAAGGTATCATTAGCTCCACAGTACTCATGGCATCTGACGTGGTTGATCTCAGGTATTCCAACTGTGCACTGGAGATTCCTCAAAAAATCTAAATGCTCTTCTTTCAAGTTGATAACCATTCTACTCCATTAGATGTTTACTTATACTACTGCTTAGGCTGTCACATCCATCTTTTTGAAAAGCTGGGTGATAACTAATATAACTAAGGTTACATGTCTCACAGAAGTTGTCACTCTACTCTTCTTAATCCCAGGGAGGCAAATATACCTAATAATAATAATTAGAGATGAGCGAGCACCAAAATGCTTGGGTGCTCGTTACTCGGGACGAAATTATCGAGATGCTCGAGGGTTCGTTTCGAGTAACGAACCCCATTGAAGTCAATGGGCGACTCGAGCATTTTTGTATATCGCCGATGCTCGCTAAGGTTTCCATTTGTAAAAATCTGGGCAATTCAAGAAAGTGATGGGAACGACACAGCAACGGATAGGGCAGGCGAGGGGCTACATGTTGGGCTGCATCTCAGGTTCCCAGGTCCCACTATTAAGCCACAATAGCGGCAAGTGTGGGCCCCTCCCCCCCTCCCAACAACTTTTACTTCTGAAAAGCCCTCATTAGCAATGCATACCTTAGCTAAGCACCACACTACCTCCAACAAAGCACAATCACTGCCTGCATGACACTCCGCTGCCACTTCTCCAGGGTTACATGCTACCAATCCCCCCCCCCCCCCCCCCGCACGACACAGTGTCCACAGCGCACACCAAAGTGTCCCTGCGCAGCCTTCAGCTGCCCTCATGCCACACCACCCTCATGTCTATTTCTAAGTGCGTCTGCCATGAGGAGGAACCGCAGGCACACACTGCAGAGGGTTGGCACGGCTAGGCAGCGACCCTCTTTAAAAGGGGCGGGGCGATAGCCCACAATGCTGTACAGAAGCAATGAGAAATATAATCCTGTGCCACCGCCATCAGGAGCTGCACACGTGGGCATAGCAATGAGGAACCTATGTGCCACACACTATTCATTCTGTCAAGGTGTCTGCATGCCCCAGTCAGACCGCGGTTTTTTATAAATAGTCACAGGCAGGTACAACTCCGCAATGGGAATTCTGTGTGCACCCACAGCATTGGTGGCTCCCTGGAACCCACCGGCGGTACATAAATATATCCCATTGCAGTGCCCAGCACAGCTGAGGTAACGTCAGCTTTAATGCAGGTGGGCCAAAAATTAATTGGATTACACTGTAGGCGAGGGACCCAAAAAATTGGTGTACCAACAGTACTAATGTACCTCAGAAAAATTGCCCATGCCCAACCAAGAGGGCAGGTGAAACCCATTAATCACTTTGGTTAATGTGGCTTAATTTGTAACTAGGCCTGGAGGCAGCCCAGTTAAAATAAAAATTGGTTCAGGTGCAAGTTTCAACGCTTTAATGAGCATTGAAACGTATAAAAATTGTTTACAAAAATTATATGACTGAGCCTTGTGGGCCTAAAAAAAATTGCCCGTTCGGCGTGATTACGTGAGGTTTCAGGAGGAGGAGCAGGAGGAGGAGGATGAATATTATACACAGATTGATGAAGCAAAAATGTCCCCGTTTTTGATGGTGATAGAGAACAATGCTTCCATCCGCGGGTGCAGCCTACGTATTGCTTAGGTATCGCTGCTGTCTGCTGGTGGAGAAGAGAAGTCTGGGGAAATCCAGGCTTTGTTCATCTTGATGAGTGTAAGCCTGTCGGCACTGTCGGTTGACAGGCGGGTACGCTTATCTGTGATGATTCCCACAGCCGCACTAAACACCCTCTCTGACAAGACGCTAGCCGCAGGACAAGCAAGCACCGCCAGGGCATACAGCGCGAGTTCAGGCCACGTATCCAGCTTCGATACCCAGTAGTTGTAGGGGGCAGAGGCGTCACGGAGGACGGTCATGCGATCGGCTACGTACTCCCTCACCATCCTTTTACAGTGCTCCCGCCGACTCAGCCTTGACTGGGGAGCGGTGACACAGTCTTGCTGGGGAGCCAGAAAGCTGTCAAAGGCCTTAGAGAGTGTTCCCCTGCCTGTTCTGTACATGCTGCCTGATCTCCGCGCCTCCCCTGCTCCCTGGCCCTCGGAACTGCGCCTTCAGCCACTAGCGCTGTCGGATGGGAATTTTACCATCAGCTTGTCCGCCAGGGTCCTGTGGTATAGCATCACTCTCGAACCCCTTTCCTCTTCGGGTATCAGAGTGGAAAGGTTCTCCTTATACCGTGGGTCGAGCAGTGTGTACACCCAGTAATCCGTAGTGGCCAGAATGCGTGTAACGCGAGGTTCACGAGAAAGGCATCCTAACATGAAGTCCGCCATGTGTGCCAGGGTACCTGTATGCAACACATGGCTGTCCTCACTAGGAAGATCACTTTCAGGATCCTCCTCCTCCTCCTCCTCCTCCTCCTCAGGCCATACACACTGAAAGGATGACAGGCAAGCAGCATGGGTACCCTCAGCAGTGGGCCAAGCTGTCTCTTCCCCCTCCTCCTCATCCTCCTCATGCTCCTCCTCCTCCTCAATGCGCTGAGATATAGACAGGAGGGTGCTCTGACTATCCAGCGACATACTGTCTTCCCCCGGCTCTGTTTCCGAGTGCAAAGCGTCTGCCTTTATGCTTTGCAGGGAACTTCTCAAGAGGCATAGCAGAGGAATGGTGACGCTAATGATTGCAGCATCCCCGCTCACCATCTGGGTAGACTCCTCAAAGTTTCCAAGGACCTGGCAGATGTCTGCCAACCAGGCCCACTCTTCCGTAAAGAATTGAGGAGGCTGACTCCCACTGCGCCGCCCATGTTGGAGTTGGTATTCCACTATAGCTCTACGCTGCTCATGGAGCCTGGCCAACATGTGGAGCGTAGAGTTCCACCGTGTGGGCACGTCGCACAGCAGTCGGTGCACTGGCAGATTAAACCGATGTTGCAGGGTGCGCAGGGTGGCAGCGTCCGTGTGGGACTTGCGGAAATGTGTGCAGAGCCGGCGCACCTTTCCGAGCAGGTCTGACAAGCGTGGGTAGCTTTTCAGAAAGCGCTGAACCACCAAATTAAAGACGTGGGCCAGGCATGGCACGTGCGTGAGGCTGCCGAGCTGCAGAGCCGCCACCAGGTTACGGCCGTTGTCACACACGACCATGCCTGGTTGGAGGCTCAGCGGCGCAAGCCAGCGGTCGGTCTGCTCTGTCAGACCCTGCAGCAGTTCGTGGGCCGTGTGCCTCTTATCTCCTAAGCTGAGTAGTTTCAGCACGGCCTGCTGACGCTTGCCCACCGCTGTGCTGCCACGCCGCGCGACACTGACTGCTGCCGACGTGCTGCTGCTGACACATCTTGATTGCGAGACAGAGGTTGCAGAGGAGGAGGAGGAGGGTGGTTTAGTGGAGGAAGCATACACCGCCACAGATACCACCACCGAGCTGGGGCCCGCAATTCTGGGGGTGGGTAGGACGTGAGCGGTCCCAGGCTCTGACTCTGTCCCAGCCTCCACTAAATTCACCCAATGTGCCGTCAGGGAGATATAGTGGCCCTGCCCGCCTCTGCTTGTCCACGTGTCCGTTGTTAAGTGGACCTTGGCAGTAACCGTGCTGGTGAGGGCGCGTACAATGTTGCGGGAGACGTGGTCGTGCAGGGCTGGGACGGCACATCGGGAAAAGTAGTGGCGACTGGGAACTGAGTAGCGCGGGGCTGCCACCGCCATCATACCTTTGAAAGCCTCCGTTTCCACAACCCTATACGGCAGCATCTCCAGGCTGATAAATATGGCTTTGTGCACGTTTAACGCTTGAGCGTGCGGGTGCGTGGCGGCGTACTTGCGCTTGCGCTCCAACACTTGCGCTAGCGACGGCTGGACGGTGCGCTGACAGACATTGGTGGATGGGGCCGAGGACAGCGGAGGTGAGGGTGTGGGTGCAGGCCAGGAGACGGTAGTGCCTGTGTCCTGAGAGGGGGGTTGGATCTCAGTGGCAGGTTGGGGCACAGGGGGAGAGGCAGCGGTGCAAACCGGAGGTGGTGAACGGCCTTCGTCCCACCTTGTGGGGTGCTTGGCCATCATATGTCTGCGCATGCTGGTGGTGGTGAGGCTGGTGGTGGTGGCTCCCCGGCTGATCTTGGCGCGACACAGGTTGCACACCACTGTTCGTCGGTCGTCTGCACTCTCAGTGAAAAACTGCCAGACCTTTGAGCACCTCGGCCTCTGCAGGGTGGCATGGCGCGAGGGGGCGCTTTGGGAAACAGTTGGTGGATTATTCGGTCTGGCCCTGCCTCTACCCCTGGACACCGCACTGCCTCTTGCAACCTGCCCTGCTGCTGCCCCTGCCTCCCCCTCTGAAGACCTGTCCTGAGTAGGCGTTGCAAACCAGGTGGGGTCAGTCACCTCATCGTCCTGCTGCTCTTCCTCAGAATCCTCTGTGCGCTCCTCCCTCGCACTTACTGCCCTCACTACTACCTGACTGCAAGACAACTGTGTCTCATCGTCATCGTCCTGCTCACCCACAGAAAGTTCTTGAGACAGTTTGCGGAAGTCCCCAGCCTCATCCCCCGGACCCCGGGAACTTTCCAAAGGTTGGGCATCGGTCACGACAAACTCCTCCAGTGGGAGAGGATTCGGAACCATTTCTGCCCATTCTAGGCAGGGGCCCGAGAACTGTTCCTGGGAGTCTGCCTGCTCCTCAGAATGTGTCAGTGTAATGAAGTGAGGAGGCTGGGAGGAAGGAGGAGCAGCAGCCAGAGGATTCAGAGTTGCAGCAGTGGACGGCGCAGAACTCTGGGTGGTCGATAGATTGCTGGATGCACTTTCTGCCATCCATGACAGGACCTGCTCACACTGCTCATTTTCTAATAAAGGTCTACCGCGTGGACCCATTAATTGTGAGATGAATGTGGGGACGCCAGAAACGTGCCTCTCTCCTAATCCCGCAGCAGTCGGCTGCGATACATCTGGATCAGGAGCTCGGCCTGTGCCCACACCCAGACTTGGGCCTCTGCGTCCTCGGCCGCGTCCACGTCCTCTAGGCCTACCCCTACCCCTCAGCATGGTGTATTACCAGTAGTGCAGAAACAGAACGCTGTAATTAAATGTGCCGCTTATTGGCCTGTGGTTGGAGGCTGACTTCGCTTACGGAACGCACAGCAGAGCCAGGAAAGAATTTTGCGCAAGCCTGCTGTAACACTTAGCTGGCTGCGTATGAATTAGGACAACTACCCCCAGCAGAGACCCAGTACACTGAGGACAGTCACAGGCAGCCCAAATAGATTTTTTTTCCCAAATGTTTTTGGAAAGGCCCACTGCCTATATACACTAAATATGTCTTCCGTCCCTGCCTCACCACTACTGGCCCTGGACAATGTAAAATTACTGCAGGACGCAATGCTCTGCACGGCCGATATACGAAAAAAAAAAAAATGTGCAACACTGCAAAAAGCAGCCTCCACACTACTGCACATGGTTAGATGTGGCCCTAAGAAGGACCGTTGGGGTTTTTGAAGCCTAAAAATACTCCTAATACTCTCCCTATAGCAACTCCAGCAAGACAGCACTTTCCCTGAACTATGTCAGAATGCATGTGTGGCGAGCCGCGGGAGGGGCCGATTTTTATACTCGGGTGACACCTGATCTCGCCAGCCACTCACTGCAGGGGGGTGGTATAAGGCTTGAACATCGCAGGGGGAAGTTGTAATGCCTTCCCTGTCTTTCTATTGGCCAGAAAAGCGCGCTAACGTCTCAGAGATGAAAGTGAAAGTAACTCGAACATCGCGTGGTACTCGTCTCGAGTAACGAGCATCTCGAACACGCTAATACTCGAACGAGTATCAAGCTCGGACGAGTACGTTCGCTCATCTCTAATAACAATCTTTACTTATATAGAGCCAACATATTCTTCCCACTTTACAAATCAGAGGGTACATGTACATGCAAAGTTAGACATTCCATACAACAGTAAACTAATAAACATGGGGGTGAGGGCACCACTCGCAAGAACATACAATCTATGAGGAAATAGGGGTGACATGAGGTAAAAACACTTGTTTTGTACAATACTCCAGCTATCTTTTACTAAACAGGGTAGCATACATAAGCTGCATGACCAAGTCAATTTCTGGTATCTGTGTATATACAGATTTGAAGTAGTTTATTGAAATACCTTTGACTGCACAAACTGTGGGGGTCACTGTTAGAGGGGTCAGGTTCTGAGGAATAATATACAACAGGGGTAAATGAAGTAGAGTTAGATTAAGAAATGTCACAGGCCTCTGTAAAGACGTGCTTTTAGGGAACACTTAAAACTATGGATATTGGTAATAAACCTGATTGTCTAGGGTAGCACATTCCAGAGAACTGGTGCAGCACAAGAAAAGTTTTGGAGACGGGAGTGAGAACTTTGCATTATGGAGGATTTCAATCTTAGATTATTTACAGGACCGAGAGTGCGAGCAAAATATCTGCAGAGTGCAGTCTAAGATCACTAGTGGAATGGAGAGCAGGTGTAGGGTGGAAGACAGAGATGAGGGAGGAGATATGAGGAGGTGCAGCACTGTGAAGAGCTTTATGGACAACAGTGATATGTTTAACCCTTTCCAATCCACTATCTGACGTCTTAAGACTTTCTGATTGATGTCTGTACATCTTCGATGTCGGAAGATGTCCGGCAGGGTATTCCTACTTTATATTACTGGCCGCTCTGTTGCCAGGGGCCTCTTCAGCATGTCCCATACCGCAGTACTGGCTCTAGCCAACAGATGGCGCCATTGCATAATGGCAGAAAGAGAAAACCCCCTAGGAAACCCTGAATCCAAAATTGGATTGCAAGGGGTTAAAATGTATTCTATATTGGATTGGCAACCAGTGCAATGATTGGCACACTGTAAAGGTAGTGGTGTAGCCAGTGAACACAAAGACGAGCTTGGCTGCTGAATTCCAGATAGATTGGAGACGGGAGTTTTTATTGAAGGAAAGGCCAATTAGTAGTGAGTTACAGTAAGCAAAACAAGAATGGACCCTGACAACACTAAGAGTTTTTGTCATTTCCACAATAAAATATGGTGGATTCTAGAAATGTTCTTGAGGTGCAGGTTATATGACTGTCTATTCATACCATTACATTGTCTTCTATAAATACACTCATTGTCTAAAAAATCAAGCACCTAGAAGGAGTTGTCGAAATGGAATGAAATTTTTAATGTGTGACTGTAACATTGATATAAGGAAGTGATTATAATATCGGAGCAAAAGATCATTTATTATGGAAAACTGAACCCTTGAAGGGAGGCTCTAGTACCCTGTTGTACCGCCTCTAGCTTGAACTTATAGGATGTGAGATGGCGGCATGGAATCATAAACATCCATATGATATATTGTTGCATACCAGTCCACATTTGTTATAACTGAGCCTCTAGATTGGGCAAACTCGCGGGCTGTCAAAGTTGGCATCCCAGATGGTCCCATACATGATCTATTAGCAATAAATCAGGAAATGGAGGTATGGCAATGCTGTGGAGGCATTCCTGTGACACCTCAGCGGTCTGCGGCTGAGCTGCTGGGAAATGCTCTCGGAAGCCACCATGAGAGGAACACATTTGGTTGTAGGATGTCCTGTACATATCGCTGAGCTGTCATTGTCCCATCCAGCTTCTTGAATTCCAAAATGTGCCTCCTCTAAAACTCTGTTAATTGAGTGAAATCTCTTTGATTACACGTAGAGGCATCTAGTGGTCAACAAGCTCTACACAAATGGACAAACAGGTCTACTACACACAAGTAACCTTTTTATAGGCCAAGAGTGGAGGCAATTTTAGGGCAGTAGGTGGCAAGACTGTTCATCTAATCACACAACCTGCATACCTGCTGAGATGTAATTGCATGCCAAATTTTGCATAGTTTTTTTAACAAGGAGTATAGTTAAAATCTATACTATAGTGACCTGGAGCTGAATACCGCTTTTTCATCTTGGTAATACATTATGTCCACTGAACATTTACTACTGCACTTTTCACTTTTTGTATAATTAGGGTATCTTTATCATGTAGGCACTTCGGGATGATCGGTATTTCTATATATCCATCTGTCATTTAAAGGAATGATTGTCACTAATTCTCTCTGCCTAGGATCTGCCTCTAATAAGCTGGTTAAAGAATATTAAGCAACACTAAATCCTTACAAGACTGATCTACTTAGGAGTGACAAACTCCTGTGCACTCTGTCACCCTACGGAGATAAAAGACAATCACCATGAATAAATAAGTCATCTCCTTCAACACCCTAATACAAGTGGTTATGATGAAGTCTACAATGTGAATATACAAGTCGGTGGGCACTTCAGTCAAACTACTGTAGTTGTAGTTTGCTACCTGGCATACTGGCATTACATTAGTGCATTACATATCTTTTCTAAAAGTGATGACCCAAACTTTCACAATTGAAACGTGTGTTTGACATTCAGTGCATAGGAAGAACTATTCAATTATTACTTTATAATAAATGCCCATGTCCACCACCACCTCTCTCAAATGCCAGTCTTCTTTCATGTGGTGAACCTTAAAAATCTGCTTTCATTTCTGAATAAATTTGATTACATGTAGCAAAATGTGTGGAGCGATATTATATACATATATCATGACCCCGCAACATTGGAGTAATAACAAAACTTGCGGTGAGTCAAGCTTCCTTTGGACGCACAGCACTATTTATTATCAATAAACATAAAATAAAAGCAATGAAACAATAATAGGGATTAATAATCAGCATTCATGAGTGTAAAATACCCTAAAGATATGAATAATACAACTGTGGACTTGGGATATAAATATAAATCCAGGAATAGTCCAGCATGTAAATCCAAGAACCTGCCATACACAAGGGAATGCTCAGGATGATGTCGGTAAAACACCAGGGATGTAGCAAAGATCTGTGAAGTCAAGAACTCCACAAAGTGTAAAATACAGAAATATACAATTAATGATGGTGCCAGCTGCCAATGGTTTATTGGGTCATCGTAATATAGTATATTTGGTTGCTTATGTTCAAGATATCTTAAAGGAGTTATCCATCTTGTAAAAAATACAAAATTAAAACCAGTATGCACCTTAATATGCCTTACAAATGCCTCCTGTGTACTTGTTTCTTTTTATTTCCTCTTTCCTGTGTTTTGAATGTTTGCAGTGGCTACATTGAGTGGAAGTAGTGAAACTACGTCTCCCAGGATTCCCCACTTCCAAGTCCCTCTTTCAAGACTCTCCAGTATATGTGACATTCCTAGTAGCCAGGGCAAGTATATTGTGTGCTGCTCCAGGAACAACTAGCAACTGAGTGCTGGAGAAAGAGACAAGAGGGGGAGGCAACAGATACAAGTAACAAGCCCCCAAGATACACAGCAACCCTGATTCTGCCTGACTATCCCCATCCTCTGTGTCTGCTGCTTCCTGGAAACAGTATGGGCCACTGGTAGTACATGATAGATGTTAACTGCACTATGCACAAACTGCCCCAACCTGCCATGTGTCTGCTGCCTCCCACAACAGTCTGCAAATACAGAGTGGACACTGACAGGTCTTCATAGACCCAAATTCAGAAGATGATGCTTGAGGGGCAGCTGTAGCTAAACGAAGCATCAGTTTGACAATTAGTTTGGGGAGCATGGCTGTGGACAGGGCTGAGGGCTGTAGTCACAGGAGCAGTGAGCACTTGGAATTTGTTTTTTGTGACCTACCGAGGGATAATTTCGTTCATCATTTGCATTCTCGAAAATGGCACAGTTTCCTAATGCCAAAATTAGGAATGTCTCACAAAAAAACAATGTGGACTTTTGAGGTTTCCTACTCCATCAAATCTCAAGTGCATTGTAAGTTGTTGGACAGAGATGGCCGCATCACTTCTCAGACTGCCTGATAGACTACTGATGCATGCTAATACACAGTGTGTAAGACACCACATGCTGCTCTGACTGGCCAGTTATGCTCACATGGGCAGCAATGGCCATTTTTTTCCAGGACAAGAAGATCACTTTAACTGTCGAACAGAAAGTTTCTCAGTATCCATATTTGAGTCAAATATTCATAAACATTTGATTCCATCTAAGCCCAGTGATTCTAGGTTTTGATCTTATGTACTGTAATCTATGATGCTCTAATCTACTACTTTCCATATTCAAATGTGAATTACATTTAGAAGCCATATCCTCTGCTAATTGCATTAAAAATAAGTTATTTGGGAAAAAAAGTCTATGGTTTCAGAAAAGAGCAACTAATCTGATAATTTCCTGCATTACTCACTCTTATATGGAGCTGTAATCTTTAGTGATTCCATGAACACTGTGCTGGGAGGCCAATTGGGAGCTTCAACTGCTGGATACTACTAATAGACTACAACTGCTTTCAGTACAGTGTAAGTGAAAGACGTTCATTCTATGTATGCTTCCCCATGGGAAATACGTAAACATAGGGTCATAACTCTTATTTTCAACCGTTTTGATATGTTTTCAAGAAATATTAGGATTAAGAAAATTTGACAGTCCTCTAAAAACATTCATCTACTGCTCTTCAACTCAACTGGCAGTAATTGCGCAGTACCATAATCTGCCTGATAGGGAGGCCACTCAAAGTGTAGTAGTACCATTTCAAAAGGTTGGTAACAGTATGTCAATATCCATGGTGTTGCACACCTCAAAGGTACCACAGCATTCCTAGGTCACCTGTGGTCACCTTGACCACAATTGTCTTCCATGGTTGTAGACCAAATGATTCTAGAGTAAAAGCATCAATGCTCTTGTATGTTCCTTTGTTTCCTGCGATAGCAACAGAGAAAAAAGTTTTATACCTAATAGTTGCCCCATGTCACCCTAAAGTAGGGGTGTCAGTCAGTGGCCAAAGCTTTCTAATTTATGTCATATGGCGTTTAGTCCAACCAGAATACATATCTCCTCTCATTCTACTCAATAAAGAGTGACTCTATTGTGATATCACTTGATGAATTTCCAAAAGATCTACAATCCTTGTACCAGAAGATATCCTAGCAGAAAAGAAAGTATTTCACCACATGATGGAGACTGTATACACTTGACTCTATATTAGGCTACTGGCAGTGCCAATATATTTTAATTCATTGTATTGCATTCTCAGCTACATATCAGCATCCTATAACTTCCATAAATTGAAAGGTCAATCACCTGGCCCTTTGGGGTATTAAATTAGAATATGCCTTTCATAGGTGGTTCAGGACTACTCACTTACCTAGATAGTTACCGACCTTAAATTACTCATACATCCATGTCAATCCACACTTTAATATATAGTAAATATAGAACATAATGTATAAAGAATGCAAAAACTCATCCATCAAATATCTTGCTTATATGGCTGATAGCCACACCACATAGCTTCAAAATGTGTACCTTTACCCCCTTATCTGTTGACAAATATATTTTTCTCCATATACTCACAGGTTCAATAGTAACATTAAGAACAGCTCAACCCTATAGTCATCCTTGGCACTCAAGCCTAGTACTTGTTGCCCTTTTCATATTCTTCACACAACAGGACCTGACATAATTCAGTCAAGTACATTAACCTTATCTATATTCATACTGGATCAAACTATGAATTAATACCTATAATTATTAACGGGGTTGCTCAGAACGTTTTTGATTCTTTTCTTTTGATGACCTGTCCTCAGGATAGGTCATCAGTAGATGATCGGCCAGGGTCTACCACTCAGATCGCTGTCAATCAGCTGATTACCGGCAATGCTGTCGCTATGGAAAGTGCAGGAAGCACATTGCTCTGACCATTGCACAGCAGCCCGAGATGCTATTGCAGATGCAGCTTCCATTTAATTCAGTTTTTCTAATGAGGACAGGTCATCAATAGAAAAAAGATCAAAAGTCCCAGAAAACCCCTTTAATATATCCAAGCATTGCCCACCACCCTTACAAACCCAATGGAAAATTCTCACCTTCCAACCTGCAGAGCTGTTGCTGTCGCCCTTATCTTTAAAGTAAGGTACAAATCGCACCATCCAGTCATAGATTTGAGAAAGGGTCAGACGTCTCTCTGGTGAGCTTTCTATGGCCTTGGTGATGAGGTCAGCATAAGACAAGTTACCCCAGGCATTCCTGCGTGAACTCTTGGCTTTTCGCATCTGCCCTGGGTCCAGACCAGGGGGAGGCAAGGGCAAATCCGAGGAGGATTCGGGAAGCGGTGGCCAGGTGCAAGATCGAGGGCGACCCTGAGGCTCCACATCTGATTCAGCTTCCAATTTCTCCATCACTGGCTGTCAAAAATACCCTTCTGTCTGCAACAAAATTAGTACTTAAATCCGCATTTGAAAATTGTCATCCAGCAAAAAGTCTTGAGGACAAAGGGACATTAATTATTAAGCCAAAAATATGTAAGTTTAGGGGGAACTATATCACTATGGGAAAGGGTTTCTTAGATCACCTGCAGACAAGCACTGAATAATTAAAAATGAAATCTGCATGTAGATTTGAAAATCAGCCTTAACCAGGCAAAAACCAAAAGAAATGCTCATATAAAAGAAAGGGCTATTCTCTTAAGAATGTTTCCAATCAATGGCAGAAATTGGAATTATTTGGAATGATAGATTTATGATTTATAGGAGAATGAGATCTCAGAATTGAAGTCATAAAAATGATCTAACAAAGAATAGTTGCACAAAAATTCAGTCAAGTGTTTTCAACAAGGGCTCAGACATCAGTAAGAACTTGAAAGTCAGAACAGATATTGTCTTCCAAATGCCCACCAAATTGTAATAATTGCAGAAAACTAATTTCAGTAGAATGGCAGTCTACAGGAGCAGGTAGCAAACCGCTAACAGGATTTCTCTGATACACAGCTATACAAATTAAGGTGAACTTGAGAAAAATGCATATTTTAGATGTCAGCAGGTTACAACATTCTGCTCTATTGTGCATTAATGTGATTTCTTCTATCATGAGCAGATCGTTCCCAAGTGTGGGGATTCGGGGTTAAATACAGCACAGCAATTTTGCCAAAAATGTAAATTCCAGATATGATCTATAACGAGATTTCTGTGCATTTAAAAGACAGGGAGGTGTGTTTGAAATCTGTCCAAAGAGGTGTCTTTTGCAGCAACAGATGTTCTATAGATGAAGAGAGAAAAAAAGGAAAATCCTATTAAAATTCAAAGCGATCAATTCTTCCAACCCCAAAATTTGATGGGTGGAGGCTGGCTAGAGGGGGAAAAGTCTCCCCTTTTTAATTTACAAGTCACCCTTTAATAAGAATATCATTGCTCCGCTCCCCTCCTCGCCACAATTCTTGATTCCGGGGTGGTTCCAGATGATACCTTTGTAATATTGAGTATTACTTGCACTAGTCAGCTAGTAATGCACAGCCCCCCTCTCAAAAGGCTGACTTGTGCCCCCCTACTACAATCCGGAGCCACACGTGGGGACATGCTGCGGTTTTGGAAAAAGGCGCTGAAAGACACATTGTCATTGTAGAGATAGCCAGTGAGGAATTAATGGAGTATATCTCCCCAATTCTTGAGATAAGAGTCCACAGAAAATGCAGGGGGGTTGCAGGGGATCCCTGACTGGTAGAAGAGGAATAGTAGCAGGATGGGTGTGAAAGGGGGGGTTCACACCTGCTTGCCAGTGCTGGTAGGAAAGACGTTCCTCTCTTCTCTGTCTTGCTCCCTTGCTCTCCGGGTCTTTCGCCTCCTGGGACAGAGCAGGATTACACCATGTGTTGGGATCGGCTTGCTCTGCACTCTTCACCTTAAGCATTTAGAGAGAAGGGAGCGAGACAGAGAGAAATAAATAAATAAGATGCAGCCGTTGCTCCTCCTCTCCTGTCTCCTCCTCCTCTTGCTGCTTCTACATGAGAGACTGCCTGGGATTTGTACAAGGCTGGGAGATGTGTCATCTGTAGGTGCTCGGAGAGATATTGATACATTTCACAAATAAACTTCCCATGCATTCCAGGTTCCACGGGAAGACAGAGCACTTGGCATGTGCACAGAGGGAGACGCGGCGTGATGTGTCTGGGAGGCGCCGCTTGTCCCCGGGAGAGTCACTGTGCTGCACATCATGGGAGTCATGGATCACCAGTATCACTCCTAGGAGTATACTGACAGTTAGGGCTCCATCACATGAGCGTATGTGCAGATGCTCACGCTTCAGCGCAATGTATTTGCACTATGAACAAGGTTGATTTGCATGCATTATAATTTACTTTTTGCGCACGCAGGGCATGTTCATTTGCGCACGCCAGACGAACACGCCCTGTTTTAAATGTCTATTTAGCTTAATGAATTCCCAGTGTGCTCTTTTTTAACAGAATTGCGTATTTGCGCATTTCTCGCAGAGCATATCCTATTCTTTTGCGTGCACGAGAAATGCCTGTGCAAAATCAAGAAATGAGAATGAACCCATTGAAATCAATAGGATCTATTCTCTGCGTAGTGCATGTGCAAATTTGGCATACGTAAATACGCTCATGTGACGGAGCTCTTATTAACACGGACATATTTCAATGTGTGAAGAAGGGCAGCCGCACACAGGCGTATTTGTGCGTGTTCCTGATTGGAATGGGTTCATTCTCACAGTTTTTTTTGCGCACGAAACAAAACGCAACATGCTCTATTTTTGTGCGCATTTGTGCAACAAAGGTCCCCACAGGAATGGTGCGGAAATGTGCATATATGTACTCGTGGGTATGCGCAAAACACTGCACATACCACTGAACCTCGATAGCTTAGTCTTTTAAATGAGGGCGGAGGTGATTTCTACACCCATGTGAACGTGTGGTGCCTGCACAAATATGCTCAGCCACGGAGCAAATGCGTTGTGCGGAGGCGAACATTTTTGCACTCGTGCAACCGCCTTAGCTGCCGCATATTCACGGGTTGAAGTATACTGATACCGGGCATGTTTCTGCCTATTGGCATTTTTTTCACAAGTGGAAATATGCAGCATTTTTGCGTGCATTCAAAAAAACGCACAAAATCCTATTGATTTTATGCTTAAGGGCTTGAACCCATGAGCGTGAATTTCAGCAGTGATAATCATGGCCGTATAACAGGACAACATGAAACCACTGATCTCAATAGGAGTTTAGTGGTTTCACTTTCACTGCGGGGATTTCTTGTAAGACCTGCCCCCCCCCCCCCCCCCGACATAGTGAATACATCGTGTGTGGAAGCCGATATATTCCCGCCTCTTTTCTCAAAGTCTGGCGTGGAGTTTGAACTGCCGTCGAGAAGAAGAAATCTTCCTCGCTCAAACGCAACTAAGCTCCAAACTGCCGACCGCAGTTGTGCATACGCAGTGTGTTTTCAGCCTAAATATGCAGCAAATGCGCAGGTTTCCTGCATATTTACACTCACCATTGGTTTCAGTGGGCAATTACAGTGAATATTACGCACCAAGATAGGACATACCGTATTTTATTTCACATGAACAAAGGTCGCGTAAAAAATACGCAGCTGTGAATGAACCCACTGAAATCAATTCGTTCTGATTACTGCATAATACACTGCATAGATAAGTTCATGTGAAGTCAGCCTTAGGTCTCTTTAACACGAGCGACACGATATCGCCGCTACAAAATCGTGGTGATATTGCAGCTTTTTTCTGGCGATTTTGTATCGCCAGCGATGCTTTCACTTGAGAATAATCTCACATCACTGCTGCCTGCGATAAAATCACACAACACAATTGCATGATGTTTTACTGTGAAAGTCTATAGGAGTTTCTAATGTTAAAATCACACTGCACAAAAATCACAAGTTTGTGCGATGCGATAAACAAGGAGCCTCCACAGGGAAAAATACGAAATAAATAAAAAAATTTAAAAATCGCACATCACAGATAGATAGAGCACGCTACGATTTTTTTAGCTCACAACATTGCATCAGTGAAAACATCGCAGATGGGAAGGTAACCATTGAAAATCATGGATTTCATAAATGTGTTTTGTAGCGCTGTCACATCGTCGGTAACCTTTATAGCCCGTGTGAAAGCAGCGATATCGAAGCTTTGTCCCCGAATTTTGCGGTGTCAGCAATGCATTTTTTTGTAAAAAATTATGCACCACATCATTGCTGTCCGCGATAAAATCGTGCGATAAACGCGTGCGAATTTATCACAAGAAGGTTGACCCCTACTGCAAAACTAAGCCCTTGCTGAATTCCATTAAAAAAAGGAATACTTACCTAGCAGGCTCAGGCCGGGTCCTCCCGCTGCGCTCCGGAGCTCTGCTGGACGTCCTGCAGTCCTCGTTCGCCCACAGAAAACCACTTCCTGGTTGCTGGATTTGTAAATCCCACCTTCAGGAAGCGATGGCTTTGATTGGTTCATCGAGCACTGATCAGCCAATCAATGCAATGCTGGATGAACCAATCAGAGCCATTGCTTCCGAATCCAGCAACCAGGAAGTGATCTTCTGTGGGCGAACAAGGACTGCAGGATGTCTGGCTGAGCTCCAGAGAGCAGCGGGAGGACCCAATCTGAGCCTGTTAGGTAAGCATTCCTTTTTTTGAGTGCAGCTAGGGCTTATTTCTGAATGTTAAAGTCACATCGCACGGAAACCGCAATATGGAGCACGCCGCGATTTTTTACTTCGCAAGATAGCATCAGAAAAAACATTGCTAATGTGAAGGAAAGCATGGGCTTTCTCATGATTTATCACATGATTTTGGTGCCCATGTGAAAGCGGCCTTAGGGCTTATTCACACGAGAGTCTTCGCAAGCACAAAATGCAGAAAATAGAACCCATTGAGTTCAATGTGTTCTCTCACATTTTTTGCACACCAAAAATATGCATAGGAGTCTATAGGGGTTCGCAAATGTGCACATGTGTACGCGTGAGTATGCGAAAGACACTGTGAAGACCCGCAAACACCGATACCTCATTTGGCTTAATAGCCATTTAAATTAACCCTTCCCCACCCACGTGAAGTAGTGATGCCTGTGCAAATATGCACAGTATTTGAGCAGATATGCGCATAAAAAAGACTTCTACAGTGCATAAACATTGCACTACCGCATACGTTTTTGTGCTAACGCGCATCTGAAGGAGCCTTTATGCCGGATTCACATGTGCATATGTGCATTTATGCATGCAATTGTGCCGCATATTTGCACATTGAGTGTTGCACTTTTGTACGCGCGTCTGCATTTTCATAGTGTATTTTTTTGCACAAAAAAAAACAAACAACCGTGGTCCTAGTCATTGAAATGGCCAATTAATATAATTAGTTCCATATGTTCTATTTCCCTGCACATATGCTGCATATTTTTTTGCGTAACGGAACTATATACGCAAAATACGCACTTATAAATGAACCCATTGAAATCAAATTTTGCGTACAAATACACTAGCGTGAAACCAGCCTTAGGGCTTAACCCCTTAGTGACCACCCCATTGCCTTTTTACGTCCTGCCTGAGGGTGACTACCCACTACAGTTTTTTTTTACTGCAAAACTCGCAGCAGTTTTTTTTCTGCAGGGGTCTATGGGACTTGTAATGTTAAAATCGCGACCGCGCAAAATCGCAATTTACCGTGAAATCGCGATTTTGCGCGATCGCGATTTTAACATTACAAGTCCCATTGACACCTGCAGAAGGAAAAATGCTGCGAATTTCGCAGTGAAAAAAAACTGTAGTGGGTAGTCACCCTGAGTGGGTTTTAATCCCTAGGGACGTAAAAACATGCTTCCTCTCGGGATTAAAGCCACATGGTCCATGCTGTTGATTCCCGGGGGTAGCCGACAACCTGGAGCTGTCATGGAGGGGCCGCTTGAAGCCCTCCCCTGGTCATGTGATCGGCGCTATCTAATGGATATTGCCAATCACATTAAAGTGTAAAAGAGTTTTATGGATCAGATCCATGAGGGTAGCTGAGCATATTCACCCCATCCTCCGCGATGTCCCGTGTCCCGATGTCTGGTCCTCCAGGACTGTAGCTGATCTTCTGCGCATGTGCACCAGGCATCTTTATGTCAACCGCATGCACAGAAGACTGGGAGCCCTGGGAAGCACCTTTAGTAGCCGTTTGTCACATGGGACTGTGGTGACCAGTCTCTGGGCCTGTGATCGCCGTTATCCATTATCACAAAAAAGTGAAAAAAAAGTGAAATAAAGTTAAAGTTTCAGCTGCCCTCATGGATCGGACCCATGAGGGGAGCTGAAAATACTTGCCCCCGTCCTCCATGATGTGGATGCGCATAAGGCCAGATTATGCATGCGGAGAAGGCCAGAGAGCCCGGCAAATTTAAAATCTCCCTGTACCCAGCTGTCAGAGATAGCCAAGTGCAGGGAGATGTATGCAGTTCCCTGTCACATGATCACCGTGATCACTGATAGGAGATGAAACTTCTTACCAGAGGTCTCCGCATTTTAATCCTTATGCAATGCTCCTTTATGGACCTTCCCTGGCTTCTGCGCATGCGCCCGCCAGCAAAATGCCAGACACATCCGCAGGAGTCGGGGAGTCCACATGATAAAAAGGTAGCAATCTACCTTAGGCCGGTCTCACATGACCAGATAGAAATTGCGGATTCCGCATGCGTTTGGTCTGCAGTAATACGCGGAACAATCAAACACATTGAATTACACAATTTTGCTCACATAAGCGCATCGGAATTACGTAATCCACTAGCAGAAAACAGAACGCAACATGTTCTATTATACCGTTGATATCTGCAACATAGAGCCCATTGTGTTCTATATACCCACAGCCCATTGACAACTGCATTCTGTACGGGCTGCGGGTACCCGTATCATCGCTATTGACAGCACAGGAAATGCAAACAAAAAATGGTGTACTGCACATGACCGTCTGTGTGGTTACGCAGTTATATGCAATACATTACGCGGCAGTATGCAGGGCCACGGCTGGCTAATACCTGGGATCCGCTGCGGGCCTCTGCAAGCAGATTCCACATACAGCCGTGTGAGCCCAGCATTATTCAGATCGCTATCTGTAATATGTCATATATAATAAGTTCAATGGACAGGGAGAGGGGGATGATGCAGTGGATATGGTATAAATATGTGGGACGCCAAAGGTTGTAATGTCATGGAGAAAATGAACACTGCAACTTGTGTATGGCCGGAGGCCTAGTCCTTGTCACAATGTAGTCGAATTGTAACACAAGAGGGAATGTTTGTGGAAGTGGGTACATATATATATATATATATATATATATAACGTTGTGACGCCACCATTTCCACACCGTTATTCTATACGGCGGAGTAATAAGCACAGAGACTTGTGTGTCGCACCTCGGGTCCACAGGAACGGTTGAGACCCTGTAAACTTTACAAAACGTGAATAAACAGTTAGTTACAGGTATCATTCATGGCAGCATTTACAGGCAAAAGCTCAGAGGTTGGGAGGCAAGATACACAGTTACAATACGGCCCTATAGCCTATTTTATCCATATGTCACCGGTCCTGGACATTAAAGGGGTTGTCCCGCGCCGAAACGGGTTTTTTTTTTCAATAGCCCCCCCCGTTCGGCGCGAGACAAACCCGATGCAGGGGTTTAAAAAACAAACCGGATAGTACTTACCCGAATCCCCGCGCTCCGGTGACTTCTTACTTACCTTGCGAAGATGGCCGCCGGGATCTTCACCCACGGTGGACCGCAGGTCTTCTCCCATGGTGCACCGTGGGCTCTGTGCGTTCCATTGCCGATTCCAGCCTCCTGATTGGCTGGAATCGGCACACGTGACGGGGCGGAGCTACGAGGAGCAGCTCTCCGGCGCGAGCGGCCCCATTCAGAAGGGAGAAGACCAGACTGCGCAAGCGCGTCTAATCGGGCGATTAGACGCTGAAATTAGACGGCTCCATGGAGACGAGGACGCTAGCAACGGAACAGGTAAGTGAATAACTTCTGTATGGCTCATAATTAATGCACAATGTGCATTACAAAGTGCATTAATATGACCATACAGAAGTGCTGAACCCCACTTGCTTTCACGGGACAACCCCTTTAAGTATACTCCGGAGGAGTTAAAAGACAGGAATCACTCCACATACTCTCTGGCATGAAAATTACTAAGAAAAAGGCTTAGCCTAAATGCACCCCGCACATTCTCCGCGTGGGTGTCACAATCGCGTACCTCTGTGTGGTGATCCTAATGGCAGACGGCCACACAGTAAAAATTAATGCTTGTGGTGTGAATGCGTACCTGTTATAGTGGGTCGCTTCATACAGAATTACTTGGGGGATGCTCTCACTCTGGGGGATTTTTAGTGACTCACTCGTTCTCTCATGCGTTTCACATATGGTAAGGCTGTTAATATGTCTCCTCCATATTAGACACAAGGAAACCATAAATGTGCCCTTATGGTTTCTCCAGCTGATCGGGGAAGAGGGAAGATCCTCTGCTCCTCTATAGGGAGCTTCTCCATTTTAAATGCAGAGAAGCTGAAGGTGCTTCCCTGCATCACTGTGGGTCCTCCAACAGCATGTTGAGATGGATGATCATCAACAATCACTCCCGCTCTCAGACACTCACTTTTATCACCTCACTTGTACCACATAATACAGTAGGAAAGATACATTCAGCGGCAGAGCTGACAGGCAATGATTTTAAGGGAGTTAACCCTTCAGACGCCGCAGCTGTACAACACACATACAGAAAATTGACAGGACAGTTTTGCACAGTGCATCCACATGAGATAAAACATGTATGGCAATTATGGAGGGGACCAGGATGTTTTTCTGGGACACTACACAAGAAGCCCCTGGAAACGCTTGCCTTCCTGCAGTTCCAGGAGCACCTTGTTGAGTGCCTTCTGCGTGAGACCGCTACACCTCAGCAAGTTTACGAAGCCTCACAGAGTGCCACTTTTTACACCCTATCCCTGTCACAGAGGTCAAGAAATACCCCCCAAAAAAGCATGAAAGGAGGAGGGATACCCGGTTTTATTGTCCCATGTGCCTATCCCAACTAGACTTCCATAATTACCCCTTTTTTCAGACATACCACACAGTTTACATTAGTACTTTTATCTAAGATTTAAGGATTGCCAAAAAGGGCGGGGGGGAATTTTTAGGGAGTCCATTTTTTTTCGGCACAAGTGTGCAATGGGGCCTGGAATTTATTCAGTTGCGCCCTGAAATCCACCGGGTGTGCCCTCCATTATAGGCCTAGCCTTGTGTCCCGTATGTATTTTAGGGCCACAATAGGGTATTTTTCAGAAGACAGGACAAACGGGTATCCATTTTGGGGTGCAAGTCTTCATTCGTATGTGTGCTGTACAAAAAAAACAGTTTTTAAAATGACACAATTGCCAAAAAAATGTAAATCGTAATTTTTTAATTCTTCTGTGCTTAGATTCATTCAAAAACTGTAGGGCCAAAATACGCAGCACAACCCAAGATAAATTCATTAAGGGGTCTAGTTCTCAAAATGGTGTCTCTTTTTTTTATAAGATTTTTGGGGGGGTTCGCCATGGTTTTGGCCACTCAAGAGTTCTACAAGTGTGCTACAAAATGTCTGTTCTGAAAGCCACCGGCTGCTCCTTTCATTTTGGGCCCTGTTGTGCATATGGACATAAGATTAGTGCCACAATGAGTATGTTTCTGAATACAGGACAAACAGAGGTATCCATTTTGGGGTGTAAATTCTCATTTTCCAGGTCGTCATCCCGACAGCCCCATTACAATGGAGGTTGCCCTCTGACCTCGGTAGGGACAGGAAGAGTCCTTAAAAGCACCTCCCTTTCCACCATGCTTCAGTGTCTTCCTGTCCCTACGGTGGCCAGATGAAGCAAGCTCCAGGGAGAACAGCAGAGTACTCATTGGCACGCTGTGCGAAGATCTCCTGGAGGGTAGGGGTCGGGACCGCACACCCTAGCAGTCCCTGCATCCCCGACCTGCGCCGCCTGGGAGCCGTAAGCTGCCGCAGCAGCGCTGGTCTTCCTGTGCGGGTCTGCATCTTCAGGCCCTGGGCTTCCGGGTTCCTCGGGGCGCATACGGTGATGTCACGCGTTCGACGTAGGGGGCGTGGCTGCCGACACAAATTTGAAAAGTACTCAACAGAAGTTATCCTGCTGACTGCCAAAAGTGCCAAAAGCATGTCTACACGCAACAGCTCAGCACGAGAGGGAGAAACAGAGACCCTATAAACCGTGAGTAGACTATATGCCAAAAAATGGAACATGCAAATTTGTCATTTATGCCGAATTGGATGTTCCCTTTTTTTCCACCCTCTCCCCCATTTTTTTGTATGGGTTAGATGGATAAAGAAGGTCCGAAGGCTAAAGCGGACCCCAGAAAAAAATCCAAAAAATGTGTCCTCTGTAGTAAGAGGCTTGAGGAAAACTACAAATAACCCCTATGTGAGGAGTACACGGGGAAGATACTAGCGGAGGAAAGAGCAGCATTTAAAACCGACATCTGCTGTATGATTAAGGAGGAATTGCAGGCCTCTATGGCATCCCTCTCTCATCCTCAACCTGGTCCTTCACGGGCCCCTAAAAGGCCAAGACAAGCGGAGTCGGCGAGCTCAATTTCTGGTGAATATCTGGAACTCCTGTCTGAGGGAGAACTAGAAGATCCGCCATCTTTGGTTGAGGATGAGAAAAAATATTATTTTTCCTCGGACGACATTGGGCACCTCATCAAAGCGGTGAGGGAAACCATGCAAATTGAAGAGGATCACCCGCCTAGGACAGTCCAGGATGAGATATTTGGGGGCCTCCGGTCAAGACGGAAGACCATGTTTCCAGTTAATCAGACCCTGCAACAAGTTATTGCAGACGAGTGGCAGGAACCTGAGAAGAGGCTATCGGTCTCGCCTTTGCTCCCAAAGACATCCGCCTGTATAGAGAGGCCACAAAGGTTGATATACAGATTGCAATGGTGGCCAAAAAAACCCTTTTACCTTTTGAGGTCGCATCGCAACTCTTGGACCCAATGGATAAGAAAATCGACGGTCTGATGAGGAAGGCCTGGGAAGCGACGTCCTTTACACATCGAAGCTAATGTGGCAGCAACATCCGTAGCCAAGTCCATGGTCTTATGGCTGAACAGGCTGGAAACATCTATCAAAGACCGGGCTCCTAGGGAAGAGTTAGCCAGCTGTCTCCCCCTTCTAAAAATGGCCACCGCCTTTTTAGCTGACGCATCGGCAGAGACCGTTAGATACGGCGCAAAAACCGGAGTCCTCAGTAACACCGCAAGAAGGGCGTTATGGCTAAAAACACGGGCAGCAGATGTATCATCCAAGAACAAACTCTGCGCCTTTCCGTTCCAAGGGGAATACATGTTCGGGCCCGTCTTGGACAAAATACCCTTCCAGACAGAAAGCCCTACAGGAAACCATCTTTTCCAAGGAGGACCCGGCAGCCACCTCCTGAAATCAAAGAAAAAGGGAAGACGGGAAGATGGTCGTACCCCAAGGCAGGTCGGGGTAAGGAAGCTCAACCCACTTCTGATCCAACAGGGGGTAGACTAGCACGTTACCTGAGCCAGTGGCAGGGGATAACATCTAACCCCTGGGTACTTCAGATAATTGAAGCCGGGTACCAAATTGAATTTCACTCTCTACCTCCTAGGAGATTCCTCCTAACTTCCCCCGGGTCCCCGCAAGAACAGGGAAACCTGCTAAAGGGCATCCAAGAGCTTAAGGACCTAGGGGTCATTATGCAGGTTCCCGATCACGAGAGGGGTGAGGGATTTTATTACCCCCTTTTTTTGATTAAAAAAAAACAAACGGCTCTATCAGAACCACCTTCAATCTCAAAGCCTTAAATAAATTCATTTACTACAAGAAATTTAAGATGAAAACTGTGAGGTCTATCATATCACTAATAGTTCCCGATAGCGTCATGTGCACTATAGATCTCAAAGACGCATACTATCATGTCCCAATAGCCGCAGTTCACCACAAATACCTGAGGTTCGCCCTGCGGGACGGTGACGCAATCTATCACTATCAGTTTACGGCTCTACCCTTCGGGATCTCGACTGCCCCTCGAGTCTTCACAAAGATAGTGATAGAGATGGTAGCTTATTTCAGGCGAACCCAGATTCTTATTTTTCCATATTTGGATGACTTTTTGTTGGTGTCAAGAACAACAGAAGCCATACGCGCAGACCTGTCCATAGTCTTATCTACCCTGATTGATTTAGGGTGGATAATAAACAAACAAAAATCCGATTTTACCCCAGGTACACAGAAGGTATACTTGGGCATACTACTAGACTCCCACATCCAGGAATCTCGGCTTCCACTATCCAGAAGGGAAGACATTATTCAAGTCGTAACCTCCCTGTGCCGGGCTACTACGGTGTCCATCAGAGAATCAATGAAAGTGCTGGGCCTTCTGACAGCCTGCATACAATTAATTCCATGGGCACAAGCCCATACCCGACAACTACAAAGGTTCGTCCTTGCCAGGTGAGACAAATGGTAGACCTCCCTAGACAAAAAGCTGAGCCTGTCTGTCCAAGTTAAAGAATCCCTACGCTGGTGGACCCTGCAGAGGAACCTGAGTAAGGGTACCTCCTGGTCACGGGAACCCGCCATATCTGTCACCACAGATGCTAGCAAAACAGGATGGGGAGCGCAAGTAGCCGACTTAAAGGGGTTGTCCCGAGAAAGCAAGTGGGGGTAAGCACTTCTGTATGGCCATATTAACGCACTTTGTAATATACATCGTGCAATAAATATGAGCCATACAGAAGTTATTCACTTACCTGCTCCGTTGCTGGCGTCCCCGTCTCCATGGTGCCATCTAATTTCAGCGTCTAATCTCCCGATTAGACGCGCTTGCGCAGAAGGGTCTTCTCCCTTCTCTTGGGTCTCGGCACGAGCGGCGTTCTGGCTCTGCCCCCTTCTACGCGTCATCGCGTAGCTCCGCCCCGTCACGTGTGCCGATTCCAGCCAATCAGGAGGCTGGAATCGGCAATGGACCGCACAGAGCCCACGGTGCACCATAGGAGAAGACCCGCGGTGCATCGTGGGTGAAGATCCCGGCAGCCATCTTGGTAAGGTAAGTAAGAAGTCGCCGCAGAGCGGGGATTCGGGTAAGTACTAAACTTTTTTTTTCCTTTTAACCCATCCTTTGTGTTTGTCTCGCGCCTATTGAAAAAAAAAAAAAGCCGTTTCGGCGCGGGACAACCCCTTTAACCCTACAGGGAACTTGGGATTCCCAAGTAGCAACACGCTCGTCCAATTATAGAGAACTAAGAGCAATATGGGAGACCCTTCGTGTGGCAGAACCCCACTTAAGAGGAAGGCATGTAAAAATCTTAACTGATAATATGACAGCCCTGTCATTTGTTCGTCACCAGGGTAGAACACGACACCAACCCCTCCAACAACTGACGGCAAAGATACTTCACTGGGTGGAATCCACCATGCTGTCCCTTTCAGCTATTCATCTAAACGGGTCCACAAACGTCATTGCCGACTTCCTGAGCAAACAGAGTGTCCTTCCGGGAGAATGGGGTCTGAACCAGCGAGTCTTCGACCAACTAACATGCCAGTGGGGAGAACCACAGATAGATCTGTTTGCCACGAGGGGAAATACAAAATGCCGGGACTTCTATTCGCTAAACCCAAGACACAACCCGTGCGGAGTAGATGCCCTATCTCAAAGCTAGGACTCGACTACAGGCCGTGGAAGATCTCCTTCTCCAGGGCCCTCTAACATACTCGGGGGTCGAAAGATTGAAACTAGCGGCCTGGATGCTGAAGGCATGATACTTCGAGGGAAGGGACTTTCCCACAAAGTAATTACTACCTTGACCAAAAGTCGTAAGCCCGTAACTACAGCCATCTACGACAGGATATGGAGAAAGTTCTCAGAATTCTGTAAACTAGATCCGAGCAGAATTCCAGAGATCAATATACCCACAATCCTGGAATTCCTGCTGGCGGGCCTAGAGAAAGGCCTTAGCCCAAGAACTCTTAGGGTTCAGGCAGCGGAATTAGGATCATACCTAGATTACCCCTTGGCAGACCACCACTGGGTTCGTAGGTTTCTTAAAGGGGCAGACAGGCTTTGGCCCTTTATTAGGGAAAGCTTCCCTACTTGGGACCTAAATCTAGTCCTAAATAGTTTCTGCCAACCACCTTTTGAACCCCTCTCCCAACTCCCCCTAAGACTACTTACGCTGAAAGTTGCTCTTTTAGTCGCCATAACTTCTGCCCGGAGAGTAGGAGAACTATAAGCCTTATGCTTTGTCGAACCACATATGCTAGTACAGGACGACAGAATTACGTTTAATTTAGACCCAGACGTTTACCGAAGGTGGTGTCCAAATTTCATAGACAGCAGACAATTACTCTGCCCTCTTTTGCCAAAACCCCCGTAATGACAGAGAACGAGAGTTTCACAGCTTAGATGTCAGAAGGGACGTTCTAACGTATTTAGAGGATACCCACTCTAACAACCTCTTTGTCCAGTTTCAGGGGCTGGGCAAAGGAAAGACGGCATCTAAAAGCACTATTGCGAGGTGGATCAAGACTGCCATCCAGGAGGAGTACAAAGCTAGGGGTCTCGATCCCCCGGGGAGAATCAGAGCCCACTCCACATGCTCCCTCTCCTTCTCATGTGCAGAGAAGGGCCAGGCATCTGCCGAGCAAATCTGCAAAGCAGTCACCTGGTCTAGTCTACACACCTTTATCAAACACTACAGGGTTAACGTCCAGTCGGACAAAGACCTGGGATATGGACAATAAAGTCCTCCAGGCAGTAGTCCATCCCTAAAAGTCGCCTATAATTTGGTATTACTCCATTGTAATGGGGCCGTCGGGATGATGACCTGGAAAGATACGGATTACTTACTGGTATTTTTTCTCCTCTAAATAGCATTAACTCCCGAAAAAAGCTGTGGGGTCAAAATACTCCTGACCCCCCTCAGTGAATATATTAAGGGGTGTAGCTTTTAAAATTGGGTCATTTGTGGGGGTATCTATCATTCTGATACCTATGAGCCTTTGCAATCTTGGCTTGGTGTAGGAAAACAAAGTGTTCCACAAAATGTTGATCAATGTTAAATTTGTACGTCTCCTAAATGGTTAAAAAAAACTACCGTATATACCGGCGTATAAGGCGACGGGGCGTATAAGACGACCCCCCAACTGTCACCTTATACGCCGGTATACAGTGGAGAAAAAAAAATAAATTCATTACTCACCTCCCACGGCGTTCTGTCGCGCTCCGGCAGGATGTCGCTCGCTCCGGCAGGCTGTCGCTCGCTCCTCGGCCCCGGCGCAGCATAGCTTTCTGAATGCGGGGCTTGAAATCCCCGCTTCCAGAAAGCTAATACACACGCCGGCAGCCATGACATCATTGAATGGCTGTGATTGGCTAAAGCACACGTGGCTTCAGCCAATCACACTATTCAATGACATCATTGAATGGGTGTGATTGCTAACACGTGCGCCTTCAGCCAATCACAGCCATTCAATGATGTCATTGAATAGTGTGATTGGCTGAAGCCACGTGTGCTTTAGCCAATCACAGCCATTCAATGCTGTCATGGCTGCCGGCGTGTGTATTAGCTTTCTGGAAGCGGGGATTTCAAGCCCCGCATTCAGAAAGCTATGCTGCGCCGGGGACGAGGAGCGAGCGACAGCCTGCCGGAGCGAGCGACATCCTGCCGGAGCGCGACAGAACGCCGTGGGAGGTGAGTAATAAATTTTTTTTTTTTACACTTTTTTTTTTTTTGTATTACCAGCGCATAAGACGACCCCCGACTGCAGAGCAGATTTTTCGGGGTTCAAAAGTCGTCTTATACGCCGGTATATACGGTAAAGTTTTTCTAATATGCATTCAGAATAAAGTAAACCGATGAAAATGTTTATCTTATCAGAAATTTGTACAGTATGTTTGCACATATTTGAGATATTGCAATTGAAAATGTGAAAAATGACAATTTTATTTTAATTTTCCCAATTTTGGTGTTTTTAATGTTCTTTCTCACGAGTGTGTTTCTCGTGCTCAATTTCTAAGTTTGAAAAGATAGGAGCTATCCTATCTTTCTCACGCATATTTTTTATACGTGTGAGAAAAGATGGGTCCTGCTCTTTATTTCTACATGTCACGCAGCAAAGGCCACCTTTGGTAATATTTGGATATTCAAGATTGCCTGCGTGAAATGCACGAATTTGCAAGTCAAATGGCGTAATTAAACACCCACCTGTACCCACCTGGCTAGACACTATAAAATTGGCAGCTAATTGCCTCACTGCCACGGCAGACATTTATTCCATATTCTGAAGAGGTCCACATTTATAACTTTCGGAGCAGAGATGAAGCTCTTTATTTCTATGGTAGAAGCTCTTCGGCATTGTGGGACACTTCCTGAAGTGACCACAAGGAGCTGCAGGTGAAGGAGTCTCACTGGCAGGAGGTGGCTCAGGGGGTGTTTACAGAGAGGGAGGATATTGCCACAACCCTGCAGCAAGCAGTTATGTGAGGATTGTTTGTTATATTTCTGTTGCCATGAAATGTCTCTGAATCATCTGTAGCAAGTTCTGCCCCCCAGCAAGCACATGTGGCAGGCAAACATTGTGCTATATGCCTATTCTGGCCTTGCATGTGGACACTTTGGCGCTGGACTCTGTGGTAACTAACTTGGAGTGTTTCTATGCATTTTTCACAGTAACGAGCACCTGTATCCAGTTTATATGTACTTTGCACCTAAATGCTGTTTATTTTGGTACATTGTAATCCAAAGAAGCAGGTATTTCATAGCATTGCTTTCATGGTTCATCTTGCCTGCAGTCCTTTTTAATTTTCTATTTTTTTATGTTAACCACCACAAAACAGTATTAGACGTGAAGACAAGCTGGCTGTCAGCCAGGAACCAATATCGGCGGGAGTATGGCTCCCAAGGGCGAAGTGGCTCCAAAAAGCCATACACACATACACGAATACTCAGCTTTCTACAAAGGGAGGTTGACATGCCCCTATAAGTATATTTTCCAAGTTTTGTGGGTGGTTTGGTGGAAAGTTATTCCTTAGTACACTGTCCTGCCAGTGCAAAACAGTATGTAGCAAAATGTGTTTTCCTTGCAAATGCGCCATTTTCTCAAAAGATGGCTGTAAACATTAACTTCAATGGCCCTCTGATTTGCAGTGCCTTTTGTGGCTAAAACTGGATGAACATTAGGTGCAGCTACTGTCACTAGTCTGGCACATTCTGGACCATTATGTGTCCTATAAATTACCACTGAAAAAATGCGGTAAATGTCCTGGCACATTTAACATTGTAGAAAGACTATCCACTTAATATTCACCATGTTTGCAGACCATTGTTTTAATTCTGTCTTGCCCTTGCAAATATGAGGTCATCTGATAAGTTACAAGAAAAGGAAGAGGATGAAGGGGAGTCGTCACTGGCTGGTGGGCCATCTCTACAGAAAGCCGTCCAACAGGCACCACAGTTCCCTGTCGATCTGGGGCAGCCGTCCACTTCGGGGTGCACCAATCAACAGGCAGCACTCACAGAGCACATTCATTTGCCCAATCAGTTTACTGGTTGGCTGGTAGATCTGAATGTTCTTAGCTCCCTGCAAACAGGAGGTTCAAGGATTGGAAAAATCTGTAATGTCGTAGTTTTGCCCAAGACTTCAGGTTGCTTCCAAGGCAGAAGGTGCAGCCTATGAAGATCGCTATCACATGTTTGTTTGAGGCAGCCTTGCCTCCATACAAAACTGACTTGTGTTTTTTTATTACTTGACCACTGGAGGCTCACTAGAACCAGGTGGCACTCGGCTCCAGATGCCTACCAGCCTGTACCTTCAGAAGCACACAAACCTCCACTTTCGGGAGCGCACTAGCCTGTGCCTTTAGGAGTGCACCAACATGCGCCTTCAGCCCTGCACCAGTGTTCATCTTTAGCCCGGCATCATTATGCCCTTTTATCCCCGCACCAACATGCATCTTGAGGGCTGTACCAACACCTCACAATGTATAGGCCCTATCAAACTGGGTATGGGTCGCAGGTTTCCCCACAACACACCCATGGCCAATTTCAGAGCAATAAGGCATATTATGGCCACCCAGCCTCCAAGTCGGCCATCTGCCTGGCCCCAGCAGGATTAGCCGAGGCCAACGCCCTGAGACCTTTGATCCTCCCTCCCCAGAAAAATGTTATTTTTATGACCAGTGTTTTTTGTCAGTTAATTTGTTTTTATATTAGCAGAGTTTTCTAAGTTTTTTATTATCTCTACATGACATGAATGTACAATAAATTGTGAATCCTCAAGTTGTGTTGCAATACTTTGTTCATCTTACAGGGTAATCAGGTGGATGTGTACATAGTAGGCCTTGTTTGAAAAAAAAAAAAATCTAAAAGCCTTAAGTAAACCTAAAAATTCTGTGAAACACCGAGGGAGGTATTGGGCCAACCTTTGTAAAACAAAAACATGGTTAATGGCGGCTATTGCATTGCTTGCAGACACCGTAAAGCCATGTTTTTACCCTGAATGCCTTAAAATAATAGTGTGCATTCAATCATATCTGAACAAACTTTCTATGAAAGCTTCCAACACAGTGTGGCTAAAACTAAATCTTCTGCAAAGGGGGAGGAATTTTTGCAACACTCTGTTCACTCTTTTACGTTTTTTTATTAATAAAACTAAAATCATGAAGTGACCAGAGAAATTTGGGAATTATCTCAGAAAAACATATTACCATAGGAAATATAGATCTAATGTCCAATACATCTTTTTTGACTTTCCATAATAACTACAGTGTATTTACTTTTCCCATATCATTTCCTCCTACATGTAATGTTAAGATATCCGGAGAAGGCCATATTTAATTCTTGTTATTAAGTTCCTCTATTAATTTTAACCAACTTAGCCCACAGCAACCCTCCCAATAAATACAAAATTTGGACTCCTCTAAAGTAAGGTTGATTGAGCCCAGAAAAAGAGAGTGTCCAACAATCCAAACTATTCTTCTCATTCCACTTAAAAAGAGAAAGAATTCAGTTGACAACCATTTTGGTCTAACATATCATTTAAAACAAGCCGATGCCCATCTACCCAGTTTTTGTAGCTGGATATCCTTAAAGCCCAATGATAAGGCCTCAGTTGCTGCCAACTATACGGAAAGAATGGGACATTATTCTAACATTCTGTAAACCTTGGATTTGCACACAATCTATCCCCTTCGCTAAAAAGGAACCCAAATTTTTATTCCTTAAGGCAATGTAAGAAAGATATAAGTCTAACTATCCAAAATTTAAAACCTTTCAGACTATTAATTTTTATTGAAGAACCCCGACCAATCCTATCTGTTTTAGACCGATGCAACCAGATAATCACAAAACCGTTCTCTATAGTGATGCCTGACCCCATTTAAGGGGGTTCTACGCACTTAGACTGAGCCACTAATTCACTGATCTTTAAAGCACCAAAAAACACCATAGCGAAAGCACACCTGAATTGTGGCATCTTTCATGTTTTGCAAACTTTTGGTAATACTACCAATAATTTTTGTTGAAACATGATTGATATAACTAACCTATTATCCAGCTTACATGCTTTATTCTTATCACCTTTCATCAATTGTTTGATTTGAAAGATTGAATTAATGGATTTAATATTATAGCATCTCTGAAACAATGAAATTCTTGTTAATATTCGCAACACATAATTATAAGATTTCCCTTCTTGTAGTAAGCCACACAAGAAGGATAAAGACAGGTCAATATCTTTTGAAAAACAGTCAACCCCTAAACTAGTGCAAGAAAACTGACCAATACTCCCATGCTGCTTTATAGCCTTGCAGGGCTTTAGGTGCCATAGACTGAGCAAATAATTTTGAAATCAAGCCTAAATTACCTCCCTCAGATCCTCGGGGTACTGCAATCCCCTTAAATGTGCTTCCGGAGCTGCTTGACAAAAATTCTGCATCTGGAAATGTGACAATCCAATAGCAATTGAATTATCATAACCTAACCATGTATACTATATGGACAAAAGTATTTGGACACTGCAAAAAATCAGCAAATATGCAAATACTGAGTTTACCGAACGGTATGCTGGGACGGGCATGGGTAAAATAAAAAACTGCTCGTTTTGTAAAAAACTAATCATTCATCCGATCGAGCAGTTGTGGAACAAACTGGAGCGACGGATACGACACTGCCCCCCACGCCCATCTTCACAATTTCTTCTCACAGCCTTGCATGAGGAATGGTGAGCCAGACTTACAGAGAACTTGTGGAAAGTATGCCTCGACGTGTTGCCGCTGTAATACAAGTTAAAGGAGGGCCGACACCTTACTAAATAAAATAATAAAGCACTTTTTCTGATAATCATGCAGTGTCCAAATACGTTTGTCCATATAGTGTACATACTTTGCACTAATCCATGTATTATGGTGTAAGCACATTAGCACCAAATGCTGAAACCGTCTTATCACTACTCAGATTTTGGCTACAAGCAGTTAACAGCAAACATGACTCCTATGTAAGGCGTGTAAAATCAGATCCACTAATTTTTTAGTTGCTCACCCCACAGAAATAGGGCAACCATGACTGGGAATATTTCAAGTAAAACTTTATTCTTAGTCAAACCAGCTCTAACCCAGAGATTACACCATGGCTCAGCCAACCCATGATCCGTAAATAATTTGAATTCGGATGCTAAAACAAAATCTGCTTACCACGTGGAACTACCATTAAACTCTAGCAAAAGCTGCTGCATCCATATGAGCAGATCATCCTTTGAATTGGGTACAGTCTAACATGTGCAGTGGGAAAGATAAGACAGTTTGTGGCTCCAAAAAGTCTTTTGAAAAAAATTCTACCAATCAAGATCATATGGGAAGCAAACACCAAGTGGCCCTAAAAAGCCTGTAATTCTTTTAACATCACCTTCTTTTTGTATAGACTGCAGCTGATCAATATCTACAGATTTTTTTTATTTTTCTTGAGATAAACCAAACTCCATAGTACAATTATCAATTATAATACCCAAACACTGTTTTCTCATGAGCCGGAGGGAAACCAAAAAATTCCATTGTTGAACAAAAACCTTTTAAAACTTCTTTACAATTTGCTTCAACAGGAGGACCAACAAAAAAGGGGTCAACCTAGTAGTGCATTGCCTCCCCCTCATCCTCAAGCCCCTTTTGGAAAGTCTCTTCTAACTACCCACTCCAAGAAGGAAGCAAAAGTCTCAAAGTAAAAACATAACAGAGAAAAACCCTGGTTAATAAGGCATCTTGACCGAAGTGCCATAATAGAACCAGTGCAGAGTCAAATGTTGCATATTTTATTCATGTCAATTCAGGGTCAATCTTGTCATTCAGAGAAAATTGCTATGGGTAGGATAAATGATGAATCGTTTGAAAAACATTAAGCGCCTTCTTTGGTATCACCCCTAAAGGGGTAACTAACCTAAAATTGACAAAGAAGGGGTATCAAAAGAACCTGCAACTCAGCCTTCCTCAATTTCCTTTGCAATTTTCTTTAGAACTATATTAGGATAAGAATTAACTGAAATAAAATTATTAACCCATTTAGAGCCGAGTCCCTTGAACTCAGGCACCAAGAAGCCATTGAGAAAGCCTTCTTTAATGAGCTGGGCCTAATTTTTTGCAGGAAATTTGCTATTTCCTGGATACAAGGAATTTTGTACTGATCTCTAATAAAATAGAATAGAATAGATGGATGAGACCCAGCACAATAAAAACACTCATGTTGGTACTTACAATTCTGAGACCATTTACATAGATCCTAATTAAATGCAAAGCACACACATTTTTGCATGCTGGGTACTGGGGTGCCCAAAAATTGTGCCCATTTGGCTGGTTACACTGAAGTAGCCTCAGATTCAACCATATTTTACACCTCATTTAATATTGGGATAAATCGACAATTTTTGACGAAACATTTAGTTATATGTATGTTAGAAATGGGGTTACCACTAGGGGTGCAGGGGTCCAGGCTAGCATCTCTGTCCGGGGTTCCCCCACTCTGGTGGGTGGTCACGGCGGCCGGCAGTGCACCCCACATCGTGTGCTGGCACACCTGTCTACTAGTCAGCCGCGCGGCCCTCTGGTCAGAGCGCGCCGCCGGGGGGAGGCAAGTTGTTAGATCTTCGGCAGGGTAGTCATCCTGCGGAAGAGTTCTGCTCTCAGTTATGGCAGTGTGGGGTCTAGATGGAATGACCGCGCCTGAAAGATTTGTTTCTGACTGGGTTGTCAGAGTCAATTAAAGATCTGTTGTTTCGCACCCGGAACCCGAGACCTTAGAACAAGTACTTCCGGAATGTTCTAAATTGTTAGTGCTGTTCTCTGTTACATATAACACGCATATCCTCAATGGTCTGGCTTACATAGATTAAGGGGCCACCGAACTTTGTTAATTTTGAGTTTGTTAAGTCTATGTCTGCCTGCCTGTTACCAGTGAACCCTCCCATCCGGGTCTCGGATATCGATTCCACCCCCTTATCAGCGGGGTTAATCAGTAAGAGCACCCCTGCACTAGTTTTTTCTGTAGGGGCGCTACATTCTGATGTGTGCTCATTCCTGGTGATGGGGAGCCTTTCCGTGGATTTGGTCCTTGGGTTACCCTGGCTCCGGCAGCACAACTCCCAGTTTGATTGGTCCACCTCAGAAAAAGTACAGTGGGGGCAAGGTTGTGGTGAGCATTTGGTCTCCGTCTAGGTGCGCTCCACAGAGTGTATAGTAAAGGGGTTACCTCCGTATATTGAGGATGTTTCTGATGTCAACTCCAACTTTCTGAGACATTACCCCCACACTGAGAATGGGATTGTAAGATCGATCTTATTCCCGGGTGCAAGAAACCTAAAGGGGGAATATATAACGTAACTGTCCCTGAACACGAGGCTATGAAAGAGTATATCACTGAAAGCTTCGCCAAGGGACATATACGTCCTTCTGAATCGCCTGCAGGGGCAGGGTTATTTTTTTTACTAAAGAAGGATGGTGGGCCCCGGCCCTGTGTTGATTATAGAGCCTTAAACAGGATAATTATTGAAAACCAGTACTCCTTGCCTCTGATCCCTGATCTCCTCAACCAGGTTGCAGGGGCCTGTTGGTTCTCCAAATTAGACGTCCGGGGAGCCTATAATTTTATCCGTATCAGAGAGTGGGATGAATGGAAGACAGCGTTTAATACTCCGTTGGGGCATTTTGAATGTCTAGTCATTGCATTCGGGTTATGTAACGTGCCAGCTATTTTTCAAGGTTTTATGAATACCATTTTCCATGACATTCTGGGCATGTTTATGGTAGTTTATTTGAATGACATTCTGGTATTCTCTCCTGATTGGGAGAGCCATGTCAGACATTTAAGGACTGTGCTGTCTTGTCTTCGAGCCCATCAACTGTATGCTAAGTTGGAGAAATGCCAATTTGGTGTACAGGAAATTGCCTTTCTAGGATATGTCATTTCTCCACCGGCCATCCACCAGGAGAGGCAGCAAGTAAATGGGATCCTTCATCCAGAAAGCATACAGAGTCGGGTTAAAATAACCTCCCAATCTTTATTGTTAAAAGACTGGCATTCTACAGCGACGTTTCGGCCAAGATCACTATGGCCTTTGTCAAGCCGGCCATCCGGATGGACTCAGCCGGCCATCCGGATGGACTCAGACAAGGTTAAGGCCATCACTGATTGGGTGCAACCAATGTAAATCAGACAATCCCACCAAAATTGCGGTAAGCTGCCAAAACTATGTCAGTATGCTGAAACAAAACTGACATAGAAGTGGAGGATAACTCAGACAATGCAGGAAGCCTGTAACCAAAATATTAAAAGAACTTGGTTTTCTACAGTCATCATCATTCTTTTTATTAGATTCTATAAATGGAGGTAAAAGTGATATCAATAAATTCACCTCACCAAATCCTTTCTTTAATGTTAATGGCAAGAAGAAAATCCAATGGTGAAATTTCACAAGTAAGTTAAAACAAATTTGTTCAATGCCAGCAGCCTTCTCAACCACAGACTGCTCCACCACAGACTCCCAAGCAGCGCTCAGAGTTACCTCAGAAATTTTATCACCGTCAACCCCCAAGCTAGCCTTTTCTTGAAGAAGACTAGCAAAGGTTAACACTGACTCATTTAAAATTTACAAATGTACCTCAACTGGTACACCAGAGAAATTCTTAGAAGCACAGGTGCCAATAATCAAGGGTAACCGCTGGTTTCTGGAGATCTTATCATCTTGTAGCGCTTCACCTGTGCACCAGCAGCAGCACAGGACTTGGTAAAGGTGTTGTAATCTGTTGGGCACTGTTCCTACTGACATGTCTCAGTCACCTCCAATCCCATGAAAGTGAAAAAGTAGCTCTCTCTGCATTCACTTTGCTAAAGATCTTCTACCAGACAAATCCTTCTCTGATACGCAAGCTTGATTGATGTCATATGCTGGTTGATTGACAGGTGCTGAAGCTGAAGCGCAGGGAAATCCAAACATCTGCAAAGCCATTCCACACCACCCACTTCTTCCACTCTGATGATCAGCCGCTGCAGAAGGTCTTCAATCTTCACAGGATATCTGAAGTTGGGACAGGAACCATGACAGGAGCAGGAGCTTTAACTTGTTTTTTTAACTGCTGATCTCCAGGGTTCTTATTGACATATAGAACAGCTCCTTCCTACTGTTTTACAGCCAGCCAAACAGTCCTAGTCACTAGTCCACCAATTCTGGTCCACTTCTTCCCTCCATTTCGGTGCTAGACAATCGGATACTCTTATAGGTCAGCTGTTACTGGGGCAGATAATCAGGAATCTTCTAAGGATGATCTTATCTGACCCTAAAATGAACTCAAGCACAAAGTGAGATACCTAACCATCATTGCTGAGGGTATATATAGTATACTTACCATTAAACACTCAGATCCCATGGTGCTTTGCTCCATAATAGCCATCAAGCTTACAATCCTTCCAAGTTTGTCAAATTAGGTTAAGCTCGCAATCAAACTCAAGGGTCCTCGTTGTCTTGTGAGTCACTAACTAAACATGTGCCAATTAATAACTATCTACAACAAAAAATGAAAGCACAGCTGGCTGGACATGAGGTGCCTGTGCAGTGTTCACTATCTTCAGTGTCAACAGTGTCATGCTCCTGCGTGTTTGTTTGGCTCTCTCTGCATATGGTGTTAACTGTCTTGCTGTGGATCATTTACCATCTAGGGCTAGTTAGGTCCTTGGGTTCCAGTGCGGGACCATCCCTATCGGGGCGATCGCTCTGCTTGCAGGCAGGTATCCTGGGTTAGTTGTCCCGTTAGAGTAGAGACCTCAAGACAACAAGGACCCTTGAAGTGGGCCTGCAGCTTAAGTGACTTGGCCAATTCATGAATTTATTACAGCAATTGCATCTGTTTATTCGTGCAGATGTGCTGGTGAGTGTTTTGAGTGTTTGCCAGTCACTGTTTTATGTCTGTTCAGTTATGTCCACTGTTCCCAAGTCCAGTTTGCAGTTCTTCAGTCCACATACCGGTAAGACTCTACTATGTGTTCATGTCTCAGTTTGATGTTACGGAATATACATGTACATGGATAAGGAGATATTTGTTCTTGTCCGTTTGCCCTTTGTTCATATCCCTGTGTTTCATGTCCCAGTTTGATGTTACACAAGATCAATAGACTCTCCCATGTCCAGCCTAGAACTTACTTAATTGTAAAAGCTGATCAAATTGTTGCTTTCCTTGAGGTATTCCAGAATGGCATGACTCTGAAACCCCTTGAATATTTTTCCAATTATTGAAATGAGACTTACAGGCCTGTAGTTACCAGGCTCTCTTCTTGACCCATTTTTGTGTATTGAAACCACACTGGCAATATGCCAATCCAGTGATACAACCCCAGTTTCAATAGAGTCACTAAATATAAAAAAAATAGTCGTCAATCACGTCACTCCCTTAGAACCCTCGGGTGTATTCCATCTGGACCCGGCGATTTGTCGATTTTAACCTTTTTTTACCAGCACTTCACTCCATCCTGCAGGTGATTTTTAGCGGGAGGTTCATTTTACCCCCCTGCATCTTGCGTGACCTTTCTTTTTCCTTCGTTAATACACTTGAAAAAAAATATTATTTAATAGATTTGCCTCCCTTCCCTCTTTCCCCTTTCCCCTTTCTCCTTTCCCCTATCGTCTTCTATAATTTCTCTGGCATTATTTGTTAGCAGGCCACTGCTTTCAGTGCAAATCCTTTTACCGTTTATATAATTGAAAAACAGTTTAGGGTTATTTTTGCTCTCTTTGGCAGTCAGTCTCTTTGCCTCCTCCTTGGCAGTTTTGATCTTTTCCTTACATAATTTGTTTTTTTCCCCTGTATGTTTTTAGCGCTTCTTCGCTGCCTTCTTGTTTTAATAATTTAAACACTTTCTTCTTATCACTTATTGCCCCCCTTACAGTCATGTCGAGTCACATTGGTTTCCTTCTGCTTGTAGTTATTTTATTTTTAAAGGGTATGAACTGCTTACATGAGGTCATTAGGATGTTTTTAAACTTCTCCTATTTGTTGCCTGTACTGTTATTTTTGAGGACGTTGTCCAAATTAATGTTACCGATAGTAGTTCTAAGCTGATCAAATTTTGCTTTACTAAAAATCTGTTATTTTGTCACTCCCTGATAAGGCTTCCTATTGAATGACAACTGGAAATGATTTATATTGTGGTCACTATTTCCCAAGTGCCCCTCAACATGCACCCCATGTGATACTGCCCAGTTTGTTAGTTAATGATTAAGTCCAGGATTGCCCTCCCTCTAGCTGGCTTCCTTACAAGTTGGGTAAGGTAGTTATCTTTAATTGTTCTCAAGAACTTATCGGCCTTGTGACAGCTGCAGGTTTCATCTTCCCATATTATATCTGGATAATTAAACTCTCCCATATGTTACTAACACATCTCTCATTACTATAACAAGTACATCAATTTATATTTAAGTCCCAAAAGGTACCTTTATTTAGACGATTATCGCATGAATTATTGCTGGAAACAGACAATTTGGGCAATAATCGTCCTGTGTGCATGCGGCCTCCATCAGGGGTAGTCCGTAGGAGGTACCTTAACTTCTGCTCCTAAAAGTGTTGATTTTTTGCCACACACCATTCTATGAAGTATGACACTAATACATGGTCACTGTTACGGTATCCTACCTGATGATACGCCAGCCTGGGTTGCCCTAGAACTTACCCGCAACCCCTGTCCCTGCCTACTTGCCTCCACTCCTGGTTAAGCCCAGGCAGGCAACTGGGTGGCGGTCCCTGCTCTCCACCAAAGAGACAAAAGGTTTCAATAAAGACTCATGGAAAACCCTGTGAACCCTCTATGTAGCTGGCAAACCCAATTCATAGGCGAGAGGATTCACTACACGTGTGATGACAAAGGGCCCCATGTAACATGGCACCAGCTTCAAGGTCGGAACCTTTAATTTGCGATTTTTAGAAGAAAGGTATACCTTCTGTCCCACCCTGTAAGGTTCAGATACTGACAGACTCCTCCCACTACGCAACTGCATACGAGCCCCTGTTGCTTCCAAGTTATTCTGTACCTCTTTCCATACTCCCTGCAGCGTATCTGTAGTGACGTCAGCTGCAGGACAGACAGATAGAGTAGGAATCGCTGTAAGGAAGCCAGGATGCTGCCCATATACGCAAAAGAATGGAGATACCCCAGTGGAAGAACAAGTGCGGTTGATTAGCGCAAACTCTGCCAACGGCAGGAACTCTGCCCACTGATGAGCCTTTTCGCTAACAAACAACCGTAAATATTGCACTAAATCTTGGTTCTTCCGCTCAATCTGACCATTAGTTTGCAGGTGGAATGCTGATGAGAAGGAAAGCAACATTCCTAGGTTCCTGCAGAAGGCTCGCCAAAACTGCGCAACAAGCTGAACCCCGCAATCAGATACAATGTTTTCAGGAACCCCTTTTAGGCAAATGATTTCTTTTACAAAAATCTTGGCAAAATCTATTGCCGAAGGTAGCTTCTTTAATTTCCAAAAAAATGTGCCATCTTTGAGAACCGGTCGACAACCACTAAGATAGTGGTGAACTTCTGAGATTTCAGTAGATCGGTGATAAAATCTACCGATAAATGCGACCACGGACGAGAGTGTTCCGGTAACAGTCTCAGAGGAAAAATGGCGACACATACACAGAAGACTAGATTGACGCGGGGGATTTGAAATCTCCTTCAGTAGCCGGGAGGCAGGAGATGTCACCGGGGACTGTGCTGACTGGTCCCCAGGCCCGTGATTGCCGCTATCCAATGGATGACAGCGATCACAAAAAAGTTAAATAAAGTTAAATTGGATCCATGAGGAGAGGTGAAAATACTAACCACCATACTTCTGCGTTGTCCTGTGATGTTCTGGTCTTCCAGGACTTGACGTTGTTCTCTGCGCATGCACGCCAGACGTTATCGGGCGCGTGCTCAGAAGGGCTTGCGCCCCAGGAGATTTACAATCCCTCTGCTCCCAGCTAGCATTTGTAGCCAGGAATAGAGAGATATCACCGGGGACCGCTGTATGCGGTTCCTGGTCACATAATCTCTGTTATCCATATAACAGTGATCACGTAAAAAAAAAGTGTAAAAAAAGAAGAAAAAAGATTAATTCTCCTCACCCCTCATGAATCATATTCATGACGGAAGAGGAAATTATGGCCCTAAGGCCCCGGATTTATCCCTGGAACTTACCCCAGTTTCTGCACACTCGCCCATCGCTAAAATGGCGGATGCGTGTGCAAAAGCTGCAGATTGCCAGAATAATTTAAAATCTGCCTGCTTACTGCTACCAAACATAGCCGAGAGCCTGGAGATTTCACAGCGGACTACAATTTGCGGTCCCTGGTCACGTGTTTACCGCTATCCAATTGATAACGGCAATTATGTAAAAGTAAGAAAATGTTAAAATTTACCCTTCACCTATCATCATGGATCCGATCCGTGAAGGGTGGTAAAATTACTTACCTAAGGCGTACGGCAATGTTCCCTGATGGGAGCTTTCTCCAACTTCGGCACATGGGTCCGTCGGCAAAATGCCGGATGTAAGAGCAGAAGCTGAGGAGGTTCCGGGAAATTTAAACTCTCCTTGCAACTTGCTACTAAAGGTAGCCGAGGCCTGGAGCAGTGACTGAGGGTCGCAATGAGGAGTTCCCAATCACATGAACGCCATAATCCGATGGATAATGGCGATCATAAAGTATTCAAAATCGAGTCATTTGTGGGAGTTCTCCATTGTTTTGGCCGCTCAAGGGCTCTGCAAGTGTGCTACGAGGCCTGAAACACCTTCAAGCAAAATGTCTGTTCTAAAAGCCACCGGCTGCTCCTTTCGGTTTGGCCCCTATTGTGCATATAGATATAAGATAAGGGCCACAACAAGTATGTTTCTAAACACAGGACAAACATTTGCGGTGTAAATTCTCATTTTTATGTGCACTATAGAAAAAAAGTCTGTCTTTAATATGGCATATTTGCAAAAATATGAAATTGTATTTTTCTCCTCTAAATTGCATTAATTCTTGAAAGAAAACTGTGGGGTCAAAATACTCATGACCCACCCTCAGTGAATATATTAAGGGTGTAGTTTTTTAAATGGGGTCTTTTGCGTGGGTATCTATCTTTCTGACACCCATGAGCCTTTGCAATCTTGGCTTGGTATTAGGATAGCAGAATGCACTTCTGTACTCGCTGTCGGCCTGAAGGTTGCGGGTTCAATCTCTGCATGTTTAATGTAGTTGGCTCAAAGTTGACCCAGCTTTCCATCCTTCCGAGGTCACTAAAATAAGTACCCAGCTTGCTGGGGGGTAAAGATGACTATGGAAGGCAATGGCAAACCACCCCGCAAAAATTGCCTGCCTAGGAAAGTCGGTCACGACTCGGTAACCATCTCCTAAATGGTTAAAAAAAACGTTAAGTTTTTCAAATGTGCATCCAGAATAAAGAAAACAGATGGAAATATATATCTTATCAAAAATGTGTACAGTATGTTTGCACATATTTGAGAAAATGTGAAAAAAATTTAAAAAATTTCTTCAATTTTGGCACTTTTAATAAATATACACAAATTCTATTGGTCTATTTTTACCACCTAAATGTGGCGAAAAAACAATGACAGAATCACTTTACAGAGTTATTCTATGTTAAAGAGACACATGTCAGATTTCCAAAATGTGGCTCCGTCACTAAGGTGCAAATAGGCTTTGCCACTAAGGGGTTAAAGAGGCAGAGCGACAAGTTAAACATTTTGATCAGTGAGTCTGTGTGCTGAGAACTCTGATGATCACTCAGATAAAAAGGCAGCAGCTCTTATCCAATCACTGTGAAACTTCAGTTGTCTTTGTTGCCTGTTGGCTCCTCTTGGTAACTGAAGATGGACACATAGAAGTCTATAGAAGTCCACACGTCCGTTTTTAGCTGCCCAGAAGAGCTGACAAGCAGCAAAGACAGCCGAAGCAGCACAGTGCTTGGCTGAGTTCAGCAATCAATGGGGGGGGGGGGGGGGGTCTCAGCACCCTGACTCCCAGTGATCAAAACTTCTGACATCTCGCTGTGGTATGGCAAAAGTTTTTTAAAAGTGCAGTTACTTGTTAAAGGTTTTTGGGGGGATTTTACTGGTTAGTGTCACATCCTCTTCACTGTTTACACAGACAGGCAGTTCTTTCATACTCAAGTTAACGTACCTTTACATGTTAGCACTTAAGCGCACAGGAGCGTTAGTCATTCTGTGAATGGAGGCAGAGTAGGCTGGAGATCGCTGCAGCTGCTCGCCTCTATTCACTGCTAACAGGCAGTCATTCATTCAGCTAAAAACCAAGCATCTCCAACATGTGAGCAATTTCTTGCTCAGTGCCCTCTCAATGGTCATGTGTATAGGGGACAACTATCACCCAAATTCGCAGTTTCCAGCAATTATTTGGGGGATTATCGCCCTATGTAAAGGTACCTCAAATTGGACTCAGCTTCAGTACTAAGCAGACCTACAAACAAATGTACGTGGCTACTTTTATTGCATTTTTTGTCCTGAAGTATAGGAATAGCAAAAAATGTAAATCTATTTCTTTTTTGTTAGACGTGTGCCATGTATTATACAGTCAATACAATATTATCTACATTATTTTGTGAAGTTTCAGTAGGTCAAATAGCCATTATTTGGTTACAGCATCTCTATTCTCCATTGATAAAGTGGAATGTCAGCGGTACATTACAATAATAGAACTCTGTGTACTACACAGATACAATACTGGACGAAGCTTACTATATTGATGCAGTACCAGAACCAAGCTTGCTAAATACATATGGTAACAGAACTAAGTTTACTACATAGATGCAAACCCAGAACTAAGCCTACTGCATACAAACAGTACTAGAACCAAGCTTACTGTATAGATGCACAACGCCAGAATTGTAATTTTTTTTTTTTGGCCACCCCATCTCCAAGAACAAAATTAGTAATAAGTAGAGATGAGCGAGCGTACTCGTCCGAGCTTGATGCTCGTTCAAGTATTAGGGTACTCAAGATGCTCGTTACTCGAGACGAGCACCACGCGGTGTTCAAGTCACTTCCAATTTCTTCCCAGAAAAGTTTGTGCCGTTTTCTGGCCAATAGAAACACAGGGAAGGCATTACAACTTCCTCCGGTGAAGTTCCAGCCCTATCCCACCCCCCTGCAGTGAGTGGCTGGGGAGATCAGGTGACACCCGAGTATATAAACTGGGGCCGGCCGCGGCTCACCACAGATGCACACTGAGAGACATTAGGGAAAGTGCCGTCCTGCTGTAGCTGCTATAGGGAGAGTGTTAGGCTGTTATCTTCATCTTCAAGAACCCCAACGGTCCTTCTTAGGGCCACATCTGACCGTGTGCAGTACTGTTGAGGCTGCTTTTAGCAGTTTTGCACATTTTTTTTTTTTTGTATATCGGACGTGCAGACCATAGCGTCCTCAGTCTGCAGTCATTTTACTGGGTATAGGGGCAGTACTGGTGAGGCAGGGACAGTGGTTCAGGGAAAGAGATATACTGGCTATATAGGCAGTGGGTTTTTAAAAAAAAAATGGAAAAAATCTTTGGGCTGCCTGTGACCGTGTTCAGTTTACTGCGTGTCTGCTGGGGGTAGCAGTCACTCATTAATACCCTAGACTGCTACTACTACTGAAATGGAACTAATACTGTGCTCCCCCTATACTGCTGCTTTGGAATTGTTACTGGGGCCTGTCTTGACTGCTACTATTACTGAAATGGAACTAATACTGTGCTCCCCCTATACTGCTGCTTTGGAATTGTTACTGGGGCCTGTCTTGACTGCTACTATTACTGAAATGGGCGGTTGGGCAGCATGTTACCCAGGAGAAGTGGCAGCGGAGTGTCATGCAGGCAGTGATTGTGCTTTGTTGGAGGTAGTGTGGTGCTTAGCTAAGGTATGCCTTGCTAATGAAGGTTTTTCAGAAGTAAAAATTGTTGGGGGGGGGGCTACTCTTGCCACTATTGTGGCTTAATAGTGGGACCTGGGAACTTGAGATGCAACCCAACATGTAGCCCCTCGCCTGCCCTATCCATTTCTGTGTCGTTCCCATCACTTTCTTGAATTTCCCAGATTTTCACAAATGAAAACCTTAGCGGAGCATAGGTCCCATACAAAAATGCTCGGGTCGCCCATTGACTTCAATGGGGTTCTTTACTCGAAACGAACCCTCGAGCATCGCGGGAAGTTCGACTCGAGTAATGAGCACCAGAGCATTTTGGTGCTCGCTCATCTCTAGTAATAAGTGATCAAAAAGTCACATGAACCCCAAAAGGGTGCAAATAGAAACCACAGCTTGTCCAGCAAAAAACAAGCTCTCACGCAGCTGCATCGACAAAAAAAAAAAAAAATGTATATATATATAATGCTCAGAAAAGTAAACTTTTTGAAGTTGCAGGGTCTTTTTTTTACATTTTTCTTTTTTTCTTACCACTTTTAAAAAATCATAACGCTTTTTTTGTATCAGCACAGCTGACTGAGAGTTTGTTTTTTGCAGGATAGGTTGTATTATTCAGTGAGTATACTAATAGGTAATAGACTGAACACGAGTCAACAATGTGATGCAGCAGCAAAAAAGGCAAACATAATTCTAGGATGTATTAAGAGAAGCATAGAGAATAGATCATGTGACATAATTATTCCCCAATCCTCCTGACTATCCAAAACATAAATTTGCAAATATTGTTCTAAACTTTGTTTACACCTCTCTGTCTGGCCATTAGTCTCAGGATGATACGCGGAGGAAAAAGAGAATTGTATTCCTAACTGAGCACACACAAACTGCCAGAACCTGGGAAGAAACTGTACCCCTTGGTCGGAGACGATATTAACAGGTAAGCCATGGAATCTCACAATATGAGAAAAACAATTTTGCCAAAGTTTTAGCATTAGGGAGCGGCACAATGGTACACTTTGATGCCCATGTTAACCTCAGTAAGTGGCAATCTGTAATAAAATCCATGGACAAATAAGTCCAAGGTTTCACAGGTTATGGTAACAATTCCTGGCTGGGAGATTTCGAGGCGATTTACTTGTAGCACAAACCTCACACGTAGAAACAAAGCTATATACATCCCTACATGAAGCTGTCCACCAAAAATTTCTTGTAAGTAATTTCCAAGTGCTATTAATTCCAAGGTGACCTGCCAAGATCGAACTACGCTCCTCCAAAAGAACTTGCAGTCTTTAATATATAGGAACAAAAAGCTTTCCCTCGGGTAGACCCGGCAGAGCTAAATCTTGTGCCTTATGAACATGTTCCTCCAAATCTAACAATACCACTGAAACCACTACAGCTTCAGATAGAATAGATGCTGGATGCTCGTTCAAGACCACTGGAACAAAACTCTTGGAGAGCGCAACTGCTTTGACATTTTTACTGCCAGGACGGTGAAAACGAGAGAAAAACTTTGGGGGAATGGCCTGGATAGCGAAGACAGCGGTAACACAGCCATGAGCTCTGAGGATTAACCCCAAAGCGACTTCACCCTGATACTCCGGAGAGACTCTACAGCAAGAATAGAAAACCCACATCTCCAAGATGACAAGCACAGCCAGCACCAAAGAGACTGGCCAACTTCTATCTCATGTGAGAGCCAGGATAAGTGAACACATCCCCAGAAAAGGAGATGAAGACGGGGCAGTGGGCCGAGAGGAAATTGGACACTGAAGAATGGGTAGGGGATCTTATCTCTGCCCCTCACCCTCATGATACCGACTAAACTGGGCCCATTGCGGAAGATGAGAGGTGGGAGTGCAGGTCATGATGGAGCTGAGCATCTCATCAGAAAAGATGCTGGAGATGGGGGGGTGTGGATGTCCGTGATGACTCCAGGCCCCAAAAACCAGGCAAGAGGTAAGAGGTAGGAGGACTTTTCCCTGTCCCTCTCCCCACAAGCGTCTGACAGCAATCCATCTGGCGCATGAGTCAAGGGAGGAGGAGCAGGCAGCAATCATGAGAATAGATGTGGGGACAGTGGACCCCAAGGACTGGGAAGGGGGGTTTCTCTCGGCTGTAGATGGTGTGCAAGCAGAGAGCCCTGAAAAATCCATAAGTGAAGGGGAATCCCATGAAGCAGCAATGAAGGTAGGGAAAACTTATAAGCAGCATTACCAGAGAGATGACTACTCCAGTAAGAAGGGGACAGGGAGCGCAGGGCAGGCTAGATAGTTCATAGTGGTGGGGGACTCAATTATAAGTGGGATAGATAGGGCAATCTGCCACAAAGATTCGCTCGGGTTCGACACATTGCGGATCAGGTTGACAGATTAAACGGAGGGGCTAGTGAGGATCTAGCAGTCATGGTGCACATTGGCTCCAATGAACAAATTAGAGGTCAATGGAGGGCCCTCAAAAATGATTTCAGGGACCTAGGATCCAAGCTTAGGGCGAGGACCTCCAAAGAGTTTTCTCGGAAATACTACCTGTACCACCAGCCACCCTAGAAAGGCAGCAGGATCTTAGGAAGGTAAAAAAGTGGCTCCGGAGTTGGTGTAAGAAGGAAGTGTTTGGGTTCCTGGAGAACTGGGCTGACTTTGCTGTTGGCTACAGGCTCTACCATAGGGATGAACTACATCCCAATGGGGAGGGTGCAGCTGTGCTGAGGGAGAAGATGGCTAAGGACCGGGGAGAGGGCATCAAGAGAAATAGGGGTGGGTGGGTAGATAGTGCGGACAGCGACCTGGGACCAATATAATAATAATAATAATAATAATCTTTATTTGTATAGCGCCAACTTATTCCGCAGCGCTTTCAGGCATGGATAAATGCAAAACAATACAACAATTACAATATAAGGTACATTGGGTTAGACACAAATGGGTTGAGGGTGGTACAGGAGGTGCAGGGGGTGGGGAACACAGGCAATAGGAAATATTATGTACAGATCATTTATCAGAAGGCAAACAGGGTGGAGCACCATAGTGAGGGGCAGGGGACTAGGTCAGGAGATTTGGTATGCTTCCCTGAAGAGGTGCGTTTTTAAGGCACGTCTGAAATTTCGTGCATCGGGAATTGTCCGGATGCCTTGGGGTAGAGCATTCCAGAGGATGGGTGCTGCTCTAGTGAAGTCCTGTAGGCGAGCATGAGAGGTTCGTATTACAGGGGTGTTTAGTCTGAGGGTGTTAGCCGATCGGAGTGAGCGGGCTGGGTGGTGTACTGACAGTAGGGAGGCGATGTATGGTGGTGCAGCGCCATGCAGAGCTTTGTGAGTGAGGTAGAGGAGTTTAAATTTAGTTCTGCAGTGGATGGGCAGCCAATGCAGCGACTGGCATAATGCAGAGGCGTCTGAATAACGACTGGATAGAAAAATGAGTCTAGCTGCTGCATTTAGTATGGATTGGAGCGGAGCGAGTCTAGTGCGGGGGAGGCCAATGAGTAGCGAGTTGCAGTAGTCAAGCCGGGAGTGGATGAGCGCAACCACGAGCGTCTTTAGCGTGTCCGTGGTTAGGAACGGACGTATTTTAGCAATATTTCTGAGGTGCATGTGGCATGTTTGGGCCAGAGATTGGATATGGGGGGCAAAGGAGAGGTCAGAGTCCAGTGTGACGCCAAGGCATCGGGCATGCCGTCGGGGGGTTATGATGGTGCCAGACACTGGAATGGAGATGTTGAGGGGAGGTCGGTTAGAAGGTGGAAAGACAAGGAGGTCAGTTTTAGAGAGGTTTAGTTTGAGAAAAAGGGAGGACATAGTGTTAGAGACAGCAGACAGACAGTCGGTGATATTTTGGAGGAATGGTCCAGAGATTTCACGAGAGGAGGTGTATAGTTGGGTGTCGTCAGCATAGAGATGGTATTGGAGGCCAAATCTGTGGATGGTTTGTCCAATTGGGGCTGTATAGATAGAGAAAAGAAGGGGACCAAGGACCGAGCCCTGGGGTACCCCGACAGCGAGAGGAAGTGGAGCAGAGATAGAACCAGCAAAGGAAACACTGAAAGAGCGGTCAGAGAGGTAGGAGGAGAACCAGGAGAGAGCAGTATCCTTTAGACCAATAGAGTGGAGCATAGTGAGAAGGAGATTATGGTCGACCGTGTCAAATGCAGCAGACAGGTCAAGGAGGATTAGTAGAGAGTAATATCCTCTCGACTTTGCAGTCATCAGGTCATTTGTTACTTTTGTAAGGGCAGTTTCGGTCGAGTGTAGAGAGCGGAAACCAGACTGGAGGGGGTCGAGGAGTGAGTTGTCAGAGAGAAAGCGAGTAAGCCGGGAGTAGACCAGGCGTTCCAGTAATTTGGAGATAAAGGGGAGGTTTGAGACGGGTCGGTAGTTAGCAGCATTAGTCGGGTCCAGGGTTGGTTTTTTAAGCAGAGGGGATATAATGGAGTGTTTGAATGAGGAGGGAAAAGTGCCAGAGGTTAGGGAGAGGTTGCAGATTGTGGTAAGGTGAGTAATGAGAGCTGGGGAAAGGGAGCGGAGGAGGTGAGAGGGGAGAGGGTCGCTGGCGCAGGTGGTAGGGCGGGCAGTGGAAAGGAGCCTGGAGACTTCTTCCTCTGTCGTTGGTTCTAACGTAGATAGTGAGTAGGTGCTGGGTGCAGTGCTGATGAAGCTGGGATCAGGGCTAACCACGCAGCTTTCAGAGATTTCTTTTCGAATGTGGTCAATTTTTTCTTTGAAATAGGCAGCTAGCTCTCCAGCAGTCAGGTCTGTCGCAGGGGCCTGTTCCTTGGGGCTGAGGAGGGAGTGAAAGGTCTCAAAGAGTTGTTTGGGGTTGTGGGATAGTGAGGAGACAAGGGAGGTGAAATAAACTTGTTTGGCATGGTGAAGGGCTAGGTTATACATTTTAAGCATGAATTTGAAGTGGAGGAAGTCTGCTGGCAGCTTTGACTTTCTCCACAGCCGCTCGGCGCACCTAGAGCACCGCCGGATGAAGCGTGTTTGGGACGTGAGCCAGGGTTGCCGTGGTCTGCGTTTGACAGCTCGCGTCATGGGCGGTGCCACTTCATCCAAGGCACGGCTGAGGGTGGTGTGGTAGTATTCGGCTGCCAGGTTAGGGCAGGGGAGGCGAGAGATGGGCGATAGGGAGGACTGAATAGCTTCGGCAAACTGTTTAGTGCGGACAGACTGGAGGTTCCTAGAGGTGCGATAGATAGGAGGGTCAGGAGAGATGCTAGGGTGCCTGATGGAGAAAGAGAGAAGGTTGTGATCCGAGAGTGGAAGTGGGGAGTTAGTAAAGTGAGAAGCAGAGCAGAGACGGAGGAAAACTAAATCGAGAGTGCAATTAATGGAAGTGGAGGGGTCGAGCAGGGGGTGGGGTTAGTACAGTTAGAACTGGCAGAATAACTAATAGGACCAGAGTTAGAACAATGAAAATAAAGAATGACAACCACCAACTCAATTGTATGTCAACGAATGCAAGAAGTCTGATCAGTAAAGTGAGGGATCTCGAAGCGAGAATGTCTGAAGAAAATTAAGATATAGTGGGAATAACAAAAACATGGTTTGATGATAAGAGCAATTGGGCACTGAACTTACAGAGTTACAATCAGAAGAGACCATTGGAACCAGAATGGGGAAGGGGTGTGTCTGTATGTTAAATCGTACTTAATGCCGAAGCTATGAGAAGATATAGGTGTAGGAGATGAACATGTGGAATCTCTGTGGTTAGAAATACAGGGCGCAAAGAATAACAAAATCCTGATAGGGGTTTTCTATAGACCACCAAAATAACAGAAGAAACTGAAAACTTATTATTAAGACAAATAGAAGAGGTGTAAAATTGCAATGAAGTAATTATTATGGAGGACTTTAATTATCCGGATATAATATGGGAAGACGAAACCTGTAAATCTCATAAGGGCAATAAGTTCTTGGGAATAATTAAAGATAACTACCTTTCCCAACTTGTGCGGGAGCCAACTAGAGGGAGGGCCACTGTGGTCTTATTATTAACTAACAAACCGGACTGAATAATGGGGGTGCAGGTTGAGGGACACTTGGGAAATAGTGACCACAATATAATTAAATTCCAGCTGTCATTCAATAGGAAGCTTTATTAGGGTCCGACAAAAAAACTGAACTTCAGTAAAGCAAAATTTGATCACCTTAGAATTACTCTCAGGAACATTAATTGGGACAACATCCTTAAAAATAACAGTACAGATGACAAACGGGAGAAATTTAAAAACATCCTAATTACCTCATGTGAGCAGTTCATACCCATTAAAAATAAAAGAACTACAAGTTGAAGGAAACCAATGTGTCTAGACAAGACTGTAAGGGGGGCAATAAGCGAAAAAAAGAAAGCGTTTAAATTATTAAACAAGAAGGCAGCGAAGAAGCGCTAAAAACATAAAGCAAAAGATCAAAACTGCCATGGAGGAGGCAGAAAGCTTCATTGCTAAAGAGAGCAAAAATAACCCTAAACTATTTTTCAATTATATAAACAGTAAAAGGATTTGCACTGACTGAAAGCATTGGCCCCATAACAAATAATGCAGGAGAAACCATAGAAGACGATGTGGGAAGGCAAATCTATTAAATTGTTTTTTTCTCAAGTGTATTCACGAATGAAAAAGAAATGACATGAGATGCAGGGGAAAACGAACTCCCCGCTATGTATTGCATGCCTAACACAGAAGTAAGTGCACACCTGGTTAAGAAGGATTAAAATCGACAAATCGCTCGGCCCAGATGGAATATACCCAAGGGTTCTAAGGGAACTAAGTAACGTGATAGATAAACTGCTATTTCTTATATTTAGGGACACCATTGAGACTAGGGTTCTACCACTAGATTGGCGCATTGCCAGTGTCGTCCCAATATACAAAAAGGGGTCTAAAAGAGAACTTGGTAACTACAGGCCTGTAAGTCTCACTTCAATAATTGGAAAATATATTCGAGGGGTTTCTGAGAGATGCCATCCTAGAGTCTCTCAAGGAAAACAACAGCATAACTCCTCATCAGCATGTGTTTATGAGGGGTCCATCATGTCAGAGCAATTTGATTAGCTTCTACAATGAAGTAAGTTCTAGGCCTGGGAGAGTCTATTGTTCTTGTACATCTGGATTTTTCTAAAACATTTGATACCGTGCCGCATAATTAATAAAAAGGAGCTACAAACTATCCTAGATAAGTTGGGGGCTTGGGTTGAAAAATGGCAAATGAATTTCAATATTGATAAATGTAAAGTTATGCACATGGGCAGAAGAAATGGATGCCACCAAAGTACACTAAATAGGGGACTGCTAAGAAAAAGTGAGATGTAAAAAGACCTGGGTGTACTTGTGGACTGTAGATTTAACTGGACCAATCAATGTCAGTCAGCCGCTGCAAAAGCAAATAAAGTCTTGGGGTGCATTAAAATATGTATAGGGGCGAGGGATGAGAACATTATTCTCCCACATATAAGGCACTTGTCAGGCCTCACATAGAATACTGTGTTCAGTTCTGGACTCCAGTCCTCAGAAAAAATGTTGCAGTGCTTGACAGGGTCCAAAGAAGGGCAAATAAATTAATGAACGGAATGAGGGGAATGGAATACCCAGAGAAGCTAACAAAATTGGGATTATTCACCCTGGAAAAATATGGTTAAGAGGCGACCAAATAACTATGTATAAATACATTAGGGGACAATACGAGGATCTCTCCCATGATCTGTTTATACCTAGGACTGCGACGGTAACAAGAGGGCATCTGTTATGACTAGAAGAAAGCAGGTTTCATGACCAACACAGAAGGGGGTTGTTTATTGTTAGAGCACTGAAACTCTCTGCCTGAGGACGTGGTGATGTCAAAATTGATAGAGGAGTTTAAGCAGGGACTAGACATTTTTTTAGAGCGCTATGATATTACAGGAAATAGACAGTAGGTGACCAGCAAGGTTTTTGATCCGGGTCTTGGAGTTAGGTAGAAACTCAAACATTGATCTAGGGATTATTCTGATTGCCATTATGTAATCAGGAAGAATTTTTTTCCTCCAAATGAGCTAAATTGGCATCTGCCTTGTTGGTTTTTTTTGCCTTCCTCTGGGGGATGTTGAAATAGGCTGAACTAGATGGACATTGTTTTCATTCAGCCTAACATGCTATGTTACTATTACAGAGACAAGGGGGGGAGCCCTCAGAAGAGGAGGCCCATATTAAAGATAACGGTTTGCCTTGAAAAGGGCCCAAGAGGCCCCCTTAAATCCCATACTAAGCATAGAATGCAGAGATCCAGCAGCCTCAGAACACTTCATAAAAGAGATGGTACTAGCTATAAGAGGAGCAATTCAGTATTATCTAGCCAAATTTAATTCCTCGGTTAACGCTTCCATCACTGGGCTTGGAGACAGAGTTAATCATCTGGAGCAAAAAATGCGAGAGGTGACTGGATCGCATGATGAGCTAGTTGATGCTTACTTCACATTAGCGGAGGATCTGGAAGCTATCAAGGCTAAACTAGCAGATTCTGAAGATAGAAACCAACACAGCAATATTAAAATCAGAGGTGTAGCAGAATCCGTGCTCCAAGCGAAACTGATGTCGTTTGTGAAAAGGCTAATTACAACCCCCCTCCTAAACTCTTCAGCAGAAGAGAGAGTTATCGACAGAGCTCACAGGCTACCTAGGCCATAAACTATCTCCGAAAACCTCCCCAGAGATATCATAGTGAGAATTCACTTTTATCACATTAAATAAGCGCTGATGTACACAACAAAGAGGCTCCAAACACTACCAACTCAAAATCTTCTCCTATGGGAAAAGAAAATTATTTACAAATGGGGTTTTCTGACCAAACTAATAACTTCAAACAGCAACTCAAACCACATTATCCTAAAGCCAAAAGAAGGACAAAAGCTTTTATAGAAATGGGGCCTCATGGACAAATTCCACCAGCCAACTTCCCTAAGAGTGATTAACTAAGTCATTGGCCCACCAGAGAAAGTCATCAACCAGAAGTTTGCCTCCCTCCTGAGCTGATACGAGCGTCTGATGCTCCAGGGTCCCCGGATACGAATACAGATAAAGAGGCATCCATCCCAAATGGCTGAACTCCCCCCCCCCCCCCCCATGAGCCTGCCTTAAAGGAGGGCATCTCTAATGTCCTTCCACTAAATATGTCTCTATTTGTGCTCACACCTCAAGTTCCATTCCAATTCACAAGTTTTCCCCTAACCTGCCCCACCAACTGCCACAAAAAGGGAACCCTCACATACAAAAAAAGAAATTAGCCCACCCGCCAAATTGTGTTCACAAAACTGGCTCAGGCAATATAGACCTAAATCTTCCTAACAAGCCTTCAGACAGGAAGATGACTCCACATTGCAACCCAGAAAACTCACAGTGGCCATAAACTTCCTTTCAATTATTGCGAAGGGACTTAATTTCCCATTCAAGAAGCACTCCCTGTGGAAAGAAGCTCTGTCATTTAATGCTGACGTAGTATGTGTTTAGGAGACTCACTTGGCAGAGGAGAAGGGTTCAGAGATCTCCCATCCCAAGTATAACCTTATAGTTTTGACCATCACAAAGAAGAAAAAGAGTCATGGTGGCAATCAGAGATACACTAGACGTTGATCAGATAAAAATGGTAATTGATGAAGGGGGTAGATATATTTTATTAGTTTATAAGATCAATGGAATGTTGTTTAGTCTAGTCAATGTTTATGCATCCAAATCCTCCCAAATGAGTTTTCTGAATGAAGATTCTTATAAGAATCACCAAGAAAAATATTGAAAGGCTAGTTATTGATTTGTGGGAACTTTAACATTATAGCTGACCCCACAATTTGTTATAAATTTATATTTCCAAAATTTTCTATGCCTTTGTGACTTGAAACTGCCCTTCAATATCTTAACTCTCATATGTTCTATGTCATGTCCATGACTAGAAAAATCCTCAGCCATAGGTAATTCTGTCTTTCTCTGTTTAATTGTGTGGCGATGAGACCTCATCCTTGCTTTCAGTTTGTGTCCTGTTTCTCCAATATAAAGACCCCAAACATTTACTACATAGGATCAGGTACACAACATCAGACATGGAACATGTGAATGTCCCCGAGATCTTATAGTCCTGCTGTGTGTTGGGGTTTTGTATCCTGTCCGCAGTCAGTACATGTGAGCAGATCTTGCAGCTACTTATGGTACAGGGATAAGTTCCTTTTTGTGTGTCAGAGGGCAATGCACTCCTGATTATAAAGTCCTCAAATTTGGAGGTTGCCTGTAACACAGAAGCGGGTCCGGAAATATGTTTTTCAGACGGCCATCCTTGTGTAGGGTTTGGTGGAGTTTCTTTGCAGTTTTCCTTAGTATCTCTAGCTGTGGATTGTAAGTCACTACTAGAGGTACACAATTGTTTTTTTTCCTTCTCTGTGATTCAGAGTAGTTAATTCCTGGGTATTATGGTGGCTCTGGTGATTTGGTCATCAATTGAGGTGGGGTGGTAGCCCTGATTTAGAAATGTGCTTTTAAGATGGTATAGATGTTCCTCTCTGTCTGTTGAGTTGGAGCAAATCCAGCTGTATCTAATGGCCTGGCCGTAAACAATCGACTTTTTGATGTGTTCAGGGTGGAAGCTGTCCCATCTGTGGTATGTGGGCCGATCAATCAGTTTTCGGTATAGGGATGTCTGTATTGGGTTGTTTTTCTTATGGGGGTGTCCAAAAAGTTGATTTTGGTATACAAGTAGCTTAGTGTCAGGTTTATGGTGTGGTGGAATGCATTGAAATTCTCATGGAATTTTATTAATTTCTGTTCGTGTTGGTCCAGATGATCATGATGTCATCAATGTAGGGGATGTAGGCTCGTGGTGCAGGAGGCCAGAAAGTCACTCTCCAGTTTTGCCATAAAAAGGTTGGCATATTGCAGTGCCAGTTTACTGCCTGTTGCAGTTCCAGTGAGTTGCAGGAATATCTCTTTGCCAAAGGAAAAATAATTGTGTGTGAGGATGAATCTTGTGAGTTGTAACACAGATTCAGAGGCAACCCCATTGGTTTCAAGAATTACAAAAATTCTGGTTCTCTGGTAACAAGCAATACAGGCCTTGCACTCCTCACCTTTGGCTAGGGTATTAGTTAATGGAGTCCTTTCCAACCCACTCAATGTTATTAACGGAACCCGCCAAGGATGCCCTCTTTCGCCCATTATGTTCATCTTAACTATGCAGCCGCTCGCCAAAACAGTTTGGGCTAATATAGGCAGAATTTTGTTAAGTCAAAGTAAATTTTTGCAAGATAAAAGCACAAGGATGAAGATTCTGCAGTGTGTCAGATCCCTGAGAAAGTACTACACCAACACCAACCTCAGAGGCATCCACCTCAACCACAAAAGGCCCGGATGAATCTGGCCTGGCCTTTTGCACCAGAACCAAAGCTGTTGCAAAGCATTTCTTCAAAGTCTGATAGGAATGCAGTGCTTTTGAAGGCCATTTAGAAGGAAAACAATCCTTCTTGCTCATATATACAAGATGCTTAACCACCTCCCAAAATCCCCGTATATATTTTTTGGCTGCACTCAGTCCTGCACAGCATGGACCTTTACTGGATCCATGTTAAAACCCTACAGGGTGACAATATGACTCAAAAATGTGATCTTCTGAACGGAAGACACACTTTTTTTTTTCTAGCAAATAAATCCTTCTCCTGCAGTTCCTGTACTGACAAACATGACAAACATGCAAGACTTGAGAGACATAATCCAGCAAAAAGATAAGAATATCATCAAGATAAACTAGTACGAAATGACAGATAAACTTGTGAATTACTTCATTAATGAAAGCCTGAAAAAACAGTTGGAGCAGACCAAAGGACATCACCAGGTTCTCAAAATGTCTCTCAGAAGGCTGTTTTCCACTCATCACCCTTTTTGACCCAAGTTAATTAATACGTTCCCCGTAAATCCAACTTTGAAAATCAGTTAGCACCATTCAATTGACTAAACAGGTTAGGGATGAGTGGCAACGGGTATGGGTTTCATTTAGTGATTTAATTGAGCACCCTGAAATCCAGGCAAAGCTGCAAACCCCCATCCTTTGTTTTAACAAAAAAAATAACAAGGGCTAGCGGAGAGTTAGATTGATGTATATGGACTTTTTTACGACTGTCCTGAATATCAAACTTGAGAGACTGTCTCTCAGGAGCCATTAGGTTGTACATATGACTAACCTATAGCCTGGAATAAGGTCTATTGAACAATCCCCTTCTCTTTGAGACAACAACCTGTCTGCTCTTCCTGAGAAAAGACATCAGCAAACTCTCTGATAAACATAGGTAACTCATCCACTTGAACCGAAGACACATTTACAGACATACAGCTAAGACTGCAGGAAGAATTCCATTTCGTAATGTTCCATTTTTTCCAATCCACTACGTGGTTGAGGATGTGCATCTGTAACCAAGGCAAACCTAACAGCAGCTGTGCAGAAAGGGACTCAATGACATATAAAAGTGATAGTTTTTGTATTAAATAATTCAATCTTTAAACATACATCTCCAGAAGACTATATTTCAAACACTTCTGAGACAGTGGAGTGACATCAATAGCGACACAGGAATAAAGCAATCCAAAAATCTCACCACTAAACCCATGCGATTGACCATCTCGATGTGAATTAAATTAACTCCAGCTCCACAATCCAAAAATACTGAAAGTAGTAGCCTGGAGGATGACATTCAAGCGGTCTGATGATGTAGAGGAAACTTCCCTCTAACTTCCACGCCAACTAGTTTTTCAACTGAGATCCACGGTGAGGACAAAACTGAACAAAATGCCCAATTTATCCGCAAACGAAACAATGACTCCTAAACTGAATTCTTCCACCTTTTCTGGTACCATCAGAAACAGAACCCAATTGCATGCGTTCTTCCACATTCATAAATTCCATAGATGAGTTCAAGGAAATCTCGCCATGCCATCCCTTACTCGATGCCGACACAAAACTGACTTCATAGTGCAGGATCATTCCACTTAGGCTCAGTCACCCAGTGACGAAACTCTACACAAAACTCCTCAATGGGAGACTTCCCACGACACAGACCTCTGAGTTAACCTTCGACCATAAACACCCTTTCAGGATCATCATAGATCAGACCCAAGGCAGAAAAAAATCCCAACCCTCTGAGACTCATCTCATGAGCTTAGAGGAGACTGTAGCTGCCTATAGCGGATTTCCTGTCTTAATAAGAATGCACCCAACCCACGTTCCTCAGCCACTCACTGTCCCTACCTGAGACAGAAGTAACCTACTAAGCATGAATACAACTACCACCAGTAAGCACAGTACTTTGCTTGAGAAGAGCAAGGAAATAAGGAGTCCCGGCTGATTGCAACAACCATCAGATGAAGACTGAGAATAATCAGCACAGATCCACAGCCAAGACAGGAATAAATGCCCAGAGGGCCAGTCCAAGTCTGAGGGTAGCTTGAACCAGATGTTCCTAGACAAGAGCCATACATGATCACCAGGTGAGTACTTGGGAGGAGCCTTTTCTTATCTGTGGCCCTTTTCATAAGTTCTGTGACACAGGAGAGTAAATCCTTATTGGCCCCAAATCTCCAAGAACTGTTGGTGACAGCAGCAGGCACTTCTGTGGAGCAGTCAATAGGCACAGATACATGGGGTTTCTGAACACAAACAATGTAGAAAAGTGTAGAGCCAGTACAATGGTTGATCTATTTGTTATGGACAAACTTAGCCTAAGGAAGGAGAGTGGTCGAGTTGTCTTGCTGAGAGGATGCAATGTGACAAAGATATTGCTCCAGTGATTGATTAGTGCATTTGACTTCACCATTAGACTAAGGGTGGTATGCTGAGGAGAAATCAAGCTTGGCATCTAAAAGATGACAGAAACCTCTACAGAAGCATGAAGTAAACTGAACTCTTCTATCTGGAACTTTATGTTGCAGAAGATCATGCAACCAGAAGACAGACCACAAAAAGCAAAGTTGGAAGCAGGATGCAATGAGCCATTTTCGAGAATCTTTCCACGACTACCCTGATTATCGAATTACTAGAGGAGTCAGGAAGATCAGTAATAAAATCCATGGCTATATAAGTCTATAGAGACTGAGGAATAGGCTGCAGATGCAGTAGGCCGGCTAGATGTTGTTGAGAGGGTTTGTTTCTGGTAGAAATTTGAAAAACAGATACATAGTCCTTTACATCTTTCACCGTAGTAGGCTACCAATAGTTGCAAGACATGAACTCAAATGTCCTCCTCACACCTTGATGGCCTACCACTTTGGAGTCATAAAGCCAAGTGAGGATGTGTCGCCTTTAGAGAGCCAGGACAAATTTTTTTTTCTGGAGGTATATCATGGAGATGAGCAGCATTTGCAGAGACGATTCTTGTAGGATTGATAGTGAACTCTGGCTCTGCATTATCATCCAAGGCATCTAAGCACCTGGACAGAGTGTCTGCTCCGGTGTTTTTTTCAGCAGGATGAAAATGCAGAATGCAATTAATCTGGGGGAAGAAACCAGCAAGGCAGGACTTGACTTACCAGAGAGTGAGCGTGGCAGTAACCGCTTGTGGCTGCAGGAGCCATGACAAGAACCAAGCTTACTACTTAAAGGGGTTGTCCCGCGCCGAAACGGGGGTTCTTTTTTTTCAATAGCCCCCCCATTCGGCGCGAGACAAACCCGATGCAGGGGTTAAAAAAGAAAACCGGGTAGTGCTTACCTGAATCCCCGCGCTCCGGTGACTTCTTACTTACCTGGTGAAGATGGCCGCCGGGATCTTCACCCTCGGTGGACCGCAGGGCTTCTGTGCGGTCCATTGCCGATTCCAGCCTCCTGATTGGCTGGAATCGGCACGTGACGGGGCGGAGCTACGAGGAGCCGCTCTCCGGCACGAGCGGCCCCATTCAGAAAAGAAGACCGGACTGCGCAAGCGCGTCTAATCCGGCGATTAGACGCTGAAAATTAGACGGCACCATGGAGACAGGGACGCTAGCAACGGAACAGGTAAGTGAATAACTTCTTTTTGGCTCATATTTAATGCACGATGTACATTACAAAGTGCATTAATATGGCCATACAGAAGTGTATACCCCCACTTGCTTTCGCGGGACAACCCCTTTAAATATGAGAACAGAACCAAATTTACTGCTGAGATATGATACGGAAACACAGTTTACAACATAAATGCACTAACAGAACTAAGCTTACTACATGGATACAGTACTAGAAATGAGTTTGCTGCATAAATATTGTACTAGGAATATGCTTACATTTACCAGTGTCAGAAAAATATATCCACCTCTATTAATTAAAAAATGGACCGATAAAAACAACACATAGTTGACATACAGTTAAATCCCTTTTTTGTAACATTCTTGAGTACATTTGAAAATGTGATATGAATCTTGCCCAAGTTTGGCCAGTTTCACACATAGCATACTATTTGTAGAATTTCAGTTGGGGAATCTGCACCAAACCTCTGCAGCTCAGTACTGTACAATGTTAGTGAATGGGGTTTTAATAAGCCCCATTCATTAACATTGGGGAAAAAATTGCTGTGAATTCAAGTCATGTTGCGGATTTTTAAATCCATAATGCGCTCTGTTGCATATATTTCACCACAGATTCTAATGTGCAGGTCTGGTCCCCGGCTGCTAAGGCCCATTTAGAGGATGCCCCACACTCATTCCTGCATACATTTGAGTTAACACAGCGGCCATTCAATACTGAATGCTGCTATTTACACTGAGCGATCAGCTCATCGTCCATCATTTATGCTACATAAATGATAGATGATGAGCTGAACAATCTTCGTTCAGTGTAAATAGCAGCTGTTCAGGAGGAGAAGGCAGAAGAGCTATGTAATGAATAGAGAAAGTAAAAGTGTCATTTCTGCTATTTAACCCAACGTTCATGTGATCACCACATGCACCTTGCCACGGCAGAGCTGCAGTGTCCTATCAGACCCAGATGAGCTCTGTTAGTGACTATTGTTTCTCCTATAACTGGGGCTCCAATGGATTCCCCGGCTATGATGAAAAAGAGTGAAATTTAAAAAAAAAAGACAATGTAAATGACTCCCAGAGGGATGTAGATGTTAAAAAAAATGTTATCTAGATATATGAGATGAATAGACTCTCCCAGGTCCAGCCTAGAACTTACTTCATCATAGAAGCTGATCAGATTGGTCTGACATGATCGACCGCTCGTCAACCCATGCTGATGAGGAGTTATACCGTTGTTTTCATTGAGGTATTCTAGGATGGCGTCTCTCAGAAACCCTTTCAATATTTTTGCAATTATTGAAGTGACACTTACCGGCCTGCAGTTACCAGGCTGTCTTTTGCAACACGTGTGAATACGCCCATCTGAACTGATGCATTGTAAACCAATGTATCAGATCGGCAGCGTATATCAGTCTGGCGTGAAAGTTAGGCAGATATAGGCTCATGAGAATAAAGCATAAGTGTGAGTTGGTGCTTGAGTGTGAGTCGGCATACTGTTATGATGGCTGACTACTTCAGAAGTGGTACTTGTTGTTGTTCTACTTATGCTTACGGCTAATTTCACAAGGGCGTGAAACTCGGCCCAGTATCATTCTTGCCAGTGTGTGATGTATCCGCAAATGTGAGGCATGTTTGTGTTAAAAACACCTTACATCACTTCAGGGATGTAGTGATCCTCTGCCACACTAGAACTCCCCCAACGTGTTTCTCAGGGGTACATGGGGCTATGGATGAATATGTACCTCTGATGATGCCAGTTTTCTGGTGAAACATGTCTGGGGAGCTCTAGTGCTATGTTTTATTTTCAAATCAACACTGTAGGCATTTATCTTCTCACTATCGATTGTAGCGCTTTTAGTATATTAGTATCACTGATACCAGTCAGTTAATAGTGTTATATATGCACTAGTTCACATGGTCATATTGGTTTCTATAAGTCAGTGTGCATAAGCCATTGTACTGCAGTCAGTGGAGTGAGCGCTAGCTCCACTGTTCCTAATTAAGTGCATAGACACCTAATGTATTTAGTGAGGCAGGTTGTCTATATGTTCAAACTCTTTGAGTCTATATAATCACTTTTTCTGCTGCCACAGCATATCTGTTCTTTTTATATCTTTTTGAGGTGAAATTTTATATGTAATTAATAAAAGTTTACTTTTAAAAGGGATCCACTCAGGGTTGTTGCTTTTTGCAAATATAATGGGTTTTGTATTGATTCCTCACAGCATGTTAGAGGGAATTCAATATACATTGTCCTAACAAACTAAAAGAATGCTGTGAATTGTGGGAAGACCGTATTCCAGGTTGGTTCTTACCTGCATTATGGTTACAAAATTATAGAAAATACTTTAAGAATTTTTTTAGTTTAATACATTAAACTTAAAAAAATATATAGCTTTTCGTGGACATTCAATGAATCTTGATGGCAGTGGAGCTCAGCATGTCATTGTGTTTTTGGGCATTGTTAGTGCAAAAATCAATAATTGCTATACGATATGCTTTTTGGAGTCCAAATTCTTAGTTAGAGGTAAGCTGAGCTCTCACCACAACAACAATTAGGGCTCGGTCAAACGAGCGTGTTTTATGTGCGCACAAAACGAGCGCTTCTAAAAGAACCTATAGATTCCAAAGAAGGACTCGCATGAGAGAATGTAGGTGCGCTAAACAGAGCGCACCTAACAAAGATAGAACATGCATGGCTACAATGCCAAAAAGCAGGTCCGTGCTGCGTGCTGTGCAGGAGCTTCTATTGACTCCTATGGGAGCAGGGGTTTATGGAAACTCCTGCGCTGGGAATAGATTCCCTACTGCATTTAAAATGTACTGCCCAGAAGCACATTTTAAATGCCCCGCTGTAAACTCCCGTTATTCCACGCGGGTATGAGAGGACTCCCTGAGGGTTCCGTTAATCCTCGCAAGGACTAACAGGCATTTACAACAGGACATTTAAAGTGCTTCTGAGCAGCACCTTTTTAAATGTCCTGCTGTAAGCAGTAGGGTATTCCTCCTGCCCCGCTGCAGGGGAATTGCTCAGCATCGGAGGCAGTAGGGAACTCTCTCCCTCTCTCTCCTCAAGGAAATTCCCTATAATAGAGAGAGAGAGGGGGCGGAGTTACAGGGATTCCCTAAGAATTTTCCCCAAGAGCATGGGAGGAGGGTCACGGCTAGAGGGATCCGCCCTATTAGCTCTGCCCCCTTCTATGGTTTGCTGCAGGGGATCTCTATAGCCCACTCTTTCAAGCTGTGCCCACTCTCTCGAGATTTCTCCATAGCAGGGACATAAAGGGGAGCTATGATGGATTTCCCCATAGCAGGGAGATAGAGTGGACCTGAGGGAGATAAAGCTGTTGTCTGTCAATCAATAAACAGATAACTTTGATCACGCTAAGGCCGACGTCAGACGAGCGGGTTTTTTCTGTGCAAAAAAAGTGGCGCTCGCATGTCTGCAAATCATGTGAACAGGCAGATTTTCTAAGCACAGAAGACCCGAGCTTCATTTTACACATGATCACTTCTGCATATAAGTTAAACAAGAAGGGTGAGAGGATGCAGCCCTGTCGAAGCCTTTGCCGATCCCAAACCAATCTGTGTCCCTATACTGTGTTCTCACAGTGGCTTATTGATGGGTATAAAGTGATTTTATCATCTTGACTAGATGTGCTGATACGCCCAGCTCTTGTAGGGCCTGCCATAGCTTGTCATGGTCGATGCAGTCAAAGGCCTTGATGTAATCGATGAAGCACATGTAGATATTCTTTTGGTATTCTCGAGTTTTTTCCATGGTCCATCGCAGGTTTGCAATATGGTTGCAGGTGCCGCGTCCTCACCGGAATCCTACCTGCGCATCAGGGAGCGCAGCTTCAACTACTGATCTCAGTCTTTCCTGTATGATTTTGAGAGGGAATTATATTATCTGTCATCTATTCTCTTTTCTCTGAACCTTTGTCTTTTGAATCCGCTGGCTCTGGGTCTTATTTTTGGTCATCCAAGATGACTGCTACAATCTTCTAACTCCCTAACACATACTGTGCATTGGTTGTCTAAAGCATTCTACGTTGCTCTCTTATTAGCAAGCACTGATTACATCTAATTTACTACCAATACACAGTTTATATTAGGTATTCATAAGATTGCAGCAATTTTGGATGACCGAAAACAGGGCGCGGAACTGGTGGATCTGAGGGACAGTGGCACACAGGGCAAGGTAGGTAATATAACTACACCCTCCATTCCCTGGACATAATTTTCTCCTGGGACCAAAGGGTCGCTTCTAGTGTAGCATTCACAGATTTTGTCAACATGACAACACTTTGCATGTATTACATGAGCTGAGCTTGCTTTACGTAATGCATCTTTGTAGTATGTTTTATTTTATTCTGTTACAGTCTCTATGTCGTAAGCTCAGTTCTGCTACCATATTTATGTGGTAAGTTTTTATTTGTTACCGTATCTGCACAGTGAGCTTATTATTAGTATCATATCTCTGCACTAAGCTTGCTTCTGGTATCGTATGTATGTAGTAAGTTTGGTTCTTTTTTCATATCTATGCAGTAAGCTTAGTTCTGGTAATGTATTTATACAGTAAGTTTCAGATCACTTTAAGAGTTTGAAGCAGTGAAGGGCCTACAGAGCCCATTGTAGACTTAATCTGTATAGGTTGTCCCACAGTGCCAATTTGCCCAGTAGAAGGCATTCATTTGGTAGGTTCTCAGTGCCCCTTGCCCACACAGAGGCTAATTAAGAAGAGGGCAGCTTTTAATATAAGGCATAACAAGACTTTTCACACAGCTGAAGTTTGCATTTTCGTGCTACCTTCCCCACCGGTAATGTACATGAATGCAGTTGTGTTGCAGCTCGCAAATTGCTACCTTCAGACGATCTCAAAAAATGCAGCAGCTTTGGATGGCTGTGACTGTCGCTTCCTGAAATGTAAACACATTCACATATATATGTTTGATGTCAGTAAAGTACTGTTTGCTGCAGGTAGCAGAAGTGCTAGCGGCATCCCTGCTAACTCTGTAAGGTTTCCTTCGAATAGTTTTTTGTGGCATTTTTTTCAAGCTTGAAAAAAATACCATGAATTTTATGCATTTTTACAAGCTTTTTTGATGGTATTTTTACAGAGACATCCATATTTTTTATGGCTTTTTTTGTTATAGAGAAACCTATGGAAACACACCCAAAGAATCACGATACTTAAAACATACTGCATTTTGAAAGAAATACCATAAGCAAAATACACACATCAAAAGTGAGAAAAAATGCCACAAAAAGACAGTGTTTGTAGTGCATTTCATAACTCCCTATTGACCTACAGCTAACATCTGGCCACAGGAAAAATTCAAGAAAAGACGTGGCATGTTTCCAAAAGATGCTTCGTGTGAAACCACCCTAAAAAACAGGATAACTGATTCTTCAGTATCTGTTAAGTGTTTCTCCTGGTGATTTATATTCTGCAAAGTGTAATCCTTCCACCTGGCACTGTAAAGTATTCCACACCGTATGCAGCAGGCTGCGGGACACTAGTAAATGCTCGGCATGGACTCTTAGCTAAAGGACTGAGACTTTACTTACCTTTGGGAACTTCGTTTTAAGCCCTTACAAATCCACTAGGTGCAGACAACTCTTTATCTATGCAAGCTGCCATTATTGGTTTACCAGTTGCTGTTAAAGTACTATTTGTTATATCCCAGTTGTGCATTACTGACATTGTAATTAATAACTGATATACTATCTAATGTATATAACAGCCGTTATTATTTCTAGCTAGTGATAGTGAGGTTTACGTAACAGAACTCTAGAATTTACATATATTCTCAACTGTTTGCTAAAAATTGCATAACCATTCTTCTTTTGTAATTTGTTAGTTAGACTGAAAATGTATACTGTTGTAACTCCGTTGTCCCCTTCGTATCCTGGTACTTGTGTTACCCACCAGCCATCATAACATTACAGCAGGCATTTGGATTCAGTAGCAAGTAGCAGAATTCAGCATGCAGCTCTGGGCCTCGTTCACAGGGATGTTAGGCATCAGATTCACGTTGAATTTTTCCTGAGCTCAGCCTCAGAGTTTTGCCACAGATTTTCATGTGATTTAGCCCGTGGATTTAGCCCCAGTCAACAGGGAAAATCCCTGTGCGGCTGCCAGACATTGATTCAACTTCAAGAATTCACAGTTTAATTCCTTATTTCTGTGACGCAAATTGAAAAATCAACACTAACTGTACTATGCACATTTCCATGGCTGATTTGAGACAGGTTTATCATAATCCGTATTTGATCCATGGTTTACGGACCATAATAAGGAGCTAATGAAAATCTATGAATCTATTTACATGGTTGTATTTCACAGCCGTGTTTTAAAAATGCAACATGCACTGATTTTATCCCCTTTTTCGATTAAAATTATGCCCATTATAGTCTGTGGAATGGGATTAAAATATGGATGAATCCGTATTGTATCAGTATTTCATCCATATTTTATTTGTATTTGCCCCCCTATTTGCATTATTGGTCATTGGTAATATTTTATACTGGGCAAAATGAATCAGTACATGGACAGAAGAAAATAAAACTAATGTAAGCAATTATGGATCAAATCCTGATTCAATATAAATCATCTATAATATGCCCATTTTTTACAATATTAACTTTATTGAGAACTTTTTCTTTATTTTTTTTTTATTCTTTATTTAACATTTTCATTTTCATTTTGGTTACCATGCAAAAAACAATCTGTCAAGTGAATCCTGTCTGAATGGGCACACAAACAATCCCAAATCACAGAAGATCCCTTAAAACTATAATATTTTATTACTTTTACTTTAAAAAAACACACTTTGGGCTCAAGACACTCATCCACTGATGAGAAAATAAGACAAAGACAAAACAACAATGAACAGAACACACGTGCTGGTATAGGTCATGGTGTTACCACATAAAGGAAGTGTGATTTTAGATTCAGTTTGTACGTCTCAGGTATGGCTACGCAGTTTTTGTGCCATAGGAACTTCCCATTAGAAGGACAGTATATACATGGGGGGATAGGGCGTTGTCAATCTTCCCTAGTTGTGTCTCCCATATATCTGAGATTTTGTAGTGTAATAGGTTAGAATCACCCCTCAGTATGAGATATTGTCCCAATTTAGTGTTTTCATTCACTGGTTTGGTTGATAGACTTGACCAACCATCTTCTAATATTCATATATAATTAGCAAAAAAATTCTAGACCTTAGTGAGTTGATGTAATCACTGACTGAATCGAGATATTCAGTGATTGATTCAAAATGAATGGTTCTCACTAGACTTGCAGTCAGATGCTAGTGACCCAGTTTGCTGACTGTCTAGACTAAGTCAGTAAAGGAGGAGACAATACCCCTCCACTTAAATCTAGATCTGCAGAAAGGGCAGCAAACGTGTTAGTATAACTAACTGAACCCTTGGTCAAATAGTCTTGACTCAGTTAACTAGCTGTCTACACTGCATTAAAGCGCTGGATGGAGAGCAATTTTCTTTAGGCTAAATTAGATAGAGGTTGGTGTAGCCTCCTGCCCTGATGGTGGGTAGGTAGCCATCTGATAGCATCTGAGGCTATCTTGTGCGCCCGTTCACGCGTTTTACGGGACCAGTGGGAGCCCAGAAAAACGCCTATGACCATGTGAATCTAGACTCAATCATACAGCATAAATGACATGATGCATTTTTTCTGTGGGTCGGTACGATTACGAAGATGCCAAAAAAATTATAATTTTTTTTAGGTTTTTCCACTTTTGCACAATACAACCCCTTTGTTTGGAAATTATTATTATTTTTACATTGCTGCATTCAAAGACCCATAACCTTATAAATTTTCCTTGGTCAAAGCACTGCGAGGCCTTGTTTTTTGTGTGACATGCTGTAGTTTTTATTTGTACCATTTTGGTCTATATACTGCTTTTTTTTATCACTTTTATTCCTTTTTTTAGGGGGGAGGCCAAATGAACAAGATTAGCATTTTTTCAGTTTTTGCCATGCAGGATAAATAATATGTTCAATTCACTGTACAGGTCACTACGAATAGGATGATACCAAATATGCAAATAGGGCAAAATACACAAAAAATTGGTATTTTTTTACATTTCTTTTTTTACACGATTTTTATTTATTTTTTTACACTTTTTATATGGCTGTAGGGACTTGAACCATAAAAGCTATGATCGCTATGATAAGACATTGCAGGACTTCTTTAATAAGGCCTTAGTCACACGGGCGTTTTTTCACGCGATTTGCGGATCGCATGACGGATGCGCATCCGCAAATCGCGTGACCGGTGCACGCGAGTCGCCCGCAAATCGCCCAAAAATCTGATCCTAGCCGCGTTTCATTAGAAACGGGCTGGAGCTGTCCAGCGCATTGCATTCAATGGAGACGGCAATAGAGCCGGCTCCATTTAAAGCAATGCGCTGCGGGCGAGTCGGGGATGAATTGTCGGTAAGGGCTTAAATATATAAGCCCTTCCCTGCAATTCATCCTAAAATGTGTAAAAATAAAAAATATATATATACTCACCTTCTCCCAGCAGCCGGAGCTCCGCGCGGCCGTCCTGCAGTGAGTGTGAAGGGGGTGTGAGTCAGACCTGCCCCCTGATTGGCTCAGCGCTGAGCCAATCAGAGGCATGTCTCACTCACACCCATTCATGAATTCATGAATGGATGTGAGTCAGACCTGCCCCTGATTGGCTCAGCGCTGAGAGGCAGCAGTCACTCACCCATTCATGAATTCATGAATGGGTGTGTGAGTGAAACCTGCCTCTGATTGGTCAGGGCTGTGACCAATCAGAGGCAGATCATTCAGCAGGCGGGGATTTTAAAGCCCCGCCGGCTGAATAGTGCCGAGAAGCAGTTCAGGAGAACTGACAGCGGCCGCGGCAGAACTCCGGCTGCAGCGGAAAGGTGAGTATACAATTTTTTTTTATTTTAACACATTTTAGGATGAATTGCAGGGAAGGGCTTATATATTTAAGCCCTTCCCGACAATTCACCCCGCGCACGCCGGCAGCCCATTGCTTTCAATGGAGCGGCTGTATTGCCGGCTCCATTGAATTCAATGGGCAAACATCGTTCTTCTCTGTCACAGCTGTTACAGCTGTGGCAGAGAAGAATGATTTGTCTTCTATATGTTCTCAATGGGGTCAGCGCTGCTGCCGCCGGCCCCATTGAGCGCATATAGAGAAGAGAACAGGAATCGCAGATCGCAGATAGGTGCGATCTGCGATTTCTGTTCTATAATTTATCGGACGAGCGCATAAAAAGCGCTCATGTGTCCGATACCATTGCAAAGCAATGGTTTTATACAATCGCCGGACGCATGCGCATGCGCAAATCGCGGCTAAAAACGCCCGTCTGACTAAGCCCTTAGGGCGCCCACCCACTGGCGTTTGCGATTTTCGTGCGTGAAAAACGCAGCGTTTTCATCGCGTTTTTGGCGCCTTTTCCGCGCGTTTTTCGCGGCATTTTTGCGGCTTTTTGCGTTAATTTACATTGACATTCATGGGTGCATTAAGAGAAAAATAAGGACACATATGCAACTGACAGTTCCTATGTTAAAAATTGCAACGGACTGAAACAAAAAACGCCAGTGGACAGGAGTACATTCAAAACTAATTGCTCTTGAGAAAAAATGCAAAACGCAAAGGAAAAAAAAACGCCAGTGGGTGGGCGCCCTTATAGTGATCATAGACAATAGCAAACCCAGACAGTAGTATCTGGTGACCCAATGATGTCAGATAAGGATAGATCGCGACATGTAGGGGGTTAACAGCGGGGATAGCTAATCTTATGTATCCTTGCAGTTGCAGCAGGAAGCTGGCTATCGGTAAAAGCCTTCTCCCGCTGCAGGATAGGGCAGGCTTACTTTTGATTTTGCGCCATTCACATGACGTAAGTGTACATCCTGTTGTGTTAAGTAACCCGCAGCCAGGACGTAAACTTATATCCTGTGGCATTAAGAGGTTAATGTGCCAGCCCTAAGTACTAGTGATGACTAAGGAAACACATTAATATTTAGGAAATATACAATTTATTAACGAGGTTTTCAGGTATAAATACAGTGTTACAACTAAGAAAACACCACTGACTTATATTTAGGCCTTAGCAAGCCGTACATTATGAATTATTGCCATGTATCAATGAGCATAAGGACTTAGTGTTGGAGAAACAGAAGATCTTTATTTTCTTGTTAATGATCTTGCTAAGATTTTAATCCAGTAAATCATTATTCATTTCATGCTTCTGTCATTGCAAATCACCAAGGATCCCTTCCCAACAGCCTATTTTAAATGCATTTTATGGCATGTTAACGATAAACATCCATGAAATATGTTAAGTGCAATTGTCTGCAATGCTTCTGCTGCATTTATAGTGTCTTATCTAATAAAATAGCCATTATGTGATTGGCTTTATTCCTTGAAGACCACTTCATATGACGGCTCTCCATACTTATAGAATACATAATGTAACCTTAGTATCACAGATGTGAAGAGCTGGCCTAGTTCTCTCCTTCCCCGACCCTGTGCTGGGTTGTCCTGCAGAATGGATGCATCCTGACAGCTTGTGGTCAGGCTGTGGTTGGGGCAGGCTTTTAAATAGTGTACAAATAGATTTATGAATAGCACAGTGAGGCTGTCTAGTCCACCATATATTTGAATTTTCTTTTTAAGGACTAAGAGCTTTTAGCCTTAGGGTGACTACCCACTACAGTTTTTTTCACTGCAAAATTCGCAGCGTTTTTTTTTTTTCTGCAGGGGTCTATGGGATTTGTAAAGCTAAAATCGCGATTTTGCGTGATCGCGATTTTAACATTACAAGTCCCATAGACCCCTGCAGAAGAAAAAAACGCTGCTGATTTCGCATTGAAAAAAACTGTAGTGGGTAGTCACCCTTAGGCTGGAATCACACGGGCGTATTTGCGCACGCAATACACAGAGAATAGAACCCATTGATTTAAATACGTGCATGTATTTTTCTACACATTTCGGTCATGCAAAAAAAACCACAGCATGCTCTATTTTCCTGCCTATTTGCGCACCAAAATTCCCCATAGAAGGCAATGGGGATGCGCAAGTGCACACAAAATCCATGTGAAATACCGCATAATTGCACAGAAAAAAAGAACACATCTGGAACTCATTAAACTAATTAGTAATTTTAATCAGTGTGTATTTTTTTGTCATATGCATTTGGGCATGGAAAAAGTACAGTAAAATAAGACGATGTGTGCAAAAAAGCATAGTTCGGTTGGCAAAAACACTGTACTCATGCACGCACAAATATGTAAACACTCGCGTGAAGCCAGCCTTAGCCTGGGTTCACACAGGGCGGATTTGCTGCGGTTTTGCCGCGGATTGCCGTTGCATATCCGCACTGTGGCAAAACCGCTGCGTTTGCAGTGCAATGCAGCACAAATGAGCTTTGCAAAAAAGCTGTTCTCACAGGGCGGATTTTTTCCGCACAGCCGCAGTGCGGAAATGCTACTGCGGCGCGGTTTTAAAAGAAGCAGCATGTCCATTCTTCTTTCTTTTCTGCAGCGCTTTTTTGTCCATAGACTTCTGTGGACGCAGCTAAATCCGTACGAAAATACGCTGCAAAATGTAAAAAAGCGCTGAGGAAAAAAACGCTTGCGGATTTTTCCACACGAAAATCTGGAGGAAAATCCGCAAGCCAAAATTAAACTTTGAAGCGGTTTTGCCGCAGAAGCAGTTCTTCTGCGGCAAAACCGCAACGGAAAAAAAGCAGCTAAACCGCAGCAAATCCGCCCTGTGTGAACCCAGCCTTATAGCACAGTTGCAGATTTCCATGCGCTGGCCATGATGATTGACAGCAGTGTCAATTTTGCACCATGCACTGGCCTCTGATAACATTTTTCATGGAGTTTCCGTGAATAGGTTGCTAACTTGCTAACTCACACGCCTTCATGAAGAACAATTCCAGAGTATTTAACTGGGAAATTGCAGGGATAAAGAAATGTACAAGCGCACATTTCTTTCTTAGTTACATTCATTTTAGTACATTTTTTGATCGATCTTTGAGGAGGAAGAACTATTGTTCTGTGAGCTCTTTTATTGTTATCAGGATTTCTTTGGTTTCTTTTTGGACTTTTTACCACAGTTTGAGACCAGCCTCAGGAGTCAGCCATCATGCATACAACAATGTGAAACCTATTGAATTGCACACAATGCTGTAGTTTCATGTGACCATGTACTTTTCTTTTTATTTATGCAGACTCAACAGTAAAAAATTGCAACGTGCTCCATCAAATGCAGTAAATGGTTTCAATATTTTGAAGGGAGTACGATGCAATATAGAATTCTACTATTGTATCATTCAGACCACATGCAAGTGTTTGTATGTATAAAGCCTAAGGATATGTTCACATAAGGCAGATCCGTCACAGATTCACAACTGTCTTCCCCACAGCAGGAGGCACATGAACAAGAGGTTACAAAATAGCTCCCCCAGATGTTGGGGAGATCACAAGCTATTCTTCTTGTGCTTTAAACTGTAAAATGCTTGCCATATAGGTAGCTATAAGAGGAATTTCGAACATCCAGAAGACACTTGTTACATTCGTCCTGGACTGCCAATGAAACCCAGAGATCACATAGTACAATGGCAGCCAGGAAAGACATGTAAGCTTGTTATACAGGAGGCTAGACGTAGGAACAGACAGGCAAAAAAGGCCCTAACATCTGCCTACCAATGGACGACGGGGACAGGATAAGTCTCAGGCATTCGCCCACCAACGGATGGATAGGACAAACAAATAAGAACTAGGCGTCCAACAACCAATGGACAGGTGGATCAGACATAGAACGAAGTACAGACACAAAACACTCACGTAGCATACCTGCATACATAAACAGGTGCAATTGCCACAGCACATACAAGGTATTGGTTCATATTTTGGCCAAGAGACTTAGACTTAAGCCCATGAGCCTGCCGACAAGGGTCCTCGTTATCCCATGAATGCTGCCTGCAAGCGGGACGATCATTCCAATAGTGACAGCTCCACACTGCAACCTATGGACCTAACACGCCCTAGATGGTATACGATCCAAGCAGCACAGGACACAGTTCACATCGACACATAATGGAATGCATATAAAATGGATCAGGACTGTTCACACCACATGTCCAGCACCTAGCAAAGACACACAGAACACATCGCAGCTCACACCCACAGAACAACAAGCTTGAATGCAAAAACAAGAGGGAATGAGGAAAACCAGCTCACTCTAGCCACAGGGGCTGGTATCTATGTGCAGCAGACTGGTGGTGATTGCCTGGTGTGAGATACTCCGTACCCAGCCAGCTCAATTACCCCACACCTGTGAAGGTCTGCTTCTGGAAACCTGTAGTACTACAGGTCCCAAAAGCACAACCTAACAACACTGAAGCTGAATATATAAGTTTCTGCAATATAAAATAGAATACACCAGCAATAGGATACAAGAGCTGAAGATGGAGAAGATGCAGGAGACCAATAATGTCCTCAGAAGTGACCTGATGACAGCATAAAAACAACTAAATAATTAAAAGATGGAAGATGCAAGACATTGAAAATAGATCCCATTATAAGAATTAAATATGCTGGGGCTTCCAGAATCAATTAGGACTGCTATGATTATGCAGAAGAGAGCTCCTTCACGCCCTGGTTCTAGAATAGGTTTGCTGAGTAAAATGAGCTCACTGTGTAGGGACCAACCCTCCTTTCTCACCACCAAATCCAAGAAACTGGGAAGAGTCAACACCTGTAGTCATGCCAAGACATAATACTACTGTATTTTAATGACATTGTAGCTATCTATGCTCAGGCCTTGAGATGAATGTACCAAACAATGCTAACATGAGATCATGCTATCTTCTTCTTCAAAGACCACTCAGCAAAGATGACAAGATGTTACAGAGCTTTCAGCACAATATTCATACCACTATTTTTGAAAAAAAACACTATTCCAGCTCCAGTACTATGCAACCTTGACAATATAAAGTGAATACTGGTAAAAATCCACCTGTTCTCCACCCTATACAGAAGACGCTCTGCAAATCATCTGAACAAAGCATCAGACAAAAGCTCTTATGGAAAAGAGCATCAACTATACAACTGCCAAAATAAGAAGTCTGTGAGTTTAGTTTCATCAAGTAGTTAAACCTAATTTAAAATAGGACATACTTACCTTTATCACGGGTTACTACCCTCACATAAATGACAATATCTCTCATAAGGTATTGCAGAACATGTTACACCTACGGGCAAGATGAACCTTTTCACTTAGATGTGACTCATAAAGGACTTACTCAACTCCACTGGGTATCCATGTGGAAACATTGCATGGGCTCAGGAAGTGGGTATACCTCAGGGGGAAAAAGGAATGTGTCTAGTCTATGTTTGCACTATTTATCTTTGAGACAATAGTAGAAAATCTACTCCTGTTTCTTTTATTGCCGTTGTGGTAAGACTACTGACATTAGTGTGAATTTCGTCTTTTTTACTGCCACACTTTTAGGCCTCAGTCAGACGGGCGTTTTTTCGCCCGATTTGGCCTGCAGTGGGTGTGAAGGGGGTGTGAGTCAGACCTGCCCCCTGATTGGCTCAGCGCTGAGCCAATCAGAGGCAGGTCTCACTCACACCCATTCATGAATTCACTGCACACCCACTGCAGGCCGGCCGCGCTGAACTCCGGCTGCCGGGACAAGGTGAGTATATATATTTTTTTTATTTTAACACATTTCTGGACGAATTGCAGGGAAGGGCTTATATATTTAAGCCCCTCCCGACAATTCATCCCGCACTCGCCCGCAGCTCATTGCATTCAATGGAGCCGGCTGTATTGCCGGCTCCATTGAATGCAATGCGCTGGACAGCTCCGGCCTGATTCTAATGAAACGCGGCTAGGAGCAGATTTTCGGGCGATTTTCGGGCACCGGTCACGCGATTTGCGGATGCGCATCCGTCATGCGATCCGCAAATCGCGCGAAAAAACGCCCGTCTGACTAAGGCCTTAGAGACAAGATGTTACAACTGGTACTGGGATTACAAGATGTATGACAGTTTGTGCATCCAGATAGCAAAGACTTTACACCTCACATGCCCAGTAAGCATGGTCTCATTTTGATTACTTGATAGTTAATAGTTTCCTCACCCAAAGAGTGGCAAACATGGATATTCTTGATATAGTGATATCTGACAATTTATACTCTTACATGAATCCTACTCGAAAGGATCTGATTTTTTTTGTGGTGCTTCTCTTTATTCTTAGTCAAAGTAAAGTAAGTACAAAGTGTTTGTGAAGCAAGTTTTAAGTTTTGGAAAAACTCCTTTAAACCTTCACTGCATGAGCTTCCAAAAACATGACAAATATTTTAATCTATATAATCTACAGCTGACCAACTATGTCATCTAATGGCTGCTCTGAGAACCACGCAGTAATACAATGGAATGTCTCATATCTGTTACACCATGCAGTAAAGAAGCAGTACAATTCCTTTATGAAATATATGGAAACATTGTACTGTATCAAATATGATACAAAATGTAGTGAAGGGTTAAGTCCAAACTAGGCAGTTCCTTAAGGGGTTACATCAGACAATGAAGCAAATGAAAACAGCACAGCTGTTCACCTCTATATTTTGAAACAGCAAGTAGTGTTAAAGGGTAGACTTTTAAGTTACATGACCTCACTGCACAAATCTGAGTACCAAACTAAGGAAAGTATATCTTTTTTTTTATCAGATTCTTCACTCAGAAAGGAAAGGTATGGAAAGGGCCAAAAATACCTTTGACCTATAAGAAGGCCAAAAATTACTTTAATGCCAATAACACTAGCCAGTCTAATCCCAAGCATCAAAATACCATAAATGTTTCCACGCCTTGCCCAACCTGACACTGATAGGAGAGATTATCTTAATTCTGGCATCACATAGGGAGAGCCAATGAATAGTAATAAATCATTCCACAATAGTAAAGCACTCGGTCCAGATAGGTGCATGGGAGAGTTTTTCAAGACCATGGTAGAGCAGATATCTCTGACATTAGCACTATACTACATTGATATTTCACAACATGAGAGGTTTTTGATCATTTCCAATGTAACACTCAGCAATTTACTACTTAAACAAAGAAAACATCCCCAATGCCCATGCTCATACTGCCTCATCTCCCCGATAAATCAGGATCTGAAAATCCTTTAAGAAAATCAGGCCATTATACTGGGGACCTATATGTTAGTTTTACTAAGCCAAATGGGATTTGTTAAGAAATGCTCAGAACTTGTGAACATCAGTGCTGGATAAACAACATGGCGCTGGATAAAGTGGGGATTAGCAGAAATTTAAGAACTTTTCTGAGAGCTTTATACAAGATTCCAACAGCCAGGATTCATACACAGGGGGTTCATTTTTGATCCTTCTCACCTTCAAAAGGGTGTCCACTGCACAGACATCAGCGGCGGGCACCGTGAGGCAGAAATCTGCTGTGTATAAAATATACAGCACCCAGCTCCCTGTCATCTCACCTAACAGCACCATAAGTTAGTTTAGGGAGTTGATAAGTTCTGTTAAAGGAACGTAATTTGTATGTTCTGGAGGAAAGAAGGGAGAGGGGGGACATGTTCAAAACCTCTATACATGTTAAAGATATAAATATGGTATCTATAAATTGCCTTCCACCTGACCAGACTGTTAGGAGGTGTTGCAACCATTGAATGTGTGAGGACATGCATAGAAGATGACCGGTTTCAGGACGCCTTCGACACACTAGGCACTTGGCTGAAGGACATTTGGTCTTACTGTGCCCATTACGTGTACTGCGTTTGACATCCTTTGTCGCTTCCGTTTGCGGAGGTGTCGTGAAAGACTGAACTGGACTGCTGTGGAATGGAACCAGGTTGTTTTCAGTAATGTATCCAGGTTTAGTTTGGGTACTGATGATGTCCATGTTCATGTCTGGAGACCTAGGAGTGAGCACCTCAATCCTGCCTTTGCTGTGGAGTGGCACACTGCCTGTGTGATGGTCTGGGGGCTACCACATACAACAGTCAATCACCCCTAGTAGTGGTACGAGGGATAATGATAGCTCAGCGATATGTTCAGGACATCCTGCAGCCACATGTGTTGCCTTTCACGGCAGGGCTTCTAAAAGACATTTCCCAGCACGATAATGCTCAGCCACACACAGCAATGGCCTCCACAATTACAATATTGCCACACTTCCATGGCTGCCCACTCACCAGATTTATCGCCAATAGAACATGTATGGGACCATCTGGAGTGCCAACTTTGAGAGCCTATGAGTTTGCACGATCTAGAGGCTCAGTTACAGCATACTAACCAACATGTCACAGGATACCATTGGGAACCTATATGTCTCCATGCCCAACCGTATCACATCTTGTATCCAAGATAGAGGCGGTACAACAGGGTACTAGAACCTCCCTTCAAAAGTTCGGGTTTCCACAATAAATTATCCTTTTGTCACTTACTTATATCAATGTTACAATCACATATAGAAAGTTTCATTCAATTTTAACAATTCCTTTTAGGTCCTTGATTTTTTTTGGTGACAATTAGTGTATTTGTCATAGCTTACCCACAAACACATCGGAAACCCTTATAGTCACTCATTGACTACTTTGGGACTTTCTCAGTTCACTGCATTAATCCTGTCAAAAGTGAGGTCTTGGAATTCTCCATTTCCTACACAGTAATGAGAAGGGATTAGGATTTGGAACAAACACAGTTAAATCTTATTTGATGTACCTGGATATCAAAACACGAACATTAACTTGTTCATTATACACTCCAAACTAGCCTACTCTTTTTGAAAAAAATCATTGCTGAATTGAACTAATGCTCTAATTTTCCTCTACCTTTTTTGATAAATGCCAACTCATTATGATGATGAGCTTTTCAAAACTGCTCTATCCACTACCAACTATTTCCACCTTCATTAAAGTGAATCTGTCAGCTTGAATATACTGTCCAAACTCCCGGCATGATTGTTATAGAGCGGGAGGAGCTGAACAGATTGATATGTAGTTTTATGGGGAAAGATTTAGAATAACTTGTGGTTTATTCATTAATTTATCGGCTTCTTCTGAGTTGAACAGTCTAATGGGAGGTCCTTTCAATCATTGACAGCTATCTGTGTATACAAGTGAACGTAGGCAGCTCAAAGTCTCTGAGCTAAAAAAAACCCCCATCATTTAGGAGATTTTCAGTTTCTCCAAATCTCAAGTTCTATCATTCTGAAATAGTAGGTTGGTTCATCAAGGGCCCGTTGCATCAAAGTTCTGATCTGAGATCAACAAGAGTTAATTTAAGGTCAAGTAGAAAAAAGTTGCACCAATATGGTTTAGTCTGTGATCGTGGTTCAAATCTAGGTTCATCATAGAATCGGAGGGCCCTCCAGGGTCATCTGGTTCAACCCCCTGCTCAATGCAGGATTCACTAAATGATCCCAGACAGATGTCTGTTCAATCTCTGTTTGAAGACTTCCAGTAGAGGAGAACTCATCACTTCCCGTGGCAACCAGTTCCACTCATTGATCACCCTCACTGTCAGAAAGTTAAAACTTCTAAGTTAAACCTTTTATCTATGATCAATTGAACTTGGTTTTGCTAAGTTTAGATCAAAAGGTACTGGTGCAACACTTTTTCTTAAACCAAGTTCAACAGCTGATCACAGTTTAAGTCATCCAGGATCAACAGCATGGCTGGTTAAACCAGCCCTAAACTGACAGACAATTAGAAATTCTGCCACTGACCTCTGATACGGGATATGGACATGTATAAATGTAAGACGTTTTTAGGGAGAAATTGTGAAATATCACCACTCATTGGTCCATCACAATACCAACAGATCCCAAGCCTCTTATCCTTTATTATACACATCTAGAAGAGAATTAGAACTCCAAACATTCTGTCATTCTCAAGTTTGTACACATAATAATGCTGGTAGCCAAGAGATTACAGTACTCTTACACAGTTGGCTTTCATCTTCCAACCTAGGCATTCCAGATGTAATTAGCCAACTCAAACTCCTGTTGGGAGTGGACTCTATTGATACACAAAGATAAGAAGAGCAGTGCTGCTACGTTTTTTGTTAACAAATAGAGGATGTTTCTCAAATTTCTCCAAAAAAAGAGAGATACAAAATGTTGTTTGGCTATTCCAAGAAACGTTGTGCTACCATAAGCAAATCTTAAAGGATCACTGGGGGCCTTAAAACTTCAGTACGGTAAATAGGAGCAACTTATCCCAGAATTTTAAAACAGTGTCAGGAGCTAGTTATAGAAATTGGTGCAAGATTCTGATAACTTTGCTCAATGTTATACATGATTTTTATATACTTTAGATGTCAATCTCTAATCACACTACTGGCAATTCAACTCCTCCTTTCTTTTCCATTATTCCTCTCCCTCCTACCTTTCTTTTGTATTCAGTATTTCAGTATATTGTATTTTTAACAGAAACTTATTAAGCCCTAGCCTTTACTAAGGCTGTCTTTACATGGAGAGTGTAATATTTGTCTGAGAAATCGGACTGATATATCACTCATAAGCCTTCGATTTTTCAGCGATCGTAATAAGTTTTAGCTTTAAATGCATCACATCAATGTTCATGTGAATTTTTAATTGCATTTGCATGCAAATCTCATGTCATTCAAGTACAATGAAATTTTTTCATTCACCCATATAAAATAATGGATAATTCATTAACAAGAACAACACAAAAATAGGACTCGCTGAGATTTTTCTATCTTGGAGAAAAATCTCCTATGTGTATAAAACCATTGAAAATAGAGGCTTCTTTATTTGTGTGAGTGCTGTCCATATCATAATCAGGTGGAACTTGCATGAGTTTCTCATCCATGTAAATACAGCCTGCTGGCATGGCATGCTGCAATCTCGTTGCAGGACATCCATTAAGGGGACAGAGGGAACCACCTCTCTCTGTCAAGCCAAATGAATGCTGTGGTCAGCACTAACTGTAGTATCTAAAAGGCTAATGACCAGGATTGGGGTTACCTCTGACCCTGCTTGCTGCAGCTGAGTGTCAGCTGTATTCTACAGCCAGGCCCCATGTGTATGGAGCTGACTCCACTCCTAAGCCAGCTCTATACAAACACCGCACACATCCACCATATATGTATGGCACATGTCACACACAGGCACACCTTGCAATGACAAATACAAAGTGCAACAGAAAACTGGCCTCAACAATTAGTTTTTCTGAAAGTGGTTTTAAGAAATCCCCAAACCTTGAATTACAATATGTGTACCAGGCTAGGCCCACAGCTATTAATGCACATCACTGGATCCTGGACAGGGTTGCCAAGTTGAATTTTTCATATCTCTGGACAACTTTTCCAAAAATTGCTGACAGACAATATTTTTATGGACACCTTGAAAAACCACACTGAATGATGAAGATTGTATTACTATTAGACATGACCGAGCGTACTCGCTAAGTCAAACTACTCGAGCGAGTAGTGCCTTATGCGAGTACCTGCCCGCTTGTTTCAAAAGATTCGGGTGCCGGCGGGGGAGAGCGGTGAGTTGCAGGAGTGAGCATGGGGGGAGAGAGTGAGAGAGATCTCTCCCCCCCCCCCCCCATTCCTCCCCGCTCTCCCCCGCCGCTCCCCACCCTCCGCCGGCACCTGAATCTTTTGAGACAAGCGGGAGGTACTCACATAAGGCACTACTCGCTTGAGTAGTTTGCCTTAGCGAGTACACTCGCTCATCTCTAATTACTATACATGTATTTAAGATCAGTTACTAATATGAACTCCTTACTAGCAATTACTGTGAGCTGTAAAAGGACGACAATTACAGTCATAATAACCTGCTCAAGTACCACTAGCTTCAAAAAAATCATGGACACATCTATCTTCTTTCACAACACGGAAAAAAGTGCCCTCTTTCTATGGGCTGTACAAGAATTTCTGGATAGTTGGCAACTTTTAGAAGTTGCAGTCCAGCAGGTGCCAGTAGAAAAACTATAATTCACACAACACAAGAGTGATAAATTATAATCTCATCTAACACAAAGGTAACTGTAATCCACAGGGCATAAGGATCAATCCGGTAGATACAAGGTAATATGAGCCTGTAATGTAAAAACAGAAAGATTTATTGTTGGTATTTTTAAATACTGTAAACAGGAAAGCTTCTGCAATGTGTGAAAAACACGAAAACCTGGGGGGGTTCTTCAGTGCTGCTTATTTTTTACAAACACGCTGGAAAAAGTGTAAAATAAGAAATGGAGCTATACTCACCTGTTCCAAGCCCCCATTGCTCCAGTCCCCAACTGTTCTGCTCCCCTACAGCCTCCACATACTTCCTGGCAGTGTGGTCAGGTGCCATCTAGACTCACTCCTGTGGTAAAAAAAATACAGTATTTGGGCACAATTAAAAATAATCTTTTTACACCAGTTTAAGGCATAGAAATGTTGCAAATTGTTGTGCAACTGGATATTTATGAAAAATTTGCAACTTTTCTCCCTCCACCTTTTTGAAAAGTGGGTGGGGCTTATGGAGAGGGCGTGATCACCATGCAACAACAGATGTATAATTTATGCTGGAAACTGGCATAAATTATACCAGAATTGTACATTAAATGTAACCTGGCATACATTTCTGATAATGCGCACAGAGGAGCCAGGAATGCATGTAATATATGATGAGGTGTGCGCCAGGGAAATTGTACTAAGCCTGGCTTTGTAAATGCTGGGCTGAGTAAATTTCCCCCATTATGCCATTTGACTAATAGCAGCCATCAAAAATGCAGTGGCTCATAGTTATGAATCCGATATATTCATAAGGAGAGCACTCAGTGCGACGGCATGTCTGCGTGTTTACACAACGCCTGTCAGTCATTAGAGGAGGGAAATGCTCGACTAATTAATACAGCAGATCATATATATTGTTTTCTTTGCTGTACTCTTTGTTAGGTGCTATTAGTCAAACAACATAATACTTTCTTGCACTATTTGTGCTAAGGGTGCTTTCAAACATGGCTGTAACGATCAATAGGAGAAGTCCGTCTGTATCATGAGCTCCTGTTTTCAATCTGTTAGGGTAGTTACTATGCAACTGCTCTTGAGGTTAAAGGACTCAAGGAAAGAGCGATTCAAGTCCACTTTTCTGGGTTTTTAAATAGAATCTACCATTTTGTAGGTTGGAATGTGTTGGTGAAGGTAGTGTGGTACCCCAGCAGCCACCTAGGCACGAGGCCCATGCTGAGGAGCTGGGATGGTAGAGTTGGCACTTTTCACAGTGGCTCTTACCAGACTCCTCCCTGGAGGGACCCACATAACCTCGGCCCAAGTACCGCTAGGCCTCTTCCAGGCAATACTGGGACAGCGATTACCTGTATACGTGTGGTGGACTGTAGACTTGTCACACATGACGCTACTATTCCTTACCCACTGGTATGATCCTTAGCAGAGAAATGAAGTCCACACACACAATTAACTTTAGTACCTCAGTCCCTGGTAATTGACAGGGGCTGGAAAAACTTTACTTGTAACTCAACAGTATACAGATTATTACACACTAGTGCAGGCAGGACAGTAGACTTCAGGTCAGGGAGGAGACACAGGATGACACCGGTCCTACAGTCCACGTTATCTGTAAGGTACCGCTCCTGGAAGGGGAACACTCTAGAGGAGGATGGGGTAAGGGTAACTCCACAGACACTCACTTGATCCAGAACAGCTTCACAAATGAATGTTGAGTTCTGATTAGAGATCAATGAAATGCTCGGGTGCACGGTATTCGAGACAAACTTTCCGCAATGCTCTAGAGCTCGTTTCGAGTAACGAAACCCATTGAAGTCATTGGGGGACTCAAGCATTTTTGTATGGGACCGATGCTCCGCATAGGGGATGATTTGTGAAACACCTGAAAACATCAGAAAGTGTTGGAAACATCACAGGTCCCACTATTAAGCCAAAATGAGGGCAAAAGCCTGGCGGTTACCCCCCTAACAATTTACTTGGGGCAGACCCTCATTAGCAAGGCATACACGCTGGCACATCTTAGCTAAGCACCACACTAGCTGCAACAAAGGACAATCCCTGCCTGTGGGTGACACCACTGCCTCTTCTCCTAGGTTACATGCTGGCATTGCTGTCCACCCCCCGCACGACCCTGCGTTCATAGCGCACACAAAATTTTCCCTGAGCAGCGTTCAGCTGTCCTCATGCCACACACTCGCTTCATAGCCACACCACCCTCATGTCTATTTATAAGCGCTTACTGGATGAGGAGGAACCGAAGACACACACTGCAGAGAGTTAGCAGGGCCAGGCAGTGACCCTCTTTGAAAGTATGGGCAATAGCCCACAATGCTGATGGGAAACGATGATAAATTAACGTACGATCATCATTCCAATCCCGTGCCACCTCCGTCACAAAATTGTCAGGAGCCACAAACGTGAGCATAAAGGGGACTCAGGTGCCAGCACTTCTACACATCTCCACAATGCAGCAGCACATACTAACACCAAAGATTGGTTTGAAGCAGGAGGTGTCGCAAAAGTAGCCACCACAGGTATACAGTGACCCTGTGAAAGTCTCATGAAATCACTAACGCTTCCTGTGAATGCTCCAATCCAGTATCTTAGATAACTGTGGTAATTTGTAGCATGAGAGATAATACATGCCGACCAACACTGATCCCCAGACCCCAAGCAGGAGGAGGAGGTGGCATAATAAGCCAGAGAAACCATGACCAATGTAGGATCCGCAATACTCTGTGTGTGAAGCACGTGAGCAGGTCTTGGGTCAGGCTCAGTCACAGCCTCCACCTTGTGTGACCCAAGGTGCCGCGAGTTACATAGCAATGGGAAATCCATGTGTCCCCACATAATTCATTCTGTGTAGGTGTCAGATAGCTCAACACCGCAATGGGAAAGCCTTCTGCGCCCTACTCAAGTCAGTCAGTCAGTCAGTGTATTTGTGCCAGATAGCTAAAGCACCGCAATGGGAAATCTTTGTGCACCCACAGCATAGGCGAGTCCATGAAACCCAGGGAAAGTATTAAACATGAAGCAATTACAGTGGCTCAAACATGGCAGAATTTCACCTCAGCCAGGACCTCAGCCTCTACACACAGCCTCTCCAAAGACTTGATGAACCCCAAAGAAGTTCCACAGGCCAAACCTGGCACAGTTGCATCCTCTCCCTGGACTTCGGCCTCTGCCCACACCCTCAGCAATCGTGGGCATACAGCGGACTTGGATGCTAGTACAGCTGTGAATGTCTCCCTAATTCAGTTACGCTTCTTTTGATTGGTCTAAACCAGTGTCTCAGATAACTATGGTAACATGAGAGCAATACATGTCGACTAACATTGATCCCCAGACCATAAGCAGGAGGTGGAGGTAGCACTCTGCACCCTACCCAAGTCATTCAGTGTATTTGTGCCAGATAGCTAAAACACTGCAATAGGAAATCTTTGTGCACCCACAGCATAGGCGAGCACATGAAACTCAAAGACAGTATTACACATGAAGAAATCAGAGTGCCCACACATCAGAGTTTCACTCCGCAAAGGACGTCGGCCCACACTCCTGCCCTAGTCATTCTGTGTATTTCTGCCAGATAGGTAAAACACCGCAATGAAAAAGCCGTCTGCACCCTACCCAAGTCAGTCAGTGTATTTGTGCCAGACAGATAAAACAACGCAATAGGAAGTCTTTGTGCACCCACAGCATAGGCGAACCCATAAAACTCAAAGACGATATTACACATAAAGAAATCAGAGTGCCCAAACATGGCAGAGTTTCACCCCGCCAAGGACCTCAGCCTCGGCCCACACCCTCAGTAATCGTGGGCATAAAGCGGACTCGGATGCTAGTATAGCTGTGAAGGTCTCATTAAATCAGTTACGGTTGCTTCCATCGCTCCAAAGACTGGATGAGCCACCAAGAAGTTCCACAGGCCAAACCTGCCGCAGTTGATTCTTCCCCCCCCCCCCCCAGGACCTCGGCCTCTGCCCACATCCTCAGTAACCATGGGCTTAAAGCGGACTCGGATGCTAGTACAGCTGTGAACGTCTCATTAATTCAGTAAAGCTCCTTTTGTTTGGCCCAAACCAGTGTCTCAGGCAACTGTGGTAACACGAGAGCAAATACATGTTGCCCAGCGCTGATCCCCAGACCCGAAGCAGGAGGAGGAGGTGGCATAATAAGGCCGAGAAACCATGACCTAGCTAGGATCCGCCATACTCTGTGTTGGAAGTACATGAGTGGGCCCTGGGTCAGGCTCGGTCCCAGCCTCCACATTTTGTGACCCAAGGTGCCGTGAGTTACATAGCTATGGGAAATCCATGTCTCCCCACACACTTTATTCTGTGTATGTGTCAGGCAGCTGAACACCGCTATGGAAAACCTTTGTGCACCCACAGTATAGGCGGACCCCTAAAACTTTTCTGTTGCAAGAGTATAGGCGGCCCCCCAAACCTTTTAGTAGCAAGTGTATAGGCAAACCTTTCAGTAGCAAGTGTATAGGCGGACCCCAGTAACATTTATGTAGCCAGAGTATAGGCGGACCCCAGTAACATTTCTGTAGCAAGAGTATAGGCGAACCCCTCAAACCTTTCTGTAGCAAGAGTATAGGTGGACTCCTGTAACATTTCTGTAGCAAGAGTATAGGTGGACCCCGTAACATTTCTGTAGCAAGAGTATAGGCGGACTCCAGTAACATTTATGTAGCAAGAGTATAGGCGGACCCCTGTAACATTTCTGTAGCAAGAGTATAGGCGAACCCCTCAAACCTTTCAGTAGCAAGTGTATAGGCAGACCCCAGTAACATTTATATAGCAAGAGTATAGGTGGACCCAAGTAACATTTCTGTAGCAAGAGTATAGGCGGACCCCAGTAACATTTATGTAGCAAGAGTATAGGCGGACCCCAGTAACATTTATGTAGCAAGAGTATAGGCGAACCTCTCAATCCTTTCTGTTGCAAGAGTATAGGCAGACCGCTGTATCATTTCAGTAGCAAGAGTATAGGCGGACCCCAGTAACATTTCTGTAGCAAGAGTATAGGCGAACCCCTCAAACGTTTCAATAGCAAGTGTATAAGCGGACCCCAGTAACATTTCTGTAGCAAGAGTATAGGCAGACCCCAGTAACATTTCTGTAGCAAGAGTATAGGCAAACTCCTCAAACTTTTCAGTAGCAAGAGTATAGGCGGACCCCTGTAACATTTCAGTAGCAAGAGTATAGGCGGACCCCAGTAACATTTATGTAGCAAGAGTATAGGCAGACCCCTCAAACCTTTCAGTAGCAAGTGTATAGGCGGACCCCAGTAACATTTATGTAGCAAGAGTATAGGCAGACCCCTGTAACATTTCTGTAGCAAGAGTATAGGCAGACCCCAGTAACATTTATGTAGCAAGAGTATAGGCGGACCCCAGTAACACTTCTGTAGCAAGAGTATAGGCGAACCCCTCAAACCTTTCAGTAGCAAGTGTATAGGTGGCCCCTTGTAACATTTATGTAGCAGAGTATAGGAGGATACCCTGTAACATTTCTGTAGCAAGAGTGTAGGCGAACCCCTGAAATATTGGTGTACCAAGAGTATAGGCGAACACCTGAAAAAAGGGTTCTTGTAAAGAGGATCCCGACTGTAAGCCTGGGTTCACACAGGGTGGATTTGCCGCGGTTTTGCCGCGCGGAATTTCGCTGGCCATGTGGACGAGATTTCTCAGAAATCTCGTCCACATGGGACGGCCAATCCGCTGCGGTAAGCCTGGCTGAAACCGCGGCCGCCGCAGCCGCGGTTTCAAAAGATGCGGCATGTCTATTTATTGTTTACTTTCGGCGCGGCCGGCTATTTCCGTGGCGGTTCTCCAGGCGGAAATCTCGCGGTTTTTGCTGCAGGATTTCCGGCGGGAATACGCCCAGTGTGAACCCAGCCTAAAACTTTCCCTATCTCAGCAGCGCTGTTCCTAAACTCTGCGTGATGCACTGCAGACTGAGAACAGTATAACTGAAATGCTTTGCAGTGGCCCAGGAAATATTACAGTACTGTTTAGCGGTGAGACCTTTGTCTAATGCACTGCAGACATAGAACGGTATAACTGAAATATTTTGCAGTGGCCCAGGAAATATTACAGTACTGTTTCACGGTGAGACCTCGTTCTAATGCACTGCAGACTGAGAACGGTATAACTGAAAGGCTCTGCACAAGGCTAGATGCATTAAAAAAGAAGGGTGCACTACTGCTCCCAACCAGCCACAACTGTAAAGCACACGGTGAGGAGTAGCCCTAAGAAGGGCAGTTGGGGTTCTTGTAGAGAGGATCCCGACTGTAAAACTTTCCCTATCTCAACAGCTCTGTCCCTAAACTCTGCCTAATGCACTGCAGACTGAAAATGCTTTAGCTGTAATGCTCTGCAGAGGGATAGATGCTTTAAAAAAAAATTGGTGCACAACTGCTCCCAGCCAGCCACAACTGTAATGCACACGATGAGAAGTAGCCCTAAGAAGGACCGTTGGGGTTCTTGTAGAGAGGATCCTACTCTAACACTTTCCCTATATCAGCAGCAGCACTTTCCCTAACCTCTACCAGCATGTGTCTGAGGCGAGCCGCAGGCGGGACCAGTTTAAGTACTCGGTGGTCACCTGATCGGCCTAGCCACTCACTGCTGTTGGCGGGCAGAGGGCTGGCACGTCATAGTAGGATGTGGTAATGCCTTCCCCGCATGTTTATTGGCTAGAAAATGGCGCTAAACATGCGGGGAAATGCATTTGATGCAAATACCGTGTGGTGCTCGTCTCGAGTAACGAGCATCTCGAGTACCCTAATACTCGAACGAGTAGCAAGCTCAGAAGAGCATGCTCGCTCATCCCTAGTTCTCATAGATTGCTGTGGGCAACAAAGACAGTTTTCTTTTCATACAGTTTTGGTAAATGATGTACACTGTTTTTAAATTGTATTGAGATGATGGCAGACCACAGTCCTGATGAATTAAGGGTGGTTTAACATCTGCAATGGGGATTCCGCTTTCCTGCTCTGTTCAGTGAGCAGGAAAGGGGAACCCCCTGTGGCCGGATGCCTCCATCTCTGGACGTAACCAGACAGCTCCAGACAGACCCCATTGACTATAAAGGAGTCTGCCCACTTTCCACCCAGCTGTCCAGCTCTTGGATGAAGGAAAAAGTGCTTTTTCATCCAGAATTTTGAGCCGGATCTGTGACAGAACCTCCAGAGATCCTGACACAGATTTGAAACCACCCAAAAGCTACATCTCCAAAAAGCTACAAAGCAACCAAGAAACGTTGTTTACAAAGACACACAACAGACTGTGTGTAAATATTGACATCATTGTTTTGTGTTAATAAATGAAGATCAATGTGGATTAGATTAGATCAATGAAGATCAATTACTTTAGACTTTCAATGGCTTTGTTACAAAAGATCATCAGGATTTAGATTTAAGTGGCTCAATTCAGTTTGTGCTGTGCAAAAAGAAGCCAACCAAGAAAACAGATTGCGAACAGTGATAAGTGCCATGATCATTCTTACCTCTACAAGGCACATGCCTGTAAGGAAGACAATATTGTTACACAAGTACTCATGTGTCATCAAGCCTTTATAGGTGGAGGTTGAATATTGTAAAGATATTTAAAATGTTTAAGAAGAAACACCCAAACAGTAAGGTGTCATAAGAAAAGTATGGTGTATATTTACAACATTAGGTTTGGTGTCTCACAAACAGACACATGCATTTTTAAGATTCAAGAACAGTACATAATATAACTGATCGCCAATGGTGAAACAGGGACCCCTGACTGTGAAGGAAGTCATGTAAGCACATCACAAACCAATGTCTACCCGCAAGAGCACAAATTGAAGGTCCAGTTGCAACTGGATGCGGCTAAGACATTTTCTGAAAAAAAAGTAAGTAGTATTTCTGCAACACATTGAAATATTACACTTGATTATTACAAATTATCTGTCAGAGCCATTGTTTTCAATGGTGCCAGCACTGCTGCCGCCTGCCCCATTGAAAGCAATGACGCTGCCTTGCAAGATCACGCAGCCGGATAGAACATGCGATTGGTTTCTCGCATAGCATCGCATCACTGTTCAATGCAGGCATAGATCGCTCATTTGTATTAACCCATTCAAAAGAATCTTGCAAGATTTTCTCGCCCGTGTGAAGGTGGCCTAACTGTGATGTGTGTGGAGGGCAAACAAAAATTATACAATGTTTAGGGCATTGCATAATGTGACATGGTCATGGTGACTAGAAACTATACAGGTCACAGTTCCTGTAAGAAGGCATAGTTACATGGCGTATGATAAGGATTTTAACTTAGAGAACTAAAAGGCAATTGGTCATGCTTGGTTGCGTGAAGGTGGTTTTCAAAAAAAGAGTACAACCAACACCATTTTACATGGTTCCATGCAATCAGGACATATTCAAAAATTATGGTGCATTTTTATGTTCATTGTACCTGTTCCAACATTCTTTTCACATTCAAAAAAACAAGGCAACAGAAAATGACGTCTGTAGCACCGCATGCCACGCAGCATTACAATGCATAAAGTGACCTTGGACTTTGTCAAAACTCACAAAGTGTAATTGCAAAAATATTGAAATATTGAATAATGTGTACTCTACTATTCTCCTACTGCATATAGACAAATACAATGATTTTCAGTTGATATAACAGTTTGTGCCAATGAAATACCACGATTGCAATGACAATTTGCCTTAATAGGCTGATTACAGTGTCCTAAATTTAATTTACTTTTGGCTTAACAATTTGTGAAACTTTCAATTAAAATGATCAGTTTTCAGTAAAAGTGGACATTGATCATTCTTCATCAATCCCTTCAGCTAACCCTTTGGAGGGGATCAGCTGACCACACTGTTCAGCCTACCTTGTCACATAAAGGAATATTTGATTGGTTAGCCTCTTTAATAAATACTTTGGGTGTCTGCAGCGTGATGCAATCTATAGCTATAATCACAACCTTTTTTTTTATCCAGGAATCCTTGTTCTACTTCAAAGTACGTAGTTTTATCTAGTCTTGTCTAGCCTATTCAGTCAGTGTGCCTTGCTTCTTGGCTTTTGTAGTCCAGCCTGTGTTTCCCAGTTTGTGGTTTGCCTAATCTTTCCTTGTTCATTTCTATTTACATTGGGTCTTTCAACATTTTCTTCTTTAGCCTTGTCTGGGCCTTAGTGCCCTCCTGATCTCAGGAAAAGGGGGATAGCTTGGACTGTTTAGGGCCAGTGGTGTCTGGTGTCAAAGTACAGCGTCAGGGAGAGTGAGTGTTATGGTCAGCATTTCTCTGGTTGTTATTTCAGTTCCATATAATTTGTTCAAGTCTTCATTGTCACTTTCACTATATTGTATTTATCATCATCCTCATCATCTAGTTACTATGACCCTCTATCTTTGTTATCTAATGGTGAGTTACTAGTTGCATTTGTAAATTCACTATATTGACGTGCTTCATATCTATATTTCTTGCAACGTCCGGATGTTACCCTATTTGGCTCTACTATAAGTCCTTGGAATATTGGAGTACTGAGAGATACTGCTAAGGGAGAAATTGAGTTCTGCGATGAAAAAAGCCCTGGAGACGAATGTTGAAGAGTCCAGAGCAGTGGTCGTGAGGGACATGAGTCCGGGGAGGGTGCATGCGCTCCTTAAATTAAGAACCCAAATGCGCCGCTGCACTTCCGCTGCCTAGGGAGCCCTTCCAAGGCCCCTCCTGGCCAGTTCTCCCCCACAACACCTGCCATAGTGGACAGCAGGCCCAGGAGGAATCCCACAAGGCATCATGGCATGGCATCAAGCGCTAGGCCTAGCTCTGAAAAAGGGGCGTGACCTAGTGCTTGACAGACTGCAGGGAGCAGAGGATGCACAATGGGTTGATCACCTGGCGAAAAACCGGTCGGGTAGCAATCCTGTTGCAGACCAGGGCCTCAGAGGGAAGAAGAGGCTGGCTGAGAGAGTGTCCAGATGTCAGTTAGTCTGGAGATCAGATGGTCGATGGCGGTCGGTCGGTCCAGCATCGCAGAGAAAGGAATCAGGTGTGAGGAGGTCAGGGGCGGCTGCAGGACCTGTGGAGGGGTTTCAGTCGGCCCTGGATCCAGATGTTCTGAGTGGATGCAGTGAGGAGGAGACTGCCCATTGGGACACAGGAACATGTGAGATTACTTTCATGTTTTGTCCATTGAATTTAGAAAGCCAGGTGGCGTTGGCTGGGGATAGTTTAAGGGGGGATTTATGGGAACAAAGCAGTGATTGCGAAGGCATGCAGCACGGGGAATGATTTTGGGTAGTTGGTGGGGTGCATGTGGGAATTGTTAAACAAGCAGGAGATGGGACTGGTCCTAGCAGAAGTAGCATTCCCTGTGGAAGTTCGATGGCAATAACTATGGGACAGCAGGCGACAGGAGTGATGGTCGCGGTACAGATGAAAAAAGATGGGGAGGAGTTCCGGTTACATGATAGAGCAAAAGGGGAGGTATACGTGTGTTTTAAGGGTCTTTTAGATGCACAAAGAGAAAAGAGAGGGAAAAAATATGGTGAGATGAATATGTGGAAATTTCTTCTCTCGTCCCTTTGGAAAAATTTAATTTGGACAAAGGGAAGACGATGGAATATAAAAAGGAGGAGGAGAAGATGGTGTTTGATATCGCAAACATTTAGTAACTGACTGCAGGCTTTCGTCATCTTAGCAAGCGTGATAGGAAAAAAGGTGCCAGAGAACTGTTTCCATCTATTTTGCTACTTGGATTCAATCGGGAAGGCTTGCAGAGTCTATGGGGGACAAACATGGCTGCGGTACGATGAGCAGTTCACGCAGCGGAAAGCGTTTTGCCCTTTTATTAGATGGAATCAGAAGGATATAGGCCTCTGGCTAAGGGTAATGGCCTTGGTGTGATACGAGCAGCCCTTTTAGGGGGAAGCCGGGATGACAGGCTCAGCCAGTAGGTCACAGGCTGTAAGCCAATCTGTGCAATCAGGGGGACATAAGTCAGGATTGTGTTTGCAATTTAACAAGGGGCAGTGTAAATTTGGGGCTTGTTGAAGGTTTAAGTACGTCTGCTCACATTGTAATGCAGCATCGTACGGAGCGACAAAATTAATTAGAAAAGGAAAAGGTAAGGGGCCAGCTAACCCTAGAAAAATGGGATAACTCCAGATAGAGTTAAAGCGGAGTTGTTGTTAATAGGTTTCCGCGTCGGTTTTAAAATTCCCGTTTCAGGGCATAGTGTTCCTTTTTCTACAAAAAATCTGCAGTCGGCACTGCAGTCGGAAGGCTCATCATTCAGCAGCCATTCAGTACTGAATGAAGTAGATTTGCGTGCGTATTGGCACATTTTACAGTAGTTTTTGCACACAGGGCACTACAATGCCTTGATTTAAAAAGCTATTTAGCCAAATGAGGTAATGATGTGTTCTTCATGAAATTGCCCATTTGCACTCATATTTAGTGCACATTTGTGAACCTCCCATAGAGCATGTTTTGAACACAAATACGTCCGTATAAAGCCATCCTAAAACACTACATGCTGCTCTGACTGGCCAGCACTGCTCATGTGTGCAGCGCTGGTTAATCAAAGCAGGTGTAGTGGCTTAGACTAATGACACTACTAATGCACAACGTGAATCACGCAGTCCAATAAGCTAAGAAAAACAGGCACTGTGGTAGCATATAAGGGTATAAGAAATTCTGACTCCATTTATTCTCCAATAACAATAAAGAATACACTTATGTTTCGACCAGTGTGGTCTTTGTCAAGCAGTCCAATAAGCTAGTGCGGCCATCTTGGTTTCTCCAGGATCAGAGGGTTGCATTTAAAAAAACTTAGAAACTATTAATTGATTGCTTCAAATTAGTACATTTTGTAGGGAATTGACAATTGTGTCTAACTGGATTGGTTATTAGTACTTTACTAAGGTCAGAGACTGTTTAGCACTGCTCACATATTTCTGCAAGTTAGAAAAGTATCAAGAACTGTTTTAATTAGGCCTAACTGTTCAAAACGAGTAAGTAAGTAAACCCCTTAGTGACCAAGCCTGTTTGCGCCTTAATGACCTGGCCAAATTTTGCAAGTCTGACACGTGTCAATTTAGCATGGAAAAACACCAGAAAGGTTTTGCATATCCAAGCGATTCTGACATTGTTTTTTCGCCACATGTTGTACTTCATTTAGGCGGAAAAAAAAGACTGATAGAATTTTTGTTTATTTATTAAAAGCGCCAAAATTGGGAAAATTTTGAAAAAATCGTCATTTTTTCACATTTCCAACTGCAATATCTCAAATATGTGCAAACATAATATAGAAATTTTTGCTAAGATATATATTTCCATCCGTTTACTTTATTTTCGGCGCACATTGGAAAAACTTTCGTTTTTTTTAACTATTTAGGAGACGTACAAATTTAACATTACTTTTCAGCATTTTGAGGAACACTTTGTTTTCCTACACCAAGCCAAGATTGGAAAGGCTCATAGGTGTCAAAATGACAGATACTCCCACAAATGACCCCATTTTAAAAACTACACCCCTTAACGTATTCACTGAGGGGTGTCATGAGTGTTTTAACCCCACAGTTTTTTTTTAGGAGTCAATCCAGTTTAGAAGAGAAAAACTAAAATTTCATATTTTTGCAAATATGTCATTTTAAAGACAGGAATTTTTTCTATAGTACACATGAAAATGAGGATTTGCACCCCAGAATGGATACGCCTGTTTGTCCTGTGCTCAGAAACATACCCCTTGTGGCCCTAGTATTACGTCTGTATGCACAATGGGGCCCAAAATGAAAGGAGCAACCGGTGGCTTTCGGAACAGAAATTTTGCTAGAAGGAGATGTAGGCCCTATTGCACACTTGTAGAGCCATTGAGTGACCAAAACGATGGAGAATCCCCACAAGTGACCCCATTTTGAAAAGTAGACCCCTTAACGAATTTATCTAGGGGTACGATGACTTTTTTTGACTTCACAGTTTTTGAATGAATCTAAGCCAAGCCGAAGGAAACAAATTACGCTTTTCATTTTTTTGGCAATTCTGTCTTTTTAAAAGCAGTTTTTTGTACAGCACATATATGAATGAAGACTTGCACCCCAAAATGGATACCCCTGTTTGTCCTGTGCTCAGAAACATACCCATTGTGGTCCTAGTATTACGTCTGTATGCACAATGTGGCCCAAAATGAAAGGAGCAACCGGTGGCTTTCGGAACAGAAATTTTGCTTGAAGGAGATTTAGTCCCCATTGCCCACTTGTAGAGCCATTGAGTGACCAAAACGATGGAGAACCCCCACAAGTGACCCCATTTTGAAAAGTAGACCCCTTAACGAATTTATCTAGGGGTACGAGGACTTTTTTGACTTCACAGTTTTTGAATGAATGTAAGCCAAGCAGAAGGAAAAAATTATGATTTTCATTCTTTGGCAATTGTGTCAATTTAAAAACAAGTTTTTTTGTCCAGTGTACATAGGAATGAAGATGTTCACCCCAAAATGGATACCCCCATTTGTCCTGTGTTCAGAAACATACCCATTGTGGCCCTAATCTACTTAAAGAAAACATGGCTAGGCCTATAATGGAAGGAGCACCCGTTGAATTTCAGGGTACAACGGAATAAATTCCAGGCCTCATTGCCCACCTGTAGAGCCATTGAGCGGCCAAAACAATAGAGAACCCCCATAAATGACCCCATTTTGAAAATTAGACCCCTTAACAAAATTCATCTAGCGGTGTACTGCATATTTTTACCACACTGTATTTGAATGAATCTAAGCAAAGCAGAAGGAAAAAATTACGCTTTTCATTTTTTTGGCAATTTTGTCAATTTAAAAACTGTTTTTTTGTACAGTGTACATAGGAATGAAGACTTTCACCACAAAATGGATACCCCTGTTTGTCCCGTGTTCAGAAACATATCCATTGTGGCCCTAATCTACTTACAGGACACATGGCTAGGCCCATAATGGAGGGAATGCCCGCTGGATTTCAGGGCAGAACTGAATAAATTCCAGGCCCCATTGCCCACTTATACGGAAAAAAAATTGACTTCCTAAAAATGATCGCATCGGTGAGGGGAGATGAAACTTCCACTTTTTAAAGAACTTTTACGTGATCGCCATTATGCATTGGATAACGGCGATCACGTGACCTGTAACCGCATACCGTGGCTCCCCGTGACATCTCCAGGCTCTTGGCTACCTTTGGTAGCCAGCAGCAGGGAGATTTTAACTTTCTTGGGCAATATTTCACTTTTGCGCATGCGTCCGCCATCATGCTGACGGGCGCATGCGCAGAAGCTGGGGTAAGGTCCACGGATGAACATCCCATCAGGGAACAAATCCGGGGATCTTGGGTACGTAATTTCATCCCCCCTTACGGATACGATCCGTAAGGGGAGATGAAACTTTAACTTTAGAAACTTAACTTTTTTTTTTACTTTTTAACTTTATATGATCACCGTTATCCGATGCATAACGGTGATCATATGACTGGAAACAACATACAGCGGTCTCCAGTCATATCTCCCTGCACTCGGCTAACTGTGACAGCAGGGTGCATGGAGATTTTGAATTTGCCGGGCTCGCCGGCCTTCTGCACATGCGCGCCACATCGGCACATCGCAGAAGCCGGCGGGGGGTCCGGAGACCAGCCGGAGGACATGGAGGAAGCAGGGTGAGTATTTTCACCTACTCTCATGGATCCGATCCATGAGGGGAGGTGAAACTTTTCTTTTTTTAACATCTTTGTTTACTTTTCCGCGATCGCCGTTATCCATTGTATAACGGCGATCGCGGTACTGGGGACCACTCACCGCGGTCCCCGCTGACATCTCCTGCCTCCTGGCTACCTACAGGAGCTGGGAGCCAGGAGATTTTAAATTTCATATCTATACACTGAGCGTTGTTCTCAACAATAGTTTTTATTGAAAGTTTTCAAATATGTAAAAGGACAGAGCAATAGAAAAGTTTTTACAGGTGTAATATAATGACATCGCTACAAAGCATTGTATTTACTGGTTAGACTATGTATATTAAAGTTGTAGCAATTTAAAGTTGTTGTTGTCATGTTTTATCGCCTTACATTGCTATTTTATTGTAAGAGCATTTTGTAAAATGAAAACCTGAGGCCTGGCCAGGGCCAATTCACTGAGCGTGGTTCTGGTGCTGTATTGATGTACTAAGATTAGTTCTGGTGCTGTCTTTATGGAGCCGATAGCTGGACAGGATCTTCAGATCTTGACAAGCTTGACAAGCTTCTACTTTTTGCATAAGATAGAAGTTCATTGGATATGTTATGTAGAGCTGAGAATTCAGCTCTAACACTTTCTGCGGCCTAGAAAATTGCAAACTAAGCAAAATGATCTGGCCTGTAGGCATCAATGGGGGGCAGTATCTCTGGATACTGAAAAGTTAGATACTTAGCTTCTCACTTGAAGGGGCCATTTTAAGTGCTTATTTGAGCGCTGTCACTGTTCACTAGCTGAATACAGGCTCAGGCTTAATACAGATGAGCATATATACCAAGCAATCCAGGACTCGCAGAACTTCAGGCATGCTCTAAAAACGCACCTCTTCAGGGAGGCATACCGCATTCCCTAAACAAACCCCTATGTACTCTGCCTGACCTACTGACTGCAATCCCTGCTAGCCATCATAAACCGCTCCTGCAGTCATACCGTTTCTGCCGTCACATGGCCAAATGTCTGACCATTGTCTATGTGTATAGCATCCCTCACTCTCCACCTCGCCATACCGTGCACATCTCCAGCCCTTTACCTTCTGTAACACCCCATTACTTGTAGTATGTAAGCTCGTTGGAGCAGGACCCTCACCCCTATTGTTTTCATCAACTGATTACTATGTAACCGTGATTCTGTAATTTTTTGTATTTTGTTTTTCTGTATTCCCCCTGTCTATGTAAGCGCTGCGGAATATGTTGGCGCTATACAAATAAAGATTATTATTATTATATATATTGGCTGCGTTTTCACGTCCAACCGATATATACGGCCATCTAAGGGATTGGTTTTTAATGCATTCGTTCACATGGGTGAATATAAGATGGCCAGAAAGATAGTTCTGGTTCTATCTTTTGACCGCTATACGGCGGCAGCTCCCATATACTCCTATAGGAGCTGGGAAAAAAGGAAGGGGGGAGGCAGTTTAGCAGTATCCAACGCTGCGAAAAGCTCACAGGTGCCTCTATGTAGGCATCGGCGGTCATTCCGAGGATTTATGCTAAGCAAGGGTTTTCCGGTGTGCAACGTATTTTTTCGCTAAAAGCGTTGCACGCGGTCGTGTGAATGGATGTGAAAATGCTAATTAAGCACGGAAAATCATTCATTCATGCAAATTACGGCACGGACGAGAGAACACAAAAACGCATACATTCATGTGAAAGAGCCCTCATTGTAAGGGCTCATTCATATGGAGACCTACACGAGCAAAAATCTTGTGCGTAAAATACTCGCTGTTATTAGAATGAATGGTTTCCTATGGGAATGTTCAGATGAAGGAATTCTAGATGCACAAAAAACATCTGAACGTTCCCATACGAAAGCATTTGTTCTAATAGCCGCAAGATTTTTACACGCATAGGTCCCCGTATGAAAGAGGTCTTACGTGTATGGGCTTATCTTCAACTAGCAAGCAGTTGGCTCATTCTAGCAATCAGTGGGAGTACATTTTAGGGCTTGTTTAAATTGGCATTGTGGATTCTGTTTTCCTGCTCAGTTATAGGAGCAGTAAAATGGAATCTCCTGGACAACGATCTAGATCATGATGGAAGTGAACTGATCCCATTGACTATAAAGGGGTCTGTTCAGTTTCTGTCCGGTATTTTCCAGGACAAACCAGCACTAATTTGTCATGTATTTTAATGACAGATGCTCCAGATGGAAATTTCAGATTAATCAACAAAATTAATCTTGCAGGTGCAGGAAAGCCTAGCTATGTCTTTATCTAACGCCGGGCTCACATGAACATATCTTGCAATGTGTAGGCTACGAGAAATACAAGCATGGCACACAGTCCGTATGCAACGGCATTGTGTACTGGCTGCATCCCGCCCATCGCCATGTACTATCCTGGCGTGTATGCACGTGTATTATACGCCAAGATAGAATATCCTGTGATTTTTCTTACGGACATAATTTATGCAATTTGAAGCGTGGCTGCCTATGAGTTATTGGTACAGTATACTATGCATGCAAAACCTGCGAGAGTAATACGCTATTACCATAAGCTTGTGTAAGACAGCTGTTAGTTGAGGTTGCTCTTCACCCTGTGCTTTTGGTTCCTGTATGTTGTCCTGTTCTCCCTCCCTTATGCTGGAAAGTTAATTTTGGGTTCTCACTTGAGGGTGTTGTGTATGTCTTCTCATGTATCTGCATAGTTAAGTGTGAAGATGCCTCCTATGGATATTCTCAGCTGGCAGAAATTGGAGATATTGGAAATCTGTGGAGGAGCAGAGAAGAAGGACTTGCCTTCTGGGAGTCTGGCAGCCGGCATATGGTTTCCTGCTCTGTGGTTAAACCTGTAATGCCTTTTAAAGAGGTGTTCTGTCATGGGGACGTGCGTCCCCCAGGCACTGGATGTAGCTTTCACTAGGGTGACACCTTGCATGATAGATGTAGCAGGATTCTTGGTAAAATTAAACTTTAATCTTTACAGTAATAACACATTGGAACAAAACTAGAATCAGACAGGAACACAAGAATGGGGCATGGAATCAGAGCATAAAGAGGCAAGGTGGTAGGGGTCAGGAACAAACAGGTGATGAGTAGAGGAGTTCAAAGCAGATGTGGCACAGCTGTCTGATCAAAAACCACATAGTAAGCAGAGTTCATGACATTACCCCCCATTTAGGCTCCCCTTCAATGCATCCATGCAGAGAAAGCTTGCCAAACATGGGTAGCTGACACAGAACTGCAGGTACCTCTGGTGGCGGCCTTGGTACAGAAGCTGACAGCTTTGGCAATAAACTCAGAATGGCAGACACCTCTGTTGGCTGCGGACTGGGCACAGCAAAGAGGACACAGCAACAGAGACCTCTGGCTGAGGACTGGGCACAGCAATGGGGACCTCTGGCTGCAGACTGGGCACAGCCACGGGGACTTCTGGCTGCACACTGGGCACAGCAACTGAGGCCCCTGGCTGTGGACTGGGCACAGCAAAAAGGATCTCTGTCTGTGGACTGGACAAAGCAATGGGGACCTCTGACTGCGGGCTGAACACAGCAACGGGGATCTCTGGTTGTGGACTGGGCTCAGCAATGGGGACCTGACACAAGCGAGATTCTTGCTCAAGATTTGTGCATTGCGAGACGAACAAATCTCGCACGAATATGAACCCCATTCTTTTGAATTGGATCATACACATAAGCGATGTTTTCCTGCATAGTGGTGTGATGCAGGAAAAAAATTGCGTCACGTCCTATCTTTGGGCCCCTGTTATTTGGAGCCGGCGGCAGTATCGTTCCAAGTGCTAGGTGCACGTGAGTGCAATGCGAAATCTCCCCATTGAAAACAATGCAAGATACACTGCAGGACTGCTACTTCCCTGAAGTGCTGCGAGGCGGTTTGGATATAAAAACACTTTGCATCCACAGGGAAATCACATGTTGGTGAGCGCGATATCGGGCTGTGAATCACGTCCCTATATCGCACTCATCCGTGTGCAGTTAGCCTTATGTATACCTAGGTTACATGGTGGTCATTCAGATAAATGGCCGTCCTTGCAATAAATGGATGACACGAGTCTAACAGAAAAGGAATGAAAAATGGATCATGCGAATAGCTCCAGAGACTATAATCGGGCTATATTCTGTCTGTGAAATACACAGACACTACACGGCCTGAACATATGCTCATGTGAATTGGCCCTTGTACTGGTCCTAAGTTACAGCCTATATTACAGTCAACAACTATATTGACAATTCTGTTGGTTGCTACTGGAAACGGCTGCAGCTTTGTCATGAGCCACATCACTGACAACGTAGGCCCATGCTCCCCATGTCCAATTTACATACCATAATACTAGGGCTTACTTTAAAAACACAACCCCCCATTTATCTGGGTGCTTTAGAGATTGCCTGTAGACACAGCACCTGTATGATGTTGGCCACCGACCCCACTAACGATAGGTGGATATAATTATAACTATCCTTCACGTTATCTGAAAAATAGTTCTTTTTCCTTCATCAATTATTTACATAATGAAAATACATATTTTTGTGTAAACAACAGCTGTATCTTTCACTTCCCCATTATTTGACTCATGGGATCATTTATAGTTCCTCGATGGGATATCCCTTAATTCACGAGACATGAGGGCTCTAATGACCATGACTGTGTTTTTTCATAAAGTGCTGCTATGAAAGGGTAAACAGTATTCTCTTCAACTCCGCCCATTTAATATGCTTGTGGCCTGGGAAACTGAGATATAGGATGCTGTTTGTGCAAGTCCTCACCTTTGACTGCTGCTACGGCTGTCCAAGACTAGTTCTGCCTGTGAAAACTGCGCAGCCAATCACAGCTTTGCAAAGCCACATGTGGTTTTTGTGATTCGATTGGTCAATACAGTCCGACATGAGAGTGGGTTGTCGGGAGTGCCCAGAGATGGCCCTTGGAAGAGCTTGTCTAGGAAAGTACGAAAAAATGGGAACAGATTTAGCAGGGCAGCAGCTGTCGAGCTATGCAACAAGCCCCACTGACTTTATCCTATGACTGTCATCTTTAAGCTGCACCACAACCTCTACGTATAAATGTACCTTGAGTAATATAGCGCTTTCTATTTCCCATTTTTCTCATCCATTTCTGGAATTGTGGCACTGCACGTGAATAGTACGGTGAATATAATAAAACTGGTGGGAGGATCCGGTCAGTCTGTTATGCAGATCGGTACAGTATGACTCTCACATTGCCTGTACTTGCCTTGCTGATGAAACTTTACTATCAGTTAGGTGGTAACAGAGTTATCGGACATCTGCAAGGAGCGCACATTGAACCATATCTATAGGTTTTATCAACATGACAAATCACTGAACCATCATACAGTAAACACAATCCTGGCCCGAACCATATTGGATGGTCCTTAGCCATACTCCTATAGCTTACATTTAAACAGCGCCAAAAATTTCCCTAGTGGCAACATTTGGTAAGATTTTTCCTTTTGAAAAATCTAAACCCCATACGCCATTAAGGGTATACACACCGACTTTTATTGAGTTCTACCCAATAATTTTTTTGCTAGAGACCTTTAAACACCTATAGTTTAATTATGATCACCCTGTATATAAAATGCTCATTTAATCAATTAGCGCCCATGTCTACCGTGGAAACACAGAGACAGCAGGACTGTTGGAAATAGGTGCACAAAGTAAGGGACTTACTAGACATCTGCTCATGTAGATGTGGCTGTTACTCCAGGGATGCTATCGTATATCATTGGCTGCAGCAAGGGTCAATTCAATGCTCACAGGCTGCTGTTGTACAGCACATGTGCTTTTGTCTTTCAGTGCTTCAAGTATCACCTGTTATGTACAGACAAGAAATATTTCCTCCCATGGGTTATAGTGCATCATCACCAATGTACTACTAATACTACTTTACGGATTTGAGAATCATTGGTTGGACCACTAGTGGTTAACTTCACAGTTTGGAGGTCTTGACTCCCACAACTGGCTCCACATCATATTCATCCAGTACCAGGTCTAAGCGTAGACACGAAGACACACATGTGATTTTTTTTTGCACAGCTGCATTTTTACACCATATATTTTATTAAAATACAAACTAGGGTTTGAAAGAAAGAATGCATGGACAATATGCATAATGAGGAGCACAGGCAGTACATTCATATAAAGGTCCATGCATAGATACTGTGGCCATGTCTGCATGGGGGGGAGGGGGCACTCAGTCAGTCCATATAAAAGTCCAGCTAATTTTATTTTTGGTATCAGCAACAGAGAGTAAGGCTTCGTTCACATGGGCGTCACCGCATCGCTGCATGAAAATCGCAGTGATATTGCTTCGCTGGTACGTGCGGTATCGTTGTGGTTCTCTCGGTGACACCACAAAGTCGCATGTGGTGCTACAAAGTCTCGTGACTTTATAGCACCACATGCAAAGATTTTCATGGGGGAATGGGGGGGGGGGGGCTTGAACTATAAACCCTGTCTTGAAAATATGCCATAGCTGCAGAAAAAAATAAAAAAATAAGTATACCTCACCTTAGAAACGCTGTCCGGGGCTCCGCTGCAGCTTCCTCCCGTCCCACATACTGGTCTTCTTCATCTCTTTTGGCCGGGGATTCATAAATCCCCACCTCCTGGAAGTGCTGGCTGGGATTGGTTGACGCTTAGCCAATCAGAGACATTGCTCGATGAATGGCTGTGATTGGTTCATCGAGTGCTGGCTGTGATTGACTAAGTGTCAGCCAATCAAAGGCAGCACTTCCAAGAGGGATTTTTCGATCCCCGGACAGAAGAGAAGAAGAAGAATAGTGGCGGGGACCAGGGAGGAGATGCGGCCAGGCTGACAGCGCTTCTAAGGTGATGCATACTTTTTTTTCCCTGAAGTTAGGGCTTAGGTTAGAGCTTTGACAGTAGGATTTTGTACTGTCAAAGTTGCATCGCACCGCACGAAAATTGCGTTTTTGTGTAGTGCAACAGAGAGGAAGGCTCAATAGGGAAACATGGGCTACAAAATCTCATGAGTCACATGTATATCGCCGGACCTGCAAGGTTTTTGTGTCGGGATGTTGCATGCTGCAAAACATAGGCACATGTAAATTAACCCATAGGAAAGCTTCACATACATGCGATTTGTAGCTTTGCACTCATGTGAACAAGGCCTAAAACCTAGTGAGAAAACAGCAGCCACTGGCATAACATATACTTGGTGCAATTAAACAAAGTAAACAGGGCACTAACCAAACAGTAGTTTCTCACCTACTCCTAATATACAGAAATTGTCAGCAAATCAACAGAATTTCACAGTGAAGATGGACTCTGACTGCCTGGACTTACAACCTTTTTATGTCCCAGGTGTAGTGTCCCAGAATAACAACATTCTGGACCCCTCCATAATTGTCATACATGTCTGTCTTATGTAGATGCACTGTGCAAAACTGTCATGTCTATTTTCTGTATGTGTGCTGCACAGCTGCAGCGTCTGAAGGGTTAACGCCGTTAAAATCATTGCCTGTCAGCTGAATGTATCTTTCTGTGTCATGTGATATAAGTGAGGAGATAAATAGGGGTGAATGAGAGCAGGAAGGAGGTTGATGATCACCTATCTACCCTTGCTGTTGAAGGACCCACAGTGATGCAGGGAAGCACCTTCAGCTTCCCTATATCGAAAATGGAGAAGAAGGAGAGGCTCCCTAGTAGGAGCTGAGGATCTTCCCTTTTCCCCGATCAGCTGGAGAAAACACAGGTACGCAGGGAGACATCTCTGCTTTATTTGCATCTAATATGGAGATGGAGAGACCGCTTTATTGTATGTGAGGGCGCTTGGGAGTGAGTGAGCCTAAGCATTTTTCCCCAGAAGTCCTATACCAGAGAGCCATTGTAAGTAACTACCTTTTCTAGTGACTAAACGTTTTCTACAAGATCAGTGCAGAAGTCTACCAAATCTCTGAGAATAATCTTAAGGCCGCCTGCAGACGGGCGGAAATTCTGCGGCGGGATTCCCCACAGAATTTCCACCCGTACACGCCTGCATAGGATTGCATTACAATACACAATCCTAGGCAGATGGCCGCGGTTTGTCTGCGTGAAATTCCGCGCAGAAAACAAACCGCGGCATGCTCTAATTCTGTGCGGGGCTCGCAGGGCCCCACACAGAAACGTCACTCACCGGCTGCCGGCTCCGCTCTGCGCATGTGCCGGCTGCCTGGCAGCCGCACATGAAAGAGCTGGAGCTGCGGGAGTGGGTGAGTTCAGCGTGGCTCTCTGCAGGCGCTCGGGTTGGGTCCGGCTGCGAGAATTTTCGCAGCTGGATCTGACCTGGTCATCTGCAAGCGGCCTAAATCTGTTTATAATTCCTATGCAGCCATCTGAAGTCTGGATCAACATATACTGTAGTGGTACACCTTTAACTGACACCCATGTTACGGTATACTACCCTTAATAAGCCAGCCTGGGTGCCCTAGATGTCAACCACAACTCCTGTCCCTGCCTGCTTGCCTCCACTCCTGGCTAACCCCAGGCAGGCAACTCTCCCTAGGGACCGAAAAGGGAAGCTGGCGTACCTGGATGGAAAGGGTAGAATACCGACAGAAAAGGCAGGTGTAAATAACCAACACGGACAATACTAAGCAGAACTGAGGCAGATAGAAAAACCTGGCGAACAATAGCAAAGTATAGCAGACAAGATGACAGAGCAAGAGACCAACAGAGGCAGGCTAGCTGACACACTGAGGGAAACCAATAACTCGCAGTGATTGCAAGTCTCTGCCCGACCTTTAAACAAAAGCCTCCACCCAGGGGCAGAGAGAGGGAGACAGCCAACTCCCAACAGAACATAATAAAAGGGAGCTCGTGCACGGCAGCTGCACTCACAGGTGCGCGCACACACAGTACCGCGTGCCACCAGCAACACGCCGGACGGGCACCTGCGTCCCCGGTAGCCGGACAGCAAGCCGGGGGGATGCGCCCCGACCACGGGACCCCACACACCGCTGCCCCAGGAGGACCAGCAACCACCGCATGGTAACACACGCGTACTGAGCTCAATGAGAGCAGGGTGATCATTACTGCCATTCTGTGGCCATTGACTTTCATGTCAAGTTGTTTGAATAATACTAATTTGCCTGAACTGTAAAGTCTGCCTGCTGAAGTTTGTTGTACCATGTTTAAAAGTTCTAGTAAAGTTTTACCAGGCCTCTACTGTTCTGGAGGACCCGAGGTACTATACACTTGTCCAGTGTTATTTTATCCGCCGTGTATGAATGCCGGTGTGTGGAACGCTGGCACCACGAACTAACAACTACTACCCCCCTCATCCTGAGGACTAGAGGCCCTATTCTATGCTGCAGTAACTCCCTTTGGGACCAGTAGTTGGTAAGTGCCACCATGACAGGTCCATGCACTACACCCTCCCAACTCCAGCCATATGCTTAGGTACGTTCACCATTTTCCCTGCAATATCCCATGCAGGACATTACAAAAGCTGGCCTCACGAATAGGCTACTACAAAAGCTGGTGTCTCTCTCAGGATTACCACACAGGGATGAGTTTAGTGAACATGGCTGAGCTCACTGGGACCCAGGAAGAAGACCTGTACTGGAGTTTCATCTCCCCCAGGCTAAGCATTTGGGCGAAATGTATGCTTCCTTCCCCATGTCCACACTACATACACATATGCCTCAGTGACACCATTACAGAACAGGGAAAACGGGACCCTTCTGCTCTTTTTGCTGGCCAGGCCACTCATTGTACAGGTTCACTCATGTTTCATCAAACATGCAGAACCTATACAATGGGGAAACCGCATCATATGAAATTCGCCTTTCCATTGAGGCCTTACATCAGGCTCCTAACTGACATTTGTTACCCCAGACTTCCACTTGAACATCACTAATCTATACTATGCTTACTCCCTTGTCTTAAAGTGGTGACACACTAAAGGGAATACATCATCAGAAAATGAGCAGTTGTTTAAAGAGTACCTGCACTTTGACATCGCAGTACTCCTGCTCTATTTGCCATTTTCGGCTGCTTATGACAGCTGAAGATGCCTCCATATAGCTGTTGTATAGCACCACATGGGGTAGTCTTCAGCTGCCAGAAGGAACCGAAAATGGGTGACGGAGTAGGCGTGCTCCAAAGTGAAAGCGCGAATACACTTTAAATCAAGTTTTTATACACTCATTGCAAAAAGAACGAGCACCTAGACACAGTTGTCGAAATCGAATGAAACTTTCTATATGTGATTATAATGTTGCTATAAGTAAGTGATTATAATATTAGAGCAAAAGGAGAATTTATTGCCCAAAACTGGACACTTGTAGGGAGGCTCTAGTAGCCTGTTATACCGCCTCTAGCTTGGTGCAAGATGTGATACAGGCGGGCATGGAGATGCAACACCCCAGAGGAGTGATACCCTGGACACTTGACTAACGTGCAGAGCTGGGAGGGATAAGTGTTGGCTTGTCACAGCAGCCCTTACCAGGCTCTGGTCCCAGAGTCATGACACATAGCCAAGGCCAGAGCAGGATTTCAGGCCACCTTCAACACCCCTAGGATAGGGAATGCCAATAAACGGGATGAGGGGAGTAGTAGTGGTTGTTGTTACTCGTGACGCCATTATTCCCCCACACCTCTATGCTATGTGGCGGAGAAATAATACAGAGACTTGTGTATAGTACCTCGGGTCCCCAAGAACGGTTAGGGCCCCGTATAACTTTACTTGAAGAAATAACTTTGTCAACAAACATTTACAGTAAGGCAGGTAAATTCTCTTAAGTGCAAGTAGACTAGATCTCAGAGGTCAGGGAGGATACACAGGATGACACTGGTCCTACAGTTCACGTATTCTGTACGGTACCGCTCTGGGACAGGGAGCACTCCAGAGGAGTAAGAGGGTAGGGGGTCACTCCACAAACACTCAGGCAGACAATTATTTACTTGAAAGCCTTCACAATAACACCCCACACAGCAGGCCCGTGGGTGTGTCTCAGTAGCGTACCTCTGTGCGGTGATCCTTACTCTGGATAGCCGCACAGGAAAAACTAGTAGTGTGAATTGGTACTTGTATGGTGGGTTCTTCTTTACAGAATTATTGGGAATTGCTCTCTCTCTCTCTCTAGGATCTTAAGGAAAATACCTCTCTCTGGCTGCGCTCTGTTGCAGGATCTCAGGAACATATGGGAAAAAAGCTACTATCACAACAGTAAATAGTCAGCAAATTTATTCCCAATGCATACATAAAAAGATAAAAGTAGGGTTAAAGTGCCTCTACTAACGAATAAGCAACGCATTTCTGCGTCATCTGACGCCTTTATCAAGCATAACATCATAATACCTTACTACATATATATATATATATATATATATATAAAAAGACATTCCTTAATCATACATCAAAATGAAAAGCATCTGATGCCAATCCTTACACAAGCTGGATGCTAACAGGGCGTGCATGGACAGGGGTGGAGACTGGAGTAGTACCGTCGACGTCATCTGACAGTACTGGAAGGCACCAGCGTTCCACCTGACGTCCAATACATAGATATACGGAGGTAACGTGGTACGTCATCACGTTTTAGGAGGAGGTACCACATAGATGAAGTGACAGCGCTCCTTCATGGAACGCACAGGGCGTGCCAGCCCTATGTACAGGTGCCGACATGTCTCATAGCCGCACGATCTATGTGTGCTCATGTGAACGGAATCGCTCTGTGAGGGAAACCCATCCAGCGTGCATATATATATACACGCCGGGTGGGTTTTATGCTCATTAACCTCAAACAACATCCCAATATCTGCAAAATAAAAACTTTGGACATGATACCCACAAGTTTTACATTATAAATGTAGGAATAATGTCCAAATTGTGTGTCAGTTATTTAATAATATGCGTAAATAATAAATGAGGCCATATCTAAGAGCTCTATCCCCTATATAGCCATGATCGATACTCCTATAGGGGATTATAGATATTAAATTAATTACTCCTGGAGCATAATAATACTTAGCATATCCCCACCTATCTAGGTGTACTGTACTTTATACATATTCATCATCATTTGTAACAATTTCTAACAATACCAGACATTATACATATAAATAGATAAAATGACAATTCATAAGACTATATACATAAATAAAAAAATTTCCTATAAATACATATAATGATCAATGTTAAATGAATAAAGTTAAAATCCTACATACTATCGTATCTTGTCTGGAGTGTCTTATGTAATCTTCTCTAAAGTTTCGTTTAAGCCATTAGGGTTTAGTGAATCCATACGGAAAATCCAGAACATCTCACGTTCACGAAGACGGGAGAACGATCTAGAAGGAATGGATTCTAATGGTGTCACAATTAATTTGGTGGGGTCTTTATCATGTAATTCTTTGAAGTGGCGAGACACACTATGTTTAGTGAAACCTGAAACTAAATTATGGCAATGTTGATTAATTCTTAAGGATCTAGTGGTACGACCGATATACTGAAATCCGCAAGGACACTCTAATAAATAGATTATCCATGTGGATTCACAATTTAGATGTTCTCTTAGGCTCACTATTTTGCGCTCACGTTTCGCGAAAACTTCCTGCTTACCATTGGGGATAGATGCACAACATTTACAGCGACTTTTTAGACACCTATAAGCTCCACCTTTATCCACACTGAATTTCTCTCTCTCAATTTTTTGATTTCGAAGTTTTTTTCAGTGGGTTCGATGGTGCAATTATACTTTGAAGGGTCTTATTTCTCCGGTAAATGATCTTAGGGATATCTGGAAGTTCTTTAGATAAGAATGGGTCCTTCCTTAATAGGTCCCAATTCTTTTTAATTATTTTTTCTATTGATTTATATTGTGTATTGTACTTTGTCAGAAAAAAAAGTTTTTTGTTATTGAAATCTTTCTTTTCATTGTCAGTCATTATCTGCCTCCCTAGTTTTTTTAGAAACAAATGGAGGTCTTGTCTTAAATAGAACTTTATCGTAAGCGTCTTCAACTAAAGACAGAGGGTAACCTTTTTCGATGAATCGTGTATTTATTATGGCTGCTTGTTCTCTGAACACCTCAACTGATGAGCAATTTCTTCTCAATCGCTTAAGCTGTCCGTATGGAATATTGGTTCTCCAACACTTTTTGTGGCAGCTTTTAAAGCTTAAATAGTTGTTACAATCTGTTTTTTTTAAATGTGTTTTCGTTTTTATTATTCCATCCCTTGTGGAGATCACCAAATCCAAAAGAACTATTTCTGTTCGGTTAATATTACTGGTGAACTCCAACTGACAATCATTATTATTAATTCTAGTAATGAATAGTTCCAGTTCTTCAATTTGACCATCCCATATCAATATAATCTCATCAATAAACCATTTAAAAAATATTTTACGGCTGTCGTTAAAGTTGTTTTTTTCAAATGCACCCATAAATAGGTTGGCATAACTGGGTGCGAAACGCGTCCCCATTGCCGTACCGTTGACCTATTGGAAAAATTGGCCATTAAATATAAAATAATTATTGTTTAAAATAAAATGTATGGATTCCAATAAAAATTTCTTTTGGAATTCCGGCATCAGGGAATCTTCGTTAAGAAACGATTGTACAGCTCTTATACCTAACTTATGTTGAATGTTGGAATAAAGAGACGTCACATCTAGTGTGCACCAGATGTACGAGTCCTTCCAACTTAGTTGTTTCAAAAGTGAGAGTATGTGGCCCGTATCTTTTATATGTGATGGAAGGGAAACCACAAATTTCTGTAAATGTACATCGATATAATGGGAGAGGGCACTAGTAATAGAATTAATCCCTGCTATAATCGGACTACCCGGAGGTCGTTCGATATCTTTGTGCACCTTCGGCAGAAAGTAAAAGAAAGGAATTTCTGGGTTTCTAATACAAATGAAGTCCCTTTCTCTTTTCACAAGACAATTATTAGCTAGAGCTTCGTGCACTAGATCAAATAATTTTGTTGAAATAATATTTGTGGGGTCGCAACTTAGTTTTCTGTAATACTTACTGTCACTCAGGATTCTATCTGATTCCTGAAGATAGTAATCAAGATCCATTATTACTGTGCCACCCCCTTTATCGGCTTTCTTGATGATAATCTCCTTATTGGATGCTAAATTTTTTAAAATATGGAGTTGCTCTCCAGTCAAATTGTGTGAGAGATTCACATCCATATTACACATAACTGAAAATTCTTGCAACACATTATGGTAAAAAGTTTCTATTAGGTTGCCACGGCTATCGACTGGGTTGAATTTGCTCATCGGTCTAAGATTAGCGAGAATAGGGTCATCTAAATGAAAAGATTGTTCTATTTCTTTATTATTGTCAAAATTTCCGTCCTTCAATTTCTTGGGACTCCCTCCTCTCAAATCCAGACTCCAATCGCTATGGGATATCTCTCCACTTCCTCCATCTTCACCTACGTGGAAGCTGAAGGTGCTTTCATGAGGCTCTGTGTTAGCACTCTCTCAGCAGACAAGATGGAAGACCTCTTCCCGCTCTCGAGCACTCACATTTATACCTTCTGACACACCACAGGACATGACAAACTGATACATCTACATACAGGCAATGATTTTATTACTTTAACCTTTCAAGCCCCGCAGCTGTGCAACACACACACTGGAAATTACAGGACCCGCTTTGCACAGTGCATCTACATAGAACAAATATGTATGACATTTATAGAGGAGACCAGGATGGTGTTCTGGGCCACTACAGAGACTTACGTGTTCTGAATGGTATCCTGCGGCACATTGGGCCATATTTGCTGTAACTAATCCTCTAGATCATGCAAACTCATAGGCTGTAAATGTTGGAATCCCAGATGGTCCCATGCATGTTCTATTGGCGATAAATCTGGCGATGGGGCAGGCCACGGCAGTGTGACAATGTTGTGGAGACATTCCTGTGACCCCCTTGTGTGTGCGGCTGAGCATTATCCTGCTGGAAAATGCCTCTTGTAAGCCACCATGTGAGGAACACATGTGGCTGCAGGATGTCCTGAACATATCACTGAGCTATCCTTGTCTCTCGTACAACCTCTAGGGGTGACCGACTGTCGTATTCGATGGCCCCCCAGACCATTACACCACCTGGGGGCAGTGTCCCACTCCATAGCAAGGGCAGGATGGAGGCGCTCACCCCTAGGTCTCCAGACATGAACACAACCGTTGTCAGTGCACAAACTAAACCTGGATTTGTCGCTAAAGACAACCTGGTTCCACCCCATAGCAGTCTAGTTTCATCATTTATGACACCACAGCCATCAGAGGCGACAGTGGGTGGGTGCAGTACGCCCAATGGACGCCATGAGACCAAATGTCCTTCAGCCAAGCGCCTGGAAATAGTTGTGACACGCATAGAGCCCTGTAACGATGGTGCAACCACTGCCTGCTTGGCAGACAATGAAACATTTGGAGCTGCTCATGCTTGTCAGATGATCAGACAATCCTCTCTTCTGGTGATCTGTTGAGGGCGTTCTGAGCCTTGTGTATATGCCCTTAAGAGGTGTTGGACCAGGTGGATGCTTAACAGTCTGGTCAGAAGAGTTGCGGGCAATTCGTTGACCATCCATTTTTCGCATTCCAAAAATGCTCCCCCTCTCTCAAACACTGTTAAATGGGCAAAATCTCTTTGACTGCTTCGCAGAGGCGTCTAGTGGTCAACAAGTTCTCCATAACCAGAAAAGGAGGTCCACTATATACAAATATCCACTGAGAGCCTTTCTATAAGGCAGGTTGGAAACACTTTTAGAGCCTTGGCTGACACAGGCAGGATTACAATGAAAGCTAACCCCTCGATTAAGATGCCCTCATACATTAAAGGGCCCTCTCCAGCAAAACCACATTTTTGACTCCTTGCCCCCTCACCTGATTGCTTGCCACACTCTGAAGGTCTCCTCTGTGTATTGCAGCCACTTCCATGCAGTGCAGCAACTGTCTGATGCCTATCAACCACCATCTTGATGGTGGGACTTTTTAGTTTCAGTTTTGCATCAGTCCCATGATGCATCAGCACAGCATTAGCTAGGGGCTATATCATTTCTGCTTCTGGGAAGACAGTTTAATTATCATTACCTTCTATATTCACCTAAATAAGCTGCAGACCATAAAGGTCAGGAGGATGAGTTATGATTTTCTCTATTGTAACTGCATGACCAGAGCTATAGGATTATCATCATTACCTGTAATAGAAGTGTCTGTGTCCTCGTATAGGCGGTTTCTGTGGAAAGGTCCATATAATATAATATCATCACACAAACTGACCACTTTCAGACAGAATAACCTAAGAGCTCATGACCTGGGTATAATGGAGTAGTCTTCGCTGTAGCCATATTCCCTTCAAAAACCTCCCTCACCCCACTTCACTAAAGTAACCACTGACACCATTTCATTTTTGGATAATTTTGGCCACAGCAGTCATATTTATTGACAAACAACATTAACATAAAACAACATTTTATAGCCCTCTGGAAAAACTGGGGAGAGATCCTTGGAGCCCTGTACCACTCCGTCACCTCACCACCCGGGAAATAGTTGTAACTGCCGCCAATCGCATAATAACTGACTCAGGTGACCCTATTTCCCAACACACACCTCCCGCCGCAAACCAACCGACTCGGGAGGCTCACCAACTCGCTCTAGTCGCCAACCTCCCGACACTGAGACCGACTAGCCATACCCTGGCTAGCCACACCCACCAACTTTGCAGGGCACCGACCTGGCAAACCAAAGACGCGACAGACCCACCAATTAAATAATGAAAAGGGGAAGGTAGCTATCCAGCCCCTGCCTCCCCCACCATTCTTTTCTGCTGATTCCAAGAACCCCTTCCCTCACCGCTGCTATGACAATGCTTCCTAACCCCCTTTTGGCCATCCTCCCTTCCCCCATAATCCTAGGGCGGGCAAGTGGGACTCTTCTTCCATGGCTCTGTTCTTCTTTCTCTTGGTTCTTTACCCACTGGTCTGGCTCCTCCTCTCTTCCTCTCACACTTTCCTATAAAAACTCCACTCCCTTAGCTCCCAGCATTCCCCTGGATTAGTTAACCCCTTTACTCCCTGTTAACCCTGTCACGCTGCCTACGCTTATTGCCCGCTGTGCTCAGCTCCGGCATTTCTTGAGCTGGGTATATCATCGTTGTCTCCGCTGTAGCCATTTCCCCTTCAAAAACCTCCCTCACCCCACTTCCCTAAAGTAACCACTAACACCATTTTATTTTTGGATAATTTTGGCCACAGCAGCCATATTTATTGACAAGCAAGATTAACATAAAACAACATTTTATAACCCTCTGGAAAAACTGGGGAGAGATCCTTGGAGCCCTGTACCACTCACTCACCTCAACAACCGGGAAATAGTTGTAACTGCCGCCCGTCGCATAATAACCGACTCGGGTGACCCTATTTTCCAACACAAGCCTCCAGCCGCAAACCAACTGACTCGGGAGGCTCACCAACTCGCCTCTAGTAGCCGACCTCCCGAGACCGACTAGCCATACGCTGGCTAGCCACACCCACCAACTTTGCAGGGCACCGACCTGGCAAAGAAAAGAAGCGACAGACCCACCAATTAAATAATCAAAAGGGGAAGGTAGCTATCCAGCCCCTGCCTTCCCCCCACCATACTTTTCTACTGACTTTAAGGACCCCTCCCCTCACCGCCACAGCCAGCACGGCTTGATCCCCTCAAGCCTGCGCCGCCCTCCATAACACTAGAGATCGTTCAATGGCCTCTTGAATTCCTTTTGAGCACAAAGCCATCCCTATAACGTTTCCATGATCCCCGTCCGATCTCCAGTAATTATCTGTGCCTGCCTCCAAATCTAAATACCTAACCGCCACTCCGCCCTTGTGACCTATACAACAAGAATTCCCGTTTTGCTTTATCCTGGCCTTATTCACACCCTTCACCGACCTCACTCCCCTCCAACTCCTCCTAGAACCCCTCTCCGACCATACAATTACCAGGCCCCAGTATGACATTAGCAGCCGCCACATGTCACACTTAATATTCCTCGAGAGGTCCCTGAATGGTCTCCTGCCTAAATCGTTCTCCCCCACATGCAAAAAGAGTATATCCGGCACTCTATCCAGACTCACCATCCTCTCCACTTCTTCTAACACCCTGCACCACCACATCCCCCTCAAACCAATCTACCTAATGACCGCCTCGCTCCTTCCAAATCTTAACTGCCTCCCTTCTGGTCTAACTGCTGCTCTTACTGCCAACGACAAAATGTAGGAGTTCCCTCAAAATCCACACTAATGCCGGCTGATGACCTTTAACAAAAACAGAAACACAGAATAATTCATTACCCCGCGAACACCACCTATCCTCACTACTCCTATAGTCTTCCCACGCCCCCATACAGGGCACATCTGCGCCCCCTTTAACCACTCCAATGCACACCCTCTGTCCACGACCCTCTTGATCCATCTTTGACCGCTGAATGAAAAATTCTAGCATCCCGTCCACCAATCAAACATCCTCCGCCTGTAAACTGCCCCCCACCTTTTTTTAGGCAAAACTAACTCCCCTATCCTTAGTGCCCCAAAAAACGCCACTGAGAACGTTGCCCGAAATAACGTGCTCTCAAAAGGATCCATGCATATGGTATCCAACGTTGACCCCATACTTTCCAGCAGGCTAAAAGATACTGGTCTCCTTGAATCCCGCCGCACCTTCTCCCTGCTAAATCCTCTCACTGCCTGCTTAACTAAAAATTCTTTGTAACATTCCTTAAGCCCCTGACCTAACCCCCCCTAAAAAACGCCACCCTGGCCATAAACAGATACTATTGATCATTCCTTCTCCGAAACCGTACCAAGCCAACTCAACAAGGCCCCCCACACACTGTCATCCTCAAAGTCCACAGCCCCACACTGTAATATGCAGACCTCCCACTCATGCCGCGCCACATCGTATGCCACCCTCATACCCAGAGCATCATAAACCCTCATCAAGTGTCCAACTGCTCGCTTACAACGTTCCAAAGCCAAACCATGCAGGTCTTCCCCTCCACGTCTGCTTCAGGAGGTGGCATCCTGAACCGCTCCCACTGGAAACAATAGAGAGGATCCACAAGAGAGTTTTCCACCCGCAGGACATGCACTGCCACTATCCGCACGTTCAATGATAATTCTTCTAGCACCAGATGGCGCAGCAAAGTCACCACTGGGGAAGATGAGGCCGTAAGCTTGTTAACTGCCTGAACCACTACGGCCCCAACTATTGGAAAAAAGATCCAATAACACCAGCTTCCGTACAAAGCCAGCCTGTTTCCAAGCCTCAGGCCACTCACTCCTCTGTTGGAAATATGCACCAAACCCAGCATTGCACCGCTGCATCCGTATATAACTCCAAGTCATCATTCTCACTTATTCCCTCTATTCTTACTGATCTGCCATTATACCTTTCCAGGAAAGAGGCCCACAAAACCAGGTCAGGTTTGTGACCTTTTCCCAATCTAATGAAATGATACGGGGCCTTCACACCAACCGTGGTTGCTGCCAATCTCCTACATAAGACACGGCCCATGAGCAATATCCTGCACGTGAAGTAAAGTTTTCCCAGCCGCGACTGCAGCCCTCACAAAGAAATTTTATTTTCCTTTGGGCCTTTGCCACCTCCTTCTTTAAATCCTACAACTTTCCTTGGGGCAATCGACAAGTGCCGAGTGCAGATTTTCCGTGGAAAACAGGACATTACATGCAGGGGGCGGTACAAAGAACCCCTCACTAAAATCCTTTAAACAATAGCGCCTTTTTCTCCCAGTCCGGATATGTATTTAGAAACAGCACGATCTCTGCCAATTTTTTGGAGTCACCAGATTCCTCTCTTTTCTCTAAAACCATGCACCCCCCCCCCCTTTTTCTTATTGTTTGAAAAATTTTGATGCTCAGTGCGACCCTGCGCTACAATGGAAACAGGCATGCATAAACTTGCATGCTGCACCAAAATTACACTGGCCTTCATTGAACTGACAACAAAAGCCAAATTTGTTTCCCCCCCCACCTGTACTCCTTGACCCCTTGCTACGGATGTGGATGCCGAGCCAGAAGATCCAGCTCCCCCCTTGGAAGCGCAGCCCAAAACAGACTGGGGCCATTACACTCAGCCAAAACCTAATATTCACTTGATCCCATCGAATCAATGGACGGACAGCTTTCCTCTGCCTGAACTGCTCATCATAGCGCAGCCAGGTCTGACCCCCATAAACCCAATAAGCTTCCCCAATCAACTCCAAGTAGCCGGAAAATTATTCCAGCACCTTTTCATCTATGACTCTAGCCGAAATGGCAAAAGCCTGTAACCAGTTTGTGAATGTCCACCTGCCCTTTTCCTTCTTTTTGTCCGTTTTCCCTTGTCCAACTGAATTTTTAAAGGGCAAGAGGGCGAATATCTCAACATATTCATTGCTCCAAATTTTTTCCCGTACCTCCATCAAAGGAGCCGCCAAGGGCCCCTCGAAGCAAACATATATCTTGCCTTTTGCCCTATCATCTAGGCAGATCCCATCCCTGCCATTCTCCGTCTGGACCGCTACTGCGACTCCCACCCCACCACCGGAGCTTCCACCCGGGACACTCTCCCAGCTAGACGACCCGCCATCTGGCAGGTTTAATGCCGTAACCAGCCCTGGGGTGGGCTAAGCGTCCATCACACCCACCACCTGCTCTACTGCAGTCCCTTTAGCCGAGCTTCTTACAGAAAAACTCTCCCTGCTGGATGACGTGTTCCCCGGCATGCTCCGCGCCACTGCAGGCGACGATGTTCACCCTAACTTCTGGCGACGTAAGAACTCCCACATACACCCCACTAAAGCCCTCATCTGCTCACCAATGTCTGGTGCACCCACAAGCACCACCCTTCTTCCGCAAATTTCCCCCAACTACCTCCCGCAAGGGCCAACTGACTAAGCACATTACACATACCAAGCATAGATGGTATCTTACCTGGCTGCATGGAGGCTGTCAACCCACCAGCCGCCAATCTGTCTTTTAGCCAATCCATCCGGTCCTCATCGTTGCTGTCCCTCTGCGCTGACCTGCTTCTCCCTGGCTGCGACCGCTCCGTTGTATTCGCAGCCACCACGGGCCTTCTGGGTGCCGAACTGCAGCGGGCCACCTCTGTCGCTGCTGTCTACGCCCGCTGACCTTTTCTCCAAGCCTGCCTCCATCGTTGTCTCCCTCTGTACAGCGGCCGCCAGCTCCTGCTAGATCAGCCACGCGGCAGAGGGGGGGTGGGGGGGAGAGGCCTCTTGACCCCTGGAACTCTTAGGGGGAGGGCCACCCCCACCCACCTCATCTCTTCTCTCCAACAACAGTCCAGCACTAGGCCCCGCCCCCTCGCAGCCCGGGGCCCAGTACTGGACGCAGCGCTGCAGCACGTGGAATTTCTCCCCGGCCTGGGGCTCAGCCACGCCAGCACACACGCCCACCGTGGCCTCTTCTTTCTCGCCACTCCCGTAGCCGGCTCGTCCTGCAGCACTTCCTCAGTCAGCTGCTGCAGCCACTTCTGGCCATGTTTCTCTGCCCCACCTAGATCCTCACCAGCACAGCCTTCATCTTGGGTAAGTAGCAGCCGACCTCTTGAGACTCTTCCTTTTTCTTTCTTCCTCCCTCTGCCACCAGACCTCAGGAACTTCTCCTCAGTCTTGGGACTTCTGCTGCTGCTGCACCCACTGACTTCTTTCTGCAGTTTTCTCACAATCTTCTCTCTTCTTCCATGGCTCTGTTCTTCTTTCTCCTGGTTCTTTACCCACTGGTCTGGCTCCTCCTCTCTTCCTCTCACACTTTCCTGTAAAAACTCCACCCCTTAGTTCCCAGCATTCCCCTGGATTAGTTAACCCCTTTACTCCCCGTTAACCCTGTCATGCTGCCTACACTTATTGCCCTCTGTGCTCAGCTCCAGGATTTTTTTGAACATGGCCGGGTTGGATTCCGACTGTGAAATCTCACAGCAGAATCAGAACTGGCACCCCCCAGAGACCCCAACTCACCTCACTGGAACTGCCACAAGCGTCTCGGCCGACAAGCCGGCACGCATGCGCAGGGCATGACACTCCGGCGCTGGGCTGTAACGTGGAATCTCGTGGTACTTCTGCAGTGCCCACTGCATGGAATATTGCAGGATGGACAGCTTCCATTGACTGCAATGGAAGCCGTCCATGCGATTTTCTGCAAAGATTAGTTTCTCTCCCCTTAAGCGGATCATAGCTGTGGAATTTGCGGTGGGCATCAGCCCTAAAATATATCTGAGCTGGTCAAACTGAAATCACATGACCATCTGAGGAAAAGAAAGCCATGACTTTCAGATAGAAAGGAATAACTAACCATGGTAATACCAGTTCACTTAGGGGCTAGCTACAAAATGAATTTTTAAAAAAATCATCCATGTGGTCTTTTCAAGTTGACAAACTGGATGGTTTTCAACTTGATGTATGTTCATCGCGTGGAATTTAACAACCACAATGATTATTTTAGCCAACCGATGAAAATTGGAACAAAACTGGGTTTGAAATTGTCATCCAATACACAATTGTTCTGGGAAAGATCTGTCATTCAGTGAATTATTGGTCATTCTTTGTCCAGTGGTCGGCAGACAAACTTTTATTCAACAGTTGTTAAACCATTAACCAGCCTCTATCTAATGTGTATGGCCAGTCTACTCTACCCAGATGGCAGAAGACAGATGGATTTGGCTGTTAGACTTTCTTTTGCTCTTGGCATAGGTAAGCTGTGTTAAGAGCTACGTGTGCATGTGAATGGGGAACTCTGCAGGACTAACTGCCATTTGAAAGCTATGGAAAATGTATGGACAGCCTTACACAAGATCCATCCACAATAGGTGATGGTCACAGCTCACCTCCTCCCTGTCCCTGCACATTGATCTCCTCACAGATCACACAGTATATCTAGAACACTCTGCCATAAAAGCCAATGAGTCATCTTCAGGCCATTGACAGCTGTGAAGCATATCTCTAAATGCTATTAACAGCAGAGCGGCAGCTCAGGAAGGATGACTGCCCTTTATGATAATGCAGAGAAGATAGAATAAAAAAAAATAATCTTAAAATAAAATCAGAAAAAAAACGTTAGTGTATGTTTAGTTTGTACAAAAAATTCTATGGCACAGCTACAGAGATCAGACATGTTATCATGCCAATCCTGGAGCTCCCCTGCAGATAAACTCCTCCACAGGTTTCTTGCAGCTGATTGAGGTGATGTGGTTATTGGTGAGCTGGAGGAGGTTCTGCAGCTGCCAGCAGAACAGGTGTTCCACCGACCCCCTTTAGCTGTACCTACAAGATACAAAGACGCTAGCATAGGCAAACACCATGTGATCTTTTTGAGTCTACAATCTGCCTATTTAAGTCAGCAATTTGATGACAGATTACTTAAGGTAGAACACTGCAATTCTACGGACCAGGCTGTCATGGCGATAAGTTGATCTTCGTAATGTGACAAAGTGGCGAAGTAATAAATAAAATGGCAGAAATGGTGCCAGATGTAAGTGCCAGGTACCCACAATTAAAAGTGGTCACTTACATCAATCTGGAGAAAATAGATGTCCAATTAGAATGCCACTGTCATGCTACAATGTGCCCACATCATGCAGAATAGAGGCATCCCAAACCCACAAAAATAGTCCTTCTCCATTGATGCACTTGCCCCCTTCTTCCTATCTGCTCTTAGACTGGCTCCACACGGGGCTGATTACCAGCAGAATGTCTACAGTGAACATGCCACAGCAGATAAGCCACAGAATGCCTGCCTCCAAACCCACACCATTTGGGTTTCATTACGAATTCCTATGCGGAATTCACCCCTTCATTGAGAGGGGGTGACTTCCCCTGCAGAGACAGTGATGAAATTGACATGTCGTGGATTTGAATTCCGTGCTGCTAGTCCATTTCCGCACAGGTTATTTCCGCAGCTTGTGGACGAGATTTTCAAAATCTCATCCACTATGCGGCTTCTGCAAATGCAGCTGAATTTCTGTGTGGAGGGTCCACATAGAAATTCCACGGCAATTCTGCTCTGTGTGAACCCTCCCCCCCTAGAACTGCATCCAGCTGCTTTACCAGCATGTAGAGATGCCCCATAGTCGCCAGGTAAGACAGGCAACGCAAAGGGCAAATTCTCTGGACAATCCACACAAGAATCCACTGCCACATCCAACACTATTTGGCGCGTACAATGCACATACCCATAGTCATAACCATTAGAAAAATAAGGAGTAGATCACCCTTTGTCCACCTCCACAGTTTATAATGTCGCCATACTTTCCTCTAGGAATGCTCTGCCCATGCTTCTACTTGGCACTCAGTAAGGACTGATTCACACGAACATGTTATCACGGCTGCGATAAAATGTTGCCTGAAAAACGCGGCCATCTGAAGCACTGGATTCTAATGCCTTCGTTTAGATGGGCGATTTTCTGGCGCGTAAAATCGGCCAACCAGTAAAGATAGCACATACACTATAGATTCCGGCCAACCGCTTTTATGTGCATCCAGAAAAGATAGGTCTTCCCTATCTTTTGCCTGCAATCAGTCGGCAACTTTCTTTGGAACCTATGGGAGCTGCGGCAAAGGGAGGGACTTTAGTGGCGGTTTGCACCCCCTCCCTCTCCCTCTGCCGGCAGCTCCCTTAGGCTTTTATGGGAGCTCCTATTGCCGCGATCAGCCGACAAAGGGAGGGGGAGTGAGGAGGAGACAGCTTAGCATTGCTCAACTCTCTCCCCCCAGCCATCGGAATTACAATCTGCAGCGTATATGTACGCCGCACTCAGCTGTCTGAATAGGCGAGAAAACTTGAGATTTAGCCGTGAGTCGGTTGCAGCTTTCTCTTGTTCACGCGATGTGGGCAGCTGAAAATCGCAATGCCCATGTGAGAGAGGCCTAAAGGTGCTTTTACACGGAACGCGGCCAGCGGTCAAACAATGAACAATAAATTGCTTGTTCATCATTCATTTCATGCAGTATAAAAATCATCGTTCACTAATCGCTCAGTTTAAATACCGGTCGTTTATCTGCCCGTATAAACAGGCTGAATGAGCGCGAACGATGAGAGCGAGAGATAAATGGTTCCGTGTAAAAGCACTCCAAGTCCTTAATGAGAACGCCATATGTAACAAAACATAAAGGTTGCATTTTTCTGAGGAGTTTGCAATAAGCCTGTGTGAAAATCCGACTTTAAAATTCCAGCACCAAATAAAGATTTTGCTGTCAGCGCTGACTAGGAGTACATGACATTTAGGAGGAAAATGTCATGAAATTACTTGTAATAACTTTTGAATGAGGCATCTCACAGCCCCATTTTACAGTGTGGTAATAGCCCTACAAAACGCAATCATTTTATTAGATGATTGCCTGTTGCCACTGGAAGTGTATTGTGTATGTCTGCATGACCCAGGGTCACGTGGTGCACTCACGGCCTCCCACCCCTCCCCCGCCCGCAGCTGCTCCCTGCTCAGATGAGTTGTCTGCCCCAAGCAGCTTCTGGCTGGGGAGAGGGAAACTAGTATTAATGGGAACTTGAGACTGTCATTTTTTCTCATTAATATTCCTTTCTTTCAACAGATATGCCATTAATGCACGATAAATATCCAGAAAACAGCTCCATCAAGAAAGCGCCAGCCGTAGGGGGATACGCCATCGTGCCACCTTCTAGACGTACCGTTCCAGCAATACACCGAATCATTGTACACTGCAGCTGGGGAGTGTTATCATATTTGATAGTCAGTGTATGACACACAGTCTCCTGATTCATGATTAAAAATAAGACTGGCTCAAATCCAGTTGGGAGGGGGGTTTAAATCACAGCACAACAGAAGAGAGGACACCCCCACGCTCCCTTCAAATCCAATTAACCGCTTAATTAGACAGTTTCTTAGCTATTAACCCCTTGTTATTCTCCCAAGAGAGCAGAAAGCATAATGTATTCATATACATATGTCTTAATATACATGTCACCTATGGAGAACGTCAGACTGTGACAAGGATGAATTTTAGTTAGGAGTTGAAAGAATGCGTAATTGAAATAAATCTATACATTGTACGTTTCAGTGGACAGAAACTGTCAGAATCGCGCCTCTAGTCAACCTGTTAGGGCTCCTGCACACAGTCTTATTTTCTGAACAAACATGCAAAATATGCATGAACAAACACATTCTAAAACACCAGTAAGTTTATATATATATATATATATATATATATATATATATATATATATATATATAGTATCTAACATGCATTGTTAGTGCCGTTTTTTATTTAGTGTGATTTTGTACATGTGTATTCCTGGTGCTTTTCAAGGCCTATAGGTAAAATGTCCTACTCAGAGCGGTTGTTATCTTACCTATATATGTAGTAAGCTTGGATGTGTTATCATATCTCTGTATTAGGGTGCGGGCAGACGAGTGCATAAACGGCGCGTTTTTGCGACCAAACGTATATACGTGACCATCTGAGGCAATGGTTTCGAATGTATTCGTTCACATGGGCGATTTTACGGCGCGTAAAAACGGCAATTCGAAAAAAAAACGGAACATATGCGACCGAAATACGCGCCAACGCATATTCGATCGCCGAAAAGACCGTTTGCAAAGTAGGAACAAACGAAAATACGCTTTCTAGCTCTGGTTGTGATCGGTGAAAAACGATCGCTCGGGCGATTATACGTTGCGCTAGTGCGAACGTAAATACGCCTACGCTCGTCTGCCCGCACCCTTAAAGGGGTTGTCCCGCGCCGAAACGGGTTTTTTTGTTTTTCAACCCCCCCCCCCCCGTTCGGCGCGAGACAACCCCGATGCAGGGACTTAAAAAAAAAAACGCTCAGCGCTTACCTTAATCCCCGCGCTCCGGTGACTTCTATACTTACCGGCTGAAGATGGCCGCCGGGATCCTCTTCCTCCGTGGACCGCAGCTCTTCTGTGCGGTCCATTGCCGATTCCAGCCTCCTGATTGGCTGGAATCGGCACGTGACGGGGCGGAGCTACACGGAGCCGGCATTCTGCACGAGCGGCCCCATTGAAGACAGCAGAAGACCTGGACTGCGCAAGCGCGGCTAATTTGGCCATCGGAGGCCGAAAATTAGTCAGCACCATGGAGACGAGGACGCCAGCAACGGAGCAGGTAAGTATAAAACTTTTTATAACTTCTGTATGGCTCATAATTAATGCACAATGTACATTACAAAGTGCATTAATATGGCCATACAGAAGTGTATAGACCCACTTGCTGCCGCGGGACAACCCCTTTAAGCTTGTTTAGTGTATCTATGTAGTAAGCTTTGATCTGTTCTTGTGTCAATGCAGTATTCTTGGATGTGTTATCATAACTATGTATTAAGCTTATTTCTGTTATGGTATTGATTCAATAAGCTTGGTTCTGGTACCATTTCTATATAGTAAGCTTGGTTTTCATGTCATATCTATGGAGTAAGTTTGGTTTTGCCACCATAATTAAATTATATAGCTACACAGGTTACGGCACAATCCCCAATGATGATGATGATGATTCCATTCAGTCGCATCCAGAGATGAGCAAGCACCTCGGGTCCGCGTTATTCGAGTCGAGCGTTTTGTAAAATTCGAGAGCTCTACTCGAGTAACGAACCCCATTGACTACAATGAGAGACTCGCGCATTTTTGTATGTTGGACGCCGGGTCCCGAGCTTTTTTTTTCTCTTTCTCTCTCTCTCTCTCCCCCTCTCTCTCTCCCTCTCTCTCTCACTCTCTTTCTCCCTCTCTCTGACTCTCTCTCTCTCTCCCCCTCTCCCCTTCTGTCCCTCTATGGATCAATGTTCTCCACGCATTCCTGTCTTTCACCCCTTCTTTCAGTTCATGGTGGCCCTGATTGCATCTAGCCATGTTGTTCTTTGTCGTCCTGATCCTCTCTTTCCACTGACCTTGCCAAGCATCAGTACTGTTTCCAGTGAGTTAGCGCGCATCACGTGGCCAAAAAAAAGAGAGCCGCTGCTTGATGATTTTGCCCTCTAGTGATATTTTCGGTTTGACGCAATCTAACATTTCCTTATTCGTTGTTATGGCAGTCCAAGGTATCCACAGCATTCTCCTCCAGAACTAGAGTTCAGACGCATCAATTTCTCTTCTGTCTGTTTTCCTGAGCGGTCAAGTTTCGCAACCATACGTTATGGGAAAGAGGATTGCATTGGCCACTCTGGTATTTGTTGCAATGCTAATGTCCTTGCTTTTCTAGATCTTTTCCATTCCTTGCATTGCATTCCTTCCAAGTGTCATCCGTCTCTTGATCTTAGGTCCAGATTGCCCGTTGCAATCGTTTTTGGATTCAAGGAAGATGAAATCTTGGACCGACTTGACTTCTTCATTGTTGATATTTATGTTCACTGTACCGTTGCCTACCGTGGTCATGACTTTCGTTTTCTTTCTGTTGAGGTACAGTCCCATGTGTTTGTTTTCCTTTTGCACTCGTTGGATAAGGTAGTCCAGGTCCCTTTCACTTTCCACAAGCAGGGTGGTGCATTTGCACATCCGAGGTTGTTGACATTTCTGCCACCGATTTTGACTCCGATTTCTAATTCGTCCAAATTGATCATTTCTGCGTACAGATTGAAAAGGACTGGTGATAGAATGCAGCCTTGTCATACTCTAATCACCAATGTACAATCACACAGTTTTGTCGATAATTAGTGTTAACATTGGTCACCATAGGTGGGCATGGTTTGGCCACATGTGGTCAACTCACCGTGTTTCCACCCTTAGGGTGGTTTGCTACTCATGGACCAGTGCTGTGTGCTTGCCCCCTAGGCCAAAATGTGCTAGTAAGTCCTTGCAATACAACTATTTATTAAGGAAAATACAAAGACAATGTTCATATCAACAGAATCCAACCATAAATAACATTCCAACATTATGAAATTACAAAATAAAAGACCCAGATCACACAACCACTTCAACAGCAAACATGAACAATGCACTAACATAGGAGGGCAGTTCTTGGAGCTACAAAATGTCAGGTGACAATCTGCTCACCCCAATTTAACCACAGCCATAACCCTGGCTCAGAGGCACCCAGAGAACCTGCAAATGCCATATCATCAATAGCCACCTGCTTCTAATTGATAACTTTCTGCACTGATTTAATTCTGTTTTAATTCCATATCTCTGTTCCATTTTTGGAATGAGCCCTAAGATATGGACACTATACAGTGTAGGCTTCATGCATGGCAGTATAAATGAGGTGTAGTTTTTCAGCCTTGTGCGTAGAACTGTGATGTTAGTAGATTACCCTTCCCCCACCAAAACGGTGTTTCCATTGTTATGTGGCTGCCATGGCTTTTGTAGCATTCACAAAAGCTCACGTTAAAAAAGTACCTGGAATGTCATAATATTAAGACAAAAAGCTACCCTATCTCAAGCAACTATTACCATTATGACAAATATAGCAAGTAAAGATGGAATTCTGCTTGAGATTCATGTATTCATGCATTTAGGGCTGTTGTGAGGAACTCTTCCTTGTATGTGAAGAAGGAGAACCTGATAAATATTGCCTTTCTCTGATTGCATAACAAAGGCATGGGTGGCATGTGATGCTTCGTGTATCCTGCAGTGGAGCTGGATTCTCCAGCTGATTGCAGGGAAGTCCAACAAAAAGGCCTGCCATTGTCATCTCATTGTCAGAGGAACTTTTTTAGACATAGACTAGAGGCCCTTTTACACACAACAATTATTGCTAACAACCGAATTACCGAATTAATTGACAATTTTTTTGCATAAAATTACAGTACAGATGAAGCCTTGAAATCATCTCTTTCCCTCATTAGTTAAAGTAAACTCAGTATCAGTTGTTTGCTCAGTTGGGCGTGTGTTTATGCAAGGGATTATACATGTTCTTCTCCTGGCATGAGTAAACAATGTACTTATTATGTATACATGGCAAACACAATGAGTACATTGTTTACTGCCCTCAAGTCATCAAGCTGCTTAGAAGACTGAACAATTCTCATTCAAATGAAACAAATTTTGAACTGCTTGACGACTATTTTTATGCCAGCTAAAAACCAGCCATAAACAACACACATTTACATGTAACAATTAGCATGCACATTCTTTATTTGTATGGATTTTGAGCGATAATCGTTGCATGCAAATGGGCCTTTACTTAGGCTTAAGTCCTCCCCACCTTTTGGTGCATAAAATCACAAAAGAATGGCAAACAAAGGCAGCAGTTTCAGCATCATCCCATGAAAGATTGACAGAGCAGAAATCTTCTATAAATGTTCATTGCCACGTGATCTTTTGCATTCCCTGTCGATGCTTCCCATTTTTTGGATTCCATGAGATTGCCAGCTTTGTTTCAGGGAGCCGTAGCATGTTTCCAGCAAAGCAAAGTTGGCCTTTGGTGACTCGGGAATGGAGTGGTGGTAGATTTCTTCATTTGTAACCTGATCATGGTAAGTAACCATGCGATGAAGGCATTGTTGGGAAACATCAAGTCGCTGGTTGATACATGCGGTCTCTTTCCAACCATTGCTTCTTGTTCCAGAGCTGATACTGTTTGTTGGAGTTTGGAGAGCGATGTTGCCAGGAGATCTATATCATCTACAAAGTCCAAGTTAGTAAACCGTTGTAGGGGGTTATGTCCCTCTACGCCAAATATATTCAGCCCAATTCTTAATTTTAATGACATAGTCGAGTACTAGCTTGAAGAGCAATGGTGACTTGATATAGCCTTGTCAAACACCTATGTTTATATTGAAGAAATCCATAGGTCCTGTATTGGTTCAAATGCAGCAACTAGAGATAGAGTACAGTGCGCAAATACTGTTAATAAACTGGTTGAGTATGCCATAGGATTTGATGATCATCCATAGGGCGCTTCATTGGAGACTGTTGAATGCTTTTGTAAATTCAATCAAACTCATACATTGCTTCAATGATGGTTCAAAGTGTGAATATCTGTTCAATACATAACCATCCTTTTTGGAATCCTGCTTGCTCTTCATGTAGCTTTTCATCAGCCGTTTTGGAAAGGCATTGTAACAGGACATTATAGAATACCTTGTCTGGGACAGATAGAAGTGTGATGCCACGTCAGTTGTTACAGTTTGAAAGGTCACCTTTCTTCGGCAACTTTACAATAATGACTCATGTCCAATCTCTTGGGACTCGGTCACTTTTTCAGCAGGCATTGAAAAAGGGAGGCGATGGCATTAATCAAGGTTGGATTGGCAAGCTTCAGTATATTCTGGGCTGATCTCATCAGCAACCCTCTCAAGGGTTTTTTACTGCTGCCTCAACCTCTTACTTGGTGGTCAGTCCAATTTTGATCATAAGTTCAACAGCTTGAACTTAAAAATCCACCCTTTTCCTGTCCACCTCATTTCACCAATGGCTAGGATGTCCAGCTAAGGGCTCACTCACATAGGCCTATGGGGATGCACATTATGCACTTATTTTTCACGTGTGCAATATGCAGTACACAGTTAAATATGCATGTAACATGTATATTTCGAACTTCACCTATAATGGGCATATTATGCACGTGAAAAATATGCATGTAATACGCAGCCACCATATGCCTATGTGAATGAGCCCTTATGCTAATCAAATTCATAAAGTATCTTTGCTGATTGACCATTTTGAAATGATGTTTGAAAATTCCACATCCGAATTCGTGTTATTGACTTAGCAATAGAGGAGATGCCATACCTCAAGTGACAAACGGTCATTTGGCATCTTTGGTCTGTCACCATCATAAAGCAATGTTCTTCACTGCTCCTTGACCATGTTTGATTGTATTCTCCTGCCATTTCTGTAGCAACTCAAGTCTTTTATGGGGTTGGAGTGCTGGCCTTACCTCCAACTCTCCTTTCTCATCTGGGTTTGGGACCGGCAATGGCAGAGATTTCTATAGACATAGAAATTATTGAAACCAGACAATCTTTTTTGCAATGCATATACATCTCTGTATATTTGTTGACATATAAGGGCCATATACCAAGATCATTGGTAATAATGAGCGAGTATACTCGCTAAGGCACTACTCATCCGAGTAATGTGCCTTAGGCGAGTATCTCGCTGCTCGTCCTTAAAGATTCGGGGGCGCTGCGGGGCGGGGAGCTGCGGGGGAGAGCGGGGAGGAACGGAGGGGAGATCTCCCTCTCTCCCGCCAGCTCTCCCCTGCTCCCCGCTGCGACTCACCTGTCAGCCGCAGCGGTCCCCGAATCTTTAAGGACGAGCAGGGAGATACTCGTCTAAGGCACATTACTCGAGCGAGTAGTGCCTTAGCGAGTATACTCGCTCATCCTTACTAAAGACAGATATGTATATAAGAGCTGAGACTGCAAAAGAAGGAAGACAATGAATAGTAATGTGATTGATTGATGGATATGATATAGAAGATGAACATGTCACTTAGAAGTCTGAAGACCAAACTGAAGACACAGCATTCGGGTGAAACACTATTCATTTGGCTGCCAGGAATCAATATCAACTTGATGGCACTTAATATTAATAAAACCAGCGTAACCTGATAATTAACGTATTAACACGGCACATGGTGTCAGGAGTGAGTATGACATTATGGAAGTGTTGTAGCCATGTACTCCTTTATGCTGTCAATATTGGCATTTATTCAACTTTCTTCATGTGACATTATGTGTGCTTCACTATTATAATAAGGACTTGCTAAGTATATAGTTCTATATAATGGCGATGATCTGCTGTCATCTATAAAATACAGATCTTCCAAGACAAATCCTAGAATAACGAAGAACAGAGTAATAGTAAATAATAGATTTCAGTTCAGATTAATTCAGTATAATACCTATAGGGACCAATGGAAATGACTTCTGCACAAGTCTACTTCATCTAAGAAGAAATAAGTGTTAGGCGCTTGTATAGAACTCTGTGGAGCTGAATACCATTCTGCTGTGAAAGAATCCTTTGCTGCTCGGTTGCATAGGTACAATTCCAGTTGTAATGAATAATTTATAACCAGAAGAGTTATGCTCTATGGATCTTTCATATGCATCATGTTGTAACAGTGGAGATTCATTTCACACATCTTTGTAAGAATCAATGGAGATGAAAACTGTATGGCTGTAAAAAGAGCCAGCATAGATGAATACCACAAGACTTGATGGAAATCACCATGGATAAATATAAAATACAAGAGTGGAGATAAGATGTATCTCTTGCATCACTTGTGGTGACCTCTGAGAAGCTCTGTGGTCTGACAAGGAACTTCAGCCCTTTTTTGACACTGAGATGCCCGGCTAGTCATGAGCATGTTTGTAAACTGGACCAATCCCCTTTTACAGCAACATTCATATGGATTTTGGTACTCTACTGGTCCCAGTAATTCAGTGTAAAGTGGTCATCCAAGAATAATTCTGTTGATAAATAGATAAGAACTAGAGATGAGTGAGCATACTCGCTAAGGACAATTGCTCGAGCGAGCATTGCCCTTAGCCAGTACCTGCCCGCTCGAGAGAAAAGGTTTGGGTACCGGCTGGGGGAGCGGCGAGTAGCGGCAGTCAGCAGGGGGGAGCTCCCTGCCCGCCGCCGGCACCCGAACCTTTTCTCTCGAGCGGGCAGGTACTCGCTAAGGGAAATGCTCGCTCGAGCAATTGTCCTTAGTGAGTATGCTCGCTCATCTCTAGTTCTCATCACTAATAAGAACCAATTTCAAGCAACACACACCAGATTTTGACTACAATGACTATCAAAGTTACAATCTTGTGGAAGAAATTGTTTTCAGTCAAGCAGTCAAAAGTAGCCATTGGGCAACACAGCATAGGATCCTAAGCAGAACCAAGTCAAAATACTGGGCAGTAGATCATCAATAAGCAGACCTGCGGCTAGACCCACTACTAGGACTAGGAACTAGGTAGTCAAGGACAGAGACACTTGGCTTATAAAACAGGTCAGGAAAGCAGACTTCTTTACATCTAAGCTGTGTAACTGGCAGTCACATGCAAGTTGTACATAGCCTCGCTTTTCCAGAAAAGGCAGTGGACTCTGGTCTGACCATGACAGCTGAGAATGACTGCCTTACAGTATATGGAATACGACTGTAGCTGTGACTTCTAAGGTGTGGCAAGAATACTTCACAGATGCACTAAGATGCAGTCTCCATCTTACCATAGCTTCGATCAAAACTGAAAAAGTTTACTGCAGTTATTCTTAGTCTCCCTTTTGCCCGCTAATTAGAGTTTCAGAACTGACTTATCTTTCCTAGTGGAGTTTGTAATACGTAACTCTGTGGAGACAAATGTCTATATATCTGTGTACATAAAACAGGAGGAGAGTTTTTAAAAAAATGCATGTGCCCTTTAACTAAAAATACCATGCAATATAGCCTTGTTTGTATGAAGCTTATCACTAAGCACTTTGTTCAGTGGTGATGTCATAACCTTTATTTTAGCTATGTTTTGGGGTTTATTTTCTCCAAGAGCAGATGTATGCTGTGGATATATGGGAAAATATGATTTTGCCTTCACACACAGCATTTGTGTGTTAGATGATTATTTTTATATCACATCACCACTGTCACTCCTGTTCTCCCACCTGTTAACATTTGCTATTTTGCCTAAGAAAATTTCAAATAGACGTTACAGCTTAACTATATGGAGACGTTTTCTTTTTTCTCCTTCAGATGTCTTAATTGTAATGTAGTCAGAAGAACCTGCCCTAGAAATGCCACCCTGTGATTAGATCAGTGTTACCATTACTTGTCTAAGGCTTTGTGTGATTCTACTGGGACTTTTCCAATATAATTAGGCTTAGAAATAATGGCTTTAGAGAAAGATCCTATAACAACTCACTGTGGGGTTTGTCTGTTTTAGGTCAGCCCTTAAAATTAGACTTTTTTTTCTGCTGTGGACCTTTAATTAAACATATTACCTAATTATAAGTATCTAAGCTACTCTAAATTTTTTCTAGCTGTTGCCATCTGTCAAAGTGTTTATTCTTTATTCCCAACCCCACAGCATTCATTTAATTTAGATGTAAAGCTGCCCGTGTTTTGATTGTATGCATCTATCTATCTATCTATCTATCTATCTATCTATCTATCTATCTATCTATCTATCTATCATAGAGAAGTAAATAAGGCCATGTGTAATCTACTTTTCTATATATACAAAGATACCCTTTTTATGTTGACAGACTGCCTTTAAAACCACTGACAGGTAAAGAATAGTCCCAGTATGTAGTGGTTTGTGCCTTTCAAAAGTAGTCCAAGGTAAGACAAGTAATGAACCAGCAACAGGATCATTGTCACCTAGGGTTCAGGGGTCAGAAAACTATAGTTTCTCCTTAGGGAGAGGAACTATATACGGTGAGTGAGGAGACTCAAATGGTCATGCACACTCCTCTGGGTAATATGCAAATAAGGGTGGACACCCACTGGCGTTTTTTTATCCACTGCGCTGTGAGAATAAGTGAAAAGTCTCGCAGGGCAGTGCGAGAAAAACGCTGGCAGATCGCTGGAACATCGCCAGTCTCTTCAATGGGGCCAGCGGCAGCAGCACTAGCCCAATTGAAAAGATAGGGAGAATGCCACGGACTTCTGCTACAGCTGTCACAGCTGTGGCAGAAGGGCAGAATGATATCCCATTGCTTTCAATGGGATCAGCACTGCTGCCGATCCCATTGAAAGCAGTGCTTTCTGGCAAGCCCCGCAGTATGATTATCGGGGAAGGGCTTGAAATATAAGCCCTTTCCCGATAATCATCAATAAGTGGTAAAAAAAATTTTTTTTTAATTACTCACCTCTCCGCCACTCAGACACGTCCACCGGCTGGCTCCCCGACACTGCTGTCCAGCACTTTCAGCAGGCGGGGATTTAAAAATCCCTGCCTCCTGAAAGGGCTGTGCTGATTGGCTGAGGGCTCAGCCAATAGCAGCCAGTGCTTAGCTATTGGCTGAGCACTCAGCCAATTACAGATAGTGTTTAGCTATTTATTCATGAATAGCACTATCTTAGCTATTGAAACGCAGCATTCCTTCAGGCCAAAGTCAGGCTTTTTATACAAGCCTTGTTACAATGACCGGGAATTAAAAACAAAGCCGGACTCCATGTACATGCAGGTGGCACTGTGGAGGATTTATTCCATCTCCCGTATTTGCATATTACCCAGAGGAGCGTGCATGGCCATTTGAGTCTCATCACTCACTGTCTATAGTTCCTCTCCCTAAGGAGAAAAGATAGTGTTTCTGACCCCCATCCCAGGCCTCTCACTAGCAAAGCCAGACTCCTACTGTACACTGCTAAAGGGCAAAAACTCTGAAATAGCTGTATGTACATGGAGTCTGGCTTTGCTATTAAATCCCGGTCATTGTAACAAGGGTTGTATAAAAAGTCTGACTTTGGCTTGAAAGAATGCTGCCTTTCAATAGGTGGCACTGTGGAGGATTTATTCCATCTCCCTTATTTGCACTTAGGGTTCATTGATGCATGTGGCAAGTGAAGGCTAACCCATAGAGATGAGCGAACATACTCATTTCGAGTAATTACTCGATCGAGCCTCGCTATTTTCGAGTACCTGGCTACTCGGGTGCAAAGATTCGGGGGGCGCCGCGGAGCGGGGGGTAGCAGTGGGGAACAGGGGGGAGATCTCTCTCTCTAACTCCCCCCCCCCCCCCCCACTCCCCTCCTCTACAACCCCCCACTCACCCACGGCGCCCCCACGAATCTTTTCACCCAAGTAGAGAAGTACTCGAAAATCGCGGTGCTCGAGTGAAAAAGAGGCGTGGCCGAGTACGTTCGCTCATCTCTACTAACCCATACAATTTGATCCCAAAGAAAAGCTACTGTAACATAAATTACAGCAAAAAGTTTCAGCGCATCCCAGTCTACTGCATATGGGACTGTGTAGCCACAAGCCCTGTCCATCATAGAAAATGTCTACAATGAGCGTATGAGCAATCTGATGAAGCATGTTTTCTCCTGCATCATATGAATGGAAGGTGCGTGTGGGTCACTTTCCTTGGAAAGACATGGCACTAGGATGCATCTGTGCACTACTTAGACTAGGCCGATGTAGAAAGATGGTGGCCTAGTATACAGAACTGTTATTGACTACCATGAAAAAAACATATTGGCAGTCATGTACTAAATATAAAACAGTTTGCCTGTCCACAGAGGACAATGTCAACTTACTGTAATAAACAAATTTGTATCCACTTGATTGAGCCATTCTATTTTTAACAATTTCTACTTACAATGCAGGCATAGGAAAAAACATGACTATTATCCCAAAAAGCAATAGAAACGAGCAACTGGAATGTATGTAGCTCAATGAAAAGCAGCGCGAAGTACTCAATAAAATAGTCCTACTATAAAGTATGCTACTCTCAGTTTGCTTTGCAACCCAATGAATCATTTCATTATCACAGCATTAACTTTTGCTCTGTCAAGATCTCAAATTGCCATGCAAACAATGCTGAGCGCCAATTGGAGCAAAGAAACAGGCACATACATTGTATTGTCTAAAGTTTGTGGACACCAGAACATCATACCCATACTTGATTGTTGGACATTGTTATAGCAGCATACATTCTTCTGAAAGTTTTTGTACATGTTGCTGTGAGGGCTCAAATTTATTAGCAAGTAAAGAAAGCCTAAAATTATGATTATTGTGTGTGACAAGTGACATTGCTATTCCCGTAAACTGCTCATTAAACTTCTTATGGTTAACCGTCCGTCCAGACCTCTCCAAGCTATACCTCTGCTCCAGTGTCCCATTTCTTCAGCTTGTATGTTCTCCTGTTATGTGGCTAAGCAATTCTTTCAACTAGACAGTTCCTCATAACAATAACTGCACTTTGTAGTTAGGGGGCCTTCTCTCTGGCGAGAAAATGGCACGAGATTGTGCATTGCGAGACACACAAATATGAAACCCATTCTTTTGAATGGGTTCATTCACTTTAGCAATGTTTTCCTGCATGACACAGCGATGCGATGCTATGCAGGAAACAAATTGCAGCATGTCCTGTGTTTCTGCAATATCGCCCATTGTGTTCAATAGGGTCAGCGGCAGCAGCGCCAGCCCTATAGAAAGCAATTGGAGAACTCTAACGCAGCTATGACAGCCAAGGCGGGGTATTATCTTCATCCCTGCAATGATGAAAACACTTGAAAACACCTCGCATCCATGGGGTTTTCACATGGCGGCAAGTGTGATATTGGGCTGTGAATCGCAGCCCAATATTGCCGTCACCAGTGTGAAGCAGCCCTTAATCTGTGAAAATGTGATGGACGTATTTGTTGAAAAGGAAGTTACTAGGTTTTTCTATTGTATTATGTTTTTTTCCTATGGAGATGAAATTACTGCGTATTTATAGAAATGTCTTAAATTTTGCCCTGGGCAAGGCCATTCCCCCCACACCCACTGAACAGTGTCGGCAGCCCTGTTCCAATGATCTAAAAGATTCTTCATGTGTGGCGAGGCCCGCCCTGGCACCTATGGCCATGACAAGTAAAGTAGGTGATAATAGAGCACCTCATGTTCTGTTCTTCTCACACCCTGTATTACAATAAAAATTAGTACACACCTAAAGACCTGCTTTGAGCAAAGACTAGGAAATACCTTTAGATGATGAGAACAGGGATGCTGATTCTTGTAAGGAGAAGATGGGGATCTGTATATGAGTCTTATTAGGAATATTTTCTTCATTATCTATGGGATGGCTGAAATAGCTGAACTCACTAATATGGTTGCCGACATTCTCTCATCAGGTACAACATACATATTCTTCACGTCTTTTTTCTATTACTAGTGTCTTTATTCACCACGTGATAAAATAGCAAACTTTAATATCTCCCTCCTGGGGTTTTTTTTAAAGAATCAAACAGAATAGCTAAATCATTTTAGATACAAATTTACATGGTCAATAATGTCAGATGTGAAGCTAAATCTAACACCAACAACTGTAGCACTACTAAAAGCAGTAACTGATAATAATGGTACATAGAAATACGCTGATCAGCTATAACATTAAATCCACTGACAGGAGAAGTGACTATATCATTGATTATCTCTTGACAATGGCTCCTCTCAAAGGTGAGATGTATTAGGCTGCGCTCCCACACAGAAAAATACTCTTGCAGCCGCATTGGCTGTCACAGCTGGGGTTTCAGTCACAAGCAGTTTTTGCTGGGTGGGGGGCAGTCTTAGGCCACTCTCAGACATGGAGTTGGCGATTTTTATCGGCGTTCGACAGCATTTTTAATGCACCCCATCATTCTGATGGTTGATGAGGTGCATTAAAAAGAAAGGGCAAAAATGTGCCAAAATAGAGCAGATAGCGTTCGAAAATCGCAGTTAGAAAACTGTGTTTGAGCGCAGGTCTATAAGGATTTAAGTGACTTTGACAAGGGATAAATTGTGATGGCTAGAAGACTGTGTCAAACCTTCTCAAAAATGCTGTCAGTGCATGTAGTGATTACTACCCACCAAAACTGGTTTAATAAAGAGCGACCAGGAAAGTAATGGCTCCTATGGCTCAAATGATGAGCATGGAGAGTGAGGACTAGCCCATCTGGTTTGAACCCACAGAGAAGCTGTTGTAGCACAAATTGTTACTGTTGGCTATGATAAAAAGGTGTCAGAACACACAATTAGAGATGAGCGAGCATACTCGCTAAGGCAAACTACGCGAGCAAGTAGTGCCTTATTCAAGTACCTGCCTGCTCGTCTCTAAAGATTCGGGTGCCGTCAGGGGAGAGCGGTGAGTTGCAGGAGTGAGGAGGGGGGAGCGGGGGGAAGAGAATGAGAGAGAGATCTCCCTCCCCGTTCCTCCCCGCTCTCCCCTGCCGCTCCCCGCCCCCCGGCGGAACCCAAATCTTTAGAGACGAGTGGGCAGGTACTCGCATAAGGCACTACTCGCTCGAGTAGTTTGCCTTAGCGAGTATGCTCACTCATCTCTACACACAATGCTTTGCAATTTGCTATGTATAGGGATGTATTAGCCACAGACTAATTAGGGTGCCCATGCTAACCCTTACCTACAAACAAAAGCACCTACAATGGGCATGTGAGCATTAGAGCTAGACCATGGAGCAAAGTAAGAAGATGCCCAGTCTAAGGGCGCCCACCCACTGGCGTTTTCGCCGCGTTTACCGCGATTTTTCCGCGCGTTTTTCGTGGCGTTTTTCGCGGCGTTTTCGCGGCTTTTCCATTAATTTCCATTGACTTTCATGGGTGCATTAGGAGAAAAATAAGGACACATATGCAACTGACAGTTCCTATGTTAAAAACGCAAACGCAACGCAAAAAAAACGCCAGTGGACAGGAACACATGTTATCTCTATGCCTGTGCAGGAAAAACGCAAAACGCAGGTAAAAAAACGCCAGTGGGTGGGCGCCCTAAGGATTCACATTTTCTTTTACATTATGTGGACAGTCCGTTGCATGTGCATCGCTTACATAGGATAGCATCATGATGCACTATGGAAAGAAGGCAAGCCAACAATGGTGTGTTGCTCTGGGCAATGTCCTGCTACTAACCTTATGACCTGACATTCATGTGGATGTTACTTTGACACATACCACCTACATAGACATTGCTGCAGACTGAGTACAGCCCTTCGTGACAACAATATTCTCTAATGTTAGTGGCATCTTGCAGCTGAAAATACATGTTGTTAGGCTACATGCACACAGCAGAGTTGGATCCTGCATGCAAAATACCGTGACGGAATCTGTCCCTGGCAGCAGCAGCGTTCGCGAGTACCTGCTTTCTTGAATCTTTATCTGTACTGCAGATGGTCCATACGACTTGCCGTCGGACATGTGCAGTATAGATTTTTTTTCTTTTAAACTCCTGCTTTTCCTGCGGAATCCAGGGCCCATCTGCAATGTCAACTTCAATGGAAGCCATTCTTGGGATACACCCCATGAAAATGGAGCATGCTGCGATTTTTCCTCCGTGAGCGGAAACCGCAATTGTTTTCTGCTCATGTGCATGACAAATCACTTTTCGATAGCATGCTTTGGAGGGTATATGCTGTGGAATCCAGAGGCAGACGCCCACTCTGGATTCCGCAGCAAAAATCCACCTGTGTACATGAGGCCTTACACTGCAAACATTGCTGTGGAATGGTTTGAGGAGCATGATAAAGGTGATGACTTGGCCGCCAAATTCCATAGATCTCAATCCAAATGAGGATCTGTGGAATGGGCTAGAAAAATAAGCCTGATCCATGGAAATCCAACCTAAAGGCTGAAGGGATCTGCTGCTAATGACTCGGTGTCATGCAGAGTCTCATATGGTGCCCCAGAGACATGGCAAACGCTGAGGAACTGGGAGAGCAAGATGCTGGCTTGTCACGGCAGCACATACAACGCTCCCCCTTCCCCGAGGGACGCATGCAGCCAAGGCCAGGGCAGCGCTGGGCCTCTACTGGACACCCATGGCATAGGGATGCCCAATAGACTGGAAAACAGGGATTGCGGTTGTCACGGGTTAATGCTACCATTCTGGTATACACCAGCATGAACATCAGCGGAGAATAAACGAGCCGCAGACAGGAATAGAGTACCTCAGGTCCCTGGGAATGGTCAGGGCCTGGAATAACTTTACTGGGTAACAACTCCAATAATACAAGGCAAAAATAGACAGTATTCCAAGTGCAGATAGAGTTATAGATATATACACAGACTTGCAGATGAGTACCTCCACACAGTAATCCCAGACTTCAGGATGCCTGTATGTGTGACAGTTGTAGACGTGTACCTCCACCCAGCGGTCTCTGACTTCAGGATGCTTGGGTGTGAATAATTGGCAACAGAAAGAGTACCTCTACACTGGGCCTTGAGTAACAAAACTTAGGACTGGTTCATGCTCTCTCGTTCTCTCTCTGGGGCTAGCTGACTCACTGCTCATGCTGTTCCTTGCACTCAGGAAATCTCTCCTCCTTTTCCATCTTCAACACATGAGGGCTGAATGTGCCCTCATGTGCCTCTGTGCTTTACTTTCTCTCAGCTTCAGAAGATGGAAGACTCGGACTCCTTTCCTGATCTCAGTCACTCACATTTATAGCCTCTCTCATACCATATGACAGGACATAAATTGATACATTTACAGACAAGTCAGCTCACACTTTGCAGACATTAACCTTTCATTTGCTGCAGCTGTGCAATACACATAACAAAATGACAAGACAGTTTTGCACAGCGCATCAACACAGGACATTACATGTATGACATTATGGAGGGGGCCAGGAAAGCATGTACTAAGCCACTACAGTCAGATACCACAGGACACCTTCAGAGGTTTTGTGGAGTTTATGCCCCAATGGGTCAGAGCTAGTTTGGCGACCCTAGGAGGATCTATAAAATACTAGGCAGGTGGTTGTAATGTTATAACTGATTAGTGTATGTATATGCAGTATTGTCATTCCTTTAAGTGAAGCAAACCAAAATGGATTTATTATAATCTAATAACCAAATGCATTATCACTGGAATCTGAGAAAAAGCTAAGTATTGTTATTTTAGTTAATTTTATCATTCACATCATTTGTTAAAGGGTGACATGTAAAAAGTGTCTGTCCCTAATTATTAGGATGTGATGGGAATAAGCTTTCTTTAAGACAACAAAATTTTAACTTACAGCCTCCCACTCAAGGCTCACTTAGCTGAAAAGGGATTGGTTTGGGGTTGTAATAAGGCACATAGTGGGATAATCCACCCCCCTCTTCCTTTAGGAATATTTGACATCACCACCTGTTCTATAATTTCTCCTCCTGCTTAATTAGCTCCTGGCTCAGATTCCATTTGGAATCTGAGAACAAATCACAGAAATCCTCAGTAAGCCGTCCAAGAAAACTGTGGAGGGTTTTTTCTTTTTTCTAACATTTGAAAAATAATATTAAGCAAAGTAAAAAAAAAATTAAACAAGTTTGAGACTATCTATTTAATTATCTATTTAGCTGTCTGCCTGTCGTCCATCCATCCTTGCCCTTTTATGACCAAGAAAACCCAGCAATAGGTAGTTCACTGATCCCTTTTAGACTCTGTTCCCTCGAGTTTGTATGACTACGTGGTGACACTTTAACATTCCTTCTGAATATTTCACCTAAAGGAGAAACTTTGATCCATTACAGATAAATGGATCTGTCAAAACGTTATCTGTAGTGCAGTGGCCCCGGTTGGTAGTGCAGCTCTCTACCATTTACTTCCTTCGAAGAGAGCTGCCCTACCAAACCAGGATACTGCACCACAGACTGCAGTTTGATAGTTACGGTCATCAACCACTCTTTCTAATCAGTTGGTTGGCGGGCTCCTGCAATGGGTACCAATCTGCAATGGGTGAGGTATCCTCAGGATAGGTCATCAAGAGTTTGCTCTTGGAAAACCCCTTTAGAGGCTATAGATACCATTCAGAAGCAAATCACTTATTTTTCACATATAAGTGCTTACCTTGAGTAAGTTAGTAACGAAAGGAAAATTCAGGCTGCAGTCTTAATTCTTTTACTCAATTTTAGACCCCTGATCAGCAGTTTGGAACCTAATTCTAGTTTCATAAAATCAGGGTGCCTGCACACGAACGGAATTTCTAGTGCGTTATTTTAGGCACATTATCTGCCCCAGACCGCAGCCAATATACTCCTATGAGGATCCGCAGTTGTCCCCAGACGGACGGATTTGTATCGCGTTTTTTCACGCGCTTGAAAAAAATCTGCGACCTGTTCTAATTTGGGTCGGATTCTGCGCGTGAAGCCTCCAATACAAGTGAATGGGTGCGTTTTTTCACGCAGTACATCCGCAGTGCAGCTGCGGATGGAGTCACTGGTTGCTATGACTACAGGAAGTAGGCATGGTAGGAGGTGTCCCAACACACAGCACAGAGCTTCACAGGCAAATTTCAGCAGCAGCACTGTCCTTCCAGTCACCTCATCCACCAGACAGCAGCCTGCAGCCACCAGCCTGCAGCCACCAGGCGTAATGAATAATGATCGACATGGGCAAACTTGTCGCAATGATGCAGGACTTCCCTAGCATATGGGACAGTAACTGCCCAGAGTACTTAAACAAGAATCGAAAGGAACAATCCTGGCTTCAACTCTCCGCTCAGGTTTATGGGGATGCCTGGACGAACGCAATAGAAGCGGAAAAGAAGAACTTGCGTGAGTATTATTCGCTATTGCGTCAAATGTCCTTTTTTTTTCCATTTTAACCCCTTAGTGGCCAAGCAGTTTTACTTTTGTTTTTATTGTGCTTTTTTCCATCCCCACTTTTAACCCCTTAGTGACGGAGCTTTTTTGCTTTTTTTCCTTTTTTTCCCCCTACTCCCTAAAAAAATCGTAGTTCCTTTATTTATCCATCGATGTCGCTGTATGAGGGCTTGTTTTTTTGCGGGACGAGTTGTATTTTGCAATGGCACTATTTATTGTACCATATAATTTACTGAAAAACCTTTAAAAAATTGTAATCGGAGAGAAAAAAAAAAAAGACATTCCACCATCTTTCGGTGCGTCCTGTTTCTGCAGCGCGCAAAGTGCAACAAAAACAACATGATCATTTTATTCTATGGGTCAGTACGATTACTACGATACCAAACTTATATAGTATTTTTTTTGCAGTAGTACTTGTATTTTTTTTTTTTTGTAAGATATTTAATTTTTTAAAATTATTTTCTGTGTCCATTTTCTGCGTGCAATAACTTTTTTATTTCTTTGGCGACATAGTTGTGTGAGGGCTCATTTTGTGTGGTATGTCCTGACGTTTCTGTTGGTACCATTTTCGCATACAGTTGACTTTTTGATCGCCTTTATTACATTTTTTCTCAGAAATAGGGTGACCGAAAAAGTGCATTTCGGGCGTAGTTTATTTTTTTTGACCACATTCACCGTGCAGGGTAAATCATACATTACTTTGATAAATCAGACTTTTACGGATGCAGCGATACCAAAACGGTCACACTGCAGGACGGACGATTCTCCGCAACGCTGGCAGAAAAGAGCACATGACCGGCTCCATTGCCGGACTTGTGTTCTTTCCTCCAGCTCTGTGGAAAGACGTCCATCCTGCATTGCGGCCGTCTTGTGCAGGAAGACGGGTGCATCAGCCGCCAGGATGCACCCAAGTTACTAAGCCCTCCCTGTTTGTTTTTTGCGGGAACAGTTGTATTTTCCACTGGTGCTACTGAAGCGGCATTTATTGGGTTAATAGCCTTGTTCAGCAGACACCCGCAATGTGTAGAGGGAGATAGGTAGTATTTCTTGCCAATGCAGGATGTAAGAACGCAAAATCTGTAGTAATGAATTCCTCTTGTGAATTTTTTTGCAGTGACAAATAAAGTCACGCTGGAGAAGCGCCCGAAAAAAGTTACATGGATCAACCATGCCCACAAAGACATCTGCTCACTGGGTGAAAGCATGTTGCCAGAATAATTTAACGGTGCTCGCACAAGCAAGAGGGACAAAGCGGAGTCTGGGTGTTGGTTTTTAAGCTTTCCAAGGAATGGGCAGTTCTCTAGGGGTTGGGTTTACAATAAGGGGTGTCTGCTGGTTTTTCTGCGCGATTTTTTCCGCAACACATCCGTGTATATCCGCGCGTGATTTTTCACGCATCCGCACCTATCCGCAAGCACATTTAGGTACCATACGCGCGTGAAAATCCGCTAGCGGAATCCGGAACGCTTGTGTGCAGGCGGCCTATATGTAGGAAAAATTGTGCTTATAGGTGCAATCCCATTAAACTCAAAGAGGCACAAGACATGTTTTTGAGCTCAACTCCTGCTTTTATTGAAAAGTAATCCTGCATACAGATGCGTTTCGGGGCTGTAGCGCCCCTTCCTCAGTATTTTAGCTGGGGATACACTGTACATATGATGGGAAATATGTTTGATAGACATACATTTTTTAAAATAAGCTTAAAATTTAAAACACAGGAATAGTCGCCTTAAATATATAGTAAAAAGACAGAATCTTCAAGAGATTGTAATATACATATATATATGCAATGGGATAGCATGGACTTCTGCCACAGCTGTCACAGCTGTGGCAGAAGTCCGCGATATTCTCCCTATGTTTTCAATGGCGGCCCCATTGAAAACACTAGCGATATATCACAGCATTTTTCTTACACTGCGAGGCGAGTGTTTTCACTTGCTCTCGCAGTGCAAGAGATAAAAAAAACGCCAGTGGGTGTGAGCCCTAAATTAGTGTAGTCAGATGTGTATTTTTATGTGGACCAATGTTGGGCAATAAAATTGCAGCATGTCCATTTTGATCTGTATTCAAGGACCAAAATCACCCATGAAAGTCTATGGGAGCAATTTTTATGCATATTGGCAGGAGACAGGGACATCAATTGAGCCTTCTTGTGTATTTTTTTTTGTACACATGAAAAACAGATGACACATGAATGTAAAAAAAGCACATATGCAACAAAAATGCACACAACGCGCACATACACATGCAGTAAAATCGGTCAGTTTTTCAGGGACCGAAATTGCATACATCCATATGAATGAGCTCTATGACTAACAGGAAGGATGGCGAGAGCAGGGAAAGCCGACAGAGTTAAGGTTCCTTTACATGGAGCAACTATCATTCAAATAGTCACTCAGAAAGGTTGTTGAAGCATAACAACAGCAGTAATTCATCTGCTTCTGCACAGAGTAATGATTGTTCATTACTGTTTACCAAGATATCGTTCATAGAGGGGATTTCCGTGCAAATTTGTTCACAAGTCATTCAGATATGAAGAACTGTGACTTTACATCAGTCGAGTTTTGATCAACTATTTTTTTGTTAAGCTGAAATGAAACAACTAGTGATTTATCGCTCATCACCCTGTTGGTGGCCATGTTTATACTGAATAACTGTCTTTTGCATGCGATCTTCTGAACCAATTGTCTTTCCGTGTAGAGGTACCTTTATGAGCAGTGTGCTGTCAGATTTATGTCAGAAGCAGCAGATCAGTGAGATATGTAAAAGTAAGGTGACCAGATCTTCCCAGGGTCAAAGTGGGCCATAGGGTTGTGGTCAGGGGACGGGGCTTATCATGACATATGGTTTTTCTTCTGTTGTTATAAGCAGTACAGAGCTAATTCAAAAAAAGACAGGGGGCAAATTTGCATTTCTGCAACTAAAAAACTGTGAAAATACATACCATTGGTGCAGATTTTGACTGGAAATCAGCTGCATATCCACAGATGATTTCATACCATGTGGTGCTCCACCTCACCTCTGCTGTAGGCTTCCTGCTGTGAGCGCTCCCCGGCTTTCAGTGCCCAGTGGCATGTAGCAGTGTCACCTAACCAGCGGAGTCGCACCTGACCAGACCGCTGGGAACTGGAAACTGGGGAGCGCTGACAGCGGGAAGCCTACTGAGTAGGTTAGGGGGAGCGTCGCTGCATATCTGCAGCTGATTTTTAGTCAAAATTTGCACCAATCGTACAGATTATGACAGTTTTGCTGAAGACATTCCGCCATATGTAAACACAACCTAAGGCCGCCTGCACACGGGCGGAAATCCCGCGGCGGTATTTCCCGCGGGATTTCCGCCACTGAAAGTTTGCATAGGAGTGCATTACAATACGCACTCCTATGCAGACGGCCGCGGTTTGGCCGCGGCATGTCCTATTTTTGTACGGGGCTCGCACTCACCCGGCCGCCGGCTCCGGTCTGAGCATGCGCCGGCTGCGCGGCAGCCGGCACATGAAAGAGCCGGGGCCGCCAGGTGCGGGTGAGTACGCGCTCGTCCCAGCAGGCTCTCGGGTCGGGTCCCGCGGCGAGAATTCTCGCTGCCGGATCCGACCCGCTCGTCTGCAGGCGGCCTAAGTCAGCTTGAGGTATGCTGCCACATGCAAAGTGGCCTCAGTAGTTATAGTATCCCCTATACCAGCCCTAGCAATGACCCGCACAGTAGCTCCAGTAGAATTAGCGCCTCCCCATACCAGCCCTAGCAATAATAGTGGCCCCCACAGTATCCCCAGCAATAATAGTGACCCCCCACAGTATCCCCAGCAATAATAGTCACCCCCCACAGTATCCCCAGCAATAATAGTGAACCCCCACAGAAGCCCCATAGTTTTAGCACTCCCCCTAAGCCCCCTATTCTTCCCTTTTCCTGGTCTTCACAGCGCCGCTGCTCCTCTCAGTACTGGTGCCGACAGCAGAAGTGTGTGCACCTGCAGCAGCATCTCCTCCCTTCTCCTCTCCTCTTGTGGAACCAAAGAGGAGAGGTGAGGGGAGGAAGATCACAGATACACACACTGCCATCAGTGTGTGCATCCCGCCGCGGCGCTGCAACGTGATTACCAGCTAGGGAGCTGCGGCACATCAGCTGATAATCACTAGAATGGTGACCCAATGTCCTAAAAGCGGGATAAATGGCTGTCCAGCTGGGGTCCCAAGGTGGGACTGTCTTGCCTAAATCGGGATGTCTGGTCACCTTTTAAAAGGGTTATACAAACTCTACAGCAGCTAAATAGTAGACCATTTTTAATTAAAGCTATTTCTAAAGTTGCTTATAGGGTTTTTGTGCCAAGATAGCATCCCTTGTTCATATACCTAATACCTATTAGAGCATGAGCTGGCTCCACTATTTAGGATCCCTCTCCAGTGCCATCTTAATGCATGGGCCTGATGGGCACTTTCCCGGGGCCCCATACTAATCTATACATTTCAATGCACCTTGGCTCCAATCTGTCCTTTGCTGCATGCAGAACTATTTCTGTAATAAAAGTCGGACAGACCCATCATTACCAATGGGGTTCATCCAGCATTGTTCATGTCCAGCATATTGTTCATGTCCAGTTATACTGTTGTTCAGTTCATAGGTCTGAGCCAAACAACAGAATGAAATAGCGGTAGTGTGAATGAGTCCTTCGTGCACAAGGAAAGTTTTAAAAAGCACTGAATTTCATTATAAATATATTTTAGATTTCCAATCATTTCAGCTTTCATTAAAAGACAGAGAAAACGGAGAACTAGACCAGAATAATGAAATACACACAAATTAACAATATCAGTTTTATTGATGTGTTTACAATTGCCTTCATTTTTTTTTGTTCTCAGGCGGTACTGTTAGCTTAGTCAAGATCATTCACATATATTGACAATTCAATAATGTACAATTTACAAGCTAATCAGGACTGAGGAACCACAGAAGATGTACATCCATTGGCATCAACAGGAGCAATTCCTAAAAGCAGCATGTCATCAGTATAAGCTGCGTGACTTATAAAATAGATGGATCTAACATATACAATGCAAAGTGAAAAAAATGAAAAAAATACTGAATTTCAGCTACATCTCTAATTATGATATTAATTCTGCATATACTTGAACTGATAAGTATGACCCAGTCCACCCTTTTTGCTGTCCACAGATCGCTGTGGACCCTGGTTTCTGATTGTTCTGTCTAGCTCTTATTAGGCATATTCATTTTCACATAGTTGGATTACTCCCAGAGTAATCCGTGACATCATAGAGTGAATCACGTGACCTTCTGGAGTGCACAGCACTCATGATCCAGCTGATGATATCATGAACAGCCTGTAGAGGGAGGATCTCCTACAACTCACGCCATTCTAGCCTGATTAGTGCAGACCAGCCAGATTACACCATAAATAATAATTATCACGCAGAGAACTGCTGTATACTAACTTGACAGGTACATCCTTGCAGTTTCTTTGATGCATAACTGTCCGTCCAGGATAAACTACAGAAGAGTTTTTGTACTGGGGCCGCCATCTTGATGCAGTGCTTTTAACCCTGCTTTTTGACGGAGCACAGGCAGCATAATCAGAGTATACTCCATGGGGTGTGCTATAGTAATAATGAACAGCTAGAGAACATGCTCAAGAGATGCCCCAGCATTGATGACGAGCCAGAGGATGTATTCTGCACTCTGAGCATGCTCAGAATGTAAAAATGAATATGCCTATTATGTTTGTCTTGTCTGTGGCTGTTGCTGTAAGGGATGCAGGGGCCCAGGGAACAGATCTATTCCCTGTACACTATGTAAGAGTATGCTGACCTGGGAAAGGACCAGTCTGTCTCACTTGATACAACAGATGGTGATTCGTTAAGACACCACTTCGTTAACATGCTAGGAGAAAAGGAGCAAAAAAGGAGCGGGGTGGAGCAAACCTGATGGTATCGGGGGGATCGGAGGTTTTGGTCCTAGATGAATGTCTAGAGACCAAAAAATGTCTTACGAGGGCTGTGATGAATGTATGAACTGTGGAGGTGTTGCCGACCAGGAGAACACACTAAAGGTAGGTATGGCTGATGTGTGAAGAGCTATAGAAATAAAAGACTGGTGGATAGGCATAACTCTCCAGAAAAGATGGTGGAATGGTAGGATAAATTATCCAACTTCTCTTTTAGTAAATATATTAAGCCTTTAAAGACATGGCCCTTTTGTTTTTTCCTTTTTCGTTTTTTCCTCCCCCTTTTAAAAAAATCGTAACTCTTTTATTTATCCATCGACGTAGACCTGTGAGGGCTTGTTTTTGTGGGACGAGTTGTATTTTTCAATTGTATTATTTAATGTACTGAAAAACTAAAAAAAAAATTCTAAGTGGAGTGCAATAGAAAGAAAAACAAAATTCTGCCATCTTTGGGTGCGTCTTGTTTCTACAGAGTACACACTGCAACAAAAATGACATGATAACTATATTCTGTTGGTCAATACAATTACTATATACTAAAAACTTTATATGGGGTTTTAATTTATTTTTTAAAAATTTTCTGCCGCCATCTTCTGACAGCCATACATTTTTTTTATTTTCCTATCGACATAATTGTGCGAGGTCTCATTTTTTTTTGTGGGATGTCCTGTAGTCTCTCTTGGTACTATTTTAGACGTAAGGATACCATATATGTATTGTTATTTTCTTACTTCAATTCTTTTATTATAAATATAGTAAAAGGTCTTTTTTATTTTAATTACCTTTCATTTTTTTAATAATTATTAAAACTTTTGAAAAAAAATTATTTTTACTTTTTTTTTTTAGTCCCCAGAGGGGACTAACATTAAAGGGGTTGTCCCGCGCCGAAACGGGTTTTTTTTTTTTTCAATCGCCCCCCCGTTCGGCGCGAGACAAACCCGATGCAGGGGTTTAAAAAAAAAAACGGATAGTACTTACCCGAATCCCCGCGCTCCGATGACTTCTTACTTACCTTGCGAAGATGGCCGCTGGGATCTTCCCCCTCGGTGGACCGCAGGTCTTCTGTGCGGTCCATTGCCGATTCCAGCCTCCTGATTGGCTGGAATCGGCACACGTGACGGGGCAGAGCTACGAGGAGCAGCTCTCTGGCACGAGCGGCCCCATTCAGAACGGAGAAGACCGGACTGCGCAAGCGCGTCTAATCGGGCGATTAGACGCTGAAAATTAGACGGCACCATGGAGACGAGGACGCTAGCAACGGAACAGGTAAGTGAATAACTTCTGTATGGCTCATAATTAATGCACAATGTACATTACAAAGTGCATTAATATGGCCATACAGAAGTGTATACCCCAACTTTGTTTCGAGGGACAACCCCTTTAAATGAGCTTGTAATGGCAGGCTGGAGAATGTGCAGATGGAGGCAAGCAAGCCAGATGAGTGGTGAGGAGACTCAGGGGCAGTAGGGATGGGACGTGTCTGATGTTTGAGTAGCTTGGGAACAGTTTAGTAGGAGCAAGCATCGGGGAAAGGGAAACGCGCTGTTGTAGTGTGAGGGATGAGATTCAGAGGGGATAGGGAGGGGGCGTGTCTATTGTGTAAGTGGCTGGGGGGGTGTCTATTGTTTTCTGTTCTTACATTTGCAAAATATTTATTATGTGTTGCTATCCTTTATATACGAGTTATTATTCCACCGGTCTTTTCTTTCAATAGCTTTTCACACAGGAGAAAAGGAGGGGAATTGTAGGTGGTGGACGAGTGGCAGGTGTGGACAAACCAGACACAACGACCAGGCCCAGATACTTCTACAGCGGCCTTCTTGTCTATCATAGATAGATCAGGAAGTTAGAGCACTAGACATAATTATACTGTCAGAAAAAAATAATAAAAAGATATGTAAAAAAACACATTAGCAGGAGAATCACAGAAAACAATCGAGCACTAGTTGAAATCCATGAATACATATCCAATCAATTATGTAACATCACATAAAAATATAGAGGTATAAATATATCATTGTTAGACATGTGCGGAGTAAAAGTTGTATCCTAAGCAGAAAGGAGTGTAACAAGCAGCACACAGGAATCCTTATTAAAAATTACATCCTTTATTGTGTCCGTTTTAAAAGCTGGATTGGACATGTGCAGTGTAAAACGTTTATACTAGATGTTGTCTGAGCTTTTCAATAACTGTGAGTAGCATCGTGAGAGGCGGTGCTGTGTTATTTTTGCTCTTGAGGGTGTGCTCAACGCATGCGCTGTGATGGACATTCATCGTTGGAATTCATTGACAGTGTTATTCACATGTAATGTATCTAATCTAATTCTCTAATCTCCCGGTCTTGTACAGACGTGAAATTTGGCACGGACATTCTTTAAGTTCTAAATAGTAAAAGTAAAGTTGCAACTTTATTATTCAATTCTAAGTAAGTGACCCCCTATGTAATGTAACTAATAACACACATCTGAACCTCACAAGCATGAAATTTGCCAGTTAAGGAGTCACAACTTCATTATTCAATTATAAGTGTGAAAAAATCCACAATACCTGACATAGTTCTTTTCTCAGAAACCATAAAGCCTAGAGAAATGACTTGTATACCGAGGAGAATCTACCTCACCTCTGTGTGCATATACTGAGGAGAATCTAATGCTCCTCTATGTGTATATACTGAGGAGAATCTAAGTCACCTTTGTGTGAATTTATTGAGCAGAAGCAAGCAGCCATGAACTGCAGGGATGGAGCATGCCTTTAACCCCTTAGTGACCAAGCCTGTTTGCGCCTTAATGACCAGGCTAAATTTTGGAAATCTGACATTTGTCACTTTAACATAGAATAACTCTTTTTGCATATCCATGTAATTCTGACATTGTTTTTTTGCCACATGTTGTACTTCATGTTGGTGGTAAAAATAGATACATAGAAATTGTCATTTTTTTCACATTTTCAACTGCAATATCTCAAATATGTGCAAATGTACTGTACAAATTTTTGATGAGATATATTTCCGTTTGTTCACTTTATTCTGGAAGCACATTAGAAAAACTTCAATTGTTTTTACCATATAGGAGACGTACAAATTTAAAATTGATTATTAACATTTTGAGAAACACTTTGTTTTCCTACACCAAGCCAAGATCGCAAAGTCTCATAGGTGTCAGAATGAGTTATACCCCCACAAATTACCCCATTTAAAAAAATCGCATCTGAATGTATTCACTGATGGGTGGAATGAGTATTTTGACCCCATAGTTCATTTTAGCAATTAATGCAATTTAGAGGAGAAAACATAAAATTTTATATTTTTGTAAATATGTCATTTTAAAGACAGGATTTTTTTTCTGTAGTGCACGTGATAATGAGGATTTGCACCTCAAAATAGACACCCATGTTTGTCCTGTGTTCAGAAACATACCCATTGTGACCCTAATCTTATGTCTGGATGCACAACGGGGCCCAAAATGAAAGGAGCAGCCAGTTGCTTACAGAACAGATGTTTTACTTGAAGGTGATTTAGGCCCCTTTGCCCACTTGTAGAGCCTTTGAGTGACCAGAATGACAGAGAAACCCCCAAAATGACCCCATTTTGAAAACTAGACCCCTTAAGGAATTCATCTAGGGGTGTACTGCGCATTTTGACACCACAGTTTTTGAATGAATCTAAGCAAAGCAGAAGGAAAAAATTACAATTTTTGTTTTTTTTTTGCAATTGTATCATTTTAAAAACACTTTTTTTGTACAGCACACATATAAAGACTTTAACGCTAAAATGGATCCCCCTGTTTGACCTGTGTTCAGAAACATACCCATTGTGGCCCTAATCTTCTGTCTCTATGCACAACGGGGCCCAAACCGAAAGGAGTACCAGTGGCTTTCAGAACAAAAATTTTGCTTGAAGGTGATTTAGGCCACATTGCCCACTTGTAGAGCCCTTGAGCAGCCAAAACGATAGAGAACCTCGTATGCTCCAGGCTCTCAGCTACCTTTAGTAGCATTCGTCGAAGCTGGAGAGAGATCCACGGATAAGGATCCTGTAGGGGAACATCACCGGAGGCCTTAGGTAAGTATTTTCACCTCCCCTCACAGATCTGATCTGTGACGGGAGGTGAAACTTTAACTTTTTTTACTTTTACATTGGATAACAGCAATCACATGGCCAAGGACCGCATACCACGACCCCCTGTGAAACCTCCAGGCCCTCAGCTACGTTTGATAACCAGGAGCAGGGAGATTTTAAATTACCCCGGCAATCTGCTGCTTTTGCACATGCGTCTGCCATTTTGGGGACAGGTTCATGCGCAGAAGATGGGGGAAGGTCCGTGGATAAAACCGGGGGCCTTGGGTACGTAATTTCATCCCCCCTCATGGATGAGGGGAGCAGCTACTGAGAGACTTTTTGCTCAATACCCTGCTGGGCCCCATGTTTACACAAGACAACTATTTTGGAAAATCGCTCATTTGAGCAATTTTTTTTTTTTGGCCAATATTTATCCTATGTAAAGCTGCCCTTATCTCAAGTGGTCACAGGGGACATTTCTCTAAATTGGTGGCATCTGATGTTGTTTATTATTGCTTTCCAGATCAGTATCCAGCTCAAAGGTTATCCCTCCAGAACCAAAACATGCATTGCTACTTGGTACTAATGCCTGTTAGTACCAAGTAGCATCCTGTGAGCTGCCAGGAGCTGTAATCAGGGAACACACCACCCACTGTTCCCTGATTAGTTTTGCTTTGGTCTGCAGGCGGGGCTGACAGCTGAGAACAGCTGAGACAAAGAAAATAAGTTATTATCAGCTCCCCCCCCCCCCCACCCCGTCAGAACACAGCATGCGGTCCTGCTTATCAGCTATTATGCTGAATTATGCTCCATCGTTTGGTCAAACTGTAAAATATGGGCACATTTACACACAACAATTATCACTCAAAAGATGGCTTTTGAGCAAATTTTGAGTGATAATCATTGTCTAAATGGGGCTTTAGGATCAGCAATTGTCAGTTTGTTCTTATCTGTTCCCTATCTCCTGTTCCTTCATCACCACTCCGTTTCTGTTATCTACTGGGGTATTAGTGTATCTCAAAATGGCGGACGCATGTGCAAAAGCAGCGGATTGCCGGGGTAATTTAAAATCTCCCTGCTCCTGGTAAATCAAAATTGACAGGGGGGTGACGCCCCCTGTATCTGATTGGCTGTACAGATACACAGCCTGCCAAAAAGGTCCTGGAAGGCTACAAAAAGAGCAAGGAAAGACCATACAGTGGGCTCTGGTGCTAATGCACAGCTACAGCTGTAACGGTCTTAGTAGCCACTGAGACACAAGGCAGAACCCCGGAATGTGGTGTGGCACGGAGGCGAAAGCTTCCCGAAGCAGCTGTTCATGAGCCACCAGTGGCGCACCGTAAGACGCACCCCCACCCATATAATTTAGTAATTGCGGCCGCTGCAGGGAGTCAACACGGCGGGGGTAGACTGTTATGTGGCAGTCGCATAGTGCTGGAGCACATGTCGACCAGCTTCCCCACGGCACCTGATCTACCTTTCCCGGCGGTGGAGCACAGGCGTTGAGAATGCAGCCTTTCAACAGGGGAAGCGGCAGCCAGGGACGGGACAGTTCCGGCACTGGAGCAGAAGCGCTGAGGCCGCAAGCTTTTAGTGGAGGGAGCAGTGTATAGCCACATCACAGTCCCGCCGATGGAGCAGATGCACTGCCAGCGGCAGCTGTGAGCGGCCCAGCGCAAGACAGGGAGCTGACAGTACCACCATCAGCAGACAACAAGCGGTGAGGGCGGCAGCAGTAAGCGGGAGGACCTTAGGGTGAGAGTAAAATCTCTTCTTAGTCTTAAATGATTACATGTTAATGCTGGCACGTAACAGCGGTAACATAGTAGCATTTACAGCTCATAATGCAAGGCTAAGAAGAGATGTTACCGACTGTAAGCCTGCAGAGAACTCATAAATCAATGCACATGCTGCTGCTAGGACCTTCCAGCCTTGGCCCAATCGAGAGCTAGGGGTGTGAGAGGGGCGTTCCTCCTGTCAAACCACTAGCTTCCGGTGGCGTCAAGATACACTAAAACCATCTACTGGTGGGTTCCTAGTCTTGCATTTGTGATTTCTATTACTGTTGATATGTATTTTATATGTTTTCTCTTCACTGTCTGGTTGTTACACAATTCAGCTCAACGATAAGTCCTTGGGGTATCCAAGTGTCGGGAGACACTGTAGGTACCCAGGAAAGATGACATTTATAGGTCGAAATCTGCTTGACTCATTGAAGGGCTTATTCACATTGCCTGCATGAACATACAAATGGCGTCCAAAATGAACTGCCTATTATTACCATGAACAGAATAACTGCCCTCAATCTGCATAAAAATAACCCCTAAGGTCCAAATGGGACAATAGGTATCTGGGGATAAATGGAAATCACTCAGATATAGAAAACACAATCATTTTATTAGACTAGACAAGTATGCAATATACAACTGTATGATCATACAAACAGCAAGGGTACATCTGACCCTTGTCTAACCAGAGAGAGGAAACCTGTCTATAAGCGGAGTTATCGTCCCAATAAGGACGGCCCCACGTCAGGTATCTAGGGCCAAACTAACTCTCCCTAAAAGGCAGCGGGAAATAGTGGTACAGATGACACGTAATATAAACTCCAACAAATAGAGCAACATGAACAACAAACAAGGGCAAACCCTCAAGACCAGGGAACAGATCCAAAATCAAAAAACACAGATACCTCTGATACAAAGGGATCTGAAAACTGCACACCTATGGACGACGAGGATTCTGGCATCCACACACCCACAGGCAGAGGGGATTTAAACAGAACTGCATGTATGCAGACCACAAACCAGACAGACAGAACTAGGCACAAACGAACATACAGAGATCTGCACAGCATGCATGCTATCGCCAGTATCGTTCAACACATAATGACCAGTACATTCTAGCAAGAGGGGCTGGTATGTATGTGCACAGACCCCAAGTGATTGGCTGGTTGGAGCAATCCATAAAACAGCCAGCCAAATCAATCACACCTGCAGAGATGTTCTCCTGGAGGTGCACAGCACCACAAGACCCAGGAGCACAAACTATCACACTGTGATATGTGCTGTCTAGTGTCCAGCCAGCATCATTACTAAAACAGAGATATTCTCCCAGTGAAGAAATCTGGTATCTTGCGAATCGACAGCATCTAGATTATTAAACACCTATAGGGACTTTCTATTAAGTAAGGAAATTTTCATTTATTTCCCAATTTTGGTTCATTATAGAACCAAGGGGACAACTAACTATTTGCAAACATAGATCCTAATTGTATTTGTATGCACCGAGCACACACTTGTGGCATGCATGACAATTAGAGAAGATAATGCTAAATATATTTTTACTTCCAATATATTCTATTTTTTATCTTTGGGGAAAATGCCGAAAACGTTTCAGAATGCTCAATAGCAACACACATTCATAAAAAATCCAAATGATTATGACATTTCTATGTGTCTGAATTTGTGCACAAATAATGCCAATTCCATCTTGGCATAAAGCTGAACCGGAGGCTTTCACAGATAGATTTATAGTAGGAGAGTGACATTTTATAAAATTATAGTGCAGCAATTCAGACTACTTCGGTGTAGATATTTTGGCTACAATCTATATATTGCCCTAGTGCTTTGTCCTTTTATAGGAGACATATATGTACAATCAGTGTGCATAATGTATGCAATGTATTCATTGATGCTCCGATAGTAGATATAAATTGATTTAGCCATGGTATGTTGAGATGAAAGCAGCAGAGTGACTATCAGCAATCATGAGGGTTAAATCCCACTCGTCTTCCTGACGCCTTTTCTCGGAAAGTATTTTTCGCGCGGTTTGTGCCAGATGATCCTGTTTTCCGTGGGCAGAGTAATTAGTGATAGCTGAGAAAAGTGGGGAGGGAGAGAGAAAGGGGAGGAGAAACAGCGGTAGAAGGAAAGATATTGAGAAAAGAGCGAGACCAAAGGACAGAAAGGGGAGGATATTGGAGGAGAGAAAAAAAAAGCTGCACTAATTAGCAGACACGACACTCGTTTCCATCAAGATCTAATCAGTGACCTGTGGGAAACAGTTTATTAAAATGTCAATTTCAGTGAATATAATGGGAAATAGATAGATGCGCACGGCCATATATTAGTATACATAGACCTATAATAAACAATTGATACAGTGCGTGTTGGAGGGGATTCACTGTCCTAGAGTTAGGAATGACTTGTCCTTGGAAAGTAAACCACATGTATAAAAGATTTGTCATTGTGTGCTAATTACAAAGGTTCTGCTTTATTCTAATTGAACCTTGTCCATTGTACCTACAATTCCTATAGATCTGAATGTGTGTGTTAGATATGCAATGGTTCATATCTCATAAAGGAACCATTGATGGTCTTTAGAGATAAATGTGCATATTCTTGGGTCTCATAGATTAACCACCTTACTGTTTCTAAATACGCAGTCTCATGTCATTCAAGGTAATGGCAGAATTGGACAGCATGTATTCTTGGTCACTGTTAACTCTCAATGTTCTCATGACTATCCGATCATATAGCCTCTGACATTTAAATATCAATATTGTACTATTTTAATGTTAAAATGTATAACGCTTTCTATACCTCACTATATTTTTACCTCACAAAAGGAAAAAGAAAAAGGTTGTATAAAATATCACAATGGATGTAATAGAAGACAAGTATAAAGCCAGATCATGCATCATCAACTTAAATATATGACCCAGTAAAGTCAATGTACCCAGAGCAATGTTAAAAGTCAAGACCTGTATTGGAAGAATACTGTGTAACCTGAGCTCCTCCTAGTGGCTAGATTAGAAATTACAAGAGATTGACAGAAAAGTTTAGTTGTTGCTAAATTAATTTAGAAATATATACCATGGGTGGCCACATGTAGCCCTAAAAGTGGTTTCACACACCTTGGGAGGAATTTGTGAAGCATTTTATGCCAGATTCTGTGACTTTTTGATTGCTCAACTGGGGTGTGGTTTGACTGGAAGCGATACAGCTACCCCAGATCATTACATTTATGTATAATTCATGCTAGAGTTTTTCCAAAAAAAGCTTTGTTTCATGCAGCTACTGACTGTTCCAGCCCATGTCTGTGGGACATTCCTGGTACTGTCTTAGAGAAAAGACACTATTGTTACTATTGTTGATTTGTGACTAGCACAATGCTTTGGGATATTATATGTTGATGTAACTATTGTTCTGACTCTATACTTCTTCATGGGAAATAGCTACTATACAAAGTTCAGTAATACAACTTTTTATGTACTTTGAGGCAGTATTGTGCAGATAGTCAACATAATACTCTGTGGATTCTACTAGTTATAACAATGTAGGGGTATCATTTCCATCACTAGATCCCAGCACACAATCTGAAGACATAGGACTGTCTTACCTTTATATCCAAAGTGGTTCTGGAGGTCTGGGCAAGAAATATGGGACAATGTTAAAGTGGGGCTTACGTCTAAAACATTTGCTGCACCATATGCTTATATACTTTTATAACTGAGGCTCCTAAATTGGAGCTAGTCGTTATTTTGGTTCCCAAAGGACAGTTAGTTAATTTTCCCAAATATATAATATTTCATTGAAAGAAAAAAAGATAAACCGCAAATTTTTAAACTACTGTGTGAGATAAAATCCTACCAAAAGCTATGCTCTAAGGATGTGATAAGAAATCTTAAAGTTGCATAATAAACAACATTTAGATAAAACACACAGATGTTGTGAAATTAAGAGACTATAAACCTCCAGTGTCAGGCAGCTGCTGCAAATAAAATTGTGATGTGAGTATCAAAAGCAATAGATATACAGGATTACTACAAATGATCTTCCTGATTTGAAACCCTCATAACTCAATTTAAACTGATATACATAAATATGGAAACGGAAACTCAAAAGGTTTTGTTGCTCAACATCAAAAATGTTTTCCATATTAGAGGTGATCACTGTGAGCCCCCTTTTGTCACTCGACACACATCAAGCCAGTAGTCAAGTTCCTGCCATATAGCCTTGTAGCGAATCATGGTTGACTGATGCAATGGCTTCTGTGATGTATCCTTGCGGATCATGCATGGTGGGTGGTAAGGGGGGAATGTAGACTCTAACACTCTCACAGAGAAAAAAATCAAAAGGCGTTGAGTCCGGGGAACATGGAGGACAAGGAAGAAGTTCATTATCATCACAACCCGCATGGCCAATCCATCTGTTTGGTAGTCGCCTATTGAGCTCACTTCTGACTTCATTGAGATAATAAAGGGGGGGGGGGGGTGGTCCTGTTGGAAGATGGAGCCTGGGATTTCCTGTTCCTTCTGCGGCAGAAGCCATATCTGCAGCATGTCCAGGTACAAGATGCCCGTAATCGTTTCCTCATGATAAAAGAAGGGGCTGTACATTTCCTACAGGTTACAAAATACATTCACCTTGGGGAGTCACACATATGTTTCACATAGACAGGTGGGTTTTCCCTCCCCAAGATTCTGACATTATGGTAACTGTGCCCAAAGATGGAAGGCAGTGTCATCACTAAAGATTCCATGAAGCTATTGGTTTCCATTAGTTTGCATACTCTCACAGAAAGAACGTTGCCTCGCTTTGTCGTGCAGTTTCAGGGCCGGTAACGATTGCAATCGGCAAGGATAACATCACAAACGTTTGTGCAGACTCTACCACCCAGCGCTCACCAGCAAGCGCGTTTTACCACCGCTGTACTCCTGCGGCATAAATTCGCAGGTGTATCCCGCAACAGTGGCAGGTATGAGCCCTTAAAAGCGGAAATCAGAAATGGATTTTAAAAAAGTATCAATCCTATATACTTTCTCTTCTTTTATGATCCACATCTGATTTTGGCATCAAAAAACCTGTGCATAGGACAATAATCTTAGGGCATGTTCACAAGGCCAAGGCTGCATTCACACGAGTGTATGCGTATTTGCGCATGCTTGAGCGTAGTGTTTTTACAGCATGAGCGTTGCTTTCTTGCACTCGCATTGGTATATTTTACTGTACTTTTTGCACCCTTGTTTATTTGTACATGAAAAACAAAGATGCACTGATTGAAATTGCTAATCAGTCTAATGAGCTCCAGGTATGTTCTTTTCCCAGTGCAATTACGCAGTGTTTCACGCATTTCCTTGCATATTGTACATCTCCCATTGACTTCTGTGGGGAAAAACAGATCATGCTGTATGTTTTTGTGTGACTGAAATGAGCATGCAAAATACAGAAATATGAACAAACCTATTGAAATCAATGAGTTCTATTCTCTGCGTATTGCACACACAAATACGCCCATGTCAAGCCTTAGGGCGTATTCACATGAGCGTATATCGTATGGCGTTTTCACGGCCAGCCAATATACGCTACCATGTGATTCACGGGCTCGGCGTATATGCCGTGGGGCGGGGGTAGACAGCTTAGCTCTGCTAAGCTGTCTCCCCCTTACCTCCCCCTTCCTTTCTCCTCGCCAGCTCACCTCCTCTCTCTTCCCCGCCAACTGTTTCCAATGGGAGTGGGTGAGACGGGGGCAGAGCTACCATCCCGCCCCCTCCCCGACCCTTGTCCGCTGCCAGCAATGTGAGGGGTGGGGCTTAGCTCCGCCCCTGCTCACCCCCTCTCATTGCAAACAGCGGCAATGGCCAGAGAAGAGGCGAGAAGGGGGAGGGAGTTTAGCAGTCATGCTGCTAAACTCCTTCCCCCACCCTTCTCTGGCCACTGTCATTGGCTCCCTTAGGAGTCAATGCAGCAGCCGCAGTCCGGCCTGACCGGGCACTTTTACACCGCAGAAATACACCTGTGGGATCTGATGCATTGGAATCCAATGCATCAGATGGCAGCATACATCAGCAGGCCGTGAAAACGGCGGCCGATATACACTCGTGTGAATAAGCCTTTGCTGTCAGTTCCAACAAATTGGATTTTTCAGAAGTGCATCTGACAGTTTAATCAGCAGCAGAACTCTAAGGTTTAGCTGTGGAGTTTTATTCTAGTAAATGGGTCCAATCTGTGTGCAGCCATGTGGTTTTCTGCAGGAAATGCGCTTAAGGCCTTATTCACATGACTGTATATACACAGCTATTGTTGTTGGGTCCAAAAATCGCAACAATCTGGAGCATTGAATTCCAAAAATAGGTCTGACTGATTTTATACATAGTGTCAGAAGATAGGGCTTGCTCTATCATTTGTCAAGGCCCCTATAGGCTTCAATGGGAGCTGGAAAAAAAAGGTGGGGGAGGGTATTTGATCGCAGCTATTCTTCATCCATGTGATATTTAGCCGCGATCAGCCAAGCGTAAAAACACATATGGCCCATGTGAAGGAAGCCTAAATCTGTTGAGAAGTTCCATAACGTGAACGAATGTAGAGTAATAGAAGGGGGAAAAAATGGTGGAGCTAACCCACCAATGGAGAAATGAAGTACAAGTTTGGAGCTTAGTTGCAAAGATATGGTGGAAAAGTCTTTTAAATTTGGAAGGTGCAACCTACCCTGTATAACATTATACCCAATGGGTATACATTGTGAACAACAAATAAGGGAAGAAAAACATTCTTTCAAGGCTTTTTGAAGAAAAACTGTATACTACATAGTGGGTTGCCCTGTGAAACTCCCCCAGCAGTTGCCTATCATTACAGTAATCCTGAAAGAGGGGAAGGATCCCTCCCAGTCCCATATCCCTGTTAAATATAGACATAAAAGTCTTGTCAAAAATCATTGCCAATTGCCAATTCCCCCTTCTCCGATATGTATTAAACGAGGTGAGTTTCGGGACCCAACAGGAGGCATGAGGCAACATTATCAAGGCCATGAATCTCATTCATCAGGTGCTCGATATTCAAGATGAATGCCCTTCCCAGAATATTATACACCCTCCAATCCCTAAATTATTTTTGAGACACCTATCTTCTTTGTTTACAAAGTTTATCTGGGCAGACAAGCCCAACCGCATAGCCCGTAGCTCCCTCACTAGACCTAAGGAGATGGGCAGCTTGGGCCTACCAGATCTGTTGGCCTATCACTAAGCCTCCCATCTACTGCGTATAGTTGATTGGCATAGGCATACTGACTCTAAAAAGTGGATCGCACTGGAAGAGACGTTCTCTGCTATACCTCTGACTGCCCTACCTTGGCTACAAGAAGACATTCCTCTGGAGGCCAGCTTTCACCCCACAATAAAACCCACTCTTAGGTTTTTACCTCGAGTCTTCCCCAAACCTGGAATCCTACCTATGCCTTTGCCCCTATTCTCAATTCTGGGAAACCCAGCTTTTTCTCTCAATCTCGTAAGTGGATCGTTCACTGTAGCGGTAAATTTAGAGCATTCTATTTCTTCTAAGAAAGACAGTGGCTACTAATAGATACACTAGAAAATATCATAGAACCCACACCACTGACCTACTGGCAAATCCGTCAACTCAGACACTATCTTCTTTCTCTACCTCCCTCTCTACGATTCTCTCGAGTACAGACTCCCTTAGAGCAACTCTTTAGTGGGTCTGGCCCTTCCCATCACACCCTATCACACATATATAACATACAAACTAAAAGTCTATTTAGACGGGACGAATGTCGGGCAAAGAGTTAGTAGTGCTGGCTCGCTCACAGAGCGGATAGCAGGGGATTTCTCTCCTCTCATTCCCACGTCCCTCTCCATTGACTTTACATACCGTTCAGTAAGGAATGGCCGCTATTTACACTGCATAAACAATGGACAATGCGCTGATCGCTCATCATTCAGTGTAAATATCGGCCGTTCAGTACTGAATGGCAGCTATGTTAAGTCAATGGAGAGGGGCAAATGAGCACGAGGAGAGAAATCTGCTGCAGCCTCCTGCTGAGAGCTAATGATACTAGCTCCCGTGCAGGTGCATGGGAGCTAGTATGTGCAGAGACGAGTGTCGGGCATTGTTTGCCTGACATTCGTCCTGTCTAAAAGGGCCTTAAGCATTTAGAGGCCCCACCCCCATCGTATATTCGCTCATGGGAAAGAGATCTGTCACTATCATTCACACCTGAACAGCTAACTAAAGTTTACACCTTCACACATGAATCCTCCATCTCCAGTAAGATCTAGGAAACTGGATTAAAAAATTTCTCATGCTGGTATAGGGTGCCCTTCTGACTTAACAAAATGATACTATCTGTTTCACCTCTCTATTGGAGATGCAGTACAGAACAGGACACCATACTTCATGTATTTTGGGACTGGCCGATGCTGTCAGGCTTCTGGTCTGAGGTGTGGCAATATTACCTACAGATTTACGAATTTTGCTCTTCCAAAGTCACCCATATTCTTCCTCCTGCACCTGCATACTCATGTAGGCTCTCTGTGGTAAGGCATCTGGTTAACATAGCAAAGGCATGCATCCCGAAACTATGGTGACAAGCTTCACCTACCTCTATCTCAATGTGGTTCCACATGTTCCACGAGAAGATGGAGGACCTTACTGCATGCATTAAAGACTCACAAGACAAGTTTGACAAAACTTGGCACTACTGGATTGAGTTCATAAAATACCATGAATACAAAAACCTACATGGTCAATGACTTCCCTGACTCATTATTGGGGACCCAAGTATGGGTTGACTAGATCTTTTGCTCCCACACCCCTATCTCCCCAATAAGGCAAAAGGGGGTCAGGATTGTGGGGTTGTTTTGGTCTTCTTCACCCCTCCTTTTTTTCCCCTCTTCCTTCTATACCCCTGTACCTCCAGCATGTCCCCTTCCTCCACTTCTCCCACCTATCCACCCACCTATGGTTCAAGTGGACCAACAGTCAACTTCAAGAATGCAAGAATTGCAGGTCCAACATTCCTGTTGGCGAATGGGTTCCAAACTTATTCACCCTCAACAACGTGTTAAGCTATATCTTGTTCCTATCTGTTGTTGATAGGGACAAGCTTTTGAAAATATGTAAACCCATACATCCCTGTTGTATTTGACAATGTTAAAGTTTAATTATATTCTCGAAAGACCAATAAATAAAGAATTAAAAGAAAAACAGAATCTCATTTAAAATGTCAGAAAAATATTAAGGAATACATAATAATCTTAATATAACGCAGATTTTTTTCATTAAAAGAAGTGAATGATTTGCAGCTGTATAGCATAATGCATGACAAATAAACAGCCTACAAGCAATATCAGTGTGAATATTGCCAGTAACAATACCTTCTTTTCAAAGCATCAAGTTAATGTTTCATAATAGTAGTTTTAGAAACAATATTTGAATCATATTTAAAAGCAACCCAGAATGTACATCAAGTATTGTAGCAGAGTGTGGGATAAAGTATGACATGCCATTGTATGACCTAAATGCTTCGCTTTTTTTATTTGTGTAAATAATGTGGAATAAAATAACTAAATCATTATGTATTAAACATTTATATAGCTGTTGGTGATATATTAATACATTAAATGAACCTGAATACTTTCTAAAATGATGAATTGTGTTGAATCAGAATAAATAGTAATCTTACCGTCTAAGTCGCTGGCGACGTATCTGGCGGAGAGATTTTCAGCAGTGATTGCTTGAAAGGGCTGTAGCGTTACTTGAGTTGCCGTTTTCGTGGGAGTCAAGGGGCATGAAAAGAAGAGAGAAGTGCCGTATTAATGCAATTGGCTAGCGGGAATAGGGAGTAGGGTACAGAAAGCAGGGTCGCTATTGCACAATTTAAATGATAGATATAATGGGAGGTGAACTCGAATGAAAAGGGACTAGATATTATTGTCTCAGTATTAGAATTAGATCAAAATTTATCAAGTAAACTAAAAAGTTTGTCAGGGATCCGAATTACTATGTCAGCGTATACAAGCTGGTTGTAATAATAAACTGAGTTTTTAGCAATACCCAGTTGCAGTCAATTATACAGTATTACAACGTGAATGAGGCCTTAGGCTATGTTCACATTAGTCGGTTCTCTGCAGCACACTTAAAGAGGTGGAATCTGCATTGAAGATCTCCAGCATAAATGAACATGCTGCAGATTGAAGATCTGCATAGCTGGTCAATTTACATGCAGATTTTTTCTGTAGCATGTGGATGGGATTTTGAAAATCTCATTTGTTTTGCGGAGAATGTAAGTACTTATGGATTTTCTGTGGAGAAATTCTGCATGAACATGGCCTTAGGATAAGGACATACAACCTGTTCAGAATGCAGAATGTACATGTGTTCATACACTAAAGGAGTTATCCCAAAACAGAATATTTTTCAGAGTTGCTCATCAGGCTGTAAAAAAATTAAAATAAGCCATACTCATCCAACCCCGCTCTTGTTCCACTGATGCGCAGTAATCTGCTGATCTTCACTTATTGCTACAATGAGTCAACGATGACTTCACTGACACTAGGGATATGTAATCGCTGCAGCCAATCATCATCCCATTTGGTGGGGAAGTGGGCAAAGTGAGTATGGCTTCTTCTTTTTTTACAGCCTGGTAAGCAGCTCTGAAAAAATTATGTATCCCCATCTACCCCATTTAAGAAGACCTATCATCACAAACTGGGTTTCCATTTTATTTGAAAATTCAACAGATTCCAAAAACAAATACTTTAGTAAATACCACATAGGTCATTAAACAAAATTTAGATTACAAATGCATAAATGCTGTAGAATTTCTATTAATGGCTTTTACAAATCAGTCCCAGTTGTATATGGAGGCAAATACACTTTTTCAGAATTTACTAAAAGGTACATTTGACATATTTTTTTTGTCCAGGAATAAGAGATACATAGGGTATTATTTTCGAATATAGTGGGACTTCCTATCCCTACTGCCCAATCTTAGAAGAAACAGCCAAGTTTAGTAAACCTAATTGCATTCCAAGCAATGTAGCAATGACCTACAAATTCCTATAGATATTTCAGTCTTATTTTTCATACTGGATTTTTTCTAATAACAGTTTCATATTTTCATAGGTCTCTTTCATATGATCAGCATGCGCTTCAGGTACGGTATTGACGGGGATGGGTTACCATTATGCAAAAGTGCAGCCTTCAAACTAACTTTAATAAGTCTATGAACAATCACCGCTCATCTGCATAGTGTTCATTTCCAATAGCCTCCATAAGATAACAAACACTATGAAGAAAAATACTGTTTAAAACCACTCTTGTAGCCACAATATCTACATGCTTGTATGTGTTGTGAAGTAGATTTCATCCTCAAAATACGTTCAAAAGATAGTATGATTGACAGTTTTAGCAATCGTTTTGCATAAGTTCAAGAGCAGCTTATTACCTTCATTTGCATGTAAATGAGCCTTTGGAGCTGTATACAGAGAACAGCAGGTAGTCTGTTCTCTGCATACAGCTCCTTTGTTCTGCTGTGGGACTGCAAGCTGAATACAATGCAATCAGCGCTCCCGTGGGGAACACAGTGTGTGGTCCCTGCTATCAGTTCTGCTGAACAATAGATTTTATGCTCACCTAAATATCATCCTTTAGACGAAAAGTAAACAATGGTAGCATTTACACACAACGATTATCCCTCAAAAGACATCGTTTGAGCGAATTTTGAGCGATAATCATTGTCTGCAAATGGGCCTTTACTTGAAATGAAGGATCACTTCGCAAATTGCTGTATGTTTCCTCTTCAGTGTGAGTAATGGGCCATTTACACGAGAAGTTGAGCGAATTTGAGTGATTATCGTGCAGTGTGAATGCCAAAAAAAAATCACTCACTTTCCGTTTACAAGTTCTTATTGCTGATTTACAGTCAGCATAAAAACCATTGCTGGATCGTGACCTTGCCGTTCAGTGTAAACACTCCCCACTTAGCATTTTACATAGAAAGTGAAGCGCTGAGCGAGAAGCCCACGATCCAGCGGTTAAGTCCGTCAGTGTTAACGCTCTGCACAAGCGCTGACGTCCTTACTGGTGACGTCAGCACTCAAGCAGTTGTTCAACCCAACTGTCGGCTTGTGTAAAAGGGACAAAAGGTCAGAGTCAGAGCTGTCACTTACAGTCACAAAATCTGGATACTTTAGACAAAAAGAAGCGACTTGGCAACATCAGTAGGTGCAAATAACATAAATCTGTTTATTCTCCCATATCGCACAGATACAGGCTACGTTTCGACCAGTATGGTCTTTGTCAAGCTCAGTGAATCACATACAAAGTGCAGTGGACTCTGTATGTGATTCACTGAGCTTGCCAAAGACCATACTGGTTGAAACGTAGCCTGTATCTGTGCGATATGGGAGAATAAACAGATTTATGTTATTTGCACCTATTGATGCTGCCAAGTCGCTTCTTTCTGTCTGGATTATCTAGAGGAACTACAGTTTGGATTCCTTGTTTGGCTGCTGCATCTTTACAGTCCTACCCAGGGTGGTTTCCTAATAGTGCTGCTGGTATATCTTGGTTGTTTCCTAAAATCTGGATACTTTGGTACAGGATACTCTTCACTATGTAAGACAGGCCTCATTGCAGATTGCAAACCTTTAATGTTAGTTAAGCAATAATAGCAATCTGTTAGATGTTCCTTCTGTTCTCTCCAAATCATCGAAATGGCAAATGGCATATAATGTGAATCGCTTTTCTAACCAATAAGAAGTCGTGATAAACATCAGCTTGACAAGGACCACAACAGTGGTTGAAACGTTGCTGTATGCGGTGGATTTGAATAAAGATGACGACTTTATGAGAAATTGCCTCTGCCTTTTTTTGATACTCCCCCAAATGCTGCTCTCCATATATTGACTGTCCACACATGATAAATATGTGGAGCTCAGTTCTTATCAGTATCACCAACTTTACACAAGCAAAATATTTCCATCAATCATCATCTAAAACTTTCTAAGTAAACTGTATTTCATTAAATGTTGACTTACAGAAGTACTAATTTAATAAAACTTGGTGTGTGTCACAGAAAAAAACCTGTCTGATGGAAAAATTCTAATGACATATTTGAATTTGGGAGGTGAAATAGAATCATTAGAATCATTAGAATCACCATTAGATATTCCTGTGAAAGAAATCATGTTTCCCAGTGTTATTGGTCACTTTCACTCATTTGAATGATTTTTGAACGATAATTATTCCATGTAAAAGGTCCTTAAATGAGGGGTGACCGCATTAACATAGCAGTTATTATTACAGCCCTTGTTTTGTCAGAGCTGTGAGATTTCGTGTCATGACAACGTGTGAAGCCTCCTAGGCTGAAATTGCTTAATCCAGTAATTGGGACCCCACTCCTGCGGGAGGACTAGTTGTTCACTTAGAGATATGCAGCATTTTCTTTAGTACTTTTTAATGACACATATTTATAAAAGTATTTATTTTAGGCCTCCTGCACACGGCAGAGCCGGATTCTGCATGCAGAATCCCGCAGCAAAATCCAGCTCTGGCAGCAATGGCGTCCGTGCATACCTGCTCTGTCACCGTCTTTTCAGTACTGCGGATGGACACAGCGGCTCGCCGTCGCACATGTGCAGTACAGATTTTTTTTTTCTATATTTTTTTCCTCACGCCGTTGCTAGGTGATGACATGGAATCCGTGACCTGTCCGCAATAATGATTGCAAACGGGCCATGGGTCGGACGGTTTCTCTTGATTTCAATGGAAGCCATCCGTGAGGAGCCCACATGAAAATTTCCGCTCATGAGTAGGAAGCAACGGGCGGTATTTGCTGCGGATTCACGGTGCTCATGACGAACACGGATTCCGCAGTAAATATCTACCCGTGAGCAGACAGCCTTATGGGGAAATATTGAGTTTCAAAATAAAAAGGATACTCAATTTCTAGTGGTAGATCTTTTTACGTTTACTCAAAGCTAAGCTCGAGAAAGGAATAAAATAATCTCTGGGAAGAGAAGCAGCCACCTGTCTGAACATTTAGCGGGAGAATAAAATACAATGAGAGGGAGAAGCTAAGATGCTTTATAGGCTTGTTTAGAGTTGAATAAACCCTTCGAGTCACCTGTCCAAAGCATGTTGTAGGGGAATAAGTCCTCCTACATATGTGCTGCAGTGCAGGATGTCCAGGAACTAGGAATGAGGATCGAGGACTGTATATGAGTTAAAGTGCCGCTATCAGTTTGTATTATTTATTTGAATACACCCACATTTCTGTGCTGATTAATTTCATATCTTCATTGGGACCAGACCTCATTTTTTCTCATACGTAAAGCTCCAAATCCCCTTCACACCACTATAGATTTACATGTTAAACATCTGTCTGCTGACAGCCACTGATAGAGAATACTTATAGCAAACAGATCTCTACAAGTCCAAGTCAATGAAAGCTGTATATATGCTCCTGTGGCAAACACCATTCTAATGCTGCTGTCAGCAGACTAACTGCATCAACAACTGAGGTGAACAGTGGGGCTTTGACTCTGTCACAACCCTACAGCTGTATTACAGTGAATATAAAGTCTACACACTCTGTTGAAATGCCAGTTTTTTGTCATGATAAAAAATGCGACAAAGATGAATCATTTCAGATTTATTTCCACCATCAATGTGACCCATTATCTGTACAATTCCCTTGAAAAACAAGCTGAAATCTTTTATGGTGGAAAAATGAAACTAAAATAACGTGCTTGTCTAAATATGCACACCCTAAAACTAATACTCTATTGATGTGCCCTTGACTTTATACCAGCATTCAATCTTTTAGGGTTGATTCCTATCTGCATAGCACATCTTGAATTGGCAATTTTTGCCCACTCTACCTTGCAAAAGTACTCCAAATCTGTCAGATTGAGAGGGCATCTCGTGTGTAGCGCCCTCGTCAGGTCAACCCACAGATTGTCAATGGGATTCAGATCTGGGCTCTGGCAGGGCCATTCCAAACCTGTCATCTTCCTTTGGCAAAGCCTTTCTTTTGTTGATTTGAAGGTATATTTTGGTTCATTGTTGTGCAAAAATGTGAAATTCCTCTTCATCTTCAGCTTTTTAGTAGAGGCCTGAAGGTTTTGTGCCAAAAGTGACTGATATTTTGGACTGTTCATAATTCCACCCACCCCCCATTGACTAAATCCCCAGTTCCAACAGCAGAAAAACAGTCCCAAAGTATAATCCTGCCCCCACCATCTGCACTGTGGGTATGGTGTTCTTTTGGTGATGAACAGTGTTGGCTTTGTACCAAACATACGTTTTGGAATTATGGCCAAAATGTTCAACCTTAGTTTAATCAGACCATAACACGTTCTCCCACATACTTTTGGCTGACTTGATGTATGTTTTAGCAAAACATAGCCGGGTTTGGATGTTCTCCTTTGTTAGAAAAAGCTTCCATCTTGCCCCCCTATCTCACAGTCCAGACATATGAAGAATACCAGAGATGGTTGTCACATGCACTACACAACCAGTACTTACCAGAAATTCCTGCAGCTCCTTTAACCCTTTCCAATCCACCGTCTGACGTCTTCCTACATTCTGATTGAAGCTTGTACAGCTCCAATGTTAGAATACGTCCGACAGGGTATTCTTACCATCTATTGCCAGCCATTCCGCTGTCAGAGCCTCTCTGGCACACACACACTTGCTTTAGCCAGCAGATGGCACCGTTCTATAAAAGCAAAAAGTGAAAGCCATTTAGGAAACCCTGAATCCAAAATTGGATTGGAAAGGGTTAATGTTGCTGTCGGCCTCTTGGCAGCCTCCCGAACCAATTTTCTTTTGCTTTTTTCATTAATTTGTGAGGGATGTCTAGTTCTTGGTGATGTCACTGTTGTGCCGATTCTTTCTGACCATCTTCACTGTGTTCCATGGTATATGTAATGCCTGGAAATGTTTTGGTCCCCTTCTCCTAACTGATACCTTTGAACAATGAGATCCCTTTGATGTGCTGTGAGCTCTTAACTGCTTTTACTGAAAAATGTAACTAAGAAAATGTCAGGAAAATCCTTCTAGAGGAGCTGAACTTTATATGGGGGAAAACGGAATCACTGTATATAATGCAGCCGTGAACTGATCACTATGTAACATGAGATTAAATGTGATTGGCTAATTCTGAACACAACCAGATCCCAAAATATAAGAATGTGTTCATACTTAAGCAAACCGCATTATTTTAGTTTTAATATTTTTATTTTCCCACCATAAAAAATTTCCGCTTGTTTTGCAATGGAATTGTGCAGATAATGGGTCACATTAAAGGTGGAAATAAATCTGAAAGGACTCCTCGTTGTAGGATTTATCAACATGACAAAAACATGGCATTTTAACAGGGTTGTGTAGACTGTAAGGCCAGGATCACATGAGCGTAAGATTATCACATATTGCATGTGCGCTAAATGTGCGTGTGATACGCAGTAATTGACAGGCAAATACATTGCCTTACACAGTTCCGCTCACATTTCCATGTAGGAATTGCGTAAAACACGAGCGCAAAAAACGCAGCACATTCTATTTTGCGGTGTATTACATGTGAGAGAGCCCATTGTTCTCTATGGGCACATAATCCACACTGCCCATACGCAATTACATGCGTGAGACCGGCCTGAGTGATGAATCTAGATAGGAACAGGACATTCCAGGATAAGCCTCTTTTATCTGTACAATTCCAGTGACATGCAATGTAGGGACCCTCCAGCACTGAACCTATTGGTCTTTGTGTGTGTCTCATGTCACTGTTGAGAGTGGTGTATGGTACAGTGTTATCTTTATTACCACAAAACAAAGCATGAATGAGTTAATGTCTGGTGTCTGGAATTGCATCAGTCTAGTCTAGTTATGTGTATTGTCTGTCCTAAGGTATGTATGCACATGCCTTGTAATATGCCAGGTGTTAGTGGGAGACGTTATAGAGAGAGATCATGTGAGAGAAGAAGAGGCAGGAGTTGTTGGAGAGAGGTTAGAGAGAATGGAGATGGAGGAGAGAAAGGCTGCTCCTCCTGGGAAGTTCATTGGAATGCATTGAAATGCAAGAAGTGCAGGAAAGGAGTTGGTGTGAGAATGCAATACCACCCGCTCCCCCGCTGAACTGCAGCTTAAAGTAACCAGTGAGAAAGCTGATTGTCTTTAGCAACAGAAAGGAACGTGTGTGAAAGAATCGTGATGTGTAATAGAGTTTGCCTCAAGAGAAGCGTCCATCAGATAACAGCGACTGAGGATGTATGTGCTTTGGGAAAAGAACTGTACTTTAATTTGAATGAGTCAAGGAATGTAAATTGTGGAAGGTAATTTGAAGCACTGAATGCTGTATTTGTAAAGCTCAAGTGAACCGTTTGTAATTGAAAATAACCAAGTTAATCGTGAGTAAAAGGAAACCACGTATCTCCGTGTCAGGGAAATTTTGCGTACAGCACCAATCAGGCCCACCCCAATGCCACGCTGCCGGCGGTAAAGAAGAGACACCACACACGGAGGTCTGGTATAGTTCCTCACACGAGGACATAACTGCGCACTTTATTACAGATTACATGGGGTCTTATACCCTTTGGTCACGTCACTAGGAATGGGTAATGGTCTCATTGGCTCAAATTTACCGCATAACCATATATGTGAAGTCCGCATTTCCGCCTGAGGCAGTGATAGTTATATACGTAGTTAAACAGTCGTTATCTAGATATGGTGCTTCTGGGAAAACAGCCAAGCACGCGGCCTTCGTATCCAGTTCTTCCTTGCGGTTTTCAAGATACATTTTGTCTTTGCCTTGCAAGGCCTTGGCATATTAAGTTTTTCTCATTTTAGCATTGAATAGAACTTGCATACAGGTATAAAAGCATAAAAAACATATGGCAATATATACATATACCCTCACATCCGGTTTTTAAAAGTATTTTGTTGTGGACTGATCTTTATTCAGGGCTGGTGATTCGCCACCTATCCAGGGGCACTGGCGTCACAACGACAATCAGGAACTACTTTGAGGTAACCAAGTTACACATCCTTATTCTCCCCTGCGAGGGGCTGAGTTAGGTTATCCTTTGGCCATTTTGGAAAAGGGAGATGGTAGAGCCACCGTGAACTGTTGCCAAACTATAAACTGCCATCCTCTCGGCTGAAGGCCTAGTTCCCAGTCGCTGCACAGAGCCTCCCCATAACTGTAGCAGCCACAGTAGAATGGAGTCTACATCATGCAGTATACATACTCTAATGTATTTAGGGCCCCTCAAATGATAATGAGTTGAAAAAAGAATCCTTGGTCCTGTCAGGAGAAAAACCATTGCCCACTTTCTAGATACCTGTAGCTATGCAGCCAAGCATCGTCATTGCTCTCTTTACTGCCTGACCATACTGTGGACTCATGTTGAAGCTGTCAGAAATCAGAACCACAAATTCTTTTCTTATAGAGTCCTTGCAAACACACAACTTCCAATACAATCCTCAGACAGAGAACTCCTTCTCCTCAAGTACATTATTACACAAATGGAAACATTGAGCTGCAGTTTTCATTGTTTTGACCATTTATCAATGAAGCTAAATCTTTCTCCATATTCAGGAGTATCAACCCTATAACACACTTTTGTGTAATCAGTAAACAGACAGGCCTTACCTGTTAAACATTCTCTTGTGTTACTTATGAACATACTAGTATTAGGAAACTATAGTACCAGTGTTTCTGGTGGCGCGATGCGCCACACAGCTCTGCTACGTAGCTTTCGCATATGAGAAGCATGTGTTTTAAGAACTTCAGCTAGTGGCTGCATTAGCTTCATGGCAGCGTTGAACTCTCTGCGGTGACATGCTTGCACAACAGCAACGGTTTGTTTCAACATTGGACAATGGTTGACGATTAGATGAAGACTGGACTGGTGTTGGCGGCATTAGCACTTGAGATGATGTTAAGGACCGTTACACATGACCGGTCACATTAACCTTTCAAGCCTTGGGTTCCAAATTAGTTCATACCTGGATGCATCAGAGAGGCCGAAAACTATATGATTTATAGTAATTAGCTCTCACAGATATGTAGAGATGAGCCGCGGCAAGTATTCAGCCCACCCTGCTTAAGGCGCGTACACTGAATCTTTATTGACTGACTATAGTTCTAATACAGGAAAGCAATACGTCATTAGTCACAAGGTTAATCTTATTGGGTTAGAAAAACATCAAGAATTGTGCTTTGTTGAACAATCAGCGCAGTGAGAATAAATATGTGAAATGTCCTTCAAATGATTATTCTCTCTTGTGAGTTTGGATGATCGCAGCGTCTTATCAGCACGATTTGCTCTTTTCCCAAAGCTCAGGACATGGGGGAGTTTTTTTTCTGATAGCGGCTGTACCAGGCAAATGTTCTCGGATGAATAGAAAGAAAAAAACAAATCATTAGACATTGCACCGAATACCCTGCTGTAAAGTTATTTTTGCAAATTTATTGTTTCACTACGCACAAGCTTATTTACATCTTATAATGCTCCATTTTGTATCTAGCGGCCATTTTGAGACAGATTCTTCCATTTTATGGACCTGTACCTTCTCAATGACATGATATCATGTTCAGGAGATGTGAAGATAGTGGTGAAGGACCATGCTTCAATGTTGTTGGTCAATATGCACCGTTAGCTAAGTATGTGTAAAGGACCTGTGATGACATCATCATCATGTGATCAGGTGGCAGAGCTAAGAGCCGGTATGTGTAAATTTGTTAGGTGTCATTTATTGGAGGTGTGCAGCAACTGAGGCTGCAGCAGTTTGTGGGGGATGTAGTCAGCCCATAATTCCTCATTCACTGCAGAAGGAGGATAAAAGACCTGTGATGACGTCACCATCATGTGATCAGGGGGCGAAGCTAAACCGATAATAACTGACATCACAGGTGCTGTCAGGCTCTGCATGTAACTCACAGGTCACACACACAAATTAAGTGGACAAGAGGTCATTAGTAGTTTGATTAAAAAGAGCCGGACCCAGGAGAGACACTTGCAGTCATCCTTTTTTACTCAGCTGTGTTCAGAATATACTCCATTAACAGGACCACTCTGATATCTTTTAACTGTGAATCCACTGGACTACCCAGGAATTAAGTTTAATTTTTAATAACTTTTCTATGAGTTATATGGAACCGTGTCAAAGACTTTGCTGAAATCGAAAAGGCAATACCCACAGCACTGACGTGTTGAGAGGATTGTGATTTCCAGTGAACGAAGCACATATCATCACAGAAGATTTCAACCAAGGCCATACAAACAGGCCTCCCATTACCCACAGCGAAGCTGACAAGCTTTTTACCAAATCTGCTTCATCATTGAACAGCACCGGATATGGAGAACGAGGGTTTATCTGAAGTTGCCGAGTCACCCATTCTGCAAGTTCTAACCCACAGTCTGGGTCATCCTGATTCTGGTGTTGGAGCATCTGAGTTTTGTAAGGGGCCATTTACGGGTAGACAAAATTAGCTGAATTAAGGCACAGCTAACCATACAGGGAAGACTCAACATCTACCCCTAAAGATTCTCCCTATGATAGCATGAATTTTCTCCAGATCTCCTGGTTGATGCCATGTTTAGAAGGGCAATTTCTTCGTGCAAGTTACATCTGACTGTGATATGAACGGTACTTACAATAAGAAAATGACCCATTATTTCCTATTCATTTATAGACATAGGCGTTTTTTCTCTCGGAATAAGGGTCCGAGATAAAAAAAAATGCAATATGTCCTGTTTTTTTAGAGATATCGCCCATTCATTAATATGGCTGTGTGAAAAAAATGGCAGCACAATTTAGATTTTTACTATTGAAATATGTGATTTTCATGCATATCTATGTGTGGGAAACCGCACATTACAAGTCCTATTCTTGCACAAAAATAGGACATGCTGTGTCTTTTCAATCTCATATTATTGGTGCGAGCAAAAGGTCACTCATTTATTTTAACCCTTTGAAAACAATAGGTTATTACAACGCACAAGTTCTTTTCATCTCACTATCGCACAGAACTTGCGCGTTATCAGACATGTAAGTTCAGCATTAAGTATGTAATTGCAGCGTCCGAGCAAGGTACACCAAAGTGGGGGAGACCACAGGGAATAAAGATGGTTGTCACAGGTGGCTCTGCAATCTCTTCTGGCAATGCGGCAAGGTGCCTGGCTCAGTCGCCACATGGTGGCAAAAGGGTTTTATAATGTATAGTTCTCTAATAGTGGTTTGTCACGTGACCCCAGCACTTCATCCGGGACTCCAATAGTTAATGGCAAAATAACTGACACGAGTCCTGGAAGCTTTGATTTAGTAAACTGGAAGTGCACAGTTTTACTTCAGCTTGTTTTGTAATGCAACAACAACAACAATGGCAGTCTTGCAGAAGTTAGCAGAGATATTACTTTGAAGTAGAATAGACGTTGATGCCCATTTGAAATCAGTATGGTACAATTTAACTTTCAACGCTCTCTTTCTATTTGAATCTAGAGGTTACTCAGTAGAATTCCCACAATCCTAGTTATCTGTTGGGCTTATTGGAAGATTATAATGCAGATAAAGAAGTGGACTTTAAGATGGGCCTCTTTACTTTCCCTGGCTTTGACTTCACCAGTTGTGTGCAACAGATCCCAAACTTGCTCCTCCACACTGCTGCTGATGAAGAAGCTGGTGAATCCTGGCTTCTTCACTCAAGGACACAATATCTCTGCTCTCACTGAAGAACTCCTCTTTCACGTCCTCTTCCGACTTCTGCCTCCTCCCGACTCCCTTCACTACTCACTCTCCAACTGCCTTCTCTTCCTGTCTAACTCCCACACTTTTTGTCTACACCTCCCCCTAACATCCTGTCTCCACCTGATATTTTCCCACTCTGGATTATCACACCATACCCTTCCACCAATCAGTGATAGTTTGACAAGCACACAATAAGCAGACAGCTGTTGCCAAGCAGTTAGCTGAAGCTTGAGAAGAAAGGGGGAAACGGGGTTTCTCCAACGTACAGCACCTTCTATGTCTCCTAGGAGTCCATAGCTAGGTGTAACAGGACAAATGATTGTGACTATTCTGGAGGACCTTCCGGGACACTACACAATATCTAAGACTGATATCACACTCACCTGTGTAAATACACCCTAATGAACATGACACATATTCTGCCTTTAATACAACTTGGCTCCTTTGGACTGGTTTTAAAAGCTCGACCAGCTTCTTTACTTGGTTGTAGAAGGGAGAGCACATAAATATCCCTATCTTCAATTATAAAGTAATTTCCCTTTCTTTCCCCTACTCCTTAACTTTAAAGAGATACATAATAATTATGAAAGGAAAATTTCACTGGAGTAACTAGTCCCCCCCCCCCCCCCCCCGGTATGTATAAGATGGCTAGTATTACCTTTCTATCAGAAACATTCTGGAGTCCTTCTCCTCTGGTGTGTAATGTGATCTCATTCTGACTAGATCAGATTTGCTTGGCTTTATGTTCCTCTCAAATAGTCAGTTTTTTAATCAGCATAATTCCCATAAGCTCTTTTGAGGGGAAAACACAAATTCCTATCACAGTCACTGATGATGGTTAGGAGGCTCCTGTCACACAGTTACAATGAAGGAGATGACAGTTCAGCCTCCTGAGTGTATACTTATGGTCTGTAGCTTATTTAGGTGCATATGAAAGGTAATGATATTTACACTGTTCTCCCAGCAGGCAGAGATGGTACAGGCTATAGTTGCTCATGTCACATTGTGTTGATGCATGATGTGACTGATCGCACAGACTAGAAAGAGAAAGCAGGGACAAATCTCAACATCAAGATGATGCTTGATAAGTGTTAGATAGGAGGCTGCTCCACATGGAAATTACTGCAATGTACATAGGAGGCCTATAGAGTATGATAACCAGAAATCAGGTGAGGGGTGCAGAGATGAAAAAAATGTATTTTTGCCAGAATGGCCCTTTCATTCTCTTCAATTTTATTTGTACTACCGGTACTATGCAAAAAATTTTTACTCTGTGATCTATTCAGATTCTCCTTGTAACTTTATATACTTTATTATCTTGTATGTCTGTTTTCTGTATTGTGAACATTATCTACTAATAAAATAGTATTTCATCATAGAAAAAAAAATCAAATGCCTTTTTTGCGATTCTTGAGAGTAGAGGTCTGTGCTTTTCCTACAGTAAAGTTACAGTGTGTGGCCCTTTTCACATGGCCATTAGTTTGCTTCAGTAGAACTGCGAGGGAACGGGGGGTGTCCGGATGTTTCAGTGCTAATACTGATGCTGAAATGAATACAGATACTAAAATGCAGCTACATTAGGGCCATTTTTGCATACTTACTCTTACTCTAATGTATGCCAATAATGTAGTTTGAACAAAACCTAAAAGGGAATAATAGCTGACTGAAAAGTCATGAGCAATTTCATTTTCTCTCCGATTCCCATTATCTACTATATTACCTGATCACATCCCCCTGCAAAGGGAATGAATCTGATTATATGTATATTAAAGAGTGACCTTTTATGAACCTAATTTAAAAGTGGTTGTTCAGGAATATACATATTATATACAAACTGGGGCTTATTTACTATTGAAAATGTAATAGTTTTCTATAGCAAATTGTGCCAGAAAACTGTCAAACATGCTTTGTGACACACTATGTGTTTGTGATACGTTCAGACAAATTTTTAAGTTTGTCTGACAAAGGGGTGTTCCTGCACATTTTAAGGCAGTTTCTGGAGTACATTAAGGTAGTCTAAACTAAAGGCCCATTTACACTGGACGATTATCGCTAAAACTTTGCTGGATCTGAGCGCAGATAATAGCCTCAGGCTATTAGCCTGCGCTCAGTGAAGGCTTCATTATTATACATAATTGGTATTTAGGTAGCTGAGTAGCTACTTGAATGCCAATTATTTTTTATGCAAAATAATCGCTCATAGCTGTTGCTTAAACTATTGTTTGAGCGATCTTTGAGCGATTATCTGCTCGTGTAAATGGGCCTTTAGACTAGACAACGGAGTCTCCAGCCACAAAATTTTTTGAAAAATGGAGGGATTTCATGTAAAAATTTCTTGGCCTTAGGGAAATTATGGAATGTATGTCTCAGTTCACAAATACTACTTGGTATCATATTCATGATGACATAGACCGGCTAGGAGTTCTAAAGGTAACGTGACTGGCCGTGGAAGGGAAGGGAAGAGATCGCTAGGGGGATATGAAGCAGGATAGTTGTACCTGGTTGGGTGTTATAAGGTTTAGTATAAACTGTTGGTTAATAAAGGGATATGTGAGGGAGGGGGGTAGAGGGGAACAATGTGTTGTCAGCACTCAGAGCCTTCCCAGCTGGCACTCGCTGCCGTTGTCCTCTCACCACATTAGTAAATACCGGCAGGGGTGCCGTACCTCCCCTGCTGGTATTCACTCAGCAGCATTGCTAGAGGCGCTGATCCCAGCGCACACTGTGATGTCAGTGTGCAGCTGGGATCCTCCTCCCCCCTCCTCTGATGTCTCCTAGAGCAGGGCAGGGGAGGAGGTGTCCGGCAGCACGTCACTGTGTACTCCTGGGATCAGTGGCAGCAACAGCGCCAAGCAGAGGAGGGGGGTGGGGGGTATTTGGTTCTCAAAGGGGGGGCGCTATTACTACAGGGGCCACTGTGGGATGTCGCTATTACTACTGGGGCCCACTGTGGGATGTCACTATTACTACTGGGGCCGCTGTGGGATGTCACTATTACTACTGGAGGCTGCTGTGGGATGTCTGTATTACTACTGGGGGCTGCTGTGGGATGTCACTATTACCACTGAGACCACTGTGGGATATCACTATTATGACTGGGGCCACGGTGCGGTGTCACTATTACTGCTGGGGCCGCTGTGCAGGGTCACTATAACCACTAAAGCCGCTCTGGGGGGGTCACTATTAGCGCTGGGGCTGCTCTGGGGGATCACCCTTACTGCTGGGGCCGCTCTGGGGGGGGGGGGGTCAATATCACTGCTGGGATATGTTTACATGAGGTGGAAATGCTGCAGAATGTCCTCAGCGGAAATTTCCGTGGCAAATTCCACAGCATTTCCGCATCCAAAAGAAGTGAAAATTTGCACCCGGTCTATTTTGAAACAGCCTTGTCCTTTTAAGAACGACGGAGGTAAAAATCATACGTCGTGATAAGCTCCGTCCCCTGACATGTTGGCACTTTACAATAAATAAGTGGGTTTTGAGTTGCAGATTCTAAAAGGTTCGCCATCACTAATATAGGGTGTTCACTTCATTACAGACCTAGCCATGTGTCCAGTAAGCAGATTAGGGCCACAATGGATGTTTCTGAACACAGGACAAGCAAAGGTGTCTATTTTGGGGTGCAAGCCTTCATTCCTATGTGTGCTGTACAAAAAAAACTATTTTTAAAATGACACAATTGCCAGAAAAATGAAAATTGTATTTTTTTTCCTTCTGCTTTGCTTAGATTCATTCAAAAACTGTGGGGTCAAAATACACAGTACACCCCTAGATGAATTCGTTAAGGGGTCTAGTTTTCAATATGGGATTATTTGTGCTGGTTCTCTATCGTTTTGGCCGCTCAAGGGCTCTACAAGTGGGGAATGGGGCCTAAATCACCTTCATGCAAAATGTTTGTTCTGAAAGCGTTGTGCATAGATACGGACGATTAGGGCCACAACAGGTATGTTTCTGAACACTGGACAAACAGGGGTATTCATTATGGGGTGAAAATCCTCATTTTCATGTGCACTATAGGAAAAAAAACTGCCTTTAAAATGACATATTTGCAAAAATATGAAATTTTATTTTTCTCCTCTAAATTGCATTAACTCCTGAAAAAAAAACTGTTGGATGAAAATACTCATGACACCCCTCAGTGAATACATTAAGGGGTGTAGTTTTTTTAATGGGGTCATTTGTTGGGGTATCTATCATTCTGACACCTATGAACCTTTGCAATCTTGAGGGAAAACAAAATGTTCCTCAAAATTTTAGTAGAAATGTTAAATTTGTACATCTCCTAAAAGATTTTTAAAAACCTAACATTTTTCAAATGTGCTTCCAGTATAAAGTAAACAGATGGAAATCTATAGCTTATCAAAAATGTGTACCGTATGTTTGCACATATTTGACATGTTACAGTTGAAAATGTGAAAAAAAAGGCAATTTTGTCAACATTTTCCCAATTTTGGCACTTTTATTAATTATTTTTACCAGCTAAATGAAGTACAATATGTGGCAAAAAAAACAATGTCAGAATTACTTGGATATGCAAAACCTTTATAGAGTTATTCTATGTTAGGGCATATTTACATGGGCGTATATCGGCCGGTGTTTTCACGGCCGGCCAATATACGCTTTCATCTAAGCAGTTCTTCCCTTCCCTCCCCCTCACCGACTTTCTGCCTCTCTCCTCCATTCCAGCGTTTGCAATAGGAGGGAGTGGGATGGGGAGGAGCTAAGCTCTGCTCTGTCCCGCCCACTCCCATTGCTGGCAATGAACAAGGGCCGGGAAGGGGGTAGGAGCTTAGCCCCGCCCACTCCCATTGCAAACTGCTCAGAGGGGAGGAGAGAGGCAGAGAGCCGGTGAGTGGGAGGGAAGTTGGGAACTGCTTAGAGGGAAGCGTATATCGGCCGGCCGTGAAAACGCCGGCCGATATATGCTTGTGTAAATAACCCCTAAAGTGACGCATGTCAGATTTCCAAAATTTGGACAGGAGATGTCTCGAGAAAGCAGTGAATTTTTTTTTTTGCCCAGTCCCCCTAATTAAACATACATTACTAATTACCCCTGTAAATACCTTTCCTAGCTGGTTTCTACTTACCGTTCCAGCGTTTCAGCAACTTATAAAACTTTTTCCCAAGATGGCCGCCAGCTCTTTTCGCATCGCTTGCTGTAGCCCGACGTGCGCGCTCCCGAGACGCTACCAGCTGTGTCTCCATGGCAACCAGACGCCCCGCAGCCGCCGACCGGACCCCTGGAGTGAACACGGCCGACCAGTCACCCACCGCCAGGCAGAAGGTAACCGGCGCAGCCCCCCCCCATCACAGCGGCAGCCCCCCCCCCATCACAGCGGCAGCCCCCCCCCCGGCCCAGCGACAGCCCCCCCCGGCCCAGCGCTAGTTCCCCCGGCCCAGCGACAGCCCCCCCCGGCCCAGCGACAGCCCCCCCCGGCCCAGCGCTAGTTCCCCCGGCCCAGCGACAGCCCCCCCCCCCCCCCCGGCCCAGCGCTAGTTCCCCCGGCGCAGCGACAGCCCCCCCCGGCCCAGCGCTAGTTCCCCCGGCGCAGCGACAGCCCCCCCCCATCGCAGCGACAGCCCCCCCATCGCAGCGGCAGCCCCCCCCCCCCCGGCGCAGCCCGGCGCAGCGGCAGCCCCCCCGGCCCATCACTTACCAGGACAGCAGGACGGCGGGACAGCTGGGCGGCTTCTCCGGACAGCTCGGCAGCTCTGCACCTTCCTCTAACAGAGGAAGGTACAGAATGGCCACTCCAGCGCGCTCCCGAGCAGTGACAGCTCGTTTGCGCATGCGCAGAAGAGCTGTAGCGGGGAGCACACTGAAGCGGCTCGTGCTGAAAGGAGAAGACCGGACTGCGCAAGCGCGTCTAAAAAAGCAAGCTGCCAGCGAATTTAGACGGAACCATGGAGACGAGGACGCTAGCAACGGAGCAGGTAAGTGGAATAACTTCTGTATGGCTCATATTTAATGCACGATGTATATTACAAAGTGCATTAATATGGCCATACGGAAGTGTATAACCCCACTTGGTTTCGCGAGACCACCCCTTTATGGCACAAACAGGCTTGGTCAGTAAGGGGTTAATATGTGCTATTTTAGTGCGCAATGAACACGAAAATAGAGCATGCTACATTCCTTTTTTTCTCGAACGAAATGCAAGCACAAAATATGCTCATGTGAACGAACCCATTGAAATCAATGGGTTCTATTCACTGCATATTGTGCTTGCAAATTTTGCATGTGTAATATGCAGCATAAATGCATTTGTGTGAATAAGCCCTTAATGAATGCAGTTTTTCTGCTCTTTTTCAGTGTGACTACCCACTACAGTTTTTTTTCACTGCGAAAATCGCTGCGTTTTTTTTTTCTGCAGGGGTCTATGGGACTTGTAATGTTAAAATCGCGATCGCGCAAAATCACGATTTTGCAGTAAATTGCGATTTTGCGTGATCGCGATTTTAACATTACAAGTCCCATAGACCCCTGCAGAAAAAAAACACTGCGAATTTCGCAGTGGTAAAAAAATGTAGTGGATAGTCACCCTTAGGGCGCCCACCCACTGGCGTTTTTTTTCACTGCGAAATTCGCAGGTTTTTTTTTTCTGCAGGGGGTCTATGGGACTTGTAATGTAAAAATCGCGATCGCGCAAAATCGCGATTTACCGCGATATCGCGACTTTGCGCGATCGCGATTTTAGCTTTGCATGTCCCATAGCCCAAAGACCCCTGCAGAAAAAAAAAACGCTGCGAATTTCGCAGTAAAAAAACGCTAGTGGGTGGGCACCCTCAGGGTGCCCACCCACTGGCGTTTTTTTTTCCCTGCGAAATTCGCAGCATTTTTTTTCTGCAGGGGTCTATGGGACTTGAAATGTTAAAATCGCGATCGCGCAAAATCGCAATTTACCGCGATCGCGATTTTAACATTTCAAGTCCCATAGACCCCTGCAGAAAAAAAATGCTGCGAATTTCGCAGGGAAAAAAAAACGCCAGTGGGTGGGTGCCCTTATAGAGAAAAAAATGCCATAAGCCGCGCATTTAATAGTGTGCTATATAATGTAAATGTTCTTAATAATGCATTGTAGGATTTAATCTGGTGCAATTTTTTTTCAAGAGGTGCTCACCATGCTGTAAGAAAAATTCTAAAATACAAGTCATATTCCCCGCAGCTTTGGGTTCCCCTGCTTTTTCCCACATACTGGTTTCTTCATATTTTTGGCAGTAATTGCTACTTCTTTTTTGTATTTAGAATTGACAATACAATAGTTACAAACGGGCTGGAATGTGTAAGATGAGAAGTATCTGTCACTGCTGATATATTTATTGTTTCATATCTTTTTATTTTGCTACAATGTTTCAATACAATCATACAAGTATCAAGAGAAGCCAAACAAGCCGGATGTTAGAACTCTCTTGGAAAATGCCTACAGTTTAGTACATTTGTATTCTACAAACCCTACTATGATTGCAGAATGTAGACTGCCCCATGTTCCTAGATGTGACTTTGTAAGGGTTAACGTCACACGGCCTGTGTTTTAGACAACAGGCACTAGGTGTCCTTTTTGGCAAAGAGAGAGAAGGAGAGGGGGAAGGAAGGAGAAGGAGGAGTGGAGGGAAGGAGGGGGTGTCTGTTTTTACGTCTGGTTGCGTAGGAAAGATCATGGCGGATGGAGACTGATATCCCCCCCTTCTCTGCCAAAGCCCGGGAGAAAAAAATTGAATAAGCAGAGGGGTAAGTAAACATTAGGACTAGTGACTAAGGCAAGACAGTGCTAGCAGCAGGCCAGCTGTTGTCCTGTGTCCTTGTCACTTCTGCAGCAGAGTGTGACAGAGAGAGCAGGCACCCAGGCATCCATACTGGGCCCTGCAGGGGAATAGGAGGGTTAAAAGCTAGCTTTGGAGTGAACAGAGGAGAGGGCTGGAGGAGAGCAATGGCTGCTGTTCACTTGCTTGTGTTATGGTTCTAGATTAGGGGGAAGGGAGAGAGAGGGGGAGGGGAAAAGACAGCAAGAGGAGTGCTCTGCAAAATGAGACCAGCCGAATGTGGATTTAAATATGTCAGTTGTCGGTGATTAGATTGCAAGCTCCGCTGGCCAGAAGTCTTTGTGCTCACGACATGTTTGTCTGCATAATACGGTGTGAGCACCGGGGCAGTGCTCCCTGTTTTCTGCTGTATTTACAGTGGGCAGCATTCCTTATGCGGTGCCCTCCTACACCGAATGTAAACTTAAGCCTGGCAACCCCTTGGTGAGCTTTATCTACATGGCTGTCCATGTATACAGGCACGTATTAATATATATGTGACTGTAAGCAGCTATACGTCACTGCCGCTCGGATTGCCTGTGCATTTTTTACTGCCCATTCATTCCTTGTTTCAATCACACCCACAAGAGCGACAGATCTGCCCATACTTGACCTATCTTCTTAGCATGCTGGTGGCTGCTCTCTTGTGTCTGTTATTAGATTGTAAGCTTCTAGGGTGCCTCATTCAATCCTTTTATATAGCACTCATTCTTACTGTACTGTAAAGTTTGCCGCTGCCAGGATTAAGGCAATAATTTTGAGATTTGCTTCCCATGCAGGCACATTTGCCATGAGCTTCTGTACCCTATTAAATTATAGTAAGACGGACACAACACACAATGCAGTGGCACTTTGTGTACTATGAAAGCTGTCCATATACATTAGATGACATTTTGCTGAAACTGTCAATTTTGAGTCCCCAAAGTGTATTTGGGGGAGTCGATAGGAGTCTGTTCAACAAGCATTCAGCCAGCAACTGTCTAAGGCCATATTTATATGGCCAATACTCTCGCACGAGTTTTCTACAGTATCAGATGCATAAAACCTGCATGAAGATATACCCCATCGTTTGCAATGGGTCTGTTTACATGGATGATTTTTCTTTCACAGCGATGCTGTGAGATAGAAAAGTTGCAGCATGTCCTATTTGTGTGTTCATTTTAGTCTTGAACGAAAATAGAACATGCAAATGTGCAATGTCCCACACATCGCAAAAAAATCAGACGTGGTGAGTCGGTAATGAGCATGTAAATATGGCCTTACGGGTATGGCCCCTTAACTAGACAAGAAATTACAGATATGTCATTGCCAGATTTATCATTTAATTCTTGCAGTCTGTAGGATTTGTTTATCCCATTAACATACCTACCTGCAGTCCTACGTAATAATACGGACAACACAGCACTATTATAATAATGTACTGAGCCACCTGACGAACTGAGACTTGCTGCATTTGACAGTCTTAGGCCTCCTTCGCATGACAGTTTTTGTGTTCAGTCAAAACCAGAAGTGGATCCAAAATATGGAAGAACTGCAAATCTTACCATTTACACTTTCTCTCCACGCCTGGTTTTGGCTAATAAAAAACTGAAGACAAAAACTGTCATGCGAATAAGCCCATAGGCTTTATTCATACAAGCATTTTACGCAGCTTATAGCCGAAAATTGTGACCTTCTGAGGTATTGGATTCCAATGCATTCATTCACAAGGGTGATTTTGCGTCACGAACAATCGCCTGGCGGGGGAAAATAGCACATACACTGCCGATTCCAGCAGCTACTTTTACGATCTATCTCTCGACCGATATATGCTGGCGGCTCCTATAGACTCCTATGGGAGCTGGAAAAATAGGGAGGGGGAGGCAGAGGCAGTTTAGCAATGTCCAACACAGGGAAAAGCTTACAGATGCCTCTATTTAGGCATTCAAAGTTATTCCGAGGATTTATGTAGAGCGAGGGATTTCCGGCCTGCAGCTTATCTTTTCACGTCGCACCCAGCCGTGTGAATGGATGAGAAAACGCTAATTAAGCTTGGGACTTGATTGCGTCATTTCTTCATACACACGATTTAACGGCGCGTGCAGGTGACCGCAAAAACGCATACACTCGTGTGGAGGAGTACTTCTAGATAAAATTCTGTCCCAGGACTAGAAGGCCAGGAGCATATTACTTGATGTTGTCCTATATGTCCAGAAATAATCAAAGGTTTGTTGTCCTGTATGAGAATCTTGCGATCAGTACCCAGTGAAGTCCACAGGTGAACAGGGGTTTAGCTATAGGGGGTGCAGAGGTAGAAGTTACTCCTGGGCCCTGCTTCCTAATAGGTCCCAAAGGCCCCTCTGTCACACAAGAAGATACTCATATTATAGATGGAACATGGTATGTAGGGGGCTATTACACATTTTGCTTTAAGGCTCAGGAGCTTCAAGTTATCAGGCAGGTAAATACAAGCACAATATACTGAAGACTTGATCATAGAAATATGCAACAAATTTTTCAGATGTGTGATATACCCCAATCTGATTCCCTAATTTTCTTGGACACATACAAAACCAACCCTTAAAGACAATACTGTCCTTCCAATCACATAGCAATGGCTACAGAGTATTTACTTTCATACATCTATATGATTATTGTTGTAGGTTAGGGAATTGCCTGTACAGTTGTGCAACCACAACTACGTCTATACAACTCTAACTGGAATGGCAATTAGAGCAGCCAGTCAGAAGCCTCTGAAATGTAAGTCTCATCCTTGGGTATGTTCACGTTTCCATATTTGACATGGATTTGGGTGTGGATCTCATGCTGCAATTTCTGTCAAGTGCAATGACAATCCATCTCCAATGTAAGTTAATGAGGTTTTTCCAACCATGTTCACATGCATTGGAAATTACCAGCGCCAATTCAAATCCATTGTGTGTTAAAAAAGAAAGTGACAAAAATGTTCAACGAATTTCACACAGAAAAGTTGAGAATTAACCTCATTAATGACAAGTGGGTTAATTCTGGTGCAGGTCTAGGGTGCATTTTTGGCACATCCGCAGCATAAATCTGAGCATCGGATTTTTATCATGAATTCTTTGAAATTGAAACTCATCAGATTTGCCATGGCATAGCTGTTACTGTATGTGCCAGCATGCCCTTTCTGCACCAGTCTCTGTGATCACAGAATGACAGGATTCAATGACTTTCTGAATCCTGCACTGCTGTCTGGAATATCACTGGGAAGTAAGGAGCCTTATGTGGCTACTATAATACTTAGTATATGGTCATTTAGCATAACTCAGGACATGTGTGGACAAACATGCGCAAACATGTTATGTCATGGAGGTAATCTGCAGAATTTATATTTTTAACGTCTTCCTTTTATTTCTTCTAGAGTGGATTCCTCCTTGCCCCTTTGCATTCTCCATCCTCCGTTTGCACGCTGTACAGTTCACTGCCTTGGAGATCTACATTGCCTGTCTAGTGAGCAGCTGCTGAAACTAATGAACTCCATGAAAACATAACGCTGAATCCGTTTCTGGCTTCCTCCAATATTTGGTCCACTGAAGCTCAGTACTCGGTTTCTGCAGAAACATAAATTGTCCACAACTGACTCCAGCCTGAAGGATTGCAGAACTGCCCCTACAATATCACCCTGCTTGTGGAGTCATGAGGAAACCTGGGCATCTCAGGGGTAATTATTTGTAATTATGTCCGACTTATATGTCATCAAAGACTCAGTATGTATATTATCAGGTTACTCCTTCATACTACGACCATGACATGCAAATACATACTGCTGCAAATTTCTCATATGTCCCTTTTTCAGGGCCCCCATTAAGAGCGCACAGTGGTTGCATTAGTGTCCCCACAAGAAAGAATGTCACATTATTCTCCAGAACCCTACTGAGCCACCCAAAGTGGCTGAGCCAAAGAGTGCCCATGAGTCCTCAGCCACTGACCCTGTAGTTCCCCCGCAAATACCTTCAGTACAGTGATAGCATTAGAGTCACATTGACAGAGCAGAGGCAGCATTTTAGAAACTTTCACACCGCATGACTTGTTGAAGCAGAGTTGTTTGGCTGAAGTGTAGAAAGTGGTTCGGAAGGTACTACTTGATCTAAAGGGAATCTGTCAAGTGTTATGAGCCCCATTAGCTGTGTGATTTTTTTTTTTTTTCTTTCTGCCTTCCTGTTCCATTGCTGTCCGCCGATGATGCTGCTTTCTGTGAACTTGTATCTTCACTCAGTGCTCATGCACACATACTCTCCTTCCATTATAGAAGTCAGAGAGAGGCAAAGTACTGAAGCGGAGTGCTGTATGCAGGAAATATATGTATTCCTTATAACACTGAGATTTTCTTGATGAATGCAGCTGATAACCCCAACAAAATAATTCTGGTGGGAATGGTCCAACCATGCATTACATGGCACAGAACGCTAGATGTCTCCTGCAGTGGGGCTTAAGGGGAAATCACCTGTCAGATACAACTTCACCAACAGAAATAGCTGATTACAGTGGGTTTTAAAGTGGTTGATTGGACAACATATTTAAATATGGTTATATATCAGTAAGGCCGTATTTACACATATCAGTAAGGCCGACATTCTCGCTTGAGTTTTGTGCTTTGCAAGACGCATAAAACTTGCATGAACATACAAACCATTGTTTGTAATGGGTGTATTTACATGGGCGATTTTTCTCACAGGGATGCTGCAAGACAGAGGTCACAGCATTTTCATGCGAGTTTTGCACGAGAGTAGATCATGCAAATGTGCAGTGCTCCACTCATTGCACAGGACACAGACGGAGTGTCCGTGTATGTCCGTGTGCTGTGCGATGCAAGTCACGCCAGAGAACATCAATTGTGCAACTCTCTCTCGCCCATGTGAATGCACCCTTAGGCTAACTTCACACTAGTGAGTGCGATATGGGGCCGTGAATCCCGCCCCCATATCGCGCTCCCTACCATGTGAAATCCCCAAGGATGCAAAGCGTTGTCATGTGAAAACAGTCTTGCATCACTTCGGGGATGCAGGAGTCCTCCGGTGCGGCTGTCACAGCCATGGCAGAGGATCGCTGAGTTTCTCCCATTGTAAACAATGGGGCTGCAATGCGAGAAACCACAGCCAGATAGAACATACTGCAATTTGTTTCCTGCATAGCATTGCATCGCGGTGCCATGCAGGAAAACATCGCTTATGTGTATGACCCCATTCAAATGAATAGGGTTCATATTTGTGCGTCTTAAAACGCACAAATCGCGCGTGTTTTTATCTCCCCGTGAAGCTGGCCTTAATCAGAAGTTTTCCATACATCAAGCACACTGAGTACACAGCTTTATATAACAGATTCACTCATTGTGTTATCTTATTTTAGCATCAGACTGGAAGGACGGTAGGAGACATGGCCGACCGGCGGATGTGCACATACATCAAGGTATAGTTTAACACTGGCTGCTCTTATCCATTGATTAGAGTTTCTTCCAGAAACAGCACCACACCTGTACATGGGTTGTGTCTGGCATTGCAGCCCAGCTCCCTTGAAATGAATAATGGAGACAACCTGTTGACAGGTGTAGCACTGCTTTTGGAAGAAAGCAGATATATTTTTCTAATCTTGTAGACTGAAGATTTACAACTATTAGAGAATGGCATTAATAGCATGACAAAACATGCTGTCGGTCATCAAACTACTAATGACCACTTGTCCGTGAGTATGTGTGTGGGTGCTTCTCATGCTCTATCCCTGATCACATAACGGTGATGTCATCACAGGTCCTACAACATATATAAAACGCAGAGCCTGACCGACAGAGGAACAACACAGTTAGGGCTCTTGGAAGGGGATGACAAAAATAACAAAATGAGAATACAACTAAGCGTTATTATCTCTTAGCGGTCCTGACAAGAGACATCTACCACCACCACAGAGATCCAGCGGGCTGAAGGACCTGTGGTGAAGTCACTTCCACGTGACCAGTGCTGCTGTGGGAGGAGCCATTCTCGAGTTTGGGTTTGTGCCCTATGAGTATACAGTATACTTTCTACCAAAGAGCCACCAACAGAGCTGGACAGCAGCTACCAGGGCCTGTGAGGATGTCACTGTCATGTGATCACCTATATGAGTGGAGTCAGGGAGCACATGACCAGGGGCTGATCACTGTATCCAGGAGTCTGCTGTGCTGGTTGTCATCCCTGCTGGATGAGCTGAACTGATCAGGATGTAGCAGAGCTGTGTGTGTGATGTGGGGGAATCAGGATGGATGTAGATGTAGCACAGCTGTGTGTGATGTGTAGAAATCAGGAGGGACGTAGTAGAGCTGTGTGTGTAATGTGTGGGAATCAGGATGGATGTAGCAAAACTGTTTGTGTGATGTGTGGAAATCAGGATGGATGTAGCAGAGCTGTTTGTGTGATGTCTGGGAATCAGGATAGATGTAGCAGAGCTGTGTGTTTGATGTCTGGGAATCAGGATGGATGTAGCAGAGCTGTGCCACCAGAAGCATAGCATAGTACTTTGGTACTATAATTTCCTAATAATTACTAGTCTTACCCTATTGATAACTGATGGTAAAAGCTGGAAGACACATTAACTGCTGGGCCGTACCTGGACTTGCAAGTCCAGGTGTCACCAGGCAATAAGTGATAAATTGTGAGCTTTACCTAGCAGTACCTGGCGCAATATTCTGATAACTCACATCAGGCTGTTCTAATGTCAAGACACTGGGTTATATACAGATAGATGACACTTGCTGGTCTCTCATTTCAAAACCAAGTTGATAGAGATAAGTGCTGTCATGAAGTCCCGTTCTGAGAGGACGTTACATGTGAGCGACTGTGGACTGGTCACTGCCATGTAGTTTCTATAGGAGAGAATAATAATGTCATGCACAATGGCACTATGGGCCCCATTTACATGGGACGACTGTTGGGCAAACGATGCCCGACACTCGTCCCTGTGTATCCTCACTCCCGTGCTGTCACACAGGAGCGAGTATCGCTGTCTCTCTGACAGAGCGGCCAGCAGGGAGGCGAGATTTTACTCATCACTCTCCCCTGCCCCTCTCCACTCACTTAACACAGCGGCCGTTCAGTACTGAACAGCTGCTATATGCAGTGAACGATCATCATTCAGGATTTTATGCTGCACAAATGATGATCGATGATCGTTCAGTGTAAACAGCAGCTGTTCAGTACTGAATGGTTGCTGTTAATGTAAATGGAGAGGGGCGTGGGATAGCAAGGAGTGAAATCTCCTCCAGCCACCTCACTGCGAGCCAACAATACCCGCTCCTGTGCAACAGCACGAGAGCTAGTACATGCAGTGATGAGTGTTGGGCACCGTTTGCCCGACAGTCATCCAGTGTAAAAGGGGCTTTACAAAGGGCATATTGTGGCTTGCATCAGATGGAACATATTGGCTGGCATTGTATGGATTTACTTGTACTGGAACTATAATATACACCTCAGCTACTACAGATGTTGTGTGTAAAGCTGCCTGTCCATGGGCATTTTTGCATTGCGTTCCCCGTGGCGATAATCTGGCTGCGTAGAATGCAGTGCACGCTCTCCATAGCGTTGCTATGGAAAGCGCAGCCCCCCTGTCCACGAGCTGAGAATCATAGCGATTCTCTGCTCACGGACAGCAAATTGCAGCATGCTGCGAATTGCCACGATTCTCTGCGGTGAGCCTATCTGTCAGCCTAACTGCGCAGGATATTGCAACGCCTGTGGACAGGAAGCCTAAATGAGAGGGGTTCAACACGAAACATTGCAAGACCTGAGTAATAAAGAATAATGTAAATTCTCCTGAGAACATTAGAAAACACCACAGAGTCTTGTAATAGACCCAAATCAGTTATATGCATGCCATATATACTTATATATCTTACATATTACATACTCAGTCTCTTACAAGAAGTAATTGGACACCTGAGCAAGAATCAAAAGTAGTATTCATTTACACATGTTAATACTTAATGGGGCCTGATTTGGCCCTAATGATATCGGACACTCTCCGTGGCATGCTTTCTACTAACGTATGATGTATTTCAGCTGGTATTTTCCTCCATTCCTCCTGCAAACATCTGGTGAGTTCTCACAAAGAAGATGGATCCTGTTCATATTTCCTTTAGTAGAAAGTATGCCATGGACAGTAGCCAATGTCATTAGGGCCAAAGGAGGCCCCACTAAGTATTAACATATGCAAATAAATACTACTTTTGAATTCTGCTTAGGTGTCCAATTTCTTTTAATAGAATAAGGTATATAATTGCTTACCTAATGTATATACACAGGATATACATAGCACATACATATACTTAAACTAAATACATCAGTCCCGTAAAATACAATTTTGGCTGTGGGGCGATCATTGTATCTTGAAAAAATTTTGTTGAAACCAGAACTCTATGGAAAACTGATCATCGGTTCCGAAGCCCCCAAATAATCCAAAATGAAGAGTAAAGGAAATTAAGCAGATAACTAATACAGGTAAAGCAAGTCCTTAAAAGTCCGAAAGAACTTCTAGAAGATGTAAATTACTCTCTATGGAGAGGACATGATGTCGCCCTCAGTTGGTGTCTAAAGGAACTGCTCATCCTGATTCAGGTAATGGTGTGGAGAGCAGCTAGTAGGCAGCCAATCAGTACATGCACTTCATTAAACAGGGGTTTCACCAGTGAAATGTCTATGCTCAAAGGCTCGGTTTTTAGACAATTTTAGACACTTTTTTTGCCAAGTCCAAAAATGGGGCGTGGTGGTGTTTTAGCACTGTATTAGTGATGTAACCGGGCATTTAGTGGACAGGATTTTGTCATTTTTTTAATGAAGTTTTGTAATGCTGCAGTTAATGCTGAAAAACATTAGACAGTAAGCGATTGCCAAGTGAGCTGGTGCTGCAAATGTCTGGTTCATTTACTACTTCTGATATAATCAGACTTCAGAAGGAGAATGCTGTGTCCTATCAGACGCCTTTTGCAGCAAGCAGCTCGCCTTGGAATATTGACAGTGCTTAATTAAATTGAGAATTACCTATGAAACTCTAGAGCTCGTCTGACTGCATAGCCAACTATACAGTAACACTGCACCTTGTGCTGACAGTTAGTGACTATTTAGAAACAGGGCTGTCCGTACACCATATAAACATTCTCCTATACTAATAGTATAACAGGTATATACTTAATACAGTTATTTACAGATTTGTATAATATATGGATATTTCTGCCCATAGCCGAAAAGTTAGAATAAACTGGTATGTCTGTTGCACTTCCCCATCAGTCATTGTCTGGGTTTCTAGATTTCGGAGGTCTTTCCTGTAAGCCCCTGCAGATGGCTCAGTTCACATTTTTTTTTGGTTTGATGCAGTTTTTCTGTACATTTTTGGAGGCAATAGAAGGGGTAAAGCTCTGAGATTATTCTTCAGCGACATGTAAACAGGCTTTTACACTTGCAATTCTTTTCTTATGATTAAATATATAGTTACCAATAACATCGAAAAAGCAGGTTCTGAATATTCCACTTCTGCTAAAGTGATAAAGCTTTTATTGTTAGAAGAACTCTGATTACATGAGTATATGCTACAGATGTAAAGATACCGTTAAAGGTCTGATAGCTATGGTCAGCAACATCCCTTTAACCATCCCCTTGCTGCAAGAGTTGACTGATTCCGCCATTCATCAAAGAGGAGATCCTCATGATACTTAAAGGGGTTGTCCACCTTGGGTAATTCCTTTTTAGTAGAAAGGGACCCCGTAATGATCAGCAGTAATTTGTGTTAGGGTCTATCAACAATTCCCTTGCAGCGCCATAATAAAGAAGTGAAGCGACACATAGTGGCCATCAAAATCAATTCTCTGTCCATGCAACACTCAAAAGCCTTGGGTTATTTTCATCGGCTTTGCACATTGTGTTTTAGTGTTTTTATTGCTTTAGTGTTTCACCATGATTTTTGTGGGGGGTTTTTTCTGGTCTTTTTTTGTGAGTCAATGATGTTTTTCTACAATCACAGCAAGCTGCACAATTTTTTTTTCTTTTTTTCCTCCTTCCGATGCTTTTTCATAGGCTTCACTATAGGACATGAAAAATGCCATAAAAAAGTCTCCTATTAAAAATGTGTGAATTAAAAAAAAGGCCTAGTTACAAATGTATGTACAATTTTAAGAAACACTGGCTTTTCTACATGCGTTTTTTTTTGTATAACAAAAGGTAACAAAAAGTGTGTGTAGGACGGCGTGGTCTACATTCACATCTGTGTCTGAGACTTGGACCATCTGGTGCAGATCTAACGCAAAATGTTGGACAGAATAGCGCACCATAACCCCAGTGAGTGAGGTGTATTGCTCTGATCGTGATCGACAGTGCATCATGTGACCTCTACACTGACAACTCCAATCCCACAGCATGCTGTATGGACCAGAAGTCGGTCTTTCTATGTAAGTGTATGAGATTTAAGGCCCTTCTACATGGCCTGATTATAACGTCCAAATGTTCCATTGAATGTTTGTTTGCCTGATAAAAGGCAAACAAAAAGGCAATACTCAGATGATAAATGTGCGAACGCTTGTTTGTTGGCCGATTGCTGATTTTCAGCTAATGTAAAAATGCTCGCAGATTGGCTTGTACATCTCTGAATGTGAACAGAAAGATGTACATGGGAATAGGGATAACGATTTTTTGTCCCCATACCAGTGATTTGTGGCCCCTTATAAATAAAAGCAGTAAAGTGTCAACTGACATTCATTTACATCAGGTTTAGAATCGTTCCACGTAAAAAAAGCTTAATTTTGAGAGGCCGAACTATGGTCCAAACAGCACGCTGTGGGATTGGAGTCATCAGTGTGGTGGTCACATGATGCACAGGGACTGGGACTAGTGGTTACTTCTTCAATAAATCCCTAGGTAAGAGTGTTCTTCAGGGGGTACAGAAGGGCACTATTGCTTTGTGGAGGTACAGATGGGCACTATTATGTTGTGGGGACGCAGAGGGAGTGCTATTACTTTGGAGGATACCAAGGGGCACTTACTAGGATGTGGCACAAACTTGGCATTATTACCTTGCGTTTGGGCACAAAAAAGAGAACTATTACTGTGAGGCACAAAAGAGGCAATATTTCTTGTGGTGGATACTATAAGGTCACTTATTACTCTGTGTAAACACGAATACTATGCAGAGGTATTGGGGTTTAGCATGAGGATGGGGAGCGTGTATAGATTCAAGTGGTGGTTCAAAGAAGTCATTATGGTGGTCTAGACCCAGGTAGGGAACAAAAGGGAAAGTGGATGACTCGAGTCAAAGAAGACATCACATATGATCACTGCCGGTAACTGTATTGTAATATGGATTATTTATAGGTATATTAGAGCTGAGCCGCTGTATCTGAGCCCACTATCCTATCTTATAGATATGTTGCCTCCTAGACATATACAGTGTGTCTCAACAGTCATGGTGGAGTTTCAAGTTATTAGGTTTCTGGAATAAAACCTGGCAGGACATGAAACAGGTTTCAAATGAATGACAAAGTTTTCACGTTTTATCTTGAGATTAGTGGAAGTGTGTATCTGTGTGGATGAGCGTGCACAAGATGGCGACTGTTCAAAGGAAACAGACTGCGGTGTGTTTTGTAGCTAGTAAAGTTAGAATCTTTGACTTGCCTGTGAGATGAGTACCAACATGTGTTTAACAAAGAGCATAAAATTAGCATTCATCATTGGGAAAGACAGTTGAAAGATATGGCAAACCTGCTAGACAAACATTCAGGAAGACCAACTATTAGTAACACGTCAGTTCAAAACATTTAAAGCAGTCCAAAAATGTAGCAAATTTTAGACGGGTGTGCCACTTTCCCCAAGAGGAGGTGTGGCTTTTCAGGAAGGGGTGTGACCTCCAGGAATCGACATATTTATGATGACAGAAACTGGCGTAAATTATTCCAGAATTCCATTCCAACTCCTAGCTGGCATAGATGTATGTATAGGCACATCGGGGAGCCGAGATGCGCCTAATAAATTAAGAGATGTGTACCTCTTCATGTATTAGATGCATTGTGTGCTGATGGAGATAACAATAAAAGAGGTTGTACCAAGATTGCAAGTTATCCCCTATCCACATGATAGGGGATAAGTTGCTAATCAGGAGGGCTCCCACTACTTAAAGCCTCTGAGCGGGACTACTGTATACCATCCTGCTTATCACTACGGGGGTCATATTCCACCCCCACCTCACCCCTGCAGTGAGATCAGCATGAAGGGAGTACTGGGTGAGCATGTGTGGTCAGCATTCCATTAATTTCAATGAGGCTGACCAAAACACCCAAGCTGTTACTACTTGGGTATTTCTGCAGCCCCACTGAAATTGAAGGGAGTGCTGCTGTGCTTGCACAACCAGTGCTCTATCTAGTCTCCTCCTCCCTGTACAGGGTGCAGTAGCCCCGCATTGAGGAGGACTGGGGGGGGGGGGGGGTATGGGACCACCTCTCATGAGATAGGCTTGAGTCGCAGATGTGAAATCCCCACCGAGCAGCAAGTTATCCCCTATCTTGGTACAACCCCTTTTAAGACTGACATAATCTTACATCTTAAGAAATCTGACCTTTTGTCTTCCATTTGACAACTTTTCCATCTGTCTATTGTGCTTCATTCCAATTAAATAATCAATTGAAATCCCGCCATGACTTTTGTGAAACGGTTGTATATATATATATGTGTGTGTGGTTGTTTGGTTTTTTTTGGGGGGGGGGGGTAGAGAGCCGTGTGTTGGGGTCTTGTAGCTCAGGGTGAATTTAAGCCCCCTTGAAAAAATCATGCACTCCTGTGTGTCACCAGTGATAACTGTTTTGTACACAAAGATGTTCACTTTAAATAGCTTCAGTGCACCAACTATTTTATAGACTATTAAGAAGTCTATTTACTCTTAAATTAGTGCAGTTGTAAATACTAAGACACTATTGTGCTGAAACCTTTGATCAGCTTTTAATTATTTTTTTGGCACGTAAAATAAATGAAAGAGTTTACTCAGAATATTAATTGCATGCCCAGACAATAGCCCTGCAGACAAGTGACATCATCCTAAAGCACAAGATTAAAAAAAAGACACTTTCTATAGTTCAATGCTGCTAGGGAGGACTGCTAACATCTCATACAACCCTATGACCTTTATTACATGTGTGGGCAATGTTGATACTTGGGATCTATTTTGCAAGGATCCACAATACAGTACTCATTGCCTCCCATACTGTACTTTTGTCTATCTCTTCTTTCTTTTTCTTTTCTTTTTTTTGGGGTGGGGGGGGGGGGGGGGACACAGAGATCCTCTCTTGAGCAAGCGTAGTGTCTAGGGTACACAATATTCTGTAAATCCCAATGTGTTATCCGTGTACAGTATTGAAGTGCAAATAACTATGTAAAAATGTATATAATATTTGATATTTTTTTCCTGTATAGGCCACTTCAGTTGGGAAAAATATCTGAAGGAGACTGGATCTCAACCAGCCCCTCCTCACTGCTTCAAACAGGTGAGGCGCATGTGAGACATTTTATGGACATTTTTAAAGTAAAGATCAACATTAGGGATGAGCGAGCGTACTCGGAAAAGCACTACTCGCTCGAGTAATTTGCTTTATCCGAGTATCGCTGTGCTTGTCCCTGAAGATTCGGGTGCCGGCACGGAGCGGGGAGCTGCAGGGGAGAGCGGGGAGGAACGGAGGTAAGATCTCTCTCTCCCTCTCTCCCGCCCGCTCTCCCCTGCTCCCCGCTGCGACTCACCTGTCAGCCGCAGCGGCACCCGAATCTTCAGGGACGAGCACAGCGATACTCGGATAAAGCAAATTACTCAAGCGAGTAGTGCTTTTCCGAGTACGCTCGCTCATCTCTAATCAACATCTCATTAGCATTGCCTACATGCCACACATGTAAACATTGACATTTGTGTGATAGACTTGAATTGCACATCCACATAATCATTGACATAGTAACATCTATTAGGGCTCATTCATATCAGCATTGGAGAGTCCATTCGGCGCCGTTCAGTTCCGCCATAAGATGGAACCATTCGGCCAGAGGGTGCTGAACAAAGCAAGGAAACGGAACTCCGTAACAATGATATGAACAAACCCTTACTTGCACTGGGTATTAAGGAGTTAATAAGAATAACACAGATGTTAGCTTACTGTCAGTTTCTTTTTGTTACAGTATACAGCATTAAAAAATTCATAACTAGAGATGAGCGAACGTACTCGTCCGAGCTTGATACTCGTTCGAGTATTAGCGTGTTCGAGATGCTCGTTACTCGTGACGAGTACCACGCGATGTTCGGGTTACTTTCACGTTAGCGCGCTTTTCTGGCCAATAGAAAGACAGGGAAGGCATTACAACTTCCCCCTGCGACGTTCAAGCCCTATACCACCCCCCTGCAGTGAGTGGCTGGCGAGATCAGGTGTCACCCGAGTATATAAATCGGCCCCTCCTGCGGCTCGCCACAGATGCATTCTAATAGAGATCAGGGACAGTGCTGCAGGTGGCGGAGCTGCTATAGGGAGAGCGTTAGGAGTTATTTTAGGATTTTAGGCTTCAAGAACCCCAACGGTCCTTCTTAGGGCCACATCTAACCGTGTGCAGTAGTGTGGAGGCTGCTTTTTGCAGTGTTGCACTTTTTTTTTTTTTTTTTGTATATCGGCCGTGCAGAGCATTGCGTCCTGCAGTAATTTTACATTGTCCAGGGCCAGTAGTGGTGAGGCAGGGACACAAGACATATTTAGTGTATATGGGCAGTGGGCCTTTCCAAAAACATTTGGGGAAAAAAATCTATTTGGGCTGCCTGTGACCGTCCTCAGTGTACTGGGTCTCTGCTGGGGGTAGTTGTCCTAATTCATACGCAGCCAGCTAAATGTTACAGCAGGCTTGCGCAAAATTCTTTCCTGCCTCTGTGTTGCCTCTTACATCACCGCTGTATTCCTGTCCACAAGTGTACTGGGTCTCTGCTGGGGGTAGTTGTCCTAATTCATACGCAGCCAGCTAAGTGTTACAGCAGGCTTGCGCAAAATTCTTTCCTGGCTCTGCTGTGCGTTCCGTAAGCGAAGTCAGCCTCCATTTAATTACAGCGTTCTGTTTCTGCACTGCTGGTAATACACCATGCTGAGGGGTAGGGGTAGGCCTAGAGTACGTGGACACGGCCGAGGACGCGGAGGTCCAAGTCAGGGTGTGGGCACAGGCCGAGCTCCTGATCCAGGTGTATCGCAGCCGACTGCTGCGGGATTAGGAGAGAGGCACGTTTCTGGCGTCCCCACATTCATCTCACAATTAATGGGTCCCCGCGGTAGACCTTTATTAGAAAATGAGCAGTGTGAGTAGGTCCTGTCGTGGATGGCAGAAAGTGCATCCAGCAATCTATTGACCACCCAGAGTTCTGCGCCGTCCACTGCTGCAACTCTGAATCCTCTGGCTGCTGCTCCTCCTTCCTCCCAGCCTCCTCACTCCATTACAATGACACATTCTGAGGAGCAGGCAGACTCCCAGGAACTGTTCCCGGGCCCCTGCCCAGAATGGCCAGCAATGGTTCCTCTCCCACCGGAGGAGTTTGTCGTGACCGATGCCCAACCTTTGGAAAGTTCCCGGGGTCCGGGGGATGAGGCTGGGGACTTCCGGCAACTGTCTCAAGAGCTTTCAGTGGGTGAGGAGGACGATGACGATGAGACACAGTTGTCTATCACTCAGGTAGTAGTAATTGGAGTAAGTCTGAGGGACGAGCGCACAGAGGATTCGGAGGAAGAGCAGCAGGACGATGAGGTGACTGACCCCACCTGGTTTGCTACACCTACTGAGGACAGGTCTTCAGAGGGGGAGGCAAGTGCAGCAGCAGGGCAGGTTGGAAGAGGCAGTGCGGTGGCCAGGGGTAGAGGCAGGGCCAGACCGAATAATCCACCAACTGTTTCCCAAAGCGCCCCCTCGCGCCATGCCACCCTGCAGAGGCCGAGGTGCTCAAAGGTCTGGCAGTTTTTCACTGAGAGTGCAGACGACCGACGAACAGTGGTGTGCAACCTTTGTCGCGCCAAGATCAGCCGGGGAGCCACCACCACCAGCCTCACCACCACCAGCATGCGCAGACATATGATGGCCAAGCAGCCCGCAAGGTGGGACGAAGGCCGTTCGCCGCCTCCGGTTTGCACCGCTGCCTCTCCCCCTGTGCCCCAACCTGCCACTGAGATCCAACCCCCCTCTCAGGACACAGACACTACCGTCTCCTGGCCTGCACCCACACCCTCACCTCCGCTGTGCTCGGCCCCATCCACCAATGTCTCTCAGCACACCCTCCAGCCGTCGCTAGCCCAAGTGTTGGAGCGCAAGTACGCCGCCACGCACCCGCACGCTCAAGCGTTAAACGTGCACATAGCCAGATTTATCAGCCTGGAGATGCTGCCGTATAGGGTTGTGGTTGTCGCCACTACTTTTCCCGATGTGCCGTCCCAGCCCTGCACGACCACGTCTCCCGCAACATTGTACGCGCCCTCACCAACGCGGTTACTGCCAAGGTCCACTTAACAACGGACACGTGGACAAGCACAGGCGGGCAGGGCCACTATATCTCCCTGACGGCACATTGGGTGAATTTAGTGGAGGCTGGGACAGAGTCAGAGCCTGGGACCGCTCACGTCCTACTCACCCCCAGAATTGTGGGCCCCAGCTCGGTGGTGGTATCTGCGGCGGTGTATGCTTCCTCCACTAAACCACCCTCCTCCTCCTCCTCCTCCTCCTACGCAACCTCTGTCTCGCAATCAAGATGTGTCAGCAGCAGCATGTCGCCAGCAGTCGGTGTCGCGCGGCACGGCACGGCAGCACAGCGGTGGGCAAGCGTCAGCAGGCCGTGCTGAAACTACTCAGCTTAGGAGAGAAGAGGCACACGGCCCACGAACTGCTGCAGGGTCTGACAGAGCAGACCGACCGCTGGCTTGCGCCGCTGAGCCTCCAACCGGGCATGGTCGTGTGTGACAACGGCCGTAACCTGGTGGCGGCTCTGCAGCTCGGCAGCCTCACGCACGTGCCATGCCTGGCCCACGTCTTTAATTTGGTGGTTCAGCGCTTTCTGAAAAGCTACCCACGCTTGTCAGACCTGCTCGGAAAGGTGCGCCGGCTCTGCGCACATTTCCGCAAGTCCCACACGGACGCTGCCACCCTGCGCACCCTGCAACATCGGTTTCATCTGCCAGTGCACCGACTGCTGTGCGACGTGCCCACACGGTGGAACTCTACGCTCCACATGTTGGCCAGGCTCTATGAGCAGCGTAGAGCTATAGTGGAATACCAACTCCAACATGGGCGGCGCAGTGGGAGTCAGCCTCCTCAATTCTTTACAGAAGAGTGGGCCTGGTTGGCAGACATCTGCCAGGTCCTTGGAAACTTTGAGGAGTCTACCAAGATGGTGAGCAGGGATGCTGCAATCATTAGCGTCACCATTCCTCTGCTATGCCTCTTGAGAAGTTCCCTGCAAAGCATAAAGGCAGACGCTTTGCGCTCGGAAACGGAGGCGGCGGAAGACAGTATGTCGCTGGATAGTCAGAGCACCCTCCTGTCTATATCTCAGCGCGTTGAGGAGGAGGAGGAGGAGCATGAGGAGGATGAGGAGGAGGGGGAAGAGACAGCTTGGCCCACTGCTGAGGGTACCCATGCTGCTTGCCTGTCATCCTTTCAGCGTGTATGGCCTGAGGAGGAGGAGGAGGATCTGAAAGTGATCTTCCTAGTGAGGACAGCCATGTGTTGCGTACAGGTACCCTGGCACACATGGCTGACTTCATGTTAGGATGCCTTTCTCGTGATCCTCGCGTTACACGCATTCTGGCCACTACGGATTACTGGGTGTACACACTGCTCGACTCACAGTATAAGGAGAACCTTTCCACTCTCATACCCGAAGAGGAAAGGGGTTCGAGAGTGATGCTATACCACAGGACCCTGGCGGACAAACTGATGGTAAAATTCCCATCCGACAGCGCTAGTGGCCGAAGGCGCAGTTCCGAGGGCCAGGTAGCAGGGGAGGCGCAGAGATCAGGCAGCATGTACAGCACAGGCAGGGGAACACTCTCTAAGGCCTTTGACAGCTTTCTGGCTCCCCAGCAAGACTGTGTCACCGCTCCCCAGTCAAGGCAGAGTCGGCGGGAGCACTGTAAAAGGATGGTGAGGGGGTACGTAGCCGATCGCACGACCGTCCTCCGCGACGCCTCTGCCCCCTACAACTACTGGGTGTCGAAGCTGGACACGTGGCCTGAACTCGCGCTGTATGCCCTGGAGGTGCTTGCTTGTCCTGCGGCTAGCGTCTTGTTAGAGAGGGTGTTTAGTGCGGCTGGGGGAATCATCACGGATAAGCGTACCCGCCTGTCAACCGACAGTGCCGACAGGCTTACACTCATCAAGATGAACAAAGCCTGGATTTCCCCAGACTTCTCTTCTCCACCAGGGGACAGCAGCGATACCTAAACAATACGTAGGCTGCACCCGCGGATGGAAGCATTGTTCTCTATCACCATCAAAAACGTGGACCTTTTAGCTTCATCAATCTGTGTATAATATTCATCCTCCTCCTCCTGCTCCTCCTCCTGAAACCTGACGTAATCACACCGAACGGGCAATTTTTCTTAGGCCCACAAGGCTCAGTCATATAATTTTTATATGTTTAAATGCTCATTAAAGCGTTGAAACTTTGACCTGAACCAATTTTTATTTTAACTGGGCTGCCTCCAGGCCTAGTTACAAATTAAGCCACATTAACGAAAGCGATTAATGGGTTTCACCTGCCCTCTTGGTTGGGCATGGGCAATTTGGTACACCAATTTTTTGGGGCCCTCGCCTACAGTGTAATCCAATTAATTTTTTGCCCACCTGCATAAAAGCTGACGTTACATCAGCTGTGTTGGGCACTGCAATGGGATATATTTATGTACCGCCGGTGGGTTCCAGGGAGCCACCCATGCTGTGGGTCCACAGGGAGTTGTAACTGCATGTGTCTACTTCTAAAGAACCCCAGTCTGACTGGGGCATGCAGTGTGGGCCGAAGCCCACCTGCATTAAACATGACATTACCTCAGCTGTGCTGGGCACTGCAATGGGATATATTTATGTACCGCCGGTGGCTTCCTGGCACCCACCCATGCTGTCGGTCCACACGGAGTTGTAACTGCATGTGTCTACTTCTAAAGAACCCCAGTCTGACTGGGGCATGCAGTGTGGGCCGAAGCCCACCTGCATTTAATCGGACGTTACCTCAGCTGTGATGGGCACTGCAATGGGATACATTTATGTACAGCCGGTCGGTTCCAGGGAGCCACCCATGCTGTGGGTGCACATGGAATTCCCATTGCGGCGTTGTACCTGCCTGTGACTATTTATAAAAAACCGCGGTCTGACTGGGGCATGCAGACACCTTGACAGAATGAATAGTGTGTGGCACATAGGTTCCCCATTGCTATGCCCACGTGTGCAGCTCCAGATGGAGGTGGCACAGGATTGGATTTCTCATTGCTTCTGTACAGCATTGTGGGCTATCGCCCCGCCCCTTTTAAAGAGCGTCGCTGCCTAGCTGTGCCAACCCTCTGCAGTGTGTGCCTGCGGTTCCTCCTCATGGCAGACGCACTTATAAATAGACATGAGGGTGGTGTGGCATGAGTGCAGCTGAAGGCTGCGCAGGGACATTTTGGTGTGCGCTGTGGACACTGCGTCGTGCGGGGGGGGGGGGGCAGCATGTAACCCAGGAGAAGTGGCAGCGGAGTGTCATGCAGGCAGTGATTGTGCTTTGTTGGAGGTAGTGTGGTGCTTAGCTAAGGTATGCATTGCTAATCAGGGCTTTTCAGAAGTAAAAGTTGTTGGGAGGGGGGGGGCCCACTCTTGCCGCTATTGTGGCTTAATAGTGGGACCTGGGAACTTGAGATGCAGCCCAACATGTAGCCCCTCGCCTGCCCTATCCGTTGCTGTGTCGTTCCCATCACTTTCTTGAATTGCCCAGATTTTCACAAATGGAAACCTTAGCGAGCATCGTCGATATACAAAAATGCTCGGGTCGCCCATTGACTTCAATGGGGTTCGTTACTCGAAACGAACCCTCGAGCATCGCGATAATTTTGTCCCGAGCAACGAGCACCTGAGCATTTTGGTGCTCGCTCATCTCTATTCATAACCCTTTTATTTATCCATTGATTTAGATGTCTGAGGTCCTGTTTTCTTTCTTTTTAATGGTACTATTTAATGTACAATATATCGAACTAAAAAACCTTTAAAAAAATTCTAAGTGGAATGAAATGGACAAAAATATTGAAATCTCGCGATCTTTGGGTGCATCTTGTTTCTAAGCCGTACACACTGCAACAAAAATGACATGATAACTTTATTCTGTGGGTCAGTACGATTACTACGATACCAGACTTATATAGTTGGTTTTTTTTTGCTGTACTACTTTTATTTTCTTTCGAAGATATTTAATTTTTTTACATTTCTGCCACCACCTTCTGCACGCTATAACTTTTTTATTTTTCCGTTGACATAGTTGTGTGAGGGGTCATTTTTTTGCAGGACATCCTGTAGTTTCTATTAGTACCATATTGGAATACATCTGACTTTTTTGATCGCTTTTTGTTACATGTTTTCTTGGAGAGGATAGCGCACTGGAAAGGCCGCGCAGGAAATTGGCAGAATGAAACTGCCTCGAACTAGGACATCATCAGCTACAGCGCACTCATGCAGTGGCAAATAGACATGGGATTCTGGAATGTAGAGAGCATATCTGCTTCTGGAGGCAGAGTAGTTTTCCTGGTGGCATCAGTACACAGGCTTGGGCTGTGTTGAAGGAGAGTCCTAGAAAATCCAGACATTCTGAGGGTGAGAGGAAAGACTTGGAATGGTTGATGATCCATCCAAACCTAGACAGAATGTCCAGAGCAATGTGAAGACATTCCAGGTTAGCTGCCTGGGTTGGGGCCTTTATCAAGATGTTTCCAAGATAGTAGATGGCTTCTATACGCTTGGCATGCAGGAGGGCCATCAGCTATGCCAGAACCTTTTTAAGTACTTGGGGGACTGTGGCCAGCCCAAATGCAAGAGCCATTAATTGATAGTAATTGGACCAGATGGTGAATCGTACATAACGCAGGTGCACTTGACAGATGGGGATATGAAGGTAGGCATCACTAATGGATGAAAGAAACTCTTCTGGCTCCATGGCTGCAACAACAGATCTCAGCGACTCCATGCGGAAATGTCGGCCTTTCACGTACCAATTCAGGTTCTTCAGGTCCAGAACAGGTATGGCAGACCCATCCTCTTGGGTACCATGAATAGGTTGGAAATCAAAAGCGTTGAGAAGGAAGAACTAGAGTGATAACGCCTTGAGAAGATAGATTTATGTATTGCATGTACTAAGGCTTGAAGATCTTTAAGCTGAAGAAGCATTTGGGAGGGTTGAAAGAAAATTCTGTGGCATAGTCTGAAGAAACAACCTCCTGAACCCAGGCGTCTGAGACTTGGGCAAGCCTGGTTTTCTTAAACAGAGAAAGTCTTCCCCCTCTTCCGCGCCCACAATGGAAAAAGCGGGTGGGGCCTGCCTATCATGTGGAAGATTTAGTGGACAATGACTTAGAGCACTGTAGACCGGGATGTCAGGAGGGACTCAGTTTAAAGCAAGGCCTTCACTTCTGAACTTGAGATTTTTTTTTTCACTATCTGAGGTCCAGGATCTGGAGCGTCAATAGGAACAAATTGAGATCTTTTCCTCTGTTGCTCTCGCACATCTGGGTCTGCTCTATAGTAGGTGGGAACTTTTTTCATTCAGTGGCATCAGCAATGAACCCATCTAGTCTGTTGCCGAAAAGCCTTGTGCCAGCAAAAGAAAAATTTGTTAAAGACCTTTTAGAAAAGACTTTAACCTCAATGTGCGGCATGTAGCTACCTAAGCTGCCAATGCACAAACTAAAAGCCTGGCCATGTTCAGGGACACATCACAGATAAACATCGCTGTCTGGCCTATTTAAGGCGCACTATCTGATGAAGAACCGGAGAGGATACCTCTGCGCAGTTGTTTGGCACAATTTAGCAGTGGCCTTGCTGACCCAGTTGGAGGTGAAAACTGGCCTGAAAGCCAAAAGAGGTTTTTGCTATGGATTCAATCTTCCTTTATTGCACGTCTTGAAAAGACAAAGCTTCTGCCATAGGATGAATGGTATGTTTTGCCAAACGGGACACTGGTGGAGCTGATCTTTTTTCACCAACTCCTTTGGAAGAGGATACATAAGGTCTAAGCACCTAAGTATAGTGAAGTATTTGTCGGGATTATTCCTTTCTCTGATTAACACATGGTCAAAGTCCTCATGAGGAGGAAAGGGCTTCAAAGAAAGCCTTTGGAGCCTGAAGGAAAAAGTCACCACAGACACACTAGGTGTCTGATCCAATAGTTACGGCAATTATTAGGCTACCCACAAAATTGGAGATTTGGAAGCCTGATCCTTATCTAGATCGGAATCAGAGGGGTAATTTGAATGGCTATTATCTCTTCCCCCACCCCAGCGTTCGCCTGCCTTTAGCAAGGAAGGGAGTCCTCCATTGGGGGAAAAGGGGGGGGCACTATGGCTGGTGGACCAAGTTTAAGTTAATGTTCAGATGTACCTCCTTTTTTCTGAGCTATGGGTGACAACAGAATGGTTAACTCTGTTCTGTTTGCCCTCCTCGTCAGAGTAACAGGCAGACTCCTGCCTCCCTGTATTCCCTAAATTGTTACGGTAGTTCAAGACCAGTAACAAAGAGGTCTGCCTCCTATGGACACTAAGCCAAAACTGGATAGCTTGGTGTCTGCAGGGGAAATATAGCTAGTGTGAGGAGCTAACACTTGTTTCTGCTTAGTGTCCGCCTCTTAACGGCAGTAACTATACTCAGTCAAAACTGTGTTCTCCAATGATACGGATGAGAAATTACATATTTTCTTTCAAAAATATTCTCATTCTCTTTTAAGGCCAGTGTGTTCAACCAATAATATTTACCCCCCAAAAAACTTCCACTTCTTCTTTGCATAGCTAGTTATTTGGTTTTAGTGATTTGTGGACATTGCCATAGTCTAACAATTTCAACAAGTTTCCCCTGAAATCCTTTAAAAAGGTTTTCCCAAAATGCAAAACCCTTAAATAAAGGGAATTGAGTTGCAATACCAGGCATTGCCATACCAGACGTACAGAGCTGTGTTTGGTAAACATTGAAAAGAACCACTGAGTGCTATGGCCCCAAATGGAGACTGTCTACCATATTTTCAGCCTGTTGAACAACCCTATTCAGCCTGTTGATAGATCTGTTTTTTTGTACCTTTTGTACAAAATCAGTCTATACCAACAGGAAGCTAAGGATAGGCATCCTAATGTACCAAAATAAAGAATAATAAGAGCATAAAATACATCAGGCGCCACCCTTGTTGGTGTTCTATGCATGTATCATATTGGACATGATGTGTCAGTATGTTGTGGTGTAGGTGCTATTTATTTTGTGTATCATATGTTTGGCAATTTGTATAATTGGTTTAACCTTTTGGACAAGCACTGCCTTATACTATCATTACAAGGTGACGTCTGCTTCTAATGAGTGTTCTATGCTTCCATTAAAAAAAAAAAATTATATATATATGTTATATAATTTTATCTATTGCGAACTTCAATAAACTTAAATTTTTTTGTATGTAAATTATTTTTTGTTCACGGGCGTTTCTCAGTAGAAATTATGTACATTTCTCATTGGTGTGATATATGTTAGTTTGTACTGATGATAGGATAAGTATCCTGTTGCACCTTCCTATTTGTCCTCTGTTTTCCGTTGCTTTTTATTACATGATGTAAAAAAAAAACGGGATGTTTCAAGTGGATGAAAAAACATGTTTTGAACCTAACTTTAGGCCTTCTGCAAATGTCACATCTAGGTAGAGCAGGACAGTCTATTAGTGTGATTGTTCCCTGTAAGAGAAACTAGGTAATCCTGTAGATATGATACCTTTTAATGGCTAACAAAAATGCATGATGTTAATGCAAGCTTTCAGACTTTTGCTCTGTCCTTCATCAAGACATAATAAAATGGATCCGAAGAGGCATGCATATTTATACGCACATACTTATAACAAGGCACATGCATGGATGTGAATAAATAGTCACTGGTAAGAGAGTGAAGGTTTTATGGTCCCTAAGTTAGTGAATCCTAGCACAGAAATATTATTCCATCTCCCTTATTAGTACAGAAATACAAACATCTGTAAGACATTACTGATAAGGGAGTGAAAGTTTTATGGTCCCTGCATTAGTGTTGGGGGGGTTTTACCAGACCAGCAGTGTGATTTGTATTATAGATTTCTCATACTGCCCACTCATGCATGAATCCTCATGAATAATTTTAGCCCTCTATTAAAAGTGTCAAAAGTTGTTATGAATTTATATTCCCAAATTCTTCTATGGCTTTGTGACTTGAAATTGCCTTTCAATATCATAACTTTCATATCTTCTATGTCGTGACCATGACTCCCTTACCAGTGACTAGTTTTTTTATTTTTTTTAAGTGCAAATTATTCACATCCATGTCTGTGCCTTGTCATAAGTATGTGTGTATAATGAGGCATGCCTCTTCAAATCCATTTCATTATGCCTTGATGAAGGACTGAGGGTAAAAATCTGAAAGCTCGCTATAACATCATGTATTTTTGTTAGCAATTAAAAGGTCTCATATCTACAAAATTATTTGATTTCTCTAACTGGGAACAATCACATTTTGATCTACCTGCTAACATGGTACCAAACCTTTTTCATTAGTCTATAAGTGGTAATGTGTAATGATTTTGAAAATGATATTGTATGAACAATGTTGCAAATATATGTCCTTCTTTAAAAGATCTTGAAATCATGACCTGTTTTGAATAAACTAAAAATTGCAAGTACAATGTAGGCTGGTAGGACAATTTCAATATTCATGAATGTTTTTCCGATTATGAGTCATGCTTATAATAGAAGTACAAGTTTCAATAAAAAAGAGAACCTCTAAATGCAGTATCACATGCATCAATAGGTAATAACAAAGCAACAGTTTCCTTTCTAATAGAGGGTACCTGTTTTACATGGCAATTGGTACAGGCCATAAAAATGCATTATAGTGGCACGTGTGATGCTCATGATATCAAAAATAACAGACACTAAGAACTAAACCTTGCTTTTCAGTAATGTGCGGATAATTATCTGTAGAGCAATTCCTTAATGCACATTTCCTACCAGCTAATCTCAAGGACAAATATTCTAAAAGAAGCCTCTGGTCACAAAAATCTGCTACTATATCATGAATGGCTCTGCTGACAAGGAAAGGAAAGTAACCAAAATATAATCTGAAGAATGAATTATAATTTAAAACAAGGAACAAAACAAAGTTGTGTTTTGTTTTATCATGCAGTGTACTTATGGTAAAATATTTACCCATTTCCCATTTTCTATCCTTAGTCCTGTTCTCCCCCATCCAACGATTACAAGATTGGAATGAAGCTGGAAGCCCAGGACCCAAGGAATACAACCTCCACTTGCATTGCTTCTGTGGTAGGCCTTACAGGAGCAAGGCTTAGACTGCGTCTTGATGGAAGTGACAACAAAAATGATTTCTGGAGACTGGTGGATTCATCAGAGATCCAACCCATTGGCACATGTGAAAAGAGTGGGGGTATGCTGCAGCCTCCCCTAGGTGTGTATTTCTTTCTATACAGAATGTGCATAGAAACTTATAGATACTGTGTGTGTGTGTATATATATATATATATATATATATATATATATATATATACACACACACACACATACACCTATGGGTTAGTGCACTGATGTGGCACTAAGTACTCAGCCAACTCACATAACATAATGGAGTGTTTCAGTGGTGTATTAACAGTTCTGTTCTACTCTTGTAACACAGAGGGAAAAGAGATTGTTATGTTTCGTACTGCTTATTCTGTTCTTCATGAGTGCAATAGCAAAAGTACAACTGCAGAACTGCCTACTGCTAATACTTTAAGAGAATCTGTCAGCTTAAACATGCTGTCCACACTGCAGGCATCATGTAATAGAGCAGGAGGAGCTGAGCGGACTGATATAAAGTTTCATGTGGAAACATTCAGTATAACTTGTGTTTTATATCTCTGCATTTTCTGAGCTGAACAGTCCAATGGGCGGTCCTATCAGTGATTGACAGCTACAGCTGTATACACAGTCATACACAGGTAGCTGTCAGTTAAGGCTCATTTAGACCCAACGATTCCCGCTCAAAAATTGCTCAAAGCCATCTTTTCAGCGAGAATCGTTGGGTCTAACTGCATGGACATCATGAGTTTTCATTAACGAGTCATTCATCTTTGTCTTTCAGCAAGCTGAAGGAGAACGACGAGCATCATCAGTCCTGCGCGCTGAGTGCTCAGCGGGATACCGCTGACACTACTGCTTCAGCTGGTATCCCACTCGGAGAACACAGCCGGACTATGAAGAAGACAGCACTCCAGCTGTGTTCTGCATACCCCGCTCGGAGCGCTCAGAAGACAACATCAGCGGTCCCGCTTGTCTTCTGCATACAGCGTGCCTTTATTTACACACTTTATGCAAAGTGAATGCTCAAAACTGTCACTCAAACTACCGTTTGAGCAAATTTTGAGCAACCATCTTGCCATGTAAATGCACACAATAATTATTGCTCAAAAGATGTCTTTTGAGCAAATTTTGAGCAATTGTGTCTAAATGTGCCTTAAGATTTCCCCCAACAGACAGTGCGCCAAATACAAGAAGCACAGAATAAGCAGTACCAAACAATACAATCTCTTTTTCCTCTGTGTTACAAGAGTAGAACAGAACTGTTAATGGTCCCGACCAGGCATACATTTCTGGTATAATTTATACATAAATCTGTCGATCTGGGGCAGCCACACCCTTCCTGAAAGCCCAGCTCACTTTTTTAAAAGAGTTGCACAGCAAGCTCAAAATTTAGTGACTTACGCCAGTATTGTAGCTAACAGCCTTTGTTCACGAGCTACTATATGTTCTTAATAATGTAGAAAGCATGACTGGAACAAAAACTGTTTTTTAGGCTTTCGACTCAATGCCTCTTCCTGGCCTATGTTTCTTCTGAAGACACTAAATGGAGCTGAGATGGCACCAGCTAAAATATTCCACAAGGTATAGTTAAATTATGTTCTTCAAAATAATTGTTTTCACTCAAAATTTCTGTACAGGAGATATTTTGTCAAGTAAAACGGAATTGAATTAGGATCTATAAGGTTTCTTTTATGTGGCTAATACTTCTCTGTTGGTTAAATATCAGCCTATAGCATCGTCACATGATCTAACAGTGTACTTCTGAGGCTGCTCTCACACAGGATGCTTTTTTCCATGATTAGCGTGGCATCCTGTATGCCATGTTAACCACGGTACAACACCGCCATTGATTTCAATTGGGCTTCGCAGACCAGTGCTTGAACAAGCAGTCTGCTCTATTTGCCCGTTTTTTAATGCACCTCATCATCCATAACAGTCATGGGATGTGTTAAACGATATAGCATGCATTCGAAAATGCCGTAAAATGCGGTTTCGCAAGGCTTTTTCTTAATGCATGTATGAGAGCAGCCTAAATGTCATCATTTGAACTCCCATTTCTGGTTACAGAACAACTTGCAAAAAAACTTCATGTAACTCGAAATTGTTACAAAATTGATACAAGTAAAATATCTGAAAAGTTAGTAATAATTTTATGTAGAATAATGTAAACGTGTGTAAATACTGTCTAAATTCCTATGTATGGCCTGCATGCCTTTCTTTGTGGTCTTAGTGATTATTCTGTGCTCATGGGGGCAAAACTATACATAAGTAGGCTTTAAATAAGAAAAATAACTAATTTTACTGTACCCTTCCACTTACTCACTGTTTCCCTTTGCCACTGCTAGGATCCCTAACCGGTTTGTTGCTTACGGAGAATAGTCATGGTCTGCATTAGGCATACCACAAAACCTGTTTTGTCTGGGTAACCCATATAGCTCCTGAGTTTCCCCATAACAATGGCAGCCACAATACATGCCAGACATGCATTGCTCCCCATAACAATGCCAGCCATACAGTGCAGTACTGGTACTTACCTGTTCCTGTTCCCACCTGGTGAAAGACTCTTCACCTTTTCTCTTATTATTAACGTGGAGCACCATGATTTTGCGATACTAAGTCATGAGATGTCTTTCATATTTGTCTATATTGTGGCCACCCAGGGGTTATGTTGTGGTTTGCAGCCTGTCAGAGGTTTTGCTAGCATATCATAATATTGGATTGTATTGGTTTTATGAGAAATTGCAATCCTTAGGCCCAATGCACACAGCCGGATTTGCATTGCGGAATCCAGAATGGGCATCTACCTCCAGATTCCGCAGCAAATACTTGCTCTAGCATGCAACATAAAAGTGGGTTTCCATGGCCACGAGCAGAAAATTGCAGCATGCTGTATTTTGAGCCGGATTCTGTGTGGACGGCTTCCATTGAAGTCAATGGAAGACGTCCGTCCCATGGCCCTTCTGCAATCATCATTGCGGAAAGGCCGTGGGATCAGCGTCCTCTCCTACCGACGGTGCAGTCACATCTGTACTGCGCATATGCCGCAGCCGCCACATCCACAGTACAGAAGAAAAAGCATCCGTACAGGTACGCAGGGGCTCACCGGGATCCAACCCGGTCATGTGCATTTGGCCTTAACCAAATTAAAACTAAAGTAAGAGTGCACACAATTCTAGCTTTACAGAAATGGGATCTGTACCTCAAGCATTTTACTGTCTCTTTACAGGAGCCGCCTTCTCCAGCTCAGAACAATTTTGAGATAGGTATGAAGCTGGAAGCAGTAGACAGAAAAAATCCCCATTTTATCTGCCCAGCGACTATTGGGGAGGTGAGGGGCAGCGAGATTCTTGTGACTTTTGATGGATGGAGGGGAGCTTTTGATTACTGGTGCCGATATGACTCCAGGGATATCTTTCCAGTGGGCTGGTGCTCTCTGACCGGTGACAACCTTCAACCTCCTGGCACTAAAGGCATGTAGTACACTGCATAAAAAAGGATGTTTTTGTTTGTATTGTTTTGTCATTAAGCCTACACTTGGTTCAGAAATGGCCCTCTGCCTCCCTATAAACAGAATATGCACTATTTGTAAAATAAAAAAAATCAAGCACCTAGAAGAAGTTGTCATTTTGCTGCAAAATTCAGCATGCAGTCTCAACTCCATGACTCTTTAATGTACATGGGCACCTTTATAACCGAGGTGTTACCTAACCTTTCATTGCAATCCTGCCTGTGACAATAATAATAAGATGGCAGGCTAACTCGTGTGAATATACCAATATTTCAGGAGTATTTTTAAATATGGATAGTGACATGGGAAATTAGCCTACACTTGGTGCAGCAATAGCCTCTAACTCACTGGAAACAGAATATACACTCTTTCTAAAAAGAAAACAAAATCAGGCACTTGGAAGAAGTCATTTTGTTGCAAAACTTTGCATACAGTTACATCTCAGGCAGATATGTAAATGCTTAGAGTTGTGGTGTGATTAGATGAACAGTCTTGCCACCTGAGGCTCTAAAAGTGATTTCCCCCTTGGCCTATATAAAGGCTCTCAGAGGCTACTTGTATGTAGTTGACCTGTTTTTCCGCTTGTAGAATTTGTTGACCACTTGATATGCCTCTACAATACAATTGAAGAGGTTTTGATAAGTTAATAGAGTTTGAGAGGGGGAATATTATTGAAATGCAAAAAGCTGGATGGTCGTATCAACTAATTGCTCACCACTTAGGCTCTTCTGACCAGACAGGTGTTGGGACCAGTGGATGTGTGAGAGCACGCACACAAGGCTACCGAGCTCAGGAAACCCTCGACAGACCACCAGTAGAGAGGATCGTCTAACAAGCAGCTCCAACTATTTCATTGTCCACTATCCATACATGGCACCATTGTTACAGGCCACCGTGTCTGTTGGAACCATTTATAGACACTTGGCTGAAGAATATTTGGTCTCACGGCATCCATTACATTTACTGTCTTTGAGACCCACCATCGCTTCCGTTTGCAGTGATGTCGTGAATGACGACTGCTAGGGAGTGGAACCAGGTTGTCTTCAGTGACGAATCCAGGTTTAGTTTAGGCATTGTTGACTGCCGTGTTTGGGTCTGATGACTCAAGGGTAAGCAGCTCAGTACTGCACTCTGCCCCCAATGCCTGTGTGATGATCTGGGGAGCCATAGCACTCGACAGTCACCCCTATTAGTGGTACGAGGGACAATGACAGCTACCGTGCGACATATGTTCAGGACATCCTGCAGGTACATGTGTTCCTCTCATGGCAGGATAATGCTCAGCCACATGTAACAAGGGTATCACAGGAATGCCTTCACAACATGTCCAATCACTACTGGAGCATGTATGTGATCATCTGAAATATCAACTTTGACAGCCTGTGAGTTTGCATGAAAGTTTTAAACTTTACTGAACTAAGAACTTTTTTCCTCACACTAGGACACTAGAGGCACTGATTATTTGATCGCATATATAATTTGCAACATTTAGTGTTTAATAGCATTGTTGCCTGTCAGTTGATTTTAGATTTATCAATTACAATAAGCTATTTCGGACGGTACTTTACATAAATGGCTGATAACAGATTAGTAGACACGTCATCTTACCAGTCCTCTTCATTCTTTATTCATATAATGGTTATATGTCAGTGCTAAAAAAATATTTCAACTTTTTTATGCAGTGGCCATTCCAAAAAGTCCAGCTCCAGCTGCAGGTATCGCTTCTGGGATCTTGCGAGGCCCTAAAACCTTACTACCTGGTGTGCCAGGACGTAGACGTCGAAAGCCAGGAAGAAAGAAGGGGCAGTTACCTAAAGCTCTTGCACATCAGTTAACAAGTCAACCACCCAAACTTTGTGAGCCTTTCCGCTTTCCCAAGAAGAGAGGTCCCAAACCTGGAAGCAAGGTACTCGTCCATAAGCTAACACACTGCTGATGTGTCAAAGTAAGATCATAAGTGTCATATTTATTTATATTAAGAATGACAGTCAAACCATATTATTTTTTTTGTTTTAAATAAAACTAGGTCTACCCATATTCAATTTGCATTCCTTTATACTATTAGTTTTCTTCATAGAAGCTACCACATACTGATACAATTCAGCAGATTTTTTAGATATGTCATCATTACCCAGTTGTATCCAATTTAAAGGGAATCTGTGACCACATTTATACTGCTGTCTCTGAGGACACTTTATATGAGGTGATGGCCGGCACACTGATTGCTGCAATATGTCTGCCTTATGTATCCGTGAAGCAGGTTGTCAGAAACATACATTTTATTAGCAGCAACACACATGGAGGTCTACAGGAAGTAGTTTTCCATATTTATAAGCTGCAGGCTAGCCTCACCCACTGCAACCTCAGCCACTGATTGACAGCTGTCTCTTATACACAGAACTAGGCAGGCAGTTGTCAATCAGTTTCTGAAGGGTGGGGTGGGCTAGACTGCAGCTCATGAATATTGAGGACTATTTCCTGTAGTCTTTTGTATGTGTGCACTGATACTGATAAAATGAATGTTTCTGACAACCCCATAGATACCCAATACAGACTTATCACTGCAATTAGCGTGCTTGTGACCACATTATTCTATCCTCAGAGCAGACCATAAAGCCAGAGACAGATTCCCTTCAATAATCTGTCACATACCAAATGCTTAGCATTACAATTAGGCCGTCTGCACACGGGCAATTTTGTATTGCGGAATCCGGAGCTGGCGTCCGACTCCTGATTCCGCAGCAAATACCACCCATAGCATGCAATGGAAAAACGCTTTTTCCTGCACACGAGTGGAAATCAAATGTGATTTTCCGCTCACGGAGAAAAAAATTACAGCATGCCCCATTTTTGCACGGATTTTGCGTGGATGGCTTCCCTTGAAATCAACGGAAGCTGTCCGATCTGCGGCCCTTCTGCAATTGACATTGCATAGCGATGATGTGGAAAAAGCAGGAGTTTACAAGAAAAAAATCTGTACTGCACATGTCCGACAGCTTGCTGTGCGGACCATCCGCAGTACAAATGAAGCGAAGAGAAACCAGGTAAGTGCGGATGCTGCTGCCAAGGCCGGATTCTGCATGCGAAATCCGACCCGCCCATGTGCAGGCAGCCTTACCTATATCTCTATTTCTAAATTAATCTGCAATATAATATCACCTTATGTGTCAAATATTTAAAGTAACAGACACACTGATGTAAGCGGTGTTACAGTACACACAGAAGGACTAGCCAGTCAGCATCTGGAAAGAGACGGAGGGTACATATATGAATATGCATGAGCTTTATTGGACTCCTCTCCAGTCCAGTCCTGCAAAATTTCAAAAGTAAGCTTGGCAAAACCACTAAACTGATTGGTATAATTGATAGACCACAGAAATCAGCGTGTCTGGCACCATACCCTGCTGCCCGCCGCCCCAGGCAGTTAAGGGGACCTGACAGATTCTTTTTAAATACTTTAGTATCTTCTGCATATAAAATATCTGCATGATTCTGCCAATAATTTCTCTATTTATTGTTCAACCTTTTAATTTTTTTAATTAGTCTTATTTCACAGCAGATATCGTCACATAATCATATATTTTTTTTCGCCAGAGAAAGCCACGTCTTTTGTTGAACCAGGTTCCTACTTCCCCCACAAACAGTACCCCAGAACCAGATACAAGCACTGTACCACAAGATGCTGCCACCATTCCATGCGCTGCCATGCAGGCACCCACAGGTAATAACATCAGACCCCAACAGTAATTATCTGTACATGTTATATGCTACATTAGTGTTATTTCACCAACGTTTCTTCCTTTTTGTACAATAGCACTGCAAAGAACAATTAGCCCTACAAATTTCTCCTCTGGCTCAGTGTTCCCCACCTAATGGCTCTCACACGCTATGCCTGTGGCTCTCCAGTTAGGGACAATTCTAAATAGTATTTTGCCCTAGTGACACCAGTATCATAGTATTATTGAAGCTTGGCAAAGGTTGATGTCCTCTGCTCTAGATACGGTAGTAAGGTGAAGTTTACTAATCCACACTGCTGCCATCATTGTTTCCCCCTCTTCCTATGTAGGTGAAGGGGGTTTAATGTATAATCTGTTCAGACAATAGGCGTCATGCCCATCAGAAATCCTGTGGCTGGCCATACCATTACACATCAACTGACACTTTGTTACACACGTTGTGTCACAATCGGGGAGGCTAATAACTACTTTCTTCCAGTGCACTGTGTACTAGATTCATGAACGGGGAGCCCCAGTGGTGCATCTGCCATAGGCTAAAAACAACCCCTAGTCAAACCATATGTGTTGGATAAAGTGGCCTACAATATTTCTCTATGTGCTCAGTGTAATTACATTGATCAATCTACCACAATGAGGTTTAGATTTAGTAATATACACAGCACCTAGACTAAAGCCCCATTTACACGCAAAGATGATCACTCAAAATTTGTTCAAAAGATAGCTTGGATGACAGTTTTGAGCGATCATTTTGCATAAACTACTAATGGGCACTAATGGCCATTAGTAGCTTATTAGCTTCATTTGCATGTAAATGAAGCTCCCTTCACTGTATGCAGATAACAGCGGGTGGTCTGTTATCTGCATACAGCTCCATTGTTCTCCTGCTGGTCAGCAACTGAAAACAATGTTATCAGCGCTCCCATGGAAAATCACAGCATGTGGTCCTTGCTATCAGCTGGCTGGCCGAACAATGGTTTTTATGCTGAGCTAAAAATCATCGTTCGGCCAAAAAGCTAATGATGGTAGCATATACTTGCAAAGATTATCACCCAAAAGACATTGTTTGAACGAATTTTGAGTGATAATCGTTGTGTGTAAATGGGCCTTTACTCATAAATCTATGTAAATACAGTTGATAGATATGTTGTAATCTTAATTGCCCATTAAGATTATCTTAATCTTCATCAGCCTTACAAAATGAGTATTTCCACTTGTGCATTTTTTTCCTAGTTTGTATTTATCTGAACAAGAATGGAGATTCTGGACCTCATCTTGACCGAAAGAAGGTTCAGCACCTTCCAGATCATTTTGGACCAGCACGGGCATCTGTAGTCCTGCAGCAAGCAGTTCAAGCCTGCATAGACTGCGCTTACCATCAGAAAACTGTATTTGGTTTCCTAAAGCAGGGTCACGGCGGGGAAATTATATCTGGTGAGTGATGCATAATTTCTTTAACAATATAATCCATTAATTTAACTCTTTCACTCTTAAACTACACCACAAAGGTTCTAAACACACTTATTGCTTATGGACTCAATGCAAAAACAAAAAAGTTTAGTCAGCATCTTCAAAGTGAAATAAGTAATATAGTATGTAACACTAAAAAAAACACACCCATCTAGTTCAGCCTATTATTCTGCAATTTTGATCCAGAGGAAGACAAAAAACCCCAATGAGGTAGAAGCCCATTTTCCTCATTTTAGGGAACACAATTTCTTCTTGACTCCAGTCTGGTAATCACAATAAGGACCCTTTTACATAGAATGATTTTAGTTCAGGTAATTGTTGGATTGCTAATTATTCACTATAAATACGACCCGTGATTGAATGATGAACGATAACACTGTGCAACGCAATTGATGTAACAGATAAGCAGATAGGCGGCTCATAGTAAGTGCGCTGAATTCAAATATGATATCTGATTTTTCTGCCACGTAAGCTTTTCCAGTTTTCGAAATAATGTAATGCCCACCCATTCACTTCAATGGCTTATTGTAGTGTGTAATGTGTCCCAACAAGGTCATGCTGCATTTTTTACATCATGTGAACAAACCCATTGAAATCAAATTGCTGGTTCTTACAGAGGGAAAGTAATGTTTCTCACAGGAGTAAGTCAAGATCCAAGTGTCATTTTCCACCAAAAACAGTTGAATAGTAATATGATGGCATATTGAAACGGTTATCATCTTCACCCCTTAGTGACCATTTTTCCCTCCCCCCTTTTAAAAAGTAACTCCTGTATTTATCCATTAACATAGCTGTATGAAGGCTGGTCTTTTGTGGGACGAGTTGTATTTTTCAATGGTACTATTAAATCTTATTTGTATAGCGCCAACTTATTCCGCAGCGCTTTCAGGAAATTTCTTATTTTATTTATTACCCCCTACCAAGCTGGTTGCTCATTTTACCGACCTCGGAAGGATGGAAGGCTGAGTTGACCTTGAGCCAGCTACCTGAACCACGCGGGGATTGAACTTGCAACCTTCATGTTGTAATTGAGAGCTTACACATTATTTAGTGTACCATATAATGTACTGAAAAACTTTTTAAAAATTCTAAGTGGAGAGAAATGGGAAAAAAATGACATTCCGCCATCTTTTAGTGCGTCTTGTTTCTACGGTGCACAAACTGCAATAAAAAGGACATGATAACTTTATTCTATGGGCCAGTTTGATTATTACGATACCAAATTTATAGTTTTTTTTTTTTTTATGCACTACTTGTATTTGTTTCAAAAATATTTATTTTTTAAAAATTATCTTCTGCGTGCAATAGCTTTTTTATTTTTCCATCGACATAGTTATGCGAGGGCTCACTTTTTCCGGGTCATCCTGTAGTTTCCTTTAGTACCATTTTGGAATACATACCACTTTTTGATTGCTTTTTTTTGCATTTTTTCTTGGAGACAGGGTGATCAAAAAAGCATATTTCTGGCGTTCTTTATTTTTTTCTGACGACGTTCACTGTGCAGGTTAAATAATACGTTACTTTGATAGATTGGACTTGTATGGACACGGTAATACCAAAAAAGTATTTTTGTTTTATTAACAAGCGTATCGGTGGTCATGAAGGGGTTAAATAAAGGAAATGGTTCTTAACTTGAAAGTGAGACTTCCTAGTTGCTATTCAATTTTACCAGTGTAATCAGCATGTTTTAATTCTATAGAAACACATCAACTACTTTCTGTTGTAAAATTTTTTTAAAATTTGTTGCATAGTGTAATCGACCCATGTAAACAGGCAATCATTCATCGGCAGTGGCCTGAAGTTGTGGTGTGAATGTATGTGACTGACTGTTGTGGATAAGTCCTGTGTGTGTGTGTGTGTTAACTATGTGAATGACGTGATTGAAAGGCTTGGGTAGTTGAGGGGCGGAGTTAGAGAGAGGAGTTGAGAAAATGTAGTCGGAGGTGGTGGAGGTTCCTGCGCTGAGCTAGGCGTAGAGTAACGGGTCTCCTGCCACTGCAAAAGGAAGGGAAGCAACTTAAGAAGCCTGAGAACCAAATAGAAAACTTGAGTTAATTCTGTTAATTAATCTGGAGTGTGTACTCCATGGACGGTCTATCAGATAACTGAGACTGAAGATGCCTAGAGTTCAGAGGGAAAAGTGTCTCCGAGAAAGCCTGTAATATGGAAGGTGTGGAAGAGAAGTGAATATCTGTAAAGAAGATTGTTATGTCTGCACAATTTACTACTTGTTGCAGAATCCAAGCTGAAAAGTTGTGAGTAAAGTGCAACTATGCACCTCCGGTTGAGTTCCTGGAAAACTTATTATTGGACTGTGGACTCTTTATTTCACGCCAGGTGAACAGCGGCCTAAAAGAGGTGCTGCCATCACATGACATTCAGATTCTTTAATACTTTGTTTATGTACTGCGAGCAGCTGGGCTAGCCCAAGCTGATGGGAGAGATCGCAGAGCCACCTGTGACATTCCATCTCGTTTCCCCGTGGTTGCCCCCTGTCGCAGCAGGCCTCCTCCTCAGGTCTCCGCCCACCTATGAAAAACTTGCCTATATAAATGGCAGCGAGCAGCTGGAAAAGATCTCTGGCATGCTCTATTTAATGAGCAATTATTGCTCCTGTGTGAAAGCATATGAACGATAATGTTTGGGATCCTGCGCTTATGTGCCTGACAATTGGCCCACGTTAAAGGACCCTTACTCCCTGGATCAACAGCCCTTCTGAAGTTATTAGTAACAATCACATATAATATTATTATACTCAAGAAAGATGTCCATAACCCTCTTGTACTCTTTTAGTGAATTCTCCATCACTACATCCTCAGACAGAGAGTTCCGTAGTATCTCTGCTCTTACAGTAAAGATTCCCCTTCTATGTTGGTGTAGAAACCTTCTTTCCTCTAGACATAGAGGATGCTCCCTTCAAAGAATCCTCCTGTTCAAAGAATCATAGACTGGTAGAGTTGGAAGGGACCTTCAGGGTGATCTGGTCCAACCCCCTGCTCAGTGCAGGATTCACTAAACCATCCCAGACAGATATTTGTCCAGCGTTTGTTTGAACACTTCCATTGAAGGAGAACTCACCACCTCCCATGGTAACCTGTTCCACTCATTGATCACCCTCACTGTCAGAAAGCTTTTTCTAATATATAATCTGTTTTCTCCCTTTCAGTTTTATCCAATTGCTTCTAGTCTTTCCTTGTGCAAATGAGAATAGGACTGATCCCTCTGCACTGTGACAGCGCCTCAGATATTTGTAGACAGCTATTAAGTCTCCTCTCAGCCTTCTTTTTTGCAAGCTAAACATTCCCAGATCCTTTAACTGTTCCTCATAGGACATGATTTGCAGACCGCTCACCATCTTGGTAACTGTCCTCTGAACTTGCTCCAGTTTCTCTAAATACCATTCCGTTAGTCGCCACCCACTGTTCAAGCTTTTCTAGATCTTTTTGAATACTCTCTTTCTCTTCCCTAGTGTTAGCTATCCCTCCTAGCTTTGTGTCGTCGGCAAGTTTTCCATCAATTTCCTCATCCAGATCATTTATAAAACTGTTGAACAACACTGGGCCTAGGACAAAGCCTTGTGGTACCCCACTTGATACATTCTTCCGCTTGGATGTGCAGCCATTTATGACCACTCTTTGAGTACGATCACTCAGCAAGTTATGAATCCATCTAACAGTTGCCATCTCAAATTATTCAGATGCATAGTGTACATTCCTCTCTTGTGTTAACCTATCTTAGTGTTCTGCTTTTTTGTGTACTTAAAGGGGTTGTCTCGAGGCAAGTGATTTTTTTTTTATTGCCCAGTCCCCCTTCTTAAGTATACATTACTATGCACCAGTGTAAATGGCTTTTAAAGCAGGTTTCTACTCACAGTTCTTGTGTTTCATCAACTTATAAAACGTTTCCCAAAGATGGCCGCCGGTTCTTTTGCCAAGGATGCACTGCGGTTTTCTCCCATGGTGCACCATGGGCTCTGTGCGTTCCATTGCCGATTCCAGCCTCCTGATTGGCTGTAATCGGCACACACGACGGGGCGGAGCTACGCGATGACGTGTAGAAGGGGGCGGAGCCAAACACCGCTCGTGCCCGGACGAACCTGAAGAAGACGACCCTTCTGCGCAAGCACGTCTAAAAAAGCAAGCAGACAGTGAAATTAGACGGAGCCATGGAGACGAGGACGCTAGCAACGGAGCAGGTAAGTGAATAACTTCTGTATGGCTCATATTTAATGCACGATGTATATTACAAAGTGCATTAATATGGCCATACAGAAGTGTATAACCCCACTTGCTTTCGCGAGACAACCCCTTTAAGGACCAGGTGATTTTTATCATTGCATTGCAAGAGCTGTAGCTCATTGACATAGCCATATTGGGGCTTTTCTGGGGGGTGGGGAGGGACGAGTTGTATATTTTAATGGCATCATACTGAGGTACCTATAATGTGTTGTATAAATGTTATAACTTTTTTTTTGGTTGGTGGGTATAGAAAAATTTCCAAAAGCTCCACTATTGTTTTGAGGTTTTGCTTGTATGTGTTTACTATTTGGTGAAAATAACACTATAACTTTATCTGGATCAGCACAATTACTGTAATTCCAATTTATATAGGTTTTTTTTATTTCTTTACAACATTTGCACAATAAAAACAAGTTTTTAAAGAAAAATAATTGAATCTGCATCTTTGCATGCTAAGACCCATAACATCTACCGTATATTTTTCTGCCAGTGGAGCTGACCTCTGTGGTACCCCACTAGCAACAGTTACTCAATCAGAGTACCATTAAAGATGCGGTAAGAAGACTGCATCCTCTTATAAAGAGACTTCTTTTATTTTATTATAATATTAGAGAAGTATTCAGGAGGGAAGGTGTTTTTTTATTAGGAAGCTGAACACTAGAACAAGTGGGCATAATCTGAGATTAGTTGGGGAAAACTCAGAACCAACATCAGGAAATATTATTTTACTGAAAGAGTATTACATGCTTGAAACAAATGTCCAGCAGATGTGGCTGGAAAATCAACAATAAATGAATTTAACAGTTTCTGTGGTAAGCATATATCCATCCTAGAGAGAAATATGCTAGAAAGGAAGACTAGATGGACCAGGGGGTCCTTTTGTGCTATCAATTTTCGTCTATAGCAACATGGGCATTTTTTAGGCTTCTGACTGGTGAATGCAATCCTATGGGTATATTTGACTTATATGCTGGGAGGTTTCCTGAAACATATGCCAAATATAGGGAACATAAGGTGAACAGAGGTTTAAAGGGAACCTGACAGTACTTTCTGCCATCCTCACTGAGCACAGCATAGACGAGTGACAGACATGCTGATTTCAGCAGTCTGTCACTTATGGAGTAATGTGCATGGGTTTTTAAGAACTTACAGCTTATTCCTGCAGCTCCCAGCAAGAGAGTTTCTTCATGAGATCCTGCCTTCCCTATCCACCCACATAATTGGCAGTTTTCTAAGTATGCTGTGTAATAGAAAACTATCAACCACGGAGGCTGGGTAAGGTTAGCAGCACCTCATGAATAAGTTGGACTAATTTCTTGCTGAGAAATGCAGAGGAACAAGCTGTAAGTTCTTAGCAACCACTACATGTTACGCTGTAAGTGACTAACTGCTAAAATAAGCATGTCTTTCACTACTTTATGCTGCTCACAGTAAGGCAGCAAAAAACCTAACAGGTCCCTTTTAAGATGTTTTAATTAATGTAGAATAAAGCTGGTTTCTAAGTGCAGACATACATATTAGATGGCTGTCTGCAGAGTGCTGGTTCAGCTGAGGATGCATGTGTTCTGAATGTAGATAGGAGTGAAAGTCACTGCCAGACTAATCACACAGCATTTAGTAGCAGCACCAGTGTCTTTACAGTAAAAGACTGCAAAAGACGTCAAGACAGATCAATCCATATCCATCCACAAATGGGAAAATAAAGATGAGGTGGACATCAGCACTCCATGCTCCAATTTTGGTGGTCAAGCAAAAAGTACACCAGCGACGTTTTAGCATAGGCAAACATGCATCATAAATGTATGACCATATCATATCATTCAACAAATCACTGCACCTGATGAATATACACGAATATGAAATGGTAGCTGCAATCCATTTTACGATCGGCGTCCTCGTGTCTTCAAGCACATATTTGAACTCGCAACGTTCACTTCCGGATCTCATGACATCATAAGATTTCTGCTCTCTATCTCTTTGACTTCATTATTTGCAATTGGCATATCTTGCTTAAGATTCTATCGAAATTTAACCATCAACGTCCACACATCTACTCAATATTAATATGGAATACCCACATCCACAAGAATCAAATGGCCAATTTACTTAAGATGCCAAATGTACAACACAAATCCACATCTAAATAAAAAGGTAGAGGGGAGGGATGGAAAAGAAGGAATTCCCAAAACATCTCGCATATGGAGCCGAGAGAAGGTGAAGTCCGATTGTTCAGATCACTAGCCTGAAAAACATAAAAATTTCCAAAAATATCCATTTACTTAAGACATTATATAAAACAATATCCAAATTAATAATTACAAAAAAGAAACCAAAAGATGGAAAAGTACAAATCCCTGTCTCCCCTAATATGACTAAATCCCACTCCATTTGAATTTCACATTTAGATCTTTAGGATACAATGTCTCCAGGGCATGGATCCACTTCAGTTCCTTTTTCCTCAGATTTTCACAATCCCCACCCTACATTGACTAATGCCATACTACTCAGGCAGAAGCTTCTTTCCATAAATATTTATTTCCCTGCTGGCAGGTAAGAGCTGGGAGGCCCCACCAAAACTGGGAGTTTGGCCGATCTATATCTAATGAGTATGGCTAATCTTTACCATTCTAAGTACATATTATAAGCATAGGCTTGTAAAACTACTGGGTCTGAAGGAGTCTGCCTTCAGAATGTGCTTTGAAAACGTGCATAATGTGCATAATGTATAGTATCTATAGGTTTCTATGGGGAAAAGGTATGTGTTTCCTTTTAAATGTAACAGTAAATGTATACAAACATATGGATATGTATTTGCATGTTTACCAAAAACAACTTTCCCATGATAAAAGAAATAAATAAAGAATGCTCTAAAGCTTCTTAAATGGACCCATTAAAAGAAAAAATAGTTTGTATATAGTGTAAACCTAGCCCAGTGTTTCCCAAACTTCAATCTTTACGATCCCCCCAACAGGTCATGTTTTCAGGATTTCAATAGTATTACACAGTTGATGTAACTATCGCCAGCGCCTCAGACATTGCCACAGTGATTTTCTCTACAGGATATCCTCAAATCATGACCTGTTGAGGTCGTGAAGACTGTAGTTTTAGAAAAGCCGACCTGACCTTATTAAAAGGGATATCTATGGCCAGATTGTAACATTTAGCTAATTAAGAGCGATGACGAGCCTTATGTTGGGTGGTACTCCATGATGTACCCTCAGTTTCCACTCCCCGCCCACCCCCATCAATGTGGCACACATATCATACAGTGTAGAAGAGGGTACCCAAAAGACATAGGAATCTTCTGGTGGGCAGGGTGTTACTACTACAGGCTTCTGTTGCTAGGTGAATGTCTGTGGAAATCTTCTGAGGCGGTACGCCAGCCAGCCTTGGGGAAGGTTTGGCTCCAGTGTTTATTTTTTTTCCAGGAATTGTTCAGTTGTTTACAAAAAAAGCATACAGCTGTAGGACTGTGTTTCCTTTTCCACTGCTTAAAGCATTTGTAGATAAAAAAGTTGCATGAAGCAAGATCCGGTAAATACGGAGGGTGAGACCAGGGTATCATGCCTTTTTTCAAAAACTGCTTACCACTCAGTGCTGTGTGGGTAAACAGTTGACTGGTTCTTTCATAATGACAACGCATCTGCCCACACAGCGCTGAGTGTGAAGCAATGTTTGACAAACAACTGTATGACACCCTTGCCCAATCCTCCGTATTCACCCAAGCTTACTCCTTGTGACTTCAATCACAATCATAGAATGGTAGAGTTGGAAGGGACCTCCAGGGTCATCGGGTCCAACCCCCTGCTCAGTGCAGGATTCACTAAGTCATCTCAACCCATAACCATGCTCTAGAATCTCTCAACACCACTGCAAAAATATACCGCTCAGCTCCTTAGCTCTATAATAAGTAATCAAAGGCTGGCCCTGCTCATAGTACATCTTTGTCTTGTTGGATCCAGCTGCTCAAACTCAACTATATCACAAGATGGAAACACAGCACAACTGTAGGTTCATTAGCAAACACATTAAATGCTCAAAAGACAGCTAGAAGATCAGAACTGCACAAACCTACTTTCATTCATTCTTCCTCTGTATCCTACTCTGACTGCATGATATTTTCCTTGTGCCTATACTATACACCTACGCAGGACAGTTGATGGTCCCCCCCCCCCCCCCCCCAAAAAAATAATGACACCAGTCCACTCTTCCCAATGGGTTAAACTTTACTTGGACTCTTCACTTTTAACAGAGGCATTGTACTTGAAAATTGCACATAACAGGGCTGAACAGTCTGATACCTGTTGTGCCACAAAAATCTCCCCAACTCAGCTGCATATCTGCAGTAAATGCTGATAGGGAAGGAGCAAGAAAAAAATGGCATAACTTGAACCATACATATACAGTCAACAAGTATGCCCCTTCCTCAGCCTCTGTGATAAACCCCTAGTTAACTGGGGTGTGTCTCGTTGACCTGGGCTAATGTGCCCACTGTTTGATAATCCAGTTTTTCCTGCAGCAGTTGGCAAACACATTTTCTGCAAAAAATGGCAGTGGATAATACTAGGTTGTGTCAGGTAATGGCAGGTTACAAAAGCATCAGTCTCAAACTTCCCTCACTCTCTAAGATCCAGGGGGCCTACATGAAGAGGTCCCTCTCCTGCCTAAAATATGTCCAATTCCAGTTGAGGGTATGCAGCCATTCATTTCCAAGAGGACTTTCTATGACTACAGCCACTGAATTAGAGATAATGTTACTTCTCTCTAGCTCTCCACCCATGAAATCTCTCTACTCTATGGATTTTTGCTGGGTGTATCAACTAATCCAACAACTGTATTCACAAATGTCTGGCATAAGGACCCGCATATAAGTAACCAGATGGTACAGATGCCCTGGCATGCTCCATAAGCTCTATTCACAGATATCAGATGTTGTTCTGGCTTTACAATAACAATGTTAAGTTGATGCTCCACATTTGATGGACTTGTATAGTCCTATGGTCATTTTGGGAAGCCATTCTTGCCATTTACTCCCAAGTGACTGGTACCAAACTGACGCCTACTCATTAGATTGCCCTTCTGTCACTGTTTCCTGTCCTCATTTCCGTGACCAAAAAGGGCCTCAGATATTTTTTGACAATGGCTCACAAGGTGATCCCTAGACATTAGAAGTTTGTAGAGGTCCATTCGATCAGAGAGTACGTGGCCTCCTTCTTTCTTCTCCTTCTTCCATCTCCTTCCATGTTCTTATAGAGGGGGAACTCCCCTTTCTTAGGACATCTTCAGATGTTCATTGTTGCTTGTTTACTGGTTTATTTGAAATAGCGAACTGTGCCTTTAAATGAACAGAGCGCGGAGATGAGGCAGCACAGTTTCTATCACAGGATTAGATCTCCCATGGGTTTTAGCAGATCTGGTTGGAGTGGCCTATGGCCATAAGATGAAAGTGATTGCAAAAGCCAGGTGGACAGTAATGGGCTGTATTTTTGTCAACTGTCATATCACGGTCGTCACCACACCACCCGATTCACTTTCATTAGCTCTGTTTCAATGTTTAAATTGAAAAATCTAAACGGATGATTCACCTTCATTTTATAATTAAGTTACCATCAATCTTATTTTGCAGCGGTATTTGAGAGGGAGCAGCACACACTGAACCTTCCAGCCGTAAACAGTATTGGGTATGTCCTTCGCTTTTTGGAGAAGCTTTGCCGGAACCTGCGTAGCGATAACTTATTTGGAAACCAGCCCTTCACTCAGAATCCTGCACCACAGGCTGGATCTTATGAGAATGACCGGTATTTAACAGGTACTGATGTTAACTTTTGTAGTGTATGAAGTTAGAATTCACATAACCTCCTCTTGTACAGTGCTTTTAATACCATTTTCCTATTTGTTAGAAAGGTGTAATTTTGAGGGAAGTCTCCATGGTCCTGGCAGAGGATCCAAAAGATACTCTCAAGAAATCCCTCCATACAATGCCCCCCTGTGTCCCAAAGTACCAAAGAATGATTGTCATGCGTCAGAAGGTAAGCTTGGAAAACTATCTTGTTTAATATGTAACGGCTCCGTGCTCTACCATTACAGCTCTAACTGGATGGTGTGGGCTTGGGAGCTGTGCCTGCACCATCTGCCGCTAGTGCCAGCTGTAACATACAGATTACACCTTGCTACATCAGGTAGGATCGCACTTAACTTTGACCCCAGACGTTTAACCCCTCAGATACCACAGTTAGAGCTGACCATGACACCAAAGTGGTTATTCAGAGAAAGCTAGCTTTCTCTCTCAAGCTACGAGCCTCACAGTGATGAGATTGCAGGGCAAAAACGGGTTGTTATGGCAGCTGAGGGGCCTAAGAGGGGAGCTCGGGTCTTCCTAATATGAAAGCGTATTAAAACATTGGCAGGCATAATATATTGTAATATAGCATTACAGTGTATTATGTATGGGATCAAAGGATTGCAGGGTAAGGGCTCCTGCACACTGGTGGGGGCGATATCGGGCCATGATGTGGAACCCCTGGATGCAAGGCGTTTTAATGTGAAAACAGCCTCGCATTACAGCAGGGGTTCCCTTCATCCCATTGCTTCCAATGGGGCGGCAGCAGCGCCAGCCCCATTGAAAGCAATGGAAGAACATCACGATCTCCTGTCTCTGCTGTGACAGCTGCAGCAAGGGATTCCTTAATCCCCTCAGGGAGTCCCCTCATCACTAAACACCCCTGCCACTGCTGTCGCAGCAGAGACAGGAGATTGTTATGTTCTGTCATTGCTTTCAATGGGGCCGGTGCTGCTGCTGACGGTCTAATTGAAAACACAGTGAAACCCCTGGATGAAGGAGTCCCCTGCAGCAGCAGGGGATCGCGATCTTCTATTGCTGTAAATGGGCCCGGCCCCTCTGAAAACAATAGACAATATTGCAGAAAGAAAGGAGATGCTGAAATTTTTTTTTCATGCAGCATCGCAGGTGTGAAAACATCACAAATGAGAATGAAACTATTGAAATTCATTGGCTTCATTATTTTTGCATTTTCACCCATTCTCACAACACAAAAAGAATTGCCCGATTTGCTCACCAGTGTGAAGGAGCCCTAAGTCTTATAATGAGACTAAAAGCATTTAAAACAAATGTAACCCCTTAATGCCACAGGACGTAAGTTTACATCCTGGCAGGGTAGCAGTTAACGCATCAGGATGTAGACTTACGTCCTGTGGATGGCACAGGCTCAAAATTAGCCCGCGCTATCTCGCAGAGGAAGCTAGATGTGACTGATAGTCTCCCACTGCAACAGCAGCGATCGGTGAGACCACCGATTCCTGCTGTTAACACCTTACATGCTATGATCAATGTAGATCATGGCATGTAAAGAGTTTACTGAGGGAGCACGCTCCCTCTGTGATGTCATCGGCCCTCAGCTATGTAATCACAGAGGGTTGATGAGTTGCCATGGTGTCCAGGCCTGTCATCGTTAGTGAGTGATAATGCATTGCAGTACTACAACGCATAATCATAGCGATCAGAGCTTTCCTGGTTCAAGTCACCTACAGGGAAATAAAAAAGCGGTAAAAAATAATAATAGTATAAAAAAACACATAAGAAAAAGAAACAAAAATCCCCCTACTTTAGGCAATTTCCCCTGTTTGTATAAAAGAATAAATTTTAAAAACCCAACATATTTGGTATCATCGTATCCGTAGCAATCTGCAGAATACATTGAATACACTATTTATAGTGTAGAATACATTGAATACACTAATAAAAGTGATCAAAAAAGCCTTATGTACCCCCAAAATGGTACCAATAAAAATGACAACTCATCACACAAAAAACAAGCCCACACAGAGCTCTGTCCATAGCAGAAAATAAAAAGGTTATAGGACTTTGAATGCAACAATGAAAAAAAAAAAAAGTATTATTATTATGCAAAAATGTAAAAACATACAAAAAATGTTTTGGTATCATCTTAATTGTACCAATCTGCAGAAAAAAAATCATGTCGTTTATGCTGCATGATCAACACTGAAAGAAAATAAAACAATGGCAGAATTGGTGTGTTTTTTTTCTGTCTGCCCTCCAAAAAAAATGAATAAAACAGTTTTACAATGCATTATCTTTTTTTTTTTATAAAGGAACGTTTATTTAGCCAAAATAGATACATATACAAAAACAGCGGACACCAAAGAGAATGCACATCTTGTTGATACATCACAGTATATGAGAATTGAGAAAAAAAAGGAGACAAAAGTAAGAACACTGAGTGTCTCGCATATTCGTGTGCATTTCTCATAAGAAAGTATTTGGCTGTTCATTTTTGCTTTTATTTATAAACTACTCATAATAAAACAAACCCAAACCAGGTTAGGGCTCCAAGCCTCGGAGTCCCAAAATATCAGGAGAGAGGGAACGGTAATAAAAAGAGAACGGGAGGAACCCCCACCCCCCAGGACAAAATAAACAAAGGGACATAAGAAAGATTAGAGAGAACACCCCCCCCCCAGAAAGAATTTTAACCCTCCCCCCTTAATCCCTTAAACAACAAACCTGCGCGACTCAAAGAAAAAAAAAAGGATTAGCCTAAACAGTAGATTGGTTCAAGCCGGTGTACCTTATTTTATCCCTTCCTAGTATCTAGACAGGCATCTCTACTGCCGTTGCAGGACTGCTCACCCAGCTCCCCCAAATCTTGTCAAACTTCTCAGGACATCCTCTCGCCATATAAGTCAGTTTGTACATTGGAAGCACAGAGTTCACCACCTGGATCCATGCGTTCCTGGTCGGCCTACCAGGGTGTTTCCAATTCAACAAAATCACCTTTTTAGCATAGAAAAACAGTAGCTTATATAAGGTGCGGGTTGCCGCTGCCACTGGCAGGTCCCCAACAAGCCCAAAGAGGCACACCCCAGGGTGCATGATCCTCGGGGCCCCCAGATGAGACTCCATAAATATGAGGACATCCCCCCAGTAGTCTCGCATGACACCGCAGTCCCAAAACATGTGCATGATAGTCCCGTCGGCAATTAAACATCGGGGGCAGGTCGCCGAGGGGAGTAGACCCATTACATGTAGCCTAGATGGGGTGTAGTATATCCGGTGTAGGAACTTTACCTGGATGAGCCTATCTCTAGCACTAATCAAGGGAGGACCAGAGCTCGCCAATATGTCCTCACCATCCCCCTCCAGCAGATCAGGAATGTCGATGATCCATTTTTGGGTGGCTCTCTCTCTTAACGGGGCAAGACACTGCACCAAGTGGGCATAGAAGCTGGACAATGGTCTTACCATGTTGCACATCTGTGCCAATCCCTCCAGCCGAGTCAGGGACAGCGGTATGGACAGGCCCTGAAACTGAGCCCTGATCACATGTCGTAGCTGGTAATATCTGAAATAGGAGTGCTCAGGCAGGTTGTAGACTATCTGCAGCTGAAGAAAGGTGCAGAAGGCGCCCTCCGTGACTATGTCAGACAGTACATTAATACCCTGAGCTCTCCAGAATGCAGACTCTGTAAAGCGCTGCAGGTGCGGCAAGTGTGGATTATCCCACAAAGGAGTATGTGGGGACCATGTGACTTCCACTACAGGGGTCAGCCGCAATGCCTTGTGCCATATTTTAAGTGTTACCAGCATGGGGGCAGGTAAGGGGGCAATAGAAGAGGAGCGGCCACGCATCAGCAGACCCCTCAATCCCAGGGTGGGGTCCGCCACCCTGCGCTCCAGCCTGACCGCCGGATTGTAATCCGATGAGGTCAGCCACCACCCAGCATACACCAGCTGGCTAGCCAGGTAGTAATAGTAAAAATGGGGTAAGGCTAATCCTCCCCAGCTCACCGGGAGGCACAGGGTCTCCAATTTAATCCTGGGGGTGGAGGCTTTCCACAGGATACGCAGTACAATCCCACGAAGCGTAGCGAAGAATCTGATTGGGACCAGGACAGGGGAGTTATGGAGTACGTACAAAACTTTTGGTAGCAGCTTCATCTTTATCAAATTGACCCTGCCCACCAGAGTGAGCGGGAGAGAGGCCCATCGTGTTGCCATTCCCTCAGCCCATTTCAGGAGGGGAGCTAGGTTAAGGTCAGAGAAGGCAGAAACCCTCACTGACACTCTTATACCTAAATAGGTTGTCTGAGTTGTCCAACTCAGTGGAGCGGGCAAAGGGAGCTCAGCCGCTGCAGAGTCTATCGCAATTAAGTGGGTTTTGTCCCAGTTGACCCGAATACCAGAATGCAGGCCAAATATGTCAAAAATGGTGAGTGCTGAGTCAAGCGAAGACTCCGGATCCTGGAGGAAGAGGAGGGTGTCATCAGCGTATAGTGCTATGCGCTCTTCATAGTTGTGAAATTTAAATCCTTTTATTACCGGCGAGGTCCGGACCCGGATTGCAAGTGGCTCTATAGCAAGGGCAAACAGGGCAGGGGACAGGGGGCAACCCTGTCGTGTGCCTCTACTGAGGGGAAACTGGGCCGAAATATGGACATTGGTTTTAATACTGGCTACTGGGGAATCATATAGGATCTTTACCCATCTAATAAATACTGGCCCAAATCCAAACCGTTGCATCACTGCCCATAAGTACCTCCACTCTACTGAGTCGAAGGCCTTTGCCTGGTCTATAAATACCAGGGTGCGTTTTCCGCAGTTAGAATGTTCATATGTCAGATGGTCAAAAAGCCGCCTTAGATTCATGTCTGTACTTTTGCCAGGCATGAAGCCAGATTGGTCAGGGTGTATGATCTCTTTAAGAATGGAATTTATGCGCGTCGCAAGTATTTTTGCCAGAATTTTAACGTCGTTGTTAAGAAGTGAGATGGGCCTATAGGAACCACAATCTACAGGATCTTTTCCAGCTTTAGGAATCATGACAATTATGGCCTTGCGCATGGTGTCCGGCAGGGCACCATCTCGCAGAATAGAATTATATAGCGTTAGAAGCCGGGGAGCTAGGAAATCCACATTCTTTTTATACCATTCCCCAGGGAGTCCATCCAACCCTGGCGATTTCCTATTGGGAAGTGACTTGATAGCGTCCATTACCTCCTCTATACTCAAGTCCCCATCCAAATAAGTGGCACTACTTGGGCTCAGCGCTGGGAAGGGGATATCATCAAGGTAAGCTATTAGCTGTTCATCCGAGCAGCTAAGTTTGGAGGTATAAAGATTACTATAGAAGTGGGCAAACGTTAGATTGATCAGTTTGGGATCATCCACCAGGGTCCCCGAAGCATCGCGCACCTCCGTGATTGGCGGCAATGTCTGATCCTCCCTAGCCAAATAGGCCAACAGATGACCGTTCTTATCTCCCTGGTCAAAGACCTGGTGACGAGTGTAAAGAAACTTCTTTTTGGTATATTCAGTGAGCAGTAACCTGTATTTCCGCCGTAGGTTATTTAAGTACAATGCATTATCTTTACCCAAAAATGGTACCAATAAAAATGTATTAGTTTGCCATGCAAAAGAACAAACCTTTGTATGATCATGTTGACGGAAAATTAAAAAAACATGTGGATTTGAAAAGTGGAGATGAACATCCCAAAAAAATTTGTCGCATTAAACATTGTTTATGGAAATAACGAAAAGTAAAAAAGAAAAAAAAAAATCCTTTTTCCAAAACCCACCCCCTCAATCAAAGTGTGATCAAATTATTCAATACATTACGAATGGTATTATTTTGCTGTGCGTATGCACTATACATCATTCAAAAGAAAAAAAGCCCACATACAGCTACATGGACAGAGAAATAAACAATCTGTGGCTTTCAGAATGCAGAGCAAAAACAAACAAAAAAGCTCTGATTCCTTCAGGAGTGCAACAGAAATGAGGAATATAACTTGAATACACTCATAATAATGTTAGCATCTGTTTTCCAACCTTTTTATGGCTACAGGAGAAACATTCCTGAATGATGCTGGACTACCAGGGTCAATGGAGCAGCGTCTGGGTCCTGTTGAGTCCCCTAGTAGCCCAAACACATGTAGAGTCTCTAAAGAATATCGGTCTCCTTCCTTTCGGAGTCACCACCAGCCGAGCAGTCTATCCCAAGGAACTGTACGCCGGCTGAGCTCAGGCGGTGAGTAGCACATTCAAACAAAAAAGAGATGGCCTCTATTTTCCCAAGTGGTCAGTATTCTACTCTGACATTTATCTGCCATAATTGGATATGTGGTAAAGCATGGTCTTAGTGAGACAATAACTTTTAAATCCCTTTGACACTTTTTAGAGATCTGTTACTAGAAAAATGACATGCTATTCTAAGCAGACTGCTATTGAAGGAATTTTTTGTGTTCGGAAAAAAATACCGAAGCAGAATAAATGCGATAAAGCAATAAAAAACAGTTACTTGGTAATTTATTCATCCACCACTCCAGCACTGCTATTCCAATGCTCTCCTGCCAGGCTTGGTTTACTTTGCTGCAGTGATGATGTGCCTGTATAACCACATGACTACTGCAGCCAATCACTGGCCTTAGTGGGCTTGTGCCCCATATCGCTGAAGCTAGTGATTGGCTGCAGTGGTCATGTGGATGTGGGCACGTCATCACTGCAGTTAGGTAAACAAAGACCTGCGAGAGAGGATAGGAGCAGTATTGCTGGACCAGCAGGGGAATAAACAGATATGTATTGCTTCTTCCAGTATTTCATCACATTTCTTCTCTTTGGGCAGTTTTTGCCCATCTTGGAAAAGGTCTTTTACCTTTGCTTAGAATCTTCTTCAGATTTCCAGCAGGAGAATCTTTGAGCGGTACCCTTACATTCTGAAAAGCGATGGAAGTCAGAGATAAGAGGCTTCACCGTGTGATCTTCTTATATGTATCTGGCATACTTTAAAATTATCTCACTATCTAAAATTGCTTCGCGACCACTCTGTACTTCCTGGTTGCTGCTGACCAGGACATGTGACTGCAGCAGCCAATCACTCAATGACCTTCTGTAGGCAGTGATTGGCTGCAGTAGTCACATGTCCTAGTCAGCAGCAACCAGGAAGTACAGAGTAGCTGTGAAGCAATTTTAGATAGTGGGAAAACTCCTAAAACAAATCAACAAGCGAAGCACCTGCAGTTAGTAATAGCTTGTGTTACCTAAAATGGACATGGTAAACTATTTGGATCCTCCTGGTCGAAAAAGGCGACCAGTTATCCCAATTTTGGCATGCATGGAGGTGTCCTAACTCCTCCCTGATGACAGAAGTCCAGCATGAAATCCAAAAGTGAAATTTAACTTTTCCAATTCTCAGGATAGGCCATCAATACGAGATCAGTGGGAGCCACTGCTTGGGACCCCCACCGATCAGCTGAAGTAACAGTAGCACTTGTGTGAGCCCCGCAGTGCCTATTACATACCAGGCACATTGCCATACATTGTACAATGGTTGTGACTGGTTTAGCAGCACAGTCCCTTTCACTTATATGGGACTGAGCTGCCCTCAGGTCATGAATGTGATGTTACTGACCTGAGAAGGGGCCTCAGCCTCACCCAGGTACTGTTGCCTCTTTAATCAGCTGATGGGTGGGGATCTCCTGCAGTGGATGCCCAGTGATCAGATATTGATAGGAAGCATGCAATGAAGCTTGAGAAAGACTATCAGAGTCGAAACGTTGCCTGTTTCTTTTAAAACGTGGAGTAATAAAACTGCTTTTATACTGAATGCACCGCTGATGCTGCCGCTTATTGCATGCTTCCTATGGTGAGGGGACTGAAGGTCCATGGCCCCTAATGCGGCTTGGCATGACTGAATACCTGGGCTGAATATTTAGCTACTAACCTGTGTGCTGCAGAAATTCTCCTACTGTTAATCAGATATTGATAGGTCATCAATATTAGATTCCCAGAAAACCGCTTATATTTGTGATCTCTGTATTAAAAGGGATTGTACCAAGATGCAGAACACCTTAAAATACAAAGAGCACAATTGCCAAGATGCAACACCCCTTTAGAGAATGCAGGGCTCAGGTCACTCAGCTGATTGTCCCGAGTCCCACTCTCCCTGCCCCCCAGCAAACAGCCCTTTAGTACTGGGATGAGCATTCACATGAATGACTGTCCTGTAAATAGGACAGCAAAAGGTCCACCAAGACAGGACATCTCTTAGCATCTCTCAGCTTTGGGACATAGAAAGCAGTCCCAAGCAGGGGACCCCACTTTATGATGTTAATAAGCCATCTTGGAACAACTCCTTTAAGTATATGACAGCCTTACTCAGGGTCCAAATACTCCTTTGAACCAGACAGACATCTTTTGACAAATTAGAAAACCATAATGAATGATATGATAAGCAAAACCAAATTTAGCTCCTCCCGCTTTCTTATTGAATGGATAGGATAATTTATACCATTTTTTTTCATTCTTCTTACCCCAGAATCTGAGAGGTGTGCAAATGGTCGGCAGGGATTTCGTGACCCATCTTTATGGAACATGGAAGATGTAATGCAGTTTGTCAGAGAAGCCGACCCACAGCTAGGATCACATGCTGAACTCTTCCGTAAACATGTGAGTCTTCTGAATGTTTAAAGCTACAATAGGAAACAGCTTATATAGTGATTGTGTGTATTCTATACAAACTACCTTATATTCTAGTTTAACCCCTTTGTGACAAGCCTATTTTGTGCCTTAAGGACCAAGTGATTTTCATTGTTACATTGCTAGCTTTTGTCAACAAGCTATAGTTCTTGCAATGTAACAATGAAAATCGCTTGGACCTTAAGGCAAAAAATAGGCTCATCACAAAGTGTTAATAAGGGCATATGTCGGTTTTTTTTTGGGGGGGGGGGTATATCTTAATGGCACATATAATGTGTTATATAACTTTTATTACATATTTTTAATGGGGGAGATGGAATAAAGACGTCCCAAACTCCCAACATTGTTTTGGGGTTTTGTTTCACTATGTGGGATAAGAAACAAATTTTTTTTCATTGTCTGGGTCATTGTATGTTGCATTTTGGGTGGTATTTTAACGATTAAAAACAGGTTTTTGTGGGGAAAACATTTATTATTATTTTTCTTTCAATTAAACTTTGACATTTTTTTTATAGTCCATGAAGGAAAATAAAAGAATTGTTCGATCGCTAGGATGGTACACTGCATTACTACTAAGCCCATGACAGCAGCCTATTAGACTGTGGGAGCCTGGGTCCAATAGGTTGAGTCTCTGCTATCTAGCTAAAAAGATAAACAAAGGTTTCCAGACACAGAAATCTAATAAATCTGAGATCATAACGGTCTCTTTTCAAACATTAAATCCTATAGGTTTGTCCAGGGTTCTGTCTCAATGCCATTTTCAGCATGTGAGACGGAACACTGCAACAGAAGAGTGAGGACGTAGAGGAAATTGTATTCTTAAAACAGCTTAAACATTCCCACAAGGTAGTACAGGTAGATTTTGACGGTTATTTCTATGTCTACATTGACCGGCAGACCAATGACTGTTTTGGCAGAGTTTTCCAAGTGTAAGATATGTATTCAGAATAGTGGAATTTTTTACACAGTTCCCATGAGTCATGAACCTAGAATCAACAGAGATCTAGAGCTCAGCCCATGGTCACTCCAAAGACCCTCCATGAGGCACTATTTTGTTTTCTTCCCCATAAATACCTACATAATACATCATATAACTGAAAATAACATTTTATTTGAATAAATTTAGGAAACTTTTTTGTGTAAAATCGGACACAAATGGCAGTACAGTACAGTGTGGGCATTGTGTGATGGATGAGAATCACACAGACACATAATAAAGCAGTACACATGAGCCCTAAGATAAAGTGCTAACAAATTATTTATCTGCAGGAGGTACTGCAGCTGAGAGCTTAGGCTGGGTTCACACAGGGCGGATTTGCCGCGGTTTTGCCGCAGCAGATCCGCCCGCGGCAAAACCGCCCGCGGCCGCTAATCTCGGGATTAGCCAGCCATGTGGATGAGATTTCTCAGAAAACTCGTCCACACGGGACGGCTAATCCGCTGCGGTAAATCCGGTTGAAACCGCGGCTGCGGTTGAGCAGGTCTGTTTACCTTTCCTTTTTTGTTTATTTACGTCGCGGCCCCGCTCTCCTCTATAGGAGCGCTGGCCGCAACGGAAAAGCATGCGGCCGAGCCGCTTCAAAGCCGCCGCGGCTTAAACCGCGGCGGTTCTCCCGGCGGAAATCTCGCGGTTTTTGCTGCGGCGAAACCGCGAGATTTCCAACGGGAATCCGCCCTGTGTGAACCCTGCCTTACAAGCCAACAAAAGCAAATGAGTTGTGATTTAAAGTACGCTATGACTTAAGTGTGGGACTTGAGATTAAACGGGTTTTCCTGACAAAAAATATAGATGACCCACCCTTAGGATAGGTCATTAATAGTTAATTGCCAGGGACCAGTGGCTTGAGATCCTGAGCAATTAGCTGATCGTCCAGCACTCTGTTAGTTGCAGTGGGCTGGACATGCATGATAGGGTACAGAAGCAGAAGGGCCCTAGTTGGCTTCACTCCCATTGAAATCAATGGGAACTAAAATCAGCTATTACACTTCTAGCACTTCTGTCTCAGATAACGGGGACAGATGCGGAATTGCAATAACCACTTTAGCTCTCATTGATTTCAATGGGAGTGAAGCCAGCTAGGGCATTTCCACTTCTGTCCCCTATGATGCACATTTAGCATGCTGTGCCAAAGGACCAGGTAAACCCTGGTATACAATGCAAATCATGGTGTAGAAGCTGTAGGAACAAGGACAACTTCTTGTATAGAGGAGTAATGGATAGGTAGAACAATGTAATCATTAGAGATGAGCGAACGTACTCGTCCGAGCTTGATACTCGTTCGAGTATTAGCGTGTTCGAGATGCTCGTTACTCGTGACGAGTACCACGCGATGTTCGAGTTACTTTCACTTTCATCTCTGAGACGTTAGCGCGCTTTTCTGGCCAATAGAAAGACAGGGAAGGCATTACAACTTCCCCCTGCGATGTTCAAGCCCTGTACCACCCCCCTGCAGTGAGTGGCTGGGGAGATCAGGTGTCACCCGAGTATAAAAATCGGCCCCTCCCGCGGCTCGCCACAGATTTGTTCTGACATAGAGGAGGGAAAGTGCTGTCTTGGTGGAGCTGCTATAGGGAGAGTGTTAGGAGTATTTTAGGCTTCAAGAACCCCAACGGTCCTTCTTAGGGCCACATCTAACCGTGTGCAGTACTGTGGAGGCTGCTTTTTGCAGTGTTGCACATTTTTTTTTTTTTGGTATATCGGCCGTGCAGAGCATTGCGCCCTGCAGTAATACTCCAGGGCCAGAAGCGCTTAGGCAGGGACAGAAGACATATTGATTGAATATAGGCAGTGGGCCTTTGCAAAAACATTTGGGGAAAAAAATCTATTTGGGCTGCCTGTGAGTGTCCTCAGTGTTCTGGGTCTCTGCTGGGTGTAGTAGTTCTCCAAATTCATACGCAGCCAGCTAAGTGTTACAGCAGGCTTGCGCAAAATTATTTCCTGGCGTTCCGTAAGCGAAGTCAGCCTCCAACCACAGGCCAATAAGCGGCACATTTAATTACAGCGTTCTGTTTCTGCATTACTGGTAATACAGCATGCTGAGGGGTAGGGGTAGGCCTAGAGGACTTGGATGCGGCCGAGGACGCGGAGGCCCAAGTCAGGGTGTGGGCACAGGCCGAGCTCCTGATCCAGGTGTATCGCAGCCGACTGCTGCGGGATTAGGAGAGAGGCACGTTTCTGGCGTCCCCACATTCATCTCACAATTAATGGGTTCACGCGGTAGACCTTTATTAGAAAATGAGCAGTGTGAGCAGGTCCTGTCGTGGATGGCAGAAAGTGCATCCAGCAATCTATCGTCCACCCACAGTTCTGCGCCGTTCACTGCTGCAACTCAGAATCCTCTGGCTGCTGCTCCTCCTTCCTCCCAGCCTCCTCACTCCATTACAATGACACATTCTGAGGAGCAGGCAGACTCCCAGGAACTGTTCTCGGGCCCCTGCTCAGATTGGGCAGCAGTGGTTCCTCTCCCACCAGAGGAGTTTATCGTGACTGATGCCCAACCATTGGAAAGTTCCCGGGGTCCGGGGGATGAGGCTGGGGACTTCCGGCAACTGTCTCAAGACCTTTCAGTGGGTGAGGAGGACGATGACGATGAGACACAGTTGTCTATCAGTGAGGTAGTAGTAAGGGCAGTAAGTCCGAGGGAGGAGCGCACAGAGGATTCGGAGGAAGAACAGCAGGACGATGAGGTGACTGACCCCACCTGGTTTGCTATGCCTACTGAGGACAGGTCTTCAGAGGGGGAGGCAAGGGCAGCAGCAGGGCAGGTTGCAAGAGGCAGTGCGGTGTCCAGGGGTAGAGTCAGGGCCAGACCGAATAATCCACCAACTGTTTCCCAAAGTGCCCCCTCGCGCCATGCCACCCTGCAGAGGCCGAGGTGCTCAAAGGTCTGGCAGTTTTTCACTGAGACTGCAGACGACCGACGAACAGTGGTGTGCAACCTTTGTCGCGCCAAGATCATTGGGGGAGACACCACCACCAGCCTCACCAGCATGCGCAGACATATGATGGCCAAGCACCCCACAGGGTGGGACGAAAGCCGTTCACCGCCTCCGGTTTGCACCACTGCCTCTCCCCCTGTGCCCCAACCTGCCACTGAGATCCAACCCCGCTCTGAGGACACAGGCACTACCGTCTCCTGGCCTGCACCCACACCCTCACCTCCGCTGTCCTCGGCCCTATCCACCAATGTCTCTCAGCGCACCGTCCAGTCGTCGCTAGCGCAAGTGTTTGAGCGCAAGCGCAAGTACGCCGCCACGCACCCGCACGCTCAAGCGTTAAACGTGCACATTGCCAAATTTATCAGCCTTGAGATGCTGCCGAATAGGGTTGTGGAAACGGAGTCTTTCAAAAATATGATGGCGGCGGCGGCCCCGCGCTACTCAGTTCCCAGTCGCCACTACTTTTCCCAATGTGCCGTCCCAGCCCTGCACGACCATGTCTCCCGCAACATTGTACGCGCCCTCACCAACGCGGTTACTGCCAAGGTCCACTTAACAACGGACACGTGGACAAGCACAGGCGGGCAGGGCCACTATATCTTCCTGACGGCACATTGGGTGAATTTAGTGGAGGCTGGGACAGAGTCAGAGCCTGGGACCGCTCATGTCCTACCCACCCCCAGAATTGCGGGCCCCAGCTCGGTGCTGGTATCTGCGGCGGTGTATGCTTCCTCCACTAAACCACCCTCCTCCTCCTCCTCCAACGCAACCTCTGTCTCGCAATCACGATGTGTCAGCAGCAGCAGCACGTCGCCAGCAGTCGCTGTCGCGCGGCGTGGCATCACAGCGGTGGGCAAGCGTCAGCAGGCCGTGCTGAAACTACTCAGCTTAGGAGATAAGAGGCACACGGCCCACGAACTGCTGCAGGGTCTGACAGAGCAGACCGACCGCTGGCTTGCGCCGCTGAGCCTCCAACCAGGCATGCTCGTGTGTGACAACGGCCGTAACCTGGTGGCGGCTCTGCAGCTCGGCAGCCTCACGCACGTGCCATGCCTGGCCCACGTCTTTAATTTGGTGGTTCAGCGCTTTCTGAAAAGCTACCCACGCTTGTCAGACCTGCTCAGAAAGGTGCGCCGGCTCTGCACACATTTCTGTAAGTCCCACACGGACGCTGCCACCCTGCGCACCCTGCAACATTGGTTTAATCTGCCAGTGCACCGACTGCTGTGCGACGTGCCCACACGGTGGAACTCTACGCTTCACATGTTGGCCAGGCTCTATGAGCAGCGTAGAGCTATAGTGGAATACCAACTCCAACATGGGCGGCGCAGTGGGAGTCAGCCTCCTCAATTATTTTCAGAAGAGTGGGCCTGGTTGGCAGACATCTGCCAGGTCCTTGGAAAGTTTGAGGAGTCTACCCAGGTGGTGAGCGGCGATGCTGCAATCATTAGCGTCACCATTCCTCTGCTATGCCTCTTGAGAAGTTCCCTGCAAAGCATAAAGGCAGACGCTTTGCGCTCGGAAACAGAGCCGGGGGAAGACAGTATGTCGCTGGATAGTCAGAGCACCCTCCTGTCTATATCTCAGCGCGGTGGTGAGGAGGAGGAGGAGGAGGGGGAAGAGACAGCTTGGCCCACTGCTGAGGGTACACATGCTGCTTGCCTGTCATCCTTTCAGCGTGTATGGCCTGAGGAGGAGGAGGAGGAGGAGGAGGAGGAGGAGGATCCTGAAAGTGATCTTCCCAGTGAGGACAGCCATGTGTTGCGTACAGGTACCCTGGCACACATGGCTGACTTCATGTTAGGATGCCTTTCTCGTGACCCTCGCGTTACACGCATTCTAGCCACTACGGATTACTGGGTGTACACACTGCTTTACCCACGGTATAAGGAGAACCTTTCCACTCTCATACCCGAAGAGCAAAGGGGTTCCAGAGTGATGCTATACCACAGGACCCTGGTGGACAAACTGATGGTAAAATTCCCATCCGACAGCGCTAGTGGCCGAAGGCGCAGTTCCGAGGGCCAGGTAGCAGGGGAGGCGCGGAGATCAGGCAGCATGTACAGCACAGGCAGGGGACCACTCTCTAAGGCCCTGGACAGCTTTATGGCTCCCCAGCAAGACTGTGTCACCGCTCCCCAGTCAAGGCTGAGTCGGCGGGAGCACTGTAAAAGGATGGTGAGGGAGTACGTAGCCGATCGCACGACCGTCCTCCGTGACGCCTCTGCCCCCTACAACTACTGGGTGTCGAAGCTGGACACGTGGCCTGAACTCGCGCTGTATTCCCTGGAGGTGCTTGCTTGTCCTGCGGCTAGCGTCTTGTCAGAGAGGGTGTTTAGTGCGGCTGGGGGAATCATCACGGATAAGCGTACACGCCTGTCAACCGACAGTGCCGACAGGCTTACACTCATCAAGATGAACAAAGCCTGGATTTCCCCAGACTTCTCTTCTCCACCAGCGGACAGCAGCGATACCTAAGCATCGTTCTCTATCCCCATCAAAAACGGGGACCTTTTAGCTTCATCAATCTGTGTATAATATTCCTCCTCCTCCTCCTGCTCCTCCTCCTGAAACCTCACATAATCATGCCGAACGGGCAATTTTTCTTAGGCCCACAAGGCCAAGTCATATAATTTTTGTAAACAATTTTTATACGTTTCAATGCTCATTAAGGGCGCCCACCCACTGGCAATTTTTTTCCCTGCGAAATTCGCAGCATTTTTTTCTCTGCAGGGGTCTATGGGACTTGTAATGTTAAAATCGCGATCGCGCAAAATCGCAATTTACCGCGAAATCGCGATTTTGCGCGATCGCGATTTTAACATTACAAGTCCCATAGACCCCTGCAGAGAAAAAAATGCTGCGAATTTCGCAGGGAAAAAAAAAATCGCCAGTGGGTGGGCACCCTAAAGCGTTGAAACTTTCACCTGAACCAATTTTTATTTTAACTGGGCTGCCTCCAGGCCTAGTTACCAATTAAGCCACAATAACCAAAGCGATTAATGGATTTCACCTGCCCTCTTGGTTGGGCATGGGCAATTTTTCTCAGGTACATTAGTACTGTTGGTACACCAATTTTTGGGGGCCCTCGCCTACAGTGTAATCAAATGAAATTTTAGCCCACCTGCATTACAGCTGACGTTACATCAGCTGTGTTGTGCACTGCAATGGGATATATTTATGTACCGCCGGTGGGTTCCAGGGAGCCACCCATGCCGTTGTTCCACAGGGAGTTGTAACTGCATGTGTCCACTTCTAAAGAACCCCAGTCTGACTGGGGCATGCAGTGTGGGCAGAAGCCCACCTGCATTAAGCACGACATTACCTCAGCTGTGCTGGGCACTGCAGTGGGATATATTTATGTACCGCCGGTGGCTTCCTGCCACCCACCCATGCTGTGGGTCCACAGGGAGTTGTAACTGCATGTGTCCACTTCTAAAGAACCCCAGTCTGACTGGGGCATGCAGTGTGGGCCGAAGCCCACCTGCATTTAATCGGACGTTACCTCAGCTGTGATGGGCACTGCAATGGGATACATTAATGTACAGCCGGTGGGTTCCAGGGAGCCACCCATGCTGTGGGTGCACACAGAATTCCCATTGCGGAGTTGTACCTGCCTGTGACTATTTATAAAAAAACGCGGTCTGACTGGGGCATGCAGACACCTTGACAGAATGAATAGTGTGTGGCACATAGGTTCCCCATTGCTATGCCCACGTGTGCAGCTCCTGATGGAGGTGGCACAGGATTGGATTTCTCATTGCTTCTGTACAGCATTGTGGGTTATTGCCCCGCCCCTTTTAAAGAGGGTCGCTGCCTAGCCGTGCCAACCCTCTGCAGTGTGTGCCTGCGGTTCCTCCTCATGGCAGACGCACTTTTAAATAGACATGAGGGTGGCGTGGCATGAGGGTAGCTGAAGGCTGGGCAGGGACAGTTTGGTGTGCGCTGTTGACACTGGGTCGTGGGGGGGGGGGGGGGTTGGGCAGCATGTAACCCAGGAGAAGTGGCAGCGGAGTGTCATGCAGGCAGTGATTGTGCTTTGTTGGAGGTAGTGTGGTGCTTAGCTAAGGTATGCATTGCTAATGAGGGCTTTTCAGAAGTAAAAGTTGTTGGGAGGGGGGGGGGCCCACTCTTGCCGCTATTGTGGCTTAATAGTGGGACCTGGGAACTTGAGATTCAGCCCAACATGTAGCCCCTCGCCTACCCTATCCGTTGCTGTCGTTCCCATCACTTTCTTGAATTGCCCAGATTTTCACAAATGAAAACCTTAGCGAGCATCGGCGATATACAAAAATGCTCGAGTCGCCCATTGACTTCAATGGGGTTTGTTACTCGAAACGAACCCTCGAGCATCGCAAAAAGTTCGTCCCGAGTAACGAGCACCCGAGCATTTTGGTGCTCGCTCATCTCTAGTAATCATCTATTTAGCTTAAGAAGAGAAAAAATACAAGTGAGTTTCATTCCTCAATTGGTTCATTATGGTTTTAACCCATTAAGGTCACAGCCCATTTTGGATGTAAGAATATGACAATTTTGGGGGGATTTTCATCTTCACTTTTCAAAAGCCATCACTTTATTTATTAATTTGTTAAAATGGCCATATGAGGGCTTGTTCTTTGATTCTCCAGCTGTAGTTTTTATTAGTACCACTTTGGGGTACATAGAATGCATCACATAACTTTTTGAAGCCAGGTTTAAAAAAAACAAATCCATGAAATGCCTTTTTTTGCGATGTTCACCATGCAATGAAACTAGGCATGTCTTCTTTCTGTGGGTCAGTAGGATTACAACAATGCTAAAATTATATGTATATATATTTTAGGTTTTTCCACTTTGCTGAAACAATACTGAATTTGCATTTGCTATCATAATACTTTCCTCTTTGTATCAGCTGAGAAAAGGAGGATATGATGGAATAAATGGAGAGACCGTGCAGGACAGCTGACTGTTTAAACGTCTGTTTCTTGCACAAGGAAGTCTTTGGTTTCTTGCCAGAGTTAGATACATTTAATGAGAGCTGTATAGGCTCTTAATTAGCCTTAGCAAGTATACTCACTCATCTCTAACTACTCGAGCCAGTATTGCCTTAGCCGAGTATCCTCCCCCGCTTGTCTCTAAAGATGCGGGGGTCGGGGAGCGGCAGGGGAGAGCGGGGAGGAACGGAGGGGAGAGCGGGGAGGAACGGAGGGGAGATCTCTCTCTTCCTCTCACCCCCCCCCCCCCCCCCCCCCCGCTCCCCGCCGCAACTCACCTGTCACCCGCACCGGCAGCCGAATCTTTAGAGACGAGCGGGAGGATACTCAGCTAAGGCACTACTCGCTCGAGTAATTGGCCTTAGCGAGTATACTCGCTCATCTCTACTCTTAATGTTTACAGAGGAAAAAAATGTTAAGCAATATAAAGTATTACAAACTAAAATACTTGATAAAATATAGTGGACTAAACTATCATCTGCTTTTTCTTTTGCAACAGGAAATTGATGGAAAAGCCTTGCTCCTGTTGAGAAGTGATGTCATGATGAAATATATGGGTCTGAAGTTGGGTCCTGCTCTAAAGCTGTCTCATCACATAGATAAACTGAAGCAAGGGAAGTTCTGACCAGGACATTTAGTCACAGAAGGTTCATGTATTGGACTCTGTCTCGGCAACCTTGCAAAAAAAATAATAAAAGTCGTCACTATAAGAGGAATAGGACTTCAAACCTTGGAGACCCCATTCTGGGGGTTTGTGTATGTTGCTGACATCTGAAATGTTTCTTATCTATGAGAAGTTCCTCCAGTCTGTGAACTTGTCCTTGATATTTCACGATAAGGGGAGAGGGAAGATGAAGGCATTACATCTTGATTGGGCTGTAGGTTATCCTATACCCTGATGTACTTTGAATTAATCCAAACAATACTTTTCTTATCTTATATAGCACTTGCAGTGTACAAAGCGCTGTACCTTGTAGAATAAAAGAGGCACAATGAATTATTGGCCAGAAAAGCTTGCAATCTGATGACTGGTTGGACTTACTTGGAATCTGCATTACTTAAACTTGTACATAGGGTATATAGGTGGCTTCGAATACCAGATTTCAATAAATTTGGCAACCTTGCCCAGGCTTTGCTAATTTAAGTACTATGTTGTTGTACTTTGCATCTCTTGCGAAGAAGTAAATGAAAAAATCTCTTTCCCAAAAAACAGTATCACCTGTTTTGATGTAACGGCAACCTCCACCTCCACACAAATTTTGTGTTTTGTCCTATTGCAACCAAAAATTCAGCCAGAGCCCTGAAAAAAATCTATTATTCTTTGTTTACAGCTCCGATAGAGTTTGTAGTCTGTTTCAAGGAAAAGACGCCGTTCTCCATGTAAACTGTCCCCTATTTCCTACTAATCTATTAGAACATGAGTAAAGGCCTGTTTAGACACACAGATGATTACTCAAAAGATGGCTTTTGAGCGATCATTTTGCATAATCTGCTAATTGGTACTAATGCCTTTAGTACCAATTAGCAGCCTGTGAGCCACAAAGAGCTGAATTTATTCAGGGGATTGCCCACTGTTCTCTGAATAAATTCTCTTTGTTCTGCTGGCAGGGCTGACAGCTGAGAACAGCTGAGAATGCAATCAGCTGTTATCAACGGTCCTCGGGCAGAACACAGTGTGTGGTCCTTTTATCAGCTGTTCTGGTGAACAACGGATTTCAAGCAAAACTGAAAACCATTATTCGGCAGAAAACTGAAAGATGGGCACATTTACACGCAACGATTATTGCTCAAAAGATGGCTTTTGAGCAAATTTTGAGTGATAATTGTTGTCTAAATGGGCCTTTATTAAGAAGTATAGGACAGATAGAAGGGAGTGTGACTGCAGACAGACTACAGAGTTTTCAGTCTGTTAAGTTTAAGACCATTTGCATTGTTACTCCATGTTAGATGCAGCGGAACAATAGTGGTTGTGAAGGTATATCTTCCCTTTGAAGCATTTGGAACAATGTTTTCACCCTCTTATTGACAGCATGTAATCTGTAGAAGACCAGGGTCACACGGGTGGATTTGTATTGTAGATTCCACGATCGCCATCCGTGTAGGCAATCTGCAGTAAAACGTAGGCAATGAACGTCATTTTCAATTTTTCGTTTACACTTGCAGATAAAAGTTAGGTACTCCGAGCAGAAGAAAAATTGCAGCATGCTCTATTTTGCCGCGGAGTCTGCGTGGACAGCCTCCATTGATGTCCATGTAAGCTGTCTGACCCTGTTAATTTGAAATTAACATTTGCCTTGGGTAGCTGCGTCATCACTAAGCAACGGCGCGGGAAATACAAGCAAAAAACCAAACACTGCACTGTGCATGAGATCCTGCATTACAGGGATGGAGGTACGCAGGGTCACTGGCCGGGCTCACAGTTGGAATCCATTGTGGGTCTCCTACACTTGTGTGAGCCCGTCCGAAAGTGTAGAGCTTAGAGGCAGCTCGTATTTAACCAACTCAGACTGTCCTATCCAGTGTCCTTTTTAGTAAATACTTGTATTCACCATGGGATAACTTCTGGAGCAGAACTCCTGGAAATGTATAAACTGGATGTTACTGCTGCCCTTATCCATGGGATGTGTCCCTATATTAGACAGTACCGGACTGTGTAGGGCCATGTCTCAGACAAGGGGGAATGGTAACACCTAGTTATCAATTTATAATTTTCCTGAAGGAATAACAGCAGAAGAGCATAGTGCAAAGAAAAGAATCCAGCACTGTTACATTTAGGGGGATACAAGTACCTGCTAGCAGACATTACAGGAGAGCTGACAGGTCTTCTGTCAACACCCTCGACTATTGTGTTTTTCTATATACCATGGCTCTAAGCTGATCTCATACATTTTTTGCATTAACAAGAGTATATTGGCGCACATTACCATTTAACACCCCAAAAAGGAAAGTAACAATGGCTGTGGACTAAATAGAAATACCTCAAGGTCAGAGTCAGCATACAGGCTGCTGCTCAGTAGGAGTTCACAAACTGCAGGCTCTGTTCTTTACAACAGCTTTATACTGTAAGGGCTCAAGCCCACGAGCGATGCGGAATTTACCCGTGAATTTCCGCCGCGGGAGTACCGCGATTCAAAACAAAAAAGTGCCAGCAAGTGATTGCGGATTTCTGCAGTCTCCATTCCTTGATATCAATGGAGCCCTCCCGCTGCATAAAAGCTCAGTAAAATAGAACATGCCACGATTTTTCTCCCGTGGTAGAAATCCGTATGTGTGCATTAGCAGGCAGAAAGTTATTAGCTTCAATAGAACCTTGCCACTGCGGAATTTATGCACAGACTTCCGCCGCGGGAAAGACGGTGCAAATCCATTCGTGGGCATTCACCCGAAGAAAGAGAAATCTGTGATTAAAGGAAACATTGAGCGGTGTACATTGGGTGTTTTTCATCTGTTGGGGTTCTGTAAAAACATCAGTTACATTTGTGATGGACGAAGAAGTGAGAGAAGCATTGAAAATCAGTTCTTATGGTAAAGCACCAATAAAGGACACTAAACCGAATGTCAGTCTTCTCACCCTATGCTGAACATTTCAATTGGGATGAGTAACAAGGAAGCACAGGGTAATATTGTACTTGAACAATGTTTCACTCCCTTCGAGCTTGCTGGCAATTGCCTGGTGTTAAACGATTGACAGGAGACTCAATGTTAGAAAAGGACATGGAGGAGGGGGAATATTTCATTTTGCTCAATGAACTGTATAGGGCGGAGGGGGAGGAGACACCCAAAGTGAAAGTTTCAGAAGTCATCTCATTATCACAGGCAACATTACAATAATAATCCTTGTATAGCACCAACGTATTCCGCAGTTACATGTTGTATACAATCAGTTTGAAACAAACGGGATGGAGGTGATACAGGAGGTACAAGAATGGGGGGGGGAGGGGGGAGGGAATAAGGCATGGGGGAACCCAGGCAGTACTCAATTTACATGTGGAAATCAGTTATTAGAAAGCAAACGGGGTGGGGGTGGTAAGGAGGCGCAGGGGTAGAGGTCGTGTGTGATAGGCAGGGTGGAAGGTGTGGGGAGCCATAGAGAGGGGCAGGTGGACTACATCAGGGCATTTGGTATGCGTCTCACAGGAGGTGCGTTTTTAAGGCGCATCTGAAATTTCGTGCATCGGGAATTGTCCGGATGCCTTGGGGTAGAGCGTTCCTGAGGATGGGTGCTCTAAACTTAACTACACTCTGGTGTAGGCGAGCATGTAATGTTCGTATTAGAGGTGTTTCGTTTAAAAAAGCAAATTACACACACATATAATCAAATTTAAAAAATGAAGCACCTAGTTGTCGGTATCAAATGAAACTTTGTGTTTGTGATTGTACCGTTGATATAAGTGATTACAATGTCCGAGCAAAAGGATAAGTTATTGTGAAGATCTGAACACTTGATGGGAGGCTCTGGTACCCTCTTGTATCCCTCTAGCTTGGAGGCAAGATGTGATATGGGCAGGCATAGAAGCTCTAGCTGGGATGCAAAATATGATACAGCCAGGCAAGGAAGCATACAGGTTCCATATTGTTTACTGCGGTATATAAGTCCACATTTGCTGTAACTGAGGCTCTAGGTCATTCAAACTTGTAGGCTGTCGAAGTTGGCGTCCCAGATACTCCCATACATGTATTATTGTGATAAATCTGTCCCGAGCAGACAATGGAAGTGTGACAACATTTGAGACATTCCTGTGACACCTTTGCTCTATGTGGCTGAGCATTATCCTGCTGGACAATGCCTCTTGGAAGCCGCCATGAGAGACAACACATATTCAGGACATCCTGCAACAACATTGCTGAGCTGTCATTGTCCCTCATACCACTACTTGGGGTGACCAACTGTCGTATGCGCTGCCCCCCCCCCCCCCCATCATACCAGCGGGGATGGGGGGCAGAATGCCACTCCACAGCGAAGACAGCTCGGTTCCACGCTGTAGCAGTCCAGTTTCCCGTGTCATTCATGACACCACTGCAAACACAGAAGATGGAGGGTAGGTGTCAAAACCAGTACATATAATGAGTGCCATGAAACCAAATGTCCTTCAGCCAAGTGCCTAGAAATGCTTCAAAGAAGAAAAAGAGGTCTATAACGATGGTGTCACCTGCCTCTGGATAGCAGATAAAACAGTTGCAGCTGCTCGTGCTCGTCAGATGATCCACTCTTCTAGTGGTCTGTTGAGGGTATCCTGAGCCTAGTCACCTTGTGTATGTGTGCCCTGACGCGTTCACTGGTCGCAATAATTCCTAACAGGCTGGTCAGAATGGCCCAGGGGCAGGCAGTCGTCAATACTACCACCCTGCTTCCAATAATACGCCCCCTTTCAAACTGTTGCTTAAGCAAAATCTCTGATTACATTGTAGAGGCATGTTTAGTGGTCAACAAGCTCTACTCCAATTAAAAAAACAATTATGTAAATTTTTATATCTGGTTTTAATTACAATAAATAAACAGAGGTGATACAATCATTTTAAAGTGCTTGTACGAAATTAGAAAAAGGATCTGGCATTTTTCCCAAAAGAGGACCAAATCTGCGGTGTACAAATAACAAGATTTTTGTACTTATCGTAAAATCTCTTTCTCGTCTATTAGGGGACACAATTCAGACCTTGGGTATAGCTACTGAATTAGAAGTCAGATTAAGCAAAAAGATGTTAGCTCCTCCTACCAGCTTTACCCCTCCAGCAAGCACTAAGCTAATCAGTTTTAGCTTAGTGTCTGTAGGAGGCAAAACTCTCTATTACCAGTCTTCAGCCCTTTTTCTACACTTACCTTTGGGAATACAGCCCCCTGAGGAGGGTTAACAGCATGGAGCCAACTACAGTGCTTGCATGCAACCAGCAGCAGAGTAGCATATGAAAAGAAATAACTGGTAGTGAGAACTAGTAAACATTAATACAAACTGTAACAAGAAGAATCATGTGTAACTCTAGGGAGAACACTCCAACAAGGAGGGAGATATCAGACAATTCTCAATATAGAACCTGGCAGGTGTTGTCCCCCAATGAACAGGATGAGAGATTCCACGGTAAGTACAAAAATCTTGGTCATTGGAGGACACAGCTCATAATGTGGGATGTTCTAGAACAGTCCACGGGTTGAATGGAAAAATAAGAAGTCAAGTGGTCAGTTCTATGGCTGTCTTCAAACTGTACCGCCTGAGAGAGTTGTCAGCAGATGCAAAAGTGTGAACCTTGTTAAAAAACAAACAAAAACATTGCAAAGGGGTGTAGAGGCACCAACGTAGCAGCTTTTCAAATCTAAAGAGCGGAAGCGCCGTTACACGTCAACCAAGAGGCGCCCACAGCCCGCTCTGAATGCACAGTAACACAGAAGGGAGGATCTCTACCCTTTGCACGGTATGCTTCTATCACAGATAACCTGATCAAACATAAAATTACTGCCTTGGAAACTGCAGGGCCCTTTCTCAAACCAAAATCACGAAAGGCAGTCTGAGCGCCTGCGGACGGATATTTGAACTAAATAGATTCCCAGATCATTAACTAAAATTGAGCTTATATAGAATGTGTGCCCTCAGATGAGAGAAGTATGGCAGAACAATGTCCTCATTGATGTGGAATGGTCACTCTATCTTTGTCAGGAGGGCACAGGAAAGAACAACCTTGTCCTGAAGTAATATAGCAAAGGTACGCTTGGCCGACACAGTTGCGAATCCAAGACTCAGCAAATCGAGGTGTCAGCCACAAAAACCGCCACCTTGACTGCCAAAGGGTGAGCTGGAATGTCTTGCATAGGTTTGAAGGATGCGAATGCAAGGAATCTATGACCAATTTGAGGCCCCAAGGCGGAACTTGAGAACAACAGGGAGGAGCAGTGTGCGCAACTCCCTGTATGAAGGTGTGGACGGCCGCTTTTCATGCCAAAGGACACTGAAAAAGTATGGACAGGGTTGATAGGTGCCCTTTCAGGGAACTGAGGCCAAGCCTACATAGAGACCTTCCTGGATAAAAGACAGTAGTCAGGAAAGAGAAAAAAAAAAAAGAGCATGGGGTCAAAACCACACTGTTCGCACCAGCTGAAGAAAGCTTTCTTCACCTGGTGGTAAATCCAAGAACAGGAGGATTTCCTAGCTTTTCTGGATATCAAAATTAGTAAAACTCTAAGCCCTCAGGATTGCAGGTTGTCGCCAAACCATTAACCAAGGCATGGTTAAAATCGGGTGGAAGAGAAGATAGTTTCGAAGTGGATGGCACTGCAAAGTCGATGAGCAAGTCAACTAGATCCGCATACCATGCACATCAAGGCCAGTCCAGAGCCACAATGACCAATGGAAGACCTTCCAGTTTGATCCTCTTGAGTCTCGGAATAAGTGGGAATGAGAAAGATATGTAGGGGGAACTGCCAAGCCTGGTGATCCTTCATCCTGGACACAAAGGTTGGAATCTTGCAATAGATTCTGGACACCATCATATCGATGTCCGGGCGACCCCATCCGTGGCACAGGTATTAAAAGATGGGACAGAGTTCCCATGCTCCCAGATTGACTTGCTCTCTGCCCAGAAAGTCGGCTATCCAGTTGTCCACACCAAGTATGTAAACCACCAAGATCGCGGAGAGGTGTGCTCCTGCCCATGCAGGATTTTTTCCACCGCCTTCAAGACTGATCTGTGGGCTCCATCTTGATTACGTACGCGACCGCCATCATGTTATCCATCTGGATATGGACTGGGAACCCTGTGAGCTGCTGTAAGAAATGGAGGAACAGTAGGATGACCCGAAGCTCCACCGACCTTTATTGAGAGGGCCGATGCTTGTACTGTAAACGTCCTCTGCTCTATGAAGTTGGTGAAGGACGTTACACATAAGGAGACTGCAATCCATGGTCAGCACCAACCACTGAAGTGTCCGAAAGGATTTCTCCATGCCAACTAGAGGGGATTCCAACCACTAGTTAAGGGAGTGACAAAGCATCAAGGGTAGATGAATTTTCAAATCCAGCAAGTGTCCAGTCAAGAGAAGATTGTCCACTGGAGAGGTCGGGCATCAAATTGACTGAATGGGATCGCCTTTTAAGAAGAGACCATCAACCCCAGGACTGTCTTGCAATGTGGATTAGAGTCTAAATGTGCAAAGAGCGCAGCTGTGCCTGGAGTAGCTAAAGCTTCTGTGATGGTAGCAGAACATAGGTGCTTATATCGAAAATCAGATCCAGAAATTCCAGCCCCTGGGAAAGATAGAGGGATGACTTGGGGTGGTATCCAGGGTGATGTGGAAAGTTGCCCCCCCCCCCCCATCCCAAGTGTCTGAAATGGTGGCCGCCCTTCATTCAGAGAATTTTGTGGAGGACGACGTTGAAGCCTGTGGACGAGGTCACTAGGAGGTAGAGTTATGGACAGCAGCACAACCACTATAATCACCAACTGGGGGGGGGGGGGGTATTGTAACATTGTGCACGGTCCCATAAATCCAGTCCAGACTCAAGGAACCCTTAGAATAGTTACCATATAGCAGAGAAAATGGATCAGCACTCAGGAACTTGCTACGAAGACGTATAAATCCTTTATTCCTCCAACATAAAAGCTGCGATGTTTCGACCTGCTATGAGGACACCAAGAGGGTCAGGGCCTAAAGGAAAGCTTCTTCCTCTGTAGTTCTCTTGGGAGCCACGGCATGCAGATTGGAGCACCAAAAGGAACAAAATATAGTGCTTCTGCGTAAACGTTATTCAGCTAGACCGGTTTTAAGGTAGGTTGAAGCTTTTCTCAACTGTGTCCGCCAAGATAATCTTGTCTAGCCGAGCGCCAAAGAAGCAGTAACCTGAAAAGGAGGTATAGTTAAGGTTAAAACCTTTTAGATACTGCATCTGCATCCCAAGATTTCAGCCACAAAGTCTTGGAGACCACGAAGGCCTGAGCTACTAGTCTAGCCACATCCAGGGAGGCCTCACATAATATCTGCGAGTTCTTCTAGGGAAGAACCTGCGAATATTTGATAACTAGCTGATATACCCAGCGTCGCCCGAGTTAATTTGGTACTGGTGTTTATCTGGTGTTCACACAGAAAATCTAATGAAGTCACGGTTACTTTAGAGATGCTGAGGAAAAAAATATGTTCACCATTTTGCATGGTTCTTGCGTTACCCAGGAAACACCATGTGGAGGTAACCATGCAACGTTTCCTTTATATAAAATGACATCGGGAAGTGAGAGAATTAGATTCCGTACGCAAAATTTGGACGCTAGTTCTTTTGCGCTAAAATTGAATAATCGAGTTGGGACCCCTTTACTTTTCCTATTTATGACATAATCAATGCCAAATTTCATGTTTCCACGACATTGGGAAGTTGGAGAATTATTGGCGAGTCAGTCAGTGAGAGAAAAGACAGAGGAGAAAAGACAGAGGAGAAAAGACAGAGGAGAAAAGACAGAGGAGAAAAGACAGAGGAGAAAAGACAGAGGAGAAAAGACAGAGGAGAAAAGACAGAGGAGAAAAGACAGAGGAGAAAAGACAGAGGAGAAAAGACAGAGGAGAAAAGACAGAGGAGAAAAGACAGAGGAGAAAAGACAGAGGAGAAAAGACAGAGGAGAAAAGACAGAGGAGAAAAGACAGAGGAGAAAAGACAGAGGAGAAAAGACAGAGGAGAAAAGACAGAGGAGAAAAGACAGAGGAAAGACAGCTGAGAATACCATGGCACAATTATTTGACCCACTGAGTAATGGACCTGCTGACCAAGGTAGAAGCAAAGTAGTGCTGAACCCACCACCTCCAAAGAGGCCAACTATTTGGCCAACAATTACAGCTTCTGATCGCAGGCATCCGTCATAGATGAAGAGATATATTTTGACAAGGGTGACACTGTCTTTCTTCTACCATAATGCCCATTTCATTGTGTCATCTTCTTGAAAAGGATACATGTCAAGTGCTGAAGTGAAACGCTTGTCAGGGAAATTCGATTCCCTAGACATCTTCAAATTGCTTGTGGGAAAGAAAGACCTTCGAGGAACGCTTTGGACGTCCAAGAGAAGCTTCCCATATGGATGCTTCTGGATCCGGATCCTTCACAGCGATCAAACTAAAGAAGATAGCTTTGGGGCAGCGTCTAAGCACATCCTGCAACCGGGAAATAGTCACGCTATTAAGCACATATAGCCGCTAACATATCTAAGGGGACCAGGGAAATCCTTTCTGACACTCCAGGGCACAAATGACTTGCTGCAGAGAAGACCCAAGATGGCAACAGTGCGCAGGAGGAAACTGATTGCGCACACAAAGTAGACTGGAGCAGACAATCTGCTGTGACGCTGGCACAGTTAGCCAGAGTAGATCCCCAGTCTGAACAGAGTATGCAAGAGACCTGCGGAAACCCCATGAGGAGTGCCACTACTGAAGGGGTGGCGAGTGATGCTGATGAGTGGAGGGGAATGAGCACACCAAGGACAGAGAAACCCACAACACCAAGGGTCATGAAGGTGACACCTGTAGTTGCACAAGTAGAACCCACACAAAGACATTCTGGGGGCAGTAAACAAATGCAATACTGCACTAAATACTCTACTTCTGCAGGTGGGCTTACTACAGAACAATATGGGACATCTTAGACATGATATGCAAAAGCTATCAGAGCACATGACTGCAGTGGAGGAATGGATGAGTGAAGTGGAGGATCAGATAGTACCACTGAAACGTGATATGAATAGAAATTCTCAGATTGTTGCTAATCTGCTGTCCTTATGGAGGACTGGTGCCCTGACTGGTTAGGGCCAATGCATGTTTATAAGTTTTGTTGTAGGGAATACATTTTTTTTTGTTCTACTCTCTCTCATGTATATGGACTAAGTCTGATCCATCAAGTATTCTGGCAGGCTGGGGATCAAACGGTCTCTGAGGTTATTAACCCTTTGCAATCCAATTTTGGATTCAGGGTTACCTAGGGGGGGGGGGGGCTTTCTCTTTCTGAGCCAGTACTGCGGTATGAGATATGCTGGAGAGGCCCCGACAACAGAGCGGCCAGTAATCTACAGTAAGAATACCCTGCCAGACGTCTAACGACATCGGAGTTGTACAGCCTTCAATCGGAATGTCTTTAGACGTCAGACAGCGGATTGGAAAGGGTTAAAATGGAAGCAGTGTATTGTTTTATGTACCACTCTCTGTAAATTTATAGTTATATCATGACATGCATGATCCTGTTAAGTGCTTGACTATATTTCAAACTATAAAACAATATCAACAGTTAGATAGTTCTCTGTCTACAATAGACGCACCTAAGTAAAACCTACATACTATAAGAGTGCATTGGGCAGGAAACCGGTTTCACTAAAAGCATATGAATTACTCAAGGGGAATGGTTAGCATCCTGATTCATAAGTCGATCCCATTCCATTGCATCTCATAGAAAATTGACTCTAGCGGGGTGTTTTATCAGTTTTATCAGTTCACATTGCAAATTATATAACAATACTTGTCTTTTTAGCTCATTATATGGCAGAGTTATGCAGCACATACTGGAATTTGTGGCAGAGGTACCATATACTCTTTCCCTAGTAGAAGATTTGAATTTCATTATTTACCCTTATTGGGATAGGGTACTGATAGAGGGTAGTATGAGTAAGAGAACTCTGACTTTATTATTACATCTCCTGCAGGAAATGCCTATGGCTGGATCTGTGGTGGATTAAAAATCCAGGGATTAAATACTTCTGTCATTGCATATCACTCCCTATCATGCATTGATTTAGCAGTAGTCAATGCTTTGTTATATAATTGTGTATTGGTGGTTAGATATTTACCCAGATTGCTTTCTGACCACTCACCTATGCTGTAAATGACACAACGATTTGTTGTACAACAAACATATTTACAGAATGTGAGGCCATGAAAGCTCATCTTAGAGACTTCTTCATTCAAAAAATTACTCAGGTTGAACTAAAACGTAATATACTGGGCTAAGAACTATTAGTTGAACCTGAAAGTTCTTTTGTGAATAACCGCACACATGAAACATTAGCTAACTGGAAGGGAGCGCATGAAGCACTAAACCATTACACTCTGGAAATTGCGGCTATTAAAGTCAGCTTTATGAAAAAACAGGCATATTTTGGAGGGAGGGGTGAGAGAACTGGGCACATTCAAGCTGTCCTAGCTCGAGCGCAGATATACAGCACTTACTATCACCGGCTTGAAAAATGATCAGGAAACTAGTGACACTGACACCCCTTCAATTAGTACAACTGTGTATTTCGTTTATGCACCTCTGTATACCAGACTTCATTAAAACCGCGAGCAAATTACACAATATTTAACAACATAACAATGCCATGCCCTATTACGGGAACAAAGAGTTCCTTGACTCTCCTGTGGATCTGGAGGAGTTACAAGAGGAAGTGGCTTCCATACAGAAGAATAAAGCTCTGAGTACTGATTGTCTACTGGTAGAGATATTTAAAACAGTTTGATGAAGTGCTGTTGTCACGCTTTCTTGCAGCTGAACATAGACATGAGTTGCCATCAAGTATGAAAAAAAGGAATAACCATTATCTCCAACTCAGGAAATGTCCCCTCTTACTGGTTGATTCTTATAGGCCCATTGTCTTAGAGATAAAAAGGCATGTTAAAATCATAGCAAAAGTATTGGCGAGTGTCTCTCCTGGGTGGTCTTATCTCTTATTCATCCAGCTCAAAGGGGGTTCATACCATCGAGATCCATAGCAAATAATAATTGGAGGCTGTGTCTTAATTTGCTACTACCAATAGATCATAGAGGGGAACGAATAAGATACACACTAAACTCTGCCAAAACATTTGACAGGGTAGAATGGCCCTTTCTGTGGGAAGTGATGAGTAGAATGGGATTTGGATCCACTCTTATAGAGTGTGTGACCCCACCCAACCTATCACCATCTCGTTGCATAGAGGAACGTGCCAGGGTTGTCCTCCTTCCGCCATTATTCTTCGCAATGGCAATTGAGCTTCTGGCACATAAAATAAGATCACATCCAGGTATAGAGGGATTTAAACGGGAACTACTGAAGAAAGTACGCGGATACGTTGTTTTTTCTAGGTAATGCCAAGACATCATTGGAGACAGCTATAAATACGATCAAGAAGCATAGACATTATTCTAGTCTTAGCACTAACTGAAATAAAATCCATAATAATGCCAATAGACGGACCTGATGTAACTATTAGTACTAAACAAACTCCATTAATTTGTGCACTGGTCTTTAACCCCTTATTGATGGCCCCAGAGTGTTTTTATGTCCTGCCATGGCAGAACGTGTATGGAGGAAGATAGCACCGCTATCTCCCTCCATACAGCGCAGGCGTCAGCTGTTTATTATAGGTGACACCTGCAGGCAGTGATTGCAATCTGCCACGCAGCAAATCGCGACTATTAACCCTTTAAATGCCACTGTCATTTCTGACAGCGGCATTTAAATTCCCTGACCAATGTTCGGGAAGGGGGCGGGGGCGTACAGCCCCCCCCCCCCTCCCACGCGCACGGTGAGATCGGGGGAGGCATATATCTATATTACGCTCAAGCTCAGTACTATGAGGCAATTCCAGCAACCCGATTGGTTGTTTGGGTTCCCTGATTCAACCTGATTGGTTGTCAGTGCCGAGCTTGAGAGTAATATAGATATATGCTTGGGGGAGACGTGCAGGTGTCATGGCAGCCGGGGGCCTTCTGAAAGGCCCCAGGACTGTCTTGGCAGACTGCCCATCCACCGGCCCCGTGGGGTGGCTTGATAGGCAGTCTATCAGAATGCAGTCTAATGTAATGCTATGGCATTATATCATACTGCAGAAGCGATCAAAGCATCGCTGGTTGTGGACTAAAAGAAAGTGTAAAAATAAAAACAATAAAGCTTTACTATTAAAAAAAAAAAGTAATAAAGGCTAAAAAAAAAACTCTTTTGCCATATTTGCAATAAAAGAATCTAAATAATAAAGCAAAAATACGTATTTAGTATCGCTGCGTTCGTAAAAGTCAGCTCTATCAAAAGTAATGCATTTCTTACCCTGCACGGTGAACGTTATCGGGAAAAAAAAAAAACCGCCAGGAATGCGCTTTTTGGGTCACCCTATCTCCAAGAAAAAATGTAATAAAAAGCAATCAAAAAGTCATTTGTATTCAAAAATACAACAAACAGGACGTACCGCACAAAATGAGCCCTCACACAACTATATTGATGGAAAAATAAATACGTTAGCGACAGAAAATAATTTTAAAAAATTAAGGATCTTTAAAAAAAAAAAATTAAAAATACAAGTAGTACAGCAAAAAAACCAAAAACACTATAGGTTTGGTATTGTAGTAATCTTTATTCTATGGGTCATTACGGTATGTCATTTTTGTTGCAGTTTGTGTGCTGTAGAGACAGGACGAACCGAAAGATGGTGGAATGTCATTTTTTTCCCCATTTCTCTCCACTTATACTGTACTGAAAAACTTTTTTAAAAAAAATTGTACGGTACAATTAATAGAACCAGTGAAAAATACAACTCGTCCTGCAAAAAACAAGCCCTCATACAGCGATGTTGAAGGATAAATAAAAGGAGTTACAATTTTTTTAAAGGGAGGAGGAAAAAACAAAAATGGAAAAAAAGCTCTGTCACTAAGGGGTTAAATATCTAGGAGGATATTACTCTTAACTAAATCTAGAACCACTACGCTCCCAATTCAAACTAGATGGGTGGTGTAGACTTCTTTTATTGATAAGGGGTTAATCAAATTTGCTTTCCTTAAGGACCAAGTGTGCTAAATATATGGCGCTTGGTCCTCAGCTTTAATCCCCCACCTTTGCAGGAGCAAAAGCTTTAATCCCGTGCCATACTTCTGCTATTAAGTAGGACCAGGTTGAGTCCTCTGCTGTTAGGCAGAGCCTACACTATCAGATGCTGGTGGTCCAAGACCTAACTGCTGTGAGAGGGAGAGCCACAAAAGATACCAGAGGTCTCAGCGGAGAAGACGATAGGGTCAAGGTCAGGAGAAGTAAGAAAGAAGAAAAAAAAAAAAAAAAAGAAGAGGACCCAAGGGCAGATCTTAACCCTGAGGAGCGAATGGGAGAGAAGGAAAAGGTCACCCAGAGCCGTGAATGGAGGATTCCCCAGGAAGGACCACCTACAGCCCGCCTCTTGTATTGTAGTAGATGCCTCTCCCAACCCCGGGGATCATGGTCCAGTGGCAAGCAGGAAAGGATGAAGGAGTGCCTGAGAATGGCCTTAGGGTGCTGGGGAAGGGCTGAGGGGGTCACAAGCGCAGAACCTGTCCAGGCCTACAGAAGCAACCACCCACAGTTGTAGTAGTATGCAGCCAAAGAAGCAGCTGGAAGAAGGGCACAGCACTATATATGCTCAAAAAGAGCATGTATGCAAAATTATATATTTAATTCTATGAACTTGACATGTTTATGGAAGCTTTGCGTGCTGACCTGTTATTTTTGGATAGAAAAAGGACTGAAGACTGGGAAATGGAGAGGCCTGCTTCCTATGGCTGCCAAGTTAAAACTGGTTAGCTGGGTGCCTGCAGGAGGGGTATAGCTGGTAAGGAGGAGCTAATATCTTTTTGCTTAGTGTCCACAGCTCTATCCATGGTCTGAGCTGTAACCCACAATGACACAGATGAGAAATCTCTTTTTTAATTTTATACTTTAGGTGTGACAAGATGTACACTAATTGCAAATAAGGAAGATGGAACAATACCTCTGCAGCGCCACCTATTGGATGGCAGCATCCCTTCAAATCAATTTCACATCTTTTAATCAAGTCTTTAAAAAAATGATTGGGAATTGTAAACCAAGACAGCTGTTTCTGGGTTTTATCCCTCATCAGTGTGCAGTAGGATTCTGTCTTGGCTAGTGAAAGGCCTGAATTAAGACCAAAACATGGCCTACAAAGTGCTAAAATTAGTTAATCGCTTTCAGTTTGAGAAAATCAGTTATGTAAATGTGCCTAATGGCTGGATTTATACATAGTCATTTTCTAGATCAAAATAATTTGCCCCTCCAAAAATTACTGATTAAATGTTGCAGGGCGTAGAGTTTTGGGTATGTATGAAGAGAAATCGCGAGGTGATCTCGCTCCACACATCGCGACTGCCAGCACCCACCCGCAACAGCTCCGATATATAGTGGTCATCAGAGCTGTTAACCCTTTAAATCCAGCTGTCAATTCTTCCAGCAGTATTTAAATCCCACAATCGAAGTTGTGGGGTCCCGTATGGCCCCCCTAGCAATTTGCTGTGCGGGTGTCATGGCAGCAGGGGAATGCCTGACAGATCACAGTATAATGTAATGGTATGGCATTACATTATACTGTAGGAGCAAAAAAAAAAGGAGACATAAGTCTTAAAAAGTTTTACTACATCATTTACAGAAAAAAAAATTAAAAAAATTTACCCAGCCCTCCCCTCCCAACGAGTTTGCCATATTTCTAATTAAAAAAATCTAAATAAAACAAAAAGACACATATTTGTTATTGCTGCGTATGTAGAAGTCCGATCAAAATAATGCGTAAAAAAAAACCAAAAAAAAAACCAGAATTGCGCTTTTTTTGGTCACCCATCTAAAAAAAAAAAAAAAAAAAAAAAAGTTTTAAAAAGCGATCAAAAAGTTATATGTATTCCAAAATACCCACAGAAACTACAAGACATACTGCAAAAAATGAACCCTCACACAACTATGTCAACAGAACATTAAAAAAAAAAAAAAAAAGTTATGGCTGTGAGAAGTTGGAGGCACTAAACAATTTAAAATATTAAATAGTTTTGAAAAAAAAAAAGTAAAGCCAAAAAACTAAAAAAAAAACCCCATAGATTTGGTATAGAATAAAGTTATCAGGTCAATTTTGTTGGAGTTTGTGAGCCGTAGAAACAAGATTCACCCAACAATGGCGAAAATTCGTTTTCTTTCCATTTTAGTGCACTTCGATTTTTTTTTTTTTACATTTTTCGGTACATTATATGGTACATGAAATAGTACCATTGAAATACATCTCACCCCGCAAAAAAAGTCCTAAACAGCTACGTCAATGGGCGGATTTGCTGCGGTTTTGCCGTTGCATATCTGCACTGCGGCAAAACCGCTGCGTTTGCAGTGCAATGCAGCACAAATGAGATTTGCAAAAAACTGTTCTCATAGGGCGGATTTTTTCCCGCACAGCGGCAGTGCGGAAATGCAACTGCAGCGCGGTTTTCAAAGATGCAGCATGTCCATTCTTCTGTCTTTTCCACAGCGTTTTTTTGTCCATACACCTCTATGGACGCATCAAAATCCGCGGCAAAAAGTAAGAAACGCTGCAAGAAAATCTGCAGGAAAATTTGCAAGCCGAAATTAACTTTTTAAGCAGTTTTGCCGCAGAAGCATTTCTTCTGCGGCAAAACCGCAACGGAAAAACCGCAGCAAATCCGCCCTGCGTGAACCCAGCCTTAATGTACCTGATTTACAGTTTCAGGAGACTGTGATCCAAGGGAATGTTTATAGCTAGTGCAGTGGTTAACAGCTATAGGATAATGTATCCGGATTTCTCCCTGTTGAATACAGTGCAATCCAGGCGCTGCAGTTAAGTGTTTGCTCAGTTTTGTGTCATGGCTTTGCCAGATCAGTTTTCAAATAGATCCAGACTAGGGATGAGCGAGTATACTCGCTAAAGCACTACTCGCTCGAGTAATGTGCTTTAGCCGAGTATCTCCCTGCTCGTTCCTGAAGATTCGGGGGGCCGGCGCGGGGCGGGGAGCTACGGGGGAGAGCAGGGAGGAAATCTCTCTCTCCCTCTCTCCGCCGCGACTCACCTGTCAGCTGCAGCGGCTCCCGAATCTTCAGGGACGAGCAGGGAGATACTCGGCTAAGGCACATTACTCGAGCGAGTAGTGCTTTAGCGAGTATACTCGCTCATCCCTAATCCAGACCAATTCTGACATATACAATCCTTACATTCAGTATTAAAAAACAGATGAAATACAATTCAAGACAACCCATTAGAAAGCCACTTTATTGGTAACACATCACAGTGCAACCAAAATGGTATGCAGTGCTGCTAGGCCTGACAAGTGTATGCACAATCTTCCAAGACCCTCCCATTGTTCTCAAGTGCATTATTTCTTACATCTTGCAGAGGTTCGAAGAGATAGGACTGCAAAATTAGTCTCAGGAAACAAAAAGATGACAATGACTCTGCTAACATTACTGGTCACTAAACGTGCTGCTACCATATTGCTGTTTAGCAAGTGACCAGTTTAAGCAGCAGGTTTCAGTGGTCAAAATAATTCAATGCATTATTGCTTCATTATGCAGTCAAAGAGTTGTGGAAAAGGTTTCTCAGGAACTGGCAAGTTTTGTTTTATGCAGCAAATATAGGAGCTCCATGATCAGAGGGAGGACTATGTAATACTGATAACATCCAGGCAGTCATATTAGGCGTACACAATGTTCATGTGCAGCTAGCTTCACAGAAAGCATCCAAATAAAACTAATTCATTCTGTATACAAGGCCGAAAAAAATTGTAAAAAGAAATTAAAATAAAATTAAAAAAAGAAAAAAGAACTTTGACATTCTTCATCACCAGATGGACAGGTTGTGAACAGCCACCTATAGACCAAAGATAAAAGACAAGTTAGTCTGGCTAGCACAAACCTTGAAACACATCATAGACTCAGTCTCTGACACAGAAGGTGCCTATGAAAGGCTAGTAGAGTCTGCCCAGACTGCACTACCTCATTATACATGCAGCGCGCAGTATGGAGAAATCGACTAGATTAATGAAATGCAGCACAATGTCGGGTTCTACAGCACTGCGGGGTGACAACTGTGGTACGCGCTTGGCGTTTCCCAACAAGGTTAGATTTCTTTTTGCAAAATAAACTTTGGAATTACTGGTCATTGTGGAGCTCTAACCTTAAATATAAAATTGTAGGTATGGCATCCACAAACCTATAGTAATAGTTACCCTGGAAAGATACGCCGTTTAAAAGAATAAGGTTGCCTTCACACAGGTGGCAAAATTGTGCAAGATTTGTGTGTTGTGAGATGCAAATATGAACCTTGTTGTTTTAAGGAGCTCGATATGGGGGTGGGATTCATGGCCCCATAACACGTTCACCCCCATGTGAAGTTAGCCTTACTGCACAATTCACAAACTCTTCACATGTCAAAAGTTTTGACCATTGGCGGTCCCATTGTGAGACCCCGCTGATTGCTAGAATGCGGGGGCAGCAGCGTTCACTCAAGTGCTGTTCCCTCCTGGCTGTCTTCACTGCTTTTTGACTCCTCTTGGCAACTGAAAACGGCCACATAGAGGTCGATAGAAAGCTTCTCTCACAGTGGTGCACGCTGTGTGATTCGGCGTATCTTGCTTTACATTAAAAACATCCTCACGCCAGTTCAGAGCTGGCTTACCTTACAATATTTTGCACAGCAAAAATGGCATGAACCATCCATAAATGTGGTGCAGTAGAATTTCCCTATGCATGTGAACACAGCCTGATGGTTTGATGCTGCCTTGTTACACAAAAGGTTTTTAATAACATAGTGCCAACAATATCTGAAAAGAAACATTCCACAGGATAGGGGATAACTTGCTGCTTAGTGGGGGTCTGGACACCTCGGACCCTCCACTGACCCCCAAGAACTGGAGTCTAACTGCCACTGCCTTCATTGCTGGACAGTTCAGACATGAACCCCTTCAGTGGCAGGTTTAGGTAGTCTTCAGCACATTTCCACACTGATTTTGGGAGATTTTCCAGGCGTGCCACCAAAGAGGTTAAGGGAGTGGTAGTGCACACATGTATGGGACAGCCGGAGAGGGCTGAGTTAAAGCGTTCGACTATCTCCACAAGTCCCAGTGAAACAAATTCAGTGGCAGTATGCAGGCACATTCAATGCTCCATTCATCTGGGCACCTTTAGGATCCCTGTTCTTTGGAGTTGTGGGATCAGCAAGTTATCCCCATCCTGCAGATAGGGGATAACCTCTTTAAGCAGCAAGTTTAATACATAAGTTGTTGTTACCCAGCATCAGTCATGATTTGTTATCGATAATTTGAGTTCTGCAATTTCCGTGTCTGGAGAACTGCTCCCACTTCTGTCGCTGTATGTATCTCTGAAAAACAAGAACACATCAATGTAATCCCTGCTGGTAATCAATGTGAATGTTTAGAAGTCCTATATGCTGAGGGCACTATGGTCTACGTATATATCTTATAACTACATCATAAAGTAAATCCTTGCTCAGCAACGTGTGGAAATCCTCCAACTGCTTACAGGTGGCCGCGAGAAAAAGGTAGCAGTGCTGCTGTACGGAGACTGACATATTACTGAAGCCCCTGAATAAAGAACTGCTCACCTGTCGTACGCCCAGTGACCAATAACCTGCTGCCAACAGCTTTACTGTACTATATACAATGCATTTATTGTCCTGTATGGGCAGGGTTATATTTTACAAACATTTAAATCCTTTCCGATACACCCCACCTAGGCCTCGTTGGATGCAACTGTAAGCAGTCTATGCAGTACTCTACAGCTACACAGCCTAGATTCCAGAATGATACACAGTAGCAAACTGCCAGCGAGATGCGTGCAGCTGTTGCTTTTAGCTCGCAGTAGTTCCTAGGCTAAAATACCACATCTCAGCTGTGCAACTATTAGCGTTCGCTCTGAATGAAAGCAGGAATGTTTTCAACCACCCACAGCAAACAAGTGTCCTGAAAGATCATGAGGAATTGAAGTACAAAAATATATTAGAAGGTTGTATAACGTTACTTTTATATTAATCGGTTCTTCACTTTGGATCTTTGCTCTACCTATAATGTACTGGCATAAGAGTAGTCTTCTTACCCTAAAATTCCTTTTCTGTCACATTCATTGGGGGTCACAGGAGACTTTGGGTATAACACCTGCCACTAGGAGGCGACACTAAGCAAAGAAAAAAGTTGAGAAAGATACCATCTTGACCTTCTCCAGAAGAGCAGGACCCATGGATCGGACTACTGTGAACTTGAGTAGATGCTAGCCCTTCAGCTAAAGTTGCCATCACTGCCTAAGCCATTAAATACCAAGTGGAGTACCAATATCATTCTTCCACCTTTGAAGGAAGGATGGAGGCCACTTGGCACTTACAGTCAGTGCATAATGATGTGAGATATAGATTCCAGCAGTAGTTCATACATTCTGTTCGAAGGGTAGTAAAGGCAGCTTTATGCCTTTATTTACTGCATCATCATATCAATGCAGAGACCGGGTGTAAGGTCTTTATGTCTTGAGAAGAGGACATGGCGGCACGACAGCTTTATTTGCAATAATGATACAAGTCCTCCAGTGTGGCTGGAGAATCAGAGGGCAAAGCATAGTGTTACCGCATCACATTACTCAGCTATGCGTGGGAATAGAGAGGTAGATGCAGCTTGACATACTCCGGTAGTCTGAGTGGATACGGTCTCTCAGTACTACAGTTACTTCTCCTTTAAAAGAGGGTACAGACAGTGCTTGCCATGGACACAGTCATGTCTGATACAGAGACAGTACGAGAATTACTCCTACCATGGGAGAGGGTAAAGAGGCAGACAATGGCAACCATAATCCTGTACAATGCAGAGAATCACATTAGCACAATTACTCCCCCCAAGGCAGGGGATAACACGAACGGACATGGTTGTCACAACTGTGTAGTCAGTTTTGCATCAGAGACTCACAGTACTACCATTGCTCCTATAGAAGAGAGTAATAAGGTGAACGATGATTGTCATTACTGTGTAGTGTCCAACATGGAGGCTCACAGCACCACAAATATCCCTCCTATGAAAGGGGGTGAGGAGACCGACTGCTCATCAGAACAGTATAGTCATGTCCGATACAGATACTCAGTACAACAATTACCCCTCCTAGGGGGTAATGATGTGGTACATGCTCAGCAATGCCTGTAAATCACATCAGGCACAGTTGTCAAAGGAGGAGTAATTGCAATTGGAAATGTGCCACCGATCAGAGTCCTGGCTCCCGACTTCAGTCTGTGAAGGCCTAGAATCTGGGATTGGAATTAGCAGCGCTGACCAGAGGTGTCGGGCGCAGTGCTGACGTATACAGGGCCCCTGCAAAGCGGAGAGCAGGGAGAGGTCTGGAGACAGTGTGCTAAGGGGAAGGGGGATCTGGGACGTTATGGAGGATACTGTGTCCACAACTGGTGTTAGCACAGTGGGTGGGTCCTGGGGGCAGGATGTGGACTGATGGAGGGGTCCCTTGGAGAAAGGGGCATTACCGGGGACTACCTGACTAGACTAAAAAGAGTTGAATGTATGGAAAGGCGGTGGGAAGGTGTAAAGGTGAAGGCGATGGCACAATACTTACCTAATCCAGTTAACTTCATCCTCTTTGCTTCAGCTCCCCAAGGGCACCATTAGGGTCACTGCTTTAGCGACTGCCCCTTAATGGTGAGAGAGCACTGCATATGGGGGAGCAGACAGGAATCTTAAGTGACTCATGGCTGACAGGAAGCAGAGTAAAGCGATCCCTCGCTATATCGCGGTTCAGTGATTGTGGCTTCAGTGCATTGTGGATTTTAGATAGACCATATATTTATTCTTTTTTTGCTGAGTTTTTCGCTATATTGCGGAACATACAGGAAATACAGTACACCACTAGCGCTTGCCAACGCGAGATTGTACACGATACACTATTGGCTGATGGAATGTGTTCTGTATCCTGGGCGCCGATTGGCTCACTAACGTAGCATGTTCGTGCAAACTGCCGTCACTAAAAGGCGCATGATTCATTCACTTTTGCGACTTTTTGGCAGTTCACCCGACAGATTGATTTGTGTAAATATAACACCGCTACTTCGCGGTTTTTCACGGATTGCGGGGATCTCTGGAACATAACCCCCATGATAGACAAGGGATCACTGGAGTTTGTGCTGCTCTGTTGCACTGACTTAGAGAAGGGAATAGCAGTGCGTCTAATGCAGCAGTGTTCGCCATGCCCACTTGGGGACAATCGGGGAAATTTGCTAATCCACGATTTCCTGCCAGAGGCGAAAAAGGAAAACAGAAGACCTGTAGGAGCGGGTAAGGTCTACTACATCCTTTGGACACGCAAGCTAAAACAGATTTGGCTCAGTGGCTGCAGGAAGGAGGAACTAACTCTTTCTTTGCTTAGTGTCCAACGTCTATTGGCAGCAGCTATCCCCAAGGTCTTGCCATGCCCCCCAATGACAGTATAAATATCTATATACTAGTGCATTATGTCTGTGAATAGTGTGGGAGTTTAAAACTCAGAAAATTCTCTCATAGAGCTGAATAAAGCAAGTGGCTCACGCATACCATTTCTTCCTGACATGAACTAGATCTGAAGCTTAAACAGACAATATTCTATCTCACCTGGGGGATAGCCGGCACCCTCTTTCAATATACTGAGATAATCTTCCTGCAGAAGCCAGAAGTAGACCAAAATATGGAGGAGAGGGTTTGATGGGTCGGGATGTGAATTCTGGGTGATACTGAACACCAACAAAATAGGGATGATCTAGAACACAAAAGATCAGTTTAATAAGACTCTGAAATCACAGTAACGGTCAAACACTAATTTCATACTGCACACTTTTGCAGTGAAGATTCTGCTATGCATGCAGAAGTGTTCTCTATAGGTATCCTATAAATTCATAAGCTGTCACAGAGCACATGTTTATCCCGGCACAGCGGGTCATCCATTCATGGGTGCAGCTTGTCCGCTACTGCAGCCCAGCTACCTCTAGACTCCTTTAGATGAGCCGATTCTCATTTGGAAGAGAGAACAAGCAAGTGACGACACTGTTGGCTCGTTCGCTCTCATACAGCTTGTTTAGGCAGTTACACACATCGTTTAGCATTTTACATTCGCTCTATAAGTGAATGTGAAATACTGAACGAGAGCTGTTTAAGCTGAATGAGAAGTCAATGATGATTTTGATGCCTGCATAAAATGAACAAGCAAACAATTCTCCTTCATCCTTCAGTTGTTGGCTTGAGTTTAGTCCAAACAATTGTTCACTTTTGCTTGTTTGAATGATAGTGGTTCCGTCCAAAAGCACCTTTACTCTACAGATCGTCCATAGAAAAAAAGAGAGTCAGCAGCACACGGTGTTACACCGCAGGTGGGAGGCTCCAATGCAAATGCACGCTCAGCATTAGATCCTGACCACTGATCCATAAACCCTATGTGTCCAAAAGTAAGAATCTGAGCAGAAGATGGGTGCAAAAATAAATCCTTACATCCAGAGGATGCCTCTTTATTAAGGCCACAAAATGGACTCAAGAAGCATCACTTTGCACCTACCTGCTGCTCAGTTTCTTATTCTTTGGACGCTTTCACTCTACGGATCTGTGTGAGTCAAACTCCCAATATTATGCACTGCCTTCATACATAGTGTTTAAAATTTACTACGTAACTAGCTGTAAAAAGCACAACAAAATCTGCAATAACCACGTTACATGCATTGTTTAGGGGCGAAACCTGCAGCAAAATCCATTTAACACAAATGTATAGGGTATTTTGCACAGCCTGATGATTAGGAAAGAAATGTCGTTGAGAAAAGTGTGAATGCGGTGAGCAGCTGTACCTGATCAGCTGATGAATGAACACATTATGCATTAACTGACCGCATGTTTTGTGCAGCTGAAAAAAAAAAAAAAGGTCTTGTTGGGGATGTTTCAATGCATTGTTTGGGAGGGGTAATGATATGCCTTAGCTATATTATGCTACTGTATATATAGTAGTGCATAGAAATTTTGTGTTCCTGTATCAACAACTTCAATTAAAAAAGTTAAAAAAAGCTGCTGTCAGCAGCACATCTCCCTATGTGAATGAGGGATGTGCTGCAGACAATGATGAAAACTGTATGGGGGACAAAGTATAGGTACAATTGATTCCCTCATTCATACGGAATTGGCCCGTGTAAAGGTTAGTCAAAACAAGCTCCAATCTCGCCCACTGGTGCTCATCCTCTGGATGTCATTGCGAAGTGTAAAAGGACACTTTGGGCTTGTGCACACAGGTGTATGCGGGTTGCAGTTGTGCAAATACACTGCATATTTATGCAACTGAAAATCCCAATTGCCTGTGTATTTTGGTCGTTATTGTGCGTTTTTGTTCACATAAATTTGCTGCGCACATATGCAATAAGTACACAAGCATCCTGCGTATTTCTGCTGACCCATTCACTTCAATGGCCTATTTCGCTATGCAATACGCACCAAAATAGGAGATGTTGAAAATTTTTCCCACATGACCAAACATGGGGTGAAAAAAAAGAAAACGTAGATGCACAAACCCTTTTAAATCAATGGATTCTATTCAGGGTGTAATATGCTGCGCAAATACGCTCATGTGAACAAGCCCTTAGTGTTCCCTTAACAGGGTTATAATGTATGAGGATAAGAAAAGCCTGCCACTTCCCAGAGAAAGACCCTCTCTAGTCCCCATGGGCTGCGTAACTCCATGCAAGTTAAATTGGCTTCAGCTGCAAAAAAAAAAAAAAAGTCTATACAAAAAAAAAACCTGAATCTCAGGCACAGCGCAGTTTTAATAAAATCAGAAAAACTGCGTTTTGTGAACAAGCCCTTAATCTATGTACTTACCTTCTAATTCTACAACTTCCATTCGCTCCCCCTCTGTATCCTGGCCAACAAAGGTCAGACCTCGAGTCTCGAGTTCCTGTCTGAGTTCTGGATTGACCTTACACACACAAAAAAAAGTTAGAATTTACGCTGGAACGCATCACCTATATTTTTTACTACTTAAAACAAAATAATGAAACCCATTTTTCTAATTTGTTTTTATTTTTTGGCTAGATTTACTTCTATTCCACTCCTTGCACATGATCGGGGCGGCCATCTTCCCTGAGCAGCAGAGACCTGCTTTAGGGTACGTTCACATGTAGTGGAATTTGTGCACATTTTTCCACCTGTAGAAAATCTGCATGATTGGCGTGGATTTTGATGCAGATGTCCCCCCTTTTGAAATCAACTGCGAATCTGCACCAATCGTGTGTTTTTTTGATGTGGAGTTTCCACTACAGAGAACACACCCTTACAACTAAAAATCATGCGCCATTCACACAATGGATGGGAGGGAACACACTGACTTCTATGGGAGAGTATTGTACGCATACCCTGTGACCTTTGCAGAGGAGGAAGGAGTAATAGATAAGATGTGTCCATCAGTCAATGTGAAGTGGATCATGTATTATTTATACATAAAAGGCCTATTTACACACAAAGATAATCTTTCAAACGTTTGAAAGTTTTTGCGATCTTTTTGCATAACGTGTTAATGGCCAGTAATGCCCATTAACACTATCATCTTCATTTGCATGTAAAAGGGCCTCCAGGAGCTGTTTGCAGAGCCCAGATTGTTCTTCATGCGGCTCCCGTCAGAATACAATATAATCTCCCAACTCCCACGGAGAATACAACATGTGGTCTGTTGAGAGATACTTTATCTCTCTGCGGCTGAACGATGATTTTTAAGTTCACCCTAAAATAATCGTTCAGACGAAAAGTACACGATGGCAGCATTTATACGTAACGATTATCACTAATTTTTGGTCGTTTGAACGCATTTTTAGTGATAATCGCTACGTGTAAATGGGCCTTTAGTGCTTACCTTTCAGTGTAGTCCTGCCTGTGCTAATGAGATGACTGCTGAAAAGCTCTCTTTACAGAGCAAAAAGTGTGTGACTATCATTAGGCTTCATGCTCAGTGTAAACACTGAAGGGGCTTAGGACTTTTCTAAAATATACTATACATAGTGACATCAAAAATGTAAAAACACTTCTTAAAAATGTTTGATATAAAAATTCATTTACACTGTAGGTCATTTTCTCATGAGACGTTCCCTTTAACAGTCAGTCCCGTGCAACTAGCAGCCACAAAAGCAGAAGTCAAGAAAAAGTAATCTAAATGCAGTTTTATGCTGCTGTAATCCAGGATGATGATTTGCATAAAATAAAGCCTGGCTGCTGCATATATAAGAAGAACAAACAATCACTGAAAACGTTCGTATACTTACTGACTCAGGAGTGCATATAGATGCATCCCCTCAACATGCAGGTAGCAAACTGCCAAACGAGGGAACCAATTACACCTGTGAGGGACACCGATGAAACAGCTACTCACACAACCTCCTAATATAGAGGGGGGTGGCTGCTTGGTGTATACTCCCTCAAAGAGTAGATACAAAGTGCCGACCATTCTGATACATGTAGTGCACCATGCAGACCAACTAATGCCTTTATTATGTATTATTGACATGCAGTGCGACTTTAAAACGCCGGGGGGAGCCCAGGGTGGCAGTACGAATGTGGTTCACTTATTGAGGTGCAGGGAAACCCATCGAACTATTATGGGGTCATTAATAGGTTGCTAGTCTACATGGTGCACTACATGTATCAGAATGTCATTTGGCAGTTTGCTACCTGCATGTTGAGGGGATGCAGCTATCTGCCCTCCTGAGTCAGTACGTATACGAACGTTTTCAGTGATTGTTTGTTTTAATATTTCCCCTTCTGTGACGTATATATAAGGACAGACTAATAACCAAGTACCTCATATCTGTGCCGATGCCTTTCTTCTACAAACTCCTGATCACCATACAGCTTCCCTAGTGAAGAAAGGAAATAAGGAAACAATCCTGAAATAGATCTCAACCATCCTTAATATGATTCCAGAAATACCCAAATCCACAGCCATGTAGAAAGCAATAAGCGCAACTATTTCAACACTATTGTATTCAACTAGGAAAATACCAAGTCACACAAAATAAAGATCGAAACATATAAACCAGGTACAATGCAAAACATATAGAGAGTTGGAGAAACATACTCAAGATTGAATTCTGTGAGCGGAAGATTGTTCTCCTCTTTCCAAGTCTCATTGTTCCTCCCATCTGGCCTGGGTTGTGTTCAGGCATATCAATCACCTGCAGAAGTGGAGCATTATAAGACATAGAAATGAGACCATAGAATGTAGCAACAGATAATGGGCAGCAGGGTTACAGTTCACCAGAATACCAATTATCCAATATTGCAATTTTAACCAATAACTAGATACTTTTTTTGCTTTCGGATCAGAAATATTGTTTCCAGAACAAAAAATAAATTAATGAGCGCAAAAAAAAAAAAAAAAAAAAAAAAAAAGTGTTCAAACTTTATTATGAGTATCTGTGCCTAAACATCTAAAGTTCCCATGACAGGGCTCTGGAGGGCAACCAATTCGGTCACCAATGTGCACAAAATGTTGTAAATGGTAACACTGTGCACTGATGTAATGTGTGTCAGAGAATATGCAGAAGAGAAGGAACCTTTTTCCACATATTGCAGACACACCTCATACTAGGCACATCTGCTCAGAAGGGCCCATCCCATACACAAGACCGCACTAACCAGCCCTTTTCAATAGGACCCCCTGTGGTCCCAGGATTTATTGTGACAAATGTCCCAGTAAATCACATGACTGCTGCAGCCTCTCATTGGCTGTAGTACCATGTTCTTGATCTCCTGGCATCATGGCGCTCAGGATGTGAGCACCGATGGCAGGAGAATGAACGGTGACACTTCAGTGTCCTCTGATTTGCTGTGACACCATCTGTCACAGCGATCACCAGGAAAGCAGTGAGCTGCAGCGCTAGATCCTGGCTGAGGAGTAGTAAGTATATCTCTGCTTATTACTTTCACAAAGAGGGTCTACTGAAAAGGGGTTGCCCAGTAGGCGGACAAGCCCTTTAAGCCTCTGTCTGTCACTGACTAACAGCTGCGCTACCAGCAGCTTCTTTGAAAGGGTTTACTGGGGGAAAAAAAAGTCTGAGCAGCTGCAGTTCTCACAGGGTGGGAAGAGGGGTGAGCTTGGTATACATTAGAAATAGCAGGGAAGGATGGATGGGTGCCTGCAGTTCTCCACCAAGTAGCACAGTTGGAGGAGTGGGACCAATAAGTTATTCATTTAAAGGGTGAGGGGGGTGGTGGTGGTGGTGGAGGGCGGGGGGAGGGGTGCCCTCTGCAAAAGTTACAGAGGATGCCATTATTATTATACCGCAAGGAGGCAATATGCTCTTGATGCCATTATCATACCACAAGGTGTAAACACGCTCTGGATATCATTATACAGCAAGAGAAAATGGGTGATCTGGATATACTATATATACACTCTAGGAGCCATGTGTATATTATAAAGCGGAGGTGTTTCAGTGTGGATGATTGCTGGGAGGCTGGCACTCTGGAAGTGTGAATATAATATATAGCGGTATTTTTATTGTAAAATATGTATTTAAATTTGTCAACTAAAAATGTTATTTAACCCCCGTTTTGCAGCTTAGGAGCCCATGGCTTGTGGGTATTTTTTTTATTGTTCTTAAGTTTGCAGGGACGTGATTTTCTGTTTTGGCTAATAGATCTGATTTTGAAAGCCGGCGCTGCATTAACCAATCACAGCCATTCAATTATGTCTTTGAATGCCTGCGATTGGTTAACCCAGCGCCGGCTTTCATTGGCTGACGCCGCGCTGATTTAGCCAATCAGAGCATTAGCTTTCTGGAGGCGGGGCATTCAAGCCCCGCATCCAGAAAGCAATGCTCTGGTGGCGTGGAGGAGGGAGTGACAGCCTGCAGCAACGCCACAGCAGGTGAGTATAGATTTTTTTTTTTCCTACAGCATATTCTCGGCGTATAAGTCGACAGTTGGGGGTCGTCTTATACGCCGGAAAATACGATGTAAATCCATCTATTAAAAATATATCATGATAAATTATAACTCTAAAAATTATAAAATGTAAAAAAAAAAAAAAGAAGAAGAGTTATGGCATTTGAAAAGTGGAGATGAAAATCCACAAAAAAATGTAAAAAAAAAAAATCATCATTGAGTCCTTATGGCTAAAATAGGCCGTGTCATTAAGATGTGTGTATGTGGAGCTCAGAGCACTGCAAAGGTATATTGAAAACTAAAATTAAATCAGCACAGAAATTCTGACCTAATGAAACATGATAAAAGTTGAACATTAAAGTAATAGTATCAGGCTTCATACTTACTACAGGATGACTGGTTTGGGGATTAAATTCTGTAGAATTGGCATCTGTTTGAGAAAACACACATAAAAATCACTGGAAGAAAATTGTGATGCATACAATTTTTATTAATTCACAAAAAATAACTTCTATACCCAGAGCAATCTTCAAACTCTATATAATGCGCCCCCTGTCAACTAAGACAAGCATTACAAGCAATTACTGACAATTTACCTTTCCAGCCTAGTATTTCTCTGGCAAATTCAACAACTGCCAACTGCATCCCCAGACAGACTCCTGTAAAAAGACATTGCATCATGAGAACACAGCTGACAAAACTGCTTGCTGTCTCCACCATGGATCAGTAATATTCAGGGGCATAGCTCACCCAGGAACGGCTTCTTCTGTTTGCGGGCCCAGGATATAGCCTGGATCTTGCCCTCTGTTCCTCGTACACCAAATCCTCCAGGAACCAGCACACCACTGAAAAGCATGGCAGGGACAGTAGATGAAACACATTGTCAGCACACAGAGAGATCCACCTGCAGTCTCAGTTCTACTTTGATCTGACAGCTTGCATTTCTACCTCTGCAGTCTTAGTTTCCTCTGAGATATCAGAGAACCATATCACTGCTTTACTGAGAAGAGAGCACAGGGCTGACAGCATTCAAAATAATCCATTTGCACATTCAGTCACTGCACAGATTCCAGTAACTGAATGAAAGCCATCATAGAAGGGGGCAGGTTTACACAAAGCAAAATGAAATACATAACATGCAAGAAAAGCAGAGGGAGAAAGATCTAGAACAGCCAATTTGTCTTCCAAAAATATCCGTGACAAGACATCAGGATATTACTTTTTTTGCTGGAGGTAAAATAAAAGTTTGTGCATTTTCCTTACTCTGAGCTGCACAGTTTCTGCCAGGCTTCGTGGTACCGCACGGGCTCCTGCTGCAGAGTGCTGGGCTCCAAATCTGCCGAGTCTATATACTGCCAGAAACAAGACAAAGCAAAAAACGCAGGTTACTTAACAGAATCAAACAGTTACAACCTGCACCCTAAATGTAATAAGCCGGTATAATTAAAGCGAAAATGGACAAGCCAAAACGTGCCCTAGCCCAGTAATGGGCCACTTACATGGGACAATTAGCACTCAAAATTCCTTCAAACCGGACTAAATTGAACGAGTCTTGCAGTGTGAATGTAAAAACATTATTTACTATTTGTTCAGTCAGCATAAAAACCAATCACTGGATCGTGGCTTTCCCGTTCCGTGTAAACACTACCCACTTCATATAGATGGTAAAGCGCTGAGCAAGAAGTCTGCGATCCATCGGTGAAGCATGTCAGTGTAAACACTCTGCACAAGCGCCAGCTACCTTGCAGTAGCTCTGCCATAAGAGACAACACATATGTCTGCAGGACGTCCTGAACATATCGCTGAGCTGTCATTGTCCCTTGTACCACTACTAGGGGTGATCGACTGTCACACCAGCAGGGGGGCAGTAATGAGGCGCTCACCCCCAGGTCTCCAGACATGAACATGTCCGTCGTCAGTGCACAAACTGAACCTGGATTCATTGCTGAAGAAAACCTGGTTCCACCCCACAGCAGTCCAGTTTAGTTGTTCCGGATACCGCTGGAATGGAGGAAATGGTGGATGGGTGTCAATGGCAGTAGATGTAATGGGTGCAATAAGATCAAATGTCCTTCAGCCAAGTGCCTGGAAATGGTTCTACAGGATACAGGGACCTGTAACAATGGTGCCAGCTGTCTCTGGATGGCGGACAATGAAACAGTTGGAGCTGCTTATCTGACAATCCTCTCTATTGGTGTCTTTCAAGGTTGCCCTGAGCCCGCTCGTCTTGTGTGCGTGCCCTCACGCAACCACTAGTCAACACCTAAGTACCTGGTCAGAACGACCCAGGTGGCAGGCAATTTGTCAATACGATCAACCAGCTTCTCACATTCCAATAATGCATCCCTCTCAAACTTTGTTGACTGAGTGAAATCTCTTTAGTAGTGTCATAGAGGCGTCTAGTGATCAACAAGCTCTACACAAGCGGAAAAAGGTCCACTACACACAGGTAGCACCTGTGATCCTTTTTATAGGCCAAGAGTGAAACCACTTTCAGTGCCTGAGGTGGCAAGACTGATCATCTAATCATGCTATATCATTTGCATATCTGAATGAGATGTAACTGCATGCTGAGTTTTCAGCAAAACGACAACGCCTCCTAGGTGCTTGATTTTTTGACAAAGTATATTGCCAAAAGATTGAGAATCGGGCGAAATTCATGTGTACCAAGCAAAACGGACAGTATTGGACGCTCGTGATCTTTGGCTCCTCAGGTAGCACTGCATTAGAAACACTCATGATTCTGTAATGCAAATCACTGCATGGGCTCAGGAATACTTCTAGAAATCCTTGCCTATGAACACAGTTCACCGTGCAATCCATGATGTAAGCTATAGCTGTATCATGCAAAGAGGAAGCCATATATCAAGACAATCCAGATACGCTGGCATCTTCTTTGGGCCAAAACTCATTTAAAATTCAAGGGAAAATGGAAAAAAAGTGTTCTGTGGGCAGATGAATCAAAATTTGAAATTCTTTTTGAAACCACAGTGTCCCATGGACTCAAGCAGACGGACCATCCAGCTTATTAGAGCACTGTTCAAAAGCCTCCATCTCTAATGGTATAGGGTCACATTAGCGTCTATGCATGGGCAACATATACACCTTGATATGCACCATCAATGCTTAGCAGTATATAGACGTTTTACATTCACTGAAAAAGCCAAAAATACCTGAAGGTCTGCAAAGCAGACACGGTCGCCATAGGCACGATCGCCATAAGGCAGGCACAATCGCCACCGGCACAATCGCCGTAGGGCAGGCGCAATGGCCTTAAGCCCTGAGGATATGTAGTCAGCCAGACAATAATGTGTGGAGGAGCAACTTGTTCCTGGCAAGCTAATATGCAGTCACCCACTCAACCCAGCCCAGAATGGGGAGGAGTGACTGCATATACTAAAAGCCTGCACATGTGAACGATACCAAAGATGTCAGCCATTGATAGGTGGTGACCCACCATACAGGATATCAACCCTGGCTGATATGACAGCGGGTTGCCCTGTATCTCTAAGGTGGGCCACACTGGCTGACATCTTGGGCTCCCCCACCAACTAGCAAACTACATACAAAAGTACTAATGCATACTGATAAAATGCAGGTGTTAGTACTGCATTTTGGCCAAAACGCATAGGCTGACGGACCGCGTCGAGGTCACACCGCTTCCGTCAGTACCTACGCTAACTCACGATAAATTACATAAAATCACAGAGGTGTTTGTTTTTTTCTTTTTCCTCACCTCTGTGATTTTATGTAATTTATCGTGAGTTAGCGTAGGTACTGACGGAAGCGGTGTGACCTCGACGCGGTCCGTCAGCCTATGCGTTTTGGCCAAAATGCAGTACTAACACCCGCATTTTATCAGTATGCATTAGTACTTTTGTATGTAGTTTGCTAGTTGGTGGGGGAGCCCAAGATGTCAGCCAGTGTGGCCCACCTTAGAGATACAGGGCAACCCGCTGTCATATCAGCCAGGGTTGATATCCTGTATGGTGGGTCACCACCTATCAATGGCTGACATCTTTGGTATCGTTCACATGTGCAGGCTTTTAGTATATGCAGTCACTCCTCCCCATTCTGGGCTGGGTTGAGTGGGTGACTGCATATTAGCTTGCCAGGAACAAGTTGCTCCTCCACACATTATTGTCTGGCTGACTACATATCCTCAGGGCTTAAGGCCATTGCGCCTGCCCTACGGCGATTGTGCCGGTGGCGATTGTGCCTGCCTTATGGCGATCGTGCCTATGGCGACCGTGTCTGCTTTGCAGACCTTCAGGTATTTTTGGCTTTTTCAGTGAATGTGTTTGTTTTTTTCTTTTTCCTCACCTCTGTGATTTTATATAGACGTTTTAGAACATCCTCACATATGCTTCCATTCAAACGTGTCTTTCAGGGAAAAGCTTACATATTTCAGCAAGACAATACTAAACCACATACTGCATCCATCACAACAACATTGCTTCATAGAAGAGTCTAGGTACAGAAAAAGAGTAAACCCCCTAGGAAAACCAGGAAACAAATTGGATTGGAAAGGGTTAAGCAAGCCTATACTTGAATATCAAAAGAACCAAGATGCCAACAGCCAGTAACAGTACAGGAAAAATCTAAACCAACAATGAAGAAATCAAAGCAGTTCAAGACTTCCATCTTCCTCGGATCGATTATCGACCACAATGGTGAATCAGACCGCAAAATAAAACGACGCATCGCACAAGGTCGCAGCACAATGTTAAGTATTGATAAAATCTGTAAAAACAAAAACACATAAGCATTGCAACGAAATGCCAGATAGCCAACGCAATCATCTTCCCAATAGCAACTTATGGCAGCGAAAGTTGGACACAAAAAAAAACAAAAAAAATCTCAGAAGATTGGTCAGCAGCAAAAGAAGACCTGGGTGTCAAAGAACTTGCTGGCTTGATACTATAAAAGCAAACACGAATACGCAAATGATCAAACTGAAAGGAAGAAGTACAAAACAGAACAGGGTGGATCCGTAAGAGTATCCAAGAGTCAGCCCCGACTAAACGAATTAAGATAGACAGACAATTCTTCTCTTGGACTTTCAAAAAAAAAAAAAAAAAAACAACAAAAAAACTTTATACGAGTTAGCATACCTTCCCTATCGCTGCGTGTTCTAAAGCCAGGCACAGAAAGCCCACTGTACTCAAACGCCTTTCCAGCATCAACAGGGAGGCGGCATAATGGGGTTCCCTAGCACTGGAGAAACCAAAGATAAGCTTTTGATCGCATTATCTCTCGCTTCCCGTTTAGGTATGAAATCCACTTGCTTTATGTGGACCAAAAGGTGGAAGATGTGGCTGAAAATCATAAGGGATGATCTTTGAATATGATTTCATGTCTAAATTAATGAGATAGGTCTATAGCTCCCACAAACCAATGAGATCTTCCCGGGTTTATACTAATATGGGGGGAAAGGAAGCGCCAACTTCAATAGAATTAAGTGCATTTAGTAGGGGAAAAACTAAATTCTGTGAGAACACCTTAGAAATCAGTTGTGCTTCAGCAGCTGATATCAGAAGATACCGCACTGCCCCTCACCTCCAAAGTCTTTGCATTGTCATTGCTGCCTTCACCAGGGACCAGTTGGCCTCTAATAAGTGCAGCGCTGCTGGTCACTTCAGCAACACCTGACCAGCGGCACTGCTGCGCTCACTAGAGGCCGCCGGGTGCAGGAAGCACTGATAGCGCAAAGACTTTGAAGGTGAGGAGGAGCGCAGTATCTTCTGTGCAGATTTTGCCGCTGTAGAAAATCTGTAGCATTTCTGCTAGGTGTAAACATACCCTTAAGGTCTCTAATGGTGGCCAACAAGTCTATTTCAGAAAAATCAGCCTCCAACGCCTCAGGTATGTCTTGGGCCTATATGTTAAGAACCTATATATTAATTAAGATAATTTCCTGATTTTTTGCGTGCAATTCTTGTCTGATAGGGAAGTGTATTTGCCCTAAGTATCGTACAGGCATTTATAGTAATGCCAGAATTTCTCTAATATGTCATTAGTAGAATGGATTTTCTCTTTACAATAGGAGTGTAAGGAATTTATTTAAGAATTCTGTCATGGGCAGGGAGTGCGAGCAAGAAGTATGACACTTTCTCCCCCAGCTCATAATACAAGAGTTGTAGCTCATCTCTAGCACATTTATCTTTCTGATCTAAGGGGCAGCGGAGGCATGACTGAGTTTCATATAACTCCAAGTAACAGTAAGAGGTCAGTACTCTTATGCGGGCTTAAAAGTTTGGCAGAAAGTTTTGTCAGGTCTCATGCTCTAATAGTTTTTTTTTTAAGTTGTCTGTTAGCATGAGAAATCAATATACTCCGCAGGACACATTAAAGGGCTTCCCAATGGGTGAACTACTCAGTGTCGTGAACATGAGATGCTAAAAAGTTGCTAACGGATAAGCCGACCTCTGCCTGACAGACTGAGTCTAAGATTACACTATGATTTAAGTGCCACGATTAAGGATGAAGTGTGCTTTCCCCAAATGAGGGATGCCCAAATCATAGCGTGGTCAGAAGAATGGGCTCAATACCAGCATTACGAGACCTGTCCAATAGGGATGAGAAAAGAAAAAATAATCTAGGCAATGGTAAAAAATATGAGGGGCTGAAAAAAAAAGTATAATCATTAGTGATGAGCGAGCATACTCGCTAAGGGCAATTGCTCGAGCGAGCATTGCCCTTAGCGAGTACCTGCCCGCTCGAGAGAAAAGGTTCGGCTGCCGGCGATCTCTCTCTCTCCCCCCCTCCCCCCTCCCCCCTGCTGACTGCCACAACTCACCGCTCCCCTGCGCCGCCACCCGAACCTTTTCTCTCGAGCAGGCAGGTACTCACTAAGGGCAATGCTCGCTCGAGCAATTGCCCTTAGCGAGTATGCTCGCTCATCTCTAATAATCATAGTCAGTAGAGTGACGTGTGTGCCACAGATCTACAAGGTGTAACTGAGTAAGGCAACGTCTCTGCGGACAGCTCCAAAAGATGACCTACCTATAGACATATCTAAGTTGGGCTCCAGTCAATTTAAAAATCGCCACCAAGTATAATCAGGAGGTTGTCAGCAAATTTGTCAAGAGCGCCCAACACGGACTGCAAAATCCATTTGTCCCTTATTTGGAAAATACACATTAGCAATCACTACCATCTGGTATGAGGGATTTATGAAGAAGATATAAAACAACTGATTTTTTGATGCATGTACATGCATATACACTTTAGATTTAGCCTCCGCAGTAGTATTGTCATACCAGGAGGTAAAGTACTTATGGTGAAAATTAGGGATACTAGAAGTTTTACAATGAGTTTCCTGTAGCAATACTACAGAAGCCTGCTGTTTTCAAAGGGAAAAGAGTACTTGATTACACTTTTTAGCCTCATTGAGCCCCTTGATATCAGCTACATCAAAGCCTTCCAGGGAACAGGAGGGTGAATGGGATTGAGACAAACATAACGCAAATGCAGAGACACCAAAAACATCAAACACAAGTGCATGGTGCACCATAGCGCAATCAATATTGTAAGCAAGCACACTTTAAGGGCAGTACCTTTTTTTTTTTTTTAAACAGAGAAAACCAAAACTAAGAAAATTAAATAACTATGGTGAAGGCAAGTGGTATAACACCACAACAGGGTGTAACTACTGCTAAAGTAGTCGGACCCCGTATAGGGTGAACCACTGTCTGAATAAGCATTGTAACAATAACGCATCTAGTAGAAGCTGAGAAGGGGATATAAGGAAAAGGCAATGAAGTGTGTAAGGAACTAGATGAGAAAAATAATATATTAACCCCTTGCCTGACTCAGCCATGCGTTCTGGGGAAAAACATTTTAATTTGTCTCTGATGCATGCCATGCGAAGCGCAAGAGTGGCTCGGGCCCTATTGAAATCAATGGGAGATGATAGTTATCTACTGCCACTGGTGTAACAGCAGTGGCAGAGGATTCCTTCACCCCCGGGAGGGGCATGAAATAAGTGTATAAAATTTTTTTTTTTTTTAAATCATCGCCTGCTGAAAGCGCTGTGTCTGAATGGCTGAGCGCTCAGCCAATCACAGTTAGCACTCAGCCATTCGTTGAATGACAACTGAGCGCTGCCATTGATTGAATTCAATGAATGGTCAAGCGCTGCCTATGATTGACTGAACATTGTGACCAATCACAGGCAGTGCTCAGCTGTCACTCAATGAATGGCCGAGCGCTCAGCCAATCAGACAAGGCTCTTTCAGCCGGCAGGGATTTAAAATCCCCGCCGGCTGAAAGATCTTCAGTACAGAGCCAGGATGCCAAGTGGCAAGACCTGCCAGACCTGGACAATGACAGAGGACAGTATATATATTTTTTTTTTTACACAAGCTAGGGATGATTTTCAGGGAAGGGCTTATATTTCAAGCCCTTCCCCAAAACTCACTGCTGGGGTTGCCTGCATCCCACTGCTTTTAAAGGGACCAGCGGCTGTAGCATCATATTTCCTAAGATATACAAATATTTTTAAAAACATAATACTTCCAAGTCTTCCAAGTTCAGAAAAAAAAATTATAGAACTTGAATTGCTGATAAAAAGAGACATTTTTTAATTCGTAAATAACTAAAAAAAATGCATCACTTAAGTGGTTAAGAAAAGAAGAGGACAAGGAAATGGAAAGGCATGGGATGGAGAGGAAGAAGCAAAAGAAAGAAAGGAAAAAGGAAAAAAGTTAACATGGTTTGAAGCTTGTAAAAATAATGTAAAGCCACCAGATTGGGCACAGAAGATTACAGAATCCAGATGGAACCTATTCATCTTAGCATCTGAAAGCAGGCACCAGCCTAGCAACCTTCCGGGACACTGAGCGAACCGAACAGACCAGGACTAGTCCAAATACACGCCATGTTCACACATCTGAGGTGTGAAATCGAGAATATAAAGAATGAATTCATGACAAAACAAGTTATCACGGGGGTCTCAATTCTTCACAGGAACACAATTTCCGAGCAGTTTGAAGAATTCAGGGGCACTGTTGAAGATCGTTCCCTCTAAGGTGGTGATAAGAGGTGTGGAAGAATGGGCCAATCCGGAAGAGAGAGCATAGGGAGATCAAATGTGCTGAGGAAGTTAGGGAGGTCTTCCGGAGAATGTAAGGTAGCAGATTTCCCATCTTTGGAAGCTACCAGCTGTAATCGGTATTCCCCATCTATAGTTTACCCACTTCTCACGCAGAGCAGCAGTCGGACGGCTTTATGTACTTGTAGGGTATGTATGGCTAAATTTTGGAGTACTTGTACAGATGCCTTTACCACCTCTATGCGATCCTTTTTGTTCCTGGCAGCCGTCAGAATGCTCTCCTCATCCTGCAGAAATGTAGCTGACATAATTGTCACTTGCCCACGTAACAGTCTCTGACTGAAGACCCAAGGCATGGTGGATCCCAAAGCCACTGTGGGATGTTCATGAATGACAAGAAAGGAGGAGAACAGAATTTGCATAGTGAGTTCCAAGCCCTTTAGGCCCACTGTTTCAGGCACTCCTCTAATACCCAAATTGTTTAGTCTTTGACAATTTAATATCATCTGTGTGTGACAAAATCTCTGTGTACTGATGGGTATGACCTCGATGCTCATCCTATTGGGTAAGAATAGAGTCTTTGGTCTTTTCAGCCTTCTTTACTCTATGGCCAAGTTGTCGCATTTCTACTTTGAGAAATATATATCCAGCTCAAAATGTACTTGTAAAACAGAACATGGAACCTTGGTAGGCAGAGCCTTGAGGATTGCCTGTAGATCTCATTCCTCTGGCGCTGAAAATACGGGAGATGGAACAATACCTCTGCAGCACCACTTATTGGAAGGCAGTATTTCTGCAAGTCAATGTTAGACTCTTTATACAAGCCTGACTGGGAATTGAAAGCCAAGCCAGAATCTATACATAGACTGCTGTTTTGGGGTGTTTGCCCCTCAGTGTGCAGTAGGTTTCTGGCTTGGCTAATGAGAAGTCTGTGATGTCAGTCAGGAACGCCACTTTTCTCCTTAGGGAGAGGACCTAGAAGGTGAGCGAGTGAAGAGATTTATAAGGCCATTCATGCTCCTTTGCAGCGCCACCTATTGGAAGGCAGCATTCCTGCAAGCCATTGGCGCTGCAGATAACAGTGGAATCCCTGTCAGGCAAGGACTCTGATGGGACTGGGCTAAAAGTTTCAAGTGAGATGGAGAAGATGTGTCCCTCAAGGGTGCAGCAGTACCTTCAGTTTGAGATTAGGAATTAAAAGAAACATTGGATATCAGGATTTTCAGTAGAAACAGCCAAGTAGGAATCTTGGTATTTTTCCAAACCATGGCATTGAATAAGAGTTTTCAGCTATGTAGATTGTTTAGACAAAATAATAGTAGGCAATACGCAGTTCAATCAAATGCATTGGATTACACAATTCCGCTCACATTGGCGGGTTGGAATGACCTAATCCACTCGCAGAAAACAAAACACAGGATGTTCTATTTTACTGCGGATATCCACAACATAGAGCCCATTGTACTCTGGTCGTGGATATACCCACAGCCCATATGTAACTACATTGTGTACGGGCTGCGGATACCCGCGTCATTGCTAAGCGATAGTGCGGGAAATACAAACAAAAAAAGGTGTACTGCGCATGACCGCCTGTGAGAGTACGCAGCTATGCACAGTACATTACACGGTCATAATCAGGGCCATAGCCAGCTCATAGCTGGGATCTGCTGCGGGCCTCCGCAAGAGGATGCCACATACGGCCGTGTGAGTCTGGCGTTATTCAGATCACTACCTGTAATACGTAATTTACAAGTAGTCCCGGGAACGCTCGCCTTCCTGCAGTTCCAAGAGCAGTTTGTTGAGAGTCTTATATGTGAGACCGTCGCACCTTACGAAGCTTCACAGAGCGCCACTTTTTACACCTCATCCCTGCCGCTGAGGACAAGTAATCCCCCCCCAAAAAAGCACCAGTGTGCAATTGGGCGTGGAATTTATTCAGTTGTGCCCTGAAATCCAATGGGTGTTCCCTCCATTATAGGCCTAGCCATGTGTACTGTAAGCAGATTCGGGCCACACTGGGTATGTTTCTGAGCACAGGCCAAACAGGGGGATCCATTTTGGGGTGCAAGTATTTATTCATGTGTGTGCTGTACAAAAAAAAAACTGTTTATAAAATGACAATTGGCAAAAAAATGAAAACCATAATTTTTTCTTTCTGCCTTGCTTACGATTCATTCAAAAACGGTGTGGTCAAAACACGCAGTACACTCCTAGATTAATTCATTAAGGGGTCTAGTTTTCAAAATGAGGTCATTTGTGTGTGTGTGTGTGGGGGGGTAGTTCTCTGTTATTTTCGCCGCTCAAGGGCTCTACAAGTGTGCAATGGGGCCTAAATCACCTTCAAGCAAAATTTCTGTTCTGAAAGTCACTGGTGCGGCTTTCATTTTGGGCCCCGTTGTGCATACGGACATAGGATTAGGGCCACAATGGGTATGCTTCTGAACACAGGACAAACAGGGGTATCCATTCTGGGGTGAAAATCCTCTTGTGCACTATAAAAAAAAACTGCCTTGAAAATAACGTATTTGAAAAAATATGAAATTTTATTTTTTTCTCCTCTAAATTGCATTAACTCCTGAAAAAAAAACTCTGGGGTGAAAATACTTCTGACACCCCTCAGTAAATATATTAAGGGGTGAAGTTTTAAAATGGGGTCATTTGTGGGGGTATCTATCATTCTGACACCTATGAGCATTTGCGATCTTGGCTTGGTGTAGGAAAACAAAGTGTTCCTCAAAATGTTGATAATCAATGTTAAATTTGTATGTCTCCTAAATGGTTTAAAAAAAAACTAAGAAGCTTTTCCAATGTGCATCCAGAATAAAGTAAGCAGATGGAAATATATATCTTTATAACAAAATGTGTACAGTATGTATGCACATATTTGAGATATTGCAATTGAAAAAAAATTAAAATGTGTTCAAAATTTTCCCAATTTTGGCGTTTTTAATAAATATACCCAAATTCTATCGGCCTATTTTTACCGCCTAAATGAAGTACAGTATGTGGCGAAAAAACAATGTCAGAATCACTTGGATATGTAAAACCTTTACGGAGTTATTCTATGTTAAAGTGACATGCCAGAATTCCGAAATTTGTCTCCGTCACTAAGGCACAAACAGGCTTGGTCACTAAGAGGCTAAAATAAAGCATTATGCTACAGATTGTTTTTGGTGTCATAAAAGTTGCGACCACCTGACAACCATTTCTTGGCTGATCACCGACACCTTCACACAGGCAGATGATTGCATGAATGTTTGTTCACAAATCACCTGCCCGTGCAAAAAGTACTTTACAGCCTTAAGGCCTTTAAGCTAAACAAATCAATTCCAGAAACGTGCTGTACGGCGAGTTTACCTTGATCTCCAAGCGGTGGTTGATAGCTAAAGCAGAATGTTCCAGCGCTTTGATAACAGATGCATATGAATCTGAAAATTTTGTGTACTTTCCCACCAAAGCAATGCTGCAGGACTCCAGCAGACGATCGTACCTGCATCAAGAGAACAGGTTAGTCTTTAATACAGACAGAATTTAGTGAGGTCATGTGATAAGAACTCTACTCGTCATTTATACAAGGCTAAATAGTCATTTTCTCAAGGCCAGGTGCACACTTACCGTGTGTGCGAGTTGCGCCCGATTTACATGGACAGAGCGCATCGTCAGTATGTGTGCCCATAAGCTTTAAAGGGCAATTGTATGCCACCAGTTATTAGAAATAGCTGACTGTACTTTTCAATACTACTGTAGAAAAAAAAAATTTTTTTATGACAGATGTATGCAACTGTATAGATATACACTTTCATACGTCTGTCTAAGGCCGCCTGCAGACGAGCGGGTCGGATCCGGCAGCGAGAAATCTCGCCGCGCGATCCGACCCCAGAGCCTGCAGGGGCGAGCGCGTACTCACCCGCGCCTGGCGGCCCCGGCTCTTTGATGTGCCGGCTACCGCGCAGCCGGCGCATGCGCAGACCGGAGCCGGCGGCCAGGTGAGTGCGTGCTCCGCACAAAATTAGAACATGCCGCGGTTTGTTTGCCGCGCGAGATTTCGCGCGGCCAAACCGCGGCCGTCTGCATAGGAGTGCGTATTGTAATGCACTCCTATGCAGACTTTCAGCGGCGGAAATCCCGCGGGAAATCCCGCGGCGGGATTTCCGCTCGTCTGCAGGCGGCCTATATCTTACTATTAGACACAGGGTGAATTTAACTTAAAATCATAGCAAAAGTGCAACCATCATAGATGCACAAAACAGGATTATGGTTACTTAACGTAAAGTCAATTTCTCATCCCGTTCATTGGAGACACAGCAAGAACTTTAGCATAAAACTACCACCAGAAGGAGGGGGGACACTAGGCAAAGAAAGTGTTAGCTCCTCTTACTAGATATACCCCTCCTGCAGGAACAATGGGCTCCCTGCGCTCTTAAGACTGCGGATTCCTCAGCCACTCTGTCAAACGTAGCATATGTAAATAAGGGTGAGGTGCTGGGCTTTGCATGGAAGAGGCCAGGGTGTTTCAACCAGTAGAGACACTAGATCGGCATATCAAGGTCGACGTGGCCAGTCTCACGCTATGAGGCTCATTGAGATGCCCTCCATTTTGGTCTTTTTGAGGAGCCATGGAATTCGAGGAGTCAGCGAGAAGACACACAGAAAGGAGAAACGATTACATGGTATCGCTAGGGCATCTACCGCTATGGCTTGATGGTCGCAAGTCCATGACACAAACATCAGGAGTTCACTGCTGAGTCTGGGCGCCATCAGATCCACATTTGGCACACCTATTTGGAGCATGTGTCCGTGAAGACTTCCTTATGTAGCAACTAGAGATGAGCGAGTATACTCGCTAAAGGCAATTGCTCGAGCGAGCATTGCCTTTATAGAGTACCTGCCCGCTCGAGTCTGCAGGTTCGGGTGTCGGCGCGGGGGAGCGGTGAGTGGCGGCAGTCAGCAGGAGGGAAGAGCGGGAGAGAGATCTCCCCTCCATTCCGCCCCGCTCTCCCCCGCAGCTCCCCGCCGCCACCCGTACCTTTCGTCTAGAGCGGGCAGGTACTCGCTAAGGGCAATGCTCGCTCGAGCAATTGCCTTTAGCGAGTATACTCGCTCATGTCTAGTAGCAACCAACTTCCAGGATCTACTCGTTACCTACTGAGAAAGTACGCATTCAAATTTTCCACACCTGGGATGTGGATGGCAAAGATGACTCAAACACATGCCTCTGCTCAGGGTAGAATACCAGCTACCTCTCTCATCACTGTTGCACTTTTTGTGCTGCCCTGGTGGTTTAACCATGCAACAGCTGATGCGTTGTTCGTTTGAACACGGATTGGTTGGCTGGTCAGAATTTGAGACCAATGAGTCAGGGGATGGGCAGATTGCTCCAATTACCAGTACATTGATATAAAGGAATGATTCCAAGCTGGTCCACTGACCTATGGTTATCAGTTTCCATCGGAGTGGGAGGAAGGGCAACGTCAGCCACCAAATCAGGGACTGACAGACTGAGTGAAGGTCAAGGGCCAGTCCAGATCATATGCAATCTGTTCCAACTGGTTAGAATGACTCGTAGTGCGTGAGCAAAGACCTGTGCGTATTGGACCGACTCGAAAGCGGCAACCGCAAATCTCAGCACCTGCATGCCTTGGTGGATGGAGAGGGGAGTACATAATTGCTGAAAGCAAATGCATTGTTCGAGCTTGTCCTGCAGAAGGTGTACCTTCGTCTGAATTGTTTCTGAAGAACAGACCAAGAATGGTGAGCTGATGTGATTGGGTCAGGTTGGATTTTAGACAATTGATGATCTACAGGATCATGGAGTGGGATGCTGTGGGCGGAGGCAAAGCTAAGGAACCAGGAGACGGCGTATGACCGTGCGATCTTGAAGACCTTAGTCGTTTATTGGATCTGCCACATGTACATTCTCTTTGGAACGATTTCTTGGCATCAGACCCTTCGGTCTGTTTCCGACTAACCTGCCCAGCATCTGCACAATGAACATGGAGGCTTTTAAAAGGTCCTAAACTGCGACTGAGAGGAAACGTGCCCATTTTGGTTCAGGGTCCTGTAGGCCAAGTCTGGGACAGGTTTGCTGTCTGGTCTGGGAAGCAGGCAGTTTGTGCAAAGTGGCTCCTGCTGCCTGCATGAAAATATGGTGCAACAACAGGAGCAGTCAAAGTGCATCGCATTGGCCGTACTCTGCTTACTGGATTCACCCCTGGAATCCGACATTATAGAACGGGTAAATACCAAACTGCAACTGTGTACTGTGGTAGAAGCAGGCAGAGAGGCTAAAGGCAGGCTTGGGGTGAGAAGCTGCCTAGAGCAGGGTCTTATTCGGGGTCCAGACGTTCCCACAAGATGTGCAGCAGCGGAGCTGCAAATAAAATAGCATCCTGGATGTGGAAAAGGCGCAGGAAAACTGAGGCGGGTTCAGTAAAGTTATGGGGAGGGCACGCCACAAAGAGAGGCAAACAGCACCCTAGTCAGAAGTCAGACTGGCACCAGTGCGCCCCAGCAGATGTCCCACCTCCAGACTTCAGCCAGTGAGAGGGTGATGACCTGGCCAGAAGACTCAAGCTCATTTCCAAGCCAGGAAGGGCCCCTCAGGAAAGAAGGTTTGGAAAGGATGGCAATGTTCTCACCTATCACAGGTGTGTGCAAGCAGGGTCACTGGGATCACAGGCTTCGCTCAACGACTAAAGTTGGCGCGGTGGGCAAGGCAAAGAGAAAAGTCATGGACTTGGAGACAACTAGGGAAGTTAAGTCTACCCAGATTCCCACCTGGAAGAGGAGAAAGGCAAAATAAAAGTAAAAGTCAACCTGCAGAGCAGGAGGTCTGCCTCCTACAGACACACAGCTAAAACTGATTAAGGTAACACTTTCTTTGCTTAATGTCCGCCTTATATCTTGCTGTGTCCCATAATGACACAGAGGAGAAATTCTTTTCACATGGTTCATCTCTCTCATAACTGCTGTGTTTTACTATGTTTTAGCGTTCGATCTAGATGAACATCCAGGTGGAAATTCCATACTAAAGAGATGAGGAAAACACCGGTACTAGGTATTTACTAATTTCTGGTTTGTAATTTTTGACTCCTATTCGTGAAAAGTTTCTAGAAATTACAGCATTTTTCAGCTTGTGGTTCTCAAATTTCTAGTAACACTAATAGTAACTAAAAGGTTAAGAGTTTATATTTTAATACAATAAAAACTTACATGGCTACTCACCTTTCAACAAACTTTATGTGAAAATCAATGGTACAGGCAAAAGAAAAATGTAATATAATTTTTAAAAAAAATCCATTTAAAATCGGGCTCCTTTTCTCCTTCTAAACTGTTCACTCTGAAAACTGCTAAAATCCATCTTGGTAGAAAATATGGTCTTCAATATCGAAGTATTAGAAAGAGATCACTTCTTTATTAAAGATGTATAAAAAGGCCCATTCCTAAAGCTTGCAGGCTGTACATATCAGGGGATCCTTTAGTGCTCACCAGCATTTAAATCTTAATAACGTTGTCACTAGAGATGAGCGAGTATACTCGCTAAGGCACATTACTCGAGCGAGTAGTGCCTTAGCCGAGTATCTCTACACTCGTCTCTAAAGATTACTCACCTGTCACCCGCGCCGGCCCCCGAATCTTTAGAGACGAGCGGGGAGATACTCGGCTAAGGCACTACTCGCTCGAGTAATGTGCCTTAGCGAGTATACTCGCTCATCTCTAGTTGTCACTAAAACTATTAATGCTTACATGTGGTTGTCGTCTTATGTTCACACTACAGAAATGTGGTGTAAACACGTTCTTAGATTTCTATCCATTGAAGCCTGTATATTTAGGACAAAAAGTTAGACTAAATAAAGGGTCAACTATGTGGAATCCCCAGTTATCTCCCCTAATTCCATGAGAAAAGAAGGATGTGATTATTGGAGTAACTGCTAAATCTATCCTCGTCTACCCAAGAAAGGATTGGTGTAGGGGTTGATGAACTAACTAATTTTTTACTTTTTTTTTTTTTTTTTTTTAAAGTGAAGATTTGTACACCAGGCTGTTATTAGAAGGGTCTTAATCTGATACTTTCTGGACCCATTGCATCCTAATAAACAAACATCACTGCATTGTCATTTTGTGTATGAATATGAGTCTTTTTACCTATCTGCCATCTCTTTCCACTTCATAAGCAATTTACGAGGCTGGCGCCCAATAGAAAGATCCAGTCGTTTCCGGAAATATTCCACCACTCCCTGTACTTCCAGCAACGGTGGAACTCTGTATATCGAAGAAACATCATGGACACAGATCACCTAGAAGATATAGGGATGAATCAGACAATCTACATTGTAGAGCGAGTGAGCATTCCCCAAAAATGTGGTAAAAGTCTAGCAGGCAGAAACCCATAGATATGCTCAAAAATATTTATAGACAGACAATCTTACTTTATCAAATGAACCGCATTGATGGTCACCCTGTAAAATCTATGGTAATAAGAGTTCTGACAGCGGCATTTACAGGGCCGAGAGAGAGGGGAAGAGGCTCCATGGCAGCCCAGGGCCTTGTGAAAGCCCCTAAGAGCTGCCATAGATTTTCTCCCAAGCCCAGTTTGATGCCTGTAAACGCATGATACACTGAAATTTCTAAGCATTTTGTTCAATTAGACTTTCAGCAGTTTACGTTGCCATTAAGCATTAAAGAAGCTGTCCCGTTACAAACTTTTTTTCAAATTCGATCCAAATAAGTTAAAACAATATTGTACTTACCCATCCTCAGTCCCAGCGATCCAGCATTGCAGCCTCTGACAGGTAGCCATCACCTACTTCCTCTGTCACAGACTCGGAAGAACGCAAAGCTACAGCTCTGCATCACCAGGGTTCAGACAGTCTGTTTTATAGTTTTAACTCATTTGGATCTAAATTTTAAAAAGTCACTTTGTAACTAGACAACCCCTTTAGTATATATTTTTTTAAATACTAGTAAATTTACTTACGATGAAATCCATTTCTCATCCCAGGAAGACCTTGGGGGTATAGCTACTGCTACTAGGAGGCAGACACTAATCAGAAAAGTGCTAGCTCCTCCCACCACCTATACCCCTTCCCCGCAGGCACTGAGCTATATCAGTTTGTGCAGAAAGAGAAATAAATACACATGAAGTGACTGGATGGTAAGCAAAGAGCGAAGTCCATGGAAGCTATGAGGAACCTTCTGGAAGTGCAATCTGAATGACAAGCAAATAAAAAGATAGGGTGGGTGCCGTGTCCCATAATGAGTATGACAAGAAAGGGATTATACAGTAAGTTTTCTCTTCCATGTCATTGGGGAACACAACAAGAGCTTGGGATGTTTTAGAATAGTACCCAAAGGACGGGGAGAATATGAAATGTTCATGCACAACCAGCTGTTCATGAACTAGAAAAAAGTGGGAGAAGACTAAGAAACAGATTCAGCTAAGAAGACAGAGGCTCCATGCTGACAGGCAGCAACGATCTACCATTAGTGGAAGAAGCCTCAGGGAAAGAGAAAAGGGCAAGCACAACTGGAGTGCCACTGAAACTAGATGAGAAGGGGCAACCGAGGAAGGAGAGCGCCCTGGAAAATAAAAACCGGTTGAAGAAACTTGAGGGTTGGAGAAGGAGACGGGGCAGAGTACAAAAAGAGCCACCAGGACTGTTAGAGAATAATAATAATCTTTATTTGTACAGCGCCAACGTATTCCACAGCGCTTATGAACAGCAAGAGCCATAGTGCAAGACGTCCGTTGACTCATGGGGTGAATAAGAATATATTTCGACCTTTAACCCTTTGCAATCCAATTTTGGATTCAGGGTTTCCTAAAAGGCTCTCTCTTTTTGCTGTTATACAACGGTGCCCTCTGCTGGCTAAAGCCAGTGTGTGTGCGCCAGAGAGGCTCCGATAGCGGAGTGGCTGGCAATAGACTGTAAGAATACCCTGTCGGACGTCTTCTGACATTGGAGCTGTACAAGCTTCAATCAGAATGTAGAAAGACGTCAGAAAGGGGATTAGAAAGGGTTAAGGGTCAGAGAACCGGTGGTAAACAACTTAGTCTTCCTTGTCAGTAAGCAAAAAGAAGCCCGGTTTTATGGAGATTGACCCACGTCATGGATCAATCTGTCCTTAGTCGCAGATGATGGCAACTCTGACGTCCACTCCAAGTATCTAGATTCAAGGCGGCTGTGACTTGTGAAACTATAAGCCTAGTGTCAGTCTACAGCATGATCATGGTAATGGGTCTCTAATTCAATGCTTAATATGGCACCGCTTGTTAAGGTTGTGTATTCGGGACCTGTGGTTCTAGAGATTTCCTTGTGCACACCTTCACAGGTAAGGGTTAATTGAGCTGGCTGGGTGTGGTATTCTCCACCAGCCAATCCCCCTTGTCTGCTGCAGATGAATACCAGCAACTCTTGTGAGAGATGGCTGGTCATTTTAGTGCTTTAAGTATCACTGTTTATCCAACTCAGAGCTGGGTTATGCATACTAGTCTGTTGTGTGTGTCTCACCTTCCCGGAAGACGGAATGGACACCTGCTATCCCTCCACTCCTAGAACCGATCAGTGTTAGGTTTGGTGCCGGGGAAACAGAAGACTGGGCAATAGTTCCAATAACAATAATGGTGAAGGTGCATTTGTGAAGAAGCCACCATCCTTAAGGGTCAGGAAGGCCCATCCCACAATATATCATAAGTATCAGGCCCCAGAACTGTAGAAGAGGAAATGATCCCAAAAACCCAGATGGGAAGTAAAATCCAGGTTAGGGAATTGCAAAGTTCAGAGCTTTTGGTTCCAATTCAACAAGTCGGGGTGGTTCTCACCAAGGAAATCAATGTGATTGTGAAAAAACAGTGCATTGTGGAGGAAGCCAAGCTGCCCAAGGCCTATATGCAGAGTGAAATACAGAACTGTAGGTACTCTCTGGAGGAAGCTGGTACTTCACTGTGTTCCTGGGACAGGAGAATCCTAAGCAGAGGGGAACAGGTGGAGGAAAGGCTTCTTGAACTACCACCCATAAAGAAACTGTAAAAGCTTCATAAGGTGTCTAGAGCAGTGCGGCTATCAAAGTACAACAGTTATAGAACTTCATAAGGGCAATAACTGTTCCAAAGAAAGGGATATTGACAGACCAACAGTAACATGAGCTGCCTCTTAGGACAGTCGCACTATGGTATAGGAGAAGATAGTTCATTGTTATAGAAACATTTCAACTGAAGGAACCCAAGAATCCTGCACTGTTACTCAGATCAACCGGTTGAAGTAACAACCAGAGGGTCCTATATGTGAAATTCCTGAGGCTATCTGCTGCAGGCAATACATTAACATGGCATGCCAGATATAAGGGCTTGGAGAAATGTATTCTTTTCTACAAGGGGGAAGTGAGACAGCTTCATGAGCCGCATGACTGCGAGATTCTGCCATGGCAGCCTGAATAGCAGGAATCTTAGGTGACCCCATGGCTGGTAGGAAGCGGAGTGGTTAATGCTACTCTGGTCCACTTTGTCTTCTTGCAGGAGGGAGTAATAGATCTGTAGAGGAGGAAGTCTGCCTCTTACAGGCATGAAAATAAAACAGATTTAGTTCAGTGCCTGCAGCAGAGTAAAGCTGGTGGAAGGAGCCAACATCTTTTTGTTCAGTGTCCGCTTCCTTGTGGCAGTAGCTATACCCAAGGTCCTGCTGTGTCCCCCAATGTCACAGACTAGAAACTACCCTATTCGCAGTTATCACAACAAAAAAGAAAAATTGGGTATTGCTGTGTGTGTAATAAATATATATATTATATATCAATTAAAGTAGCATTTATCTTACGCAGTGAATGTTGTCAGAATACCAGACTACAGAATGTAAGAATTGTGCTTTCTGTCCACCCCTTCAAGGAGAAAAAAAAACCTGAATAAAAAGTGATCAAAAAGTCATATGGACCTCAAAATAGTACAGCAAAAAACAAGCCCTGAGAATGGCTAATCAAAAGGGAAAAATAAAGTTATGAAAGTCTGAAGATAGCAACAAAGTTTTTTCTAGGAGAAAAAAAAGTAAAGCAATTACATTTTTTTAATACACACACACACAAAGGTTTTTTTTGAATTTGGTATCGCCATAAATTGAACTGACCCATGGAATGAAGGTCATAAATGCTGTACAGAATGACAAAATTGTGCGTGTGTGTGTGTGTGTGTGTGTGTGTGTGGGGGGGGGGGGGGGGGGGGGGGGGGGGGGCGGTTATCCCTTTTACCCATTTAGAAAGTTTTTACGTTTCATCCTACAGAAAAACAAGCCCTCAGGTAGCCATGTTGCTATCAAAATAAAAAAAAAGTTAAAAATTTGTGAAAGTGGGGAGGAAAAAATGAAAACAAAATGCAAAAGAGGGCTGTGAAAGGGAGGGATTAAGAGTTTTTCCCACTAAGAACATTTATCACCCATTTATAGGCTAGGATAAATGAATGATTGTTCAGAGACTCCCACACCAACTTGATCACTAGAATGTTTATCCTGAGTAACCCACTCCTCCTCCAGTGGAAACCGTGTACAGCTTGCATCGGCTTCCTAGACTTTGAATGGAGCAGCACTGCACATACTGGACTACTGCTTCACTCAAACATTCCCCGCTGTCACATGCTGACAGTGGGGAGTAAATGCTCTGCAGAGGAAAGAAAAAAAATGCAGGATACATCAGATTCTCAATTCTCTGTGGACTGGTGACAAGAGCCTAGCTGGTGGCCTGTATTCTATACACAATGCACAGAGAACAGTAAATTCTGCTCTCTGTCTGAAACACACACAGTGGAGAAGTGAATAAACTTCCCATTAGCTACAAGTGTCTTTCCCTCCACCCGTCTCCTCTCAAAGAGCATAAAGACTTATCCCTCTTCTCCAATACCCACTGTGCACTTTCCAGTAACACACTTGGCAACAGCAGAAAAATAGAAAGGAGACCTCTAGTAGCCAGCACTTTAGCACAAAAATGTCATTTTAGGCAAACGGCTTTGCTAGATATCCCATTGTCTATCACAGAAGCACAAATTATTTGAAAAGTTAGTGGCTATTTAAACCAATCCTGGGCATGTATGAAAATCTTACTTGCTCAGGTTCAACATGACAAAACATTGAGATCTTCTCCTTTACTGAGGTCTCCATAGGTGTGGTACACCTGCAAACAATCTGCAGAAAAAAAGTAGTAAGACATGGATTGATCTAGTCCGCAAGAAACTTAATTCAGGTGTTTACATATAGGAGAAATTATTTACCAGATCTGGCGAGAGGCCCAGTCCCCGAAGCTCCCGTACACTGTTCTGAGTGGGCTTGGTTTTCTGTTCACCAGTGGCACTTGGCTGCAAGTAATAGGAGAAAAATTATATGCAACTAGTTTACATCTAGCAATTCCTTGACTTTAAACCTTCATTTCTTTTGGTATTTTAAATGGGTTTTCTGGTACTTTTCTAATGATGACCTGCCTGGTGCCCCAATGGGAGGCTGTGCCTGTAATACTAACCAGGCTGCTGCAATGTGGACAGAGCTGTCTGCTTCTGGGTCTGCACCCACTGAAAGCAGACCTGGCAAACAGCTCATTGACGGGGATCCCAAGCGGTGGACACCTGATGACTTATTCTCAGAATAGGACATCAATAGAAAAATCCCAGAAAACGCTTAGGCTACAGTGTTGTCCTGGAATTCATTGAATGGACCGAGCGCTGCCTGTGATTGGCTGAGCGCTGTGACCAAACACAGGCAGCGTTCAGCTGTCATTTGAGGAATGGCTGAGTGCTACCTATGATTGGCTGAGAGTTCACTCAATCAGACACAACACTTTCAGTACAAAGCCGAGATGCCATGCGGCAAGACCCATCGGACCCCGACAGCGGCGGAGAGGAAAGTATATATATTTTTTACCCAAGCTAGGGAGGATTTTTAGGGTACCATTTGGAGAGGTGAATATATATTTCTTTACACAAGCTAGGCATGATTTTCAGGGAAGGGCTTATATTTCAAGCCCTTTCCGCAAAAATCACTGCTGGGGTTGCCGGGCAGGCCATTGCATCATATCTCCTAAACTATACTAAATATAAGAGAAAAAAAATCCACTCTCAAGTTCAGAAAGAATCGTGGAATTTAAATTGTTAAAAAGAAAAAATTGATTTTTTTAACCCGTAAATAACTAAAAAAATGCGTCACTCAAGTGGTTAAACCACTAGGTACGCAAAACTGCTTAAAAGTGTCCAGTCATTTAGGAATGGGATAATAGTTGCTAAGCGTTTAAAGCAATGATCATAAAATAAAATACAAAGTTCAGGTAATCGCACATACATGAGGTGCCACCTTTACTAGAACACCTGCTGTTGCCCTTACCTGAGGTACAAGACTAACATGTATGTTACAGAAGTTCTCTCTTCGAACTTTAAACTGGAACTGTCGGAAAGCTTCTATGAAGGGCATGCTCTCAATGTCACCCACGGTTCCACCGAGCTAGAAGAAAGCCAATATGGGGGTAAAGTCAGTCATTCAAGATGCTGCAAAAACAAACACACGGCCTGGTACAGACTACACTACCCCCTTGTTCTCCACAGTCTTTCAAACAAGAAACTAATCTAAATTTTAGTCTAAACTAATCAAAACTAATCACCACATGCCAGAAACTGATTGCTTAGCATTATTAAAGTCAGCACAACAATAGGAGGAAGTGTCTCCCCTGAATAGAACAAATGCACTTGTCATGTTAATGAATCCCAAAGTAAAACATTGTCATTTCTGCGAGATGAAACCGAGAGTAATCAGCAAATCCAGTAATTAAGAAGGTTGTCATCGAGATTGTGAAAAAAATAAATAAAAAATGTCTTTGTACATTTTCTCTCTCACCTCTGATTTTAATTTAGTTAATAGTGAGATAGCGTAGGTTCTGATGGACGCATGGTGGCCTTGCCGCAGCCTGTCTGCTTGCGAGTTTTGGCCAAAATGCAGACTAACACCTACCGCATATTCCGACCTATAAGACGGCCCCTCAACTGTCGCCTTATACGCCGGGAATACGGTGTAAATTGAATGGTTGTGATTGGCTGACGCCGCGTGAGTTAGCCAATCACAGCATCAGCTTTCTGGAGGCGGGGATTTCAATCCCCCGCATCCAGAAGGCAATGCTCTGTCGGGGACTAGGAGAGAGCGACAGCCTGCAGCAGCGCTGCAGAATGCCGGGGGAGGGGAGTACTGTTTTTTTTTTGTATACCCGGCGTATAAGACGACCCCCGACTGCAGAGCAGATTTTTCGGGGTTAAAAGGTAGTCTTATACGCCGGAATATACGGCATTTATCAGTGTGTTTTTTCCATACAGTGTGCTATAGATGCTTGGGGAGCCCAGAATGTTATGCCAGTGTGGTGATACAGGGCAATCCACTGCTTTGCCAGTAGGGGTTGAAATCCGTTCACATGTGCGGACTATGTTTGTTAGTAATCTGGGTTCAGTTGAGTGGCTGCATATTAGCCTGCATTGAACATTTAGCTCCCACATATTGCAATCTGGCTCTCTGCATATCATCAGGGTATATGGTGATTGAGCCTGTTAGCTATGTATAAAGAGATTGTGAGTTGAAAACTGAAAAGGTAGCAAAGTGACACAAAATATCTTGCCTACCTCAATAACACAGACTTCTGGTTTCACACCGTCCTCATCCACAGGAATCAAGGCCTGCCGCATCACCCACTCCTGGATAGCATCTGTGATGTGGGGCACCACTACAAATAAGCAGAGACCATCACATGTACTGCCCGTCACTGAGTGACATAAGCCCACCGGCTGTACTGGTGTCACTCATGTAGTAAACAACTGTTTTCCAGAGGCTCATTAGAGAGGTCAGTCCATAATATATATGCTGGGAGCTATAGGGGTTATTCATGGTGACTGCCCATGACGGAAGACAATGGACCCTCAACTACACAGCAATACTCAAACCCACTAGCTCACTAGCTTACCTTGCACAGTTTTCCCTAGATAGTCGCCTTTCCTTTCTTTGTTAATGACAGACTGATAAATCTTTCCAGTTGTTAAGTTGTTGTCTTTTGTTAGTCGGATGTCCAGGAAACGCTCATAATTTCCGAGATCCAAGTCAACTTCGCCTCCATCATCAAGTACAAACACCTCTCCTATATGAGAGAAACACAATGTCAGTCGGGTACAAGACAACATAAGATGGAAACACTCATTCTTAGGGCTCGCTCACACGAGCATTTCCTGTGCGGGGAGCACGCAACGCACCGCTTACTGCTGCGCGCCAACAAATCCCCATACACTATCTTGTGTGCACATGTGGAGACGCTGGTAGAAGCAGTGGGCACCATTACCCCTCCACAGCTGTACACAACTTGAATATGTGGTTTTTGCTGCATTTTTTTTTTTTTTTTTTTAAACCGACCCTCCACTCCTGGACAAACAAAGATGCCCGCACGGCTTCCCAGACTACCTGATGCACACTCTGGGCCATTTACACGGAACGATTATCACTCAAAATTTGTTCACGCAAACGAAATTAGGCAATAATTGTGTAGGGTAAATGCAAAAACATCATTTACCATTTGTTCACTACTCGTTATCGCTGACTTTCAGTCAGCCTAAAAACAATCGTCAAATAGATGAAGCGCTGAGCGGTGAAGTCTGTCAGTCTTAACATTCTGCACGAGCATTAACGACCTCAGCGGTGATGTCAGCACTCGGGCAGTCGTTTAGATGACAGTCATTCCATGTAAAAGGGCTATAAGACACTACATGCTGCTCTGATTGGTCAGTTCTGCTCATGTGGACAGCACTGGCCAATCAAAGCAGGTGTAGTATCAGACCAATGCTGCATACTCATACACAGTGTGCATCAGGGAGTAAGAAAAGCAGTGTGGCCATCTTTCTTTGTCTAGGACTGGAAGGTCGCTTTAAACAATAGTTATTAGTTTTATATCAGGAAAATACAAATTTGTTACCATCCAGAAAAATAAAATATAGAACATAGTATAATTAGGTCCTCGCTGCTGGCAGCACACACGGTTTACCACTACTTGCCCGGCTGCACCTGTAGCGGTCACTGTATACAGCAGTAAATCACATGCTTGCCGCGGCTGGGACACACCATGTACGGGCATCCTGAGGCTGGCTTCACAGGCACAATATGCAGAGAATAGAACCCAGTGATTTCAATGGGGTCATTCACATTTCCGTATTTCGCAAGCCCATTTTGGTCACGCAAAAAAAAAAAAAATACAATCTGTTCTATTTTTTTACATATTTGTGTACCAAAGGTCTTCATAGAAGTCATTGGGGGTGCGCAAATGCATGCGCAATACCCAATTCTGCTGGAAAAAGAACACATCTGGAACTGGTTAGCCGTATCAATTGTGCGTTTGTTTGCTGCGTACAAATGAACAGGTCCTGCAGCGGCAAACAAGTGATCTCGCATCGCAGCCCCACTGAGAGCAATGGGAGAGAGTCTGCGGTGCTCTGCATCCCCGAAGTGACGTGAGGCTGTTCTCCCATAAAAAGGCCTGGCATCCACGGGTAGTTCATGTGGATGGCGAGTGTGATATGGGGTGGGATTCATGGCCTCATACCGTGCTTGCTCATGTGATATGGGGTGGGATTCATGGCCTCATACCGTGCTTACTCATGTGATATGGGGTGGGATTCATGGCCGCATACCGTGCTTGCTCATGTGATATGGGGTGGGATTCATGGCCGCATACCGTGCTGGCTCATGTGATATGGGGTGGGATTCATGGCCGCATACCGTGCTGGCTCATGTGATATGGGGTGGGATTCATGGCCGCATACCGTGCTGGCTCATGTGATATGGGGTGGGATTCATGGCCGCATACCGTGCTGGCTCATGTGATATGGGGTGGGATTCATGGCCGCATACCGTGCTGGCTCATGTGATATGGGGTGGGATTCATGGCCGCATACCGTGCTGGCTCATGTGATATGGGGTGGGATTCATGGCCGCATACCGTGCTGGCTCATGTGATATGGGGTGGGATTCATGGCCGCATACCGTGCTGGCTCATGTGATATGGGGTGGGATTCATGGCCGCATACCGTGCTGGCTCATGTGATATGGGGTGGGATTCATGGCCGCATACCGTGCTGGCTCATGTGATATGGGGTGGGATTCATGGCCGCATACCGTGCTGGCTCATGTGATATGGGGTGGGATTCATGGCCGCATACCGTGCTGGCTCATGTGATATGGGGTGGGATTCATGGCCGCATACCGTGCTGGCTCATGTGATATGGGGTGGGATTCATGGCCGCATACCGTGCTGGCTCATGTGATATGGGGTGGGATTCATGGCCGCATACCGTGCTGGCTCATGTGAAGTTAGCCTAAAATATGCTGATGCGAAGAAGCATCCTTCATTCTGGAAAAGTGCAGCGCTAAGGCGTGCGCAATGTGCTTACACTCATGTGAAGCTAGCCTAAGGGTACAGGTAAACTGCAGGCCGAGAAACAGCACCTGCAGTCCGCACTGTACTCCCCAGGTGCTAGCTGCAATCAGCGCAGGCGATAACCCCCTTATAACCAGCTCATACAATATTAGCTCTACGCACCATGCTCGTATGGGGAGAACGTTCCAGCGTCTATGTTAATGTATGGGTCAATCTTGATAGAAGTCACATGCAGGGAGCTGGATTTCAGGATCGTCCCTATGCTGCTTGCAATTATCCCCTTTCCAATCCCAGATATCACACCGCCCGTCACTAGGATGTACTTCATGGCGTCAGAGGAGCTGAGGACGTCTGTAGAGAGAACAAGTGATATTAATGCCCGCAGCAGAGAGCGGCTACCTGCCTGACAGAACGCATGGGCAGCTGGACCTGCAGCCCAAATAGGAAGACATCGGGTTACTTCATGCTCACTACTGAGGAGCAAGGAAAATACATAAAGGACTGTGCACAGGTCCCAGCGGTAATCTGAAGGACCAAGAGGGAGAGCTGCTGCCTGTACGGTGCGCACCACTGGATGGTAACCCCCGCACAGAACACCGCCCAGTACAGGCCTAGGACGCTCTTGCGCACAACTCACCCTTACAGCTAGTGCGCCAGCAGCCCAACCGTGAACATGGACTACAACTAATGGCCTTCAACAACATTTTGAAGAAGGGCTGACTTGAGACGAGGGGAGATTTTACACTATTGACCACTTCAGGAAGACAACACTGACACTGTATAGCCATCGGGGAAGGAGCTTCTGCACAGGCAGATATCGGGCTGAACGCTCATTCGCTCAACAGACGGGCTGTGTAGAAGGTGCGACGATCAGCCGATTGATGCTTGTCCGCTGATCGTTCTCAGGCGGCACATCTACCTGTGTGAACAGCCAGCCTATGAGGACGAAGGAAGGCTACAGCCAAATCAGCCAATCCTCAGGCAGTGTAATGATGGGCGCCGTCATGGCATCAGGCAGTACTGCACTCGTGCCCAAGGACCGCAAAGGCCCGTTTAGACAACGATCAGTGCTCAAAATTCGCTCATAAGCCATCTTTTGAGTGATAATCGTTGTGTCTCAATGCGCGGCCATCGTGCACTGTTCACTCATCACTAACTCGTAGCAAGTTAACGGTCAGCAATGACTGAGTTCTCTGCGGGCAGCGCTGATAGCATTCTTTCAGCTGGTATCCCGCACAGAGCTGTCAGCGGTTGTCCGAGAACAAAGCAGCTGTGTGACTGGACCCTTAGTGCGAGTACCCCGTCGGCCGGGCAATCAGCGGCCGCAGGCACGCCGTCCGCCGGGGGACCAAGCGGCCGCAGGCACGCCGTCCGCCGGGCGACAAACGGGCGCAGGCACGCCGTCCGCCGGGCGACAAACGGGCGCAGGCACGCCGTCCGCCGGGCGACAAACGGGCGCAGGCACGCCGTCCGCCGGGCGACAAACGGGCGCAGGCACGCCGTCCGCCGGGCGACAAACGGGCACAGGCACGCCGTCCGCCGTCCGACAAACGGGCACAGGCACACCGTCCGCCGGGCGACAAACGGGCGCAGGCACGCCGGGCGACAAACGGGCGCAGATAGGCAGTCCGCCGGGCGATAAATGGCCGCAGATACCCCGCGGGCCAGGCAATAAACAGCCGCAGATACCCCATTGGGTGATAGAGCTGTAAATTCCCCCACCAGGTGATAGAGCTGTAAATATCCGGCCACCGAGCGCTCAGCCATCACTCCACTCCCGGGACATGAATGCTATTTACCACCATGTTTCACTACGGCTGAGCCCCGGAGAGCAGCAGTTCGTCCCTCCAGAGCGGCACTCACCAGCAGGCGCGACGCTCGCAGACAGCAGACGATTGTGCCGGTCCCACGTGCTGGGAACGACTAACCAACGCGGGAGGATACTAAACAAGAGCGCCACCTCCCCCTACATCCGGAAAGTGCAAGCGAGCCGCCGTACTGTATAACAGTCCGCTAATACCCGGTACGGCCACGTGACGTGCCGGCCTGTGTACACGCGGTGGTGCAGCTACCTGGGACAAGCGGCGGGGGGCGCTGCCGTCATTGTAATACACTTCTCTCAAACTACTCTGACCACGTGTCTGCTGTGGGCGGAGCCTCTGAACGTTTCCTCGCGGGTCGCGCACAGTTTACGTCAGAGGGGAGCGCCGCACGTGTCCTACAGCTGCTTAAGGAATCCGGCGCGGAAACAGACAGGAGCCGGCGTGTAGAGGAGCGCGGTGTAGAGGTGAGAAGTGGGCTCCCCGTGGGGGCTGCTGGCCGTGGAGACCCCTTGCAGGTGTACATGGTAGTGGAGTGCCCCTTCCAGCACACGTGTGCCACACTGCGGTCTTTCCAGACGGTCTGCTTAAGGCGGAATGGGTGAGGGAGGCGTCACCGGAGCCGGGAAGGGCAATCAGCGTAACTGAGCGCTTCTGTCTCTGGAGGGAACCGCACGGCCCATTAGCTATAACGGATCCGTCTGCTTTTTGGATGGAAGATAAAGTGCTGCATGCAAATGGCACTTGGCTCAACCCCGGCGACCCAGCGCCGAGGTCAGGTGACTGCTACCGACCGGAGGGGGCAGCGCCCACATCCGGGGTGCCGTGATGGGCCTCGGTTATACTATAGAAGGCTCTGTTAACACTGGTAGACACGGGGCATCCTTACTATCAGTATGCTATAATCCTGATAAGAGCATTATACTCTAGAGACTATCCAGGACTATCTGTTATAGCTTCCTGTGGGCTATGGGACTCATCGTTGCTCATCCCTGGAGCACATCTGGGCTTTTTCCTCCTTTCACTATAAGTATGCCCCCTAGTGCTAGTAGCTGTCTGTGGCCCATTGATTTCAACGAGACCCCAACCGGCAGTTACAAGTGTCGGCCACTACACAGAGGTCGGCACCGAGACTTACGCTCTGACCTCTGTTATAGCGCTGCTGACAGCATGCACCCGTTCAGCTGATCGGTCGGTGCCCTGAGCGCTGGACCCCAATCTACTATTGATGACCTATCCAAATTGACTTGCATTACCCACGTGGCCTGTGTTATGGCCAAAGTAGACCTAAAGGGAATCTGCTGTGACCATTGAGCCCCATAAGCTGTCATGTGGTTGAAAGGAGCCCTCCTTGTGCGCTTGCAGCGTGACTTCACCGTCTGCTCTGTGTGCCCCCATAGAAATGAATAGAGATGCGCTTGCATGGAGCAGACTAAAGAGTCATGCTGCTGGCGTGTGTGGACTTTAGGGGGACACAGTGCAGGAACGGGGCGCCCGGTAAGTGTGAAATAGTACTTTCCCAGACTGCCCGTTTCCTGACCCTTGAGCCCCATAACATAGTTTATGGGGCTCATAGGTCATGACGGTTCCCTTTTAAGGAGGTCCTTCCAGCAGCATCTGTCTCCTTGCCAGTTCAGACATAAAATAACTTGTGGACTCATTTGGGGACCCACTCCCAGCAGCCCATACAAAGTAGCCAGTTAGAGACTGGTCTATGGGCTCCTAGGAGGTTTTGAAGACATGGCCTACATTGTAGTCTGTTCCATGTATTATGTGAGATCTGCAGCGTAGCTCTCACTCTTCATGCATATTATCTCATGTGCAGCGACGTCCTCTTGTAGCTTCCAGCTGTCCTTGTCCATTATTGATCAATGGGTTCTGCTTAGATTGCAGTTACTAAAGAGCTCTTCCCAGCAGTATCTGTACCCACTAGATTATGGCAGGGGTGTATCACCTGCGCTATTATTTCCCACGCTACCTTACATAGGTGTGGTTCGTCTATTATGCAAGTCCCAGGATGTGTGCTAAACTAGGTGCAAACAGCGTGCCACCACATTTAGAAGAAGTGACGGGACCGACTCTTCGGAGAGGCAGTGTATCCCCGAGGCTTCCTCAATCATCCCCTCTCCCAGCAGCAGTGGGGAACTACTGGCTGCAGCAGGGATGCCCCTGTGATGCTGCTGCCCATATATGGACTGTTACATGATTGTGGCGTCTCTGGGGCACAAGTGGAGAAAGAGCAGAGCAAATTCCGAGCAGCCTTTTTCTCTTCTCATCTCCCCTGTGGTTTGCTTTCTCATTCATCTGTAGACCGGTTTCATACGACTGAATTTCTATTGCGGATTCCGCGATCGCCGTACGGGCGATCTGCTGTAAAACGTGGGGATTGAAAGGCATACATTTTTTACTTTTCCTTCATTCGTGGATACAAATTGTGAATTCCACAATCGAAAGATAAATCGTAGCATGTTCTGTTTTGCCGTGGAATCTGCACGGACAGCCTCCATTGAAGTCAATAGGTGTTCCACCTGCAACCCATACGCAATTAATGTTACATATGGGCTGCAGGTACCCGTGTCATTGCTAAGTGATGTGTGGGAAATACAAACAAAGAAAAGTATACATGTGGCATCCGACCTGTTTGTGTGAGCCCAGCCGTACAGTATCCCCTCCCTCCTTGCACCTGTTATCCATTCTCCTCTGATTGCTTTAGTACATGTCAAAATTCCTGACTAATGAAAGTGTTTGGGCAAATATGACAGTTTTACACCTCCTCATCAATGGAAACAGGGAACAACTTTTCTAGTGATGTTTTACAAAAATCCAAAGTTCTACAAGTGTTCCACAAGGCTACGACTGCTGATTCTCAGTTTCAATTTTGGACTGGAATTAAAGTATGACCTGGCGCCAAGTATTTTCAAACTAGTCACACTGACTTCATAAACTGGGTGCACTGCAATAACACTGGAAAAAGTTTCTGCTTTGACCTAAATTTAGGCATGGATAGATCTCCTGCTATATGTACTCATTGGAGGGTCTCCTCCCAGCAGCACCTGTATCCTTACCAGCTCAGTACTTGGTATGGCACACTCTGCTGATACGCACATCTTTTGGTCGGTCTCGCCAACTGGCTTGTGCCATAGTAGATAACGAGCTCAGTGACTAAAGGCCATCCGCATACACATATAATAGTCATCAGGACCAGCTGGTTATTCTGTGTGGCCTTCCAACTTTCCCCAGACAGACAACCTTGGTGAAAGGAAGGATCAGGCATGTTGAATTGTATCCTGTGCTCCTCCTGGAGGTAAGCTGCCCACGGGGGTGTCTAGCAGCAGTTTACACTCATCTTCCCATTGTAAAGGTGTACAAGCTCAGCCAGGCTAAGCTTTATCGTATGTAGGGGAATAGCTGTTGTCCGAATGAGTGCTCAGTTGAGTTGTTAAAAAGGCACCTGATGGGATTTCCAGCTGTAAATGACTGATGACTTGACTTCAAAGGCAATTTACCCGGGACGATTATCACACAAAATAGGTTCAAATGAACCAAAGTGCATGATGATCGTTACATCTAAATGTGAAGCCCTGAGCGAGAGGTCAGTGATGGCAGTGATCTGCCTGTGTAGACGCTCTACACGAACGCCAACAACTAGCGGTGACGTCACTCACTCATGCAGTCGTTTAGAAGACAGTCATCCCGTGTAAACCCAGCATTAGGAAATGTGAGGGGATTAGAGGGGTAGGAGGTCATTATTACATGACGCTCCCTTGTTTGTTTAATAAATTTTGTGTATTGAGTTTTTTTGTTTTTTGCATACCTTCTTTCTTGTCTATAAGGCCACTCTCACACATGCCATCGGCAAAATGCCATTTTTTTTGGATGCAGGTTCCTGCCTCCAACACCAGGTTTTAGTGCACCCCATCATTGTAATGGATGATAAGGGGCCCTAAACGTGTTAAAATAGAGCGAAGAGCGCTTGAAAATAGCAATGTTAGAAAGTGGCGCATTCGACCGCATGTCTGCGAGGCCCCACTGAAAGCCATGGGAACATTGTATCGCGATTACTGCAGCGTTCAAAACGCTGTAGCAATTGTGGTAAAAAACGGATGTGAGAGTGGCCTTAGTCTGACTCTAGTTTTAATTTTTTTAACATTTCCTGCTCTGCTGCTTATCGGCGTTGTGTATAAATGGCGCACATATGCAATGTAATTATGTATGTACAGTGTTTATTATGGGCACATAGAGAGCAATAGGGTTCTATCGCACGTAATATGCAATTAAATAGACCATGCCGCATTCGTGTTTTTACATGTGTTTTTATACACAATGTATATACATAAGTGTGAATGGATCCATCAATTCATAATACACTATTGCATTACCCACGTGTGAGCCTGCTCTTATTCTCAGGATGGATCCTCAGTAGCAGATTGGCAGGGATCCGCAGCGATTAGCTGTTTGCCAGAAGCACACGGCTCCATACACGCTGCAGCTGCCCATACCGATGTGGCAAGCAGATGTCCCATTCAAGTAAATGAAAACTGCTGGGAGGATAGTTCCGAGCTGCAGGCCTGATGGCAAGCTGACCCCTGAAGATGCCACTTGGGACCCTCAGCGAGCGGCTGTTATCTGACACACTGCCAGTAGGCTGGTGGCTGGGGGTTCAGAGGAATGGACCTCTGCCAATCAGTATTGATGACCTGTCCTGAGAATAGTCAACCGTTCAGACCCAGACAGCCCTCTTTATGTTTTGTTCACATTTTGTCCAATCCATCCATCAAACATGTAATTCGGGGAGCCGCTAACAGTCGCCACTCTTATTTGTGGGTGTCTATGGGACAACTAGTATTGTAGCATGTGTACTGTGGTGGTGGTTGTAGGATTGTATAGGTTCTGCTTCTATTCTGTAGGATAAAGTAAACCTGTATCTTCTCCCTCAACAGTGATAGTATTTAACATGAAGGGAAAGAAAAACCTGAAAAGAAGTGCTCCTGCAGAGGAAAACAATGGAACCACAGAGGTCAAGAAGCCCAAATGTAAGTGGGAACATCTAAAAAACTGCTATTTATTTGGAGTTGTCTCATTCTTCAGTCTTTTATCAATAAAACGGCTGTAATGATAAACCTGTTCACTAAGGCCAGAGGTCCCTCAACCTTCTCTTAGCTTTAAGGGACTGTCTCACCACAGGCTTCTACCTTGCAGGCAGACACCCCAACTGTGGGTTGACCCAAAGTCTATGGTGGCGGTGCATGCGCAGCACCAGTCAATTTACTTCAGTTGGACCAGGAGATAGAGTTCAAGTGCTCTGGCAGCTCCCGTTGAAGTGAATGGCACTGTGGTGTACATGCGTGGCCACTGCTATCAGAACTTTGCATTGTGCCATGGTTGATTTCTCTGGATCAGTGGGGGTTTCCAGCAGTCAGATCCCCCACTGATTGGCAAGTTGTGCCCTAACTTGCTGTAATGGGAATACCTCGTTAATATCTTATCTGCAGTGTTTAAGAGAGAAGTTACTCCATTTTGTTTAAATGACCACCTTCTATTTTAGTGGTTACTCACAGTTCCCACAAATCTGTTGGCGGCATTGTGCTGACCCTTGGCCAAGGTGATGTGGGTCAACTGGGCTTAGGAGAAGATGTCATGGAACGAAAGAGACCAGCACTGTTATCTCTACCAGAGCCAATAGTCCAGGCTGAAGCTGGAGGAATGCACACAGTGTGTCTTGGAGCTTCGGGAAGTGTGAGTTTACTGCCAAACGCTACAGTGTTTGTTGGACCAATTCACCCAGGTTATTAACATCTTGACTGTATATATGCATGTTTAATTAGGTTTATACTTTTGGCTGCAATGATGAAGGGGCACTCGGCCGGGACACCACAGAGGAAGGATCAGAAACTCAACCAGCAAAGGTGGATTTGGCTGAGAAGGTGGTACAGATTTCAGCAGGAGACAGTCACACTGCAGCTTTGACGGATGACGGACGAGTGTTCCTCTTTGGATCTTTCAGGGTAATTTTTGTTCTCTGCAGCAGTGGGGTCTGTCTGAAGTCATTTCTGGCCTGCTAGCTTGCACTATCCCTCTAAATGTGTAGAGGCTTGTATGGCAGAATGTCTCATTAAGGCCGGCTTTGCAATATGCAGAGAATAGAACCCATTGATTTCAATGGGTTCATTCACATAAGTGTATTTTGTGTGCACATTTCATTCATGCATATATAGAAGTCGAACATGCTCTATCTTTGTGTATTTGTGCACCAAAGGTCCACATAGAAATCAATGGGGCGATGTGAGTCCGCATGCAATACACAAGGAGATGCATGAAACCCTCCGTAATTGCGCAGGACAAAGAACACATCTAGAACTAATTAGTTATTTCAATGGGTGCATTTGTGTGCCGCACGCAAAATAACATGCCCTATGGACAGCACAAGTAAAATATGGGACGACCCTTGAACAGACATGGATTTAAACACATTTCAAAATTAATGAAAAATGCTGCCCTTTGTAGTGCATTGTAGAATTCCCTGTTGACCTACATCTGCATGCACCTATTTTTTTCCACCGTGAAGACCACCAGCTTTTCAGGGTGGCTTCACATTAGTTTTTTATTTTAAAATGTGTCGTTTATGCTGCGTGTTTTTTTTTTTTTCGTTTTTTTTTTCTTTTTTCTCCTGCCAAAAAATGCTGTTTCAGGTGTGGCTGTAGCTCAATAGGGAATTGTGAAACACATTACATTGTGGCCTTTTTTCCACAGGCTTGTGCAGGAAAAATACCATTAAAAAAAAATCTATGCAAAGAGTCTATGAAAGAAGTGTAGGTAATATTGGGTGGCCTGCAGTTTGTAAGTTGATCTAACAAGAGTGATGCGATGTTCGCTACATGAACATAAAATGGGTTCATTCACACTTGCGATACTATGCGGGGGAAAAAATCTCAGCATGATTGTGCAATATCCCCCATTGCCTTCAATGAAGACAATGGAAGAACATTGCAAACCCCTGCCTATGACAGCCACTCCGGGGGATTCCTTCAGCCCTGCTGGGGTGCGAGGCAGCTTCCATGAGAAAACTCCTCACATCCAGGGGTTTCCACATGGATTGTGAAGGAGATATCAGGCTGTCATAATGTGACGGAGCCCTGACTCTCCCTAGCGGGGCTGTTTGCTGAAGCGTAAGAACGCCGCTACACTTTACATAACAAATGTGCCTTGGCCTGACGCGTCACTCAATGTATCAAACTCACATGTTATGATTTTAGGGCAGTGGTGGGACATCACAAATCTAATGACACCAAAATCATCCACCAAAGGTCACATAAAGGGGTCAAAGTGTGGTGCAAGAAAAGCCTGTAGGCTGTTTATATTATATTAGATGCAAGAACAGTGTGGCAGAATAAACTTTGACCATTGTAGTGAATGTTTCAACTTTCACCTCTATAATCATAACTACATCTATCCCCTTCCTGGAGGGTTTTTCTTTCTTCAAATTCCCACGAGGGTTTGTTTTTTGCAAGGCATGTTTTCTTTTTACATAATCAATGTGAAAAGATTAAGTGAGGTTGAGCTTCTGCTATATAATTTATATTCTTGGACATCTTAAAACAGACTGCACTATGTAGGCAACTGGGACAGCAGTGCTATCATACCTTGGGTGTTGGTCATGTGATTGCAGTGCTAGTGGGAATAAACCTGCAAGTGCGCAGGAGGTGGTCCCTCTATGTGCAGTGCCCTGAGCTCTCTACAGTGCCCACTTTTTAGCCTTGCCTTCTGTTCTGAGTGGTTGCTGTCCTGGTCACCTATGTGCAGTGTGTTCTGGAGTTTTGAGAAGTCAGGACTGCTGACAGGTTCCCCTTAATTTTATTTATTTTTTTTTAACCCCCTCTGACTCTTAAGGACTGAACTACTTGATCGCTTATACAATACGCTATATTACAGCATATTGTGCCTGTTGGCATTATCCTTTTTAAATGCCTTCACCCATAAACATTTAAACACCTATTCACAGGATATTTGATAAATCTAGAATTGCTCAGAAACCAACCAGTTATGCACACCTTGTAATGATTGTGTGGCAAGTCCCCTGTATGAGTGCAGTGATGGTCACATATGCATACTACTACTCTATTCACTGTCTGTGGGACTCATGGATATAGAGTAGAGCACTAGGCCCCCTCCGGCTGTTATGACAACACATTGACACCCTGTGACCATGTTGTGGCCTAATGGGGGTTTCCAATCCTTAATCCCTAATGTCCTATTTACATGGGACGACTATTGCTCAAAATTTGTTCTCAGGTTTTTAAGCTGACTTTCCAGTCGGCTTAAAAACAATCGCTGGATTGTAGGCTTGTCGTATGTGAACATAAAAGGTGAAGCGCTGAGTGAGAAGTCTGCAATCTAGCTGTGAAGTCTGTCGGTATAATCTCTCTGCACGAGCGCTAACTATCTTAGCGGTGACGTCGGCAGTCGTTGACCCGACTATCGGCACGTGTAAAAGGTCCATTAGATGCCACAGTTGCTATTGACCATGGCATCTACAGGGTAAAATGGCCATTGTAGCAGTATCATATAATATATACAGCTGACACCTGCAGTTTATGGAGTGGAGCCTGCTCCATATTCTCCATGACATCCACCATATATACAGCACATACCAGTAGCAATTTTGTCCAGTTCTACAGCAGGGAATGAATGCTGGTCTGGAAGTTTGTATACAGTGCTGCTTGCATCATATTATAAAAAAGTTGTGTAGTCGGGGACCTAGTGACAAGAAAGTGATGTCTCCTGAAATGACGAGTGTACCTTCATCAGAAGTGGGATGATCTTAACGCTTTCCCCTTCCCCCACTTAACTTGAAGCCCACCATTGGATTTCTTGTAAAATTCTTCACTAATTTGCTATATTACGTACCTACCTTCCCATTCTAAAATTGAAGCCAAGAGGGCAGCATTGAAGATCGCCACCTCGTTGGTGACAAAGCTTAACACATCACTCTTCCTCCACGATTCGTGGCTAGAATTGGATCGCCATTCACCAAATCATTTTCATTTTAGATCTACATTTCCTTACTTTTAGACACCCTGTATTTCGGTTTGGAAAGGGCTATAATTGGCTGAAATTTCCCCCCCCCCCCCCCCCACCCACCCACCCGTGTTAATGGAAGGCATCAAAGACGAAGGCCGGCTGCACATGTCCAAATTTGCATTGAGAAATCCAGAGTAGGCGTTCGGGTTACACAGCAAATACCTTCCAGTTAATGGAAGCCATCCAACCCGCAGCTTTTCCGCAATTGACATTGTGGAAAGATCGCGGATTCTGCGTCATCGCTAGGCGATTGTGGGAAAAGCAGGCTTTTAAAAAAAATAAAAAATAAAATAAATTGTACTGTGCATATCCGACGGTTAGCCGTGTGGACCATCCGCACTGCAGAAGAAGCAGCCGAAGAGAAAGGTATGCGTGAACGCCGGCTGGGCACAGGGTTGGATTCCGCTGCAACCTCCCACATGTGGAACCTGATCCAGTTGTGTGCAGTCGGCCTAAATTTTTGTACTTTAATCTGGTGCCATGGATTGAAGCTAATTTACGGCTTAGTGGAAGGATATACCAAGAAAAGCAGAGTGTAAGAAGAGTGGTGCGTGTGAGAATTTGTGTCCCGAGTGTAATTCTGTCTTTATACTGTCACTGTATAGGATAACAATGGTGTTATTGGCTTACTTGAACCAATGAAGAAAAGTATGGTGCCTATTCAAGTTCCTGTAAATGTACCAGTTGTCAAAATCGCATCAGGTAAGTGAATGTTTAAGATGTCATTATGCTGTGCTATGAAGTGAATTCTCGTGGATCGCATCAATTGTTCAATTATGTTGCTGATCTGTTGGCACAACATATAAGCTGCACAGAGCTGCTCAAATTACAAAAAATTTGCCACTCAGTTGATGCCCTCTATTTTGCGCACAAGCAGTTACTGCAGTCCAACCTGATGTAGTTTGCTACCTTAAAGTTTTCATTTTGTTTGTTTTACTACCCAGCTCTAACGTTCTGTTTTCCTTCTGTTGCTGGGTGTTTCTTTTTCCCAAGGGAATGATCATCTTGTGATGCTTACCTCCGATGGGGATCTCTACACATCTGGTTGTGGAGAGCAGGGTCAACTCGGTAGGGTGCCTGAGAGATTTACCAACCGCGGAGGACGTAAAGGCCTAGGTTAGTCATTAATAGGAATCAGTGATGGGCAAAATGTGGCTCTTGATATTGGTCCCTTTGTTGCCTACTCAGAATTTTGGAATAATTGTTTGGCCCTACTATAATGTAAGGTCTACTGAAACCTTTACAGCTATATCACTTCTATTCACCCTCAACCAATAAGAGGAAGAACTATACATCAGGGCCTACTGTATGCTGGCCTCTGCTTGAGTCATGCTTTAACCCCTTGAGTGGCGGGTTTCCTACCACCCTGTCGTGCCCACCAGGGCAGGTTTTTTAAAATGGTCTAATCATTGAATTTCAACAAATTTTGCAGTTGCGTCTCGAGCCATAACTTTTTCATTTTTCCATTAACATGGCCATGTGAGGGCCTGTTTTTTGCGGGACAAGTTGTGTGTGTTTTTTTTTTTTTTTTTAAACGGGGGGAAAAAAGAAAAAAAGGGGCCATGTCATTAAGGGGTTAAATGTATTAACTTCCTTCTCTGGGTCATTACGACACATGGATACCACATGTGTGATTGTAAAAAAAATCAAAAATACAAAGTAAAGGGAGACAAGTGTTTTTTATTTTTTTTTTATAATTCTTTTCCTTGTTCGTTTTTTTTTTTTTTAATTTTTTTTTTTGTCCCTTTAGGGGACTTCCACAGGGACCCATCAGGACCCCCTGATCACATTCCGGGGGTCCGATGGTGACAGCCCTTTACATGCTCCAGTCACATAGACTGCCGCATGTAAAGGGTTAACACAGCAGAGATCGGAGGTTTTCTCTGATCTCTGCTGTAAGAGCTGGTACCTAGCTGTCCTCTCACAGCCAAGCACCAAGCTCTCCCTGCCACAGAGACCATCGGCTGGCTTCTGACAAGCCGATGGTCTCTATGGCAACCTGTAAACAAAGCAGGAGATTGCCAGCATATCGGCAATATCTTCTGCTGGTTTTTCAAAGCCCTTGCTTTGTTCTCTGTGGGTCTGTGCAGGCAGAGCACACTGTCACAGCTTGTGGCATTGTGCTCTGCAGCTCCCATAGTGATACATAGCCCGGAAATCTTCCAGGCTATGTCGCTATGAGCAGTGGAGCTTGTCCTGGAAAATTTCCGGGCGTGCCACTCAAGGGGTTAATACGGATTACTGAATTGTAGACTGCGCATTTTGCTAACTGATGTAATTTTGATGTCTTTTTACTAAGCAACCATGTAATCTGTATGAACACGTAGAATACAATGATCCCACCATACCATCAGAATATTCCAAGTGTATGTTACAAGCCTTTGAAAGCTGCTGTTTTGATTCGGTCTCTCCTAATTGTTTTTTATGGTGGATCTCCTGTTGCTCGTAAGAACATTTCCAGTGTTACCAGTCTATGCATATGTAAGACTATTATACATAAAACCATCCACCTCCAGATGCTACGTATATAACCATGTTCTCTTCCTGCAGAGAGGCTGCTAATTCCTCAGTGCATCCGCTTGAAGGCTAAAGGGTGCAGACGTGTTGCGTTTCAAGATGTATTCTGTGGCGCATACTTTACTTTTGCAGTCTCACAGGAGGGTCATGTTTATGGTTTTGGCCTTTCAAACTATCATCAGTTAGGTAAGTGTGTGGGGGGTTTTTTTTGTAGTGTTACGTAGTAGCAGAAAATCTGCAACAAAGTCTTCATCAATGCCACAACAAACGCATCAGAATACACATCAGTGGTGTGGATTTTGATGTGGATGCGCAACATTTCGCCCTTTCAATTCAAGGCATTATGTTGTACTATGTGTGAAGTACCCTTAAAGGGGTTGTCCGGCCATAAACATTAGGTCTCATTACTTCTGTTTGCCAATTTCCATGCACTTTGTAATATACATTGTGCATGGAAAATGAAGCAAACAGAAGTTTTGGACTTACCTGAAGGGATGCCCCCCCCCCTGTGTTGCTCCTCCGTCGTCCCTGGTTACCACAAGAATCTTCTCTTCTTGTCGGGCCAGCTCTTGTCGGCGCGGGAACGAGCCCCTTCTCATCCGCGCATGCGCAGTTCTTCTCTCTGCAGCCGGGACCGATATACGATCTTCTTGTGTGCAGGGTGGGGAGGATGGAAGAGCCTCAGAGCAGGAACTGAGCTCCCGCCCCCTCTCTGCCTCCTTTCCGCCCCTCTGCACTATTTTCAATGAGGAGAGGCGGGACGGGGGCAGGGCTAAGGTCTGAGAATTAGCCCCGCCCCCGTCTCGGCTCTCCCCATTGCAAATACTGCAGAGGGGCGGAGAGGAGGCAGAGAGGGGGCGGGAGCTCAGTTCCTGCTCTGAGGCTCTTCCATCACCCCCCCACCCCTGCACACAAGGAGATCGTATATCGGTCCCGGCTGCAGAGAGAAGAACTGCGCATGCGTGGATGAGAAGGGGCTCGTTCCCGCGCCGACAAGAGCTGGCCCGACAAGAAGAGAAGATTCTTGTGGTAACCAGGGACGACGAAGGAGCAACACAGGGGGGGGCATCCCTTCAGGTAAGTCCAAAACTTCTGTTTGCTTCATTTTCCATGCACAATGTATATTACAAAGTGCATGGAAATGGGCAAACAGAAGTAATGAGACCTAATGTTTATGGCCGGACAACCCCTTTTAGGGCTCATGTCCACGGGGAAAATAGGATTTAGGATCCGCAGCGGATCTCCCGCGCGCGGATCCGCACCCCATAGGGATGCATTGACCACCCGCGGGTACATAAATACCCGCGGATCGTCAATAAAAGTGATTTAAAAAAAAATGGAGCATGAAAAAATCTGGACCATGCTCCATTTTCATGCGGGTCTCCCGCGGGGACGGCTCCCGCGGGCTTCTATTGAAGCCTATGGAAGCCGTCCGGATCCGCGGGAGACCTAAAATAGGAATTTAAAGTATTTACCTATCCGGCGCGGGCGCGGAATGTCAGCTGTTCCTCACGGCCGCATCTTCCTTGCTTCGGCTCGGCGGATGTGCCCGGCGCATGCGCGCGGCACGTCGACGACGTGCCGACGACGTGCCGCCGGCGTCAGGAATTCATCCGCCGGCCGAAAATGAAGATCCGGCCGTGAGGAACAGCTGACATTCCCCGCCCGCGCCGGATAGGTAAATACTTTTAAATTGCTATTTTCGGCGCTCATGTCCGCGGGGCAGGAGGGACCCGCTGCAGATTCTCTATGGAGAATCTGCAGCGGATCTGATTTTCCCCGTGGACATGAGGCCTTAAAGTATCATTACATAGCTCAGAAAAGTTGTTGTTCGTTTACAAATGACAGTCGTTTGTAAGCATCTTTATGGTGTAATGCATAGTATTTTTTTGTTTTTTTATAAACTTACTAGCTTACCCGTCGCGCGTTGCTGCGAAGACAGACAGACGTACATAAATTTGTTTTTATATATCTAGATAACAACCAATCACAGCACAGCTTTCATGTTACCTCAGTGGTATAATATATAACAACCAATCGCAGCGCAGCCTTCATGTTACCTCAGCAGTAAGAGAAATAGCAACCAATCACAGCACAGCTTTCATGTAACCTCAGCGGTATAATATATAGCAACCAATCACAGCACAGCTTTCATGTTGCCTCAGCAGTATAAGAAATTGCAACCAAGCACAGCTTTCATTTTACCTCAGCATTCTCAATATCCAGCAATTGTCTTGCGAAACGTTCGGCGGATGCATCATTTTGTAGTTGAACACTCATCCCGTTGCTCGTAATGCCTTTTGCTTTTGTGCTTTGAGATGGAAATCAAACGATCTTTGTCTGGGGGGTATAACTGACGATGCTCGCACGCGCACCACCTATCGTAGGATAGTTGTACTATGCCAGTAATCTTCGGAGGAGTGTACTCAACAACTTCCCAAAGTTTCATGGTGATTAGATGAATGGTGTAGTAATGCATAAAAGACAGACAGACATTCATTTTTATATATATATAGATGACATCAGGAAGTGAGAGAATTAGATTCTGTACGTAAAATTTGGACGCTAATTCCTTTGCGCTTAGAAATGAATTATCGAGTTGGGACCCATTAACTTTTCCTATTTATGATATAATCAATGCTCGTGCCAAATTACAGCGGGAAGTGAGAATGAGATTCTGTACGTAAAATTTGGACGCTAATTCTTTGGCGCTTAGAATTGAATAATCGAGTTGGGACCCATTAGCTTTTCCTATTTATGACATAATTAATGCTCGCGACAAATTTCAGGTTTCTACGACTTCGGGGAGTGAGAGAATTAGTGGCAATGATGGAAATCGAACGATCTACGTGGGGGGGGGGGGGGGGGGGCGTAACTGTCGACGCCATTTATCATAGGATAGATGTACTATGCCTATAATCTTCCCAGGAGTGTACTCAACTTCCCAAAGTTTCATGGCGATTGGATGAATGGTGTAGTAGCGCATAAAGGACAAACAGACAGACAGGCATACATTCAATTTTTTTATATAGAGAGAGATAGGTAAGGCATGTTTTTTATATTATAGTAGAAAAAAAAAACAAAACACAATGCTGAGGATATGGTGCCGCAACTCCATGTGAACTGGGTTTGTTCTAGACTGTTTTTGCAACTTCTCTAGAAGACATGGGGGTTTTTATGTGTATTGTTGACAATGTCTTTTTGCTTACTCACTACAGGGACAAGGACAACTAATCCCTGCTTTGCACCTCAGAATTTGACAGCATTCAAAAACTCCACCAAGTCTTGGGTGGCGTTTTCAGGTGGACAGCATCATACAGTTTGTGTGGACTCTGAAGGTTAGTACTTGGACATTGGCATTGAAGGTTTGGCATCTGTAGCTTATAAGCCAAAGTCAGCACTTCAAACAAACGACATGTTCAGGTGCACACAAACGTGGCAACAGCACATAATACACATACAATATCTGAATAACCTGCATAATGCTTAGTAGATATATAAAAATGTACGGTTCTTGCTGCGACTTTTCTTTCAATAACTTTCTATTAACTTTTGGGTTGAGTAGGGATGTAATTGCAAACATGAGTAAGTTAATATCTAGAATGGGTACAGTATTGTACATCGGTCCATGGATGCAGAGTTGCTTCATGAATTTAAACTGTAACCTATGTTGTACAATTTGTTTTGTTAACACAATTAACATTTTAGGACTTGGTCTCATCTGCCACATCCATGTGATCATGCTTCCAGACAGGTCCTAATACTAACAGATAACTCTCTTTTGGGCCTGAGTCTCCATATAAAGCCAGGGAAAGTAGGGTACCAGGCTATATAGCCAAAGGCTATATAGGCTTTGAGCAGGTGGGCGAAAGCCTTTTTAAATTTCACTTTCAGGTGTCTGCTAAAGGTAGAAAACGCATCTTTCCCAAGTAATTTTGATTGGACCATATAGCCTGGTATCCTACTACCCTGAATCAATTGGAGGCTCAGGCCCAAAAGAGAAGTATCTTAGGACCCTCTTTAAAAAAAAAATAAACATTTTCACTTGGAGATAGTGGATGGGGCCAGCAGGAGTTCATCAAAATATATGCGCTAAGCACCTTGCATTTTTATGTGGCTATTATATACAAGTTATGCACTGTTGTTCAAGTATTAAATGTGTAAGGCCTCATGTACACGGGTGGATTGGAGCCCACAGCGGAATCCAAACCTGCCCACAGCAGAGGACCCTGCGTTACCTTTTCGGGTCTTCTCTTTTCTGGTCTACGGGATGTGTGCGGGCGTGCGTGCATGCAAACGGGCCGCAGATTGACTTCAATGGAAGCCATCCGTACGGGATCTGCACTGAAATGGAGCATGCTGCGATTTGTTTTCCGGACCAAAAATCCACAGAACAAATCTACATGCTCTGTTTCCAGTGCGGACGCCCATTTTTCTCTATGGGCAGCTTGAACTGTGGTTTCCACCATTTAATTCCGCCCGTGGACGTTGAGTCTTATGAGTGCAGTTATCACATGTTTCTGCTTATACTGTAGCCTATAAGCCAGTGTACGTTTTAACCACTTATAGACCAGAGTGTCTTGGTCCTAAATGGATCAAACGCATTTAGTGATTTCGCGCATATGATGGTCACACAGGGCTGATTAAATTATTATTTTTTTTTTTAAGTGACACCCAGTCCTGGACAAACAAAGATGGCCGCATCAGCTTATCTGACTATAGTCTTATGCCCATGACTGTTTTTCCATCGGTGGCACGCTGTGGATTGAGTCACGCTGTGGATTGAGTCAATGAAAGTCAATAGACTTTCATTGATCCATGCACACTGGCGTGTAGACACTGCGTATAGATACGCAAAAAAATTAATCGCAGCGTGCTCTATTTCCCTGTGTGTTGACAGAATGAGCCCTGTACACTTGTCTGGGCTCCGTATGTTTGTTTTTTTAAAATAAATCACTCTGCGTGTGTGACTTGCAGGCATGGGCAGTGCCATACGTAGTGTCTGCCGGCTCTCTGCCAGCAGAGCATATGACCCTGGCTTATTGCAGGATGTGTAAAAATGCTGCAGGGATACCTGCCTTTGTTTTTCCTTCCAGCATGGTCATGAGCCCCACCTGATGCACGTGTCAGTAGTATAAGACACTGCACCTGCTTTGATTAATGTTCCCCAGGTGAGCAGCACAGCCAGTCATTACAACATGTAGTGTCTTAAACCACAGTGGGCATCAGGTAGTCAGAGAAGCAGTGCAGCCATTCTTGTTTGTCTAGGCCCAGAGGTTCGCTTTAATAGAAGCTCCCTGAGCCTCAGAGGGTAATGTGTACAAAGTAAAAAAAAAATGTTGTTTGTTCTTTAGGCTTGCTATATTTGCACAAATTTTGGTTGCTTTGATATACTGTGTGTAGTCTGAGTGGGGTAGCTGCAAAAATCGTTTGTTAAATGTCCGACGTGTAAAAGAGGGGAACTCCCACTAATAAGGCTCTGGCGAACATTCATGTAAGGCTGGGTTCACACTGGGCGGAATCCCGGTGGAGATCTCACAGTTTGGCTGCAGCGACAGGTTTTGAAGCGGCCTGGCCACACGCTCTTCCGCTGCAGTCACCGCTCCCCTAGAGAGCGCGGCTGCAGTGGAAGAAGAAAAATGAAGATGCTGCGGCCGGCGAATGTTGAGATTAGCGGCCGCAGGCGGATTTGCCGCAGAGAAGTTTCAGACAGAATTTCCTCTGCAAATCCGCCCAGTGTGAACCTGGCCTAAGTGGGGTTTTTTATTTTTTATTTTGGAACTTTTCTACTATAACTGTAGGCAACTATGGCCAGGTACAGGGAAAAGTGGTCCTTTTGGGGTGAATTTAGTCATTGAAAGAGTTAGTTTGTGTCTAAGGTCTGGCAGCTCTGCCTTGCTGGGTCCAGTTCAAACTACACCATCGCCTCACTACAGAGCATATATAAAGTGGTTATAAAAGGTTTATCTTCGCAGGGTCCTCTGTTTTCTTTGATAACTGGGTCATTTGACCTGTTCCATGCCATTATAAGTTTATGGTGCATGTTTAAAGTTCCAGGAGCCTCAAACATGCACCATAAACTTATAATGGCATGGATATAAAATCCAGGACCGCACCTGGTACATTTGTCATGTGATCCTTAGGCTAATATATCTGCCTTTGTTTTCATTTATAGGCAATGCATATAGTCTTGGTCGCGCGGAGTACGGCCGACTTGGCCTTGGAGAGAACGCATCTGAGAAGGCGGAGCCTACCCCTATTCCTAACCTGCCCAAGGTTGCTTCTGTGGCCTGTGGAGCGTCTGTCAGTTATGCTGTATCTAGAGATGGTAAGTGTCTGGTTTCAGATCTCACCGCATTTATAGTACTTGCCTTTACAGCCAGACACAGGTTTGTTAGATAATGAGAAATTGCCCCCATTCCTTCTGAGACCTATAGAAGAATTCTTGATGTCTTATTTTGTCTTGCTTAAAGCTGCATATTAGGAAGCAGACCTAAAATTGTTAAAATTGCTACATTTAGTATTCCTTGTAATATGCTCTACATGTAACCCTTTGTTAATTTTTTTTATTTCTCTTTACTAGGTCGTGTCTTTTCTTGGGGTATGGGCACCAACCAACAACTTGGCACTGGTGAAGAGGATGATGTTTGGAGCCCATTTAAAATGACAGGGAAGCAGCTGGAAAACAGAGAAGTCTTGTCGGTGTCCAGTGGAGGGCAGCACACTGTTCTTTTGGTTAAAGATTGCAGTTAACGTCCTGAGTTTCGGGACAGGAATGATCATCGGCGGGCTGCATTGACACACCATCTGAGCCACCTCCATTTACCTCTTTGCCACGTTTGAACTTTTAATAGGTCCCTAAATGTAATAATCAGTCTTATATGGGAGCTTCTGGACATCCACTTCTGCTGTTTTCACATATCCACTTTCCTGTATTATTGCCCTTGAATGCATAAAAAGATCTACCTATAGTCACTTGCTCCCTCTGTATTTTAACCAGTTTAATTTCCTGATTTGAGTTTGTTCCTGTGGCACTGGCATCTCTTAATCCATTGTTTCGTAATGTCCAGATTTATTATACTTGTAAAATTTTATTTTTTAATATCCAAATTCAGAAAAAAAATAGATTGCTTTATTTTTACAAGTGTGGTATGGGTGTGCATGACTGTAGGAAATGTTCATTTCCTTTGCCATTAATGTTTGAATTGGTTTTACCTGACAGGGATTGGAAACCTTTTAAAGAAACTGTCTTTTGGAATAAATCTTTTTCATAAGCTGTTCCTTCTTCTGTTGCAGTTCCAGCAATAATTGAACAAATGATATGTTCTTTCTCTAACTGGCTTATTATCATGTTAATTTAATGTCCTACAATTATCTGATCCCTTTGTTAACGGAAAAACGTCTGAGTAGTTTGTAGAGAGAAAGGGAAAGGCGAAAATACCTGTTATAGTCTGTATAGCAACTGGTGTGCTTTACGATCTATAGAAAAAGTCCCTGGGCGATGGCATAGCTTTCTGACATCTGTACACGGGCACAGCACTGGCCATCTAGGCCCAGCAGAAGAATACATCACTAAATGGCCATTCCTTGTGCAAGTCTGCATCGGAGTGATAAATATAACATTGTAGCTTATTGCTAATGGGCCTACTGTTCCAATGTAAAATGTTGTATTCTCTGAAATATATGAAATGTGCTCAAGAGGTAAGTGAGAAAACTCCATATAGTCTTTTTGAATGCTCTAATGGACACAATACATTCTCAGAAATCTGTTTTGTCTAAAACATTTTAATGTCTGGTTAAAACAGTAGTAAACCCAAAAGTGAGGTTTTAAAAGTAAACTGTAACGTTCCTAAAACAAATGGAAGGGAGAAAGGGGCTGATCAGTTGGGCCACATCAGTTTTCATTGGTCTGATCGCTGCACCGTACGATATCGCTGCGATATTCTCGCGGCAATACCACGATATCGTAGCGCTACAAAGTCGCATGTGACACTACAAAATCACACGACTTTGTAGCATCTGCTACTGTCAAAGTTGCACCGCATGCAAACCGCGTTTTCGTGCGATGTGATGCAACAGAGAGGAAGGCTCCATAGAGAAACATGGGCTACAAAACCTCGCGTGTCGCGGGCATATCGCCGGACCTGCAAGGTTTGTGTGTTTTGTAGCATGCTACAAAACAGCTCATGTGTGAAGGAACCCATTGGAAACCATGAGCTTCACATACATACGATTTGTAGCATCATAGCAATGCTACAAAATCGCCCGTGTGAAGGAGGCCTTTTTCTGTTTTGAAAGTGTCTGTGCTCGAGTTTGTCCTTTGTGTTGAAAAGCCAAGGCCTCTGAGACGCAGGTGTGAGCTGTATGCTTCAGTCCAAAAGCAGGCTACAATCCTGTATATGGAAAAGAGGGAAACCTTTCCTTTTGGGAAAAGCTTCCCTAATTTCCTTTTGATATGGACTGCAACACAGCAAGCATCACATGCTGTTCACAAAGCTGTATGAATAAGGCCGCTTTCACCCGGAAGACAGCGATATCGCAGCTTTGTCCTGTGCGATATCGCTGTTTTCTTGAGGCGATATCTCGCTTTTGTAGCACTCTTTTGCTAGAATTTGCTAAGCCCTGGATTAATAAAACAATAATTACCTAAAAGGCACTGTCTGCTCCACTGCACTTCTCCTTCTGAAGCTCTGGGACACTTATTTGTAATCTTCAGCCAGTGCTTCGTGGTCAGGGGTTTAAAAAGATTTTGCCTCCAGAAAGCCCTAGCTTTGATTAGTTCTCGAGTGCCGCGGCTTAGCCTTTTTTTTTTTTTGTGGTTATTAGTTCATTTACTGTGCTTCTCCTACTACTTGCACACAAACTGATTTACTTCAATGTCTGCAGGAAGGGTATAGCGTGGAGGAGGTAACACTTAAAGGGGTTGTCCCGCGCCAAAACGATTTTTTTTTTTTTTTTTCAATAGCCCCCCCCCCCCCGTTCGGCGCGAGACAAACCCGATGCAGGGGTTTAAAAAAAAAACGGATAGGACTTACCCGAATCCCCGCGCTCCGGTGACTTCTTACTTACCTTGTGAAGATGGCCGCCGGGATCTTCACCCTCGGTGGACCGCAAGTCTTCTGTGCGGTCCATTGCCGATTCCAGCCTCCTGATTGGCTGGAATCGGCACACGTGACGGGGCGGAGCTACGAGGAGCCGCTCTCCGGCACGAGCGGCCCCATTCAGAAGGGAGAAGACCGGACTGCGCAAGCGCGTCTAATCGGGCGATTAGACGGCACCATGGAGACGGGGACGCTAGCAACGGAACAGGTAAGTGAATAACTTCTGTATGGCTCATAATTAATGCACAATGTACATTACAAAGTGCATTAATATGGCCATACAGAAGTGTATACCCCCACTTTGTTTCGCGGGACAACCCCTTTAAAGGGGTTCTGACACAAATAATGTTTTTATGCTTTAGCAGCCATTGTTCCCTGGTCTGCCTAATGGGCACATTTGGCTGTTAAAGCATAAAAACATAATACAATTCTCTTGTGTTGTTGTCATCAGGGGCGGGGGGTCAACTCCCAGAAGGCTCCCTTCTTCCTCCGATGGGCCGCACCGCTCCAGGATTGCTCGCATGCGCAGTGGAGAGGTGCCCTCTGACAGGAGTCAGGACGGGCCGCGTCTCCACTGCGCATGCACAGAATCTCGGGAGTTCAGCCAGGACGGACGTGCCGCCCACAACAGGCACTGCTTGTGACGTGCTTGCTGTGTACGGCCTGTCCGTTCACCTTGGAAGTGGTGGATGGAGCAGAGCAGGAAGCGATCACTTTGACATTCCCCCCCCCCGCCCCTTCCCCTCTCAAAAGCCATCATTTTGAGCAATAATTGTTGTGTGTAAATGCTCCCATCTTTCAGCCTTCGGCTGAATGATTTATTTATTTTTAGGTAAGTATAAAAACCATTGTTCACCTGGAGCGAGAATAACACAGACCGCATGCTGTTTGCTGTCCATCATGCTGTATTCTCCACGTGAGCTTCTGATTACATTGCATTCAGCAGAAAGCCCACAGTAGCCCCTGGCAGAACAAAATAGCTGAACACAGAGAACAAACCACCTGCTGTTCTCTGCATATGGCTCCTGGAGGCTCATTTACATGCAAATGAAGGTGATAAGCTGCTAATAGACATTAGTGTCCATTAGGTTTTGAGCAGTTGTTTTGCATAAACTGCTATCTTTTGACTGATTTTATCTTTGTGTGTAAATGGGCCTTTAGTGTCTGCCTTCTACTGCCAACAGCTATACCAAGGTTGTTTTGTGTTGCGCAGTGAGCAAGATGAAAGTTTACCATTAAAAAAATATATATCTTGTTACTGACAAGATACAGTTTAGACAGAATGTATTGTCAGTAAATGAACTATTGGTTAATCAGTAGCAAAAAGGAGGAATCCTAAATGTGCTGGTAAAATCAAATTTTAGGATAGTTGGTTAAAAATCAGCAACAGACACCTGCTTCAGTACGTACATATATATGCATTTTTAAGACTTAAAGGGGTTTTCTGGGGCAAATACTATTGATGACCTATTTTCAGGATAGATCAACAATAGTTGATGGGCTGTGGTCCATTGCTTGGGATACCGACGGATCAGCTGATTATGCGCCTGCTTCCTGCGCTGCAAATATACAGAGGTAGCACGGAAGCAGCGGAGTCTCCAAGCCGACCTTTGTGAAGTGGCTGACACTTTTAACTGCAGTCATGGCTCTCATGGTTCTCAACGCGAGCCGTTACTACACAGACGCTGGAGCAGAGACTAATGTTAAAAACGGTACGTTTTGATGCTTGTTTGAGCTGCCCCATTAAAATCAATGGTAGGGATTTGTCAGCGGTTAGCGCTAGGGGAAAAAATGCCTGTGTGAGAGGGGCCTGACTGTAGCTTAAAAAAGCTCAATGTTACTGGAGGATCCAGAATTTTTCCTTTTTTTTTGAGACGGATATGGCTTAGTTTACTTGACATACCCCTGGCGTAGAGCGATCAGCTACTATTTGATATGATGCTTATGTAGTGAGCAACAACTTTTTTTCGTCTATCATTGACGTGCATAGCTTAGATCATAGGTACTGCCACTATGAAGTGGATATTAAGCACAAAAGTGTTAACGCCTACTTTGCTATACCCCTTGCTGCAGCCAATAAGCTAAGCAGATCATAAGGTAAAGTCCCCTGGTGCAAGCATTGAGTTGTGACCGACTCCTAGGGTGATGTCTCATCATGACGTTGGCAGGTGGTTTTTTTTTTGCGGGGTGGTTTGCCATTGCCTTCCGAAATCACTATAAATTCACAGCTCTTGCGGTCAGACTGGCTTCCCTTGTATTTATGAAAGTTTTTGCATCAGTAGTTTTTGCATGCCAGAAAGATAGTAGTCATCCTATAACTCAACGACATCTTAATAAAGGCCTCAACTGGGGAGGCCAACACTGTCCAGATTCAGATGAATAATCGGTCCTTCCTCATGCCTTCACACCATCTGGATTTTTTTGGGTCTTTCCTGAAACACGGCCGCGGCCTGTGTATTGTTGGAGGTGAAACCGCTTCCCTGCATACAGAGGCAGATACGCTCGCAGGAAACTCGGAATCCTGTGTCTATTTCCCACTGCATGAGAGCGATAAGGCTGAAGGTCTCCTCTCCTTTCTTCAAGGCTTTTTTCTTTGCTCAATTTCACGCCCGGCCTCTTCAGTGATCCGACCTCTTGAAATGGGGGAAAATAATACTTACTGTCATTTTAATTTTCTGAATGCATGATCGCACCTGTCTATTCTCTTCTCTGACTTGTAGTTGGTTATGGGAATTCTATTCTTTTGTGAAATCTAATTAATATACATTTTATTGGCTATATCACTCTACCTTAGCTACTCCAGAATACACTGAAAGAGGGAAGGTGTGGTCCCTTTTAGTTTGCTCTAGGTTCCCTATCTATATTTGAAATTTGATTAGCTTGTCTTTCAAGAATCTGTTTTGGTGTTTTACAAGGGTGAAAACACCTTTTCTATCCCTGCCCCTTTCAGCTGCTTGCCTGTGTTCTCTGTGTATTGCAGTCCCTTCCATGCAGTGCTGCCACTATTTTAAGACTGCAGTTTTTTTTCACGACTCCCATGATGCATCAACATAACATTAGCTAGAGACTGTATAATTTCTGCCCTTTTATATTTACTTAAATAAGCTACAGGAGAAAGAATCATTGAGTGCTGGATAATTGTCCCCTGTGTGTAAAAAAAAAAGAAGAAAAAAAACACACACACACAATGAGATCCAAATACTGGTGGCTTTTGCTCCTTATATTGGTTTCCTTCAGAGTTGTGTCCTGCTAAGATCTCTCTAAATTTCATCCCTAATGCGTCTTCACTAAAAAAAATATAAACTAGCACTTTAAGCTGCCCTTTCTTCTATCCAGATATCTATTTTACAGAATGATGATGAAAAAAAAAATTCCTTTTCTAGCATGGCAGAGCTTTGGAAGCCAATGTAGAATGTATTAAGGAGTTTAGAAAATTGAGTTATCTCTTCCTCTGCTTTCAGTACATAGAGGCCAAAATGTCTCCGGTGCAGCCTTGTTCAGTTGGATGAGGTAAGCTATTACCATGTGTTCAACACAAGCTCGTTGTCAAATACCATGACCTATAGGACCCCATTCCACTTGGGCAGTTGCCATGTCGTGGGCTGCATTCCCACGAACGTATATCGGATCGGTTTTCACGCTGAGCCGATATACGTCCACCTCATCTGCAGGGAGGGAGAGGATGGAAGAGCCAGGAGCAGGAACTGAGCTCCCGTCCCCTCTCTGCCTCCTCTCTGCCCCTCTGCACTATTTGCAATGGGGAGAGGTGGGATGGGGGTGGGGCTAATTCGTGGAACTTAGGCCCCCCCCCCCCCCTCCCCGCAGATGAGGACAACGTATATCGGCTCGGCCTGAAAACCGAGCCGATATACGTGTGAATGCAGCCTTAGGCTGAGATAAATCATGTTCCACTAGACCAGATCTGCTGTCTAGCTTTATGGAATAGACACACCATTTGTTTCTAAACCATTACAGGCTAGACCCAAGAACAGCTGGAAAGGCAGCATTTGGAGTGGTGGTAGAATCTGCAGTAACCCACCTCGTTGAAAGTGTAATTTTTACTCGGCATGAATTATTTTCTTTAGTCCAAACAGCAGCATGGCTCCCCCCCACTTTTGCTTCTTGAGTCTTCTCTATTACTTGATATTACATGAGCTGGATCGATGGCTGATATGTTTGTATAGGGTGCATAACTAGTTAGGTGACACTGTTCATTGGTTCTGCTGCGTAGATTAAAGGAATAAGAATATGTGGTGAGTAGTAGAGATGAGCGAGCGTACTCGGAAAAGCACTACTCGCTCGAGTAATTTGCTTTATCCGAGTATCGCTGTGCTCGTCCCTGAAGATTTGGGTGCCGGCACGGAGCGGGGAGCTGCGGGGGAGAGCGGGGAGGAACGGAGGGGAGATCTTTCTCTCCCTCTCTCCCGCCCGCTCTCCCCTGCTCCCCGCTGCGACTCACCTGTCAGCCGCAGCGACACCCGAATCTTCAGGGACGAGCACAGCGATACTCGGATAAAGCAAATTACTCGAGCGAGTAGTGCTTTTCCGAGTACGCTCGCTCATCTCTAGTGAGTAGTAATTACACTTAAAAAAATATAACTTTCTGTCTAACTCTTATAAACTGAATACTAAAAAAAAGCTAACCTCTATTCATAGGGCTCTTTCACACTGGTGAGCACAATATTGGGCCGCGGTACCATACAGGAGAACACCGCTAATGTAAATGAACCCATGCAAAAGAATGGGGTTCATATTTGTGTATATCGCAATTGCCAAATCTCATGCAATTTTCATGCCAGTGTGAAGGCAGCCTTAGGCTAAACTAAATAATATTAATAATGCAAACCATGTAAAGTACGTGCCATTAGTAGTCACCCTACTGTAGGCCATATAAAATAATGCTAAGGTCCTGTTTACATCAGCATTGGAGGTGCTGTTCAGAACCTCCATCATAGAATTTCGTTTAAATACAGGATGAAATGGGACTGAATGCAGTAAAATCCTGCAAAATACCGCACAGAAACCAAACGGACCATATTCTAGTCAAGTAGAGTCCATTCAGTTCCATCATATGACAGTTCCGTTTGGCTACTGGTTTCAGTTTTACTGCTCCCATAGCTGAGCAGCAGAACGGAACCTTTCAGTCTTCACCCTACCCATACCCTGACACACAAAAATACTAAACTAAGCCAAAACTAAGCTAAGCCATATTAAAATAATTCTAATTAACCCCTATAAAAAAAGTATTTCACTCTCCTGACTAATCCATATCAAAAGAATACTAAACCCTAAATCTAGGCTAAGCTATATAAAAAGATAAATTTTAAATGATTTATTCCTAAATCTAGACTAACTCGTACGTCACATAGTAACCTATTTGGTATTGCCATAATCATTCTGACCCGCAGACTAAGGTTAACATAAAATTAATTTTCACACAGTGAATGGCAGTAAAAAAAAAAAGGAATCCCTCCTTCAAATGAATAAAATTAAGTCCTTGAAGTACTCCACATAGCTTAAAGCGACCCTCTAGACCAGTGTTCCCCAACTCCAGTCCTAAGGGACCGCCAACAGGTCATGTTTTCAGGATTTCCTCAGTATTGCACAGGTGATGTAATTATTGTTGGTGCCTCAGACATTGCCACAGGTGTTCTTACCATAGTATATCCTGAAAACATGACCTGTTGGTGGTCCCTGAGGACTGGAGTTGGGGGACCCCTGCTCTAGACTAAAGGTCCTTTTAAACGGGACAAAGGTTGGGCAAACGATGCCCGACACTCGTCCCTGGATCTCCACGCTCCTGTGCTCCTGCACGGGAGCTATCAGAGCTGCCTGGTTCACGGAGCGGCCAGCAGGGGGGCAAGGCAGTGAAGGAGATTTCTCTCCTCGCTCCCACGTCCATTCACATAACACAGCGGCTGTTCATTACTGAACGGCCGCTGTTTAAACTGCACGATGGGCTGCTGTGTTATCTCAATTTAGGGGGGCGGGGGAGCGAGGAGACAGAAATCTTTTGCACTGCCCTGTCCCCCTACTGGCCACTCCGTGACCCAGCCAGCTGTGCTAGCTCCCGTGCAGGAGCGCGGAGACACAGGGACGAATGTTTGCCCGACAGTTGTCCCGTGTAAATGGGCCTTTAGACAAACAATGGCTAAATTGCTGCTCTGACTATCCGATGCACACTGGGTAGTGGTAGTCTAAGACAGGGGTACCCAACTCCAGTCCTCAGGGGCCACCAACAGATCATGTTTTCAGGATATCCTATGGTAAGAACACCTGAGACAATGTCTGAGGCAGCAACAATAATATCACCTGTGCAATGCTGAGGAAATCCTGAAAACATGACCTGTTGGCGGTCCCTGAGGACTGGAGTTGGGGAACACTGGTCTAAGACACTACATGCTGCTGTGACTGGTCAGTCCTGCTCATGTGGCCAGCACTGGTTAATCACTAATGATGCACACTCATGTGTAGCAACATGCTTCTTCATTTCTGAGGCCTGCGTTTTAAGGCATGGTTTCCTAACCTGACTGCCTGGAGCTTGAGAGGTTAAGGCTCTCCCATCTATGTTTGCCTATTAGGGCTCCCACACACGTTTTTTTACGCAAATGTCAATGGGACTTTCTAATGTTTAAAAAAAGTTTGTGCTTTGCGATTTTTGTGCAATGCGTTTTTAACATTTGAAAGTCCCATTGACATTTGCGTTAAAGTGTGTGGTAGCCACAAGACTGGTTTTTCCTTACTGATATCATCACTAAGACTCTCGAAGAATAAAGGGTAGAACAGAGTATAGAGAATCTTCTGTAATTGGTGCGGAAAATCTAACCAACTCTTCGCAAGGTGTAAGCCTTCCAGATATATTGCTCTTCTTGTAGCACAGGGTCGAAGTAAGTCTTAGGGCTCCTATACACTGGCGAGGGTGATATTGGGCTATGATTCGCAATCTTTCTGAAAACCCCTGGATGCGAAGCGTTTTCATATGGAAACAGGCTCACAGTGTTGTACAGGTTCCCTTCATTACAGCCACGGCAGGAGATCGCGATGATCTCTTACGGTTTACAATGCGACCGACCTTTAGGCTGCCTCCACACGGGCGTTTGTGGTTTTGGGCAGGTGAAAAACGCAGCGATAGGGCAAATGTGTGCCTGCTTTGTAAAGTGCTTTGTCGTGCCTTTCACCCAAACTGAACAAATGATGGATTCATATGGAAACATAGCTGCATAAAAAGGCAAAAAAAGAAAGCTGAAGAACATGCTGGTATTTTATTTTTTTTTGCTATCGCAGCAACGCAACCGCGAACACATCGCAGATGTAAATGAAACCATTGAAAAACATTAGTTTCATAAATCTGATTTTACTCATTCTTGCATAGGGCAAAAAACGCAGCGGTTTAGCGTCCGTGTGGAGGCACCCTAAGGCTACATTATTTTTTTTTGTCATAAATGCCCTTCCTGGCTTTAAATTCTCTAGCTCATGTTACTCAGGAGATTCTTTAACCTCTTAAGGCTGGCTGCACACGACCGGGTTGGAATCTGCATGCAGGAGCCTGCAATGGAATCTGGCCGTGGCAGGTGTCTAAGCGTACCTGCCTTCTTTAGTTTTTATCTGTATTGTGGATGGTCTGGATAGCTCGGCGTCGGGCATATGCAGTATGGATTTTTTTTTTTATATGTTTGTTTTTCCTGCGCTGGCGCTAGGCGATGACGAGGGTGCCTGCGCATAGCCGCGGTTGGACAGCTTCCATTGACTTCAATGGAAGCTGTCCGTGTGGAATCTGTACTACAATAGAACATGCTACGATTTTCTTCTCTGCTCGCAGAAACTAATTGCGAATTCTGCAATAAGTATGCAAGAAGAGATTTTTTAATAGCATGTTACAAATGGTATTTGCAGCGGATCTGCAGTGCGCACACTGACTCTGAATTCTGCAATGCAAATCCGTTCATGTGCAGGTGGCCTAACGCTACAAGACATTACGCCTACAGTTACGTCCTGCAGGTTCAGGGTATGTATGGAGAGGGATCACGGGTTGATCCCACTCTATACAATGAGGGTGCTGGCTCTTACAGTTGACACCCGCCCATAATTTTGACAACAGCATTCAAATGCCCTGATCGATATTCGGAAGTCCCTCACAACCACACACACACTTCCCCCATGGGCCCAGGGCTGTCATTGCATATTGCCTATCAAGCCTTGCCTTTAGCATTGCTTGATAGATTGACTGTCAGATCGTGTTATAATGTAATGCTATGTCATTACAGCAGACTGCAGGAGCGATCAAATCATAACAAGTTCTTGTCCCTTATGGGGACTAAAAAAAATGTAAAAATTAATTAAAATTTTTTAATCAATTAAAAATAAATAAAAGGTAATAAAAGTTAAAAAAAATATCCGTAGCCATATGTATAATAAAAGAATCTAATAAAACTGAAAAAAACATATTTGGTATCGCTGCATTCGTAAAAGTCTGATCTATCAAAGTAATGCATTATTTACCATGTCCGGTGAACGTAGTAAGAAAAAAAAATAAACAAACTACACCAGAATTGTACTCTTGTGGTCACCATGTTTCCAAGAAAAAATATAATAAAAAGCTATCAAAAAGTTGTATGTACTCCAAAATGGGACCTAGAGAAACTACAGGATGTACTGGAAAAAAAATGAGCCCTTACTTTCTGATGGAAAAGTAAAAAAGTTATGTCTGTTAGACGATGGCAGAAGAAAAATAAAAAGTACAGCAAAAAAAAAAAAAAGAAAATTTATATAAATTTGGTATCTTAGTAATTGTACTGACCCATAGAATAAGGTTATCATGTCATTATTGTTGCAATGTATACACCGTAGAAACAAGCCGCACACAAAGATGGTGGAATATTGGGTTTTTTTGTTTTTTTTACCTTTTTACTCCACTATCCTTCTGGTTGCAGTTGCTTTAGCTATGAGCACTACCTAAAAATCCTTCCCACAAGTCTAAGTATCAGGGCCATCATGGCCTTTCCACCCAAAGCATATTTCGATAATAACATCAATCAGGAATTTGTTTTCCCTGAAAGCGTTCCTAATCTACAGATTAAGTTAGAAGTTCCACTGTCTTGATGTCACGAGAGCAGTTTGTATATACTTACCGAGAACCAGAGAATTTAGAACTTCAGGTCTTCTGTACCAGCAAGGGGAAGGGGCAGATCAGATAATCAAACACGCTATACGCTACAAGTTGGGCCCTCTTTTCCCCCTAGGGCTACGCTCGATGCACATACTACTAGAGCAATAGCAACCACTTCAGCTCATCTGTGAAGCAGCATCCTGGTCATCAGAAAGAACTTTTGTGGGTCATTACAAGCCGGGCATGATGGAGGAACCTTCGGCATTCTAACTCCCCCTTGTAATGCTGCTTTTCAGATCACTAGGTGCTGCCGAATTCAATTAGGAATAGTCAAATTTACTTACCTGAAATTTCTTTTTCCTTGAGTCTGAGGCAGCAGTATTATATTTCTTACTATTAAAACATTTAAGCATCCTTTGGCTTGGTTATTTCACACTGGGGAATGGTGGGTGTGCCTTTTATAGGATTGGTCTGGCTTATTATCTGTTTCTTAACCGTTTCAGTTCTGCTGTTCCTACATTTTCTACTAGTGGCATGGCTGGAATAAAGTCCCAGACTCCTGTCTCGGACTCAAGAAAAAACATTTTCATGAAAGTAAAATAAGGTTTGAAGTGCCTACCATTAGGAGCTTTCCCTCCAGTAAAATCTACTGCCTGTCATTAGGTATTTGGCTTCTATAGTGATAAGAACATGGGGGCACAGCTAGTTGCTACAACTGACTGGAGCAGGACTATGCAAGGCATCATGGGAAGTATGAGTGAGGAAGTCCCAGCTAATACAGTACTGTCTTCTTTTCATGTTTATGTTTTTTTTCACAGGATAAAACTTTAAAAAATATTGAAAGTTTATGAGTAGGGTCTATATATATCACATGAAACAATTCAGGGAATGCTTTTTTACTCTGTAATCCACTGAGGCTGGATAGGAGGGTGTTTCTACGGGTTTCCTGTTTTGGTGCAGATCCTCTCTCCTGGTGCTCTTATGGATTCTGGAAAATCAGAATATGGATAAGAGTAATTATCAATTTTAACATAATTGATCAGACAAGGCCACCTTATTCAATTGCTCCACCCTCCAGTTCTGATGACCCCATGCCTATTCTAAGGGCTTTTGCAATGGACACCTTGCTATTGTAGACAGAATTTTTTCAGCAATTTCTGTTACAGTGGCTCTTCTGTGAATCGGACCAGCCAGGCTAAATTTTGTTCTTAATTTGTGTAGATGAATCCTGGATGTCCTTAACTGTATAGTTACTAACCACTGGAAACCTTGAACATCCCACAAGACCTGCCAATTGGAGATGCTCTCACCCAGTCATTAAGCTATCGCAATTTTGCTGTTATCAAAATAGCTCAAATCCTTGCACTTACCCATTTTCTTGATTTCCACATATAAGCTTGAAATACTAATTGTTCACTTGCTGCCTAATGAATCTCACCCCTTGACCGGTGTCATTTTCATAAGATCATCAATGGTATTTACTTCCCTGTCAGTGTCCTTGATGTTATGGCTGATTCACGTAAATCTACTTTGCATACATCTCCATTACAGGCCGGGCTCACACGATCATATCTCGCAGCGTAAGATATTACGTACTGGCTACGTGCTGCCCATCAACATGCTCGTCATAATGGTAGTTTTGCTTTCATGATAAACTACATCGCTGTATTGTTTTTATGTTTAAAAATAATGCATCAAACAAGCCAGGCCGAGGTCTTGAAACTAGCAGAATAGTGATAGAAAGCCTATTTTGCTTACTAGGAAACCTCATCCATATCACCACCAGGGGACAGCAGATTATATGTATGAACATCTTCCACTGTTTGCTGCAGTTATGGACTCTAATTTATGTAGTGTATCGTGTATTTGAGGGACCATGTACAAGCAGTGTATGACTGTCTACATACTAAGGGGACGGTCACACTGCTGCTTTTGTTACTGTGTCTGCTGATGGTTTGAGTGTTTCCAAAACCGCTGAAATTAAACTAGTTTTTATGGCGTTCAGACAATTGTGTGCAAAACAAATAATATCCAGTGCATTCCACTTCTATGAGTCGAAGACATGTTTAAAGAGGCACAGATGAGTCCTTGTGGCTCTGTACGCCATTGTGTGGTGTCTGTACAGCATCATATTACTGAGGGATTGGTATATGTAGTAGATGCCATGTCTACAGGGCAGTATTCCAGTGTCATGTGGCATCAGATGGATCATGCAAACATGCTTGAACATTTGCAGGAAGATATTCCTCCATCTTTGGCCACAGGTTGTTCTCCTAATGACTGCTTCATGGCAGATAAGGTATCATAAAGTGTGCATCATCGCAAGCTGTTTACAAGAATATAATAAATTGTTTACTCTAAGGCCTGGTTTACATTGGTCAGGTAGGCAGGCAGGTTAGTAAAAGCATGGCCACTTGACCAGTATAAACAGGTGAGCACTGAGGAGAGTTGACTGGTTGAGCAGACAGCATAGTTGCTTGCCCACTCGCCCTCTCCTCCTCTACTGAGCCTTGCTAACAGAAAGTGGAATAGCGAGTGGAAGAAAGGGATTGTTTTTTTCTGGGTCCAGTTCGCTATTGCCAATTAACTGACTAATGTGAACACAAGCATGAAAATGTGAGGGAAATCAAGTACTGACCGCAGTTACTGGGCCTCGTGAGCTAGGCTCAGTTACTTGAGCAATGTACAGTGAACAAGGCCTGATTTACATTGGTCAAATAATTGGACTCAGTTCACTAGGCCCAGTAACTTGGGTCAGTACTTGACTTGCACTCACGATATCATAAAAGGGGAAACTATGACAGACTTTTACACCAGACTACAGATTACAGATGGCCCGAAAACCTTTAATGACACGAAACTACACAATCAAAGGCAAAAATGGGAAGGAACTGAATTACCAACCGAGTATGAAGGATAGGTGGAGGGAATGCACAAAGGAATTATATGCCTGCAACCACATACCTTGACCATTGCGTGAGGTGGAGCCAACAATGAGGCCATAGAATGCGTGTGAGACTTCATCTTCCTTGGTTTGAAAATTGACCAGGCTACGTACAGAGATAAAACGTAGGATAGCATAAGGGCGATGCTAAACATGGACAAAAGCTGGAAAAGTAGGGATACCAGCTTAGCAATTAAATGCAGTATAGTGCAAACCATTGTTTGCCCCATAGCCATGTATGGATGTGAAAGCTGGACTACGAAAAAAGCTTATAGGAGGATGATTGATGTGTTGGAGCTGTGGTGCTGGCGGAGGCTGCTGCGTATACCTTAGAAAGCAAGAGGAAGAAACAGAAAAGTTCTGAATCCTATAAGACTTGTTATAGCACTGGAGGGCAATATGACTGGGCTCAGGCTCACGGATTTTGGCTATGTAATGTGAACAGAGTCGCTAGAAAAATCTATAATTTTTGGACAGATAAGCAGCAAAAGAAGACCTGGCCACCAAAGGACACGATGGCTTGATACTGTCAAAACTGATTCTGGTATGGATATCAACCAATTGAAAGAAGCAGTGCAAAACCGAAAGACATAGAGGGGACTTGCCTTGGCAAGGGGCAAGACAGGGCGGAGCTAAGTTCCGGGATGACACTCCGCCCCTGCCCCGCCCCTCCCATTGCAAATAGTGGCAATGGGCGGAGAGGGGGCAGGAGCTCAGTGCACTGCTCCCGACTCTTCCGGCCTCCTTCCCCTGCAGAGAGGGACGCCGTATATCGGCCGGGCGTGAAAACCCAGCCGATATACGGTCGTCTGAATTCGCCCTTAGGCTCGCTGTAGGTCAAGAGGAACTAAATGGCTAACGACAACAGATTGTATGGCACCACATCGAGTTTAAATTAGACTCCACTGATAATTTGTAAATGGGCTACATGAACCCATCCGGAAGGCAGTAATTGTAGCCAGACCGGAGGCTAAGACTATGAAAGCTAGTGATTTGGTGCTGGTCTGTAGAGCTAATACCGGGACAGACAAAGACATTTAGAACCTCGGTAGTACAAAGTCCCCAATCAAGCTGTTGACAGCTTACTGAGGAGAGAAGAGAGGTCCAACACAGACCAAATGTTACAATTGCCAGCAGATGGGCCACTATGCTCACAATTGTCCACAAAACTGTCCACAGGAACCACAGGGTGGTATCCTAAGCCAATAGGAAATTGGAAATCCAGATGTACCTCACCCCCCTTATTGCACCAGCCTTCCTGCAAGAGGAGATTCAGTCTGCTACATCTACCCTCACCCTACTGCGAAGTGAATCTGTCAGTTGCTTAGTGGACACTGGAGCAGCCAGATCAATTTTATGGGCACCTGATGTGCCAACAGAATTGCTATTGGGTGTGGTGGTATATGGAATGTGACTTGGAGGGAAAGAGATGGTGTTACAAGAGACAAAACAATTGACTGCTACATTGCATGACATTGAAGAAGTTGTAGGTAGTTTTTTGGTGTCAGAGACTAGCCCAGTTATTCTATTAGGAGCAGACATACAGCAGTTCAAGTGACAATCAAGTATACCCCAAATGGTATCAAGATGACTAGCCCTCTAACTAACCAACAGTTAACTACCATTTGTGCTGTGCTTGTTGTTACAGACTCTCAGGAAAGTCTATCACGCTATATGCAACAAGGTCTTGCATTGGTACTGGAGATACTGTGGTCTAAGGAAAAAATGGATAACACTTCGGTAGGTGTAAAAATCAAACCTGACGTGCAACTGCCCAACATCAGACAATACCCTCTGACTGCTGCTTAGGAAGCCAGTATTCATAAGCAGGTCCAGGCCTACCTTGAAAAGAGGATCATTAGGCCACCTGCAAATGGGCGGAAATTCCGCGGCGGGATTTCCGCCCCTGGAAGCTGCCATAGGATTGCGTTAACAAATACAATCCTAGGCAGACGGACGCGATTTGGCCGCACGAAATCTCGCGTGGCAAACAAATCGCAGCATGCTCCATTTCTGTGCGGGGCTCGCAGCCGGCACATGAAAGAGCCGGGACCACGGGAGAGGTGAGTGCCCGCGCTGCTCTCTGCAGACGCTCGGGTCAGGTCCCGCTGCGAGAATTCTCGCAGCCGGATCCGACCCGGCCGTCTGCAGGCAGCCTAAAGGAATGTAATTCGCCTTACAGCACTTTATTGGTTCTGGTCAAGAAAAAAGTTGCTAAAGGGCAAGTTACTAGCCAGTTCCACCTTCTTCACAATAGTGGATTTCACAAACTCTTTTTTTAGTGTGCACTTAAAAGATGGTGCCCAACTCTGTTCACCTTCACGCATTGTGACAAGCAAGTCAGGAAATACTTCATTGAGTATAAACTAGACATCTTGCAGCGGCTAGGCTTATTAAGTATGAAATTGCCTTGCTAGCACCCTCTCACAAAATAATCAAAAGATGCAGTCTTAAATTCAGCTTATTTGTTTCCACTGAATTCAAAGGAGAGGAAAATAGAAATAGAGGGTGAACATCAAAAGCATGATTGTTTAGAGTTAATGGGAAATGAGACCAAGAGTCTTGAAAATGTTGTTGAAATCCTCAATGCTAATGCAGATTTTGAAATTTTTGTAGAAGTATCTAGATACCTTGAAAAGTATATGATATAAGGCAGCACCAGGATGCAGTAGAAAAGTACAAAAAACTTTATTCCCCGTCTTAAAAAATGGCTGCAACGTTTCGAGCAGACTATGGTTCCCTGTACATGGGCGGAAATTCCGTGGCGGGATTTCCCGCAGAATTTCCGCCCGTGGAAGTTGCCATAGGATAACGCAATCCTAGGCGGATTGCGTTCGAAAACACAATCCTAGGCGGATTGCCGCGATTTGTCCGTGCGAAATAACACACGGAAAACAAATTGCGGCATGCCCTATTTCTGTACGGGAAAGGTGAGTGCCACGCTGGTCCCTGCAAGGTCAAGTGCAGGCGGCTTATTACCGGTCTTTATCAAGCATAATCAGCCACTAATACATGGTATAAATAACAGCAGACATAGACATTAGCCAATAAAAACATAGGACTCACAACTGTGCACAATATCCTAATTACATTCACAGACCTACAACATCAAAGGTTTTACCTGGTATGTGCTCCTCTGCCACCTCCTCCATGTCAGAGCGGTCCTGGCGTCTATCAACTTACACCGCGCATGCGCAGAAGTAACTGAGATCACGTGAGAGAATACAGTGTCATAGTACTCCGGGGTATGACACTCCACTGGACATGCCCAGAACCCAAACGGCCGACATGGCCACCACGCATGTGCAGTAATTCGACATGCACCGTGACGTCCATCACCATAGCAACTAGCTCAACTCTTCATATTATCGGGGCAAAGTACGGGCAGTATAATATCTCAAATCTCCAGTGTGAATATCCCCATTATCCCAGAGTAAGATATTATAAAACACTCCCATTATATTAGACCATTCAAAGGACCATATAGATATATACAGACTATTCTCATGGTTTATTCACACTGCATATAAGGTAAACTGTAATATCAGAGTGACATTCCTCCATATTACAACTAATATTAGTGCCTCCTGTGGCAGATATGAAAAAATATTTCCACTCATGTCCTCCATGTGATTAGATAGCATATGCAGAGTGTTAAAGGGAAAGTAGTAATCAGACCCAATCGATACATCAACCCTAGACTTATTCACACTACATATAGGTTAAACCACAAAAACAGCATAACATCCCTCTATATTATAGATAAAGTTAGTGCCTCTAGATATCATTATCCTAAATGGGGACCTACAGTAGATATGGAAAAACTTCCACTCATGTCCTCCATGTCATTAAATGGCATATACAGAGTGTTAAAGGGGAATTGTTAATCAAACCCAATGGATACGTCAACCCTGGAGTAATGACACCCCAATTCATCACACAAAATGAAAATATATATACCTGAGTACCTGTGTGTCATTCATTGGTTAATTCAACTTAGTCTGAAACTTTTTAAACCGCACGAACCTGACAGAGCTATTGTTGGTATTGGGGGAGTTTCGGTGTTTCCTAGAGATTATAGGAAGTAATTGTGTCAACATTCATTCTTCTTATCAGTAAAAGATAATGTATTCATTCGTCAGTGTAAGAATTATGTTGTGCTTTCGTGGCTTTTTAGAGAAAAAATGTGTAATTTAGGGTAATTTGTTGTCCACTTGCAATTAGACTATTATATTACTTTGATTGCTCCATGGTGTGTTCTTCTCTGATGCACCTTACAGACAATTGGGCATACCTGGTTGATGAGACTTCAATATCTCTTGAGTATCACCTAAATTAACGCATTAACAATATATAAGGGTCAAATTATACCGCCACACTATGATCACATATTACCACTACATAGTGATGGCAATATCACTCTACTGTTACTGAATAACCACTACAAACATCAATACTAATGACATGAGGCCTAAATTATACCTGCAAATCGTTACCACATAATCCCCACATAGTAGTACTGAAAAAAAACGTGTACACAGACCAATATTACCTCGATACAGGGACCACATATGGTACGTGCTAGTTCTACACCAGCCCTCTGCCGACTGTATAAGAGATTACAGTACAGTTACCTCCAGTAATAACAGTTGCTATCCCTTCTGACTGGGGTTGTTTACTTTCCGTTTTCTTTTCTATCCAGCCCAGACCGCTGTGATGACTTCTCCCGGTCTCAACTTGTCTCTGCAGAATCTGGCATGCAGATATCTTTGAAACCTAAGTCTTGTAGCGACCTACCTTTGTTTCCAAGCTTCTACATAATCTCCTCATTTATGGTGCCCCAGATAGTAATGAAGCCAAGTGTACCATATAGTAATAGTATCTCCTTTTTGTGCTCCCTGTAGGCCCCACACAGTAATGTGCCCCCTTTTATGCCACCACTTAGTAATAATGCCCCTCATGGCCTACATTCAATAACAAAGCCCCTCACGGACTCCATTTAGCAATAGTGTACCTTGAGATGACCCCCTTTTAGGAAAAATGCCCCTTATGGCCTCCATTTAGTAATAAGAATTGCCCCCTCACAGTCTGTTTGCTACTATTAGTGCTCCCATGGCTCTTTTATACTAATAATAATACCCCAATATACAGCAATAATAATTTATTGCTCAGTTACGTCCTGGACTCTAAAATACATCACATCGGCTCCAACATTTTTGCCACTAAACATGGTGTCATCAGAGTATAGAAGCAAAATGTTTTGCACCATCCCATGACAATGTCATTCTTAGTGGTAAAACATGTTGGGGGGTGGGGGCATTTGATGTACTGTATTGTAGAGTTCAGAACTTTAAAATGTACCTGAGTTTTCAACAATTTTTCTAAAATATAACAAGTTCTCCTAATACACTCATTTGCTACTCTTTATACCCTGTTTCTTGTCTGTAAGATCTGATTTTCAGGTGGTCTTCCCCATTTTTCTGCTGTTTGCAATGCATCTTCAATGAATAGGCATGTAGAAAGCCCAGCATTCTGCCAGTAGTTCACTGTCCTGCACTTTCTTGCTCTGAATTCCCATGCTGCATTGCACAGTCTGTAGTCCGATCAGCAGGGAGGCAGTATCTGAATCCCGCCCCTCTGCTTTCCCATTATGATTCAGGCATTTAGAGATATTCTGACCAAACGGTTAGTAAACTCACTATAATGTGTGTGTAATGTGTACATAGACAAGTCACTTCTTGATGTGGAATCCACATTGAGAAATTGATTTGTTCATTGAAAAGGGATGAAATTTGAGTACAATTGCATAGCTGTGCTAGAAATCTGCAATTTTCAGAGTTGGAATACGGACATAAAAATCTGCATCAGATTCCGACATACAAACATACCCTTGTACTCTATGCTAGACTCTCCTTTATGTATTTAGTGCTCTCTCTGATATTGCTGTGCCCATCTTTGCTCTCTGTGTTTAGCTCATTGGGCTTGTTCCAGGTAAATCACAGAACATTTGTTAAGAGATTTAATGGATTTACTGCCAAACAACTTTCTGGGGAATATTGAGTAGCGTAGCCCCTCCTGAAGCGTTCCTGTACACCTGTACCACATCCCTAATGAATAGTTTTACTGTTTCCTTACATGCATACTACTGGGACAATGCCAAGATCTCCTATTAAAAGGTCAATAATATCAACAGTTTAATGAATAACTGTTTGGAGTGGTGGTGGTCAGCATTTTGAATCATTCACTTGGCCATTAATGTATTTCAGTGACGTTAATATATCTATCTGTTTCATATATCTTTCTCTGCCATTCTATCTGCCTAGCTATCTTATATTTATCCATCTCATATCTATTTATCTATCTAATCTAATTATCTTCAATAAAGTCATTAATTTACCTAATACAAGGAATTTCAATTCATTTGCTGTCATCTTTCTTCCTTCTTTCTTGTTGTTTAGCTTTTATTTAATCATTATAGTACTTTCTTCTTCATCTGTCTTGCCTTGTCTTCTTTCTTTAATCTGTATGTGATATACTTGCCTCCTCCTGTTTTTTCCTGTTAGCATTTACAGCTGCTACTACGAGGGCTCTCAGATCTCTGTGCAATCTCTTTATTCTTGATGTTTTCCTCCTGAGGTTCATCAGAATGCAACAATATGCTTTCTCTTCTTTCGTACCCCTTCCTTCTGCACTAAGCTCAGTAGTGGTATTTATTGTATTTACCCAGATCAATACATCCCCAGCATGTGCATCTCATATAGACCCTTTAGGCACATTTAGTATCTTATCATATCTGACTTGTAAAGTGTGAATGGAAAAGAGTGGGAGAGAGATAGAAGATTGTATGTGGGGGAGGAAGATAAAGTGGGAGTTTTATAGAAGAATGAAATAAATGAGAAAGTCATCCGAATGCCAAGCTAAAAAAAAAAAAATCACGTATTAAGCTTTCACTACCGAAAGCAAATAAATACAGATACATTCTCATGTAACAGCTCATGTGGTTCTGCCATGTGATTGGGATCGGATTCAAGACCCCAAATCTCATGTTCCCTCCAGGGGCTGCAGTAAGACGTCACCCACATTATTCTTGGCACACAAAGCTGCCCTATTACCCTCGCCCCACTGGGTATACAGGGCCCAGGGCCCAATCTGTACCCAACACCATCCTCTCTTATCCTACCCCCCTGAAGCAAATGTCCTGCCAGGATCACAACACTCAGACCTCCTCCCCTTTCCTCACTGTTGTGTTTAGCTATGCCATATTCCGAGATATTTAGATTAATTCTGCCTTCACTTCTCTCTCTGTCTTCCTTTCTCTTCCTTCCATCCTCTCCACATTATTTCTTTTTACATTGAATAGTCTGTGCATCCTCCCTCCTCTTTCCTCTGGCTGTTACACTCATTCAATCAGGCTGCACATTCACATCTTAGAAAGTGGCTATTAACACACAATGCATCCTTGGGTCACACTCCCCCTCCCAACCATTGTACACCCACTCCTGTCCATGCCTCCTTCTAGCTTCACTACAGAATCCCCTAGAATTCAGCAAACTCCACAGCCTGGTGGGGCACAAATTAATTGAGTATATGTGCGCAAATGGTCCTTTAATGAATCAAACTGTGATCATGAAACATAATCAGCCTTTATGGTGCAATGACTCCAATGATGTGCAATATTCACATATTAATAATACTCCTCATATAGGCTGCATGTATTTCTGAGTGTCTTTGACACATATTATGCAATGCTATACATTTACTATCGATATGAGGTTTTAGAGAAATGCATGAAGTAAGCACTTGTGAAGTGTTATATCTATAGAGGAGCTGCATCTGAGCTAGGATTATGGATGTATCCTCTTCTTGTCTCTCCTGGCATCAGCAGTATCTACTTGTTTTAAATAATTTATCCACAGACGTCACATTCCAAGTGATTTTACATGTTCGGCAGATTTGTTTTGTGCGCTGTCATACGCAGACTAGTATGTGCCTGACATACAAAGTAGATTAGAATTAATAGGTTCAATTAACATACATCGAATTTATGGTTAGAGAAAACTGTATTCCGCTAACTTGTTTTCTCTGTAGTATCATTATCTATACAAAAGGAAGAATGAACCTTTAGACTCTCATTCCATTATTCACCGGGAGCAGAATCAGCTTGAATTCTTATACATGAGTGAAAATCCTCTTCTCTATTGAATCTTTTAGCTATAAATCAGCCTGATTCACTGGAGTCCCCATTCCTGGTCCTTTTCTTCTGTTGTTTTCAATTACATATAATTATATATATGTGTTACCCTACTTACTGTTGACTTACTTGTTGACGTCAGCTCCAAATTCTTGACACTATTCTGCTAGATGGGGCCCATTTCAAACCATGCACAGCCCAAGAATTAGAAACCATTCACAAATTGCTTTTTACTATGTTGTTCCATCTGGATCCCAAAGAATGTGATTCAGGCAGAACCATAAGCTTTTATTACCAATTACCAATAAGGTCTCCATTTGAGCAGTCTTCCATTCACTTTCAGCATTTGTGCTGGACAGAATAGCAGGGTCAGTCCTTGGGTTCTGTCTGAAGAATGGGGTTCATATTTGTGCGAGATTTGTGTGTCTCACAACGCACAAATCTCGCACAATTTTGACATCCGTGTGAAGGCAGCTCAAGTCCTATCTTTTCTTGTGCGTAGTATTAATGCATGAGAACTTTACTAGTGAAAACGAAACTTTTGAAATAAATGGTTTTGCTTTGTCCTGTTTTGCTTCAGTGATTTTTGCAAGAATGATCTTGCTTTTCTTTACCCCTACATTTCTTCAGGTAGTTGAGTTATGTTTAAAGATGGCAATCGTGTACTGGTTTTATTAAAGGAGTTGTGCAGTTGTAAATGATTAATGGCCTATCCTTAGAATATGTCATTAATAGTAGGCCATCTAGTGTCCACTGCCTGAGGCACCCACTGATCAGCTGTTTGCTGGGATAATAGGCTCATGGAGCTAATTTCTGCAGAAGGCACGCTGTTCATTTGCACTGCAGTGGCCAGAGTTGGCATTATACCCATCCATTACAATGGGAACTTTGCCTGTAATGCCAGACCTGGCAGTGGCAATGGAGCTGTCTGCTTCCTGCAGAAATCAGTTCAGTGCACAAGCGCACTGGTCCAGAGAACAGTTGATTAGAAGAGATACCGGGGCGGCAGAACCCCTCTGATCTACTATTGATGACCTATCCTACAGATAGGCCCATCAATAATTTGCAACTGGACAACCTCTTTAGTGCGCCTACCCACTAGCGATATGTTTTCTTGCAATGAGAGAACGAGTGAAAACGTATGATTATGAAACCAATAATGCTCAATGGTTTCATGCTTATTTGCGATTTTTCACTCAAGCCTCGCTGTGCTAAGAAAAATCAGCGATATCACTCATTGTTTTCAATGGGGCCAGCGGCAGCAGCGCCAGCCCCATTGGAAGCATAGGGAGTACATTGCAGACTTCTCCCACAGCTGTGACAGCTTTGGCAGGGAATTCCTTTATCCCTCCAGGGGATCCTATTGCTTTCAATGGGGTTGGCGCTGCTGTGGTCCCATTGAAAGCAATGGGTTGCAGGCAACCCCCCGTAGCAATGATTTTCAGAGAAGGGCTTGAAATATAAACCCCTCCATGAAAATCAGCCATATCTGTAATAAAAAAAGTTAAAAAAAATACATTTTTACTCACCTAGAAGAGTAGTCTGTCTCTTCTCTCCGGCCCCGGCAGTCGTCTTCTGTCTTCTGGAGGCCGGGGATTGAAAAACCCTCGCCTCCAGAAAGCACTGCCTGTGATTGGCTGAGCTCTGTGAAGGAATCCCCTGCCATAGCTGTCACAGCTGTGGCAGAAGTCCGTGATGTACTCCCTATGTTTTCAATTAGGCTGGCTCTGCTGCCGCCGGCCCCATTCAGAACAATGAGTGATATAACAGATTTTTCTTAGTGCTGCGAGGCTTGAGTGAAAAATCGCAAATGAGTATGAAACCATTGAAAATCATTGGTTTCATAACTTATGCGTTTTCACGTGCTCTTGCATCGCAAGTAAGCATATCGCTAGTGGGTAGGTGCCCTAGGCAGTCATTTTTAGAGCAAACTGAAGTATTGAGTTCACATTAAACCAATTCAGGATGAAAGTCCTCAACTACTGTATTTATTCAATGCATTTATTGGAATTATGCATTTTTGATGTGAGTTTCCATAGAAATCCAATGCATGACTTATTATAATGCCTCTATAGAAATAATTATTTTTAATGTACTTTTCATGGTAATTGAGGGCATTAAGTGAGGCTCACTATGATATTCATATTTGTTTTGTATACTTTAGTTCCGCATCTTACACTAGGTTTCATCTTTGAAAACAAAAATGCATAGCAGTTTAATGGTTACATCTCGTTTAATTCCAGAGTCAACAAATCTCTCATTTATTTCCTCCTCTGCGTCTTGTTAAATGTTTTAATCAGCGGTTCCAGCTAATTAGCCTGGAGTTACACTCCTCTTATTAACATAAATGTAAAGGAGATCTCCATTTTAGGCAATCACAAGGTTCTGCTGCTTCATCCACTTTATTAAGTAATACAAAAGTAAATACAGGATAGCAATTCATTTATCAACAGGAGTGAAGAAGATGCACAGTGACACTCGCAGAGATAGGCACTGCAGAACTAGGGAGAGAAAAAGCTAACATACATTATAAGTATCCACTATCACATTGTCTACAATGTACTTCATAATTAACTAAATACTATATGTACCTCCGTTCTTAATACAGCCCTCTTTCTTATATGTGATCCAACTGTCAGTTACGCCTCCCTATGGCATATTTACAGTTTCACTGCTTTTAGGTGCTGTTCACAATTTGTTGCAAAATCTATCATTTGCATTTATGTATCTTTTATCTGGCTTTAAAGTATTGTGTTTACACTTATGTAAAATGAGTCAGGCTCTATGGCTGCTTTATATACACAGTACATATTGGCATTACTTAGGCTAAATTCACATCTGCACTAGGGATTCAGTTTTCTGCTTCGTTATGGGAGCAGGAAAACAGAATTCCCTGGATGAACGGATATGTCTCATAAAGGAACCAAAGTGTGCTGCGTTGATCCCATTGACTATAATGAGGCTCATTGCGTTCCTGCACCTGTCCAGCATTTTTACCGGATGAAAAAGTCCGGCATGCACTACTTTTCCTTCCAGCACTGGTTCTGCGCCAGATACTCCGAACGGAGCCTCTGATGCAGATGTGAATACTGCCTAATTGCCAGTAGGCTAGCATTGAATTACACAGTGTATAGATCATCCAAAATGAGTGTAGCACAACTGCCACAAAATGTGATTTGTGACAGTCATGACTCATGCACACCATTGTATCATGAATTTGTGATGTATGGATCGATAATTCAGTATCCATAGCCTACTATAGTCCAATACGGTGCACACAAATTTCTTCCCCCCTGCAGATTATAACATGAAGTGTGGCATGCTTTATTTCCGAGGTGTCTAGAATCATTGCTTCTAAGGGATAATACAGTGCCCCCATGAGGCCATGTGACATTTACATTGACTTATATACAATGACAGTCAAGCGCTTGGATACACTTATTCATACCAAGGTTTTTCTTGTTTTGTTTTTCTACAATGTAGATTCATATTGAAGACAAGAATACTATGAAGGAACACATGAAATGAAGTAGGAAACAAAAAAGCATTAAACAAAACAAGATGCTTTGTATTTTACATTCTTCAAAGTATTCCCCTTATGCTTTGATGACAGCTTTGCACACATTTGGCATCCTGTCAATCAGCTTCATAAGATCAGTCACCTGGAATAGTATTCTAGCAGTTTTGAAGGAGTTCCCAGAGGTGCAGAGCACTTGTTGGTGGCTTTTCCTTCACTCTGTGGGCCAACTCATACCAAAACATCTCAGCTAGGTTTAGGTTGGGTGAATGTGGAGGCCATGTCATGTGACACTGCACTCCATCACTCTCCTTCTTGGTCAAATAGCCCTTATATGGTCTGGAGGTGAGTTTGGGGTCATTGTCCTGTTGAAAAACAAATGATGGTCCCACTAAGAGCAAACCCAATGGGATAGCATGTTTCTGCAGAAGGCTTCTAGTAACCATGCTGGTTAAGTGTGCGTGGGTGAATAAATCGCCAACAATGTCACCAGTAGACGACTCCCACACCATTATGCCTCCTTTTACATGCTTCACGGTGGGAACCACACATTTAGGAACCATCCACTCACCTTTTCCACATCTCACAAAGACGAGGCAGTTAGAACCAAAAATCTCAAATTTTGACTCCACACCAAAGTACAGATTTCCACTTATCTAATTTCCTTTGTTTCTTGACTTAAGCAATTCTGTTTTCCTTGTTGATGCTCCTTAATAGTGGCTTCTTTGCAGCAATTCAACCATAAAGACCTGATTCTCTCAGTCTCCTCTGAACAGTTGATGTTGAGATATCTCTGGTACTTGATCTCTGTGAAGCATTTATGTGGCCTCTAATCTAAAGTGCTGTTATTTGTGGTTTCTGAGGCTGGTAACTCTAATGAACTTATCCTCTGCAGCAGATGTAACTCTTGGTCTTTCTTTACTGGGGCGGTCCTCATGGCAGCCAGTTTCATCATACCGTTTGATGGTTTTCATGACTGAACTTGAAGGTATGTTCAAAGTTCTTGAAATTTTCCAAATAGACTGAACTTCATGTCTTAAAGTAAAGATAGACTGTCTATTCTCTTCACTTAGTTGAGTGGTTGTTGCTATAATGTAGATTAGAACAGTAGTTGAATAGGGCTAAACACTGTGTACCAACCCTACCTCTGCACAACACAACTGATGGTCTCAAACACATTAAAAAAGCAAGAACTTCTGCAAATTAAAGGGAATTCCAGTGATGGAACGTTTTTCAGTTTTCACCCAATAACTGGGTGGATGAAAACTGATATATCAGGAGAATATAGATTGCGTCATTAGGAGGAAGGGAGCTACTGCTTCAGATGTGCGATCAGTCGTTCCATTCCCTACTACATTAAGGAAATGGGACAATGTATCTTAAACTGTGAAATAGGGGGAGCACAGGTCCCCTATTCTCAGGATCAGGATACCACTTTAACTCTTGACAACGCATGTCTGTTAATTGAAAAGCATTCCAGGTGACTACCTCATGAAGCTCATTGAGAGAATGCCAAGAACGTGCAAAGCAAAAAGGGGCTACTTTGAAAAATGTAAAATATAAAACATATTCTGATTTAACTCTTTTTTATTTAGTACTTAATTCTATATGGGTTCCTTTGTAGATTTCATGCCTTCAATATGATTCTACAATGTAGAAAATGAAAAATAAAAAAAAGAAGAAAAACCATGGAATGTAAAGTGGTGTCCAAACTATTGTCTGGAACTGTATGATTTCAACTTGAAGTAAAGAATGTTGCATTGAGTAAGCTTGACTTGCTTATGTCACACATTATATATAGCAAAAGTTGCTGTCTAGCCTGTTAAGTAATGTTATTATTGTGAGTGACTTAATGTAATTGGATTTTTGCAAAAATAGTAATATCACCTTTTAGATGAAACCTGTGGCTTTAGAAGAGTAATGTAACTTAACAATCCACGTGAAATCACATTGAATGATAAGTTTACAGAAAACAAGAAATAACCAGTATCTATACACTAATCATGGTTGGCTTCTGTACAGTTCTTTTTATGCTGAGAGTAGTTTCAGCCATTTGGCTAATTTATCCTATATCTGTTAAAGATTTGCTCATTGTATTCTTTGGAATGGGGGATTTGTGAACTGGCAAATTCGAAGAACTTGTAATCCAACAAAACGGTTTGCTCGTCTGTAGAGGGCAATTTTTCAGTCTAGAGTGCATTAAAAATGTAAAACATTCCCTTTGTAGCTTTTCTATAAATATAATATCAATATAGCATATAAAAATATATATGTACGTTATTGTGACTTCATTATATGACAATATATTACATAAGTGACATGAGTATCATCTTAGATGGAGCCTTATATTTATTACTGAGTAGTAACACCACATATATAAGGTATAACTTCCATTTGGTGAGTTGAATGCCTTAAATGTCATCACTACTTATCTTTGAAATAGCAAGAATGGAATCTGCAACTTTTCTGTTGCTATAAAAGTCACTTGTAGAATCAACTCACACACCCAATTGGAAAATGAAAGGATCAAAAGATGTATGGAAGATGGCATCAGTTGAGTATTGTTTTTTCAGTGCAGCACATGTATATTTCTGTAGGTAGCTCCTGCGCGTGTTGAGATGTATCATTGGAGCTATGCTTGGGGCATATCTCCATGTTCTTCGATTCACCAATGTGTAGATAGCGCTGCTAAAATAACTCAAGGCTGATGTTTCACTCTTGTATGAAAAATAAAAAAAGATTTCTCAATTGCAAAGATTTAGTTACCAAGGTGTTCTAAGATGTCTTAGAGCAAAATGTAAGTACTGTATCTGCCTACAGTTTGCCTATTCTCAATAGGAAAAATTAAAAATTGATACTTGCATGTACATGTGAGTGCAATGTGATTTTTCTTCTTACCTATTCGAAATAATGGGCGAGAGTTTTGCGGATAACAGAAAAATAGAACGTACAAAAATTCTTCTGCATTACAGCATTGGTGTGAGAGAAAAATCACCCATGTAAATAGACCTATTGCAACGCACAAACCTCACATGAGAAAATCTCCCTCGCTGCACCTTTCATAGATTTAAATGTGTAGCTACCTTCTTATTAATTGCTACCTCAGATATGGCTGCCACTGGCTTTCTCGCCCAGCAAAATGGTGGAAGTAGACCCCAGGTCTCTGATAGGTCCCCCACTAATCAGGCATCTATTGCAATTCCAGCCATAAATGGCTAAGATGATAAAACCCTGTCTGATGATGAAATATTCATTTACTCTTTTAGACGAACCAAAACAATGCTCTTCTGTCGAGGTATTATAGCTTCTTGTTATTACACCCTCTGCTGTTCTTTTCATTCCTCCTCCAAGCAGCCCCCTAACCTGTCCAGTAACAGTGAAAAGACACCACTTCAACCGCATTGATTCTTCTTATGTAGGAATCACTCTGCTGCCACTGTACAAGAGGGTCCAGCCAATGGGATACATTGGGTTGACGTTTTGAGAGGGAATAAAAAGAACACCAGGGGGAGCCATAATAAGTAAGTTACAGCATCAGCTATTTTTAACTGATTAGTAATTTAATATTTCTTGATGTCTTCAAGAACGAATAGAAAGATAATGGTTTCATATTCCTCGATGTCAGTATCTGTCCACTAAGTGATAGTTAACATTTGAACATGCTTACTATGGCTCTGATGGATAATGATGTCCTGCACCCTGTAAATATTCTCATTATGCATTTCCTAAGAACATAAATACAATCTTTACATCATTGTTTTACACAAGTAATCCTGTATAACACCATGGGTATTTGTGGAGGCATATGTGTAAACAATGGCTTATTTCTACCATTGTATTCAACTCTCAATGTTTGCCAATGTTGTTATTATGAAGATGACTATAAAATAGACCAATAAATAATATAATTTCGTTTAGCACATCAAGTTACAGCCAGGTAAAAGTGTGAAACTTATCTCTACTTTTACAATGGTCTACAGATTAAAAAAAAAACCTACCCTTATGTCTTTATGCTGTGTATGAGGCCTGTAAGAGATAATATGTGGTTCCCCTTTATCGAATTATTTTGGCTTCTTAAAGTGCAGCTGGAAGCACTTGTCTATACATATGTGTCTAGGTCAATGGCTGAAGTTCAAAGCCAAAAATATATGACAGAGATGTGCTATGTGGTAGCCTCAAGGCTTTACCCAACTCATTTTATCTCAGAAAAACCACTTTATACAGTGATCTAAAACTGTTACTGTGTCCATCTCATTGCTTTTAAAGCCTTTTGATACTTTGATCAATAAGCTAATGTGGTGCCGTGTCATGGAAAAGGATAAGAAACTCATTCTGCTCTCTCTGATACATTTTGTACATGACTACATCACTCTGATTGATATGAGGCATGCTGGGAGCTCTAGTTTCGTGTCATCTGAAAAAAAAGTATATATATATATATATATATATATATAATTAAATATTATAATTCTGTATAAGATATATATATATATATATATATATATATATATATATATATATATATATATATATATATATATAAATAAAGAGGATAAGGGACATATATTTGCTACCATAGGCTTAGGTGCAACTAGAAAGTTTTCATACTAAGTGTATGAAGACATGGTTGTCCAGGTAGCACAACATCATTAAGAGTGCGTTCACATGTAGTCCAATTGAGGCAGATGTTCCCCAGTAGTAAATGCACACCATTTTTTTTTTCCAAACTTCCAGCTTTTGTTGAGTTTTGCAAATTTTCAATTTCCAAATCAGGAACAACGGTATAATGGCAAAATAAGCACATGCAGAGAAAAAAAATACAAATTCTTTAAAGGACCTAGAAATATTCCCAAACAATAGAACACAATATGAGAAAAATAAAGAAAAAAAGTGTGGGAGGTGGGTGCATGATATGTCAGAACAAAAGAAAGTCACCCACCAGACGACCAAAGTGCAGGCACAATATACAAGAGGTTCAAGCAGGCTTATAGCTAGCCAGAATGAGAAGAAAAAGGAAAAAAAACAAAGAATTTGAAAATGGAGATATAAGAGAAAAGAAAAGGCAAAGTGCAGAAGGGATAGCATGGGGAAAAAGGTGGATAAAAAAAAAGACAAGAGAAAATAGGATAGCCAAGGACCAATCCACAAGATACATACTGGACTAAAGGGCCAATGTGGATGTCTGCCCAGGACTGATATAATTGACCCAAGGGGACCAAACCACCGAAAGGTTTTCCATTTTAACTAGTAGGATGGCTGTAAGCCTCTCGTTAACCATATACCAGGACATGTCGGTTGACTTCAAAGAAGTCCAACATGGGCCAAGAGGCTGCTATAGTTTGCTTCACAGCCAAAAAAAACCAACTGAAATAAGGGTATGAAAGTGACAAGGCACTGAGGGGATTCTCTTATGCAACAAGGCCTCCCACAGATTCCTGGCCAAATTACAACCCGTCAAAGCTAGAATAAGGAAGTACGCATAAACCCAAAGCCTGCACATTTTGTGGCAAAGCCACCAAATGTGATACATGCCTCTGGGCACCAGGCAGCCATGAAATCAATTAGGAAATTAACCTGCAACTACATTAGCTGTACAAGCTGGAATTTTATGTGGATTTTGATATGGATCTGCAGCAGTCTTCACACCTTCATTTAAAAGGGTGAAATCTGCAGATTTTGGTGCTGATCTGCACTAAAATATGCTACATGTGAACATACCCTAAACATCAGTACGTTATGTAATGTGTGAATCATGTATCATTTGGATGTACTGAAAATATATACAAATATAGCATATCTATATACTGTTTATGTATAAATAAACAAGCCCTAGTTTTCACAGCACCAACAAATCCACAGAATATCCCTTTAAGGGACACAATACTGATCACCAAGTACCAGACCTTAGTAATCAAAGCTAGTGCTATGTTATTCTTACAAAACACCTTCAAAGTATCCTCTGCAAAATCTTGATCCAAATGGACTATAAATACCTTCAAATGTCTGTTTTTTTTCCAAATGGCAAGATTTTTGTTTTTGAGTTGTTTATTGCTGCTTTTCTGAGAAATTGTTGAAAATGTGCTCAAAACCTAAGATTGTTGTCCATACTGTACATAAACCAGTGTTTAATCTAATGATTAGTTGGACATGCATTCATTCCTTGTCTGGCTTGTACTTTTCTCCTTGAAATATGGCAAATATAGCAGAGCTTTTGTTGACTGCAAAGGACAAATCAAAGAAACTCACCGTCTCTTCTTATTCTGTACAAGTCTTAAGCAATACGAAATAGCAAATAAACATCCTTTCTGGAGTATGGAACATATACACTAAAAAGAAATGAGGATCATTAGAGCAAGCACTACTACTAGACCCACAAAATTAGGTTTTTCTTTGTTTAGTAAACCATTTAGGTTCAAGAAGTTTAGTTTTCAACTTTCTGGAAGATTCATAGGTAGCAATTTCATTAGTAATCAAAGGTTTAGTCCTCCAACTGTGAATGAATTCTGAGGTCACTTAGGATTCATCTGTGGAAGGTTTGGACAAGTTTGATTGTCAAATCCATTGGTAATGGGTTAATGTCTTTGTTTCAGCTCAGAAAGCAATGAATGGGTCGGGGTAATAAAACAGCTTAGTATTCAGAAGAACTCTTTTTTCCAGAATTATTCATTCATTCTTCTTGCTAAAATTCTGTTGTACTAGTAACCTGAGTAACTTCTGAGTTCATATCTTCTCCTCTGCGGCCTCGGGATCCTCTCCTCCGGCCATCCATGTCTAGTCATACCGGCTTGTCTGGTGCATGTGACTGAGCGCATGTAGACACTTGATCACGGGTGGTGTTACGGGCACGGCTGAAGCTACTCTGCTCAGAATGGGACCGGAAGGGAAGGCAAAAGTCTCTGAAACATCTCTTGAAATTTTCATCTAAGAAGGCGTAGAGAACTGGGTTCAAACTACTATTTGTGTATCCCAGGGCAATACAAAAATGCCAGCTGGCTACCACATAGGGGTTCTTCTTGTCAATTTCCACCATGGTCCACACAATGACAAATATATGGATTGGTGTCCAGCAGATAATAAAGGCAGCCACCACAACTAAAACCATACGGGTTATGCGTCGAAGGTTACGATCCTTCTCTCTTGAGCCAGACAGAAGACGTACACTACGAAGGCGGAGAATCATCAATCCATAGCATACAGTGATGACCAAGACTGGCACTACAAAAGCAAAAATGAAGACACAGATTTTGGTAACAGTGTCCCAGTACCAGTCTGGACGGGGAAACTGTAGAGTACAAACAACTGCACCAGCTGTGAAAAGTAAAGAAAACAATATTAACAATAGTGTTAATAAAGTATTTAATAGCAATCATCATATAAACAGTGCTATGAAGCTCCCTTAGGGTGATTTCACATCTGCGTCGGAGCCTCCGGATGGAGGTTCCATCACAGATCCAGCTGCAAATACTGGAATAAAAACTGCTGCATGCAGCGCTTTTCCTCCTCCTAAAAGCTGGGCAGAAGGCAGGTGGACGTTGTTCAGTTCCTTCCACAGACAGAACCATTCGGCCATGGGGATTCCCCTTCCCTGCTCCCCAGAGCAGGAAAGAGGAACCAGCAAGTAGAGGCCGAACAATGTAGCAGAGCTGTGTGTGTGACGCATGCATCTAGCAGAGCTGTGTGTGTATCACACACGCATGTAGCAGAGCTGTATGCATGACATGCATGTAACAGAGCTGGGTGTATCTTACATGCATATGTAGCAGAGCTGTGTGTGGGGTATGTGACATGCATGTAGCAGAGCTGTGTGTGACACGCGCATGTAAGGAATGATGGTGATGTCATCACAGGTCCTAAAACAGCAGCTGTGTGCTTACAACTCCAATCCCTTTAACTATATTATATCAGTAAGTGGTGCATTGTGCCACCAGAAACACTGGTACTATAATTTCCTAATAATTACTAGTAGTTAATAAACAGGCAGAGGGTCAGAACCAGGAATATACATGAACTGGGCTTTATGTCAATGGCTGTGTGAGACCAATCGCTTTGGCATCCACCCTAAGGTATGGATGCCTAATATAGCATATGTAACTGGTCATTGGCAGAGTCCGCAGCAGGAAGATTAACTGTTAGTTTACTGATGAACTGATATAGCAGAGCAGTCTGGATCACAAAATTGCAAAGTGTGCTGAATTCATGACAGCTCTACACATTGACATGCCAAAAGTCATGGGATAGCAGTATTTAAACTGATTGTGAAGTGGTGTTACCTCAGGTGACCACTTACGAATGCCCCACACTTGTATGAGTTGTGAGGTGTTATCTTGTGAGTGAGACTGAACACTGGCCATTGTGCTCATAGCGAGGCAACATGAATTATCAGATTTGAGACATGGTACCAATTGTTCCGTACAAATGTTAATGTGTGACACAGACCCCATGAAGCTATGGACCTCAATAGTCAACAAGGCACTTTGCAGGTTCCATACTATTGTGGGGTGTGTTCTCATGACATGGCGTGTGTGTCTACTGGTCCGCCTAAACACATTATTGACTAGTGCCCCACTACGTTTCACTGCCTTGTGACCATTTGCAGCCCTTCATGGACTTGATGTACCCCCAGAATGAAGAAATATTTCGGCAGGATAATGCACTCTGCAATTGGACCCAGGCTGTCCAAAAATGGCATGGCTTGGTAGTATGCCTGTCCAATCGCTGCACAGCACACAAGTGTAGCGTTTTTGTACAATAAACAATGCTTTTTTTGCTCATGAATCCGCGTATTTTACTCTACTTTTTCCTCGTTCAAATACGGCCTATGTATCTAGCCTAAGGGGTAAACATAGTCCAATATATGGCATTCCTAGTAATTGTAGCGCTAAATACTTTAGGCAAACACTGTTCCTCATATACATTTTCATATATGACTGTGAAATGTATTAGTAGTCAATTTAATATTCTGTGCTCTTTTATTTTAGTGCATCTTTAATTGTACTGTGAAAAGGTCATGCCATCGTGCCATACTTCTGCATAATGTACAAAATAGCAATAAAAAGATAGCTGCTTTTTCCACTGCATAACCCTTTATTTAGAAAAGGCCAGTGACTCACTATAATTTATGTGGTGTCTACGTCTTTGTGTCGTGAGCTCTGAAGCAGTAATTCCAGGATGGACATGTAGAGTACATACTTACTACTTCTCCCGCTTACCTTTATTTGTTTTTGTAACTGCCATAACCATAATGGGCACCCCGATAATAGATGACAAAATCCAGATGCATACATTTATAGCTTTTGCTTTAGATGGGGTTCGAAAGTCCAGAGCACGTACAGGGTGGCAGACGGCAACATAGCGGTCCACGCTCATCATAGTTAAGGTAAAAATACTGGTGAACATGTTGTAGTAGTCTATAGACAGAACAATCTTGCAGAGGATTTCACCAAATGGCCATGTCTCCATAAGGTATTTGGCACTCTGGAAAGGTAAGGTACTGGTAGCCAGAGCATCAGCCAATGCCAGATTGAAGATATAAATGTTAGTTGCTGTCTTCATTTTGGTGTATCTACAAAATATAAGCAGGTTGCCTGTGGGTATTATGTGAACTTAGCAACACTTAAAATTGAATGTAACATGGTAACACTGCAATACAAAAAAATGGACATACAGAGAAGTATCTAAGACCACATAAACCCTAGTGTATATATTTAATCATTTATAGTACTGCTATATTCCTATGTAGCAAAGGGGCATTTGGCATCCCAGAATGTGAGTCACTAGAGTTAAGCCAGTTGCACACAGGCGGATTTGAATTGCAGAATCCGCAATTGTCATCCACATGAATGATCCGCAGTATTTTGCACCCACTCAAAGAATAGAGCATTCACATATCCACTCACATGAGCAGATAGCAATTCCGATTTCTGCGAGTAGATTTTAAATGGCAGCATGTTCTGTTTTTCAGCCTGATCGACACAGTCGGCTTCCATTGAAGTCAATAGAAGCTGTCCGACTCGCGGCCAATACACAGTTGACATTACGTATGGATAGACCGCGATAACTCGTGTCATTGACTAGTAACGGCATGGGAAAAATAAAGATTTTTTTTTTAAATCTGTGAGACGCCATGGTCATCTGCAATACAGGAGAAAGCAGGTATGCGGGTTCGCCAGCTGCATTCAGAGCCGGATTCCACTGCAGGCTCCTGCATGCGGAATCCAACCCTGTCGTGTGAAGCCGGCCTCAGCAGAACTGTTTTTGTAAGAATAAATAAACTCCCCTAGAATGTACATTAGAAAAACCTATGCAGAGTAATGTAGCAAACGCTTGCCTGTAGATTGCACCACTCACAGCTACCTGCTAACTGGCAAGAGTACAGTAGTTGCCCCTGTAATGCAGATTTACAAAGAAAAAGCAAGCATTTGTTAACTGAACAGAATGAGTATTATTATGAGTACCACCATATAGGAATTGCATATTCTACGGGCTTTATACGTCCGTGTGATAAATGGTAGCTCGCAGGCTATCACTTACATTGCCTATGCATTTCCACTCACATTAGCATGTTTTAGAATTGCCTAATCCACAAGCGGAAAAACACAGCAGATGTAAGTGGTCATTCGCAGTACAAGCTCACCGCCATATGCGGCAGTACGCAGGGTCACAACTGGACCCACAGCTGTAAAACACTGTGGGACCCCACAGTATTTTCCTTTTATGGCCGTGTGAGCCCAGCCTAAGACACAGGGATCAGCAGAGGCATATTGTCTGGTGAACTTTGGCGAAGTCCACAAATCCTCACAGACAGGTATAGGTATAGATAGGGCCCCCAGGGGCTACCCACCTAGTCCTCTCCAGGATCTGGATGACTTTCTGCATTGTCAAATTTGTTTTAATTACATAAACATCGCCATAATTATCCCATAATGTTCCCAAGACTACTGATAATTCATTGTTCTTGTCTTCTTGGATTAAGCTGTCACATCCCATCCGAGCGGAGATGTATTTGGGTTGGCAGCATCTTAGAATCACACCCTATATATATATTACCCATGCTTTTCCACCAATCCATTGGATTATATCTTTATTCTGGGTAGCTCCACCTTTTTCTGTCTCACCTTAGAACATTGACTGAGGTGGAAACAGAGTATAAACAGCAGGTGGCGCTATTCTGCTATTAGTCCTGGAATATCTGGATGGAAACATTTTTTTAATAAGTGGAAATGCAAAAAATTAAGAACTATTGAGTAGAATTAATTATAAACAATATTCTTCATAGGACAACCCCTTTAAGGGTTACCAGTATATTCCTTTATAGAACAAAAAGTGCTACAAACCACATGCTGAAGAATGCATAACCAAATGCATAACATCTCTAGGCAGGCAGTTTTAGAGAGTAGCAAACTGGGCCCAGGGCCCCCACCTGATAGGAGAACCTTAAATCACCAATTTACAATGATGCCACTAACTACCCTAGATTTAAAGAAACACTGCCTACAAATGGTGAGTGGTGGTCTTGTTGTATTGGGCCTCTTTTTCTATCAAACTGGCCCTGTCTGCAAGATATAAAGTTAAAGGTAATGATATGTAAAACAACAGAATAAAAATGACCGTAGCACACAGGATTTTCCATCATCTTGCTGTGTATAGAGAATTTGTCTATTTTAATCTCTAGCCATACTGTAACCAAGGAAATCCATTAATTTGTTTTTTTCCCCTACAGTTGCCTTTTCCTCTTTCTTCAGCTATGCCATGTCTCAGTGCTCAGGAGTGTATCTAATTGCTCATCTGGTCAAGGATCTAAAAGTCACTAGTGCCAGGAGAGTTGGCATTGTAAGAATCAATAAAACCCTCTGAAAAGTTATACAGAGTAATATAGCAAACACTTGCCTGTAGACTTCTCATGCTTCTGCTGGAACACATTAATCCTACATTCATAATTCATAAGTAGTCCTGATTTCTAGGAAATACCAGACGGTAATGACTTTGTCACTGTTGCTTTGCAATATTTACAACATGGACAATGCCTTCTATTTGTTGTGAATTCAATAACATTTCCCAACATGATCTTGCTTATCTTTAGTTTATTTGTTAAAGAGGTTGTCCCATCATATGGACAACCCATTTCAGATTGGAGTTGCATCAGGCATCTAGGGCCTATTTCCTGAATTTTTCGCCTGTTGACACAGATTGCTGGGAACCACCATATTCAACTGTGTCTGCATCAACTGTGTCTGCAGATGTAGAAAGCGGGAGGGCCCTAAAAAACATCCTACAGTGCCCTATGGTGGCCCCCTGACAATAGGTAGCACCCGCCCTGAAAAGGGCCACCCATGCTGGACCCTCACACTATATAACTCTAATAAACCCTAGATTAAAGGACATAAAAATGAGAAAAAAAAAGAAAACAGGGCTTGAAATAAAGAAATAATATCAATTGTATTTTTAGATATACCATAAGGCCTCCCTCACACAGATGTTTTTTACCGCGATTTGTATGTCACTTTCAGCACCATGCTAATCACGCTAATATAACGCTCCCATTGTCTTTAATGGGACTGCTCAGACAGCCACTCGATTGCAGCGCCTTTTAGCACCGTGATTTTCGAGCGGTGTCTGTTCTATTTTTGAGCGTTTAGCACTCCTCATCAGGAAGTAAAATGTGGCACTTACCGCAACGCCTGCGTGAGGGAGGCCTAAGCTGAAAACATGCGCAGAGTAGAATCAAGCACTATTCAGCATATTCCCAATATATCATGATGGCCATGATATAAAGTAAGAACAAATTTCACATATGCCCATAATACGCTCCATATGCTAAGCTATGACACTCATACATATTCCAATTTTCAGAAACATTCTACACATATCACCAGACAATTACTTTTGCTCATCAGGGACCCAAGCTGTAGACCAAAGTCAGAGAAACTAAATACAATCACTTATACTCAAATCATAATGCTGCCTCAAGCAGATATTACTCTCTAAAAGAACAAAAATGAAATTCCCAAGTCTTCATAGATAAAGGAATTACCATGTGGTATAGATCCCCATTATCATAAGATATAGATCCACAGATCATAATACCATCTAAGATATAAGCTGCCATTAAAAAAGAGCAAGATTTAAATGCGAAAGACCTCAAAGATAAATAGATCAATAGACATCATTGCTGTAAGATGTATACAATAAAACATCCTAGAGAAATTCCAACTTTAAAGAAAAGTAAACATCGAAAAATGTATTAGAAGAAACACATATTGGGACTATTCAAGAGGAGATACACTCATGGCTCCTGGAAAATAGAGGAAAGGCGCATACAAGCACATTAGTGATCCCACAATGTGCTCGACCGAGCAAACAGTGAAATGCTCGTATAGCGTTCGTTCTCTGAGCGTAAATACCATACAGAGAATGAAGCACACGCGCTTTCACGCAGAATTCAGCACAATAGAATAAATCACATAGTCTCCAATTCAATCAGATCTCTAACACTGATCACTTCAATAAAAATAGAGGAGATGATGTCATTCAAATACATTAATTTAGATTTAGGGTTTCCTACACAGATTCCCATAAAGGATTATGACTATCAGTCAGGGGTTAATATGATGAGAACTGAAACCAAATACTATGACAGTGGTTTAGATAGAAAATGTAAGGGTTATTGTGTTTGCTAATACATGTTAGAGCTCATCAGTCAAGAGGTATGTGCATGCACCCCATGTTTTGGAGCACCATCATAATTGTAATAATCTACTCTGGTATTCTCCATTAAAACAATGTACACTCTTGTGCAAAGGAAAAGTGCACACAAGCACATCAGTAAACCCACAACACACACGTGTGAACCCACAACACACACCTGTGAGCACACAGTGAAGGGTATGTATAGCATTCGTTATCGAAACGTAAATGTGATTCAGAGAATCAAGTGTGCCCTCTTTTGTGCGTAAATTAGCACATGCCCAGTAGCATAAATCACTGATTTAATCTCCTATTCAATCAAGTCTCTAACACATATCACTTCCAAACAAATAGAGGAGACGATGCTAGTCAAATACATTAGCTTAAATTTTGCCAGTGATCCTGATTTTGCTTGTAGAGAAATAGAATTGCCAAATAGTATCGAAAAATTTAAATGTGAGTTAAGAAAGAAAACATTGTCAATTTGTAAAAGATCTCAGTGAATTCAGGCGTAGCAGGGCCTACTTGTTCTGCAATAAAATTTCCAATAAAGGTACTGAGACTGAAATATCCTCTTCAGAACCTGAATAATCAGACTCGGAACAGGGAAGAGAATCCTTAGATCTGCACTGGACTAGATATAATGGATGGGGAGGATGGGGGAATTGGAGAAATTGTGGTGGGAATTCAGGATGAGAAAGATACAATGGCAAAAAGTCTCAGGGAAAAAGAACCCCATCCTTTTCAACACCACCATCTTCCTGCTCCTCTTTGGTCTCTTCTCAATCAACAACTTTTTTAGAGGGGAGATCTCAGGAAATTCAGAGATATCTTCAAACCAACAACTAGGGGGCCTGACTATTATTAACCTTTCTAAACATCTGTCCGAGCTCGAGAGATCACTTCTAAATAAGGATTTTTCTATCATTCTCATTAATCATTTTAAGGTTTATCATTGGATCAGAGATATTCACCTCCCTGCCCAAAATCTTAAGTGGAAACATGTTTTTATCTTAATGATGAGAGACAATGTATAGGGTTGAGAGTCATTCCATCCTTCTGTTAAGTAAAAGTGCAAAAGATCCCTCCAAAGGACCTTATGGTATATGTCGTCCAAAAAGTACCAAGATGCCACCAATTAACGATGCCAATAATATAGATGTGTTTGTAAAAGTGGTCTCTAATGAATTTGAAAGGCTATCTTTTGACAGGGCCTCGTTATAAATCTAATCTTTCTTGTGGATTTGGAAAAATATAAGGATATCATAAAACCAGCCAAGAAGAGCGAAAACCTTTTAATCATGGACTCTCACCAATATCAAGTGACGTTTTAAAGGATATTGGATGACAATGAAAATTATGAAAGACTTGCTAAAGATCCTACCTCACAATATCTGGAAGAATTAAATGCTGATCTTGGTTGAAGCCTTTGAAGAACAATTAATAGATAAGGAGTTTACATTTCTTTCCCTTCAACATCCTAGAGTAGTCACCTTCCATTATCTTTCAAAAATCCACAAGAGCTTAAATCCTCTAAAATGCTGGCCTATCATGTCAGATATCGACAATTTCACTCAGAATGGTGGCATCTATGTTGATGAGATTTTGTATCCATTTGTCCTGACATTATCTTCATATATTAGAGTCTGGTACTTGAAAGGAGCATACTTATTTGCAGTATCGATGTTGCAACATTGTACAGCTCCATTCCACATGCATGTGGCATGGAGGTGGTTGATATTTTTCGAAAAAGTCACAATATCCACCATAAACAACATTACGCTCTTGGAAAAAATCTTTTACAATTCATTTTGACTCCTAACTATATTCTTTTTGATTTGCAGGTCTTCCACCAGTTCATGGGCATCATCATGGGTAGTCCAGTGGGACCCACATATGCCATCTTGCTCCTGGACTAGTGAATGGGGATGCCCTTTCACAGTTTCACTCCAGTATTATTTGCTGGGGACGTTATACTGACAATATATTGGTGATTTGATCTGGGTCTGAACACTCTTTACATATGTTTGTTGCTAGACTGAATGATAACATCAGTCTTAACTATTTCTGAGGTTCCTTTTGAGCAGCTATTTTTTTTAGATACTAGAATTAAACAAGACAAGAAAGGCCATTTTTATACCAACACATTTAAGAAACCGACAGTGGGCAACAGTTTGCTTGCCTGGAATAGTTATCACCTTCCTTCTCTTAAGCAAAGCATCTCTAAGGGCCAATTCCTAAGAATGAGGAGGAAATGTCTGTCTCTATATAACTTTAAACTTGACTTGAGAAAGTGTTTTTGGAAAAAGGTCTAGCCGAATAAAGTCTTGTCTCAGGCCTAAAATTTAGCACTTTCACAGAATAGACAAGCGGATGAGACAAATCGATCCACAAATTATTGATATACTGTATACTATACTGCAGCAGCAGAGGTGTGACAAATATTCAAAAATTTTTGGTCTATTTTGAGGAATGACACTACCACAAGAAACCTGGTAGGTAAATCACCTGATATAATCTACAGAAGGGGTAGAAACCTGGGAGACTATTATAAACAGCCATTATAAAACAGTACCCACTTTGGGTACATGGCTGGATCATAAAACCTGTGGTATTTTTCGCTGTGGGTCTGTAAAGCAAATTTATTCTTAAATCTAACAATTTCTATAGTGTGAGCACAGGGAAATTGTTGAACAAAGGGGCTCATTATGTGTGTACCTGTACATGTCTGCGGTCTTATGCAAGGAAAACACAGCAAGAATTTAGACATTGCATTCTCAAACATGTGGGAGACATTGAAAACAAAAGGAACAAAACAATCCCTAACCACATGTGGTTTACACATAGAGAAAATCCCCTCTCACTTTCATTTCAGTCTGTGGAAGTCATACAATATGATGAAAGGAGAGGGAATTGGATATTTAAATTAAAAACTACTTACAAGGATGACTTTAATGAATCTTTATCATTTGTATCATTTCTATAGCCTCTCTTGCTTCCATTGTAACCACCTCTCCATGAGGCGTATACTGTATATCTATTTCTTTTGTGTTTATTGACAGGCTCCATTTCCTTCTTCTTTTGGGGTGTCAACCCTTGACTGATTGTTAACTCTTTGCGATCCAATTTTGGATTCAGAGTTTCCTAAGGGGTTTTCTCTTTCTGCCATTATACAATGGCGTCATCTGCTGGCTAGAGCCAGTACTGCGGTATGGGACATGCTGGAGAGGCCCTCGACAACAGAGCGGCCAGTAATATACAGTAAGAATACCATGCTGGATGTCTTCTGACATTGCAGCTGTACAGCCTTCAATCAGAATGTCTTTAGACGTCAGACAGTGGATTAGAAAGGGTTAAAATCCTTTATGGGAATCTCTAGTTGACTATTATGTAAAAAAACTAAATTCAAATTATGTATTTGACCAATATCATCTCCTCTATTTGTATTGAAGTGATTTGTATTAGAGATTTGATTGAATTGGAGACTAAGTACATTATTGGGCATGTTCCAAATTATGTACGAAAGAGCGTGCACTTGGTTCTCTCTATGGCATTTACGCTCAGATAAGAACACTTTACGAGCGTTTCACTGTTTGCTCAATCGAGCACATTTTAGGGTTCACTAATGCGCTAGCATACGCCTTTCCTCTGCACGAGCGTGTGCATTGTTTATAGCTGTGTATACTTTGATAAGACATTACAACTCCAGTTGCGCCCAAAATCATGGGCTGCATGCGTGTATTTTTTTATTGATGAGTTACAGCATGTATCAGCTATCGCAATTGCCCTCATATCTGCTATTTAAACCACAGTCTTAGCACATGATGTCAGTCCTCATCTGATCCTGATCCCTATCACCACTCTGGATGGAGTTGCTTGGGGTTGATTCTAGGGTTTTCTTTTATTTGACACTTTCCCACTGTAGCTGGGGCATCCATAGGAGCCCCAGCTACAGGGGAAAACATTCCCTGTGGTGACATTAGTCACTGACCGAGATGATCAGGGTCTTCTGGGACCCTGTAGCTCTGCTGTAGCAGGGAATCCCGGTGGTCACATGACCCCCGGGTTCCCGTAGTGGAAGTTATACTTCTGCTTTCACTTTTCAGTGCACAGCGTTCACTGAGCACTGTGTACTCGGGAAAGGAGACGACAGAAAGGGTTAAAAACCCTTCCTGTCTTCTCCTCTGGGTTATCAGATGTCACTTACAGCTGACAACCTATTCTGTCTCTGATTGATTGCAGAGGCAAGAGGCTTAAATCCCCGCCATAATTTTACATACAGCTGGGTTTTAAGCCCCGGACCAGGTGCCGTAAATTTATAGTGCTTAGTCTTAAACGTGTTAATCCTCTATTTTCCAAGAGCCATGAGTGTTGCTCATCCTGAATAGTACCAATATGTGTTTTTCTAATACCTTTTTCCAACGTTTTTTTGAACTTTTCTTTAGTTATTTTTGCTAGAATTTTTCTAGGATGTTTTATTGTATATCTCACAGCAATGTTGTCTAGTGATATGTTTTTGTATGAGGTCTTCAGTATTGACATTTTTTAGGGCAGCTTATATCTATCTACACCTGTTAGGAAGGCCCAAGGTGTTCTCCAAACAGGTCAGAGACAATCTTGTGGAGCAATGTAGATCAGGCTTAGGTTATAAAAAATACCCATTTTAACACAATGAAAAGAATATGGCACAACTACAAACCTGGCAAGAGAAGGTCACCTACCAAAGCTTACAGAATGGGCAAGGAGGGCATTCAACAAAGACTCCAACAATGACTAGGAAGGAGCTCCTATTAACGACAGCATAGATGGAAGTATTTGTCCATAGGACAAGTATAAGCTATACACTTCACAGAGTGGGTCTTTATGGAAGAGTGGCCAGAAGAAGAGCCATGACTTTAAGTAAAACACTAGAACAAAGTTTGAGTTCACCAAACAACGTGTGGCAGACTCTCCAAGTACATGGAAGAAGGTTTTCTGGTCAGGTGAGACCAAGATGAGACCAAAACTAAACTATTTAGCCATCATGTGAAACGCTATATGTGGTGCAAACCCAACACTTTACATTACCCTAAGAACGCCATTCCCACAGGGAAGCATGGTGGCATGAGGAAGTTTTTTTTTGGCAAGGACTGAAAAACTGGTCAGGATTAAAGGAAGGATGATTGGCAGTAAATACAGAGTAATTCTTGTGGAAAACCTGTTTTACTCTGCCGGAGATTTGAAACTGGGATGGAAATTCACCTTCCAGCAGAATAATGATGGTAAAAATACTGCTAAAGCTACACTACAGAGCTCTAAGGGAAACATAGAAATGTCTTGGAATAGTCTAATCAAAGCCCAGGTCTAAATCCGACTGCTGTACAACAATACAACCCATCTAGCTGGAAGGAATTGGAGTAGTTTTACCTAGAAAAATTGGTAAAAGCCCGTGTCTAGATTCAGTAAGCTAATAGAGACATACCCAAAAAGACTTGCATTTGTGATTGCAACAAAATATTATGCATATTAATGTTCAGTGTTTTTTTTTGTCTTCAAAAATTGTTTGTGTCCCAGTAACAAATATTTTGCACCTTCAAAGTGGTATACATGTAGTATAAATCAAATGGTGCAAACCCCCCAAAAATCCATTTTAATTCCAGGTTGTAGTGCAACAAACAGGTAAAACATCAATGTGATGAATACTTTCACAGGGCACTATATATGATTGGGTTTCTCTGTGCAGTACTTTTACATTGCGTCATCCCTACTTTACTGTTTTATGTATATTTTCTTTTATACTTTTAATGTTCACATTATTAATGTTTGCTATAAAAATGTTTTTTTCTTCTTCATTCCAGTTTGTTGTACTTTGGCATGGTTTGGTTCTTACAACTGTGTTCACTTGTACCTTATTTATGAATTAGCATATATTTATTATGGCTATTTTTTAGGGTGGGGAGATAGAAATGAGTTACTGTTTTGTGCATCCATGATAATTTCATGGTTGTGCATTGATATTTGACTCACTTTTTGAACACCTTATTAGGCTGTATTTACATAGGCAAGTGTGATATTGGTCTGAGAAACTCAGGCCAATAGCATACTTGCAAATCTGAAATTTTCCCTATGGTTGCAATGTGTTCTGCAAGAAAAATGCATTGCTGAACATGGGATTTTCACCTGCGTGAAAAGTAATAATTGCATCATACTTGCAAGAAAATTGCATCTGCATATGAGTGCAATGGGACTTCTTTCTACTGTGGTAGGGAATATTGGCGATATTGTCCAAAAAATAGAACATGCTGCAATTTTTCTATCTCACAGCATTGCTGCTATAGAAAAATCACCCATGTAAATAGACCTGTTGCAAATAATGGGTTCTATTTTCATGCGAGTTTTGTGTGCGTTGCAACACACAAAACACGTGTGATAAAATTGGCTGTGCAAATACGGCCTTAAAGAGGTTTTCCAAGGAAATACTATTGATGACCTATCATCAGGGTAGCTCATCAGTAGTTGATCGGCTGGAGTCCGTCGCTCAGGACCCTGACCGATCAGCTGAGTGGGTGCCTGCTGTCAGCACCTCAATAACACAGAGGTCGGAGTGGAAGCATCCACGCCAACTCCTGTGTAGTGACAGCGCTTGTAACTGCAGGCACGGCTCCTATTGATTTAAATGATTTCAATGAGAACCGTGCCTGCAGTTAAAAGCTGCGACCTCTATGTATTTGCGACGCTGACAGCATGCGCCCGCTCACCTATTTGGTTGGGGTCCTGAATGACGGGTAGTGACCTATCATCAGGGTAGTTCATTAATAGTTGATCGGCTGGGATCCGTCATTCAGGACCCCAACCGATCAACTATTAATGAACTACCCTGATGATAGATCATCAATAGTAATTCCCTGGAAAACCCATTTAAGGGTAGTTACTGCAGGAGGACCATGGTTTCCTGGTTTGAGCAGTCTTGAAGTTATATATTAAATAAAGTTTGTTGCTAAACGTTATCATTTTTTTTAGGTATGCACATTTTCAATGTGTTTTTGTTCATTTTAATGTATACATTACATTTCTACACAAGCTGTAGTATAAAGACTGTCTCTTCTGGACTAGTTTTTGCCAGAGCTGAACAATCCAACAAGGGTGTCAGTTTCTGTGGGTCAGGACTGGATTATAATTCATATAGAAGGAATTGGTGCACTATTCTCAGTTGGATACTTATAAACATGTAATGTAGCTTCATACTGATACTGATAGAAGTGCTGATAGAAAAATACTGTATTGTGCTTGGCCATCTCAAGAATCCCTGGAGTGCTGCTCTGTTTGACATTTATACTGGCTGATCAGAATCTTGTGCCTACGGGCTCCAGAGACGTAAATGCAGTATTGGTTCTAGCATATGATTTTGACTATAGCAGCTAAAGGGAAGCAGTGAGCTACTGTAGACAGTGGTGAGTAAGGGCCCAGCGAAATGTGACGGATCTATACTAATATACAAACAGTATACAGCGATGTGAAAATGGTATATGCTTGGGGAAGGCAAACAGGCTGCACTGGATTGGTTTATATGCGGAAAAATAGGCAGTTCAAGCTAATCATTGCTATGATTTAGCATTATATATGACAACTGTGCATAAATTTGGCTGTAAATGACACTATTATAAAGGCATTATTATTATCTGGGCACCATAATGCGCTAGTATGCCGCCATTACAGGATGCTAATATAAATACATTATGGAGCTTTTGCCACTTAGCACACTATTATGCAAGTAATTTAAAGTCGCTTGCTGTCTTGGATCTTAGACCATTGTCAGTCTGCCTCTTGGATGTGAGAAATATGTTGCCATGATGAAGAATTAAAAGGCCTAAACTATTGCTCAATCATACCTACCCCTCTTCCCCACCCAGTCAGTTCTATGTAGTATATTTTTACATTCTGTATATATGTATATGCTATATTTAGTGAGTGTATATATGTATGTTTCCATGCAGTGGTGAGACAGACTCTTGGTGTGTAAAAAAGAAAAATCAAGATTCACCCCCATATGGTTAACTACATTGTTCCAAAAAAGTGACAACTGAGGCCCCCCCCCCATAATCTTGAGCACCACAATGCCCTTATAGCAATGTCACCCACAGTGCCTACATAACAGTGACAACCACAGGACTTCCAATAGATAGAGAGGGATGTACCAGCTGCAGTGTAGGCAGGACTAGCCATGATTGTGTTGGAGGGATTTTTAAATCATTGTATTTTTATTGGAACAAGCAGATGTAAATATATTCATTGCATCACATAGATATCTTTCGAAGGCATATATGATTTTGACTAGTAAGGTAGTATAGGGCCTAAGTGTCACCTAGCTGGGGGGAAGGAGTTAAGCTTTATTTGAGGAGAGGAAGAGTAGAGCTAGTAAATTAAAGGAGAAGGAATAGGTGGGATACCTGACATTCTACGCTCACGCCAGGATCAGTAAACAGCATCGGAGCAGTTCCTTACCTCACCAGCACAAGATGGATCCAGCTGTTCTGCTTTTCTCTTTCCATGAAGCTGCCCAGCTCAGTCGAGCGGCCTGGCTTCAAGAGCAACTTCAACTAGCCCTTCCAGGGCAAGTCAGGGATACCCAACCACCTTGATGGTGCTGGTGGTCACCAGAGCAGCTGAGCCCAGATTGCTCCTGCCCCTCCCACTATGTTAACAGCCACAATTGCGACCCTTCAGTTCCCTCCATCATGTAGCATGGGACAAAAGGTTTCAATAACGACTTATGGAACACCTTGTGAACCCTCCATGTAGCTGGCAACCCCAGTTCGTAGGCGAGCGGGTTCACCACCCGCGTGATGACAAACGGACCCACGTAACGTGGCGCCAGCTTCAGGGATGGAACCCTTAATTTAAGATTTTTAGAAGACAGGTATACTTTCTGTCCAACCTTATAAGGTTCAGATACAGACAGACTCTTAGCACTATGCAACTGCATACGAGTCCCCGCTGCTTCCAAGTTTTTCTGTACCTCTTTCCATACTCCCCGAAGCGTATCTGTGGCGACATCAGCTGCAGGACAGACCGAGGGAGTAGGGATTGCTGTAAGGAAGCGAGGATGCTGACCGTATACACAGAAAAATGGAGATACCCCAGTGGAAGAACAAGGGCGGTTGTTTAGTGCAAACTCTGCCAATGGCAGGAGCTCTGCCCACTGATGAGCCTTTTCGCTAGCAAACAACCGTAAATATTGCACTAAATCTTGGTTCTTCCAGTCAGTCTGACCATTAGTTTGCGGGTGGAATGCTGAAGAGAAGGATTGCGACGTTCCCAAGTTTCTGCAGAAGGCACGCCAAAACTGCGACACAAACTGAACCCCGCTTTCAGATACAATATTTTGGGGGACCCCATGTAGGCGAATTATTTCTTTTACAAAAATCTTGGCAAATTCTTTTGCCGACGGTAGCTTCTTTAACGCCACAAAATGTGCCATCTTTGAGAGCCAGTCGACCACCACTAAGATAGGGGTGCACTTCTGGGATTCTGGTAGATCAGTGATGAAATCTACCGATAAGTGCGACCATGGACTGGTAGGGACTGGTAGCGGTCTCAGGGGACCCTCCGGAGGATGCCGCTGACTCTTATTGCGAGCACAGACCGAGCATCCCCTAACAAAGTTGCGGATCTCCTGAAACATGCCTGGCCACCAGAAATGTCTGGAACAAAGATCCAGGGTCCCCTGAAACCCTGGATGCCCTGCGAGAACCGACGAGTGAGATTCATCCATGACTCTACGACGTAGGGTCTCTGGCACAAACCATCTGCCCTCCGGCACCCCCGAAGGAGCATCCTGCTGAGCATCCTGTAGTTGAGGGACGACGTTAGACTCTACAGCTGCTACCACCATGCCAGGGGCTAAGATATTCTCGGGGGTCATAGTCTTACTATCCGGCACCCCGAAACTCCGTGACAGGGCGTCCGTTTTCACGTTCTTCTCTCCTGGGATGTATGTCACAACGAAATTAAACCTGGCAAAGAACAACGCCCACCTGGCTTGACGAGCTGTTAGTCTTTTAGCATTGGCGAGATATACCAGATCCTTGTGATCAGTATACACGGTAATTGGGTGTCTAGCACCCTCAAGATGGTGTCGCCACTCTTCCAGAGCCCATTTGATAGCCAATAATTCACGGTTACCCACGTCGTAGTTGCGTTCTGCTGAATTAAACTTCCGCGAAAAGAACGCGCATGGGCTATACCCAGATCTCCCACTGACTTCCTGCGACAATACTGCTCCTGTCCCCACTTCAGATGCATCTACCTCAATAAAAAGGGTAGTCGTGCGTCCGGCTGTATTAGCAGCGGGGCAGTCGTGAATGCCCTCTTTAGATGACTAAAGGCCTCAAGGGCTGCAGCTGACCATTTTACCAAGTCGGCCCCCTTCTTAGTCAGGTCGGTCAGGGGTTGAGCAATAACCGAGTAATTCCTAAGGAATTTGCGGTAAAAATTTGCGAAACCTAAGAACCGCTGGAGAGCCTTGAGGTTGTCTGGTCTGACCCATTGGGAGATTGCTGCTACTTTATCAGACTCCATCTGAATCTCCGTGGGTGAAATTACATAACCAAGGAAGGATACTTGTTTAGAACCAAATGTGCATTTCTCTAACTTGACAAAAAGTTGATACTCGCGCAACCGGGTCAGGACCAACCTCAGGTGCCGCACGTGTGAATCCCAGTCTGGCGAGTACACCAGAATGTCATCAAGATAGATGACCAAAAATACCCCCAGGAAGTCGTGAAAGACCGCGTTCATAAAACCCTGAAACACAGCGGGGGTGTTACAGAGTCCGAAGGGCATGACCAGACATTCAAAATGTCCTAACGGGGTGTTGAATGCCGTCTTCCATTCATCTCCCTCTCTAATGCGAATTAAATTGTAAGCCCCCCCGCAAGTCCAGTTTGGAGAACCAGTAGGCCCCTACCACCTGATTCAACAAGTCAGGAATTAGGGGCAAGGAGCACTGGTTCTTCACTGTGATTTTATTCAAGGCCCGATAATCCACACAAGGTCTTAGTGTCCCATCCTTCTTCTCTACAAAGAAGAGACCTGCCCCGGCAGGGGACCTGGACGGCCGGATATGTCGGTTGGCCAGAGCCTCCGAGATATAGGACTTGAGGGCCTCATGCTCACGGCCTGACAAATTGAAAATGGCTCCTCTTTGTACTCCATAAATATTCCACTACCCTCACTGGGTCTTGCTCCACCCTCCTTTTTCATTTCTTTTACTCCCCTTAGGGATGGGACTGTCGGGAATCAGATCAATACCACAGTCCCACTCCCTATGAGGAGGCAGAGCCTCAGACAGTTTTTTTTGGAGAATACATCCTGAAAGTCTGACAAATACTCCGGAATGAGCACAGTATCTGCAGAGCACACAGCTATAGTAGACAGGTGACTATGACAGGATGATCCCCACTGAGTCAATTCCCGGGTGGACCAATCAAACTGGGGATTGTGCAGTGCCAACCAGGGCATACCAAGCACCACATCAACCGACATTTTTTCCATAACCAGGAAAGACAGTTCTTCTGAGTGGAGAATCAGGTCCTGGGGTCCTCCATCGTACCAGGCCTGTAGAGAGAGGGGTAGCATCAATACTGGTAAAATGAATTGGCGTCTTCAGCGCCACAAATTCAGCCATCAGGGATCGGACAAAACACAGACTTATCAAGTTAGCGGCAGCTCTGGAATCAATAAACGCCTGTCCTGATCGGGAAAAATCCCGGAATCTGACCTGACACGGTACCAAAAGCTTAGGAAGTACCTGAAGTCCTAGGCGATCCTCCCTACAATCTCCTAGGACTTGGAGTTTTCCGGCAGTTCCGGCTGCGAGCGTTGAGACCTCAGTGGGCAGGTTATCACCCGATGTCCAGCTTTCCTGCAGTAGAGGCAGAGACGATGCAACAATCGGATCCGGCGTCGCTCTTTGGGGTCCAGCGGATCCACCTCCATCGGCTCGGGAACAGAGACGGGTAAGGAAGAAGCGGGACCAGGGCAAACGACCTCCCTGACTCTGCGGGCCTGCCTGTCTTGCTTCCTAGCCCTGAGCCTCCTATCTGCCTTCACCGCTAGCTCCATAGCTTCCCTTAAAGACGCGGGAACGGGATGGGAAATTAACAGGTCTTTAACTGCGTCCGAGAGGCCCTGCAGAAAAACGTCTTTCAGAGCGCTATCGTTCCATGCCGTATCCCCCACATAGCGTCTGAAGTTGGAGCAATAATCCTCCACACAAAACGACCCCTGATGCAGTGCCAACAGCCGCGAAACCGCCAACCCCGCTCGGTCTGGTTCATCGAAGATACCCCCGAGTTCCTGGAAAAAGGAGTCGGGGATGGAAAAAGCCCCGCAGCAGGGACATTATAAGCCCGACCCTCTGGGCTTCCGACCCGGAAGAACGGGGGCGCATCCGAAAAAATACGCGACACGCCTGTTGGAAAACAAAAAATTTGTTCCTCTCCCCAGAGAACACCTCGGGAAGAGGGCACTTTGTTTCTGGGCTGGTTGAGGCGTCCGGACCCTGCGACGAACCCCGCTGCTCCTGGGCTGCCATACGGGTGGATAAATCCTGGACCACCGGCACCAGGGCTTGCAGCTGGTTCGCAAGGGCGCTGATCGCCTCCATGAAAACGGTTTAAATGGCCAGTCATTATGTTACGGCACTCTGCCCCCCCGAGCGCCAGGTGGGGTGCCCTGATCTTGCCGCACCCCACTGTCCCTGCCTACTTGCCTCGGCCCTGGCTAACCCCAGGCGGACAACTGGACGGCGGTCCCTGCACTGGCTAGGGACCTGGCAACTGACAAGATGTGACTAACTGATGGGGGGAACAGAGTGCCGACAGAGAAGGCAGATGGAAATGACCAACAGAACATACAGAGAAAGCAAAGCTGGAAATGGAAGCTGACAGGCAAACTAGAGGCTGAACTGAGACTTAGCTGCAGACAGGACCGACTAGATGCTAGCAGAACCAATAACTGGCAGTGAGCTCAGGTCACTGCCAGCCTTATAACTGCAAGCCTCTGCCCAGGGGCGGAGAATGGGAGGAGCCGACTCTCCCACTGCTGCATAAGAAAGGTGGATGAGTGCGGGCGGCATCCTACGGGCGGACACGCCCACGCCGCCGCACACTGGCTGCCCCACGCCAGCGGGAGAGCCCCGACTCCAGAGTTCCAGGACGCCGGAGCCGACACCGGAGCGGCGCGCGCCGACCGCGGGACCCTGCGCCGCCCTGCATGGTAACAGGTAAGTAGCAAAATTATTGGAGTAGGGCTTCATATTTGGTTTTAAAAAAACCTTTTAGACCCCACAACTTTAAGTCAGTTTTGCTGCACCCTGAGGTTCTGGCCTATAAACTAAGGAAAGACTTGGCCCTGTGTTACGTGGCTGAAGTTTTTGCGAATCTGACATGGGCCCACCTGTGGGTCTCTTCCGTGCGCTTGGTCCATGAGTAGTTTAGATTGATCTACCACCTGTCTGACTCTGCTGGGCAGTCACTGAATAATGGTATCGGTGAGGAGTTATGCTCATTTGGTAAAGCAGTAGGTTGGGGGTACTAGTTGGTGCCTGGGGCCCTCATGGCTAAGAAAGACATCAGGCTTGTTTTTCAACTGTTACCAGTTTCCCTCTTGTTGGGATGGCACTACCATGTTGATTGCTGCCTGTCAATGGGATGCCTGTACTTTGAGTGCTTTAGCAGGTTTCTGGAGTGGATGGGGAAGAAGGAGCCTGGAAGGCAGTCAGTATGGTAATTAGTTTTATCAGGATTTAAATTGACTCTGTAGCTATGGAATGCAGATTGCACTTGAATGAGCTTTAGGATATTAAAGAATATGTGCTTGTGGTATCCAAGGTCAGAAAACTGCAATTACATTAGTTGCAGTCCCTTATAGGCCAGCTGAATTTTGCTTGTCACATGCCAATGATTACAGGCCCTCTTCACTTTAGCAAAATCATTGCCAAACTCGGAATTTTTGGACCCAGTTGCAAGATTGTGTGGACAGTCCGGATGTTGAACATTTCACAGATGCAGCATGTCTTTTTGGCATATTTCTAGGTGCAATGAATGGCAGATGAGTGGCCAAATGAATGAATCAAGGCTAGTTTTGTCATGAAAGTGTCTGCTGGAACTTTTTTCCATTTTGGCAGTGATTGAAGAGTAGATGCATCAATTTCAAAATAGAAGATTTTGTTTTGTAATAAAGCAGTATGTCAGTAGATCAGGCTGTCAACAATTTCTGCCAGTTGTGAATTTAGAGTGGTTTTTGGTTTTGAAGTGTCTGGAACTGAATGCTCGGATTGATCCTTGTCATGTACCTGGTGTCTTGAATGATATTGCTGACTCCTTATCTCACTTCCAGTGGGAAAGTTTTTGCATGATGCCAACGGAAGCAGAATGACTAAAGGCCTATTTGCACTTAATGATTATTGCTCAAAATTCGTTCAAAGGACCGCAAGTGAGCGATAATCATTACATGTAAATGTGAGCATCGTGTACTCTTCATTTGAACGGTATTTTAAGGTGAACTTAAAATCCAATCTTCAGACATTGAGAGATAAAGTGTTTCTCAATACACTACATGTTGTTATCTCCATGGGAGCCGGCAGATAACATTGTAATTTGCAGACAACCGCAAGCAGAACAATGCAGCTGGGCTCTGCAAACAGCACCTGGAGGCCCTTTTACATGCAAATGAAGATGATAAAGTGTTAGAGGTCATCAACTCTTTGTACAAATAGATCGCAAAATCTTCCAATCTTTTAGTCGTTTGAAAGATTATCTTTGAGTGTAAATAGGCTTTTAGGCATCTCTAGGATCCAGCCTCTGATAGAGAGAATTGGTGTAGCGCTCACTCAGTGGAGCCATGTGGACTGCCTATGAAGTGGTATGGTATGAATGGTTCTTGCTTTGCCAGGATGTAGGTCAGTACTGTCTGAAGGAAGATGTATTACCATTATTTTTACTGGGGACGTGTTCTCTAGTGGTGTTTCCAGTGTGAGTGTTAGCAAAAAAGTTGTGGATTTGACTGCTTTAATATGCAAGGGCGCAAAATCTTCCGAAGGAATTTTTGGTTGGGCAGGCATTCAAAAGGTTTAAACGGTCTAGGCAGGTAAGGACAAAAAGTGTTCAGTATCTTTTGGTTGTTGAAAAATTTTATGGCAGATTTGGCTGGTATTTGTAAGGATAAGTATAAATGTACTTTATTTTGGGTTGCATTCTCACTGGCCTTTTTGGGGGGGCAGTTAGTATTAGTGACCTGGTTAGTAAGACAGGACATTTAAGATGGCCAACAGGGAGTGCAATAAATTTGGCAGCTTTGTTCTTCTTCCCCAAGCCTTCCTGGTGTGATGGGGCATTATCTTGGCACTGCCTGAATAAAGCCTTCCAGGACCTTGTTTTGTGCATCTTTAAAATGTTATTGAGTTAATTATCTTAATGTTACATATGTAATGTTAAAAAATAGGCAGATCTAACCATTATTTCCCACTGGCAAGCAGCATTGGTGTGTTATTTCAGGCTGAGTGTAATTTGGAAGGGTTATGGAAATACATTTTTACTTGGTAATTATAGCCAAAACTGGCTTCTCAATACCCAAATATGAGTAACAGACACAGTGCACTCTGACAATGACCATCACAGTGCCTGCATGTATGAAGGAGTCACAGCCACAGTGCCCATATCTCAGTCCTGGCCACAGTGGCCCAGAGCAGATAGGTATTTGAATATATCCTGTAAATGCTGTATTCTGTGTGTAAATGCTTATATGCATGAAGTATGTATATATGTGTGTGTACTATATGTTGTATTTGTACGAATATGAATACATGTGGGGAACTTCAGTGTGGAAATTTTGAGGTGGAAGAGGCTACCACATTTTTCCAGTGCACAAAGTTCATTTAATTCAGCTTTGCATATAATGAATGAAATATTTCTAAATTGCTGCACTTGGAGAGAGGACCAGCTTCTATAAAGTTTTGAAAATACTTCTTGGACCTACCAAAGTATTTATACAAAAGCAAATACATAATAAAGCTCATTGCAACCGGATAATGAAATGACCCTGCTGACTCAATTACACACAACACATACTAAAAAGAAAGATGTATCAAAGAAGAAATCAGTATTGTACACTTTCTTGTGGTCAGTGTGAAAGTGTAATATGGCAATATTATAAAACTCATTCAAAACATATAATGTGTAATTTTCAGATAGCACATTTCCCTTTAACCCTTTAACACAATCCAATATGTATCCTGGTTTTCTTAGGGGGCTTACTCTTTTTCTGCCGTTAACAATGGCGGTATCTACTGGCTAAAGCCAGTACTGCATGAGGTGACACGTTGGATAGGCTCCAACAGAAGAGAGGCTGGCAATATATAGTAAGAGTACCCCGACGGACGTCTTCAAACATCGGAGCTTTACAGTCTTAAATCATAATGTCTTCAGAGGTCAGACAGTGGATTGGAAAGGGTTAAAAGAAAAGGCATAACTGAAAGTTTCACTCAGCCAGTACAATACAGCAGTGAAGAAAAAAAGATGCTGCGTGTCATTCAGAACAATTTAATAGAAAGGAAAGAAGCAGTAATAGACTTGGATACCACCAGTCAATTCCTAACAATGTATCGTGAGCTACAGTCACACTTATTGGATTCATCAAAAGATTTTCCTATTTTCCTCCTGATCTGATTACATTTTTATTGATGCACAATATACAGCTTTCATAGAGAGCCATGATATGGAAGTATGAATTAAGCCTCAGATATGTTGGTCCTATAAGAGTCTCTGGGTGTTCTAGACCTGCTTGTTTGAGTCTGTTTCTTGAAGATCTTTGATCAAGAAAGTGCTGTAATGTAAAATAAAAAACTGCTCAAATTCTAGATATGTTTAAAACATTGAACATTCAAGGCTTCATTCATACTTTGTTAGCAAGGAGGCCAAATGCGTCATTGTGAGATGAGGCGGAAACAAAAAATATGTAGAGGTTGAGTGAATCTGTACAGCAAGGGCAACAGGAATTGTTGCACTGAAGAAAGAGTGGTACTGCATAGCAAAGCTGGAGAAAAGCCAGTGAGATGATCAAGCAACTAAGAAACTTAAGAAGCCATTGCTGGGTTGGTGTGGGTTGTAGAGGTGCTAACCCAGAGTTGGAGCAACCAGTGGTTAGTGAGAGATTGACTTCTCTAAGGCCATCTGGTGGCCTGTCAACTGAAGTTCAGTGAGTCGATCGGTGGGCAAAAATGGACAGTGATATCAAAATGTGTTATTGGAAGACAAGTGTTATTAGTTACCTCTAATAACACTGGCGTGTTCCGGCCCATGTGACCTTGCTGCTGAACCCACATGATCCCCTGCTCAGCATCTCCTTCTGCTGCTAATGCAACCCACCCTTCTCCATCATCGGTGACGGGTAATACACTAGTACAATACAGTACTGTACAACTGCACTCAAATGTAACAGCATAGAGAACACAGTGATAACACTGAGGACAGATGATGTACTGTGGTACAGCAGATGTCACCTGGAGTCCTATGTAACAGCACAGAGAACACAGTGATAACGCCGAGGACAGATGATGTACTGTAATACAGCAGATGTCACCTGCAGTCCTATGTAAGACCACAGAGAACACAGTGATAATGCTGAGGAAGGATGATCCAGTAGATGTGACCTGCAGTCCAATGTAGCACCACAGATAACACACAGTAACATGTTCAATAACATGTCAAATGTTCATTTATTCTTTACAGTAGTCTTTGATATTCATTTATTATTGTTATTGCTTTTGGTATTAAAGACCATATTTATTCTCCATTAAATGTGGTTTGGTGTGTATTTTGGAATGTTTAGAACGAATAAATTGGATTTACATTGATTCCTATGGAAATAATTACCTCTAGCAGCAACGGTTTCAGGTAAAGCCAATTGCTTTCGGACAGCTTACCAATCTTAGTAGAGGTTTAACTGCATTTTGCAGTATGTGAATTGTGGGTTTACAGTCACGGGTAGTCGGGTATTCATAAAATGTAGTAGTGTAGCAGCTATGAAGACTTATGTAGGCACAGAGCAGAATCCATACTAAGTGACTGGTACAAACCCACAAGTGGTATAGGCAGAGCTGAATGTGGCAGGGAGTAGCCTCCCCAAAGACCTGGCATAGCAGAACAGGTGAATACCTGTCACTTTGGTGCAACTTGAAACTGTAAGGTCTCTGATCCTGGTGTTAAAGACCACTCACGATGGATTGTGCCACTGTAGCAAAAAATAAAGTTAATTATTGAACAGCAATGGTCTGGGTTATTTCAAAATAATTAAAAGCTCTGGTATGTGCTACGGAAGTTTGTTCTACTTTTTAATTAACATTTGTCCAGTGTATGACATTCACTGGCAGATGTTCGTAACACTGTATGAGAATGAGAAGTAATTCAGCCTAATACTGGGATGAGAAGTTCTGCAACACAGGAGATAACACTATGAGGGTGCAAGCAGTCTTATAGGCCATGCAATGTTCTCTGGGAAAAATCTATCCAAATGAGTATACCTCAACAGCACTACTGATTGGAAGGTAGGTAGTAAAATAATAATAAGCAAAGTCATTTACACATAGCCCTAGCAATCACAGCAATTGTTTTGGGCAGTTCCAGTACAATTAATCTTTGCAAATTTTTATTAACTGTTCCATTATATCTGGTACTGGCGCTTAGAATAATTAAGGACATCAAAACAACAAAAAACACTTCAAGAAGACCGCTAGTTTGGTTATTTAATCAAGTGATGAAGATGAGAGGAATATACATATTAGTAAGGAACCCATGCTGGTAATAGCCAACTCATTATGTTCCTGCAATGATGGACAAATCTTTCAGCTAAAGAAGATATGCTATTAGTACAAGTCTTGTTTGATTGTTTTTAATATAACGGCTTCACCAATTAATTTAATTTCTGTGACTCATTCTAGTTCGTCAATGTAATTATATGTCTTCATTTCAACCTACACCTCTTCTTATGAATTGTTATAGCTCCTCATTGAATCTATTACTAAACCAGTAGCCCATCACAAGCTCACTGTAAGTAATTTTCGCCTAAATGCTATGTATTTAACTTTTAATTATTATGACATTACCAAAAAGGTTCATCAATTACAAGTCAATTACATTTCCCCAGGGTATTCTGGGTAGAAGAAATCACGGCAGTATGTATATGTATGATCATAAATCAATCAAGAACTGAGGTTTGAGTCAAAGTAGACAATAATGCCCGCTGCTATCCTTTAGAAGAGACTCAATGCCAAATAAGGGGTACAAGTTTAGTTGGAGTCTTATGGAGCCACAAGCCTCAGCTCACAAGTGTGGTTACGTATATGACAACAGTATAAACAGTAAGAAATTCATACCTACTTCTATCCATGAAACTTGAAAATATTCATAAATACCTCAACATATTTTATGCTTCTAGACAATCTAGTCTCTATAGTATAGTCAGTAAGATGTAATTTACAAGTGACAGTGCATGATTTCTTAGTTTACAGATGTGATAAAATGACTGACATAATATATCTGCATGTGAGTGTCTACCATCAGAGTTAAAGCGGTGGATAAAATTCAATCTTGGGAATTTGCCCTTAAGGCATATTCCATTAAGAACTCCTACTGTACACAAAAGAATTAGAAAATTACTTGTAGACTATTGAAGAACTCTAAGTATGAAGAAATAAAGCAACCAGAGGAGTGCAATCAGCCAACTGTTTCACAGTTATATAGGATTAATAGAAGATGATAAATGGAGAGGCAAATGTAGGTTAGAAAACACATATTTGGAGAAATAGAAAGAAAATTAAAGGATAAATTTGGAGCAGTTATAGGATGTTATATCTATATTAACTATCAAATCTGTTTGATTTTGTAGTATGTTACTGTTATATTAGAAACTTTTGTGCTTTGATACTTGTACGTTTATATTCCTATCACTTTGTTTAGCAACAAGAACAGTATGTTTCTATATAAATAATTAGCAAATATAGGGTGTCCATAGAGAAATGTACAGGTGTGATGGGATGTGACTGAGCTTTACCACATTATGTATATATATATATATATATATATATATATATATATATATATATATATATATATATAAAATATATATATATTAGTCAAATGTATATGTTCTGCTGTGCACTAATTTATAGAGGCATTCTATGTCAATTTTTGTTATTGCTCCTGAAACTCCAGAATAATTAAAATGCTGATGTCCTTAGGCAAAATCTTGCTGGTTTTACTAACATGTCCTGACCATACAGTGAATTAACATTTCTGGCAAACTGCAATATTAATATGATATAAAAAGTCCAGACAGTGACTATTTAGCTCTCCTCTATATGAACAGACATTGACAGCCTTGCAGATAATCTTAACTGTTCCTATCGTTACACAGAAATTCTGATTACATTTCCTACAAACATATCAGGTTTTTTCACATGGCACAACCAACCTTACAAATGTTTCTTCTACGTATTGCATGCCTCTACCTGCCACATCCAGGCAATATCACAAGCAGCTCTAATCATATTAATAGAAGAGATTGATGTCAAATCTGAACACATCCCATACCTCACAATCCCGTACATGACCAGAACGTTCCCAAGTAGCCCCACAACGCAGACCACAGAATATAGCGCAGTGATAGCCACAGCCATTATGATTGAAGCATGGTTTCTGGAGCCCCCCTGGCCTGGGACACTGAAGGTGATGTTGGGTAGGGCAGAAGAAGAGAGGTTCTGTGTAGCATTATAGTAGAGGATATCTGAGTTTAGCCTGGAAGTGGACAGCTCTAGCTCCATATTCGGCAGCGGGCTAATGCTTGCTCCAGCAGGGAGTACAAGTGGTACCCGAGTCTGTGTTGCCGTGGAGACAGCAGGAAGGATGTTGAGGACAGGATACTCGATCCTCAGCAACTGAAAGGAAAGGAGGGAGTGGAAGGAAGAAAACTGCTCCTGTAATACATGCAGAGCCTCCTTTACCACCCATTCCCTTATCATCTCCCCCTCCAACAGTCACCCCTCCTACATTTCTTCAGTCCCCATAGATGTTCCCTCTTCCCTTCATTTCTTACAGCAAAACACTTAGCCTGTATGTATGTATATCTGAGAATTCTGCACACCTTCATGAAGCGACATCCAGGATGCCAATCCCTGCCTGCAGCTCCACAGTACATGCTTTATGTCATATCACCAGAACTGTACTGGATATGTAATGTTAGACCCTGGACACTTGTCTCCCCATAATCTGTAATTATTTGCCTCATTTCAGTATTCTCGTTCCTTGCCTGCTCGACTGCATTGAGCTTTGCTGCACATTCTCTCCTTTCAGTCTTCCTGTGTGTCCTCCATTCTATTTTACTATGAGAATCTGACATTGAAATTAATCAGTGAGCAATAGATCAGATCCTGGATGCATATTTTATATGACCTCATGTCATTTACAGACAGTACCTGGTAAATACCTGCACCATTTCCTACATGTCAGGGTTTAAAAAGGACTCCCAAAGCTTTTTAAGTGGATTTCTTGCTTTTCTACATTTTAAAATCAAGCAAAGGTTACCTGCTATTCTTTCAACAAAGAGCCCCTCATTCTCTAGATTCAGGTTTTTCACATCACAGCCTTCTACAATTCCATGTTCCGTTGTAGTAAATCCTAATTATACAGTATATAATGCTTTAAGGGAATTTCGCATTTTAGAGATCTACGTCATATCCACAGCATACATAGTAAAAACAGTGGTCTCTAAAGATACAATAGTCATTTGTCCTAGGTCAGAAGTATTGTAACTTGAGACCATAACTCTACTGAAGGCTGGTAATTGGTTCCAAAGAACACCAAAATGGGAAGCCAAGTGAAGTAAAAAATGAAGGATAAAGGGGTTTTCCAGGGGAATACTATTGATGACCTATTATCAGGATAGGTCGTCAATAATTGATCGTCCGCGGTCCGTCGCTCAGGACCCCGACCAATTGGCTGAGTGGGCATATGTTGTTAGCACCGCAAATACACAGAAGTTGGAGCAGAAGCCTACGCTCTGATGTTTGAGTAGTGGCTGGCACTTGTAACTGCAGGCACGCCTCTCATTGAAATCAATGGGATCGGTGCCTGAAGTTTCAAGCACCGGCCACGGAGACTTCCGCTCCAAACTCTGTGTATTTGCAGTGCTGACAGCATGCACCCGCTCAGCTGATTGGTCAGGCTCCCGAGAGACGGACTCAGGCCGATCAACTATTGATGACCTATCCTGAGGATACGTCGTCAATAGTATTTCACTGGAAAACCCATTTAAGGAAAGATAAGCTGAAAAATACAGATAAGGCAAATCCTTACACATAAAAGTCAGAGAAAACTGTTGGAAGCTATAAATCACTTTCTGTGTAGAGGTCAGGAGCCTCTTCAGGGTCTGTACAGAACACAGTGTACCCGAAAATAAAATGGAGTTGCCCTCACCTGGTGTCCTAAGGAGCTGCTCATGGTGACACAGGCAAAGGACAGTACAGAACATGTATACCGCACTGTACTGTAAAGAGGCGCTACAGGACTGCCAGTCAGTGCATGCACTTCTCTAATACAGCAGTTCACCAGTGAAATGTCCATGCTGATTGGCTGAAAATTACACGTTCCACATGTGTCAATCTCCAAGGCATTGTCTGTTGAATCTGGTTTCAAGTAATAAGGGTCCAGGAAAAGCCATTGTATATTGTAACCTAAGGCTAATATAGCTTTAGGGATCACTGCATCAGAAATGTGGGTCTTGCCTCCAGGACCTGCACCTATGTCGAGAACGAGCATCCATCCAACCCCGTGCTGATTGACGAGGTGGCCACAATGTCAAGGTGGAGGAAAAAAAGGAGAGCTGTGTGTGACAGTTACAGGAATTACAGAAACAACTCCCATAAGGTGATGCGTTGCTCACGGAGAGCTCAACTGAATATGGAGATAGAAGACACAGACTAAGGCCTCATGTCCATGGGCTAATTAGTTTCCACATGTGAGAACCAGCAGCGGAATCCAACCCTGCCCATGGCAGAGGAGACTGCGGGTTCTCCACATACCCATTCGGGTCTTCTGTGGGTCTTCATTTTCTCCTCTGCGGATGTGTATGAGTGCGCCGCCGAATATGCGCAGTGGACATTTTTTTTAATCTCCTGCTTTTCCTCGGAATCCACAGCCCATCTGCAATACAATTGCGGATGGGCAGCGGATCGGACAGCTTTTATTGACTTCAATTGGAGCCATCCGTGCTGGATCCGCAGCAAAATGAAGCATGCTGCGATTTGTTTTCTGGACCAGAAGGTTCGCAATAAATCCACATGCTTTACTTAAGCTGCGGATGCCCATGTCTGCCTATGGGTGACTTGAATTACGCAATTCAAACCCGCCTGTGAACATGAGGCCTTACACGCTTGAATAGACTCCAGCCTTCATCTGGAGGATCTGGTACTTCTAAAAGATCTGAGTGAAAATCTGGGCACATGTAGATAATTAGGCTTCATGTCGACGAGCGTGATTCTGCTGGCGATAAATTGACGGCAAATCATGCTGTCGTTGCTATGGAAAGCGCAGCGGGGAATCATAGCAATTCTCCATGTGCGGGATGCAAATCGTAGTATGCTGCGATTTGCCGCGATTCTCCGCGGTGAGCCTATCTGCGATTCTCGGTGAGGGCGGCTCCTGCGGGGAAGGTCTGCTGCGGGATATCGCTACGCCCGTGGAGAGGCAGCCTTATTATAATGGTAATATAACATGCCACGGCCGTTATTTTACTTACTTCCCGCAAATACAATACTTCAAGCTGCTGTGCACACAGTATGTTCTTCACTTCCCCAAAATAACAAAATGGCTGCAAGTCACTGGATTCCGGACAAGTTGCCAAAACAAAACCCTTTTTGTGACATCACTCAGTGCTCTGCACATTTTGACATTGCGTACTTGCTGCGTGCCGCCAATCACCATGCACTACCTTGGCACGTATGCGGATAATACGAATCAAGTTAGAATATGCTGTGTATTTTTTGCGTGCGTATTTTGTGGAAGTCATGTGAGCAGCAACATGGCAGCCTATGGGAGATTTATACAGCGTATTACTCGCACAAAACCTGCACATAATATGCTGTGACCGTACGCTCATGTGAGCCCGACCTTAGAAGTTACTGTGGCCTGGCAATTGCATAAAATCCATCAGGTTTGGACCACTTGCGATTGTTGGTTGACATCTTGACAACTTGCGAATCACAACGCAACTGCATTCCAATTTTTAAGTATTCAATCTGAGCGCAGTGACAGAAACCATGAAGGTGGCCCTGAAGGTGAAGCCATCCTTAGGCTCTGTACAGACCATTTGTCTTCTTTTGCTTTTAGTCTAGACATAAGGCCACTGTACACGGGCCGACAGTCTTTTAACTGACTGCAGAAATGCTGATGTCACCACTAAGGTCATCAGCGCTCGTTGAGAGCATTTACATAGTAAGACTTGCTGCTGGCTCCTATGGGAAGCCCTGAGCGGGAAGCGACTTGGCAGGACGAGAAGCCAGCGAGGCAACAAGGTCTTTAAGATGACTGAAAAGTTAGCCTAACCCCTTAGTGACCACCTATACATGTTTTCACATCCTGAGTGTCTGTGCTTTATTCTACAGGGTCGTACAAATGCGACGACTCTGTAAACTAAAGCCCCAGGGTCTCTGTGCGTGACAGCTCCCTGTAATCGCATCCATGAGGGGAGATTAAATTACTTACCTAAGGCCCCCAGATTTGTCACCAACAAGATCTTCATCCGCAGACTTTTTCCTGGCTTCTGTGCATGCACCTGTTGGGGAAATGGCGGACACATGCACAGAAGCCGAGGCGGGCCCGGGAAATTAAAAATCTCCCTGCTCCTGGCTACCAAAGGTAGCCAAGAGCCTGAAGGTTTCATGAGGGGGCCATGGTAAGCGGTCCCCTGTCACGTGATCGCCATTAGCAAATGGTTTAAAAAGGCAGCAATCCACTTAGGCCGGTCTCCCACGACTGGATAGGAATTGCAGATTCTGCATGTATTTGATCCGCAGTAATACGTGCATATGCATTGGATTACACAATTTCGCTCACATTGGCCGGTCGGAATTATTTAATCCACTCGCAGAAAACAGAACGTAGCAGGTTCTCTTTTACCGCAGATATCGGCGACATAGAGCCCATTGTGCTCTATGGTCGTGGCTATACCCGCAATCCATACGCAATTACATTGCGTATGGGCTGCGGATACCCGTATTGTCGCTAAGCGACGGTGCAGGAAATATAGACAGACAAAAAAAGGTGTGCTGCGCATGACAGTTATGTGCAGTACATTTATGTGGCCGTACGCAGGGCCATGGCCAGGCTCACAGCTGGGATCCACAGATTCCACATACGGCCGTGTGAGCCAGGCATTATTCAGACCTATAATGCCTACATAATTTACAAGTCGTCCTCGGGAACGCTCGCCTTCCTGCAGTTCCAGGAGCAGCTTGTTGAGCGCCTTCTGTGTGAGACCACCGCACCTCAGCAAGCTTACAGAGCGCCCCTTTATACACCCCATCAATGCCGCTGAGATCACAAAATACCCCCCCAAAACGTGTTGGGTTTGTAGTAAGCATTGTAAAAGGAGGATTACCTGGTTTATTGCCCCATGTGCCCATCCCAGCAGGCCCCCGTAATTACCCCTGGGTGGGGTTCTTTTTAGGGAGTCAATTTTTTCTTTTCTGCAGCAAGCAGACTGAGGATACAATGGATTTATTTCTGAGTACAGGACAAACAGGGGTATCCATTTTGGGGTGAAAGTCTTCATTCATATGTGTGTTGTACATAAAAAAATGTTTTTAAAATCACACAATTGCCAAAAAAAATGAACATCGTATTTTTTTCCTCCTGCTTTGCCTAGATTTATTCAAAAACCAGATGAATTCCTTCATGGGTCTAGTTTTTAAAATGGGGTCATTTTTGGCAGCTCAAGGGCTCTACAAGTGGGCAATGGGGGCCTAAAACACTTCCAAGCAAAATGTCTGTTCTGAAAGCCACTTTGTGCATATGGACATAAGATTAGGGCCACAACGGGTATGTTTCTGAACACGGGACAAACAGGGGTATCCATTTTCGGGTGCAAGTCTTCATTCATATGTGTGCTGTACAAAAAAAACCCTGTTTTTAAAATGACACTTGTCAAAAAATTTAAAATCTTATATTTTTCCGCCTGCTTTGCTTAAATTCATTCAAAAACTGTGGGGTCAAAATATGGAGTACGGCTGCAACACCCCAGAAACACATTGTACCATACACAAAAATATAAAAAGGCGACTGGCAGGAAAAAGTAGAGCAAAAATATCACTGGAGAAGTCAGTAGCTTAAGTTAATACCGCTGTCCGTGATTTGAATGAGGTGAATGAAGCAGGTTGCGTAAACACTTCGAGGGGTTGTCTCGCGCCGAAACGGGTTTTTTTTTTTTGCATAGGCCCCCCGTTCGGCGCAGGACAAACCCAAGGGATGTGTTAAAATAAAAAAAATATATATTACTTACCAGAATCCCCGCTCTGCGACTTCTTCCTTCTTCCTACTTCTTCCTTCTCCAAGATGGCCGCCGGGATCTTCACCCACGATACACCGCGGGTCTTCTCCCATGGTGCACCATGGGCTCTGTGCGGTCCATTGCCGATTCCAGCCTCCTGATTGGCTGGAATAGGCACACGTGATGGGGCAGAGCTACGCGATAATGCGTAGAAGGGGGCGGAGCTAGAACGCCGCTCGTGCCCGGACCGACCAGAAGGAGAAGACCCTTCTGCGCAAGCGCGTCTAAAAAAGCAAGAAGACCCCGAAATTAGACGGAGCCATGGAGACGGGGACGCCAGCAACGGAGCAGGTAAGTGAATATCTTCTGTATGGCTCATATTTAATGCACGATGTATATTACAAAGTGCATTAATATGGCCATACAGAAGTACTTAACCCCACTTGCTTTCACGAGACAAACCCTTTAAATAGGTTGTCCCGCCACCCAAAGTGATTTTTTTTCCATAAATGCCCTGTAGAGTAAGAGCATCATACAATACAGCATTACACATAAAAATCGATATTCTGATAACCTTTTTATTCCTTATCTTCTCCTTGTAAAGCTGACCTGAAAAATATTTCAAAGATGGCGCCACCGGGGTAGTTCCCATGATGCACTGCTCTTTCTCCTCCTCAGCGTGTGCGCTCCCAATGACGCCGGTCACATGATTGGAAGACCGGCGTCATTATGGGAGACGCATGCTGTGATGGGAGAGCGATATCAGGCTGTGAGTGACGGCCTGATATAGCTCTCTCCCTCCGTGCAAGTCCCGTGCAGAAAACCCCTTTACTGCTTTCAATGGAGCCGACAGCAGTCCTGCCCCATTCAAAGCAATGGGAGAGCAATAGGATCTGCTGCTAGAGCTGTGACTGCTGTATCAGGAGATTCCTTCATCTCCCCAGCATGTCCCCTCATTACTGGACACTGTGGCAACACTGTCACATCATTGTCCAAGAATCCAGTGATGATGGGACATGCTGGGGAGATGAAGGAATCTCCTGTCAGAGCTGTCAAAGCAGTAGCAGGAGATCTCAATCCTCTGCCATTAAAAGTAATTAAAAGTGAAAGTAACACCAAACATGCCCCACACAGTGCCCACTCACAGTGCCCCCACAGAGTGCCCTTCCAGAGTGCTCACACACAAGTACAATGACAGCACCCCTGCCCCTCCCCCACACAAGTACAATGCCAGCACACCTGCCCCTCCCCCACACAAGTAAAATGACAGCACCCCTGTTCCTGCCCCACACAAGTACAATGACAGTACCCCCCGCCCCCCACACAAGTACACTGACAGCCCCCCCGCCCCCCCCACACAAGTACACTGACAGCACCCCCGCCTCTCCCCACACAAGTACAGTAACAGCCCCCCCCCCACAAGTAAAGTGACAGCACCCCCTGCCGCTCCCCCCACATTACACTGACAGAACTCCCTCCCCTCTACAAGTACAGTGACACCTGAATATAGATAACACAGGACCCACCATTCACAATAGATACAGCTCACCTCTTCCCCTCCCTGCACAGGCAGGATTACACTGAGAGGTGACACCTATACGTAGAGAACACATGAGCCATCATTCACAATAGTCACAGCTCTCCTCCCTGCACAGGCAGGATTACGCCGTGCATGATAAATTACTGTGACAGCCCCCTGCTCATCCGCCAGCGCGACAAATTACTGTCACAGCCCGCTTCCCACCCCACAAGACAAATTACTATGGCAGCATCCCTCCGGTGACAAATGGGACAGAAACCCCCTGGGGACAAGTCTTTGTGATAGCACCCCACAGCGACAAGTCTATGTGACAACACCCCCACTTCCTGGGGGGCAACAATTCTACGTGACAGCACCCCCACACCCGGCGACAGGTCTATGTGACAGCACCCCCGGTGACAAGTCTATGTGACAGCACACCACAGCGACAAGTCTATCTGACAGGACCCCCAGAACCTCTCCTCCGGCGACAAGTCTATGTGACAGAACCCCGATTCCCGGCGACAAGTCTATGTGACTGAACCCCCAGAACCCCCTCCTTCCCCCAGCAAGAAGTCTATGTGACAACAGACCCACCCCGACGACAAGACTATGTGACAGCACACCACTGCGACAAGTCTATGTGACAGGACCCCCAGAAACCCCCCCTCCCCCGACAACAAGTCTATGTGAGTGACAGAACCCCCACCCCCGGTGACAAGTCTATGTTACAGCACCCCACAGTGACAAGTCTGTGTGACAGGATCCCAAGAACCCCCCCCCCCCGGCGACAAGTCTATGTGATAGACCCCCCATCCCCGGTGACAAGTCTATGTGACAGAACCCCCCACCCCCGGCGACAAGTCTATGTGACAGCACTCCATGGCAACAAGTCTATGTGACAGCACACCACTGCAACAAGTCTATGTGACAGGACCCCCAGAACCCCCCCGGCGACAAGTCTATGTGACAGAGCCCCCACCCCCGGCAACAAGTCTATGTGACAGGACCCCTAGAACCCATTTCCCCCAGGCGACAAGTCTAAATGACAGAGCCCCCATTCCCGGCGACAAGTCTATGTGACAGCACCCCACAGCAACAAGTCTATGTGACAGAACCTCCACCCCTGGAGGCAAGTTTATGTGACAAAATATCCCCCCGCGACAAGTCTATGTTACAGCACCCCCAGCGACAAGTCTATATGACAGCACCCCCACCCCCGGCGATGACAGACCGACACCCCCCCAGCGGCAGGATCAGTGACAGTCCGACACCCTCCCTCCAGTGGCAGGACCAGTGACAGCCCAACACCCCAGCCCCCCAGCAGCAGGATCAGTGACAGAACAATACCCCCCACCCCCCAGCGGCAAGACCAGTGACAGCCCGTTAACCCCCTACCCCCCCAATGACATGCATAGTGAACAATGACATACATGCTTAGCTGAGGACGGTCTGCCGGGATAAGCTGCTGTTGTACTTTTAGCAGGAGCCAGCTGGCAATGGTTAAGCGCGTTCACAGAGCCTGACCAGCCGGCAAGAGCTACTGCGCCTGCACGACAAGAAGATGCAGAGACACCGCTGGATTTGTCGTATCCAAGCACGACGGACAGGTAAATATAGGGGGGGGGGGGGGCACTTGATCCAGTAAGTATATATGTTCTGTATGACGTATTTACAAAGCACACATTATATTACAAAGTGCTTTGTATTGGCCATACAGAAGTATATAGATACATTCACAGCAGGACAACCACTTTAAGACTGGGCTAAGGGGTACACGAGAGAACTCCAGTCATACGCATTAAACTATCCCTCCATTCACACAATCTCATACATACGATGAATATTTATGATTTATATTATACTAGACATAAATTAGGCATAAAAAATTACTGTTAAAGAAAGAGCATAAGCAATTAGACTTTTTAAATTTTATACGCCTTTACTGTTACTTTAACTTCACTATCTCCAGCACATATACTTGAACATTATTATAATGTTGCGTAACTTCTTTATGAAAAACTTTTCAACGTGAAAAGTACTTTGCAGTCTCTGGTGTGTTAGAGTCTTTTGCAAAAACATGAAAAAAACGGGAAAAATATAAAAAACTGAGCAATGTCTCTTACATAAAAAGTCTTATAAACAAAAGGGAAATTGAGTTTTTCCTGTCTTCACCACCGATGACACCAAAATCTCTTCATGGTCCGAGTCTGTGGACCATTCTGTCGGCGACAGCATGCTCTGCCAAGAACTTATGCCCAGCGAGGCTACCGAGGATGGGCTGTCTCTGTGCCTTCTTGGGCGGCGTGGCTGGTCGGTGGAACTCTTGGATCAGTGGAGGGTTGGCACGTGGGGGCCTCAGCTTCCTCCTCTGTGGCCACAGATGTGATACCAGTCTAGGTCACTATAGATTCTGCAACGGGATGGCCGGTAACAACTTGGCCTCCTCCGCGGGTTTGGGTGGCCTCTATGTGGCCTACGGCTGTAGAGTCCCCGGAGGAATGAATCTGTTTTTAGGTGGCAGTCCCCGGGGTGATTTTCTTTTCCAAAATTTGCCCTGGTTGTTAAGGCGCAAACATGCTTGGTCACTACCAGGGAGCGACAAATAAACTAAACTTTAGTAAATCAAAATTTGATCAGCTTAGAACTATTATCAGTAACATTAATTGGGACAACATCCTCAAAAATATCAGTACAGAAGACAAATGGAAAAGTTCAAAAGGATCCTAATCACCTCATGTGAGCAGTTCATTCCCTTTAAAAATAAAAGAACTTCAAGTAAAAGGAAACCAATGTGGCTCGACAAGACGGTAAGAGGGGCAATAAATAAAAAAAAGAAAGCGTTCAAACTACTAAAGCACGAAGACAGCGAAGAAGCTCTAAAATCGTACAGGGAAAAAAACAAAATATGCAAAGATAAGATCAAAATTGCTAAGAAGGAGGCTGAAAGACTGATTGCCAAAGAGAGCAAAAACAACCCGAAACTATTTTTCAACTATATTAACAGCAAAAGGATTTGCACTGAGAGCACTGTCCCTTTAACAAATAATGCAGGGGAAATCATTGAAGATGATGGAGGGAAGGCAAACCTATTAAATAGTTTCTTTTCAAGCATATTCACAAACGAAAAGGAAATGCCATATGAGATGCATCGGAATAAAATAAACCCCTCACAAAATATCTCATACCTAACGCAGGAGGAGGTGCGGAACGGGTTAAAGAAGATTAAAATCGATAAATCGCCAGGCCCAGATGGAATACATCCAAGGGTACTAAGGGAACTAAGTGATGTGATAGCTAGGCCACTATATCTAATATTTGTGGATACTATCAAGACCAGAGTTGTACTATCGGATTGGCCATTGCCAACGTGGTTGCAATTTACAAAAAGGGGTCCAAAAGTGAGCCTGGTAACTACAGGCCAGTAAGATTCACTTCAGTAACTGGAAAAATATTCGAGGGGTTTCTGAAAGACGCCATCGAAGAATACCTCAAGGAGAACAACGGAATAACTCCTTACCAGCATGGGTTCATGAAGGGTCGATCATGTCAGACCAATCTGATCAGCTTCTATGATAAAGTAAGCTCTAGGCTGGATCTGGGAGAGTCTATTGATCTCGTATATCTAGACTTCTCTAAAGCATTTGACACCGTGCTGCATAATAGGCTAATATATAAAATGAGACAGCTCGGATTGGGTAAAAACGTGTGTATCTGGGTAAAGAATTGGCTCAGAGATAGAAAGCAGAGGGTGGTAATAAATGGTTCATACTCTGATTGGGCCACCGTCACTAGTGGGGTGCCGCAGGGTTCAGTATTGGGCCCCATTCTGTTCAACATATTTATCAACGACCTGACAGAGGGGCTGCACAGTAAAATATCAATATTTGCAGATGACACAAAACTATACAATATAATCAATGCAACGGAGGACAATGAACGGCTACAATGAACCTAGATAAGCTGGGAGCTTGGGCAGAAAAATGGCAAATGAAGTTCAATGTTGATAAATGTAAGGTTATGCACATGGGCAGGAGAAACGAATGTCACCAATATACATTAATGGGGTACTGCTAGGGAAAAGTGATATGGAAAAAGACATGGGGGACTAGTGAATCGTAGATTAAACTGGCGTAACCAATGCCAGTCAGGTGCATTAAAAGAGGTATCACATGTCAGGCCTCACATGGAATACTGCGTACAGTTCCTGTCACCGGTGCTCAGGAAAGGTGTTACAGTGCTGGAGGGGGTTCAAAGAAGGGCAACTAAACTAATACATGGAATGAAGGGACTGGAATATCCAGAGAGGCTATCCAATTTGAGATTATTTACCCTGGAAAAAAGACGGCTAAGGGGCGATCAAATAACTATGTATAAATACATGAGGGGACAATACAAGGATCTCTCCTATGATCTGTTTATACCCAGGACTGTGACTGTAACGAGAGGGCATCCACTACATCTAGAAGAAAGCAGGTCTCATCGCCAACACAGGAAAGGGTTCTTTACTGTAAGAGCAGTGAGACTGTGGAATTCTTTGCCTGAGGCTGCATTCAGACGAACGTATATCGGCTCGGTTTTCACGATATACGTTGTCCTCGTGTGCAGGGGGGGAGGATGGAAGAGCCAGGAGCAGGAACTGAGCTCCCGCCCCCTCTCTGCCTCCTCTGCACTATTTGCAATGAGGAGAGGTGGACCGGGGGCGGGGCTAAGTTCTGAGAATTAGCCATGCCCCCGGCCCGCCTCTCCCTATTGAAAATAGTGCCGAGGGGCGGAGAGAAGGCAGAGAGGGAGCGGGAGCTCAGTTCCTGCTCCTGGCTCTTCCATCCTCCCCCCCTTGCACACGAGGACAACGTATATCTGCTCGGCGTGAAAACCGAGCCAATATACGTTCGTCTGAATGCAGCCTGAGAATGTGGTGATGGCAAAATCCATAGAGGAGTTTAAAGGGGGATTTAATGTCTTTCTGGAGGGGAAGGATATTACAGGATATAAATCTTAGGTTAATTGTTACTCCGGATATACAGGCAGGTAGGAACTATTAGGGGTTGATTCAGGGAACAGTCTGATTGCCATTAGGGAGTCGGGAAGGAATTTTCCCCCAAAAGGGCTAATTGGCTCCTGCCTCTTGGGGTTTTTTTGCCTTCCTCTGGATCAACAACATAGGACAGTGATGGGCAACCTTTTGAGCTCAGTGTGTCAAAATTCGCCAAAAAAATGAGCATAACTCGGGTGGTATGTCACTTCGAGAAAAAAAACATAAATTTGTGATATTTATAGTTTAAATAGCAAAAATATATAATTGTAATATATAACTGTATTTAATAAACACAAAACACCCATAGCACAGACCCTCACCTCTCGCTGCCTCCCCCTCACTTATCTTAGTAACGGTGAGCCCCCAGCAGTGACAGCGCCCCCCCCCCCCCACAGCAGCCCCCAGCAGTGACAGCGGCCCCCACAGCGGCCCGTAGCAGTGACAGCAACGCCCAGCAGTGACAGTGCCCCCCACAGCGGCCCCCAGCAGTGACAGTGCCCCCACAGCGGCCCCAGCAGGGACAGCGCCCCCAGCAGCGACAGCACCCCGCAGTAGCAGCAGCGCCTCCCAGCAGTGACAGCGCCACCCACAGCAGCCCCGAGCAGTGACAGCGCCCCCCCATAGCGGCCCCTAGCAGCGACAGCGCCCCCCCAGTAGCGACAGCACTCCCCAGCAGTGATAGTGCCCCTCACATCGGCCCTTAGCAGTCACAGTGACCCCACAGCAGGCCCCAGCAATGATAGTGCCCCCAGCAGTGATAGTGCCCCCCACAGTGCCCCCCGAGAGCGATGCACTTACCCCCTCCATGTCCTGGAAGCTCTGCTCCTCCTCTGAACTCCGCGCCCTCCAGCGGCGATGATCTCCGGCTTTGACGTCAGTGTGCTGCTGGACGCCTCCTCCCCTGGACGCTCTCATGGAACCAAAAGGTAGGAGGCGTCAGGGCAGGGGGAAGGAGGATCCCGGCTGCACACTGACATCACAATGTGCGCCGGGATGAGCGCTGCTAGTAGCGCTGGTTAGTGAATACTAGCAGGGGAGCCGCGGCCCCTGCCAGTATTCACTAACGGGGTGAGCGGCCGTGTGTCAGTGACTATGGCTACGCGTGTCAGTGCTGACACGCGTGTCATAGGTTTGCCATCAGGAACATAAGAGGATAAACAGGCTGAACTAGATGGACATTGTCTTCATTTGGCCTTACACACTATGTTACTAAGGGGTTAAACAACAGCGAAAGACAAGTGAGCGATTTTCTTCGCATTCATACTGAACAATTATCGCTCAAGTTTGTTTGAATGAATTGTAAGTGATAATCATTATATGAAAATGGGCCTCTAGACTGCAGTGCCTATATACAGTCATATGCAGAAGCTGCGGAAGACAAACAGTGCAAAAATTTTAATTTAATCCTAGTGCAAAAATTATTTTCAGCGTAAAATATTGTATATGAATTTAAGTGAAAAAAATTGTCCCCAAAGGTGTCAATCACCTTTAAGAAATCAACATTTTTCCATCCGTAAAGTGGATTCATGTACCAGGAAATAAGCTGCACTCAGCATTCAAAGCCTTACAGCAAATGTGTTTGCATGCATCTTTGCATACGCTGCTTCCTAAGTTAACAACCCTTATTAAACACTACTGTCTTCTATTATGGTCTGACCTAACAGCTGTGGAGCACATTGCGTCAGTGTACCCCAACAGGCTTTATTATATGCTTCCCACCAGCAAACACAATAATATCATTTTATCCAAGGGCGAAGTGGATGACAAATTAAATAGTACTAGGGACCAAATGGCAGCAACATGTATCCTCTGTAGCTGCAATGTACCAGGTAACACTGACTTAGTTCTCTTTTGGCTATTAACACCTGCAAATAAATCACTCTGTTGCAGGAATATTAATAAGACTCATTACTCGTTCCATCTGATTTTATGTGTGCTTATAGGTTTATTATGATTTTAGCTTCTTTATTAATACATATCAGTTCCTTACAGTTTTAAAGACCTCTGCTTGCATTCATTCAGTAGAAACCTTCAATGTTTACTTCCAAGGCATAAAACTCTGTCTCATTCCCTGGTCACGTGTTGACACAAAGTGAATGGTTCATTAGTCTGGTCTCACAAGACCGGATTTGAATCTGCAATCGTCATCAACGCGGACGATCTGAATGGAGCATTGGCATGTTTGCTCACACGTGGAAATAAAATGTCAGCATGCTCTAATCTTGTGTGGATTCTGCACGGACGGCTTCCATTGACAGATTGGCAGATAGGCCTAGCGGTGGCGTAGGGAAAAAAAGATTTGGAAAAAAGAAAATGTGTATTGCGCATGTCTAACGGCAAGACATCTGGACCATCCACAAATTTAGACATTTCCGTGTGGACGCCGGCCACGGTAAGAGACGTTTTCCGCTGTGGATTCCCGCATATGGAATCCGACCTGTCCGTGTCAGACCGGCCTTACAGTTACCGCACAATTCTCAGAGCTCATTCCGTACCAGTCTGCGCATCACATGACCAGAACAAGTTGTGTTTGCCTGGAAGCAAATAGTGAAGGTTCTGTTTGAATGATAGCAAGCAGAGGTATTGGAAACCATGATGAATTAATAAAGAAAGTTAGGTCAGGCTCACACGAGCGTAATTTCCTCATGTATTATGCACACGATATGCGGTGAATGGAGTTAATGAAAGTACATTGATTTTCATTGACCCACTCACACTAGGATTTCTTTATTGCGTATAATATGTGCGTAAAAAAGAACGCAGCATGTTCTATTTTACCATTTATTACGCTAGAAGGAGCCCTATTGTTGTCTATGGGAATGTAATAAATGCTGTACATATGCAGTTACATTGTATATGTGTGGCGCTCATACGCAACGTCGCTAAGTGACAAAGCTGGAAATTTAAAAAAAATTAGAAACAAGTCAGGCCTTAAACACATAGGCACATGCGCTAATATGCTCACTCCCATGAAGCATATTAGCACATAAACCAGGTAAAAAAATTTTCTTTAACTATTCAAACTCCACACGAGTTTGAAAAGGAGAGCAGAAAGAAATGTCCTGCCCTAACTTTTTCGCACATAGAAAAACAACCTTCAGGAAAGATAAGGCGAGTCCTATCTTTTCTAGAGTATAGTATTAACGTGCGACAATCCCGCTACTGAAAACGAAACCATTGAAATCAATGGTTTGGTTTCCTCCCGTTTTGTAGAACAGTATAGAAACACGGCCATGTGTTTAAGCCTTCAGACTGCTCAGGACAGCGTGAGTGAGTTACGCTGTTATGTGGATTGCAAAATCCCTGCCCTACGCAGCAATATGCAACTTTTCATCAAACAGAAAATTAGTTTTATTCAAAAATAATGAGGCATTGATAAAGTTATATAGAGACAGTTGTAGTAAGGTGCGTTTATATATCAGTTTAGACTTTTCTTTGTATCTTTTGTAGACAAAACTTAGAGCAGATCCAGAAGAGAGATGGAGAACACTTTGCGCTACACATTATTCTCTTAGATCTTATGGTAAATAGCACTGACCTGTAGCTTTGCATTTGTCTGCATGGTTTAGAAACCAAACAAATGCCTTGGACTTTTAAAATAGAAGCCAGTAACAAGACTGTCTCCGTATACAGTGCATCCATCCTTGACTGCCCACTGACTCCCATAGCCCGTTTATGTTGTACCTCTGGGGAAATCCTAACTGATGTTAGCCCAGTATCCAGCCTTCCGCTTCATAGCTGATGAGTACCACTATCATAAGAAATACTCTGCTGGTAGTCATGTGTTAGAGGAAGACGAGAATTAGAATACCAAGATGTCCACAGTGTACAACCTCAAGAAATGTAACTTTTGGGATTGTGAATAATGAGTTTTAGCCTGGAGTTACACTTTAATTTGTTCTGTTACTGTATCGAATTTTAACTATTTGGCTTTTAAAAGTTGTGTATGCGTCAATGTTTTCACTATAATAGGTATGCTCAATTCACTCAGCCCCTTCTGCCTGTTGATGTACACTGTGTACCATATTCTTCTCCTATTAAGGTAAGTATGTTTATTTCAGCTCGTTAAATCTGCCATGACCCTTTAAAAGTGTTGTCTGATTCTCATACTCTCAGGATAGAACATAACTTGCTGATCAGTGGGGGTTCAAATACTGGGACCCTCACTCATACTGAGAACTGGGGTCTGGTGTGCATATGCCCACTGCCTCCTCATTCATTTCAATGGGACTGCTTGAAATAGCCAAATTCAAGTACTCGGCTGTCTCTGGCGGTCCCACTAAAATGAATGAAAGAATAGCATGCATATGTGACCATCGTTCCACTCATTCCTGGACGAGCAGGACCCCTGTTCTTGGAATTGATAGTAGTTCCAGCCATCTAACAGAAAGTTATCCCATATCATGTGGGTAGAGAATAACTTCCTTTTGTAGAACAATGCATTTACACATAATTTTATTCTGATGATTCACTATAGTTTGTTTATTACAGAACTCAAAATACAGTATATCTGCTTTTATTATAATAGCATCTGTATATAGCAGCTACATGTTTTGCTGTATAATTTTTTTACCAATCTATTACATTCTATAAAACTGTCATGCAGTGCCGTACATAGATGAGATGGGGCCCCATAGCAAAAACTTAAATGGGTCCCCCATTATGGCATCTGATTTTGCTACCCAGGACATTAGGGCTAGGTGTTTGTTTCTCATTCCATGCCCTTCAAAATCACTCTTCTCCACCTCCTTGTTTGCTCTAAATGCAGTTCTTGTTTGAAGGAAGGTCCTGCCTATGTTCTCATTAACTTGTAGTAAAAAGTTTAGGGCAGTGAGACCAGGGGCCCTTTCTCTCCAAGGCCCCCATAGCAGTCAGATGGTCTGCCTCTATGGTATGTACGCCCTTGCTGTCATGAATTCTATGTCAACTATGTCTTCCTCTCTTTAGGCCACAATGAATTGCTGTGCTTTATAAGTGAGAGGTTGATTACATCTGTCAAGCATATATATCTTGATGCAAAAACAGTATTAGGCCTCGGTCACACAGGCGGTTTTTCCCGCGATTTGCGGATCGCATGACGGATGCGCATCCGCAAATCGCGTGACCGGGGCCGAAAAATCGCCCGAAAAATCTGCTCCTAGCCGTGTTTCATTAGAAACGGGATGGAGCAGTGCAGCGCTGTCCAGCGCATTGAATTTAATGGAGCCGGCAATACAGCCAGCTCCATTGAAAGCAATGGGCTGCGGGCGATCTCAGGATGAATTTTTGGGAAGGGCTTAAAAATATAAGCCCTTCCCTGAAAATCATCCAAAACTGTGTAAAAAGTAAAAAAAAATATATACTCACCTTGTCCCGGCAGACGGAGTTCAGCCGCGGCTGGCCGGCAGTTCTCCTAAACTGCTGTGAGTAGTATTCAGCAGCCGGGGATTTAAAATCCCCGCCTGCTGAATGAGCTGCCTCTGATTGGCTCAGCGCAGGGACCAATCAGGGGCAGCTCTCAGCTGTCATTCAGCTGAGAGCTGCCCCTGATTGGTCCCTGCACTGAGCCAATCAGAGGCAGCACTCACTCACCCATTCATGAATTCATGAATGGGTGAGTGAGAGCTGCCTCTGATTGGTGAGGGCTGTGACCAATATTGAGCGCATATAGAGAAGAACAGGAATCGCAGATAGGCGCGATCTGCGATTTCTGTTCTATAATTAATCGGACGAGCGCATAAAAAGTGCTCATGTGTCCGATACCATTGCATGCGCATGCGCAGATCGCACCAAAAATCGCCCGTCTGACCGAGGCCTTAAAACGTATTGCTTGATGTATCCATAGACTATGAATGGTGAAACGTAGTTTAAAAGTGTATAATGTAGACTATGTTTCACCTCCCTTACACCTTATTTGTGGGATAGTTACCGTGGCAAAAAAGTCCCTTGTAGAGAAAATCTATCACCGAGAGGGACCAATAATCCTAAAAAATAACTTTTATTTGAATTAGTTTTAAAATGTGAACACGTATATATATATATATATATATATATATATATATATATATATATATATATATAAATATATATATATATAAATATATATATATATATATATATATATATATATATATATATATTTGTATTGCTAGATGGCAATAAGCCATTCAATCACTAAAAAATGTGTTAAGTAGGTTAGGACAGATAACTAGCAGTGGTGACGGTATAAGGACTTATTCATAAATCTTCACCATAACTCCAAATGCGATGCCAAGATTACTATGGTGAACCCTACCAAAGGATGAATAAGAGAGACACCATATCCCCAATACCTTAGCCTGATTGATTCAGAGATTCTCAACCTACTAACCAAGAATGGATGGTACACTATATACAATCCCTGAATCTGTACGATAGCTAGATATTTATGACCAGGTAATCACTGACTGGAGATATTCCCCTCAATCCCCTCATGCAAGCATTAGGTTGAATGTAAGTGCGTGAGTAAAATTTCTCAATAACAGCTATCTCCTGTTAGTTCATTTATTTACTCAGATGCAGCAATATGGCAGTTCACTGTAACTAGGCCGCAATGGCTCTGATAGGATGTTGAATTGCTGTTAATAATCGCATGTTTTACCATCAACAGCCCCACATATTCGGTGACCATTTAAGTAGGGTAATCACTCTTTGCATGAAACAGCTTGTTCAAAATTGAAAAAATCCCCGCGCTCCGGAACACAGAGAAATCAATCGTTGGTCCGTGTAATTGAATTTAATATGCAACGCGTTTCAAGCACAGTACATAAATACATAAAACACATCTATATATACAATAAAATCCACTTACATTTCACTCCTCACGGAGGACGCCGGTGTGGTGGCCATCACAGCGTCATCATATGGGAGGTACTTCCTATTCAGGTGACTAGATACGTCACATTCGTGAAGTATTGCAGTATATTGTATAATTAATAAAATGAACGCTGGTTCAAGTCCCCTACTGGACTTTGAAAATAGGTTGAATAAAGTATTTTTTTTATGACTACAAAAGAATAAATATAAAAAACATAAAAAAATGCTTTAAAAAAACATAAATAAAAGCATTTGGTACTTCTGCAGCCATAAAATACCGATATATTAAAATAATGCATAATTTTTTTGCATTGAGAAATGGGGAAGAAACAGGGACACTGAGGGCCCACTCCAGTGGTGGCAAAGCCGGGTATGTCCCGCTTCCTGCGCACATGGTCCTCGAAGATAATATGGCACTGGAATGCTTCTTACATCCACCCTTCCTGCTCTGCACCTCAGCCAGGGTTATTGCTGCTGCATCAGGCACAACTCAGGAGGGCCTGCTTCAGACCTGAGGTATGAGTAAAGACAGTAAGTCTCTCCTGCCACCCACATCTCATTGCCTGAAGGCATGGAGTGGGCTCTACTGCCAAGGCCGCTCCACACAAATCGTGTGCACATCCAATATTTATTTACATCGGATTGTATGAAAGGGACCTCAGGGCTCCACATCCACTGGTCTCCAGCAGAGTAACTATTTGTATTCTTTTTACTTGTTAAGTAGACTTGCCTCTGCTTTTCTTCGATTGTCTATATTCAAGTGTTTTGGTCACACAATGTGTAATTTGTCGGGATATTTGGTTATGTGGGTTTTCCTTTCTGCACTCATAACAAAACTACTTTTGGTCAACTTTTATTAATTTTCAGTGCAGCTTGCCATCTCTCTCAAGACATAGAAATGTCGAAGACCTAGACAGTTAATTCTATATTGCTATAATGCAAACATTTTCACCAACAGGACTTGCTATGTGGATGTCCATCTCTCTTGGTTTAGGCAACTGTCGTACTGTCTAAATGGGACATTATAGAGACTTCTCACCACCTGGTAGATATACCGTCCCTTTTTTAGCCAGGTTCAGCACAATGCATTGGGTGACACTAATCAAATCACAACCTTAGATAACATGCTTTCATCCCCTACAGAGTTCTCTGAGGGCACCCTCTTGGTTGGAGGTAATTTCAATGTGGCGCTAGGCTCATTATCATAAGTGTCATGGGGGAACTCCCATTTAGCTTACTCTTATCTTAAAAAGATTATTTGATGTTTGACATACAGCCAATGGTAGAGGCTTGATAATTTTTTTGTTAGATACTCTGTTGTGCTATTTATCCAATTATACACCATAGAAACAATCACTTTCTCAGATCACGCCATACTTTATGTTTCGTTGACCTTTCCAATGACCTTGCCAAGAGCCTGGCAATGGTGTTTAAATGATTCTTTATTACATACTCTCACAGTCAGTCAAACTATATGATCCGAAAAACTTCAGTTCCTGAAGACATCTCTGCCCTTACAGTCTGGGTAGCTTACAAATGAGTAATTTGGGGTTCTTTTGTGAAGCATGAAACGCATATAAAGAAAGAAAGAGTGCCTGATATTGCAGGATTCGTAACATCTGAAAGAGGCCCTAGAAAAAGCTCACAAACATTCACAAGCACTCTCCTTGCAGTTTCAATTAACATCAACATTAGAATTTTGGACAAAAAGCTTACTTTTCAGAGGATGATGGCAATTTTTCTAATATGGAAATAAACACAGTAGGACCCTGGCTAGGTCCTTAAAAGACCAAATATTTTGCAACTCTGTCCCTCTATTTTCCACAAAAAATGGTCCCATCTAACGATCCTTATAAGATTTTATTGCAATTCACCTTCTATTACCGGGATGTATATAATCTAACTTGTTTCTCACCAGTAACTGCAGATAGTGATTTATATTCCCACATTCAACAATATCTGAGGGAATCTAAGCTCCCCGCCATGTCGTTGGAGTTGGTGACCTCCCTGGATCTGCCCACTTACAAACGGGAGGGATTGTTGACTCTGCAATCTATGCAGCCGAATAAAACCCTGGTCCAGATGGCTTTACAACCTCTTATTTCAAGAAATCTTCTGAATTACTATCTACTTTGCTGTCGAAAGCCTTGAATTCAATTAACGATGCCCCCCCCCTTCAGATATGATCCATGCTCATATCACAGTAATTCACAAAGAAGAAAGAAGGCAGAGACCTAGTGCTTTGATCAACTACCGACCAATCCTGCTACTGAATGTAGATCTTAAAATCTATTCCAAAATCCTGGCTATGCGCCTTCCTTCAATTAAAATAATCACTTAATTTAGGTGATACTTAAAGGATATGGTAGCATTATCAATTAGGCATGCCTAATAATTATTATGCATCAGAGAAGGAAACACGTGACACAATATGGTCTCCCTAAAGCTTCTGAAGCATGTTTATTGAATACATCTTTTAGAGTAAATTTGAGGTAGGCTGATCACATACTTGCCTCACCCCTTCAGCATCCAATCAAATTATAATAAGCATTTTACAGTAAATAATAGTAAGGTAATTGTGCGTAATAAAGCATTTCATAAAGAATTTCTTACCAGTAATGTAACAAATAAAGTTAGTAAATGTAGCATTGAGAAAATATCATTTTACTCTGTATCAAAGAACATCGTCTGGGAACAATGCCAGTACATCTAAGGTATATGAGTTGCCCTTTGCTTTAAAAGAAAAAACAACTCACTACACCACGTAAGAAGGTACAATGCAAGGAAATCTATCATGAGGAATACTATTTGAAATTATATTTAACTATTGCTTATCTTCTGCTTTGTGGAAAAACAGACACAATGGCTGAAGGAGAGATCTGCTTTTAAACCATTAATTGATTTTTTTCACACTCCCTTGGTACCTGATCTTGCGTATACCGATCAAGTAGGATTTAACTCCAGTCAATAGGCCTGTGATAACACGGTCAGAGTTTTAAAGGGAGTAATTTATCACCTACTTTTAGCCCTATAAGCTAAGCTTAAGGTCTGAAAGTAGATGACCTGTGGAGGCTTCGGATGTAAGTTTTCCATGTTGTTCCCCCGGTGTCTTTGTTGGAAGCCACTCCTCAATGCATTGAGCTAAGTAGTCCCCCCATTATAAAATTAGAAGGGAAACCGGTATACTGCAATATCTCCCATGTTAACAGGTTTTCATAGTTCCCAGTATTGGTGACCTAGAGCACAACTTAATAATTCAATAACTTAATGAGTTGGGAACCATAAGCATCCAAAATATACTTCAGTTTATTGCCTGTTTGAAATGTTATATTTCTGAGTTATATACATATTATCAGGTCCCGTGCGACCTTTGATGGACAATTTGTATTTTTGCAAAAAGTTTACCTAATAAAAATAGATTAAACATAAAATTAGAAAGCGTGAACTTTTACTGAGGAAAATTAGAGCAAATCCAGACATTATGACCAGCCTTCTGTCCTACAAAGAGTTCTAGACTGGTGTAGACAGCAAACCATCAAACAGTGGGTGTCCTTAAATCTCTACTAGTGCCACTCCCACTGCATCTTATTCCTTGGTTGGATTTACCTGTCCCATCAGTCTTGAGATTTCACCCAACTATAGGACCCACATTAACAGCCTGTTCAAAACTGTTCCTGTGGAAATTAGTCCCTACATCCTCCTCTTATTTATTCTCTATTTTGAGAAATCCAGTTTCCTGCAGGCTTATCCTCTGGTCCATTTAAAGCCGGGGCCTCTGCAGGTAGATGTTTCTATTGTGAACTTGTCGGCATTCCCAGTTGGAGTTGATGGACACTTGGGATCCTGTCCTTCAGGAAATCTCTGCAAATATTATTTAACTCACAGAAAAAGAAGCCAGATACAAGATATGTACTACAGGAAATGTTCAATCGCCATTTGACCTGATAGCATGCAGTAAGCTAGATTGCTATATAGAGGAGCAAAAATGTTCAGGTGCAGGTTGATTGAGCAGCCACTCAACTCAACCCAGGGTGGGGGTGACTGCAAACATACCCAGCCTGCACAATATGAACTGATACCAATTGGGACAATTTGAAGGCCCTGAGCCTTGTGTCAGAACACCTGCAACGTTACTTTGTGGAGTACCCTGACAGCAACTTCTTCTCGGGTCACCGGTACACGAAAGAGAAGAGTGTAGGAGAAGTGTTTCCGCCATTTGTTATGGCACCTGCAAGATGGTCTCACCCTTTCTATGCTCCGGTCTGTGGAGTTCTGTATCGACCACGTCGAAGCGAAGAGTTGCCTGTTGCCCCTGGAGAGAGGAAAAGATGGACTGAGCTGGAGGAAGAGCAGGACATGAATTCGCTGGAAGATCCGGGTTCAGGTGGATCCCAATGTCCTAGCCCGTCACTGTGTTCATCCATAGGAATCAGCTCGTGGAGAACAGATGAAACCCCCACTGGTTTTACAGTGGGAGTGCTCAGAAATGGGAGACTACTGAACACTACTTATGGATGCTAGACTAAGGTAGAAGCTTACTTGTATATATGTTGATGTGTATGCGTAATCGCGGACTTTCTTTTGGGTCAAGCCAAGTAATAGAGACTCCCCTTGAGGTCAAGAACCTGTTTAATTTGAGACTGTATGGACTCCCGTAGTTATGAGCCATTCTTACATCTGCTTTATCTTAATACTATAACCACCCTGGTGCAGGCACTGTGGTGTCGATATGGACTGTGTACTCTGACCAGAGACGAGGCATTGTGAATAAAAAAAAATAAAAAAATAAAAAAATATATATATATATATATTTTTTTTTTTTGCACTTGTGGACTTTTGAAAAAACAACAGTTGAAAAATGTTTGAATATGCTGCCAAGTGATAATGCTTAGAGCATGTTTTTCCTTCTTACATTTATTCTGCTAATGTTGTTTGCAATACTTAAAGTAAATGCGCCGGAGATGCAGTAGTGGAATGTGAAAATGCCTCTGAGTTGTGTTGGAATCCTGTCTAAGTAGCTTTACAGGTGGAGAGTGAGACTCTCCACCTGTGAGCGAAGTGCCATAAAAGAAAGAACTGGGTTAAGCAGCTCCTACTATATTAGTACCAGTGTCAGGCTTGTGTAATTCTAATGAGATCCATTCCTCGAAGCACATCCCCATTTCTTTCTGAAGTGTAGAATGTCTTGTCTGCAGTAGCACAAAGTAGGGTGTAGAAATATTCCACTCTTCCACTCAATGTTCCACAAGTTGCTCTTCAGCAATTTGTAGTCTGATCTGGAGACGTGTTAATGAGTATTCTGTCTTCCAAGTCAAGGGGTGAGGTGACGTTCATACCACTTCTGCCCAATTGCTATGTGCCTAGCGGGACATCCTTTTCTATCTATGTGTATGTTCTTTATGTTAGGCAATAGGGAGAAGTGTCATGTAAGGATTCAATAACGTATGTTGATGCATCCCGGGTTACGCCTGGCTCAGCAGTGGCTTCAAAGGGGGACTAGGCCAGTCCTTTATTCCGCATGCTGTCCTAATTTAAATACTGACGCAAGAAGTGAGACTTCGGAATTCATGCCGAAGTGGGTTGTTTATTCCAAAGCAACCAGAGGAGGAGAGGTATGGTTATGCTATGGGCTCGCCAATCTTGTCTAGTGATGGTATTCTTCTTGATACCCCTTTATCGTAGTGGTTGAAGGCACTCTTTACTGTGGGGTCAGGAGTTGGTCTAATGGGTGTAGTACGCTAAGAGAATCCCAATCTCAGACTTAATTTTTGGATTATAGAGAGTGTTGAGGTCAGCTTCCTTTAAGTAGGGGGGAACTGTAGGGCCCGAAGTTCGGTTCCCCACAGCACTTATGTGGCTAATCTCATGTGGTGTGCATTTGTCTGTCTGTGTATATTGTTCTATTTGTATTGGCCTAGGCAGGTGATTGCCTGGTGTCAGTATTGTCTAACTTGTGTCTGTCGGTGTATCAATCACCCTAACCCACTTGGTGTTCTGTCAATTACCAGACCCGGATCTTTTCAAGCAGCGCCTGGGCGAACACAGGTTGTGAGACCGGCCGTGGGAGACTCTTTTTCCACCTTACCAGATGGTATCTGAGTAAGGGCAGACCCTGTGCAACCGGAAGGAAAATGGGCCTTGTTATCATGAGTGATTCACAAATCCTGTGAAGTCAGAAGTCACTGTGCCCCCGGCAAGCCCTGCCAATTTTTCCACAAATAACCGCTCAGGGCGACAACCAGATAACTTAGACTGGCCATGTTATCTACCTGCAGAGGGAGAGAGGAATAGAGAAAGAGCGTTAAGAAATCAAAGACTGTTGTTATATGACTGTGTAAAGTACTGTTGGAGTTTCTTCTGTCTGAAAGAACTGTTTCGTGTATGTAATCTTTATCATTCTACAAGAGATAGTAAAACTGTGTGCCTCTGGTTTTGCAAGGATTATTTGGCTTGGACTCTTTATTCGCTAACGACATTACTCTCGGAGGCACTGGCATCACATAACAATTGCTCTAACAATCTTTTGTTTTTGGGTAATCCGCCTGCTGCATGAGCCCCAGTTTGAGTTAGGGTAGTGACCATCATGACACAAGCTGGAGATCCCACACGAGCTACCCCTGCCAATTCCAGGCTGTTGCATATGTCAGCTAGGAGATCTGCAGACCTGAGGCTGTCGGGGAGGGAACTTGTGGGGAGCGGGGGAAGGTGAATATGAGCTTTTTCGTTATTTTTCACCCTGGTAGACCCCTTTACATGTAGTTTACATAATTCAGACAACCCCTTTAATGGGGCTAAGCTGCAATACCGCACTCAGCTGTGGACAGGTATGTAGTGTCGAACTGGGCTGCAAGGGCTCAGCAATAAAAATCTCTCTGGGGGTCTATTGTAGAGCTACATGCAAATAATCCTTGATCCTTGTTTGCTAATTTCTCGCATTCTCCATACACATCTACTGTATATTCCAGCATATAAGGCGACTGGGCATATAAAACGACCCCCCAACTGTCGACTTATACGCCTTCTCCTTGCCGACAGAGCGTTGCTTTCTGGATGCGGGGCTTGAAATCCCAGCCTCCAGAAAGCTAATGCTGTGATTGGCTAACTCAGGCGGCATCAGTTAATGAAAGCTGACGCTGTGTTAGCCAATCACAGCCATTCAATTATGTCATTGAATCGCTGTGATTGGCTAACGCAGCGCCAGCTTTCATTGGCTGACGCCGCCTGAGTTAGCCAATCACAGCCATTCACTGATCTCATTGAATGGCTGTGATTGGCTAACACAGCACCAGCTTTCATTGGCTGACGCCGCCTGAATTAGCCAATCACAGCATTAGCTTTCTGGAGGCGGGGATTTCAAGCCCCGCATCCAAAGAGCAATGCTCTGTCGGCGAGGAGGAGGGAGCGACAGCCTGCAGCAATGCCGCAGAACACCACGGGAGGTGAGTATTGGTTTTTGTACAGCTTATACCCGGGGTATAAGATGACCCCTGACTTTGGAGAAGATTCTCCTGGGTTAAAAGGTCATCTTATATGCTGGTATTTACAGTAATATACAAAAAAACATATAGGCTTTTTCTTGCACCACACTTTTCCCTTTTTGCGTGACCTTTGGTTTCATTAGATTTGTGACATCCTCACCACTGCCATAAAATCATAAAATTCGAGTTTGATACATTGAGTGATCCATCAGGCCAGGTCAAAGTTCCTATGTTTAGTCTAGTGGCGCTGTTTTGCACCAGCCAGCAGCGCCGCTAGGGATAGTCAAGCGTTAATGAGCGACATTCATGTCAAGTGCTTACCAGTTTGGCTGTTGCCATGTCACCAAAACATGGAAGACTGAGCCATGGAAGGCGAACAGACCAAGACGAATCCTCGGCTCAACAATTCTTAAAACATTTATAACCATTTTTACAAACATTTTATGTACGCATAGCGGACATCGGATCAATCTAGTTAATGAAAAGTGGCTACATTTGTGTGTGGCCCAGTTTCCACTGAAGTATAGGAGACCACAGCAGGTGAAATCATGTGTAAAAGGTGAGATCATATGTAACAGCCACAGCGTGGCCTAAAAATGCAGCACCAAGCACTTTTATGGTAAACCAGCAGTTTTCAAACTGACTTCTATAAATGTCTGTGTGTTTTTGCCGCTGAGTAGCAGTTTTACCTACAAAACTATATGGCCACTAACTATCAGTTTAAAAACCATGCTGATTTGCTGTAAAACCGAATGTCAGCGCGGTTTGCATGTAATCAAATGCTTAAGGAATTTTCCTTGGGTTTTCAGCTGTCTATAGCTGTCTATCACCGAGGGGAAAGATATGGCTGGAACCTGAAAATGAACGTATTTTAATTACCTAATAGAAGAGGGGACGCACATGATTTTTTCAGTAGTATCTGCAGTCTGACCTTTGCCTCAGACTGTTTCTGTCTTGGGGTCCTCTCGGTCTGCTGCCTGGCTCTTGCCTTGGACTAGCAGCCCTCTGCGCTCTGTGAGCCGGTAACATATGCTCATTCATTTCCAGGCTACAGGCAGTAACAAAAGGCTTCAAGATGTTAAGTGATGGGGAAGACAATGTCAAGAAGGCAGGAGGGGACAATACTGGCTGGTCTGTCAGTGCCCCTAGATGTCATCTCAGCCAATGCATCTACTGTATATAAACAGATAAACTCCCCAATTTATTATAAGGATGTATAGATAGGCAGCATAGGAGGATTGATGTGTTTGAGCTGTGGTTCTGGCGAAATCTGCTGTATATGCACTGGACAGCGAGAGGATCAAACAGCAAAGACCTGAATTGTATAAGACCCGTTATATCACTGGAGGGCAAGATGACCAGACTCAGGCTCACCTATTTTGGCCATGTAATGCGAACAGAGTCGTTAGAAAAATCCATAATGCTCGGACAGATCAGTAGCAAAAGAGGATTGGGCCACCAAAGGACACGATGGCTGATACTGTCAAAGCTGATACTGGTATGGATATCACACAGCTGCAAAACCGAAAAAATGGAGGGAACTCGCCTTTAGGGTCGTCAACGGTCATGAACGACTAAACGGCTAACAACATCAACATAGATAGGCAGTATACAACATCTCAGCCAATCTATATGTAGCGCAGGTGGGTGGGAGGGATGAGGGACAATTCCTTTTCAGGGCCCAATAGGAATCCACCTGTTCCCCTGTGGGTCAGTCCAAGTCTGCAGGTGTGGCACTGTTTTTTAAAGACAGCGCTATGTTTTTCTAATTCTGGAAAAAGCCCTTAAATATTAAATGAGATATTCTAAAACTATACACACAAAGAACTTCCCAATGTTGCAGATAAGAAATTCATTAGCTTTTGTTAATAGATATTTTTAAGAATGGCATTATTGCTCGTTAACAAAACAGTTTGCCTGGTTGCCTATTCTAAGGAACATTTCTGTTATAAAGAGGAAGTCACTTCTTTACTATAGGCTATGAAAATGTCCGCACGTGTAATGTTGGTTATAATGATGTGCCAGTTCCAGAAATGTGTTAAATCAAGCCTCTGGCCATGTAAATCCTAGTTCTGACTGATATTTCAGAAATAAATATCACAACTGCACAATTCTTGCCTAAAATTCAAAAGGAAGCCTCCTCTAATTGGCAAACATAATGTCCCCTCCGCTTACATCGATCCAACAAACAACATTATTTGCAAATGGAAAATAGAACGATATTGTAAATGACAAATGTGCTGCAGTGACCTAAAATGTGACATCTGTGCTTCTTCACTGGCATATTGTCTTGGCTCCTATCTTGTAGCTGAGCCACAATAGGAGCATCTGGTGATATGTAGTTCACCAGCAGCAGTTGACCATTTCAGTCTCCTACCACATCCAACCTAATATTCCTTCTTAGAGACTAATTAGTCTGGAAGTATTTAAAGAGGAGCTGTTATTACTGTAGCATATCTCTGTTAGTAAATAATGGTATTACCCATAATAATTTTAGAACAGGTTTTCCTAAAACTCCGTCTTTCCTTTATCCAATCAGTACTTACAGTATCAGACATCCAGTTGTCAATAATTATTCGTATACTTTTAGGAGGAATAACTGAGGAACAGTTATGAGAAAAGACGCTCCAGAATTATCTCAAGTCTTAAAAAAAGAATACAAGTATTTACTAAAACAGACATATCATGGAAGCTAAAAGGTCCTCTTCAATGGGCTTCTAGCAATTGCCACAGGTGCCCTTTAAGTGACTCTCCTCCTAAACGGCTACTGCAGTGAAAATACATTTTTCCATCCTTGCCACCGTCACCTGATTTCCTATCACACTTTGGAGGTCTCCTCTTTGTATTGCAACCACTTCCTTGCAGTGCAGCTGTTAGCTTCTGCTGCTGGGACCTGTTGTTCTACGAGTTTCCAGGAGCACATCTTCACAAGTGTGGGATAACTGTGCTGGCTGGGTGTGGATTTCTCCAGCCAGCCAATCTCCACTGGTCTGCTGCATATACCCTGTTTCCCCGAAAATAAGACGCGTCTTATATTAATTTTTGCTCCCAAATATGCGCTACGTCTTATTTTCAGGGGGTGTCTTATTTCGCCGCGGCAAATCTGTCTGTGGCCGCTAATCCCTCAATTGGCCAGCTTTGTGGACGAAATTTCTCAGAAATCTCGTCCACATGGGACAGCAAATCTGTCACGGCAAAGCTGGGAGAAGCCGGTGTTGTGGTGCGGATTTACCGGCCACAGAAACGGAAAAGCATGCAGCCAGGTCGCTTCAAAACAAGCGGCTGAGTGACGTGGGTTTTGAAGCAGCGCTTTCCCGGCGGAAATCTCGCTGTTTATCGCTGTGGCCAAACTGCGAGATTTCCGCTGGAAATACGCTCTGTGAGAACCCAGCCTTAAGAATCACACACAGGTTGCCTGACTCACACACAGAGCCGTAAAAAAGTAAGGGCTGTAAAGTAACGTACCTGTCTGTAGACAGAAGTTCCTGTACCACTTGTAAGCAGGGATGGTATTGCAGCTTCCCGCCTCCAGGGGGAGCTCATCACAGCAGACATGTACAGCAGGAACAGAACGTACAGTATGGACTTTTCCAGCCAGCAAGAGGAGCTCACAACAGCACACTCGTACAGCACAGCAGGGATAGGATAACAGCAGACTGTCTGCAGATCTACCTATACATCTGGAGGTAGGAGACAATGGGGATGGCAGCAGGGGACAGACCTCTTGACTTGCCTGCACACTTTACTATGCCTTACTATCAAGGGTGCCTTATATTTGGGACTTCTGCAAATTTCAGGAGATGCCTTATTTTCAGGGGGTGCCTTATTTTCGGGGAAACACGGTATATACCAGTCCCTCTGCAAAAGGAAGCTTGTATCCCTTCACTATAGGCTTTGGCTTTCTTGCATGCCTGTTACGGTATGTGTTGTGTGTGTATAGGTGTGAACAGTGTCATGTTCAGTGTCTGTGCATGGTGGACAGACATCAGGTGTGAACAGGCATGTTCAGTGTATATGTGTGTGAACAGTGATGTGTTCTGTGGGTCTGCCCAGGTGGCCAGACACTATGTATGAACAGTCCTGTTCTGTGTTGCAAGCTATCCTTAGTGTGTTGGTGTGAACTGTGTCCTGTCCTGCTTTGGTTCGTTTTCCACCCTGGGCAGTTAGGTCCATAGGTTCCAGCATGGGGCTGTCCTTATTGAAATGATTGTCCTGCTTGCAGGCAGATGCCATGTGGAAGCTGTCTCGTTAGAGTAGGGACCTGCAATACAACGAGGACCCGTGACGTGGGCTCACCGGCTTAAGTGTCTTGGCTAAGATCTGAACTAATACCTCGTACATCCTATAGTTATTTCATCTGGCTATGTATGGAGGTATGCTTGGTTCATGTTTTGAGCGTTTCTAAGTCATGCTTTATGTCTATCCATGAGCCCAGTTTGCAGTTCTTGAAAAGAAGACATGACAGCAACCCCCTATCTGATATTTATCAGGTATCATCTTGAGGCTGAGATTTCTTACTTTTAGTTTCACAGCTATCCCATGATTAGAGATGAGCGAGCACCAAAATGCTCGGGTGCTCGCTATCGAGTCAAACTTTTCGCGATGCTCGAGGGTTCGTTTCGAGTAACGAACCCCATTGAAGTCAATGGGCGACCCGAGCATTTTTGTATATCGCCGATGCTCGCTAAGGTTTTCATTTGTGAAAATCTGCAAAACCCAAGAAAGTGCTGGAAACGACACAGAAATGGATAGGGCAGGCGAGGGCCAACATGCTGGGCTGCATTTCAGGTTCCCAGGTCCCACTATTCAGCCACAATAGCAGCAAGAGTGGGCCCCCCCCCCACCAATTTTTACTTCGGACAAACCCTCATTAGCAAGGCACACCTTAGCTAAGCACCACACTACCTCCAACAAAGCATAAGCACTGCCTGCGGGACACACCCCTGCCTCTTCTCTTGGGTTGCATGCTGCCCAACCCCCCCTCCCCCGCACGACCCAGTGTCCACAGCGCACACCAAAGTGTCCCTGCGCAGCCTTCAGCTGCCCTCATGCCACACGCTGGCGTCACAGCCACACCACCCTCATGTCTATTTATAAGTGCGTCTGCCATGAGGAGGAACCGCAGGCACACACTGCAGAGGGTTGGCAGGGCCAGGCAGCGACCCTCTTTAAAAGGGGCGGGGCGATAGCCCACAATGCTGTACAGAAGCAATGAGAACTCCAATCCTGTGCCACCTCCATCAGGAGCTGCAAACGTGGGCATAGCAATGGGGAATCCATGTGCCACACAGTATTCATTCTGTCAAGGTGTCGCATAGCTCAATCCACACTGCAAGGGGAAAGCCGTCAGCGCTCTGCCCTCTACCCAAGTCAGTCAGTGCCTTTGTGCCAGACAGGTCAAACACCGCGATGGGAACTAAGTTTGCACCAACAGCATAGGGGGGTCCTAGGAAGCCCAAGACATGAAGCAAAAATTGATCTGAGCGGCCAAACATGGCAGACTTGCACCGCGCCCACAACATAGGCCTCATCCCACAGCTTCAGCAATCCTAGGCAGGAAGCGGACTTTCACTGCACCAAGGACATAGGCCTCTGCACAAACCCTCAGCAATCGCGGGCCTACAGCGGACTCCTATGCTAGCGTAGCTGTGCACGTCTCATTAGCGCTGTATTGCTCCTGTAGTTTGTCCCAATGCAGTGCCCCAGATAGTAGAGCTAACGTCAGATTAAATACAGGTGGGCTTCGGCCCACACTGCATGCCCCAGTCAGACCGGGGTTTTTAATACATAGACACAGGCAGGTACAACTCACTAATGTGAAGTCCGTGTGGACCGACAGCATGGGTGGCTCCCTGGAACCCACCGGCGGTACATAAATATATCCCATTGCAGTGCCCAGCACAGCTGAGGTAACGTCAGGTTTAATGCAGGTGGGCTTTGGCCCACACTGCATGCCCCAGTCAGACTGGGGTTCTTTATAAGTAGACACATGCAGTTACAACTCCATGTGGACCGACAGCATAGGTGGGTCCCAGGAAGCCACCGGCGGTACATAAATATATCCCATTGCATTGCCCAGCACAGCTGAGGTTACGTCCGATGAAATGCAGGTGGGCTTCGGCCCACACTGCATGCCCCAGTCTGACCGGGGTTTTTAATACATAGACACTGGCAGGTACAAATCCCTAATGTGAAGTCCCTGTGATATACACTGTATTTCAATTTCCCTGTTGGAGGCTGACTTCGTGTACTTAACGCACTGCAGAGGCAGGCAACAATTATGCGCAAGGCTGGGTATTAATTCAACAACTACTACCCCCAGCAGAGACGCAGTAAACTGAAGGCAGTGACAGGCAGGCCTAATATTGTATTTTTTTGAAGTTTTTAGAAACAACCACACTGCCTGTGATATACACTGTATTTCGATTTCCCTGTTGGAGGCTGACTTCGCATACGTAACGCACTGCAGAGGCAGGAAACAATTATGCGCAAGGCTGGGTATTAATTCAACAACTGCTACCCCCAGCAGAGACGCAGTAAACTGAAGGCAGTGACAGGCAGGCCTAATATTGTATTTTTTTGAACTTTTTGGGAAAAAGCCCACTGCCTATATAGCCAGTATACCTCTTCCCTGTACCACTGTCCCTACCTCACCAGTACTACCCCTATACTCAGTAAAATGACTGCAGACTGAGGACGCTATGGTCTGCACGCCCGATATACAAAAGAAAAAAAAAATTTGTGCAACACTGCTAAAAGCAGCCTCAACAGTACTGCACACGGTCAGATGTGGCCCTAAGAAGGACCGTTGGGGTTCTTGAAGACTAAAATAACACCTAACACTCTCCCTATAGCAGCAGCAGCATCAGCAGCACTGTCCCTGATCTATGTCAGCATGCATCTGTGGGGAGCCGCAGGCGGGGCAGATTTAAATACTCAGGTGTCATCTGATCTCCCCAGCCACTCACTGCAGGGGGGTGGTATAGGGCTGGAACGTCACAGGAGGAAGTTGTAATGCCTTCCATGTCTTTCTATTGGCCAGAAAAGCGCGCAAATTTCTCAGAGATGAAAGTGAAAGTAACTCGAACATCGCGTGGTACTCGTCTCGAGTAACGAGCATCTCGAACACCCTAATACTCGAACGAGCATCAAGCTCGGACGAGTATGCTCGTTCATCCCTACCCATGATGCATCACCACAGCATTGGCAGTTTCTGTGGTAGGGTCCATGTAATAGCATTGCATACAGAGAAATTGACTAAAAAAGGAATCTATAACCCCAAATAATCTAAGCTGATCAGAACTAAGATCACATGATCATTGTAGGAAAAAGGCCAGAAGTTTCAGACAGAAATCAATAACTAAGCAAGGTAACACTAGCGCAGTCTCTGCAATAGCTCAGCACTCCCTGCTAGTTACCCAACGTACATTGCCCGTCAGAAAGAAGAATACGAGGAATGGACGCTTTGTCACCGGAAAAAGAGGATCCGGCCAGCTTGCTGTGAGGTGACCTGGGGGGACTGGAGAAAACAGGAGAAGATTGTCGGGGAGAAGATGCGGTAAGTAGACTGCGTGGGGAGGAATAGGTAAGTATAGAATTTTTTTTTATAACAGAATCCTTTTAAGGGGTTAAAGAAGCCAACCCTAATGGAATGAAATTGAATTGTGTAGTACTGGATAGTTCTGCTCTGTGCAATGCATGAATCATAGGGTCTCCTCTATTTACATTGTAAATTGTCTTTCATTTATGGTATAATGTTTGTGCACATTTAATTTACATATCACATTTGGATTTACATTCATATTTAATGAAAACCCCCAAGACAGAAATTACTCATCTCGCTACAGTTCTTGGCCTCTGCCCCTTCACCTCCCAGGGGAAAATCTGCCTTGAGTAGAGTCTTAGTAGTCATTGTGAAGTAATGCTCTGAATTAGTCAGTTGTACTCCAGGGCATTTTTCAATTTTCAGATTGCCCTTTTAAAACCTCTCAGCTTCTCTTGCTTGTTTCTGCTTATAATTTTGTATTTATTCTCACCCTTGATTTCTTTAGCCTTCTGTGACCATTCTTTCCGAAACCTCCCTTTCTTGTAAATCACGTGATCACATGTTTCTTTTCTCTTTTTTTCTCTGCATCCTAGTGCCCCAACCTTCTGCAGCTGTGCTCTCTCATTCATCCTCTCATTTTCTATAGTGTGAGATCCTAGTCATATCCAACAGGTTCCATAATATCAAATAACATACTAAAACACGACAATACACTGACAGGTCAGCAGTCTGCAGTTAAAAAGATACTTTTCAGCAAGGAGACGTTGAAATAACAAAACAGAACATCAAAAGTAAAATTCAGTACTGATGTATAAAAATATACACAGATACATTTATAGAATCATGTTATCTGGGCATTGGTGATTCCTCTTACTAGGTTCCAAATAGTAATTTCTCCACAGTACATTTCTGTCATCCAGAATAAACACTTGCAAACCGTGATAAAGCATCAGTTAACCAATGAAAAGGATCACCCTGGAGGATGAGGTATATATTGCTGTAAAGCCTCTTTCACATGGGCAACAGCCATATTGCCATGAAAAAAATCACAGCTGTATTCTGTGCGATATTGTTGCATTTTCTCCCTGCAATATTGCGATTTTGTGGCGCTACAAAGTCACGTGACTTTGGAGCGCTTTATTGCTGGGACTTTCGGGGGAACTTAAAATATAAGCCCTACCCAAAAAATAAGCCCTAGTTGCATTAAAAAACCACCCCAAAACAATACATTACCTAAGAAGCGCTGTACGCTCTGCCGCACCTCTCCTTCCAAAACTCTGTTGCACTTGTTTGCAGTCTTTTCAATGTTGCTTCCTGGTTAGGGGGTTCATTAATCCGCCTCCAGGAAGTGCTGGCTCTGATTGATTCTCGAGCGCCGCAGCTCAGCCAATTAATACAGCGATCGATGAACTAATCACTGCCGTTTAATGCGATGTCTGTGATTGGTTCATCGAGCTCTGCATTGATTAGCTGTGCCACGGCGCTCGAGAACCAATCAGAGCCAGCGCTTCTTGGAGGTGTGATTTATGAACCCCCTAACCAGGAGAGGCAGGTAAAGACTGCAAACAAGTGTGGTGGAGCTTCAGGAGGAGAAGTGCGGCGAAGCATACAGTGCTTCTTAAAGGAGTTGTCCCACGCCGAAACGTTTTTTTTTTTTTTCAATAGCCCCCCCGTTCGGCGCGAGACAAACCCGATGCAGGGGTTTAAAAAAAAAAAAAAAACGGATAGTACTTACCCGAATCCCCGCGCTTCGGTGACTTCTTACTTACCTTGCGAAGATAGCCGCCGGGATCTTCACCCACGGTGGACCGCAGGTCTTCTCCCATGGTGCACCGTGGGCTCTGTGCGTTCCATTGCCAATTCCAGCCTCCTGATTGGCTGGAATCGGCACACGTGACGGGGCGGAGCTACGAGGAGCAGCTCTCCGGCACGAGCGGCCCCATTCAGAAGGGAGAAGACCGGACTGCGCAAGCGCGTCTAATTGGGCAATTAGACGCTGAAATTAGACGGCTCCATGGAGATGAGGACGCCAGCAACGGAGCAGGTAAGTGAATAACTTCTGTATGGCTCATAATTAATGCACGATGTATATTACAAAGTGCATTAATATGGCCATACAGAAGTGTATACCCCCACTTGCTTTCGCGGGACAACCCCTTTAAGTAATATATTGTTTTTGTTAAAAGGCAGCTAGGGCTTATTTTAAGGGAAACAGTGGGACTTCCTACTGTAAAAGTTGCATCACACTGCACGAAAACCGTACCATTGCAAAAAACATTTTTTTCTCGCAAGACAGCATCAGACAGAACATCTCTAATGTGAAGGAACCCATAAGAAAGCATGGGCTTTGTAGTGTCCCAGAATATCATCCTGGTCCCCTCCATAAATGTCTTATGTAGATGCACTGTGCAAATCTTGTTTTGTCATATCCAGTGTGTGTTGCACAGCTGCGGCGCTTAAATGGTTAACTCTAATAAAATTATTGCCTGCCTGTAAGTGTATCAGTTTGTCATTTCATGTGGTATGAATAAAAGTATAAATAGGAGTGCTTGAGAGCGGGAAGGAGGAAAAGTCTATCTTCTAGAGTTGTGGAGTGCCATCTTGCCTGACACAAGAAAGTGCTTACACAGAGCCATATGGAAGCACCTTCAGCTTCCTTGTGGTGAGGATGGAGGAGATGGAGAGATATCCCGTAGCGACTGCAGTCTGGATGTGAGTGGAGTGAGCCCCAAATCACAATAGAGAGAGCATTCATAAGTAATTCTGAATAGAAAGACCCAGTGCAGAGGTACGAATTCAATCCCACAAGTTGTTCCTATACTGCCTTCCAAAGCTTGGATCACCGTGTAGAGGTATGCTACTAAGTCACACCCACACGTCTCCAAGTACGGAGTGCCATTACTAAAAGTTAAGTTAATTGCTGCCAGAGTGTCTGTGGAGTGACCCCTACCCCCTTCCTCCTCCGGAGTGCTCCCAGTCCAGGAGTGGTACCTTTCAGATAACATGAACTGTAGGACCGGTTTCATCCTGTGTATCCTCCCTGACCTCTGATCTATGTTTACCTGCACTGTAAAGAATTTTACCTGAATTACTGTAAATTGTTTTGCAAAAGTTTTATTACAAGTAAAGTTTATACCAGGCCCTAACCGTTCCTTTGGACCCGAGGTACTATACACCAGTGTCTGTGTTCATTCTTACATCCTCGCTATTGAAAGTTCCACTGTATGTTGCTTTCGGCAAAATTATAATAATATTCATATCGGATACAGAATCGGATCATGTGGCATGTAGACATATACAGCCTATATAGGTGTGTGTATATATATATATATATATATATATATATATATACACATATATATATTTATATATATGCTCTGCATAGGTAAGAGGGCTTTAAATGCAGAGTGTACTATATTAAAGTATAAAGCAATAGAGACTATGCAAAAAAATTAGGCAAGACTTTAAGTGTACTACTGAGAATTTTAAATGTACCTGATTTCTCCAGATAGCTGGAAGCAAATGTCAATAATACAAAATGCCTCTTTGAGCGACAATATAACAAATAGTTTTGTATGCTGAAGTACTGCGGGAGAAGACAGAATACTCCATAGAGCTTTCACTCAATTTAGCATGGAGTTTAATATGGGAAGGAATGACTTCTACTCATTGTAATATTAAACTGACAAAACAAAACCATTGATTTGTGTCAGTTTGGAAACACAGCGCCATGAGCTTTATCTCATCTGCCAGTACTAAAGCCTTTGTGCCGACAACATATACAGTATATGAACATATGTATGGTAGTTCCTTGCCAAAAAAACCTGTGTCTATGTATAACAGGCTACAGCTGTCGTATAGGATTAGCTCCATTTTGCATTGCAAAAATCTGAAACTGCCTTATGATATGTTGCAAAATATTTTCCATGTATTACAGGCATACATATTGATGAGCTATCCTCTGGAAATGCCATCCATATGGAATCATGTCACCCACTAATCATCATAGTGTGATTATATTCCCAGGGACAGCAGTGCCCATGTATTTGGATGGCAGCGAACTACAGTCTCATGTATCACTGCACATACAGATGAACCAGCAGTGCTTCTGATTAGCAGGGGTTCACTGATTGTCCAGCATAAAGATAGTCCATCAATGTGTATTTCCAGAACCCCCCCTTAAAGGAAATGTTATATAAGCGATACTGTCCATGCATAATCCTTGCTATATTAATTTACTAGTTGTTAGTATTATTTATAGTACCAGTGTTTCTGGTGGCGCAATGTGACACTTATAATATAATATAGTGAATGGCATTACATGTAATTCACTGAAGGACCTGTGATGACGGTTGGAGTTGGTCAAAATATTGAAGGACCTGGTCGTTAGTACTTTGATTATCTGCTAGGCTGTTTTAAAATGGCCGAGAAAATCGTGTTAGATGTGTGTTTTGCGAGATTCTCAAATCACGCACGAATATAAACCCCATGCTTTTGAATGAGGTAATACACATGAGTGACTTTTTCCCCGTTTTGCGGGAAACAAATTGCGGGTCATCCTATATTTGGCATCGCATTGCCCATTGTTTCCAATGTGGCCAGCGGCAGCATCGCACCACGTGCTAGCTGCAAGCGATGCAATGCGAGATTTCCCTATTGAAAACAATGGGAGAAAGTCCACTATCCTCCACTGTCAGCCGTGGCAGATGATTATTATTTCCCCAGAGTGATGCAAGGTGGTCTTGATGTAAAAATACCTCGCATCCGGAGGGATATCGTACTCAGCTGTGTGAAGTTAGCCTTATAGAGAATTGCATTTTTTCTTATTCATATGAAGATTAATAATGATACGGGTATGTCCTGGCAGCGGGGAACTTCCCGCAACTGGATGTACCCTTACGTCATGTGGATAGAGATCTCGCGCTATCCGGCAGCGGGAGCCGGCAGTCACTGATAGCTGGCCTCCTGCTGCAACAGCAGGGGTGCATTGGAGATACAACCCCTGCTGCTAACCCCTTCCCTGCCGCGATCTATGTAGAAGGATGTTATCGCAGAGAGCTGGGCTCTCTGATAAAAATAATGTACAAAAAATAGGAATGTAAAAAAAACCCTTTTTATGTGCTTTTTCTCATATTAGCGGAAAAAAACCCCCCACGTTTGGTATAGTTATGTCCATAATGACACATACAATTGGTTCAACATTCTTTTTATGCAATAGGAGTTCCGCCACCGTCCCACCCCCTCCCATTGCAAATAGTGCAGAGAGAGCGGATATCGGCCGGGTGTGAAAACCCGGCCGATATACGCACGTCGGAATAAGCCCTTTAAAGTGATCAAAAAACCCCAAAATGGTACCAATAAAAACTACAGCTCGTCTCGCAAAAAATAAGCCCTCACAGAGCTCCATCCATGGAAAAGTAAAAAAGTAATAGGACTTTGAATGCAGTGATTCAGAAAAAAAAATTCCAAAAAAAGGGTTTTTATTGCAGAAAAGTGGAAAAACCTAAACAAAATATAAGAATTTTGGTATCGTTGTAATCGTACCGCAGAAAAAATGTATTCTGTCATTTATACTGCATAATTAACGCTTAAAAAAAATCTGCCAGAATTGATGCGTTTTCTGTCCCTGTGATCATAAAAAAAATGATAAACGTTTTACAATATGATCTATGTACCCAAAAATGGCATCAATAAAAACTACAGTTCGCCACGCAAAAACAAGCCCTTATACGGCTGCGTCGATGGAAAAATAAAAACGTTATGGCTTTTGAAAAATGGAGATCAAAATCCGCCAAAAAATTGTTGCGCGCTTAAGTCCAAAATAGGCCATGTCCTTAAGGGGTTTAAGGAGTTCTCTGAGACTGTCAGCATAAGGTGTGCTTTCCCTTCGAACTGCACTCTGTGTAGTGATTTATTGTCTGGGAGTGGATTAGTAGAATGAGTATATTAAGAGGAGGCTCATCATCGACTCACTGCAGTACAACCACTGTGTTATAAATGTGATTTCATTGGCGGAGTGATGTATATTCATAGCTTCTGGCATGTCAGGTCTCTTTGAAGTGTCGAGGGTTAATTTGTTCAAACAGACTGGTCAGTTATGTTGTCGGTTCCAAATTGACCTAAGCAGGAGGAGCGCTCCTTGAGAGACCATGCACAGACCTATACACACAGTATATGGTTTGAAACAAGTGACTCTATTTTATTGTCTGTATCTCTTGGCTTTTATAGCCAGCCCCTTCTCGCAGGACGGGACGTGTGGCTAAACAGGGAAAAACCTCGTGATTTCCATACATCTTACAATAAACTTATGACATAATCATTCAATAAACTTTAGACGTGTGATATATGACTCAGACAAACACATCTTTAAGAAATTGCTGATAATTCTACTATAGTTATGAACATCTGCTCTTGTGACTTAATCCTTGTGATAAATGACATTAAGAAATAGCTGATTTCACATGTAAGAGCTAGCAACTTCTTTGCGGTTAGGCTATGTCTTTGCTAAATTCCAAGACATCTGGCCTTAGCTTCCTGATTCCACTTAGATCAGACGTACTTCCTCAAAAACAGTCATGACTTCTGTTACACATACAATATATTGCTAAAATATTCTTTTTGCTAAAATAGATTGATAAGCATATATACTATTTTTGATAAGCGACATTTATTAATTTCTTTACAGCCCCCATTGGCCCTTATCATTCCCCCATTTTGGACATCAGGAAGTCACACACAGGAATGACAATTATGGGGAATTTTGAGGCTGAGTTGATCCAGAGGAAGGCGAAAACCCTTTTAGGAAAAAGCCAATTATCCTTGTATAAAAGGGGAAAAATTCCTTCCTGACCCCAAATATGGCGATCGGAACAAGTCCCAAGATCACAGCCGACATCTGACTTTTTAAAATGTATTATTGTTTTCATGAATCTAAACAAATCTCTTATCATTTATGTGAAACATAAAGTGTATGTTTGACCGCATCACAATGGAACAATATTCATATACATTAAGAAAGGTATTCTCCTGAATAACATTGCTCTCCTCTACATCACTATCATTATGCACTATTGAATATATATCGCGAAGTGTCTTTATTGGAGTGGGGATAGACAGTAAGCAAGTCCGTAAAATATCTTCCCCACTCCGCAGGTTGGGCATGCACATGTGGGAAATATTCAGTACGTCTTTTGCAAAGTATTCCCACATGTTGGGGTGTCCTTCCGCCCAAACAGTCCATCTTCTTCTTACATCGACAGTTGATGAAGAATTGTCCCGAAAAGAGAGTAGTCCAAGAAAACAAAGGGTAAATAATACACCTATCCAGACTATCAATGCTGGTGTCCAGGTTGCCATCCTCCTCCCCCACCCTGGGTTGGGCTTACTCTCCACCCCCCTCGTGGTGCTGAGGCGTTGGAACTTTCTTGCAGTGTGAGGCATGGATCCAAGTGGGTTTGCCTTCTAGCTTGACCGAGGTGGGAGTGGTTAACAGCACTTGGTATGGTCCGTCAAAGCGAGGTTCCAAAGTCTTTCTGACGTGTCTCTTTACCACCACCCAATCTCCGGGATTCAGAGAGTGGGATCCTTCCAAACTATCAGGGTCTGGAATAGAAGAGAAGACTAGGTCGTGTGTTATTTTTAGCTTTTGGCATAAGTCCTGCACAAAGGAAGTAACTTTATCATGACCCAGGGATAGAGCTTGGGGGTGATACAGTCCTAACCTGGGCACGGAGCCAAAGAGAATCTCATAAGGAGACAGTCCTGTTTTCCTATTTGGTGTGGTCCGTACTGAGTAGAGGGCCAGAGGTAGGCACTCGGGCCAAGGTTTTCCTGTTTCAACCATGGCTTTCTGTATCTTAAGTTTGAGGGTGCCATTGAGCCTTTCTACTTTTCCGGAGCTCTGCGGATGATAGGGGGTGTGAAAGGCCTGCTCTACTCCTAAGGCGGACATGACTTCCTTCATTACCTCACCAGTGAAGTGAGTACCACGGTCGCTCTCAATGGTCTCTGGTACCCCAAATCTGCACACTAACTCTGACACAAGTTTCTTTGCAGTGGCCTGGGCAGTGGCCTTCGTGATCGGGTAGGCCTCAGCCCACCCAGAAAAGAGGTCAATGCATACCAGGACATACTCATACCTTCCTGATCTGGGCAGCTGGATGTAATCTATCTGTAGTCTCTGGAAGGGGTACAAAGGTCGCGGAGTGCACTTCCGAGGGGTCTTTATTACTTGACCGGGGTTGTGTAGTGCACAGATTTCACAAGCCTTGACGTATGCCTTTGCCATCCTGTCAAATCCCGGAGCGTACCACATTTTCTCCACCAGGGCTACCATGGCATTACGAGAAGCGTGCACCTTTCCATGAGCCAAAAGGGCCATACTAGGATAGGCAGCCGCAGGTAAACACATACGGGAACCCATTATCCAACCTTCATTTCCTTTTACTGCCCCTGCACTTGCCCAGCGCTCCTGCTCTTGCCCTGAGGGGAGTAGGTCCACCTCCTTCTGTGGTGGGACAGAGAGGGTCTGGTCCTTGGCAGGGGGATCAGGATCCTCCTCCGCTGGGCAGGACCTGGTCTGAACTCTGCACACGGGTGCCCTCCAGTCCAGCAGGGCTGCAGCCTTTGCTGCTCCGTCTGCCTTCTCGTTGCCTCTGCTTTCCAAGGAGTCCCCTCGGGTGTGTGCCTTTACCTTTATTATGGCTACCTGCTTCGGGAGCATGATAGCTGACATTAAATTACTTACTGCCTCACCATTCTTTATCGGTCTGCCTTGAGCTGTTAGGAAGCTCCGCGCGCGCCAAATCGGCCCATAGTCATGCGCAACGCCAAACGCGTACCTGGAGTCCGTGTAGATATTAGCAGTGACTCCCCGGGCTAACTTGCAGGCCTCGGTCAGAGCGCACAGCTCCGCTTCCTGTGCTGACATATGTGGGGGCAAGGCGCGGCCTATCAGTACTTCATTCATTGATACTACAGCAAACCCTGTCACAAATCTGCCCATCTCATTCTGGTATCGTGATCCATCCACAAACATTTCAAGGTGGGGGTTCAGGAGAGGCTTATCTGTGACATGAGCAAATCCAGCTGTCTCCTGCTCCATCAGAGCAGCACAGTCATGCTGGTGCTCGGTGTCAAAAGCTTCCTCTTCGCCTAGGGAATTGACAAAAAGTTGATCCCCTGTGCTTACTCCCCCTTTTGAATCAGTGTCACCTAATGGCAGTAAGGTGGCCGGATTCAAAGTTGTGCAACGTTGAAATGAGACATTGGATGAAGAGTGTACTGCAAGTTCCATTTTGACCTGTCTAGCAAGAGAAAGATGTCTACGGCTCACCTGTGTCAGAATTCCATGTACGTCATGGGGCGTGAGGACCACAAGAGGGTAGTCTAGGACCACCTCAGAAGATTTCTCAAGTAGTGCTTGTACAGCCAGAACTGCTCTTACACAGGAGGGTGAACCCCTGGCTACTGCATCAAGATGTGCACTGTAGTATGCTACAGGGCGCTTTTTGTCACCATGCTCTTGTGTGAGGACGGCAGTAGCATGTCCCGCCATCTCAGTCACGAACATCTGGAAGGGTTTATCATAGTCTGGCAGACCCAGTGCTGGAGCACTGGTAATCTGTATTTTCAGCTGGTGAAAAGCTGACTCGGCTTCCGGAGACAAAGCAAATGGCTTGGAACTCAGGCAGTCGTACAGAGGCTGCATGGTCATGGAGGCAGAGCGAATCCACGGCCGACAATATGAAACTAACCCCAGAAATGTCCGCAACTGAGCATGGGAGGTAGGGAGTGGCATGTCCTCCACCACCTTGGTACGTTCTGGCGTGAGGTGTTTTGTACCAGGACCTAGGCAGTGACCAAGAAACACAACATGAGATTTGCAAAACTGTAATTTGTCTTTACTGGCTTTACACCCACTGTCTGCAAGAAAACAAAGGAGGCTGAGTGAGGCCGCAACACAGGTGGGTCTGTCCGGTGCACAGAGTAGGAGATCATCAACATACTGAAGCAGGGCCACACCTGGTGGGACCGTCCATGCATCAAGTACAAGCCTCATACATCGGGTGAATTGATTTGGGCTGTTTTGTGCCCCTTGTGGTAGGACAGTCCAGCAGTACTGTTTTCCTCGGAACGTGAAGGCGAACAGGTACTGGCAATCGGGGTGGATCGGGACGGACATAAATGCATTGGCTAAATCGATCAGAGTGTACCAACAGGTTCCGGATGGTATGGTGGACAACAGAGTGTAAGGGTTGGGGACCAAAGGTGTTTCTAGGATGGTCACCTTATTGATTTCTCTTAGATCGTGAACCATCCGGTAGGTATCAGGTTCACCTTTCTTCCCTTTCTTTTTAACCGGGAAGAGTGGCGTGTTAGCGGGTGAGACGCAAGGTTTTAAAGCATTCAAGGCACATAACTCTGTAATAGTGGAGGCTATTGCGTCTTCCTGTGCCATGGCTAGGGGATACTGGCGGATCATGGGGGCTTTTTCCCCATCTTTGAGATATACCATGACTGGGGGTACGTGGAGATGGCCCAAGTCTGTCTTCCCTTTTGCCCAAAGGGTCTCTGGCACTGCTGAGAGAACCTGTGTATCTTCTGGGGTCAACACATATACAGTACAAGAAGGAGGCGGAGTGACCAAGTCTGCTGCCATGAGACAGAATACTTGGTGGTCGGCCGCAGAGGTACTGACATGAGCCTCACCGGAAGGATGGAGCTGAATACAGCACCCCAGGGGTCCCATCACATCGGTTCCCATGATGCAATCCCCAGCGGGTGACACCAGGAAGCGAGTGAGGACTCGTGACCCTTGAAAGGAGACTTCTATGGGCTCGGTCTCACGCATGGGTGTTGGTTCCCCGGACACTCCAACGGCTATGGCTATGGAGTCTGAGAGGGGAATACTAAGGTCATTGACTTGTGAGGTACTGACACATGATTTAGTAGCCCCTGTGTCAATTAAAAAGGGCACCTCCTTCCCCTGGATTTTTAGAGGCTGAAAAATTTGTGGCCCACGTGCGTCAGTAACTATAAGGGACACGGGGGAAGGAGTGCCAGACCTTCATTGGTAATTGGTATACCCGTTGTTTCCCTGTGGGCGGGATGATGTGGTATTGGCCGTACTTCCCTGTTGCCCCCTTTCGTCTGACATGTTCTGTCTAGGGCGTTTAGGGGCTCTACAATTACGGGCCAAGTGTCCAGTCTTCCCGCAGTTATAACACTTACGGGTCTCCCGCCTGGGGTCGTTAAGTCGGACTGTGTCCCCCTCCATGGTGTAATGTTTAACCATAACACCCTTTGCGTGGTCTTCTGTATCCATGACAAATCCTACAGCTTTCTTATATAGATCACGCGGTTTGGCCTGTCGCCAATCGGGGGTACATGCTTTAACGCGTTCAGACAGGCGCTTATCTATTCCTTGCATAAAGGCTTCACAAAAAGCAGCATTACGTATTGCTTTTGGACAATCATATAAACCCAGATCTCTGCCAACTTCCTCTAAACGGCCAAAGTAACATTCAATAGACTCGCCCTTGTTCTGTCTACTCTGGGTTAGGGCCGTACGTCTCTCTTGGGCTTTGTCCTTAAACCAGGCTTTAACCTTGTCAACATATTGAGTACCACTAGGTAATGTCTGGGGGTCATCTGGGCGATCTTCAAGACCACAAAATTGAGCAATACTATTGTAAAGGCCCAGAGGACATTTTACATTCATAAGACATTCCATATCTGTCCAAGTGGCAGAGTAGTTTTTCTGTATGACTTCCAACTTTCTATGGAAAGCTGCTGGCTCTGTCTGGGGATCGGGCAGTTGCTGACACAGTGCCATCTGGTCTGTGGCGCTCCAGGGTCGCCATGTAGTGACTGTAGACCCGGGAGTTGGTCTATGTGCGTCCGTAGGTCTGTCATTAGAAGACGATGGTCTGTCAGTGTCCTCTTGTCTGACCGTGCCCAATGGTGGACTTGGTCTGTTTGTTTCTCTATAATGGGTAGTGGAGGTTGTAACTGGGAATAAGGGAATCGGTTGTCTACACTGATCCCTGGGACGTGGAGTCCCACATACTGTACAGAGTTCTTTAAAACAGGCATTCTGTTGACCACAACGTGGACAGTCCCAAGCCGGACCGCTATTTACTTCAGGGCCCGGGGATCCTGATTGAGGGCTGTAGGGAGGTGTATCCATCTGGGCAGTAGCCTGTGGATACGTAGGAGGCAAGGGTGGCAAATTGGGATACAGAGAATTAAAGGGATTATTAGGAGACATTGGTGGAGCGGCCGGGACGACAGGAGAGACTAATGGAACCGTAGGGGTTTCCATGGGAACGTCTATTGGTGGCCGGGGCATAGGACAATAAACTAAAATGCCCTCGCCTCGGGACTCGGAGTCCCAGTGTTCGTCTTCTGCTGTTTTAGAGCAGTCCAGAATAGCCTTCATGCCTTTTTCCAAACCCTTTTTTCTTATTTCCTTTCTATGCTTATCCTCATATTGTGACCAAAATTCATAATTGAATGTTCCCGCCTTCTTAAGGCCTATACGTTTGTAAACTTTATAGGCTTGTCTGCAAATGTCCTCCCCTTCTCTATCTTTAATTATCTCAATAGGAGTCTGATATATCTTAGATTGTTCAGACCCCATCTTGACCACTTCCAACTATTCTTCACTAAGTATACAGGACGTATATTTCACACAGTAAACTAAGATAATCACTGAGATTATCTGGGAACACACAGTTCCCTGTCCCGGAATAGATTTACAGAACTAAAACGTGGTCAACTTCAAACACTAGGATTCAGGGGAGACCAGACTTCGCCTCTTAGGGAACTTTTAGTAATATTATAACAGATCCAGAGTAAGAATATGACTGCCAGAAATGAGACTATAACAATAACAATTATTTCAATCTCCAATACAGACAACATGACTCTTTAAGTCCCAATGAGTGAGTTCTTCCGTCTAGGACAGTTAAATGAACTTATTCACTCTAAAATATGGACGGGGCAGAAAATATAGGAAACAGGCAACAACATACCTCTAGTCCGTTAGAGACACACAGATCAAAAGAATCCAGACTGTATAATAGTAAGATAAGCTCTTACCTGTTACACCGGTGTTTGCAGTCTGGGGTCTCCGAATCCAGTATCCACGTCAACGGGCCAGGAGTTTGTTTCAGTCTACTGGTTGCGATGTCCCGTAAAGGTAAGCCCCGCCCCCTTAGTTGGGCGCCAAGAACTGTCGAGGGTTAATTTGTTCAAACAGACTGGTCAGTTATGTTGTCGGTTCCAAATTGACCTAAGCAGGAGGAGCGCTCCTTGAGAGACCATGCACAGACCTATACACACAGTATATGGTTTGAAACAAGTGACTCTATTTTATTGTCTGTATCTCTTGGCTTTTATAGCCAGCCCCTTCTCGCAGGACGGGACGTGTGGCTAAACAGGGAAAAACCTCGTGATTTCCATACATCTTACAATAAACTTATGACATAATCATTCAATAAACTTTAGACGTGTGATATATGACTCAGACAAACACATCTTTAAGAAATTGCTGATAATTCTACTATAGTTATGAACATCTGCTCTTGTGACTTAATCCTTGTGATAAATGACATTAAGAAATAGCTGATTTCACATGTAAGAGCTAGCAACTTCTTTGCGGTTAGGCTATGTCTTTGCTAAATTCCAAGACATCTGGCCTTAGCTTCCTGATTCCACTTAGATCAGACGTACTTCCTCAAAAACAGTCATGACTTCTGTTACACATACAATATATTGCTAAAATATTCTTTTTGCTAAAATAGATTGATAAGCATATATACTATTTTTGATAAGCGACATTTATTAATTTCTTTACAGCCCCCATTGGCCCTTATCAGAAGATAGATGTGTCAGGCATTTAATAACATCCCACATCTGTAATATGCAATACGTAGGTTGTGCTTGCAGATGGCTAAGAGAGAATGTATGAATATTAGTGGTGGCAGTGGATGCATAAGCAGTGAGGCCTTATTAATCAGAACAACATTTTCACAAAGAGAGTACAGGTGACAATGTTGCTTATGTCACTTAGCCAACAGACCAGATCAGCTCTTGTAATGTATGTCAAGCAGTATGAAAATGAACACATTGGCTACAAGAACATTTTGCATCTGTGGAGAGAAAGTGTAATCATAAGTGATGTGCATCAGATATTCTTGGCCTAGTTAGTTATTAGAATTTTGGGTGATTTTTATACACTATCTAAATGAAAAAATCCTGAAATCTTGCATTTTGCACTATACAAGATTTCAATGACATTGTGCTCACACTTCCTATTCTGTAGGAATCACATTTCAGCAGTCATTTCATTATCATTACAGGACAGGATTAATGAAAACCAAGGACAGTATTAGATCATGCCATGAGTTTTTTCACACAGACCATTGGTTTGCATGAAAGGGTGTCAATCTTTTTGGCCTCATGGGCTCATAATGGAGCTGTGTGGTGTCCATGGATTATCGGTAGTATGTGCTCTGCCTAAAGCTAAAGTTAAGATTTTCAGAAGGGCTCCATGACAGCAAAAAAACGTTAACATACAATACATTTTCATTCTTCATACAGCCTCTTAATTGACCCAAAATCAAGAGTGTACATATACCATAGTGGCAGCTCAGTCAGTGAAAGACTTGTTCTTCATAAACACTGCAATGCTAGGAAACAAGGGGAGGAAAAAAAATTTCAAGGGTCATAGCATAGGCGTTGAAAAGAGCAAACAAGCACCAGGCCCTTTTGTCAGTTGATAAGGTTGAAAAGATACATGCACAAGTGCAACCTATAAATTGCAGTACTGATCCAGAGCAAGGAAAAACTCTACGGGGCTGTTGTCACTTGTTTCATATTTGGGTGAAAATTTCTACCTAACTATAAATATGGCAAACGAGAAAAAAAAAAAGCTTGACATTACCTATCACTATAAGGGCTCAGTCACACGGGCGTTTTTACGCGCGCAAAAACGTTTGTACTGCGTTCGTCAAAAAAAAATCGCACCTACAAAAGATAGAACATATGGGTGGCAATGGACATGGTCACGCGTTTTTTTAATGCGCGTATATATGCGCGTAAAAACGCCCATGTGACTGACCCCTAAGGCCGGTCTGACACGACCGGATTTTTATTGCATCCGCACAGAGTATCTGCAGCAAATGGCATGCGTTGAAAGGTATGTACTTTTTTTTTTTCTTCACACTTGCGGAAACTAATTGCAATTTACGCAAGCGGAAGGGAAATCGCAGCATGCTCTATTTTGTTGCAGACTCTGCAAAGACGGCCTCCGTTGAAGTTAATGGAGGTCGTCAGACCCACAGCCCATCAGCAATTAACATTGCTGGTAGGCTGTGGGTAACTGCATCATTGCCTAGTGACAGCATGGGGAAAACAAATATTTTTTAAAAAAATCTGTACTGTGCATAAACAGGAACCCGCATGCAGAATCTGGATCACCTGTGTGAGACCAACCTACGAAAGCAGTATTTTGCTATGGGGACGCTTTACCTCTGTGTGGAACTGGGTCCAAAATTGGATTTACACTTGTGAATTGAATTATTAAACACATTTGTAGCAATGGCCCAGCAGTAATAACGATGAAACTGGTTAAAATGCTGCATAACATTTCTGAAATATAATATTCCTTTCTATAATCTGTGTGACTCATCTTCTTTCCTTTAGTGAAATACTGCCGAATGTTGCTATACCATTAGTTACTGAATATCAGGACATCTCAGCAATGACACCTATGAGGAGTATTGATGCATATCACTGATAATTACTTTTTGTTGTCTCAAACCTGCTGTTCCTACTCTCTGGGTCTTGGCTTCCTCATCTGTTTATGCTAATGTTAGTGGTTAGTGAATACAAGTGCTCACAACCTAGTTTTATTCATTTGCTGTAGTATCTAATGTGTTACATGTTAATGAGCTGCTGAAAAGTGAGCATTCCAAGTAAAAAACTGTTTTTTTGAGTTTACTATCCATGCCTTGAAACCTCATATTGCACCAAAGACCCCACTTTACTAATTATCATTGATAGCATTAATGTGTTGAGCACAGACTACGAATACATGAAAAAAAATTTAGTAGCAGATGGAGCTACTATGATTTGAGCATGTCTCTGCCAAAGGATACTGAATCGCTGCAACTACTTAAAAACCTATTACTGACCAAGGCTAAAGGAATATAGATAAAGCACAATTTTTATTGAAGCGTACCTGAGTTCTCAATGAGTTTTTTAAAATATGCTAGGTGCTTTTTATCCTCTCACTTGCTGTGGTTTGCACCATGTTTCATGTCTGTCAGTTATGATTTTCAGGCGGTCTTCCCATTTCTCTGTTGTTCTGCTTCCAATTTTAGGGAGGGGGTGTTTAGCAAGCCCAGCATTCTACTAGTAGTTCACTGTCCTGCACTTACTTGACCTGACTTCCTATGCTGCATTGCATAATCTGTGGTCCAAGCAGCAGGAAGTCAGTATCTGAAAGCCCTTCCCTCTGCTCTCCCAGGAGATAAAATCACTTACTATACTTCGCGGTTGTTTATCTCTGACTTTCAGTCCACGAAATAACTATTGCTGGCTCTCATTACGTGTAGATGCTTCCCGCGCAGTGCCAGCGAAAACCCAGCGATCCAGAGGCAAGTCTATTTGTGTAAACACTCTGCACAAGTGTTGACGACCTTAGCAGTGATGTCAGTGCTTGTGTGGTGGTTAAAAGACTGTCGGCCTGTGTAAAAGGCCACAAGTAGATGAGCATAAGTTGTCTGAAAAGTTAGTGTCCCTTTTAAACTGTCGTTAAGATCAAAGAATCACATAGATCTTATTACTGATAACGATTCCACAATTCCATAAATGCTAATATATACCAAGGGAGGTATTAAGATTGGGTCACACAATATACCCTTCTTTCCCTCTTTCTGTCTGTCTGTCTGTCTGTGTATCTATCTATCTATCTATCTATCTATCTATCTATCTATCTATCTATCTATCTATCTATCTATCTATCTATCTATCTATCTATCTATCTATCTATCCAGGGGCGTAACTATAGGGGATGCAGGGGATGTGGTTGCACCCGGGCCCAGGAGTCTTAGGGGGCCCATAGGGCCTCTATTCTCCATATGGGGAGCCCAGTACTATGACTAAAGCATTACAGTTGGGAGCCCTGTTACAGGTTTTGCATCAGGGCCCAGAAGCTTCAAGCTACGCCTCTGTATCTATCTATCTATCTATCTATCTATCTATCTATCTATCTATCTATCTATCTATCTATCTATCTATCTATCAATGAAGGTTAACAATCCACATGTATAAACAGGGAAATATCTGTAATATTAAACCTTAATATAATATCAAAGTATATGCAAATCGACAAGTAGAAAATAAGGATAAAAGTATAGTTCACAAACATGCCCATAATATGACCATAATAGGCCCTGTGATAGACCTGCCTTGCTTATCTTCAATACTACCCTGTATATATGTATGCATATATATATATATATATATATATATATATATATATATATATATATATATATATATATATGCATTGTGGGACCCTAACTTTATACCTCCCCTGAAATATATTGGCATTTATCCTTTGGAATTGTGGAAATGTTATCAATAAGAAGATTTATGTGATTCTTTGATTTTAGTCATTCCTTTTTGCCTATCGCTGATAGGTTGCTATGATTTGAGGCCATGGAAAATATAAAAGTAATGAGATAAAACTACATAAAACATTTGAATGGAAAAGAGACAGCTGCTTCCATGTCTCCATACTAATAATGACAAAGGACAAGCCCTGGTGATCCTGTACGTCATGTGCATTCTTTGTGACAAGCTGGTTTCAGTCAGAATTGCAAATTCCAAACTGCAAATAAGCTGCAAATTATCTGAAAACTGATTCTTTCAATGCCATCCCTAAACTCCACAATAGCTTTTAAAAAGCATATAAAACATAGAATAAAAAAACAAAACACTGCTCTATAATGCTAACCATCAATAGCATAAAAATAGCATATTAAACCAAGGCTGAACATGTAGCACTTTTCCTAGAAATTCTCCTTCCTCGGGAGAATATAGTCATTTCTTTCAGGTTGCACATGCCCTTGTCTGACTCCCATTGTAAGAATATACATTTATCGCATTCATGTCAATCATTCATTTCTCTATAGGAAGACACTTTCTGTGTAAAGATATTATTAAATTTGTCTGCTCAAGACGTTAATTCTACAGTACTATGGATGCCATCATGCTATTGCTCTTCTAAATTGAATCTGCTAGCTAACATTATAGTATTTAAAAAGAATGTGTCATTAGTTTTTACATTAAATATTTGTTGGTGATTTTTTTTTTCATTTTCCATGTCACTATGTATATTAAAAAATAAAATAAAATCCTGAAATCATGCAGTTTTCTCACTGGCCACTATGCCTAATAATGGGCTAACACCTTCAATTTCTGCCTTCGATAATCTGAAGTCTATACCAAGACTATCACTAAGACCATTGTATTGAGATACACAAGTTTATTGCTTTCTTCAGTGGTGGAAAACGGGCAGCCAAAGCAAGGGTTCACCAGGCTCTAGCAGCTGTACCGAACTTGTATCTTTTTCAAGGACTTGTAATTTGGTAGAGAAATAATTGAGCAGATGTTCGTCATATGTCACAGTAATTTCTTGCCTGATGTTATGGGCTACTCTGTTGTTTGCCAAAATAGATGATGATGTTTCCCAGAAAACATACAGAACAGCTTGCATTGTTACACTGCTGAAAAAGATTATGCTGCCTTCAACACAGCTGCATGTCCATGACGTAAGATCATGTTATCAGGGCCAGAGGAAAATGTCACAAGGATCATTATAGTTCCTTCTAGCCACAGAAAGAAATCCAGTCATTAAAATGTAACTTTAATTTGCATAATTAAAAGTACAATCACATAGATGCAAATAATAATAATCTTTATTTATATAGCACCAACATATTCTGCAGCACTTTACAAATCAGAAGGTACATGTAGAGATGAGGTCAGACATGACATACAGTATAAAATTAATTACCAAATTGACAGTAGGGGTGAGGGCTCTATCCACAAGAGCTGACAATACATAAGGACGCATGAGGTGCAAGTGCTTGCAATGTACATTGGTCCAGCCATCATATATAAATAGGGTGCTATGTTCGTGTGGGCAAGTGAGCACCAGGCCCACATGAACGTGACCCAGATTGATAGGGAACACCAGGTGAACTACCACAGATTAACACTTCTCTCTATCTTCTACTAGGGTAAGTGATAACTAACATACCTAAGCGGGGACATCTCCCTAATAAAGGACGGCCCAGATCTGGGCCCTTGCTGTCAGGGACCTGGGGTCCGGGTAACTGGGAGTCCCGCAACTCCTGTCCCTACCTACTTGCCCCCCTAGGCTAAGCCCTACGCTAACAGTCCCTACGCTAACTAGGGATGCAAGGCAGGAGTCAGACATACAGACAAAACCAGGAGACACACAAACACAAAGGCAGGTCGGGTTATCTGGGTCGGCAACAAGAGAGATGAGGTACAAGGAGTCAGGTGAAAGCAAAGTCAAGGTCAGGCAATCTGAGTCGGCAATAGGAGAATAACGCAGTACAAGGGGTCAGGTGAAGGCAGGATCAGGCCCGAAGCAAGTGGGTCAAAAGCCGGGCATACAATTTATTAACGCAGGTGTAGCCTGGAGACAAACATACACTGGCAATGTTAGGAGGAAACTGAGACATTTAAATGCTGTCAGAACTCCCACCGCAGCAGCTCATTGGGGCAGGGAGCCTGCTAGCAGCAAGACCCAGACATAAGGCAGCGAGTGCAGAGACCCAGACATCCAGCAGCGAGTGCAGAACATGCTGATCAGGATGTTATGGCAATAGGGACGGCATCCGCTGCATCCCCAGCAACCCGATTACCCAGGCGCCGCCTCCTGAGCATGGAAGCATGTGCCTGGAGTCAGCGTCCAGGACCCCGGCGGACAGGGGAGGTCACCAGCATCGGGGCTCCCCTGCACCGCACCGCAGCCGCCAGGGTGATAGGAACAGCGGTGCAGGCACGCAGGCCGCGGGAGCCCCTGGTCCTGACAGTACCCCCCCTTCTACGGGGGGACACCGTACCCCCATGGCCAGGAGCGGGTTTTCGAGGGAAGGCCCTGTGGAAATGTCGGACTAGGCGTGGTGCGTGAATATCCCTAGCAGGGACCCACGTCCTATCCTCAGGGCCAAACCCTCTCCAATGGACCAGGTACTGAATAGAGCCCCGAACCTGCCTGACGTCAATGATCTTCTCTACTACATATTCAAGTTCCCCATGCACAAGTTTGGAGAGGGCGGGTCACAGGTGGGCAAAACCCGGGTTAACATACTTCTTTAACAAAGCTTTATGGAACACATTGTGAATCTTCCAAGATGCGGGAAGGGACAATTTATACGCCACAGGGTTGATAACCTAAGAGATGGTAAACGGACCAATAAACCGGTAAGCCAGCTTTAAGGACGGAACCTTCAGTCTCAAATTTTTCGAAGCCAGTAATATCTGCTCCCCAACCACAAAGGGTGCAGAGTTTGTGTGTTTCTTAAAGGGGTTGTCCCGCGAAAGCAAGTGGGGGTATACACTTCTGTATGGCCATATTAATGCACTTTGTAATATACATCGTGCATTAAATATGAGCCAAACAGAAGTTATTCACTTACCTGCTCCGTTGCTAGCGTCCTCGTCTCCATGGTGCCGTCTAATTTCAGCGTCTAATCTCCCGATTAGACGCGCTTGCGCAGTCCGGTCTTCTCCCTTCTGAATGGGGCCGCTCGTGCAGGAGAGCTGCTCCTCGTAGCTCCGCCCCGTCACGTGTGCCGATTCCAGCCAATCAGGAGGCTGGAATCGGCAATGGAACGCACAGAGCCCACGGTGCACCATGGGAGAAGACCTGCGGTCCACCGTGGGTGAAGATCCCGGCGGCCATCTTCGCAAGGTAAGTAAGAAGTCACCGGAGCGCGGGGATTCGGGTAAGTACTATCCGGTTTTTTTTTTAAACCCCTGCATCGGGTTTGTCTCGCGCCGAACGGGGGGGCTATTGAAGAAAAAAAAAAAACGTTTCGGCGCGGGACAACCCCTTTAATAGCCTGAACAAGAAGTCTCTCCTGGGAAACCTGAAGGTTCTTACGAACCTGGACCCAAACTGTACACAGTTTATCAGTAGATGTATCAGCAGACGGAGTGTCCGAAGCAGAAGAAAAAGACAAGTTACTGGATAATAGTTCCTGAGTACCCCTTATACCTGGGTGACCAGCTAGGACTGGACCATGCGTCCCCTCTAACACTTTCAATCTCAACGACAACGGAACAAAAAGTTTGCGTTCCAGAAAGGCTTCAGGGACCGTTAGTTGAGCAGCATGTAAAAGAGGTGAAAGGTCGGAGGAGGCAGCAGTGAAAACCACCCGGGGGGGGTGGGGGGTGGGGGGAATACTCTATGGCTCAGACTCTGAGACTTCATGGACTCCCTCTCAGGAACAGTTATGTTGCAGATCCGACCCTTCGGAAGTTTGGCACCTGGGAGCAGATCAGGCTTACAGTCAAAATCCCTATAGGGAGGCAAAACTTTAGATAGCTGGTTGGAACAAACATTAGAAAATTCAGATATAGTCTCGTAACTCAACACCCTTACAGACAGAGGTATCTAAGCTCACAGGACACCGGTGATTGGTACACCGGGGCCCCCATTTGACCAGATCCAGAGTGTCCCAATTAAAAAAGGGGATTATGTTCTCTTAATCAAGGTAACCCCAAGACTATGTCCACAGACCAGTCTTTCATGACAAGCAAGGTGCAGGACTCAGTGTGCGAGGCTCCTATAGTAAATTTTAACTCTGGGGTGGCTAGATTAACGAGGCCAGCTTGCAATGGAGTGGAGTGACCCAAAAACCTGAATCAGAGCATCTAAATGTACCAAGGAACCAGAAATCTGAGCCACAAAATCAAAATCAACAAAATTTGCTGCGGCCCTGGAATCAACAGCTTGCCCTGCACGAGAGAAAGAAAGAAAATCTAAGGTGCAGGGCAAGAACATCTTAGACACAACTGGGGGTACCTTAGTTGCTAGACAGTCCTCCCAACAACTGGCTAGGAGTGGAAGTCTTTCCTGCCAAGGCTTCTTCCCGAAGAGGGCGATCCGATGACCAGACTCTCCACAATACAAACACATACTTGAAAAAGGCCTATGTTTGGAGGCCGAAACGCGTTGTACAAATAAATTATTATTGGAAACGGAATATCTCCGCCTACTGCGATCATTATATGCCTTCTGGGATTAGGGGTGCCTGGGATTGGGCACCCCTGTGAAGTAAGTTCCTTACTTGCCTCTCTCCCTTTGTATATTATTATACCGCTGGAGCGCTGAGTTTTTTTCCTTTGTACCTTCTGTTTCCTTCTCTGCCATTTATATGTCCAGAGCACACTCAAGACGCTCTCCCACCTATGGGATACCATTGAGACTGGCGGACTCTCTTCATGATTGACTTACTGGATCATCCCTCCAGCAGCACAGTCATTTATTATAATATCCTTTTGACTGAACAATGCACCAGGTCGACCTAGGGTCATCCGGTCAAATCTGGGCATACCTTCCCCTTTACATCCTTTGATTTCCTCCTTCCTTTCCTTGGAGCGCCGCCAAACCAATTCTGTCCAATACAAACACAGGTTCTTCCTTAATCGGTATTTCCTTCACTGATTAGGAGACAATTCCATGGGTTTAACGGAGGGAGGTGAAGTTGTCGGTCTTAATGGGGAAGTTGCCAGGTAGGCCGGGTTGACTGGACTGGTCCTAGCGGATCGTTGGGCCCTCAGTCGATGGTCAGCTCGAATAGCTAGCGACATTGCTTGCTCCAGGGTATTAGACTCAGGATGGGCAACCAGCAGATCCTTGAGGCCTTGGGACAGGCCAGCCAAGAACAAGTCCTTGAGGGCTGAGTCATTCCACCCCGACTCAGTACAGTGCTGTCTGAATTGGGAGCAGTAGTCCTCTGCCACCTTTCGGCCCTGACGCAAGGACAACAATTGAGAGACAGCATGGGAGCATGGTCAGGCTCGTCATAGATTTGACCCAGAGCTGAGAAGAAGGTGTCTAATGACTGTAATGTGGGAGAGTCAGAGGGTAAAGAGAAAACCCAGTTTTGAGGGTCTCCTCTTAGTCGGGAAATCACGATTCCCACCCTCCGGTACTCAGTGCCAGAAGAGTGGGGTCACAGATCAAAATACAGTTTGCAGCCTTACCGGAAGGCAAAAAGCTGTTTTCTCTCACCGGCAAAGAAATCAGGTAGCGTAACCCGAGGCTCAGAAATCGTCACCGGAACAGAGGGAGGCTGAACCTGAGCAGTAGATAACACCTGCTCCTGTCGTTGTAAATGGGTAGCCAGGTCCTGAACCAGGGTAGTCAGGCCCTGGACCTGGTTTGCCAAAGCAGACACGGCCTCCATAGGAGGAGCTAACATAGCTGGTCAGATAAATGTATCTGACCTGTTGTGGGCCAGTGTATTTGTCAGGGAACTGGGGTCCGAGTAACTGGGAGTCCCTGAAAACTTCCCGCAACCCCTGTCCCTACCTACTTGCCCCCCTAGGCTAAGCCCTAGGGCGACAACTGGGCGATAGTTCCTACGCTAACTAGGGATGTGGGGCACGCTGGTCCTGACACTTGCTGCTCCTAGGAACTCCTGCATCCAGGCTAGGATGCATACACATGCCACCACCAACAGGGTCAACTGGTCAGGATAAGAAGACACATATAGTCATAATCACAGCATACAGCAGCCAATACACAACAATTAGTGGCTGATGTACATGCTATAAATGCCAGGCAGTTGACATTTTCATCAAAATCTGGAAGCCAGCGGGCCATGTCACGGCTCCTGGCTATACTGCTAGTCCCTACACTAACCAGGAGTCCAGTGACACAACAAAACACAAACCTTTCTTGCAGCAACCACACATAGAACCTGCTCACACTACACATAGAGAGAGAGAATGAGAACAGAGACAGCTGACCACACCCGCACCTGGGAAAACAGCTTCCATGTGTACTGACCTGGACTAATTGGCTGACTGGAGACACACATTCCCAGCCAGCAGAATCTCAACACTTGAGCAGGAGAACTTCAGAGCACCTGCAGAACCACAGGTCTCAGGAGACAGACGTGACATAGGGCACTGTAGAAAAATCTATGTGAGCTGTTCACCAGCTGATATCTTCATATGTAAATAAATACATTAGGATGTATGGAGTGACGGGAATACTATGGTTAGTTTCAGACAAAGTTTAGAAACAGGTTAAATATGGAAGAGTTAGATTAGGGGATGTGTTTTTAGGGCATGCTTAAAACTGTGGGTGTTATGGATTAACATGATTATCAGACTACAATGGAACTTGTCTAAGGTCAGGAGCAGAACAGAGAGCACAGGTAGTGTGTAGACAGAGATGAAGGAGAAGATATAGGGCAGTGCAGCACTTTGGAGAGCTTTATGGATGAGTGATAACTTTAAAATGTACATAGTTCCAGTGTCGTATTAAAAGCTACAGTCTTACCAATCCCTGATGAAATACAGAGAGGAGAACCTGATGAATCCAAGTTCTCATCTGGGAATATAAACAAAGTGAGATATCCCTTATCGTGTGTCCCTTTCTGTGTGTCCACCTCTACATTTTACATTTAGATGAGATTACTCAACTGTTATGTAAATATTACACCTAAAATTAACTAAATTTAGTAAATTACAATGGTTAATAGAGAAACATTTATTAACATGACTGGTAGCACATCCATCAACTTTGGTCAGAATTCTTAAATGAAAATAGAGTTTCAAAAATAGACAATCCTTTTAAGCATTGCCATGATTTACAAGTAACAGCTACAAACATCCAACATTTTTGATGCATCTGGCAACTGGAAGAGTCATGAGGGATCGTACTTTTCCACGACTGTTGTCTTAATTGTTCTTTTCATTGGAAATCAGTATGAGCACCTTAGAATTATTCATGAAGATGAAGACAATAAAATATTTCAGAAGGGGTGGGAGACACAGTACTACCAGGGTCTCTAATAGGCGAAGGCTAATGCTATTTCTGTGTCTTTCCTGCAGTCCTACGTGTTTCTAAGCATTTACATAATCTCATCCTTTTAATAATTATTCTATTCCCCCTTTTTTCATAACGTCTCTCTATTGTGCCTCTCCTTTCCTCTTCTATCTTGGTCACATTTTCTCCATTCATTTCAGGGCCTGCCCTCCCTCTTTCCCATCTCCCCCTGAGCTCTTAACATCTCAGATAAAAGAGAGTATGCCGCAGTGAGTGACGCTCTCCTTCCCGTGTGGGAGCGTGGGAAGATAAAAGTGACATGTTTAGGGTTATTAAAATATTTTTTTAGCTACTTTTCTTAAGCGACTGACGGGTGGTTAACCCTGTGATGGTGGGTTTTATGTGTACTAGTTTGAAAAGATATTCAATTATGAAATAACAGATTAAGAAGGATTTGGATGTTGGCTACTAAGGGTGACAGTGACAGACTGTAGCAGGAAAGGGAGTCCCGGCCACATGTTACATTGTCATCCTCGGTGGGGATATCTCTGGAAAATGAAGTGTTACTAAGGGAATTTCTCTTCTATTTACACGTGGGAGTCTCTGGGTCTTTTAATTAGCAATGACCTTTTCAGCCTCTCCAATCCTATGACAGTGAGAAGGACATAGGAGGTCAATGCAGGGCTCATTAATTACATGCTGTATGATGATCCATAATGACCAGGTCTATTTCACAACATGAAATGCTAATAAAAGGCAACAGTAACACTGGAATTTTTACAAGGTATGAAAAAAAATGCATTTACTTTGGCGACATATAATTCATAGCCTTATTGGAACACTTCATGTACTACATATGCTATTTTGATATGTACTTTTGCTTAATCCCATTTATTTAAAATAGCTTATTTAAACTTTTTTTTCCGATTGGGGGTAAAGTTAATCAATCATTGAACGTGCTACTGCTCCCCTTCACAAACAGTCATTTTAAGAAATAAAGCATTACCATTGCCACTGTTCATTGAATAATTTAACTGAATGTAGCTCTATGGTCTGACTATTATAGAGAGTGCTGATTCAGGATTCTCTTATAGTGTTTGCTTCAATTTCATAATGTACAAGAGGTTTTATAGGCAAAGCTCCTTTAAAAGGGTTTTCCTGTTAGAGTCTCGTATATATGTAGAATATGCTTTCACTCACTGATTAATGGTGGAAAAAAGGAAACAGCTTCCGGAGAGAAAGGAATCTCCCTGAAAGGCTTGGCCGATTGTAGAGGGAATCTATCCCATCCAGCCTCTCTGAGGGAAAATATCCCCCTACAACGACCACCGCTAACCTCCTCTTCCAGAGAGGAATAGAATGAGACCTTTTAAGGTCCATTTTAAACACAGAAAGGGTTGCGACCTACCCGACTCAGCATTCCCAGGCTAAATTTCCGGGCGCAGGCATCAGGAAGTTGCGGGCCACATGAGCCACCTCGCCACCTAGGATAGCGCAAACTTTTGAGAGCGGCATCAGAGAATAACAAGATCAGGAGGTCCGCCTTTGCCTCACCAAGAAGGAGGTGAGAGGCAGAGAACACACAGCACACACGACAACAGCTTTTTTCAAAGCTTAAGGAGAGAAACAGTACCACTGCAAGAAGGCCAGATTCGAGGCTTGTTGGGCCCACTACAGCCTCCAGCCGCAGACCGGACTGCCAGGGCCTCCACGTGGCAATGATCCACTCTCGGAGGAGTCCAGAAAGGAAGCAGCTGCAGACGTCATCACCGCTGGCTAGGCAAGAGCTCCCGGTAGAGCCCAGCGACACCATCCCTCCACCTCCTACTCCCCCGGTGGCGCCCGTTCTAAAGGTGCCCGCCGCCCTGGAGGGGTGAGACTGCGGCAGCCTGCTGATCCCCTCACCAGGCCCTGAATCACTGCCTACAGGGCTCCCCCAGAGTGACTGGAAAACCACCCCAACCTGCCAGGGTGCGACAGGAGTGCACCACGCCACTGTGAGAGACTGTTGAGAGGTCCCAAAGTCCCCCCGCCCACTCCAGGTCAGTTCTAGAGGCAATCCGGCCTCCAGAAGCCAGGCCCACACAACCAGAAGCCAGGCCTAGTCAGACGGCATTGTCAGGGACTTTGCGGCCCACAAGCCAGGATCTAAATTTGCAGCCTAGTCCTGCAAGAGCGCGTCCCCCTGCAGAGACCAGCGGGACCCTCTCCTGAGACCAGTCTCCCCAAGAGAGGAGGGGAAATGGGAAGGTTAGAGCCAGTCAGGAAAGAGGCAGTGAAAGAAAGGAGAGGGCATAAAAGGGTGGTGAAGGCTCCCACCTATACACACAGCAGCACAACAAAGCCCCTGACCACCAACCCTCTACCTGCTCATGTACATACACATCCAGCCATCCATGTATCCTCCCCACTGCAATGAGATCTAGGCAAGACCAGGGGAGCATCATAGTCAACACAAGTCAACTCCGCTCGCCAAGATAGAGCGCAAACTACAGCACGGAAAGCCGAGATCAAACACTGCTAACCCCTGACCCATTATGACACTACGGTCTATCAGCTGAGGAACATGTCTGAGGGACGTAGGCTGTAGCAACACCAACCACACAGACAAGACCGCTAGTAACAGAATACCAAAACACAAGCAAAATGGCTAACAACAAAAGAAAATATACACCTGAGAAAGATGAAGCAATGAGACTAAAAAAACAAAACGAAACCCGCCACAGGGGCCTAGCTCACTGTCTCTGACAATACAAAAAGGCCAAGATCAGGAAAAACTTGCATGGAACAATATGTACAAAGAAGAGCCAAAAAGCAAACAACCAAAGTGAGAGGCACAAGCACTAAGATCATTGACTTCAAAGATGTCTGACACCCCAACGGCCCAGAAAAAACAAACACCGGGCATAAGCAAACTCAGCATCACGCAACAGAGGAGCAGACCCTAAAACTTCCTCTAGATCTACACCAAATTGCGTCAGAAGTGGCAGCGTGCATAATGCCTGACATACAAAAAAACCTAGAAGCCCCGCAAGCCTCTCTCACTCAAATTATTGCCAAAACAGCGTCCAACTCTAAATGAACAGACAAACTACAGCAATCAATGTGACAACAGCAAAGAAAGATGGAAAATCTAAGACAAGTGGTGCGGGAACAATCTATTAATATCCAGAGTATGGCAGAAAAAATTGATGATCTGGAGAACCGATCAAGGTGCAACACTGCAACTAGTGGGACTGCCTGAATCAATCCACCAAGAGGACTTTTTCCAAATTTGCAAAAAAAGAACTCGCAGAAGCACTGGGCCTCGGATTCTACTGCAGAATAGAAAGGGTTTATCGTGTAGGCCCTGAACCACCAACTGTCAGAGGGGCCTCAAAAGAAATGCCAACGCAACAGACAGCTCCAAAAAATCATGGGCTTCTGGACTACAACAACAAAACAGCTCTGATGAGGGCATTCAAAACCGGAAGTCATCCAATCTGTGTCAGACACCACAAAATATTGCTGATTAAAGATTTCTCGGCAAGAGTGCCAAATCAAAGGCACGCATTCAACAACGTCTGCATCACACTACACAGAAAGAAAATCCGCTTCCAGCTACAGTACCCCATGCTCCTCAAAATTTTCAAGGAGGATGGCACCTACAGAATCTTCAAAATGCTCGAATCAGCATTGTTAACCCCTCAGGAACACCACGACGAGATGAAGTGACTTTTTGCCTTGAAGTGCCACGTGAAGGAGGTACCAACAAATGGACCAGCAAACCTACAAGATGCAACAGGCCAGACCTCACAGAAGCCAACAGCAAGCAACACATTCACCCCCTGCATGCCAAGTCCATCCTACTGGCCTACCTCTGCCCAAAAAGGCCAGGACGCAATGGGCATACACACAAAATCACATGATTAGAGAATAAAAATGGGACACATAATAAGGACTATTAAACCTTTCTGGGACTTTTGTGCCAGGCGAGACACAGTCGAGTGGGAAGAAGTGACATTCTTTTCGCTGTACTTGCCGGAGCTGAAGCAGCTCCCTCATGTTAGAAAAAAAAAATTGTCAAACACATTAGAATAGAATTTCTCGTAGAGTTAGATAATAATCTAGAATGTTATATTTTATTATTGATTTTTGTTGTCAACACAGTAGCTGGAAACCTTAACTAAAGCGATATACCTGGAAATAGCCCAGGTGGGCCTCCAAAATACCCTCCCCAATCCTCACTAACTCATTCCACACCTTTACTTCCCCAATACCCAAACCAGATAATTTAAATAGAATAGGGGTAATACAGTAACAACATACAAAAGCAACAAAACCACAAAATGCATATCATGTCATGGAATGTTAAGGGCCTGGGCACTCCCCACAAGAGGAACTGAACTGGATCATATTTTCCTCCAGCAGGTTTCAGGGTATTCTGTAGCTTTCTAATTGTATAGTGTGCACACATAATGAAAGAAACCAATCGGACACAAGTCATCAGCCTTGAATCTCAACCAGCTCTCTGAGTTATAATCCTCAGAGCCCTAATTTTATTGAAACACATGATACCTGCCCTTTATGGGCGTGCAACAGATTACATCAGTAACATATACATTTTCTTATTCGCTGGGTCATATAGAATCCCCTGCCTCCCTGCCCACCTTCTATCAAGTCCAGTGTAGTGTGGACTTTGTCCTCTTAGCATGCAGTCAAGCTTAAGGAATTTCAGTGTACGTGGCAGTCATTGTTTAAGAAGTTTCTATGTGGGGGGGAGTTTCGGTGTGGGGGAAGGTAGGGCCGGGGAAACATCCAAGATGAACACAAGCAATACATATAGCACTGTGATTTAACTCTTTCCTTATGTAGCAGAGCTCCACATTAGGCTGAAGTCACAAAACACACATCTTTCACCATGCCATTGTCCAGCAACTACCATAATGAAATTATGCAGTCATTAGCCTCTATAGAGTCAAATCACTACAGCTGCGTAATACTTCCAGTTCATTACAAATCAATAGACATTTTACGCTGACTAATCATCATGTCTACTACAGAACATGGTACTGCGCCATCTCAAAAAATTCCAACCTCATCTAGTTTTGCTACAAGAGACACACTTGTCAGGGCTCCTATACACTAGTGATATATTTTCTTGCGATTCGAAAGGTTAAAAAAGCATGATTATATTGTTTCATAGTCACTTGCGATGTTTTCACTGAAGCCTTGCAGTGCTAAGAAAAATCTGCGCTATCGCCCATTGTCTTCAATAGGGCCGGCAGCAGCAGCACCAACCCCATTGAAAACATCACACTCCCCTGACACAGCTGTGACAGCTATAGCAGGGGATTTCTTAATGCCCGTGGGGACCACGGGGATGAAGGAATCCTCTGCCACAGCTGTCATAGCTGTGGCAGAGGTCCAGGATGCTATCCCATTGCTTTCAATGGGGCCAGCGCTGCTGCCACCCCATTGAAAGCAATGGGTTGCAGGCAACCACCACAGCAATGATTTTCGGGGAAGGGCTTGAACTATAACCCTTTCCCTGAAAATCAGCCCTAGCTGTAAAAAAAAAAAAATTACTCACCTAGAAAAGCTGTCCGGCTCTTCTCTCCGACCCCGGGAGTCATCTTCTGTCTTCTGGAGGCCGGGGATTGGAAAATCCCCGCCTCCAGAAAGTGCTGCCTGTGATTGGCTGAGCGCTGTGACCAATTAGAGGCAGCGCCCAGCCATCATTTAATGACAGCTGAGCGCTGTCTGTGATTGGTCACAGCACTCAGCCAATCACAGGCAGAGCTCAGCCATTCATTGAATTCAGTCCTTCCCAGTAATAGAAACCAAGTAATCTTGTATATATGATACCTTTTAATGACTAACAAAAATACATAATGTTACAGCAAGCTTTTGGGTTCTATCGACCCTTCGTTAGGCTAATGAATGAAACTAGTGTCAAATCACAGGCAGCCAGTCCTGTGCTCCTATTTCCCTTCTTATTGTAGCATACAGTCCCTTGGTGGTCAAAGGGCATGTAATGCTGCAGCAGTGCTAAACCTGTAATGGTATTGCCCTCACCTGCCAACTTTGCAAACTTGGTGGGGTGTGCCAGTTCAGCAGGAGCCTCCCTCACACTTTTCCCTCTACCCCTCCTTCTAACTGTTACGCAACTAGCTGCCTGCTTATCCTGCTCTCCCATACTACCATCCACCGCACATCTACCCCAGCGAGTGCCTGCTCAGAGAGCAGCAAACTTCTTTACATGTTGTCAATGGATCTCAGTCTTACAAGCTGCTCATTTAGATCCAGGACTTGGGCTTACAAGCATACAACATGCTCATATCTCGTACTGCAGTATGCACCCTCGAAGGACTGCATACATGGCACAAGATATACACTTGGAGCAATTCTAAATGGAATGGTACAGATAAAAATCAAGTAATCATGTAATTTGTGCAAGTAAAAAATAAGAGTAAATAGATATGTGACCATCTTCTAAAGTCCCCTGACTTTAAAGTCACACACACTTAAAACCACCACACTTGAAATCAAGCACACATCGCCATATTCCAGCAGTCACTCTGTTGCTTGCTTTAAGTAGCTTTATAGATTGCTTTATAGTTTGTTTGGAAGGGATCGAAAAAAAGGTAATTGAGGAGGTGTTTGTCTTTATGTAAAGTCCATACAACGAGAGGATACATGTGAGGGAAATTAATAAGTGGGTAGAGATACATAATCTTCATAGTGGTTTTCTGTAGGCCACCAAGTATAACAGAAGCCACTGAAAATCTACAGTATTACTAAGGCAAATAAGTGAAGCGGAAAAATCACAATGAGGTAATTACTATAGGCGAATTTAACTAACTGGATATAAATTGGGAGACTAAAACTTGCCGATCTCATAAAATAAATGAGTTTCTGTCAATAATGAAAGATAATTACCTTTTCCAACTTGTGAAGAATAGCCATTTTGGACTTAATATTAAATAGACATAAAAGAATAGCAGGGGTTCAGCTTTGGGGGCACGTAGGAAGCAGTGACCGTAATATATTATATTTCCACTTGTCTTTCAATAGGAGTTTTATCGGGGAGCTATGAAACTACTAAATGATGCCATTAACCTTATTGACTAAGACAATGTCCTCAGAAATAAGAGTACAGATAATAAATGGGAAATTTTTAAAACCATCTTAAATACCAGTTCATATCTTACAGGGTTTGGAAAGATCAGGAATAGAAGAAAACCAATGTGGTTCAATAAAGATGAAAAAGGGGTCAATAAAAAAACAAAACGAAAAGATATAAACTAATATAACAAGAAGGTATTAAAAAGCTATAAGGAAAAAAAATTGTGTAAAAAGTAAATAAAAGCAGTAAAGGTAGATACGGAGAGACTCATTTCCAAAGAGTAAAACTAACTTTTTTTTTTTTTCTGTTTTTTTCAAGGGTATTCCATTTTTTTTAAATTTCTGCCGCCATCTTCAGACAACCATAACCTTTACATTTCTAACCAAGGAAGACGTACGGAGCTGCCTTAAAAAAATTAAAATAAGAAAATTACTGGGTCCTAATGATACACACTCCTAGATTCTAAGGGAATTAAGTTTTGTGATAGACCACTGTTTCTTATATTTAAGGACTCTATAGTCACGGGGTCTGTTCCACTGGATTGTCCATAGCAAATGTGATTCCGATGAAAAAGGGGTTGAAAAGTAACCCACGGGCTGGTAAATCTTTATTTAGTAAAATATCAATATTTGCAGATGATACAAATCTATGTAAAGTAATTAGTACAAGAGAGGACAGAATGAGAATGCAAGAGAATCTAGATAAGTTGGGGGCTTGGGCAGAAAAGGGGCAAATGAGGTTTAACACTAATAAATTTAAAGTTAGGTACATGAACAGGGGAAATACATGTCACTTTTACACATTAAGGCTGCACTCACACGAACGTATATCGGTTCGGTTTTCACGCCGAGCCGATACACGTCGTCCTCATCTGCAGGGGGGGGGGGGGAGGATGGAAGAGCCAGGAGCAGGAACTGAGCTCCTGCCCCCTCTCTGCCTCCTCTCCACCCCTCTGCACTATTTGCAATGAAAGGAGGTGGGACAGGGGTGGGGCTAAGTTTCACAAATTAGCCCCGCCCCTGTCCCACCTCTCCCCATTGCAGATAGTGCAGAGGGGTGGAGAGAAGGCAGAGAGGGGGCGGGAGCTCAGTTCCTGCTCCTGGCTCTTCCATCCCCCCCCTGCAGATGAGGATGACGTATATCAGCTCGGCGTGAAAACCGAGCCGATATACATTCGTGTGAATGCAGCCTAAAGGGGAAACCACTGGGAAACACTGATATGGAAAAGGACTTGGGGATTTTGATTATCTGTTAACTTAAGTGGACCAACCTGTGTCAGGCAGCTTCTGCCAAGGCAAATAGGATCATGAGGTACATCGAAGAGGTCTAGGGGGAACATGATAAGAACGTTGTTCTTCCTCTTTACAAGTCACTAGTCAGACCACACATGGAATGTTGTGTACAGGTTTGGGACATATCAGAGCTTGAATGGATACAAAAATGGGCAACTTAGTTAATAAATGAAGTGGGTGGACGACAATACCCAGAAAGCCTATCAAAATTGTGGTTATTTAGTTTAGAAAAGAGACAGCTCAGAGGCGACCTAATAACTATGTATAAATATACCAGGGGACAATGCAGAGATCTTTTCCATCATCTGTTTATACCCAGGACTGTGACAGCAACAAGAGGGGATCCTCTGTGTCTAGAGGAAAGAAGGTTTTTACACCGACATAATAGGGGGTTGTTTACTGTAAGAGCAGTGAGGCTATGGAACTCTCTGCCTGAGGACGTGGTGATGGTGAGATCACTAAAAGAGTTTAAGAGGGGCAGGAGATCTTTCTTGAGTGCAACAATATTACATGTTAAAGTCATTACTTCAGAAGGGTTGCTGATCCAAGCATTATTCTGATTGCCAAGCTTGAAATCACGAAGGTTTTTTCGCCCTAAAATAAGGAAAATTGGCTTCTACCTCATAGGTTTTTTTGCCTTCTTCTGGATCAACATGGGGGTAATGATAACAATATCAGTGCAAAAACTGAACACTTGAAGAGAGGCTCTAGTACCCTGTTGTACCGCTTCTAGGTTGGATGCAAGATATAGGAGGACCATGATATGGAAGGGCATGAAGACATACAGGTTCCGTATGGTATCCTATGATATATTGGTCCACATTTGCTGTAACAGAGTTTCTAGATTTTGCAAATTTGTAGGATGTTGAAGTTGGCATCCAAGATGGTCCCGTACATATTCTATTGGCGATAAATTTGGCAACCGGACAAACCACGGCAGTGTGGCAATGTTGTGGAGGCATCCCTGTGACATCCTTGCTGTGTGCAATCAAGAATTATCCTGCTGAAAAATTCCTATTGAAAGCCCTGCCATTAGAGACAACACATGGTTGCAGGATTTCCTGAACACATCGCTGATCTGTTACTGTCCCTTGTACCACTACTAGGATTGACTGTCGTAGGCGATGGCCCCCCAGACCATCACACTAGCAGTGGGGGCAGTGTGCCGCTCCACAGTAAAGGCAGGATTGAGGTGCTCACCACTAGGTCTCCATACACAAATATGGCCATTGTCAGTGCCCAAACTGAACCTGGATTTGTCACTAAGACAACCTGGTTCTACTCCATAACAGTCCAGTTTCATCGTTCATGGCACCACTGCAAACAGAGGCAATGGTAGGTGGGTGTGAAAGGCAGTACACGTAAAGGGTGCTGTGAGACCAAATGTCCTTCAGCCAAGTGCCGAGTAATGGTTATGACAGACAAAGGGGCCTGTAATGATGGTGCCTTTGTCTCTGGATGGCAGACACTGAACAGGAGCTGTACATGCTTGTCTGATGATCAGATGATCCTCTCTACTGGTGGTCTGTCAAGGGCATCCTGAGCCAAGTCACCTTGTGTAAGTGTCCTTATGCATCCACTAGATCCAACACCTTCTAGCAGTTCTGGTCAGAACGACCCAGGTGGCGGGCAACTACACTACACAAAAGTAGCCTCTGAGAGCCTATTTATAGGCTAAGGGTACAACCACTTTTAGGTAGAGATGAGCGAGCATACTCGTCCGAGCTTGATACTCGTTCGAGTATTAGGGTGTTCGAGATGCTCGTTACTCGTAACGAGCACCACGTGATGTTCGAGTTACTTTCACTTTCTTCCCTGAGAAAGTTGCACGCTTTTTTGGCCAATAGAAAGACAGGGAAGGCATTACAACTTCCCCCTGCAACGTTCAAGCCCTATACCACCCCCCTGCAGTGAGTGGCTGGCGAGATTAGGTGTCACCCGAGTATTGAAATCTGCCCCTCCCGCGGCTCGCTACGGATGCATTCTGACATTAGTTCAGGGAAAGTGCTATCGTGTTGGAGCTGCTATAGGGAGAGTGTTAGGAGTATTTTAGGTTTCAAGAACCCCAACGGTCCTTCTTAAGGCCATAAATCATCTCTATATGCGCTCAATGGGGCCGGCGGCAGCAGCGCCGACCCCATTGAGAACATATAGAAGACAAATCCTTCTTCTCTGCCACAGCTGTAACAGCTGTGGCAGAGAAGAACGATGTTTGCCCATTGAATTCAACAGCAGGTTCCACTGAAAGCAATGAGCTGCCGGCGATCGCAGGATGAATTGTTGGGAAGGGGTTAAATATATAACCCCTTCCCTGCAATTCATCCAGAAATGTGTTACAATAAAAATATATACCGGCGTATAAGGCGACGGGGCGTATAAGACGACCCCCCAACTGTCACCTTATACGCCGGCAATACAGTGGAGCAAAGAATAAAAATCATTACTTACTTCTTCTGACGTTCTGCGGCGCTCCTGCAGGCTGTCGCTCCCTCCTGGTGTTCTGCGGTGCTCCTGCAGGCTGTTGCTCCCTCCTGGTTCCCGGCAGAGCATTGATTTCTCTACGAAGGGCTTTAAATCCCCGCCTCCAGAAACACACGTGCCTTCAGCCAATCACAGCCAATGACAATGATGTCATTGAATGGCTGTGATTGGCTGTGTTTCTGGAGGCGGGGATTTCAAGCCCTGCCTCCAGAAAGCAATACTCTGCCGTGGACCAGGAGGGAGCAACAGCCTGCAGGAGCGCCGCAGAACATCAGAAGAAGTAAGTAATGATTTTTATTCTTTGCTCCACTGTATTGCCAGCGTATAAGGTGACAGTTGGGGGGTCGTCTTATACGCCCCGTCGCCTTATACGCCGGTATATATTTTTATTGTAACACATTTCTGGATGAATTGCAGGGAAGGGGTTATATATTTAACCCCTTCCCGACAATTCATCCTGCGATCGCCGGCAGCCCATTGCTTTCAGTGGAACCTGCTGTATTGCTGGCTCCATTGAATTCAATGGGCAAACATCGTTCTTCTCTGCCACAGCTGTTACAGCTATGGCAGAGGAGAACGATCTTTACGCTGACAGTGCGGGGGGGGGGGCACTCTTGCCGCTATTGTGGCTTAATAGTGGGACCTGGGAACTTGAGGTGCAGCCCACCATGTAGCCCCTCGCCTGCCCTATCCGTTGCTGTGTCGTTCCCATCACTTTGTAGAATTGCCCAGATTTTCACAAACGAAAACCTTAGCGAGCATCGGCGATATACAAAAATGCTCGGGTCGCCCATTGACTTCAATGGGGTTCGTTACTCGAAACGAACCCTCGAGCATTGCGAAAATTTCGTCCCGAGTAACGAGCACCCGAGCATTTTGGTGCTCGCTCATCTCTACTTTTAGGTCCTCAGGAGGCAAGACTGCTCTAATCATACCACAACCCTAATCATTTGCATATCTGCCTCAGATATAATTGCATGCCAAGTTTTGCAGCAAAACAACAACTTCTTCTGGGTGCTTGCTTTTTTTGATAAAGAGTGTACATGCATTTAAGTTGTGAAGGCTGTAGCCCTAAAAGACTCCATGATGTCCCCTTTTTGCTTACGTATTATAAGACTTAGCTACACATATATATTTGTACATTTATGTGTCTTAAGGTTTTCAACTTTCACCTAGCTATATCCTAGACTTCACCTTGAGTATCCAGCTGGAAATATTAAGTTGACATAAACGGCCCACCACAAAGTTTCCTGTCTTCTTATCTTATTTTAAGATGTTTCTTGCCATAAACATACTAACAATGTTGTTAGGAAGTATCTCAAGGACTAACATCTGCAGAGAGGTAGACAACTGATAAGAAACTGCTATGTATTAAGAGATTGCTATGTATGTATATTAATTGTGTTTGGCGTAAAGCCACTCGCTTTATAAAATCCTATAAAATTCAGCACACAACGTAATAAATTTTTTAATGCTTTTCACATAGCACGATCTGTGTGTCTGCATCCCCCTGACCGGTCAGTACCCCTTTAAATTTGGAGCCTGACAGCATATGAAGGAAACTATTGAATTTCCCTAACAAAGTAAAAATAAATATTGCCCCCAAAGATGTTATTAGCCCCCCAATGGCAGGTGCCTTGGGCAGCAGTGTTTACCAAGTTGCACTTGATTGAAAAAAGTTTGGTTCTTTAATTTTTTTGCAGCTTCTATTTACAGATAAGTTATGCTTTAAAAAGGAACCTGTCATGTATTTCATTGTGTTCTCACTGAGGACAGCATAAAGTAGTGACAGACATGCTGATTTCAATGGTAACTTCTTACGTAATGTGCAGTGGTTTTTAAGAATTTCCAGCTTGTTCCCAATGAGGCCAGAATAAAGTACTGTATATGACAGGTTCGCTTCAAACATGGCAGCTCCTGAGACATGGGGGAAGGTTTCAGGTCGCATAGACTGATGTTAAACAGCTTATGTGACCTGACCTCTACCAGCTTCCCTGCATGCAGCACACTGTGCCATATTGTAAATGTTGCCAGCACAGTGCTTACCAATGCTTATTACAGTGGCACAGCATATATTGCATGCAGAGAAGCCAACATGAAAAAGCTAGTGTGTAGGTCAGGTAGGGAAGGAATTAACTCTTATGTAGGAAAAAGAAGACACATAAATAGGATTCTGCAATGAGCTATGTTTTGGAAGGTAATGATGAGAGAGGGAAGCCATGGAAAGCAGTCTGTGTGAGACTGGGTGTCATTAATTGATTTTCAAGGTTAAAGAAAAAATATAATAATTTCATTGTTTGTCATTGACCTTCTCCTTCAGTAAGATTGGGCAATTATCACCACAATCTGTATCTACCGATGAAGACATTGTGATAATATTTGCCAAGTTTAACCCCTTGAGTGGCGGGTTTCCTACCTCCCTGTCGTGCCCACCAGGGCAGGTTTTTTAAAATGGTCTAATCATTGAATTTCAACTAATTTTGCAGTTGTGTCTCAAGAGCCATAACTTTTTCATTTTTCCATTGACACAGCCATATGAGGGCTTGTTTTTTGCGGGACAAGTTGTGATTTTTTAAACAGGGGGGAGGAAAAAAAGAAATGGGGAAAAAAGAAAAAAAGGGGCCATGTCATTAAGGGGTTAAATAATGTATTAACTTCCTTCTCTGGGTCATTACGACGCATGGATACCACATGTGTGATTGTATTTTTGATTTTTTACAAAGTAAAGGGAGACAAGTGTTTTTATTATTTTTTTAATAATTTTGTAACTTTTTTTTTTTTTTTAAATTAAAAAATTTTTTTTTTGTCCCTTTAGGGGACTTCCACAGGGACCCATCAGGACCCCTGATCACATTCCGGGGGTCTGATGGTGACAGCCCTTTACATGCTGCAGTGACAGCCCTTTACATGCTGCAGTCACATAGACTGCCGCATGTAAAGGGTTAACACAGCAGAGATCGGAAGTTTTCTCTGATCTCTGCTGTAAGAGCTGGTACCTAGCTGTCCTCTGACAGCCAAGCACCAAGCTCTCCCTGCCACAGAGACCATCGGCTTGCTTCTGACAAGCAGATGGTCTCTATGGCAACCTGTAAACAAAGCAGGACATTGCAGGCAGATCGGCAATATCTTCTGCTGGTTTTTCAATGTCCTGCTTTGTTCTCTGTGGGTCTGTGCAGGCAGAGCACACTGTCACAGCTTGTGGCATTGTGCTCTGCAGCTCCCATAGTGATACATAGCCCGGAAATCTTCCGGGCTATGTTACTATGAGCAGTGGAGCTCGGCCCGGAAAATTTCCGGGCGTGCCACTCAAGGGGTTAAATAGACCTTTGATAGGGTATATTCAGTCTGAATGTCTAAGTCAGTGGTTCCCAAACTTTTTTAGCCATGGAGCCCTTTTTGAAGCAAAATTTTTTTGTGGAGCCTCGAGGTGTGGTCAAGGGCGTGGCTTATCACGACATATGGTTTTTTCCTCTGTCGTTATAAAAAGGACAGGGCAGTTTTAAAAAAAAGGAAGGAACGCTAGAGCACTGGATGCCTATTGATATACATAATACATTATATTTAAAATTGCCAAGCTGTGGAATTATATCCTGCACCACATGTCAATATCTGCACCGATTTCGTGCAGATTTTTTCCACAGAGTGTGGATGAGAATTTCAAAACCTGATCCACTTTGCTGCTACTGTGAATTCTGCAGAAAATCCGCTCCGTGTAGTAATAGTGACCCCTATATTGGTGGCCCCAGTAGTAATAGTGTCCCCTATATTGGCCCCAGTAGTAATAACAACTGCAATATTGGCAACAGTAGTAATAGGCTCTCCCATTGCGCACCCAGTAGTATTAGGATCCCCCATTGTCACCCCAGTAGTAATAGTGTCCCCTACATTGGCCCCAGCAGTAATAGTGACCCCCCCTATTGTCACCCCAGCAGTAATAGGGCCCCCCATTGCCACCCCAATAGTAATAGCGTCCCCCATTGCCACCACAATAGTGATAGGATCCCCCATTATGACCCAAATAGTAATAGTGACCCCTCCCATTGCCACCCCAATAGTAATAGGGTCCCCCATTGCCACCCCTATAGTGATAGGGTTCCTCATAGCCGCTATGCTCTTCAGTTGCAGGGAGAGCTTTAACAGTGCAGATTACATTAGGGGCGATTAGGACAGCTGTGGACCCTCTTGGAGTATTGGGCCCAGGGCGGTCGCCTCAATCACCCATTGGTCCTGGCTCTACTCACCCCTGTAGTGGTGCTCCAACAGCCTGTACTAAAGAAATTAGCATGTAGGACCTGTGGTCAGCATAGCAACATGGATCACATGACCCTGGTCTATCATGAGGTGTAAATATGGCGCTCTTGTTGCCTTGTTGTTATGTCAACTGTATCTAAACTCATGTATATATGTAAACCTCATACATGATACTATCTAGGAGAATCTCACAGCTTCACCTTTTATCATCATAAAATAATGGGGTTGGACCTCCAGTGCAGATGGATTAAGAGTCGAAGTACATATTTTAGTAAACAATAACAGTCTTTACTTGTTAGCTGAATCAACTGTACAGTCACCTAACTTGATACATAGTTTCAGAACATTGCAACACGTTTTTCACACTTTAGCAATGTTAGCTTTAGTATTTAACAACACTGTCTCGCCTTGCCTGCCTGTGTGGGACCAAGTCTAAGGCCGCCTGCACACGAGCGGAATCCGGCAGTAGAATCCGGCCCTGACAGCAGCGGCGTCCGCGTGTACCTGTTTTTCTTTTTCTTCATCTGTACTGTGGATGGTCCGCATGGCGAGCCGTCGGACATGTGCAGTACAGATTTTTTTTACACTCCTGCTTTTCCTGCGTCATCGCCTTCAATGGAAGCCGTCCGCGCATTAACCGTGCAAAAATAGAGCATGCTATAATTGATTTCTGCTCGTGTGCAGGAAGAATCACTTTACCATAGTATGCTATGGACGGTACTTGCGGTAGAACCCGGAGGCAGACGCCTGCTTCGGATTTTGCAATGCAAATCTGCCCGTGTGCAGGTGGCCTTAGTCTCTTTATATATTCACAGTCTCTTAATTACTCATCTGGCCTAATATGCACTCACAGTCTTTTAAATACGGTCTTCTTCTCTCACAGCAGCATGACAGATTGATGACTAGATCTTCCACAGCTATGACGGACGAAATGGCCAGGCACTTTCAGCTGTGACCAAGAGGCTTCAGTTCTTTTCACAGGTCACATGCACAAACTGCATCTTTTACAGCAGGCTTCTAGGGCTTCTAACATCACTCACAACTCAGGTCACACTCAATCCTTCACCAACCTCATGTACTGACTGCTCATCCCACCACTACAGCCAATGTAGCAACATCTTGTTTGCTACACCGCACCTTATGTACCAATACGCTGCAGCGCAGAAATTCTTTCGTCGGCAGAAATCCTCGGAATGCCTTCTAATAGCTTCATTAGCTTAAATAGTGGCAAATATCTTTTTTTCCAAACTTTGGATGCAGGTAAACTCCCTCCCCTCCCTTTTTTTCAGCTCCCATGGGAGTCTATGGGAGCTTCGAGCATTTTTCCACAAAAGATAGGTCAAGACCTATCTTTTCACGCAGCTGGAAAAATTGGCAACCAAAAACGGTCATCAATTTCACATTTTGGTGATACAATTTTTTCACATGCCCCCAAAATTGTCTATGTGAATGAATGCATTGGAATCCAATGCTTCACATGATTGCGAATTTCGGCCAACGTTTTATCGTGGCTAAATAGCCGCACAAAAATGCTTGAGCCAATAAGGCCTTAACTTTAATTCACACAACAGATTTCTTGGAGAAATATTTATGTGAATGAGGTTGTTTAGATGGCACGCACATGGATTTCGGCACACCTCTTTCAGTGACAAAAAAATTCTGCAACAAATCTGCTGCATGTGAATATACCTTTATCCAGCAGATGACGACAATGTACGCAAAATCACAGTCACGTCTAGGAAAGGCACACAGAGCTTATTATTTGCCTATGGATGTCAACAGATGTTTCACAATTGAAACAAATATACACTGACATTGTTTAGAAGAAATCAAGGGCCTTGTGCTCCAGTGCTTTGCACTTGGTAAATAACAGTATATGCCTTTGAAACAATATTACATCCTGTTCACTGGGCAGAACATTATAAGACATCATCATGGGTATTATCTACTATAACAATGATTAAGCATTTGGTTATAAAATTGATTTACTTTCTGTGAGCATGCAATAATTGCACCTTGCACAGTAAGTGGATACTACTACTGTATATAGCAAATAATGTACAGCATTTGGATATGATTAATCTGCTAGTGACCACCAATACTCCCGTTGTGGTCATTATGATAGAATGACCTCAAGGTCATCAGGTCCAACTCCCTGCTCAATGAAGGATTCACTAAATCATCCCAGATAGATGTATTTCCAATCTCTGTCTGAAGTCTTCCATTGAAGGAGAACTCACCACCTCCCATGGTAACCTGTTTCATTCATTCATCACCCTTAGGGCTCATGTCCACGGGCAAAATAAGAATTAAAATCCGCAGCGGATTTTAACTCTTCTTCTGCCCGCGGATCCGCACCCCATAGGGATGCATTGACCACCCGCGGGGTAGATAAATACCCGCGGATCGTCAATAAAAGAGATTTTAAAAAAAATGGAGCATGAAAAAATCCGGACCATGCTCCATTTTCATGCGGGTCTCCCGCGGGGTCGGCTCCCGCGGGCTTCTATTGAAGCCTATGGAAGCCGTCCGGATCTGCGGGAGACCAAAAATAGGAATTTAAAAGAATTACTCACCCGGAGCGGGCGCTGAAGGTCTTCTCTTCCTCACGGCAGGATCTTTCTTGCTTCAGCTCGGCGGATGTGCCCGGCGCATGCGCGCGGCATGTCGGCGACGTGCCGGCGACGTGCCGCCGGCGTGACGAATTCATCCGCCGGCCGAAAATGAAAATCCGGCCGTGAGGAACAGCTGACCTTCCCCGCCCGCTACGGATAGGTAAATGCTTTTAAATTGCTATTTTCAGCGCTCATGTCCGCGGGGCAGGAGGGACCCGCTGCAGATTCTCCATGTAGAATCTGCAGCGGATCTGATTTTCCCCGTGGACATGAGGCCTTAGGGCTCCTGCACACTTGCGATTCTCTTGCGCGTTTTTTTCACGCGATTGTCAATGGGACTTGCTAATGTTAAAAACGCATCGCATAAAAATAGCACAGCACAAACTTGTGATGTGTTTTTAACATTAAAAAGTCCCAATGACAATCGCGTGCAAAAAACGCAGCGATATCGCAACGTTAAAAACACAAAAGTGGGTAGGAGCTCTTAGGCTTCATTCACACAAGCGTATATCGGCTGCGCTTTCATGGTCAGCCGATATACGCTGTCCATCTGATGCATTGGTTACCAATGCATCAGTTCAGATAAGCGTATTTCTGCGGCATAAAAGCGCCCGGCCGACCAAGATAGCGCATAGGAGCACATTTCGACTGGGTGCTTTTACGTCGGCCAGGAAAGATAGTTCAGGAGCTATCTTTCTGGTTGGAATACAGCGGCAGCTCCATAGACTTCTATGGGAGCTTATGGGAGCTGCGGGAGGTGGGAGGGAGTTTAGCAGCGTGTCTGCTAAATTCTCACCCCTTTTCCTCCTTCTCTTTGCCCCTTGCCAGCTGTTTGCAATGGGAAGGGGCAGGACGGGGTGGGAGCTAGTAGATAAGGGAGCCGGCAAGGCAGCGGAAAGGGGAAGGCAGTTTAGCAGAGCTAAACTGTCTGCCCCCGCCTGACGGCAATTCGGGCTCAGCGTATATATGCGCCAGACCTGGGCCATCTGAACGGGCACTCTAAGTACAGCTTTGTGCACCAGTTCACACAAATTTCAGTTGTGCTGTGGCCGTGGCACAGCCAACCAAAAATTGTTACGCTTGTATGAATGAGCCCTTACTGTCAGAAATGTTATTTCTAATATTTAATTGGGTCTCCTCCATCTCAGTTTCATCCCATTGCTTCTAGTCTTTCCTTATGTTGCAGCGTCCCATAGGGAGACCCTGAAAACCTGACATACGTGGGGAGCTGGAAGAATATAGTGTTGGCTTGTCATGGCAGCACTTACAAAACTCTTACCCGGAGGGAACACACGTAGCCAAGGCCAGAGTATTACTGCAGGCCACCGAGGGACACCCCTAAGATAGGGAAATGCCAACAAAAACAGGATAACAGGAGTTGTAGTTGTCACAGTTGACGCCATTGTTCCTTCACACACAGGTATGACCCTCAGCAGAGAATAAATATAGCCACAGACAGTTCTTGAGTACCACAGGTCTCTAGGAACGGCTAGAGCCCGGCATAAACTTTAGTTGAAAACTTGAAACAATTATTACAAGGCAGTTCAATTAAAATTTTTACAGTGCAGGTAAGACAAAAGATCTGAGGTCAGGGAGGAAACTCAGGATGACACCGGTTCTGCAGTCTAAATTATCTGCCAAGAATCGCTCCTGGAAGGGGAACACTCCGAAGGAGGAAAGGGGTAGGGTCACTCCACAGACACTCTGACAGCAATTATTAGCTGGCAGTACTTCCACCCAGCCTTGGAGACGCGTGGGTGTGACAATTAAAGGGTATGCCCCTACGCTGTGATCCTGGTTCTGGACGACCGCGTAGGAAACTTAAACACTGAGGTAGTATCTCTGCACTGGCCTTGAGAAGAAGTAGTTACTTTTGGGGGGCTCACTCCACTTACATCCAGAACACAAGCAACACGGGAAATCTCTCCTCCTCTTCCATCTTCCGCACAAGGAGGCTGAAGGTGCCTCCAAGTGGCTCTGTGTTAGGTGGAACTCAGGTGGCAGACAAGATGGAAGCCCTTTCCTGCTCTCAAACACTCCTATTTATACCCTCTCTCATACCACATGACATGACAGCAGAGGCATAACTTGAAGATTCGGGAGTCCAATGCAAAATCTGTAACAGGGTCCCCAACTATAATGCTTTATTAATACTACTACGCTCCCTATATGGAGAAGAGTGGCCTTATGGGCCCCCTATAGTTGCGCCGCTGCATGACAGACTTGATACATTTACATGCAGACTTTGGATTTTATTGAACACTTAAGCCTTCTAGCACTGCAGCTGTGCAACACACATACTGGAAATGACAAGACAGGCTTGCACAGTGCATTAACATAGGACAAATTATGGAGGGGACCAGGATGGTGTACTGGGCCACTACACAGCGGTTGAGCAGAGGATTTAACACCAAAAATTTATAGGACCCATGATGGTTTCATCACGTCTCCATACCCACCTTGGATCTTGGTTCATCAAGATGAATATACTACTAAAGACGCTTTGCCAGCCCATCTGCAGCCATTTATATGGAAATATGGCGACTACAATTTTACTTTTGCTTTTACGGATGATCAGAAGAATCACCCGAAGGGACCCCTGTATTACACAACCACTGTGGACTATCCTCGAGGTAGGCCCTTTGACTTTTCACCGGCCCTATCAGTAGCCAGGTGACTTACACCAAAATTTGCCATGCACCAGAGTAAGAGAACACGTACCCTGTAGACTCGTCGACAACACAGCGGCAGTCGACCGACTGTTCTGAGCCGTGCACGTGGAGGAGGACAACACTGCTGAGGACCGCGAAGTAAGTGCTTTCTTGCGTGCTGGTCCCTCACTTTTCTCTTCAGATGGAATCCGTTAGTGGGAGAGCAGCGCTACACCAACCAGTTTTACAACTGAATCTGAGCCTGAAGGACCCACTGCTTCATGCAGTAAGAGAGTGGCTTGGTGTTGAAAGACTCTATGTACTTACTTAACACTCTTGGACTAAATAAGACTTTGTTTTTCTGTCTCCCGTTATGCCCAAAAAGACTCTAAAGTTACTATATTCCCTTAGCATAGTTGTTTAATGCATATATTTTTTAGAATACATAGTTTATTATTTAAAGTTGTGCAACATTATAATGTTTAAGCTAACATGCAGGAGGGCGTATGCAAAGTAAAGTTCACTCACCATCCTAGTAGCTCTTCTCTAAACTTACTCCAGTTTGTCTGTCTTTTTTAAATTAGGGTGCACTGTACTCCAGATGAGGTATAAGGAAGAGTAGAGGGGTATGATTACCTCACGTGATCTAGACTCTATGCTTCTCTTAATACATCCCATAATTGTGTTTGCCTTTTTGCTGCTGCATCACACTGTTGACTCATGTTCAAACTGCGATCTATTAGTATACCCAAATCTTTTTCACATGTGCTGCTGCTTAGCTCAATTTCTCCCATTATGTATGAGCTTTTTTTCATTTTTCTTGCGCAGTACTTTGTATTTCCCCTGGTTAAATACCATTCTGTTAGTCTCTGCCCACTGTTCAAGCTTGTCTAGATCGCTTTGAATCCTCTCTCTCCTCTAGTGTTAGCTATCCATCCTAGCTGTGTGTCGTTAGCAAATTTTATCAATTTCCCCTCAATGTTGAACAACACTAAGCCCAGGACAGAGCCTTGTGGTACAACGCTTGAGATATTCTTCCAGTTTGACCTGCAGCCATTTATGACCTCTCTGAGTACCATCACTCAGCCAGTTGTGGATCCACCTAACAGTTGCCTTGTGAAGCCCATATTTAGTCATTTTTTAAAATAAGGATGGTATGAGATACTTTGTCAATTGCTTTACTAAAGTCAAGATATACTATATCTACTGCATTTCCCTGATCAACCCAGTCGGTGATTCTGTCATAGAAGGAAATTAGATTCATCTGGTATGACTTGTTTGTTACAAACCCATGCTGGCTCTGGTTATTTACTCTATTCTCATCCAAGTACTTGCATACATGCTGTTTAATAATTTGCTTAAAGATCTTTCTCGGTATTGAAGTCAGACTCACAGGTCTGTAGTTTCCTGGGTCCACTTTCTTCCATTTTTTTGAAGATAGGGACAGCATTTGCCCTTCTCCAATCTTCTGGAACTTCTGTTCTCCATGAATTTTCAAAGATTATGGCAAGTGGTTCAGCAATTACCTCTGCTGCTTCCTTCAGTGTCTTAGGAAGTTCTGTGTTCATCCATGCTAGATTGATTGGTGGTGAAGGAGAAGATAAACACAGTGTATATCAGTGCTATCTCTAGATCAAATTACAAGGTACTGGGAGATAAGCTGGGGTAAAAATAAAGCCTAGTTGTACTATGGGCAGATGATCTGAATGGAGAGCAAAGCATGACAAAATAGTAGTACTACAAGGTGCAGGATGCTAGGGCATGGGGGCTGGTGAGATGATCAGCATCTTCCAACACTTTCATACAGCCCTCTGTAATATCTCCAGACATATCACAAATTTTTTTATCTGCCTTTACTACTTATGACTTGGAGTGACTTAAGCAATAACATGTAATCTTTTCTTTGACTGCACTTTCCTGTGTGGAAGACTTACATGAACTTATGTAATGTGCCAATTAATTCTTGCAACTGCAGAACAACCCTGAGTGGCCATGTCTCACAAATCTCTTGCTGCATAATATGCACCGCCACTCACAGGTGCTCCTTCACAGATAGGAGAGCAAGCTAGTTAAGAGGCTGTAAAGCAGCCTTCAGTTTTTTCTCACTGACAAATTCTGCTAATATGTCAGTCCTCCAGTCTGAAGCCTTGGCAAAGAATACAAGCATAAAAACTAGAGATGAGCGAACGTGTTCGTCCGAACTTGATATCCGTGCGGATATTAGGGTGTTCGGGATGTTCGTTATTCGTAACGAACACCATGCGGTGTTCGGGTTACTTTCACTTCCTTCCCTGAGACGTTAGCGCGCTTTTCTGGCCAATTGAAAGACAGGGAAGGCATTACAACTTCCTCCTGTGTTGTTCCAGCCCTATACCACCCCCCTGCTGTGAGTGGCTGGCGAGATCAGGTGTCCGCCTAATATAAAAGTCGGCCCCTCCCGCGGCTCGCCTCAGATGCCTTGTGAGGTAGATGAGGGACAGTGCTGTTTGTACCGGAGCTGCTGTAGGGAAAGAATTGGTAGTTAGTGTAGGCTTCAAGACCCCCAAAGGTCCTTATTAGGGCCACTGATAGCTGTGTGTTGGCTGCTGTTAGCAGTGGCAATTTTTTTTTCTTCTCAAAATCGCCTCTGCAGAGCGTTGCACCCGGCATTAGGGACAGAAGTGTTGCATAGGCAGGGAGAGTGTTTAACCGTGTGCAGTACTGTGCTGGCTGCTGTTAGCTGTGCTGCATATTTTTTTTCTTCTCAAAATCGCCTCTGCAGAGCATTGCACCCTCCATTGATACTGCAGGGAAAGAATTGTGTAGGCAGGGCCACAACACAGTTATTATTCATTGAATATACGCAGTGCGGCCTTTTGCTTGTAAAACAAGTGAAAAAAATTCTATTTGACCTGCCTCTGTCCGTCCTAAGGGCTGTGGACACGTGTCGGCTGCGTGTGCAACGTTTAAAAATCAGACGCACACAGCTACGGTTTACTGCTGGCTTCGCCATTTGCTTTCCTTAATTGGGAAAAAAAATACCTGCTCTGCCAGAGTTAATAACTCTGCTACCCTCAAGTTCTGTGCCACATTAGCAGGGCCACAGCACAGTTATTAAACTTCTCATGTTCATTGAATATACGCAGTGCTGCCTTTTGGTGGAAAAAAACTGAAAAAAATTCTATTTGTCCTGCCTCTGTCCGTCCTAAGGGCCGTGGACACGTGTCGGCTGCGTGTGCAACGTTTAAAAATCAGACGCATCCAGCTACGTTTTACTCCTGGCTTCGCCATTTGCTTTCCTTAATTGGGAAAAAAAATACCTGCTCTGCCAGAGTTATAATAACTCTGCTACCCTCAAGTTCTGTGCCACATTAGCAGGGCCACAGCACTGTTATTAAACTTAGATTATTCATTCACTAGAGGCAGTGGGGCCTTTCGTTTTCAAAAAAGGGAAAAAATTATATTTGGCCTGCAGTCTTGCGCCAATTTATTTCCTGCCTGTGAAATCAAATCACTGGTAATACAGCATGCTGAGGGGTAGGGGTAGGCCTAGAGGACGTGGACGCGGCCGAGGACGCGGAGGGCCAAGTCAGGGTGTGGGCACAGGCCGAGCTCCTGATCCAGGTGTGTCGCAGCCGACTGCTGCGCGATTAGGAGAGAGGCACGTTTCTGGCGTCCCCACATTCATCGCCCAATTAATGGGTCCACGCGGGAGACAGTTATTAGAAAATGAGTAGTGTGAGCAGGTCCTGTCCTGGATGGCAGAAAGTGCTTCGAGCAACCTATCGTCCACCCGCAGTTCTGCGCCGTCCACTGCTGCAAATCCGAATCCTCTGTCTGCTGCTCCTCCTTCCTCCCAGCCTCCTCACTCCACTACAATGACACCTGCTCAGGAGCGGGAACACTCCCAGGAACTGTTCTCGGGCCCCTGCTTAGATTGGGCAGGAGTGGTTCCTCTCCCACCAGAGGAGTTTATCGTCACTGATGCCCAACCATTCGAAAGTTCCCGGGGTCCGGGGGAAGAGGCTGGGGACTTCCGCCAACTGTCTCAAGAACTTTCTGTGTGTGAGGAGGACGATGACGATGAGACACAGTTGTCTTGCAGTGAGGTAGTAGTAAGGGCAGTAAGTCCGAGGGAGCAGCGCACAGAGGATTCGGAGGAAGAGCAGCAGGACGATGAGGTGACTGACCCCACCTGGTGTGCAACGCCTACACAGGACAGGTCTTCAGAGGGGGAGGCACGGGCAGCAGCAGGGCAGGTTGCAAGAGGCAGTGCGGTGGCCAGGGGTAGAGGCAGGGCCAGACCGAATAATCCACCAACTGTTTCCCAAAGCGCACCCTCGCGCCATGCCACCCTGCAGAGGCCGAGGTGCTCTAAGGTCTGGCAGTTTTTCACAGAGACGCCTGACGACCGACGAACAGTGGTGTGCAACCTTTGTTGCGCAAAGCTCAGCCGGGGAGCCAACACCAACAGCCTCACCACCACCACCATGCGCAGACATATGATGGCCAAGCACCCCACAAGGTGGGACGAAGGCCGTTCACCGCCTCCGGTTTGCACCCCTGCCTCTCCCCCTGTGCCCCAACCTGCCACTGAGATGCAACCCCCCTCTCAGGACACAGGCACTACCGTCTCCTGGCCTGCACCCACACCCTCACCTCCGCTGTCCTCCGCCCCATCCACCAGTGTAGTTCAGCGCACCGTCCAGCCGTCGCTTGCGCAACTGTTGGAGCGCAAGCGCAAGTACGCCGCCACGCACCCGCACGCTCAAACGTTAACCGTCCGCATAGCAAAATTCATCAGCCTTGAGATGCTGCCGTATAGGGTTGTGGAAACGGAGTCCTTCAAAAGTATCATGGAGGCGGCGGCCCCGCGCTACTCAGTTCCCAGTCGCCACTACTTTTCCCGATGTGCCGTCCCAGCCCTGCACGACCACGTCTCCCGCAACATTGTACGCGCCCTCACCAACGCGGTTACTGCCACAGTCCACTTAACAACGGACACGTGGACAAGCACAGGCGGGCAGGGCCACTACATCTCCCTGACGGCACATTGGGTGAATTTAGTGGAGGTTGGGACAGAGTCAGAGCCTGGGACCGCTCACGTCCTACCCACCCCCAGAATTGCGGGCCCCAGCTCGGTGGTGGTATCTGCGGAGGTGTATGCTTCCTCCACTAAAGCACCCTCCTCCTCCTCCTCCTCCGCAACCTCTGTCTCGCAATCAAGATGTGTTAGCAGCAGCATGTCGCCAGCAGTCGGTGTCGCGCGGTGTGGCAGCACAGCGGTGGGCAAGCGTCAGCAGGCCGTGCTGAAACTACTCAGCTTAGGAGATAAGAGGCACACGGCCCACGAACTGCTGCAGGGTCTGACACAGCAGACCGACCGCTGGCTTGCGCCGCTGAGCCTCCAACCGGGCATGGTCGTGTGTGACAACGGCCGTAACCTGGTGGCGGCTCTGCAGCTCGGCAGCCTCACGCACGTGCCATGCCTGGCCCACGTCTTTAATTTGGTGGTTCAGTGCTTTCTGAAAAGCTACCCACGCTTGTCAGACCTGCTCGTAAAGGCGCGCCGGCTCTGCGCACATTTCCGCAAGTCCCACACGGACGCTGCCACCCTGCGCACCCTGCAACATCACTTTAAGCTGCCAGTGCACCGACTGCTGTGCGACGTGCCCACACGGTGGAACTCTACGCTCCACATGTTGGCCAGGCTCTATGAACAGCGTAGAGCTATAGTCGAATACCAACTCCAACATGGGCGGCGCAGTGGGAGTCAGCCTCCTCAATTCCTTTCAGAAGAGTGGGCCTGGTTGGCAGACATCTGCCATGTCCTTGGTAATTTTGAGGAGTCTACCCAGGTGGTGAGCGGCGATGCTACAATCATTAGCGTCACCATTCCTCTGCTATGCATCTTGAGAAATTCCCTGCAAACCATAAAGGCAGCTGCTTTGCGCTCGGAAACGGGGGCGGTGGAAGACAGTATGCCGCTGGATAGTCAGGGCACCCTCCTGTCTATTTCTCAGCGCGTACAGGAGGAGGAGGAGCATGAGGAGGATGAGGAGGAGGGGGAAGAGACAGCTTGGCCCGCTGCTGACGGTACACCGGCTGATTGCCTGTCATCCTTTCAGCGTGTATGGCCTGAGGAGGAGGAGGAGGAGGAGGATCCTGAAAGTGATCTTCCTAGTGAAGACAGCCATGTGTTGCGTACTGGTACCCTGGCACACATGGCTGACTTCATGTTAGGATGCCTTTCTCGTGACCCTCGCGTTGCACGCATTCTGGCCACAACGGATTACTGGGTGTACACACTGCTCGACCCACGCTATAAGGAGAACCTGCCCACTCTCATTCCCGAAGAGGAAAGGGGTTCGAGAGTGTTGCTATACCACAGGACCCTTGCGGACAAGCTGATGGTAAAATTCCCAGCCAACAGCGCTAGTGGCAGAAGGCGCAGTACCGAGGGCAAGGTAGCAGGGGAGGTGCGGAGATCGAGCAGCATGTACATCCCAGGCAGTGCAACAGTCTTTAAGGGCCTGGACAGCTTTATGGCTCCCCACCAAGACTGTGTCACCGCTCCCCAGTCAAGGCTGAGTCGGCGGGAGCACTGTAAAAGGATGGTGAGGGAGTACGTAGCCGATCGCACGACCGTCCTCCGTGACGCCTCTGCCACCTACAACTACTGGGTGTCGAAGCTGGACACATGGCCTGAACTAGCGCTGTATGCCCTGGAGGTGCTTGCTTGTCCTGCGGCTAGCGTCTTGTCGGAGAGGGTGTTTAGTGCGGCTGGGGGAATCATCACAGATAAGCGTACCCACCTGTCAACCGACAGTGCCGACAGGCTAACACTCATCAAGATGAACAAAGGCTGGATTTCGCCAGACTTCTCTTCTCCACCAGCGGACAGCAGCGATACGTAAGCAATACGTAGGCTGCACCCGCGGATGGAAGCTACGTTCTCTCTCACCATCCAAAACGGGGACATTTCTACTTCATCAATCTGTGTCTACTGTCTAATATTCCTCCTCCTCCTCCTTCTGCTCCTCCTCCTGAAACCTCACGTAATCACGCTGAATGGGCAATTTTTCTTAGGGCCACAAGGCTCACTCAAATAATTTTTCTAAACAATTTTTAAAAGTTTCAATGCGCTTAAAAGCGTTGGAACTGTAACTTGAACCAATTTTTCGTTACACTGGGCTGCCTCCAGGCCTAGTTACCACTTAAGCCACATTAACCAAAGCGATTAATGGGTTTCACATGCCCTCTTGGGATGTACATTAGTACTGTTGATACAGCAATTTTTGTGGGCCCTCGCCTACAGTGTAATCAAATTAATTTTTAGCCCACCTGCATTCCAGCTGACGTTACCTCAGCTGTGTTGGGCAATGCAATGGGATATTTTTGTGTACCACCGGTGGGTTCCAGGGAGCCACCCATGCTGTAGGTGCACACGGAGTGTAACCTACATGTGTCCACTTCTAAAGAACCCCAGTCAGACTGGGGCATGCAGTGTGGACCGAAGCCCACCTGTATTACGCACGACATTACTACCTCAGCTGTGTTGGGCAATGCAATGGGATATTTCTATGTACCGCCGGTGGCTTCCTGGCACCCACCCATGCTGTGGGTCCACAGGGAGTTTAACCTACATGTGTCCACTTCTAAAGAACCCCAGTCAGACTGGGGCATGCAGTGTGGGCCGAAGCCCACCTGTATTACGCACGACATTACTACCTCAGCTGTGTTGGGCAATGCAATGGGATATTTTTGTGTACCGCCGGTGGGTTCCAGGGAGCCAACCATGCTGTCGGTCGACAGGGACTTCACAATAGGGAGTTGTACCTGCCTGTGTCTATGAATTAAAAAGCCCGGTCTAACTGGGGCATGCAGACACCTTGACAGAATGAATAGTGTGTGGCACATAGGTTCCCCATTGCTATGCCCACGTGTGCAGCTCCTGATGGCGGTGGCACAGGATTCTATTTCTCATTGCTTCTGTACAGCATTGTGGGCTATCGCCCCGCCCCTTTTAAAGAGGGTCGCTGCCTAGCCGTGCCAACCCTGTGCAGTGTGTGCCTGCGGTCCCTCGTCATGGCAGACGCACTTCTAAATAGACATGAGGGTGGTGTGGCATGAGGGCAGCTGAAGGCTGCGCAGGGACACTTTGGTGTGCGCTGTGGGGGGGAGGGGGGGGGGCGGTTGGGCAGCATGTAACCCAGTAGAAGTGGCAGTGGAGTGTCATGCAGGCGGTGATTGTGCTTTGTTGGAGGTAGTGTGGTGCTTAGCAAAGGTATGCCATGCTAATGACGGCTTTTCAGAAGTAAAAGTTGTTGGGAGGGGGGGGGGCCCACTCTTGCCGGTATTCTGGCTTAATAGTGGGACCTCTGAACTTGAGATGCAGCCCAACATGTAGCCCCTCGCCTGCCCTATCCGTTGCTGTGTCGTTCCCATCACTTTCTTGAATTGCCCAGATTTTCACACATGAAAACCTTAGCGAGCATCGGCGAAATACAAAAATGTTCTGGTCGCCCATTGACTTCAATGGGGTTCGTTATTTGAAACGAACCCTCGAACATCGCGGGAAGTTCGTTTCGAATAACGAACACCCGAACATTTTGGTGTTCGCTCATCTCTAATAAAAACCAAACGATTAGAAATATTTAATGAAAACCAATTACAAAAAGTCTTACATTTCCAAAGGCACATTGATTAAAAAAAAATTAAAAAGGAATGCAAAGATGTACATAAACTTTAAATGTTGCATAACGCTATAATCACAATAACACGTGCGTGCTGCTAATGCCCACCACATGGACTTGCCACCGAAAAGGGTACTGTCTCTTACTCTTAGGCCTCCCTTACACTGACACTTTTCTACAGCGTTTAGCGCTGCCTTTTCAGCGCAGCGCTAAACGTTGTACAAGGCTTCCATTCATTTCAATGGGGCTGTTCACACAAGCGTCAAAGCTGCGCTTTGACAGTGATACATGTCCTATTTTTGGCCATTTTCAGCCCTGCGTCAGCCACTGAAATGAACTGCCAGTGTTAGTAGCGCTGCTGAAAACGCCGCACAAATTGATGCCGCGCTTCGGGCAGCGCTAAATGCAGTGCTAGCTGCACTAACAAAAAAAAAGTTATACTTACCGATGCTGACGCTTTTGGGGTCCCTGGCACTGCTGCGGGCACTTGTCAGAGGATGTTTTGCTAGAGACGGGGCTTAAAGACCCTGCCTTCAACAAGAGATTGCTCAGATTGGCTAATCCAGCGCCAATTACAGCCAGCGCAGGATGCACCAATCACAGCCATTCAATAAATTAATGGCTCGTGGCTCAGCCAATGAGAGCTATCTCTTGCTGGAAGCAGGGTTTTGAAACTCCATTACCAGCAAGACATGCTCTGCAGGCACAGACAAGTGCCCGTAAGCCTGTAGGTGCCTACTAGGTGAGTATTTTATTTACTTTTTTAGCTGCCTTGGCTGTGCCATCAGCTTGCTGAAAACGCAGCTAAAACGCTGGCATAACGCATGCCAGCGCTTCTGAAATCGCTGTAACCACAGCGTTGAAAAATGCTGCATTTGCTGCAAGTGTCTGTGTGAGGGAGGCCTTAGTTAGTAGTCTCTCACCAGTCTTGAGTCCATAGGCAGATGTTCCCCCTATGCTCCAGATAGATGTCCAACTGGCAATGGCAGTAACCAGTCAGATCCTTCATCAGCAGCCTTGGTCCAGCTCCTCTTCAGCAGTTTTTACATTCTAGCATCCTTTCCACTACTTGGGCATCACTCATCTGGCGGAACTCAGGTACACCTTAGCAACCACTTAGTACTATAACCTCAATACTGGCTATATCCAATCAACGTGACTGATGCCTGCTCCTTGCTTCAGTGGCTGGAGTGAGTGAGCTCCTCCACCACTTTACACATGTACCAATGTAATGTAGAATTATGGACAACAAATGCATACAGATTAACCTCTATAGATAAAAGGTTTTAAAGTTAGCCATTTTTGTGAGCCATGATTATCTTATAAAATATGTTGAGGGCTCCCAACATTATTTGTCCAGTGCTCTTCACAACCCTTTTAAGCTGGCCTGCTTACTAATGCAGACATATTTAGTAAGAGAAGAGCTTTTAGGCTGAAATCAAAGCTGTTGTTGAACAATAACGTTAGAACATAAACTATAAAAAAGGCCAAATGAATGTGTCCTAATTGCAGAATGTGATATTTGGCCTTCCAGTGGAATCAAGGGCTACATTTGAGAGTCACGTAAGTTCTCAGGTTGATAGTTTGTCTAAAAGGCAAATACTTCACAAAAAAGCTGTTTTCCTCCTTCCATGGCAATTTTGATAAAATGTAAATGAGGGAGCATGGACTGCTCGTTCTCTTGACCACACGGTACTCCACCTCTCATCCACATCTTCTGCAGTATGGCTGCACAGCCTCATATGGATGTATTTATTGATCAAAGAACATTATTTGCAAAAAGATTACACGTAGCCATGATGATGTATCTATATAGTACAAAAGCACAATGCCTATTGTGCACATCACTACGGCACTTCTTGCTATCAATATACATTTAAAGGGGTTGTCCCGCGCCGAAACGGGTTGTTTTTTTTCAACCCCCCCCCCCCGTTCGGCGCGAGACAACCCCGATGCAGGGACGTAAAAAAAAAACCGCTCAGCGCTTACCTTAATCCCCGCGCTCCGGTGACTTCTATACTTACCGGCTGAAGATGGCCGCCGGGATCCTCTTCCTCCATGGACCGCAGCTCTTCTGTGCGGTCCATTGCCGATTCCAGCCTCCTGATTGGCTGGAATCGGCACGTGACGGGGCGGAGCTACACGGAGCTACACGGAGCCCCATTGAAGAAAGCAGAAGACCCGGACTGCGCAAGCGCGTCTAATTTGGCCATTCGACCATTTTAGACGGCGAAAATTAGGCGGGCTCCATGGAGACGAGGACGCCAGCAGCGGAGCAGGTAAGTGAAAAACTTTTTATAACTTCTGTATGGCTCATAATTAATGCACAATGTACATTACAAAGTGCATTATTATGGCCATACAGAAGTGTATAGACCCACTTGCTGCCGCGGGACAACCCCTTTAAGTGGCATCTTAAGTTGACATACTTCCCTGATCTTCAGAATAAAGTGGCAATGCTGCTATGGTAACATATCCTGCCATGTAAAAATGTGTATATGTGCACACGTTCTTATACTAATACTGATTGCACAAGTGTGTGCCTTGTATATATTCTGCAATATAGGCAGATGTGTTAATCTATTGTGGCACGGTCATTTGTACAGCATATAAAAGGGTATTAGTGCTCAGATGTACATAGTAACCCATATGCATGAACACCCTAATAGGTTATTACATCCACTTACATTAATGTCCACATTATACTTTAAAGGGGTTTTAAGGGTATAAAAACATTGCTGGCAATGCAAGGGAGGATGAAATCTAAAAAAAGATTGGAATACTTACCTTCTCGCTGACTTGGTGCTCTCGCACCATTCCTGTTCTTTGGCCAGTCTCTGTTGACTGAAGCCAATAGAAAGTCAAAAAATGGGCCACCATCAGTGACACCCTGTAAGCAGGCCAGGGACTTTATAGGAGAAGCTCATGCGCCCTATTAACGTGATGTCACATAACATAGCATGGAGCATGGAAACAGTTTTCCAGTGCTGCTATGAGTCTGTAAATAAATTATAGTTTGGGGCGGGAGGATAAATTGTTAAAAAAGAAGATAAATCAGAAAACCCCTTTAGTAGCAAGGGTATGTGAGCAAGTATATACAGTATGTAAATAATACAAGGAGACCCAGGGAAAGTAGAGAGGTGGCAGCTCCAGGGGAACACAGAGCTGTTCCATATCATTCTACAGCAAACTCATTTAAACAGTCAGAATATTAATGAGCTGCTAATAGGATCATTAGAGTCCCCTGGGCACCTCTATTAAATGTCTCTAGCTGTTTATATCGCCTGTAAGATCTGATGAGGAGTCATACGCACTAATGATGGGAATTCACCATCAGCGGCTGAGAGATACGAGGTAAGAGCTTCAGAGATGGAAGGATTGTAGAGGACATTTATGTATCAGTGCTGCAGATCAGTTCATTGACTTTTCACTTTAATATCATGTTCGTTCTGATTTTGTAATGGAATAAAGATGTGATGAGTGCAGGTTGGAGGTAAGAATATGAAACAGATGGGGATGTGACTGGTATTAAATATTCAATTGACACTTTATAGAGCAATATATTTACAAAGTGCTCAGCCTGACACCTAGTGGAAAGGAAGACAATGATCACCTCATGGTCGTTCTGCACAGGGAGTGCAATGAAGAATGAAATTACATATAATGGTGGGGAGGGGAGGGGGAGATGGCGGACCATGTGCCACTCTGTTTTGGTGAGGATGGGTACTTTTGGTGGTACTATGTGAGAAGTTTGTTTTTTAAACAGAAATTTGGTATATGGGTTAATCCGAGTGCTGAACTACAGATAGTATGAGTAGTAGTCACAGTAATTATATTGTTATTATATATTATATTGAGTAATGAGATGTAGGTCTTATTCAGTATAATGTGTAAGAACTATAGAAGGACTTGATTTTAATTTTGTTATGAGCTGAAGACTTGGGTAATCTGTTACAGACTGCTTGCTAGAGACATAACGTATCCATCCCTAGCAACTAGACTGCCAGACTGAAAGACCACTCTTCGGTTCGCCGCTCCTTTGTTCATAGGCTGCAGGGACGTCACAGGCGTTACAGCCAATAACAGCGGCCAGTGATCTATCACTGGGCTCTATCATTGTTTGCAGCACCTGTGACGTCCTGTAAACAGGCTGGGGAAGCCTGTAAAGGTAACATCCCAGAGAAGATCCAGAGCAGCTGTACAGCAGGACACAGCGGAAGCTGGGAGAGGTAAGTATATGGCTTCGTTATTTTACCGCATGGGGAGCGGCTTTTGAAAACAAGAAAAAAACTTGGAAAGCCCCTTTAACCCAGCTCCCTTTTATTCCCTTTTTTTGGTTCTTGCTCCCCTCCTTTTAAAAACTATTAACTCTTTTATTTATTTATCAACATAGCGGTCTGAGAGCTTGTTTTTTGCGGGACGAGCTGCATTTTATAGGGGTACTATATAATGTACTGACAAACTTTAAAACATTTTTTGTGGAGTGAAATGGAAAAGAAACAAAATTCTGCTCTCTTTGGGTGCGTCTTTTCTATGACGTACAACAAAAATGACCTGATAACTTTATTCTATGGGTCAGTACAAATACTAGAATTCCAAATCATATTTATATTTTTTTCAAAGATATTTAATTTTTTAAATTATTTTCTGCCACCATTTTCTGCCAGATATAATTTTTTAACTTTTTTTGGCGACATAGTTGTGCAACATCTCATCTTGGGTGGGAGTCCTGTAGTTTCAATTGGTACCATTCTGGAGTACATACGACTTTTTGATCGCTTTTCATTATATTTTTTTTTGGAGAGCGGGTGACCAAAAAAGGGCAATTCTGGAGTTCTTTATTTTATTTTTTTCTGAGGACGTTCACCGTGTGGGGTAGATAATGTGTTACCTGTATAGATTGCACTTTTACGGACACAGTGATACCAAGTATGTATTTTTGTTTTATTATTTAGATTCCTTTATTACAAATATGGCAAAATGGGGTGTTTTTTAAACTTTTATTACCTTTTTTTAATTCACTAGTCAACAAATTTTTATCATTTCTTTCTCAACATGAATATGACAGTCAAAATTCAAAATTGGCTCTATTTTTTTCTAATCTGCAATAATTGTTTACATCATGAAATGCATTGCAATAGTAATAGGCCTATGGTTAATACCGGTAACAAATCAAGTCATAGACTACGTCTTAGATCTCTTTGCCTGTCTCTTATACAGCTGTTTGTGAACATTTTTGTGGAGTGTCCAGCAGTAGTCAGCCAGCATGGTAGTGGACCATTTTCCCTGGTATCTTTGTTCCATTGTTGCGATATCTTGATGAAAACGTTCACCATGTTCATCACTAACCATACCACGCTTGTCTGGAAAGAAATCCAGATGGGAATGAAAGAAGTGGATCTTTAGAGACATATTGCAGCCAAGTTTCTGATACTGCATCAGCATGTCTTGTACAAGTTCCTTGTAGTTTTCTGCCCTAACATTCCCAAGAAAGTTTGTAGACACAAGGCGAAAATCATTTTATGCGTGTTTCACATCACCCTGCAGCAAGTTGTTGAAGCGGTCATCCTTGAAGAGCTCTTGAATCCGAGAACCCACAAAAACTCCCTCTTTAATCTTTGCCTTGTTGTGTCGAGAGAATTTTTCATGAAGGTATCGGAAAGCTGACGGAAAGTCCGGTCCATGGCTTTCACAAAGTTCTTCATCAAACCTAGTTTGATGTGAAGGGGTGGTAGCAAGATTTTGTGAGCCTTGACCAGAGCTTGGTGCTGTATATTCTTCTCTCCAACTGTTATATTTTGTCTACATTCCTTCCGCAAGTAGTGCTATTCTCTTGCTTGGCTGTCCCACAAACATAAGAAACACATATATTTTTTAGATCCCTGCTGCAGTACCATTAAAAGTGCAACTACCTTCAAATCACCACAGAGGTGCCAGCTGTACTTGTTATACTCAATGGAATTCAGTAGCTGATTTAAATTATCGTACGTCTCTTTCATGTGGACAGCATGCGCTACTGGAATAGATGGAAGATGGTTTCCATGGGGCAAAAGCACAGCCTTACGACTCAGTTTGGCAGAGTCTACAAATATTCTCCATTCTTGTGGATCATGACTGATTCCTAAGGCATTCATGAGACCCTCAATATCAGAACAGAATACCAGATCACCTTCTTTTCTGAAGAAAGGCTCAAACCGCTGGTGCATTATGAAGTAACTGTGGCATCTTTTTCTAGAAGATTTCATTGTTGGAGTCTTGAACCTAGCAATTCTGCCTTGTTCTTGATCACAAACCACAAATCACAAACCAGATGATTTAGTTCTTCCTGTGTTACTCTGTGTGGGGTTGATGATGCACCACAGTGAAAATCTGAATCTCTGCATGCTGACGGACCACGAGAAAAACAGGTTGGCTCACCCTCGTCCTCATCAGCTGAATCAAAAAAATATTCTGCTGGAGGTTCTGGAATAGGAAGTACTTCACCATGTGGAACTGGTCTCAATGCAGACGGAATGTTGGGGTAAAGTATTCTCGACTTCTTTTGCTTTGGCTTATCGAAGCTGATGCAATCCAGTGCAGCAGCGCCGGCCCCATTGAAATCAATGGGAGAAGATTGCGATCCCCTGCTGTGACAGCAGCGCTGGAAGATTCCTTTAGCTCCACAGGGATGTGAGGCTGTCACATCCAGAGGTTTCCATATGTTCTCAATGGGGCCGGTGGCAGCAGCACCGACCCCATTTAAAACAATGGGAGAACATTGCAATCTCCTGCCATGGCTGTGACAGCCGCGGAGGAGATGAAGGGAACCCCTGCAGTGATGTGAGGCGGTTTTCTTGTGAAAATGCCTCACATCCATGGGTTTTGAGAAGGACTGCAAGGGCAATATTGGGCCGTGAACCATGGCCCGATATCGCCCTCACCAGTGTACAGGAGCCCTTAGTTGTATGTATATACCCCAAATATTACCAGTAGAAGATATAGCATGCACCACAGAAAAAGTCCCTCAAACAACTATATCAACAGAACAATTAAAAAATAATGGTGGTCAGAAGATGGTGACAGAAAATATATCTAAAATATTGTTACCATGAGGCCGGTCAGGAACCACAGGTGGCAGTGGCGCGGTTCACCGCGGCGTTCTGGGATGGTGTTGCACCCACGTTCGGGTCAGCGAGCGGCGGCGCTGTGCTCCGGTGTGTGGGCGCGGCATGCACGTGCGGCTGTGCGCGCGCGTGCCTGCTATGATAGGCGCGCACGCTCTACCTCTGTGAGTTATAGTGGCTGGCTGGGAGCTCCAGTCAGCTGGCTTGATTGGTCTCCGCCCAAGGGGCGGAGACTCCTGAATATAGTCTGGCAGCTGCTGATAGCAGTTGCCAGTAATTGGTTGCATTCACTGTGTGTCTGACTTTGGTCCTGCTCCAGTGGAAATTACCTTGTCTCGATCCAGCTCTGCCTGAGTTCAGTGGTTTCCTGTCATGTTGGTTATTCTATCGGCCTAGCCTGTCGGTACTAGTAAGTTGTCATCTGCATAGGTACGGCGGTTCCTTCCTGTCTTGCCACTAGGCAGCATAGGGTCAGTGTTGGTGGCCTGGACCTGTCCACCTTTGGGGCTACCCCCAGGAAGGGACATTGGCGTGGGTGAGGGTCAGGGAGTCCCGCGCCATGCGTACCTGTGCACACTACTAGTACTGTAACATAACTGGCCCCAAAAATATTTTTCTGCGGTTTTTTTAGGTGGGATTAACGGTGCGAATGGAGTCCTACAATACGATTACCGGTCAGATTTGTGACCTGGCCAGTACCTGAACCTAAATGCCCATTACCCGAGGTGTTCTTGGGGGACAGGAAATAATTCTTTGTCTTCTGGGAGGCTTGTAAGTTGTTTTTTCGCTTGCGGCCTCGTTCCTCTGGGTCCGAGGCCCAACGGGTGGGGATTGTTATGTCTCTGCTCAGAGAAGGGCCTCAGTCATGGGCCTATTCTTTACTGGCTGATTCTGCTTGTCTGCAGTCGGTAGACTCTTTTTTCATTGAGCTTGGGAATATTTTGGATGAACCCGATTGTGCAGGTTATGCAGTCAGTAACTTGTTGGCTCTACGCCAGGGGCGCCAGTGGGCAGAAAAATATTGCTCTAGTTTCTATTGCTGTGTTTAGCACGCAAATATTTCCGCATGCAAAAACCCGCACAAATACACCCGTGTGAAGAAGCCCTTAGTTTGTAAATTGGATGCATTTTTTGTCACTTACCTGGGCTTTAGAATTAGTATTTGTTGAAGACAATGAACACTAAAATACAGTGTATTACACCATATTTAGTGCACTTGTCATAATATTGGGTTTCATGCGCTGAGCACCTATTCAGTGCTGTGCAATACTATGTAATTACAGACACTTTGGTTTTCGCTTATTAACTATAGTTTGTTTTTATCTGTTCAGTACTCAACTTGCAAACAAAAGAAGAAAAAGTAACTTAAGCGGCATTCAATATCTGTATCCAGCCACTTAACTTTATTACCAAAGACATGAAGTGAGAAATGGATTGTATTGATTACGGTGAAGATATAATGCTGATTTTCATGGTACATAAAAATAACTTTCAACAAATTTGTATTCTTATATTTCTTGGAGGACGTAGATAGACTCAAAATACACAGTTCCAAATCCACCACTATACCATCCCATATGTCACGATTTCCAGAAAAATGACTTTAAGAGTTTAATATAACCGGTTGCAGTATTCCATAAATGTTATGTCACTCCTCTCTACGAAACATTCCAGACTTGGTACTATGTGTAAAATGTAAAAAAAAAAGTAAGGTAAAAAAAAAAATACAATGATTTGGAAATCTCTTATAACCATATTTTATTCACAATTGAACACATATCAATTTTTCCATTTCATTTAAGTAACTCAAAAGATTGGACAGCGTTAACAAAAGCCTAGAAAAGTAAGTGGTAGTAATGAAAAACAGCTGGAGGGACATTTTTTTTTACTAAATCAGATGACCGTGTATAAAAATAGGATGTTATAAAGTCAGAGTTTCTCAGAAGCTAAGATGGTTCACCAATCTGTGAACTCTGCATCTAAAAATTGTGAACAATTTCAGAAAAATGTCCCTCAATGTAAAATTGTGAAGACTTTGAATATCCCACCATCAGTACAGAATATCATCAAAAGATTCAGTGAATCTGGAGAAATTCATGTACACAAGGGACAAGGCCGATGGTCCATATCTACAGGCCCTCAGGCAGCACTGCATTAAAAACAGGCATGATCCTGTAAAGCAAATCACTGCATGGGCTCAGAAATACTTCTAGAAATCATTGCCTGAGAATACAGTTCAATGCAAAGAAGAAGCCATATATCAATACAATCTAGAAATGCTGGACCATCCAGTTTGTTATCAATACACAGCTCAAACGCCTGCATCTCTGATGAGGGTTGCATTAGTGCCTATGGCATGGGCAGCATATACATCTTGAAAGGCACTATCAATGCTGAGTGGTATATAGAGCTTTTCGAACAACTTTTGCTCCCCTACAGAAAACATCTCTTTCAGGGAGGGCCTTGCATATTTCAGCAAAACAATCATAAGCCCGATATAGCATTTATTACAACTGCATTGCTTCACAGAAGAGTTCAGTTACTAAATTGGCCTGCCTGTAGTCCAGACTTCTCACCAATAGAAGACATTTGGCGCATAATGAAACAAATAATCCATAATAATACATCAGACAAGAATGGCACAACATTCCTCTCCCAAAACTCTAGTGTTATGTCCATGCTAAGCATTTATGCACCACGCCCATCACGGATGCAAGGTACATGATGGATGACAGTTTGAGTGACAGCTTTGAGCAATCATTTTGCATAAACTATTAAGTAGCTACTCAGCTACCTAATAGCTTATTAGTGTGCAAATTAAGCCTTTAGCGGAAAGCAGTTAATATCCCGAGGGCTTTTATCTGCTTTCAGTTCCTTTGTTCTCCGACGGGAAACAATGCTATCAGCACTACCCGTGGAAAACTCCTGGTAAGGCCGAACAATGATTTTTAGGTTGGCCTGAATTTAACGATCAGCTAGCAGTGCACGATGGCCGCATGTTTAGACGCAACAATGATCGCTCAAACTATCGCTTTTTAGTGATTTTTGAGCGATCATCGCTCTGTGTAAATGGGTCTTTAATCGTATATTCGGAACAATGTGCTTCAGGTGTAACGGGGATGAATCTATTGTGGAAATAGAAGTTCGGTTAGAGAGTGTTTCTATCTTCAGACCTGCTTTTAGGGAAAACTGGGAATTAATCAAATTAACGTCTGACTGACTAGTCAACCAGCAGATATGATGTTATTATCTGGATTTAGCCAACCAAGAAACTTGTTGTCTCTTTTTGTTAATTGGCTGCGAATAAAGGGCCCACCTGGTCTACAATAAAAGCACAAACCATTCTTTAGATGATTATCCCTATGTTCTTTATTAATAGAAACTATCGACATAGGCTCATCCAAAAGCTCTTCTGGGAATGTAGACGATGATGAGGGAGACTCAAACACTGTTTCTCGGATTCTCTCTCACAGACAGCGAGCAATCCTAATTGCCGAAGCTATAGCATCCTCCAGCATGCAAAGCAGCATGTAGCATACTGAACCATTGCATTCTTCACCCTGCATGACAGGCTGAAACAGAACTGGCTTTTCAAACCCGGACAATTGCCTTGTTGTAGCATATACGAATTTTACTTTCAGTGAGGGCAACACGATCCAGATCATAGAGCAGGCCTAGCGCTGAAGAAAAATGTCTACTGTAGACAGAGCAGGCGAAGTGGCGGAAAGGGAAAATGTTCAGGCCTGAGGGTCTCCCCGTGACCAAGAGATTACAATGCCCACTCTCTGGATCTCATTCCCTAAGGAAATTGGCCTTTAACGAAAATATAGCTTGCAGGCTTCATGAAATGTAACAAAGTCACTCCATTTAGCAGAAAAATGGACTAGTAAAATAAGTTTAGGTTCAGATTGCGCAGAAACGTCAAAAGATGCAGGAGAATACTTAATGGCAGACAGCTGTTGCATAATATCCGTCATTTGCTGTGACAATGCTAGTACCTGCTGAAGCAGAGCTTGCATTGAATCCTTTACAAACATAGCTTTCACCTGTTTAGCAAGTGACTGAACAGGATCCATACTGCGTCTAGCGCACTTTTATATTGCCGGTTATAATGTTATGTTCGTTCTGGACTGCTAACAGAACCCTGAGAAGACAGTACTGAAGCAGTCAGGACTGATGTGTTAGCTTGCTACGTAGGTGGCTAGACGCAGAAGCAGACAGAAACAAGAGGTAGCGATCAGAGCGGGGCACTCTGAACCCCTCCGACAGACCCCACCTCGCAGCTACACAATGGTAGACATGGACCTGCCTCAACTATTTAGAGATGTATTGCTGCCATCAATTTCCAAATCAGTTGATTTTTTAAAATGAAATGGAAAAAATGTCTCCCTTTCACCTTCTGATGTGTTCTATGTTCTACTGTGAATGAATATGGTTATATGAGATTCCTAAATTATTGCATTCTTTTGTATTTACATTTATTTTACACAGCAGCCCAAGCTTTTTGGAACTGGGTTTGTAAACCCTATAAACATGTAGGTAATAGACTTGTTGATCACAGGGGAATATATATATATATATATATATATATATATATATATACACGTATATTTGACAGGACAGACTTGGAAGAAAACAATGTTGTTCCTGGCATATTTACAGAGCAGGAAAGATCATTATTTGTTGGGAGCCACAGATCAACAGAACTGTAAGAAAAAGACAAAGGTATGAAGATTATTCATGTAAAAGCTGATTAGGGTGTGATACATCAAGCAATTTGCTCATAACAGTAGTTAGGTATATCACATCCTGATATCAGAACTTGCCAATTTTACAAATACATGAGTGGCGCTAAATAGCCTCTGCTCATGCCTTCCTGTAGAATCCAACCTGTTACTGTGCCAACCACTGACTCACATATAGTGTTCTCACTCTTTAAAAAAGAGGTTTTTCAGCATCTGCAGTATATATTATACAACTGCTGAAAAATAACATAATGCACGCTTCTATACCTACATTATGATAAGGATGAAGGTATTTAATATCAATGAAGTATGGACAGGAATCTTTCCTTCCCATGAGAATTTGCAGCAGCTGAGGTGCTGTAGGGCCATGAAATGGTTAATGAGGTGGCCAATGACTGCAGGGAGGCTATATACCTTTAAGGAGGAGAAGAGACTGCAATCTGTTGGCCAAGTGTATTATGCGTAAATGAGCATTACCCACAAAGAATAAAAGTGGGTGCAATGGGAGGGGTGGTCACCTTCTGCACAGGACCACTCACCCTGGCCTGGAGTATTGTAGGTACTGTGTTAATGAAGGTTTTGTTTTGCAGAAGTTGTCATAGCTGTTCAGAGAAGGCGACGTATGTATGCTAGCGATAAGAACTGGGGATCTATATGCTCGCTATTAAAGCAGGGCAGAACAGAGGGTTCTATAGATAGTCACAGTTAATGTAAACATCTTAGAGAAGGCTGATTCTGAAAACAACACTGACGCTCAAACATCGAGGGAAAAAAGTTGTGAAATTGCCACAATTTTCTTGCAGCAATATCGTGATCACCTGTGTGAAACTAGCCTTAGGGGTGCTTGCAGTGTTTAATCATTTGTCTAAATCCATAGTCATCACAGGCTAACTTCTTTTATTCATTTCCCAAAAATTGGGTGGTGCAATTAATGTGCTGTAGTGTATATGGTCACTGCATCCATAATTTGGTGGGTTTCCAATATCCTCAATACAGATGTAGTAGAGTTTAACTTGCCTGTGCTAACTATCTTATCTTAAGCCATTAAAAAGTTATAGTTCTCTTATCTTAATTCAATTTAACTCCTTGTAAAATATTTGAAAGTGTGAACAAACTGTCACAGAAAGTTGTGCCTTAAAAGTCATGTTAAACTTTGCTGCATCTGTACATACTGTATACAAGTACTTAATATATACATTAGAATTTAGGGATACTTTATGTATACTATATTTGTATATAAGGAAAACATCTATTTCTGTTACACAAGTGACCCCTTTAAATTTCACCAACTGGGGAACAGACTAAAACAAATTTAACCAGGGTTGTTTGAACACATAATACTTCATTTTTAGTTTTCATCTCTCCCTTTTTGCCCTATTTAAGAGCTCCTTAAGGAGTCTTCCGGGTTCTTTCTTTTTAAAAGAGCAGGCAATGGTGAAAAATAATAAAAGAGCCTATATTTGCAGGCTTTGGACCCTGCCATTTGAGTGTTGCCACACCTGTTCTCCCCATTAGGCTCTGTTTACAAAGCCAAGACGTACTGTATATACCTGTAACCACTGCAGTCAAGCACTGTACAATGCTGAGGCCCATGATTGCTGCAGTGGTGAAGCACTGGGGTATGCCAAGACCCCCAGCAATCTAGTATCTTTAAAGTAGGCCATCTAAACCACTTTAAGGATTAATTGAATTAATAATAATTAGTGATGAGCGAGTATACTCACTAAAGGCAATTGCTCGAGCGAGCATTGCCTTTAGTGAGTACCTGCCCGCTCGAGACGAAAGGTTCGGGTGCCGGCGGCGGGCAGGGAGCTGCAGGGGAGAGCGGGGCGGAACGGAGGGGAGATCTCTCTCTCCCTCTCTCCCCCTGCTCCCTCCTGCTGACTGCCGCTAGTCACCGCTCCCCCGCGCCGTCACCCGAACCTTTCGTCTCGAGCGGGCAGGCAAGAACTAAAACCAACAATTTCTGCCTTTGGGTACATACAAATTGGTTTAACATAAAATAAATTGTGTTCTGGTATTAGTATCTGATATAAGAGTTCACTGTCAGTTTGATGAGGTCTATATTCATCCAAATAGAATAAATCCAGAGAAAAATGAAGCTGGTAATAGTGAAAAGAGATATGTCTTGCTTTATTTAGAACGTGCCATTACATGCCAAGCTTAAAACAAAATAGGACGCGTTTCGGTTCCCATCGGAACCTCGGTAACCAAGGTGCCGACGGGAACCGAAACGCGTCCCATTTTCACTACTACCAGCTTCATTTGTCCTCTGGATTTATTTTATTTGCCTACTGCTGCTTAAGACTGGGCGGTGAAGCTGCACATGTGAGGAAATTACTGCTGGAGCTTGAACATCATGCTATGGGGAGCGAGGTGGTAAGCAATAATCTTTTTCCTTTTTTAACTTCTATATGTTCATCCAAGGTAGATGTGTTGCAGAAATTTCTGCGACTTGAAAATTATTTCATTCAAGAAGTTGTTTTGGTGGCAACCTTATGTATTCATCAGGCCACATTCATGTGAATAATGCAGAAATAAAACTTTCTGCAACAAATCTGTTGCATGCAAATATATCATAAGTGATAAAGGATATTAAATACATAAGCAAGGACAGGGGAACATGCTTAGATAGCATACACACCTTCCAACGATGTCCACACTCATTGCATAACACAAAAGTTGTCATTGGCTCATCTGCACTGCGTGTCTGCACCTGTAGGAAATAAAGAGGGTACAATTTCCTGAGATTATCTCACTTTCTTTCGTGTTACAAGGCTTGTTAGAAGGTTAGACATCGACTTATAAGGAAGTTGCTTTGCAAGGTTTCAGCTCTGACACACCCTGCTTGCAGAAACAGAAGCAGGTCTGAAGCAGCTGATATGTAAAATTAAAACTTAAAGTGAAAAAATGGGCCTCTACCTGAATTTAAAGAAGACTAAAATTATGACAACTGCAAAAAATGGCCAAATTCAAATCAAAAATCGACAACGAGGCTGTAGAATGGTTTGAAAATTGACCAAGATTGAGAATCTATGCCAGAGATAAAATGTAGGATAACACTGAGGCGAAGCGCAATACTAAGCATGGACAAAATCTGGAGGGATACTGGCATAGCAACTAAATGCAGGATAGTGCAAACCATTGTTTTCCTCACAGCCATGTACTGATGTGCAAGCTGGACTGCGTAAAAAGCTGAGTTGTGGTGCTGGCGAAAGCTGCTGCGTATACCCTGGACGGCGAGAGTAACAAACAGAGAAGCCCTAAATCGTATGAGACCCGATTTATCACTGGAGAGCAAGATGACCAGAGTCAGGCTCATGGAGGAGAAGATGACCCAGCTCAGGCTCACATATTTTGGCCATGTAATGCGAACAGAGTCGCTAGAAAAATCTATAATACCTGGACAGATCAGTGGCAAAAGAAGACCTGGCTGCCAAATTCAGCCATTGATTGAATTCAATGAATGGGTGACTGCTGCTTCTGATTGGCTGAGCGCAGGGACCAATCACAGGCAGCTCTCAGCTGTCATTTTAAATCCCCGCCTGCTGAAAGCACTTCAGAGCAGTGCAGGAGAAGACCTGGCTGGACACGCCTGAGCCCTGGCAGCTGCAGAGAGGTGAGTATATATATTTTTTTACTTTTTACACATTTTAGGGATGATTTCCAGGGAAATTTAAAGCCATTCCCCCAAAATCACTGCAGGGATTGCGGGCAGCCCATTGCTTTCAATGGAGCCAGCTGTAGCGCCGGCTCCATTGAATTCAATGGGAGAACATCGAACTCCTCTGCCATAGCTGTCACAGCTGTGGCAGAGGATCGCGATCTTCACTATATGTTCTCAAAGGGGTCGGTGCTGCTGCCGCCGGCCCCATTGAGCACAAGGTGAAACCCCTGGGTGCGACAGCATCCATGGGTTTCACATTTTAAAAATACTGATGCCGCAGTTACCTACGTTTTAAAAATGGTGTCTAATGATTTTCCCTGCAGACGTTTTTGCGCATGTAAAATTCACACATGTGACCGCTGCCATTGGAAGCATTGGTTCTATATAGTGCGATCTTTTTTACCGCACGAATAATCGGATGTTAAAACGCTCATGTGACTGAGCCCTTAGGGTCGTGAACCCTGTGTATTTACTGCATATTTGTGCACTATTTTAATAGGCCCATCTGCATTCTTTTTTGCGTACGCAAGTATACAGGCATAAGTGATTTTCGATTGCGCAAATACACAGCGTATTTGTGCGACCGAAATACAATTACACCCATGTGAACGAGCCCTAATAGTGACCCTGATAGTGGCCCCAGTAAAAATAGTGACCATGATAGTGGTCCCAGTAAAAATAACGACCCCCCACAGTGCCTCAATTAGTAATATTAACCCCCTCCATAGTAATACCCCCTTAGCAACATTAACCCCCCCCCTCAGTAATAATAATAAGCCGCCCTCAGTAATAATAAGCCCCCCTCAGTAATAATAATTACCCCACAGTAATAAGCCCCCCTCAGTAATAATAATAAGCCCCCCTCAGTAATAATAATAAGCCCCCCACCAGTAATAGCAATAAGCCCCCCTCAGTAATAGTAATAAGCCCCCCTCAGTAATAGTAATAAGCCCCCCCAGTAATAGTAATAAGCCCCCCCTCAGTAATAGTAATAAGCCCTCCCCCTCAGTAATAGTAATAGGCCCCCCTCAGTAGTAATAAGCCCCCCTCAGTAATAATAAGCCCCCCCCCCCCTCAGTAATAATAAGCCCCCCCCTTCAGTAATAATAAGCCCCCCTCAGTAATAATAATCCCCCCAGTAATAATAATAAGCCCCCCCCAGTAATAGTAATAAGCCCCCCCCAGTAATAATAATAAGCCCCCCCTCAATAATAATAATAAGCCCCCCTCAGTAATAATAATAAACCCCCCCTCAATAATAATAATAAGCCCCCCTCACTAATAATAATAGGCCCCCTTCAGTAATAATAATACCCCCCCCCCCCCTCAGTAATAATAAGCCCCCCCCCCCTCAGTAATAATAGTTCCCCCCCAACCCATATACTTACCACATAACATGAGGCAGGGGTTGATGATTATGATGATAATTTTTTACATTGTGAATTGAAATTGCATATTGTTTACATTGTTTTACATTAAAACGCTCACTAACTTTTCAACAACTTGTGCTTACATGATAGCCAGTGTGATAACCAGCAGAGGTGAGGTTTACTTACTAAAGTGAGGTTTCTGTGTTGAAAAATCACTCTAAAGTGCTGACTACTAAGGGTCTCCCTTGCTCCTAACTTGCTTTCCACTGCCCCTTCTTAAGTAAAGTTATCTCTGTTACTTTAGTTAAGACAAAGAAGAGGAAATATTGGAGTGGAATGACTCATCTTGCTCAAGAACAGAGGGAAGGGAAAAAGAAGGAAGGGAGAGTGGAGCAGAAACTCATATGGGCATGGTGTTTGAGCTAATGGTGAGTGTTTTTGGTTTTTGTTTATTTACATCTATATTGCTCAGTACTGCTGTACACTGTCCCACATGATGATGTTATGTCTCTGTGTATGTGTGTTATAGAGAGCAAAATCTCTTTTTTCTGTGTACAGTGTATAGAAGGCAGAATACCAGCAGGCTCCACCTACCAGTCCCAAGAGAGCTAAGAAGGAGATATATATCCTGCAAAGGGGAAAGTGAGGGTATGAGTCATATAATGGCCAGAAATAGTGTTCTTTGTCATATACATACACATGAAAAGTCAGAAACGCTTTAAGCGCTGATGCTACGCTATGTCCACGCTTGAGCCTAGAAGTTTCATTAGAAATCTTACTGTACCATTGACCAGGGTCATTTTAATTTAATACACAAGTGGGCCCAGTGCACAAGCATTGAAAAGGCGCACCCTGAACTTTTTTTGTGGCAAAAAAAACCACTCATACGCACCATGATTTTCACTCACCCATCTAAGCATGTGACCACTGGACCCAGAAAAAGTGGAGACCCAAGTGACAGAGACACGCAATAGGTGAGTATAGCTTTCTCTTTATTACCTTTCAAATTCGTCAATACTTTTCAACTGTATCTATGTCCTGAGGATGCAGATACAGTTAAAAGTAGTGCCACTGCGAGGGGGCCTGATGCTACCAGGGAGTCCGATACAGATGCAATGTTTACACTGTGGTTAAAGCTGCCCTGCCATTGACCATAGATTCCAGGTTTTTGCTACAAATACTATTATTATAGGGCAGCAATTGGTCAGCTTGAATGTTATCAAATCTCATATATCCTGTGTTTCGATTTCAGAGATAAGTCTTGAGAATAATGAAAGAAAATGGGATTTAGATAACACTCCACTGATCATGACATATTTCGTTATTGAACAAGTCACTTGCCTGGTTATAGGTACAGTTCTTCTTCTTACACTTGTCACATTGCAGTAGGTCTGTCTGAGTACCTCCTGTCTTTGCCATCTGATGTTCTCTTATAGCTTCTTGTGTCAGTGTGTTCCTAAGTTCTTTTAGCTCATCACTTGCCATTTCCTGTTATGTGAGAACAGAGTCAGACACTAGACTGCAATTTTGAGGGAAAACACACTGCAGAATACATTATCTCCTCAAACCACCTGGTACAAAATATTGACTCAGGCTCTGTTCACAATACGATTATGGCTTATATTACTTTTAGGCCGAATACACAGCGCTGGGTCGAATTCCTAGCGGACCCTATTCCCGGCGGTGACAACCATATACCAGTGCGATGTCTTCTTCTTTGTGCTGCAGATGTGCTGTCTGACCCGCCGCTGCACATACACAGTGCAGAGAATGTCGCACCAGCGATGACATGGATCCACGGTGATTTCAAAATTGACGTTTTGGAATCGCCGCGGGACGGACGGCTTCCATTGACTGCAATATAAACCATCTGTGCGAGGTATGCACTAGAATACGACATGCTGCGTTCTTTCCCCACAACCGGAAAATAGCAGTTGATTTCTGCTCATGGGCATGGAAAACTGTTTTGCTTAGCATGTCTATGGGCAGTATTTGCTGCAGGATCTAGAGGCAAACGCCTGCTCCAGATCCCGCAGTGCACATACGCCCGTGTGCATTGGACCAAAAGTACAGAGGCAGGTTGCCTTCACAGACATTCAAGGACAAAGATAAGAGCTTGAGACAAGCACAGTTTTTCTGAAACTTTTTACTCAAACTGAATAATTTCTCCACGGCAATATTTGAACTTTAGAAGCGCATAATAATACAGATGTGGCAGAGTTTAACTTGACTTTCTGAGGCAGAGTTTGTTTGCCCTTTCAATTGCTTCACCCCTCAAGAACTGCCCATACAGCTTTTGACTGAGCCTTATTTTGATGCAGACTTTTTTGTAAGGCGCTAGATCAGAAACCTCGCACGCCGGTGCTGAATATAGTATTCCAGATGTAATCTCATCAAAGCTCTGTACAGCGGGATCACAATCTCTTTCTGTTTGCTGGTTAAAGGTTTTTTTTTTTAAATTAAACAAAAAAGTTAAAAGGGCTTAAAATTAGAGATGAGCGAACGTACTCGGATAAGCACTACTCGTCCGAGTAATGTGCTTTATCCGAGTATCTCTCCGCTCGTCCTGAAAGATTCGGGACGCGCTGCGGAGCGGGGAGCTGCAGGGGAGAGCGGGGAGGAACGGAGGGGAGATCTTTCTCTCCCTCTCTCCCACCCGCTCTGCCCCGCTCCCCGCTGCGACTCACCTGTCAGCAGCGGAGCGCCCCGAATCTTTCAGGACGAGCGGAGAGATACTCGGATAAAGCAAATTACTCGGACAAGTAGTGCTTATCCGAGTACGTTCGCTCATCTCTACTTAAAATCAATAACAGTTGAATACTCACCTACCCTGGCTGCTCCCTGTTCAGCGCTACAGCCTTGGTGCCCATTGCATGCAATCTGGAAGAAGCAGCAGGCGGTCACGGGCCGTTCACTGTGCACGTGACTGCTCAGCCACTCACAGACTTCAGTGGTCTTCTTCTATGGCCAAATGGCTGAGTAGGCACAAGCGCGATGAATGGCGAGTGACCGTTGCTGCAGACCACCTGATTCTGGTCATCAGAGAGCAATAGAAAACCAACAGAATAGACCATAACACCGGCAGGAATATCAACCCAAATGTATAAAGTTTGTAGTTCTTTATACCAATCTGAGAAAAAAAGGACCATGCAGCCTATGCTACTAAATTGTGTTTCAAATTCATTGTCCTTAAAGGGGTTGTCCCATGAAGAATATTGCTGATAGTTAAATCCAGCCCATAATTATAAATATTTTCTTTATTTACACTTATTTTAAAAAATTGTTTCTATCCCCAAATATTCCAGAGTTAATGTTATAATAGTGCCACCTATTGCTTCTATTGAATAGCCTTTCTGGACCTACCTCTGTAAATGGTCCATATTGGTCACACATGCTCAGTATTACTTCTCTCTCTTCGACTGGGTATGTAAAGGGATTCCTGGTGTGGTGAGTGGCTGCTTCTTAAGTTCTATAGTCTTCTCTGATGTGAGAAGCGATGCTGATCAAATGATAAGAATGAGACAGCGTTACTGCAATTATGCTTGCCTATCATCTCCTCTGACAAGCAGAGACGATACTGGAGCTTCAGCAGCAGCTACACCAGGGATACCTCCACATACCTAGTGGAGCAGAGAGAGAAGCAACTTAGCATGTATGACTATTTCCATTTGTCTCCTTTAACACTGGTGGGAGTTATTATTTTTGTGTTTTGCTCTTGGAGTACACCTGAGGGCAATTATGGAGGGTATTTATTTCCACCTTGCCTTGGTTCTATGCTGTTCAATTTTTGCAGTCTCCTTCTGCTGGTATAGGTGAACATTGCTGGATCAGGGCTCTGGGATTCATCCAACAACTCATAAGATAAGTACTGTGGCTTATTTTGTGGAGTTTGTTTATTTGCACAGTGGTATTCATTTGTTATAGGTTGCAGGGCTAGTGAGTGGCCAAGGAACAAGGGTTGGATGTGTCCTTATCAGGGTGGGTCATTGACTATTAGTAAGGGACTGTCACCATCTAGTGTCCCGTAGGGAAAGTTCTTCTCTTTTTGTTTTCTTTACCACATATAACTAGTGTTCCTGATAGTATAATGTAAACATTGACAGATAGATTATTTTTTGGTTTGCAGTTATTGAACTCAAAGCAAACATGACAATTGCATCATCATTCACTTCCTGGCTGTGACATGAAATGGTGGTTCCAACCCTGTCATCAAGAGTTTGAAATTGTCAGAATTCGAAATAGAGTAATTAGATTGAGGCCTAGCTGGCATCTGCCTTTCCAGCAGTCTCTGTATCTACCGCTTTCTCCCTTTCCTCCAGGCCATATGTTTGCCATCAGAACATGTTCAGTAAAGTTCATTCAGAGCACTGAAATGTCTGCAGATTATTTACCCCAAGGGCCTCCAGTGGGCAAGTGATGCCCTTGTTACCGGGTACACTTTACCATGCACTCCATAAGACCTGAGACATTCATGGACAATTCAATAGACCCCACAGTCCCCCATCAAAGTACCTGCCAGTGACCCTCGCAAGATCTCAGAGGTCATTATAATAGTGCTAAAATAATTCTAAAATTAGTCTTGGAAAATCTGAGGCTATAAACACATTTTTTACGAAGTCTAAATACAAAATTATTCATAATTATGGTCTAAATTTAATGATAAACAATGTTCTTTCTGGGACAATTCCGTAAGTATTTTTTTATTTATTATTCCAGATCACTGAGTTTCAATAGAATGTAATATATTTTAATACCAGTTACTTAACCCCTTAGTGACGAAGCCTGTTTGCGCCTTAGTGACGGAGCCAAATTTTGGAAATCTGACATGCGTCATTCAACGTAGCATAACTCCGTAAAGGCTTTACATATCCAAGTGATTCTGACACTGTTTTTTCGCCACATGTTGTAATTCATTTTGGTTGTAAAAAGAGACCGATATAATTTGTGTTTATTTATTAAAAGCACCAAAATTGGGAAAATGTAGAAAAAATTTTCATTTTTTCACATTTTCAACTGTAATATTTCAAATATGTCCAAGCATACTGTACAAATTTTTGATAACATATATATTTCCATCTGTTTACTTTATTCTGAATGCACATTTGAAAAACTTTTGTGTTTTTTTAACCATTTAGATGACGTACAAATTTAACATTACTTTTCAGCATTTTGAGGAACACTTTGTTTTCCTGCACCAAGCCAAGTTTGCAAAGGCTCATTAGTGTCAGAATAATAGATACCCCCCCCCCCAAATGACCCCATTTTAAAACCAACACCCCTTAATGTATCCACTGAGGGGTGTCATGAGTATTTTGACCCCACCATTTTTTTTCAGGAATTAATTAAATTTAGAGGAGAAAAAATAAAATTTCATATTTTTGCAAATATGTCATTTTAAAGACATATTTCTTTTCCTATAGTGCCCATGAAAATGAGGATTTACACCCCAAAATGGATACCCCCGTTTCTCCCGTGTTCAGAAATATACCCATTGTGGCCCTAATCTTATGTCTGGATACACAATGGGACCCAAAATGAAAAGAGTAGTCAGTGTCTTTCAGAACATAAATTTTGCTTGAAGGCGTTTTAGGCCCCATAGCACGTTTGTAGAGCTCTTGAGCGGCCAAAACCAAAGAGAATCCCCACAAATGACCCCATTTTGAAAACTAGACCCCTTAACGAATTTATCTAGCGGTGTACTACCCATTTTAACCCCACAGTTTTTGAATGAATTCAAGCAAAGTAAAAGGAAAAAATTGTGATTTTTGTTTTTTTGTCAATTCTGTCATTTTAAAAACAATTTTTTTTTGTACAGCACACACATGAATGAAGCCTTGCACCCCAAAATGAATACCCCAAAATGTTTCTCCTGTGTTCAGAGATATACCCATTGTGGCCCTAATCTTTTGTCTGGATGCACAACGAGGCCCTAAATGAAAGGAGTAGTCGGTGGCTTTCAGAACAGAAATTTAGCATGAAGGTGATTTAGGCCCCATTGCCCACTTGTAGAGCCCTTGAGCGGCCAAAATGACAGAGAACCCCAACAAGTGACCCCATTTTGAAAACTAGACCCCCTAACGAATTTATCTAGGGGTGTACTGTGTATTTTTACACTACAATTTTTGAATAAATCTAAGCAAAGTAGTAGGAAAAAAATTACAATTGTCATTTGTTTGGCAGTTGTATCAATTTAAAAACTGTTTTTTTTGTACAGCACACATAGGGATGAAGACTTTCACACCAAAATGGATACCCCTGTTTGTCCTGTGTTCAGAACCATACCCCTTTTGGCCCTAATCTACTTACAGGACCCATGGCTAGGCCTATAATGGAAGGAGCACCCGTTGGATTTCAGGGTACAACGGAATAAATTCAAGGCCCCATAGCCCACTTATAGAGCCATTGAGCATCCAAAACGATAAAGAACCCCTCAAATGACCCCATTTTAAAAACTAGACCCTTTAACGAATTCATCTAGGGGTGTACTGCATATTTTGACCCCACAATATTTGAATAAATCTAAGCAAAGCAGAAGGAAAAAATTACGACTTTCATTTTTTTGGCAATTTTGTCAATTTAAAAACAGGTTTTTTTGTACAGTGTACGTAGGAATGAAGACATTCACCCCAAAATGGATACCCCCATTTGTCCCGTGTTCAAAAACATACCCCTTGTGGCCCTAATCTACTTAGAGGAAACATGGCAAGGCCTATAATGGAGGGAACACCCGTTGGATTGCAGGGTACAACTGAATGAATTCCAGGCCCCATTGCCCACTTGTACGGAATAAAAATTGACACCTTAAAAAATATCCCCTCCCCCCCTCCCCCACACACTCCGCACCCTTTTCGGCGTTCCCCAAATCTTAGATAAAAGTAATAATGTGAACTGTGTAGTATTTCCGAAGACAGGGGTAATTACGGAGGCTGGTTGGGATGGGTACATGGGGCAATAAAACCGGGTATCCCCCCTCCTCTCATGCTTTTTGGGGTATTTTGTGACCTCAGTAGCGGTTATGGGGTGTAAAGAGTGGCGCTCTGTGAGTCTCCGTAAGCTTGATGAGGTGCGGCGGTCTCACACAGAAGGCGCTCAACAGGCTGCTCCTGGAACTGCATGAAGGCGAACGTTCCCGGGGCTTCTTGTAAATTACGGATTACAGGTAGCGGTCTGAATAATGCCGGGCTCACGCAGCCGTAGGCGAAATCTGCTTGCGGAGGCCCGCAGTGGATCCCAGCTGTGAGCCCGGCTGTGACCCTGCGTACGGCCGCGTCGGGGTGCAAATACGGAGGCCTCCGGTAAAAATCTTCATCTCCTCTCAACGATCACATCGGTGAGGGGAGATGAACCTTCACCTTTTTTTTACTTTTACGTGATCGCCATTATCCATTGGATAACGGTGAACACGTGATCAGGAACTGCTCACCGCGGCCCCCCGTGAAATCTCCAGGCTCTCGGCTAAGTTTTGTAGCCAGGAGCAGGGAGATTGTAAATTACCACAGCTTTTGCGCATGCGCCTGCCATTTTGGCGACAGGCGCGTGCGCAGAAGCTGGGGTAAGGTCCGCGGATAGATCCGCGGGCCTTAGGTACGTAATTTCATCCTCCCTCACAGATATGATCTGTGGGGGGAGATGAAACGCAAGCTTTTTTAACTTTTTAAAACTTTTTAAAACTTTTTTTTTTACTTTTTACACTTTTTTTTTTACTTTACATGATCACTGTCATCCATTGGATGACAGTGATCATGTCCCTGGTGACATCTCTCTGCTCCTGGCTACACATGGCAGCCAGGAGCAGAGGGATTTAAAATTTCCCGATGATTGACATCGGGCGTGCATGCGCAGACAGGGACTTCGGGTCCCGGGACATCGGGACATCGCAGAGGACCCGAAGTGAGTATTTTCACCTCCCCTCATGGATCCGATCCATGAAGGGAGGTGAAACTTTTCTTTTTTTTAACTTTTTCGCGATCGCCGCTATCCAATGGATAGCGGCGATCGTGGGCCCAGGGACTGCTCACAGCGGTCCCCGGTAACACCTCCTGGTTCCTTCAGGATCCGGGAGCCAGGAGATTTGCAGAAGGCCGGCGGCGGGTCCGGGAGGACCAGATCTCCGGGGGACACCGCGGACAAGCCGGGTGAGTATTTTCAGTTGCCCTGATGGATCCGATCCATCAGGGCAGCTGAATATCTAATTTTTTTACTACTTTTATTTACTTTATTGCGATCAGCGCTATCCATTGGTGCAATGCATTTGGAAAGTGTTCAGTACATTATATATAGTATTACAAATAAATATGTATATATATCTTTTAGACTTGATGAATAGGATGTGGTCACCTCAGCTGTCATTGTTGCTATGTTCTGTGCTGACACCACTCCACAGAGTACGTTACGTCTAAGGCTGGGATTCTTCGGGTCTTTTAGGTTACTAATTCGACTCCTGATCCTGTTTCTGTACTTCATATCCGTGGCTTTCATTTCATTGTATATGCGTGGGAATGTTAGGGAACAATAACTGATGTACCATATGACCAGAGAAGTGCAAAATCAAACAGCAGCAAGCACAAAATGATTACAATAAGCTATATTGTTTAGAGACAGTACTGCCTAGACTAATACTACCTCTATATATATCTTAACTAGGAAAAATTAACTTGATTACTCCAGTCAAGGATAAACTGCAGAAATAAGACCGCCAATTTGTTAGCATGGGGATAGGGGATGTGCCTTAGGCCTCCCTTCCACAGTTGTTTTTGTACAGTGTTTAGCGCTGCGTTTTCAGCCCTGTGCTAAACGCTGTACAACACTTCCATTCATTTCAATGGGGCTGCTCACACAGGGCTGAAAATGCTGCGTTGAAAAACGCTGCGTTTTGAAAGCGTTGCATGTTCTATTCTTGGGCTTTTTTAGCTGTGTGTATCCCGTTGAAATGAATGGGCTGCGTTTTCAGCTGTGCTGAAAACGCAGCGCTGAAAAACGCAGCGTTTTTGCAAACGCCCTGTGTGAGGGAGGCCTAAGGGTTACTGCCTACTAATATATTACATCTGTGTCCAACCTCAGAGTTGCACCAAGGGCATAACTAAAGGTTATGCTTACTTTTTCTTTAGGCCCCCTGCACACGGGTGAAAATTCGCAAGAATTTCCGCCCGTGGAATCTACCATAGGATTGCATTAGAAAACGCAATCCTAGGCAGACGGCCACTATTTGTCCGCGTGAAATCACATGCGGAAAACAAATCACATCATGCTCTATTTCTGTGCGGGTCTTGCAGAGGCCCGCATGGAAATGTCACTCTTGGGCCGCCTGTCACAGAGCCGGAGCTGCGGGAGCAGGTGAGACCTGCACTGGTCCCTGCAGGAGCTTGGGTCTGGTCCCTCTGTGAGAATTCTTGCAGCGGGATCCGATTCGGCCGTCTGCAGGCGGCCTTAATCTGTATGCATAACAGTAATAGTGCTACAAAGATAATAAATTGTGTCATGCTGATAGTGCCTGTGACTGAAATAATGACCACTAAGTATAGTGAATTATAATTTGGGCACATATATACAGTAGTCTCTCCAGCAGAAATAGCTCCTACACAGTGCCCCCAAAACAATTTGTTCCAGCAGAATGCCCCCAAAAGTAATAGTACTCCCTTTCAGTGCCCTGAAAAGTTACAATACCAACCAAAAAGCAGTCTCTGATTGGTACACGACGGGTATAGGACAGTGTATTTCTAGATCATATGGAGGTGCTCACTGACTGCATCTATCACCTCGCATACAATACTTCCCATCATCTTGTTCCCATAAGTATTTTCAAGCATGCTGTGTGCATAGAGCCACAGGGATGTACTGAGGCTGTCGATGAGGAACAAGGCTGTTGGTACTGATGCAGGATGACTGAGATGATTGCTGCACACAGGGGCAAGAAGTGACAGCATACACCAGAAAATAGCCATATTAGGTATTATAGATAAAATATGAACAAAACGTTACCAAGTGTTAATGTGTATTATAGGTGCACAGTCCGCACTAAGAAAAAAATTGCAATTGTATCTTGGCCTTATTCTACTTGCGGATGCAATAAATTCTGAGCTTAAGCACTAAACAGGGAAAAGAATGTTACTTGCCACTAACGATTTGCAAGCAAGATTTATGATATTTTGCCTACAAAGACCAAAAATCTTACTAAATGTAGATGTCATTGAAGCATCTATTGCTGCAGCTACCCACCACATACAGTAACTTATGCCTATGACTAGCTTATGATTATCTAATAGTATTTACAATCATGAATTGTAATACAGGCAGGTCCAAATGTATGGAGACAACTGAATAAATGAAAAATGGTGGTTGGGAACACCATCCTGTGTGTGGCATGTTGCTAAGGAGAACAGGGCAAATCTGAAAGGGACAGTGTGCAACATTGCAGCCATTTTGAAAGACGCAATCTTGGAGCCAAGTTGATATTTTCAAATGGGAAGGGGGGCATATAATCTATGTACCTGATAGATAATTTCACGGGGAATCCAAATCTCTGCTTAAAGGTCACGTACCTTCATTCCTTATTTATTAACAATTTTTCCATGACATGGAACACAACAATGATCCACTACAGGATATGCTCCCCGTTGTTTAGAATCGTCAAGGCTGTCCTTTTTTTCCCATTCACGATGGACTCAAATCAACACCTCAGCAGAAATAGTTGCACAGGCGTCTAGGATCCGCTGTTGCATGTGCTCCACACACTATTTTCACTGCGTAAACCCTGGACTCGACTTCATTCTACAGGTAGAAGTCAAGGGGGGTGAAATTCGGTGAGCGCAGGGACCACTTCAAAAGGCCACGATGCCCAATCCACTTCTCCGAAAGCTACTGATCCAAAAACTCATGGACATCACATCCATAATATCAGGAGGGCACCATCTTGCTGAAAGAACACTGGGAATCTGCCATCTTTGTTGCACAATGCTGGAAACACTTTGTCATGTAACAATTGCTGATATTGGCCCACTATCTTTGTACCCCACACACTAAACCCCAACCATCACTTTCTGTGTGCCCCACTTCTTGGAGTGATCTGTCCGGTGCGGTTTTGTGTCGGACGAGTAGCAAAGGTTTTGTTTGTTCACCTCCCCATTCACGTAGAAGTTTGCTTCATCATTGAATACTACCATCTCTGTGAAATATGAGTCCTGTTGCCATTGTTGTGACACCCATTCCCCATATTCAACACAGCAATCGCGATCATTCTCATTAAGGTGATGCAGCAACTGTATTGGTAGGTAGGCAGCAACTGGATGGTAGTTCGACTCACGCCACTGTCCTGTGACTGACACCAGATGCTACAATGTTAGCTCTTGCAGAAGGACGACAGAACAGCAATTGTTGTTGCTTGATCTGTGTCACTTTTTGGCAGGTCCAACACAGAACTTGACAGGCAGTTTGCCAAATGTGCCAAGGCTGATGGGTGGTCTGTTGGGGTGCTGACCTTTTAAATCCTCTGCAATTACTCGCATACTGCGCTCTGCAAACATCAACACAATCTCTGTCCTGTCCTCGCATGTTAATCTCGTATTTACATCTGTATCTGTAACAAATAGAAAACTACTAATAACTTTGGCACCGATAAAGGTATTTCACATTTAAGCACAGATTTGGATTCCTCTATCAGATACATATGTCACCTGCACCCCTTCTCATTTGAAAATATCAACTTGGTTTCAAGATGGTGGCTTTCAAAATAGCCGCCATGTTGCACACTGCCCCTCACAGATTTGCCCTTCCCCTTAGCAACATGCCAGTCACAGGATGACGTTCCCAAGTACTGTTTTCCATTTAATCAGGTGTTCCCATAGCTTAAGACCACCAGGAACAGATATAGCACGGTGTAATTTGTCTGTGATAACGTTCTGTGACAAGTTACCCTATCTTAAGCAATTAAAAAGCAATTTTTTCTCAACACGACAAAGGCCTTTGTAAAGTAATTGAAAGGATAAAAAAGGTTTGGCACAGAAAGTTATAACACATTAAATGTCATGTTAAACTTCGCTGCATCTGTAGATAGGTGGCATACACTAAGACTGTTGCATGTAGTTATTATATTTAATTTTTTCAGAAAATTTTACTCACAACTCTTGATTTGAAATTGTTCTTCCTAAAAGGAAAGGGATTTCTGGAGTATTCAGCAAAGACATGGTTAATGCATTTCTAATACTAATAAGTTTTAAAGGAAAGCTCTAGAGCAAGCTTTTATGCAATTATACTAAAACTGTACATCACCATGAGAACATATTCTTGAGAATGATTTCGCTTGCACAGTACTTGCAGATGCATATTTGGTATTAGTCAAGGGCAGACTATTTTCAGTGTCAGAGAAAGTGTCTTCTTGTGTTAATCTACTGCTCACCCCTCTTAAAGGGATTGTCCAGGGTTAGAAAAACTTAGCTGCTTTCTTCAAAACACAGCATCCCCCTTGTTCATCGGACTGTGTGTGGCATTGCAGCTTAGTTCCATAAAGTGAATGGGAGCTGAACTGCAATAGCAGATATAAGTGATATATGTAAACGCGGGCATAGTGCAGTTTTCGTTTGAACGATGATTTTAAGGTTAACTTAGTCCATTGTTCAGCTACTGAGACATAGAGCAAACACCTTTATCTCTCAATAGACCGCATGCTGTTCTCTGCACGGCATGTTTACACTAGCCGGGAGAGAACAATGCAATCTGCCAGCAGCCGTGAGGAGAACAATGCAGCTGTTTGCACAGCTGGGAGTGTGTTTAAACACACACTGAGCTCTGCAACAGCTCCTGGAGACTCTTTTACATGCTAATGAAGATGATAACGTGTTCATTTCCATTAGTGGCCATTAACACTTTATGCAAATAGATCGCTAAATCTTGCAGTCGTTTTAAAGATTATATTTGCGTGTAAAAGAGCCCTTAGGGACCTCAAGGTTCCTCACATTCTCCTTTTCAGGTGTGTGGAGGTTAAGTAAAACAGGTAGCTGAGCACATTTTGTTTATTTGTTTAGGGACAATAGCCAACTGGAAGAAAACCATTTTCCACAATATGCATAGGACCAAGTTTACGACAGTCGGTGTACTTTCCATAGTTTTCACTGCAGTCAATCTATATTATTAGAACAAGTTCTCATGTGATTTGATATTTGTATATAAGAGTTTCACCTTATTTAGAACTTCAAAGCAAGTACAGGGAAGTGTATCAGGTGTTTTGTTCCTTCAAGCAGTGTGGAGTTTGTTTGATCTTGTGTTTGCTTTGTGTCTGCTCTTACCCTGTAATGTGTGTGTCCAAGTGTCCTCTGTGTTCCTTCTTCGGGTCTGTTGTTGCCATTGTCTGCCTTCTTTCTATTCATATCTACTGTAGGTGTCTAGGAGCCATTCAGGGCTTAAGATACATTCACACCTGCATTGGGGATTTTTGTCTTACAGTCTGCAGCACTATTTGTTCCTGTAAAATAACATAAACCTAACAGAAAAGAAGCAAACGGACAGCAAACCATTTTTTTAGCCCAATGAAAACAATGGGGAGAAAATGGAAACATTTAATTCAATTTCTGTGTTTTTAATACAGAACAGAGACTGAATTGTGGAGGATAGGTCCAACGCAGGTGTGAAAGTAACCTTACAGAAGAGGGGTAGTAGATAATTCAAGAGGAACAGAAGATAGGAAGAGGAATACATTTTTGAAAAGATGGTTTGAGAGTGGGATACTAAGTGGCTGGCCCTGAAGGTTGTCATTTACCACTCCTTATGGGTAGGATTCTGGGGTTGTGCATGTCCCTTGTAATATACAATACTCTGCCACATAAATACTGGAACACATTGATGCAATGTTATAAAATCCTGAACTACATACAGCAAATTAGAAAGTACCTCTTTCAGCTGGGATATTCTATGAGGTAGTGATTGGTCACCACAGTGACCCACCAAGACACCTAATTGTGAATTATTTGAGACAGCTCACTAAAGTGAAACTGTTATGGTGGTTGAGAACCCCGTTGAAGTTAGGAAGGAGAACCTTTGGTTGATGGTCAATACATCTGAATTAAAATCTATTTAAAGGGCAGCAAATAGGTGTGGTTATGAAAACCCTACTGTAGTTTATTTAAGAACCACTCCACAGGAGCTTGTTTGGGGTTATAGAAGCATGCAGAGACCACTGCCCTTACTGACAGTTTAAGAATTGAGTTATTGACAGGTATATGTGATCAGTACTGGTGTACCTGGACGTCACTGGAAGATAGGGTTTGACAGGAGGAACGCCCCTGTCACACCCCTAGCTCCCAATTGGCTGCACACCGAACACAGCTCTGGAGGCAGAGAGCAGCGTGACGTGATTTCTGACAGGGATGGAGGGCTAGTGTAAGGGCAAGTGCAACAGTTAGCCTTACTTTAATACTATAAGGCTAACTGTTACACTTACCCCTCACCCTAACCCTTGATCCCTGCCACAAATTGCCAAAAGTTGCCTTTTACCTGCTAGACTGCCTGCAGCTCACATACCAGGAAAAACGTTCCTGGGGGCATGAAGGCCCTGCCTGACCAGTCTGTAGGGTGCTGTGGGCGTCAACAGCATGTCAAACTGCCTGTATCTTATCGCCACCCACACTTCTGGTGGCGTCAAGATACACCAGTACCTATGTGGTCTACCTATTTGACCATTACTGGAACTCCACACTGACTCTCTCATGTGTCATATGATAACTTCCTAGCAAACTCTGTGGGTTTATTGACCTATAGATATAATACAGTATATGTTGTTTTTATAACGTGCTTGAAATATAGAAAAGAACAACTTGTCTGAGACCTCTTGAGAATGTAAAACAAAAAATGCCCAATTTAAAAGTGAAAAAAATATCAAGTCACCCATAAGGAGGGCATATTACTACATTTACTCTTATTAATATCTATCAGCTTGTGCATTTATGCTACAACTAAGGAGCTGGCGGAGGCTATGCCCTGAGTCAGAGGCGTAACATGAAGCTCCTGGGCCCCAATGCAAAACCTGGAACGGGGCCCCCAACTATAATGCTTTATTCATAGTACTGAGCTCCCTATATGGAGAAGAGAGGCCTTGTGGGCCCCCTAAGGCTCCTGGGCCCCGATGCAACCGCATACCCTGCATCCTCTATAGTTACGCCCCTGCCCTGAGTGCAAGGAGGTATAAGGGGTACAAATGAAAATTTAGCAAAGCTGGGAAATAGACCGTCCTGCAGTTCTTGCTTCATCTCTGCATGCAGCTTTAGCTTTTCTTAAGAATAAAAAAGACCCTAAAGTAAATCACATGACCAAGAAGAAATTATAATCAACAAAGTGATTAACAAAAATGCAAAAGCATTACACTTGGATCATAAATGATTATAGTTATGATCACTTAAAAAGGATATATTCTTCTATTTCCCATGCAATCCTCTCACAGCTTACACCAAAAGTTTTATAATCATCTAGAATCAGATATGAGACAGACAGTTAACAACATATACATATATATAGTATCTTAATCCATAGTATCTTATAATTGTGTAAAGATGGACATACACATTAATATCGCCTGACCCTAATGTGCACAGAGAGATTCTCAACCCTCCCCCAGAAGCTGATGGCAGGAGAGAGAAGGATGGTGCAGTTGGATTTCAATATGCCAGATCATTTCGTTCACTCTTTCCTTCACGCACAGCTGAGCTTGTACGTGTATTGATGGGCTGGGAGAGATAGCTGTTCTTTTGCTAATAGAAAACCAATTTTCAAAAATTCTATTAGTATTCTAAGCCAGAAAGCCCCTTTAAGAATTCTTTCTTTAATTCTTGTCATGTTCTGTATTAGTTATGATTGATTATTTTAAAACTACTAGACTGGTACTTATGAAATATGCAAAGATAAATTCTTAAGCCTTACCATCAGTTTTTAGAGCAGATGCTATCATCTCTACACACTTATCTCTCACGGAATCACCTGTCACATAAGAGGGTGATAGAACATCAGATGAAGGAGGACTACTACATGTAGGGGAACATGCCAATGGAGCACTGGGTCTAGGAGAATAACAAAGCCTTACTTAATTCAGAAATGCATAGAAAGTTAAATGAACATTTTATTGATACTTTAAGTTCTTGTCACCTTTCCTCTTTGGTGTTTGTGGATGTTTTGTTGGATCCATTCCGATTTGACGAAGTTGGTAAAGACACAGAATGTCTCCTGGAAAGATGAGCATATAGAACGTAATTAGATTTCTAATAAAACTAAATAGAGATGAGCCTTAGCCTCTTAGTGACCACCCATATGTGTTTGTACATCCTGGGTGTCTGGGTTTTATTCTTTAGGGCCATAAAAACCCTGTAGAATAAAGCCCTGTGGTCTGGGAATGTGACAGCTCCCGGTTATCAGCTATCAGTCACATGATCACTGTTATTTAACGTATATTTGTGATCATGTAAAAAAGCAAAAATCACGTTTTAAAAGGTTAAAGTTTCATCTTCCCTCACGGATCTAAACCGTGAGGGGAGATGAAAATATTTACAAAGGTGTCTGGCGATGTTCCCTGACAGGATCTTGCTGCAAGGACCTTCCCCCGCTTCTGTACATGCGCACCACTGGCAAAATGGTGGCACGCATGCGCAGAAGTGGTGAAGGGGGGTGGGAAATTTAAAAACTCCTTGCTAGCAGCTGCCAAAGGTAGCTGAGAGCCTGCGGCTGTTGTCAGGGGCCAAGATAAGTGGTTCCCTATCACGTGACTATTGTTATCCATTGGATCCCGTAAAAGTTCAAAAAAAGTTTTCAAAAAGTTTTAAAAGTTATTACTTCTCACCGATTCGATCAGCGAAGGGAGATGAAACTTCTTACCAGATTTGTCCCCTGAAGTAATCATCCCCAACGGATCTTCCCTGGCTTCTGCTCATGTCCCCGCCAGCAAAATAGCAGATGCATGCGCAGAAGCCGGGGAAGGCTTGGGAAAAACTCTGTGCTCCTGCTTACCAAAGGTAGTCAAGAGCCTGGAGCAATGGTGAGCATTCCTAGGCACATGATCAATGGGATCGGATTCATGAGGGGAGATGAAACTACTTACATAAGGCCTCCAGCGATGTCCCCTGACACAGTCATCCTGTACGAACCTTCCCAGGCTTCTGCATATGCGCCTGCTTGTAAAATTCTGGATGCATATGCAGTAGCTACGAGTCTGAGGAGGTGCATAGAGCACCAATTTTTTTACAGAACACCAATTTCTACACCCCATCCCTGCCACTGAGATCAAGAAATACCCCCCAAAAAAGTATTGGGTTTGCAGCAAGAATGGGAGGAGGAGGGATACGCGTTTTTATTGCCCCAATGTGCCCATCCCAACCAGGCCTCTGTAATTACCCCTATTTTGAGACATATCACACAGTTTTACACTATTAATTTTATCTAAGATTTAGGGAATGCCAAAAAGGGGGGGGGGGGGGTTACAGAGTCAATTGTTTTTATTTTATTTCTGCACAAGTGAGCAATGGGCCCTGAAATTTATTCAATTGTGCCAGGAATTTTCATGTGCACTATAGAAAAAACCTGCCTTAAAATAACATATTTGCAAATATATAAACTTTTAGTTTTTCTCCTCTAAATTGCATAAATTCCTGAAAAAAACCTGTGAGGTCAAAATACTCATGACACCCCTCAGTGAATATATTAAGGGGTGTATTTTTTTTTAAATGGGGTCATTTGTGGGCATATCTATCATTCTGATACCTACGAGCCTTTGCAATCTTGGCTTATTGTAGGAAAACAATGTACCTCAAATATTAATAATTAGTGTTAAATTTGTCTGTCTTCTAAATAGTTAAAAAAGTAAATGACTAAATGATGATCATTAGAGTTATTCTATATTAAAGTGACACATGTCAGATTTCCATAATTTGACCTGGTCATTAAGGTGCAAACAGGCTTGGTTACTGATGGGCTAAAATACCCTGTACGACATTCTTAGTTAAAAAAATGTAACTGTACTTTCTAAAAACTTTAGCTAGTGAGTGAGCAAATATAGTACTCAGCAAAGCACTTAAGTTGCTTCCTTCAAACAATTGGTCTCAGTACCCAAAACCCCAACCAATCAAGACTTTTTACATGGCCCTCTGAAAGTATAGTACAAGCATATACTTTAACATAGCAATTTTACCTTTCCTCTTTGCTGCTGCTGGAACTTTTGGATGTGTTTAAAGAGAGTCGCCTAGTGGAGACATATAGAAATCATTAGTAGGAATAGATCACTTTGTATTGTATACTTTATTGACTCCTCTTTAGGTCACGGTTCTGTGCAGTGATCCTGTGCAGCTGTACATGGAATACCTATGAGAATGCTGTAGGCGCCTCCATATGACATCATATGGTGCCTTTATGAGGTACTATCTTATAGAGCTATTCTCCTTCAGAAGCAATGCTTGAGAATACAGTACCTCCATAATATGACATCCAATTTGACATGTTTTTGTATGTAATTGTTAAATTGGAGGCATACATTGGTGCAGTACGGTCTAATAGAGTGTCATATGTTCCTTATTATAACTCCATACAACTCACAGAGGTTTTACAAAACAATAACATGCCTCTGATTCCTTACACTAAGTCTCACCTTTCTAGTTTCTTAGAAATATGAGATGCAGATTGAACGTCAGTTGAATGGCTTCTGTAAAGAGTATATGAATATGTCAAATAAATTAAGAGGTAATCCCATATATCAGTAATTAAATATATCAGCATTACAAATAGTTTGTCATTTTAAACAAATTAATACTAAATGCATAATGGAATGACTAAATGCATAATGGAATGACAAAATGAATCTCAACTCTATATATTGTAATAAATTACTTAGGACACATCTTTTTTCATATTTGGGAGCTTTAGTGTTATGATATGACAAAACGATATCAGGTATCATGGTTTAATATATCTAACCACAAGGAGAAAAAATGCAATTAATGTGTGAAAACTTCTGAACATCTTCATGTGATATTTAATAAATACAAATCCAATATCTGCTCAATCTGCTGTATCGCACTAATTAAACCAAATCTCCAATCTTCTTAAAAGATGAAGAGATAAGGTGTCATGTTTAGTTAAAGTTGTCCATGCATTTCATGCCTTGCATATGTTAGATTATATGTTAACCTAATAATTTACTAACCATGAAGGATTGTTAGGTTAGCATAATGGACCAAAAGGCTCACACTCTAATAAAAACATTGTGTTCTTTGGCTAATAGGAGCTATGAAAAATATAGTGGACTCAAAGTTGTAAGTCTGCTATATTCATAAGGCTAGCTCCCCACCTCTCAATGCCTCCTGCCAGCCTTGTGAAAAGTGATTGATGGACGGCTGTGCATACACTGCTGAGAAGCACAGACAGATGGGGCAGGGAGTTCCCCCGTATTGTTTGATAGCTCTTATTTGTCAGAACACACAATATATTTTTTGGTACGGTGTGTTGTTTAGACTAAAACAAGAGCAGACCTGTCCCCACTCTATACATAGAGCTGCATAGTCTGATGACATGGCTACTTTAATACAATATTGTTGGAAACACATGCAACAAACGTACCAGCAATCTGATGATAAACTGGGGGACTGCAAGGAATTTCAAGTTTTTAAACCCCTTAATGACATGGCCTATTTTGGGCTTTAGGACGCAACACTTTTTGGCGGATTTTCATCTCCATTTTTCAAAAGCCATAACTTTTTTATTTTTCCGTCGACGCGGCCGTATAAGGACTTGTTTTTTGCGTCGCGAGCTGTAGTTTTTATCGGTGCCACTTTTCAGTACATAGACTATATCATAAAACTTTTATTATTTTTTTTATGATAACAGGGAGAGAAAACGCATCAATTCTGCCATAGATTTTTTTTTTTTACAGCGTTAATCATGCAGCATAAATGACACAATACATTTTTTCTGCGGGTCGGTACGATTACAACGATCCCAAAATTCTTATATTTTTTTTAGGTTTTTACACTTTTTTGCAATAAAAAACCCTTTTTATGGAAATCCTTTTTTTTTCTCTATTGCTGCATTCAAAGTCCTGTAACTTTTTTTTTTTCTATGTACGGAGCTCTATAGGGGCTTATTTTTTGTAAGAGGAGCTGTAGTTTTTATTGGTACCATTTTGGGGAATATATGGCTTTTTTGATCACTTTTATTGCATTTTTTGTGAGGCAAAATGCTAAAAATTAGCATTTTGCCTCAGTTTTTTAGCGTTTTTTTACGCTTTTTGCCGTACAAAATAAAAAGCGTGTTCAAATATGTGCCATTTAAATTTTTTTTTACCTTTTTTATGCTAATATTAGAAAAAGCACAAAAAAGGGTTTTTTTAACTTTTTTTTTTTTTTTACATTTTTCTTTTCTTTTTTTTACACAATGTGAGTCCCTCTGAGGGACTTGCAGCACAGCACTTATGATCGCTGTGATAAGGCATGGCAGGGTTACTGCCCTGCCATGCCTTATCGCTTATACAGCGATCATAGGCATTGGCACTACAAGATGCTGGTGTCTGGCGTCCTGTTGCCATGGCGACAGGCCGGGCTCTCGCGATAACATCGCGAGAGCCAGCTGGAGACACAGAGGGAGCGCGCTCCCTCTGTGAACTCTTTCCCTGCCGCGATCTACTTAGATCGCGGCAGGGAAGGGGTAAACAACGGGGGGGGGGGGGCGCATCTCCGATAGTGATTAGTCATGATCTCGCACTATCCCGATGACGTAAGGGTACGTCATTTTGCGCGAAGTACCAGCCTACCATGACGTACCCTTACATCATGGAGCGGGAAGGGGTTAAAGCAGATTGCAATGTTTTGTAATAGTTAACTCTATCAAGACAGCCTTGGCCTGCAGTGCAGTAATTGTCTGAAGAGAGTAGTAGCCAATATTTAGGTGTTAGCTCGTGCATAGAGTATACTGTATAGGCAATTTGCCATTTGCACCAGCCCTACAGGATATATAAGGAATGCTCCCTCTTGTAAGGGTAGAGAGTACAATAATAACTTTATGCCCATTGACATTGAGCATAGCCCTAGTTCTTAATTTTTAATTTTATTCATATAGAAAGTTAAATGTGGGCAGGGTTCTAATTATATGAGTTGCAGAGGTGTCAGTTGCACCTGGGCACTGGTGCTTGAGGGGCCAAAAGACTTCTTTGCCACATAGGCGCACCCAAGTATTATTATACATGGCTACATGGCATATGGCAGGTCAGGCCTCTATTACAGATTTCATATTGTGGCCCAGGAGCTTTATATTACATCTCTACCAGTAGGTATGCAGTGAAAATGTCATTCTCACATGTATATTTAGGCCCATAACTCAAGAAAGAAAAAGGGGTTTGAAGAAATTTTAATTAAAACAATGAAACTATGTAAGTTAAGACTATTATACAGATATTATCATGTATAGAAATCTTTACCGTTTTAATTTTGAGTCCTTAAAAGATTTTTGCTGGTTTTGAGATGGAGAATGACTTTCAGGACAGTCACTGCAAGAGAGATAAGTTCTGCTATGAAAAGGTGAACCTTATCAATGTGTCACATGCTCTATGATGGAAGGAAAATTGTGTCTGCTTCTGTAGAAGTATCATAGTGGTCAATGTTTTAAAGGTAGATATTGTTAGAAAGTCACGGTCCGGGAAACAAGTCTTCTCTTGAGCAAACTGCATTTGACAGCATCAGCAGAAAATTTTTAAAACATACTGTAGCATCACAGAATGCGGTGTCAGTCAACTTTCTTAGTAACAGGGCAGTTTATACCATTTTACACAAAGGAACAACAAATTTTGACATGATTGACTTTTCCAACATTTGGACACTCAGACTAAACCTCCCCAGGGCCATAATAACACATTGGTGGGCCCAGTGCAAAGTTGTCATAAGTGGGCCACTCCTAGGCCAGGTATAAGGAACAGGCAAGGTCCTTGACACGTGTTTCACCAATATTACAACTGTTACCCCCCCCCCCCCCACACACACACACACAAAATCTAAATATTATATATGTACATAGGCAGCATATCTATGACACAACAGGCTTAGATATAACACAGTTACCATATAATAGTTGAATATCAGCTCTTCACAGTGACAGTGATTACAGCACAGTTTGTTCCAGTGATTATAGGTGATGTTTCCTATCTCAGTGGGGACATTTCCTTTTCTATAACAGTGCGAACCGTCACGGTACCGCCTTTCAGCCATAACTCTTCTCTGCACACTCTTCTCTTCCTGTTGCTACCCCCCAATGCCCCTCTTAGTGGCCCCTACACAGTACTACTGCCCAATTTTGTACTTCCTAAGGTAATAGTACTCACAAACAGTACTAATTCCTCTTTAGTGTCCACCACAAGAAATAATGCCTGGTATGTGCATCACAGTAATAGTCCCCTTTGTACCCCTCATAATATAATAATGCCAACCTTTTGCCTCTGAAAATTAATACCTCCATGCCGCTAAAGTAATAGTACCTCTTATACTCCCATAAAGTAACTGCGCCCCTTCTAATAGTGTCCACACAAAGTAATAGTGGCCCCAGTGCACCCATAAATTAATAATGCACCATCTATGCCCCCACAAGGTAATAGTAGTCCTTCTCTGCTTTCATAAAGTAATATTGCCCCATTAAATCATACTGCCATTCTGTAGCACCATAAAGTAATACTGGCCCACGGTACCCCCAAAAAGTAATAGTGCCACACTGTGCCTTCAAAAGTAATAGGCCCCTCTGTGCCCCCAAAAGTGATAGTACTCGGTGTGCCTCGATAAATTAACAAGACCACTATGTGCCCCCAGAAAGTAATAGTGTCCCCAAAACTTAATAATGCCACTGTATGCCGCATAAGATAAAAGTGGCTCTGTTTTTATTAGGAAACTGAGCACTAGAACAAGAGGGCACAATCTGAGTTTGGTGGAAATCAGAATCAATGCCAGAAAATAATATTTTGCTGAAAGTGTAATAGAAGCTTGGAACAAACTTCCAGCAGACGTGGTTGAAAAATCAACACTATATTTTTTTTTCAACAATACTTTTTATTAAAAGTTTTCAAATAGGAGTATATCAAAATACATAGCAATAGACAAGTTTTTACAGGCATAATATAATGACATAGCTACAAAATGTTACGTATACTGATTAAACTGTGTGTATTAAAGTTGTAGCAATCTAAAATTGTCGCTGTCATGTTTTCTTGTATTACATCGCTTTTTTATTGTGAGAACATTTTGCAAAAAAGAAGGCCTGGCCAGGGCCAATGTATAGGTCAAGAAGGGAAAAAGTGGAATTAGGAAAGTTTGTGCTTTTGCGATTTTTGTGTGATGCGATTTTAACATTAGAAAGTCCCATTGGAAAAAAACACAGCAATATTGGAGCGTTAAAAAAAACACTAGTGGGTAGAAGCTCTAATAATGTTGATGGCTGACTAAAGACATCATGGGTGAATCAAGCACATCCTGATTCTCCTTAAGGCTCCCTTCACATGAGCTTTTTTATGTGTGTGCATACGCATGCACAAAAACACGCGTCTATTACAGCCACTGCATTCCCTATGGTGTGTTCACGTGTCCATGTTTTACAGGCGTGCGCCTGCAAAGATAGGACATGCGTGTACAATGGGGAATGCACGCATTGTCTTCAATGGAGCCGCGGCTGCTGCCGGCAGCTCTCTTGAAGGCAATGGTCTTCTGGCAGCCCAGAGTGATTTTTCAGGGAAGAACTTTAAATATAAGCTCTTCCCTGAAAATCATCACTTTTAGTGTAAAAAAAAAAAAAAAAATTATATATATATATATATATTTACCTGTCCACCGCTGCCATCTCCCCCATGGGAAGGAAGAACACATCTGCCACAGATGTGACAGATGCAGCAAGGGAATTCTTCATCCCCACAGGATGACAGCTGCGGTAGAGGATCCAGCTGCCTGCACCCCTTAATAGTTTTTCAGGGAAGGACTTTAAATATAAGTCCTTCCCTGAAAAACAAGCCAAACTAGTGTAAAAAATTTAAAAAAAACATACTTTTCTTCAGCTGCCAGGGCTCAGCCGTGTCCTCTCTGCGCTGTCCCAGGCTCTGCACTGAAGTTCTTTCAACAGCCGGGGAATTAAAAAACACACCTGCTGAAAGAGCTGCTTCTGATTGGCTGGGGCGCTCAGCCAAGCACAGGCAGCTCTCGCCTGTCATTCATTCATTTATATATATATATATATATATATATATATATATATATATACACACAATATTTTGTAGGAAGGGATGCAGTTAAGTGAATGGCCACCAGGGGGCTTGGAGGAATAAGGGTACATAAGAGGAATAAGCAGGTAACTCCAGTCGTGGTGTGGCTGGAGGAAAGAAAACCTCCAGAGTAAGCTGTGATCTACTACTAAGCTCCTGGTTCTGGCTGAGAGAGCCAAGAATCTAACAGGGGTGGTTGCCCCCTACGCTGAATGGGTATCATATAGCGACATTAGAATGCTATGTGTTAAGGCACTAGGCCTGTATGGTAGGCAGGATGCAGGCACTAGGCCTGTATGGTGGGTAGGCTGGACTGCAGTTAAAGAGCCAGGAAGGCTGATGAGTAAAGCTGCATGTCTGCTGCTGTGCTTTGCAGAACATTAAAGGGCCAGAAAACCCTAAAGTAAGTAAATGACAATCGATCAGTGAAAACGTGAACCAACACCGAACGAGAATGGTAAATATATAAAGATGAAACTTGAGCTTATTGAGGATGTGACCTTTTCTATGTGAGTTTAAAGTCACATGCAATGATAATGGAATGGCTTGTAATATCATAAAGACTATGTTCTTTACCGTTTTACTTGTGGGTCCTTGGTGGCAGGTGGCTTTCCTAAAGCCTGCAAGCTCTCAGAGGTTGTGCTGCATGATAAAGGAGAGTCAGTAATGACAATAATATAAAACATTTCTATAATTGTAAAGTTAGCTATTATAGAAAACAGATGTGGATGAAGACTATTGTGATCCTGTCTATATAACCAGGGGTGCAACCGTAGGATATGCAGAGGTTGTGTAGTAGACATCATGATTAATATAAAATGTCTATTGATTTATATAAACCCAAATGTATTTTGCTGTTGTAATGACTTTCAGCTCTGAGGAGTTTAAAGGACACACACACAATCTAATCATGGTATTTGCTAGACAATGGATGTCTGATGTAATGTTAGTTAAGTACATAGAAGTTACACAAGAGACCTCTAAGAGTTAAGGGCTATAGTGTTATGTGTATATCCTGTGTTCAATACTGTGTGTTTACCTAGGCCCCCTTCCACTCCTCAAACACAAGCTAGTTAAACAAATGATTTGTCAACTACACAGAATTCCTTAAGGCTGTCTGCATGCTAAAGAAGACAAAGTCCATACTATGGCGGACGTGAGGAAGGGTGGGTAGGGAGGCGGGAGACTCTGTATAATCTAGCGAATAAGAATATATATATGTTACTGATGTAATCTGTTAAACGCCCATAAAGGGCGGTTGTCATGTGTTATAATAAAAGGCTTGAGCCTCTACACATTGTAGAGACTCTCCCGGTTTTAGACCAGCATTTGTGTCTGATTCTGGTCGACGATGTGTGCACACGATATAATTCGGAAGCGACAAAATACCCCAAAGCCTGCTGGAGAAATCATAATCCAGATCAGTTGTAGTCACACCTGGGCTGTGGAGTATATAGGGGCCCATAGAAGGATACCAGTACCATAATTAGTCGGGGGCCCTAATGCAGGTTTTGCATTGAGCCCAGGGCCCTCAATTAACCTCTTTGAATTTAGCTCAGACATCTATATGTGGAAATGTTAGCATCACACAGCTTCCTTTACCCATTGAATCAAGTATCCCTTATGAGAATATATTTGGCCTCCAATACCACCTCTATGCTGACGACACCCAGCTATACACCTTTTCCCGTGACATCTCTGCACCTTTCCTCCAAAACATCACGGACTGTCTGTCCGCTGTCTCTAACACTATGTCCTCTCTCTACCTAAAACTAAACCTCTCTAAAACTGACTTACTGGTGTTTCCTCCTTCCACTAACCGACCTCACATCTCCATCTCAGTGTGTGGCGCCACCATAACTCCCAAATAGCATGCCCGCTGCCTTGGGGTCATATTCAACTCCGATCTCTCATTTATCCCCTAAATCCAATCTGTGGCTCGGACCTGTCAGCTGCACCTCAAGAACATTGCAAGAATCCGCTCTTTCCTCACCATAGACACGCTGAAAACGCTTATTGTTGCCCTCATCCACTCACGGCTCGATTATTGCAACTCGTTGCTGATCGGCCTCCCCTGCACCAGACTCTCCCCTCTCCAATCCATCCTGAATGCGGCAGCCAGGCTCATCTTCCTGTCCAGCCAATACTCAGACGCCTCTGCCCTGTGCCGGTCACTGCACTGGCTGCCCGTTAAATACAGAATTCAATTTAAACTCATTACCTTCATCCACAAAGCCCTCCACAGCGCAGCGCCACCCTATATTGCCTCCCTCATCTCAATCCATCACCCAGCCCAGGTTCTCCACTCGGCAAACGAAACTAGACTGCATACCCCTCTAATTCGAACTTCTCACTCCCGCCTCCAAGACTTCTCCAGAGCAGCACCAGTCCTCTGGAACGCACTACCAAAGGATACCCGGGCAATCCAGGACTCGAAGAACTTCAGGCGTGCTCTAAAAACGCATTTTTTCAGGGAGGCATACCGAATTCCCTAAACAAACTCCTCTATACGCTGCCTGATAACATGCTCCCTGACCTATTGACTGCAATCCCTGCTAGCCATCATAAACTGCTCCTGTAGTCATACTGATCCTGCCGTCGCATAGCTAAATGTCTGACCATTGTCTGTATATAGCATCCCTCATTCTCCAGCTCGCCATACTGTGCACATCTCAGGCCACTTTACCTTCTGTATCACCCCATTACTTGTAGTATGTAAGCTCGTTGGAGCAGGACCCTCACCCCTATTGCTTCCATCAACTGATTACGATTGTAACTGTGGTTCTGTAATTTTTTGTACTTTTGTCTTTCTGTATTCCCCCTGTCTATGTAAGCGCTGCGGAATATGTTAACGCTATGCAAATAAAGATTATTATTATATTGTGAGGGTGGTATCACATACAATGCTTTGTGGCATTTTTCCAGATGTTCTCCAAAAAACTCTAAGGGCAGATGTTAGCTATAGTTCTATAAGAGGTTTGGAGATGCAGGAGAATATTTTTGTGACTTTTAGCCCCACTGAGTGCTTTGTCTGGGTTTATGTGCTTTTTTTCCCAAACACAGCAATAACCTCACAAAATAACATTACGTGAAGGAGGCCTTGGGCTGTGTTTCCACATAGCAAAAAACTGTTTGCAGCCAAAACCCTGTCCACCCGCAGCAGCCATCGGCTGCGGGATCTTTCTGCCATTTTCTACAAGATCATGCACCATTTGCTGCGTGAAAGCCTTGCCTTTTGGAGCCTGTATCATAGCCTGTTGATGGATCTAATCATGCTCTATGATGCTGAATAAAGTAGGTGATTCAACAATACCACCGAAAACAGTTTGCGTCATAAAACATTTATGAACCAATTTTTGCTTAAATTATAGTATAATATATATTTACTTATCCCTATATGATTTGTCATATTAGTTATCCACTAATGCTTGTCAGTACTGTTAGTTTAGCAACGTTGGAAATCTTTGGGTATCCCTTATATCTCTGATAGAGATGAGCGAGCATACTCGTCCGAGCTTGATGCTCGTTCGAGTATTAGGGTGCTCGAGATGCTCGTCACTCGAGACGAGCACCACGCGGTGCTCGTCTCGATTAAGCAAGCACTGACCATTGAATTCAATGGAGCCGGCAATACAGCCGGCTCCATTGAAAGCAATGGGCTGCCGGCTAGCGCGGGATGAATTTTCGGGAAGGGCTTAAAAATATAAGCCCTTACCTGAAAATCATCCTAAAATGTGTAAAAAGTAAAAAAAAAAAATATACTCACCTTGTCCCGGCAGAACGATGTTAGCCCATTGAATTCAATGGAGCCGGCAATACAGCCGATTCCATTCAAAGCAATGGGCTGCCGGCGATCGCACAATGAATTTTCAGGAAGGGCTTAAATATATAAGCCCTTCCCTGCAATTCATCCAGAAATGTGTAAAAATAAAAAATATATATATACTCACCTGGTCCCGGCAGACGGAGTTCAGCTGCGGCCAGCTGGCAGTTCTCCTGAACTGTCTGAACAGCTGTGAGTAGTATTCAGCAGCCGGGGATTTAAAATCCCCGCCTGCTGAATGAGCTGCCTCTAATTGGTCACAGCCTGACCAATCAGAGGCAGATCTCACTCACATCCATTCATGAATTCATGAATGGGTGAGTGAATGCTGCCTCTGATTGGCTCAGTGCAGCTCTCAGCTGAATGACAGCAGTTCAGCACCACAGTGCAGGGGACAGCAGGAGAAGACTCTGCTGTGCCCCGGCAGCTGAAGGGAGGTGAGTATGTATTTTTTTTTGTTTTTTAAATCACTTTAATTCATTTCCAGGGAATGGCTTATATGTAAAGCCCTTCCCTGAAAAAGAATTCAGGTGTGCCAGCAGACCATTTTAGGATGATTTTTAGGTAAGGGCTTATATTTTTAAGCCCTTCCCGAAAATTCATCCCACGCTCGCCGGCAGCCCATTGCTTTAAATGGAGCCGGCTGTATTGCCGGCTCCATTGAATTCAATGGGCTAACATCGTTCTTCTCTGCCACAGCTGTTACAGCTGTGGCAGAGGAGAACGATCGTTATGCTGAAAGTGCGGGGGGGGGGGGGTCTCACTCTTGCCACTATTGTGGCTTAATAGTGAGACCTCAGAGCCCGAAATGCAGCCCTGCATGTTGCTCCTCGCCTGCCCTATCCATTTCTGTGTTTTTTACATGACTTTGGTGATTTGCTAAGATTTTCACAAATGAAAACCTTAGCGGAGCACCAGTCATATACAAAAATGCTCGAGTCGCCCATTGACTTCAATGGGGTTCGTTACTCGAAACGAACTCTCGAGCATCACTGAAAGTTCGACTCGAGTATCGAGCACTCGAGCATTTTGGTGCTCGCTCATCTCTAATCTCTGATCATTCTTGGTGTAATTACATTTTTTTTGTGGACACAAATATAAGTCTAAGGGCTTAGTCACACGGGCACATCGGCGCCCATGTTACTGCAGGTAGAAGACGGCCGCACTTCAGGACGGACGTCTCTCTGCAGCGCCGGAAGAAGAACATGTGACCAGCTTCATTGATGGTCATGTGTTCTTTCTTCAGCGCTGCAGGGAATCATCCGTCCTGAAGTATGACCGTCTTCTTCCTGCAGTATTGGCACAGTCACATCGGCGCCCGTGTGACTAAGCCCTAAAGAGTGACATATGGTTGATCATAATAGTATGTTTTCTTAAGGTCCTGATGACAATATTGTAATGTTATTTACATGCTTTAATTTACATAATTTCAGCTAAATGCTCTGATTATAGGCTATTTAGCATTATAATCTGTTTTGAGCACTGGTTAATTAATTATATTATACTTTCCAACCATTTAATGACCATATTTACCAAGCACTTGCCAACTAATTTTACATGATTCATTAGGTTTGTGTTATTGTACAGTTTCCCTATTAATTGCTAGCATTCAGTGATTTCACTGCGGTGGACAAGCATGGTGGCTCAGTGATTAGCACTGTTGTCTTGCAGAGCTAGTATTCTAAATTCAAATCTGACCAAAAACAACATCTGCATCTCAATAACTGTATGCGCTATATAAGGTGATTATTATAAATACGAAACCCACACAAACACAGGGAGAACATACAATCTCTATGCAGATGTTTTCCTTTATTAGATTTGAACCTAGGCAATAGTGCTAGCCACTGAATTACCATGATTCTTCTCCTTTCTTGCTTCAGAGGATAATAAGGGGAAGAAATTCTTCTCCTTTTTCTTCTCCTCCTCCTACTCCTCTTCCTTCTCCTACTTCTCCTCATTCTTATTCCCCTTCTTCGCTGGAGGATTAAAAGAAGAAGAACCATGGTGTCTTAGTGGTTTGCACTATTGCTTTACATCATTGGAGGTTCAAATCTGACTAAAGGCAACACCTGCATGGAGTTTGTCCACCTGCATGGAGTTCGGCCAAGACAAACTGCCCAAGGTTCGCATAAACATTTAAAGGGGTTGTCCCGCGAAACAAAGTGGGTCTATACACTTCTGTATGGCCATATTAATGCACTTTGTAATGTACATTGTGCATTAATTATGAGCCATACAGAAGTTATCAAAAGTTAGTCACTTACCTGTTCCGTTGCTGGCTTCCTCGTCTCCATGGTGCCCGTTTAATTTTCAGCGTCTAATGGCCAAATTAGACGCACTTGCGCAGTCCGGGTCTTCTCCTTTTCTCAATGGGGCTCCGTGTAGCTCCGTGTAGCTCCGCCCCGTCACGTGCCGATTCCAGCCAATCAGGAGGCTGGAATCGGCAATGGACCGCACAGAAGCCCTGCGGTCCACCGAGGGAGAAGATCCCGGCGGCCATCTTCAGCAGGTAAGTAAGAAGTCACCGGAGCGCAGGGATTCAGGTAAGCGCTGTGCGGTGTTCTTTTTTAACCCCTGCATCGGGGGGGGGGGGGGTTGAAAAAAAAAAAAAACCCGTTTCGGCGCGGGACAACCCCTTTAAGCAAAGTTAACCCAAAATAGAAATAGGGTGGTACTGTTTTGGTTCACTAAATACTATTTAAAATCAGCATCCTGTTGTGAAACATAATGACTTCCCAGAATTAAATATGCAAAATGTATATCAATATCAATGGTTACTCTAGAAGAGTTTACAGGCTTCTTTGTGCTAATAATTGCATTATTGAATATAGACCATATAGGTGCAGCAGCATACAACTGATGACATGTAAAAAGACATAATGAACTTTGTACCTGAAATAGCATATCACCGTCATGGTGGCAATCAAGGAATGGACCTCCACTGTTAACATAAATATTGTGTAAACCATAACTTTTAAGAAAAATGAAATACCTTCTTTTCTCAGAGTGTGGGTTCTTATGAGTAGAGGAAGGAAGCCTGTAAGTAACACAAAGTATGAGAGTAGTATTACAGCATGTTTATATGAGTAGTCTTTACAAATCAACTTTTCTCTAATGTCGATCTGCCACAATAGGCTAAGCCTCAAAATTCTTTTGTGGATTTGCATGTGGATCCACATGTGAATTTAGACCTAGTTAATGGAGCAAATCTACATATAGTCGGTTGACATGGGTTCTGTTTCAAAACTACATCAAGAATTGCTATGTCAATTGTTTTTTCATGACGTAGATATCAGAATGGAGGTCCTAAAAATCCCCACATAAATGGAACATCGGTCGTGCATGCAGCTGCTCTATTTACTTCAATGGGAGTGCCAGAGATGTTCAAATACTTGCTGCTCCTATTGGTATGAATGGTGTGACCACTCCTTCATTCATGCACAGCCTTTCAGAACCCACATTCTCCCGGTCTGTGGGGTCCAACAATTGAACCCACACTGTTTAGAAAATTTTACTCTAACCTATGGATAGAGAATAACATTCTATCTTGGTACACCCCAGTTATTGTATTTTCTGAGTGCTACTCTGGTGTGATCGAAGTGTTTAACCTGGCTGAATTTGATTTATTCAATAGGGCATTTTCTGATGACTCATGAGAAATGTGTAAATCCAGTCAAAATGATTTACTGATTTACAGAATGAAACAACTGAAATGTCAAAATTTCAGTAACAGAATCCTCTCTTATTCGTGCTTAGGGCACATGAATGCTTTTTTTCATTCTGGAAATCAGTTGTGGATTATTATCATAGATGTGATTTCCTTATTTTGGAAAGCAAAATATCATTTTTTCCCTTAAGAACACGGACTTTCTGTTGGGCTGTACAATTTTTTGGCAGTTTTTTTAGAGGCTTGCCAAAAACCTCATGAATGTCATATGGTTTTCACAAGCATATTCTTGGCTGTGTGTGTTTTTTGACATACATTTTTTTCCTATACAGAACTGTATTAGAGAACGACTGAAAAAATGGAAATGCCACAGCTAAAGCATGATGCGTTAAAAAAACAATGCACCTAAAAAACACAACAAAAGTAAGAAAAAAAGCTACAAAGAATGCCATTTGTAACGCAATTCATATTTCTGCATTGACTTACAACTAGCCTCTGTATGCAATATTTTCTGTTAGAAAAACACAGCAAAAAATGTTGCAAAAAATGCATTTTTCTGAAAAATTCTGTGTGATATCACCTTTTTGCTAGTATTTCAGACTTATTTAGTTGTTCAAAATAATTGGGTTGAATGATAATAATTTGACTTCAGAGAACTCAGACAAAATCTACATCCCCGAGGCGGCATGCTACCGACCAAACCAACAGTCACAATGCACAACAGGCCTGAGACATATAAACCATCTAACTGCTCATTGTGTTTGTCTTGCAGGTATAAAGAAATGCTATGGCTGTTAAACAACTTTTAGTAAATAAGACTGAAGTCTATATGTTACAAACTTAAACAACCAGCAGTGGGGAACCCCCCCCCCCCCCCCCCCCCTCGGGACAAGAAATAGCAAAGCTGTCTCTGGTTCAAAGTCAAGCTTTGTTCACGTTGGTGTTTTTTTTTCCCATCAGGTGCTTCTTAAAGGCAATGACAATTTAGTCTGCAGCACTATTTCTCTGTCACTATACTGTAACCCATACATTGTAGGTTACTGGATCCATCATTGCTATCATACCGGTAGTTTCAATATGAATGAAATTTAAGACTCTGGTGAGAATAGAGCTTTGATTTGATGATGCAAATTTACCTTTTCAAATGTATCTTTTGTTCTTTCCGCTTTCTTAAATTTGCAGGCAATTAGAAAAAGGGGAAGTGGAAAAATTGAGAAAAAAGATTTTGTTGAAGTTAATTAAAAGAAAAGTAAAGAATGAACACTTCTGACTAACACTTATCTTGTCACTTATTTCTTACTTTTCAGATTCAGCCTTGGTAGAAGTATGCATGACTGTTCCAACTGAAGCTCCATTGTTGTTGTATGAGGATTCTAAGAAGAAACACACATAAATGGGAAGTATTTTCTAAGATTATGTCATTCAGTCATTCAAATGAAACTGATTTTTACACTTACTTTACATGTTCACACAAACTTGAAACCTACTTACCCAGAAGTCTTTTCCAATCCTTGATGATGACTTTGGCAAGCTCTCCAATCTCTCGATCCTTGCTTTGCTTCTTCAGCTTGTTCACAGTCACTCCAATCCTAGTGCTCTGGGGGAGGAAGGCCAATGCACTTCAATTTTGTCTTTTTAGAGAACCACCCCTAAGAAGCTATATGCTACTCACTCACTTCTGAACTCTAACAACCCCTTACTCCCTAATGGTCTGTGCAGGCTTCTGAAGCAGGAGTAGGTGCCACTCTTACCCTCAGGAGGGAGACAGTCACTTGAAATCTCTGTAGCTCCTTTAACAGATCCAGAATACGATCCTATAATAATTTCAAATACAGAATAATTATTGATGGCACAATAAAACCAAGGAGGCCAAAAACCTTACAAAAGTGGTAGTTTTATTTGTGTAACTTACATAAACCATAATACAACTACCGTATATACCGGCGTATAAGGCGACGGGGCGTATAAGACGACCCCCCAACTGTCACCTTATATGCCGGTATTACAGTGGAGAAAAAAAAAATCAGTACTCACCTCCCCCAGCGTTCTGTCGCGGTCCGGCAGGATGTCGCTCGCTCCTCGTCCCCGGCGCAGCATTGCTTTCTGAATGCGGGGCTTGAAATCCCCGCCTCCAGAAAGCTAATACACACGCCGTCAGCCAGTTACATCCATTCAATGACATCATTGAATGGCTGTGATTGGCTAAAACACACGTGGCTTCAGCCAATCACACTATTCAATGACATCATTGAATGGGTGTGATTGCTAACACACGTGCGCCTTCAGCCAATCACAGCCATTCAATGATGTCATTGAATAGTGTGATTGGCTGAAGCCACGTGTGTTTTAGCCAATCACAGCCATTCAATGCTGTCATTGAATAGCTGTACCGGCTGACGGCGTGTGTATTAGCTTTCTGGAAGCGGGGATTTCAAGCCCCGCATTCAGAAAGCAATGCTGCGCCGGGGACGAGGAGCGAGCGACATCCTGCCGGAGCGCGACAGAACGCCGGGGGAGGTGAGTAATGATTTTTTTTTTTTACACTTTTTTTTTTTGTATTACCGGCGCATAAGACGACCCCCGACTGCAGAGCAGATTTTTCGGGGTTCAAAAGTCGTCTTATACGCCGGTATATACGGTATAAGGCATGCTGGTCTTAGTGTAATGTCCATTGGAGTTAGATGCTGAAAATGTATTCAGAGGCAAATTAAAATTACAGTAAATTTGCATTAGTGCAATGCCTTGCCCAATTTATTTTTAAAAACTGTAAAGGCCGGTGTTAAAAGGTTGGTAATTTTTGCACAATATGGTTTGTGCAAAAATCTGTAGCTTTTTAGATGCCACAATTGTGCACATCCCTTTTTAAATTTCTCCCTAAATCCTTATAAAAATGGAAAACAATCAGTTGAAGGATCACTTTGATCTCCAAGTTGTTTTAACTCAAGACTATGATGAAAAAGTACATGACTGCATATACTTGCTGCCCACAGGGTTTTCTTGGTTTTCTTCTGTGAGATCTTTGAACTTGCCAGAAACTTTTATTGCAGGAAGGAGCTCTAGGGTCTATCATCCCTTAGAAATGAGTGTCACATTCGTCACCTAAAGTCTGGTTGGACAAGTTTAAAAAAGAAAAGCAGATGTACATCTGCCCATCCAAATTGAACATTCCCCATCTCCTATATCGTGGTGTAATATAGGAAGATGGACTGTTGAATTTTTATTGCAATTGCCCTGTATTGTGCTACCTCACTCACTCATCAATCAAACCAGGGATTTGATTAATGAATAGAGATGAGCGAACGTACTCGTCCGAGCTTGATACTCGTTCGAGTATTAGCGTGTTCGAGATGCTCGTTACTCGTGACGAGTACCACGCGATGTTCGGGTTACTTTCACTTTCATCTCTGAGACGTTAGCGCGCTTTTCTGGCCAATAGAAAGACAGGGAAGGCATTACAACTTCCCCCTGCGACGTTCAAGCCCTATACCACCCCCCTGCAGTGAGTGGCTGGCGAGATCAGGTGTCACCCGAGTATATAAATCGGCCCCTCCCGTGGCTCGCCACAGATGCGTTCTGACATAGAGGAGGGAAAGTGCTGTCTTGGTGGAGCTGCTATAGGGAGAGTGTTAGGAGTATTTTAGGCTTCAAGAACCCCAACGATCCTTCTTAGGGCCACATCTAACCGTGTGCAGTACTGTGGAGGCTGCTTTTTGCAGTGTTGCACTTTTTTTTTGGTATATCGGCCGTGCAGAGCATTGCGCCCTGCAGTAATACTCCAGGGCCAGAAGTGGTGGTTAGGCAGGGACAGAAGACATATTGATTGAATATAGGCAGTGGGCCTTTGCAAAAACATTTGGGGAAAAAAATCTATTTGGGCTGCCTGTGACTGTCCTCAGTGTTCTGGGTCTCTGCTGGGTGTAGTAGTTCTCCAAATTCATACGCAGCCAGCTAAGTGTTACAGCAGGCTTGTGCAAAATTATTTCCTGGTTCTGTGTCTGGGCTGTTAAATCACCGCTGTATTGCAGTCCACAGTGCAACACTCTGCAGTTCTTTGACATACTCCAGGGCCAGAAGTGGTGGTTAGGCAGGGACAGAAGACATATTGATTGAATATAGGCAGTGGGCCTTTGCAAAAACATTTGGGGAAAAAAATCTATTTGGGCTGCCTGTGACTGTCCTCAGTGTTCTGGGTCTCTGCTGGGTGTAGTAGTTCTCCAAATTCATACGCAGCCAGCTAAGTGTTACAGCAGGCTTGCGCAAAATTATTGCCTGGCTCTGTCTGGGCTGTTAAATCACCGCTGTATTGCAGTCCACAGTGCAACACTCTGCAGTTCTTTGACATACTCCAGGGCCAGAAGTGGTGGTTAGGCAGGGACAGAAGACATATTGATTGAATATAGGCAGTGGGCCTTTGCAAAAACATTTGGGGAAAAAAATCTATTTGGGCTACCTGTCACTGTCCTCAGTGTTCTGGGTCTCTGCTGGGTGTAGTAGTCCTCCAAATTATTTCCTGGCGTTCCGTAAGCGAAGTCAGCCTCCAACCACAGGCCAATAAGCGGCACATTTAATTACAGCGTTCTGTTTCTGCACTTCTGGTAATACACCATGCTGAGGGGTAGGGGTAGACCTAGAGGACGCGCCATGCCACCCTGCAGAGGTCAAGGTGCTCAACGGTGTGGCAGTTTTTCACAGGGACGCCTGACGACCGACGAACAGTGGTGTGCAACCTTTGTCGCGCCAAGATCAGCTGGGGAGCCACCACCACCAGCATGCGCAGGCATATGATGGCCAAGCACCCCACAAGGTGGGACGAAGGCCGTTCACCGTCTCCGGTTTGCACCACTGCCTCTCCCCCTGTGCCCCAACCTGCCACTGAGATCCAACCCCCCTCTGAGGACACAGGCACGAGTGCCTACCGGCCTGCACCCACACCCTCACCTCCGCTGTCCTCGGCCCCATCCAGCAATGTCTCTCAGCGCAGCGTCCAGACGTCGCTAGCGCCACTGTTTGAGCGCAAGTACGCCGCCACGCACCCGCACGCTCAAGCGTTAAACGTGCACATTGCCAAATTGATCAGCCTGGAGATGCTGCCGTATAGGCTTGTGGAAACGGAGGCTTTCAAAAGCATGATGGCGGCGGCGGCCCCGCGCTACTCGGTTCCCAGTCGCCACTACTTTTCCCGATGTGCCGTCCCAGCCCTGCACGACCACGTCTCCCGCAACATTGTACGCGCCCTCACCAGCGCGGTTACTGCCAAGGTCCACTTAACAACAGACACGTGGACAAGCACAGGCGGGCAGGGCCACTATATCTCCCTGACGGCACATTGGGTGAATTTAGTGGAGGCTGGGACAGAGTCAGAGCCTGGGACCGCTCACGTCCTACCCACCCCCCGAATTGCGTGCCCCAGCTCGGTGGTGGTATCTGCGGCGGTGTATGCTTCCTCCACTAAACCACCCTCCTCCTCCTCCTCCTACGCAACCTCTGTCTCGCAATCAAGATGTGTCAGCAGCAGCACGTCGCCAGCAGTCGGTGTCGCGCGGCATGGCAACACAGCGGTGGGCAAGCGTCAGCAGGCCGTGCTGAAACTACTCAGCTTAGGAGAGAAGAGGCACACGGCCCACGAACTGCTGCAGGGTCTGACAGAGCAGACCGACCGCTGGCTTGCGTCGCTGAGCCTCCAACCGGGCATGGTCGTGTGTGACAACGGCCGTAACCTGGTGGCGGCTCTGCAGCTTGGCAGCCTCACGCACGTGCCATGCCTGGCCCATGTTTTTAATTTGGTGGTTCAGCGCTTTCTGAAAAGCTACCCACACTTGTCATACCTGCTTGGAAAGGTGCGCCGGGTCAGAGCACATTTCCGCAACTCCAAGACGGACGCTGCCACCCTGCGGACCCTGCAACATCAGTTTCATCTGCCAGTGCACCGACTGCTGTGCGACGTGCCCACACAGTGGAACTCTACGCTCCACATGTTGGCCAGACTCTATGAGCAGCGTAGAGCTATTGCGGAATACCAACTCCAACATGGGCGGCATAGTGGGAGTCAGCCTCCTCAATTATTTACAGAAGAGTGGGCCTGGTTGGCAGCCATCTGCCAGGTCCTTGGAAACTTTGAGGAGTCTACCCAGATGCTGAGTGGGGATGCTGCAATCATTAGCGTCACCATTCCTCTACTATGCCTCTTGAGAAGTTCCCTGCAAAGCATAAAGGCAGACGCTTTGCACTCGGAAACGGAGGCGGGGGAAGACAGTATGTCGCTGGATAGTCAGAGCACCCTCATGTCTATATCTCAGCGCGTTGAGGAGGAGGAGGAGGGGGAGGAGCATGAGGAGGAGGGGGAAGAGACAGCTTGGCCCACTGCTGAGGGTACACATGCTGCTTGCCTGTCATCCTTTCAGCGTGTATGGCCAGAGGAGGAGGAGGAGGAGGAGGATCCTGAAAGTGATCTTCCTAGTGAGGACAGCCATGTGTTGCGTACAGGTACCCTGGCACACATGGCGGACTTCATGTTAGGATGCCTTTCTCGTGACCCTCGCGTTACACGCATTCTGGCCACTACGGATTACTGGGTGTACACACCGCTCGACCCACGGTATAAGGAGAACCTTTCCACTCTCATTCCCGAAGAGGAAAGGGGTTCCAGAATGATGCTATACCACAGGGCGCTGGTGGACAAACTGATGGTAAACTTCCCATCCGACAGCGCTAGTGGCCGAAGGCGCAGTTCCGAGGGCCAGGTAGCAGGGGAGGCGCAGAGATCAGGCAGCATGTACAGCGCAGGCAGGGGACCATTCTCCAAGGCCTTTGACAGCTTTCTGGCTCCCCAGCAAGACTGTGTCACCGGTCCCCAGTCAAGGCTGAGTTGGCGGGAGCACTGTAAAAGGATGGTGAGGGAGTACGTAGCCGATCGCACGACCGTCCTCCGTGACGCCTCTGCCCCCTACAACTACTGAGTGTCGAAGCTGGACACGTGGCCTGAACTCGCGCTGTATGCCCTGGAGGTGCTTGCTTGTCCTGCGGCTAGCGTCTTGTCAGAGAGTGTGTTTAGTGCGGCTGGGGGAATCATCACGGATAAGCGTACCCACCTGTCAACCGACAGTGCCGACAGGCTTACACTCATCAAGATGAACAACACCTGGATTTCCCCAGACTTCTCTTCTTCACCAGCGGACAGCAGCGATACCTAAGCAATACGCAGGCTGCACCCGCGGATGGAAGCATCGTTCTCTATCACCATCAAAAACGGGGACCTTTTTGCTTCATCAATCTGTGTATAATATTCCTCCTTCTCCTCCTGCTCCTCCTCCTGAAACCTCACATAATCATGCTGAACGGGCAATTTTTCTTAGGCCCACAAGGCTCAGTCATATAATTTTTGTAAACAATTTTTATACGTTTCAATGCTCATTAAAGCGTTGAAACTTTCACCTCAACCAATTTTTATTTTAACTGGGCTGCCTCCAGGCCTAGTTACCAATTAAGCCACATTAACCAAAGCGATTAATGGATTTCACCTGCCCTCTTGGTTGGGCATGGGCAATTTTTCTCAGGTACATTAGTACTGTTGGTACACCAATTTTTGGGGGCCCTCGCCTACAGTGTAATCAAATGAATTTTTAGCCCACCTGCATTACAGCTGACGTTACATCAGCTGTGTTGGGCAATGCAATGGGATACATTTATGTACCGCCGGTGGGTTCCAGGGAGCCACCCATGCTGTGGGTGCACATGGAATTCCCATTGCGGAGTTGTACCTGCCTGTGACTATTTATAAAAAAAACGCGGTCTGACTGGGGCATGCAGACACCTTGACAGAATGAATAGTGTGTGGCACATAGGTTCCCCATTGCTATGCCCACGTGTGCAGCTCCAGATGGAGGTGGCACAGGATTGGATTTCTCATTGCTTCTGTACAGCATTGTGGACTATCGCCCCGCCCCTTTTAAAGAGGGTCGCTGCCTAGCCGTGCCAACCCTCTGCAGTGTGTGCCTGCTTTTCCTCTGGCAGACGCACTTATAAATAGACATGAGGGTGGCGTGGCATGAGGGCAGCTGAAGGCTGGGCAGGGACAGTTTAGTGTGCGTTGTGGACACTGGGTCGTGGGGGGGGGGGGGTTGGGCAGCATGTAACCCAGGAGAAGTGGCAGCGGAGTGTCATGCAGGTAGTGATTGTGCTTTGTTGGAGGTAGTGTGGTGCTTAGCTAAGGTATGCATTGCTAATGAGGGCTTTTCAGAAGTAAAAGTTGTTGGGAGGGGGGGGGCCCACTCTTGCCGCTATTGTGGCTTAATAGTGGGACCTGGGAACTTGAGATGCAGCCCAACATGTATCCCCTCGCCTGCCCTATCCGTTTCTGTGTCGTTCCCATCACTTTCTTGAATTGCCCAGATTTTCACAAATGAAAACCTTAGGGAGCATCGGCGATATACAAAAATGCTCGGGTCGCCCATTGACTTCAATGGGGTTCGTTACTCGACACGAACCCTCGAGCATCGCGATAATTTCGTCCCGAGTAACGAGCACTCGAGCATTTTGGTGCTCGCTCATCTCTATTAATGAACTAAAATATAAAACATGTTTGAATAATAGAAAGGAGTGCACATTTTTAGAGACCAGTCAACAGTTAGGGTATGTTCACATGGTGGAGCAGCTAAACTGTAAATTTCTGCCACATTTCTCTGCAGATGCACATGCAGATTTAGTTCTGTCATAGGGCTATATCTGTGTGCAGAATTTGCAACGTGATTCAGCATGGATCTATGTTAAGAAGTAACATGTTATGTTTTAACGAAAAAAAGGTTTGGTACCGTGTTAGTCAGTTGAGCAATGTGTGATTGTTCTCAGTGAGAGAAACCAAGTAATCTTCTAGATATGATAACTTTTAATGGCTAACAAAAATGCATGATGTTACAGCAAGCTTTCGGGGATATCTTGCCCCCTTCGTCAGGCTATTGAATGAAACTAGTTGGATATATATAGTTATATACAGGAGATTCCCAGATTATACCATCATGCTCTTTGTCACTATATGCAGGAGATGTATAGCTTATACTAGCTGTATATATATAATTTTATACAGGAGAGACCCAAGTTATACCAGCATGGTCCATCCATTTATACAACTCCTGTATACAGTGATATTGACAACGCTGGTATAAGGCCGCTTTCACATCTGCGTCAGAACCTCTGGCCAGTGATTCCGTCACAGATCTGGCTCAAAATACTGGAAGAAAAAGTGCTGCATGCGTCCAAAAGCTGAGCAGCTGGGTGGAAAGCGGACATACCCCATTCTAGTCAATGGAGTCAGTCCAGCACTGTTATCACCTGTATATAATTATATATGTACAGCTGGTATAAGTTATACATCCTGTACATAGGGATATAAACCATTCTGATATAACCTGGTCTATGGTATACTAGTATTGTCTATATTACTATATACAGGATGTATCACTTATAGCAGCTGTACATACATAATTATATACAGGAGATACCCAGGTTGCACCAGCATGCTTTATATCACTATATACAGTAGATGTTCATCCCCCTGTAGCTCTGTATATAGTGATATGGAGCATTTTGGATATCACCTGTATATGATTATATATGTACAGCTGGTATAACTTATACCAGCTGTACATAACTGAGTATGTACAGTACTTATCACTTCCTCCGGTCTCTTCCACTCACCACACTGCCAGCCACGTGATTGGTCAGTGCACTGCCAACCGGACCAATCACGCAGCTGGCATTGCACTGATAGACTGCAGTTGTGACCAATCACAACTGCAGTCTCTCAGTGGAAGGGAGGAGTGCACCAGGTAAGTCTGCAGCCTGTAATTGGCTGCTGACTCCCCCTGTAATGGCCCTACCCTCCTTGAGTGCTACCCACAGCCAGGGATACCGCATCTGGCAGGGGGCCCATGGGCCTCCGTTTGCTAAGGGGTTGAGTCGCAATTACGACCCCTAGTGGTGTGCCAGTGGCTTCTACTACCTCTGTCTGTTGTGGCCAGTGCTGTGTCGCCTGTGTTGTCTATGGCAGACACTGGATCTTTTGCCAGTTCACTGGTCCCCAAAGAGTGCACAGGCATGGCTGGCAACCCCTCAAAGGGCCAGTGCACACATCCAGCTTTTCCAACTGCAGCCAACTCGGGCAGGCCTCTGGATATTAAAGGCACCCTCCCCCACTAGCAGGTATCTCAGCAATCAGTCTCTATAATGTGTAAAAGTGCAAGTATGTTTCTGTCTGATCTCCTCCAATTTGATTGATCCCTGAACCACCCAGCTTTCATGACCCCTATAATTCTGACCGTGGCTTGTTACTTGATTATGCTTTCCTTGTCTGCTGCCTTGACCTGAATGTTGGCCTGATCTGCGTTGTGAAAGTATTCCACCTGCCCTGACCCCATTTTTGTTCTATGAATACTTCTTTGTCTACACCCTCATTACGGAAAATGTGGCCAAGTGCATCAGTTGCCTCTTAACTAAAACTATTTTATGGGGTGTCCCAGCAGTGAAGACCAGATCCAGTTTAGTGGGGTGAAAGGATTAAAAACACAGAACCGCAGGTGCTACCTCTGGACCTAGCCCCAAGTCAAATCAGTTCTGAGGCACAGTTCTAGCCTCTGGTAAACAAAGACTTTAAAGACTTCTGTATTTTTACCCCTTTATTTTATTGTTTGCTTGTATTTGTATGCCATTTTAGGCTGTCTTTTTTGCCTTTTGTAAGTACTGCTTCTTTTGCATTAAAGCATAAAACTGTATTAAGCTTAGTTCTTGTTGTTCTAAACCTATAACCTTAATAGTGTTAACTCTTTTAAAGCTAGAGAGCAGAGAGGGCGAGAATTAGGTCTATTAGCCCTTACCAGAACTGGTAACAATGAGTATCTAGAGGTGTACAGACTGAGTGAGGTATGATGTTGGTTCAGTTTGCAGCCTGAGCAAAAGATCAGTGCTAGATTGACTGAATATAGAATAACCCCTTACAGTCGCATCCTCTCCTGTGCTGTGAAAGTGTATACAGTTGACAATGACAATAAGGTTTTTGCCAACAGCTTGCATCCTTTTATATGAAGAGAAGACCTTTTCATACCAAATAGGCATGCTGTACCGTTTAATTCAGTTAAAAAAAAACTAATAACCAATAATCTGTTTCCTACATGAAGTTTCATAGTATCATCAGTTTTCCCATCTGTTTTTTAATTCTCTATTCTGTTAACTGTTCGAAAAACTTTACCCCTGAAATTTGCCTTAAAGGTTATGCCCACCTGTGCAACCACATTTTAACCACATCTTGATTCAAAATTTCAGATAATTTTGTCTACAGCTCTTATGCAGCTCTATGGGTCTTCATGGTAACAAACTAAAATTTGGTAGTTTAGCAGGATGTGGGTGTTTTGGCATGCCATCTGCAATTAGAAAGTTGAGCCAGGGTGGTGTCATAACATTAGCCTTGGTCCATATTATGGCTCCTTTGGTGCATGCACCCTGTCATTCGGTGCTGGGCAGTGAAGAAAGTCCCTGAGGTGCTGTCGGTCGGAAACCCCTCAGATTTTAATGGTCATTGCAGAAGGCCCTTAGATGTCGCCTGTCGGAATTCTCTACTTAATGTGCCCTTCTGCTCTGTCCAGCTTCAGTATCTCCTATGGTCTATGGACAGATTGGCAAATGAGTAGGTGTATTCCTTGGCTGGCCAATCAGCCATTATTGATATGCATTTGTTCTGATCCCAGCCCTGCATGGACGACTGTTATTCTCCTGTCTTCTTGCAGTTTAGACCTCTGTCTGTTTTTGTCCTGTCTGGATCCAGTTCTGTCCATGTTTGATTCATGTCTTGCCTTTACCCTCTGTTCAAAGGTTTGTTGGACGCTTGAACGCTCCGTCTGATGGTTTGTTGAATGCCTGAATCCTGATTCCAGTCTAAATCTTGTTCTGTCTGTGGTGTTTGGTTGGGCAGTGTACTCTTGTCAGCCAATTTCCTCTGTTTATTGTTTCCGTGCGAGGCTTCTTTTCTTTAAACTTCTCTATATTCCATCTCGAGATAGGCTAGGCCCCCTAGGTTTAAGACGTAGGGTCGTCCCAATTGGGACGATCTTCACACTTTTAGGTAGGGTCTGCCATGTGAATGTTTAGGGATAGTGTTCCTGTATTTATGTTACTGCTATTTGCTCTATACCACTATTTATTATAAAATACATTATGTATATTGGTCCACTGTGGACATAAATTATGTCTGATCAGACATGTTGGTGACATCCGTGAAGGGCACAGTATGACTGGAGGATTAGACTACACAGGGTTGGTTTGTAGTCTTATCAAGGGGATACAAAAATAGTTTCTGTATCATGAGAGATGCATTGCCTTACTCTTGATCAGTGTTGTAGAATGATATGGATGGACTCATGTTTTTTTCAACCTTATAATGTATAGTTACTATAGATATCACAACTTTGATTCTTTTCTCCCCTCTTCACATAAGCTCCACCAACACTTACTTTTTCCTAAAAAAGGTTAAAATATTTTGCAAAACTTAATTTCTTAAAGGGGTTGTCCCGCGCCGAAACGGGTTTTTTTTTTTTTCAACCCCCCCCCCGTTCGGCGCGAGACAACCCCGATGCAGGGGTTAAAAAAGAACACCGGACAGCGCTTACCTGAATCCCCGTGCTCCGGTGACTTCTTACTTACCCAGTGAAGATGGCCGCCGGCATCTTCTCCCTCCGTGGACCGCAGGGCTTCTGTGCGGTCCATTGCCGATTCCAGCCTCCTGATTGGCTGGAATCGGCACGTGACAGGGCGGAGCTACACGGAGCTACACGGAGCCCCATTAAGAAGATAAGAAGACCCGGACTGCGCAAGCGAGTCTAATTTGGCCATTAGACGGCGAAAATTAGACGGCAACCATGGAGACGAGGACGCCAGCAACGGAACAGGTAAGTGAATAACTTTTGATAACTTCTGTATGGCTCATAATTAATGCACAATGTACATTACAAAGTGCATTAATATGGCCATACAGAAGTGTATAGACCCACTTGCTGCCGCGGGACAACCCCTTTAAGGTGATCTCTAGAGATGAGCGAGCGTACTCGGAAAAGCACTACTCGCTCGAGTAATTTGCTTTATCGGAGTATTGCTGTGCTCGTCCCTGAAGATTCGGGTGCTGGCACGGAGCCGGGAGCTGCAGGAGAGAGTGGGGAGGAACGGAGGGGAGATCTCTCTCTCCCTCTCTCCCGCCCGCTCTCCCCTGCTCCCCGCTGCGACTCACCTGTCAGCCGCAGCGGCACCCGAATCTTCAGGGACGAGCACAGCGATACTCGGATAAAGCAAATTACTCGAGCGAGTAGTGCTTTTCCGAGTACGCTCGCTCATCTCTAGTGATCTCCACACTTAAAATTTGTAACAAACCTGGTAATAGGTATTAGATTTCCGTTGGTCAAATACTTAATAACTAACACCCCTAGATCCCCTATTACTGTATATATACACATTAAGTTGTCCAGAAACCTAAGATAGCTTTCCACCAAGCACACATGCTTGTTTCTTAGGGGAGAGGGCAAAAAGCTTCTGCCAGACCACTCTGACAGCGGCTTAACTCCACGCTGGACTGTTGACAGGTGCAATTCCTGCAGTGTGAATTTAAAAATAGGTAGAACTTTTTTTTGTACCATGTTGAGATGTCACGCTGAGAAGTGAAGCTCCAGCACATAAACATACACTTTGTTATATTTTTCCAAATTCATATTTCAATGATAAATTCTGATTATTCCTTGGGATGCTTATAAGGGACATGTCTTCATTGCTAATGCTACATTTTCTTCCTTGTTTCACAGAGGAAATATGAAAAAGTACAAATATAAATAATACCTCCTATTATTTATAACTTAATAACTAGCATCCACTACACCTCTACATAATGGCATTACACTACTGAAATCAGAGGATTTTAATAATGGAAAATTACATATGTTTCAAATAAAAAATGGCACAAAGCTGCATTAAGCTACAACTTCATGGTTCATGCTACACACGCATTACACAATACAACACCAGTTTTCTCATACCTGCAGCCTATTGTGTTTTTTTCTTTTGCTTCATGAGACTTTGCGCATGCAACAACTTATTCCAAACATTTCTTATCATTGTTCTGCCACAAATCTCAATAATGAGAGCAATTTAGTAGGCGAGCGATAAACACATTGCAGTGACTTGTTTATGTACAGTGCCACTGTTAATCTATGTGTTGTTTATAATCCTGTTTATTTTGTACTTTCTCATAACACATGCACTCTCTTACCATTTAATTCACCTGTTCGGTCTTTTTTTATGTTGCTCGATATTCATATCTGACACCCCACCCTCTTTTTACATGTGTTGTTTCACAGAAAATCTTATGGACTCATTCTCGAGGCTTAGCCTACTCCTTCTATAATGAACTCTCATTCTTATTTTATTTCATAGCCCTACATATCCTAGGATTTTATAAATTGTTCATGCCACGCAGTAATGGCACTGTGCCCCATGAACACTTGTCTGAAACTTGCCACTTTGCTGCTTGCTGTTCTTTTGCCTGCTATCACTTGGCTCAATTCCTCTAAACTAACCCAACCTTCTGCACACATGGCATAAAATGAGTGACTATTAGGTTTGCTGTGTATTCTTGACTTTACGTTCCTTGTTCGGCTTCTGCACAATACTGATTCCTGCAGCCATATCTATAGGGTCACATTAGTTTGTTTATATAGGTTTGTCCATATGGACGATATGAAGGTAAAGGACTGCAGCCGGAGTCTTCAAAATCAGAGATTTGAATTTGAATACAAAATATATTAGGAAATTGAAGAACTAGTACTAATTGACATAATAAAGTCCATTTAAATCTGCAATTTAGCAACCCAGATCTATTCACCAAAACACTCACCGTGCTCTGCTCGATGATCCGCTTCTCCAGCCTCCTGCCAAGTTTCAGTAGATCCTCTTCTGCCCCCATATGGTTTTGTATAAAAGAAGCCACACAACTGGCTGTATACTTATTTGTTCACAAATCTGTCAAAATGAGTGTTTTGTGAAGTTGCATGTACAGGTGAGGTGGGTGTGATTTGTACTGTGTCTACCACTGAGAGTGTTATTAATCTGTACATAACACTAGTAGATTGTACGCTCACAGTTTTGGTATACAGTTCGTGTTGTGTGCTGGGTGTCACCGTGTGGGTATATAGCTGTGCTAAGTGTATACAAGCTAGACTTGCCTAGTGCCAATGAGGAGGTGTGTCCCAAATTATAAATAGTACCAAGGTCTTGAGCTGGACACTAGCGGAGGGGGGAGAGCAGTGACAGCTGGTTACTTGGGCTCACATTTAAAAACGCAGCATGTTGAACAAACCACATGTTGTATATGTTACTAGTGCCATGCATGCCAGCACATGGAGTGATGTGCGCTGCTGCTATGCATGTACACATAAACACTGTACAGCTCATTTCAAAACAATTTGTGACATCAGATCTTTAGATTCTAACATAGTAACTTAGTATGGTAAATGGTTCTGGTAAATATATAGTTGAATAAAAAGTCTATAATATTATAGTATAACATTTATTACACTAATATCATCAATAAACAAATAGCTCCTAAGTAGTCCGGTATATGCTAATCACTTTTCTAATTAGTTATTCAATTCAAATTGTACAACACCATACATTTCTACTCAATTGAACTATTGTGCCAAACACAGTCTCCAAATAAAAGGGCCATACAATGCACAAATAATAATGCAATGCATTATTCATATTCTAATGGTAAACAGTGGTAAAATAAAATTCCATGTATTAGCAAAAGCCATATGAATAGAAACAGGAGTGCCAGCCATATTAGTGGTCTGATAGTAGCGCCTGCCACAAATGCTATATAACAGTCTATATACTTTATAAAGTGCTAGACACGGCAGCAAGTTCCTGATAAAAGCACATGTCATAATGACTAGACATGAGTGGGCATGCTCAGCTGCGTTTGATGCTTGTTCGAGCATTAGTATACTCGAGAGTACTCGTTACTCGAGCAAGCACCATGCAGTGCTCGGGTGCTCGAAAAAATTTCACCCTCTCCTCTCCACATGTTTATTTTTTGCTAAAGTGTATGCAAAATAGTATTTTGCATACACTTTAGCAAAAAATAGACAGTGTAAAATGAGTACAGTCTTGTTATATAGTGCCGATGGACAGGACACACACTAAGTTGTTTTCAATGGAGCCGCGGCTGCTGCTGGCGGCTCCATTGAAGACAATGGTCTGCCGGCACCCCTGAATTGTTTTTCATGTCATTCATTCAGCAAGAGCTGCCTGTGATTGGCTGAGCACCTCAGCCAATCACAATCAGCTCTTTCAGTAGGCAGGGATTTTAAATCCCAGTCTGCTGATAGATCAGCACTACAGAAACGGGGACAGCGGAGAGAAGATGCGGCTGAGCCCCGGCAGCTGAAGGGAGGTAAATATGTATGTTTTTTGTTTTTTACACTACTTTTACTGGTTTTTCAGGGAAGGGCTTATATTTAAAGCCCTTCCCTGAAATTCAATGACAGGGAGCCAGCAGCAGGATCCTCTACTGCAGCTGTCATGTGTGACAGCTGCAGTAGGGAATTAAAGAATTCCTCTGCTGCATCTTTCACAGATGTGGCAGGTGCAGCAGCAGGGAATTCTTTTTACTAGAGGGGATGAAGGAAAAATCTGCCGCATGCGGCAGATGTGTTCTGCATCCCTGCGGAGGACACAGCAGCGGCGGAGAGGTAAGTTTTTGGTTTGTTTTTTTTTTACATTAAAATTACTGTTTTTCAGGGAAGGGCTTATATGTAAAGCCCTTCCATTAAAACAATTCCCGGGTGCTGGCAGACCATTATTTTCAATGGAGCTGCCGGCCGCAGCCGCGGCTCCATTGAAAAATGCTCGAGGCTCCCATTGACTTCAATAGGGTTTGTTACTCGAAACGAGCTCTCAAGCATTACAAAAAGCTCGGCTCGAGTAACGAGCACCCAAGCATTTTGGTGCTTGCTCATCTCTAATAATGACCAAGCGATGCTTGTCGTAGTGCCCAAAAAAACATTTTAAAATGTCTGAATGTGTAAAGCTTCTAAATGAGTTGCTTGAGCTGTGTTTTTCTAATTCTGCTCACTTAAAGGGGTTTTCCCATATTATAAAGTGATAGAAAGTCGCTAGGGTATGTCAGCATGTTATGATTGGTGGGGTCCAACTTTTAGAGACTCACAAAACTCTGAGGGCACCTTCACACTGGTGATAAAATTGCACGATTTCCGTGCAATGCAAGAGTGAGTGAAAACAGAGAATTATGAAACCAATGATTTTGGTTTTCTTCACATTTGCAATGTTTTCACTCATTTGATGTTGCAAGGAAAAAAAATTGTGTCATGTCCTATCTTTCTGCGTTTTGCATTACATATGGAGGTTGCCCTCTGACCTCAGTAGGGACAGGAAGAGCCCTTAAAGCACCTCTCTTCCAGCATCTCCTCCGTGTCTAGCTCTCCCTATGGTGGCCAGATGGAGCAAGCTCCAGGGGTACTTACCTAGGGCATGCTGTGCCGAAGATCCCTTGGAGGAAAGAGGCCGGGTCTGCATACCGCTCCGGTCCCTGCATCTCCAGTCTTCGAATTCCTGCCTCCACTGACAGGCTCTACTTCTACTGGAGGTTACCCTGCAAGCCCAGAGAGGTGCTCCAGCATGTCAGCACGTGACACATCAGTACAGGAATGAGAGGCAAACCACCTGCAAACCATGAGTGGCCATATGCCAAAAAAGGAATATGCATATGTCACTGTGGTCGATTTGAATGCATATTTTTTCCCTCCCCCCCCCCCCCCCCATTCTTTGCATGGGTTCAGACTGATAAGGAAGGTCTGAAGAGCAAAATGGACCCTAAAAAACGGGCCAGAACGTGCGTTATCTGCAATAAGAAATTGAAAGATAACTATTAAAAAATCGCTATGCGAAGCATGTACAGGAAAAATGCTAGCGGAAGAAAGGGCGGCTTTTAAGGCGAATATTAGGGGTATGTTAAGGGAGGAATTACAAGTCTCTATGGAATCCCTTCCCCATACGCAGCCTGGTCCGTCAAGACCCTCCAAAAGGTCAAGGCCAGCAGAGTCGCTGGGTTCTGTCTCAGAGGTGTCCCTGGAACCCCTGTCAGAAGGGGAATTAGAGGACCCGCTGCCAAAAGCCAAGAACGAGAAAAAGTATTACTTCTCTTTGGAAGATATGGAACATCTCAAAGCGGTGAGAGAGACAATGCAAGTTGAAGAGGATTGTCCGCCCAGGACCGTCCCGGACGAGATGTTTGAAGGGCTCTGGTCCAGAAGGAAAACTTTTTTTCCAATAAACCAGACCCTGAAGCAAGTCACCTTAGATGAGTGGCAGGTTCCAGAGAAGAGATTTTCAGTCTCAAAATAAATTAAGAACAGGCTGGCGTTTGCACCAGAAGATGTCCGCATACATAGAGAAATCCCAAAGGTCGATATGCAGATAGCCAAAGTAGCTTAAAAAAAACCCTGCTACCCTTTGAGGACACATCGCAACTTTCAGACCCCATGGATAAGAAGGTTAATGGGCTGATGAAAAAATCGTGGGAAGCGACTTCCTTCACCATTGCAGCCAACATTGCGGCAACGTCAGTAGCCAGGTCTATGGTTCTATGGCTAAACCAAATGGAGACATCAATAAATGAACAGGCTCCCAGAGAGGAAATAGCTAGCTGCCTTCCCCTTCTAAAGATGGCTATGGGATTCCTAGTGGACGCGTTAACGGAATCGGTGAGATATGGTGCAAAAAACGCAGTCCTAAGTAACAGCACAAGATAAGCACTATGGATGAAGTCGTGGTCAGCAGATGTGACATCAAAGAACAAGCTCTGCGCAATTCCTTTTCAGAAAGAGTTTAGCCCTGTCCTGGATAAAATCCTGAAAAAGCGGGAACAAGAATAAAATCCTTCCAGATAGAAGCTCGTATAGGAAACCACCCTTCTCGAAAAGGACATTGTAGTCACCTCCAGAAACCAAAGGGAAAGGAAAAAAAGGGAGGTGGGGTAAGGAAATTCAACAAGCTTCTGACCCAACAGTGGGGGTAAACGTGAAATTTGGCACAACCATTCTTTAGGTCCTACAAGCGAAAAGTAAAGGGGTCACAACTCAGTTATTCAATGCTAAGTGCAAAAGTATTGGCACCCATGTGTAATGTACCTAATCTAATTCTCTAACTTCCCGGTGTCATGCAAACATGAAATTTGGCAGGACCATTCTTTAGGTCCTAAATAGGAAGAGTAAAGCGGTCACAACTTGATTATTCAATGCTAAGTGTAAAAGCTAGGTGAGGAGAGTGGGTGGCACGTTCTGCAGAGGGACATCAGTACATGCAGACTAAGGAAAATTTACCTAATCCTTTATGTGTATACATATTTTATTCCTCGGTTCCTCTAAAGTTACCTTGACTTTAAGTTAACTTGACTAAAATTTTCTATGCGAACAACACGTAAATACCTGTATCAAATTAACTCGGGTGAGGCGGATATATCAGCTAGTGTAGGTATAAATGTGTAGAAATTAAGAGGTAAATGTATTAAAAAATTTAACCCTGAGTAAAAATGACCTGATTAAGGCTGCTTGCACACGATTGGTTTGGATTCCGCATTGGAATCCGACCCTGTATCTGGCTGGCATCTGCGCTTACCTGCTTCTTGTCTTCTTTTCCTTCTTTTCCTTTCGGACAGGCGCAGTACAGTTTTTTGCTTTTTTTAACTCCCTGATTTTCCTATGCCATTGCTAGGCGATGTCGCGGGTACCCATGACCTTTCTGCAATGTTAATTGCAGAAGGGCAGCGTGTCGGACGGCTTCAATTAACTGCAATGGAAGCCGTCCATGCATAATCCACACAAAAATTGAACATGCTGCGATTTTTCCTCCACAAGCGGAAATCGCAATTAGTTTCCGCTCGTGTGCAGGAAGAAGCGCTTTTCCATAGCATGTTATCAATGGCATTTTCTGCAGATCCATGGTGTGGATGCCTGCCGCGGATTCTGCAATGCAAATCCGTTTGTGTGTAACCAGCCTAAAAGAAAAGTGATAGGAAGTGCTAATGTCATATGAGAAATGCTATAAGGGCTGAAGTTTAGTACATAAATGCTGAGCTATAATATAGAAAATTCTAAAGTACAGATGAGTATTGCATAGATTTAGTAAAAGAAATGCTTCTGTGATAGCTGATAATTGCCTAGCTAAAGAGATTAATTGTGTAAAGCTAGTGTGTATTGTACAAATATTGGGATTTGTTAGGAGATTGTGTATATATACCATGCTGCATGGGATATGTGTGTCAAAAGGTAGAACACATCTGCTCCGCAGGGTGATGGCTGTTTAGGATGAAAGCATGTGGTACACAAATTCTTGTGGTGGCTGTGCTTGTGAAGTACACAAGCAAATGTGAGGTCTGTGCAAAGTCGGGGTGGACTAGTAAGGAGCTATAAATGAGTAGCCCTGAAGCCCTGGAAGCCTGCTGAAAGGCTGGGTGCAGCCCGAAGGCTAGTTCACACAGCTGTCATTTTGATGTTGAGCTAAACACAAATAACGCAACCAAAAATTGGATGAACGAGGCTTTGCCGCAATCGGGTTCTGAGCTTCAGGTGTGTTTTATCCTCCATTCACACAAGCAATTTTTTTCGTGGCTAATACCATTGCTGACAAAATTACAGGAAACTGGTGGAATAATGGCCAGGAAGTGTGAATCCTTGGCCATCCCACTTTGAATAGGTGACAGGAATGGGGGTGCTCTATTCTCAAACCTCCCCTTCATCTCCAAACTACTAGAACGCCTGGTTTACTCTCGCCTTATAAGCTATTAATCGAGGGACGACTACTCCCTACTGATCCTCCTCGACCTCTCGGCAGCATTCGACACTGTCGACCACAAACCTCTCCTCAGTATGCTTTTCTCCATTGGACTAAAGGTCACTGCCCTCTCCTGGTTCTCCTCCTACCTATCCGACCACTCCTTCAGTGTCTGCTTTGCTAGCTCTACCACCCCTCCTCTTCCTCTTGCTGTTGGGGTCCCCCAGGGCTCAGTCTTTGGCCCCCTCCTCTTCTCCATCTACACAGCCCCCATTGAACAGACCATCAGGAGATTTGGTTTCCAGTACCATCTCTATGCTGATGACACCCAGCTATACACCTCCTCCCGGGACATCACAGCAGCATTACTCCAGAGCACCACCGACTGTCTGTCTGCTGTCTCTAACACTATGTCCTCTCTCTACCTAAAACAGAGCCTCTCAAAAACTGACCTACTGGTGTTTCCGCCCTCTACTAACGACCACATTCTGACATCCCCATCTCAGTGTGTGGCACCCCATAACTCCCAGACAGCATTCCCGCTGCCTTGGGGTCATATTCGATTCCGATCTCTCCTTTACGCCCTACATCCAATATCTTGCCCGAACCTGTCAGCTGCACCTCAAGAACATCGCTAGAATACACCCTTTTCTCACTGTGGACACACTAAAAACGCTCACTGTTGCCCTCATCCACTCTCGGTTAGATTACTGCAACTCACTGCTGATCAGCCTCCCCCTGCTCCAGACTCTACCCTCTCCAATCCATCCTGAATGCAACAGCCAGGCTCATCTTCCTGTCCAGCCGCTACTTGGACGCCTCTGCCCTGTGCCAGTCACTGCACTGGCTGCCCGTAAAATACAGAATACAAATTAAACTCACTACCCTCATCCATAAAGTGCTCCACAGCACTGCCCTGCCCTACATTGCTTCCTTCATCTCAATTTACCACCCAGCCCGCGCCCTCTGCTCCGCTAATGAAATGAGACTGAGTGCCCCCTTAATTCGAACCTCTCATTCCCGCCTCCAAGACTTCTCAAGAGCAGCACCTGTCCTCTGGAACGCACTACCAAAAAATATCCGGGCAATCACTGACACACTAAACTTCAGGCGTGCTCTAAAAGCGCACCTCTTCAGGGAGGCATACCATATCCCCTAAACCAAACCCCTCAGCACTCCACCTGATAACATGCTCCCTGTCCCACAGATTGCAATCCCTGCTAGCCATAATCAACCGGTATCTGCAGTCATCCCAATTCCGCCACTATACGGCCTGACCATTGCGTGTGTGTATAGCATCCCTCACTCTCCACCCCGCCATACGGTGCACATCTCCAGTCCCTTTACTTTCTGTATCACCCCATTATCTGTAGTATGTAAGCTCGTTGGAGCAGGACCCTCACCCCTACTGTTTCCATCAATTGATTACTTCATGTAACCATGGTCTTGTGTTATTTCCCCTGTATTGTAAGCGCTGCGGAATATGTTGGCGCTATTTAAATAAAATTATTATTATTCTGCTTCTGGTTCTGCCTGGGTTTGTGAGATAGTTTGGGGGGAGTGGGGGGACATGGCTTCTTCGGGAGACAATGTTCTTTTGGCCTGGTTGCTGTTAGGCACATTCAGTACGTCACATCAGACCCCAAAGGAGGTGCCTAGAATTCTTCCTAGCAACCTTCCCAGTACTAGTGATAGGACTAGGACTGTCAGGAGGAGGAGTAGGAGGACTAGGAGGTTCTATGTGCACCCGCTGGTTTTGCAGCATGATCGTATAGAACAGTTCTACTCACTTTACGAGGACTTGAGGCGCCATCTGGACAAGTTCATCGCCTTCAGCAATTTGTCGGTCATACAGTGCAATATGCTTCTGGCGCAGGTGCGTTTTGGTATTACCCACAGATGCACCGACATGCACAGTGAGTCTCACCTGAGGAAAGACTCCTGGTCACTATGCAGTTATTACATCTGTTGTTCTATGTTCTAAGCTGACTTTATCTTAAGTTCCTTCCGCATTAGGTTTGTTCATTGACTCTGCTTTTATGTGTTTTTATTTGCCATGTTATTTTTTCTTGAGGCTTAGACTCCATTCACACAGGGCAGTTTGGCTGTAATCTAATCTACACCAAAAAGTGCAGTTGCAAAACTGTGTTTGTTTTTTGGCACATTTTACTTCAAACATAGTACAAACACACATGGTTTCACCACTGCAGTGTTTATTGTGGTTTTTACTCCAAACAAACCACTCTGTCAGACCCCAATAGTCAGCTACTGAGAGCCCAGACAGTGCTGATGTGCATTTTTGACATTTTAAAATGTGTTTTTGTTGTTTACCGTTGCCTACAAATGTACTTTGTTTGTAAAATCTGTGCTCTTTTTCATCTTCCGGCAGGTTCCTTGCCACAGGGCATTCATTTGCTTCATGGCATTTCAATTTTCTGCTTTGCATATCTACAAAGTTTGAGATTGTCCAGGAGACCCACGATGTCCTTTGGCAGCGCCTGGTAGCTTCGGTGATGGATCCACCTTCTTGTCAAGATTGGTTGGAAGTCTCCGAGGGATTTCTGGATGCTGCTCAGTTTCCGAACTGCATCGGGGTGCTGGGCAGAAAGCACATTCATGTCAAAAAGCCACCACACTCATGGTCACGGTATTTTAACTACAGGCAGTTTTTTTGGCAGTGCTGTTGGCGGTAGCGGATAGTAACTATCGATCTCTGCTGGTTGATATCGAGGCATAAGGAAGCACTATGGATGCTTGCATTTTCAGGGCTTCCAGAATGGGTCGGAGGCTTTTTGCTAAGCAGCTCTCCTTGCCGGAGCCCTGTCCTCTTCCTGGCTTGACAGGTCCATCTACCCTATTTGTGGCGATGCGGATTTGGCCTGACCACTCATGTTCTGCATCCCTTTGCTCACAGGGACATGGACACCAGGAGTTGGGTGTTTAATTACCACCTCACACGTGCCCAGCGTTTTGTGAAGTGTGTCTTTGGGATTCTCACCAACAAATGGAGAATTTTCCACAGTGCCATTCAGCTGGTTCCGGATAATGTGTGTGCGCACCTGCGTGGTTCTGCATAATTTTTGCCAGGGCAACAATGTTGTTTGGAATGCAAAGGAGGCTCAACCAACAACTCTCCTGACGGAAATTTTGGTAGAGCCAATACAGTATGGCAGACCAGCAGATTTTGCTCTCCGAGTCAGAGACAACTTCATGGACTACTTTCTGACACCTCAGGCAGCGGTTCCATTGTAGTTGGACCATGTACAAGGAAACAGATGAGCTGATCTCTCCAGAGAGCATATTTTTTAAGCCAACTGTGCATTGTTTTTTTTTTAGCTAGCAACTTATTGTCACACATTTAGTTAGGCACTTGCAAAACTATGAGGAAGTTTGTCTGTGAGCCTCTTTTTTTTTTTTAAATAAAAAAGGGTGGGCACCTGGCTCTGCCAAGTTTAAGGGGCACCTTTAGAGTTGGGCTGCATTGATAAGAGTTGTAGCCAAGTTTTGTTATCTCTCTATAATTCATTCCCTCAGACCCGGATTGGCAATCTGCTAACTGGGAATGTGTTTGTCCATGGTAACTGTCCAGCTTTGAATGCGTAACCTGGATGTCTAGCATGTTACGAACTGTCTGCGTCAAAGCTCTGGCTCCTCCCACTTCAACTAACAAGGCGACATTTGCCAAATCTGCATAACCCTTCAGACAGCTCACTAAAATCTACCCAAAGGTAAATGTTGTCCCCAACAGACTGTGGTGAGCACGACCGAGCGCAGACCGGAAACATGGGTAAGCAGCAGGGAACACTAAAAGAGTAGTCATGGTGGCTCTACTGCTTCCCGGCAACTTGGGAAATCGCAGTCACAGTTGGTGAGTCACACGCAAAAAGTGTTAAAAATAAAAGAAAAATGATTAATCTATCATGATGCCAGTCCGTATATGGGCAGGGACCCATTCCGGACAAAAATAAATAGAAAGAAAATAAAAACGGGGCTAGCCCCCAAACTCTGTGGTACCTCAGTGTAGCTGTTGCAGATGGCAGGAAGTAATTCAGCAGACAGTCTTTAGATAAAAGGAATTTTTAACTTTTTATTGCATGGGAGAGATGGAATGGTGTTCTTTTCCTGTCTGTTGCCTGGTTCTCTTCCTTCATCTCTCTCTCTCCTTTGTTCCAACTTTGGTAAAACTTCTGTTCCTTTAGTTTCTGACCTTTATCTCTCTCTCTTTCCATAATTCCTTTGGGCTCATACTCACACTTTGCATTCTTCTTCCCACCACACTGATTTAGAATAGATGATCTCCTTCTTCTCCCCAGTTTCCCTCAGCCTCCATTGAGCTGGCTAGACTAAGATGGAACTCCGCCCTCTCACTGTCTTTTATACCCTCTGTGTCTACCAATCCTGAGCTAAACTAACTGTCCTATGCCCAAGCTACCTAAGGATGATTGACAGAATTGAGCGGGGGTTAGTTAACATTCTGCTGAATCATGCAGAGTTAGCAAATAAAAACATTAGAAATTAACCCTTAATAAACTAAGTATTCTTGTTGCCTTATAATGAAAACATGTAACAAAAATCACTTTACACATTTTCTCCTGAGTATAAACATTCAACCTGACACAGTGATAGACGTGCTGTGGGACCTCAACTCTAGAGCGAGTATGCAAACTACTATTCAAGGCTGCCGAGGGTGTAGCCGAACATACACCTCTCTTCTTTTGGCTGTCTCAAAATGAGCAACCCACTTCGGGATTATCTTCCGAAGTCCCATGCCCACTGCCAGTGTTTTAAGCTATGACAGCATGATGAATAAAGGTGTGGCCACTACCTTTATAATACTTTGCTGAGCCAGGCATAACCTGTGCTAAATCAGCATAAACTATGGGGCCCATACATGACTCTTCTCCCCAAAGTCTGACATAGAAATTACACACTGGACCGGCAGAAGGGCAGGAAAGAAGGCCTAAAACAGATAGAACAGGTAGGAGCAATCAACGTCATACTCCCCCCTTGCCTAGGAATCCAGATGAGTGAAATTACAAAGGAGTCCTGAAACTGCCACTCATTTAGAAGCGCAAAATCCTCTACACCCTGCCTAAACAACTGCAGTCGAAACCTTCCAGCACTCCAGACACAATTGGGGATAGGCTTCAAGAAAAGATGTCATTGGAATTGCACCAGAATCTCAGTAGGATATATACTTACTAATTTGAGGGGACATTACATAGAACCTCCGCTTCCATCCTTCTCCACCTGAAAGGGTGCTTAAAGCAAATGTTACATAACAGATCAAAGCACTCCAATACTCCACCTCCTGCAAATTTTTTCATTCCACCAGCACATATTGTACAGCATAATTTAGACCATTTTACCATTTTTCACAACAATTATTGAATGAGATCCTTGCAAGAGTCCATATTTCAGTATCATGAGTCTCTGAAAAAATGAAAAAAAAGGGTTGGTACCGTGTTAGCCAGTAGAGCAAAGTGTGATTGTTCTCAGTAAGAGAAACCAAGTAATCTTGTAGATATAATACCTAATGTTATGAGGTATCATATCTACAAGATTACAGTGGTGCCTTGGCTTAAGAGTTTAATTTGTTCCGTGACGGAGCTCTTAACCCAAAACACTCATGTCAAATCAATTTTCCCCATTGAAATGAATTGAAATGCCAATAATCCGTTCCAGACCTCCCCAAAAGACGGCAATTTTTTTGCTACATATTTTTAAATAAGAAAAAAATGTACTTATAAATAATGAATATTGTATAAAAAACACAATACAATAGAATGTGCTGCAATAAACTGGTTTTATGGAGTATAATGTATAACATTTACCTTGGAGATCAAACAACTGAATAATGGAAGGAATCTTATTTGCTGAAGACTTGAAGACGCTGATGGAGTTGAACTGAATAACTTAACTGAATAACTGAACAACAACTGAATAACTAAACTGAATAATTTTCGTAGATTTTTGCCCTTTTCGCCACACTTTCCTCACTTTCATGTCCAGGGGTTTTCAATGAAAAGCTGTACAATGAACTCTGTTTCATCCTCCCTTTCAGAATGTTTCTAAAATGGGTTAGGCAAGTGTCATTAAATAGCTCTGTCACGTGCCCAGTTGCAACTTTTTCTGTGTGTTACTTTAAAGTCTGAAAGTTTCTCCCACATTCCCAACATTTCCTTTATCTAACTTGTAGAGATCACCTCCTCCGCCAACTCCACGTCCCCTGCTTCCTTAAAAACCTCTGTGTGCTGCTGCGTTTGTGGTTCCTTTAGCTTCTCTGTTGTCAGTTCCTTGGAGTGCTCCTCAATGAGCTGGTTGATGTCACCTTCATCCTTGTCCAAGCCCATGGATTGCCGAGGAATACAATTTCCTCTACCACTGCCTCTTTGGTTTCCTTCACCACTGCCACTTCAAAGTCCGTTTCAGAGACAACATCAGGCTGTAGCTTCTTTCATGCAGAGGTCAAGGTCCTCTTTGTAACACCCTGCCAATTCTGAGGCATATCACAATGCCATAGTGGTCTTTCCAGAACTCTCAAAGGGTGAGGTTTGTGCTCTTCATCACCTCAAAGCAACGGCGGAACAGGTGCTTAGTGAAAAGCTTCTTGTAATTAGAAATCACCTGCTGGTCCATGGGTTGCAGGATAGGGGTGGTGTTGGGTGGAAGGTAGAGAACCTTTATAAACCTGAACTCTTCGAGGATGTCATCTTCAAGATTAGGTGGGTGAGCAGGTACGTTGTCAAGGACAAGAAGGGCTTGCAAGCGTAGGTTATTTTCCTGGAGATATTTCTTGATGTCAGAACCAAAGACCAAATTCACCCACTCCACAAAGATCTGCCTGGTGACCCAGGCACTTGAGTTTGCCCTCCACATAACCGGCAGTTTTTCTTGCACAATCTTATGTGACTTAAAGGCTCTGGGGTTTTCTGAATGATAAACAAGCAGCGGCTTAATCTTGCAGTCGCACTTCTGCATCCTCTTCTCCTCTGCCATTATGTAAGTTCTCCTTGGCATCTTTTTCCAGAAGAGTCCTGTCTTGTCACAGTTGAAAACTTGCTGGGGGACGTATCCTTCAGCTGTTATAATTCCGGCAAAAGTTTTGAGGTAATTCTTAGCTGGCTTCGTATCTGGCTACCTCACCATGCCTGACAACAGAGTAAATGTCAGTCCTCTTTTTAAAATTCTCCAGCCCTGACTGGCTTTAAATGGCTCATCCAAGGCCTCGTCCGTCGATATGCCTGGGGTCTGCTGCAGCAGATCACCGTAAATAGCTTGTGCCTTCTCGCAGATTATAGCCTCTGTCATGGTATCTTCTTGCTTCTCATATTTTCATGGATAGCTGTCCATTGTTTTGAAATTACTGTAACGCCCTTGGCTGGTATTACATCCTTTATTAACTGCATCTACTGCAATATGGTTCAGATCGTAGAAGTCCTGCGCTCGTACTGCTTCGCCAAGTCAACTACACGCATACCTTGCTCATGTTTTTCGATGATTTCTTTTTTAAAATTAAAGGGGTTGTCCCGTGATAGCAAGTGGGGTTAAGCACTTCTGTATGGCCATATTAATGCACTTTCTAATATAAATCGTGCATGAAATATGTGCCATACAGAAGTTATATACTCACCTTCCCTGCGCTGGCGTCCCCGTCTCCATCTTTCCGTCTAATTTCAGCGTCTAATCGCTGATTAGACGTGCTTGCGCAGAAGGGTCTTCTCCCTTCTGGTCGGTCCGGGCACGAGCTGTGTTCTGGCTCCGCCCCCTTCTACACGTCATTGCGTAGCTCCGCCCCATCACGTGTGCCGATTCCAGCCAATCAGGAGGCTGGAATCGGCAATGGACCGCACAGAGCCCACTGAGCACCATGGGAGAAGACCCGCGGTGCATCGTGGGTGAAGATCCCGGCGGCCATCTTGGAGGAAAAGAAGGAAGAAGTTGCAGAGAGGGGATTCGGGTAAATAATTTTTTTTTTTTTAATTTCAACACATCCCTTGGGTTTGTCCTGCGCTGAACGGGGGGCCTATGCAAAAAAAAAGCAAAAACGTTTCGGCGCGGGACAAACCCTTTAATGCATATCATCCACTTCTTCTTAGCACTGCCTTTCGCACTCACTTTCTTTGGACCCATGATTGGAGCCAACCGCTCAGAGTGAGACACGGGATGCTAGACAGATGTTACGGCATTCATTGTGTGTTATTATGTGGAACACAGTAATAAATCCAGAAGCGATCCAGTAATAATATTGAATTTGTCATTAGGTATTTCAACAGGGTGCAATGTCATCTTGGAGTTGCATAGCAAAATCTCCCTTTGTACTGTAATGTAGAATTGATACAAAAGGTGTAAATACAGTACTGTACTGATGCTGTAGATGCTCTTTAAAAAATCATTTAGGCTCTTTGAAGAACCAATCAGGAAGCTGCTAGGCTCTGACACAGCAGGCATGCGCTCTGCGGGTCAGCGGCTTATACCAGTACTGTAATACAGTATGGTACAAGCTCTTGCGCCCACTTGCGGGTCCATCCCGTGTACATGCAGAGATGTAATTGATAGGTTCATAGCGGAAAATCGCGGTGACTAAAGCTTTGTCCCACAGTGGAAATCCGCTGCGGGAGAACGTACCACCCGTAAACAAGCAGCCTTATTCTTGCATCTAATTCTTTGCTTTCATCTTTGTCGATCTTTTTCTATCATCTAATTCTTTTGCCTTGTTTGTCTTGCCTTCTTTCCATCTACGCGTTTCCTCAGCTATCATTAGGCTCACTGATTCATCAGGATGGTATTTTTTGTAAAAGTCATACAGTACATTTATTCAAAGCAGCCATGATATTTGGCTTTTCATGTAAAGACAGACACTCATTCACACAGCCGGCAGTTATGGCTCATAGTTTGCACTGACAGACCAATAGACAGACTAATAGATGACAGCGAGAGAGAGCGAAAATAGAGAAAACTGACAGTTAGTATAGCCTGGTCTTTATGGGAGATTGACAGTGGGAGTGTTTGAGAGTAGGACAATAAGTATGAAATTTGGATAATATCTATACCCACCAAATAAAGGGCTGCCAGTGTGCCCGCTCACGTGTGCGTCCCGTGTACACACAGTGACATAACCGCGCATGCGTGATAGCAATTACTTTATTGCGAGATTCCCAGAGACAGCAGCAGCACTGCGCATGTGCGGTGACATCACCTATTTCTGGTGGAATGCGGAAGCAGGCACATGACCTGAGTTTTTGCTCTTAAATCAGTCCAAAGATTCGGGAGAGAGCCTGCTCGGAAGTCAAGAAGCTTGCAAGCTGAGGCATTCGCAAGCCAAGGTAATACTGTACTTGGTTTCTCTTACTGAGAACAATCACATGAGTTACTGCTCAGGGTCCTCAGGGTAGGCGTGAGGCGCACAGACCATAATAAATATTTGTTTGCCGCAGGGCTGAATCCAACATGATGTAGAGTCCACAGAACTTAGCATTAACAAACTGGGTGGATTGCAAAGAAAGGCTCACCTAACACAGGAATCTCTTTCCAGTCCTTTATAAAACACTCTCAAACTTGATGGGAGTCTTTGTGAACAACACAGAATAGTAGGCCAAAGAAATATCTCTAACACGATGGGAGTCAATTGTCATACATGTTTTCTGTTGGGGGTCTCAACCTTACTGGGAGTCCTGGTCCTTATTTGTGGGACTTTAATGATGATAAAAGACTAAATAGCTATATGACATGGGACGAGGTGGAGGTATTGTTATTGAAAGACACCGGTACCGATCTGATGACCTCGTTGCCAGGTGCCAAATTGGTAGATATGGAAGCCCGTGATGAGGAGATTTTGCTAGCATTATCTATCAATAGCATGAAATCACTCCATGTTATGTCAAGACACGTCTCCAATGAATTCTACTTTATTATGAACATTGCCAACTCTTATACAGAAAGAATGGGCGTATCCAAATGTTGCCTGGTACAAAGATTAGTGTTATGTAGTTTACTGTTACAAAGATGAAAATACTTATTATTCACGAGACTTATTGACATCTACCAAATATTCTCAAAGCTCTTAAAGGAGATGTCTCGAGGAAGCAGTTAATTTTTTTTTTTGCCCAGTCCCCCCCATTAAACACACATTACTAAGCCCCCCTGTAAATGACATTTCTAGCTGGTTCGTACTTACCGTTCCAGCGTTTCAGCAACTTATAAAAGTTTCCTCAAGATGGCCGCCGGCTCTTTCCCCGTCGCTCGCTGCAGCCCGACGTGCGCGCTCCCGAGACGCCGCCAGCTGTGTCTCCATGGCAACACGACGCCCCGCAGCCGCCGACCAGACGCCCACCGCCAGGCAGCAGGTAAGCGGCGCTAGCCCCCGGCTCCCCAGCGCTAGACCCTCAGCCCAGGTGAAGGCCCCGGAGCCCAGCGCTAGTTCCCCCGGCCTAGCGGCAGCCCCCCCCGGCGCAGCGACAGCCCCCCCCCCGGCCTAGCGACAGCCCCCCCCATCGCAGCGACAGCCCCCCCATCACAGCGACAGCCCCCCCGGCGCAGCCCGGCGCAGCGGCAGCCCCCCCCGGCCTAGCGACAGCCCCCCCGGCCTAGCGACAGCCCCCCCGGCGCAGCGGCAGCCCCCCCCGGCGCAGCGGCAGCCCCCCCGGCCTAGCGACAGCCCCCCCGGCGCAGCGGCAGCCCCCCCCGGCGCAGCGGCAGCCCCCCCGGCCTAGCGACAGCCCCCCCGGCGCAGCCCGGCGCAGCGACAGCCCCCCCGGCGCAGCGGCAGCCCCCCCCCCGGCCTAGCGACAGCCCCCCCGGCCTAGCGACAGCCCCCCCGGCGCAGCGGCAGCCCCCCCCGGCGCAGCGGCAGCCCCCCCGGCCTAGCGACAGCCCCCCCGGCCTAGCGACAGCCCCCCCGGCGCAGCGGCAGCCCCCCCGGCCTAGCGACAGCCCCCCCGGCGCAGCGGCAGCCCCCCCCGGCGCAGCGGCAGCCCCCCCGGCCTAGCGACAGCCCCCCCGGCGCAGCCCGGCGCAGCGACAGCCCCCCCGGCGCAGCGGCAGCCCCCCCCCGGCCTAGCGACAGCCCCCCCGGCCTAGCGACAGCCCCCCCGGCGCAGCCCGGCGCAGCGGCAGCCCCCCCCGGCCTAGCGACAGCCCCCCCGGCGCAGCGACAGCCCCCCCGGCGCAGCCCGGCGCAGCGGCAGCCCCCCCCGGCGCAGCGACAGCCCCCCCCGACCCATCACTTACCTGGGAGGCTTCTCGGGGCTGCTGGGCTGGGCTGGGCTGGGCTTCTCCGCTGGGCAGCTCCAGTTTCTGCACCTTCCTCTAACAGAGGATGGTGCAGAATGGCCGCTTCAGCGCGCTCCCGAGCAGTGACAGCTCGTCTGCGCATGCGCAGAAGAGCTGTAGCGGGGAGCACACTGAAGCGGCTCGTGCTGAATGGAGAAGACCGGACTGCGCAAGCGCGTCTAAAAAAGCAAGCTGCCAGCGAATTTAGACGGAACCATGGAGACGAGGACGCTAGCAACGGAGCAGGTAAGTGGAATAACTTCTGTATGGCTCATATTTAATGCACAATGTACATTACAAAGTGCATTAATATGGCCATACGGAAGTGTATAACCCCACTTGGTTTCGCGAGACCACCCCTTTAAGGGTCATCTCAGACACAGAATTACCTAAGTCAGGATATTGCTGTTGCATTAGACAATAGTTCTGCTATCGCTGTATGTCTTCTCTGTTAACATAGCTTAGCCTTATTTAATTTCTCTGTTGACTTCTTAGCGTAAAATCCTAGTTCCTGACACTACAAAGCATAGGTTTTAGTCTTCTATTTAAGGGTCAATAGTCCAATACAAGGTAAGAAACATACACTTATTACATTCTGAAACTTAACACTTTATATTCCATGACAGTATACACCCAAGAGCCTCAGGGGCATATAGATTTTCAAATGGCCATATCACTTCAACTGCAAAAGGTCCTCAGTTACTTACAATCTTACGATAATACACTTTTTCTCCCTTTTGTAGATTTTGCAGGTAGGAAGGAATACAAGCTCTCTTGACATCCTGTCGATTGACAAAAACCACGTCTTGGGACTCATTCACTTGTATGAACACATAGCCTTTGTCCACATAGAATGAGACAACAGTTCCCAAAATTAAAATTTTTTAAATAATCCGCCTCACATTGTTCCTGTGGAGAAGGGAGAACATCAGTTTCAGCTGACCTGACCTCATGCCTAGGAAGGGTCACAGTTGTAGACACTGTGATGGTCAGGCTCGTCGTTGCTCTGGAGGAGAAAGATGTAGCATAGGATCCCCAAACAGGAGCATGAGCTGTTGTGACATTTGAGCCCAGTTCTGCGGACAGGCAGAACTCTCTAGAACTGGGAGATGTGGGATTGTTCTCGTAATCACCCCATTCAGGCACTCGTGTCAGGATTCTACAGGGAGTATACATCAATTTGGTGTATCTTGGAGGACCGTCATCATCCTCCAGCTCCTCATCAGCTGAGGCGACCCTCAGAGATGTCGCCTCTGGTGGCGTTATAGTGTCCACCACATCAGTAGACAGCGCCTCATGCATAAACATAGAGAGGTCCATGGCAGCCAAGGTAGACAAGATGCATCAACACGGGCAACCAGTCCTCAATATCCATTTGAGGCAAAGAATTTTGGGGTGCAGGCTGCTGTATGCATGGCACAGTTTTGCTCAAGTCTTTTTAAAATCTTCAAGTCAGTAGGAGAGAGAGCGGTGTGAGGCCCACTTGTGATGCCTGCCAAGTCATCTCCTGGTGACGCTCACAGTTTTCTCTATCTCTGCTGACAAGTCCAGAACAGAGTGAGACTCTATGCTGGGGCTTTGCGTGGACTGGTGGAACTATGGCTCCAGCCGGAGCAGGTAATTCCGGGCTGGAAGAAGGCTTCTGATAAGTAGATGAAGGAAACCAATAAAACAGTCCATGCTGGGGGTGATGAACATACATGGGCCACTTCCACTCCAAAGTCTAAAATTCCTCCAAGGCCTTGGTTTCACACAGGAGCACCCACAGAGGGAACTTCAGCTCCCCTAAACTTTCTGGCTCAGGAAGCTGAGCAATTTTCCAGAAACTCTCACACTCCCATCAAGCTACAACAGTTTTCTACTGGTTAAGGGCCTGTGGGGACATCCGATGAGCCCCCACCCTGGCTGGGGTTGGAAGGGATGCTGTCACTGGTGTGGCCACAGCAGCAGCTCGGCCGTTGGCTGCACTGGGAACCACGGGACCAGAGCCAGCATCTGGGCTGCCCGTGGCTGCGGCAACAGTGCACTTTGGGCAATGGATTCTCCAGGGGGCTGTAGCAGTGGAATTACCCACAGAAGAATTGCTAGTTGGGGCGAGAAGGTACTTCAGTCCAGCCAGACCGGACAGTGGCAAGAGGACTACGGCCTGGAGCAGTGGTAGTCTCTATGGTGGCGGGAGGCTCCGCAAGGGAAGCGGGGCTTATTAAGGCTGATTAAGTTCTCTTACCCCCTTCCGCAACAGCTCCAGAATCAGCAGGGCCTTGTTCAGTGACAGAGCCTTCTCTGCTTGCAGCAGGAACAATGCGGTCCTCAGCCGAAGTACAGAAAGGGTGCTATATAATGGTACTTGAGGATAAAATATGCCTTTTCACTTGTTTGACAAGACTTACAGGGTTACTAGGATTATTAAGATAGCAAGTATTTATTTATGGTGCATATATATATATATATATATATATATATATATATATATATATATATATAGTAACACTGCAATTAAAACAGCTAGGTAAGTAAAGTTCACCGCCCAATTGCATTTTTCATCAAGCAATGTTTCCTTTATTCCTACTACTTCATAGTTTCATTCAGACATTCTCGCTTCAAGCTCACCCACTTTACTGTTAAGACGTCTAGCATTCGTAGCCATACAATTTATACAGTTGTGGTTACAGTTTGTATTTATTATGCTACTTACAGTCCTATTTGCTGCTCTGTCAGCTCTATCTGTACTAACCACCCCCCTCCCTGCTCGAAACCCCTTTCCTTCCTTAATCCCAGAACTCTGTCTACACTGTCTTTCTCTTACTTCTCTTGTTGCCCTGACCCCCATTCCCTAGTTTAAACACTCCTTCAACCTTCTAGCCATCTTCTGCCCCAGCCCAGCTGCACCCTTCCCATTGAGATGCAGCCCGTACCTACGGTAGATCCTGCATCTGACAACAAAATCAGCCCAGTTCTCCAGGAACCCAAGCCCCTCCTTCCTACACCACTTCTGGAGCCATTTGTTTACCTCCCTAATATCCCTCTGCCTTTCTGGTGTGGCTTGTAGCACAGATAGTATTTCCAAGAAAACTACCTTGTACCTTACCATAAGCTTAGATCCTTGAAATCATTTATAAGAGTCCTCCATTGACCTCTGGTACCAATGTGTACCATGACCACTAGATCTTCACTAGCCCCTCGCAGTAACCAGTAAATCTGATCTGATCTGTGGTGTGTTGAACTCAAGCGCCAGGAAGACAACACACCGTTCAATGATCTCGGTCTTAGTGGCATATTGCCCTTTCTGTCCTCCTAATAATTGAGTCCCCCACCACTAGGACTTGTCTAGCCTGCCTTACGCTCCCCTTCCCCTTCTTACTGGAGCAGTCATCTCCCTGGCGATCAGAGGGCATGTTGTGCTTCAGCAGTGCTAACCCTGTAATAGCATCCCCCTCATCTGACAACTTTGCAAACTTGGTGGGGTGTTCCAGTTCAGGACTAGCCTCCCTGTTCTCTTTCCTCTCCCCAGTCTAAGTGTAACCCAGCTAGTTGCCTGCTGATTATGTTCTCCCAAACTACACTCCACCCCTGCATCTACCCCAGCAAGTGCCTGCTCAGTGAGCAGCAAACTTCTTTCCTTATTGTCATGTGGATCTCAGTGTTGACAGCCACTCATTTAGATCTAGGATCTTGGCTTCTAAATGCGCAACATACTCACATCTTGCACAACAGTATACACCCTCGACTGGTTGGTCAAGGACTGCATACATGGCACAAGATGCACACTGGACGGCATTGCCAAGCATGGAGCACATTCTAGTGGGAATATACAATTTAACTTAAAAAAAGAAATGAAAATAAACTAGATCACACTCCTCACCTACCTCCACCTGTTTGTACTTCCTCACATGCCTCCGCTCGTTTGTGCTTTTTTTTTATATCACACTCACTGTTTGTTTACTCTCACTTACACACACTCACTTACACACCACTTGTTCACACTTTCTCACTTAAGAATATACTTATCAGCAGCCTTCTTCCTTGCAGCTCCTCTCCAGCCTGGTTGGGCTGCCGATAATGCTACATGCCAGGTGCAGCTTCAGCATTGGGACGTGCTCCACTCTTCTCTCACCGACGTCCACTCTCATTGGTCGCCAGCTGCTCTGAAACCTGCTCCTCTTCTCCCCTCTCCTCTCTTCCCGCCTGACATCACTTCCGACTCCCAGCTCCAAAAAAAGAACGTCAGGCTGTTTTCTTCACTGCCCAGCCCAGAAGGTGAAAATGAGAGATTAAGTCATTTGGAAATTGATAGAAGCAACACATCTCAAAAAAGTTAGGAAAGGGGTAACAAAAGGCTGGAAATGTAAGTGATACTAAGTAAAAACAGCTGGAGGGTAATGACTGTGTATAAAAAGAGCATATTAGAAAGGCAGAGTCTCTCAGAAGCCAAGATGGACAGATGGTTCAACCATCTGCTAAAAATGTTCCTCAATGTAAAATTGTGAAGACTTTGAATATCTCATCATCTGCAGTACAGAATATCATCAAAAGATTCAGAGAATCTGGATAAATTCATGTGCACACAGGACAAGGCCAATGGTCAGCTTGTGAATGCTCAAAATCAACAGGCCCTCAGGTGTAACTGCAATAAAAACAGGCATGATTCTGTAATGTAAATCACTGCATGGGCTTAGAAATACTTCAATAAATCATTGTCTTTAACAGTTTGCCATGAAAATCCACAAATGCAAGTTAAAGCTGTAGAATGCAAAGAAGAAGCCACATATCAGCACAATCTAGAAATGCTGGCGTCTTCTCTGGGCTAAAGCTTATTAGAAATGAACTGAGGCAAAATGTAAAACTCATCTGCGGTTAGAAACAAAACTTGAAATTCTTTTTGGAGACCACGGACATCGTGTCTTATAGACACGACAAGAGGAGAGGGACCATCAAGCTTGTTATCAGTGCACAGTTCAAAACCTGCATTTCTAATTATATGGGGTTTCAAAAAAGAAAAGGAGATGCTTCACAATGTTAGCGTGGCTTCAGACGAGTGTCTATTAGCCCCAATGCATTAACTATGGTTTGTGCGCATGTCCTTGCTTTACAGGTGTGTGCCTGCAAAGATAGGACATGCGTGCACCATAGTGAATGCACACATTGTTTTCAATGGAGCCTCGGCCGCTGCCAGCGGCTCCATTGAAAACAATGGTCAGCTGGCACCCCTGCATTGTTTTTCAGGGAAGGGCTTTACATATAAGCCCATCCCTGAAAAACAAAAATTTTAGTGTAAAAAAAACTAAAATAAATAAACTTACCTGTACCCCGCGGGGATGAAGAACACATCTGCCGCATGTGGCAGATGTTTCCTTCATCCCTGCTAGTAAAAAGAATTCCCTGCTGCTGCACCTGCCACATCTGTGACAGATGCAGCAGAGGAATTCATCAATTCCCTACCGCAACTGCCATGTGTGAGGATTCTGCTGCTGGCTCCCTGTCATTGGATTTCAGGGAAGGGCTTTAAATATAAACTGTTCCCTGAAAATCCAGTAAAAGTGCTTTAAAAAACAAAAAAAATAGATACTCACCTTGCTTCAGCTGCCGGGGCTCAGCTGCATCTCCTGCTGTCCCCTGCTGATCTACTGTTGACTCTCCAGTTCTCCTCCTTTAATTGAGCACACCGCATAAAGGCTATGTTCTCATTTTGCCAGTAATTATATCGCTATCAGCTGCTGTGGTGGGTATGTCTAAAGGCCCATTTAGACACAACGTTTATAGCTCAAAAGATGTCAATTAAGCGACTGTTGAGCGATAATCGTTCTGTCATTTACAGCGCACGATGATTGTTCAAGATGAGTGATCACCTTGCGCTGCCAGCGGAGGATGCAGAAGACAAGCATGGTGTCCCCGCTTGTCTTCTGCATTCAGCTGTTCCCCCGCTCCGAGCGCCCGGCTGTTGTACAGCCAAGTGCTCAGAGCAGAGGATGCAGAACACAAGCGAGGTGTCCCCGCTTGTCTTCAGCATCCAGCTGTTCCCCGCTCCGAGCACCCGGCTATTATACAGCCGAGCGCTCAGAGCGGAGGATGCAGAAAACAAGCGGGATGTCTCAAGTAGGCAACGGATACAGTCCAAGGAGCTCCCATGGGGTCTTTTGGATAGAGGTCCCAATATCAACTAGTATAAAAATATACATCATCTGCCTCCCTGTCACATCCCCTGACAACGCTTTAACTAAGTTTATGGAGCTGTAGGAAGGTGACAGGTTCCCTTTATGGCCTTCAAGGCATTAACTGTGTTGAAGAAATAGATGGATATTAAACTGGAGGCTTTCTAGCTCTGTTGGGGACCTTTCACATGGGTCGGAATAGGCCACATGACGCACCACAAGCCACAGTAAGTTCTGCACCAAAATCTGCAGGCTACCTGCAGATTTTTATGCGGAAATTAAAATTGGCTTAAAACTTGCCTGCAGATTTTGCTGCGATCTGCGGCGCAATTCCGTCCCATGTGAAAGGTCCCTTACAGCCAAACACACTGCTCAGCTAAAGCCACTACAAATGCAAACAATTGGAAGTAACTACAAAATAGAGGAAATAACAAAAGACAGTTCATTTCTGATATAATGTATATCGAAGCACACAGAATAAAGCCACATCAATTGTGATTCTAATGAAACTAGAAAGAGTTCCTATTTGGCATCATTAGAACTATAAAAATGAACTAATTGGACCCCAGGAGCTGGAGATTCCAATGAAATAATTAGAATTGAAACAAGACGGAACTCCATCAGTATCAAATCTATCTGACAACATTAGAAATTAATACATAAAATGAATCAGAAGCAATTAAAACAGTAAACCAGTATTTTACTAATTGGCGTAATAGAAACTTTATATAGTCTGTTGGAAAACATAGATGCAATGTACATGTTACTTTAACCCCTTAAGGGAAATGCCCCTTTTCTTTCCATTTTCGTTTTTTTCCTTCCCCTTTGAAAAATCATTACTCTTTTATTTAACCATTGACGTTGCTTTTTGAGGGTTTGTTTTTTTGTGGGACGAGTTGTATTTTTCAATGGTACTATATAATATACTGAAAAACCTTTAAAAATTTTAAGTGGAGTGAAATAGAAAAAAGGAAATTCCACCATCTTTGTGTGCGTCTTGTTTCTACAGTGTATAGACTGCAACAAAAATAACATGATAACTTTATTCTATGGGTCAGTACGATTACTACGATACCAAATTTATATATGAACTCGTGACACTTAGGGCTCCTTCACACATATGTGTGGTGACAGTATATTACATGCACAGGTTTTGCGTGCATAATACGTTGTACCAATCTGCCATAGGGTTCCATGTTGCCACACAGATTGCATGCACAATAAAAATCATAGACGGCGCTCAGCAAGTACGCAATGTTATAGAGTACTTGCTGTGTGACGTAAGACTGTCTCATGCAGGTGGCACGCAGGAAATTATGCTTGTGTGAAGCTGCCCTTAGCCATGCAGATTGTGAGCCCCCATGATTAAAGGACAAACCACATTCCTTATAGTACAAGCCTCTCCTAGCTGAAAAGCTACAGGCTGGTTTTAAAGTGGTTCTCAATTTAATGTCAGAATAGAAAACTGGAAGATATTTCTTGACATAAACATTGTTGTTTAAGTAATCACTTAAATTAGGTGATACTCAAAGGGTATTGTAGCCTTATCAATCAGGTAAGTGCTTTGCTTCACTCATTAGGAGAGCTTTAAACTAGAACAATATGGGAAGGGAAGTGTAAGGCCAGGTAAAAATATACAGATAATGAATACATTTGAGAACCTTACTATCAGAAGTGGAAAGAAAGAACAAAGACAAAAAACTCAGAAGGAGAGTATAGAAGCAAGAGACATTGATCACAAACGCACAGAGCATAGGAAACAAACAAGGAGAATTGGAGCTCCTAACACAAAAAGATAAATATGATGTCATAGGCATCACAGAAACTTGGTGGAATGATACACATGATTGGAATACAAGGCTTGAAGGATACAACTTATTTATAATAAACAGACCTAAAAAAAAAGGGGAGGACGTATTGCATTGTATGTTAAGAAAACCTTCATTTCCACAGAGATTCAAGCGTCAGAGCTGGGAGTTCTGTAGAAACTGTTTGGGTAAGAATACAAGGAGAGAACAACAGAAAGGACATCATTGTAGGCATTTACTATAGGCCACTTGGACAAGCAGAAGATATTGATGAACTCTTTCTGCATCAGATGGCCAAGCTCTCAAAAAAGCACAACATAGTGATCATGGGAGATTTTAACTATCCAGACATTTGTTGGGAATCTCTTCAGGCAAAAGTAATGGATCCAACAAATTCTTATCCGCTCTTACTGACAACTTTCCAAAATGTAGAAGAGAAAACAAGGGGATCTGCTATCTTTGGCCTAATTCTTACCAACAGGGAGGGAATGGTTCGGGAAGTAAAAGTGGCTGGAACCATAGGAGGCAGTGATCATGCTATCAATGAATTTTGGATAAAAAGAGGAGGAAGACCTGAGAACACTCAGACCTCAAGATTGGATTTCAGAAAGGCAGATTTTAATGAACTCAGAAAGAGGGTAGGAAGAATCCAATGGCTGGATGTTCTTAAGGACATAAATGTCCAAGAAGGTTGGGAAATATTGCTAAATGAGATTCTCAAAGCACTATCCTTAACAATCCCTAAAAGAAGGAAGAATGGGAAGCATTTAAAGAGACCAGGATAGACGAACACAGAACTTACACACGTTAAAAAGGAAGAAAAATATGTTTATCAAATGAAAAGAGGGGGGGGGGATATCTAAAGAAGAATATAATGCAGTCTGCAGAAACTGTAGGGCAAGTGTCAGAAAAGCTAAAGCTAATAATGAATTGAGGCTTGCAACAGAGGCCACAAGCAATAAAAAAGGATTTGGGGGGTATGTCAAAAGCAAAAGAAAAGTCAAAGATGCTATTGGATGCTTACAACATGAAAATGGTGAATTGGTTAAGAATGATGTTCAGAATTAAAATTCCTATTTTGTATCTGTTTTCTCTCAGAAAGTAGATGGAACATCAACTGATCTTCCCTGTGTTATTGGGGGGAATAAAAGAATGCAGGCTATCTATAAGTAGAGATATGGCAAGGGAGCACTTAGCTTACTTAAATGAATTCAAGTCTCAAGGTTTAGATGAATTACATCCTAAAGGAAGTAGGGGAGGTAATTGCTGAACCACTCACTATAAACTTGGACAAGTATAAGGAGACTTAATAGCGGTCTACAAATATCTGAAGGGTTGTCACAGTGCAGAGGGATCAGCCCTATTCTCATTTGCACAAGGAAAGACTAGAAGCAATGGGATGAAACTGAAAGGGAGGAGACACAAATTAGATATTAGAAAAAACTTTCTGACGGTGAGGGTGGTCAATGAGTGGAACAGGTTACCACGGGAGTAGTGAGTTCTCCTTCAATGACAGTATTCAAACAAAGGCTGGACAAATATCTGTCTGGGATAATTTAGTGAATCCTGTACTGAGCAGGGGGTTGGACCAAACAACCCTGGAGGTCCCTTACAATTCTATCATTCTATGATAGGTATGCCTAATTATTTATTGATGCATTGTAGAAGAGTACCGTTGGATAGTGCTGCTGGGACCTGTGGCTCTACAGATTTCCAGGAGCACACCTTCACAGATGGTGGATAATTAAGTTGGCTGGGTGTTGTGTTCTCCAGTCAGCCAATCCCAACTGGTCTGCTGCACATATATACCAGCCTCTGGGGCTGGAAGATGCTGGTTTCTCAATATCCTGGTGTTTGCAGTAGTGGATGTTGTTGTGTAGCTATGAACAGTGTCAAGTTCTGTTGGTCTTTGCAGATGGCAGGACATGAGGTGAACAGTGACATGTTTAGTGTATCGGTGCAGGTGGCTGGACATGTGGTGTGAACAGTCCTGTTCAGAGTGTATAGTGTTCCGTGTGGTTTGCATTTATCTGTGTGTTGGTGTTAATTGTGTCCTGTCCTGCTTTGGATCGTTTACCATGTAGGGCTAGCTAGGTCCCTAGGTTCCAGCATGGGGCCATCCCTATTGGGACGATCCCCCTGCATTCAAGCAGGTTTCATATGGAAGTTGTCTTGTGAGAGTAGGGCCACGCGAGATAACGAGGACCCTTGTTGCGGACTCGCAGGCTTCAGTTTCTTGGCCTAGACATGCACCAATACCTCATATGTTCTGTAGTAATTCCAACTATCTATGCATGCAGGTATGTATGGTGAGTGTTTTGGGCATTTGTCAGCCTTGGTTAATGTCTGTCTGTGAGTTCCGTTTGTAGCTCTTGTTCAATTGAATTAGAGGAATAGTTGGAGGAGGTTGGAGCCTCTATCCTGGGTGAAAGCTTTACACTGTCAGTTAAATGCTGGTTTTCTTTCCGTTTGCTTTTTGTTAGTCTTTACACTGTTTCTTTGTTACACTAAGCCACTAAGTCGAACACACAAGAAACAAGAACATAATAAATAGAAGTTTATTAGACCTTGAGATTACTTTTAAAAAACATGGTATGCAGTGTGCAGTGAAAGCACTACTGGTATACCTGTAGTCATCCTTTTTCCTTATGCATATTAGATTGAATTATTGTATGTATAAGGACTGACTACTTTTATATTTCTTATACCAATATATTGATTTGTCTATATGAAATATTACCAGTTTGCGTGAACCTGTTTATATGGATACTGCATACCATGTTTTTTAAAATTTTTGTAATCTTGAGGTCTAATAAAAGTCTATTTATTATGCTCCTGTGTCTTTTGTGTTTGTTCGGTGTAGCTTATGTTTATACACACAGACATTATTTGTGATTAGGGTTGTTTCCCTTTATTGTGTTTAATATATTTCTCTACTGTTTCTTTGTTGTATCTTGTGCATCTCTCCAGGTACCTAGTCAGGTCTAAGGTGAAGATCATGGGGCTGTCCTTACTAGGACCCCTACCCCGCTGTTAGGTAGGGACTCCCTATTATCCTCGGTTATATGGGCAGATTTCTCCATCTAGCTATGCCTGGAGTGGTGTAGTCTGAGTTAGCAGTGTATCGTGGGGGCTTCTTGCATTTCTGTGCAAACGCTGCCTTACGTCTGTGCTTGACGTGGTGCTCCTGTGTGGCGCAGATGTGACAAGAACAATAAGAAACACTTAAGTGATGTTTCCAAGCTCTTCTGTTTTATTATTGCAATGCAAGAGGTTATCTTGAGTCGGTATCAACATTAACAGTCTTACCTTCAGCCAGCTAACACACCTAGGCAAGCACTATCAGGTCAGCCTCCTGAGAAGACTTCCCAGGAGGGTGTGTTTTTTTCCCAATTACTGCATTGTTTGTTTCCACTGCATAATCTGTTTTTGTTTGTCCATTTTTATGGTACCCGGAGCCATCTATGAAAAACTCAAAATCTGCATTAGTAGTAGGTGTTTCATCAACATTTTCAAGACCCCTGGTCTTGTTTTCCATTTGCTCTAAACAATCATGCATTTGCATTTGATGTTCCATGTTTTCTATCCCCCTGAAACAGCTGTATGTACATAGAGTCTGGCTTTGCTTGTAATTCCTGGTAATTGTAACAAGGCTTGTATAAAAAGTCTGACTTTGGCTTGAAGGAATGCTGCCTTTCACTAGGTGGCACTGTGGAGGATTTATTCCATCTCCCTTATTTGCATATTACCCAGAGGAGCGTGCATGGCTATTTGAGTCTCCTTACTTAGTTTATAGTTGCTCTCCCTAAGGAGAAAAGATAGCATTTTTGACTTCTATCCCCCTCTCCTGAATTCAGTGTAAGTAATGTAGCTTGATTTAGGAATATACATCTTCTAATTGAGATATGTGAGGGATCCATTTTGAGAGAGACAGGAAGTCATAGAGGGGTTGTAGAAGGCTGAAGGCTTAGGGTATCCATTCTCTGAAATATTCCACCAATACCAGGAATGTAGACAGTTCTCAGGACTTTCTGGTGAACTGCCTGAATTTTGTTAGTAGTAATGCGCTTAGTGCCCTGTGAAATGCAAAGGCCTAGAAACACAGCTGCAGCTTGGCAAAGCTGAAGTTTGGACTTTACAGTCATTCTCAGCAAGAAATTACAACAGACTGATAGTCTCCTCTAAACATTGTTCAATAACGTTGCAACAACAAAGCAAATCATCAACACATTGAAATAGAGAGGTGCTGAGATATTTTGGGACCCAGTTTTGTAAAACCATTTGTAAAGCTTCAGAGAACTGCCCTGGGGAGTTGGCTGCTCTCTGTGGCAACACACATATCAGCAATATTATGTGGAAGCGAATAAAAGCCTGGCACTCTCTTTAGGGTTATACTAAAGAAGAAACATTTGTGAGATCCACCATTTTAAAGAAGATGAAGATAGCCAGTACCTGTGACAACATATGGAGAATTGCTCATAAATTGTGAATCATGAGAAAGGTTTGAAGTTGACCTTTGTAACCGTTTTCTTGACTGGAAACAATGGAGTGTCGTAAAGGGAATGAAATACCTGTATGATCCTATTTTCAATGTAGGCCTACTCATGAATACTGGATTTCTGAGCAACATTTAAAGAGTATTGCTTGATGTTGGGTGGCTATATGCCAGGTTTGACCTTAACATCCACTGGAGTGACAGGCAGTAGTCCAACATCCATTTTGTCTCTGGCTCACAGTATCTGTGGTATCATTGTTGGATGTAAAGAGATACATTTTCCTGAGAATCTGTAACTATAAACAGAGCACAAATGGTAATTAATTGTTGGTTAGTTAGTGGGCTAGTTACTCCAATACTATTTGGGTTATAGTCAATTGTAGCATGTATCGCTGTAAGCATGTCTGCCCCTAATAAGTTAACTGGGCAGGTCTCTGACACCAAAAATCTATCCACATTTAAAATGTAATAAACTTTAAGAAAACCCTTTTTTATTACCCTTATAAGATAACCCTTTTTAATTTTATTCTACTTGTAACATACTTATCAGGCTTGCCAAGTACACAATTGCCCCATGTACTTGTGTTGTACATGCATCAAGAATATGATATATATACACATATATACACACTCCACTCAAATAGAGATACACTTCTTCTCTGCTCGGTTGGTCTATGTTTAGGAGGGGAGAAACTATTACATCAGAGAAATGTTACTATTCTTCCCTCCCTCCCATTACACCATCTAGCTCCACCCTTTGTGGTCTAGCTTACTATTTGGGTGTGTCTATCTCATTCTATTCCCAACAGTCGAGTGATACACATACGTACAATATAACTTATACAAATAAGACACGGATATCTTCACACATACACACAAAGTCACAAAAACAACAAATCCACATTATTTATGCCTAATTCTCTTGTGTAGCAATAACACATTAATTACGAACTCACACAGGCAACCCCCCCCCCCTCCCCCTCTAAAATGTGCTGAAAAAGAAAACTTAATTTCACTGTTTTTCTTTTGTAACTTCTAAATGCTCTGAACATAATCTCACCTCCTTCCAAGTAGGGACTTCTATAAAAAAGCAATTTATTCTCTGATTTCCCCAGACCACATGAAAATCACTTTAGATTAAGTTTGTGAGAGAATCCATAATATCTTCTATCCTCCATTTTGTCTTGTCTCTTGCTTTGTGCATCTCCATTTCTCTGTCTTTCCTTTGCTCATATTCAGCTACTGTGATAGAAACAATCACAGGAATGTAAGGTGATTTTTCATGGCTATTTGCAAAGGTCTCATGAGAAACAGTTCCAATCGGCCTGAGAGAAGTCCTGATTTAGAAAGACTTCACTGCACTTACTGAGTTTTTTATTAATCAATGATAATAATTGAATAATTCTACATATTTACAAGTCAGGTGTCCTCTGTCCTCGTTCAAATGTCTTTGTATAAATACTTCTGCTTAATAACCAATAAATCAGACAACTTCTAATCACATTCGAGGCTATGTGTGATTTGGAAGCTTCCTCAAGCTCCAACATTAGCTCTTTGAATTTGGCCACCTGAAAACATACAAACTAGTGTATATTGCGCTGACACGTTTAAAATAAAAAAGTTATAGTCGTTTTGTCAGTAGATACAGAAAATCAGAAAAATTGTACCAGTCATGAAGGAACAAAGCAGTAAGTGTATTTTCTGTGTAAACTGAAATAGTGGCCACCACACATACTGCTTTAGGCCGTATTCACACGGGCAAGAAAATCATGCACATTCTGTATTGTTTCCAGTGGGTTAAATTACACAGCTGTTTTTCTCATTGTACTAATAGAGCGAGATGGAAAAACTGCAGCAGCTCCTATTTTCATGTGTTTCACTCATGAGAATAAGACTAGCAATGTGTGGCTTCTCTAAAATGTGAGTTGTGCCCATGAGCCTTGGGCTGAACTTGCTATAAGCCATGTAAATATGATTTTAAGCTGCTTTCAGATGAGCGTATTTTTACTGTATTTTGTCCTCGTTTTATGGCCCGCAATACAGAGCTAATGTAAACCTATGTATCTATTTACATTGCCATATTTGTCACAGCAATATTTTAAAAACGCAGCATGCACTACTTTTTTTCTTTTTTGCCTCCATATTTACATTCCTTGGTATTATTTTCTATTTGGCAAACTCAGATCTGTATTTGCCCAGTAGAAAATAAAGCCAATGACACCAAATATGAAGGCAAATATTGATAACTTATTGCTGCAATGTCATCTGTAACATATCTGTATCACAGTTCCGTATTATGGACAACACTCATGTGAAACTGGCTTAAAGCGATCCTTTCACTGATTGCCAAGCGCACATACTCCCATAGATTTCTATTGGAGAGTGTGCACACGGCAATCTCAAAAGAGCCAAATCTTCATACTGTATACAGACTTCATGGGGAACACCACAGGAACTGGAGAGCAGGTGAGTATGAAAATACATCCCCAACTCCCTATCACCTCCCCAAACAGCACCATAACTTAGTTTATGGTGCTGTTGGGAGGTGACGGCTCCCTTCCAAGAAGCACAATAGAGTTTTCATATTTGGACCATACATCATGTGATATTTGCTTGATGAAGATTCATCATTCATATCACTGTTTCTAAATTTTGCTGTTCAGAATTCCACAAAAGAAGGCATTTCCAAAAGGCTGGAATCACACATGTATTTTTTCTGGTAGTGGAATCGAAAGGAATGACATACTGCAGAAAGGAAGGACTGATACATTCCTTCTCTTTGGCAACAACTCCTTTGTTTGGGCCAAACAATCCCACTGATTTACATTAGCCATTAAGACATACATTTTTCTCATACATTTTATGCATGTGAAAAAAAATCCCAGCATGTCCTATTTTGGTGTGTATTACGCTATGAAATAGCCCACTGAAATCAATGGGAATGTGCAAATATGCAGTGAATATGCATTGTACATGCGTATTCACTGCATGTTTGCACTTGGAGCATTCCTTCCAAAAAACGCAATATACAGGGAATATGCATAGTTCAATTGCGCAAATAGGCTGTGTATTTACACGACCGAAGTATTCAATACACCTTGTATGCAGTGAGCCCTAAAACTAACACAAAAACTGCACGCGTGATTCTAGCCTTATAGCAGCAGGGATTTTAGCTGTTCTCACACAGTATTAAAAAACTGTTAGAACTAACTCGCTGATCGGTTGGGTTCTCACTATTGAAACCCCCAGTGATCTTGGGAATTGGTCCTGTGTACCCCGTCCTCCTCACTGCAGGCTTACTGCACCTCCTGCAGTGAGGAGAAGACTGAATGCAGCACTTCTCGCACAAGCACGCTAGCTCTCCATTCACTTTCATTGAGACAGTGGAGATAGCCGAGCGGCAAATGCTTGGTTATTTCCATCACCCCTATTGAAATGCGATCATGCATACTAAGGTGACGAGACATCCCGATTTTGGCGTGACAGTCCCGCTTTGGGACTTTGTGTCCTGCTTTCCCCAGGGTCCCAAGAGAGACAGCCATTTGTTCCACTTTCAGGATGCGGGGTAACCATGAACTGATTACCAGCCAGGATTCCGCAGTTCCCTGGCTGGTAATTACTCACTGAAGCTGCTACAGTATGCACACACTGACATCAGTGTGTGCAACCGGGATCATCCTCCCCTGACCTGTCCTCGTTGGTTCCACAAATGCATACACTGCCATCAGTGTGTGCATCCCGCAGCAGTGATGAGTGAAGGAACAGCAGCGCTCTGAATACCAGGAGAAGGTAAGTATATGGGTTTCAGGGGGGCCTCTATTATACTGTTACTGCTGAGGCCACTGTGGGGGTAACTATTACTACTGAGGTCACTGTGCGGTTACTATTACTACCAGGGTCGATATGGGGGTCACTATTATTACTGAAGCCACTGTGGGGGTCACTATTACTACTGGGGCCAATATAGGGGGTTACTATTACTACTTAGGTGATTGTGGGGGACACTATTACTACTGAGGCCACTGTGGGGGGTCACTATTACTACTGAGGTCACTGTGGGGGTTACTATTACTACCAGGGCCAATATAGGAGTCACTATTACTACTGAGGCGACTGTGGGGGACACTATTACTACTGGGGCCTATATAACGGTCACTATTAGTGCTGAGGCCACTGTGGGGGTCACTATTACAACTGAAGGCCACTGGGTTACTATTACTACCGGGGCCAATTTAAGGGACAATATTATTACTGTGGCCACTATAGGGGACACTATTACTATTGAGGCAACTGTGGGGGTCACTTTTACTAATGGGGCTGATATAGGGGACACTATTACTGCTAAGGCCACTGTGGGGGACACTATTACAACTGAAGGCCACTGGGTTACTATTGCTACCAGGGCAAATATAGGGGACACTATTATTACTGTGGCCAGTATAGGGGACACTATTACTATTGAGGCCACTGTGAGGGTTGCTTTTAGTACTGGGGCTGATATTGGGGACAATACTGAAGCCACTCTGCACATGGCAGCATGCATCTTGCTGACTTAGGGTATATTTACATGTGACGGAAATTCTGGGGAATTTCCGCAGCAGAGATGCACATCTAAAAAACTGTCAAAATCCGTACCATTCTTGCGGATTTTGATTGGAAATCAGCCACGTATCCACAGCCATAGTATGCGGCGCACATTCTCACCTCCACTGTAAGCTTCTCGCTATCAGCGCTCCCTGGCTTCCAGTTCCCAGTGGCCTGGTCAGGTGCTGCTGGTCAGTTGAGGCCACTAAAGGCCACTGGGAATGGGAAGCCAGGGAGTGCTGACAATGAGAAGCCTTCAGAGGAGGTGACGGGGAGCGCCGCATAGTGTAAAATTAGCTGCAGATACGCGGTTGATTTTCAGTCAAAATCCACACCAATGGTGCAGATTTTGACTGTCTTTTTTGAAAAGGTCCTTTATTTTCATTCATTCTGATGTCATTGTGGGTGGAGAAGCGACCCCACAGTAACAGGCAGAGGGGGACATGGGACTCCTGTTCTTGGGATCAGCGGCGTCTCATTGGTGAGATCCCCACCATTCAGCAAGTTATCCCTGTCCTGTGGGGTCTGTCTCCTCTGCTTGGTTGACTGCTGTGTGAAGGATGTGCTCTGCATGTTGCAGAATATTTCCATGTGTAAATACCTTAAACAAAGTATGGATATAGTACATGTGCAGGAGGCTTGTACCACATGTCTGCTTTGTAAAAGAACCTCAATAGGATTATTTCCTCTACTGTTATGGCTTAACTTTGATTTTTAAATTAACTGTGAGGGAGATTCACATAAAGGGAGGTAACAGATGATCTCTACTAAAGCAATAGAAATTGTCTCCCTTGTTGAAGTCTTTAGTTTCCATGGCGACTGGCTCTTGTCACGCAGAGACATGACTCATTCAGACCTTGAGACCAGGCGAATGAATAGCTTAATAAGAGGGCCTTGGGTTGCCCAAATCTGCTGTGGTACATTATGAAATGTAATGATGTCATTAATGTTGGCAGTAATTGTACAGTTTTTTTTACTGTATTCCTGGAGGCTTAGTCTAAATAATTGAAAATAATCCTGGAGAGCTGGAAATATTAGACAGAACAATATGTTGGAGAAATTGGAAAAAGTATCTTCCTCACTTTCCATTATCTAGTCACTGAATGTGACATTCTAAAATTGTAAATGTTACATATAAGAATGCTAACATTATACATTTTATGCTGTATGTGTATAATTCACACATTTTTGTCACATTTTTGTTCCTAAATAAAAGTAGTTAGAAATAACAGTTCCAATAAGTTGCAAAGGGTGTTTGGTATTACCCATTCTGTCATCAGAACAAAAATACACAACGTCATAGTTGGGCTTTTTTGGTCGCCCCGCCTCCAAGAAAAATTTTAATAAAAAGCGATCAAAAAGTCATATGTACTCCATAATAGTACCAATAGAAACTACAGGACATTCTGGAAAAAAATAGCCCTCACACAACTATATCGACGGAAAAATAAAAAGGTTATGGCTGTCAGAAGATGCTGCTACTATTTTCTTCAAAGAGTAGTACGAAAAAAAAAACGTATAAATTTGGTATCATCGCAGTCAAACTGACCCATAAAATAAAGTTGTCATGTCATTTTTGGTGCAATGTGTATGCCATAGAAACAAGGACCACCCCCACTCCCCCCAAAGATTGCAGAATTACGTTTTTTTACATTTCGCTTTCCATTAAATTTTTTTCTAAGTTTGTTGGTACATTTAATAGTACTATTAAAAAATACAATATGTCCAGAAAAAAACAAGCCCTCAGACAGCTAAGCTCATGGATAAATAAAAAAAATTATCATTTTTTTGAATGTGGGGAAGAAAAACTGAGAATAAAAAAAAAAGCGCTATGTCTTTAAGGGGTTAACCACTTTCTCCTGCCAAAATGAGTAAAAACACAGTGAATATGCATATAACTGCATATTTGCTGTGTTTGTATGCAATCCCTAAAGCTTTATGACCAATTTTAGTCCATGATACAGATCAAAAAAGAACATGCAAGTTAAAGTGCAGATCCAACTAATCCAGTGCAAAGCAATGGAGTTTTATTAATTATTATTTTTTATTTATTAATACAGAGCGAAAATATGCCCATGTGAACGATTCCTTGTAGGCAGACAACCCTCAGTGACTAAAGGGTATGGTAGTCTGAAGCTCATGAGTTTTGAGGACTTAAGCCCCATTTGTACGCAAAGATGATCGCTCAAAATTCATTCAAAAGATAAGGAGAATGCGTGGGTCTGAAGTATGGTTTTTAATCTCAACTAAAAATCGTTCCAACGAAAAGTGCACAATGGTAGCATTTACACACAACAGTTATAGCTCAAAAGCTATCGTTTTAACAAATTTTGAGCGGGTAGCCTCTATGGATGAATTTGTCACACATCTGTTGTAAATGTACATCGATGTGTTCATTATCAACAATTATGCGTACCTGCAGGAGCTGGCTCCATGGTAGTGACTTAAGCATGGTATTCAGGAGTATATATCAGAAACATCACGAGATTCGCACGAGCCTGAATGAATTCCACGCATTCGCTAAGTAGCTACAGTACCCTATGAGTGAGACACTAGGGATATGGCAACCCCGGAAGATTTGTGAGAGGCCGCGCAGACGTATGAGGGGGTTGATATGTAATTATGATGTCACCGTCATGTGGTGATCTTGCGGGACTTCCTTACATTGCGCATGCGCAGTAGGATGCCAAGATGGTGTGGCCCGCTAACCTAGATGATCTATATCCCTGTAATTGGAGCACACCGATCTAGACCCGGAACACCTATCTCACACAGCTGCTGTTACAGGTGGGATTTTAATGTAATTTGTTAAGAGGTGTAGACACTTTTTAAGGCTTTATGTCAGTGTATATGTTGAACTTGATAAAGGCTACATGTGGTAGCCGAAACGTTGTTCCCTCCCCATTACCCTTGTCATGTGCTGCCTATGCCTACAGCCTTGCAGGCTTCTGTTCTGTCACATCTGGTAATCAGGTGAGGGGGCAGGCATGGAAAAATTTATTTTTGCTGGAGTGGCCCTTTAAGTTTTGACTCGCATACACTTCTATTGACACATGCAGTGCACTGTAATTTTTATAGCTATAAGGATAATAAAGTCAAAAGAGTTATATAATTATGTAGTTCTCATTTTTCCATTGAGTACATATTATCAATTTTGAGAAATAGTGGTAGATTTTATTTTCAGAATGTACAGTATACTCAATGTTATACTGTACATTAATATACTATACTATACTCAATAATGAAATATTACAGTATGTAAATGGGCTCCTATTTCCTTTACAATCATTTTTATGTATAGCATGAATGATTTTGTGTGTCTGAAGTGTGGTTTGATTTTGAGTTGACCTTATCCTTTTGAGATAATTTTTTTGTTTCTGTCCCTTGGGGTATATTGTAACCATATTTTACAATTCGCTTTTCTATAAAACCTAGAGCTGCCTTGATGTTGTGACCCTTGCATGCGGCCTGCAAGTATACACACTATGCGCATCACACCATAGTGGAGCTTCTTGCCTCTCACAATCTAATGTGTTATAGGAATACATTTCTTTGGATAGGAGGGCTGTGATTGTGCATCTGACAGCTGTCATGCCGAATTTCAGGGACTGGGAAGAGGGGAGACATATTCTGAAAACCTGCTGTGGGCACTAGAAGAGCTTGTCCATTCCCCTGCCAAAATGTCTAAAACGTTTAGAATCCACAGGTTGGATGTAACATCCCCATGTATAGGACCAGTCAGAAATCACCTTCTATTCGAAATCAATTAAGCAGGAGCTGAAAACCTAATAAACAGCTGAAGTCTTAGCAAGGGTTAGTGGTCAACACAACACAGCAAAGCAGCTTAATAGTAGTAGTCATGAAAAACCCTCTTCATGACCAACTATTAATACATGTCAAAGCTTTGGCCGGTTTCAGATGAACGTATAAAAACAGATCCATATTACGGACATGTTTCAAAAGACATTACATCCATATGTCAGCAATTTTTCATTCGTATTTGCCTACAGATTTTTTTTTTATTTTCTATTGGGCAAATAGTGATTGGTATTTGCCCACTAGAAAAAATACAAATACAGAGACAAATATGCAAAAAAAGATCATGTTGTGTTTTCAAAAAATGGCTATTAAAAATACGGCAGTGTGATTAGCCCTAAAGATTTACATTAGCTCCGTATTACGATCCCCTCAACACAGACCAAATATGGAGAAAAAATACCCTCGACTAAAAGCTGCCTTTATGTGTCCAATGCCTAGTCTAAGCATTCATAAGGTTATAAGGTTGTCATTAAATGTGATGCTAGATTATTCTCTGAACTATTGAGTTATGTTATAGAGTTAAAGGGGTTCTCTCGCGAAATCAAGTGGGGTTATACACTTCTGTATGGCCATATTAATGCACTTTGTAATATACATCGTGCATTAAATATGAGCCATACAGAAGTTATTCACTTACCTGCTCCGTTGCTAGCGTCCTCGTCTCCATGGTTCCGTCTAAATTCGCTGGCAGCTTGCTTTTTTAGACGCGCTTGCGCAGTCTGGTCTTCTCCTTTCAGCACGAGCCGCTTCAGTGTGCTCCCCGCTACAGCTCTTCTGCGCATGCGCAGACGAGCTGTCACTGCTCGGGAGCGCGCTGGAGTGGCCATTCTGTACTATCCTCTGTTAGAGGAAGGTGCAGAGCCGCTCAGCTGTCCTGAGAAGCCGCCCAGCTGTCCCGCCGTCCTGCCGCCCAGGTAAGTGATGGGCCGGGGGGGCTGCCGCTGTGCCGGGGGGGGGGGCTGTGCCGGGGGGGGCTGTCGCTGTGCCAGGGGGGGGCTGCCGCTGTGATGGGGGGGCTGTCGCTGTGATGGGGGGGCTGTCGCTGTGCCGGGGGGGGCTGCCGCTGTGATGGGGGGCCTGCCGCTGTGATGGGAGGGCTGTCGCTGTGTCAGGGGGGGGCTGCCGCTGTGATGGGGGGGGCTGCCGCTGTGATGGGGGGGCTGTGGCTGTGATGGGGGGGCTGTCGCTGTGATGGGGGGGCTGTCGCTGTGCCGGGGGGGGCTGTCGCTGTGCCGGGGGGGGGGGCTGTCGCTGTAATGGGGGGGCTGTCGCTGTGCCGGGGGGGCTGCGCCGGTTACCTGCTGCCTGGCGGTGGGTGACTGTGTGGGGTCCGGTCGGCGGCTGCGGGGCGTCTGGTTGTCAGGGAGACACAGCTGGTAGCGTCTCGGGAGCGCGCACGTCGAGCTACAGCAAGCGATGGGAAAAGAGCCGGCGGCCATGGGAAAATTTTTATAAGTTGCTGAAACGCTGGAACTGTAAGTACAAACCAGCTAGAAAAGTCATTTACATGGGTGATTAGTAATGTATGCTTAATTAGGGGGACTGGGCAAAAAAAAAATTCACTGCTTCCTCGAGACAACCCCTTTAACGGTAAACATTAAAATCAGTACAAACATGAAGTACAGTATGGCACAAAAATAAACAAGGTTATGAAAGAGGTTTGCTGGGAAAAAAAAAGGAAAACTGGCTTAGACCACTTTCACATGGCCGAGGAAATCTCGGAAGATTTGTGCGTTGCGAGACACACTAATCACGCATGAATATGAACACCATTTTTTCGAGTGGGGTCATACACAAGAGTGATTTTCTTCCGCATTGCAACACAGCGTTGGAAAAAAACACAGCATGTCCTATCTTTGTGCATTCTCTCAGAACGCCTGACATCGCCCATTCTTTTCAATAGAGCCAGCAAAGCATTGCACAGCACATGAGGCGTACATGAGTGTAATGTGAAGTTTCCCATCGAAAACAGTGGGAAACACTCCATATTCCTACATCGCAGCGCCGCAGAGGATTGCTACTTCCCTGTGCATCTGTGGGGACATTGCATGTTAACAAGCGCGATATCGGGCCGAGTTTCACGGCCTGATATTGCACTCATTCCTGTGAAATTAGCTTTAGCATGAAGAAAAGTTAAATACTCACCTATCCTGGAAGCTCCCCGTCAAACACTTCAGCCCTGATGCCAGCTGCACAGAGCTCCAAAGAATGAAGCCATGGTAGAATCACCGCTGTAGCCTGAATCATTTCCCTAGGCTTTATGGTTTCTGAGAAAAGAACTATCTCATGTATCATAGATTTTCGCACAATTTTTTATGATTAGAATTGAATATTGAAGTTGCAACCCCTTTACTTTTCCTATGTATGACTTAAGGAATTGTGTCAAATTCCATGTTTGTACAACATCGGGAAGTTAGAGAATTAGTGGCGAGTCAATCAGTCAGTGAGTCAATGAGAGCTTTTGCCTGTATACAGTATATACAGTGATATCTTGGGTTGTGAGTGCCTCAGCTTGTGAGCTTTTTGAGTTGCGAGCAGGCTCTCTTCTGAATTTTTGCTCTAATTTAACAGCAAAAACTCAGGTTACGAGCCTGCTTCCGCATTGCAGCATTGCTTTTAATAGGGTCGCTGCTGCTGCCGGCAGCCCTATAGACTGCAATGGGCTGCCGGTAACCCCTGCAATGATTTTCAGGAATGGGCTTTAAATATACGCCCTTCCCTGAAAATCATCCCTGGCATGAGTAAAAAATTAAATAAATATATACTCACCTGTCTGCCAGGGCTCAGGCGCATCTAGCCGCCGCTTGTTCTCCCTATACTGCTCTGAAGCTTTTCAGCAGGTGGGGATTTAAAATCCTCGCCTGATGAAAGGGCTGTGTCTGATTGGCTAAGTGCTCAGCCAATCACAGGCAGCGCTCAGTCATTCATTGAATGACAGCTGAGCGCTGCCTGTGATTGGTCACAGCACTAAGCCAATCACAGGCAGCACTCATTAATTAAATTCAATTTTATGATTTTACGGCGGTGGTGAGGATGTCACGAATCTAATGACACCAAAATCATCCACAGAAAAAATCACGCAAAGGGGTCAAAGTGTGATGCAAGAAAAAACCTGTAGGCTTTTTTAATATTAGATAGGTAAGATATATAATTTTCTGTATGTGGTATTTAAAACACAAAGGAAGCACAAGGAGGGAAATAATTTTGAAATGGTTAACAAATATATACAATCATTCACTCATTATCAAAAAACATAGGAGTTGTCAGAATGAAATTAAACTTTCTAATGTGTGATTATAACGTTGATATAAGCAAGTGATTGCAATATCAAAGCAAAATGATCTTTGCAGAAAACTAAACACCTGAAGGGAGGCTCTGTAACTTGCTGTAACTGAGCTCTTAGATCATGCAAACTCATAGGCTGTTGAAGTTGGTGTCCCAGATGGTCCCGAACATGTTCTATTGGCAATAAATCTGGTGACTGGGCAGCCACGGAAGTGTGACAATGTTATGGAGGCATTCCTGGGACACCGTTGCTATGTGCAGCCAAGCATTGAGAGGCAACACATGTGGTTGCAGGATGTCCTGAACATATCGCCGAGCTGTCACTGTCCCTCGTACCACTGACATGCGATGATTCCTCAGACCATCACACTAGCAGGGGAGTTAGTGTGCCGCTCCACAGCAAATGCAGGATTGAGGTGCTGACCCATAGGTCTCCAGACATGAACACGGCCATCATCAGTGCCCAAACTAAACCTGGATTCATCACTGAAGACAAGCCGGTTCCAATCCACAGCAGTCCAGTTTCATTATTCACAACACCACTACAAACGGAGGCAACAGTGGATGGGTGTCAAAGGCAGTACATAAATGGGTGCTGTGAGACCAAATGACCTTCAGCCAATTGAATATAAATGGTTGTGATAGACATAGGGCCTGTAACGATGCTGCCACCTGTCTTTGGATGGCAGACAATGAAACAGTTGGAGCTGCTCATGCTTGCCTGACAATCAGAAGATTCTCCCTATTGGTGGTCTGTCAAGGGTGTCCTGAGCCAAGTCGCCTTGTGTGTGTGCCCTCACGCATCTACCAATCCCAACACCTCCTAACAGTCTGGTCAGAATGGCCAGGTGGCAGGCAATTTGTTAATATGACCAACCAGCATCTCGCATTACATTAATGCGCCCTCTCTTAAACTCTGTTAAGTAGGCAAAGTCCCTTTGATCGCATTGTAGAGGTGCCTAGTGGTCAAGAAGCTCTACACAAGTGAAAAAAGAGGTCCACTGCACACAAGTAGCCTCTGTAAGCTTTTTTAAAGGCCAAGGATGGAGCAACGTTTAGGGTCTCAGGTGGCAAGACCGTTCATCTAATTACAAGACAATGCTAATCATTTGCATATCTGCTTGAGATGTAACTGCATGCCGAGTTTTTCAGAAAAATGACAATTCTTCTAGATGCTTGATATTTTTTTTTTAAAAGTATATGTGAAGTTTAGGTGTCAATGCATTTTAGGCCATGTAATATAAATGAAAATGAACTAAAACTTCACATGGCAGAAATTTAAGGGATATTCTTAAGATCACATTGGAGGCTCAATTAGTTATATATCAGAAATCATTAATCTTAATCTTCCTTTATTGGAAACAGATCCCTAAAAGCACTCATAGTGGCCCAAATCATTAGCTGCGCAAACCCAAATATACTCTTTCCTCCTAAATCTCTGGAACTATCTTATTTCTGTATTAAGAAGGTGAAATGCAGCATACCCATTGAGGTACTTGAGCACTTAATCCCAAATCTGTGGGTGAAAGGGTGGGCTCGGAGAGGTATCTCATCCATCAGCGACATAAGACTGGAGGGTAGGATAAGGCCCTTCCGGGATATATGCTCAGAGTTCAGAATCCCTGTGTGTGATCATTTCAAATATATTCAAATAAGGTCATTGTAGTGGCCCAGAACATCATCCTGGTCCCCTTCATAAATGTCATACATGTATTGACTTATGTGGATGTACTGTGCAAAGTTGTCTTGTCTTTTTCTGTATGTGTGTTACACAGCTGTGGAATCTGAATGGTTAACTGTGATAAAATCGCCTGTCAGCTCTGTCTGCTGAATGTATCTATTCTATTATGTCATGTGGTATAAGGAAAGGTAGAAATAGGAGTGTCTGAGAGCGGGAAAGGAGTTCTATCTTTGACCTGTGAGTGCTATCTTGTTCAGGGACCCAAGAGAGTGCTAACACAGAGCTGCATGGAAGCACCTTTAGCTTCCATGTAGGTGAAGATGGAAGAGAAGGAGCGACATTCCATAGCATTTGGAGTGTGGATGTAAGGAGTGAGTCCCAGCAACAGAGAGAGAGAGAGCAACTCCCAGTTTCCTAAAACAAGTACCTGTTCACCTGTTCACGCTTTTCCTGTGCGGCCGTCCGGCATTAGGATCACCGCACAGAGGTACTTGATTGAGACATCTGCTGTGCAGGGTGTATATTGGCTAAGCCTTCCTGAATAAGTGTTCTTGCCAGAGTGTATGTGGAGTGACCCCTACCCCCCGTCCTCCTCCGGAGTGCTCCCAATCCAGGACTGGTGACATATAGATAATGTGGACTATAGGGCCGTATTAATCCTGTGTATCCTCCCTACCTCTGTGCTTTAGCCTGTTTTTCTGCTGAAAGTGAATTGTACCTGTATTACCTGTTATACCAAGTTTACTTCAAGTAAAAGTTGTACCGGGCCTTAACCGTTCCTAAGGACCTGAGGTACTACATACAAGTCTCTGTGATTATTACACCGCCGTATAGAATAGCGGTGTGAGTGATATCTGCCACAACCTCTCTCATCCCCTTTATTTGCACTCCCAGCCAAAGGAGTGTCAAAGCCTGGCTTGCAATCCACACTGGCCTTGGCTGCGTGTCATCCCTACAGGACTAGAGCATGGTAAGTGCCACTGTGACACGTCAGCACTTAACCCTCCCAGCTCTTCACGTTAGCCAGGTGCCCAGGGTGTTGCAGTCATTCCTTGCAGCGCTCAAACATGACATGGTGGAGAGTCTGAGAAAACTTTCCACACTGTTCTCAGTTGTGTCCAGGAGAGATAGACAACATACTCATAAATTCTATAATATACTCTTTGGAGATTTAAAGCCCATTTGCACGCAGTGATTATTGCTCAAAATTCGTTCAAACAATGGCATATGAGCGATAATCATTGTGTGTTAATGCTGCTATCGTTCACTCTTCAGCTGAATAATGATTTTAAGGTGAGCTTAAAATCTATTGTTCAGCCGGAAAGAGATAACAGGGACCGCACTTTGTGTTCTTCACAAGTCGGAGATTACATTGTATTCTGCCGGCAGTCAGAATGGACTTTCTCCATTTCAAATTCATGCTCAGAACCTACAACCTCGCCCTCAAGCATGCCAAACAAGTCTACTTCACCTCTCTTGCCTGGTTGCTATCCCACAACCCTAAATGACTCTTTGATACTTTCTACTCCCTTCTCAGCCCAAAATTGCAGCCCCCAATGACGGATCTCAGTGCTGAAGAGCTGGCTGCTTACTTCAAAGAGAAAATTGACGACATCCAGCAGGAAATAACCTCCCAATCCCAGACTAGCCCTGACCCTAGTCTGGTCAGTACTGCATCTAGTTCCTGTTCACTGTCTGTACTCAGACTGACAGATGAAAAAGTCTACAGATTGCTTTCCTCTGCTCATCCCACCACCTGCACTAGTAACCCTCCTCCCTCACACCTCCTGCGGTCCCTCTTCCCGGTGGTCATCTCCCACCTCACCACTATATTCAATCTTTCTCTGACCTCTGGCTTCTTCCCCACTGAATGCATCTGAACTGATGCATTGTAAACCAATGCATCGGATGGGCAGTGTAAAACAGCCGGGCGTGAAAGCGCGGCCGATATACGCTCATGTGAATAAATACGATTTTTTTTCTGAAAAAAAAATTTTTGTGTTGACTTGCATATAGCTGAGCCCGGGGGTGGTTGGGCACTGATTTTGAGAAGTGGGACCAACATCTATCAGATTTTCATGGCATATCCTGTGGATATGCCATAAGAGTCCCAAATAGAAATACTCAATTAAGATATATCTACCTCCTCACTTTCTACATCTTTTTATAAGACAGTTCTAACTATTAGTAACCGGATCATATTGCGGTTTACTATTGAACAATGTTGTTCTTGCCTGTAGCTCCATTATATGTATATATGGATATTGCTAAAAAACTATTTCAAAGTTTAACTTACGTTGAAGTTTAGGCCTGGCCATGTGCTCCATCTTTGCACTCTGCAGCCTTTTTACCTTTGTACTGTTACATTTGCTATATCCTCGTCTGTCATTTGTTTGAATTTTATTACAAAAATATTTAATACTATGTATAGTTGTTCAAGGTGCATTTAACTTTACAAACTTTTTATAGTCATGTTTCCTGTTCAATAGCTACTCTTCATATTTCATAGACAAAGCCCCACAAAAAGCCTGCGCAGGACACATTTATCTCCTCTTAGCCAGGCGGCTGCCTTTACTGACAGCTCTCTTGCATCATTCCCTGTCAATCACAGCAGGGTATTAAAATGCAGTTTCTGTCTTGGAACAAAGGTCACATATTACTTCAGTGTGAAAAGGCTTCACAGCTCTACATGAAATCATAGCTACTTCATTGACTGAATCCACATGTATCTACAGAGAAACAACTTAAATGAATATGATACAATCACCAGGTTAATGCTCTGCGGGAACAGATAGGTGTAGTTGCCTCTGTAGCCCTAGACATCCTACTGATCATCATTGGTTTTTTTATATGCTGCTGTTTTTATTCCTGGAAAGTTGGTATGAAAGAGAATTATATTCCAAATTAGAGGCCACATTTTATTAAAACCACACCATGTTCTCAGAGTGACTGCGTATCATTGTATCAACAAGGGGTAAATAGATTTACGCCCGTTTGACTTCATTCAATTAGGCTAAATTCACCCCACATTTTCCATACAGTTGGCAGTATACTTCTGAAAGAAAAGGCATCTAGAGGTCTGCGTTACAGTATTAGCTAAAAGATTGCAAAAGTGTGTTCTTTTGGCATGTGTCTCAGGTTTACATCTGGATTCATTTTTTGACTATATTGTAAACCGAAGGCTAAGTTTCAAATCAGCAGATAAATAGGTAAATGAAGCCAGTGCTAGTAGTTCCCTTTCTTCCCGTGCAATAGACACCCGGCTAGCCCGATGTTCCCCAGCTTTATCAATCAACAAACTACAGTGGCATCGCCCTATCTTCATTGTGACTTGGGTGTGGGGAGGAAAAAACAAAAATGAAAAGTAAAACAGTAAAGGGGCCCGCCTCATTACGGGGTTAACATTTAAAAAGAAAATTAGTGTGCAAATAGGCTATTGATACAACAAAATGCATATCATCCACATAATTATAAGAGGGAAATATTTATTGATTACAATGCTTTAAAAGCACAGAGTACAGCACATACAATCCAACAGTGGTGCACTTGTAGTTACGTAGATGACATGCATTTTGATGCATCTATAGCCTATTTGCGAAACGTTTTTTCCTTTTTTCTTATGATTTATTATATAGTGGTTCCATCCATTTCCTTACTTCCTTTCTTCAAATGTACTATTAATATTTGTTTATAATGGAAATCAATGACGGACATATCCAGATGTAAGGGCATAGTTTACATTTGTTTATAAAGCAAAGCCTCAATGCAAAAACCTCAAAAAACACTGCATGGATCAGTGCAGTAAGAAAATGTTTTCTTGAACTAAAGCAATTGGATGGACAAGATCATCCTCCACTTATTGAGTTTGACATAGAAAAACCTTTAGTACTTTCACTTTGAAAGGGCACTTATTTTGCAAATGATGACATGAAAGAATATGTTCATGAATTTATTCAACAATACCAGATGTCAATAATCTATATACCTCTATAAGGCCACCTTTAATTGTCGGAGGAGATGAAGAGCAGTCAAGATAGCTGAAAGGGCGCAGTGCTTCGGTGAGTGCTGCAGCCCCCTTGTTCTAACAATTCGCAGCGGTCTCAGCATCAGGATCCCCAAATTTTTGACATGTATCTCTGACATGCTAAAAGTTTCACAAAAGTTCAGTTACTCTTTAAGCGCTGCACGTATTCCAGGAAAGAATTCATCTATGAACATGAGTGTAGCTAAAGACTCATGGGCCCTAGTGCAAAAGTTCAGTTTGCAAATGTGCAACTTCTCTTTACGACTGTGGCAGTTCCATAACATTCATCAACATCAGGTCTATTAGGTGACTACTTGGGGGTAATAGTGCCCCTATAGTGCCTTACAAAAAGTGCCGTTTTTGCACTACCGTAGCGTAATAGTGCTCATTTTTGGTCTCTCACTAAGAGTGCAGCAGAAGGTAATAGTGACCCATTTGTGCCACAAGTTAATAGTGCCCATACAATAGTGCCTCTTCATGCCCCAGAAATTAATAGTGCTCCCCTAATACCCCCACAAGTTAATATTGACCCCTTTATACCTAAAAGTGCCAATTTGTGACCCCACAAGCTAATAATATCTCGCACAAGCTAATAGTAAGCCTACAAGTTAATATTGTTGTTGTTAGGCGTTTAGTCATTCACGACTGTCTGCGACCCGAAAGGTGAGCTCCCTCCATGTTTTTTGGTTTTGCACTGCTTCTTAAAGTGCAGAACCGAAAAAAAAATGTTAATAGTCCCTGCATTATGGCCTAGCCAGCTCATAGTGGCCCCTTTGTGCCACAGAATGATAGAGCCCAAGAAACAAATAGTGCCCCTTTGTGCCATCAGAAGCTTTTAGTCCCCCTTTGTGCCTCACAAACTAAAAGTGCCCAGAAAAGCTAATACTGTTCCCTCTTTGCCACCATAAGCTAATTGTATGCTCCTGTAGTGGCCCAGTACATCATCCTGGTCCCCTCCATAAATGTCATATGTTTGCCCTTTGTAGATGCGCTGTGCAAGCCTGTATTGTTATTTCCAGTGTGTGTGTTGCACAGCTGCAGTGCTTGAGAGGTTAACTTTCATAAAATCATAGTATGCCTGTAAATGTATCCAGTCTGTCATGTCATGTGGTGTGAGTGAGGGTATAAATAGGAGTGCATGAGAGCAGGAAAAGGTCTTCCATCTTGTCTGCTACCTGAGGTCTACAACACAGAGCCACATGGAAGCACCTTCAGCTTCCTTGTGGTGAAGATGGAGGAAGAGGAGAGATATCCCATAGCAGATGAAAACTGGATGTGAGTGGAGTGAGTCCTTAGCCTAAGAAAGAGCACTCGTAAGTAATTCTGTAAGAGAGACCCAGTGCAGAGGTACTAATTTAAGTTTTCATGTTTCCTACGCGGCCGTCCAAATCCAGAATCGCTGCGTAGAAGTGACACCCACGCGTCTCCAGTGCGGGGTGCAAATCCTAAAAGTCAATTAAATACTGCCAGAGTGTCTGTGGAGTGACCTCTACCCCCTTTCTGCCTCCGGAGTGCTTCCTGTCCCAGAGCGATACCTGACAGATAACATGGACTGTAGGACCAGTTTCATCCTGTGTTTCCTCCCTTCAGAGTTGCCTGCACTGTGAAGACTGTACCTAATTTGTCCTGTAAAATTGTTATCTACAGTTTATTCAAGTAAAGTTTATACCTAACCATTACTGGGGACCCGAGGTACTCAGAGACTGTGTCTGTGATTATTCTCCGCTGTGTAGAATACTGGTGTGTAGGAACAGTGGCATCACCCATGACAACTACTACCCCCATCCTCCTGTTTATTGGAATTCTCTATCCTAGGGGTGTCTTTGGTGATCTGCAGGTAGCAACCTTTTCACAAGTACGTTTTTCTGTCACACTCACACTGTAAGAATTTCCAGCCACCATACCAGCTCTATACAGAATGATTCTTGCCATCCTCTTCTGATCCCTTTTGTTGAGAAGTTGTTCCAATTCTGAAAGGGCATATGTCTATAATAAAGTAGCTATTCAGTATAAATTCTGCATGGTGGTGGCAGTTACACCCCTGTATTGTTGCCGAAAAGTTCTCTGTAAAAACACACAGTTTATTGCAACCTTGCTTTGGTGTATTGGCGCTTGTCCTCTTGCACCTCTTACACCCCTTTTAGCAGCAAAAATTCAATTGCAATGCTTACTGCAATGGGATATTAGACTTTAACATTGCTGTTAAGAAAGTTTAGCACTGAACTGCATTCATTCGGGCACATTTCAAGGTGTTACTTTCAGGTTCAGGTTCTGCCCCAGCATCTCAGTTGGGTTCAGGGAAAGATATTAAAAGTGGTTTTCTGATACTCTTAGGACTTAAAAAAAGGCTATATGTGTAGTTAATCTCCCAAAAAATCTGACCATTACATCTTTTCAGTTAGTGACCTACTCCTTTCTTCTGTTGCACCTGCTGCGCACCGTGTACATTTCTAATTTCCTGGTGCATTAATTCTGTCCCGGTTCTCCTATGAGTGCCAACAACCTAAGAAGATCTTCTTTAGTGATAATTGTGTAGTTTTACCTTCAGATGGTGGAACTGCATATGCTGCAGACTGGCTGCAGTTTACTGTTCTATTCACATGCCCATCCCATCAAGATTCAGGCCAATTATAAGCAGATACAGACAGGGCTAGAATATTGCCACAGTCAGCCCGTGGACATGTTGCAGAAGTGGGGACACTGAATGGGAGCCAGAGCACGTGATGGACATTCTGAGACACCAATCAGCGGCGTGGGGGAAGAGGCATATTGAAGAAAGTATTCATCCAGCTAGATGTGTTTTTAAGTGTTGAGATGGAAAAGTCCCAATATACCCCTTCAAGTAAGTTTGTCAATCTTCCTTTCTTTCAAACTACTCAGGTTGCATTTGAGTTTTGGATCACTGTCTTGCTGCATAACTCAATCATTCTGCAACTTCAGCTTCCAGACAAATGACAAGACATTTTTCTTAAGACTATTTTGCTACGAAGTAGAATTCATGGATCATTCAGTTTGGCAAGATGTCCAGATCTTGAGGCAGCAAAATATCCCCTTTCTAACACACTACTATTAGCAAAATGTTTGGTTGTTGGTATGATCTTATTGAGGAATTGCATATTTGCATTACAGTAAAGGGACTAAATATGGGATTGACAAGACAACTATTAGGTGGATTCACCAGTGGCTGAGTGATCATACTCAAAAATTGGTTATAAATGACTGCGCAACCAGTTGGAGTAATGCCTCAAGTGGGGTACCGCAAGGCTCTCTTCTGGGCCCAGTATTGTTCAACATTTTTATAAATGAATTAGATGAGGGAATGAAGGAGAAACTGATCAAATTTGCAGATGACACAAAGCTAGGCGTGATAGTTAACACTAGAGAAGAGAGAGAGAATTCAAAAAGATCTAGACAAGCTTGAATAATGGGTGGTGACTAACAGAATGGTATCTAACAGAGTAATATAAAGTCCTATATTTGGGCATGAAAAATGAAAAAAACACATACAGAATGGGAGGAATTAGACTAAGCAGCAGCACATGTGAAAAAGACTTGGGTAGACTAATATATCATAGACTGAAGATGAGTCAACAGTGTAATGCAGCAGCAAAAAGGCAAACACAATTCTGGGATTATTTTAAGAGAAGCATAGACTCTAGATAGCGTGATGCAACTTCTTCCCCTATATTCTTCCTTGGTCAAACCTCATCTTGAATACTGTTTCCAGTTCAGCATGTCCCAATTTAAAAAAAGATATCAATAAACTGGAGAAGGTTCAGAGTTACCAAGATGGTGAGCGCTTTGCAAATCATGTCCTATGAGGAATGGATAAAGGATCTGGAAGTCTTTAGCTTGCAAAAAAGAAGGCCGAGAGGAGACTTAATATCTGTCCACAAATATCTAAAAGATTGTCGCAGTGCAGAGGGATCAGCCCTATTCTCATTTGCACAAGGAAAGACTAAAAGCAATGGGATGAAACTGAAAGGGAGGAGACACAGATTCTATTTTAGAAAAAACTTTCTGAAAGTGAGGGTGATCAATGAGTGGCACAGGTTGCCAAGAGAGGTGGTGACTTCTCCTTCAATGGAAGTCTTGAAATGGAGGCTGGACAGACATTTGCCTGGCATGATTTAGTGAATCCTGCATTGAACAGAGGTTTGGACCCGATGACCCTGGGGGTGCCTTCCAACTGTACCATTCGATGATTCTTGACATAGTGATAACATATCAAGTGATAACTGCAGCTAATTGCTGTCCACAGTGTTGTCGTTCCAAAGAAGCAATAGGAGAGCAGGGAGAGTCCCACAAGACATGGAGTGCGGGCAAAAGTAGACTCTGTGAGCTAAGTATATTGCACACATGGACAGATTTACCTATAGGGACAGTAGGCCATGTCTGTAGGTGACCTCAAGATAGGGATGTCTGCTAAAGGAAAGTGCACCACAATGTTCAGCTTTATTTTGTGATGTAAACCTACAGCTATCTTAAAAAGGTTGTCCAGGAAAAAAAAAACATTTCATAAACCCGCTCAGCCTGCTATTAAAAAAAGTAATATTTATCTCACCAACTGCTCCCATTCTGTCAGTAGAACCATAGAATGGTAGAGTTGGAAGCGACCTCCAGGTTCATCTGGTCCAACCCACCTGCTCAATGCAGGAATCACTAAATCATCCCAGACAGATATTTGTCCAGCCTCCATTGGAAGATTTCCATTGAAGGAGAACTCACCACCTCCCGTGGTAACCTGTTCCACTCATTGACCACCCTCACTGTTAGAAAGTTTTTTTCCAATATCTAATCCTTCCTTTCAGTTTCATCCTATTGCTTCTAGTCTTCCTTGTGCAAATGAGAATAGGGCTGACCCCTCTGTAATGTGACAGCCCTTCAGATATTTGTAGACAGCTATCAAGTATCCTCTAAGCCTTCTTTTCTGCTAACTAAACATTCCCAGATCCTTTAACCGTTCCTCATAGGACATGGTTTGCAGACTGCTTACCATCTTGGTAACTCTTCTCTGAACTTGCTCCAGTTTGTCAATGTCTTTTTTTTAATTTTGTGTGCCCAGAACTGGACGCAGTATTCCAGATGAGGTCTGAATAAGGAAGAGTAGAAGAAGATGGTTATCTGACATGATCTAAACTCTATGCTTCTCTTAATACATCCCAGAATTGTGTTTGCCTTTTTTGGGTACTGTATCACACTGTTGACTCATGTTCCGTCTTATTTATTAGTATACCCAAGTGTTTTTCCCATGTGCTGCTGCTTAGCTCAATTCCTCCCATTCTGTATATGCTATTTTTCCTGCCCAGATGAAGGACTTTGCATTTCTCCTTCTTAAATACCATTCTGTTAAGGCCCATTTGCACAGAGGGATGATCGCTAAAAAGCGATTGTTTGAGCAATCATTGCATCTAAATGTGTGGCCATCGTGCACTTTTGATGCACTGCTAGCTGATTGTTAAATTTAGGTCAACCTAAAAATCGTCCTGGGGTCTTATCAGGACCGCATGCTTAATTCACCGTGGGTAGTACTGATAGCAATGTTTCCCGTCGGAGAACAAAGGAGCTGAATGGAGATAAGAGCCCTCGGGCTATTAACTGCATTCAGCTAAAGGCTTCATTTGCACGCTAATAAGCTATTAAGTAGCTGAGTAGCTAGTTAATAGTTTATGCAAAATGATAGCTCAAAACTGTCATTTGAGCAACCTTTACGCGATCATTGCTCCATGTAAATGGGCCTTTAGTCGCCACCCATTGTTCAAGCTTGTTTAGTTCTTTTTGAATGCTGTCTCTTTCTTCTCCACTGTTAGCTATCCCTCCTAACTTTGTTTTGTCAGCAAACGTAATCAGTTTCCCTCAATTCCCTCCTCCAGATCATTCATAAAAATGTTGAACAACACTGGGCCTAGGACAGAGCCTTGTGGTACCCCACTTGATACATTCCTCCACTTGGACGTACAGCCATTTATGACCACTCTTTGAGTAGATCACTCAGCCAGTTGTGAATCCATCAAACAATTGCCTTGTCAATCCCATATTTGGTCATTTTTTGAATAAAGATGGTATGAGATACTTTGTCAAATGCTTTACTAAAGTCAAGATATACTATATCCACCGCATTTCCCTGATCAACCCAGTCAGTGATTCTGTCATAGAAGGGAATTAGATTTGTCTGGCATAACTTGTTTGTTACAAACCCATGCTGGTTAATTACTCCATTGTCATACAAATGCTTACTGTACATACATGCAGTTTAATTTGTTCTAAGATCTCTCCTGATATAGAAGTTTGATGGTTTACACTTCCAGCTGCAGCAAAAATTGAAGACGCCATCAACATCAGGGACATGGTAATTCTGAAGCCAATTACTGGTTCACTTTAGCTCACTTTGACACCTCGTGCTAAAATATGCAATGCTTTTACTTTTGCATTGCACTTTTGTTAAAAGTGGGCATGACTAAATGGAGTATAGCTTCCCATGTCCCAAGAGATTTACTGTAATTTACGTCAAAAGGTGGTGTAAATTATAGTGCAAATGAATGCCAGCTTACCATGGATTTCACTTCATAACTTTAGAATGGACTAAGATGCGCCAAAGTTGTAAAGAGGTGTGTACCTCTTAAATTTGGTGCATTTCACTTCAGATCTCTTTACATTTTGAAAATGCTGCTATAGGTAAATCCCCCCCCCCCCCCCCCCCAAAAAAAAAAAATCTAGGAGAGTCTGACTTAGTAGCATGATGCGCTCTCTATTTAGATGGCTTTCACATGGCAAAATTTTGCTCATTATTTTATATCAGTATTTGAAAGCCAAAATCAGAAGTGGGTTCAAAACACAGTAGATGTGCTAATCTCTCCATTATAATTTTCTCTATATGTTCCACTCCTAGTTTTGTCTTACAAACAATGATGGAAAATGCTGACCAATATAGGAATAGGATTTTTTTAAAAATGGCCTGTTCAAGTAACTCCTCATCAATCATAGCGAGTGACACACATACTGCATCAATGAGGGAAACACGACTAGTATGCAGGCTCAGTCTGGCCCACAGGGGAACAGAAGAATCCCTTGGTGGGTCCTGAGCCAAGAATGTGCTTCATGAATGGTGCAAAGTACACCTATATGGATAGGCAGCGTACAGCAGCTCAGATAGGTAATATTTGCATGTAGCTGTTCAGTGACCCTTCCACCCAGAATGAATTTTACTGGTGGGCCCTAGGTACACCAGTCCAGCTGCAGGTTTGTGAATACTGGAAGCGCAATGATGTCTCTGCGCATGCATACATCACTCTTGATAAAGGGCACTGGCTCATAACATTGCCTTCCACTGGGTGATGCCACTGGTGCTTTAATAAATATCCACGCTATTGAATTAACTTTTGTGCATGCTGTTTCTCAAAGTCTAGGTTTATACACAACTTATCTTGTCAGTGCATAATGATTATTGTGCCATTTTGGATGGGAAAAATGACACAGAGATATTTCTTACATCAAAAGAAGGACACCTCGGTGAAACCCGATAGACCCCACTGACCTATAATGGCACCGCTGGTGTCTATTATGCAGCACATCTGGCACTGTCTCGTGCTCCCTGTGCATAATGGAACACAGATGTGAACAGAGCCTAAATCTCTGCCAGTAAGGACAAAGTCATAACGTATTTGTCACTGTTTTACAAATGAGAACAAATGATGACAAATAATATGTAAACCCCATACAATATCCCTGGGCTTTTATATGCTCTCTTTAATAGAGCGACACATTTGATGGCCAGCTTGTATGACAGTCTGTCAAAAGTTTTTTGGAAATAACATGACTGTCAGGCAGATTATGTCATTGATGCTGTTTTTATCAGCAATTATATAATTCTTTGTACAACTTATTGCTTTCTTGAAATCTGTGCCAAAACATTTATTTTCTGCCAACATCACTTTAAATCTATTCATCTCAAACCTACGCAACTGGAATTGATGATGGAGGATATTGGATTTATTTAACTTGCCATCTGAAACAAGGCAAGGTCAGTCTTGAAGATACAATCATGTAAAACAGCAAAAAGGCAGCATTAATGTTTTTATGTATTTTCCCAGTGCAACACATAACATTTATATATAATAAATATAAAAACAAATGTTTCATTACTTTAACTTGAAAGGCTATGTTATTAATATGCCTAAAACAGTGCCAGGCTGATGTCACAAAGTTTATTTGCAAAATGCAAGATTTTGGTGCGGGCATTTTCCCTCACTTTAGATGTGTTTTTTGGTCACTGACAATTTTTCAAATTCAGATTGAAATCCCAGTTAGCTGTTGACTGGTCTGCTGTCACAATAAATAATATTTACTGAAAAACACCACGTAAAATGCTGCTATGCACTTTGTGTGAAACTGGTTTTAGGCCCCCTTCACACAAACCTATGCATATATGTGGAACGAATTTTGCCTTTTTGCACGTGCATCAGCATATTTTACTGTACTTTTGCATCCGCAAAGCATGTTCAAACAAAGAAGCACTGATTGAAACGAGTAGGCGTTTCGTTGCAAGCTAGTGTCTATTTTAACCTTCTGGCGCTATAGTGCATTGACACGTTCCCTATAACCCCCTAACCTCATAGTTTATTTTACTGTCATTCCCTTACAGTTTCCTTTCATCACATGCACTTTGATTTGGCAAAACCACTGTTCCGCACTTAGAAATGGTTAGGCTGGGTTCACACACACCGGAATCCCGGCTTTTGCCGGCTTTGCCGTCCCGTGTGGACGAGATTTCTGAGAAATGTCGTGCACATGGCTAGCTAACCCTGGGATTAGCGGCAGCAGGCGGATTTGCCGCGGCAAAATTGCGGACGGAATTTCCGCGACAAATCCGACCCATGTGAACCAAGCCTTAGGATCCCAAGTGGGAGCGGGTGCCACATGTACCGAGAGACTTGTTAGGCCTATATGGAAGGATTCACCCAATGTTTCAGGTTGCCAGTTTTGAGAATTGTTATGGGAGCAAATAAGCAGCAAAACCTGTCAGGAAGTTTTGTCAGAAAGGATCAAAGGGCGCTATTCCCATGCCCATTACTAGGAATCCATGCACAGCAGGTAGTGATGCCCTGCGCCATAAGGTAAGTGGGTTGCAGTGCATCAACGGGAGTGCCGCTGGAAGTGAGATGTGTTGCCACACAGGAAGTGGGACAAGGTGCTTCACTGTTAATGATACCGAAGGTGCTGCACACCGCACAGGGTGTGGGGTCGCGTGTGTCACAAAAAGCATAACGGTATGTAGCATGCAAAACAGTGCTCCTGTATTCTGTGCCAGCCCAACTGCAGAGGCTTGTATTTGCTTCTCCAACATTGGGACCTACAAAGGGGGCAGGAGCATAATGCCCGTTATATGGGAGACATTGTAGCTCAGTTCGACAAGGCCATTCTGCCATCTCCCCAGCCAACACCAAACATGCCCCACCTCTGGTGGTGAGAAGGAAGCATTAACACTCCAACCCATGGGTGTACCTATAGGGAGTGCAAAGGGTGTGGTCGTACCTGGGGCTAAGAGCCATAGGGGGCCCATAAAGTCTCTTTTTCCCACATTGCAAACCAATACTATCAATGAAGCTTTATAGTTGGGGACCCAGTTCCAGATTTTGCACTGGGGCCCAGCAGCTTCAAGTTACGTCTCTGCTCCCACCTATATATATGACTACAAGAATCCTACTAATACACACTACCCTAGCAAAGGAAGTTCAGCTGGGTAGAATAGACAGCTTGTTTCAGAACCAGCCATATCGCATCTCATTCTGTCTTAGCTGCGGGTGGGTCCCAAAAAGGAACCAGGCAAATTCAGCACTATCATATCTGCAAGGTAAGTTGATCAACGATACTATACCGCATGAGTTATGCACAGTATACTACCAGTCCTTTGAAGAGGCAGTCACTCTAGTTAGGACCCTAGGAAGAGGGGCATTGATGGCAAAAGTGAACATAAAGCTGTCAGCACCACCTAATAGATTGCTTTGCAGTTTTAGACACGCATGGAATAATTCTTTACTATTCAGAGTATACTAAAGATCACATTGTGTGTCTAAATAAGGGAATAGATGTTTATTATAAGATTTTTACAAAGTAAAAAAAAATAAAAATAAAATAAACATATACACTATTACCATAATCATCATGGCCCGTATAATTAGCTCCATACTGTCACTGAACAAAACCAACAATACCAACATTACCAATAATAACACTCTTTATGAGGGTTAATACCCTCAGATCATGATCACATATTACCACCACATAGTGATTAAATACCATGCTGTCACTGAATAAACACTACTTATTATAATGCTGCATAAAGGCCCCCAACCAGTAATAATGCTCCTCGTATGCCCCCACTCTAATTATGCCTCTCTCAGGACCCCCTTTTAAGTAGTGATGCCCCTCATAGGCCCCTGCTCTTAGTAGCAATGTCCCTCATAGGCCCCAGCCCTCCACTTAGCAGCAATACCCTTTAGATATAGTAAAAAAAAAAAAAATTATACTCACTTGTGCTGGCGTGCCGCTCCTCTCACTCCTGGCATCTGCAGTCCACACCTGAATTCCAGGTATAGCGATCCTGTAATCACATGTCACACAATCGCTCTACCCAGAACTCACCAGGTGAGCTGCATGGCACAGACTGCAGAGACCGGGAGCGAGAAGAGCAGCATGCAGGCACATATTTCATATTTCACCCCAAAATTTCCTCCCCTCCACTAATGCCGGGACTCATCTCTGCCACCAGTATTTTTCCTGGTGGGTTGAATAGCCAGTCCGCCCCAGTCACTGGGGTTAAAACTACCATGCAGGCAGTTAGCAGTAGAGGAGGCAACACCTGAGGATAGACGGACCTCAGAAAGGTGCTTGGGGAGGCAGCAAAATGAGGCTTAGCAGTGCAGGTGTTGGTGTCAAAGTTAAAAGGATAGAAGGGCCCTTATCCATCTGAGGAAAAGCCATGTGAGCTCTGAGCATCTGGAGGTACTGCTGTAAGCAGCAAAGCAGGGCTGTAGCGGAGATTACGCCTGATGGCGGGTGGGCCTCATAATGGTGCCTGGTGAATGGGGAGGGGTGCATTGCTGACAGTGAATGTGAGTCAGGTGGCAAGCATAGCCTATCTAGTCTTGAGTGGCCAGGCGGCAGGTTCAGGCCCAGCCCATTGATCTCTGGAGAAACTCTGCAGTGCGGGGACTGGCATTAGTCTTCCCTCTCAGTCCATTTTTTGTAAATAAAGCATCATTTTTTACCACAGTTGTCCAAAGCAAGAATTGAGTCATTACTGACCAAACCCCATGGGAGCTATATACAGGGTAATTAGGAAAGACCCAAAGGGGAGGCATAGTGGACTCGCATCCTTAATGGGACCATCACAGAAACTGCTGCAATAAATCTGCTACATGAAATTTATTTATTTTTTAATGTTTTTATTGAACAATCTAGAATAATTACAATATTATTTCTTTCGATGGCATCTTGAAAATTTTTGAATTACATTATACCAACTATATAATAGACTTCTGATATCTGCCATCTAATATTTATTTAGATACATTCTTGATCCAAAATTTTCTTATTTTTCTTGTTCACATATATATTTTATGAAAAACTAAAATCAAGACCTGCCATAACAACCATCTCATGGATTATCTCCTTTTCTTGTTATCTTGAATTGAGTCGTTCATGGCTGCTTTCTATCCATAAAACAGACCATTGGCTATTTGGCGGAGCTTTTTGGGTGAAGGTATTAGGTCCCCCACAGCCCCGGCACGACCAACATAGTACACCTAAACAGAAGGATCTCCTAATACCATTTTTTCCTGAAACAGCACGTATAATAAAAGCAATTCCTCCGTTTTTCTTTTACCCTTTGCGGCAGCATTTGGACAAAGCTCCCCCATGTTGCGAAAAATGACTGCACCATTTTTTCTTTGACGTTTCGGCCCAGTCCATCTGGAACAGAAAGGCTAGTTTATCCAGGAACTGCTACATGAATTTATCCTAAAGAGTCATAGGATTAGTGATCAACACAACTGCTCTTCCTCCATTTCATTTCAAATGTATTTTCATGCCTTTTTCTTTATACGCTACTTATCCTATTACTATACCATCTTGCTAGTAAAAAGGAGAAAATTAGATTTCTTTTTTTATTATTATTTCATAAAACATCAGAATTCAAATAGGCCAAACTGCTCCAATTCAATGAGTTCATTGTGTACTAGGGCATTCAATAATGACAGCTAATATCTTATTGTAATGATAGGAGTGAGTCATCTTTGGGTTCTAAACAAGTCTAACATTACATTGCACACTGTGGTGTATATCTGTTCTCTCTTTCTTTCTATTTCAAATATGTAACTGATTCTGAACCATTATGGTCAGTAAGGCCCTTTGCAAATCATGTTCAGGATCTCTATTCTCTTGCTCACATTCTCTAAGGAAATATAAAGGAAGATTTCCCCTCTCCCTTATGTTGTAAGTCGATACTTCTTTTGACCTAAAAACTCGTCAGATAGGGGATCTTTGATGGTGATGTGCAAGGAGCCTCAATTTTTTGCTTTAAACCTTCTATTCCCAAGAAAACCTAAACCAGTAAAGCTAGCCACAGACTTTGGACAGCATTTGGCCAATTGTTATCTCCTCCAAACTTTCTCCAAATCTAACTTCTCTCCAGAGAAAGATAGGGTCTGTTATATAGAAATTCTGACCCAGCTTGACGAGAGGTATGTTGCCTTTGGTCAGTTGGGCCATACTCATAAGAATGCTGTTGTAACTTGTCAAAAGCAGTCTGATATCAACTGCATAGCCAGCTGAAAGGCCTCGAAATTGAAAGAAATAATCTGTAGGTTTACCAGATATTTATTAGAAAACAATGGTATCAATTCAACATCTTACATGAAGTCAGAAATATTAGAATTACTATTGCAATGTTTAGAAAGGTTCTCTAATTTCAGTAGTTTATCTGTGTGAATTGAAGTCCGACAATACACTGAACGATCACTGCATTAGGAACACCTACTCAATAACAGGTTAGTCCACTTTTTCCCAGTCGTCTCCACGACAGCACCACCTGAGATAGCCTCCTCCTGGTTGGACAGAAACACACTGAGAGGTTAAAAGCTCCCCCCTCTCCCACCTTCCTCAGTGTTTTTCCTGTCCTGCCAGGAGGCAGGATCACTGAGAGGTGCTGCTGGAGACACCAGCAGGAAGAAAAGGACTTACCAGCGTATCGGAGGGCAGTGGTGCAGCTTGTCCTCCCTTCCTGAGGATCGTCTCCTGGGACGCCACATGGTGTGGTTCCCCCAGGCTGGATTCCACCCACGGCGTCCCATGGGGGGTTCAAAGTGGGGGCCTTGGTTTGCCTCCTCCATCCGGGGAAGCGAGCTCCCTCGACCTGCTGCCGGCAGGGTGATGTCATCGCGTCGGCGTCTCTGGATGCAAGGAGGGGGCGGGGCTTGGCGTGGAGGGTGCCAAATTCAAAAGAAGGAATCTGAGAGAAGAACTAGACAAGGTAAGCCATTGCTATAAGCTGGCTTAAATTGCTCCAGGGTGACTGTAATACCTATTACTAATGAGTGCTCCAGCACTGGACATCGCTAAGTCGTCAGCCACAGCGGGGGTCGTAAGTAGCCTGTGGGGCAAAAATAATGCAAAAAGTCCATTGTATTTTTACCTGGAATATTGCCTGCTTATCCGCATACCTCTGTTTGTCTGCCAGGGGAATAAAAAAGACGCCCCTCCCAGAACAAAACTTAAAAAATGTGCACAGTGCGAAAGAAGGCTGCCGGCCATGTATGACAGGCCACTATGCAAGGCATGCATAGCCAGGCTAGTTAAGGAGGAATCGGGGTGTTTCCTAGAGGACGTCAGAAAGCTGGTTAAGGAAGAGGTACAGTCAGCTCTGACATCACAGACAGTGCCGCCGACAGGGGCATCCAGGTCCAGGCGCCACAAGAGGTTGTACAGTCCGGAAAGATATTTGGACTCCGAAAAAACTTCCGTCTGGTCAGAGCTGGAAGAGCCAGCTCCTGAGGAATCCTCGGATGAGGAGGACTACAAGAAATACCTGTTTCACCAAGAAGATTTAGCGGAGCTCATAAAATCAGTGAGGGGCACCCTCAAGATGGAGGAGCCCAGGGAGCTGCGCACAATCCAAGATGAGATCTTTGGTGGGTTAGGTGAAAGGCACAGACATACCTTTCCAGTTCACAGCAATATTTCCAAACTAATCCAAAAAGAATGGAGAAAACCCGATGTGGGCTCCTTCTCCACCAAGGGGGTTAAGAGGTGCTACCCATTTGACGAGGAGGTGTGCATAAGTTGGGAAGAAATACCCACAGTCGACTTCCCAGTGGCTAAGGTGGCGAAAGAACAACACTGCCCTTTGAGGACGCCACACAGTTAAGAGATCTAATGGATCGGAAGGCCGAGGGTCTCCTGAGGAGGTCTTGGGAAGCAGCAGCTAGTACCCTCAAGCCAGGGGTAGCAGCCACTTGTGTGGCCAGGACCCTAGGAGCATGGTTGGAGCAACTTGAGCTCCATATATCCAACAAAACTCCAAGAGAGCAAATTCTAAATTCTCTCCCGATTCTTAAGATGGCCACCAATTTCCTGGCAGATGAATCAGCGGAAATGGTGAAGCTCTCAGCACGGGCGACAGCTCTATCCAATTCTGTCAGAAGGGTTTTGTGGATAAAATCCAGCTTGGGCGATCTAGCCTCAAAAAATAAGTGGTGCTCGCTCCCATTCCACAGTCAATTCCTTTTCGGCCCAGAGCTTGACAAGATTCTAGAGAAGGCAGCTGACAGGAAGAGGGGTTTTCTGGAAGAAAAACAGCAAAAAGGAGGACCCTTTTTCGGGCCCCAACACAGCATTCCGAGTTGTATAGGGGCAAGGGCAAGACGGGCAGATGGAGTTACCCTAAGGGGGGTAAAGGGAGGAACTTCCTCTTTAACCCCCATCAGGGGGACCCTGCCAAGCAAAAACCCTGACGCCATCCCAGTCGGGGCGAGGCTGGGGAACTTTGCGGATCGATGGGCCTCAATCTGCGAGGGCTCATGGATCCCCGAGGTTCTGCAGCAGGGATACTAAATAGAGCTGGTGTCCCTCCCCAAAAGAAAATTTGTAACCACAGGAGGCTCAGTACAACAATTGTGCCTACTCCAACAAGACATTTGGGACCTACTACATTTAAAAGCAGTATCTTTCGTACCTCCGAAAGAAGAGACCTGGGGTCACTACTCCAGACTCTTGCTGATAAGGAAACCCTGCGGGAAGTCACGCATGATCATCAATCTAAAACCACTGAACATCTATACCAGGTATCGAAGGTTCAAGATGGAGTCAATTTCCCCAACGGTAAAGCTGATACCAAAGGGTGCATATATGGCGTCCATAGACCTAAAGGATGCATACTTTCACGTGCCGATCCACAGGGATTCTTAGAAGTTCCTGAGATTTGCGCTAAACATGGGCAAAAGAACAAGTTACGTTCAGTTCAGATGTCTTCCTTTCATGATTTCCCCAGCGCTCCGAATCTTTACAAAAATCATGGCGGAGGTAGCGGCCTACCTAAGGCAAAGGTCAATCTTGATAGTACCTTATCTAGGCGACATTCTGATCAGAGCGGAATCCAGAGAACTTTTAGTGGAACACCTGACGACGGTCCTCAACCTGCTCTAATTCCTTGGGTGGATAGTAAACTGGGAGAAATCCAGCCTAAATCCCAGCAAAGAGAAAGTATTTCTGGGCATAATGCTCAATTCAGAGACACAATGCTCCTTTCTCCCCGAGTCAAAGGTTCAGAAAATTCAACAACTAGTCGAGAAGTTTCTAGGGAGACGGTCATGTACAATTCGGGAGGCCATGTCCCTCTTAGGGAGCCTGACATCTTGCATCTGAACTAGATGACACATTGTCCTTTTGAAAGACTGCATGGTGGTCAGAGAAGTCTTTCTGAAGATATGGGTGCAGATAATCAGCTAACAAGTCTCCGTAGTGTTCACTACTTAAGGACTGTGGTATTATGACCAATAGTCTTAGGGCTTTTACCCACTTTTTTTTAAATGCTGCGATATCGCTGCATTTTTTCAATGGGACTTTCGCATTGCACGAAAATCGCAAATGCACAAACTTGATGGTATTCAAAAAGTGGTCATAAATGGATGCACATCCAAGTAGAAGAATGTATCAAGTGGGGTACCACAAGGCTCTGTCCTAGGCCCAGTGTTGTTTAACATTTTTATAAATAATCTGGAGGAGGGAATTGATGGGAAACTGATCAAATCTGCCAATGACACAAAGCTAGGAGGGATAGCTAACACTAGGGAAGAGAGAGAGTATTTAAGAAGATCTAGAATAGCTTGAACAGTGGGCGGCGACCAACGGAATGGTATTTAACAAGGAAAAAATGCAAAGTCTTACATCTGGGCAAGAAAGATTAAAAAAGAACAAAAAGCCAACCCTTCAAAATCTCTGATGATGGATTAACATAACACAACAATAATTGTCATCCAATTTCCCATTCCAGTGGAGCCCCCACTCGATTCCCTATCTTGGCATTTTATTAACGCCTGAGACCTCAAACCTGGTTAAAGCTAACTTTCCCCATCTAATAAAATCAATACAAAAAGAACTGGACAGACTAGCTTCCTTGGAGTTGGGATGGATGGGCAGGATTATACTATATAAAATGATTATACTCCCTACTATCTAAGGACTCTCCCTATACCCATCCTGATCACAACCTTTGCTTCCCTTCACCAAAAAAAAAAAAAAACTGATTTATTTCAATACACAATTTTTGCCTTAGGCCCTGTTCACATCTGCATTCTGTGTGTCTTCCTCCTTCATCCTAAAAGCAGAAAAATGGAATTCCATCAGGAAACAGATACGTCATATGACAGAACCAAACAGTGCCCGACAGACATCATTGACTATCATCAGGTCCATCCGGGCCCCTGGCTTTTTCCCGAATGAAATATTGCAGCATGCTGCACTATTTTGTCTGGAATTTTTGGATAGATCTAGGCTGAAAGCTCCAAAAGACATCTCTGAAGCAGATGTAAAGAGCATCTAAGAGAAGTAAAACACATGAACAACATATATGACATGTACCAGGGGGAAAAAAAAAAGGGAAAAAAAGGGGGGTCAGCACTACCCATTGGAAATATATCCCAATAGAAATGTATAGGTGACATGTACCAGTATTAGATTCTTCATTTAGGCCTTCTGAACATGACAGGGTTGGATCCTGCATGTGCCTGGCCGGTGACCCAGCTTACCTGTCTGGATTCTTCTTTATCTGCATTGCAGAATCACCGGCCGTCATGCAGGCTTGCATGCGCAGTACAGATCGATGACAGGGATCCTGCAGCCTTTCCGTAATGATGATTGCGGAAGGTCCGCTGGACAGATGGCCTCCATTGACTTCAATGCAAGCTGTCCAGGTGAAAACCACACAGAAATGGGGCGTGCTACGTTTTCTGCCGTGAACGGAAATCGCAGTTAATTTCCACTCGAGTGTAGAAAGCAGCGGTTCTCAATAGGAGGCTATGGGCAGTATTTGCTGCGGAATCCAGGTACAGTTGCTGGCCCCGGATTCTGCAAATCAAATCCGCCCGTGTGCAGGAGCCCTTAATATGAGAGATATTTATTATGAGCATTGCAACATTTTAATAAATATTTCTCACACATCACTCAACTGTATTGTTACAACAGTACTGATAAATCTGCCCCAGTGTGCATAAAGCAAACCTGTAAAATCAGATTCCTCAAAACTAGATACAATTCAATAAATGTTTTCTTTTTAACCCCTTAAGGACACGGCTGTTTTGTAGCTTAAAGGGGTTGTCCCGCGATGACAAGTTAAGTTAAGCACTTCTGTATGGCCATATTAATGCACTTTGTAATATACATCGTGCATTAAATATGAGCCATACAGAAGTTATTCACTTATCCACTCCGTTGCTGGCGTCCCCGTCTCCATGGCTCCGTCTAATTTCAGTGTCTAATCGCCCGATTAGACGCGCTTGTGCAGAAGGGTCTTCTCCCTTCTGGTCGGTCCAGGCACGAGCGGCGTTCTGGCTCCACCCCCTTCTACGCGTCATCACGTAGCTTCGCCCCGTCACGTGTGCCGATTGCAGCCAATCAGGAGGCTGGAATCGGCAATGGACCGCACAGAGCCCACGGTGCACCATGGGAGAAGACCCGCGGTGCATCGTGGGAGAAAACCGCGGTGCATCCCTGGGAAAGGACCGGCGGCCATCTTTGGAAGAAGTTTTATAAGTTGATGAAACGCTAGAATGGTGAGTAGAAACCTTCTTTAAACCTTCTTTACACAAGTACTTTGTAATGTTTGATTTAGAAGGGGGACTGGGCAGAAAAAAAAATGTCACTTTTGCCTCGGAACAACCCCTTTACGGACCAGACACTTTTTAGGATTTTACCCATGTGGTGTTTTACTGCCCTATTTTTTTTCCTTTAGCTGCCAAAATTATTTTGCTGTGTTTTTTTTTCTGTGACAAATAGGGCTATTTTTTAAATATCTTTTTCACTTACCTTTTTTTTCAGCTTTTTTAGCTTTATTGGGGGTAAAAAGCTAAAAAAATGATTTTTTAAACATTTATAGTTTTTTTTAAAAATTAGTATATTTACACTAAAATAAAGTATGGAAATAGGTTCCTCATTTCGTCTTGGACTTTTGATATATAATATGTAGGGTTTGGGATTACAGGGCGCATATAGCGACGGTTTAGGTTGGCGTCGGCTTTTAGTTATTTTCTTAACAATATATATATTGTTATTTTACTCTGTAATTTTTTAACATTTATTTATGTAATTATTCTTTTTACTATCTATGTCCCCCGTGATGTCATATAAGACCTCTGGGGGATATTCACATGTTTTTGTTTTTTATTTGACATTTCTCCACTGTAGCTGAGGTATCCATAGAAGCCCCAGTTACAGGAAAAAACACCCCCTGTAGTGACAATAGTAACTGGCAGACCTGATCAGGGTCTGCTGTGACCCTCTAGCTCTGCTGTGCCAGAAGTCACCCAGCGATCACTGACTGCTGGCTCACGTAGTGGAAGTAACACTTATACTTTCACTTGTTAGTACATCGCGCTCATTGAGCAATGTGTACTAAAAAAAGGAGGAGGCAGAAAGGGTTAAAACCCACTTCTCCCTTCTCCTCCGGGTTATCAGCTGAGACTTACAGCTGACAACCCGTCTTGCTTCTAATTGATTGCAGAAGCAAGAGGCTTTAACTGACGCCTTAATTGCACACTAAAGTTATACTTATATCTATTAGTACCTTAAAGGAGATGTCCCGCGCCGAAACGGGTTTTTTTTTTTTTAAACCCCCCCCCCGTTCGGCGCGAGACAACCCCGATGCAGGGGTTAAAAAAACCACCCGCACAGCGCTTACCTGAATCCCGGCGCTCCGGTGACTTCTCTACTCACCGCTGAAGATGGCCTCTTCCTCCGTGGACCGCAGCTCTTCTGTGCGGTCCACTGCCGATTCCAGCCTCCTGATTGGCTGGAATCGGCACGTGACGGGGCGGAGCTACACGGAGCTACACGGAGCCCCATAGAGAACAGCAGAAGACCCGGACTGCGCAAGCGCGGCTAATTTGGCCATCGGAGGCCAAAAATTAGTCGGCACCATGGAGACCAGGACGCTAGCAACGGAGCAGGTAAGTAAAAAACTTTTTATAACTTCTGTATGGCTCATAATTAATGCACAATGTATATTACAAAGTGCATTATTATGGCCATACAGAAGTGTATAACCCCACTTGCTGCCTCGGGACATCTCCTTTAAACCACAACCGAGCAGCACTTTAATATGTAAGAATAAGTAACATCCTAAGCGGTTGTATGTTACGTTCAGTCAGACTTCCAGTCTGTTGGAAACATCCTGTAAAAGATCAGGAGTGCATATACTCACATTTTTATCCATTTGGGTGTCTTAAATTTTAATGCTTTTTACCATTTTCCCTGTCCAATATCTGAGAAATGTGTCTGCAGCATATAAATAAAGGATAATAATTCTTTCCTAGTACTTGTATCTTATTCTCCACTGGAGCATAGAGTAGCCTGTGGGGAAGAATTCAGAGCGATGAAGCTGTGATAAGATGATATCTTAAGGAGCTGCAACAGAACTGTTGTGAAAGCAGCTAGCAGAGAAAACAAGCAGGACTACAGAAAAAAGACTCACATCACAGACTTATTGGTATTCACAACCCTTTTTATTAAAATGATATTTCTATGCACAGAATTTCATCATACTACAGCCTCAACCCCCAACAGTCATGTTAAAATTGGAAAACCCCTCACTTTGGATTGTAGATTTGGAATTTGCCTCATGTAAATATATTTGATGCAGCACTCAGTCGCCTTTAGGGCTTATCCATGGGCTGGCCGATATACGCTGCCCCTCTCTGCAAGGGGAGGAGATGGGACAGGCTGGGAGCAGTGCACTGAGCTCGTGCACCCTCTCAGCCTCTTGCCACTGTTTGCAATGGGAGGGGCGGAACTTAGCTCTGTCCCGCCCCTCCCATTGCAAGCAGTGGCGAGGGGCGGAGGGAGGGCGGGAGTTTAGTGCACTAGCTTTCGTTCCGTGCCGCCTCCTCCCCTTGCAGCGAGGGGCGACATATATCGACCGGGCATGAAAACCCGTCGGATATACGCATGTCTGAATAAGCCCGAAGATGCATTTTTATCACCTTAGTGGCATAACTAATTTTAGCCTTAAAAGCCAGTAATTGTATCCCCTTTTGTGTTCCAGCGGTAATAACCTTTTTATTTGTTCAGCAATGTAGCTGTATGACACCTTGCATTCTGCCTGACAAGTTCTAGTTTTTATAGGAACCAGATTTTGGGTACATATGATGTATGGAATGATTATTTTTATTTTTTTTGCTGGGGGGCAATAAAAACAGAATACATGTCACTTTTGTTTGTGATTTTTTTATATGGTGTTCACAGTGTGGGATAAATATTATGTGATCTTTATTCTACGAGTCATTATGACAATACTAAAATTATAGGAGGTAACATTTTACCACTTTTGCACAATATAAACACTTTTCCCTTTTTTACAAAGATGTTGTGTGGTGCCATATTCCAGGACCAGCAATTTTTTTTTCAATTCAACAGAGCTGATTTAGGCCTGTTTTTTTGTGTGGAATATCTAGAGTTTTTATTGGTAATATTTTGAGGTATTTACAACTTTTTAATTATTTTTTTATTCCTGTTTTGGGGAAGTGAGATGATCAGAAAACTGCTTTTTTGGCATTTTTTTAAAATGGAATTTATCGTGCTGCATAAAAGTAATATTTTATAGTATGGGTTGCTTGTGCGTAGATTTTTTGTTTTTTAACTTTTCAATATTTAAAACTTTATAAGGGGAAAAAAGTTTTCAATTTTTTGTCTGTAAACACATTTAGATTCCACGGTCTGCAATGGTTTGAGCATCTGCAGGGTTTAATGGTGTAGAGTATTGATTAAATGAGCAATTCCTCATCATTTCACTCATTTTCTGGGGAAAACCCCATATGTGACAATCGGAGAGCAAATACGCTTTCTGAGTAATGTGGGGCTAGTAGCATTAAGAAAAGTCCACGTCACCCCTGCTCTGTGATAGGGAGATATAGAAGAGGATCACAGAGCTTTTATGCTGCAGCTGGTCCTCTCCCCTCCCTCCTTCCTCTGCACTCTGAGTGAAAATGACAGCTATAAATTCAGTATTCCCAACCCTATTTCAAATAGCTGTAGCCCCAAGAACATAAGCTTTAAAGTGACACCAAAACATGTTGGCAGCCTCGATAGAACCGGGGCTATAGCTCTTTAATTAGAACAAGCTCTGTTCTCTTAAAACTGTAATGTCCTTTTTCTGCAGAATGAACAGAGCTCATCCTACACTGGCAGGGAGTTAAAGGGTTTGCCCAGCTACCGGACAACATTGCTCGTATACCATCAACTATGCTAAAAATAACAAAAAGAGCAGTACTTACCCCTCTTCTGCTGCACGGATCCACCGTCCTTGTGGTGTTTGTTGTGGATATAATGTCACAGGAAGTCACCTTACCACTACAGCACCACCATTCCGAAATCCTAGCATCATGGCAGGAGAACAGGCAGTGTTGCTGCCACTTCTAATTGGCGGCAGCTGTCAGGTTACTTCCTGGGACATTATCTTCACAACAAACACTGGGACGACAGCTGCGCTACAGCGCTGGATCCCCATGCAAAAGAGGAGTAGGTACAGCTGTTATTGTTATTTTAACACAGTTGGTGGTATAGGGGCAATGTTGTCCAGTAACTGGACAACCCCTTTAATAGCGATCATTACGTTAGAGCTGCCATCTTGGAACTGCGTGCAAATTCATTTTACCCCATGTATTCCCTCTGGATATTTTGTTGCACAGCAGTTCCCATGAAAATCTTTTGAGTTGCATGTATATGCAACTCTCATGTTACTCAATATATATCAATGAACTGCAAGTGTCACACGATAAAAAGTCTGTGTGTAGCTTTTGCTAATGTTCTTCTTTAGAAATTTCCATATTTCTGTGTGTACACTTAGACTGTTTTCTTATATGTAAGTCCATGTTATGCCATATGAAAAAATCATGGCATGCTCTATAAAACACAGGTCATGCGATGTTTGTACCTTGTGAACCAAATTCAACTTTAAGTGATGGTTGGGGCCACATTTACCAAAAAAAAACAAAAGAGAGAATGACACTACACAGGGCTATATGACTGAGCGCAACACAGATCACTCAGCCCAAAGAGTGCACTAAAATATAAGTAAATGCCAGTAGTGTTGCCAGGAACTGATAACTACAAGACATCCATACCTGATGGATTTCTTGCAATTGTGGAATTGCAGCACTTGAAAGTCACAATGCAACCATATTCATTTACATTAGGATGCAATGTGGTAGGGCCATAGTGTAATCTTTGGCCAGCCGGGCTGCCCTAACCTTAATGTAGAGAAACAAGAAATTGTGAAATTGCAAACATATGCTGATAAATCCCTTGTGGCTCCTGAGCCACTAGTTGGTGTTCAATGCACTATAAGATACCGTAGAGATACAGATTATTTCCATCTAGAAGGCAATAGAGACTCAAAAAATCAGACCTATGTATATGGGTACGAAATGAGTACTATTTTAGTCCATAAACTACAAGTGCCTTGATGAGAAAACAGCTAGAACAACAGTTTTTGTTTTAGTCAGAACGAGTATAGAACTGCGGAGTTCGGTATTGTACCGTATATTTGACATGGTCGTCTGCATCAGGCCCATTTCATGTCCCTTTACTGTTCACACCTGTGAAATAAGCAAGGAAGGCACAGGAAGCAGATGATGTCTATAGCAATGGAGGTCTTGTTTGAGTTGAACTTTCCAAATTCTGAGAACATTTGACTCTTCTGTAAGACTTTACTCCATCCATGCTTAAGCTAAAAGAAACGTATAAAATGAAAAACGATGGATTCATCCAATAATTCTAAGAAGTCTTGACTTGATCAGTCTTACCTACTGTGTGTATGGCTATGTTCATCTGTATATCGAGGAGGCTCAGATGACCGACGCTGCAATCCTACTTCTGAAACTCCTTCCCAATGCTCTCCAGTAGAAGGGCAGGAGGAAATACTTACAGGGCGTTCCGAAGTGACAGGTGAGTGCAAAGAAAACTCCTGACTTTCTGGATAGGGTGCAAAATGACAGAATTCATATGAAAATGCTGCATTGTATAAACAGGATACAATAATTACACAAGTCATTAGGATTTGTGCTCTATGACTACAATGTTGGGATCCACAGACATTTACCACATCTGCATCCTGAACTTCACTTATGCAGCCTCTGGGAGATGACCCTGAAAATAACAGCTTATTGCAGCATGCTTAGGAAACAACAAACTAAAAGGGAGTTGTCCAGATGCAAGCATAGCTGTAAAAGGGGAGTCTCATCAGTTAACCCCTTTCAGTCTGGCTTCGGGAAAACAATAGATTCTACTGGGGAAGGGGGTTAAACATTTCACCTGCCAATATTACATGGCAGCCATCCTGTAGAGCAACTCATATAGAGGTGGACTCTCCTCAATAATGTAAATATACTATTGCAGGGCACAATAAGGGCTCCTTCACACTGGTGAAAATCACAGCAAAATTGTAATTTGTTTATATATATGTTTGAGCGTCAGTGATGCTTTTTCCTTGAAAAACATCACACATTGCAAACACGGAAAGATTGGGCAGGCAGCGATTTCTAAATCTCACAACATCGCATGAGAGAAAATATTGCAAATGGGAATGAAGTCCTTGAAAAGCTTGGGTTTCATAATGCTACGTTTTCACACTCTAGCACTGCACAAAAATCGTGTAATTTACTCACAAGTGTTAAGGCAGCCTAAGGGTGGCTTCACACACTGTATTATTTGGAAAACACACTAAGGCTAGGTTCACACAGGGCGGATTTGGAACAGCGTTTTGAAACACAGTCGTCAGCGTTTTAACGCACCCCATCATTGTAAAGGGGGATGTGGTGCGTTAAGAAGCACTGCAACGCACTAAAATAGAACAGACAGTGCTTGTCTGAGAAGCCCCATTGAAACTAATTGAGGCTCAGTACAGTGCTTTTAGTGGGCATTTCAAATGCCCGCTTATACGCTGTAAAAACCGCCTGTGTGAGAGGGGCCTGCATGAGAAAGCCCCTTTTAACCCTCCTACTGACCTACTGATTTACTTTGTCTGGGCAGGAGGAAATGTCTAAGGCTGGCTTCACATGACTGGATGCCTATTGTGGAATCCGCGGTTGGCGTCCGCGCTGAGGACCCGCAGCAAATTGCATGCATTGAAAGGTATGTACTTTCGCTTTTTCCTTCACACTCACAGATACGAATTGCGTATTCCAAGAGCAGAGAAAAAATTGCAGCATGCTGTATTTTGCTGTGAACTCCATATGGATGACTCCATTAAAGTCGATGAAGGACATCCGACTCACAGCCCATACATAATTAACATTGTATATGGGCCGCAGGTACCCGCATCATCACTAAGTGACGTTGTGGGAAAAACAAATATTAAAAAAATATGTACGTCGGGTCGCTGGCCGGGGTCACTGCCGGATACTGCATACAGAATCCAGCTCGCCCGTGTGCAGCCGGCCTAAGGCTGTAGTCACAGGAGCAAGTGTGATTTTTGTCACTGAAAAGCTGACTGTTTTCCATGTAATTTTCATGCTATTGTCACACACGTTTTTCATGAGCGTGAAAAACATGTATTTTTACCAGGATTCTTTCTCACTTCCTGGTTCTTTATTTCATGTGGTCCCTATAATAACCTGCATTAAAAAAACATCACATAAAATTACATGAAAGTGGAAGGCATGCTATTGCGATGCCTTTTTTTAACACTCCCATAGAAAATAATGTGCTTGAAGAGGAATCACACAAAAATAGGACAAGCAGCAATCTTCTAAGGGCTCCTGCACACTTGCGTTTTTCTTGCGCGTTTTTTTAACGCTGCAATATCGCTGCGTTTTTTTTGACGCGATTGGGAATGAGACTGTCTAGTGTTAAAAACGCATCGCACAAAAATTGCAAAACACAAACTTGCGATGCGTTTTTAACATTAGAAAGTCCCATTGACAATCGTGTTAAAAAACCGCAGCGATATCGCAGCGTTAAAAAAAACACAAGTGGGTGTGAGCCCTTAGGGCTCCTTTCCACTGGCGATTGCGATATCTCTGCAAGAAAATCGCATCGCAACACTGTAAAATCGCAAGCGGAAATCTGTTTTGCCATTGCACTGTATGGGCGACAGAAAACTGCAAAACGCTGAAACAATCCTCCTGCTGCGATTTTTAATCCTCGCATCGCAGCTTGCCCTTAAACATCACTAGTGGAAAGGGTGTCATAGAACAACATGTGCGGGACTTTCCTGCGAGAGCTTGCACTCTCACATCGCACTGAAAACGTGCGATTACCTCGCCAGTGGAACGGAGCCCTAACTCAGACTATCTGTCCAAAAGAAAACTCACTTGTGTGACTTAATCCATTCTAATGGGTTCTCTTACCATCCATCTCAGAATCGGACTCGCATAGGAAAATCGCCCACATGCAATTCAGAGCAGCAAGGTAAGTACATGGAGAGCTGCTTGTAATCAGCAGCAGATTCTCCCAGCACAATAAGGCTGGTTTCACAAAGGCGATCGCATTTTTGCTGGAAGCAAATTCATGGCAAAATTGCATCTTTGTTCCTGCGATTTTTGAGTGTCAGCAATGCTTTTTTTAGAATAATCTTGCATCGCTGCCACCCATGTTGCCTGGGCAGCGCACCCCGCCAATCTAGTACTGATGACTTATCCTGAGTATAGGCCATCAATCTCTTACAACAGGGCATTCCTTTTTAAAGATGGAAACAGAAGAAATGGCAGACAGATGGACTAGTTTATGGGACACAATAACTCCTTGAATGTTCCTAAAGCTAGCCTCAGACTTTAGCTTTGTTTGCTGATTTTAACAGGCTCCAGTGACAATCTATCTATGGCAGCTAAAACAATTCCAGTATCTACTATAAAACTTTTTCATTAAAAAAGGTACTCACTACGACTATGTGTTTTGGCTGGTAGTGGTGGTGGCATCTCCTCACTCCGGGACCTTTGAGCAGGTGGTGGCATGGAGGGAATGAGAAAGCTCTCGTACGTTCTGTTGCTGATGTCCAATCCCAGTGAGGTTTGTCTCTGGTAGGATCTCACTGCTGAAGGTAACACAGGATTCTGGGATAATGGACTTAACTACAAGAAAACAGCAGAGAGAGAAGAGGAAAAACTTATAAATCCAACCCATGGAACTCTATATAGAAACATGCAAGCACAGCAGAACGTTCCTATTCTCTATTTCACTAAATGGGATCACTCTAATATTGAATGACCGTTATTGATGGTATCACTCTCACAAAAATTATCCTGACATGCCATTGTCAATTGAAAGGACTCAGGTGCAAGCATGGTATAGAGCAGATCCTTCTGAGCTGCATTCTGATGCACTTGTCATGCTGGTTTGGGAAATTAACTAATGCATCGTTTTATCAAAATATGCACAAAAATATTCTAAACACTATGAAAACCTTCTTATTGTTGTGTTGGCATTTAGAGAGCCTTGAACCACATTACCGGTATTAGCAGCAAACACTAATTTCCGTTAAAAGGGACCTTTCACATGGGACGTAATTGTCTGCAGGACGCAGCACAGACTTAGATTTTGTCAATTAGTGAGGATTTTGTTATGATTTTATCTACGAAATGCATTCTGAAGGACATCTTACGGAATTTCTTATTTTTTTAAGTAGACTTTAATTGCGGAATTACACCTCAAGTATGTTAGAAATCTGCAACAATAAATTCTTCAAGATGTACTTAAAGGGGTTTTCCCATTACTTTAAACTGCTCCACGGCCACTCTATACTACCTGACTAGTATTTATTAGGAAATTATAGTACCAGTGTTTCTGGTGACGCAATGCGTCATAGAGCTGCCCTACATGGTACATGCATTATAATCCCCACACATCGCACACACACAGCTCTACTACATCCATCCTGATTCCCACACACATCACACACACAGCTCTACTACATCCATCCTGACCCTACACATTACACACACAACACATTACACACACAGCTCTACTACATCCATCCTGATTCCCACACATTACACACACAATTCTACTACATGCCACACACAGTTCTACTATATCCATTTTTATTCCCACACATTACACACACAGCACATTACACACACAGCTCTACTACATGCATGCTGATTCCCATACATTACACACGCAGCTCTACTACATCCATCCTGATTCCCACACATTACACCCACAGCAAATCACATACACAGCTCCACTAAATCCATTTTGTCCCCACACATTACACACACAACACATTACACACATAGCTCTACTACATCCATCTTGTTTCCCACACATTACACACACAACACATTACACACACAACTCTACTACATCCATCCTGATTCCCACACATTACACACACACAAACACATTACACACACAGCTCTACTACATGCCACACACATTTCTACTTCATCCATCTTGATTCCCACACATTACACACACAGGACATTACACACACAGCTTTACTACATGCATGCTGACTCCACATATTATACACACAGCACATTACACACAGCTCCACTACATCTATCCTGATTTCCACACATTACACTCACAGCTCTACTACATCTATCTTGATTCCCACACATTACACACAAAGCTGTACTACATCCATCCTGACACCACAAATCACACACACAGCACATTATACACACAGCTCTACTACATCCAACCTGATTCCCACACACACAGCACATTACACACAAAGCTCTGTTACATGGTACAACTATTATCCCCACACATCACACACACAGCTCTACTACATCCATTCTCACCCCACACATTACACACACAGCACATGACACACAAAGCTCTGCTGCATCCTGATTCACACACATCATACACACAGCTACACTACATCCATCCTATTTCACAAATGACATACACAGAACATCACACACACAGCTCTGCTACATCCTGATTAGCATACATCACACCAACACAGCTCTGCTACATCCACATCCATCCTGATTTCCACACATCACCAAACTCCTGGATACAGTGATGAGCCCCTGGTCATGTGATTCCTGAATCCACCCACACAGGTGATCCCATGACAGTCCTGGTAGTAGCTGCTGTCAGCTTATCCATTATACAGTACTTTCTACCTAACTGCACAATGGCTCCTCCCACAACAGTGATGTCACTGCAGGTCCTTCAACCCACTGGATCGCTGAGGTGACAGTAGGTCGGTGTCTTCTGTCAGGACCGCTACGTTGTGTCTGAGATAATAACGACTTAGTTGTATTCTCATTTTGTTCTCATTTTTGTCCTCCCTTCTAAGAGTTCTAACTGTGTTGTTCTTCTGTCGGTCAGGCTCTGTGTTTTATATATGTTGTAGGATCTTCAGTGACATCACCAGGAGGCGGAGCATCAGAAGCACTCACATACAAACTGACAAGTGGTCATTAGTAGTTTGATTGCTGCTGACCAGGACATGTGACTGGCTACAGAAGGTCACTGCTGTAGTCAGTGATTGGCTACAGCAGTCACAGGTCCTGGACAACAGCAGTTAGGAAACAGAGTGGCTGTGGAGCAGTTTTAAATATTGAGAAAATCCCTTAAATTCTGTAGCAGAAAACAATTCCCCTATAGAATTTAATCTTGCGGAATTCAATCCCCACAGGGATAGCATTGTGACACAGTAATGTCAGTGCAGACTAATTACATCCCACATGAATGGTACCTAGCACAAAACACATAAAGCAGTAACCACACACTACGTGACATGGATGGTTTCATTTTCAATGGCCAGAAAATACAAAAGATGAATACAAAATGCCCATGGCAACCAATCAGACTACCACTCGCTTTTAACTTGGAATTACCTAGAATAACCTAGGATTTGATATGCTGCCGTGGTGACATGTCCACTTTATGCAAAATGTGATACTTTACAAAAGTAGGGGAGACATCCCTTTAGCATTAGGGGTCATATTGGATATTCTTTTTTTTCAGGACAGACAGCGCTTGCAAAGGGTATTAAAATGAAACCTATGTATTTGTATCCTACAAGCCTTGTACACTGAAAAAAAAACAACAAAGTCAAAATACTTGGTCAGATATTTCTCTTTGTTCAACTTCATAAACCATGAAGAATATTTCTCTAATATTACTGGAGTCCTATGAGCCACAGGGCAACTTTTTGAAAGCAACAACTTTTGGCTCAGATGTGCAGGTCCCACTAAGATTGTTAGGGCCTATAAAGGTATATGTTTTGGCCAGGGGCGTACCTAAAGGCTCAGGGGCCCGGGTGCAAAAGTTCAGCTCGGGGCCCCCCCACCCCGGCCCTCCACCCCACACGCCCCCGTACCCATACCTAGATCGTGCTGCATACATGATCTAGCCCCTTGGCGTAATCTTTCCAAACATGATGCATTTCCTGCACTACATGAAGATTTGTTTGTAGCCCCGCAGGCCAGTCTCACACACACCGCTTTTTACCACTATTTGCACAGCGCCCCGAGTGCCGTACTAACCGCGGTACAACACTCTCTTAGATTTCGATGAGGTTACTCAAATTTGTGCTCGAACATGGTGTTTCTAACACTGTGATTTTCGAGAGCTGTCTGTTCTGTTCCTGTTTTTTGTGTTTTTTAACACATCTCATCACCCATCACAATGATGGGGTGCATTGAAGAGTGCTGTCACACGCTGTAACCTGTGTTCAAAAACGCTGCTCGGTAAAAATGCCACGATTTTGAGCTGCGTTTTCTGAACACGTGTGTGAGAGCGGCCTCAGGGGGGTCATGTTTATGTTGCACTTTAGAACCACAATTAAGACACATAAAAACCTGCATGCAGTATTTAAAAACCGCGTACGGTATTAGGGTGACTGCCCACTACAGGTTTTTTTCACGACGACATTTGCAGCGTTTTTTTTTTCTGCAGGGGTCTATGGGACTTGTAATGTTAAAATCACGATCGCGCAAAACCGCGATTTCGCGGTAAATTGTGATTTTGCGCGATCGTTATTTTAGCATTACAAGTCCCATAGACCCCTGCAGAAAAAAAAAACCCTGCAAATTTCGCCGTGAAAAAAAATGTAGTGGGCGGTCACCCTAAGGGAGCTGCAGACACTATTAATAACCGCATGCGGTTTTGATGCGGTTTTTAGTTGCGTGTAAAGGGTGCAAATAAATACAGTAAATCCAGGGAGAAGGAGAGGGAGAGAGAGAGACACACACACAGATATACACACACACAGATATACACACACACACAGATATACACACACACACACAGATATATATACACACACACACACACACACACATATACACACACACAGATATACACACACAGATATACACACACACAGATACACACACACACAGATATATACACATACACACACACACACATATACACACACACAGATATACACACACAGATATACACACACACAGATACACACACACACACAGATATATACACATACACACACACACACAGATATATACACACACACACACAGATATATACACACACACACACAGATATACACACACACACAGATATACACACAGATATATACACACACACACAGATATACACACAGATATATACACACACACACACAGATATACACACACACACACACAGATATACACACAGATATATACACACACACACAGATATACACACAGATATATATACACACACACACAGATATACACACACACATATACACACACACACAGATATATACACACACACACAGATATACACACACACACAGATATATACACACACACACAGATATACACACACACACAGATACACACACACACACAGATATACACACACACACAGATACACACACACACACAGATATACACACACACACAGATACACACACACACACAGATACACACACACACACACAGATACACACACACACACACAGATATACACACACACACACAGATACACACACACACACACAGATACACACACACACACACAGATATACACACACACACACAGATATACACACACACACACACAGATATACACACACAGATATACACACACAGATATACACACACACACACACACAGATATACACACACACACACACAGATATAAACACACACACACAGATATACACACACACACAGATATACACACACACACACACAGATATACACACACAGATATACACACACACACACAGATATACACACACACACAGATATACACACACACAGATATACACACACAGATACACACACACAGATACACACACACACAGATACACACACAGATATACACACACACAGATATACACACACACCCACAGATATACACACACACAGATATACACACACACACAGATATACACACACACAGATATACACACACACACACAGATATACACACACACAGATATATATATACACACACACACATATACACACACACACACATACACACTTACCCCAGGGCTCGGTCCACTTCTCCTCCATGTGACAGCAGCAGCAGGAGAGGTAAACTCAGAAGCTTCCCCGTTCAGCAGGAAGCAGGGGGGGCAGCACATGATCCCTGTGCCCTGCCGTCTCATGTGACTTCCTCCCCTGCCGTCCCATGTGACCCCCTCCCTCCTCCCCTGCCGGCCCACGTAAGTACCTCCCTGCTTTTCCTCTCAGGCTGGCTGTTCTGACTGCCGCATCATGCGGGGGAAAGAACGGTCAGCCATTAATGCACTGAATGTGCATGGGGGTATGTCGGAGGGCGGCTCCGGGGCCCCCTGAGCTCATGGGCCGGGTCGCCATGGCGACCCCAGCACCCCCTGACGCTACGCCTATGGTTTTGGCCCTGACACCAACCCACAGACAGTCTCCAAAAGATGCAGAATGAAAGCAGCAGACCAACGAATCCAAATATCTACACTAAATGTCTACTTTATGAGTGACACATGCCCTTTTACAATTGGAGCTTCCTTTTATGGAAATTAGACATGTAACCCCAACGCGCAGCATTAAATCAAAGAGCATATTTTTCAGTGGCTCAGTTTCATGTGGGAAATTCCAGCAATCTAAGCAACTTTGAGCAAAACATATTCATTGTCATTAGACTACCCTGATTCAGCATTTCAAAAGCTGCCAATCTTGTGGAGTTTTCTCATGCAATGGTGTAAAGCAGTGGTTCCCAAACATTTCAGCCATGGAGCCCTTTGTGAAGCAAAAGTTTCTCGTGGAGCCCCAAGGTGTGGTCAGGGGAGAGATTAGGGGCGTGGTTTATTACAACATATAATTTTTACTTCCGTCGTTATAAAAAGAACAGGACCCGTTAAAAAAAAACAGGGAGTAAAGCTGCAGCGCTGGATGGGCTATTGATTTACATTATATTTAAATTAACATGCTGCGGAATTAAATCCCACACCATACATCAATATCCGCACGGGTTTTGTGCAGATTTTTTCCGCAGCATGTGGATGAAATTTTCAAAATATCAACTACTTTGCTGCTACTGTAAACTCCACAGCAAATCCACCCTGTGTAGTTATAGTGACCCCATTACTAGTGTTGTCCCCAGTAGTAATAGTGACTGCTATTGCGGCCTCAGTAGTAATAGTGACCACCACAGTGGCCCCAGAACTAGTAGTGACCTGCACAGTGGCCCCAGTAGTAATAGTGACCACCACAGTGACCTCAGTAGTAATAGTGACCCCCACGGAACTGAGGAGGAGAGGACTCATTGGAGGAGGATGCCAGGTGCACACTGTCGTCAGAGTGTGTACCGGGATCAGCGTCACAACGTGATTACCAGCCGGGGAGCTGCAGCACCCCGACAGTAATCACTAGAGTGGTGAGCAGCCATCGGCACATGTGCCATAGGTATGCCAACACAGGCCCTCAGTCGGAGCCCCTGACTGCCACTTTGGGAACCGCTGGTGTAAAGAGTATACTGAGAATGGTGTGATTAAGGAAAACTATCCAGCAAAATGGGATCCTGTAAACACCTCACTGACAAAAGGAGGTCAGAGTAGGATGTCAAGAATTGTTTTAACAAACATCAGCGCCTAGTTAAGCAAGTTTTAGCCAAATACAATGCTGGCACTCAAACTATTACATCTGAATGCACAACTCATTGTTCCTTAGCACAGATGGGCTATAACAGCAGATAACCAGTTTGAGTGAATTTGCGCTTTAAGAGAAAAAAGCTCAAAAAATGAAATCACTGAGCAGTGGAAATTACTTTGTCAGACGTATCCAGGTTTCTGTGCAACAGACTGATGGGAGTTTCAGAATTTTGTGCAAGAAGCATGAATAGTTGAACCCTTCTGGTCAGGCGTCAACAGTTCAGGGTCGTGGAGGTGCAGTAGTAATGTAGGGAATGTATCCTGGGTCATTTGTTACTTGTGGATAAACACAACAATGAATTGTGTTCCAAAGGCCATAAGTGGTCCAATGACTTACTAGATAGGTGTCTAATAAAGTGGCCATTCTCATGTCTCCCTGTCCCTACATTCAAAAACTCTATGGGAACACCAAAGATAGAGAAGTAAGAGTTTGAATGAAGCAACAGTATGCATGCTGGACAACTGCCCTGTGCAAACATAAGACATGGGACCCTCATTCTCATGATTGGATTCCCACCAATTAGATACTTATCACCTATCCTGTGGATAGGCAATGCTAACTGAGGCAGTGATGATGAGTTATAGAGCCATATGCCCGCTGTTAGGAGCAGGGTGGTATGGGTTCCCTCAGCTGTGGTCTCTGGTGTTTTAGGGTCGTCAGGCTGGCCATGTTTGTTGGTGTCCTACGGTTACTCGGAGGAGGATGCCTGGGTGGGTGTGCTTCCTGTGTTACATGCCATAGGTGAATATATCCCTGCAGTCAGGAGCTGAGGTGGGACAGGGGTCTGGGTTATGAGTGACACTTGTTGGCCCTTGATGGGTCGGGAGATGGTGGGAGTTTGGGCCAACCATCAGGTCAAGTAATAACTTGGAGGGACTTCAGGTAGATATCTTGGAACAAGCTGGGTCCAAATTTGTGCTAGATGACAAAAAAGGCTGTGGATCCTGAGTAGTGATAAAATAGATATTTTATTATAAACAATACAGGGTGCAACGCGTTTCGGAGCAATAAGCACCTTTTTCCAGCACAAATCAAACCAAGATCCTGTGTCTGTGCCTGCAGATTTGTGCTTGAAAAAGGAGCTTTTTGCTCCGAAATGCGTTGCACCCTTCATCATTCATAATAAATTATCTATGTTATCATTACTCAGGATCCACAGCCTTTTATGTCACCTACCACAAAAAAAGGGTCCCCTCTGTTTTCCTTGGTGTTACTTTGGTGTCTTTTTCCTTTGGGTCACCCTGAGCGCAGGAGTTTCTTTTTTCCTTTTCAGTGAATAAAACATGGTTATATGGGATTTCCAAAGCATTGCTTTTTTTTCTTTACATTTACACTTTACACAGTGTTCCAACTTTTTTAGAACTGGGGTCGTATGTTTATTCATAAGAAAATCACTATCCGCATGCGTTCTAACTTGTTTTTCAGTTATAATCCCTTAAAGGTCTCTTGCTGGAGAGAAGCCATTATAAACAGGCATGCATGAAAACTTGATTATAAAGAAAACAGCTAAAAAATATTCATCACAATTCAAGCATGAAGTAGTCAAACATGCCCCAGGCCTATATAAAAGGAGTTACTACTCACACTCTTCAGTCAATGCTGCTCAAATGTTTTCAAGATCTTAAAGAAGCATTCATTGTTTACAGATACATTCAATATCCATTGTTTACCACATAATGCTAGTGAATTCAACGCGCTCTGCAAAAAGCTGGAGCCATGATGAAATGAAGGTGTCTCCACCAAGTATGTTCACACGAGATTAGACTATATCAGTGAAATGACAGTGACACTTTATTTTTTTATAAATGTACAGAAGATGTGATTCTAAGCATATCTGCCGTATGTTTTACTTGCATATTCTGTACATTTTTCCTTAAAACCCCTCTTCTGGTGATCCAGGTAGGTGAAGAGGTTGCTAGGAAGGAGCTAGGGAAACCCGTACTCAATAAACAGCATAGCAGAAGAGGGAAAGCTTTGCCTGCACTGTTCTCTCTATTGCAGACACAGCTGTTCCCAGTGGACCAGATACATTGTCTGTACTGTATTGTACTGTACACCAGATGCACTGAGACACTAACAGGGCATTAGGTCCTGTGGGGAGTGGGCACTGTGAAGGGGAGAAGCAGAATGGCTTCTCCTTCACAGTGCCAGACAACAGAGCCGCAGAGACCCGAGAGGAATAACACCAGCGCAGGGAAACAGCAGCAGGGCACAGGAAGACAAAGTAGGGTTAAAATTAATAAAACATAAAATGGGCATCCGTTAATACAGTGTTCTATGTGAACAGCTGTGTCTGCATTGGAGAGAATGTAGTGGCCCAGTACAATGGGGCCCCTCTAGAGATGAGCGAACGTACTCGGTAAGGCCGATTTCGCAATCGAGCACCGCGATTTTCGAGTACTTCAGTACTCAGGTGAAAAGTACTCGGGGGCGCTGTGGGGCGGGGCGTGGCGTGGTGGAGCGGGGGGTAGCAGCGCGGAACAGGGGGAAGCCCTCTCTCTCTCCCTCTCCCCCCCCCCCCCACTCCCCTCTGCAACCCCCCGCTCACCCACAGCGCCCCCGAGTACTTTTCACCCGAGTAGTGAAGTACTCGAAAATCGCGGTGCTCGATTGCGAAATCGCCCTTACCGAGTACGTTCGCTCATCTCTAGGCCCCTCCTTAACTGTATGCATGCATTTGTCTTGTCGTTGTCTTCTGTGTTGCAAGAATGATGTGTATTGCATAGCTGCAGGACTGAAAGGGTTAAGTGTCTGGTATGTGAGATGACTGTCTGGGTTTTTTTTTTTTTGTCTGTCACGTGATGATGCTAAATATATGTGTTTGCAAGCAGTGTGTAGAGAGAGTTCGGAGTTCTATACTGGTTCTGTCAAAAAGAGGAGTGTTGGGAGTTCTGCAGGAAGCCCACATAGGTACCTTCAACCTGTGTGGTACAGAATGGAGGAAGCTTAGATAATGGACTAGTGATTGTCGGCGACTGTCAACCCCAGAAGTTGTTCAGCGTGTTTCTACTCGTACGTGTGCACCATTAGAGATTGAGAGAGGAAAGCAAGCGTGGTGACGGACCAGGACCTACAGATAACCTTGTCTGTGGTTTCTCCTGTGACCCCTTGAGGTCTCCCTGTCACACAATTTATCAAGAAACTGCTGAACTGGTTAGTTATGGGAAACTGAAGTCAAACGACCAGTCGCCCATCTGTTTCCGGAGGCTGTGTCTTAAAAAGTACCCGTGTGTGTGTGTGAATTTACTCCGCCAACTTAGAATTCCCCATGGAAGCTGCACAGAAGGTTTACTCCACCATCCAGGAATCCCGTGCTGAAAAAGAAACGGTGGCGTCACGCGTGATACAAAACAGGTCTAAAGTAATCCAGCATTGGGTTCCCCGTTTATTAACCTGCCCTCAGCCCTTGGTCGTGTCACTGGTTACCCTCTGGGTGGGAGACGATAGAGCCACTGTGACAAGGCCCAAGCTCTACCCCACTGTCTCCTAGGCCGTGGCTCCTCTGACACTGCAGGGCGGAGTTACCTTGGTGTCACAAACAGGATAAATCTTATGTGCCTGTTATAAAGAAAGAAGCAAAACCGCCAAAAGAGACGTTTTTCCTGTCATTTTCCCTGTCGCGGAAGGATTGTTGCCCGTGCAGTGCTAAGGTGAAGTTACTTTCATTTTCAACACCCTCTGTTTTCTCAGTCATCCAGGACAAGATCTCTCTGACTCTTATAAATAGATTGTGGGTCCTCTGACCCTATGGACATTTGTCAGAGTGGTGTCAGGATAGGCTGCATTCTGAGGATGCAGAAGGAAAACTTTGATTTGTATGTGGCAGAGAAGCGCTACAGATTGCATAGGGAATGTTCGGTGTTGTTGGACTGTGTGGAGTTGCCTGCATTACATGGTGTGCAACCAAGTGTTCATGTGGACTGTGATAGTATTCAGAGCCAAGATGGCGCTCAGCCCTCATGTTCTGCAGGGAGTCTCAAGCCCGTGAAAAATTCCTGCAACACAGTTCCCGCCAAGGCTGAGGAGAAAGTAGGGGGGTTTGTCCCGATGCGGAGCAACAGTCTGCAGCTGAGAACCACCCAGAGGAGGAGACTTCCTCTGTTTCTAGTGAGCCACTTGAGCTGCTCAAGCAGACTGATGAGGACACTCACTCCAACAAGATGGTGCTGGGACCTAAGCAGAAATTTTCTGGTGGCCCACGACCGGAGCTACAGCCTTGGTTGAGCGAAGAGATACAGAGATGGCAGTCGCAATTCTCTCCTACCCTACGGCCAACGCCAGTCCCCTCCGCTCTGATGTTCTGCACTACCACTGCCGCCCCTCTTGTGAGGGAGTCTGCTAACTTGGAGACCGGGTAGCCTGAACAGTCGTTTGATGCTTCGTATTCCCCACCAGAAATCTGTCCGCGAGACTGCAGCATTAACAGAATAGAAGCGGCTATACTGAAAGCTGATACTCTCCGTGGATCCTGGTGCATTATCTAAACTGAGAAGTAAGAGACTAGCTGCCACCGTACCTGTTGCCCTTTGAGAAGGTGTTCAGTGACCAAAATTTCTCGTTACCCTTGTGGGTGAGCCCATTTGGCGACCAACGAGTCCACCTCCGAGAAATCCTCTTCCGCCTTATGTGGTTACACAAAGCCCTTCTCCGGGGTATTTGCAAAGACTTAGAGGATATTGGCAGAGACCCAACGTTACGGGGTTTTCTAATGAGTTGGAGCCTGAAGAATCCACTGCCACATACCAGATAACTACATGGTGTTAAGAGACTCCCTCATGGTGAGAATGTTTATTCAAGTACTTTTGTTATTATCTTGTTTTTGAAGTTTAGTAAAAGACTTTGTGTGCTATTTCAAAGCCTTCTGTTTTCTCGAACATTATCATGAAGGACATTATCACCGGTACGTCATGGAGCGGCGGGGTATGTATGAAGAGAGGTTGCGTGGCAACCTCTCTTCATACAGTGCGGGCGTCAGCTGTTTATAACAGCTGATACCCGCGGGCAATAGCCGCGATCGGCCGTTCGGCCGATCGCGGCTATTGACCATTTAAATGCCGCTGTCAATTCTGCTGTGAGATCGGGGGAGCCGTGCAGGTGTCATGGCTGCCGGGGGCCTAATGAAAGGCCCCAGGGCTGCCTTACCAGACTGCCTATCAAGCCATCCACGTGGGGTGGCTTGATAGACTGCCTGTTAAATTGTAGTATAATGTAATGCTATAGCATTACGTCATACTGCAGAAGTGATCAAAGCATCGCATGTTAAAGTCCCCCAGGGGGACTTCAAAGTAAAGTTAAAAAAAATTAATAAAGTTTTTTTAATTGTAAAAAAAAAAAAGTTATAAAAGTTTGCCATATCTATTATTAAAAAATATAAAATAAAAATATGTATTTGGTATCGCCGCGTCCGTAAAAGTCCGATCTATCAAAGTAGTGCATTATTTTTTGTGCATGGTGAACGTCGCCCGAAAAAAAAAAACAAAAACGCCAGAAATGCACTTTTTTAGTTACCCTGTCTCCCAGAAAAAACGCAATAAAAAGCGATCAAAAAGTCATATGTACTCCAAATTGATACTTTCGGAAACTACAGGACATCCCGCAAAAAATGAGCTCTTGCTCAACTACGTCAATGGAAAAATAAAAAAGTTATTGCGTGCACAAAATGACCCCAGAAAATAATTGAAAAAAATTAAATGTCTTTAAAAAAAAAAAAAGAGTAGTATAGTAAGAAAAAACCTATACAAGTTTGGTATTATAGTAATCGTACCGACCCATAGAATAAAGTTATCATGTCACTTTTGTTGCCGTTTGTGCGCCGTAGAAACAAGACGCACTAAAAGATGGCGAAACGTCGTTTTTTTTTTTCATTTTACTTCACTTAGAATTTTTTTTAAGTTTTTCAGTATATTATATGGTACTTTAAATAGCACCAATGAAAAATACAACTCATCCCGCAAAAATCAAGCCCTCATACAGCGACGTTGATGGATAAATAAAAGAGTTACAAATTTGTGAAGGGGGAGGAAAAAACAAAAATGGGAAAAGAAAAACGGGTTGCGTCATTAAGGGGTTAAAGTTATTTAAGTAATTGTGTTGGAAATGCTCTTTACCTTCATCATAAAAAAGTGTTATGCAACATTTAACCTATTGTGCAGGAGGGTAAAGAAAGAATGCTTAGTAAAGTTTAGCTCTCTCTCTAATGAATGTCTAGTGAAGTAATTGTGTGCAAATTGAGTGAGGAGTGTTTGCAAATTTCAACATGTTTCTACTTGGGAGTGTGCACCAGTAGAGATTGAGAGAGGAAAGCAAGCGTGATGTCAGGTCAAGACTTACAGATAACTTTGGCTGTGGTTTCTCCTGTGACCCCCTGAGGTCTCCCTGTCACACCATTTATCAAGAAACTGCCCAACTGGTTAGTTATTGGAAATTGAAGTCAAACGACCAGTTGCCCATCTGTTTTCGGAGGCTGTGTCTTAAAAAGTACCCGTGCATGTGTGAATTTACTCCGCTAACTTGGAATTCCCCACGAAAGCTGCGCGGGAGAAGATTTACTCCACCATCCAGGAATCCCCTGCTGCAGAAGAAACAGTGGCGTCACACGTGATACAAAACAGGACTAAGGTAATCCAGCATTGGGTTCCCCATTTATTAACCTGCCCTCGGCCCTTGGACCTGTCACCGGTTACCGTCCAGGTGGGAGACGGTAGAGTCACTGTGACAAGGCCCAATCTTTAGCCTGGGCCGTGGCCTGCTCCTCGGACGCTGCAAGAACTGTGCAGGCACTGCTGGAGCACCCTCTTCTGCAATGCTGTGCAACATCCTAACAACATCGTCACCCAGCTGCATAACAGAAGGGGTTTTGAAGGAAAAATACAAAATACGCTAATAAAAAATTTTGCAAAAATGCTTAGAATCACTTATTCTGTACATTATAAAGTCTAAATGACAGTTACACTTTAAGATAAGTGTGAAAAGGTTTAGCACGGTAGGTCATATATATGCATATCAGCTGGTTTACTTGTTGTGACACCCCAAAACCATCCACCAGTATGTATGGAACATGTGTAATTTACACTCTCAATTGTTACATAAATAAAATGTATTGGCAACAAAGAGGATTTGGCTTACATTTTTATTATAACAGCACATTGCCTGAAAATGTCAGAGCTCCGTCTAAACAGTGTAGATGTCAGCTCATCTGCATGGTTTATATTATACATAGCTCTTGCATTTCAGGCAATGTACCATTACAACAAAAAATGTAAGCCAAATACTCTTTGTTGCCAATACATTTTATTTATGTAACAACAAGAGTGTAAATTATACATATTCCATATACATATTGGTGGATTTTGTGTATATTTGCACATATATGGCTCACTGTGCTAAACTATTACACAGTATCATTTCTCCCAATAATGAACGGGACAGGAATGTGCAATATATTTGTTCTATTCAAACACTTACCAGACAGAAATATATGGTTTTATCTACAATTTAATCCAAAACAGACAACATTCAGACCTTCAGTACTACCTGAAAAGTTAGGTTATGTGTATAGATTACATTGCTACATGTTTCTGTTAAGGATGCCATCTCTTTCTTTTCTTTTTATGCGGTTATATCTCAGACTGCCAATTTCTTATGAATGCAAGTAGGTAATGAATGCTAGCTACTTTCTCACTGATGCACCTATTGAACTACACTTCCCAGTATTTCTTGGTTTCTATTTCTTTCCTAAAACATTGTAGCTTTTAGGAAATTAATAAGGCTAAGGGCTCCAATCCCTGTGCATTGGGTCAATCATATCAAATTGTGTTCCACAATCTAAAGATATACTGTAGATCAAGTCAAGAATATCACTGTACAGTAAACGGGATATGAGGGGATAATTTCTCTCTGTGTCCAATATCGGGGGATCCTGAGCAAGGAAGAGGTTCTGGATGTCTGAATGACAGGGAAATCAACCAGTATGAATAACAATGCCTCCCAGAGAGCTGAAGGAACACAAAAAAGTACATTTGGGTCACTCTCAGACAAGCATATTATAACTCCATATTTGGTCATTTTTTTAACGAACCATAATATGAAGCTAATGTAGATCTATGTATCCTTTCACATGGCGCTATTTTTGATGACCATTTTTAAAAAGGCAGTATGACCTATTTTTTGCATTTTTGCCTCCGTATTGCTACTATTTTCTATTGGTTATATACGTACCAGTATTTGCGCAGTAAAAAAAAACCAATAATAGTAAATAATGAGACAAATACTGATAAAATACTGATGTCATATGGTGGTAATGTCATCTACCATGTCCATAATACGGATCTGTATAACTGCGGTGGAAAATATGCTTGTCTGAAAGTGGCCTTACAAAAGACTGCTACATAGTTCCTACACATAAGGATTTAGGAGCACAGTTCAAGGGGTTCTGTCAGTAAAATTAAAAAGAGGATACATACCTGCATCCTTTCCTGCATCCCTGTAGAGTGTAACCTGTACAAAAAAAAGAGTGAAAAAAACAAAGCGAACTCACCTAATCCCGTTGTTGTTCTTCCCTCTGCTGTTTGCCTGGTGCGTGAGGGAGTGGCTCCTGCACGTGTCTATCCTCTGCCGTCCTCGGAGAGTCCACGGCTATGCGCACTCACCGTCAACTCTCCAAGGATAGCAGAGGTTAGATGTGGCCAGGCCAATCAGTGGTTGTCAAGTCACTTGTGATGCGTCGACCACAGACCCGGGCGGCAGGACTTACCGTCCGGCAGTGATCTGAGCAGGGGCGGAAGCTGGAACTTTGCCGGCTTCTGCCCTGTGATTGGACGGCTGTCGGAGGGAAAGAAGAAGATCAGCAGCCTCCCGGTGAATGTCCCCGTAAGGCACAGGTGAGTATGATTTTTTTTTTCCTGACAGAACTCCTTTAATTTTACATTTTTGCAAGATTTACACTTGAAAACAGAAAATAATGTAGCAATGTCAGAATAATTCAATTCAGCAGTTTACATGCCATGTATTCATGTTATGGATCACAATTATGTGTTTTTAAAAAACACTTATAGTCACTTAATACAGCACATGGAATATACCTTTTCTCCATCTTCCTCATCACTATTGCTTATTTCTTCTTCGATGTGGAACCAGTCAAAATCCAGTTCAATATTAAAACTCCCATCTCCAGCTCTTTCCAGCTGTAACCAATTAAAACATCCTGTAATATATCAGTCATACTCCAGAAAGGAATAAAAAATGAACTGTTGTGGCAACTTACCAGCTCTTCACATTCTAAATGTTTAAGACTCTGAGCCAACATCAAGGGAGTTAAACCAGCATGGTTGACTGCCAAAAGACAAAGGACATGAGTTAAGTAATTTAGAATGTATGTCTGTAAGGTATTATTTGTGTTCTCAGATAACAGTGCACTAGCATTGTGTTCTTTAACCACCTCTCCTCTGTTGTCAATCACCCCTCCAATATTAGTGTGTCCAACATTTTATAGAGCACTACCAGCGCCAAACTAAACTTCTTAAACTTCTAGACCACGGGGCTGCTCAATATAAATCCTGGGCCACTTGCCAGATCCTTCTTTTAAATAGCCTTTCTAACTTCCAGCCTCTCTGAAAGTTCCAGACACTTTAGTCTGAAAACTGAGTAATATAAATTGAAATGCATCCCAGAAAACTGTAATTCTTGGAAAGCACTGACATGTCTCACTACCCAATATCCATTACTTTGACTGAAACTATATAGGTAATTCCTGTAAATAAGAAATCTTAGTGAGAATATTGAATACAGAATAACTAGGTAAAAAGATATTTACCCACTAAAGGGTTGGGGTGTACATAGGCATTATATTAACCAGACAATTTGCACAGACACCTGCATTATCATTATGGTAGTGAAACAAATCACCATAATCACCCATATTACCATAAGGGCTCATGCCCATGGTCATGACGGACTCCACCAGCGGAATATCGCAGCGGAGTTCGCCACAGCGCCCCACCCCCCAAAACACCCATACTTAACCACTCCGGATCCTCCATACGCGTCCTGCATGAAGGGCCGGCGCGCATGCGCAGTACAGCGCATGACACGCCGGCAGTTTCAGATGACATGGGCGGGGCCGCATATTTATGCGATACTTCCGCTGTGCTACAGTGGAAGTATAGCGTGACGGCCGGCTTCCATTGACTACAACGGAAGCCGGCCACGCGTATTCCCGCAGCGTGAACATTGAGCTATTAGGTTCAATAGAACCTAATAATTCCGGGGTAACGCCGCCGATTTCTGCTGCGTACAACGCGGCAGAAATCCGTCCGTGGTCATTAGCTCTAAAGCTATACATTTCCCTAGAGGTAATTTAACATTAAAGGGGTTGTCAGAGTTAAAATATTTTTCTTTTAAATCATGGTCCCCATGTATAAAAGTAAGAACCAATCCACCCGCCAAATCTTTGAGTCTCCAGTATGATACTGTGTTGACGTCCAGCAGTACCAACCTGTGTATGGGACATCACAAGTTGCTGCAGCCAATCACAGACCTCAGAACTCAATGGATGGCCACTGGATGGAATAAGTCTTGTTCACATCCAGAGGCATGAAAACCCATGTCCACCTAGTAATTTTCCCAGGTCAGAATTTGTTGGACGTCCAAGTTACACAATCCTTTATGAGTCAATTACATCAGTAGCACAAATCTCCCTCTTTACTTAAAAGATGCTCTAGAATTGACACTTCATGGGGAATACAAGTATATACTAAAACAGACATATTAGAAGAGATGCCAGGTCTTTCAAATGAAGGTCTGTTACCCAAATTTTCCAGGAGAACATGAGAAAAAAGGCAAATGTTCTGATATTAGTTAGGCTCTATTCACACTTCCACACTGCAAGTGCAGAGAATAAATTATTAAAAATATTTAACTACATCCAACTTCACAAATACAGTAAAGGTGTCTATAGCCCTTAAGTTTTTCTGTTCCTTCATGGAAAGATGAAAATAATGGCAGAACCCATTGACTATAACGGGATATATTCAATTTCCATCATGAGGTCTGTCATTTTAACATTAAAAAAATAGCGTAGTCTGCTGTACCATTTTTTCCATAATTTATGACAGAAAGCTTGGGCGATGGTGTGAAACACCTTACAAAGTATACATGCATATTATCATTCAAATCCACAGCAAATAGAAACAATATTTCAATGATTCAAACATCTGTATTTGCTTACGGTGTTAGCACACAATCCACCCAACATATACTCAGCTGCTCATACAGACTGCAGCTATTTACATAGGTTAGATGCAATCTCCTCATACACACAGGTACCACGAAAGTACACAGTCACAGCATATGGTCAAGGTAAAAAGACATTGATAGTGTATCTCTATCTAATTGTCACTATAATTGACATTTCACTTCTAACTAAATAAATTGCAGACCAGACAGGAAAGTAGTCCAGATAACAAATTTTAATGAAGCACAGTGAATACATGAAGCATTCTTAACTGGACATATAACCCCAATTCCCAAAAAATTAAGATGCTGTGTAAAATGTAAATAACTGCAATGAAAGAATGCAATAATTTGGACATCTCGTATAACCATATTTTATTCACAGTAGAACATAAAACATATCAGATCGCGAAAGGGAGACATTTTTCCATTTCATTTTTAATAAATTAATACATTTAGAAATTGTTGGCAGCAACACATTTTTCAAAAAGTTGGGACAGGGCCATGTCTACCATTGTGTAGCATCCACTCTTATTTGTACACCAGACTAAATGTCTGGGAAGTTAGAAGACCAATTGCTACAGTTTTGGGAGAGAAATGTTGTCTTTTTGTTTCAGAATGTGTCAAATGGTTTATATTGGTGAAAAGTCTAGACTAGAGGCAGGCCAGTTCAGCAGCCGAAGTCTTCTGCAGCAAAGCCATGCTGTTGTCATAGAAGCAGTATGGCTGCATTGTCTTGCTGAATTATGCAAGGACTTCCCTGAAAGAGACATTATTTGGATGGGAGCATATGTTGCTCTAAAACTCCTATATACTGCTCAGCAGTGATAGTGTCTTTCAAGATGTGTATGATGCCCATGCCATAGGCACTAATACAACCCCATACCATCAGAGATGCTTTTGAACAGTGTGCTCATTACAAGCTGGATGATCCCTCTGCTCGAGTCTGCAGGACACCAATGTTTCAAAAAAATTTCAAATTTTAATTTATTTGACCACAAAACAGTTTTCCATTTTCCTTCAGTTCATTTTAAATGAGCTTTGGCCCAAAGAAGACACTGCCATTTCTGGATTGTGTTGATTTATGGCTTCTTCTTGATACATTATACATCTTTAACTTGCATTTGTGGATTGCATGGCAACCTGTGTTCACAATGATTTCAGGAAGTAATCCAGAGCCCATTCCGTGATTTGCATTACAGAGTCATGCCTGTTTTTAATGCAGCACTGCCTGAGGGCCTGTAGATCTCGAGCATCCAATATTCATTGTCAGCCTTGTCCCGTGGCACATGAATTTCTCCAGATTCTCTGAATCTTTTTGATATGTACTGTAGATGGGGGGATATTCAAACTCTTCACAATTTTACACTGTGGAACATTTTTCTTAAATTGTTCCACAATTTTTAGATGCAGATTTTATAGATTGGCCTGACCATCTTTGTGTCTGAGAGATTATGTCTCTCTAACATGCTCTTTTTTATATACAGTCATGTGACTTAGTAGAAAATTGACCCTCCAGCTGTTTTTCATTAGTACCACTTTTCCAGCCTTTTGTTAACCCAGTTACAACTTTTTGAGACGTCTTGCTGCCATCAATTTCTAAATAAGTAATTTTTTAAATAAATTGGAAACATTGCTGATATGTGTACTATGTTCTATATGGTTATATTAGATTTCCAAATCATTGCATTCTTTTTTTCCTTATCATTTATTTACATTTCACACAGCATACCAACATTTTTGGAATTAGGGCTGTAGGTTTCAATTACTGGAAGTCTTTCACTAAAAAACCCTACTACACAAACAGATATTTTGCTACAATTGGAATAATCTTCTGTTTAAATATTTTTCCAAATTGTACCAAAAATTGCCATCATGTTGAACAAGCAGATGATGTGAGATAGAAGAAAAGAGTGGAGCTACCCCAGTTAAAGTTAGCTGCAGTAGGAATGTGTTTATCCTGTCCTAGTTCAATATCTTGATGATATAATGACAAGAGTGATATATGCATGAGATGGTGGGTGCAGTCAACCCAGGAAACGTTCAACCTGTGGGTAGATGTGTATAGCACTTAATGGTGTAGACACAGAATCTGGGAATAATGCATGACCCTTTGATGAATAGGCAAATACACAAATATTGTCATATTAATTCCTTCATTTTTATAGCTAATACCATTTTAAAAACACATTTTGAAGTAACACAATGCTTCTTTAGTAGTGCTATACATATATGTAACATAGGAAAGTAAAGGAAACATAAATTGAGGTACAGATAATGAGAAAGTAAAAATGAGGAAGCAAAAGATCAGAAAACAAAACAAAAATATATTTCAGCAAATAACAAAAGACAAGGCAAAACAAGGGTTGAATATTACAAAATGACTGAATTTGGGTATTGGCAAACATAGCGCATAGTAGTAATATTGTCCGCTTGTTTATGATAATAATAATATCAGCATAAATAGTAATAGTGGGAAAAATTCTAAAAATAGAAAAATGAATGATAAAACACAAACAATTAAAAAAACAAAGCCAATGCATTGAAGAGTCAATTGGATGCCGACAGCCATAAAATCTATTTAAAAATTTGATGTTCTGTTTTTCAAAGTGGAGAAATCCAGAGAGACAAGCCGCCATTATGGAGGAGAATCAGTGGCAGGAGGGTGGAGTCCCCTTCAAAGTTGACACAGCCATTGTTAAATCTTCCAACTGAACTCTGATTCCATCTGAAGATGGTGGTAGCTTGAAGGATCCTATGGATCGCAATATGCATACCTGTTGTGGGTTCATGCAGCCCGTGGTTCGGGCCACATGAACCTGGTGACAGATTTCCTGTAAGATAATTTATGTGGCTAGTGCAGCCCAAGCGTCTGTGTGTCCACAATTTCTGCAGATACTGAATAGGTTGGCTTATTTACCTACAGAAATATATATGGGATGGTGTACATAGAGAAGATTTAATTGATTCCTCCAAGAACATCTCCCTACCGTTAGATTTTTGTGTGATGCGCATGAATAAGGAATAAAACTGGTGGCCAAAACTATGGCTCTCTCCACTGCAGGGACTTGTAGTGAGGTTGAAACCCTGGATAGTAGATACTGCCTCTAAAATTACACTGTGCGCTATGGAATTCCACCTGGGATGATTGTTTGGCTCTCACTTAGATGAGCTAATGGTGGATCTTTTAGGTAAAAAGGATAAATCCGTTTCTAATGTCTGTCGGACCTACGCAGTATAGATTATGCCATAAGTTGGCTAAGCCATCATTTAGACCACCAACATCTTCATCAATATCAGAGTAGAACCCCTTCCCAGGGAAATGAATGCAGCGTTAGAGGCAGAGGTAAGCCTACTTCCTCTGCATCATACAGATGGATCATGTCTTCTCATTCCTATTTTCCTTCAGCTGGGTACTGAGGGTACTGAACTTTGAGAAGACCAACTCTCACAATCTAAAATCAGAGCTAGCATCATCTTTACAGACTCAAGTCCTGGGTCTGCTGGACTTCATACTGATAACTCTAAGGCAAGCCATGAAGGTTCTATATCTAAAGTTTGCAACCGAAAATGCAATCTCTTGGGACAAATGGCACATGCATCCACTAGAGATAGTAATACTGGACAGATGGGACGGACAGAAGGACTTGCTAGATCAGTCTAACATTCTGCTAGAGAGGACCAGGACATCTTGACACTGATTGCTGATTCTTAAACATGGCAAGAGCATTTAAGCCCCCACAATGGACTGTCCTGACAATCGACGCATCCTTCCAAGGTCAAGGTGCCCACGTCCTAAGAGTTTCAGCTTAAGGCTGCTGCACTGCAATGGAGAGTGCTCTGTCTTCCAATGCTGGGGAACTGCTCACAGTATTCAAAGCACTCCAACATCTGCACCATCTACTGTTAATCAGAGCTGTTAGGGTCCGATTGGACAATGCCACAACGGTGGCATGCAAATACAGGCAGGGAGGCATGAGGTCTCCAGCCCTTCTGGAGGAATGTAAGGTCTGCTACTCATGCCTGCCACCCTTTTACAGGTGCGGGCAGCCCCAAGCATCATTCTGCTATTCCTGTGCATTTGGAGTCAATGTCTGTTTTCACCCAGCACTGACAAGCTTAACCAGTCCTCTGGCTCTCAGCTCTTTCCTATTTAAGCTGAGCTGCTCCACTTCCTGGTTGCCTCAGTATTGGTGTTTCCTCTGGTCACTCCACTGCTAGGTCTTCTGTATCTGGACTGCTAAGTCATTTTTGACCTTTGTCTGCTTGTTCTGTTTGCACCTTTACTGTGTGCCCTATATGTGTATGTGTGTCCATTTCCTTTCTGTCTGTGTTTCTTTCTCGTCTCTGTAGTAAATTATTTCTCTGCACTGTCTTCATTTCTGTGTGTTCAGTACTTCATCCCAGTTTTTTGTCAGGGCTAGTCAGGCCCTAGGTTCCAGCGCAAGGCTGCCCTTGTTGAGGCTATTACCTGCTGGTAGGCAAGTCCCCTTCCATCTTCCTGTTTACCTTAGGGCCCGTTACCCTTCTGTAGGTACTCCTGTCTGCTGGGGTCAGCTGCCAGTCACCCAGCTGGTTGGTTAGCCCAGTGGGTCCACATTCCGAAATCTGTAACAAGGAAGCAGCAAGTGTGTTGCTCTTGGTACAGACATATGAGTAGGATATATCAGGAGTACACAATGGCAAGGTCCAGAAGTTTTATTCTCTGTAAGGACACAATCAGCCGAATACCCTCGTGAGACCTGGCAACAGTCGTATGAGAAAGAGCCTCAGTAATAGCTATCATTCAATTTTTGGTAGAAAAGAACGTGGATTAACGTTTCTCAGTATGAGTCAGGGCAACTACTGGTGGCTCCCCCTCAGACCGGACCTGGTGTCCAAGAATCTCAAGATGCTCGGCCTAATGGCATGCAGCCTTTACTAAGGTTGCTTGGTTTTTCCTAGGCTGTACTATCCACTTGTATGTGCTCTAGATATGTTGCAATGAATAGAGTCTATGCCAGAGTGATGGCTACCATCAAAAAGTGGTGTGTTATTAGAGGATTACAGTAAGAGCAACTAACCAATTCTCCAATTCTTACAGAATGGAAATAACAGAGGTATAAGTCTTAATACCATTAAAGGGCAGATTTCTGCATCACCAACTTTCCTGGGTAGTTCCTTAATGGCAGAAGCCCTTGTAAAGATATTTGTGGTGGCTATTCAAAAGCTGCACTCAATAAGGCATAGTCTCATTCCAAAATAAGACCTTTGATACTCAGAAGGTTATGTGATCATTTCTTCAAGCCTTTACAAGGTGTGTATCTTATGTATCTTAGCTACTAAGGTAGTGTTCTTGGTAGCTATCACTTCAGTAAAGCTTGTCCATGAATTCCAGGCCTTGGCTTCCAAAAAGTCTTATTTATCACTTCACCTTTACAAGGTGGTACACCAAACTGTCCCTTCATTTTAGCTCAAATGCTGCTCCTCCACGAACATCAATCAGGAACTAGTTCTCCAGGTATTTTGTTCTGACCATCCAGGTGAATAAAATGAACATCTACAGTTCCTGGATGAAGATCCTAAGGGTCTACCTGTCTTGAATGAAGAATAATGAGAGAAGACTCATCTCTTTGCATTTATTCAAGGCCCATGGAAAGGGTGCAAAGCATCCAAACCTTCCTTAGCCAGGTAGGTAAGAGTGGTGATTGAAGGTCTCTCCCCACCTACAGGAATAAGAAACATTCTACTAGAGCTATAGCCACCTCTTCTGTGTAGAACAGACACAGATCCCTATTGAAAGCATCTGTAGAGTCGCTTCTTGGATTTCACCTAACACATTCATCTGTCATTGTAGACTGGATTTTAGCAAATAAGACTCTACTTTTGGACATGCTGTTTTGGCTGCTCATACATCCCCATATGTATATGCTGCTGTGAGGATGTCCAGGAATAACAGAATTTACTTACGAAATTCCTCTTTCCTGCAGTCTGAACAGCAGCACAGTTCAGCATCTCACTCTTAATAAAATTGTTGATTTTTAGTTCATACCTTAGTTGTTTTTTTATTGACATAGTGTAGGAGGAGAACTAGGATCCTTTTTATGTTGAAAAAGCTTAACTCTGCATGTCACCTGTCTCAGCATGCAGCACGAGGATTAACCCAATATGTATGTGCTGCTATAAGGACTACAGGAAAGGGGATTTGCGTAAATTCTACTTATTTACACTAGAAAAGTGTGAGAATAAGGTGAGAGTCTCAATAAACAGTGTAATGAAGATTTCTGGACATTGGGAGGGAAAAGAGACATGTGCTTACCAGTATTCACAGATGCCTTTGCTCTCAGGAGAAGCCGTATGCAATCTGGTTTATTATATTTGACTGCAGAATGCAGAGCTGTTTGTCCATCTGCTCCAACTTTATCCAGAGCTCCCCTGTGAAACCAGAATCATCCATCCAGTAAAACAGAGAATATAATATATAGATATAGAAAAACAAATTATAAACTTCCATGCTGCTCTGCCTCAATAAGCAAATTTACATACCCATTTTGGATAATGAAATCTACTATTGGTAGGGAATTTCTCTCACTCATATAGACTGCAAAGTGAAGGGGATACTCCACATGATCCTTTCAAAACAGGAAACACAAAGCATTTCTAACATGGGAGGGAAAGACATATATATACACAAAGCTGCACTATTCCAATAAGTAGGGTAAGATACCTGATTGTCCACAGGATGAAGAGGTTTACTCAGATCTGTGCCATTTGCCATGCTCTGCAGTAAGGCCATCAAGTCATGCTGTTGAATAGCCTCTCTAATTCCATGAAGACTTTTGCTTCTTTCTTTGTCCACAAAGCTGTGTTCAACGTATTTTGCTGTGATGTAATCTTTCCTGCAAGCCCTATTAAGACATGATTTCATGCGGAAATAACCCATGTATACTCCACGGGAGAGTCACTGAGAGCAATAAGGCTACTTTCACACATAGTGTAAATGCTGTAGAAAATCCACATTGACAGTACAAGTCATATGGATGAGATTTTAACAAATCTCATCCACATAGTGCAGAAAAAGGTTAATGCAGAATCCACATACGTTGCATATTTTCCACAGAATTTACTACAAATGTAGCCTTAGGCTAGATTCACAATATATGCGTATTGGTGCACACATAGGTATAGCGTATTTACTGTAATTTTTGCGCCCATAGAGTATGCTCATTTGCGTGTGGCAAACAAAGACATACCGATTGAAATGGCTAATTAGTTCCAGATGTGTTCTTTGAAGCAAATTAGCGGAATTAGGTAGTGTTTCATGCATCTCATTGCATGTTGTGCACATTTGCGCGCCTCCCATTGACTTCTATGGGGACCTTTGGTGCGCAAAGACACAGAAAAGTATAGCATGCTCTATTTTTTTTCTTCACAACCGAAATGTATGTACAAAATACAGAAATGTGAATGAACCCATTGAAATCAATGCGTTCTATTCTCTGCATATTGCGTGCACAAATACGCCCATGTGAATTCGGCCTTAAAGTGTCATTGAAATATCTTTAATATTAGTATTTGATTTCCTTAGTTTTTTTTTTTTTATTCATATCTCTTTTTATTGAAAATTTTTATCAAACATAACCAGAGTAACAAAAAAGAAAGGAAAGATAAAACAAAATATACATATGTATACAGTGGACTATGTTATTGAAGTAATGCCTTCAAATTCGCTACAATCAATAGTTCAACATAGTTCTCAACATATTTAAATCAACATGTTAAATTATCATGTATCTATATAAATTTAAGAAAAATAAACCAAGAACAGAGACAGTAAAAGAGTTGTACATGCCTATGACACTCCATCGTATATATGGTCTAGATTTTCAATTTTAATTATGTATATAGCCACTAGTTGGTTGTTTTTAGTACACTAGTGCATTATGTCTACTTGATATCCATATATCATACCAGCAGTTATGGTTCATGCCCGCTATAATTTCTTTTAATGTAGGGACTTTATCAGTTTTCCAATATTTAGCTATCTTGGTTTTGGTTACCAGGGTAAAGTGTAGAATCACTGTTTGACAGTTTCTTTGATAGTTATCTATGTTTAAAGTTAATGCCAGAGGGGCCTTTAGGCCTCATGTCCACGGGGAAAATCAGGCCCGCTACGGATTCTACATGTAGAATCCGTAGCGGGTCCCTCCTGCCCCGCGGACATGAGTGCTTAAAATATGAATTTAAAAGAATTAACTCACCCGCAGCGGGCCGGGAAGGTCTTCTCTTCCTCACGGCCGGATCTTCTTTTTCGGCCGGCGGATGAACTCGTCACGCGCCGGGCACATCCGTCAAGCCGAAGCAAGAAAGATCCGGCCATGAGGAAGAGAAGACCTTCCCGGCCCGCTGCGGGTGAGTTAATTCTTTTAAATTCCTATTTTAGGTCTCCCGCAGATCCGGACGGCTTCCATAGGCTTCAATAGAAGCCCGTGGGAGCCGTCCCCGCAGGAGACCCGCACGAAAATGGAGCATGGTCCAGATTTTTTCATGCTCCATTTTTTTTAAAATCCCTTTTATTGACCATCCGCGGGTATTTATCTACCCGCGGGTGGTCAATGCATCCCTATGGGGTGCGGATCCGCGCGCGGGAGAAAGAGTTAAAATCCGCTGCGGATTTTAATTCTTCTTTTGCCCGTGGACATGAGGCCTTAGAATTATTGGGAAGCTGCAGATATTTGAAAACAGCTTTCCTGTTTTTTTCCATAGTTTTAATATTGGGGGATAATCCTACCATATATGAATCATAGTATGATATAGATTTATATAATGATATATCATCTGGATAAGTATTCAGTAGCATTTTGTAACAAAAAGATATACCTCCTTTCCATAGCACAGTAGAGATGTGAGCTAATTTTGGAGTTGGGATTGCAAGATGGAATTTTGAAGAGGAGTCAAAGCGTGTCTTATTTGTAGATATTTGTAAAAATCATGTTTGTCTAGAACATAATCCATCATAATATCCTTTGACCATAAGAGATTTTTAGTATACCCTTGGCTTTCCACATAACCAAATTTAAAAATGGGATGTGTATCTCCAAAATTGCCACACTACAATGTAAATAATTACATAGAAACAGGTTACTTTTATTAATCTTATTGCCACACATATTCAGAATAGCCTTAATAGTGGGGTGATTTGATTTAATCGTCTGTTTAAAAAACAATGTGGCATACAAAAGATCTGACAGGGCGAACCCACCTAAAAAGAATAGTTCCAATTTAACCCAAATCTTGGAAGTGTCACCCTGTCATGGATTTTGCTTGATCTAGTGGCGTAATAGTATTGCAATATAGGACAACTTAAACCTCCATCTTTTACTAGTGTGAATAGTATTGCAGCTTTGACTCTTTAGATTTTTCTAAATATCACGCTGTCTGATGATCTCCATAGCGTTGCTATGGAAAGCGCCAGCTCCCTGTCCACGAGCGGAGAATCATTGCGATTCTCCACTCGCGGCCGGCAATTCGCAGCATGCTGCGAATTGTCGCGATTCCCTGCGGTCAGCCTATCTGTCAGGCTGACAGCGGAGATCCGTCTGCCGGCTCCTGCTCCCGGGCGGCAGCTCCCGTGGCGGAGATCCGTGGGCAGGGAGCCTTAGAATTATTGACCTTCTAGTAAGAGGTATCGCTAAAAGCTGGGATAATATTAGAGAACTCCGGAAGTGTAGACTCTGGGGAGGAGCAGATCAGAATAATATCATCAGCAAAAAGGTTTATACGGTGCTCCTCCGAGTTCATTTGAATCCCTCATATTTTTTCCACTAAAAGTTCTATAATTAGCGCAAAAATTAAAGGAGAAAGTGGACACCCTTGTCAGGTGTCATTTGTTATAGGAAATGATTTTGAAAGGAAACTAGATGTAAATACCTTGGCTGATGCAGATGAGTAAAGGGCCAAAATAGCTGTGAGTATAGGGCCCTCAAACCCAAACTTGCATAAAGCTGATCGCAGGTATCCCCAGTGTACTCGGTCGAACGCCTTCTCTGCATCCAGAGATAGGAGAAGAGAAGGCATCCGACACTCTGTCACAAGGTGGATTATGCTGATTAATCTTCTGGTAGTGTCTCCCGTCTGTCTATTTTTTACAAATCCAACCTGGTCGTTTTTAACTAAATGAGGTATCACGTCTGTCTCCTGAGATCTGTGGTACTACAGATGATCTGCAGCTTTTCTGCTCAGGTATCAGGGATTGGGCTTGCTGGACGTGTGTGTGTCTCCAGTCAGCCAATCACTCTGGGTCAGTACACATAAATGCTTTCCAGCAGTCTTCCCAGGTGCGGGTGTGGTCAGCCATCACTGTTCTCATTCTCTCTATGTGTGTTGTGTGAGCAGGTTCTGTGTGTGGTGGCTGCAAGAAAGGTTTGTGTCTTGTGGTTTTGTTTGGTTATGTCGCTGGACTCCTGGTTAGTGTAGGGACTAACGGTATAGCCAGGAGCCATGACATGGCCCGCTAGCTTCCATATTTTGATCAAAATGTCAACTAATACCTGGCATTTGTAGTTTTAAAATCTGCTAACAGTGTTTGTATTTTGGCTGCTGTATAGTGTGATTATGGCTCTGTGTGTCTTCTTACTCTGTCCAGTTGTCCCTGTCAGTGGTGGCATGTGTATGTGTCCTATCCAGGGTGCGTGGATTCCTAGGAGCAGCTTGGGCCCAGATCCAAAGACCGCAGGGCCACCCTTTATTGTGACGATGTCCCCGCTCAGGTAGGTCTCTGCCACTAACCCTAGTAGAAGATAGGGAATGGTGTTCATCTAAGTTTGTTTCACCTGGTGCTCCCTATCCCTCTGGGTCATGTTCCTGTGGCCCGGTGCTCACTTGCCCACGCGAACATAACATTAAGGTAGGAACTTTATTATTCTGTTTGCAATAATTTTGTAGTATATCTTTAAATCACTGTTTAAAAGAGAGATTGTACTGAAATTTTCTGGTCTGTCGGGGTTCTTTCCCGCCTTTGGCAGGGTTATTATTGTGGCATTAAACATCTCAGAAGGCAGGCGGTTGCCTTTTAAAATGTAGTTAAAACGCTGCAGAAGATAGGGCGACAATATGTGTGAGAATTTTTTATAATACTCATTGGTCAGTCCATCTGGACCAGTAGATTTATTAGATTTTAATTGTTGGACTGCTGTATTTAATTCGGGTATAGAGATGGAAGAGTTGAGCAAATTAAGGTCATTATCTTTTAGTATAGGGAGACTAAGATCATCAAGGAAACTTGCAAAGTCCGATTCTGTTGGGTGGTTTATAGAATTATCTTTTTTAAGGTTGTATAAATTAACGTACTAATCAGCCAACGTGTCTGCAATTTTCTGAGGATTAGTAATTTTTGTTATGTGTTTATCAAAGATATAAGAAATTCTAGTTGTACTAGATTTATTTTTGAATTTGTTGGCTAGTAGTTTCCCTGTTTTGTGGCCTTGCCAATAGTAAAGCATTTTGGTTCTTGTAAGAGCAAGCTTGTGCTTACAATGCAGAATTTGGTATAATTGATACCGTCATTTTTTTTATTTCAGCATTTATGCTGTGTGAGAAAGCTTATTTGTTGGAGTCTCCTAATTGTTTGATTCTATTTAAGAGGCTCTTTGTTTTATTATGTTGATCTTTTTTTATAGAGGAAGATAATTTTATAAAACAACCTCTTATGTAGGCCTTGTGTGCACACCAGTTAGATCTGGATGTATCATCTGGGTTGTTATTAAAAACATATTCTTTCATTTCTGTTTCAGTCTGTTGGATGTTGGTATCAGACGACAGGAGCGAGTTATTAAGACGCCATGGAGAAATTGGAATTTTGTTAAATTGTTCCTTGATAGAAATAGACACGGGAGCATGGTCAGACCATGTTATTGTACCAATGGGGGGTTTAATGACATCCTGAAGAAGCCATTTTTCTACTATTATGAAATCAATTCTCGAGTATATCTGATGTGGATTAGATAAAAATATATAATCTCTCTCTGATGCATGCATAGTTCACCAACTATCAAAAAGCTCCTCCCTATAAAGTATTTTTTCCTGTTTGTGTGATGGCTTTTGTCTAAATGAGGATCAAGAACTTTATTAGAGTCACCACAGATTATCACAGAACCGTACCTCTCTCTGTTTAATATTATTCCTTTCTGTACATTCCAAGGGCTCCTATACTTTATTAAAAAGCTGACCCCTAACCAGCAATCAAGTCATGGAGTACCTTTTCACTATAAACCTTGTCCCTATTCAGAGGACAGCAGTGGAGAGGTCTCAGAATTTTGCTACAGGAGAGCTCTTCATGAGTAAGACATTTAGGATGTGCTCTCTTACATCTCCAGCATTCTTCAAATTCAACCTTTAGTGCTACTGTGTCAGCAACAAGCATAAATTTACGTTTTACAGTGCTTCTGAGCTGTTTTATCCCTGAAACATAAATGTATGTTCTCCTTAAAGGTCTTTTACATGGCCTGACAATCAAGAATGCATGTTTGCCTAAATGTTCAGATTAGCCATTTGCTAAACCATAAAAAGGTGTCAACAAATAAGCCAACGAATGAGCAAATGCTGATTCAGCAGCTAACTAGCTGATTTATGTGAGCCCCAGGGTTATGTGTAGCCAATCAGTTAGCAATATAGGGATGAATGTTCATATTAACGATTGTTCATCTCTATACTGCAGATCATCTGCATGTGTGAAACATAACGAATAAGCACAAACCAACATGCTCATTGTCGGTCAGTGCACATTGATTGAACAGACAGCTGATCTGCCTATTTAAAGGGACATGTATCATACAACTGAGTTATCGTGGAAAATGTAATGATAACTCGCATCATCATTCAGTACTATATTTCACTGTGGAAGCATAGCCTATCTCAATAGCTATACACTGACTTAGTTCTTTATTCTGTACACAGTATAGTAACATACATTTTTCCATAGAAAATCTACAAAGTGTGTAGCTCTTAGTTACACAAAGGATGCTGTTTATTGCATGTATTATATCATACAATATAACACTAGAGAGGTTAAAAAACAGATGAATTCTATGGATTTGCACCCCTGGGAACGAGATGACCTCTGCTCTAAATAGCCCTGACCAACTACTTAGTTTTGTCCAGTCCTTAAGTTATGTGGATTTAGATTTAATGAAGAGTGGCACCCATTTAGATTAGGGCAATACAGTGACGTGTGTTACATCCAAAGATTGCCAATGGTGACACATTGTGACGTAACGTAACTGCGACACGACAGTCACAACAAATCCAAGTCTGTTGGATTTTGGTCACAGGCTGCAAGTCGTAAGTAACTTTTCCACCATTGACGTCAATGTAAGATGCATGTGCATGTCTGTGACATGCCTGCAATTTGGCTATTTATCTAACAATTTGTGGCTCTAAAAACAGTCACACAATGGCAAGCTGCACAAATGTTTTGCTGAGTGACTTTTATGTGGCTTATTGTCATATGACACATGTTCCTGTATAACCCTGACCCTAGGCTAGGGCTACACAGTGACTTTGGTTGCAACAGTGGACACATGACCAAAGACTGCATAGCCCTGTGACCTTACACTGCCATTAAACTCTATGGAGTCGCAGTGTGAGTAGCAGGTTGCCATGACCGCAATGTCAATGGATTTTTTGCAATTTCAATTTTATGGTCACAGCAACCTGTAACTTGCACTACGACTCCAATGCCTTCAATAACAATGTGAGGTCAGAGAACTATGCAGCGATCTTTGTTCGCTTGACTCTTGTTGCAGGCAAAGTCACCATGTAGTTCTAGCCTTCATGCAGCCTCTTTTTGACTATCAGCTATAGTATATCTGTTATTCATTCTATATGTCTTCAAAAATACTCCTGGTGTGCAAAGACCATTGAACGACACTTACATTTCACTGGTGGCTTTAGGCTTAGGACTTGGTGTTGGAAGAACTACTTCAAAAACATCATTGAATTTGGTATTTCCAACTGAAACTGCAATCTGTAGAAATACATGGAAATATTGGGATATGATGACATTCAGAACATGATATATGGGAAGAGAGTGATATGTTGAAATACAATGTGATATCTACCAAGAGCTCAGAAGTGCTCAGTAAGTCAAGAGTTAAAGACTGGACTCGTGAATAGCGCACTCCAAAATCACGATGAATTCCCGAGCACTCAATGCAAATGAGAATTCCTAAGTTTGTGGATACCCAGGAGGGATCTGTGGAATTAAACCAGAGTAAGAAAAGAGGAAATAGAAAAAGTATGCAAACCATAAAATGAGAAGGTAAAGAATGAATGGACAACAAGACAAATTACCAGGAGCTCCACAGTCACAGCACACTTGGTTCCCAGGTAAGGAACGAATCTCATTAATAATCTGCTTTGCCAGTTGATTATTGTTGTCATTTGACCCTGTATCTCCACTGAAAGCTGCGTTCAAGGATTCATCTTTACTGTTCTGAAGCACTGATATCCATCTTTATGAAAAGGAAAAATGAAGGAGCATATAAATCCATGTTGATGTCTATATGACGCAATAATCTATCAATTTTAATTTAGAAGGTAGATCATATCGCAATGTGCTGGCAATGTCCTCTCTCCAGCCTGTGGCCTTCTGCCTTACTCTATTCCTATCACTGGGTATAGACACTGTACACTGACATGCCAAAAGTATGTAAACTGTTTATGAAGTGGCGTTACCTCAGGAATGCCCACACCTGCATAAGTTGTGAGGTGTTAACTTGTGAGGGGGCTGAACACTGGCCATCGTGCCCATGGTGAGGCAATATGAATTATCGGATCTTCAATAAAGCATGATAGTGGGATGTTCCATTTTTGAAGTTGTAGGAATTTACCGTACAGTTTAATGTATGTACCGGAAAAAACATTATTGCAGACATTACAACGCACAGTGGAAAGTGCAATGGCCGCCCACAGGTGCTTTATGATCACAATCAGCGGCATCAAGCTAGAATTCTCCATGCGAACAGACAAGCCACTCTGGCAGAGATCACTTCCATTTTCATTGCAGTAGACCCCACACACATGAGATATGGGAGCAGAAGTCTCACCAAAGTACCTCTTTCAACTCCAGGACACTGAACACAGCACCTCACCTGGAATTTTTTGTCATAAAACTGTGGTATGAATTCCTTTAAAACGGCAATAAAACATCTGAATAATGCTGTGTGTGAAACCACCCTAATGCCCCATTTACACGACCCGATTCTTGTCTGAGCGAGTGACGTCACTGTTGACTCATTCGGCCTGTTTAGACAGTCAGATCATCTTTGAGAATCGTTCACTTCTCGTTCAGTACTTCCCACTCCTATGTTAAACATTGAGCGGGGAGTGTTTAGACGAAACGAACGAGCCAACGATGATTTTTAGTCCTGCTGATACTAAAAGATGAACGAAAAATGCACGCTTCTCATGCTGTCGCTGGCTCGCGTTTAAAACAAACAATTATCGTTCACTTGTTCAATGATTGAAGAACATCTAAACACAACATATGGCATTATCCAACAGTGTATACATTTGACTCACACAAATGCCTCAGCCTCATCCTCAGCCTGGAAATGATATGTTCTGTTATCTGAAAGAGAAGTGAAAATATGTAAAGCAATGCACAGATCCTCTACTATAGCACAAAGCTGCCTTGATATACACAGATATATTACGGCGCTTACATTTTCTTTCAAAGCATATGATTTACAGCCCACAGTATCTATCAGCAGCTCAGCACACAGTGGTGGTGCTGGAGCATTCCTTATAGTACATGATGTAGAAAAAATAGATTGAGTTCTGAATGTTCACTTTTACAGCAACTCTCTGATATATACCTCTTAGGATACTTTCACATAGTAAGGAATATTCGGCATGACGCTGTGTAATATTCTGCCACGATGAAAAATTTGCGCTAAAATGTAAATGTCTAATATGCGGATTTTGATGCAGAATTGAAAATAGCAGAACATCCGCATTTAGGGCATCTTCACATGGCCATGTTTTTGCCCCATTATGCGACCATGAAAATCATGGCCACATAAAGGGAAGAAACAAAACCATTGATTTCACTGTTCTTCTATTTTACTATCGGATCACGTGAAAAAGATATGTCTTGCCCAATCTTTCTCGCACATAGTTTTTCTGCGTCACTTGCAAAAGAGCGTTTTAAAAGTTGCGCCCAAGATTTGTGGACCATACTCAGACAGCCCATCTGTGTGCTGTCCGATGTGCTGAACGCCACATATTGACATCTGCTACTCTCTTCCTAAAATCGGACAATAGAACATGCTACTATAGTATTTTTGTACTCAGACTATTAGTCAGAGCAACAAAAAAGCCTTTGCGCATACAGCCATTCAAATGAATGGGTCCTATTTCTGTCCGAAAATTGGACAAAAAAAATGTATGTGTGCAAGTAGCCTTATGCGCAGATTACGGGAATATTCTGCTTGTGTGACAGCATCCTTAGACCTGTGGATTTTGACAGCAAAATATTCCCATGTGAAGGCACCCTTAGCTAAATCTCCAATTCACGAATGGGGGATTGCTACCTTCAATTCTATACTGCCTGCATGGTGGTACAGATTAGTATCTGTTCCTACAGTCTGACCTTCTATTTGCAATCCAATGTAAATGGATTTTTCGAGGCACGCTACAATATAAATGTTAAACAACAAAAATAAGTCAGAAAAAAAAAATGTTGGGAAGGAAATAAGATGTTTATATTTACACTAGAATCTCTCTTTCTCATCTCATTCATTTCGGGACACAGCTGAAGACCTTGTGTATAGCTATTGCCTCTAGGAGGTGGACGCTAGGCAGAAAAGGTATTGGCTCCTCCTACTAGCTACTGTATACGCCTCCTGCAGGCAACATTCTGACTAGTTTGTATGCAAACAGTTTGAGCAGCCAAGTAGGATACACAATTAAAGTTCTGACATGAATAATGTTTTTATGCTTTACCAGCCATTGTTCCCTGGTCTGCCTAATGGACACAGGGAATCCACGATTTAATGGCTGTTAAAGCATAAAAACATGATACTTACCTTGTCTCCTGTTGTTGTTGACATCGGTGGGGTCATCACCCGGCAGGCGCTGTTCTTCTGCTTCTACCTCCACGAGCCGCGCCACTCCGGGATCGCGCGCATGCGCAGTGGAGAGGTGCCCTCTGACAGGAGTCAGGATGGGCTGCGTCTCCACTGCGCACGCGCAGAATCTCGGGAGTTTAGCCAGGACGGACATGCCGCCCACAGCAAGCACTGCTTGTGACGTGCTTGCTGTGGGCGGTCCGTCCGTTCACCTCGGAAGTGGCTGACAGACGGAGCAGAGCAGGAAGCGGTCATTTTGACCACTCCTGCTCTGCTTCTACAAGCCACAGAAGAAGATGCTGGCTGGAAGGTACATGCCTGGCAATCGGTCCTGGCCTGGCAAGGTGTGAACACTTTTTTTTGTGTGTGTGTGTGTCAGAACCCCTTTATCAGTCAATATGGCAACATGACAACAAAATTATTAAAAAACTAACTCAATGCAGCACCATGTTCAACTGCAAAGAGACTCTCCAACAAGGATGAAAATATTAGTAAAAATACTAACAACAGCATAGGTGAGTGCTGTGTCCCCCAATGAATGAGACGAAAAAGATATTTTATGGTAAGTACAAAGATCTTGCTTTCTCATCTGTATCATTGGAGAACAAAGCGGGAAACATTGGGAAGTTCCAGAGCCGTCCCACGAGGGTGGGAAAACTATAGAAGTACGCATGCGAAAAGTTTACCATAGTTAGTAAAACTAAATCTGCGGATGCAAAAATGTGCACCCAGTAAAAGTTTGAAAAGGTGTGCAAAGAGGTCCAGGTAACACCCTTGTACACATGCATAGCAGCAGCCCCGTTGCGTTCCGCACCCATTGCCAGAGTAGAATGTACTGTAACATGGAATGGAGGCATTTTGACTTTAGCACGGTATGCTTCTGCCACCCTTGATCGGATCCAGCGAGAAATGACTACCTTAAATGCCGCAAGACCATGTCTTGAGCCAATAAGAATCATGAATAGAGAGTCAGAGCGTCTGTAAGATGCCATTTGAGAAAGGTAGATCTGCAAGGCTCACATAAGATCCAGTTGGGGAAGAATGTGTTCTCTCGGATGAAGAGTGGATGGACAAAATGAAGGCAAAACAATGTCTTCATTGATGTGAAATTCCAAAACCACCTTAGGTAGGTAGAAAGGAACAAACAGGATGCAGGACTACCTTGACCTGATGAAATATAGTGAACTCAGGTTTGACTGACAAAGCTGCAATCTCTGAGACCCGGGGGATTGATGTGACTTCTACCAAAAAGAGCAAGAGGATAGGACTAAAAGCTGGCAGTGGAGATGGCGCAACACTCCAGGTTAAAGCAAGTAGGAAGTGACCAAAGGTCACCAGCCAAACTGATGAAGGGGTTATCCCCGAAACACTTTTCATAAGCTGATCACATACTTTTTTAAATAAAAGGAGTTGTTTTCCACAACTTTAATCACTTCCTACTTGCTCTAACCTGGAATGTTGCACCTTCTCCACTGTCAGTTTTTAGTCCTATTCTCTTGTTCTGTCATGCCCACCCAGGTGGTGTATCATCTGGTCAAGCAGCACCTCCACTATTGAAGTTACCACTCCACTCTCCTTACCACGTATGTAGTATCATTGTTCACAACAAAAATGTCTGTACGGGTTTTGCTCCACCCCTCTCTTTCCTCCTCGTCCACTTCTACCAAAAAGGTCACCTTCCAGGGCAACAAATGAGCTGGAAATTCTCTTAATGGCTTGAATGGATGAGATTGCAACACATTAAGCAAGTGATTAAAGGAGGGACAGGAGAAAGATATGGAGGAGCAGCGTGCGCGACCACCTGTACAACAGTACAGCCAACTTTGAGGCCAGTGGACATTGAAAAATATGGATAGTGTGGATACCTTACCCTTTGAAGAACTAAGACTCAAACTCATATCCAGACCCTACTGTAGAAATGACAAGAAACTGGAAAAAGAAAAATGCATAGGATAAAAATTGCGTTCACATAAGCTACAGAACTTTTTCCAAATGCAATGATAAAACCCGAGAAAAGGAGAGTTTCCTAGCCTTCATCATCATTTCAATGATAGGTTCTGCAAATCCACAGGCTTTCAAGACTCCAGCTTCAACCGCCATGTTGTTAAATGAAGATCTTCTCAAAGAGCTCTGTGGGGCCAATCTGAGGCAATGAGAATACTAGAAAGCCTTCCATCTTGATCTTCTTGAGTTGTGGGAATGGGAGAGAGACGTATGGAACCAGAATTCTGTCTGTGGAACTACTAGAGCGTCCACTGAGACCTAACCACAAAGGCTGGCAGCTTGCAATTGATTCTGGATGCCATGAGGTTGACATTTTGGATGATCCCACCTTTGACAAACTTCCTGAAAGACATTGGGTCGACTGTTTGTCTGCTAAGGAAGTCAGATATTCAGTTGTCTACTCCCAGTATGTGAACTGCCGAGAACACTGGAAGATGATCTTTGTCCCACGTCAAATTCTTTGCTGCCTCTTCCGTGACCTTGGTGCTGCAAGTTCTGCCTTGATGATTTAGGCCTAATCAGTTTTTATTAAAGTATTTTAATTTTACATAACCATAAATAAACATTTTGAATCCTCATCATTGCGTGTATCTTTCATTAAACCACCTAATACATTTGAACACAGTTAAACAACAACAATGATAAATTCCTAATTATGATAATAGGCCTTAATTAGTATCACTGTCTATCAAATTAACCAAAAGTTGCCTTTATCTAAGCCGTATTTTCAAGCTTTCCCGTCAATCACAGTACAGCTACCAGAATTAAATTGTTCTAAGGAGGGAAGAAAGGAAAAAATGAAAAGAAAAAAAAAGGGGGTGGGGACCCTCATCCACACACCACACACAGATCATAGCACCTTGTTCCTCATCCCTTGTCTCCTGTTTTATGTTCCTGGTTCCATGTTTCCCTGTCTTGGAAAACCTCATGTCTTGTGACTTTCCCAATTAGCTTCCTATATAAGCTTGGCCCTTATAGTTCCAGAGCATGTTTGCATGTTTATTGTACCTTCAGACCTTAAACCAGCTTCTACCTCTACCTGCTCAAAGAAGACTTCTTTGTGTAATGACCACTGGCTTGTTCCTGACTACGTCTCTGCCTAATCCTCTGTGCTGCCAGACATCTCTGTGCACCGACCACTGACTTGCTCCTGACCATGTCTCTGCTTAATCCTCTGTACTACTGTGACATCCTGTGTACCAATCCCGGCTTGCCCGATCTCGCTGCCTGCCTTTAACCTAGTGCCAGAAAAGCTACACGGTGCTCGGTCATGTTGACAGAGACTCGAAGCTGTACCAAGGATTGCCACAGTGTAGGTAATGTCACATTGTCCAGAAAGTCTCTGTACCCATTTATCGCTGAAAGTAGACTTCACTATAACCAGGTCCTAGTCCCTCCTAGCAGAAACACCCCCAGACCACAATAAATCCTCCTCCAAACTTCAATCCTCAAAGAATGCAATCTAAAATGCACTCTCCAATGGTAACCATTCGCATCCAGTTCTCTACAAATGGTCCTGGTGCTAATGGATGTTCCAATGACCTGTGAAACCCCCTGAGTGAGTGTTTTGGTAGACAATGTGCATGATGCTTTCACAGTTCATGCAAGGTTTAATTGTCCACGCTCTGTCAGTTTACAAGGTCTTCTTGCACTACGCACACACCAGATATTTTCCATTTCCAAATAACATTGCCAACAGTAGACTTTGGAAGGTCCAAAAGCACTGTGATGTCCTGTACTAATTGGTTGCTCAGGTGACATCCCACCACCATACCCTTGTGGAAGTCTGTCAACTCTACACCTCATGGCATCCTGATGGTTTCTGTACTGGCATATGCCTTTGTGGTACTTTCCTTTTATACCCAATGCTCACACATTTGATTTGCATATCCTCTTCGGCTGACAGCACAGAATTGTTGGGTGTCCCAATACTTTTTTAACATAGCGTATAGTGTACACATGAGTATGGTTGAGGCAATATGGCAACTTTTATTAACCCCTTGAAGACCGCCCCTTTTTTATTTTTTCCTCCCCAGTTTCAAAAAATTATGACTCTGCTTGAGGGCTTTCTTTTTTGAGTTGTATTTTTAAAAGCTACTATTTAATGTACCACATAATGAAAAACTTAAACATTTCTAAGTGAAGTGAAATGGAAAAAAATGCAATTCCAACATCTTTCGGTTGGTCTTGTTTTTACAAAGTACATACCGCGGTAAAAATTTAATAAAAACTTTATTCTGTGGGTCAGTATATTTACTACGATACTAAATTTATTTATTTTTTGCTGTGCTACTTTTTAAAAACAAAATACCTTCGGGAAAAAATAAAATTGTTTTCTGCTGCCATCTTCAGACCACCATAAGTTTATTTTTTCGTCAACATTGTTGTGTGAGGGCTCATTTTTTTCTTGAAGATGTGGTGAACAAAAAAGCGCAATTCTGGCTTTGTGTATTTTTTTTCTGATGACATTCACCATGCGGGACAAATAATGCATGACTTTGATAGACCAGACTTTAACAGACACGGCAATTCTAAATATGCTTTTGTTTTTTATTGTTTTGATTTTTTATTATAGATATTTATGTGAAAAGTTTTTTTTTTAACTTTTACTTGTTTATTTTTTGTAAAATTTCCCATAGAATAATGCTCAGCCACAGACAGCGAGGGTGCCACAGGAATGCCTCCACAACATTGCCACACTTCTGTGGCTGCCCGATCACCAGATTTATTGTCAATTGAGTATGTATGGGACCATCTATGTCACCACCCTTGACAGCATATAAGTTTAAACGACATAGAGCCTCAGTTACAGCAAATGTGGACCGATATGCTGCAGGATACCATACGGAACCTGTATGCCTCTATGCCCACCACAATCACATCTAGCACAAAAGTAACCCAATTTAGATACAGAATACCGATTTTAGTATAAAGAATAGTTCAGCATCAAAATTGCTTAGAAAATAGAAGATACTTAATCCTCATGTTATGGCCCGTGGAATGAGCCCAAAACTCCTACGCATATCACCGTATGGTGCAGTTTTCTTAAAGGGGTTGTCTCGCGAAATCAAGTGGGGTTATACACTTCTGTATGGCCATATTAATGCACTTTGTAATATACATCGTGCATTAAATATGAGCCATACAGAAGTTATTCACTTACCTGCTCCGTTGCTAGCGTCCTCGTCGCCATGGTTCCGTCTAATTTAGCAAAATTTCTTCACAGTAAAACAATCTAATGTGTGTGTGGCTCACCTACTCAAGCAGTGTCTCAGCTGTATGCGAGGAGAGGTTGGAGCTCTGATCTGGTAATCCGCTAGCTTCAAGCGGTGTTAAAGGCATAAGAAAAAGAGATCCAAAAACAAGTTGGCTTCTTCAACCAAACTTCATCTTTATTATTTATTCCAAGGTCAAAAAATGGACAGACATCACACTGAACACGTTTCGGCTACACAAACAGCCTTTCTCAGCAGCCGCTGAGTCAGCGCAATAGTTTGCTTCCGCATGCTGAGATGGGGCACAGCCAAGTGGGTGTTCTTACATAAACAAGTTTCGTGGATATGCTTTATATGATTCATTATTTAAGGGACTGTCCTTGGTGAGATCACAAGTTCCCTTGAGGAAGTTGCACCACATGGTAACACGTGGGGTTTTTGGGCTTATTCCATGGGCCATAACATGAGCATTAAGTATCTCTTATTTTTTAAACAATTTTGATGCAGAGCTTTTCTTTATACTGAAATCAGTATTTTGGATCTTTATGTCCTATAATTGCTTACCTTGATCAAAATTGGGTTACATACATATGCATTTCAATGTAGTTTATTTTTATGCAATTTACGGTATATCTCTGTACTAATAGTTTGTGTGCATATGTACTTAAATATATTTTGATATTTGCTCCTATTTCAGTGCCCGTGGTGCCGTATACATATTGTTCACCATATTCACTGGTACTTATTTTGTTCATTTCGCTTCCCAAAAAAGCAATAAAAGTGGTAAGAAAGCCTTATGTATACCAATATAGTACCAATAAAAACTGCAGCTCATCCCGCAAAAAACAAGTACTCACAGGGCTCAATCAATGTCAAAATAAAAAGTTATGGGACTTTGAATGCAGCGATGTAAAAAAGAAAATAATTTCCAAAAAAGGGTTTTCATTGTGCAAAAGTAGAGAAACCTAAAAATATATATAATTTTGGTATTGTCATAATCCTACCAACCCGCACAAAAAAACTAGTTATTTATGCTGTATGAATAACTCTGTGTAAAAAAAACAAACACTGGCAGGATTGATGTTTTTTTCTCTGCCTTTCAAAAGAAATTAATTAAAGTTATACAATGCATTGTATGTACCCAAAAATTGGTACCAATAAAAACTACAGTTCACCATGTAAAAAAACAAGCCCTCATATGGGCATATGGATAAAAAGCTATGTTTCTGAAAAGTGGAGATGAAAATCTCCACAAAATCATAGTGTCCTTAAGACCATAATTGGCCATGTCATTAAGGGGTTAAAGCAATAAAATGTCATTAGGTCTATTAGTTTATACATGCACATTAGCAGCACTGTACAAGAACCCTGTGAATACACAAGCAATCAATGGATACTATAAAGTTTTGGAACTTCTTTTACTGAAATGAATCTGTTTATTATTAGCTGACAAGTCTTTCTATAAACCATAATAATGTGACCATAATAATACTCATGGCGTAGGGGAGCAGGATTCCTGGAAATTGTAATCCATTGGACACATTTCATTGCTTCTCACAACAACTCTGAACTCTCCCAAGAACTCAGGGGAGGGTCCATGGCATCTCTCATCTACTGTTGAAGGCTTGTGTCAGTACTTACATTGAAGTGTAGCGCTGATATGCCAACACACAAGCTCTAAATCTAACATTGCAACATCAGGTTCTGGAAACCAGAGACGTCATAGACCACCCATGGATTCACCAGTATGTAGTCTCTGAGGGAGTCAAAAGCCAGACCATCAAATACATTCTATCAAACTGCAGAATAATCAAATTTTACTGGAATAATTGTTCTTCTTCAATTAATAAATGTTCCATAGTGCTTTCCATCCAGGAAAGCATTGAACATACAAGATTAGTGTGTTTGTGCATGTCTTCCATACTCACATAATGCAGTTTGCGCTCACCAACAAAACTTGAATGGAGCGCAGATTATGAAATGGTCATCTCCACCCTTATTTCCAGCCTATCTTATAATATGTGCTCTATTCAAGCTCTGCTGGTGAAACACAAACCGCACTGTGTGAATACTGACTGAGTATTGGGCCATTCCGGTTTTGCAGCTCCTAGAAAAACAGGACTAATGTGGGGACAGCATAAGACTTTTTACACATTTTATTACAACCACTGTAATATACCATGAGCCTTTGAAGGCAGCACTGTGTAGGAGAAAAACAATCTTGTAGTCTTCAGTCATGGAAGTTCAAAGGCGCTAGACTCCACAAACTGGGTTTTTAAAAATTTAAATAATAGGACAAAAAGTTCATAAAGCGTTATACAACTGAAGAAAATGGGCACATTTTTCTCTGCACTGCATTGATCTGTATGATCAGGACAGGAAGGAAAGCTGAATGCAAAGCACACACCATGTTCAGCTTCTCTTCCCATGCAGCACTGAGAAGACACAGTTCGTCACATTGCTGGAGCAAAGACAGGTCAGTAAACCACCACTTTCCAGAGACATGAAAGGGAACAAAAAAGGAGAAACAGTGGCGCTGACCAAAGTGTAGTGTTTATAAATCACAATGAAGTATGAGATGTATACTCCTCACCTGCTGAGGTTGTGCTCATTAGGGCACAACGCAAATAATAGCCAAAGCGGAATTGTCATTCTCCAGTTCATCAGCATTTAGCCATGGCGACACTAGGGAAGCATAGTCCCATACATTTCCACCAGTGGTACCTGAGGAAAACTCTGCAACCACCAGACATCAACCTAATATTGTGCTCTGGTCCACCAGGAAAAAATATGAAGCCCATCTTCTACCATAGACTACTAGGGAATAAAATATGAACCTGCTCTTCTATCATAGACCAACAAGGAAGAAGACTTTATCCTAAACCACCAGAGCTAGTGACATTAACCCCACTTCACGCCAAGCTTTAGCTATATACAACCAGTGGGGTCACACATCATCTTCATCCTGGCTCTGTCTCCTCCCCTCTGATGTTCCTAGTTGCTGTTGCCAGCACATCGATGCACCAACAAGATTACATAAATGTGGTACCATAACCAATTAGCTTAGTTCTAATACATTATTTATTCACTGAGCTGTTGTGGTGTAGGCATGCTGCTTTCTACAAAAACAGAATACGGGCGGACTGTCAGTGTAGTGATAGATTTTTTTCTTATAATGAGTGGAGAGGCCAGCACTGCACACCACTAAGGGCTCCCACCCACTGGCGTTTTTTTCTCCACTGCGATGCGATTCTAAAGTTAAAGTCTCGCATCGCAGTGCGAGAAAAACGCAGGCAGATATCCCAAAATCACTGGGATATCGCTGCGACATCGCCAGTCTTTTCAATGGGGCCAGCGGCAGCAGCGCTAGCCCCATTGAAAAGATAAGGAGAATGCCGCTGACTTCTGCCACAGCTGTGACAGCTGTGACAGCTGTGGCAGAAGTCAGCGGCATGCTATCCCATTGCTTTCAATGGGATCGGCACTGCTGCCGATCCCATTGAAAGCAGTGGTTTCTGACAAGCCCTGCAGAATGATTATTGGAGAAGGGCTTGAATGAATGAATAGCTAAGAGCTATCTGCCATTGGCTGAGCGCTCAGCCAATAGCTAAGCAGTAGCTGCTATTGGCTGAGCCCTCAACCAATCTGCACAGCCCTTTCAGGAGGCGGGGATTTTTAAATCCCCGTCTGCTGAAAGAGCTCAGTAGCAGTGCCGGGGAGCCAGCCGGAGGATGCGGCTGACAGCAGGAGAGGTGAGTAATTTTTTTAACCACTTTTTTATGATTATCGGGGAAAGGCTTATATTTCAAGCCCTTCTCCGATAATCATTCTGCAGGGCTAGTCAGAAACCACTGCTTTCAATGGGATCGGCAGCAGTGCCGATCCCATTGAAAGCAATGAGATAGCATGCCGCTGACTTCTGCCACAGCTGTCACAGCTGTGACAGAGGGTTCCTTCATCCCTGCGGTCCCCGCGGGGATGAAGGAAACTCCTGCAACAGCTGTGGCAGAAGTCCGCTGCATTCTCCATATCTTTTCAATGGGGCTAGCGCTGCTGCCGCTGGCCCCATTGAAAAGACTGTCGCAGCGATGTCGCAGCGATATCGCTGCGATTTCTCGCACTGCTCTGCGAGAGTTTTCACTTACTCTCGCAGTGCAGTGGAGAAAAAAATGCTAGTGGGTGGGAGCCTTAAATTGGACAACTAGATAAAATCTTATAAGTATGTCAATTTGTTTCTCTTATTAACTGTAGATTAAACTTTTATAGGTCCTATAGTCCACTGTGTCTTATAACCCACAAAAACATGGCACGGAATGGCAAGAGTGCATGCTTGCAGAAGAGATCATACATTTCTATACTGTGATAGGACTAGTAACAAAAACAACAAGACCAAAACTCAACAGCAACTGAACACAATCACTGTTCCTTCCTATTTCATAATTATAGATTTCATTGTTAAGGGTGGGTTGAAAGCCACATTCAGTGCACACTGTCACGCATGTCTGTACATGCTAATATGAATGATTTGAGTTTCAATACTCACGTGTGATTAAGAAGAAGCTTTTTTTGTCCTCAACATGTGGCCGCACCTGACATGTCAGCAATTTGATTTTAGCTGGAGGTCGATTAATCTGCAAGTAAGAAGAAGAACAGTACACTGAAAGCAAAACTGCATGTAAATCAAAAATATAATGTAAATTTAGTAGGTGGAAATCCAAACTAATTCGTTTTTCAAATATACAAGTAAAAATAAATACATTTAGATAACGATTAAAGACGTTTTCTGGCCAATTCTTAGATGGGAGCTCTGGGGTTCAATAGGCACATAGATGTGTCTATACATGTGGCTATGGCTTGTATTGCAGCTCAGCTCCAACTAGAAGGACAGGCTATTAACGTGTCAGGTAAATATGTAGAAATCTTATTTTCCACTGCTTCCTTCCAGGCGCCATCAGATGGATCACTTCTATCAACACACTATCACAGGACCTCTGTTTTCTCCATTCAGAGAATAAAGACAGACAATGTTTGGCACCTTTCCCCCACTTACTGGCGACAACAGAACCCTGCAGACACGCTATCACCTGACCCTTTTTATTTTAAAACTCACTAGCCTCACCCTCGCTGAATAAACCTTTTTAACTAATTGGGACCCATTAAAAATTTTTTTAAAAGGTTACATACCAACCTGTATCTTCGCTGTCTCCTGTCAGGAAGTTGGCCAGAAACTTCTGGCCTGCAGCTCCAGACAATCACAGAACAAAGGATCTTGCAAGTTATAACGAGATCTCGCATTCTAACTAAAGCTATGCTATTTACTGCTTTAACTCCTTGAAGAAAAAAAATGATGTGGCTGTGTGAGAGCATGTAATTTTTTGCAAGGCATCTTGTAGTTTTTATTGGCACCATGTTGGGACACATAAGACTTTTTGATCACTTTTTCTTCAATTTAAAGAGCTAGGGTGCCAACAAAAATGCATTATGTTTTTTTTTCTATGACATTCACCGTAAAGAATAAATTATTATATATTTTAATAGTTTGGACTTTTACGGACGCGGTGATACCAAACTTGCACATACACTCAAGTGAAGGAGAGCTAACAGCTCTGTGTTGTACTGGCTTTGTGGCTTATGTTTTAGCCATAACTGACTTGATTATCTGTTATTATCAATGTTACAGTAGATTTAGACTTAGGCTAACTTCACATGGGCGAGCGTGATATGGGGCCATGAATCCTGCCTCCATATCGTGCTCACCAACCATGTGAAATCCCCAAGGATGCAAGGCGTTTTCATGGCAAAATGGCCTCGCATCACTTCAGGGCTGAAGGGAATCCTCCGTTGCCACTGTCACAGTCACAGCAGAGAATTGTGGAATCCTCCCATTGCTTACAATGGGGCCGGCGGCAGTATTGAGAGCAATGGGCGTTGTGATGCGAGAGCACACAAGAAGATAGTACATGCTGCGATTTTTTTTCCCGCATAGCGTTGCTATGGGATTCATAATTGTGCGAGATTTGTGCATCTCGCAACGCACAAATCTCATGCGATTTTGACTCCTGTGTGAAGCTGGCCTTAACCTGTTGAACCTACTGACATAAAATTGTTGTGTTGTGCAAAGATGTAATACAGCACCAATACTAATTTATATGGAACCTCTGTATGACTCCCATTTCAGCTGTAGGAACACTAAAGGCTTATTTACACAAAAGCATTTGCACTGTGCATTAAACATACAAAACACAGTGAATAGAACTATTGTTTTCAATGGGTTCGGTCACATTTGAAATTTTTGCGTGCGCATTTTGATTAAGCAAAAAAACGCAGCATGTCCTATTTTTGCATATAGCACATGAAAATAACATATATTAAACTAATTAAACTTAATTGCCTATTGAAATCAATGGGATATGCTTACATGTTTGTCCCCTGCGTTTTTGCATGCACAAAAAAGACAGAAAAATACACACACGTACAAAAACGCAATGCCTATCGCACAAATACGCAGTACAAATGTGCACCTATATATGCTTACGCCCGTGTGAAGCAGGCCTTAGTCCTTGTTTACAAATGGATCTACCTCACAATCCATGGCAGAAGCTGCATTTTTCTGCCATGGATTTGCACATGCTGATGCTGTAGATCCTGACGTAGATTAGCACCTTTCAATGTGGATTTAACAATACGAGGGTCATTCGGAAGTAACGTCACTTTTATTTCCACATAATAATAATAATAAACTTTATTTGTATAGCGCCAACATATTCCGCAGCGCTTACATAGACAGGGGATACAGAAAGACAAAAGTACAAACATTACAGAACCACGGTTACAAAGTAATCAATTGATGGAAACAATAGGGGTGAGGGTCCTGCTCCAACGAGCTTACATACTACAAGTAATGGGGTGATACAGAAGGTAAAGGGGCTGGAGATGTGCACGGTATGGCGAGGTGGAGAGTGAGGGGTGATATACACATAGACAATGGTCAGACATTTAGCCGTGTGACGGCAGAAACAGTATGACTGCAGGAGCGGTTTATGATGGCTAGCAGGGATTGCAGTCAGTAGGTCAGGGAGCATGTTATCAGGCAGAGTACAGAGGGGTTTGTTTAGGGAATTCGGTATGCCTCCCTGAAGAGGTGCATTTTTAGAGCACGCCTGAAGTTCTGCGAGTCCTGGATTGCTCAGGTAGCCTTTGGTGCTGCTCTGGAGAAGTCTTGGAGGCGGGAATGAGAAGTTCGAATTAAAGGGGCGCTCAATCTGGTTTCGTTGGCAGAGCGGAGAGCCCGGGCTGGTTGATGGATTGAGATGAGGGAGGCGATATAGGGGGGCGTTGCACTGTGGAGGGCTTTGTGGATGAAGGTGGCGAGTTTAAATTGAATTCTGTATTTAACGGGCAGTCAGTGCAGTGACCGGCACAGGGCAGAGGCGTCCGAGTAGCGGCTGGACAGGAAGATGAGCCTGGCTGCCGCATTCAGGATGGATTGGAGAGGGTAGAGTCTGGTGCAGGGGGGGACGATCAGCAACGAGTTGCAATAATCGAGCCCGGAGTGGATGAGGGAAACAGTAAGCGTTTTTAGCGTGTCCACAGTGAGAAAAGAGCGGATTCTTGCGATGTTCTTGAGGTGCAGCTGACATGTTCGGGCCAGAGATTGGATGTAGGGGGTAAAAGAGAAATCAGAATCAAATATGACTCCAAGGCAGCGGGCATGTTGTCTAGGAGTTATGGTGGCACCACACACTGAGATGGAGATGTCAGGAGGAGGTCGGTTAGTGGAGGGTGGAAATACCAGCAGGTCAGTTTTAGAGAGGTTTAGTTTTAGGAAGAGAGAGGATATGGTGTTAGAGACAGCGGACAGACAGTTAGTGATGTTTTGGAGTAAAGGTGCAGAGATGTCACAGGAAGAGGTGTATAGCTGGGTGTCATCAGCATACAGGTGGTATTGGAGGCCAAATCTCCTGATGGTTTGTCCAATAGGGGCTGTGTAGATAGAGAAAAGAAGGGGGTCGAGGACAGAGCCCTGGGGGACCCCAACAGCAAGGGGAAGAGGAGGGGAGGTAGAGCCAGCAAAGGAGACACTGAAAGAGCGGTCAGATAGGTAGGAAGACAACCAGGAGAGGGCAGTATCCTTTAGGCCAATGGAGCGTAGCATACTGAGGAGGAGTTTGTGGTCAACAGTGTCAAATGTTGCAGAGAGGTCGAGGAGGATCAGTAGGGAGTAATCGCCCCTCGATTTGGCTGTTGGTCATTGGATACCCTTGTAAGGGCAGTTTCTGTCGAGTGTTGAGGTCGAAAGCCAGACTGTAGGGGGTCTAGGAGAGAGTGCTCTGATAGGTAGCTTACAAGGCGGGAGTAAACCAGCCGTTCTAGTAGTTTGGAGATGAAGGGGAGGTTTGAGATGGGTCGGTAGTTGGCAGCATCAGTCGCGTCCAGAGTCGGCTTCATTAGCAGTGGGGATATGATGGCGTGTTTGAAAGAAGAGGGAAAGATGCCAGAGGTCAGAGAGAGGTTGAATATAGTGGTGAGATGGGAGATGACCACTGGGGAGAAGAAACGGAGGAGGTGTGAGGGGAGGGGTCGCTAGCGCAGGTGGTGGGGCGAGCAGAGAAGAGCAATTTGGAGACTTCTTCCTCTGTCGCTGGTCTGAGTACAGACAGTGAGCAGGAGCTAGATGCAGTGCTGACAAGACTAGGGTCAGGGCTAGTCTGGGGTTGGGAAGTTATATTGTTATATTGTCATCAATTTTCTTTTTAAAGTAAGCAGCCAGCTCTTCGGCACTGAGATCCGTCACCGGGGGCTGTGGTTTAGGGCTGAGAAGGGAGTGAAAAGTATCAAAGAGCCGTTTAGGGTTGTGTGATAGTGAGGAGACTAGAGAGGTGAAATAGACTTGTTTGGCATGGTGGAGGGCAAGGTTGTAGGTTTTGAGCATGAATTTGTAGTGGAGGAAGTCTGCGGATGTTTGCCATTTCCTCCACAGCCATTCAGCACTTCTAGAGCACCGCCGGATGAAGCGCGTTTGAGGTGTGAGCCAGGTTGCCGTGGTCTACATCGGATGGCTCGGGTCCTGGGGGGCGCCGCTTCATCCAGGGCATGTTTGAGAGCGGTGTTGTAGTGAGCGGCAGTCAGGTTGGGGCAGGTGAGGAGAGAGATGGGGGACAGAGAGGACTGTGGGGATTCAGCAAAGTTCTGGGTGTGAATGGCCTTAAGGTTCCTGTAGGTACTGTAGGTAGATGGGTCTGGAGAGATGTTAGGGAGCGTGACAGAGAAAGAGAGGAGGTTATGATCCGAGAGCGGGAGAGGGGAGTTAGTGAAGTTGGCAGCAGAGCAGAGCCGGAGGCAGACCAGATCCAGAGTATTGCCATCCCTGTGAGTGGGAGAGGCTGTGAGTTGAGAGAGACCAAGGGAGGAGGTGAGTGAAAGAAGCTGAGAGGAAGATGGGGAGTTGGGGTCATTAGTGGGGATGTTAAAATCACCTAAGCAACAACATTAGCATTAGCTTTTAAGTGTAAAGCATTAAGGCAGAGTTTGTGGCCTACCTGTCGCCTACCCTGTCGAACTGCCATGATGGAACTGTATCATACTTTCTCAGCTCATACTTTAATACAGCTGATATTCGCGTGGCAGCCACCCGCGTGGCATGCAAGCTTACACTGATATTATAGTGAAAGTTTAAGGTACGACTAGGAAACAGCTGGGAGTGGCTAATCAGGTTCCAATTGACTAGCCAGCTGACTTTAGCATTGCAAACCTAATGACCAAAAGGGGGGGGGGGAGTGAAATTTATTGCTCTCCTTACATCCCTATTTTGAGTCCACGCATAGAAGAAATCTGCAGCATATAGACTACGTGGACCTTTTTTCAAGGGAATAATACACCTTTGAATACAGATTTCACCACAGATGTTATGCGGATGAAAAATATATTGTAAAGCTATTATTCTATCATTTTCCATATTTATAATTATGATGTTAAACAGTAAGATTTTTTGTTGCTTTTATCAAAATATAATAGAAAAATTATACTTTATGATGCAATCAAAAACAGTAAGATTTATTAAAGGCTTGTTTACATTAGTATCAGAGGCTCTGTTCGGAACCTATGTCGCTGATTTCCGCTAGAAAACAGATCAAAATAGCAAAGCATCCTGAACTATTTCATCCTGTAAATACCAACAAAATGCCGGACTGCTAACCAGAAATCGTACAAATTATGGTCAATGGGGTTCCGTCAGAAGATGGAGCCGTTCGGCCAGGGGATTCCCCTTTCTTGCTCTCGAAACAGAACAGGAAAACAGAAATACCAAATGCTGATGTGAATCAGCTGTAAACTTAATGTGCCAGGATTTTGTCTCAATTTATGCAAAAAAAAAAACTGGTGCACATTCTCCACACCACATGCATTTTATGTTTTAGGGTGCATTCATACCCAGCTGATTTGCTGTGCTCTTCACTAATTTGAATTCAATCGAAAGAGTGAAATTTGCAATAGATCTACACCAAAATCCATTACAAAATCAACTGCATGTGAGTGCAATGAAGCTGAAAGGGCGAAAGGGGGCATAGTTAGTGGAAAGTTATGTGACAACAAACGCCTAGACCACTAAAACTTGGACGGAAAATAATGGAATAACCTAAGCTAAACAATAGGTGGTGGAAAGTCAGACAAAAGTGTCTAAAGTCACAGTAAATTTATCATCCAGCAGGAGACACTAATAAATTTATTGCATCTTTTGACTGTCTATATTCTAAGTTTAAAATTTCACTAATTCCTCTCTTTTATTGAGGTCTTCTCTCTTTTTTCTTTTCTTCTATGGCTGAAGATAGGATTTAATCTTATTGTTGAACCAAATACTACCTATCTCATCCGAAGGTATTAGACACCATAAAAGTTAAAAATGAAATATGGTAGGAGTTCACCTATTTTGTGTTATTACAAGATATGTTAATTTTCGTTTCACAAGGTCCTGCGCGACCATCTTGATATGTTTATTTGATCTGAAAAGAATCACATCACCTAGAAGGCCACCAGTAAGTTCTCCTTATCAGTATCCTGGTATTGATAATCCCCAGATGTCCTGTCCTATCAGATAACTGAAATCTTAAGTGCAGCGGACCAAAGAGCTTTCCATCTGGAGGACTTGAAGGAGCCAGACTCCAAGTCCTACAAATCTGCTCCTCCAGATCCAGAGTCACAGATGACACAACTACCTCCTCAGACAGAATGGGCACAGGAGGTTCATGTAAAACAACCAGAACAAAACTCCTAGAAAGACAATCAACTCTGACATTCTTGCTACCAGAACGATATGTGACAAAAAAAATCCAAGTGAGAAAAGAATACCGAACCCCAGGCCTGTCATGGGCAGACTACAAATACTCCAGATTTCTGGGATCTGTAGAAACTGTCTTCTTATGTTGTGCTCCATCTAAGAGGAGGCGCCATTCCTCAATGGCCCATTTAATATCCAAAAGCTTTCTGTCCCCAATGTCATAGTTATGTTCGGCCAATGAGTTATGTTCGGCGAAAAGAAAGAACAAGGATGAAGATTCATCAACGCGCTGGTACCTGGACACAAATCTGCTCCCACTCCCTCCTCAGAAGCATACACCTCCACAACAAATGGCTTACCACAATCTGGCTGTATAAGAATAGGAGCAGTAGAAAAACATTTTTTCAAGGTACTAAGAGCTTTCAACACTTGAGAGGATAATTTTGATGGAAAAGCACCCTTCTTGGTTATGTCAGTCAAAGGTTTAACAATCTCTGAAAATGACGGTATAAATTTTCATTAATAATTAGCAACCCCTAAAAACCTTGGAAATACCTTAAGATTTTCTGTACCCAATCTAAGACAACCCAGATTTTATCTCGATCCATCTTGAAACCCAAAGGAGTTATGACATGACCAAGAAATGTGACTTCCTGAATAACAAATATATACTTTTCTCATTTAGCCAACAAATCATGATCATGAAGCACCTGCAACACCTATTGGACATGCTATACATGAGAGACATAATAGAGGGAATAAATAAGGATATCGTTCAGATATACCAACACAAAAACAGTCAATAGACCTTTGAAGCACCTCAGTAATAAAGGTCTGAAACACTGCATGAGCATTGGTCAAGCCAAAAGGCATCACTAGATTCTCAAAGTGCCCTTTGAGAGTATTGAAAGCCTTTTTCCACTCATCCCATCTTTGATTTGTGTGAGGCATATAATTAAATATGAGTCAAACTGAGAATAACAGCTGGCTCCAGTTAACTGGTTAAACAAGTCGGGAATGAGTAGTAACGGATACGGAATGTGCCTAGTCATCTTATTAGTTCCCTAAAATCAAAACAAGGTCACAGACCCTGATCCTTTTTCTTCACAAAAAATAATCCAGCAGCTAAAGGTGAATCAGATGGGCATGTATGACCCTTCTTTATGCTATCGACAATATACTCTTTAACGGCCTGGCTCTGTAGACCAGAAAAGATATACATGCGACTTTTAGGAATAAGGTCAATGGCGCAATCATCTACTCTATGTGGTGTAAGTTTATCCGATCCTTATTTAGCAAATACATCTGAAAAATCCTTGATAAACTCTGGTAATTCTTCAGCTTGTACTGTAGCTACATTAACAGACATACAATTATGTCTACAGCCAGGATTTCACTTAAAGGGGTTGTCCCGCGCCGAAACGGGTTTTTTTTTTTTTCAACCCCCCCCCCCGTTCGGCGCGAGACAACCCCGATGCAGGGAGGTAAAGAAAGCTCACCGGAGCGCTTACCTGAATCCCCGCGCTCCGGTGACTTCTCTACTCACCGCTGAAGATGGCCTCTTCCTCCGTGGACCGCAGCTCTTCTGTGCGGTCCACTGCCGATTCCAGCCTCCTGATTGGCTGGAATCGGCACGTGACGGGGCGGAGCTACACGGAGCTACACGGAGCCCCATAGAAGACTGCAGAAGACCCGGACTGCGCAAGCGCGGCTAATTTGGCCATCGGAGGGCGAAAATTAGTCGGCACCATGGAGACGAGGACGCCAGCAACGGAACAGGTAAGTATAAAACTTTTTATAACTTCTGCATGGCTCATAATTAATGCACAATGTACATTACAAAGTGCATTATTATGGCCATGCAGAAGTGTACAGACCCACTTGCTGCCTCGGGACAACCCCTTTAACAATATCTGCCCTCTCCCAGTCAACTACAGGATTGTGTAAGCTCAACCTGGGCAACCCCAACACCACCTGAGTAGGGAGAGTCTCCATAAGAAACAAAATAATTTCTTCTGAATGGATCATTCCAATTTTCAAATGAACATAAAGAAAAGAAAAATTTAAATAGCTTTGAAAGAGGAGCGGATTCCATGGCTTAAACAGGAATTGAATTGTCTAAAGGTTTCAAGGACAATCCCAACTGCTTCCCCACATCTTGGCAAATCAAATTAATCCCAGCACCACTATCCAGAAATACAGTCACTGGAAAATTGCCCATATTTAGAATTATCTCAGCAGGAAGAACCACCCTGGAAGATGACATCAAGGCAATTTTTGAACCCAGAGGAATCTCCCGCTTAATCTCCTGACCACTTAGGTCTCCATTTGAGAGCTCTGAAATGGAAACGCCTGAACAAAATGATCCGTCCATCCACAGTAAAAGCAGTGGCTCTCGGACAAACGTTTCCCTCAGCGTTTATTCTCTCTGACTAGTGTGCCCAGCTGCCTAGATCCTCTGAATCAGGGGTCGCGAAAGATTTCACCCTTTAAATGCTCTCCCTCACCCGATGACCAAAGTCAAGAGTCTTAGGAATGGGATACTGAATCATTAAATCCTTAATCTTGTCAGATAACCCAAAACAAAAGTAGCTTTTTTAGCACCAGCTAAAAACAGCTGCCTGTTGCCAGAATAATGATCAAGCGAATCTAATTTAGGCTCCTTACAGGGAACCAACCAAACCGTCTTCTGTTTAATATCAGCCTCCTCCAGTGAAAGAGCTTCATGATGATTAGCCAATAACAAAAAGGGATCCATAATTACTCTAAACTCAAAATAACCCACAGGTAAAAAAAACAGGTTTCGATTATTTTGTTACATCCGTGCTGAATGTTAACACACCACACCCGGCACAAAGGCAAGACCGTGTTCACATGGGACAACTAAACTTCAGAAAGACCCCCGTAAAACACTAAAACCACCACCAAACATAAACAAGGGGAAGCAATTATGAATCTAGCCCTAACAGGCAAAGGGGAAAAAATACCGCTGCCTAAAGTGGGGTGATCGTCCTGACAAGGAGGACCTCTCACCCCGAACATAGGCCGCCTGTACTGACCCTAGGTAGGTACAAATAGCAGAAGGAGCAATGGCAGGAACAACACTAAGATCCCCAGGACATTCACATGTTCACCATTCGATATTATGTACCTGATTCTGTGCAGTAAATGTTCTGCTGGGGGAGCTTTCTGTTCCATTAAGCCTGAGAAAGAACCCTGAGAGGTTCGAAAGCTTGCTATAACACCATGTATTTTTGGTTTCTCTTGCAGGGAACTTTTAAACACTAGTCAGGGACAGACATGCCCATTAATTTCTGCTTCCGCAAGTATTGCTATGAAGGAGAAGGCAGCCTGTGAATACATTGCATCCTGTTCCTTTTGTTATGAATCATAAGCTACTCCACATGAAAACACTTTGATTAAATATCTTTGAACTTTAAACACAGCTGTTAGAAATTCAACATAATCCATAAACTTTGCCATATATATTTACACGTACAGCTGTCTGCAAATGTTTCAGAGATGCATGTCTAACCATATGTTCCAAGCACTGTTAGTAGACAAGACATGTGCTGTTCAAACGGAATCAACTTTCTGGACACAATGATATTATGAAAATCACTCCAAATCTCAATGCAGTTTCTTGTGTTTTCCCTTGATTTATAATACTTTTAGGTTATGGTAATATCACCATGTTATTCTTCTGTGTTTTGTGGGTATTAATACGTCTGTACAGACTTTGCTTCACTGCAGCCTTCAGGTTCACAAACAAACAAAAAAAAACTTTTGTGGAATAACACTACACGGTTTCTGAGACTGAATATTGTATGTTTCCTACATTTTATTTACAGAACACAGGCAATTAAAATTTCCTAAAGGTTGTTTTTCAACACTGGCAATCATGTGTTTGAAACTCTGTCCACCCACGGGAGCCAATGTCCGCCAATAATGCTTCAGGTAGATAGGGTTTGAAATGTATGCAGATACTGTCATGGAAACCCAGTCTTTAAGTCCTTTTATACGACATAAGATGTCAGGCAAACGAGGCCCGACTCTCGTCCCAGTAATACTCTCTCCTGTGCTGTTACACACAAGCGAGTATCCCTGGCATCGCTCACAGCGCTGCTGGAATGGAGGCGGAGTAGCTAGGGAGCATCCCCCCGCCGCCTGCCTCCAATCACTGTAAACAGGCAGTTGTTGAGTGTAAACAGCAGTCATTCAGTTCTGAGCTGCTTGCCATTCAGGTTTCTGCATGCAGAAAATAAACAACTGAACAACTTTTGTCCTGTTGTTTAGTCTCTACATGCATTTACACAGGACGACTGTCGTTCAAATACCTGCGGGAGCGCAGGAATCTGAACAATTTTGAATGATAATCGTCCCGTTTTAAAAGGGCAATTATACTCTCTGCTTATAACTTCTAATCTAATTTGGCAGCTTTATTCTTACAGTATGTTCCTATGTGGTAAATTTGCTGGAGATTTTCTATAGTGAAGAAACCTACAACAAATCCACATTAAAGTCTGCACAGTGTAGTGCAGTTTTTGATACAGATCCACTGTGGATTTCAACCCTTCAACTGAAGCGAAGGCAAACCAAAATCCGCATCAACTTGGATTTTACGTGGATTTGCTGCAGTTTTTTCCGCTGTTGAAAATCCACAGTAAATCCACTAAGTGGGAATGAATTCTTCAACAGCTGTCTTTATGTCTACAGATTTTTGTGCATGTTCTGTGAGACATTTTGCTTGCTTTTACCATGATTCCCATAGAACTATCACAGATCCATATTATTTCTCCATACTGCCGATTCATATTATGGATGTTCTACAATATGCGAAAGAGGCCTGAGACAAACCATACACTTTCAAGTGATGCAAGTTTGTTTTCTAGAGCCTGCAGAAAATCATGAAGACTGGCAAGTAGATGTTTTCTTTCACATATTTTTCTGATAAATGTTTTAGTGCCAATGTTATATGTCATACAGTTCTGTATATGCCTGCGGCATACTCTAAGTGGTACACAGAAATGCAATTATTCATGCAGCAGCAACACACTTATTTGGAGCAAACAGTTTCCACTTACCGTACTGTGCGATATTGTCATATATCCATATTTCACTCCACATTTCCTTTTCTGCCATACTTTTCGGATACTATATAAAAGTTGGACAAATTAATGTTATTAATTAATATAATACATGGCATATTGAGCTGTTTTTTAATGAAAGTTAGAAAACTGTTAAAATGTGAATAGATGGTCTCTCTGTAATCCACTCAGGGTTTAAAGGGAATCTGTCACGTATTTAAAGTTATTTTCCTAAGAATTTAGTTTGTAAGACAGAAAAAAGTGTTTGTTCTTTTTAAAAATGTTGTAGCTATTTATTTTTTATTTTTAAAAGCTTCCCCAGGGGCGCACATATTAAAAGGCACATTTTATACATGTACTACAGCAGAATGTGTGTGCTTAATGTCAGCTGAAATATATGACAGTCAAGAGACAGAGAAATGTCATACATTATTAGTCTTCTGGAAGTGACGGAGTACAGATTCTCCTCAGAGAAGAAAGAGTGACAGGAGAGATGCATACAGAACCTTAGCTTGTGTATAATGTTGCTAACCTAGTTCATCTAGGCCTCCAGCTGTGCATTAAAGTTCTGGTTAAATCCCCCCATCCTCTGCTGAGACTCTCCCAGTGTACACAGCAAAGCTGACAAGTGAAATACGGAAAACTGGAATATTTCAAGATTCTATGTGAATAGTCACATAAAAATTGTGCATATATTAAAAACCAGATTTAAATAACATGTCACTCTCTAATGAAACATTTGCATTAAAGTGAAAGCTTCTGACATGTCATTAAGACTTTAAGGAGGGGGGGGGGCTTCCACTGGAACCCCCATTATTTGCTAGAACTAAGGAACTTTCGATCCCCACTGAACATTTATCCTCTTTATTTTTGAATTGGAAATCTTTAAATATGAAAATCGTAGATTGGGTTTTCTTTCATGAGATTGTAAGGTCCTGGAAAAAGGCATCTGTAAATTCTGGGCAAATTCAGATTATGAATTTTGACTGGCAAAGTTCTGTTATTCTAAGGCAAGCGAATTCTATTTGCTATGTTCTATGTAATGAGAAAACACATGCTGTTTTTAATATAACACACCTGGGGCTTGAAAAGCACTGTACATTAACACCATGGGTGAATGGGAGATTATTAGAGATGAGCGAGCGTACTCGGAAAAGCACTACTCGCTCAAGTAATTTGCTTTATCCGAGTATCGCTGTGCTCGTCCCTGAAGATTCAGGTGCCGCTGCGGCTGACAGGTGAGTCGCAGCGGGGAGCAGGGGAGAGCGGGCGGGAGAGAGGGAGAGAAAGATCTTACCTCCGTTCCTCCCCGCTCTCCCCTGCAGCTCCCTGCTCCGTGCCGGCACCCGAATCTTCAGGGACGAGCACAGCGATACTCGGATAAAGCAAATTACTCGAGCGAGTAGTGCTTTTCCGAGTACGCTCGCTCATCTCTAGAGATTATCAATCGTACAACATTTAGCATATGGTTAAAGTTCTAGTTTATATGTAAAAGAAGAGGTAGAACTTTAGAACAAACACAAAGTTTAGGGTAAGCGTAAACATTTATTTGCATTAATTTATTTTATGAAACAGAAGAAAAATAATATCAAGTAGTGGCTGAAAAGAAATCAAGTGACAGAGACATACTGTTCTTAGAGAAGAAAATGGAAACATATATTCCTTGTGGAGATACATTAGAAATAAACCCGGATTACATAGTGCAGTTTAGAAAAATGTGCAAAAACTGCAGTGTGTGGAAACATCTTAGTCACAGTAATTAGAATGATAGGATGGAAAATTAATATAGCTCTCATGAGCAGTGATAGAGCTGCATAATGTGACAGACGCAGAATGAGTTCATATAGCTAAGGAATATTAATGAAGAATGTTTCACACCCTTCACTCTTTTTATACAGAAATCCAGATTTCTCTGTTCCATGCTGCTTGTCCCCTTGATGTTGGTGTAAACTATATCCAGCATCCTTCCTGTTTGGTGATTCCTGAGGCAAAGAAGGTACAATCACATACAGCAAAGCATTGCATTATAAAATTCCCCTATCAGCTGGTCACACTTTTGCTTCAAGGCCAAGTAAATACTAAGACTGACCATACACAATAGATATGGTACCTGTCAGCCAAAAGATTGTTAGGCCAACAAATATTCCTTCCAACCCCCCACCCCATACCTGGACACTCTTAGTTCAGCATAGTATGCATGCATTTTCAATAGGCAGAGGAAAATAAGCCGCTGCCAGACCCTTCCGGTGGTGACTTATCTCCCTTGAGAAAAAAAGGGCCAAGCTTGTTGAAATTCATCTGCTCAATCCTTCTTTTCTGACATTTGATATCAGTTAATAGAGTTTGAGAGGAGGCACATTATTGAAATGGGAGAAGCTGGATAGTTGTTTAGGCGAATTGCTCGCTACCTGGGCTATTCTGACCAGACTGTTAGAAGGTGTTTGGACCAGTGGATGTGTGAGGGCACACACAAGGCGATCGGGCTCAGGGTGCCCTAGACAGACCACTAGTAGATGGTCTAATCGTCTGACAAGCATAAGCAGCTCCAATCATTTTGGAGTCTGCCATTTTGAGTGTTAGGTTGTGCTGCTGGAGTTTGTTGTTATACAGGGTTCCAGGAGCAAACCTGCAAAGGTGAGGGTTAATTGAGCTGGCTGGGTGTGGTTGTTTAGGTAAGCCAATCCCCTGGGTCTGGGTGTAGATATATACCCCAGCCCCTCTGCAATGAGGAAACAGGTATTTCCTCAGTCTTGTCTGCTGTGTGAGTACTGTCTGGTCAGCTTGCAGCTTGCTGTGTGAGTAATGTCTGGTCAGCTTGCTGCTTGCTGTGTGAGTAGTGTCTGGTCAGCTTGCAGCTTGCTGTGTGTTTGGTGTCCTGTGCTGCCTGTTTTGTGTCTTGCTAGAGAAGGGATTGCAACTTACAAGGAGCCTTGTTGCGGCCTTGCAGCTTAAGTTCATTGGCCGATGTACAAACTAATCCCTCGCTTTTATATTCAGCTTTACCATTTGCTTTAGTGTGTGGGGTTGTGTGGTAAGTGAGTTTGTGCATTTAATGTGTCAATTCCGCCTGGTTGCGAGTATCACCCTTACAGGGAGAGCAGGGCCGAGGTTCCAGCGTGGGGCCACCTATATAGAGGCAATCATTCTGCTTGTAGGTAGGGCCAAGTCATCTTCCCTGCAGCACAGGGTCAGTTTCCCTTAACCTATGTTTTTTGGGCCACGTTCGTGTGGGCCCGGTGCTTAGTTGCCCAGAAAGACAGGTAGCACCATCGTTACAAGCCCCTTTGTCTGTCGGAAACATTTCCAGGTGCTGGGCTGAAGGACATTTGGTTTCAAAGCGCCCATTATGTGTACTTCATCGCCTCTGTTTGCAGTGGTGTTGTGAATTATAAAACTGGACTGCAACCGAGTGGAACCGGGTTGTCTTCAGTGATGAATTCAGGTTTAGTTTGGGTATTGAAAGCGGCTCTGTTTCTGTCTGGAGACGTAGGTTTGAATGCGTCAATTTTGACTTTGCTGTGAAGCGGCACACTGCCCCCAATGCTGGTGTGATGGTATGAGGGGCCATTGCATATAACAGTTGGTCACCCCTAGTAGTGATATGAGGGACAATGGCAGCTCAGCAATATGTCCATGACATCCTGCGGCCAAATGTGTTCCTCTCATGGCGGCTTCCAAGAGGCATTTTCCAGCAGGATAATGCTCAGCCGCACACAGCAAGGGGGTCACATCAGTGTCTCCACAACATTGTCAAACTTCCGTGGCCGCCTGGTCACCAGATTTATCACCAATAAAACATGTATGGGAGCTTTTGAGATGCCAACATTGACAGCCTACCAGTTTGCACAACCTGGATCCTCAGTTACAGCAAATGTGGAGCGATATGCCGCCGAATACCATACAGAAATTGTGTTCAGTTTTCCACAACAAATTGTACTTTTGCTCTGATATTGTAATCACATCCTTATACCAACGTTACAATCACATATAGAAAGTTTCATTTTACTCCAACAACTCCTTCTAGGTGCTTGGCTTTTTTGAAAATAAGTGTACCTCCTCAAATTCCCTATTATTTCACCTTTGAGCCCTCTTTCTCACCTCTTTATTTTCTATCTGTAACTGTTTTTGCAGATTATCCTGAACTTCTGAAAGTTGTTTAAGGCCATCTTCCTGAGTCTGATGAATCTAATAAGCATATGAAAGAAATTATTGCAGTGCATTATATATGTATGAAGCTCAGGTATGATATAGGAAATGGTGCTCACAATATGCAGGGATGAGGACAGCTTCTCAATGAAAGGAAGAAGACTTTGAGTAGCATTTAATCCATCCTGAAAAAAACTAAACCATAATTATTAGAAGTTACCTTTATAGCATTATTAGTGCAAAGCATGTAGTATAAAATAGAGATATACACAGAAGTGAATATATGTTGTACTTCAATTGCATATTTAGTAAGAACAGGACACAATTCAGTTCTTTAGATACACATACAGGGTTATTACAAATGATCTATCTGATTTTAAACCCACATAACTCACTGGTAATAAGACTCGTAAATTTGATATTGATAGAAACAGAAAAATTTTCATTTAGCAAAACTGTCTAACAGTAAGACTGTCCTTGTTGCCCCGAGCAACCAATCACAGTGCAGCTTTCATTTGTCAAGCTGCTGAGGTAAAATGAAAGCTGTGCTGTGATTGGTTGCTATGGGCAAGAAGAACAGTCTTACTGTTAAGGCAGTTTTGCTAAACGAGGCGCAAAAAGCTTTATTCTGCTGCAGTCAGTGGGGGAACATGAGACAAAATGCCTTCCGATGCAGACAGGAGAGCGATGTGTCCTTGATTTTCATGTCAATCTGTCTGTTATTAGCGTCCATCGTCATTTTCAAACAAAGTTTGGTGAAGATCCACCAAGTGGGCACACAATTCGTAGGTGGCACTGCTATTTTAAAGGGAACGCTGAAGGATGACCTTGGAAGCTTGTCTGCACAGGTGACATGATTCATCGGATATGAGATATGTCCTTTAGTTCTTTATCAAGTGAATTTATTATTGTAAAAGTGGTATAAAAACGTTGCAACATTCTGCTAAACTCTACTAGCATAAAAATGTTGCAACTTTTTTTTTTAATATACACCGCTCACATTAGTTTTATGTAAATGGGGTGTAAATCATACCAGAAATATACTACAGCTCATAGTGGTTAAAATGTTAGTCGTAATATCCCCAACCTGAATGTATGATGTCAATGAAATATCTATAACTATACACATTGCTCTTAATCTCCTCCATTAAAGGGAGTTATCCACTTTGGAAAATCTCTTTATTCGAAGGGTCTACTGACAATTAGCTGATTCTAGCGGATCCTGCTGCTGGGAACCCCAGAAATAAGCCGTGTTCTAAGGGGAAGCCCAGCAGCAAGTCTTCAGTTCTCTGCCACACCACCATAGAAGTGCAACATTTCTCCGCTCCAATATGGATGGACAATCCAACTGATGCACGAATATGCTGGGTCCTCCACACAGACAGACACTGTTTGTAGATACGCTCTGTTGAAAATAGTTTCTTTTAAAAGGAGACAACCCATTAACTAGAAGAAAACATTTTGATGTAAAGGGAACTCCTCAAACCAAAGACAACATGAAATCCAGAGATAGAGTCATCAGGGTGTATTCTTCCCAGCTTCTCCCTGCCCAGCTAGATTGACAGGTCTCTTTCTATACACCAATAAGGAGAGGCCTGTAAGTTTAGCCGACTGGCCAGTGAACCGCCCCGATGACTCTTCACTGCATTCACAGCTGCTTTTTAAAATATGTTTTCTCTGAAAAGCTGCAGCTGATGACAAGTTCCCTTTAATGTAGTTATCATTCATGTTCTATCCAAAGTGAACTGTAAATTTCTTAATCATTGAGTCTGTTTCCCTATGAAACAATAATACAAACATAATAATATAATAAAAATAATGTGTGAAAAGATACAATTACATGAAAATTCTATAAGTTTTAAAAATAAAAATACACCAATACATACTGGCGTTGCGCATGAAAGGCTTTGATGAGGCACTCCAAAAAGTCTGGACCTTGTTTAACTTGAAGCTCTCCTAATTTGAGTAGGTACTTGTGAAGAATGCATAAAGGAAAAACATGTAAAGAAAAGGTACCTTGCAAATTTCTAAAGCTTTTATGTGAATTTCCTATCGAAAATTATATATTTAAAGTTTATTTGTACCTCACATAAGTGAAGTTGAAACAGTTTTTTCTCTCTGTCAGCATCCTCTGTAGCATCAGATTCCATTCGGAGCCCTCCTGAGCGTGTTTTCTTTGTCCTATAGGGAAAGAACACACTGTACGCTTAAACCTCACCATTTCTTTTACACAAGTACCATATCGTGGACCCATTATAACCCCATGTGCCTTTATATGATGCCTCCATAAAGTACCGTATTCACCTTGAGAAGTAACAGCTCCCTCTGTAATATACCATGCGATCATCTGGCCATAATAAGATTTTTGTATTTACTGTAAAATCTATTTGTTTCATTCATTGGGGGACACAACCTAGGACTGTGTGTATAGGTACTGCCACTAGGAGAGGAACACGAAACAAAAAAAAAGTGTTAGCCCCTCCTACTAACAATAACCCTCCTGAAGGCACCAAGCTAGCCAGTTTGTATGCAAGCAGTAGGAACAGCAAGTAGGATAAAAACAGATTAACAACAGTTAGAAAGAAGTTGAGATAGAGAAAAAAATCACATGATGGAAGTCATGTTCGCACCAGAGGAAGAACGTCTTCCAGACACAATGCTTGACTTGGGAAGAGAAGGACTACCTAGCTCTTCATCTTGGTTTGAATGACGGGTTCAGCAAAACCATGGGCTCTCAGGACCATGGTTTCAACAACTTTGCCATTAAACGGAGTGTGGATAAACTTGGGTGGAAGACTGTCCCTTAAGGAGAAGATCTTCTCGAGGAGATAGGGGTTACAGAGTGTCAACAAGCAGGTCGGCTAGGTCCATGTACCATGTGTGACTGGGCCAGACTGGCGCGATGAGAATCACTGGCATGTCCTCCATCTTGACCTTCTTGAGAAGTCGAGGTATGAGAGAAAAGGGAGGGAAAATGTGCGGGAACTAGAATTCAGCCCAAGGAATTACGACAGCATTCACTGTTTGAGACTCAGGTTCCTAATATCTGGACACATAGATTGGAAGTTTGTGGTTGAATCTTTAGGATTAGAAAAGATCATGTTGAAGCTGCTGAGGTAGTCAGATCTTCCAAACGAGAACATTTGCTGATTTGTCCCACCGGGAGAGAATGACCTACTGGAGAAGCCATGCGTGAAACATTTCTTCTGTACAGATCTTGCATGGCTGGCTTTATGCTGTGGAAGATGTAAACTCTTTCCCTTAGAAATAATCGCATTGAGTCTAGCGCCAGAAAGATGCAAGCTGCCAGAAGGAAGGGAAGTTAATGACCGCATAGTGGCAGCATCTGCAGCCCAGGATTTGGTTGTTCTGCTGGGAAAATGTCGGCTAATTTGACAGGTCCACCACAGCTCCCAGCTGCAGTAGAGAGCAATGTGCTTATGCAGAGAGGGAACAAACAGGACCTGAGGGCAGGTTGTGTAGCAAATGAAGTCAGGAGCCAATGAGAAGAGAGGATCCTGCTGCCAAGAAGAAAATTGGAGAAAAAACGAGAAATCACCTCCAGCAAGGAAAAACTCTAGTGGTCCATGAGGGGAACGACCCCCTCCCCACTGGAAGTGCCCCATAGTAGGCCACCACAGGGGCCTAAATTTTAAACTTGGAGGAAGTAAGTGGGCAGAAGTCGCGGCTGAAAGCTGCTCAACAGCCCTGAAACACCCCACTAGAGAGGCACCTCCTGCAGTCTGAGCGGTGGCACTGCCGGACATACGGTGAAGTGGTTCACAGGGGGAAAGATGGGGAGCCACACTGTCCCTGGGACTTATCTCCTACGCCAGCATCGCGGTCACAGAGATGGAGCGGTGGCCAGAGAAGAAGCGGTACTGGCGCAGGGGAGAGGAGCTTTGCCCAGCCCTGCTTGGAGAACTGTATAAGAGTTGAGGGGCCATTACATTCTCCTCGCACAAGCAGCTAGCAGCAGTCCATCCCCCTATCTTATTCCCTGGAGCAAGCACTAAGTGGTGGTCCTGCTGGGGCACCAGAGGAGGAAAAAAGGAGGGCAAGGATGGGAAGAGATGATACGAACTCCATTAGTGTACTCCTCAGTGCTCGCCTGCCTTTGAGAAGGGAGGGAGTGCTTCGATCTGAAGGTCACTATGGCTGGCGGGTCAGGGACAAACTAACGTTGACCATACCTCCTTGCCTTTTAAGGGTCAAGCTGTAAACGGAGAGGTTAAATCCAGTCGGTTTGCCCTCTTTGGTTCGGTAAACCGGGAGAGTCTAGTGCAAGCCCAGTAGTCCCAGACTCAGGACAACAGAAGACCATTGAAAGAAGAAGTCTGCCTCCTACAGACACTAAATTAAAACTGGTAGCATGGTGCTTTCAAGAGCTGGTAGGAGGAGGTAGCACTTGTCTTACTTAGTGTCCGCTTCCCAGTGGCAGTAGCTCAACCCATGGCCCAAAGCTTTGTCCTCCAATGCAACTGACGAGAAAAAATGTTTACACAACATAAGTTAATTTTTAATTAAATGTAAAAAAAACAGTGGGAATATTTTTTTTATTTAGGCATATAGAGCACACAGAGGTGACTGCACTAAGACATTCAAGTCATCCTAATGTTATACTAAAGAAACTAATTTTGAATGTTTTTTTTACCTTTTCCTTTGAAAAAAAGGGTAATTCTAATTTCAACCAATCGTCCTGCAGTGAACTAGTTGTCAACTACCTCATAATAGGGAAAGAAAATTCCTTCCTGAGGGTGCGGGCAGACGAGCGTAGGCGTATTTACGTTCGCACGAGCGCAACGTATAATCGCCCGAGCGATCGTTTTTCACCGATCACGACCAGAGCTAGAAAGCGTATTTTCGTTTGTTCCTACTTTGCAAACGGTCTTTTCGGCGATCGAATATGCGTTGGCGCGTATTTCGGTCGCATATGTTCCGTTTTTTTTCGAATTGCCGTTTTTACGCGCCGTAAAATCGCCCATGTGAACGAATACATTCGAAACCATTGCCTCAGATGGTCACGTATATACGTTTGGTCGCAAAAACGCGCCGTTTATGCGCTCGTCTGCCCGCACCCTCACTCCAATACTGGAGGAAAAATACTCATTACCTTAATTACTTTGGTAGCCTACTACTGTAACTGCTCCAGTTTAGCTATGTCTTTTTCATATATAGGTGTACTGAATGGTAAACAATATTCCATATGGAGCCTGACTAAGAAAACCTTCCAGTCTAATTATCACATGGCTGTATACCTCGGTTTACCTCAAAAGAATGTACCGTAGCCTTTTTTTTTTTTTTTACATTTTCACTTTTTCCTTCCTACTTTCAAAAAAATCATGACTTTTATTTATCCATGGATGTAGTTGTATTTTTTTGCAGGATGAGTTGTATTTTTCAGTGGTACTATATAATGTACCATACAAAAATTTTAAGTGAAGTGAAATGGCAAAAAGATGCAATTCCGCCATCTTTGGGGGGTTTAGTTTCTACTGTGTTTGCACTGCAGCAAAAAGGACATGATATATTCTATGGGTGAGTATGATTGCAAAGAAACAAAATTTATATAGTTTAAATTAAATATATCTTTTGAAAAACATAAAATTCTGTTTTGCTGCCATCTATATCTTTTTTATTTTTCCATCAACATAGTGGTTGGGCTGTTTTTTTATAGGCTGTCTTGTAGTTTCTATTGGTACCGTTTTGTAGTACGTAAGACTTTGTGATAGCTTTTTATTAAATATTTTCTTGAAGACAAGGTGTCCAAGAAAGCAGAATTCTGACCCTGAGTATTTTTTTTTCTGATGACGGTCACTGTGTGACATAAATAATGCATTCCTTTGATACATAGGACATTTACGGATTCAGCAATACTAAATATGTTTTTGTTTTTTTTATTTAGATTTTTTTATTATCAATATAGGATTTTTTTTTTACTTTTATTAAATTTTATTTTTTACTAATTTTTACATTTTTTAAATTCCCATAGAGGATTTTAACTTGCGATTGTTTGATTGCTCCTGCAGTCTAAAGTTATATCATAGTATTACAGAGGCATGGCTTCATAGGCAATCTGCAATGGCATCCCTGGGAGCCTACAGGAGGCTACCAATGATAAAATTGCTGGGTATTGACTGGGATCGACACCCCAATCCTACTCCATACAAACCTCAAACCTTCATGATGTAACTGTACACCATGGAGCGTTAAGAGGTTAAAGGTGTTATTCCATGAAAAATTATGGTTTTAGCCAAATCCAGCTCAAAATTCTTTTTGTATTCACTCTTATTAAAAAATGTTTTGATCCCCCGATTTTCCAGGACTGATTTTAGAATAGCACCACCTGCTGTTTCTATTGATTAAAATTTCTTTGTCCATCTCATATATTCAAGGTGATCACACACTTGTGTGGCACAGAGTGTAAGCGCTTGCCTACAACCTGAAGGTTGCAAGTTCGATCCCCACGTGATTCAGGTAGCTGGCTCAAGGTTGACTCAGCCTTCCATCCTTCTGAGGTTGGTAAAATGAGAACCCAGCTTGGTGGGGGGTAATAATTACCTGAAAGCACTGTGGAATAAGTTGGCCCTATACATATATCAAGATTTATTTTATTTTATTTGAAATGTGATAACTAGAAAAGTGCCACTCTATTTACCTAAAATTACATTTAGGTACTAGCCACTAGGGGTCTCCCTTCCTTCTTATTTGCTGCCCACTTCCATTGCCAAGTGAAATCCACAGAGATAATAAGACAGTGAACAGGAGGAGGAGGATGACTCATGCTGTCCATAGAAGTCTATGGAGAGGAGCAGAGAGGGGGTAGGAGAAAGGCAGAGACACATGCTGCTAAAACTAACTAACGTGGTTTTTCCATTGCGGTTTTGCCGCAGAAGAACTGCTTCTGCGGCAAAACCACTTCAAAAGTTAATTTTGGCTTGCGGACTTTCCTGCAGATTTTCGTGCGGAAAAATCCGCAAGCATTTTTTTCCGCAGTGATTCTTTACATTTTGCAGCGTATTTTGGTGCGGATTTAGCTGCGTCCATAGAGGTCTATGGACAAAAAACGCCGTGGAAAAGACAGAAGAATGGACATGCTGTTTCTTTTAAAACCGCGCCGCAGTTGCATTTCCGAACTGCGGCTGTGTGGAAAAAATCCGTCCTGTGAGAACAGCTTTTTTCCAAAACTCATTTGTGCTGCATTGCACTGCAAACGCAGCGGTTTTGCCGCAGTGCGGATATGCAACAGCAATCTGCGGGAAAACCGCAGCAAATCTGCCCTGTGTGAACCCAGCCTAAAGTGCAGGTAAACTTTAACATCTACAAACATATAGCACTTCTCTACTTATATTCAACAAATATTTTAGTTTAAATAAAACCTGGCTTTCTGCAAAACTAAAAGAGTTATATATCTTCAACAGCTGTTGGCTGACAGCGATTTCTCCTAACTCCGCCATAAACATGAATGCTCAGTTTGGGCAAGTATTCAAGTGTTTTCCATACGGACAGTAGAAAAGGCTTAGAGATAAGCCTCCAGACAGACAGCTCTGGAGGCTTATCTCTGGGATAAACAAAAGGATGGGCCTTGAAATTCAACATGTCCGATCATTCTACATCATCTGTCAGGGTAAAGTCGGGAAGCCACCATGCACATCCAACAGTCGTCTGGTCCCGCTAAAATCTGCGCGTTTGTACACTTTTGTCTAATATGTATGGGGGGGGGGGGGGGGGGCTTAAAAGTTGAATGCCTTACTGTACATTGTACTACATCCAGATGTATACTGCCAGCAGTACCAAGGGAATCTACAAATTCAGTAATAATATTCAATAATATTCAAATTCAATAATCTTACATTCTTATCTCGCATTCCTTCCAGCTCTTGTCTGCCTGTTTCCTCAGTTCCTGTAGTAACATATAAGGAGGTGTTAGGCAGCTAAAACATAATCACCCACAATTCAACAGATTTATGATAAATGAGTCGCCTCACCATTCGGCCATCTTTTAAATCTCCGCGAAGTAATGAGTCCATAGGAAAGGAGAGGATGCTGTTCAGGTTGTGTATCTAGCAAAATGCATTGAAGAGTTAAAGTCATATAACTGCTTTTTGTTATCCTTTCACTTTTCTACTAAAATAATAGCTCTACAATGCTACTAAAGACCTCTAATTGAAAAAACAACCATTGTTCAAATTGTCCCTCATCTGGAGCTACTCAGATCTGCTGATATCAGCAGAATGTTCATAGGGGCTTTGCAAAAGTACAACATATGTAGCCAATGGTTGTGGTTTCCCTTGGCAAGATTTGACACAGAATCAGTGGGGAAAGTAATCCAGAAAATCAATAGTACAGTGCTGGCTACTTAGAGCAGAAATGTTTTACTGAAAGTGTAACAGCTCTTCAAATGAACGTCTCTCTGCATTCTCAGTTCTTGCACTGTTTATTACACTTTTCTATGCTTTCACGATTGCAGCACTTTTCCTTTTTCACCCTCTCACACTCTAGCATTAGTCTGCATACTCCCACAAGTTCTATGGGTGTTTCTCTTTAATTGGAGCCATATGAAGCGGAGAATGTGCTGTCAGGTCAGCAGTTACATACAGGGTGGGGAGCTGAGGCTGAAGATTCATAAAGTGAGAACTAAGGAAAATTGTGTCATAAAAATCCACTTACCATGTTACTGAAGAGTGAGCCCAGCTCCCGTGAAAGGACAGACAAGTTCAGTAAGCCAGTGCTTAGTTCATGGTTGTTGGATGAGAGCTGGTTGGAACCCAAAGACTGCAGAGCATCCATAAAACTCTCCTGCGCTTCCACAAAAGCTGTAGGTTAAGGAAAATATTATCTGAGCTTCTTATACACTGAGGAAGAAGACCATCCTTTCCTTCTAAATGACAATCATGTTAACTGGTGAGTGGCATCTGTCCTGGCAGAGCAGTGTCACCCACATATTACATAGACAGCCAATCATTTGAATGGGGCAATATAAAAGCAGGGCACAACTTGCCTCGGTGAAGGGTCAGTCTCTCACCTTTTAGATTTTTATATGAGATCCTATGATGTTGAAATCTTACAAATACTTTTTGGGATCATAAAACTAAAGAGCCTACACAGAATAATCCATTAATGCTCTGTACATTTTGGGCAGATTTTGGAATGGATCAATTTTCTATGAAACAAAGGCTTATGGAATAAAGATGAAGCTGTAATTGAAAACAAGGTTCTGCACTCACACAACTATACAAGTACCCCCATTATACTTACAGAGACCTGAAGTATAGATGGATTTAACACTCTTCCGGATCCTGGCAAGAACCTGTAGGTCTGTCTCTAAACTCTATCAGTTAAAAAAAAGACAAAAATAGAAAATAATATTAAGAGGTGTTCAGAGTCATTGTGAGAAATTGTACAGATATGATAAGCCTAGGGCTGCATGATGGGTAGTAAAACTGACATTACTGCAGCTTTGCGCGTTCACATTGTTAACCTTTAGACGACAAGACACCTGTGACTTTTTTTCCTCATAAAGAATATATGAGGTTGCACACAAGTAACTGTGAAGCCCTAGTCAATGAGGGACATGTAGTGCTGAAGGAAAAGTAGAAAGATTGGAACAATGTATCATCCTTGTATTTATTAAACAAAAACAGCCAAAACAAAGCAGTGTAGGAAAGTGCTGACAAGTATAACAAATATCACATGAGAACACACCAAACTGCTAATCCCTTAAAAAAAGGTTATTCATTCATTCAAACATCAAGGGGAAAATCAATGAAAATGGAGGATGCACCACACTGGCGACACACATACATATCTCTCACAAGTCTGCCCACTCACTCTGTTCATCGGTCTATGCCAATGTCTAGTTAGAGGGGTTTTGCAGACAACGGCTTCACCTGTGTCCTACTAGGGGAAGGAGCAAGTCTTCTGAAGCGTACTTTCACTAAAACAAAATTTTATGACTACCGTATGCATTGATTGCAAGTATGTGAAAGACAAAGGTAGGACACTGATTGGTTGCGATGTGCATTCTGTTTACATATACGATATTGAATAAGTGACATAAAGGGAATGGATGTAGCAGGAAATGTAACATTATATAGGAAGATAACAAAATGTGATTGTTCCCCGAATGAGAAACCAAGTAATTTTGTAGATATGAGACCTTTTAATCGCTAACAAAAATACATGATGTTATAGCGAGCTTTTGAACCTCTCAGGGTTATTCCTCAGACATAATAAAAAAGATCCAAAGAGGCATATATATATATATATATATATATACACACACACAAACTTATGACAAGGCACAGACATGGATGTGAATAATTTGCACTTAAAACAATACTACAACAGGATGAGTAGAGAAATTAATAAATACTTAAATAGTCCATAGATAAAGATGTGGGAAGATAACTACATGCTAGTAAAGCTACAGCTCAACAATCACTTTAGGCAACAGATACACAACTCAAGTCACATAATGTCACTTTTTGAGCATTTTGGCTCATGGTTATCTGTTTCTCTGTAAAGTAGTGAGTGTAAATGTTGCAGTACTGCTGTTGTGTGACCAGCAGGCTGGTGGCTGTCTCTCCCAGTGACATTGTGTGTTCCTGTGTACTGTGACAGTGGGCTACATAGTTCCTGCAGACAGATGTTCCCCTCCAGCACTGCGAGGAGAGGTATGTAAAGAGTTACATTAGGGGAGGGGGCTGGCAGTATTATTTTATAGCCACTGGCATGCGGAAATAAAAGCCCCTTTCATTTCAGTCACTCCAGTTACGTTGCTCCCCCCACCGCACACACCCTTCTCTCCCACAAGGTGTGACATAATGACAGAGGGGCCACCACAGCCAAAACAAAGCAGTATAGTAAAATTGAGACAATGTAGCAAATATCAAGCACACACTTGCAACATCCACGGCTACACTGGCATTCTACCCACCTCCTCCAGGGCGCTCACTCCCTGTCTGCACTGCTGCACTCTGCCCAGGACGGTGGGCAATGGTCCCTGGAGATGTTCCGAAGAGACCTCCTGGAATAGCGACATTGGGGTGGCATCCGGCATGGTGCCAGCTCCTTCCTGGACCCGAGGTGCTGGCTGGCGTCCTGGGCATCGGGCAGAGTCCTCTCAGTACGGGACTCTGTGCACTCCGACCCGCGAGATCTTCCCCAGCTACAAACTTCGTGAAGTTGGCATCATCAGCCTTTCATCAGTAACTCCGCCGTCTTGTAGTTGTCACTACAATGTGGAAGGCTTCCCCTGTAATCCAGACTCTTCTCCCTGGGTGGGGATTAGTTGGCACCCATCAATAGGAGGTCTTCCAGGAGAGTGGTCCCTGCTCCCCCTCCTCTAGCCTAGCCCAGTCACATGACCAGTCGGTGGAAGGAGCAGAGTCTGAGCTTGCCGTCTTCTGCACAGCTATGTGACCTGTGCTGTGTGCTCGCCTGTGCTAGGTGGCTTCTCCGCCCGGAGGCTTAGGGAGGAGGAGCCGTATGTTGCTCTTGGATGAAGAGTTCCTACTGTTTGTGTATTTGTGATAGTGATGCACCATTCCACCACTTTTTTCTGTTTGGCACCAATCATTTGGAAAGGACTCTATACACAAAGGGTACTCTGATGATGGGATGATTGCTCCTACATTAATATGCCATATTAATATACTAACAATAATAAACATATACTTGGGTTAAAAATGCATTTAACACCTTTTGTGCCACTGCATTTATTAGTGTTGGTATTACCTTTTTTTCTTGTTGCTTTGTATCTGAAATCCTGGGTTCCATCTGGTCTGTTGAATCACATTACCCAACAATGACCCCTTTGTGGTCACCATCTCCTAACATGACCCACTTCTGGCTTCCTACAAGGCGTCAGTTACTGAACCCCACTGAAGGGTTCTTGCACTTCCTCCCACTCCTCCTCTTATAACACCACAATCTCTATTAATCATAAAGGGGTGGTCTGGGAACTAAAACTGAGTTTGATAAAAGGAGGCAAGAAAAATGGCTGAAGTAAAACCTTCAAAATCTTCCCCCATCCCCGCTCTGGTGCTCCTCATCAGTCAATGATGTGTCGTACATTGACGTGATGATTGCAGCCAGTCGTGCTTGTATGACGATGCAAAGACCAGTTACTGGTTGCAGTGGTTACATGCATGTACAGAGCGTCATCGCTGCACTGAAGTAAACAGAGACCAGCGGGGACTCTTGAACAACAGAAGTAATAAAAGTGTCAGTTTAAGTCTGTTTTTTATTTTAGAAACTTTCTTTTTCTTAGCAAAATGTGTCTAGATTCCCGACAACTCCTTTTAAAAACAGGATTTGGATTACAGGACATGCATGTAGGCCCAAATGTTGGAAATGAGTGCTCCAAGTATATGTCTTTCCAAATACAAGAGGGGGTTAAGCCCTTCTGCCTTGTCAATCACTATACACTGCACTAAATGGACTCTGTTTTGCACTTATAAAGTTTCTCTGACATGACCATATTGTAATTGCATATTACCTGTGCATATTTTGTGCGTAATATGCTGTATTAGGGTGACTACCCAGTAGCGTTTGCGAATTTGCTGCATTTTTTTTCCAGGTGTCTATGGGGCTTTCTAATGTTAAAAACGCATCGCGGCAAAAACGCAATTTACCACGAAATCGTGATTTTGCACGATGCGATTTTAACATTAACAAGTCTCATAGACACCTGGAGAAAAAAAAATGCTGTGAAATTCGCAGTGAAAAAGAACTGTAGTGGGTAGTCATCCTTACATTGTGCTGCTCACATATATTGCGCAGAATACACGCTCAAGATAAATGTTCATTGCATACTTGCTGCATGTAATACATGTATATCTCACGGGCGGTATGTAGCAAATTACAGGCGTATGTGTTCAGCCTAATACAGAAAGCAACAGTGCTACTTCACATATCAGAGGACTTGAACTTACTTGCCCTAAATGATTTTGACTGCTTACATTTTTCTTTGTCATCCAACAATTCCGTGCTTTGCAGGAATCTCTGTTCGGGGAAAGACCTATTTATAACATTATTGGGAATTACCGGTTTCACGAATACAATACCAAATTTACAGAACTACTCGAACATACAGATAGAGAAGGTTAAGCAAGAGACACCTAAACATCTGTATAATATGTGCCATTCAGGATCTCTAAAAAGTTGGGGTTCAGCAATTGTAGGAACTGTAATTTAAAGATGTCATCTTTGTAAAGTTATTTATGGCAATGTCTCCAGCAGGAGAAATAGGCTAGTACATGACCAACATTCAAATGAAGAGGTGACCATGCAATTCACGGGTACTCAGAGCCTTTGAAGTAGGAGCAGCTCTTTGCTCTGGCTATGAATGCTACATGCCCTAATAAAAAACCCCTCACACATAAACACGGCAAAGCCCCGCGATTTAAATCGCAGAGCTTTGCCGCGTTTTACTTTTGTTTTCAGCTGCAGCTATGCTGCGGCTGATGCCAGCTTCTAGCACTCCTTATCATTGATGAGGAGTGCTAAACGCCCAAAAATAGAACAGACTCTGATGGAAAATCATGGCTGTATGAGGCTGTGTGAGAGGCTCCTCTGCTAATCAACTGAGACCTCCTCTTGTTGACCCCTGGCTTCCCTTCTGACTACGCTACCTGCCTCCTCCATCTGTACTGCAAACTGACATCTCCCATTGCTGATCCCTGGGTTCCCTTCTGACTACGCTACCCGCCTCCTCCATCTGTACTGTGAACTTAGACCTGCCATTGCTGACCCCTGGCTTCCCTTCTGACTACACTACCCGCCTTCTCCATCCGTACTGCGAACTGAGACTCCCCGTTGCTGACTCCTGGCTCTTCCCTGATGACTCTCCAGACCTGTGGCTACTACACCTGAGGCTGTACCCTAGTGCCTGAAACTTCTATAAAATAAACATGCACAAAAAATGGAGTCCGTAGTGACCACCCTGCAGAGACACGTGATGGAGCTCCAAGAATTCTGTGCCTCCTACCAGAAGAAGTTTTCTGCGTTACAAACACTGGTGTTGGATCAACAGAAGGAGGTAAGTACCTTACAGAAACAACTGTTGGATTTGTATCATTCTGGCTTGGATGTCTGCATGCCACTGCCAGCAAAATTTGTGGGAGATCATTGCCAATACAGAGATTTCCTAAATCAATGCCGAATCTATTTTCAGATGCAGCCCACCTTGTTTACCAGTGACCAGAAAAAGATATTCTTTCTCATCAACCTCCTCACTGATGAGGCACTTGCCTGGACCTCACCATACATAGTGATCAACAGTAGGCTTCTTGATAGCCTCAATGCCTTTATGACCGTATGGGTCAAATCTTTGACGATCCGAACGGCTGGGCCGAAGGGAGGTTGCATAACCTACGACAAGGGCGACCTTCCGTTGCAGAGTATACGGCGGAATTTCGTCACTGGGTGAATGATACCACGTGGAATCCAGCAGCACTACAGAGCCAATTCCATTCGGGATTATCTGAGTGGGTAAAGCATGAACTTGTTAGAGTGTGGACCCCTGATAACCTGGAAGATTTCATTCAGCTGTGCATCTGAATTGACCAGAGACTTTCCGAGCAGTGAAAAGAGAGACTGCAGGGTTTGGGTACTAACACCCCTTACTCTTTCAGTCAATCCATGTTGAGTCCCCAGCCAAGGACTAAAGCTCAGAGATGAGCGAGCGTACTCATCCGAGCTTGATGCTCATTCGAGTATTAGGGTGTTCGAGATGCTCGTTACTAGAGACGAGCACCACGCGGTGCTCGACTCCATTACATTTCCTTCCCTGAGAAATTTGCGCGCTTTTCTGGCCAATAGAAACACAGGGAAGGCATTACAACTTCCTCCTGTGACATTCCAGCCCTATCCCACCCCCCTGCAGTGAGTGGCTGGGGAGATCAGATGACACCCCAGTATTTAAATCTGCCCCGCCCGCGGCTCGCCACAGATGCACGCTGAGAGAGATCAGGGAAAGTGCTGTCTTGCTGTAGCTGCTATAGGGAGAGTGTTAGGTGTTATTTTAGTCTTCAAGAACCCCAACGGTCCTTCTTAGGGCCACATCTGACCGTGTGCAGTACTGTTGAGGCTGCTTTTAGCAGTGTTGCACAATTATTATTTTTTTTTATATCGGGCGTGCAGACCATAGCGTCCTCAGTCTGCAGTCATTTTACAGAGTATAGGGGCAGTACTGGTGAGGCAAGGACAGTGGTACAGGGAAAGAGGTATACTGGCAATATAGGCAGTGGGCTTTTTCAAAAAAATTGGGGAAAAATACTATATTTGGGCTGCCTGTGACCGTCTTCAGTTTACTGCGTGTCTGCTGGGGGTAGTAGTCGCTAATTAATACCCAGCTAAGCGTTACAGCAGGCTTGCGCATAATTGTTTCCTGGCTCTGCTGTATCCGTTACATGATCGCCGTCATCCCGCCAGAGGGAAACAGTATACATATATACGCTGCATACAGTGTCTGTCTGGTATTTCACCTCACCATTTTAAAAAATTGAAGCAAAATACTTAAAGGGGTTGTCTCGTGAAATCAAGTGGGGTTCAGCACTTCTGTATGGCCATATTAATGCACTTTGTAATATACATCGTGCATTAATTATGAGCCATACAGAAGTTATTCACTTACCTGCTCCGTTGCTAGCGTCCCCGTCGCCATGGATCCGTCTAAATTCGCTGTCTTCTGGTGTTTTTAGACGCGCTTGCGCAGTCCGGTCTTCTCCCTGGTGAATGGGGCCACTCGTGCCGGAGAGCTGGTCCTCGTAGCTCCGCCCCGTCACGTGTGCCGATTCCAGCCAATCAGGAGGCTGGAATCGGCAATGGACCGCACAGAGCCCACGGTGCACCATGGAAGAAGACCCGCGGTGCATCGTGGGTGAAGATCCCGGTGGCCATCTTGGTAAAGGAAGAAAGAAGTCGCCGCAGCGCAGGGATTCGGGTAAGTAATAAACTTTTTTTTTTTTAACCCATCCCTTGGGTTTGTCTCGCGCCGAATGGGGGGCCTATTGAATTTAAAAAAAACGTTTCGGCGTGAGACAACCCCTTTAAGGCCTACCACTGGCCTTTGGCCACTTGACTGCTTCTGCCCTGTGAATTCCAGTAGCTCAGTCATACGCACCTAGGTCTCACTACAGGCTTGCGCATAATTGTTTCCTGGCTCTGCTGTGTCCGTTACATGATCGCCGTCATCCCGCCAGAGGGAAACAGTATACATATATACGCTGCATACAGTGTCTGTCTGGTTTTTCACCTCACCATTTTAAAAAATTGAAACAAAATACTTAAGGCCTACCACTGGCCTTTGGCCACTTGACTGGTTCTGCCCTGTGAAATCAAGTAGCTCAGTCATACGCACCTAGGTCTCACTACAGGCGTGTGCATAATTGTTTCCTGGCTCTGCTGTGTGCTCCGTAAGCGAAGTCAGCCTCCAACCACAGGCCAATAAGCGGCACATTTAATTACAGCGTTCTATTTCTGCTCTACTCGTAATACACCACGCTGAGGGGTAGGGGTAGGCCTAGAGGACGTGGACGGGGGCGAGGATGCAGAGGCCCAAGTCAGGGGGTGGGCACAGGCCGAGCTCCTTGTCCAGGTGTATCACAGCTGACTGCTGCGGGATTAGGAGAGAGGCAAGTTTCAGGGGTCCCCAGATTCATCTCACAATTAATGGGTCCATGCGGTAGACCTTTATTAGAAACTGAGCAGTGTGAGCAGGTCCTGTCGTGGATGGCAGAAAGTGCATCCAGCAATTTATCGACCACCCAGTCTCCTACGCCATCCACAGCTGCAACTCTGAATCCTCTGGCTGCTGCTCCTCCTTCCTCCCAGCCTCCTCACTCCATGAAAATGACACATTCTGAGGAGCAGGCAGACTCCCAGGAACTGTTCACGGGCCTCTGCCGAGATTGGGCAGCAATGGTTCCTCTCCCACCGGAGGAGTTTGTCGTGACCGATGCCCAGCCTTTGGAAAGTTCCCGGGGTCCGGGGGATGAGGCTGGGGACTTCTGGCAACTGTCTCAAGAGCTTTCAGTTGGTGAGGAGGACGATGACGATGAGACAGTTGGTGAGGTAGTAGTAATTTCAGTAAGTCCGAGGGAGGAGCGCACAGAGGATTCGGAGGAAGAGTAGCTGGACGATGAGGTGACTGACCCCACCTGGTTTGCTAAGCCTACTGAGGACAGGTCTTCAGAGGGGGAGGCAAGGGCAGCAGCAGGGCAGGTTGGAAGAGGCAGTGCGGTGGCCAGGGGTAGAGGCAGGGCCAGACAGAGTAATCCACCAACTGTTTCCCAAAGCGCACCCTCGCGCCATGCCACCCTGCAGAGGCCGAGGTGCTCAAAGGTGTTGCAGTTTTTCACTGAGAGTGCAGACGACCGACGAACTGTGGTGTGCAAGGTTTGTCGCGCTAAGATCAGCCGGGGAGCCACCACCACCAGCATGCGCAGGCATATGATGGCCAAGCACCCCACAAGGTGGGACGAAGGCCGTTCACCGCCTCCGGTTTGCACCACTGCCTCTCCCCCTGTGCCCCAACCTGCCACTGAGATCCAACCCCCCTCTCTGGACACAGGCACGACCGTCTCCCGGCCTGCACCCACACGCTCACCTCCGCTGTCCTCGGCCCCATCCAGCAATGTCTCTCAGCGCACCGTCCAGCCGTCGCTAATGCAACTGTTTGAGCGCAAGCGCAAGTACGCCGCCACGCACCCGCACGCTCAAGCGTTAAACGTGCACATAGCCAAATTGATCAGCCTGGAGATGCTGCCATATAGGCTTGTGGAAACGGAGGCTTTCAAAAACATGATGGCGGTGGCGGCCCCGCGCTACTTGGTTCCCAGTCGCCACTACTTTTCCCGATGTGCCGTCCCAGCCCTGCACGACCACGTCTTCCGCAACATTGTACGCGCCCTCACCAATGCGGTTACTGCCAAGGTCCACTTAACAACGGACACGTGGACAAGCACAGGCGGGCAGGGCCACTATATCTCCCTGACGGCACATTGGGTGAATTTAGTGGAGGCTGGGACCGCTCACATCCTACCCACCCCCAGAATTGCGGACCCCAGCTCGGTGCTGGTATCTGCGGCGGTGTATGCTTCCTCCACTAAACCACCCTTTTCCTCCTCCGCAACCTCTGTCTCGCAATCAAGATGTGTCAGCAGCAGCACGTCGCCAGCAGTCGGTGTCGCGCGGCGTGGCAGCACAGCGGTGGGCAAGCGTCAGCAGGCCGTGCTGAAACTACTCAGCTTAGGAGAGAAGAGGCACACGGCCCACGAACTGCTGCAGGGTCTGACAGAGCAGACCGACCGCTGGCTTGCGCCGCTGAGCCTCCAACCGGGCATGGTCGTGTGTGACAAAGGCCGTAACCTAGTGGCGGCTCTGCAGCTCGGCAGCCTCACGCACGTGCCATGCCTGGCCCACGTCTTTAATTTGGTGGTTCAGCGCTTTCTGAAAAGCTACCCACACTTGTCATACCTGCTCGGAAAGGTGCGCCGGGTCAGCACACATTTCCGCAACTCCAAGACGGACGCTGCCACCCTGCGGACCCTGCAATATCGGTTTAATCTGCCAGTGCACCGACTGCTGTGCGACGTGCCCACACGGTGGAACTCTACGCTCCACATGTTGGCCAGGCTCTATGAGCAGCGCAGAGCTATAGTGGAATACCAACTCCAACATGGGCGGCGTAGTGGGAGTCAGCCTCCTCAATTCTTTACAGAAGAGTGGGCCTGGTTGGCAGACATCTGCCAGGTCCTTGGAAACTTTGAGGAGTCTACCCAGATGGTGAGCGGCGATGCTGCAATCATTAGCGTCACCATTCCTCTGCTTTGCCTCTTGAGAAGTTCCCTGCAAAGCATAAAGGCAGGCGCTTTGCGCTCGGAAACGGAGGCGGAGGAAGACAGTATGTCGCTGGATAGTCAGAGCACCCTCATGTCTATATCTCAGCGTGTTTTGGAGGAGGAGGAGGAGGAGGGGGAAGAGACAGCTTGGCCCACTGCTGAGGGTACCCATGCTGCTTGCCTGTCATCCTTTCAGTGTGTATGGCCTGAGGAGGAGGAGGATCCTGAAAGTGATCTTCTTAGTGAAGACAGCCATGTGTTGCGTACAGGTACCCTGGCACACATGGCGGACTTCATGTTAGGATGCCTTTCTCGTGACCCTCACGTTACATGCATTCTGGCCCCTACGGATTACTGGGTGTACACACTGCTCGACCCACGGTATAAGGAGAACCTTTCCACTCTCATACCCGAAGAGGAAAGGGGTTCGAGAGTGATGCTATACCACAGGACCCTGGTGGACAAACTGATGGTAAAATTCCCATCCGACAGCGCTAGTGGCAGAAGGCGCAGTTCCGAGGGCCAGGTAGCAGGGGAGGCGCGGAGATCAGGCAGCATGTACAGCGCAGGCAGGGGAACACTCTCCAAGGCCTTTGCCAGCTTTATGGCTCCCCAGCAAGACTGTGTCACCGCTCCCCAGTCAAGGCTGAGTCGGCAGGAGCACTGTAAAAGGATGGTGAGGGAGTACGTAACCGATCGCACGACCATCCTCCGTGACGCCTCTGCTCCCTACAACTACTGGGTGTCGAAGCTGGACACGTGGCCTGAACTCGCGCTGTATGCCCTGGAGGTGCTTGCTTGCCCTGCGGCTAGCGTCTTGTCAGAGAGGGTGTTTAGTGCGGCTGGGGGAATCATCACAGATAAGCATAGCCGCCTGTCAACTGACAGTGCCGACAGGCTTACACTCATAAAGATGAACAAAGCCTGGATTTCCTCAGACTTCTCTTCTCCACCAGCAGACAGCAGCGGTACCTAAACAATACGTAGGCTGCACCCGCGGATGGAAGCATCGTTCTCTATCACCATAAAAAATGGGGACCTTTTAGCTGCATCAATCTGTGTATTATATTCATCCTCCTCCTCCTGCTCCTCCTCCTGAAACCTCACGTAATCACGCCGAACGGGCAATTTTTCTTAGGCCCACAAGGCTCAGTCATATTACTTTTGTAAACCATGTTTATACATTTCAATTCTCATTAAAGCGTTGAAACTTGCACCTAAACCAATTTTTATTTTAACTGGGCTGCCTCCAGGCCTAGTTACAAATTAAGCCACAGTAAGCTAAGCGATTAATGGGTTTCACCTGCCCTCTTGGTTGGCATGTGCAATTTTTCTGAGGTACATTAGTACTGTTGGTACACCAATTTTTTGGGGCCCTCGCCTACAGTGTAATCCTAGTAATTTTTATGGGCTTCGCCTGCACTCATGGTACAGCAAGGTGTGTGGGGTTGGCCTACACTTTTGCTACTTAAATGTAACTGGGGCCTTGTCTATACTGCAACTACTGAAATGTGAAAGAGACTATTATCTCCATAAACTGCTGCAACGGGAATGTTACTCTGGCCTGTCTTGACTGCTACTACTGAAATGGAACTAATACTGTGCTCCCCCTATACTGCTGCTTCGGAATTGTTACTGGGGCCTGTCTTGAGTGCTACTATTGCTGAAATGGAACTAAGACTGTGCTCCCCCTATACTGCTGCTTCGGAATTGTTACTGGGGCCTGTCTTGAGTGCTACTATTACTGAAATGGAACAAAGACTGTGCTCCCCCTATACTGCTGCTTCAGAATTGTTACTGGGGCCTGTCTTGAGTGCTACTATTACTGAAATGGAACTAAGACTGTGCTCCCCCTATACTGCTGCTTAGGAATTGTTACTGGGGCCTGTCTTGACTGCTACTACTACTGAAATGGAACTAATACTGTGCTCACCCTATAATGCTGCTAGTGATATGTTACTGGGGCCTGTCCCTAATGCTACCGCTGAAATGTTACTAATTCTGGGCTCTGCCTATACCGCTGCTAATGCTATGTCACTGGGGTGTGGAAACGGAGGCTTCCCAAAGACATGATGGCGGCGAGGCCATTTTCCACCAACGCGGTTACTGTTAAGGTGCATATAACCACGGACACGTGGAGAGGACATGTAATGCCTCAAAAACATCCCCCTCCTCCTCCAACAATGAAAACATTCTTGGCAAATACCTTTGCATTGGTCCATCTGGTGGCAGTCCAAGGATTTCACCCTTAACGACACAACAAGAGAGCCCCCCCACCATCCCCCCGCCACGGCCCACTTAATCCTGGCCACATTCCGAAAACCAATTAAATAAAACCGCGCTACTAGGTCCGCAGTCGCCACCACATTCCCACCAACGCGGTTACTGTTAAGGTACATATTACCAGTCTGACTGGGGCATGCACTGTGGGCCGAAGCCCACCTGTATTGTATCTGACGTTAGCTCTGCTGTCCAGGGCACTGCAATGGGATTTGTTTATGTACCGCCGGTGAGTTCCAGGGAGCTACCCATGCTTTGGGTCCACACGGACTTCACATTAGGGATTTGTACCTGCCTGTGTCTATGTATTAAAAACCCCGGTCAGACTGGGGCATGCAGTGTGGGCCGAAGCCCACCTGCATTTAATCTGACGTTACCTCAACTGTGCTGGGCAATGCAATGGGATTTATTTATGTAACGCCGGTGGCTTCCTGGGACCCACCCATGCTGTCGGTCCACACGGAGTTGTACCTGCCTGTGTCTACTTATAAAGAACCCCAGTCTGACTGGGGCATGCAGTGTGGGCCAAAGCCCAGCTGTATTTAATCTGACATTAGCTCTACTATCCCATTGCGTTGGGACAAACTACAGGATCAATACAGCGCTAATGGGACGTGCACAGCTACGCTAGCATTGGAGTCCGCTGTAGGCACGCGATTGCTGAGGGTTTGTGCAGAGGCCTATGTCCTGGGTGCAGTGAAATTCCGGTTCCAGCCTAGGATTGCTGAATCTGTGGGCCGAGGCCTATGCCGTGGGCGCGGTGCAAGTCTGCCATGTTTAGCCGCTCAGATCAATTTTTTGTTCATGTCTTGGGTTTCCTAGGACCCACCTATGCTGTTGGTGCAAACTTAGTTCCCATTGCGGTATTTGACCTGTCTGGCACAAAGGCACTGACTGACTTGGGTAGGGGGCAGAGCGCTGACGGCTTTCCCCTTGCAGTGTGGATTGAGCTATGCGACACCTTGACAGAATGAATACTGTGTGGATTGCTATGCCCACGTTTGCAGCTTCTGACGGAGGTGGCACAGGATTGGAGTTCTCATTGCTTCTGTACAGCATTGTGGGCTATCGCCCCACCCCTTTTACAGAGGGTCGCTGCCTGGCCCTGCCAACCCTCTGCAGTGTGTGCCTGCGGATCCTCCTCATGGCAGATGCACTTATAAATAGACATGAGGGTGGTGTGGCTATGAGGCCAGCGTGTGGCATGAGGGCAGCTGAAGGCTGCGCAGGGACACTTTGGTGTGCGCTGTGGACAATGGTTCGTGCGGGGGGGTTGGGCAGCATGTAACCCAGGAGAAGTGGCAGCAGAGTATCATGCAGGCAGTGATTGTGCTTTCTTGGAGGTAGTGTGGTGCTTAGCTAAGGTATGCCTTGCTAATGAGGGTTTTTCAGAAGTAAAAATTGTTGGGAGGGGGGGGCACTCTTGCCGCTATTGTGGCTTAATAGTGGGACCTGGGAACTTGAGATGCAGCCCAACATGTAGCCCCTCGCCTGGCCTATCCGTTTCTGTGTCGTTCCCATCACTTTCTTGAATTTCCCAGATTTTCACAAATGAAAACCTTAGCGAGCATTGGCGATATACAAAAATGCTCGAGTCGCCCATTGACTTGCAGCTTTAGTAGAGATGAGTGAGCACCAAAATGCTCGGGTGCTCGTTACTCGAGTCGAACTTCCCGCGATGCTCGAGGGTTCGTTTCGAGTAACGAGCACCCGAGCATTTTGGTGCTCACTCATCTCTACTAAAGCTGCACCAGAACTGAATCAGGTCGATGTCATCTGCAGACCCCTTTCCACCACTTCCTTGTGGAAGCTCAGGACATTATGCCTTAAACTGTCCAAATAAATTTCAAAGGACTCTCACCCTAGCCAACGTCAAGACCACGGCCAGTACAGTCGTCACAAAACAAAGGGGTGCCACCAAACACAGTAGTTCAAAATGGAGTGAAAACCCCTTCCCCTACTCCACTATTGTGTCCTCCCAATAGAGATTTTAATGGGGAATAAGAGGATGCAGTGCTCAGTTATTCAGGAGCAGAAGGAAACTTGATGGACTTTAGATTCGCTTTTGACAAAAACATTGTAACCAGACTTAAGCCCATACCGACTGATATGGAAACCGTGGATGGGTCACCCTTGTCTTCGGGACCTGTCACACAGGAGACGGTCGAACTGGAGCTCTGCATGAAACCTGATCATCAAGAAACGGTCAGCTTCCAGCTAATCTCATCCCCTAAATTTCCAGTGATTCTCAGAATCCCCTGGTTCTCTAACCATAATTCCTCTATCAACTGGGAATCAAGGACCATTGCCTTCCCTTCAGAGTACTGTAAAGAGAACTGCAAGATAGCACCATCCGCCCATAAACCAGTGCAAGACCCAGAGGATGGTCAACAGGACCTTGAGAAGTTACCAGTTCAATACCTGATGTTCAGGGATGTCTGCAGCAAGAAGAAAGCTGACCAGCTGCCCTCTTATCGGCTCTATGATTGCCCAAAGGAGTTGCTTCCTGGTGCTTCTATTCCGTTTGGGCCGCTCTACAACCTTTCAGAAGCAGAGTTGAAGTGCTCTGAAAATACCTGGAGAAAAATTTGAAAGAGGGATTCGTTCGACCTTCTTCTTCCCTGGCGGGGGTACCCATATTTTTCATGGAAAAGAGTGACTCAACCCAGCGACCATGTATCAAATACAGGGAATTAAATAAAATGATGGTCAACCTCTCCTTGACCTCTGGTATTTTCCCCTCCTCATTCAAACACTCCATCTTATCCCCTCTGCTAAAGAAACTGACCCTTGACCCGACTGAGGCTGCCAACTACTGACCCATCTTAAACCTCCCCTTCATCTCCAAACTACTTGAATGCCTACTCTATTTTCGCTTCACACGTTTTCTCTCTGATAACTCTCTCCTCGACCCCCTCAAGTCTGGCTTCCTCCCCCTACATTTCAGCCGAAACTGCCCTCACAAATGTATCAAATGACATGAGTACGGCCAGATCGACGGGGAACTAATCCCTACTAATCCTCCTTAGCCTCCCTGCTGCATTTGACATTATCGACCATGATCGCCTCCTTGCTATGCTTCGCTGTATCAACCTAAAGGACACTGCTTTCTCCTGGTTCTCCTCCTACCTCTCTGACTGCTTTTTCTGTCTCTATCTCCTCTCCGCTCCCCCTTGCTGTTGGGGTACCCCAGGACTCAGTCCTTGGTCCCCTACTCTTCTCCATCTACACAGCCCTGATCGGACAAACCATCCGCAGATTCAACCTTCAATACCACCTCTACGCTGATGACACCCAGTTATACACCTCTTCCCGCGACCTCTCTGCACCTTTCCTCCAAAACATCAGCGACTGTCTATCTGCTGCTTCTAACACCTTGTCCTCCCTTTTTCTCTAAAGTAACCTCTCAAAAACTGACTTGTTTGCCTTTCCACCCTCAACCAGCCGAACACCTCCATATCAGTATCTCAGAAGAAAAAGCAGTCAGCAGCACTCAGATCACCCCAGTAAGATCAGCAAAACCGGAGGGGAAAAAAAGGTGCATTTAACCTACGCACACTATGCCAAGCCACCAACGGGTTGTGGATCATCAACCACTCATAGTTAATCCAAATGTGTAGAAGGGAGGTAGCAGCATAACAGGTGCTTCCAAAATATTTAAGAGCAAAAACTTTTATTGTTTCATCCTTTTAAAACAGGCAACGTTTCGACCTATTATGGTCTTTCTCAAGCCTATAGATCAATAACATACAAATACATAGTAATAAATATCTTATAACAGAAATAACATGGATAAAAACATAGCACAAGCCTATAGATGGTAGTGCATACTAAAATTCATACAGCTAAGGAAATGAAACAGGGCGGTAGGTCCATGTTCCAGGATGCCCACACTCCATACAGACTGCTCTTTAAATAGTAAATGTCAGCCCCACATATTGGCTAATATTCCACCCCGCGCATCAGATGCAAACAATTTTGCAACCCATCTCTAGCAAGCAGTCCACCATATAGATAATTCTCTCCATGGTCTAAAAAATCTAAGTGGCACCATCGACGTAGCCAGTTGTTCACCTCTAGAATCCTGTTCCGTTTTCTTATTCCATGCCCATGCACTGGGATTGATCAGAAGACCACCTGTGCTCCTAGTTCCTTCACCTTCTTTCCAAGGTCTTCAAAGTCTCTGCAGATAGTTGCAAGGTCCTTTTTTGCAGTGTCATTTCTCCCTACATGTATTAGTAGGAATTAGTGGTGTTCTGTAGGGCTGAAGAGTCTTGACAACCTATCTTTTGTGCACCTGGAAGAGAGCACACCTCTTGTGAAGTGTCAGGTCTGCAGACAGCGGTCGCTTTTCCTCTGGAACGCTCTACCTCAAAACATCCGGACAATTCTGAACGCACGGAACTTCAGACGCACCTTAAAGATGCATCTTTTCAAAGTAGCATACCAAAACTCCTGATCTAGTCCCCCATCCCCACAATATGCCCATTGCCCTTCCCTATGAATTTCCACTTTTGCCTATCATGTACACTTCCTGCCCCATACCTCGTGTACTACTCCCACCCCATTTTTGTCCTAAAAATTGTATATCACATGTTATTGTCACATTGCTGTGTTCCCCCTTGCCCCACCTCTTGTGCCTGTACCTTCTATATCATTTCACCCCCTTTGTTTCCAAATAATTGAATACCACATGTAACTCCTGTAATTTCTGTAATTTTTGTATTGTTTGTATCCCCTATGTCCCCCGAAAGCGCTGCAGAATAAGTTGGCGCTATACAAATAAAGAATTTCCTTTTGTTGTTGAGGTGGACGCCTCTGACTCCACAGTGGAAGCTATCCTGTCACAATGAGTTGAAGATAAGATATAACTACATCCTTGTGCATTTCTGTCCTACACTTTATCACTCATAGAAAAATACCATGACGTCGGGAACGAGGAGCTTCTGGCCATCAATATAGCTTTCACCGAATGGAAGCACCTCTTGGAAGGAGCCCACCATCCAGTAACAGTTCTTACTCACCATAAGAACTTAGAATTTCTCTGTACTGCCAAGAGGTTATCGGCAGGCCCTGTTTTTTTTTCCCGGTTCAATTTTACTGTATCCTACGATTCCAGATTCCAGAAATGGCAAGGCATTTGTTTTGTCCAGGATATTTTTTTTCCGGAGCCTAAAGACTAGTCAAACACAGACTACACAATTCTGTCCCTCCAAAATTTTTTGGGTATCCTGCACTCTGAAGACCTTCTAACAAAAGAAAGGATACAAAAGAGACACGTTCCTGAGTCATCCTTCTAAGAATGTAAAGCTTTCTTTCACAGATGAACTTTAGAGGCAAGAACAGCAGCTATATGTTCCTGAGGCTGGTTGACTCACAATCTATGATTCCAAGCTTGGGGACACCCTGGAGTTACAAAGCCTTTAGAACTCTTGCTTTATTCCTTCTGGTGGACCGAGTGCAGGAGGGATGTGAAGAGGTATGTCACCTCTTGCAAAGTATGTGCTCGGAAAAAGAAACCACAAGCTTGCCCTTTGGGTTTCGTACAATCTCTTTCAGTCCCATCCAGGCCATGGGTATCTATACACTGGCGTAACTATAGGGGATGCAGGGGATGCGGTTGCACCTGGGCCCAGGAGCCTTAAGGGGCCTGTAAGGCCTCTCTTCATCTTATAGGGAGCTTAGTACTACAAATAAAGCAATATAGTTGGAGGCCCTGTTACAGGTCTTGCATTGGGGCCCAGGAGCTTCAAGTTACGCCTCTGGATCTATATCTATGGCCTTTATAGTGGACCTGCCCCCTCAAAAGGAATGACTACCCTCATTTTCATCTTGTACCGACTCCCAAAGATGGCTCCCTTCATCCCCATAAAAAAGATTCCCACCGCCGAGCATATCGCGGAGTTGATGATCCGGGGAGTTTTCTGACTCCACAGAATACTTGATGATGTAGTCTCAGACAGAGGGGTTCAGTTCACCTCAAAGTTCTGGAAAAGCTTCTGCACGGCCCTGGGAACTACCGTGAATCTCTCCTCTGCCTTTCTTGTTCAGTCTAAGAGCCAGACCGAGAGAACAAACCAGACTTTGGAGCAGTGTCTCCACTGCTTCATCTTCCACATCCAGGACGATTGGTTGCATTATTTATCAACAGCGAAGTTCACCTACAACGATGCTCAACACAGCCCAGAGCCCATTCTATTCTAATTACGGGATACATCCTGCCTTTATTCCAGGCCTTCCTATTAGCACCCCTGTCCTGGTGGTCAATCACAGACTGACGGCGCTAGCCGAAACCCAGAGCAAATTGAAGAATTCCTACAAGAGAGTACTGAAGACACATTGCCAAGCAGCCACTACCTTTCAAGTGGGTGATAAAATTTATAGTGTCATGTACCTTCTCCCAAGCTTGGACAAAGACTAATTGGTCCCTTCCAAAACACAGCACGGATCAGCCAGGTGGCCTTCTGTTTACAGTTCCCAGAGAGCCTCAGAATCCATCCTATCTTCCATGTTCCCCTGTTAAAAGTGTTTCAACAGAACCACCTCTCCCTCCTGTAAAAGTACAAAGGCAAGATGAGTTTCTTGTAGAGATGATCCTGAGGGGAGTGAGGCAGTCTGCATTACCTGGTGCATTGGCAAAGATATGGGCCAGAAGAAAATACCTGCCTCCAACGTCCATGACCCTAGGCTGAGAATGGAATTCCAGGACAGGTATTCAGGGAAACCGGCCCCTGGGACGTCCGGAGGTCATCCTGGAAGAAGGGGGTAACTGTCTGCACTTGAACCTGGGACCTCCTGTGTTTTAGCTTACTGGACAAGCTCCTCTGCTGATCCTAGCATTGTCCTTGCTCCTGTTAAATCCACTTACTGTCTCTCTGTCCTGGCGCCACCCTGCCACTAATTGGCACTTCCTATAAAAGCCTGACCCTGCCTCAGATCCAGCACATAATTATTGTGCTCCAAGCCCTGATCAAGCCCTCTAAGCTCTACGTCTGCCTGCTCCTCTGCTATTCAACTGAGACCTCCTGTTGCTGACCCCTGGCTACCCTTCTGATTACACTACCTGCCTCCTCCATCCATACTGCAAACTGAGACCTCCTGTTGCTGACTCCTGGTTCTTCCCTGACTACTCTCCAGACCTGTAGCTACTACACCTGAGGCTCCACCCTAGTGCCTGAAACCGCAATATCACCGCTACTAGATTAGATCCCAGAGACATACATCTGAGGTGACCTCAGAAGACTTCTGGCCAGCCATCGACCACATTTATTCCCGAATTGAAAGAAACCTGACCTAACCTTATCTTGAAATCCTAAGGAATATTGATCTAAAATTAACTCAATTTGTTGTCTAAGGGAAGATATCTTTGCCTTTAAAGTGTCTGGGGACTCCCTTTATTGAATGCTTCTTTAGCATTTAACTCCATGAGATGAATCTTTTTTAAGTTGAAAGTCATGTGAGATAAGGATTCCCCTTATGACACTCTTCAAAAGCTTCCACTGAAAAGGGCGTCCGGAGTTGTGATTCTGATGAGTGACTGCAAAGTATGCTATGGCCTTTTTAATAACTTTAAAGCATAATGAATCATTAAGAAGATTATAGTTTAGATGCTACGTGTTAACTCTTTGAACCTTTCCTAGGCCACTAAGTTCGCTGTAGACAGGGGCATGATCTGACCACAAAAAGGATCACATGGAACATCTGGAGTGCAGGTCTAAAAGCCTATGAGACACAAAGACATGCTCTTTACAGTTATAACCATTGTGTGCCATAGAGTAGAAGCTACAGTCCCTGACACCTGGATGAAAGAGCCTCCATAGATCAATAAGATGTAGGGTTGTCAGTTCCCGTGTTAGTGTGCGTAGTGCTGACAGGGAGACAGAGGACCTACCTGACAAAGCATTTATCATTGGGCCGAATACCAGTTTAAAGTCTCATCCCTGTATATTAGAACCATCTGCGACTTCTGCAAGATTACAGAGAAGCCTTCTACCAAAGGAGATCTGGTCCTGGTTAAGGAAGGAAACATTGACTAGAGTCAGCATATTGTTTAATACACATATTTTAACAAACAAAAACCTGCCCACTGGGTCCACCTTAGAAGCTATGATTTGATGTTGGAAGGACTTTTAAAAGACTATAGACACCCCACGGGTCTTTTTAAACAGATAGGGGCTATGCAACTAAGAGGTATAGTATCACGAGGTGCTCCTGGTCATGTGATTTGCCTTATAGTGGGTCTCCTGTAATAAGGCCACCATAACCTTTATTTAAACAATATAAAATTTGAATTCTTTTCCCTGGAACATTAAGGCCTTTAGTATTGAATGTGGAAAAAGAAACATTAACAATGGTGATATAATGATAAAGGGGTAAAAGTCCTAAATAAGGATGAGCGAGTATACTCGCTAAGGCACTACTCATTCGAGTAATGTGCCTTAGCCGGGTATCTCTCTGCTCGTCCTTAAAGATTCGGGGACCGCTGCGGAGCGGGGAGCTACGGGGGAGAGCGGGGAGGAACAGAGGGGAGATCTCTCTCTGTCCCTCTCTCCCGCCCGCACTCCCCTGCTCCCCGCCGCGACTCACCTGTCAGCCGCATCGGTCCCCGAATCTTTATGGACGAGCTGAGAGATACTCGTCTAAAGCACATTACTCGGACGAGTAGTGCTTTAGCGAGTATACTCGCTCATCCTTAGTCCTAAACAATAACTTTGCAATCAAATGCCCAACCCATTTCAGTTGAAAAGTAAAGGGAAAGAGGAGAGGGAAATATAACAAAAACTAAAGTAGGGAACTAATCTCTGAAACATAAAAAAAAAATATACAAGCAAAAATACAATTAAAAACAGCACCTCGTGCTGTAAACGCTACGGACGGGTGGAGGAAGCCAATACTGGGGTGCGCTTCCCACATCCTACCTGCTACATCAATGATATCTGAATGATTCAATAAATGAGTAGACTTAACTCAAGGACCGTCTAAGAAAAAGAACCTGCAAAGAAGGACAATAGTAAACTAATACCTATGGGAATAGGTGTTGCAAAGTAAACATATTATAACAAGCATATTGAAACCCCCGCTGTGGCTGGCAGTCTCCATCAGTGAAAGAACTGCTTGCTCCCTGATTCCGTTCAGAGGATGGATGTGGAGTGCCTGCGCCCTTTTGTCGTGCCATGGATGGGTTCAATGATCCCTGAAAGGTCCACAACAGGAGGTAAGCCGCGAGTTAATAGGGAGCACTTCTTAGACGCGACCTTCTCTGCCATTAATAAGCCACACTACCCCATGTAAATGGTTTTCCATGGATGCCTTTGTATGAATGGTGCAGCAAACTGTTCTAGTGTGTATCAACATATAGCCTGACAGACACAAAATGGACACTCTATTGGCCTGCAGCAGGTAAATGGGAGAGAAGAAAACAACACCTGTCCTCCTTTAAATGCAAAATATGTAAATAATGAGGAATGCAGCAGAACGAACAGCTGGACCAGTCCATCCCGGGTTATAGGATCCAAATAGAAGTCCAAGGTGATGTCCACATGTGCTCATTCTAGCGGTATTTATAATTACATATATTACACATCAAAAGCAACATTTCAGCTTAGAAGTTTTTTCATGCATCAAATATGGATACCAGACAATCTTATGCGTACAAGTGGGCATAGCTAAAATGTGAATAAGCCAATTTGAATAAATCAAGTTGCATGTATAACCTTTAGTGCAGTTTAAGATGCACAAATACTTCGCCGCTACGGATCATATTTGCACATGTACTAGGTTGGGAGACGTAACACGAACATAGATAGGGCAGGTCCTATCTTTTTTTGTACAAAGATTTTGTGCAGCAAAATCACGTTTGTCGAAACAAAGCCATTGATTTGTCAAGTTACATGGGCATCATTTTCACGTATGGAAATGCTTCCACAAATAGGCTCATCTGTTTATGCACCTAATGGTAAATCAAATGTACTATATAAATCGGTACTACAAACAAATACAGACCAAATCACCACAGGGTGGCAACAGGTCATCCCAACTAATCACATATGTTAGTATAAATACCAAGTCTGCAAAGCCATATAGTTATTAGGAGCACTATAAGAAAAAAACAAGCATACTATGTCAATCATAATTATATAATATTCTTGATATGACTAGGAATCTTTCCCAATTAAGCGAAGTTTGTCCTGAATGTCTAACACAGGTTAACAGCCATCATAAAGGCATCACTATGATTCTCTGCTCGTGGACAGCAGGGCTGCGCTTTCCATAGTAGTCTATGGAAAGTATTCACTGCGTTCCCCGCGGCCAGATTATCGCTGTAGAAAATGCAGTGAAAAATCGTCCGTGGACAGGCAGCCTAAGGCATTAAGGGCGAACTAGTATTGTCAGGGCTTAATAGGGTAAGACATTTCCCATTCCCACATGAAGAATACTGTATTACAGCTCGCTGTAGTCTTCAGGATATAGTAAGAGTGTTTCAGTTTTATACACATGGTTTGCACATTTTCGTTGTTGTACTGCTGCTGGTACCGATCTAGCAAAGTTTAATATGTTTTAAATAAGTTTAATATGTAACTTTTTTTTTTTTGTACATTGGATTTTTATTGGCATTTCAATAATATACAAAGCAAACTTGATGCACGTGCGTATTAATTAACATATATCAATATACATCATATGCATTTTAATAACTTAATTGGAAAGTGCGGGGTGTAAAGGAGGGGGGGAGGGAAACAGGAAGAGGAGAGGGTCATTATCTTGTGTACAATTCTTCAAACGTGGAAGGCTCAGGGTAACGTTTTTGACTGTTTGATTAGGCTTTCAATTGTTTTACAATGGTTTTTGCTGTATTAAAATAATTATAGCTTTTCAGTGGCTTAAGATAATATCACAAAAAGTTATCACAATCATGTTGGGCTTTCCTACATCTGTAACTATGTGGCTCTACAAACTTGATATTTATATTGCTGTATGGGATTACTTTTTCATTGCAGCATGGCACATAGCTACCTTGTGTCAGGAACAGTGGACATGGTTCCACTGAGCCACAGACTGAGCCATCTGGTCGTCTAGTACTGTGATAGTTGACAGAACTATAGGCCTAGGTGCTATATCTGTGGATATGAACATGCTCGATATATGATTGATGTATAACTCTTGAAACTGGAAATTCGTCCGACATAATCATTGAAGCCTCTGATGTCGGAAGACGTCGGACAGGGTATATTCTGCCGGCCAGTCTGCTGCTGGCGGCACTCCGACCCATCCCAGTATGTAGTTACTGTATTTAGCCAGCAGATGGCGACGTTGTATAACGTCAGAAACTGCAAGCCTCCTAGGATACCCTGAATGCTAAAATGGATTGAGAAGGGTTAATGGTTACAGTTGTTATATTGCAGAGATATTAAAGGAGTTTTCCAGGAAAAATAATATCCTCAGGCTAGGGTCACATAGAAAAGTGGACAGAACAGTATATAAAATATATGCTGATCTAATGAATCTGTTTTAGTGTTTTTTCTTTTGCTTATTTTTTTTTACAATGATAGTGGATATATTTTTTGATAGAGGAAAACTCAATCTTTAATTCTTGTACTGAACTTATGTAGTAAGCCTGATTGTGGTACTGTATCTATGTACTAAGCTTGGTTTGAGTACTGTATCTTTGTAGTAAGCTTGGTACTGGTGTTGGATCTATGCAGTAAGCTTAGTTTTGGTACCATATCTATGCACAAAACTTGATTCTGTTATTGTATCTATGTGGTAAGCTTGGTGTGGGTACTGTATCTGCATCTACGTGTTAAGCTTGGTTCTGTTATTGCATCTATGCAGCGTCAGATAATGATTACAATTTTATACCAGTGGGGAGCCTACAATATTCATAGAGCCCAGGGCCCATGGTAGCCGCAATACAGCCCTGGTGAGGACTGCGGGAATAACGCCAAACATCTAGAGAGCAGCGAAAGGGACCTGGACCAAGCTTGTTAGGTAATGTATTTTTTATGTAGTGTAATTAGGGCTTATTTTGGGGGTATGGCTTATATTTCATGCCTCCTGAAAATTAGGCTAGGGCTTATTTTCGGGGAGGTCTTATTTTCAGGGAAGCGGGTTATATTGCATTTATATAGAGCCAATGTACATGTTTTGTTGGACTGGGAGAAGGTGGCTATGCATGTGAAAAAGGATAATCACCTCTTAGGGCTCATTCACACCACCGTGATTTAAACACATATTACTACCACGATGCATGCGGTGAATGGAGTCAAGAAATTAAATAGTTTTTTATTGATCCATTCACAGTAGAGTGTAAAGTCTGACTGTCAATATGTACGAGAAATAGATAGCAGCATGCGCTATTTCTCTACGTACCACGCAGCGGGAGCTCTATACAATTCTATGAGCGCATATGCAAATCCTGTCCATGCGCAATACATTGCATACAGGTTGCGATTTATATGCAACCTCGCTCTGAAACAGAGTGAGGAATTTAAGAAAAAAAGGCAGTCACACTGCGCATGACCGCGTGCATCAGATACGCAATCATGCGCAGTACACTCGTTGCCATACGTGGTCTCATACGGTCGTGAGAATGAGGCCTCAGAGTTTATAACATTAGTGTTATAACACCATTAACCCTTCCTAAATTCACTACAATTAGGCCTCATGCCCACAGCCGTTGCGGAATCCACTAGCAGAATATCGCAGCGTAGTCCACCACGGTGCCCCCCAAAACCTCCATACTCACCACTCCGGATCCGCTGTACGCGTCCCCCCTGGTGGACAGGGACGCAGCCGGCGGTGGACAGGGACGCAGAAGTATAGCATGAAGGCCAGCTTCCATTGACTACAATGGAAGCCGGACCCACATATTCCTGCAGCAAATAGAGCATGCCACGTGTTCTTTCACGCTGCGGAATTCCGCAGCGTGAACAGTAAGCTATTAGATTCAATAGAACCTAATAGCTGCGGGACAACGCCGTTATTTCTGCCGCGTAAAATATAGCAGAAATCCGGCCATGGGCATTAGTCCTTAGTCCTACATGAATATCCTTCCCTCAGATTTTGAAGTGGCCACATTCCACTTTCAGAATGAGAGAATTGTATACTACTGTATTAGTGTTTATGCTTTGTAACTTCTACTTTACTTGTCTACTCACGACAAAAGTGGTCATTAAGGATGCCTGTCCACGGGCGGGTTTAAATTGCGTTCCCCGAGGCAATAATCCGGCCGTGGGGAACGCAGTAAAAGGTCTCCATAGCGCTGCTATGGAGAGCGTTTACCCCCTGTCCACGAGCGAAGAATCATTGCGATTCTCCGCTCGCAAGAGGCAATTCGCAGCATGCTGTGAATTGCCGCGATTCTCCGTGGTCAGCCTATCTGTCAGGTAGACTGACAGCGGACATCCGTCTGCCGGGATACCGCAACGCCCATGGACAGGCAGCCTAAAGCCGCACATACACACTCCCATGATCCTGCTTGTATCGCTGCCTCACAGCTAGGCGGCAGGAGTAGATTTCAGTTCTTGCTCCCCCTGCCCCTCTCCATTCAGTTAACATAATGGCTGTTCAATACTGAACAGATGCCATTTACACTGCACTGTCAAAGTTAAACTCATCACTCATCGTTTATGCAGCATCATTATGTATCACTTTTTAGCGTATCAGGTGTGAACTGAGCTAGGGTTTGAATCAGGTGGAGGGTGCATTCACACGAGCGCATAAACGGCGCGTTTTTGCGCCCAATCATATAAACGTGACCATCTGAGGCATTGGTTTCCAATGTATTCGTTCACACGGGCGATTTTACGGCGCGTAAAAACGGCAACACGAAAAAAACACGGAACATATGCGACCGAAATACGCGCCAACGCATATTCGATGGCCGAAAAGACCGTTTGAAAGGTAGGAACAAACGAAAATATGCTTTCTAGCTCTGGTCGTGATCGGCGAAAAACGTTCTTTCCGGCGATTATACGCTGCGCTCGTGCGAACGTAAATACGCCTACGCTCGTGTGAACGCACCCTTAGGCAATGCGCTGAATTAAAGAAACTCCAGAAAACCCCCACCTTCTGTTAGTTACTTAATTAAGGGGTGTGATATGTGCTCATGCTGGTAGCTTATTATAGATATAAAACACTTCTATAATTGGTTTTCATTAAAAATGTTTCCATTTTTCCTTGCTATTCTGACAATATTTTCCAAGATTCTGTGGGCTGGAGGACCAATATTCTTCTAAAATCTGTGAGTTAGGCTGACTAACCAGCTATTTTTGACACAATATAAAGGGAAGAGCATAGATCTATCCTATGAGAGAAATAGAAAGGAAAGAGTCTGGATGGACCACGGGGTCCTTTTTCTGTTTCTATGCTGCGGCCACCAGCCAGTATCTATGTATGTACAGATAGGAAGTGCCTTTGAGTGCATGTAGTGTGAGGGACACTGTGGGATTAGGGGATAAGGTTTTAAAGAGAAATATAGAAGAGGGGGAAACAGAGAAGAGTTAGATTAGGGAATGTGATAGACCTGCCTAAAGAGAGATTTTTAGTGCAAGCTTAGAACTATGGCTATTGATAATTAACCTGATAGTCTGGGGCAGTGTATTCCAGAGAACTGGTGCAGCACGGGAAAGGTCTTAGAGATGGGAACTAGAGGTTTAGAGAATATTAGTCAGTTAAAGATCAATAGCATATAATAGGGTGGTAGATAGAGTTAAGGGAACTCATAAATTTAAAGGGCTACCCCCCCCCCCACACACACACACACACACACGCGCGCGCACGCGTGCGCACACACACACACCTCATTGCCTGCCACACTGTGTAGATCTCCTATATGTATTGCAGCCACTTTTATGAAGCGCAGCCACCTGTCTAATGCTTATCAGGCACCATCTTGATGTTGAGATTTTTTGCTCTGACTTTCACATCAATCCCATGATGCATTAGCACAGAATTAGCTAGAGGCTATACCATTTCTACTTGCTGTTTCTACAGTTTATTCATTACCCAATATGCACCTAAATAAGCTATGCAGTCAGGATGCTGAGCTGTGATCTTCTCTATTATAGCTGTCTGATAGTAGCTGTGTGATCATCGACAGTAACTGTAATAGGAGTGTATGTGTGCCCCTCTAAGCAGTTTCTTTGGTAGAAGTCATGTAATATCATCACACAAACTGAGAAACTGACTTGAAATTGAATACATTAACCCAAGTAAATCTGAGCTGGTCAGAACTGAGATCACATGACCATCTGAGGAAAAAGAGGGCAAGAGTTTCAGATAAAAATGAATAAATAACCAAGGTAACACTAGCTTACTTATATCCAGAGATTAGCTACACAATTAATAGGGATACAAATCCTATGGCCCTTTAAATTGTATTCTAATGTGGACGGGCATTTCTTGTAGTTGGTGGGTGTCCCAGAAGTTGTACCCCACTGATCAGACAATAATCCCCTATCCTGTAAATAGGGGTTAACTCTAAATCTTGGGACAGCCTCTTTGATTTCTAATTAGTAGATGTAGAATTTTGTATAGAAATTCACATATGTATACTCTTAATCTACCACAAGATGGCACAAAAAGACAAGCTAAAATATTGCTCAACGTGGAAGTAGTCTTTTCCATTAAAACAATGAATTATCAATATATTAGTAATGAACACAGCTACATGCACCTCGGGTTATAGCACTAACATTGTCAGGGTTTTCTGACTGTACCTTTTTTTAAACAGAGGCTTAGGGTCCACCTACTTATTATACAAATCATAACTTGTTTTATTCTTCTATTGACATGATCACATGATGGCTTCTTTATGGCAGGAAGAGTTGTATTCTTCAATGGTAATCCTCTAAGGCCGCTTTCACACAAATCTCACATGAATATGAACCCCATTCTTTTGAATGGAGTCATATACAGGAGTCGCATGTCCCATTTTTGGGTGTTCCCTTGGTACGCATCGCCAATTGTGCAAAGTGAGATTACTAGAGATGAGCGAGCGTACTCGGAAAAGCACTACTCGCTCGAGTAATTTGCTTTATCCGAGTATCGCTGTCCTCGTCCCTGAAGATTCGGGTGCCGGCACGGAGCGGGGAGCTGCAGGGGAGAGCGGGGAGGAACGGAGGGGAGATCTTTCTCTCCCTCTCTCCCGCCCGCTCTCCCCTGCTCCCCGCTGCGACTCACCTGTCAGCCGCAGCGGCACCCGAATCTTCAGGGACGAGCACAGCGATACTCAGATAAAGCAAATTACTCGAGCGAGTAGTGCTTTTCCGAGTACGCTCGCTCATATCTAGAGATTACCCATTAAAAACAATGGGAAACACTTGCCCATCCTCCACCGTTGCTGAAAGCCACACCAGAAGATCGCAACCTTATCAAAGTGATGGGAGACATTTTTGACACAAAAACGCCTTGCATCTGCCGGTACATCGCTGAGTTTCATAACCCGATATCATGCTTACCCGTGGGAAACTAGCTTAAAAGTTATGTTAAAATTGGGAAGACCCTCCCAAAAATTTCACTTTTTTTATTGTGGATTTTGAATATATAATATTTGATACAGAACTTAGTTACCCGAAGTGCATTTTTAACCCATTAGTGACATAACTAATTTTAACCTTAAGAACCAGTAAATTGTAACCTCTTTTCCAGTCATGGCATTTAGTTTTTTTCTGTCAAAATAGCTGTATGACACCCTGTATTTGGCAGAACAAGTTTTAGTTTTTATAAGGACTAATTTGAGATGCATATAATGTATAGAATAACTGTTATTATTATTTTTTTTGCTAGAGGCAATGTAAAAAAACCTATTTCACCATTGTCTTTTGGTGATTTATTTTTATGGTATTTTCCATGTGGTATAAATACTATGTTAAAGGGAATGTCCAGTTGTAAATTATTGAAGGCCAATCCTCAGGATAGATCATCAGTCGTAGATTGGCAGGCCTTTTTGCCAGGTACCCCCAGCCATCACCCATTTACTGGGCTATTGAAATATATGAGCACTTAGGCTATAGTACTGAGCCTGGCTACTGTAGTGGAAACAGAGCTGTTGCTTCCTGTATAAATCTGCCCAGCAAATACCTGATTGGCAGGGGTCCTGGGCTACAGACCCCCCACCAATCTACCACTGATGGCCTATCTTGAGGGTAGGCCATTAACAGTTTACAACTGAGCAATCCTTTATAAATTTGGTATGACCATAATGAGACATAGAATTAAATTAAAGGTTTTGTTATATTGTATCAGTTTTGCACAATGTAAACACTTTTTATAGACACTTTTTTTTTACAAAAGTATTTTTTGTGTGTCACAACATTACAGGACCAGAGCATTTTTCTTTTTAAGTTAACATAGCAGTGTAAGTGCATGTGTTTTGTGGGACAATTTGTCGTTTTTATTGGTGCCATTTTGAGGTCTATGCAACTTTTAAATTATTTTTTTATCTCTGCTTGGGGGAAGGGAGATGAACACAAAATGACTATTTTGGAATTTTATATATATATACATTTCAGTATACAATATGATCAACCAATTAACCAACTAATTAAAGCATAACTGAGTTTTCAACAAGTTTTCTAAAATATACCAGGCTCTATTTATTCTGCTGTTTGCACCATTTCATGTCTGTAAGTTCTGATTTTCAGGTGATCTTCCCTATTTCTCTATTAGCCTGTTGTCTGCAATCCCCTTTCACTCAGGGAACATGTAGCAAGCCCAGCACTCTGCCAGTAGTTCACTGTCCTGTATTTCCTTGCCCTGGCCTCTGATGCTACATTGCACAGTCTATGATCCAATCAGCAAAGAGGCAGAATCTGAATGCTCACCACTCTGCTCTACCAGGACAATTCAAGCATTCTGACCTGATGCTGAGGAAACCCAATATAATGTGTGTGCACACACACAGACACACACACAAGCCCAGGAGTGGTAGAGATTGTGAGGATCATTATGACAGTATCTCCAGATCTGTCAGCTTGCAGTTGTGGAGATAGCTCCTCCCCCCATTGCTAAGGGAATGACCACATGTCCTTATTACTACAGAAGCTCTTTACCTGACAACAGACAGTGGATAGCAGAGAAGCTGGGAGACCCTTTGGGCATATTCATCATTGCATACCAAGCATGTTTGGAGCATGGAAAACAGAAATCGGACTGTAGTACTGAGCAGTGACTGCTGTCAGCTCTATCCCTTCCACTCATGGCTGGCTGCATTCTGTCTCTCCCCAGTCCCGGTTTCTATGTTTCCCATGCTCCAGGCATGCTTGAAATGCAATTATGAATATGCCCCTAGGAAGAACCGCATCGTCCAGAGCAGGTGAGTTTTAATTCTGGTACGGGTCTCCAGCGGATCCGGACGGCTTCCATAGGCTGCAATAGAAGCCTGCAGGAGCCGTCACCGCGGGAGACCCGCACTAAAATGGAGCATGTCCGGATTTTTTCCCGCCGCGGATCCGCACCTGACAGGAAAAATGACATCCGCAGGTATTTAACTACCTGCGGGTGTCCAATGCATCCCTATGGGGCGCGGATCTGCGTGCGGGAGAAACGCTGCGGATAACCCCGTGGACATGAGGCCTAACACAAGCTAGTAGATGAGCATAAGTTTCATGAAAGGTTAGTACCCATTTAGGCCAGATTCACATGAGAGTATGTGCATTTGTGCAGCGTTTTTGCTCATCGGACCTTGCATATTTGTGTGCAAAACTAGGATTTATTTTTGGTGTACTTTTTGTGCACGCAAAAAAATAACAGCTAAAGTCCCATACATTGAAATGGCTATTTAGCCTAATTCATAGAAGCATAGAATGGTAGAGTTGGAAGGGACCTCCAGGGTCATTTGGTCCAACCCCCTGCTCAGTGCAGGATTCACTAAATATCCCAAACAGATTTCTGTCCCCTTGGCAATCTGTTCCACTCATTGATCACCCTCACTGTCAGAAAAAAAATTCTAATATCTAATCTGTGTATCCTCCCTTTCAGTTGCATCCCACTACTTCTAGTCTTTCAATGTGCAAATGAATATAGGGCTGATCTCTCTGAAGTCAAAACCCTTCAGATATTTGTAGACAGCTATAAAGTCTCCTCTCTGCCTTCTTTTTTCCCAGATCCTTTAACTATTCCCCATAGGACTATCTTCTATCAGCTTTTTTCGCAGTCCAGCTTTCACATCCATACATGGCTATGAGGTAAACAATGGTTTGCACTATCCTGTATTTACTTGCTATACCAATATCCCTACTTTTCCAGATTTTGTTAATGTTTAGTATTGTGATTTGTCCCATTGCTATCCTATGTTTTATCTCTGGCATAGATTATCCATCTTGGTCAATTTTCGAACCATAAAAGATTAAGTCTTGTCGATTTTGATTTGAATTTGGCCATTTTTTGCAGTTGTCATAATTTTAGTCTTCTTTTAATTCAGGTAGAGGCCCATTTTTTCACTCTCAGTTTTAATCTTACATATCAGCTGCTTCAGACCAGCTTCTGTTTCTGCAAGCAGAATTGTGTCATCCATATAATGGAGATTGTTGATGTTGATGCCACCTATCTTCACCCCGGTTTCCAATTTGACTAGATTCATTTTCCACATGATCACTTCTGCATATAGATTATGGTGAGAGGATGCAGCCCTGTCGGACGCCTTTACTGATCTGAAACCAATCTGTGTTCCCATACTGTGTTCTCACTGTGGCTTAATGATGGGTATAAAGTGATTTTATTAGCTTGACTAGATGTGCCGATATGCCCAGCTCTGGTAGGGCATGACATAGCTTGTCATGGTCGACACAATAAAAGGCCTTTATGTAGTTGATGAAGTACATGTAGATATTATTTTGGTATTCTCTAGCTTTTTCCAGGTTTGCAATATGATCCCAGGTGCCGCATCCTCACTGATCTCAGTCTTTTCTGTATAATTTTGATAAGGATCTTACTTGCATGCGGAATGAGGGCTATTGCTCAGTAGTTGGAGCAATTCTGGGAGTCGCCTCTCTTTGGTAGAGGGATGAAGACAGATCTTTTCCAGTACTGTGGCCATTGTGTGGATGCCCATACTGCCTGTCTCAGCGCTGTGATGTTTTGCACTGGTACTGGCAGCAATAGCACTGCTGGTATGTTATCTATGCCTGGTACTTTATCTTTGGCTAGTTGTTTTATTGCCATAACCACTTCTGACTCCATAATGTAGGGCTCCAAGTCCAGAGGCTCCACCTCATGCAATAGTCCAGGTATGTGGTTGCAGGCATATAGTTCCTCTGAGTATTTCTTCAACCTATCAAATAGGCCCAATGCACACAGGCGTATTTGCACTGAGTGTTCGCACGCCAGCCAACACATCCGCAGCACGGAGAAGAAGACAATTAACAGGTACGCAGGGGTCACCGTGAGGCACAGGGTCTGATTCCGCTGCGAGATCTCACAGTCGGAATCCGACCTGGCCGTGTGCATTTGGCCATAGTCAGATGAAAACTGTTTCATGCATGAATGATCATTCCTTTAAAAAATATTTGCAGAACAATTGTCTTTCTGGCACATTTGAACGACTGGAATGGCCAATATAGACTACAACGTGTATGGCTGTATCTGCAATCTAACGTGTTTAGCCAGCTTTATCCAACACAGTTCTTTGGCTTCTCCTCTGCTCCCAGCTTTATCTTTACTGTGTCCTTGTAAGTTAATACTGCAAACCAGTCTGGCTAGTAACTGCTTTTACAGGTTCTAACATACACCTGAATATTACAGTCATGTGACGTTAATCTGACCTTCACACCCTGACTATATGGTGATAACACGTATCTGAGTGCTCAGAGATCATTGTTCAAGTTGTAGCTATTACTCCTGTGTTTTTGCTGCTTCATACTGTTATTTCTATTACTTCTATTTGCTCCCACTATCTTACTACGGTAGCACACCTTCTAAATGTTGACTTTACATACAAACTTGTACACACCTATATTTGTTCTGAGTATATCTATAACAAAGCTACTACAAACTGGTCTCAGACTGTTCAAGGCCCAAAAAAATTGCAGTGTGTGATAAATTCCTTTAAAGGCTTATTCCCACGAGTGTATATCGGACACCATTTTCACGGACGGACGATATACACTACGTTGGGAGAGATAAAACTGGTGAATGGGTGCACAAATCAAACGTTTGTGCGCCCGTTCAGACGGCATGGTTCCCGGCGCATGTACGCTGAGACTACCGTGCTGTCACCCCTTTCCCTTCCCTCCCCATCGCATGCTCACCTGCACAGCGGCAGGAGAGCAGAGAGAGGGAGTTTAGCAGCCACGCTGCTAAACTCCCTCCGACCTCCAGCTGCTGCCATGGGTTCCCATAGAAGCCCATGCAGTGGCCGACGTATTCCGACCCAAAAGATAGTTCCAGGGCTATCTTTTAGGCCCGACGTAAAAACGCCCGGCGCTGTATTGGCCTGGCCGGGCACTTTCACGTCTCAGGAATACGGCCATGTGATCCCATGTGATCTGATGCATTGGAACCCGAACCATGGCTGTTAGATAATGTATTGTTGTTTTTTTGTTTTTTTTATGTAATGCAGCTAGGGGTTATTTTCAGGGGAAGGGCTTATATTTCAAAATACAGAAAAATAAAGGCATGTCTTATGTTCGGGGTAGATCTTATTTTCGGGAAAAATAAGACCTATCCCAAAATTGAGGCAAAATTGCGTGACAAAACCGTACAAGAAAATTGCTGTATCGCCGTTAGAAAATGCAGCGGTATCGCACAAAAAATGCTGAAACACAGCTGCGATATTGGGTGTGATTTTCTCACTGCAATATCGCTGTCGCCCTTGTGAAAAAGGCCTTAGGCCGATGGAGCGAAGCATATTGAGGAAGAGTTTGTGGTCAACGGTCTCAAATGCTGCGGAGAGGTCGAGGAGGATCAGTAAGGAGTAGTCACCCTTCGATTTAGCTATCAGGGGGTCGTTTTCTGTCGAGTGTAAAGGGCAGAAGTCTTCGGTCGGTAGAAATCCTCAGTATGACTGCTAATGCTTAAATAGAGCCAGCTGTCTTCTTTTCCGAGTGTTGGATGCAGCTAAATTCCCTCCAGGGAGCCTCCAGCATTTCTCCGCAAAAGATAGGGCAAGATCTATCTTTTCACAAACCATTTTCAGTCGGCAATGTTCTATTTTGGACAGTGCAAATTTTTAACGCGCCTGAAAATTGCTCATGTGAGTGAATACATTGGAATCCAATGCTACACATGGTCACTATTTTTGTGTGAATAAGACCTTAAGCTGTATTTACACAGGCTGGCGTGATATCAGTCCCAGAAACTCCTCAACCCATGATTTTCCCTACAAGTGTGATGTGTTTTGAGAGAAAATCGCATTGCAGTACATGCAGTTTTCACGAGTGTTTAAATGTTTGTTTCAATTGGGAAATTTTTAAAATTGCATCGCACTCGCATGAAAATCACATGTTCATGTGACTGTGATGTGAGTGTGATGCGATTCTTAACTTGCCCTTAGCAAGGGAAGCTTTCTGCAGAATCATAGAATATGCTGCAATTTATCTTTCTCACAGTATTGTTGCAAAACCAGATGTAAGGCCTACTGTCCACGAACGAATCAGTAAAACGCTTTACTGATTTTTTTTACATTTCTCTGCCAGCAGAGACCACATATGGCTGCGAGTGCACTGTGCATGCCTGCGTATCACACACACACACACACGGACATGCAGTGCGACTGTGTATATGTATTACATATAGACAGTGTTTCATACACAGACTATACAAATGTGCAGGGCTCACACAGAGGTATACAGAGAAATAGAGCATGCTGCGATCTTTTTCTTGTGTGTATCTAGATGGAGTGTCTACACGCGCATGTGTATGGATCAATGAAAGTCCAATAATTTTCACTTACTTCATTCACCGAGTATCACGCAACCGTGCAACACACGCGTAATACGCAGTGAAAGTACAGTCGTGAACATAAGCCCTAAATTTCCCAATTGCGAATTATGTGTTGTATTTCTGCGCGAGATTTGGGCATCTCTCAACGTGAAAAAAATCGGATAGCTTGAGCTTAATGTGCCAGAATTCTGGCTTTATTTATAGCAAAAAAATGGTTGCATACCATAAAACAGATTCATTATGTATTTTGGTCACTTTTTGCACTTTATTAGACTGTTCTTTTTGTGATATTGACCATAGTTTTGAAAACAATGGGAGAACATCACGATCCTCTGCCATGGCTGTGACAGCCGCAACAGGGCTTCCTTCGTCTCCGCGGGGAATCCCTTCAGACGTGGTGGGAAAATCCCTTCAGCTGAGGGGATGTAGGGATTCCCTCAAGTGATAAAAGGATTCGCCGCAGTGATGTGAGGCTGTTTTCATGGTGCACAGGACGTGAGGGCCGATACCATAAGAACGAGTGGTGATGCCCCTGATTGGCTGCAGTAATAAGCTGACTTCCGGTGTTAGCCACTGTCACAACCAATGACGGGACCACATCAGGACTGCAGCACTGGATCCTGGAGGCAGTGGAAGGGTGAATACAGCTCTGTTTATTATTTTACTACAGACATCCCTATTAAAGGGATGTCTGCTAACCAGAAAACCCCTTTAAAGGGGTTTTCCAGGGAGAATGCTATTGATGAACTAGCCTCAGGATGACAAAATGACATTGAAAACCTTGGATTAGCTCAGGTTTACGAGATATATTAACTATTATAAAAAATAAAACTACAAACATACATATCTAATATAAATAAGCCTACATGCTTTTTCTTGCACCACACTTTGACTCCTTTGCAGTAACTTTGGTGGCTGATTTGGTGTCATTAGATGACACACATGCTCACCAGTGCCGTAAAATCATCAGATGTGAGTTTAATACATTTAGGGACCTGTCAGGCGGGTTGAAAGTTACAATGTTAAGTCTATGGGCGGCGCTGCTGTGCTTCAGGCATGTGCTGGAATGTGTCAAGCATTGATGAGCAACACATAATACACTGCTAAGCTGCACCACACACTGCCCAACCAAGAGCGATAGAGGGACAGAGTGAGAGACAGCGATAGAGAGACAGAGAGAGACAGCGATAGAGAGACAGAGAGAGCAATAGAGAGACAGAGTGAGAGTGATAGAGACCGAGAGAGTGATAGAGAAACAGTGAGCGAAAGAGCGATAGAGAGACAGAGATAGTGATAGAGAGACAGTGAGAGAAAGCGTGATAGACAGACAACGATAGAGAGACAGAGTGAGAGTGATAGAGACAGAGAGAGTGATAGAGAAACAGTGACAGAAAGAGCGATAAAAACACAGAGAGAAAGCGATAGAGAGAGAGCGATAGGCAGAAAGAGATAGATAGTGAGACAGACAGAGAGCAGTGGAGAGATAGACAGAGCAGTAGAGACAGACAGAAAGAGAGCAATAGAAAAACAAACAGAGAGTGATAGAGAAACAGAGAGAGCAATAGAGAGACAGAGAAACACAGAGAGAGAGCATAGAAAGACAGAGAGAGTGATAGAAAGAGAGCAATAGAGAGACAAATAGAGAGAGATAGCAATAGAGAGACAGAGAGAGAGAGAGAGCGATAAACAGACAGAGAACAATAGACAGAGAGATAGACAGAGAGAGTGACAGAGAGAGAGAGTGCGATAGACAGAACAAGAGTGATAGACAGACAGAATGAGAGAGCAATAGAAAGACAGAGAGGGACAGACAGACAGAAAGAGAACAAAATAGACACAGAGGCAAAGCGATACCAAGACAGAGAGAGAGAAAAAACAGACAGAAACAGACAGAACAACAGCGTTAGACAGAAAAAGAGTGATAGAACGAGAGCAATATATAGACAGAACAAGATAGCAATAGAAAGACAGAGAGTGATAGAGAGACCCAGAGAAAGCGATAGAGACATAGAGAGCGATGGAGAGACAGACAGAGAGAGCGATAGAGAGACAGACAGAAAGAGAGCAGTAGAGAAACAGACAAAGAGAGAGAGAGTGATAGAGAAACATACAGAGGGAGAATGATAGAGAAACAGAGAGAGAACAATATATAGACAGAAAGAGAGAATGATAGAGAGACAGAGATAACGATAAAGAGACAGAGAAACAGACAGAGAGAGCAATAGAGAGACCGAAACACAGAGATGGCGTACAGTAACAGTGAGAGCGATAGAGAGACAAATAGAGAGCGATAGCAATAGAGAGACAGAGAGAAAGCGATAGACAGACAGAACAAGAGCGATAGACAGAGAGATTAATAAAGAGGCCCAGAGAAAGCAATAGACAGAGAGAACAATAGAGACAGAAAGAGATAGCGATAGATAGAGAGAGACAGAGAGAGACAGAAAAAGAGCGAAAGAGAGAGAGACAGAGCGATACCAAGACAGAAAGACAGAGAGACAGACAGAGTGAGAGACTAACAGACAGAGACAGACAGACAGAGAGAAAGACAGACAAACAGAGAGAGACCTGTATGCTTTTTTATTAAGATATCTGCTCTGAATGCAAAGTGACACTCCAAATAATCACCTAACCAAGCAGATTTAGAAGTTAACAACCACCACTTGTGAAACATTTTATGTTCGAGTAGCGAACAACGAGTCAATCTAGTGATGTAATACAGGCTACTTGCAGTATAGGAACTGTCAAGATATTCTTCTAATTATGAAAAACACAATGTACCTGTTATAAACTCAACTGCACGATGAAAACTGGACATTAGTTGCATGTACACCGTTTCTTTACTGCCCTCTTGTATGAATCTACAGGTGTTTCACACATCATATTCCAACAGTAGTTTAGGAATATTCTGAAGTCTAGAGGAAAGGAATGGGTGTATGTCAAAGTTTGACCTGTCCACTGTGAAGTGGATTTGGCGGTCTTAACTTTGGTCTGGTGGTTAGAAGGTTTGAGCCGAGTATAGGAACGATATTGCCAAGAAAAAAATTCTCTCTTCTTAAAATCCAGTGAATCCCTAGTGACTTTATGGATTTTTTTTTAGAAAAAAATAAAAATTTCTAAACTATTGGCATAAAGAACATGTTCTACTGACTGTTGATTAACATGGTAGAAAGCTTGTTTAAAAAATAATGTGTCAATTCCTGTCTTTTCTTGATGATTCTATCTAAAATCAAATTTGAAAACGTTTTACGCATCAAAGCCCATTCCCCAGAAAAGGTTGCACCATTTGGGAATGCTGATCTTTACAGGACTCGTAGGTGCTAAACGATTGTCTCTTTAAATACATAAAAAGATCCAGTAACTCTTAATTAATATCAAAATGTTTTACATGTGGTCATCGCTAATTTTTCCAAAAAAGAAACCATGTTATATTAGCATTTTAATATACAGGACAGTTTGTTCTTTTCCTTGTTGTGTTTCAATTATGCTTGTTTTATTGAATGTATACTCCTGTGGGTGACGTGATGCTGTCGTTACGCTTAAGTCTTCTTTCGGTAACTGTGGAACACATTTTTTGTGCATTCCTTCTACAGATATGCATGTCACGTGACGCGCGACTCCCCACCCTGCGTTATTCAACGGCGCCACACTGCTCCCAGGTGTACCACCCAGAAGCATCATAGATTGGCTTATTGCTGTAAGAGATTATGATCTAAATAAGCAATTTGTTCTTAATGTATTTATGCTTGAGAAAGGCTCTCTACTCATGTGCCGAAACCCGTTGCATATGATTTTTGTATGTCTGTATGAAGTTTTGTTTTATATGTTGTGCTATACGAACCCGATATTAAAAAACTTTAAAATTCACCGCTAATGCCACGGTGGACTTTGATTTACATTTTCCCTCTGGGATTACCATTAGCCATTACTGCCTTGGGGAGTCTATTATACCTGTGAACTCTCCCTGCCATGTAAGTCTGCTTCTTTTTTCTTTATATACATAGGTAGCGCAGATCTGGGTGAGATTACATTCGCATTTATTCTGTGATTTCATGAAGGGACTTTCGGCTCCCTTACATCTTTCGTCCCTTTCCCTTAATTCTTAGAAAGATCAAGACGGAGGGTCGCCCAGTTATGCTGGTGGGTGCAGGTTGGCCCCAGAGTGCGTGATACTCAGATCTCATCGAGCTGCTGGACAATGTATCCTGGCACCTTCCACCTTGCGCTGACCTACTCTCGCAGGACCCCCTTTTTCATTCCACTGTACCTCGGCTGCATTTGACGGCATGGCGTTTGAGACTGCAGTTCTGAAAGAGCGTGGTTTCTCCCAGCCTGTAACTCATACAATGATAAAAGCCAGAAAGGATTTAACCTCCTAAGTCTATTATTGCATTTGGAGGAGTTATTTTCGTTGGTGCGAAGGCTGCGCCCATTTTATTTTTGCTTCACCTCCTAGCATTTTTACAGGAGGGTCTGGACCTAGGTTTGGGTCTTAGCTCAATGAAGGGACAAGTGTCCACCCTATCTCTTCTTTTTCAACGTCTGTTGGCAGCCGAAGCAGACGTGTGTACCTTTTTGCAGGGTATTTTGCACATAGCCCCACCTTTTTGGTCCCCTGTACCTTCATGGAACCTTTATCTCATGTTGGAGGCATGACAGCCATATCCATTCGAACCATTAGAGTCAATAGCTATGCGTGTTTTGACCTTACAGTTGACCATGTTGGTGGCAGTCACCTCTTTACCTTGAGCTTCTTTTTTAACAAATCTGATCTCAAACTTCCACCTCAATCACGATATTGTTCTACCAACTTTTTTCCTCGATTCAGTTCTTCCAGAAGAACAGGCCCTGCATAAGCTAGATGCAGTGCGGGCGCTGCAGATATACCTGTCTAGGACAGCTACCCTGAGGCTCTCTGGGTCTCTTTGAGGTACCGGATGGGCTAAGGGGGATCCTTGTAGCATTCCAAGAGGGCCATATCGGTGGTTGAGGCATATCAGGCCATGGGTGAGATTCTGCATTTTCACATTACAGCACACTCCACTTGGGTGTTGGGTGCCTTGTGGGCAATGCAAAATGTGACCTCTGCTGCCATGGGGCCTCTGCTGCAGTATTGAAGATGAGCGATGAAGCTCATCGCTCATCGTTCAGTTTAAACAGCCACCGTTCAATAGCGAACGGCCGCTGTGTTATGTGAATGGAGGGGGCAGGGAAGCAAGACAAGAGAAATCTTCTGCACAGCCTCACCCCCTTGCTGGCCGCTCCAAGAGCGAGACAGCTCTGCTAGCTCCCGTGCAGGAGCGTGGAGACACAGGGACAAATGTCAGGCATCAGTTGCCCAACAGTCGTCCCGTGCGAAAGGACCTCTAGAGATAAATTAGCTAAAACTTTCCCTTATGCACTTAAGACCCCATCAGATACCATACTTTATGATCCTGTTAAGGACCGCCACACATGACCGGTCACATTAACCTTTCAGGCCTTGGGGTCCAAATTAGTTCGTACCTGGATACATCAAGGAGGCCAAAAACTATATAATTTATAGTTATCAGTTCCCACAGATACGTAGAGATGAGCCGTGGGAAGTATACAGCCCACTCTGCTTAAGGCGCGTACACTGAAAGTTTATTCACTTTGGTATAGTTCTAATACAGGAAAGGAATACGTCATTAGTCACAGCGTTAATCTCATTGGCTTAGACAAACATTAAGAATCATGCATTGTTCAGTAATAGCGTAACGTGAGAATATATGTGTAATATCCTTCAAATGTCTGTTTCTCCCGGCGTTATCTCGTCCTCCTTGGTCCTCCCTTGTGCTTCTAGATGGTTGTAATATCTCGTTAGCACAATTTGCTCTTTTTTTCCAAACCTAATGGCGTGGAGGAGTTTCTTCTGATAAGGATTGTTCCAGGCTTGGTTCTCGGAAGAATAAAAACAAATCATTAGACATTGCAGCGAAACTCATGCTCTAAAGTTATTTCTGCTTGAATTGTTGTTTCACTACGCACAAGCTTATTTATATATTATAATGCTCCATTTTGTATCTAGCGGCCATTTTGAGACAGATTCTTCCATTTTATGAGCCTGTACCTTCTCAATCCCCCCTAGAAACTGTCTCTAAATAAACGATACTTTATAACTTCTACAGGACGGGGTAAGGTTTGCTTTCCCTATCTCTAGCTTATGATCTATGCCCTACCTATCATTGTTGGTCAGCTGCTCAAGGGCTAATCCCTTCCCCGACAACTAATCCTAACTAACTAAACGCAAAGACCAGATGGACACGGAAGGGAGCTACAACACACATGCTATTCTATTCTAATGGCTGGGAAACTAGAGTGGTCACCCCTGCTTCTGTTGAGACAGATCCATAAGGGGACAAATCGCTCTGTTGTATTGCCCGGGGTCTCTTTATCAACATATACGGGAACAATAGGCACCATTTGATCTGTAAGCTTAGCACAGGAGCGTTTTATGCAGGGCACAATACAGACAGAAAGTAGCAAGAGTATGATAAGAGTAACCAGAATCCCTATTCCTATCTGCATCAAGAATTGTTTCCATTGTCCGGTCCATGCAAACCACTCATCCCAGGGGTTAGTTATCCCAGAATTACGCTTCAGCTCTTCTGACAATGTGGCCAATTTCTTTATAGCGATAGTCACTTTGCCTGTGGGACCTGTATTATCTGGAATATATGTACAGCAAGTTTCGCCAATCATTTTACAAACACCACCTTTCTCGGCTAGTATCATATCCAGAGCCATTCGGTTCTGGAAAGTCATGGTGGCTGTGGGGCCTAATTGATCAGCAAGCCCTTGAAGTGCATCTCTTGTATAGTTCACGAACCTTTGTTGGTTGTAATATATATCAACATTCTTATTGATGGTTACTATTCCAAACAGGGACTCAAATCCGGCCTTAACTTGATCCCTGGCTTTAAACTCATCTGGCACCCCCCCTTGGCACTCTGATTGCATCTATATATATATACGTGGATCAAACCTGCCACCTGGATCGTCAATTTCTCTCTTAGCACGATGCGGTGTTGGATTCTCACCCTCAGTGTAGTCTTATTGATTGTATTAATTTGTTCTGATCCCTGAAACAGGGGGCTAGTGTACAGTAGTCAAAGGTGTATGTGGCTACTTGTGTGTGTTAGAGGAATTGTACCACAATGTCACTGTGACATCCACTTCCGCCAAGGTCCCCAACCCTGCCCATAGCCTGTAAAGGATATGCAGGATCATGAGTTCTGTGCTCCGGGACCCAGGGCCTTTTTGCAGTGCGAGGTGTGGATCCAAGTGGACTTTCTTTCGAGCTTGACTGCAGTTGGGGTGGTGAGCAACATCTGGTAGGGACCTTCAAACCGGGCTTTTCTCAAACTTTTTCACATAGACCCCGTCACCTGATTTTTAGATTGTGACACTCGTCTGTATGACCTGAGAGAGAAGCAGAGGCTACAGAGTGCGTTACTGACAATTCCTTGGAGAGACCTATGACAAAATTAACAAGAGAATAATTTCCCAAACTTGGCTACTGTGGCATGTACCCTGCGGAGAAAAAGAAAAACTAATAGGAGACACTCAATTCAAAATTTGCCCGTTTCCTCCATTGCCTTTTGGATTTACTTTCCCACTACTCTGTGGATGGTAGAGTGTGTGAAAAGCCTGGGATATACCCAGAGCAGACATGATGTGTTGCATTATTTCACCTGTAAAGTGTGTACCTTTGTTTGACTCAATCACTTCCGGTGCCCCATATCTGCAGATTACCTCATTCATGAGCTTCTGTGCGGTTACCTGCTTATTTACTTTGGTAACAGGGTAGGTCTCCAACCTGAAAAGAAATCAACAACAACAAGCACATATTCATACTTCCCAAGAAGTGGGAGCTGAGTGTAGCCAATTTGCAATCCCTGAAATGGGTAGAGTGGTCTAGGCAAGTGTTATGTGGCAAATTTACTTCTGCCCTGCTGCTTACGGCAAAGATCATGCAAAATTGGACAAATGATGCAGCAGCTACAGAAAACCCAGGAGCCACCCGTCCTCGTTCAAGCGTCAACATCATTGCTGCTTTGGGAGGTGCGTCTTTCCGTGTGTCAGTTGGGCCATCATGGGGCACAGGGACCGTGGTAGGCAAGTTCTGTTGACTGTTCGCCATACGCCGCACTGTTCTGCTGCTCCCATATTAAGTCCATTTGTCTTTTCCTTCCTTGCTGGCTTGTAACTGTAAAGTCTTTAGCATATCAAAGTCTAAAGTTTTTATCAAAGTCCAAAGTTTTTATCAAAGTCCAAAGTTTAGTCAATGTCCAAGATTTTTGTCAAATTCTTCTTTTCTTCCACGGCTTGAGGGCCGCTGCCTTTGCTGTGTGGTCTGTGATGGCGTTGCTTCTTGCTTCTCCAGTGTAGGAATTGGTGTGAGCTTTCCACTTTGTTAGTTAGAAGTAGGGCCTCCGTGAGACTCTGCACCACTGCATCATTCTTAATTGGCTGTCCTGGTGAGGTAAAAAACTGTTTGGCCTTCCATGTTGGGCCGTAATCATGAGCTATGCCAAATGCACACCGGGAGTCAGTGTAAATGTTTGCCGTCTTACCTTCTGCCACTCTACACGCCTCAGTGAGGGCCTTCAGTTCCGCTTCTTGTGCTGAGACATGCGGAGGCATTCTGCTTTTAGGACATCTTGTTGTGTGACCACTGCATATCCAGTGTGGAGTCGTCCATCCTCACCCTGGGACCATCTATAAAAAACAACTCAAAATATGCATTGTTAACAGGGGCTTCAGTAACCTCTTAAAACTTACATTTTCTTGTTGCATCACTGCTAGACAATCATGCTGATATTCTATTTCAAATAGATCAGAACCTTGTTGCAAACAATTTAAAAATAGCTGATCTGCAATACCTAGATCACCCATGCCTTCTACTCCCCCCTGTGAACCAGGATACTCAACTGAAAGTAGAGTAGCCAGGTTCAAAGTTGTAGCAACATTGGAAAGAATGAAAAGAGCACATTGTAGCCAGATCTGACAGGCCAGAAATAAGTGCTTGCATTGCACTTGCGTGAATATGCTTCGAATGACATGAGGGGTGAGGACCACTAAGGAATTGGGGGGTGTAGTCCAATACCAACTCAGAAGGTTTGTCAACCATTGCCTGTACTGCTGCCACCGCACAAACACATGAGGGAGCTCCTCGAGCCACTGGATCCAGCCTCATGGAGTAGTATCCAAGTTGCTGTGGTTGTCCTCCGTGCTTTTGTGTCAACACTGCCGTTACATGGTTAGAAAGTTCAGTACAGAAAAGGCTAGAAAGTTCAGTACAGAAAAGAGTAAAGGGTAAAGTGTAGTTGGGAATACCCAAGACTAGAGAGCTGCTTCAGAGGTGAGAGAGAAAAGAATAATTGAAAGACAGTCATAGAGTGGTTGCATGAGAGAGGAAACCGAGTGGATCCATGGGCGGCAGTATGAAACAAGGCCCAGAAAGGTGCGGAGTTTGGCAACAGATGTAGGTATAGGTATGGCCTGGACAGCAGCCTTTTGTTCCTATGTCAGATGTCCAGTTCCTTGGCCTAAACAATGACCCAGGAGAACAACCTTTGTTTTGCAGAACTGGAGTTTGTCTTTAGAGGCTTTACAGACATTTTCTGCAAGAAAAATTAACAGTGTAATTGTGGCTTGTTGGCAGGCTTCCAAATTATCAGCACACAGCACCTACATTACACAGCGCCGACAGCACACAGCGCCTACATGCAGTAGGCGCCTGGCTGACCCTTCAGAGTCTTTTCTGGACTGGAAAAAGAGGGGTGTTTGTTGGAGCAGTTAGTTTACAAGACTCTTCTGAACCGGCACCTGAGGTCTCAACCCGTACCGATCCATCTGGTGAGAATTTGATGGATGCAGATAAGGCTTGTAAGATATCAGTGCCAATAACAGAGACATGAATTACATCAGGGCAGAATAATCTACAAACACCTATTAATATTTGGAATGTGATATTCCTTAAGCAAATTCATTATTAGTCTGGTCCTGCTTGCAATGTCTCATCAAATTTGAGGAAACAAAAAACTTTTACTAGCTGCTCAAGTTTCTGAACCCCTCCCATTACGTACTTTTACATCATCTAGCTCCACCCCTTTGATACTGGCCGATTGCATCATTCTTTACACTTTCGTTCAAACTCCACAGTCTGCCCATCCACATCACAAACAAGTAAAGTCTCATGCAGAAGGACACTTCTATCCCCAGTCAATATCTGCATCACACATCTTACATTCATCACAGTCCAAACACAGGTCATTAACTCTCATCCGTTCATGCGGTCAAATCTGTCTCTCTCATTTAAATGTTAGTAAGAGTTCACACAGGACGTAACGCGTATGATGCAACTGTCCTCATCTTGCAAACAAATGCATTCAATCACTCCCACCCCTCCCTGGAATCAATCAAACTTTAACTGTTTGTTGTACTAGAGATGTACAACAGATTCCACAACAACCACTTCATCACTAATATTTCCCATAAAAGGAACACACATTTAGCAATTACACACACGTGCAACCAATCACAGAACTGACATTTACACAAAGAACAGCAAAAATATACCTTAGAATTCCTACCTTTCCTATTGATTCACTGGATTCATTACGGATTCTATTCTGTTCAAGCAAACAACGCTACTGTCCAGGGTTCTCCGCTCTAATCTTTGGCCTTGAGAAGCACACATTCCTTCTCTGCAAATCTCACTAAACTCTGTTCCTCCTCACTACAACCCCCCCCCCCTTCGGAGACAAGGGGGGCGACTTGCAGCTGCGGCTTTTCACAAATCAAGCATTAACCCTTTATCTATTCCTGTATGTATATATATATATTATCACATATTGACCCTCTCCTTCTTTCTGTAAGCTTTTCTACTGCCGTTTGTGATCCTAGCACCTATAGTGACCTTTCTTCTCAGCAGTATCTGACTTATGAGATATGGACAACACGTACAGCAATGACACAATGTTAGGACATTAAAATATACAGGACAAACAGTACGGTAGTTAATTGCACATAATTGTCTGCAGATTCTGCATGAACTTGCTTCATGTCATAGGGGGACACAGACTAGAGGATTCCCTTTCTCCTCCATTTTCCCCCTTGCAAAGTGGAAAAGTTTTTTTCAGCAACAACTACATTTGTGGGCAGTTTTAAGCACAAACCTACTTGGGATGGGGGTGCTAAACACAGACTGCAGAACAGATAATCGGGAGAAGGCTGTTTGCAGGCGCGATGAGGGGACTTGAATGTTGCTATGCAAAATTTAGAAAAGGCACTCGTCATTGCAGTGCGCAGAATTGGTATGCCGGGTAAAAACATACATAGATGGGAGGTCAGAGGTCAACTCATTTCTGCTGCGGAGCTAAGATGACACCTGAGGGGCAGCTGAAGGTATTGTTACAGCAGATGCTAAAATGGCCGCTGGGCTATGGCTGGCACTGAAATGGCCACCGAAGGCGTGGCCTGACTGGGCGATAGTGACGGGAGGGTCCAGGAATATTACATACTAGACACGTATCAAGATTTACCGACTGGTATTGGCCCCAATAACAATACGGCCATCTAGGGGCAGGGCAAAGGGAGAAAAACATCATCCATGACACGGCCGAGGCGGTGCCCTCAGATGGTGAAGAAGGGCTGCCTTCCTTTGTCTTCAACTCAAAGCATATGAATAATCGCCATCTTGAAACTGCAACTATCTTACTTCAACTTTACGTCACTTACTGAAACATTTTTCTCTGCAAACTTGAGCAATCGTCTATCAACCAAAATTCCTTCATTATCAGCTAACACACTTTTCCTTCTCTGTCTGTGATCCTGAACAAGGAGTGAAGTCTAAAACCGTCAGCCCCCACCTTTCCAGAACAGCTGTATGTTTGAATATGAACTATTCCCTGCATTTAGACTAATAAATAACACATATGCTGGCACCTTCTGATAACACCACATGTTCTGCATTTTCAACTCCTCACTCGGGACAGTGTCAGTGGCGCAGGGTCTGGGGGCGCCACAGTTAAAACAAGTTTCCCTCCGTTTTGGGTTTTGAATTCCACACCTTGTGCACATCCAATGTGGAACATCATCAGTCTTATCAGAGCCCTCGTATGGAGGCGGTCTGACAGGCTTACGGTACTTGTAAGACTTTACATGTTCTTCAATCCATTCAACTTCCTCATAACCTTCAGCTTTCAACTGTACAGAAACTTTATGCCACATTTCAGCGTCTTTCAATAAACCAGCATCATTCAGTGACCCTCTGCACTTAATCAACATTTCTGACCACAATCCAGGTTGTAGCCTGCCACCAGACGGAATACCCACTATCTCACATAACTTCTTAACCTTCTTCACATACTCCTTCCCTCCTCTACATGACACCAAGTGGACAGGATCCAGGAGACCAGTAACACTGGACTTCTTCTTAAAGAACTTCAACATGTTTCTAATATCCGAGCCCTTTTTCCACTGGAGGTCTGATGCCCTATGCTCAATCACGTGATGTTCAAAGACTTTCACGTCTGATGCCCTATGCTCAATCACCCCCTGGAACCTATACTCATGGATATTTTTAAATACACCTAATATCCGAGCCCTTTTTCCACTGGAGGTCAGAATCGCCCCCTGGAACCTATACTCATGGATATCTTTAAATACACAATAAATTTGCAACAACAACTTAGGTACCTATATCTATCGATTCTGTCCCTTGGTGTCACTTAAGATTACCCAAGACCTGAGGTAACAATGTCTATTGATGACAACGTAACAATTGTACATTGGAGTAACGACTGACCGCAGGACAGACTACAATCAAACGTACCAAAACAGACCACGGTAGACATCATATATATGTATATATGTGACTTACCGCTCTGTATATAAGGGTGATCAGTCCTATGACTTTGGCACGGCTGATATCAGTCCAGGTCTGTGTTGTAGTCCAATGGTTATCATCAGCGTCAATCAATAAATCCTGCCAACTACGCCAGTTGTTAAGGACCGCCACACATGACCGATCACATTAACCTTTCAGGCCTTGGGGTCCAAATTAGTTCGTACCTGGATACATCAAGGAGGCCAAAAACTATATAATTTATAGTTATCAGTTCCCACAGATACGTAGAGATGAGCCGTGGGAAGTATACAGCCCACTCTGCTTAAGGCGCGTACACTGAAAGTTTATTCACTTTGGTATAGTTCTAATACAGGAAAGGAATACGTCATTAGTCACAGCGTTAATCTCATTGGCTTAGACAAACATTAAGAATCATGCATTGTTCAGTAATAGCGTAACGTGAGAATATATGTGTAATATCCTTTAAATGTCTGTTTCTCCCGGCGTTATCTCGTCCTCCTTGGTCCTCCCTTGTGCTTCTAGACGGTTTTAATATCTCGTTAGCACAATTTGTTCTTTTTTTCCAAACCTCATGGCTTGGAGGAGTTTCTTCTGATAAGGATTGTTCCAGGCTTGGTTCTCGGAAGAATAAAAACAAATCATTAGACATTGCACCGAAACTCATGCTCTAAAGTTATTTCTGCTTGAATTGTTGTTTCACTACGCACAAGCTTATTTATATATTATAATGCTCCATTTTGTATCTAGCGGCCATTTTGAGACAGATTCTTCCATTTTATGAGCCTGTACCTTCTCAATCCCACTAAAGCGGCACAATTGTTTCATAATTCATATAACTATCTTTACTCCCTTCCTAATGCAAACCCGACTAGCAGAGACCAGCGCTTAGACGATTACTTAGCCTCCTGCTTATTGCCCACATTACTCCTTGATGCATTGATTGATTTGGGCCAGAACATTACTGCGGAAGAGCTGTCAGAGACCATTAAGGAAATGGCCTTACCTACCTATATCACAAAACTCTTGTTGAGATCTTGATACCACATATGATCCTTCTCTTCAATTCATTCCTTCAGGGTTCTTCTATTCTACAAACAATGCTTCACTCTCACATTATTTCACTGAAGCAGAATAATCTACGTGTTAACGTTAAAGGGGTTGTCTCGTGCCAAAATGGGTTGTTTTTTTTTCAATAGGCCCCCCGTTCGGCGCGAGACAAACCCAAAGGATGGGTTAAAAAATATATATATATATATATATATATAACTTACCCGAATCCCCGCTCTGCGACGACTTCTTTCTTCCTTCTCCAAGATGGCCGCCGGGATCTTCACCCACGATGCACCGCGGGTCTTCTCCCATGGTGCACAGTGGCCTCTGTGCGGTCCATTGCCGATTCCAGCCTCCTGATTGGCTGAAATCGGCACACGTGACGGGGCGGAGCTACGATGACGACGCGGGACCAGCTCTCCGGCCCCATTCACAAGGCAGAAGACCGGACTGTGCAAGCGCGTCTAAAAACGCCAGAAGACAGCGAATTTAGACAGATCCATGGCGACGGGGACGCTAGCAACGGAGCAGGTAAGTGAATAACTTCTGTATGGTTCATAATTAATGCACGATGTATATTACAAAGTGCATTAATATGGCCATACAGAAGTGTATGACCTCACTTGCTGCCACGAGACAACCCCTTTAAGCCCTTAAGCTACGTTCACACGGGGCGGATTTGACGCGGAATTTCCGTGTGGAATTTCGCTGTGGCAAATCCGCCTGCGGACGCTAATCCCTATATTGGCCAGCCATGTGGACGAGAATTTGCAAAAATCTCGTCCACATGGGGCGACCAATCTGCCACGGCAAAGCCTGGCGGAACTGGCGTTGTGCTTTTCCAGCGAAATTCCCGCATTTTTTTGGTGTGGCCAAATTGCAGGAATTACGCTGGAACCCACCCTTAACCCCTTGAGTGGCACGCCCGGAAATTTTCCGAGACGAGCTCCACTGCTCATAGCGACATAGCCCGGAAGATTTCTGGGCTATGTATCACTATGGGAGCTGCAGAGCACAATGCCACAAGCTGTGACAGTGTGCTCTGCCTGCACAGACCCAGAGAGAACAAAGCAAGGGCTTTGAAAAACCAGCAGAAGATATTGCCGATATGCCGGCAATCTCCTGCTTTGTTTACAGCTTGCCATAGAGACCATCGGCTTGTCAGAAGCAAGCCGATGGTCTCTGTGGCAGGGAGAGCTTGGTGCTTGGCTGTAAGAGGACAGCTAGGTACCAGCTCTTACAGCAGAGATCAGAGAAAACCTCCGATCTCTACTGTGTTAACCCTTTACATGCTGCAGTCTATGTGACTGCAGCATGTAAAGGGCTGTCACTGCAGCATGTAAAGGGCTGTCAACATCGGACCCTCGGAATGTGATCAGGGGTCCTGATGGGTCCCTGTGGAAGTCCCCTAAAGGGACAAAAAAAAGTTTAAAAAAAAATAAAAAAAAAAAAAAAAAATAATAAAAACACTTGTCTCCCTTTACTTTGTAAAAAATCAAAAATAAAATCACACATGTGGTATCCATGCGTTGTAATGACCCAGAGAAGGAAGTTAATACATTATTTAACCCCTTAATGACATGGCCCCTTTTTTTCTTTTTTCCCCATTTCTTTTTTTCCTCCCCGCTGTTTAAAAAATCACAACTTGTCCCGCAAAAAACAAGCCCTCATATGGCCATGTCAATGGAAAAATGAAAAAGTTATGGCTCTTGAGACGCAACTGCAAAATTAGTTGAAATTCAATGATTAGACCATTTTAAAAAACCTGCCCTGGTGGGCACGACAGGGTGGTAGGAAACCCGCCACTCAAGGGGTTAAGATGTCTAAACTTCCCAGATACTTGTACTTATTTGAGACCCTACAAGTCAGAGGCCACCCTCAAGGCTTCATTGTGCCATCAGATACCGAAATCTGTACTGACAGCAGATATCAGCCATGGAGCTCTGACTCTCCCTGATATTACCTGCCCACCATAGACATATATTGTATCATGGACTATATTCTTATCTTTCAACAAATGGAATGAAATTGATAAGTTGTGGCTGCGCTTGTCCATCCTAGTTCTTTAAATCCATCCTAGTTCTTTAAACAGCCAAACGGTCACGTTAAGATTGGAGAAACTGTCCTAAAAATTTCAATTTTTTATCTTAGATTTTGAATGTATTTCTCATGTAAATATATTTGTCACAGAACTAAGTCGCCTAAAGTACATTTTTAATGACATAACAAATTTTAGCCTTAGGGTGATCACCCACTAGAGTTTTTTTTCACTGCGAAATTGGCAGTGGTTCTTTTTTCTGCAGGGGTCTATGGGACTTGTAATGTTAAAACCACGATCGCACAAAATCGCAGTTTCATGGTAAATTGCGATTTTAACATTACAAGTCCCATAGACCCCTGCAGAAAAAAAAAGCGCTGCGAATTTCACAGTGAAAAAAAACTGTAGTGGGTAGTCACCCTTAGGGCGCCCACCCACTGGCGATTTTTTTCCCTGCGAAATTCGCAGCATTTTTTTCTCTGCAGGGGTCTATGGGACTTGTAATGTTAAAATCGCGATCGCGCAAAATCGCAATTTACCGCGATTCGCGGTAAATTGCGATTTTGCGCGATCGCGATTTTAACATTACAAGTCCCATAGACCCCAGGAGAAAAAAAATGCTGCGAATTTCGCAGGGAAAAAAAAACGCCAGTGGGTGGGCGCCCTTAAAGGGGTTCTGTCATTAAAAAAAATCAATACTTACGTATTCTTCCCCTGTCAGTCTTCTTACCGCATCTTCTCCTCACCGATCTTCTACTGGCTCCTCCAGTCCCCCGGGTCACCTCACCTCTAGCCGGACAATTCTCCTTCCCGTGATGTTACGTCCATTCTCGGCAGTCTCCTTTCTGCAGATCAGTGTATGCTACATCACTAGTGATGTAGCTTTCACTGCCCAGCAGGGAATGCCGAGTCCTATACCGGGCTATTGCCGAGACTGCACAATAGTATATGAACTTTTATTGAATCACTAAAACAAACACTCTTCTGGAGAATTGTTTCTTTGGGAGGTCTCCAGGCGTGGGACCTCCTACATGAGTAAGTGCTCTTTCACCAAACACCAACTTGCACTTTTACCCTGTGAGCACCCAATCCCTTTTCCTACCGATTCATTATCTCTTCCCGGATTGCCTACTTTTATGCCTTCTGGTGTTCCTCTGATCTGGTGTGTGCTCTCCCCCTTGTGGTGTATCTGGGTAATAATCACGCTTCAGTACACGACCATACCAACTATATAAAAAAATATATACATTTATATCTTTACGTGAATAATCAGAGCACTGTCCCTAAATTATCTCATTTTTGGAGTAGAGCTTATATTTTAAGCATCCTCAAAAACCTATGCTAACCTATTTCATTTTGGTCCTACTTGCTATTGTCTCTCCAACCTTTTCTGTGTTCTCTGAAAACTACTGCCTCCCATTGTCCCTCTTTTTTGGTTACCTTAAAATTCCCAATCTATATTGCTTAATTTATGGAACGGTATTATTGTATCTTGACGCCACCAGGAATTCCTGGTGGAGTCAAGATTGACAGGGGGGTGACGCCCCCTGTAGCTGATTGGTTGCAGAGGGTGTTCACCTGCAGGTCCTGCAAGGCCACTAAAGAGTTATAGAAAAGGCATAGAGCGGGCACCGGCGTTGTAGCTGCGCACTCCCACGATCAAGTGTCTTCCCCGGCGGCGGCGGAACAGGAGGACGAACCACCCTGACTGTAGAACCGCTTTGCGGCGTCGCCAGCAGGGAGGGCAAACCGAAGTGGAAGTGCTTTACCTGGAGCGGACATGACAGAGTACTGATGCGGCCAGGGCTACAGAGGTGACAGCCGGCGGCCAGAATGCAGGCGTGAGGCGGCATAGGGGGAACGTAGCCGTAATGCGGCGGGACGGAGAGGTGAGCGGCCGGCCGTGTACCATGCTTGGCTGAAATGCCGGGCAGCACTTAGCAGACAGACTGCAGCGTCTGCATAGATTTTTTCCAGCACTGTAGCCTTAGCCTGAGGGTTACTATAGTTTTTAGGCTTACATTATGACATCTAAATGCTGCCATATTACAGCAGTAACATGGCAGCCTCCACAGGTAATAATGTAAGCCTAAAAACTATAGTAACCCTCAGGCTAAGGCTGCAGCGCTGGGACAATCTATCCACACTGTGCTGCTAGGACCTTGGTGTCTTCACCCTATTGGGAGATAGGGGTGGGACAGGGGGGTTCCTCCTGTCAAACCCCTAGCTTCCGGTGGCTTCTCGGTACAATAATACCTTATGGAACTACCACATTTCCTCTCTTAACCCAATTTGAACATGTCTGCCTCTCTGGTCTTTCTTGAAAAGGTTTTAATTCCTCAATATACAATATTCTCAATGCCACATTTCAGGCTCCTCCATACCAACACTTATATATGACAGATGGTGGGTAGCGCTCACTGGAAGGATAATCAAGGATGGAGAGATGGTGAATATTGATGGAAGACTCCTGGATAAGGGGGTGAGGAGGTTACCATAAATCCTTGAAGAATTTCATATATTTATGAGAGCAGCTAGAGGGAACTCCAATCATATGACAATGGTGGAGAAGAAATAGGTACAAACAAAAAGAAAAAAGTCCTCAGCGCTCTGGCAATGTATAAGGTGATTGTAAGGCAAGAAATAGGTAAGTATTAACTTACTTCACGGAGGTGCCTATGCTTAGGCGCCTCCTAGTCCAGGATGGTGTATCAGATGTAAGTAGGCACCAGCAGCGGTAGTAGGTTCCACAGTTTATTGTAGGTACAACGCGTTTCGGCCATATAGCAGTTGGCTTAATACTTTTCTTGCTAGACTTCTGCTTTAGGCTTCACTGGTGGAGCTGCAGCATGGTGTCTGCTCTGAGGCTGCTCACCACTGTATTGATTACCGACTGGGGTGCCGCAGCTCCCTGCTGGTAATCACGCTGGCAGCGCTGATCTCAGCACACACTCTGACGTCAGTGTGAAGCCGGGATCCTCCTCCCCTGAGTCCTCTGCTCCTCAGTTCTGCAGGAGAGGACAAGGGAGGAAAGGTTCCAGGGTCACACACTGACGTCAGCGTGCAATGGGGATCAGCACGAGCAGAGGAGAAGCGGCTCTGACTGCAAGGAGGAGATAAGTATATGGGTTGGGGGGAACTATTAGTACTATGGGGTTAACATTACTGTGGGGGGTTAATAATATTACTGAGGGGGGTTAATATTATTACTGTTGGGTTAATATTACTGAGGTGCTTATTTCTACTGAGGGAGTTAATATTTCTGTGGGGTTTATATTACTAAAGGGGTTGTTACTACTGAGGCGGTTAATATTACTGAGTGGTTAATATTACTGAGGGGGTTAATATTACTAAGGGGGTTAATATTTCTGTGTGGTTATTACTACCGTACTGAGGGGGATAATATTATTACTGTGGGGTTAATATTACTGTAGGGGTCGTTATTATTACTGGGGCCACTGTGGTGAGTCGCTAATACTACTGGGGCTACTGTGGGGGTCACTATTACTACTGGGACCACTGTGGAGATTGCTATTACTACTGGGGCCACTGTGGGAGTCGCTAATACTACTGGAGCCACTGTTAGGGTTGCTAATCCCACTGGGGCCACTGTGGAGGTCGCTAATACTACTGAGGCCACTGCAGGGATCACTATTTCTACTGGGGTCACTGTGGGGGTCGCTATTACTACTGGGGCCACTGTGGGGGTCGCTCTTTCTACTGGGGCCACTGTTGGCGTTGCTATTACTACTGAGGCCACTGTGGGGGTTGCTATTACTACTGGGGCCACTGTAGGGGACACTATTACTACTGGGACCACTGTGGAGTGTCACTATTACTACTGAGGCGACTGTGGGGGAAAGTATTACTACTGGGGCCGCTGTCGGAGTCACTAGTACTACTGAGGCCACTGTGGGGGTCCCTGTTACTACTGGGGCCACTGTGGGAGATGCTATTACTAATTGGGCCACAATGGGGTATCCTGTTACTACTGGAGCCACTATGGGAGTCAATATTATTACTGGGGCCACTATGAGAGTCACTATTTTTACTAGGGCCACTATGAGAGTCACTATTTTTACTGTGGACACTATAGGGGACACTATTACTACTGCGACAACTATAGGGGTCACTATTAGGGCTTGTTCACATGGGCGTAATCGTATTTCAGTGGCACAAATATGCTGTGTAGTTGCGCAATAGAAAATTGCTTATGCTTACATACTTGGGCCCACTGAAATGGTGAGCAAATATGCAGTGAATATAGTTTTACTGCGCATTCACTGTCTATTTGCGCGCCCCATTCACTCCAATGGCCTACGGAGGTGCGTAGTACGTAACAAAATAGGTCATGCTGTGTGAATGATCTCATTGAAATCATTGGCTTCTATTCACTGCATATTATGTACGCAAATACGCTTGTGTGAACAGGCCCTTACTATACTGTCTTACAATTACAATCGGCCTGTTGGAGGTAACCATAAGCACGCCTACCCACTTGCGATTTTTTTTCCTTTGCGTTTTGCATTTTTTCTGAAGAGCAATTAGGATAGAATGTTCTTGTCCATTTGCGTTTTTTTTTTGGTCCGTTGCAATTTTTAACATAGGAACTGTCAGTTGCATATGTGTCCTTATTTTTCTCCTAATGCACCCATGAATGTCAATGGAAATTAACGGAAAAGGCGCGAAAAAGCCGCGAAAATTCAGCGAAAACGCGCCAAAAACGCGCGGAAAATGCTGCGTTTTTCACGCACGAAAATCGCAAACACCAGTGGGTAGGCACCCTAAGGCTGATGTGGCCCTTGCTGAAAATGAGTTTGACACCCCTGCTATAGGCCATTAATATATTTACTAAATGTCTCCCCAAGAGTAGCTGATGCCAGGCTGCTCCTCCACATCCTTACTGCAGCCAAATGTCTCATTGCACAATTTAGTAATCTAGTAGATTTGATACCTTTTATAATCGTTTCTCTTACTGAGAACAACCACATTTTTTCTCCTGGCTAAGGCTACATGCACATGAACATGAACTCCATTCTTTTGAACAGAGTGATACACATGAGCAATATTTTCCCTCACAGCAATGAGGTAAAAAATCACCTGTGATGTAAAATATCGCTGCATGTCCTATTTTTTTGCTTTGCCCCGTGTCTCTCGACCTCATATCGCGATTGCACATGTGAATGTAGCCTAACACGGTACCAAAGTTTATTCTTTTCATAAAAGCTGATTTTTGAAATCTCCTCCACATGGTTTGTGTTGTAAATGCTATGGAATTTCTGCAGCGATTCCTGCAGTGGAAATTCCGTAGCATTTCTACCATGTGTGAAGAAATAATGCTTTCTGCCACCATATTCTGTAACTTTTTTATTTTTCCATTGATGGGGCTGTGTGAGGGCTTGATTTTTACATATTACTTCTAGATAATTTTTATTCAAGTTTTTTTAGGAGATGGTGTACCAAAGAAACGCAATTGTGGTACTATTTTTTTCTTACAACGTTCACCGTGTGGAATATATAATAGTATATTTTAAAATGCCACTCCATTGAAATATTTTTTTCATTTGATCTGTAGCCATCCCCACAGTAAATATAAATTAGCTAGTATTACCTTGGTTAGTTATTAGAGATGAGCGAACGTACTCGTCCGAGCTTGATACTCGTTCGAGTATTAGCGTGTTCGAGATGCTCGTTACTCGTGACGAGTACCACGCGATGTTCGAGTTACTTTCACTTTCATCTCTGAGACATTAACGCACTTTTCTGGCCAATAGAAAGACAGGGAAGGCATTACAACTTCCCCCTGCGACGTTCAAGCCCTATACCACCCCCCTGCAGTGAGTGGCTGGCGAGATCAGGTGTCACCCGAGTATAAAAATCGGCCCCTCCCGCGGCTCGGCACAGATTTATCCTGACATAGAGGAGGGAAAGTGCTGTTGGTGCCGGAGCTGCTATAGGGAGAGCGTTAGGAGTATTTTAGGCTTCAAGAACCCCAACGGTCCTTCTTAGGGCCACATCTAACCGTGTGCTGTACTGTGGAGGCTGCTTTTTGCAGTGTTGCACTTTTTTTTTTTTTGTATATCGGCCGTGCAGAGCATTGCGCCCTGCAGTAATTATAAATACTCCAGGGCCAGTAGTGGTGGTGAGGCAGGGACAGAAGACATATATTTAATGAATATAGGCAGTGGGCCTTTCTAAAAACATTTGGAAAAAAAAATCTATTTAGGCTGCCTGTGACTGTCCTCAGTGTACTGGGTCTGTGCTGGGTGTAGTTGTCCTCCTAATTCATACGCAGCCAGCTAAGTGTTACAGCAGGCTTGCGCAAAATTATTTCCTGGCTCTGTGTTGGCTGTTACATCACCGCTGTATTCCTGTCCACAGTGCAACAGTCTGCAGTTATTTTACATACTCCAGGGCCAGTAGCGGTGAGGCAGGAACAGAAGACATATATTTATTGAATATAGGCAGTGGGCCTTTCCAAAAACATTTGGGAAAAAAAATCTATTTGGGCTGCCTGTGACTGTCCTCAGTGTACTGGGTCTGTGCTGGGTGTAGTTGTCCTCCTAATTCATACACAGCCAGCTAAGTGTTACAGCAGGCTTGCGCAAAATTATTTCCTGGCTCTGCTGTGCGTTCGGTAAGCGAAGTGAGCCTCCAACCACAGGTCAATAAGCGGCACATTTAATTACAGCGTTCTGTTTCTGCACTACTGGTAATACACCATGCTGAGGGGTAGGGGTAGGCCTATAGGACGTGGACGCGGGCGAGGACGCGGAGGCCCAAGTCAGGGTGTGGGCACAGGCCGAGCCAGTGCGGTGGCCAGGGGTAGAGGCAGGGCCAGACCGAATAATCCACCAACTGTTTCCCAAAGCGCCCCCTCGCGCCATGCCACCCTGCAGAGGTCAAGGTGCTCTACGGTGTGGCAGTTTTTCACAGAGACGCCTGACGACCGACGAACAGTGGTGTGCAACCTTTGTCGCGCCAAGATCAGCTGGGGAGCCACCACCACCAGCATGCGCAGGCATATGATGGCCAAGCACCCCACAAGGTGGGACGAAGGCCGTTCACCGCCTCCGGTTTGCACCACTGCCTCTCCCCCTGTGCCCCAACCTGCCACTGAGATCCAACCCCCTCTGAGGACACAGGCACTACCATCTCCTGGCCTGCACCCACACCCTCACCTCCGCTGTCCTCGGCCCCATCCAGCAATGTCTCTCAGCGCAGCGTCCAGACGCCGCTAGCGCCACTGTTTGAGCGCAAGTACGCCGCCACGCACCCGCACGCTCAAGCGTTAAACGTGCACATTGCCAAATTGATCAGCCTGGAGATGCTGCCATATAGGCTTGTGGAAACGGAGGCTTTCAAAAGCATGATGGCGGCGGCGGCCCCGCGCTACTCGGTTCCCAGTTGCCACTACTTTTCCCGATGTGCCGTCCCAGCCCTGCACGACCACGTCTCCCGCAACATTGTACGCGCCCTCACCAACGCGGTTACTGCCAAGGTCCACTTAACAACGGACACGTGGACAAGCACAGGCGGGCAGGGCCACTATATCTCCCTGACGGCACATTGGGTGAATTTAGTGGAGGCTGGGACAGAGTCAGAGCCTGGGACCGCTCACGTCCTACCCACCCCCAGAATTGCGGGCCCCAGCTCGGTGGTGGTATCTGCGGCGGTGTATGCTTCCTCCACTAAACCACCCTCCTCCTCCTCCAACGCAACCTCTGTCTCGCAATCAAGATGTGTCAGCAGCAGCAGCACGTCGCCAGCAGTCGGTGTCGCGCGGCGTGGCAGCACAGCGGTGGGCAAGCGTCAGCAGGCCGTGCTGAAACTACTCAGCTTAGGAGATAAGAGGCACACGGCCCACGAACTGCTGCAGGGTCTGACAGAGCAGACCGACCGCTGGCTTGCGCCGCTGAGCCTCCAACCTGGCATGGTCGTGTGTGACAACGGCCGTAACCTGGTGGCGGCTCTGCAGCTCGGCAGCCTCACGCACGTGCCATGCCTGGCCCATGTCTTTAATTTGGTGGTTCAGCGCTTTCTGAAAAGCTACCCACACTTGTCATACCTGCTCGGAAAGGTTGGCAGACATCTGCCAGGTCCTTGGAAACTTTGAGGAGTCTACCCAGATGGTGAGCGGGGATGCTGCAATCATTAGCGTCACCATTCCTCTGCTATGCCTCTTGAGAAGTTCCCTGCAAAGCATAAAGGCAGACACTTTGCGCTCGGAAACGGAGGCGTGGGAAGACAGTATGTCGCTGGATAGTCAGAGCACCCTCATGTCTATATCTCAGCGCGTTGAGGAGGAGGAGGAGGAGGGGGAGGAGCATGAGGAGGAGGGGGAAGAGACAGCTTGGCCCACTGCTGAGGGTACCCATGCTGCTTGCCTGTCATCCTTTCAGCGTGTATGGCCGGAGGAGGAGGAGGATCCTGAAAGTCATCTTCCTAGTGAGGACAGCCATGTATTGCGTACAGGTACCCTGGCACACATGGCTGACTTCATGTTAGGATGCCTTTCTCGTGACCCTCGCGTTACACGCATTCTGGCCACTACGGATTACTGGGTGTACACACTGCTCGACCCACGCTATAAGGAGAACCTTTCCACTCTCATTCCCGAAGAGGAAAGGGGTTAGAGAATGATGCTATACCACAGGGCGCTGGTGGACAAACTGATGGTAAACTTCCCATTCGACAGCGCTAGTGGCAGAAGGCGCAGTTCCGAGGGCCAGGTAGCAGGGGAGGCGCAGAGATCAGGCAGCATGTACAGCGCAGGCAGGGGAACATTCTCCAAGGCCTTTGCCAGCTTTATGGCTCCCCAGCAAGACTGTGTCACCGCTCCCCAGTCAAGGCTGAGTTGGCGGGAGCACTGTAAAAGGATGGTGAGGGAGTACGTAGCCGATCGCACGACCGTTCTCGGTGACGCCTCTGCCCCCTACAACTACTGGGTGTCGAAGCTGGACACGTGGCCTGAACTCGCGCTGTATGCCCTGGAGGTGCTTGCTTGTCCTGCGGCTAGCGTCTTGTCAGAGAGGGTGTTTAGTGCGGCTGGGGGAATCATCACGGATAAGTGCACCCGCCTGTCAACCGACAGTGCCGACAGGCTTACACTCATCAAGATGAACAAAGCCTGGATTTCCCCAGACTTCTCTTCTTCACCAGCGGACAGCAGCAATACCTAAGCAATACGTAGGCTGCACCCGCAGATGGAAGCATCGTTCTCTATCACCATCAAAAACGTGGACCTTTTAGCTTCATCAATCTGTGTATAATATTCCTCCTCCTCCTGCTCCTCCTCCTGAAACCTGACGTAATCAAGCCGAACGGGCAATTTTTCTTAGGCCCACAAGGCTCAGTCATATAATTTTTGTAAACAATTTTTATACGTTTCAATGCTCATTAAAGCGTTGAAACTTGCACCTGAACCAATTTTTATTTTAACTGGGCTGCCTGCAGGCCTAGTTACCAATTAAGCCACATTAACCAATTCACCAATTTTTTGGGGCCCTCGCCTACAGTGTAATCCAATTAATTTTTTGCCCACCTGCATTACAGCTGACGTTACATCAGCTGTGCTGGTCACTGCAATGGGATATATTTATGTACCGCCGGTGGGTTCCAGGGAGCCACCCATGCTGTCGGTCCACACGGAGTTGTAACTACATGTGTCCACTTCTAAAGAAACCCAGTCTGACTGGGGCAGGCAGTGTGGGCCGAAGTCCACCTGCATTTAACATGACATTACCTCAGCTGTGATGGGCAATGCTATGGGATATATTTATGTGCCGCCGGTGGCTTCCTGGCACCCACCCATGCTGTCGGTCCACAGGGACTTCACAATAGGGAGTTGTACCTGCCTGTGTCTATGAATTAAAAAGCTCGGTCAGGTTGGGGCATGCAGTGTGAGCCGAAGTCCACCTGTATTTAATCTGACGTTAGCTCTGCTGTCCAGGGCACTGCAATGGGATACATTTATGTACAGCCGGTGGGTTCCAGGGAGCCACCCATGCTGTGGGTGCACACGGAATTCCCATTGCGGAGTTGTACCTGCCTGTGACTATTTATAAAAAAAACGCGGTCTGACTGGGGCATGCAGACACCTTGACAGAATGAATAGTGTGTGGCACATAGGTTCCCCATTGCTATGCCCACGTGTGCAGCTCCTGATGGCGGTGGCACAGGATTATATTTCTCATTGCTTCTGTACAGCATTGTGGGCTATCGCCCCGCCCCTTTTAAAGAGGGTCGCTGCCTAGCCGTGCCAACCCTCTGCAGTGTGTGCCTGCGGTTCCTCCTCATGGCAGACGCACTTATAAATAGACATGAGGGTGGCGTGGCATGAGTGCAGCTGAAGGCTGCGCAGGGACACTTTGGTGTGTTCTGTGGACACTGGGTCGTGCGGGGGGGGGGGGGGGGGTTGGGCAGCATGTAACCCAGGAGAAGTGGCAGCGGAGTGTCATGCAGGCAGTGATTGTGCTTTGTTGGAGGTAGTGTGGTGCTTAGCTAAGGTATGCATTGCTAATGAGGGCTTTTCAGAAGTAAAAGTTGTTGGGAGGGGGGGGGGGGCACTCTTACCGCTATTGTGGCTTAATAGTGGGACCTGGGAACTTGAGATGCAGCCCAACATGTAGCCCCTCGCCTGCCCTATCCGTTGCTGTGTCGTTCCCATCACTTTCTTGAATTGCCCAGATTTTCACAAATGGAAACCTTAGCGAGCATCGGCGATATACAAAAATGCTCGGGTCGCCCATTGACTTCAATGGGGTTCGTTACTCGAAACGAACCCTCGAGCATCGTGATAATTTCGTCCCGAGTAACGAGCACCCGAGCATTTTGGTGCTCGCTCATCTCTATTAGTTATTCCTTTCTATCTGAAACTATTGGCCTCCGTTTCCTCAGATGGTCATGTGATCTCAATTCTGACCAGCTCAGATTTAAGGTCCTTTTACACAGTACAAGCTGTCAAGCAAACAATGCCCAACAGCTCGTCCCAGTGATGCTCGCTCCTGTGCGGTTACATAAGTGCGAGTATCGTTAGCATCTCTCACAGTACTGCCAGAATGGGGATGGAGCGTTCTCCCCCCGCCGCCCCCTTTCACAGTAAGCAGACAGTCGTTCAGAAGTTACTTACTGCTGTTTACACTGAACTAAACATTGTACAGTTCTCTGCATGCAGAAACTGAACAGCTTAGCGATTCTCGTTCAGTCATTGAGTCACTGCAAGAGTTTACACGGGACGATTATTGTTTAAATTCCCACGGGCGCAGGAATCTGAACGATAATTGCCCCATATAAAAAAGCCATTACTTAGGTTTATGTGTTCAGTTTCTCAGTCTATGTAATGCTATTACATGGACTGTACCACAGGAACTACTCATTGGGTCATACAGAGATTTCTATGACAGTTACTGGTTATGATCACACAGCTCCTGCCACATAGTTATAACAGAGGAGATCACAGCTCATTCTCTTGACTGTATACTTATGGTTTCTAGCTTATTTAGAAGAAAATGATAAATAAACTGTCCACCCAGCAGGCAGAAATGGTATATCCTCTGGCTAAGGGTGCATTCAGACGACCGTATATCGGCTGGGTTTTCACGCCCAGCCGATATACGGCGTCTCTCTCTGCAGGGGGAGGAGGCTGGAAGAGTCGGGAGCAGTGCTCTGAGCTCCCGCCCCCTCTCCACCCCCCTGCACTATTATAAATGAGGAGAGGTGGGACGGGGGCCGAGCTAATTCCCGGAATTTAGCCCCGCCCCCGCCCCACCTCCTCTCATTGCAAATAGTGCAGAGGGGCAAAGAGGGGGAGGGAGCTCAGATCACTGCTCCCGCCTCTTCCAGCCTCCATTCCCTGCAGAGAGAGACGCCGTATATCGGCCGGCGGCCGATATACGGTCGTCTGAATGCACCCTAATGCTGTGCTGATGGCTCATGAGATTAATGTAAAAGTGAAAGCAAAAATCTTACCATCAACATGGCACGTGATAAGCATCAGACAGGCAACTGTACTGCATGGAAGTGACTGCAATATAGAGAAAAGACCTCCAGAGTGTGACAGGACATCAGGTGAGGAGACAAGGATGAAAAAAATGCTTTTTTGACGGAGTGGTCCTTTAAGGCTTCAGATTTTTATGGACGTGGCAATACCAATTATGCTTATTTTTTTATCTGAAAAATGGGGAAAAGGTGTTTCTTTTACTACAGTATTTTATTTTTTTATATATTTAAAAAAAATATATATATATAAAATCTAACAAATTTTTACTCCCCGTAAAGGCCTTGAACTTGAGAGCACTTGACAATACGCTTAAATACTTCTGTATACCAGTATATTATGCATTCCAGTTGTAGTCTATTAGGCCTCTGCAGGAATTTATAGATTGCACTACCTCGCAGTTTTGAGACCTTGCACTAGGCTCCGGGTTGCCATGTGAACCTATCGGCAGTCCATGATCGTGGCATGAGGGCTGCCGATGAAGTATCAGAGAGGCCCCCTATCAGGCTACCTGCTTGGTTGTACGCAGCATCCAAGGAGTTAAGCAGCTATCTCCACTAGCTCCATTTCTGTCGGGTGGTTATTTAGGGGTTAAAAATGGCCAACCTCTTCGAGTGATATTCTGACTTCTTTGCAATTGGCCTTAAGGGGGTTATCTATTGAATGGGTGAAAACTGAAATATCAGTGGGGGTCTGACCACTGGGACCCCCACCAATCCCAAGAACAGGGGACCCGTGTCCCCCCTTATCTCTCACTGCAGGATTGCTTTTTCCTATTTTTGTATGGCTGAAGCGAATAGGCAACTGGTGGCACATATGTGGTTGTGGCTCCATTTATTTCAACGGGGTATCTGAGCATAGCACTTGGCTTTCTTCGTCAGTTCCAAGGAACTAAATGAAGCGCGCAGCTCCATTCAATTTAATGGGGCTGATGAAAATAGCCGAGCATAGCGCTTGGCTATCAGTCTGCGCCCTTGAAATGAATTCAGCCACGGCCGCGCATATGTGACCCGTAGCCTATTTGCTTCAGGGTTAACGAAAATAGGCATAAGCGATCCTCCACTGAGAGATGGGGGTTGACAATAGCAGAATCCTGCTGGCAGGAAGCTCAGGGAGGGCATATTCTACATCGCTGTTGCGCAATATTCCGTCCCGTGTGATAGAGCCCTGAGGGCTTCAATGGCGGGGATGAGAATTATGGTGGCAAAACTGTCATGTGAACTTTATTCTTTGACTCAGCACAACTACGGCGATACCAAACATGTTTTTTTTCGTTATACTACTTTTAAATAATAAAATATCTTTGAAAAAATACTTTGTCGCCAACTTCGGACCACCCTGAATTTTTAGTATTTGGTAGAGATGAGCGAGCATACTCGCTATGGGCAATTGCTCGTGCGAGCATTGCCCTTAGCGAGTACCTGCCCGCTCGAGAGAAAAGGTTCGGGTGCCGGCGCGGGGGAGCGGTGAGTAGCGGCAGTCAGCGGGGGGGGGGGGGGGGGGAGTGGGGGGTAGAGAGAGATCTCCCCTCCGTTCCTCCCCGCTCTCCCCCGCAGCTCCCTGCCCGCTGCTGGCACCCGAACCTTTTGTCTCGAGCGGGCAGGTACTCGCTAAGGGCAATGCTCGCTCATCACTAGTATTTGGTCATTGGGGTTGTTTTCTGTAGGGCGACCTGCGGTTTCTATTAGCACCATTTTTGGGGTAGTCATTTGGTCTGTCAGGCTATGCTGGCACTCCGTAATTGTCCAACATGATTGGCGCAGCAGCGAGCGCGCCCTTATCCTTGCGGTTACATACGGAAATATAACCCAATTTGTGCTAATTTTGTTAACAATGGCAATAGTTCTCCCACAGAAGTTACACCTCGGCCCTGGGTTTACTCCGGGTGTCCTCCCTGCATGAGGCAGGTTCTCCCCCTGTCAGTGTGCTTTTCGGGTGTGGTATGTGGGCGGGTGTGGTAGTAGGTAAAGTGTCAGTGAAGTCAGTGCAGAACGGGTGTGAAGATCATCACTCAGGAAGAGGCTGAGTAGTACAACTGGAGAGGCGACAACATGAAGGAAGCTGGGGCGCCCGTCCATGTCGTGAGGCAAATGCTCCGAGACCTCCCCACAGAACAGGTGTGTGCGCGCTGTCCTCGTCCCGGGCTGCTGGGACGGTGCGGTGACATGTCCGATTGTGACACATGTATGTTGCAGCGGGCTACAGAACAAGTTCTCGGCGGCTTCCATGACACTGCTGCTGATGAATGAATGACTGAGCGGCCGCGGTCACTACGACCCCCGAGTTCTGGGAGTGAGAGGCCGCGGGCGCCTATCTGCAACTACTGGACAGTGACGAGATGCCGCCTCGTACGCAGACTGAACTAGAGAAGCGCGGGAGGCGGCGGCTGCAGACGGGAATGTCCTCTGTGACGTCACCCTGCATTGTAGTGTCGCCCCGCGGGCACCTCTGCCAGACCACTGCGCTGCCTATGTGGCTGACGAGCAAACTTTTCTTCTCTTCCTCCTACAGGCGTGCCCCTTGTTTAGCATGGTGGTGATGCCCTGCGTCTGCATACACCAGATAAGACTCTGTATTGAATTGGAGTGACTGTAATAAAAAGTGACAGATGCTTTCCGTAGACGGCACTTCCTTGTGTGGGAGACTCCCGTAAACTTACAAGGCTGCCTTCTTCCTTCCTGTCACTGCCGAAGGTCCCTAGTGCCCCCTTTACACGGCATGATTCTCGTCTGAACGAGCGAGTGACGTCACCGCACTCTTGCAGAATGTTCAGACAGGCAGATCATCGTTGAGAATCGCTAACTTCTCGTTCAGGGCTGCACACTCCTGTGTTTAGACGTAACAAGTGAGCGAGCCGCCGATGAATTGTATAGAGGCTGAAACTGAGCAACAAACGAGATGTGTACGATGGCCTCGTGTTTAGACGTAACGATTATCACGCACCTTCGTTCTAGCAAATTTTGAGTGACAATCGTTAGATTTAAATGGGCCTTAAAGCTTATTTACATGAGTGTATATCGGACGGCTGTGAAGACGCCAGCCGATATACACGTGTACATAGGCCCTTAAGATGTCCTTTGTGACTGTGTAATGTGCTTTTCTTTACCAAATTTATATAGTTGGAGGGGGGGGGGGGGGCGTTGCAACTTTTTCACACTTTTTTGAAAAAATATTTTTTTTGTTTATTGCTGCAGTCAAAGGCCACTAACACTTTTTTTTGTCATTGGTGATGTAAAAAGTGGGGGTTTTTTTGCAGGATGAGTTGTACTTTTTAATAATACCATTTGTTGATCCATGAGACGTTCTTGAACATTTTGTATTCTGTTTTTTGTAATACGAGATTTTTTTTGTATTTTTTTCATGGCTTGCACTGTGTGGGTTAAATAACTTACTAATTTCTTTCTCTGGGTCATTATGGATGCAACAGTACCACATATATTACTTTTTTTTTGTACATAGTAAATGAGGAAAGGTGGGGTTTTGACTTTTTTATTTTAGTATTTTTTTTATACTTTTTAAACTTTTTATTTTTGTCCCTCTAGGGGACTTAATTATCACCTTATTTTATGAGTTAGTGTATTAGAAAGCATATGAAGCCCAGCCAGAGGCTGAGCCTCACAGGCCACTGTAGCTGGCAGACACAGAGGCTATATTGAAGCCTCTGGGTGCTAAAGCAACCCATTGGGACACTGCAATCACATTGTAGGGGTTTGATAGGTGACAGAGGAAGCCCCCTCCCTATGTCAGTGTGACCACAGGGTGTAAAGGGGTGTAAACACCAGCAATCTGAGTTTTCTTCAGGCCCCAGTGTTAGAGTAAGTGTCCAGGTGTCATCTGACAGTCAAGCACCCGCTGTACCTGACACAGGAGACCCGCTCTGGGCTTCTAATGCAACACCGTGAAAAGATGGCGCTGCCGAATAACACCCCTCAATGGTCGTCATCAAAAGACGTATGGTTGGTGCTGTTATCAGCACTGTCTGTGTACTAATTTATATAGCTGGTGAACTGCATTCACAGCAGGACCGCTGCTTATCAGCATGACAGGTTAGAAGCACTAAGGTTACACATACATAATAAACTTAATTTTAGCTGTAAAGTGATGCCCCTCCCTTTCTAGATGCCTTAGGCATGTGCCCTCAAGTGCCTTGTTATAATTACTGCCCTGTTCATGGGTGATGTGAATACTGGCATTGTCGGCTTCTGCCCCAATAAGGCCGGTCTCACACGGACAGGTCAGATTCCACATGCGGGTTTGACAGCTTCTATAGACTTCAGTGGATTCCACAGAAAAATAGCACATACTGCAATTTAACATTCGCTTGCGGAAATCTGCTCATCTGAGCAGATATGCGAATGGGTACTGGTGTATCTTGACGTCACCGGAAGTTTGGGTGGCAACAAGATGCAGCCAGTTTGACAGGGCGTTCAGGCTCCCAGGAGTGGATTGGCTGCCTTGGCAGCCCCTTCACGCCCCCAGGAGCTGATTGCCAGGAATGGACGGCAAGCGACTGCATAGCGCACACAGTAGCTATGGGGCCAGGCAGACACCCGGATACCGAGCGCACAGTGGGGCGTCCACAGCGCGACAGGGGAAGTGTTCTCTCACTGCACCTTCGGACTGTGGAGCACCAGAGCTGCAGAGTTAGCGGCAGCGGACGGAGCTGTCATCAACCCCAGCACAGCAGCGGGGGAAGGATTCTGTATCTGCAGCGTCGGAGTGTGGAGCACCAGCACTGCAGAGTCAGTGGGAGGGATGGGGGGGCAGTAATGGATCACGGCGCTCAGTATCTACAATGTCGGAGTCTGCAGCACGGAGGGAGGGAGCTAAATGCACTAGGGTCGGCAGATAGGTGAGGACAGTCAGAGCCGGAGCCTGGATGCAAACAACACCTGCGACATGTGGGCAAGCGCCCAAGCTTGTGGGGAAGCGGGGAAGACAATGTATGGAGCCGCCACGCAAAGCACACGTCAGCCGCCAATCGGAAGCTAGGGGTGTGACAGAGGCGTTTCTCCATGCAACCCCTGTCACACCCCTAGCTTCCGGTGGCGTCAAGATACACCAGTACCATGTGAATGTTCTATTCTTTCAATGTGTGCAGAATACAGCGGATCGTCTGCGTGGGTGACGATCACGGATTTTGCAATAGAAATCCGGTCGTGTGCAGCCGGCCTGGCACTCAGTCGTCATGAAGAGAAAAGTGTCTCATAATATCTCATAACAGCAGTTTCCTGTTATATTAGGGCGCCCACCCACTGGCGTTTGCGATTTTCGTGCGTGAAAAATGCAGCGTTTTCCACTCGTTTTTCGTGGCTTTTTCGCACCTTTTCCGTTAATTTCCGTTGACATTCATGGGTGCATTAAGAGAAAAATAAGGACACATATGCAACTGACAGTTCCTATGTTAAAAATTGCAACGGACCGGAAAAAAAAACGCCAGTGGACAGGAAAAAATTCAATACTAATTGCTCTTGAGAAAAAACGCAAAGGAAAAAAAATCGCCAGTGGGTGGGCGCCCTTACACTTACCAAGAGATGGTTATCTGTGACTGGCGCCAAATAAAGTGGCACCACTGTTGCACAAAATAACTTTTTTAATTGTGATATATAAAACTACAGTTTTTTACCGGGTGTTTTTCCCAAGTCAGTGGAGGAAGAGCACCATGTCTGTAGCATTCAAATATGTACGCTCTGCTCAGGAAAAAGCTGGCGCTTTTGTTGGATTTCTTTTTCAGCAATCCAGATTGTAGATCAAAAGGAAAATATGAAACACACTTATTATTTTGTAATAGCATTTTTATGTCCTCAGTTTTCGTTTTGGTTTATGTTGTCAGTATGGCATTTTTTATAGGTGTTTTTTCTATAGAAATAAAACAACAAAAAAAGCTATGTGTGACCAAAAAAATACTACAAAAGGTTTGTAAAAAGTGCCAAAAAAGACAGTCTAAGGCAGTGTTTCTCAACTCCAGTCCTCAGGACCCCCCAACAGGTCATGTTTTCAGGATCTCCTATAGTAAGAACACCTGTGGCAATGTCTGAGGCGCTGACAATAATTACATCACCTGTGCAATACTGAGGAAATCCTGAAAACCTGACCTGTTGGGGGGTCCTGAGGACTGGAGTTGAGAAACACTGGAAGGGCTTATTTAGATGACCGTATATCGGCTCGGTTTTCACGCCGAGCCGATATACGGTGTCCTTGTCTGCAGGGGGGGGGGGGATGGAAGAGCCAGGAGCAGGAACTGTGCTCCCGCCCCTCTCCGCCCCTTGCCACTATTTGCAATACGAGGGGGTGAGACAGGGGCGCAGCTAAGTCCCGACGCTTAGCTCCACCCCGTCCCTCCCATTGCAAATAGTGGCGAAGGGCGGGGAAGGGTCGGGAGCTCAGTTCCTGCTCCTGGCTCTTCCATCCCCCCCTGCAGACAAGGACACCGTATATCAGCTCGATGTGAAAACCGAGCCGATATACGGTCCTCTAAATAAGCCCTAAAGGAAACTCTAGGATATCAGTTTATCCTATTAAAGGGAACCTTTTATGTTCTATAAGTACTATAAACAAGGGGCCACTGAGTCTGTGGGCTTATTCAGCCAGGAGTATATTGTCCGGGTTTTCACACCCGGACAATATATGCTGTCCCTCTCTGCAAGGGAAGGAGTTGTTTTGCGGAAAACTCAGCATGCAGTTACAGCAAACAATTAGAGGTGTGGTGTGATTAGGTGACTGGTCGTAGCACCTGAGGCCCTAGAAGTGGTTTCACCCTAAGGGCGCGGTCACACGAGCGTAGGCGTATTTACGTTCGCACGTCCGCAGCGTATAATCGCCGGAAAGAACGTTTTTCGGCGATCATGACCAGAGCTAGAAAGCGTATTATCGTTTGTTCCTACTTTGCAAACTATCTTTTCGGCCATCGAATATGCGTTGGCACGTATTTCGGTCGCGTATGTTCCGTTTTTTCAGGTTGCCGTTTTTACACGCCGTAAAATCGCCCGTGCGAACGAATACATTCGAAACCAACGCCTCAGATGGTCACGTATATACGATTGGGCGCAAAAACGCGCCGTTTATGCGCTCGTGTGAACGCACCCTTAGTCCATAAAAAGGTTCACAGAGGCTACTTGTGTGTAGTGGACCAGTTTGTCCGCTTATGTAGAGCTTGTTGACCACTAGACATGACTCTGACGCAATCAATGAAATTTCACCAAGTTAACAGAGTTTGAGAGGAGCGCATTATTGGAATGCGAGAAGCTAGATGGTCATATCAACGAATTACCTGGCACCTGGGCCGTTCTGACCAGATTGTTAGGTGGTGTTGGGGCCAGTGGATGTGTGAGAGCATGCACAAAGCTATCCTGGCCTTTGCTGTGGAGTAAAAAGGATGTGAAAAGAACTGGTATGGGGGCGCAACACTCTAAGCTACTAGAAGATGTAGATCAAAGTGTACTCCATAAATATTCCACTACCCTCACTGGGTCTTGCTCCACCCTCCTTTTTCATTTCTTTTACTCACATTTGCTGTGGAGTGACACACTTTCCCCACTGCTGGTGGCCCAACAGGTACTAGAGGCCCCCTTCAAGAGTTCAGTTTACTGCAATAAATGATCTTTTTGCTCTTATATTGTAGTCACTTACTTGTAGCAACTTTACAATCACACATAGAAAGTTTCAATTCTGACAACTCCTTCTAGGGGCTTGATTTTTTAACAATGAGTACAATAAGACATCAGCCTTACACGTTCTTATATATTAGTGAGTTATTACATGTATTCAAGTTATCAGAATCGCTCCAATTGCAATCTGATAATAATCCTGCAAGGCTTTGGTGATTTAATTTCTACTACTGTCCCACAAATCCATTAAAAAACTTAAAGGTGAATTCCCATCTAAGATTTCAATGGCATATCCACAGGAGTCTGATATGTGTGGGTCCCACCTCCAGGATCTGCACCATCTCTAGATTTGGCGTACCACCTGGCTAAATGTTGTCTCCAGGTGTGGTCGGAATCTACAGAAGCAGTCGCAGTGGGCTGTCTTAGGCTGTTTCTGTAACGCCTATAGAAATGAATAGGAGTCATGGAAGCAGCATAGCAGTGCTAGCGACTGAATCACCATGCTTGTTCTTTCATTGCCAGAGAAAAAGGAATGCAAGAAGAATGAAACAGCCAATACAGACATCACCCTTCATCAGATATGAACCTACAATTCCAGCCCTGCGAGGCATCAGTGTTAATGACTGAGCTACTGTGATTAGGAGGCTGGGACAGTGACAGCAGCAGCAGAGAGGACAAGTTTTGGGCAGAAACTGGGACGCGAGATTCCTATTCACCTTCCAGGATCTGTAGGGGAGCCATGTCATTAGCCAATCAGGTACAGGGGCATCACGCCCCTGTCACTCTTGTCTCCACCAGGGCTTCCTGGTGGCATTAAGATACAAGAATACTGATTGATACAGTGTATTCCACGTGCAAAACCTGCGTACGCTGTAACAATGCGTGCATGTGAGAGAGCCCTTACTTGAAAGTGCAGACCGAATTAAAGTGACGCATCAGATTTCTAAAATTTGGCTTGGTGATTAAGGTGCAGACAAGCTTGGTCACCAAGCAGATAAACCAGATCTGCCTTCGGAGCCTCATTCATCCCTATTGTGTCCACTTACAGATACTGTATCTAAGAGTTGTTGTAAAGCTTGTAACCATTGGATACATTGTTTACTGATACGCCCTTACTGTCTGGCAGGTCACACTTGCTGTAATTCATGTGCCGAATGCTCCAAAAATGACTTTATCAGAAACACCAAAGAATCAGCCAGAATTTCTCTCGGTCTGGTTTGCATCTGACACCACGTCCACTGTTTTATTTACATACTGTATGTGCCTGTATGCCTATACTGCACACGTGCCTGATATACTTCAGGGTATACACCTTTTTCAGTCCTATTGAAAAGCACAGCAGTGGATTACTGGATTCAGGGCTTAAACAGACCAGCGTGTTACACAATACTTTCGCTCCTGCACGATTTTGTTGCGCAGGAAACTAGTGTATTTGTGTATAGAGCGTATTTGCGCATGAAACTGTCCGATGTCTTTTTTTTTAATACCATTTAAGCTTCACGCTATTACGCGTGGAGAAAAAAAAAGCAAAGCGATAAGGCTGGACCTATCTTATCTCGTACGTATAACAACTACGTGTGAGAAAGATGAGGCAAGGCCTATTTTTTTCTCACGTGTAATCAATGGTGAAATCAATGGTGTCATTTCAGCGCGTTTTGGTAATGTGTGATTTTTCACGCCTGTAAAACATTGCGTAATGATGGCCACTGTTAAAGCCCATAGGGCCCGCAAAACATGACAAAACGAAGCCATCGATTTCAATGGGTTTGTTTCCACTAGTGTGATTCTCGCACAATATTACTACGTGAGAGAAAAATAGGCCTTACCTTATCTTTCTTGCATGTAGTTGATATATGTGCAAATAAAGATAGGTCCGACCCTATTATTGTGCTATTTTATTTCTGCATGCAATAGCACGTAGTTTAAATGGTTAAAAAAAAGACTTTAGACTGGTTCAAATGCAAATTGACTCCATAGCAGCGTGCGTATTTACGCATGCGCCGTCTGAAGAAGCCCTTAGGCTGGCATCGCACGTACCATTTTTGTGGCAGATTTTCATGCAGTTTATTCAGCCAAAGGCAGAAAAGGTATGTAAATATGAGGGAAGGACTAAGAGTTCTCCTTTCTGTTGAATTCAGTTTTGAGTTTGGTTGAACAAACATTATAAAGAAGTCCGCTCTTTGTGGCAGTTGTTTAGAAAAATGCCAAAGTTCAAGCAGTTTTCAAAGTGCTAACGACCAATTGTCTGGGAGTGTGTGAGTGCTTCACATGCTCCTCCCCCTAATCACATGATGGTGACGTCATCGCAGGTCCTAAAGCATATATAGAACACAGAGCCTGACAGAAGCCGTATGCTCACAGGACCTGTGATGTCACCATCATGTGATTTGTCACATGGTCTCTGACTCTGCCCCTGATCACATGACAGTGACATCATCGCAGGTCCTTCACGTTATTAAAAACCTGCAGACTCCGACAGCTGCCGTGTGCTGACAGGAAACCCCCACGGCCTCAGTCTAACACTAGTCTAGCCTTTATCTAATTGTGACAAGCCACAATGTCACCTCAGCCACCAGCTGAAGTTTGTAAATCTCGTGCAGCAGATATGTAAAAGCTCATAAATCACTGTTTGCAATGTTTTGGAAAATTGCAAATAATGCCAATAGCTTACTATTTGCATGGACATATTTTGATCAACTCCAATCCCTTCCACTATATATTTCACAGTGGTAGAGAACCCCTGTCAGATTGCACAAGATGTACCCCTCAGTTTCTGGAGGTGTATGTCTGACACAGCTTCCATGCTGCACGTCTGCTGGGACTGTCCCCTCTTAGGCCCCCTATGGCGGGATGTATAACGACTATACTGAGCTATATGTGTACCCTCACTTCATCTCCTGCTGGAGCTAGAGCTCCTGTCTATCCCTCCTGGTCCAATATCTCAGCTCAGACAGAGCCTGCTCCAACACTTTATTATGGTAATGAGACAGATTATTCCTAGATATTAGAGACAGAGTGTCGCAATCCTGAGAATAGTGTGGTTGGAGGCCACGGACTCCTTGAGAGGAGGAGCTCAAATACAGCGATCTCAAAACTGAATACTCAAAATTTCACGCTATGTGGGCTGTATGGGTGGAGTTCCAGGATTCCCCCTCTATCACATCTTGGCTGAGGAGTGGAACTGTCTCATGAGAAATAAACCAAGTGGCTTTATACGGAAATTTGGAGAAATCCTTATAAATGAGTAAGGTCTATGATCCCATGGTACTTTCCCCCCTAAAACTTCCCTTTTTTCTCTTTCCTTACTCTTTTCTTTTTCTGTTCTCACTTTCTTTAGCTCTTTTATCTAATCTTATACATTTTAGGTATGATTTTGGATTGAATAAGTATCTGAAAGGGGTTGGGTGGAGCCCGCCAGGGAGTCTTCAGTGGCTGGGGGACCTGACCGGACAGGTGGTCAGTGGACACAGCATAGGAAAGCGGTGAAATGTTTATTGTTTAATCTGACATATACATATACAGGAAAGGGAGACATTTGCCGCAACCGACGGAAGACAACAAATCTAGTAATGTTATATATGACTGCAAAATGTTCTTCTGTTTTGCATGCAGCTTAATTCAATATGATATATTTCAATTCAGTCTGTAATTTCTCTGTGACAATAAATAAATAAAATCCTTTTGAACATAAAATGCATATGCTAATGTAGAGAGAGCGGGATGATCTGTTGTAATGTCATAATTTGCTGCACAGCACATGGGTCACTAAGGTCACTCCCATACTGGCGCTTTTTACCAGATTATCATGGCATTTCAAACGCTGAGCTAATCACGGTACAATGCTGTTATTGATTTCAATGGGGCCTCTCAACCTGCGGTGGAACGCTCTATTTTCGTCCGTTTCCGCATTTTTTTCACAATGATAGGGTGTGTTAAAAAGCACTGTCAAACTTGGTAACTTGCATTCGAAAACGCCAACCAAAATCGTGGTAAACTGTTTGATACTCCAGAATCTTCAGTTCATGGAGAATGCAATTATTTAGAACAGTCAGGAGAGATTATTTTCACCATCTCCATTCCAGTGCTGTTTGAAAAAAAAACATTTTCAGTGCATCATCCTGTACAAAACAAGCCCTCTAACTGCTGTGGCAATAGAAAAATAAAATAATTATAATTTTTAGAATATTACTAAAATGTAAAAAAAAAAGGACATGGCCTTTAAAGGGTTAAAGCAGCCCTCTGGGCCTGGACACTCAATAATGGCTACACCACTGCTTCGACTACCCGATGCACACTGTGCATAGTATGCTACGGTAGTCTAAGGCCTCATGTCCACAGGGAAAGTAAGAATTAAAATCCGCAGCGTTTTTCCCGCACGCGGATCCGCGCCCCATAGGAATGCATTGACCACCCGCAGGTAGATAAATACCCGCGGATGGTAATTAAAAATTTTCTGGAGCATGAAAAAAAATGGCCATGCTCCATTTTAGTGCGGATCATGCATGTGGGAGCTCAGAGCACATAGCTCAACTGATCTCCCGCATCAAAAAGAAAAGACAATTACAGTGCATCCGCACTGCATCCGCAGCCCAAATCCGCGTTACAAATCCGCAGCGGATCTGATTTTCCCTGTGGACATGAGGCCTAAGACTGTGTTCCCCAACTCCAGTCCTCAGGGACCCCCAGCAGGTCGTTTTTTCAGGATTTCCTTAGTATTGCACAGGTGATGTGATTATTGTTGGTGCCTCAGACATTACCACAGGTGTATTCATCATAGGATATCCTGAAAACATGACCTGTTGGTGGTCCCTGAGGACTGGAGTTAGGGACCCCTGCTCTAAGACATTACATGCTGCTCTGACAGGCCAGCACTGCTCATGTGGGCAGCACTGATTAACCAAAGCAGGTGTAGTGCCTTAGGGCTTAAACAGACAAACGTGATACGCAATAGTAAGAATGAAATCAATGGGTTCTATTTGCATTATGCGCATGGGAAAATTGCGGTGTATCATGCTCATCCGTATAAGAGTAATGATGCATACTAATGCATAGTGTGCATTGGTAGTCAGAGAAGCGGTGCAGCCATCGTTGTTTGTCCAGGATCGGGGGCTCACTTTAAGTAACATAATAACATGGTATGCTAGGCTGAAAAAACACAAATGTCCATCCAGTTCAGCCTGTTTCCACCCCCACTCCTTGTTGATCCAGAGGTAGGCATAAAAAACAATGATGCAGAAGCCAATTTACCCCATTTTGGGGGGGAAAATTCTTTCCTGACTCCATAATAGCAGTCAAAATAATCCCTAGATCCACACCTGTTCATCTCTGTTGTACTTAGCAATTCAGCTATATTCTAGATATTTACATGCAATTACAATGTGTTTTTCTTTTTTTAGCGCCTTTTCCTCACTGGGCAACTCTCGGCTCTTATTTTGGCTTTCTTGTTCCGATACTGCCTGCCTCCTTCTCATTGTAGACCAAATGTCAGACACGGCGTTGCCACCTTGTTGGGAATCGGTCTTTCAGTCTACTGCTTTGGTTGGTGAGTTATGAGTATTACACTCCTAAAATGTAAACCCAATGATCCATAGCAGTAAAATGTTATCCAGACATCAAATAACAAATATGCATAAGGTAATGTTAGCACTTATGCCACTCTCACACATGCGCTTTTACCACGATTACTGCGGCATTTTGAACGCCGTAGTAATTGCGGTAGAACGTTCCCATTGATTTCAATTGGGCCTCGCAGACCTGCGCTCAAAGGATTTTTGAATAGTGTCTGCTGTATTTTGCCACGTTTTCACGCTTTTTAATCGCACCCCACAATAATGGAGTGTGTTAAAAACTGCTGTCTTACATAGTAACCTGCTTCCAAAATGGCGGTAAAAACGCAGCAAAATGCCACACTCAATATCAGTGTTTTGCCAACGTTGTGTGTAAGAAGGCCCTTATCATAACCATGTGTAATAGCACATGGCGTGATTATCATTCAGAATCATTCACATTCCTGTGCTCTGGCAGGAGTCTGAATGATAGTCATGCCATGTAAACACATGCAGTGACTGAGCGAGAATGACTCAGCTTCTGCATGCAGAAAACTTAACAACATGGTGTTTGGTGTAAACAGCAGTGGATCACTTCTGAAGGACTGTCTGCTTACAGTGTATGGGGAGAGAGCGCTACCCGACACGCTCCACCTTCCTGCCAGCAGAGCTGTGAGCAATGCTAGCGATACTAGCTCCTGTGTAATAGCACAGGAGCGAGCATTACCGGGGTGAGTTCTCAGGCATCGTTTGCCCGACAGCTCACCCCATGCAAAAGCACCATAAGCCATCTCTACTTATTTGTTAGATGCTCACATAAATTTCCTAGTTATACTACTGCAGAGAGTTGAAATTTCACCTTCTTATTTGATGTCCTGTGCTGCCTTGACGCTATTTCTCCATCAGGTTGAGTTGAAGCCTACAGAAACTTGAACTCCCAACAACATATACTGCACATAATTTCTTAGAGTACCTGCACTTTCACCTTCCGAACACTTCTACTCCGGCGGCACTTATCTACAGCTGCTGAAAGGAGCCATAACCGGCAAACAGAGCAGAAGTGCTCCAAAGGTGAAAGTGCAGGTACTCTTTAACCATGTACTATATACCAGAGATATAACATTTTTGTTTAACAAGACTTTACTTGAGATAGCATCCTCTTCCTCACTTCATATACAGCGTCTGCAAAATATACTGCTAAATATTGATAGCACAAATAGCCTAAAGAACCACAAATGGACTAAAAAAAAGACTGTCATCTAGCCATTCAGGGTTGGTATAATTAGAAATAGGGCACTAATGCCATATTACAGTTTAAGGATGTTATTGAGAGGGGTCACCCACTTAGGAGTAACCTCCCCCACAAGCCACAGTGAAGAGATGCTAACAACAGCCATTTGCACATTTTATAAAAGCATGTGACAGGCTAAGGCCTTAGTCAGACGGGCGTTTTTTCGCGCGATTTGCGCATCGCATGTCGCATGCGCAAATCGCGTGACCGGCGGCGAAAAATCACGGGAAAAATCTGCACCTAGTCGCGTTAATCGTCGCAGCAAAACGCCCGTCTGACCGGAGAAAAATCGCATGAAACTTAGACTGACCGGCGAAAAAAATGATTTTGGTGCGCACATAAAACGCCGAACGCAGATAGGCGCGATCTGCGAATCGTCGTGTCCTATAATTTACCGCATATTCGCATAAAAAGCGGACATGTGACCGATACCATAGCGAACCATTAGTTCTATATATGCGCGAATCGCATGCGCAAATCGCGCGAAAAAACGCCCGTCTGACTAAGGCCTTAAATGAGCTGCCAGATATGCCTCTGCTTGGCAAAATCTGTTTGCTGGGGATCTTCTTTGTGCCCATGTGGTGGTTTTAATGCCCTACTATTTTTGCTCTGTTTTTTATGACCTGGAGCTATTTTTTATATCTTTTTTCCATTTTTTCCGTTTTTTAGTTTTATTGGGGGTAAAAAGCTAAAGCTATTTTTTTAATATATAGTTTAGTTTTAAAATTTGCATATTTACTAAAATAAGGTACAGGAATGGGTTCCTCATTTTGTTTCGGATGTTTTGATATATAGCATATGGCTATGGTTTTGGTTGGCGTCAGTGGTGGATCATTTCTAGAGATGAGCGAGCACCAAAATGCTCGGGTGCTCGTTACTCGAGACGAACTTTTCGCGATGCTCGAGGGTTCGTTTCGAATAACGAACCCCATTGAAGTCAATGGGCGACCCGAGCATTTTTGTATATCGCCGATGCTCGCTAAGGTTTTCATTTGTGAAAATCGGGGCAATTCAAGAAAGTGATGGGAACGACACAGCAACGGATAGGGCAGGCGAGGGGCTACATGTTGGGCTGCATCTCAAGTTCACAGGTCCCACTATTAAGCCACAATAGCGGCAAGAGTGGGCCCCCCCCCCCCCCCCAACAACTTTTACTTCTGAAAAGCCCTCATTAGCAATGCATACCTTAGGTAAGCACCACACTACCTCCAACAAAGCACAATCACTGCCTGCATGACACTCCGCTGCCACTTCTCCTGGGTTACATGCTGCCCAACCCCCCCTGCACGACCCAGTGTCCACAGCGCACACCAAATTGTCCCTGCGCAGCCTTCAGCTGCCCTCATGCCACGCCACCCTCATGTCTATTTATAAGTGCGTCTGCCAGAGGAACCGCAGGCACACACTGCAGAGGGTTGGCACGGCTAGGCAGCGACCCTCTTTAAAAGGGGCGGGGCGATAGCCCACAATGCTGTACAGAAGCAATGAGAAATATAATCCTGTGCCACCGCCATCAGGAGCTGCACACGTGGGCATAGCAATGGGGAACCCATGTGCCACACACTATTCATTCTGTCAAGGTGTCTGCATGCCCCAGTCAGACCGCGGTTTTTTATAAATAGTCACAGGCAGGTACAACTCTGCAATGGGAATTCCGTGTGCACCCACAGCATGGGTGGCTCCCTGGAACCCACCCGCTGTACATAAATGTATCCCATTGCAGTGCCCTGGACAGCAGAGCTAACGTCAGATGAAATGCAGGTGGGCTTCGGCCCACACTGCATGCCCCAGTCAGACTGGGGTTCTTTAGAAGTGGACACATGTAGTTACAACTCCCTGTGGACCCACAGCATGGGTGGGTGCCAGGAAGCCACCGGCGGTACATAAATATATCCCATTGCATTGCCCATCACAGCTGAGGTAATAATGTCATGTTTAATGCAGGTGGGCTTCGGCCCACACTGCATGCCCCAGTCAGACTGGGGTTCTTTAGAAGTGGACACATGTAGTTACAACTCCCTGTGGACCCACAGCATGGGTGGGTGCCAGGAAGCCACCGGCGGTACATAAATATATCCCATTGCATTGCCCATCACAGCTGAGGTAATAATGTCATGTTTAATGCAGGTGGGCTTCGGCCCACACTTCATGCCCCAGTCAGACTGGGGTTCTTTAGAAGTGGACACATGTAGTTACAACTCCCTGTGGACCCACAGCATGGGTGGCTCCCTGGAACCCACCGGCGGTACATAAAAATATCCCATTGCAGTGCCCAACACAGCTGATGTAACGTCAGCTGTAATGCAGGTGGGCAAAAAATTAATTGGATTACACTGTAGGCGAGGGCCCACAAAAATTGGTGTACCAACAGTACTAATGTACCTATGAAAAATTGCCCATGCCCAACCGAGAGGGCAGGTGAAACCCATTAATGGCTTTGGTTAATGTGGCTTAATTGGTAACTAGGCCTGGAGGCAGCCCAGTTAAAATAAAAATTGGTTGAGGTGAAAGTTTCAACGCTTTAATGAGCATTGAAACGTATAAAAATTGTTTAGAAAAATTATATGACTGAGCCTTGTGGGCCTAAGAAAAATTGCACGTTCGGCGTGATTATGTGAGGTTTCAGGAGGAGGAGCAGGAGGAGGAGGATGAATATTATACACAGATTGATGAAGCAAAAAGGTCCCCGTTTTTGATGGTGATAGAGAACGATGCTTCCATCCGCGGGTGCAGCCTACGTATTGCTTAGGTATCGCTGCTGTCCACTGGTGGAGAAGAGAAGTCTGGGGAAATCCAGGCTTTGTTCATCTTGATGAGTGTAAGCCTGTCGGCACTGTCGGTTGACAGGTGGGTACGCTTATCCGTGATGATTCCCCCAGCCACACTAAACACACTCTCTGACAAGACGCTAGCCGCAGGACAAGCAAGCACCTCCAGGGCATACAGCGCGAGTTCAGGCCACGTGTCCAGCTTCAACACCCAGTAGTTGTAGGGGGCAGAGGCGTCACCGAGGACGGTCGTGCAATCGGCTACGTACTCCCTCACCATCCTTTTACAGTGCTCCCGCCAACTCAGCCTTGACTGGGGACCGGTGACACAGTCTTGCTGGTGAGCCATAAAGCTGTCAAAGGCCTTAGAGAGTGTTCCCCTGCCTGCGCTGTACATGCTGCCTGATCTCTGCGCCTCCCCTGCTACCTGGGCCGCGGAAATGCGCCTTCAGCCACTAGCGCTGTCGGATGGGAAGTTTACCATCAGTTTGTCCACCAGCGCCCTGTGGTATAGCATCATTCTCTAACCCCTTTCCTCTTCGGGAATGAGAGTGGAAAGGCTCTCCTTATACCGTGGATCGAGCAGTGTGTACACCCAGTAATCCGTAGTGGCCAGAATGCGTGTAACGCGAGGGTCACGAGAAAGGCATCCTAACATGAAGTCAGCCATGTGTGCCAGGGTACCTGTACGCAACACATGGCTGTCCTTACTAGGAAGATCACTTTCAGGCTCCTCCTCCTCCTCCTCCTCTGGCCATACACGCTGAAAGGATGACAGGCAAGCTGCATCTGTACCCTCAGCAGTGGGCCAAGCTGTCTCTTCCCCCTCCTCCTCATGCTCCTCCCCCTCCTCCTCCTCCTCCTCCTCCTCCTCTGGCCATACACGCTGAAAGGATGACAGGCAAGCAGCATCTGTCCCCTCAGCAGTGGGCCAAGCTGTCTCTTCCCCCTCCTCCTCATGCTCCTCCCCCTCCTCCTCAACGCGCTGAGATATAGACATGAGGTTGCTCTGACTATCCAGCGACATACTGTCTTCCCCCGCCTCCGTTTCTGATTCCAAAGCGTCTGCCTTTATGCTTTGCAGGGAACTTCTCAAGAGGCATAGCAGAGGAATGGTGACGCTAATGATTACAGCATCCCCGCTCACCATCTGGGTAGACTCCTCAAAGTTTCCAAGGACCTGGCAGATGGCTGCCAACCAGGCCCACTCTTCTGTAAATAATTGAGGAGGCTGACTCCCACTGCGCCGCGCAAGTTGGAGTTGGTATTCCACTATAGCTCTACGCTGCTCATAGAGTCTGGCCAACATGTGGAGCGTAGAGTTCCACTGTGTGGGCACGTCGCACAGCAGTCGGTGCACTGGCAGATTAAACCGATGTTGCAGTGTCCGCAGGGTGGCAGCGTGCGTTTGGGATTTGCGGAAATGTGCGCAGAGCTGGCGCACCTTTCCGAGCAGGTATGACAAGTGGGGGTAGCTTTTCAGAAAGCGCTGAACCACCAAATTAAAGACATGGGCCAGGCATGGCACGTGCGTGAGGCTGCCGAGCTGCAGAGCCGCCACCAGGTTACGGCCGTTGTCACACACGACCATGCCCGGTTGGAGGCTCAGCGGCACAAGCCAGCGGTCGGTCTGCTCTGTCAGACCCTGCAGCAGTTCGTGGGCCGTGTGGCTCTTCTCTCCTAAGCTGAGTAGTTTCAGCACGGCCTGCTGACGCTTGCCCACCGCTGTGCTGCCACGCCGCGTGACACCGACTGCTGGCGACGTGCTGCTGCTGCTGACACATCTTGATTGCGAGACAGAGGTTGCGTAGGAGGAGGTGGAGGGTGGTTTAGTGGAGGAAGCATACACCCCCGCAGATACCACCACCGAGCTGGGGCACGCAATTCGGGGGGTGGGTAGGACGTGAGCGGTCCCAGGCTCTGACTCTGTCCCAGCCTCCACTAAATTCACCCAATGTGCCTTCAGGGAGATATAGTGGCCCTGCCCGCCTGTGCTTGTCCACGTGTCTGTTGTTAAGTGGACCTTGGCAGTAACCGCGTTGGTGAGGGCGCGTACAATGTTGCGGGAGACGTGGTCGTGCAGGCCTGGGACGGCACATCGGGAAAAGTAGTGGCGACTGGGAACCGAGTAGCGCGGGGCCGCCGCCATCATGCTTTTGAAAGCCTCCAAACTGTGGCGCTAGCGACGTCTGGACGCTACGCTGAGAGACATTGCTGGATGGGGCCGAGGACAGCGGAGGTGAGGGTGTGGGTGCAGGCCAGGAGACGGTACTGCCTGTGTCCTCAGAGGGGGGTTGGATCTCAGTGGCAGGTTGGGGCACAGGGGGAGAGGCAGTGGTGCAAACCGGAGGCGGTGAACGGGCATCGTCCCACCTTGTGGGGTGCTTGGCCTTCATATGCCTGCGCGTGCTGGTGGTGGTGCCTCCCCAGCTGATCTTGGCGCGACAAAGGTTGCACACCACTGTTCATCGGTCGTCAGGCGTCTCTGTGAAAAACTGCCACACCGTAGAGCACCTTGACCTCTGCAGGGTGGCATGGCGCGAGGGGGCGCTTTGGGAACCAGTTGGTGGATTATTCGGTCTCGCCCTGCCTCTACCCCTGGCCACCGCACTGGCTCGGCCTGTGCCCACACTCTGACTTGGGCCTCCGCGTCCTCGCCCGCGTCCACGTCCTATAGGCCTACCCCTACCCCTCAGCATGGTGTATTAGCAGTAGTGCAGAAACAGAACGCTGTAATTAAATGTGCCGCTTATTGGCCTGTGGTTGGAGGCTGACTTCGTTTACGGAACCCCAGGAAATAATTTGGCGCACGCCTGCTATAACACTTAGCTGGCTGCGTATTTATTTGGAGAACTAATACCCCCAGCAGACACGGACCCAGAACACTGAGCACAGTGACAGGCAGGCCAAATAAATTTTTTTCCAATATTTTTTTGAAAAGGACCACACTGCGTATATTCAATGAATAATATATGTCTTCTGGCCCTGCCTACACAATTCTGTCCCTGGAGTGTGTCACGGAACTGCAGTGTTGCACTGTTATTAACTGCAACAGAGCGGTGATTTCAGAGCCAGGAAATAATTTGGCGCACGCCTGCTGTAACACTTAGCTGGCTGCGTATTTATTTGGAGAACTACTACCCCCAGCAGACACGGACACAGAACACTGAGCACAGTGACAGGCAGGCCAAATAAATTTTTTTCCAATATTTTTTTGAAAAGGACCACTGTGTATATTCAATCAATAATATATGTCTTCTGGCCCTGCCTACACACTTCTGTCCCTGGAGTATTACTGCAGGGCGCAATGCTCTGTACGGCCGATATACCAAAAAAAAAATTAGCAACACTGCTAAAAGCAGCCTCCACACTACTGCACACGGTTAGATGTGGCCCTAAGAAGGACCGTTGGGGTTCTTGAAGCCTACACTAACTCCTAACACTCTCCCTATACCAGCTTCGGCACCAACAGCACTGTCCCTCAGCTATGTCACAACGCATCTGAGGCGAGCCGCGGGAGGGGCCGATTTTTATACTCGGGTGACACCTGATCTCGCCAGCCACTCACTGCAGGGGGGTGGTATAGGGCTTGAACGTCGCAGGGGGAAGTTGTAATGCCTTCCCTGTCTTTCAATTGGCCAGAAAAGCGCGCTAACGTCTCAGAGATGAAAGTGAAAGTAACCCGAACATCGCGTGGTACTCGTTACGAGTAACGAGCATCTCGAACACGCTAATACTCGAACGAGTATCAAGCTCGGACGAGTACGTTCGCTCATCTCTAATCATTTCCTTTTTCATGTATATATTTTTATTTGGTTCTGTAATTTTTTAAACTTATTTTTGTAACTTTTTTTTTTTTTTTACATCTGTGTCTCATGATGTCAGATAAGACCTCTGGGGGTCATTCACATTGTATTCTTTTTTTTATTTCACACTTTGTCACTGTAGCTGGGTAGAGATGAGCGAACGTACTCGGATAAGCACTACTCGTCCGAGTAATGTGCTTTATCCGAGTATCTCTCCGCTCGTCCTGAAAGATTCGGGGCGCTCCGCTGCTGACAGGTGAGTCGCAGCGGGGAGCGGGGCAGAGCGGGCGGGAGAGAAGGAGAGAAAGATCTCCCCTCCGTTCCTCCCCGCTCTCCCCTGCAGCTCACCGCTCCGCAGCGCGTCCCGAATCTTTCAGGACGAGCAGAGAGGTACTCGGATAAAGCACATTACTCGGACGAGTAGTGCTTATCCGAGTACGTTCGCTCATCTCTATAGCTGGGGCATCCATAGGAGTCCCAGTTACAGGGGAAAACATCCCCTGTAGTGGCAGTAGTCACTAACAAAGCTGGTGGTCACCTGATCCCTGGGTCGAATAGTGGAAGTAACACTTCCACTTTCTCTCTGCACTACAAAGACCCCATTGAGTACGATGTAGCCTATAAAGGAGAAGGTAGAAGCAGTTAAAAACAGCTTCTGTCTTCCCCTCCAGGTCCTCGGTTATCACTAACAGCCGGGGACCTGACTTGTTACATTGCAGGGGCAGGAGCTTAAATCCCGTGCAATATTTTTGATATTGGACAGCAATATAGCCTCAAACCAAGCACCATAAATTTACTGTCTTTGGTCTTTAAGAGGTTAAAGTGGTTATCTGTGATGTGACAAACCTTAAATTATTAAAAGGAAATTTTTCTGCCATAATATAAAAGATATACAGTGTATTCCTGATATAGGAAGTAGTCTACAAGTCATATTAATTCCTGGTGCCAGAGGAGCAGCGTCTACCCTCACCTACTGTCTCCTTCCCTCTGGGGTCCTTTAATCATGTTTATTGTACTTGTTCTTTGTCTTATGTAATGTACATAAATCCTGTTCATATATAGAGTTAGGCTGCCTGTCCACAGACGCATTTGCATTGCGTTCCCCACGGTGATAATGGAGTGTACGTTTTCCATAGCAACGCTATGGAAAGCGCCGCCCCCTGTATACGAGCGGAGAATCATGCTGCGAATTGCCGCGATTCTCTGCAGTGAGCCTATCTGTCAGATAGGCTCAACGCGGAGATCCGTCTGCCGGGACCTGCTCCCAGGCGGTGGATACCTGCAACGCCCGTGGACAGGAGGCCTTAGTAGTAAATAATCCTAAACTATAATAAAGATGTTTACTCCAACTAAGCACTATGCTCAACAGGAATGTATGCATGGGGATTCAGTGTGTTTGTAAACACACATTCATGACTGACAAGATGGACTGTGATTGCCTTTTATAGATTATAGTGCAGTGTAACAACTGGACTACTTCGCTGGACTATTTACTCTTTATATTCAATATTATCGTTTTGCTAACTTGTTTAATGTTGTTCTTGCTTAAAAGTGATCAAGCCCATAATAGAAGTGCTAAACCTGATTTTCATCTCTGTACTCTGCAGGCTCACAGTATTTCTAGTAGGAGAGGTTATCCTGTGTTATCTCATGCTTCTTATGATTGATCCTAAAAGAATTCAAATGTAAGTATAAATATGGCTTATATAGAGGAGTTGGTCGATATTTACCTTCTTAAAGGGGTTGTCCAACATAAGAAAAAAATACATTTCCCCATGCTGGAAAATAATAAACAAGTATATAGTAAACTCTCCCACGTCCCCACATCTTCTGCACTGACAACTCTGAGTCTCGCCTGAGACATTTACAGGCAGCTGCACTTTGTGTACGGGATATGACAGAGTACTGTGGCCAATAACAGAGCTCAGTACTCAAACGCTGAGGTCTGGAATTGGCTGCAGCAGCCTGTCATGTCCTGTGCACAAGTTGACTACAGCCTGTAAACTGCTGAGGACAGTACTGCATCACAGGAGATGTGATAAGCCAGGAGCGGTGACTATACATTGTTTATTATTTTCCAGTATGAGGAACCTGATTTTTTTTTTCTTAATTATGTTGGTCAACCCCTTTAAATATCAGTGATGATGATTATTATTCACTAAATTACTATTAAAATTCTTATCATTTTGTTATACCTTTACATATGTGTATACAGGCCAGTGCTGGATATACATGTGCTGACTAAACAATCGCTGTTCACACACAACGACGTGCGAACGAGCAAACCATTATTTTTATGACTGCATAAAATAAAGAACAATTAAGAAGTGAACGAATTCTCGTTTGTCGTTTAATTGTTGGCCGTGTTTGTGCTGAATGGTCATCGCTCAAATTCGCATGATCCAACGATGTAAAAGGCTCATAAGACTCACTAGACTCATCATATTATAAGCTAGTTTTTTACATTCTCCATTTTGAGTCATAAAACCATATTTTTACTTTTCTCTTTTTTCCCTAGCTGTATCTATGCATCAGTTAAAAAATGTTTTTGGTTGTTTTGGGTGAACAGAGTTGAACATAAATGTGAATTCATTCCTCCACACTAATCTCTATCTTGAGGCTGACGTCACACACAGTGTTTTGCATCGTTTTTGCTGTACTTTTTCTTTGCGGCTAACAGTAAGGGTGCTTTTACGCGGGACGACTTGTCAGGTGCAGATGCCCGACAGGACATCCCAGTGATAATCGTACCTGTGCTTTCACACAGGAATGATTATCGCTAGTGAATGGAGGCGGAGCGGGCTGGGGATCATTCACAGTTAGCAAGCAGGTGTTCATAAGTGATCAACTGCCTGTTTACATGGGCCGATTCATCGTTCGATTTTTTGCATACAGCAACTGAACGACAAACGAGAAGCGAAAGATGTCTCTTCGTCATACAGTTGGTGCTTGCATTTATACTGAACAATAATTGTTCACATTCTCTCTGGATCCCGGGATTTCCAACAATTATCAGCCCGTGTAAAAGCACCTGTAGGCTGGTGTCACACGGAGATGAGCCCATTTACGCCGCATATTTGTGCAATGGGTGTTGCATATTTGTGAACATTTGAGTGTTTTACTGTAGTTTTTGTGTGTGCAAAATAGAGCATATTTTATTGCGTTAACAAAATGCGCCAGTAAAATACACTAATGTGAACTAATCCATTGATGCGTATGAAAACGCTGCCTATACACAATGTATTGCATATGGATAGCGCTTCACGCGCAGCCCATACAAGTGTATAGAGCTCACACTGCGTACGTACACAGAGAAATACAGAATACTGAATATCAAAACGCAGTCTCTACACACATGTGCATGGATCAATGAAAGTCCATTGATTTTTATTGACTCCATTTACCATGAATCACGCATCCGTGTAACGCGCGTGTGATATGCGGTGAAAACACGGCCATAGACATAAGCCCTTAGTAAAAGAAATTCTGCCTTTTGTTTTGTTTAGTGGAATAAAACAACCTTGATCTTAGAAAATCACATGACATCAGTGAGGAAGATTAAGCTTAATTACAAGTTTGATACAGTGGCACATACGAAACTCCTACTCAAGTGAAATTATATTTACTTCAGGAGAAAGCTTTAGGCTGGGTTCACACGGGGCGGATTTTCGTCGGAAATCTCGCGGTTTGGCCGCAGCAAAAACCGCGAGATTTCCGCCGGGCTTTGAAGCGGTCCGGCCGCATGCTTTTCCGTTGCGGCCAGCTCTCCCATAGAGGAGAGCGCGGCCGTAACATAAATAAACAAAAATACGAATGTAAACAGACATGCTGCTTCTTTTGAAACCGCGGCTGCGGCGGCCGCAGCCGCGGTTTCAACCGGATTTACCGCAGCGGATTAGCCGTCCTGTGTGGACGAGGTTTCGGGGGAAACCTCGTCCACATGGCTGGCTAATCCCGAGATTAGCGGCCACGGGCGGTTTTGCCGCGGGCGGATCTGCTGCGGCAGAACCGCGGCAAATCCGCCCTGTGTGACCCCTGCCTTAGGGCTCCCACACACTTGCGATAGCTTTTTTTGTTAACGCGATTGTCAATGGGACTTTCCAATGCACCAAAAACGCAGTTGCGTTTTTTTACAATAGAAAGTCCCATTGACAATCGCATTAACAAAAAACGCAATCGCAAGTGTGTGGGAGCCCTTACTATGATAGTAACCATATAACTATTTATTAGCTGTTGCTTCAAAACAATAGGAAGCTGTCTTCTGACTAGATACTGTGCTGTGGGTCCTGGGTACAGGGCTCTGACCGGTGTGTCAATGTGATGTAACAATGTTCCATTTTGCTTTTCTCTCCAGATACACATTGCTGATAACTATGGTTTATCTCACATTCTTTCATATTCGAAGATATGCGAACCCCTTAGTAGATGAGCTGGATTTTACAGTGTAAGCCTTGATCCACTAGGAATTAGTTACCAGCATGTTATATTTGTGAAGAGACTTATTTATATTTCTGTCTTTCAGGGCTCTAATGACACTTACACAAAAAATGAGCCGGTTTGCATTTGAATATCATGATGGTAAGTGAATTCAAAAGATATTGGAATAGTGATGAAATGCTGTTTAGGAATGTATTGTATATGTAGCTCCTATAGCCCACATAAGCTGTATTCATGAACTACAGTATGTAGAATCTGCTGGTTGACCACTGATTGGTAATTCATAGATTGCAATTACAGGCAGATCCAAATTCCCTTAAAGTTGGATGTGATGTCAGCATTTTGCAAGGTCACATTTCCTTGTATACCCAACTATTAGTTCTAAAGGTGGTCCTTCTGTAAAGAAAGATTTAAGGGGGCACCAGACTAACACCACCAAGTGGTAAGAGGGCAGGACGTCTGTGGCAGACACTATGGGGGACAATGGTGGTAAATACTGAAGCAGGTATCCTAATGACAGACTATGAATAGATTGTGTTATGAGAGCATCTATGGCTGGATAAGAGGCATCTAAAGGCTGGTACCATAAAGAGCATCTGAGGCTCGTACTATAGGGGCCATCTTTGGATGGCACTCTTTGAGGGGAAGGGGCATCGTAGACTGGTTAATAGGAGACGTCAGGGGCTTACTCCTAGGAACCCCGGAGTCAATAAGAAAGACAATGGAGAAAACAATAACATGCTGGTTTTCCTTCTGCATCAGATTAGCTTTGGGTGTGTTTTACCTCGTTTATATTATCAAATGCTGGAGGTTATGCAAGGAGTAGGAGCAATTTTGCTATCAAGAGGCTTTTTACATTTGCATTTCCCTAATATGTTAACCTATGTAGTTCCAGAAACAAGTAGGATAACAGTAGACATCAAAGTACAATACATATTTCAATTTTTCTTCAGCATCTTATGACGACCACATACTTTAGACAGCTATCTCCTCACACTCCGCAGTAAATGTGAATGCTTGGATCAGCTGAGTTTTCTCATAAGTAGGGGATGGAAAGAAACAATCAGTTTACATACATCTGACTTGGGTGCAAGCGCCAGGGATTGATCTATCTAACAAAAGCCTGCACACACCTTCCACCCAGGCTGCCAACTGAGCATAGATCACATCCCAACACAGTTCATGCACCCAGAGCTTCTTGTTGCCACAACCCAAGGAGAAGGCCAAAGGAATGGCATGCACACACCCACACTTCTCCCAAGGAATTAGACTTATTGACTTAGCAAACTTATCAAAGCATTTAGACTTAAATGCAATGCTTACAAAAAAGAGAAACAAAAAGTAAAATGATGTATAATAAATCCAAAGCAGTTGTGAAAATAAAATGGAAAAAAAACACAGGAACCTAGATTTACAGCAAATTCTCAATGTTTCTGTGTCCTGAGGATTGATAGAAAATGGCAAATACTTCAGATGCAGGCTGTCCTCATCAAATGTGACACTGTCCCATTGTTCAACATACCGTTTTATACTTTCCATCCTGGACCCCTAGTAAGTACCTGCCCCTTAGTCCATTAAGTTAAGATTGGACAGTGAGGTAATAAGGGAGAAATGCAATGAATATTACTCAGTACATTTTTCTGTACTTCACCCCCAGCTGGTGGGGGGGATGCTGGATTTGGACCAGTAAATGTCCATCTGCTTTCCCTTTTGAAGCTTGATACGTTTGCATCTAGCTTCCTATGGATTCAGACAGCTTTAGGAGACAAATATGTGTGAAGTGTGAAGAGCTTACCAGATAGGACCACGTGAACCTTGTGATGATCAAATCTATACACTTATATACAGTCATTATATAATAGGACATACTTAGTCTTTGTTTCTCACAACAAAAGGGGACAGTCTAGCTGCTCCCATATACATCAGGTAGTCAGTGGACTAGGGGCTTATTTACATGAGGATTTCTTCCATTCAAGAACCCCGCAGGGAAATGGAACACATTGATTTTAATGGTTAATTTTAATAAATACTGAGTTTAATTCACATGAGCATTTTTTTTACAAGAATAGATAGTCCATGTTAAAAAAAATTGCAGTATGTCCTATGGTGGTTGAGAATCATCCATTCAGGTATGTTAAAAAAATGAATTACATTCTCATGGCATGCGACATGCAGAAAAAACAGATGACACTAGCAGTTGAAAAAAAGCAAAATGCATTAAAATCTCACACAAAAAAAAATCTGTCCATTTTTTATGCATCACAATCATATTCTCCCTAGTAAATTAAATCTCACTGAAATTGTCAGAACTCACAAAAAAACTATTTAAGTGCATGGCCAGTTTTATTTCCAGTGGCTTCTTTAGGGACTGAACTAACCATGTCAGTTTCTGTCTTCATCAGGGTTCTGCCAGTTTTATCACAGTAAGGGCTTCGACAGAAGAGTGTGTTACACAATACACTCACTCCTGCGCAATTTTTTGCACAGTGAACGAGTATATTTGCGCACGTGCATGCTTATATACTGAGCACTGCTTGGTAACACAGATGAGGGAATCACCCTGCCCTAATTTAAATGGATAATTAGCTTAATGTGGTGTAAGTGATTGGGGATAAGCGTTTAGCACATACTCACGCCGGCAGATGTGGTGCACGAACACACACAAAAAGAAGTGAGAATGAACCCATTGAAATCAATGGGTTCTATTCTTGGCACAAAAACAAACACACTCGTATGTTTAAGTCCTAATGTCCAGCTTGTACTTCATAGTGAAAAGATGGACTGCGTAATGCGAGTGGTCTACTTACTAGTGTGTTATGTCTTACTTCTCTCTTTAGGTACTGTCCGCAATGTTCAGTCTCTGACTCCCACACAGAGACGCCTAGCTATCAGGTAAGTGTATAAACATTGAGTTTTTCAAGTTACCTAAGTAATCTCGTAGCACATCTTTCCACACTATACGGTTTCAAAGACATGCATACTGATATGTAACAATGCTACCGCACGCAATGTAGCAGAGTTATAGGTCTGTCCACTGCTGTACTGCACACATTATGAGCTTGTAGGACTTGTATGCCTGGTATTTGTTGGGGTAAGCTGGTGTGTTTAGGAAACAAATAGATATTATTATAGGGGTTGTTTGAGTTTTTATTTTATTATTTAGCAAACATATGTGCCAGATGCAGTAAGATAAGAAACACGCTCAGCTCTCTCCCCCCCTACTATGTCCAGCTCCGGCACTCTGGGTCTCCCCATGACATTGTGCTTACAGGTGGCAGCCGCCTGTTTATGGGACGTCACAGGCTGCCATGAGCTCTGTCATTGGCTGCAGCAGCCTGTGATGTCCCGTACACAGGCTGTAAATAAACACTGTGCATGGAGGTCTGAGCAGCAGTGTGGGAGATGCAGGGAGAAGTGAGTATATGCCTGTTTGTTATGTGGGCACAAGACGTTTTTGCAAGAAAAAAGGACTGACAGCCCCTTTAAAAGTATAGAAGTCTTATCAGTCTTACAGTGCTTGCGATTTTCAGATGCCTGTAATTTGACTCAATTTTCAGATCCAACCCAATCCCTTCACCAGTATGTTCCTGTTTACTGCCAAGCTGCCTAACTCGTTTTTCAGGGTTGTCAGGATAGCAGGAAGAACGGGGCATAGTGTGAGGGCCTGGCATCTTGCTGTGGCCACAGCGAGCACACAATAGCTTGTTTCTTCACATCCTCTCTGCAGCTTCATAAACTTGCGTGATGTGAATGTGTACAAATAGTGAGGGGAAACATGGTCCAAATCAATTACTTTGTTTCTTTACAGAGCATGAAGTGATTGTTTCTTTAGTTGCCTTGCTATTTTTGTTGACATTTTAGTTTTTTATCTAAAGTGTAGTTTAAAGTATCCAAAGTTGGAAATGTTTGTTGTATTTTAAAGCCAAATTAGCACTTCAATTCTAGTGAAAAGCGAAGGAGAACTTCACTTTATAAAATGTGCTTTTTGCATGCCTGCTAAGAATGTATCCTATGCAGACCCAATGGATCACTTTAGCCATGAGGCTATAAGCTGCGTTAAAGGGGTTGTCTATTTTTTAACTCAAACTGTAAATATGCCAAAATAACAAAAGCAGCAGTACTCCTCAACCCCAGTGATCCAGCACTGCAGCTCCACAGTCCTCTTTGCTTAGGAACAGCTACTACCTGACCGCTGCAGTGAGTCAGAGGCCACTGCTGTCATGTACCGTTCTCATAGCACAACTGCTCAGATACTGGGAGCCGTGATGCCAGGAGAACGGTACCTGACCAATGCGGCATTCTTTTGGCACAAATGTTTGAACGATAATCGTTCCGTCTAAAAGGGCAACCAAACAGTCGCTTTAATGAAGAAACATTTTGAAGAGGTTCTCTGCCTAAATTAATTTTCAGACATATCGGATTAATAGCACAGTCTAAGATGACAATGAGAATGGCATGGTGTGACTTCTGCCAAGTTGCTCTTAGCACAACAACATTCTAGCTCCAGGGCACTATGGCTGTCACTCTTATTATGGAGTCCCTGACGTTTTCAGTGTTATGGGGGCAATGTGTCTGCTGCTGTTATTGTGTAACTGTGACTCACTATTAAAGAAGCACTGTGATTGCAATACTTTTATGAAGGCACTATCAGTGTCACTGCTGTGGAGACACTGTGGAACTGTTATGGGGGTGCTATGTCAGCTTTTACTGCAATTCTTTTATAGTAGTGCATTCTAAGAATGTGCTCCAAAAAAGACTTTTCCTCTCTGGCTTAAGAGCTTCCTTATTCTCAGAGTGTTACGGCACTGAGAAAGCACAAAGAACCCAGCCCTGGCTTTTCTATCATTATTGTAAGCAGATTTTTGTAAAAATGTATGCTTTTTAAGCCTATACATACGGCAATGCTAAAGTTTGGTGAATGTTGTGTTGCTGTAGAATTGTGAACAACCATGTCAATAATAATCTTACAATTGTTATTATAGAATTTGTATCAGGTTAGAAAAAAAGTGTCAGCTTTTTTTCTAGAAACACCACTATTCTAGTTCCTGGGCTGTGTCTGCCGTTTTACGGTAGTTAAGCCCCATTTAATGATATGTTTATCCTTTTATAAGACATGACCATTTATGTCCAACATTAGGCCAATCTCACTTCTCACATGAAATTTGGGAAATGTTCTCTCCTGTAAGCTTTTTTTTAAAGGGGGACGAGTTCTTGGCATAAGAGAAACGGAAACTATTCCTTAAAACAAACCTTTCAGGGCATTATACCGTCAATACTGTCCCATCTGTGCATAGGATAATGAGGAGGAAATGCTGAGTTATGCGAGATATGCGTTTATGTGATTTCGAGGAGGATTTTGTAAGTAAAAAGCAGACTAAATTCTGAGAGGACTCCTAGGAGAGACAGTGAGAATGTTGAATGCCCCAGCCACACAGTAATTGACAACCTTCTCTATATACACACTAAGACAATGAAAGCTTCAATCACTGTTTGGGGGTGGGGTTTACATGCCTAAGGGCCCATTTAGACACAACGATTATTGCTCAAAATTCGCTCAAAAGCCATCTTTTGAGTGATAATCGTTGCATGTAAATGTGCCTATCTTTCAGTTTTCTACTGAATGACAGAGTTCAGTTCGGCCTGAAATTTGTCATTCAGCTGAACAGCTGATAAGATGGACTGCACTCTGTGCTCTGCCTGGGGACTGCTGATAACAGCTGATTAGATTGTCTCAGCTGTTCTCAGCTGTCAGCCCCGCTGGCAGAATAAAAGGAATTTATTCAAAGAACAGTGGGTGTTTCTTTGAATAAATTCAGCTCCCCCTGGTTAACAGGCTGCTAATTGGTACTAAAGGCATTAGTACCAATTAGTAGATTATGCAAAATGATCGCTCAAAAGCCATCTTTTGAGCCATCATCTTTGTGTCTAAACGCACCTTTACTGTCTCGCCTAGGAGTCCTCTCAGGATTTACTCTACTTTTTACTCTGAAATCCTGCTCCAGATTACATTAACCTATATATTGTGGAACTCAGCATGTTTCCCTCTATCGTATCCAGTTTTGAGTTAGACTAACATAGTATTTTTAGACTTGTGTGTATCTAGTTCAGTCTATTACCCCCTAATGTAGATCTGTAGGAACACAAAAAAAAAACCAAAATGAGGTAGAAGCCAATTTTCCTCATTTTAGGGGAAAAGATTCCATCTTGATTCCAAGTCTGGCAGTCAGAATAATCCCTGGATCACTGACCATTCTAATATAATTACTGACTATAACATGTAATATTGTTGTACTCGAGAAAGGAATACAAGCCCCTCTTGTACTCTTTTAGCGAGTTGTCATCACCGAGACTAGAGTTCCATAGTCTCACTGCTCTTACAGTAAAGATCCCCCTTCTATGTTGGTGCAGAAACCTTCTTTGCTATGCACCAATCCAGTGGCACACACCCCATTAGAGTCATTACATATAAGAAACAATAGTCTGTCTGTCACATGACTTAATTCCCTTAGAACCTTGGAGTGTATGGTCCATTGGGACCCAGTGATTTGTCTATTTTAATCTGTTTAAGGCAGCTCTGTACTTCTTCCTGGGTTAGACTGATGACATTTAATTTTTCTGAGTGAATACACTGGCAAACAAACTATTTAATAGATTTCTGCTTTCTACTCATCCCCCTCTACAATTTTTCCTACATAAATCACCTGACCTGGTTCTCTTTAAGTAAATGCTAGTGAATATTTTCCCTCATCCTCATGCTGAAAATATTCCATTTTGTGATCACTGGAGAGCAGATCTCTCTAACATGATGTGAAAGGGTCTTAGAATCTAAATTTTATTTTTTTTAGTCATTTACGAATTTTTAACCTAGAGTTTACATCTACACGCCAAATTCGCCAGCATAGTGAATACCAACAGTGAAATCTTTTCCATTTGAAATTGTGCCACCACCTATCTACTTTCTTTATATTGGAAGCAAACCCGCACAGCAGTATTACTTTTCTATCTACTTTATTACATTAAATTACATCATATACAATAATATTTTATCATTCTTACAATCTTTCTTTTAGTGATACATTTAATTACTGACATGTATATTTTTCCATTTAGGTCTCCCCCCGGAATACTCGCATATCTAAGTTACACAGTTGGATTTCTTGGACTTCTTGCTGGTCCTCTATGTTCCTTTAATGATTACAAAATATTTATAAATGGAGAAGAGAAGAAAGGAAACCCAAATGTAAGTAATGTCATGTTGAATTACACAACTCGGTTTCATTATATCTAGCTAATTTTCACATGCTATGACCAGATCAAATTCCATCATGATATCAAGTCAATTCTTTCCTGCAATAGTCTTCAATTGTAAATAAAAGTGATCATACATTTTTAAAACGTTGCTTGTTAGATAGGACATTGACTTTATGTAAACATGATTGTCCAGTTGTGTGAATATGCTACCCATATGAGGAAGAACAAGCTGTCTACACATCTGTATAGAGAGCATGCACTCTAATAAAATCCTGTTATTACAGCAGCATCAGCACTAAGGGTCCTTTTATACGGGCCAATTCTCGGCTCGATGTAACAAGTGCTGGAAGACAAAGCATGTTCAGTTACAGTTCTTTAACACAGGCTGAGGATCGCTGGTATGGGGATAATGATCATTAATATGATTGTTCATCCCCATAGAGCTGGCTGTACGTGACCTTGTTGACAAGGGTAAATGTACAGCCGACCAGCAAGCATTTTTAGGCAGTATGAGGGTAGTCTCACACAGTTTTTTCTTTTAAAAAATGCCAGTTTTTGTGGCAGTTTTTTAATGCATTTTTTTGCACCAAAGCCAGAAGTGCATTCAAAATTAATGTAAAATATTAAAAAAAGCCTTATCTCAGGATCGAGTGAAACTGAATCTTTCGGCGTAAACCATTCCAGTAACTGAATGACAAACAATAATTTGTTTGCTTATTGTTTCTCGTTCAGTTTATGCAGGAATAAAACATATACGACGATCGACCTGTATAAACAGGCAATTGTTCATCTATGAATGCCTGCCTGTTTACTGTGAATGGAGGTGGGCAGCAGGAAGCTTCGCCTCCAGTCACTGAACGATTATCCCTAGTGCCTCACAATTGCATTGTCTAAAAGGATCCTAAGGGACTAGAGATGAGTGAGTATACTCGCTAAGGCTAACTACTCGAGCCAGTAGTGCCTTAGGCCGGCTTCACACGAGCGTGACGGGCTCCGCTGCGGAATATTCCGCAGTGAAGCCCGTCACGGCGCCCCCCAGAGACCCCATACTTACCAGCGGAAGATAGCGTGAAGATGCTTCTCCGCCCACCGCCGTCGCGTCATGTGACACGCCCACCGCGTCATATGACGCGGCGGCGGTAGGCGGGGGAGCGTTTTCACGCTATCTTCCGCTGTGTTACAGCGGGAGATAGCGTGAACGGACGGCTTCCATTGACTGCAATGGAAGCCGTCAGCGCGTACACCCGCGGCAAATAGAGCATGCTGCGGGTGAGGATGGGAGATTTCACGGTGCGAAATTCCGCGGTGGAATTCCGCATCGTGAGCATTGTGCTATTAAGTTCAATAGAACCTAATAGCAGGGGGCAACGCAGCGGATTTTTGCCGCGAATTTACGCGGCGTAAATCCGTTCGTGGGAAGGAGGCCTTAGCCGAGTATCCTCCCGCTTGTCTCTAAAGATTCAGGGGCCGGCGGGGAGAGCGGGGAGCGTCAGGGGAGAGCGGGGAGGAACGGAGGGGAGATCTCTCTCTTCCTCTCTCCCCCCTGCTCCACCCTGCTCACCGCCGCAACTCACCTGTCACCCGCGCCGGCAGCCGAATCTTTATAGACGAACGGGAGGATACTCGGCTAAGGCACTACTCGTAGTTAGCCTTAGTGAGTATACTCGCTCATCTCTATAAGGGACCTCTTACACAGAGTGATTTGGTCCGGTAGACAAGTATCTATGTTTTACACAGGCCAATTGAGATTTTATGTGAGACGAATGATTGTTTGTAATTGTTCATTCCCCCTAGTGAATTCTCGCTGTTGGCAGCAAATCATCCTATTCACACGGGAAGATGTACAGCTGATAATAGTAATGTTTTACGGTTGCAAAAAACATGCGATCAGCCGAACAGCGAGCATTTGTTTGTTCGTTGGCTGATGGTGCACTGTTTTTGTGGGCTGACAGTTGAGCAAATAAGTATTGCTATGAAGATTTATGCAGAATTGTCAGCCCATGTAAAAGGGCTCTTAGGGCGTACAATAGTGCATTATCAGGGAAGTGGGAGGGGACTGACAAGTGTAATATGAGCTGGAGGGCTTGTAAAGAAAGTTACTGGGTTTCAGCTCCAGTGTATCTGTAAGAGGGCAGACAATGATAGCAACTTCCTTTAGCGGATTAGGAAGAAGAGGTGGTCTGCAGCACAAGTAGCTAAGCTTCAAAGGGAAAGGCTGCACAATGGAATTTGTGCAATATCTGCATACTGTATTTCAGCTCTGTATGGAAATGTAGGCTTTTATTATCTGATCATTTATTTATAAATTCCTATTGAAGGAGAATGTGATCTATACACTGAGGCTGCCGTTATACAACAGCTCACACATTGCTTCTGGTATACAAGCAGATCAGTGTCATTCTTTGGCCATTATAGGATTTGATTTTTTTTTTCTTTTACTGTGATGACTTTATGTATTTAATAAAGCAGGGAAAACAATGTTTTAAACACTTTGTAGATCATGTGATTAAAACCAAATCTGTTCTGTTTGTTTTGACCTTAGGTGGCAGTATTCAAGAAGTTGTGGCTTTGCTGTTTCCTATTAGCTGCTCATATTATGCTGTTAGACCAATTCTCTATATCCAATGACCCAAATAAATCTTTTTTCTATATTTTTTGGGAGCTCTACTTGACTGCAGCTTCCAAGAGACCAAAGTATTATTTTGCTTGGACCCTAGGTAAGCCTTTACACTTTTCAACCTTATTACTTCATTTTCTCCCTATACTTGTAAACATTGGACCAGTTTCCCACAGATGTGTTATGGCAACATTTTAGTGTCAGCATTACAGCCACAACACCTGGAACATTGTGATTTGTACTTAAAAAGGCCCTATTACCTACACCTGGGGATTTTTGTTTTAAAACTCCTGCACACTGGCGAGAGCGATTTCGGGCCGTGATTCAGGGCCGTGATTCAGGGCCGATATCGCTCTCACAAACCTTCTAAAACCCCTGGATGCGAGGAGTTTTCATGTGAAAACAGCCTTGCATCACTGTGGGGAATCTCAGTGCTCCCAATGGGGCCGGCGGCAGCAGCACTGGCCCTATTGAAAGCAATGGCAGATGATCACGATTCTTTGCCACTGTTGTGACAGCAACAGCAGGGGATTCCTTCATCCCCACGGGGAGTCCCTTCATCACTGAACACTGCCGCCGCTGCCCCATTGAAAGCACTGGTCGATATTGCCATGCTGTGATTTGTTTCCAGCTTTGCATCGCAAGGTGGCGCCATGCAGAGAAACATCGCAAGTGTGAATGAACCCATTCAAAGGAATGGGTTTCATATTTGTGCGTCTCAACGCACAAATCCCGCACGATTTTATCGCTAGTGTGAAGGAGCCCTCACTCCCCCCACCACACACACATATCTGTCAGTAATTGGGGCCCATTGTTTAATTAAAAGCTACAGACCATCTCACATCTTTGCTGACTTTCCCAATAAAGTTTGTCAGGTCAAGCATATTTGGTTTGTGGCTTCTGGCATGTCCCAGGGCTCCATATAGTTTTAGGCCTCCTTCCCACGAGCGTGACGGGCTCCGCAGCGTAATATTACGCTGTGAAGCCCGTCACGGCGCCCCCCAGAGCCCCTATACTTACCTGCGGGAGATAGCGTGAAATCGCTTCCCCGCCCACCGCCGCCCGTCACCGGCCGTGTCACGTGACGCGGCCGGCCGTGTCACGTGACGCGGCCGTGCGCGTCATATGGCGTCATATGACGCGCGGCGGTGGGCGGGAAAGCGTTTTTTCACGCTATCTCCCGCTGGTGACAGCGGGAGATAGCGTGAATGGACGGCTTCCATTGACTGCAATGGAAGCCGTCAGTGCGTACAGCCCGTCCTCACCCGCAGAAAATAGAGCATGCTGCGGGTGAGAACGGGAGAAATCGCGGTGCGTAATTCCGCGGTGGAATTACGCATCGTGAGCATTGTGCTATTAGGTTCAATAGAACCTAATAGCTGCGGGCAACGCAGCGGATTTTCGCCGCGAATTACGCGGCGGAAATCCGTTCGTGGGAAGGAGGCCTTAGAATGTGAGAACTGGAAAGATATTGCGAAATCTTGTTTTCTGACTGTTCTGTTTGCTGCAGAAACCTATCATTAAGCACTTATTAATGATTGCATGGCTAAAACTTTTTACTGCTTTAGTAAAGATATAATCAGTAGGAGATCATTAAGCATTAACTAATGCTTATTTACTGTTTTAATAAAGATGTAATTAAAAGATAATGCAGTTTTAGTCAGAACATGGTATCTTATCATAACTTGCAAAATCTTCTGTCCTGAGACTGTTTGGGGCTACAGAGCATGCGGGAACAACAAACTGTAAGTGCATGACTGACTGCCTGACTTTGAAGAGTCGGTGACATTGCCAGGACACATACAAGCATTTTTTGTGGCTCTGTGACAAGCGGGATTCATCACACTCAGTTTGCCATCCTTTCCTCATAAGGCCTTATTCACACGAGCATTTGAAGCATTGGATTCCAATGCATTCATTCACATGGGTAATTATTAGCTGCATAAAAACATGCAGCCAGTGAAGATAGGACATCGGTGACGAAAAACGCCGGCTGATGTTTTGACGCGGACAGAAAAGATAGGTCTTGCCCTATCTTTTGGCCACGATCAACTGGCAGCTCCCATAGGCTTCTATGGGAGGTACCAGAAAAGGGAGGGGGAGGGAGTTTAACAGTGGCAAGCGCTTCTAAACTATGTCGGCTGGCTCTATTTAACTGATAAAAGTCACGCTGAGCATTTATGCCAGTTGAAGGAACTCCGGGCTGCAGTGTATATATGCCACACCTGGACAAGAATGCCTTCCACAGCATAGCTTTCTTTAAAATCTGGCTTCAACAGCATTTATTTCTAATTTTCAGCACAATGGTGTTTCCACTGTTTTACAAACTTTACAACATAGAACATCAAAATAAAAACACCTGACCATCTGGCCTCTAACTAAACCTAACACAACAACCTAACTGCCAGGCCTAATGCCATAGAACATCAGCAGATGCTTCGTTGCATACCTTCATCAACTGTCTGGCTCCAATAGGCCCTCATCAAAATCCTGATTCCTCACAGGGCTGGGAGCAAGTTCTGAGAGTGGCACACTTCCTTTTTATCGACCCTCTCAGGTAGCTCCCAATTATCCAGCAGAGCGCTCTTTCCTTGCCAAACAGACTTCTACAATTTCGCCCTCTATTGGTCACTCTGACAACTGCTCTCCTACAGGGTCCCAGTCGGTGAAATATTTTATGCGGTAGAGTAGTGAGTTTTAAAATAAAAATGATAGCTTGGTTCGGGTGATAAGGTCTCTTTAACCAAACTTAGATAATCATAGGACTCTATGACACTAATATCTTAAATGTTGCCTTATTTAGATGATAGACAGAAAAAGTGGAATCCTTATAAAGTAATCATTAAAGGACTAAAATATGTAATAAATATTAAAAATAATTATGATGCTACACCACCAAGACTATCTAGTACATTGCCATTGCATTACCCAGTGCCTGAAAGTATACAGGCAGGATACTAATCCATTTTACTAGGAGAGATCTAATTGACTCCTGCTTCTACATTTGCCAAAGTAAAGCCTCTCTCACACTATGTTCATGTATTGCATCAGTATAATACTTCTGGATAGCAAAACAAAGAAAAAAATTTTCCAAACATAACATGTGAGATACCAAAAGGTTTCTATGGGCCAAACATATGCCAAACGTGTGTAAAAGGGTCAGAGTGTTAGGCCCTTGACCCTTATAATAGGACTCCACTCAAAGATGCAACAGTGAAAAAACAAAAATTTTAATTACCCTTACTCCAACTGGCTTCATGGTTACTGGCGCAATGGGCACAGAGCTGTGGAAAAAAATTTCAACATTGCGTCATTTGTTCTAGAGGAAAATGTCTGCCCCATGTAACATCATATGATGCACACAGAGTTCATAGTACAGAGTCACAGGGGACTCTGAGTAGCCAAACCCACATCCTAGGGTTTTTTGGAATGTTTCCTTTGGATTTTTGTGACATTAAACTTCTTTTTATGCATGACAATATCAGATGTCACAGAGATCAAACCTTGTGCCAAAGTTGCTTGCACAAATAAGTTTTTCTTAATAGTTCTGTTTTTAAGTATTTAGAGTATGGTAGCAATAAGGAATTGCTGCTCGGCCACTGATATTCTTGACCACCCCATAGTACTTATACTGGAATTCCATTGCATAAGTGTCATATACAGTGATTGCATTCTTTAGCTCAGTCTTGTATTGCTGGCTTGAACTATAATGATCTCTTTATTTTTAAAGTGCCAGTTATTCCAATTATATTACATATAAGCTGCAAACACTACTACATATATATCAACAGTAAACATCCACTAAATGACTAACAAATTGATACAGAGCACCTTACCTACAAGGGCTTCTGCCTTCTTCTCTGGGTCCTAGACTGTCACTGACACCTGAGGACCCAACCTGCTGTGAGATTGCAGGAGCTTTAATGCAGGGCTGTATTTTTACTACCTTATGTCGCTGGACTAAAGCCTAGGACCAAGCACCATATATTTATGGTGCTTGGCCCTTTTCAGGTTAAGAGCAACATCAAAGGCATTTTGTCTGAATGAAATATGTAAGTCTTTTAGATCCACCAGTATCATGGTAATTAGGTAAATGACTACTCAGAGAAGAACACTGTCAAGTATAATACACATAACATGATTATTTATGTCTAATTCTTCAGCTGATACTATAAATAATGCTGCTGGCTTTGGATACAATGGAATCTCAGATGATGGGGAGGAGAGGTGGGACCTACTATCCAACCTAAACATATTAAGGATTGAGGTAAGTGCTCCTGGGTGCTTGATACAAGGGAAGTTGTAAACAACACATTAGGAAATATCTCTACAATAACAGAAATCCACATAACTCTATAAACCGTGAAAGAATCTCTGATTGCCCCATTACATGCATTAGTAGGCCTTGCTACCTTTCCTGGCACAGTCATATATTCTTTGCCTAAATCTGATATAAATGAATACAATCTAAACTGATGCTATAGAAACAATGTAAAATAAATGAATACATGATATTTAGCTTTTCAATATTTGAATATCTGGAAAGAACAATAACTGGCTGATTGGTGGTTAAGGGGCTGTTCACATCACGTTTTTAATGTTTATTTAGCATAAACTTTATTCATACATGAAAAAGGTATACAAATGTATGCATATGTTAAGCATATTTATGTTTTTTTGTTTTTATTTTAACACATTAGTTAAACGTATAGCTAGCTATTTGTGTCTATTTTACATACATTGTAAAATCTTGTAAATGTTTGTAGCTAAACGTTTTTTTCCTTAAGCATTTGAGAACATAATAGTACATATTAAACATACAGAAAAATAAAGCTTTACATTTTCAATGTATTTTTTTAGCTGTAATGTAAAAATAAATGTATATGTCGAGCAGTTTTGTTTTGTGGGACCTTGGTATGCTACACTTTTCTATCTCACAAAAAAATATATATACATAAGGGCGTTCAAATGTAGTCAAAAGTCTGCACTTTTGAACAACATTTGATAAATTATAGTCTATAACTTTGTCAAGCATTGTTTTTAAATATTTTTTAAAAATAAGAACACAAGGTAACTATATGATGTATATTGCTTCTAACTAGCATCTGTTTTAGTCAAATATTGCATGCCAGTATTGAGCACCATATATGAAATTATAGTTTCCTTTTTGTGTCTAAACAATGTACTGTATGTTATTTCCTATTAGCAACACTGTGTCCACATTTCCTGTATTTACGTGAATCATGACATGTGTCATTTCCTTCTGTTCTTGTTTCAACACTATTTCTTTCAGACAGCTACCAGCTTCAAGATGTTTATTGATAACTGGAATATACAGACAGCAGTGTGGTTGAAAGAGTTAAGTACCAATTTTTTAAGGCTTTAAGGCTAATTCCCACGAACAGATTTCTGCCGCGTTCCCTGCGGCGTAAATCCTCGGCGGAATAACACAGCTCTTAGGTTCTATTGAACCTAATGGTTCAGTCATCACATGCAGTATTCTGCTGCGGATTTACGCCACAGGAAAAAAAATCGCGGCATGTTCTATTTTCAGCGTTTTTCCGCGGCGGGAAGTCTCCATTAATATAGTATTAATGGAGACAGTGGGAAACCGCACATTTTTCCATGATCACCAGCGGGGACTTTTTTGTTTACCCTGCAGGATTCCCACAAAGTAAAACCACGGGCATATCCCGCTCCATCTGTGGGCAGGAGGCCTAAGCGTCAATGTATTTTGATGCATGGTTCAGTGTTTATGAATCAATAGTCTGTTTGCTTATTCTACTGCTGATTTTGCATTTAATACATTTTTATTATTAAATATGAGCTAAAAAGTAACAGTGAAACTAGTAGTAATATTATCAGGCCTGTCCACAAATCCCCTGGCACAACACCACTTTTAACCAGTATGTCATATGGGTACTGGTGTATGTTGATGCCACTGGAAGCTAGGAGTTTGACAGGGCTTGCATGTAGCAACGCCCCTGTCACACCCCTAGCTCCCGATAGGGTGAAGAATGGAAGGTCCTAGCAGCGTGTGTATTGCTTTAGTGCCTGCTCTGGAGGTCAGTTTTCCTAATAGGCTTACTTATGTAAGCCTAATAGGAAAAAAACCCTAACCCCCCCCCCGGACCAAGCACTAAAGCAATAGGCACACAGCCGTGCTCCCTGCGCTCCCTCAGTGGTCCGTAGCGGCAGTATGTTGCAGCTGCTGTTGCGGCTGTCTGCTCCATTCGGCTCTGCTAATGTTACAGTCACTCACTGTTAAGCAGCGCTTTCACTGTGCCTGAGCTGCCTCTGCCGCTGTTCACACTGTTTGGACTGTCCTCCTGGCGTTGGGGATTGAACTGAACGCCACTCCCAGCCTCGCCGCACTGCTCCGCCAGCGCTCCATACCTCGGCACTGTCCTCACGCGGCTCTGCCGCTGCCAGCCTCACAGTGGCAGTGCCCGCTGTGCTCCGATGCCGCGACTCCCTGCATCGTCGCTGTCCTCTACGCTGTCGGAACGGCACTTGGGGCATTAAGCACGCCCCCAGCCCATCAGAAACTGAAAAACTTTTTTGACAGCTGTATTATGTCGCCACCCCTTACTTCCAGTAGCGACATAATACACCAGTACCTGTCATATCTAATCACCAATGTACAGTAGTATGAGAAGATTGTGCCTTTATACCAAGAGTAGAAAACTGTGCTCAAGAGATTGTAATAAAGAGAGATCTGTTGTAGTAGTAAATATTATTTGTGGTATATGCAGCAGTAACTACACATCCAGGAGTATCTGTTCTCAAAATAGTCATCAGTCGTACCCCTTGAGGATATGTTTACACATGGCAGAGTTAGTTCCAGTTTTCCGCAGTTGAAAAATGCACAACAAAATCCACACCATTAAGTGCAAATTTTGTCTCAAATGTGCAGTAGACTCCACCCTTTCAATTAAAAGTGTGAAATTTGTTGCAACTCCATGTCAAAAACCACTCTGTGTGGATTTTGATGCAAATTTTTCCGCTGTGGTAAATGCTCACCAAATCTGCCACGTGTAAACATACCCATCTATAGAGGCTATTATATTATAAAGAGTTGTCCTGCTTCCTTATATGGGGATAGAGTTCTGACACGTCAGCTAACTACTATTTTACAGACTTCTTGAATGTCTGTAGTGCAAGTGTTATGATCATGTGGGCAACTAACCACGGGCCCCACACGATCGTGACCAAAGAATACACACGGGGTTTCAGAAGACTGGCCCTGAACTACAGGGAGGATGACATGGCCCTATCTAAACGGGGACATCGCCCCAATAAAGGGCGGCCCAGCGCTCTTCGGATCTGGGCCCTAGCTGCTCCTAGGAACTACACCACCAGAACAGGACACATAAACATGCCACATGACAGGGACAAATGGACAGAACAAGAAGACATAGAGCGAGAAAACACAGAATACAACAGCCAAAAAGCAAACCCTAATAGCAGAGTACAGTTAAATATAAATGCCAGGTATTAGTTGACATTTTGATCAAAATATGGAAGCTAGCAGGCCACTTCACGGCTCCTGGCTATACCGCTAGTTCCTACACTAACCAGGAGTCCAGCAACACCAGACACAGTTCACACCGGAAGCTGCAACAGCACAGACAACAGGACACGAGTCACACAGCAAGCTGTACTGGACAGACAACAGGACACAAGTCACACAGCAAGCTGAAGTAACATGACTGCTCACCCTGAACACCAGACAAACACTGACATAAGCTGGGTTTATATGTGCTGCAGACTAAAGGAGATTGGCTGCTGGAGAATACCGCATCCAGCCAGCTCAATTAACCCAAACCTGTGAAGGTATGATCCTGGAACCCTGTAGTACAACAGATCCCAGCAGCACACCCTGACAGCATGATCTTCTAATGGGGCAGATTTATCAATGTATTTGAACCTGTTTTCTGGCATAAATACATTGAAACTTCTGGTATTCTAACACATATAGTAAACGTGAAGAGTGCGTTTTACTGAAGTCCTATTCAGAGTTTTCTGTGGCATAACTGCTTATGCAGTATAAATATAAAAAACAACAGCGCCCCGAAAAAAGACTCAGAAGAAACTTACCAAAAGATTGTGCTGCTACACCAAGGAGCCAGGAATTCATAGTTATACAGGGTTATTGAAAAAGGAGTAGATTTGGGTATTTAATTATAAACAAACTACGAAAGACAGGTTCACAATACGCACACAATTCAGAAGAAGAAAGTTCAAAGTTTTTAATGACCTACCAATAAGTTCCATTTTCTGCCACATCACAGTGTTTCTTGTAGTTTAAGGCTTATAGGAAAATGGTCATGCCTTAGGAGAAATAGGTTTGTGTGCTTAAGTTTGCTAAGTGTGAATCCATTGTTCAAGTGTTACGTGAATTCCGGCATTGATTCCAATAACAGCCAACTTTGCACAAGCACATTTATAAGTGGATTTGTTGAACTTGGTTACATATGCAAACAGAAAAGCACTGGTTGCCCACGTACGTCTCCTGAAAATGTGGGGTGTACTATTGGCTGTTTTGAAAAGAGCGCAAGGAAATCTACAACCAGAACAAGCAAACAACTGCCAGCAAATGAGGCTGTACAAGTTACAGTTACTACAGGTATTGCATCCAGACGACCATACCAAAAGCTTTCAATTTTGTGCTGCAACTCTGCAGGATATGGAAGAGGACAATTTTCAGGTGTGAATTATTTTTTTGGATGACTTGATTTTCATGCAAGTTGGTACTACACCTCACTTTCACTTAAAGTTCCAGCGTTCTCTAGATGCCACCATTCCAGGGTTTGGATTGATAGAGGTTGACAACATGATCTTATTCTTCGACAGTGGTCTCCCAGGTCACCCGACCTCACAGTATGTTATTTGTATCTGTGAAGGTACATAAAGGATAGAGTTTTTGTCCCACTTATGCCTACTCTTCAAGATCTCAGACAGCAAATTGTTGAAGCTCTGAATTCAATAACTAGGGGCCAGGTGATTTGTGCATTGCAAGAAATGAACTACCTGTTTGATGTTTGTTGAGCGACACATGGTGTCCATGTTAAAGCGTATCACCTGAGGGACCATAAAACTGTAAACAAGACACCCAGCACCGTGATGTGGCAGAAAATGTAACTTAATGGTATTTCAAAAAAACTTTGATCCTTCCTCTTTTTAGTAATGTGCGGATTGTGTTTGTTTGTAATTAAATCCCCAAATCAGCTTCCTTTTTTGAATAACCCAGTATAACAAAGGTAACATTTTCTCCATCCGCCAAACTGGACACCCACACAAGGAGAGCATTAGGCTTATCCATATCACCAAACCAGGTTCTAGTATTAATCAGAGGAAAGCAAGAAAAAGGGCCAGCGCTCCAAGAAATATTAGCCAAACAACCAGTTAACTAAGTAGTTAACTTACTCAGTTGGGAATCCATGGAGATGAGAACCCCCTTAATTCTGATCAGCGAAATGAACCTCTACTATCTGTGACAGCCAAATGAGCTTAGTACTGGTGGGGTTCCAATAGGATCATCTATGGGTACAGCAATGAACATTGCCACTTCTAAGACCATCCATAGAAACAGCATTAGGACGGTGCAGTGCATTTCAGGATTAATAATTTCCCTCTCTCAATGACATAATCCAGGCAACAAACATCAATGACACTTAAATATACTTACAAGAAGTAATAACTTGTGCTAGCAGTTCCATCATTGGCGTCTGCACCAAAAAATAGGATGACAGCCATGTTCGTGTCTGGAGACCTATGGGTGAGCGCCTCAATCCTGCTTTTGCTGTGGAGTGGGTGGAGTGACATGCGGCCCCCACTGCTGATTTGATGGTCTGGGGGGCCATTGCATATGACAGTTGGTCACCCCTAGTAATGGTACGAGGGACAATGACAGCTCAGCAATAATTTCAGGACATCCTGCAAGCATATATATCACCTCTCATGGCAGGGCTTCCAAGACGCATTTTCCAGTGCACACACAAGGGTGTCACAGGAATGCCTCCAGAACATTGTCACACTTCCGTGACCAGACCTATTGGCAATAGAACATTTGTGAGACCATCTGGGATGCCAATTTCAACAGCCTAGGAGATTGCACAATCTAAAAGCTCAGTTACAGCAAATGTGGACCGATATACCGCAGAATACCATATGGAACTTGCATGCCTCCATACCCGTCTGTATCACATCCTGCATCCAAGCTAGAGGTGGCCCAACAGGGCACTAGAGCCTCTTTCAAGGGTTCAGGTCTCCACAATAAATTATCCTTTTGCTCTGATATTGTAATCACTTACTTATATCAACATTACAATCACACACAGAAAGTTTCACTCAATTCCGACAACTTCTAGGTGCTTTTTTGACAATGAGTGTATTTAAATACTTTCACTTATTTACTTTCCTGTGCTCACAATTAGATAGATAGATATGAGATAGATATGCAATATTATACTGATTATTATACTTTTTTCTTCTTTTTTGCAGGGTTTGTTATGACAGAAGCCCATTTAATCCACTGCTTTCCACCTTCCTGTTGTCAGCAGCCTGGCATGGTGTACATCCAGGATATTACTTCACCTTTCTGACTGCTGTGCCAGTTACACTTGCTGCTCGCAGAGTGAGTTTGGGACCAGTATGACTCCATGAATCCATAATCATTTTTATTGTATAAAAGCGTATTTTCCTATTATTTCAATCACTTATTGAGAATGCTCTCCCCACCCTTGCAATCTACTGGACTGTAGATCTTAGTTTTGCAGCTCCTTGTAGGCGGCAGTTGTAATCACTACAGGGTTAAGAATCAGGATTTTTGAGCAAACAAGAAGGCTTTCTTGGCTGTGTTCAGTAGCGGATGATGACCTCAGACGGCCAAGTTTACATGATTTCTTTTTTAATCGAATCTGCATCAAAAATCCATAGCGAAAGTAATTGGCAGTAAATCTGAAAGCAAACTGCAGACATTTTATGTTGAGGTTTTACATTGGAAATGTGAAGGCAGCATGGAAAAGTGGTCTGAAATTGAGTTTTACAACTGCATTGTTTGTACACAGAATAATAAAGCTCCTTTTAGAGGAGCCGATTCTCGTTTGAATGAGCGAGTGACGTCACCGCTAACTCGTTGGCACTCGTGCAGCCTGCTTAGATGGGCAAGGGCATCATCGGCTCCTTCAAACGAGAATCGTTCAGTCCCTGTAGAAGCGAATGAGAGGGACTGAACGATTGCTGCTTAAACCGAAGTGTAAGCGAACGAGCCAGCGATGGGTTTTATGCCTGCATAAAGTGAACAACGAACGAAAAGTGAACAATTCTCATTCGTCGTTTAGTCATTGGCTCATGTTTAGATTATCTTTCACTTTTGCTCGTTTTAATGATTTTTGGAATGATAATTGTTACGCCTGAAAGCACCTTCAGTAAAGTATCTGTACCAGTACTGCTTACATCAACAGACTGATTATACTGATAGACTAGTACAATATATTGTATGTTAAATCTTATAGCCAGAAGCTAAAAGTACTGTTTTCCTAAATGTATAGGCCCTACATGAAGGACGACACCTGAGCATGTTCCCTTTTTCTTTTCATTTAACCAGATAAGGCAAACACTTCGTCCATGGTTCCAGCATACTTCATGGAGTAGAGTAACTTACAGTTTGATCACCTGGATTTGTACACAAATGGCAATGAGCTACACCGTGGCACCCTTTATCTTGCTAGGACTTGGACCATCGCTACAGTTATACAGGTAAAACAGTGTTTGTGCAAATTGTACTCCTCTTTTCTTTCAATGGTAGTTCTTTGGAAAAGAGGGCTGCAGTTACCTTGGCTCTTTACAACTGCTTATTTGCAGAGGAAAAATGTTAATTCTATAAACTCCCTCAAATACCGAGTAGACATTTTAACATCTACATCTACATTCTACATCTACATCTACATTCTATGTAGATCGCGGCATGGGATGGGTTCACAGAGGGAGCGGTTGTAACCATACCGACCCGCAGAAAAAATGTATTGTGTCACTTATGCTGCATGATTAACGCTGTAAAACAAAAGAAATCTACGGCAGCATTGATGCGTTTTCTCTCCCTGTTATCATAAAAAAAATAAGAAACGTCACTCCCCGGCTGCCAGCTTCGTTCTGAAGATGGCTGATGGCTGATACAAGGCTATTAAGAGTCCACATTCAATTTGCTATGTGGAAACTATCAGCCCCTTTTCCTATGTTCAGGTTCAACATCTCATGTTTAGGGGACTAAGTATTAGCCCGATGGACTTAGATTTTTTCGTCCATCAAAACTCCTTTAGACCCCTTCTAATTAAAACAAAGCACCATCGACGCGTTTCTGCAGCTAACATTAGTATAGCTGCGTCATCAGCCATCTTCAGTGATATTGAATGGCCAATGAATGAATGTAAGACATATATATATCTAGCCGCAAAATATAGCGCCACCAGTCGCAATTACAAGCGCTATACATTGATATATATGGTCCTTATAGAAATGTCCTACTAATCAGTAGAGCTGACTGTAAGAAATTTGATCCCAGTGTGATTGGTTAATATAACCTTACAATCCCTGGTATTTGATCAAATCACTGATGTTGTGAACACGTATTATAACGGCAACTGATCAAGTATTGCCGATTAAGATCCTTATCCAGCACAGTAATGCACCCTGTGTTGGATTTTGGATTTCTAGATTAATCTACAGTCAGCAATAACATGAGGACAGAAAAATAAATATCACGAGGCAAGAATAATATATCGGTGCTATTCTAGAAATAAGAGGCACACAATTCAATAGTTTGATCACGCACATTTTTTAATATTTTGAGTTGAATAAAAGTTATATTTAGATAACCAGTGGTTCCCTTCGGTGAGACAGTTTTAAAATTAAGTTTAGGGAATTTGTCACGGTGACAAAAGCCAAAAAATACTCTTCCTAACTTGCTATTAACTGCCTGTTGTCAAGCGATGCTGTCTCTGTTACTGGAGACAATACAAAGGCACAACAGAAAGTGTAGAAGAGGGATAGGTGGGTGGGAGTAGAGAAGCAGATTCTCACACTGACCTGCTGTTAGAGCCAAAGGTGAGTGATTTACTGCTATTTATTCACATCTACACTGCTCAGTATTGCTGTACACTGTCCTACATGATGATATGTGTGTGTGTTACAGGCAGTGAACAGAATCTGCAGTTCACTGTGCACAGTATGTGGAAAACAGCATAGCATGCTCCACCCACCAGTTCTGAGATAACTGAGAATCAAAAATACAGCCTGCAGAGGGGGGGGGGGGGATTGGGAAAATGCAGGATATAAGTCATATCATTGCCAGAGATAGTGTTATTTCTCATGTACACACATAATAGCTTATTCTGAAAAGTTAGGCACTAACTACCTTAGCAAATTTTAAACATTTCTAGAAAAATGCCAAAAATGCACCAATCCTTAAAAATTCCTATTTTTTTCTATTGAACTGTGTGATTGGCAGTTCATTACATCTCATTTACTACAGGGTAAGAACTGTCTGGTGCATTAATTTACTGCTATGGAAAAGTTGTGGCAGAGCTACTTATGTTCATGTACCTTTAAATTCTTAATTTTTAGTATGCTATACCCTTGTCATATTTGTGGCATGTTTTTCCTCACTCACGCTAATACAATTAGGAAAAAGGCATCTACAAAAAAGTCATAGGGGAGAGTTATGAAACCGTCTAAATAACCCCATATCTGTGGTGCCTACAGCAACAAATCCCAGTTTTCATCTCTTTTATTGCTCTTGAAAAATGAAGGTGCAGTCTAAATGGTTGCCGTAGGCACCAAAGCCACTTTTCGTAAATCTGCCCCATTGTGTTTTTCCAGAGAGAATAGTTATACAAATATTTTTTTTTCTTTAGGAATCCCATAGGAAAAGAATTTGGGGGGATTTCATCACCAGTAAAAGTCTCATTTACATTAATGTATTGTCAAGTTGCTAATATTAAAAAATTGTTGGCAGATCCCAACAATGTAGGCAGATCTTGTTGACAATCTGTGTACAATTGTGGTCTAAAAGTACCTGTGTACGGGACAACTGATGAGCACATAAGCGCCCACTGCTGTACCAGGGACTATCTCTCCTGTGCTTTTACACAGGAGCAATAGTCATTTTGTGAATAGAGGCAGAGCGGGCCTGAGATCTCCTCCGGATGCCCACCTCCATTCATAGTAAACAGGTAGCCACCCAGAGATTGACGACTCTTGTTTATACATGCTGACAGTGACCAAGTGACTCCAACAAACGAGTGATTTGTCGCTCAGTTCCCTGTCGGTGGCTGCTATTTCCAGCGATTATTTGGGTGATAATCGCCCCTTGTAAAGGTAACTTAACTTTTCCCCAATGTCTAATACAGAAAACAGACTTCATGCACATTGTAGTGTAATATACCTTATTCCTCGTTCTCCAAGAAATATGGTTCTGGAAGACCAGGCACATCCAGCTCTGCATATCTTTAATCTGTAACAGGGCCCCCTCTATTTACAATACTGGTAATAAGATGTGGCAGAGGAACTATAGTCAACTGTTTGTCCCTGCACTCCATATAGCTATGCGCCTGGCTTATTCATTCTAAGGCAATAAGCATGAATGGACAGCCTCTAGATACAAGCAGATAGGACACCTGGGCTCTGATCAGATAGAAAGTAGGTTGCATTTTTACTGATGGCAGTGCCTAGAAGGCATTTGGGAGTGGAGGCTCCTAGCTGGTTGATGCCCATGGACATTTACCTGTTTGTCTTCCCTATAATCCAGCTCTGACAAAAATGTGAACTCTGTTGCTGGAAAAGAATGCTTTCTTTCTTCTGGCATTTTCTCCCTGTGTGAACGTGGTCTAAAATACTGTCTTATAATATGGCATATATAGTATAAACGGAATGCTTTGCTGATGTTTCTTATCCTCTTTTTCTGCAGGTCCTTGGGTTTCTGCTTACACATTCTCCCTCTACTGCTTCTTCTCATTCTCCCTCATAGACAAAGGCTTGAGACTAAGGGAGGAAGTTCTAAAGAGCTACCCTGTGACAGTAACTACAACCATCTTAAGAAGGAAACGTAAAGAAGATATCAATTTTTAACAAAGGCAGAAACATCATGTAAACTTTGTTTTAGTAAATGTATGTCATCAGCTGCCTTGAAAGAAGTGCCCTGTTGTGCATTCAACTAATTATACCGTACAGCATTGATTCCAGATCACATTGACTACTAAACATTTCATTTGGATTACACAGAATTCAGCTGCCTCCACATCCTTCCAGCCAGTGCCTGTGCCATGTATTTCTAATTATACTCAGGAAGAGAAGAAGCTCATCAATAGTGCCATTAGCAATGTTGTGCAGTTTATCATGAAACTTGTATTTTTTATAAACAGACTGGCAGCACTTTCTAAAAAGGTTATATTAACTGTTATACCCTGTAAGTTTAAGACTTTTGCCTACCAGACAGCATTTCCAATTTTCAGAAGCTTTTACAGAGCCATAATACAGTGCCAGAAGACTGTTATGGGGCATATTGTACCCATGTATGTCTCCTATTTCATACAGAGATATGTTGGATTCTGTACCACCTTGGTGTGCCTTCGCATAGGCTTTGTGTCCATAGCTCTACTGTGTACATGAGACCAAAGGTTGGACTCTTTTCATGCCAAAAAGCAATGAATTTATTGAAAGTGAGCTTTTTTGCAGCATGGGCAGATATTAGTATGTACAGTTCTAGTCTTGACTTAATTTGTCTTTAAATATCTATCAAGGAATACTAATGAGTATGTGGTTGGAAGAGTGGAAAAGACTGGGCATTGATAAATACCCTTGAGCCGCAGAGAAAAGTCATAAATGCCCAGAAAGTAAGGATAGTTATACAGTTTATAGGTGTCCATGTGCCTACTATTACTATTCATCCCAACACCTCCATATACATTCATTCTTGACTTATCCGCATGTGCATGGGTTCCGATGGGAAGAGGATAGTATTCCATTGTCAGAAACTCCTGGTGGTGACTTATCTCTATGGCAAAAGGATCGGGCATTGAAATCCAACAAGCCTGAGTCTGGAGGCCCATATGCTCATTAGATGGTTGGTCCGTCCCGTAATTGCAGTTATCTGACATTGGTCTAATGTGTGTGGGGGCTTTACAATTTTACAGTTGACATTGGACCTGATGCCATAGATTATAAATTCTGAGAATTACCATTTTCCCAGTAGCCACATAAGAGCTCACATCTATGGTGATCTAATATGAGTTCAGTTGAACTGTAGGGAGTCTTGAGCTTCTTGGCACAGTATGAATGTTAAAAATGAACAAATGATACAAATATTGTGGCTCTACATAAAAGCTAAATGGTTAATCACCATTGTCAAAAGGTTTCTTTCTTTTTAATAAAATAATGAATCTTTAATACGGAAAAGAGCTAGGCCTCATGCACCTGACTATATTACAGATCTATGATGTATGCATCGGTAACATGGCAGTCATAGGCAACTATGAGCACACCGTGTCATACAGACTACATGAGAAAAAAAAACCTTTGGCATGTTTCGTCACATATAGTAGTATTTACCAAGGTATTCTCTCATAACAGCTTTGTCTAGAGGAGCATACGGTGCTTTAGAGGAACTATATTGCAGTACATGGAGTACATAGGTCTCTTTAATGGAGAGCCTCAAGGGTTCACTTTACTGCTCTACATGATCCATGCACATCGCTTTGGGGCCTTAAAGTAACAAATCAAATAACTTCAAGTTCTCCTTTCTCTTTAAGCCAGCTGTTGACTATGTCTACCTGATTTCTAGATTTTTTTTTTCACTGTTGGCAACTAGTCAACATTCCCAAAAGGGTCTGATATCATAGGAATACAAGGATTTTTTGAATCAGATTCGCTTTCTTTAAGGCAGCTTCGCATAAGCGTAATTCAATGCGTGGCACCCACATGCGACAGTCGCACGGCACACAGCACATACACGTAATACACACCAAGATAGAACATGCTGCCATCTTCATTGCACAAGTATTTTGCGTAATATGTATCAGCGGCAACATGCGAGCCTATGGCAGATTTGTATAGTGTCTTACGCGCACATAATATGCTGTGACCATACATATGTGTGCAGGAGCCCTTACTTTTACTATTAGATTTTATTTTGATTATCATTGTGCTGCTGTATTTTATAATTTTATATATTTGTAACATAGAATATAAATATGTGTTGAGAAAAAAATGAAGTGACGGTTCATATTATAACAACCTAGTTTACAAATCTCTAGCTTGTACCACAGTATTTGCTATTCGTTTTATACTGCAAAACTAGCAAATGTTTTTAAAATAAATTTGTATTTTATTTAAATGCTGTTGGGTTGTCATTCCCTGGTATGACTAGGGAGTCCCTTTGCTGCTGTACAGGTTCACACTGCGAAAGTGACTGCATCTTGCCAGTAATCTTCATTTGCCTGCGGCATCACTAGTATGCAGTATAAGTGTAAAAAAGCAAACCAAAAAAAGACCCAAACGCCAGTGTTCAGGAGAGAAGCCAAATACACTTACCCAGTGTTAGTACTCCCTAAAAAAAGACTGTGCTGTAAAACTAAGAAGTCAAAAATGCACGATTATATAACCAGATAACGTGTTTTCTATTCATCAGACTGGACACCCATAGTCAGGATTCAAACCTGCAGCCACTCATGCTCCAGGCAGTGCTTCTACTGATTGAGTTATTCAGTAAGATGGACAGTGCTCCTGATACCTAGTCCCATGTACCTTGTTTCTTGTCTCCTGTTCCATTTTCCTGACTCTGTGTTTCCCTGTCTAAGTCCCAATCGTATCTTGTACCTTCCTCAATTGGCTTCCTGTGTAAACCTGGCCCTTTTCCCCCTTCCTTGCGTATTTATTGTGCTCTGAACCTTCAGCCCTTAAACCAGCTCCTACCTCTACTGCTCCAAGAAGACTTCTCTGTGTAGCGATCACTGGTTTCTTCCCGACTACGTCCCTTCTTAATCCTCTGTGCTGCTTGACATCTCTGTGTATCAACCACTGGCTTGCTCCTGGCCATATCTCTGCTTAATCCTCTGTGGTGCTGTGACATCTCTGTGTACTGACCCCTGACTTGCTCCTTACCATGTCTCTGCTTAATCCTCTGCATTGCTGTGACATTCCGTGTATCAACCCTGGCTTGCTCAACTCTGCTGTCTGCCCTTATTGGCTGTGCTCAGGACTCCAACCTAGTGCCAAAAACGCGGCAAAATAAACACGCCCAAAATGGAGTCCGCAGAAGCCACCTTTAGGAAACAGGTTGCTGAACTAAAGGAATTCTATGGCCTGTTGTGCAGCAAGGTTCCATGGTGCAGCGACGGAATTCTGCTGTGTATGCAGCGACGGATCATTGTCCTTGCCAGAGGCTGTAATTTTCTTTCTGCGGCACAGTGGTTTGAGTGGTTGTAAACTTGATTCATAGCTGTAATAAAGGTGTCGAGGTTGTTGAAGAGGCCCATGCCAGTGCTTCATCTGTCATAAGATTAACAGGTCTTTCCTCCTGTTGCTGGTAAACGGAGTTGGTTTCATTTGAAAGTAGATGTGGCATTGGTTCAGGAAACCTCACTACTGGTGGCGGTCTCTACCAAATTGGAATGGTAGTGGCATGGAGATATCAGCATATATAAACAAGCATTAATAGCATTGTTGCTGTGCATCATGCATTTTATTAAAAATATATATTAAAAAAAAATCTATGGAGTAAAAACATTACTTAAAAATATAATAAAGTGCTACCAGAAGACAGATTAAAACCAATAGCTTAAAGGGTATTTCTATCTCAGAAATCCTATTTCAATGTGTTCAAAATCGCTAAACAGTGCACCCATCCATAAGAGGTTTATTTTCAAAATGCTCTGTTCACAGATATTGCAGACATTGATTCCTCTATCCTCTGGTTGTTTACTACTCATTTCCAGGGCAACAGACCACCTCTTCTACGGACAGTAACAGCAGACTCCTCTAAATCTAATTGACGGGATCACAGGAGCGCATGTGCAGTAGCTACCGTTTTACTCTGTTTTTTCTTCTTATGGACGAGTGCATTTTTTTGCGATTTTGAACACATTGAAATAGGATTCCTGAGATGGAAAAACCTCTTTTAAAAGGAAGGTTAAATGTAAGGAAATAAAAAAGGAACTAAATGGTGTCTAACATCCTTTTCTTCTGAAGTCCCAGACAACACAGAACAGATGATATGATACTTAGTCAGGGATTCCTACTCCACAAGTGCATTATTTTACATTTGGAAACATTGAACTGCAATTCAGATTATTTTGACAATGTAGCTAGTAAAGCTAAATCACGTTCTATGTTACAAAAACCAGCAGGTATATCAACCATATTGGACACTTTTGTCTCATTGGTGATGGCGCACCACCAAGAGAGTAAGACCACACAGCTGCCAAGGGGCCCGCTGGGCAGGGTAGCCTGGGGCTGAGTGGCTCTGTCCTCTGTCACACCCAATGAACTACCAGCCACTGCTGCCAAACGTCCAACAACCAGTTCAAGAATCTTTTTTTATAACAGACGTACTTTTGAGCCTGAAACTGGCTGCACGCTTCCAATTCCGACCTCGCTTGCTCTCAGAGTACATTATGCAGGAAACAGAAGTGGAGTTGGATTATGCTCTGAGCATGTTGCCTGTGTCAAGCTCAGTAACTGAGTTATGAGAAAGATTCTTGTTGCAGTGACTGGAGGTTCATCGGGTAGGTAGGAGGCACTATTACTATGTGAGGCTGCAAAGAGAGGCAGTATTACTAAGTGCGGCCACAGAGGGGGCTTTTTTACTAAGTGCTGCTACAGAGTGGGCACAATTAGTTTGTTAGGCCACAGGTGGGGTATAATTACTTTGTGGAGCCACAAAGGGGCATTAGTAAGAGGGGGGGGGGCAAAGCTGAGAAATGCATTGGGGATAATAGCAAGAGAGTGCAGAGACTAGGCTAGAAGAAGCCTTAAGTCAGTCTGGGCCCAGATAAAGAAGAAGATGAAAAGTGAATTAGTGCAATCAGAGAAGATGTCACCTGTTATCACTGGGGGTAACTGTACTGTAATCACTGTGTACAACTGGGATCTGACCATTATATAGTGACTACATTATTTAGAGGTATTCTAGAGTTGAGATTCTGTGTCTGAGCCCACCATTATAAAGGTTGTTGAATTAAATATATACACTGAGTGTATATAATATTTTTTGAGGGAGGAGTCAGTACCAAGTTTTGCTATTGGGTCCTATGAATTCTATGTACACCTCAGTGGTTATTGACAGATAAACCTTACTAACCAAACCTTCTCCTGCATTGCTTACAAGCATAATAAAAAGAATAGGACCCAGGATAGACCCTTGTGGTCACCACTTGTAACCAGTCTCTAATCAGAATACACAACATTACCAATATTCTGATATCTATCCTTTAACCACCGGTAAATCTACCAGACTATCAAAGAAGTGTAATTTCTAATATTTATCTATGCAGAACTGTATAAAAGGCTTTACTGAAATCCAGATAAGAAATATCCATGGCACCACCTTCATCCACCACTTTTGTAACAAAGTCAAAATGTGCCACACTATTTTTTGCTGTACATTGTGAAAATTAAAAATACTTCAATATACCGAACACGAATGGACCTTAAAACCTACCAAAGAAACCGGCACAACTCAATGAGATTAGTTTGACATGATCTGCTCTCAGAAAAGCTGTGCTGCTTAAGAAACAAGTTTCTACTTTTACATGGACAATTATTAAATTATTCACATTATTTTACTATCAGGCACATTGAAGTCATCCATTCTTACAATGTGTCCCTTCATTGCCATTTGAGTGATTTCATCAACTAATAGTTTATCACAATCCTCAGTTTGCCCTGTAGGGCAATACAAGTATATCACACTATTTCTAATCACAGCTCCCTCCTTAGTTTGCATGCAAACCCAGAAAGTTTCTAGCTCTCTCTTTGTGGGTATTTTGAATTATGGTTGACTGTAGATTATCCTTGATATGAAAGGCTACTACACTGTTTATTTCTACTCTGTCTTTGCTGTAAAATGTGTATCCAAGTAGGACAGTTTTCCAGTCATTACAATCCTTGAAAACTGTGGTGTACCGCCAATGGCAGCAGACCACACAGTTGCTATTGGGCCTATGGAGAAGGAGGGTCCAGGGCCAAATGGCTCCACCCTCATCCTACCTGATTACCGGCCTGTGTGCAAAGCAGTGGTGCAGCAAGAGGGGTTGCAGTGTTCACAATTACAAACAAGCTCCCTCACCACACTTGTTGACTCACTGGACTACCTCTCTCAAAACTCTGTCCATCAGTTGCAGTACAATCTTCATTACTCACTCTACTGCTTGACCCTGCATAGCTCTATGCACAGCTCCACCTTTATCTACTGCTCTCTAGCACATGTACTTTAGCCTAAGAGCAGGAGACGGAGGAGGAGTTAGGCTTTGCTGCACATGGAGCTGCGCAGTGTCAGGTAATAGTGTGAGTTGTGCAGATTGTTCTGCTGCTGCACATCTTTTTGGCTGTAGATTGCATAGGGCAACAGGAAGCTATTACTTTGTAGGGCCACAGAGGAAGCATGATTACTTTGTGGGTCCACAAAGGAGGCACTATTATTTTGTGGGCCATGGAGGAAGCACTGTTTTAGGACATATATTTATACTTTTGGGCTACATAAGGTGCATTAATTTGTAAAGCCACAATAGGGGCCCTTTTACTTTTTGAGGCCACTGGGGGTGGGAGGCACTACTATTATGAGTACAATAGGGGCACATTTACTTTTTGGGGCGGGGGGCACTATTATGAGAACTGAGAGGTTCAGTATAGAAGTGGAGAATGAGCAAATATGTAGTATTGAGTTGTGAAAAATTTTTTTGACAGTCTGGGCGCAGATTAAAAAGAAAAACGAAAGGATAACTGCAAGCAAAGAAGATGTCAACTATGATCATTGAAGGTTACTGTTCTGTTATCACTTCTCTTTGTGTAAAAATGGTATCAGACTACATTAATTGATGAATAGAGGTATACTTAGTGGTGTACCACTAACATGGGCAGACCCTGCGACTGCAACAGGCAGGGCCAGATTAACAATGGTGCCAATGAGGCACTGTTTACAGGCCCTGCCATCCTGTATGTCCAGAGGGGGCCTGCGACTGTCTGTTTTTCAGGTTCTCACCAGTTTTGCAGATCCGCTGAACAGCAGTTAGGCCCAATGGTGGTTTCAAAAACAGTGGTATACTCACCACCTGCACAGCACCCCCAAGCCGCTCCAGACTGCTCTTCTGATCTTCCTGTCTTTCGGGGTAAGTGGGGTCACATGATATGTGCTGTGACAAGTTGACTGGGGCCGGCCTATCCTGAGGCCAGGGAAAGGTTAGGATTAGTGCTCGACACATGTCACAGCATGTACAACATACTCACACTGACCCTGGAAGAAAGGAAGATCAGAGTGGCTTGTGGGCGCTGTGCTGGAGGTGAGTATACAGCTATTTTATGTATTTAAAAACCAGCAGAAAAGGGAGCATAGCAGAATTGGCATCTTTATCTAGTAAGGGTGCAGAATTGGCAACATTATTATTTGGGGGTGCAGAAGTGGCATCCTTATCTATTATGGGGTCAGAAAGAATGGCATTATTAATTACAGTGGCAGAAGAGGGCAGTATTTATAAGTGGGGCAGAAAAAAAATGTCATTTTTACCTATGGAAGCAGAAAAGTCAGCATTATTAATTATGGGGCAGAAGAGGCAACGTTATTACTGATAGGGGCAGAAAAGGGGACACTTTTACTGCGTGGAGGGCACTAAAAGCAGCACTTACTACATGAGACCTAATTACTATCTGGGGCACTATGGATTTCGTAGAGCTGTGAAAAACATAGGGAGGGTGATGGAAAAGCAAGGAGACAAATTTTTCTGTGTGTCAAATTTTACAGAGATAAGTTGTGGCCGGGAGCAGATACTGTGACAGTCTTGACGCAGATAGAGAAAAAAGGGGAGAGAGAATGACACCAACCATAGATGACACCACTGTGATCACTGGAAGTAACTGAACTGTATCAATGTCACTATGCAGAGCTGGTAACCCAATATAATTTAGAGATATAGTACTACTATGAATGGGGTTACTAGTTGGCACTATTACTGTAAGGGCATACAAACGGAATGGCTTAGCATAAAAGGGGAACAGTCTATAATTGCCACAAGGTTAGTACATTAGCAGCAGTTACAATGGAAGGCCCATCATAATTGACTGTACCATACTGTGGGCAGTCTTAATCTGGCCCTGGCCAGAGATCCCATGGGACAGGGGGACCAAGGCAATATGGCCACACATCCTGCTCCACTGCTGTCTCATCGGGCTGTCTCTGAAAGTCTGCCCCGCAGTAGCATCAGACTCTTTGTTACTTACATAGAGAAGACACCACCTGTGATCGCTGGAGGTAACTGTTCATCCGTTGTGCTGCAAATTATCTCTTTCTGAATATATGCGAAGCAGTAAAGAGACATTACACCATTTCTGTGTTAGAGATAAATGTATGTTAATCTAAAAACAAGAAGCATGTGGCTGCCTATTCTTGTAGCCCCCCTTAACTCAGTAGTGACAAAGCCTGTTTGAGCCTTAGTGACAGAGCCATTTTTTTGAAATTTGACATGTGTCACTTTAGCATAGAATAACTCCATAAAGGTTTTGCATATCCAATTCTGACATTTTTTTCGCCACATATTGTACTTCATTTAGATGGTAAAAATAGACTGATAGAATTTGTGTATATTTATTAAAAGTGCTAAAATTAGGAACATTTAGAAAAAAATTTAATTTTTTTTTACATTTTCAACTCTAATATCTCAAGTATGTGCAAACATACTGTACATTTTTTTTAACCATTTAGGAGACACCCAAATTTAACATGGTTATCAACATTTTGAGGAACACTTTGTTTTCCTACACCAAGCTAAGATTACAAAGGCTCATAGGTGTCAGAATGATAGATATCCCACAAATGACCCCATTTTAAAAACTACACCCCTTAAGGGTGCCTGCACACGAACGGAATTTCTAGCGCGTTATTTTATGCACATTGTCCGCCCCAGACCGCAGCCAATATACTCCTATGAGGATCCACAGTTGTCCCCAGACGGACGGATTTGTATCGCGTTTTTTCACGCGCTTGAAAAAATCTGCGACCTGTCCTAATTTGGGTCGAATTCTGCGTGTGAAGCCTCCAATACAAGTGAATTGGTGCGTTTTTTCACGCAGTACATCCGCAGTGCAGCTGCGGATGGAGTCACTGGTTGCTATGACTACAGGAAGTAGGCGTGGTAGGAGGCATCCCAACACACAGCAGAGCTTCACAGGCAAATTTCAGCAGCAGCACTGCCCTTCCAGTCACCTCATCCACCAGACAGCAGCCAGCAGCCACCAGCCAGCAGCCACCAGCCTGCAGCCACCAGCCACCAGGCGTAACGAATAATGATCGACATGGGCAAACTTGTCGCAATGATGCAGGACTTCCCTAGCATATGGTATAGTAACTCCCCAGAGTACTTAAACAAGAATCGAAAGGAACAATCCTGGCTTCAACTCTCTGCTCAGGTTTATGGGGATGCCTGGACGAACGCAATAGAAGCGGAAAAGAAGAACTTGCGTGAGTATTATTCGCTATTGCGTCAAATGTCCTTTTTTTTTCATTTTAACCCCTTAGTGGCCAAGCAGTTTTACTTTTGTTTTTATTGTGCTTTTTTCCATCCCCACTTTTAACCCCTTAGTGACGGAGCTTTTTTGCTTTTTTCCTTTTTTTTCCCCTACTCCCTAAAAAATCGTAGTTCCTTTATTTCTCCATCGACGTCGCTGTATGAAGGCTTGTTTTTTTGCAGGACGAGTTGTATTTTGCAATGGCACTATTTATTGTACCATATAATTTACTGAAAAACCTTTAAAAAATTGTAATCGGAGAGAAAAAAAAAGACTTTCCACCATCTTTCGGTCGTCCTGTTTCTGCAGCACGCATAGTGCAACAAAAAGGACCTGATATTTTTATTCTACAGGTCAGTACGATTACTACGTTACCAAACTTATATAGTATTTTTTTTGGTGTAGTACTTGAATTTTTTTTTATTAAGATATTTAATTTTTTAAAATTATTTTCTGCGTGCAATAACTTTTTTATTTCTTTGGTGACATAGTTGTGTGAAGGCTCATTTTGTGCGGTATGTCCTGACGTTTCTGTTGGTACCATTTTCGCACACAGTTGACTTTTTGATCGCCTTTTATTACATTGTTTCTCGGAAATAGGGTGACCGAAAAAGTGCATTTCGTTTCTTTATTTTTTTTTACCACATTCACCGTGCAGGGTAAATCATACATTACTTTGATAGATCAGACTTTTACGGATGCAGCGATACCAAAACGGTCACACTGCAGGACGGACGACTCTCCGCAACGCTGGCAGAAAAGAGCACATGACCGGCTCCATTGCCGGACTTGTGTTCTTTCCTCCAGCTCTGTGGAAAGACGTCCATCCTGCATTGCGGCCGTCTTGTGCAGGAAGACGGGTGCATCAGCCGCCAGGATGCGCCCAAGTTACTAAGCCCTCCCTGTTTGTTTTTTGCGGGAACAGTTGTATTTTCCACTGGTGCCACTGAAACGGCATTTATTGGGTTAATAGCCTTGTTCAGTAGACACCCGCAATGTGTAGAGGGAGATAGGTAGTATTTCTTGCCAATGCAGGATGTAAGAATGCAAAATCTGTAGTAATGAATTCCTCTTGTGAATTTTTTTGCAGTGACTGAAATAAAGTCACGCTGGAGAAGCGCCCGAAAAAAGTTACATGGATCAACCATGCCCACAAAGACATCTGCTCACCGGGTGAAAGCATGTTGCCAGAATAATTTAACGGTGCTCGCACAAGCAAGAGGGACAAAACGGAGTCTGGGTGTTGGTTTTTAAGCTGTTTTCCAAGGAATGGGCAGTTCTCTAGGGGTTGGGTTTACAATAAGGGGCGGCTGCTGGTTTTTCTGTGCGTTTTTTTCCGCAACACATCCGCGTATATCCGCGCGTGATTTTTCACGCATCCGCACCTATCTGCAAGCACATTTAGGTACCATACGCGCGTGAAAATCCGCTAGCAGAATCCGGAACGCTCGTGTGCAGGCGGCCTAATATATTCACTGAGGGGTGTCAGGAGTATTTTGACCCCACAGTTTTCTTTTCAGGAGTTAATGCAAGTTAGAGGCGGGAAAAAAAATGGCATATTTTTGCAAATATGTAATTTTAAAGACAGTTTTTTTTCTATAGTGCACATAAAAATGATGATTTACACCACCAAATGGATCCCCCCGTTTTTCCTGTATTCAGAAACATACCCGCTTTGGCCCTAATTTTATGTCCGTATGCACAACGGGCCCAAACCGAAAGGAGCAGCTGGTGGCTTTCAGAACAGACATTTTGCTTGAAGGTGTTTTAGGCCCCATTGCACACTTGTAGAGCCCTGGCAATTTTACATTACCCTGGCAATCCGTGGCTTCTGCATATGCGTCCGCCATTTTGGCAACAGGCACATGCACAGAAGCTGATGTTAGGTCCGCAGATAAATCACGGTTATGATTTATGAGGGAAGATGACACAAACTATTTTTTCTTTTTTCTACACTTTTTTTTACCTTCTTTTTACTTTACATGATCGCTGTTTTCCATTGGATAACAGTGATCGTGTGACCGGGAACTGCATACAGTGGTGCCTGGTGACATCAACCTGCTCACGGCCTTCTATGTGCGCGTGACGTAATGACGCCTGGCGAGCATGCGCAGACGCCGGCGTCAAGTCCTGGAATACCAGAACACTATGGGACATCGCGGAGGATGGGGGTGAGCTGTAACTAACTTTTTTTTAACTTTCTATTTACTTTAATGTACCTTATGTAATTTATTTGAGTACCTGCCCGCTCGTCTCTAAAGATTCGGCTGCCGGCACGGGTGACAGGTGAGTTGCGGCGATGAGCAGGGGGAGCGGGGGGGGGGGGGGGGGAGGAGAGAGGGAGAGAGAGATCTCCCCTCCGTTCCCCCCCACCGCTCCCCGCCCCCTGCCGGCACCCAAATCTTTAGAGACGAGCAGGCAGGTACTCGAATAAGGCGCTACTCACTCGAGTAGTTTGCCTTATCGAGTATGCTCGCTCATCTCTAGTTGTTAATTCAGGGATTATTCTGATCGCCAGATTGGAGTCAGGAAGGAATTTTTTCCCTTAAATGGGGAAAATTGACTTCTACCTCATTGGGGTTTTTGCCTTCCTCTAGATCAGCATTGGGGGATAATAGGCTAAACTGGATAGACATATGTCTTTTTTCAGCCTTACATACTATGCATAGGCGTACCGGCAGGGGGTGCGACCCAGAGGCCCCCCTCCAGCATATACAGCTCTACTTTCACTTTGCACTGTCGGCGGCCGCTTGCTAAGTTAGTGCGGTCCGGCCGACAGCACGAGCCAGAGAGGAGAGTAGGAGAAGGGTTGGGGGAGGACTTGGAGAGAAGACAGGGGAAGAGGAGGGGGCATGGGGGAAAGAGCAGAGAGGACATGGAAGCAGACTCACCGGCACACAGGCACAGCACAGCAAGCCATCGAGTGGAGCAGGGATGATGTCATCTCCCTGCTGCTTCCCTGCCACTGACACTGTGTACAGCTGCTCTCCTCAGCAGAGAAATAGTCCAGAACCAGGGTATGTATCTATCTATCTGCTTGTCTTCCTGTCTGCATGTCTTTCTATGTGTCTGTCTATCTATCTTGCCTGGTCTCATATCTATCTATCTATCTATCTATCTATCTATCTATCTATCTATCTCATATCTATCTCATATCTATCTATCTATGTGCTATCTCATATCTATCTATCTATCTATCTATCTATCTATGTGCTATCTCATATCTATCTATCTATCTATCTGCTATCTCATATCTATCTATCTGCTATCTCATATATATCTATCTGCTATTTCATATCTATCTATCCATCCATCTCATATCTATCTATATCATATCTATCTCTGAATCTCTCTCATATCTATGTATCTATCTCTCTCTCTTAGGCCTCATGCCCACTTGCACACATGGATTTCACTGCTGAATCCCGCAGTGAAATCCATACATGCCCGCGGACATGGAGAGGGAAAATACATTACCCTCACCTCTCCAGACGCTCTGGTGCTCCCCTCTGTGCAGGCCGGATCTTCTTTCTTCCGGTCCGCGGACATGCTGTGGGCACCAATATTTTATAAAATCTCCTGTTCTCCCGTGTATCCGTGGCACAGCACAAAAACAGCTGCAGCTGTGCTGCGGATACGAACAGCTTCCATAGGCTTCAATGGAAGCCGCGGGAGCTGTCCGTGTGGCAGATCTGCAGGAAAATGGAGCATGGTGTGATTTCTTCCTGTGTGTGTAACACGTACTCTGGGAAGGAATCCCATCTGCATGCTTTTAGCTGCCCTCCCGATGCCAATGCATCCCTATGGGCAGCAAGATACACAAATCTCCCGTGCGGGTCCACGTGCGGATTTTATAAATAAAATCCGTATGTGGACATCGGCCCTCAGGCTTAGATACGGGGCGAGGGGGAAAAAGGGCCTGGGGGGGCCCGAGCTAACCTTTTGCACCCGGGCCCCTGAGCCTTTAGGTGCGCCCCTCATACTATGTTACTATAAATAAATGCTCACTCGTCAGCAGTATATCTCCCCTTGTAAATGGGGAGATGTCCTGCCAATTATTGCTTTCTGCATGGGGATGAACAATCATAATAACCATCGTTCATCCTCATACCACTATCCACATATAAACAACAAGCTTAACATGCACCAACCAACAGGCTCATTGTTGGTAGCACTCATTACCACGGCAATATTATCTGCCCATGTAAAACCATACTTACATATCTAAAACCTACAGTTTTACACCACTGTTTTAACCACATATTTAACTCTGAGTTAAGAAGTGCTTTGTTTACATCAGTAAAGACCAACAAAACTCTAAAAATGTGACAGAGCAAAAACACATTGGCGCATGTGCTGATATGCTCGCTGCAGTGGAGCGTATTAGCACATGAACTGGGGTTTTTTTGTTTTTCATTATTCAAACTCTGCGCTAGTGCGCACAAGTTTGAAAAGGAAAGCAGGAAGATAGGTCCTTCCCTGTCTTTCTTGTACATACTAGTAATTATTAGGAAATTATAGCACCAGTGTTACTGGTGGCGCAATGCGCCACACAGCTGTGCTACATGGTACATGCATTATGATCCCCACACATTACACACACAGCTCTACTACATGCATGCTGACCCCACACATTAGACACAAAGCTCTACTACATGCCACACACAGCTGTAGTACATATATCTTGATTCCCACACATTACACACACAGCTCTGCTACATTGTACATTCATTATGATACCCACACAACATACACATAGCTCTACTACATTTATATTGATTTCCACACATCACACACAGCACATGACACACACAGCTCTGCTTTTCCACACATCACCAGACTCCTGGATACAGTGATCACCCCTGGTCATGTGATTTCTAACTCCACCCACACAGGTGATCACATGACGGTGACATCATCACAGGTCCTGGTAGTAGCTGCTGTCGGTTTAACCAGTATACAGTACTTTCTACCACACTGCACAACGGCTCCTCCCACAGCAGTGACATCACCACAGGTCCTTCAGCCTATCAGATCTCTGTGGTGTCGGTAGGTCGGTGTCTTCTGTGAGGACCGTCCAGTTGTGTCTGAGATAATACTCGGCTTAGTTGTATTCTCATTTTGTTATTTTTTTTGTCCCCTTTTCAAGAGCCCTAACTGTATTGTTCTTCTGTTGTTCAGGCTCTGTGTTTAACCTTTCCAATCCACTATCTGACGTCTTCAGACATTCTGATTGAAGGCAGTACAGCTCCGATGTCAATATATACTGGCCGGTCTGTTGTCAGGGGTTCTCTCCAGCATATCCCATACTGCAGTACTGGCTCTAGCCAGCAGATGGTGCCATTGTATAATGGCAGAAAGAGAAAACCCCCTAGGAAACCCTGAATCCAAAATTGGATTACAAAAGGTTGATATATGTTGTAGGACAACTTGTGGCAACAGCCGAAATGTTGGCATCAAGCCCTTGGTAAGCTTCAATAAAGATGGAATTCTTTTAACTCTATGTATTGAGGTATTTGGGTACTCTGCTTTGCGGCTCCAACACATCATTTCTTGCTGGACTTTATAGGGGTCACGGATCCAGACTCTTTTTGGGAGCTCGCAACACACACCGAAAGGAGCCTCCCTTATGTAATAAGGTATGCACAAGTGCTGTTGTGTTTGCGTTATTTGGTTCTGTTGTAAGACCTTTGATGACATCACCAGGGGGTGGAGCGATTATGTCATCAGGAGGCATGAGAAGCACTCACATACTAACTGACAAGTGGTCATTAGTAGTTTGATTATTAACATACCAAAAATAATAGGTCAGCTCACAAAGCTTACATAAAAAAATCTTTCTATATTTTATCCATTACAATTAAAAAGATGTTACAGTACAAAAGAGATGAGTCTCCAATGTGCAGCAGACAGGTGGAAGGAAGGCATATAACATATCATGTTCATAGAATTAAGCATATGCTCAAAAAATGCATGTGTGCAAAATCATATATCAACAAACATTTAATCGTATAAAATGACACATCCAGCATACAAAGCATTGAATCTATGCATATGAGCAGCAATACATAATGTATAAAGCCCACCTTACCACCTGCTCCCCCTTTCGACCCAAGCTTTCTCAGGGGGTACGATTATTAACATAGTATGTAGTATTAATGTAGTATTAGCTACGTGCGAGAAAGATAGGGCAAGTACTATCTTTTCTTGCGCATTGAATTACGAGAATCCCAATGGTGGAAACTAAACCATTGAAATCAATGGTTTCATCCCATTATGCAGCCATGATGTCCACAGTCATATAACGGGACTAAAATACACTAATCTGTTTAAGCCCTGAACTCGTATGCACTAAATGGCAGCTTTTGCCACAATGTTAATTATGTGACCAAAAACTGTAATGTAGCACTGCCACATCACTCTGCCACTGAACTCAATGACGTTGTAGTGTGAGACACAGGCTGCTGTGATGCTGTGGTCATAAAAATTTAATCTGGCCGGATCGTGGTTGCGGCAACCTGCGACTTGCACTGCGCCTCTATTGAGTTCAATGACAGTGAAATATTGCAATGCAAGCCTTAATGGACTTTGACATAAAGCAAAACAGAGTGTAAAAAAAATCCTACACTCCAAGTAACTAGGTGGAAGAATGCAATAATATAGCCAATAAAACTTCTTAACTTGCTTGGGTGAGGAGACTTCTTTGGCCGCAGGAAGAAGCTTTGAAGTGGCCCAGAGTTAGGGTACCTCTAGGTTGGTGTTTGACTACCCCAGGTGGATTGTCTTTGCGCCTTGGTGTGTGTAGTTGTGTTAGTCTACGTCTTGTGTTCATGTTGATGTCCCTATTCTTGGTGGTGTTGGCGTGTTTTTCTCCCTAACCTGCTGTGTGTAGCATGATTGGTCTTTAGAGAGGTTGGGGGCAGAGTAGTGTGTAGTGTGTAGAGAGAGTAGAGATGTAGTCGGTGAAGGAGGTCATGTGAGCAGGATGCTGAGGCTCTGACCCTCCTGCCAGGCAGAGTCCCAGGCCTATCCCATCTTCCATGGGATGTATCCCCCGGCGAATAGAGCTTAGAGGTGAGATCCTGTAGAAGGAGTTGGCGGTTATGGTCACACACTCCCCTGCTTAACTACATGATTAAGGGACAGGACTGACTCCGCTAATGCAGGTCGGAGGACAAGTCTGGCATAAGCAACTACTTCACAAAATGCTGTTAGAAAAGCGAGTTATGGGACGTAGTAAGTGATGAAAGAGAGGTATGGGTTTCCCCTTCGTGTTAAGTGTTCTCCCAAGAGTTCTTCTATCAGATAACTGAGACTGATGATGTTTGTACTTTGGGGAAGAGTAACAATTGTAAGTGTGTCAGAGGTTGTGCAGAAGAAAATATGCCAAGTGTGTTGTAACTAAGACTGCAGTATTTTTTTCTTGGAAAATCAGAATTAGAAAATTGTGAGTAAAAGGAAACCGTGTGCCTCCTGTTTAAAACTACTTCTCGATTGTGGTCTCTTTTATTCGGCTCGGGTGATCTGTCACTCAGAAGAGGCACTGGCGTCACATGGACATATAAGTACTGAAAGTTCATAGCACAGTTGCTAACTTTATCCCCTTCATGCAGCCGGGCCAGGCCGCATTTTGGATGCACCAGGTGGAGACAGTAGAGCTGCAGCTTGCTAATGCAGACTGGAAGTTTAGCTGGGGTGCGTGAACGTGAGTGCTAATGCCTATAATCAGCAGCTGTCTTTGGACAGTGAGTGAGGACAGACAAAATGGAAATATTCAATGTGGCAAAGAAGAATGTGTGAGAATAAAAGAAACAATATAGTGTTAGTGAAATGAATATTACTCAATTTTCCCTTGTCTGCCTTATAGTATGCTCCTTACATTTTGTATGATATAGTCTGTGTCAATGTTTTGTATTTTTCCTTTAATCAAATCGGTTCAAATGTATTGTAGAATAAAAAGGGACCTCAATGATTAGAATATTCCAAGTCTCTAGATTGAATGTCTCGGGTCATTGCGCCCTGCTCTCCAGTTACTCTCTAAACAGTTTATTGTTTATACTTACTGTACTTTTGTATTCTAATAAATTAATCACATATGATTCTTTTGCTGTTGCTTGTCTTTGCCTTTAATTTTAGATGTTAAATTCCTTATTTTGCATGCTTATGTTTCTTTGACAAATGGTAATAAATAAATTATAATAGATTTGAATTATTGTAATTGGAGCATGTGCCCCAATAAAAACTGCTGCCTGTCAATCAATAAACAGATAACTTTGATCACGCTAAGTGTTGTGGTGAGTATTAGTCTCCCGAGATGGGCTTATCCTCTAACTAAGAATTGAACTCCAAGAGCATATCATAGCGAATATTATTGATTGCATTAACAATAGTAAATTAAATTATGTGCGAACATTTTTAAATAAATACATCAGTATTATGGGACAAGATACCTATCTTCCCAACGAAAACTAAATCATGAAGTTCCTCAACTAATATATGACTTTCTCTTTAATTCTCCTAAACTTAAGAATATGAGGACTAGCTATGCCCACCTTAATGGAGAGGCGGTATTCTCAAAGAGAGTGCATCTACTTAACTGGGAAAAGGATTTGGGTATAACCTTCTCAATTGAACAGTGGTCCAAGGCCACAAAGTGATCCTTACGGGCATCCTCATGTACCAGTCTTAAAGAAATTTTCCTAAAATTACTCTTGAGATGGTATTATCACCCCTCTAAACTTACAGATCTATTCCCCGGTACTTTGAATTTATGCTGGTGCAACTGTGGACAAACAGGGTTCCTTCTACATATTTTTGGGGGATTTCCCTAAGATTAAAACTTGGTGGACATCTATCTTTAAACGAATATCTGAGCTAAAAAACACCCATGTTGGAAAAGATACAGCCTTGGCCTTATTAACTATAGGCATTGACAACTACCCACCGAAGAAAAGGAGATTGCTTTGCCATATCTCCCAGTCAGTGGCTCTCGTGGCTGCAAGAAATTGGACAACTACCGCCTCTCCATCTATGGAATCCCTGATAGACTTGGTTTCCAAACATTGTGTATATGAAAGCTTATTCTACTTATTCCACTGGACAGGTTAGGTCCTCTACATTTCATATTTGGTGAGACTCTTGGACCCATAAATTCCCAGGATGTAACCTTCTTCAATGACGTCAGAGACTTCTCCGATGGGTTTTGATAGGACCTTAGCTGACCTTAGGGCACAGAAAACAACATACCATGCCATGAACCTAGCCATTATTGTCTTTCCTTCTCCATCTGAATAGTACAGTAGCATTCAAACTTCCCTTCCCCTTTTAATTTTATTTTTATTTTCTTGTTCTGTTCACCACATAGTATAAAAGGCTAGGTAGCACTATATACACTGACCAGATGACCACTCCTCATATGCTATCTAGTGTCACAGAATCATAGGTTTCAGGATCACAGAGAGTGGTCAGGCTGGAATCATGCCCAAATGCTGTTGTAAATGTAATGAGAACTCTACATGTTTATTGCTAGGATAGCATGTAAGTCATTAGATCTTTATGATCTTTTTTGATTCATGCTCAGGTGTTAATATAATGAGCCGCCTATTAATATAATGAACCGCCTATCTCATCAGGAAGGCTAAGCTAATTTGGAGTGATGTCTTTCCTAAACTCCCTAGCGAGACAGCCTGTACGGTTAGTTAGTATTATGCAGAGATATCATCCATAGCACACTTGAAGAGGCCTTGAGCAGCCAAAACGATATAAAACCCCCACAAATTACACCATTTTGAAAACTAGACCCCTTAACAAATTCATCTAGGGGTGTACTGCATATTTGGACCCCACAGTATTGTAATAAATCTAAGCAAAGTAGAAGGGAAAAATTACAATGGATAACAGTGATCATGTGACCGCGAACCACATACAGTGATCCCCGGTGACATCTCCCTGCACTCGGCTATCTTTGACAGCCGGGTGCAAGGGAATTTTAAATTTGCCAGGCTCTCCAGGGACATCACAGTGGACAGGGGTGAATATTTTCACCTCCCCTCAGGGATCCAATCCATGAGGGGGGTGAAACGTTAACTTTTTTTTACTCTTAACCATTGGAGAACGGCGATCATGGGCCTGGGGACCGGTCACCACCGTCCTTGGTGAGATCTCTTGCTTCCCAGCTACCTTCAGTAGCCAGGATCAGGAGATTTCAAATTTGTCGTGGCTCCTGGCCTTCTGCGCATGCGGCTGACATAATGCCGCCTGGCGCGCATGCGCAGAAGACTGGCATCAGTTCCTGGAGGACCAGATCGCTGCGGGACATCATGGAGGATGGGGGTGAGAACTCTCAGCTGCCCCCATGTATCCAATCCATGAGGGGAGTTGAATCTTTAACTTTTTAAAACCTTTTATACTTTAATGCAATCAGCACTAATCACATTGCCGAGGAAGGAATGCTACCCGCGGCCCTCCAATGACAGCTGCATGTTGTCAACTACTTCCAGGAACCGACCGCAAAGAGCTGTCATGTCCGCAGCCCACGTGGCTTTAATCCCCAGAGGAAGAATGTTTTTATGTCCTCAGGGATTAAATTGCCAGTCGCTAATTTAGATCCAGGATCTGTACTTCCAAATGTGCGATGAGCACGCATCTCGCACTACAGCATGCACCTTAGATCGACTGATCAAGTACCGCATACATTGCACAAGTAGCACAGCGGACGGCATTGTCAAGCATGGTGTACATTCTAGTAACGATTTACAAATTTACTTGCAGAAGTAACGAAAATCAACTAGATCACACTCCTCACGTGCCTCTGCCCGTTCGCAACCACTCATGTGCCTACCTACGTCCTTCGTTTCTTAATTTCTTTTTTTTATATTGCTCACACGCTCTCACTGCCTGCTCACACTCAGTCACAACTGATTTACCTCACTCTCTTACACACCGTTACTTACACCCCCTCCCTTACTCTCTTACACCTACTTACTTACACACTCACCCTTCTCAGCAGCAGTCTTCTTTACAGTATTCTTCACAGCTCTTCTTCAGTCTGGTCGGGCAGCCGATGACGTCACCCCGAGTCGCAGGCTCAGTGTTGGGACTTCTCTCATCAGCAATCGCACTCTCTGGCCTCCTTCTCCCCACCGCACCGGACTGATCCTGCAGCAGCTCTCCGCAAAGGCTCTTCTGGTCGCCTTTTAGTATTAATCTTTTTACTGGTTATAAAGTTGCAAAACGATTTAGAGTTAGATTTATTCTCTCTGGCAATGCATCTCTCTGTCTCCACTTTTTGCAGCCTTTATTTGCTTTTTACAAAATATACATTTTTTCTTATAGGATTTTCAGGCTTCTTCGCTGCCTTCATGTTTCAGTAGTTTAAGCGCTTTATTTTTATTGTTTTTTGTTTTTTTGTCATTTTACATATTTATTGAGCCACATTGGTTTTCTTCTCCTATTCCTAACTATTTTATTCCTGTATGACATGAACCACTCACAGTGAGTATTTAAGATGATTTTAAAAACTTTCCAATATTGTCTGTACTTTTATTTTTGACTAACTTGTTTTTCGAACTGTGCCTTCCTAAAATTTAGTATTTTCATAGCTCCCCGATAAAACTTCTTTTTAAAAGACAAGTAGAAATTTATTATATTGTGGTCACCATTTCCCAGGTGCCCCCCAACCTGCACCCCTGTTATTCTGTCAGGTCTGCTGATTAATATTAAGTCCAAAATGATTAAAAGACCTCTCCTCTTACGCCACTTGTCATGGTTTGGACAGATAAATACCCTTAAAATGGATGTACTACCCAGGTTTTTATACATCTTTCAGGCGGTTCCTATTATACGTCAAGTATCGTACTTTGACAGATTACGATCAACCCTCATCAAATTTGTATTGGGATGGAAGAGACCACTACTGGGAATCAGACTTTTGTCATTTCCTAAGACTAACGGTGGCGTAGGTTTGCAAATTTCAGACTCTACCATACAGCTGCAGTCTTAAAGGAGATGTCCCGAGGCAGCAAGTGGGGTTATACACTTCTGTATGGCCATAATAATGCACTTTGTAATATACATTGTGCATTAATTATGAGCCATACAGAAGTTATAAAAAGTTTTTTACTTACCTGCTCCGTTGCTAGCGTCCTGGTCTCCATGGTGCCGACTAATTTTTGGCCTCCGATGGCCAAATTAGCCGCGCTTGCGCAGTCCGGGTCTTCTGCTGTTCTCTATGGGGCTCCGTGCAGCTCCGTGTAGCTCCGCCCCGTCACGTGCCGATTCCAGCCAATCAGGAGGCTGGAATCGGCAGTGGACCGCACAGAAGAGCTGCGGTCCACGAAGATAGAGGATCCCGGCGGCCATCTTCAGCGGTAAGTATTGAAGTCACCGGACCGCCGGGATTCAGGTAAGCGCTGTGCGGGTGGTTTTTTTAACCCCTGCATCGGGGTTGTCTCGCGCCGAACGGGGGGGGGGTTTAAAAAAAAAAAAACCCGTTTCGGCGCGGGACATCTCCTTTAACACAACTTTTAGATGGCACTACCATGTTACTAATAAGCAATGAGTACTCCTGGAACAAGTAGATTGTCCAATTCCCATAAGATTCCTCCCATGGATAAGGCCCAGCGATAGGGCCACTGCCATCTCCTCAAACTATTTTCTTAAAGGGATTATTAGACTTTTGGACTCAAAATTACGTAACTGAATCCTATCTAGAGAGTCCCCTAATACGTCTTTTTAGTAACCCAGCGTTCCCACCAGGTAATACCCGAGATCATTTCCTGAGATGGGAAATGGCCGCGCGGTTCGGTCCTTTCAGGAACTCAGAAATAGATTTGCTAACCTCAATCTTTCCTGGTGAGAGTATTATCAACCGGTGGTCAGAGGACATGTCATGCTGCACTGCTAACCCTGTAATGGCATCCCCTCATCTGCCAAATTTGCTAATTTGTTGGGGTGTGCCAGTTCAGGACTAGCATCCCTAGCACTCTTCCCTCCACCCCTCCTTCTGTCATCCAGCTAGCCACCTGATCATCCAGCACTCATAATTTGCAGTGTAAATTGACCAGATTTTGCTGTGGACTACCCATGGATCCAAAGCTAAATCTACAGGTAGGAATGCATAAAAAAGGGACCCAACTATTTGCTATTTTTTATACTCACCTGCTCCACCATTTCTGTTGTGTCTCCCGGTGAAGATCACTCACGGTCTCAGCCAATCAATGCAGCGCTCAATGGACAAATCACAGCCATCACGTTGTAGAGACGGGATTTGTGAATTGGCTGAGCTGCAGCATTGATTGGCCAATTCATAAATCCCATCCGAACAGCGCAACAGCTGTAATTGGTTATTTGACCACTGCTCAGCCAACCAATGCAGCGCTGGATGAATCAATAACAGCCATCATATTGGTTCATTGAGCGCTGCATTGTTCGGCTGCACAGCGCTCGAGAACTACTCAGAGCCCTTATTTCCTGGGAGGTGGGATTTATGAATGCCATAACCAGGAATTGATTTTCTGTGGACAAACGAGGACTGCAGGACATGCTGGAGCTCTACTGAGCAGCAGGAGGATTCGGACCGAGCCTGCTAGGTAAGTAAAATAAGACCTCCCCTGAAAATAAGACCTAGTGCCACTTTTGTGGGAAAACGTAATATAAGGCAGGGTCTTATTTTTGGGGAAACACGGTAATATAGCCAAGTGTTGATCACATGTGCTACTGTAGTGGCCCAAAGTACATATATCTGGCCCCTCCATAACTGTCATACATGTCATGTTATTCATGTGGATGCACTGTGCAAATTGTCTTGTCTTTAATTATGTGTATTGCATAGCTGCAGTTTGGAAGAGGTTAATGTCTATAAATGTCTGGGATATGTCTGGAAATTGCAACCAATTGCCATGTCACGTGGGCATGCAAGATATATATAGGAGTGCAGTGTGTGCAAGAAGGAGTTCCATTTTCTTCAACAGTAGTGTGTGGACGAAGAGTGCCGGCCACATGGGGGTACCTTTAACCCTCATGTGGTGAAGGATGGAAGAAAAGGGAGCTGTACCCAGATGTTCGAACTTCAGGACAAGTATCCTACGCGAGAGTAAGAGAAGGAGCCCGCCGTGCAGTGTCCAAGTATCCACCTGCAAGTGAGTGTCAGTGGAGTGTTGTGTCCTCCTGTGTGCGTATCCAGGAGTGGAGTCATACAGATAACTAAGACTGTAGGCTTGGTGTCATCCTGTGTCCCGGAGCGTGTGTGTCCAGGAGCGGAGTCATACAGATAACCTAGACTGTAGGCCTAGTGCCATCCTGTGTTCTCCTCCCTGACCTCATTAAACTGTTCTTCGTGCACTGGTGTGTGAAGTTGTAAGTTGGAGAAGCAAAGTTCCAGTCACTGCTCGATCCCAGTGATCGAGGTTCTTAATTCAACTGTGTGTGGACTCTTTTATTTGCCCCCGTTGGATATCCAATGGAGGGAAGGAACAGTGGCGTCACCCGTGATAACTCTTCAGGTCCACCACACTACTTATTCAGGTAACCGTTGTCACAGCATTGCCTTGAAGAGGCCTAGCGGTGCCTTGGCCGAGGTTGCATGCGTCCCTCGGGGGAGGAGTCTGGTAGAGCCACTGTGACAAGTGCCATATCTACCCCCGCCATCTCCTCAGCATGTGCCTCGTGCCTCAGTCGTTGCACTGTTGCTTAGCTCAAATCCTCCCATTCTGTATGTGCTTTTTCATGTTTCTTGCCCAGATGTAGAACCTTGCATTTCTCCTTGTTAAATACCAGTTCAGTTTTGTGTTTCAGGGAAGTGTAAAGAATGAGCTGTCATCATCACATACAAGGTAAAAGGACAGATCTACCTGTGGAAGATCTGTGTATTTTTGTAGCTATGGCTACAACATCTCAAATGTGAAAATAATTAAAAAGAAGTATTACATAGGTTACAGTATATCACAATCACAAGTTAAGCCCCATTTAGACGGGACGGCTGTCGGCTGACTACTGATCGGCCACTGCGTTAAGTAAATGGAGAGGGGTGAGGGAGAGTGAGCAGAGAAATCTCCTCCAGCCGCTCCGCTGTGAAGCAACGATACCCGCTCCTGTGCAAAAGCATGTGAGCTAGTACATGTGGGGAGGAGTGTCGGACATCGTTTGCCCCGACAGTCGTCCCATCTAAATGGGGCTTTAGGATAGGGGATAACTTGCTGATCAATGGGGGTTCCCTCCTGCAGTGACGTCACTGTAAATGGAGTGCTGGTTGAGCATGTGCAGTCAGTGCTCCATTCATTTAATTGGGGCTTACGGAAATAGCCAAGCGGGTGCCACTAGGGTCAGAGGCGTAACTTGAAGCTCCTGGACCCCAATGCAAAACCTGGAACAGGGTCCCCAACTATAATGATTTATTCATAGTACTGGGCTCCTTATATAGAGAAGAGAGGACTTATGGGCCCCCCAAGGCTCCTGGGCCCGGATGCAACTGCATCCTCTGCATGCCCTATAGGTACGCCAGTGACTAGGGTATCTCCACAGCCCCAATGAAAGTGAATAGAGCGCTAGTGGGCTTGCACGACCATTCAGTCCCCTTTTCACTGTAGGAGGCGCAGTAAAACCACAGTGAGCAGGATGGGGGACACGGGACTCCTGTTCTCGAGATTGGTTGGGGTCTCAGCAATCAGCAAGTTATTCTCTATCCTGTGGATAGGGGATAACTTGTAATCATGGTACAACCCCTTTAACTTTAAGGCTGGATTCACACAAAGGTATTTGCGCACCGTATTACGCAAGAATAATTTGCCCGTGCAATATACAGTAAATAGAACCCGTTGATATCAATGGGTTTGTTCTCATAAGCGTATTTTGTGCATGTATTTGTTTGCGAAAAAAATACCCAACATGCTCTATTTTCCTGCACATTTACAGAAGGAAAGAGGACATATTGAACTAATTAAAGTTGCCCATTTCAGTGAATGAAAGCATGGTTGTATACTTTTTTTTGCACGTGCAAATGCACACAATTTGCGCATGTAAAAAGTACAGTTAGACTCGGACATGTGTGTTCAAATACGCACGGGAAATTGGCGCATGAATCGCCTGTGTGACATGGGTCTGACTGCTGTTCTAATTTCTGGTTTGCTTTTGCACTGTTCGTTTTAATGTTATTCAGATCTTTTCTATGTAATGACCGTGAGGATCCACTAGGAGGCAGCCTAGGACAGACAGCTTTACATGAGCAGCAGTCACACATTTTCACCCTGTAATTAATTGGCTGTTTTTGGTGCTGTTAAAGGTTTCGATTTCCACAGCAACTTTATAAACTAAATAGTAGGTTAACAAATAAGCACATTGCAGTGTATTTACTGTTTGTAACAGTTGTATGTAAGCATCTCAGTAAGCATATTATATAATTAAAGGGGTTGTCCCGCGGCAGCAAGTGGGTCTATACACTTCTGTATGGCCATATTAATGCACTTTGTAATGTACATTGTGCATTAATTATGAGCCATACAGAAGTTATAAGAAGTTTTTCACTTACCTGCTCCGTTGCTAGCGTCCTCGTTCCCATGGAGCCGACTAATTTTCGCCGTCTAATGGCCAAATTAGCCGCGCTTGCGCAGTCCGGGTCTTCTTCTCTTCTCAATGGGGCTCGGTGTAGCTCCGTGTAGCTCCGCCCCGTCACGTGCCGATTCCAGCCAATCAGGAGGCTGGAATCGGCAATGGACCGCACAGAAGAGCTGCGGTCCACGGAGGTAGAAGATCCCGGCGGCCATCTTCACCGGGTAAGTAAGAAGTCACCGGAGCGCGGGGATTAAGGTAAGCGCTGTCCGGTGTTCTTTTTTAACCCCTGCATCGGGGTTGTCTCGCGCCGAACGGGGGGGGGGGGGTTGAAAAAAAAAAACCCCGTTTCGGCGCGGGACAACCCCTTTAATGTCCAGTATTAGAATAATGCTTTAGTAGGGGTTTTATGTAAATACAGCATAACCAATGAACAGTTCTGCACATTTTGAAAAAGCTGTTTCATCACAATTTTCAAGATCTCTGCTTTCTTACAGGGAATGGGGACATACTGCTATACCCCACAGAAGCACAAAGGCCATACTGACCCAATCCTTCTTCTAGCTGGGGGTTTACTGTAAATGTGTCTGGTCTACCCGTCTAATAATTTGCTACAATGGCTCAGTGTAAGGGCCTTTTACCCTTATTCTCACTGGATCGCAAGAATCTGAACGATAATCATTCAGTCCAAATGCCGGCAGCGACTCACGGACAACTGATCATTTATTTGTCATTCAGTTTCTGCAGGCATAAAAATCAAATAATAATCAGCCTGTGTAAGCAGATAGTCATTCATCTATGAAGGACGTCCTGTTAACTATGAATGAAGGCAGGCGGCCAGAAGCGATCTCTGGCGCACTCCCCCTCCATTGGCTGAGCAATTACCGCTGTCACAACTGATGGGCACTGAAGCATCCAACAGTCGTCCTGTGTAAAAGGACCCAAAAGGCTCGTTCATATGGGCGTTTGCGTAAAACGCTGCATGTTGCAATTTCGTATCCCTTCAATTTTCAATTGCCTTCAAATTGCACTGCGCATTACCCCGTACTCACACACCGTCATGCACAGTTCACCTGTTTTTTTGTTTATATTTCCTGCGTCGTCGCTTAATGGCGACACATATAACCGTCGCCCATACACAATGCAATTGCATATGGGCACGAGTATGTACGTGACAATAGAGAATACTGAGTTCTTTTTTGTGCTCACATATTACGCAATTCTGACATCCTAATGTGAGTGTAACTGCGTAAGGAAATGTAACTGATCGCCTGCGAGTTACTGTGTATCACATGGGCATACAAAGCCTATGTAATATGCAGTAAACATATAGTCGTTGGAGCCTGGCCTAAGGACTTATTCACACGACCATATATACGCAGCTATTGTAGCTGCATGCAAAAATCACGACCATCTAAAGCATTGGATACCAATGTATTTATTCAGATGAGCGATTTTTGGCCGGGTAAAAAAATCACGATGGAGAAAATAGTACATCAGCAGCCAAAAATGGCGACCAGTTTTATACGCAGCCTGATAAGATAGGTCTTGTCCTATCTTTTGCCAAGATACACTGGAAGCTCTCATAGACTTCTATGGGAGCTGAAAAAAGGGAGGGGGAGAGAGTTTACCTGCGTCTAATGCTGGAAAACGAAGGCAGCTGGCTCTATTTATGTATTAGCAGTCATACTGAGGATTTCTGCCAACAGAGGGAATTCAACGAAGCAACACATTTTTTTGCCATCACGTGGCAACCGCCCGTGTGAATGGCCGACAATACGATAACTAAAATTGGCACTTGATCACGGCTATTCTTCTTTCATGCGATTTTTCACCACATACATCAGAACGTAAAACGCATACAGTCATGTGAAAGATGCCTTAAGTCGAGGGACAGGTAGACAGAATGCCTAAGAGGCCATTTACAATACATAGAGGTCCAGCAGCACTCAAACACAGCTTTCCCAAATGGGCGAGGTAGATATATGCACAGCCACCAGTCAGTGGGATCATGGACCTCCAATCCTGGGTCAGTCCATAACAGTAAGGCAGAGGCGGCAGCATCAAAGGTGTAGAATAAAGTTTAAAATCCTTTTATTGCTTCCATATAGTAAAAGGCAACGTTTCAACTACATGTCTTTTAGACACAACGTTTATCACTCAAAATTCGTTAAACAGTCAAAAGTGAGCGATGGTTTTGCTTCTAAAGACGGACGTTTTAACCTAATGAAAATCGTTGGAAAATGGACGTAGCAGCAGGGCATGTGTACGTTGTGTAGCGTTTGCATTAAACAATAATTGAGCGATAATTTGTTTGAAAGGCATCTGCATTTAGTGAAGGGAAAAAATGAGCTTCTTTGTATCGGCTTGTGAAAAAGGTGGCTGCGCTTATCTTGTTGTTAAAAAAGCCTAGCTGTTTAGTAGGGACAAAAGGAAACTAGATGTTTGTAATATAATTATGTTAAAGGGGTGGTCTCGCGAAACCAAGTGGGGTTATACACTTCCGTATGGCCATATTAATGCACTTTGTAATGTACATTGTGCATTAAATATGAGCCATACAGAAGTTATTCCACTTACCTGCTCCGTTGCTAGCGTCCTCGTCTCCATGGTTCCGTCTACATTCGCTGGCAGCTTGCTTTTTTAGACGCGCTTGCGCAGTCCGGTCTTCTCCATTCAGCACGAGCCGCTTCAGTGTGCTCCCCGCTACAGCTCTTCTGCGCATGCGCAGACGAGCTGTCACTGCTCGGGAGCGCGCTGAAGCGGCCATTCTGCACCATCCTCTGTTAGAGGAAGGTGCAGAAACTGGAGCTGCCCAGCGGAGAAGACCAGCCCAGCCCAGCAGCCCCGAGAAGCCTCCCAGGTAAGTGATGGGTCGGGGGGGGCTGCCGCTGCGCCGGGGGGGGGCTGCCGCTGCGCCGGGCTGCGCCGGGGGGGGCTGCCGCTGCGCCGGGGGGGGCTGCCGCTGCGCCGGGCTGCGCCGGGGGGGCTGTCGCTAGGCCGGGGGGGCTAGCGCTAGGCCGGGGGGGCTGTCGCTGCGATGGGGGGGGCTGTCGCTAGGCCGGGGGGGCTGTCGCTAGGCCGGGGGAGCTGTCGCTAGGCCGGGGGGGCTGTCGCTAGGCCGGGGGAGCTGTCGCTAGGCCGGGGGGGGCTGTCGCTAGGCCGGGGGGGGGCTGTCGCTAGGCCGGGGGGGGCTGTCGCTAGGCCGGGGGGGGCTGTCGCTAGGCCGGGGGGGGGCTGTCGCTAGGCCGGGGGGGGCTGTCGCTAGGCCGGGGGGGGCTGTCGCTAGGCCGGGGGAGCTGTCGCTAGGCCGGGGGGGGCTGTCGCTAGGCCGGGGGAGCTAGCGCTAGGCCGGGGGGGCTGTCGCTGCGATGGGGGGGGCTGTCGCTAGGCCGGGGGGGCTGTCGCTGCGCCGGGGGAACTAGCGCTGGGGAGCCGGGGGCTAGCGCCGGTTACCTGCTGTCTGGTCGGCGGCTGCGGGGCGTCTGGTCGGCGGCTGCGATGCGTCCGGTTGCCATGGAGACACAGCTGGCGGCGTCTCGGGAGCGCGCACGTCGGGCTGCAGCGAGCGACTGGGAAAGAGCCGGCGGCCATCTTGAGGAAACTTTTATAACTTGCTGAAACGCTGGAACGGTAAGTACGAACCAGCTAGAAATGTAATTTACAGGGGGGCTTAGTAATGTGTACTTAATGGGGGGGACTGGGCAAAAAAAAAAATTAACTGCTTCCTCGAGACATCTCCTTTAAGGAATTGAGAAAGAGTTAGATGAAAAAAACGAGGTGCTACAAACAATAGTATTTTTGTCATTGGAATGTAAATAATCTCTTGTCATCTGTATCAACAATACATGTAGTTTTTTGTATTGCCCTATTAGCGACCTAAAATCTAGTAGAAAAATCTGCGCGAGCCTAAATAAAAATAATCTGTGAATCCGAGACCGTAGCATGTGCGTTTAAAAAGGCGAATTAATTTTTAAATGGTCTTGGTTGCTGCTTGCAGGGTATGTCACAAGGGCACGGCCAATGGTTGAGGACTAGGTGGGCATGTTAAAATCAAAGCTTTTGCCTCCCGACAGCCAAACGCTCTGCCGGCTGAATGTATGCTTCGCCAAACGATTAAACACTCCCATCAAATCGCTGAACGGCTGAACCAATGTCATTTAAACCAAACAAAAAGCGAAATAGTGAATGATGGATTTTAAGCTTACTGAAAGACAACGATGAACGAATAGGTAACGAAAAATGCACAATGGGCGCGTGTTTACACATAAGGATTGTCGCTCAAAAGACAGCTTTGAGCAAATCTTGAGCGATATCGTTGTGTCTAAATGGACCTTTGGGATTCACATACCAGGCCATGGATAAATAAATGCTCATTGTGGTATCAGTTTGAATTAGTTTTATGGGGAACTCTACTTATACAGGCTACTTTCCTCAATCTATTAAAAATTGGATCCTTATTCTTTTTTTGTCACTAGATAACAGATTACAGAATAATAATGCATGCAATGCAAATTTTCCAATCTTTTTCATCTGCTACCTACTTTAACAGTAAAAAAATAGAAAGAGGAAGACCTTATTTAGTGAGGGAGGAACTTAGGTTCTATTAATGATACAAATGTATGCAAATTTGTGTCAACCATCCAAACCATTTGAATATGTAAATGACACTCTCAAAAGTGTAAACCTGGCCTCATTCAACTGTAGTGCTAGGTATGGAATCCATTGATTACTCCAAAGGCCTTAACACCTTTTATAGTTTTAGTTGCATGCCTGTGGACCATTAGGTGCACCTGTGCCTTTTATTGTTCAGACTCCAGTGGGTTCTACTGAGCTGACTACTCGCACACATTTTATCTCATGGTCCATCCTACACTACACTAAGTTTTTCCAGTTATTTTTTACATTAACCCTTTCCAATCCAATTTGTATCCTGGTTTTCCTAGGGGGCTTACTCTTTTTCTGCTGTTATACAATGGCGCTATATGCTGGCTAAAGCCAGTACTGCATGAGATGACACGTTGGATAGGCTCCGACAGCAGAGAGGCTGGCAATATACAGTAAGAGAACCCCGACGTACGTCTTCCAACACCGGAGCTGTACAGCCTTAAATCATAATGTCTTCAGAGGTCAGACAGTGGATTGGAAAGGGTTAACACAGTTCAAGTTCAGCAAATAACATGAATTTGTTAAGGGTAGTTTCATATCTGGCTGGAGGTTCCATCACAGATCCGGCTGAAAATGGCAAAAGAAAAAGCATTGAAGCTGGGCAGCTGCGTGGAAAGCGGGCAGACCCCATTATAGTCAATGAGTTCCATCCAGCGCTATTTGGTTCCGTCCAGAGACTAAACAGTTCGGCTGCAGAGATTCTCCTTTCCTGTTCCCCAAACAGAGCAGGAAAGCGAAATCCCCAGTGCAGCTGTGAAAGCACCCTTGAAGGTTCAAAAGTAAAATACAAATATTATAAAATTTTAACCTGAAACACAACAATAGTCTGAATTTATGAATTTAACCAAAAGGCTTTTTTCAAAGAACATATCAAGGATAGCTGCTCAGCAGCACAGAAAGCAAATTATGGTTTGAAATTGAATTCCAACTTGTAGATGACTTTAAAACCCTCTGATTCTATATAACCAGTGTTTGAGAAGACTGCATTACAAGCCTCTAGGGCAGGATTTGGACAATTTTGCACTTCAGGACAGAGCACATTCCTATCATAATGGCAAGAAAACAACAATTATTCAAAAAAGACAATTATAACCCTTAGAAGTGTCCCACAGAAAAAGCCAATGTGACAATTACTACAGTTTCCTATACTATCAAAAGGCACTTAGAAACTGGAGGAAACTGACAGGAAAAGGTCTATCAGACTAAAGATCACTACAAAATCAGATGACATGTTCTGAGAGTCAGTTTGTGTGATCAGTGCCTCAAATCTTCAAGCACAGCTTAATGCAGGAAAAAAATAGTTTCCCTATCAACTGTGAAGAGACTTCTATCTGCAGGGTTACAGGTAGATTATCAGAAAGAAAACCACTTGCCTGGGCCAAGAAGCACCACCAAAGGACTACTGAAGGCTGGAAGTAGGTCTTATGGACGGATGAATGACAATATGACATTTTTGGTACCTATGCCGTTGAGTAGGTGAAATGATGGTTCCTGAATGTGTGACACCAACTGTTAAACATGGATGAGGAAGCGTGATAGTCGGAGGCTCTTTTCCTAGATCCAGAGTTTACAACTTGCAGAGGGTGACTGTCACACTGGACGAAATGGGCTACTACAGTATTTTGATACGCCATGCAATACCCTCTGGTGTATGCCTAGTTGGTCAGGGATTCATATTACAGCAAGACAATGATCCAAAGCATACTTCTAAGTTATGTCTGAACTACTTAAGAAGACAAGAAGAAGCCGGTAGGCATCATCAAATGGAATGGCCTGCACAGTCTACAGACTTAAACTGTTGTTGTTTGGGTTCAGTTTCTGCATGCAGAGAAATTGTACAACATATCGTTCCGTGTAAACAGGCAGTCGTTCACTTATGAACAACTGACTGCTTACTGTGATTGGAGGCTGCGGATCGTTCCAGCTCACCCCGCCTTCATTCATTATTGCTGGGATGACATTCGGACATCTGTTGCCTGACAGATTGTCCCATGTAAAAGCCCCTTAAGGGCGCCTACCCACTTGCGTTGCCGATTTTCACGCGTGAAAAACGCTGCGTTTTCACGTGTTTTTTGCGTGTTTTTCGCGGCATTTTTTGCGCGTTTTTTGCAGCCCTCCATTGACAATCATGGGTGCATTAAGAGAAAAATAAGGAGACATATGCAACTGACAGTTCCTATGTGAAAAAACCCCACGAAACGGAAAAAAAAACCCAGATGGACAAGAACACATTCTATACTAATTGCTCTTGAGAAAAAACGCTAAACATCACAGGAAAAAAAATCGCAAGTGGGTAGGCGCCCTAAGGGTGCATTCAAACAGGTGTGCTGTGCAATGTGTTGGAGACTTCACAACTGTATGTTATATTCTCATGCAAAACTCGCATAAAAATAGAACACACCGTGATCTCTCCATGTAACCCATGTGAATACCCACATTACAAACAATGCGTTGTATTTTTGTGTAAGCTTTATACGTCTCGCAACACACAAAAGTCACATTAATTTCGCGCTCGTGTGAATGCACCCTGAGGGCTCTATCACACGGGGAGCTATGCACGCAAAAAATCACGTGCTTAAAAAACACACGGCTATTAGAACCAATGGTTTTCTATGGGAACGCTCCGTTCGCTTCCATTCAGTCAGATTTCTGTTTTTTATGGATGGAAAAAATACCATTGTAGACTGCGCTATTTTTCCATCCAAAAAAAAGGGAAAAATAACAGATTGGAAGCAAATGGAAGCCTTTCTGTTTGCTTTTCGTTTTTTGCTTGTTTGTTTTTTAAACCCCATCGAAATCAATAGGGGAAAAAACATGCGTTGTTTTTCAGTTTTATTTGTTTCCTACCTTCAAAAAAAGAGCAAAGAGATGGAAATGCTCAACTGAGCCCTAATGCAGGTGTGAAAGCAGCCTTAATAATGTAAATTATTAACTCTTTTGTTAGTAAATTGCTTCTGTAGTAGGGGTAGGACAACATACACTGTGCTTAAATGTATTCCCCAGCAATGAGTGCAGCTGCACTGTGGAGGCAAGCATGTATTGGCAGAAGTCCCTGTCCTTATGTCATATTCAGGCTTATGGATATTGTAAAGGGGTCTCCCAATGTTATTTCTACCTAAAGTGGTTATCAATTTAGAGGCCTTATAGTTTGTTTTTGTGTAGACCGCAGCATCCTACCCCAGAAACAACAGCTAGGTACTAGGGAGTTTTATTACATGAGACTGCTGCAATAGTCAACTCCTGTAAGGTTTCTCAATAATTCTCAATAACTTTGTGTGGATGTATATTCATGTAATTTACCCAAAGATATGACATATGTACATACAGAGCAAAAAAAATACTCTCCAGCAATTTGTCCACATGGCAGTTATGTGCTGATAGGTATGACATTGCAGTCCAGTTAGCTGCTCCATTAACAATCTCATCAATTTTATGATCAGCCATAAGGGCTCCCACACACTTGCGATTGCGTTTTTTGTTAACGCGATTGTCAATGGGACTTTCTAATGTTAAAAACGCAACGCAACGCACCAAAAACGCAGTTGCGTGCATTGTTTTTTCTACAATAGAAAGTCCCATTGACAATCGCATTAACAAAAAACGCAATCGCAAGTGTGTGGGAATCCTAACTGTTATCTCTATGAAATGAAAACTGATCAGTTCCAATCAATATAGCACATTTCCACAACACATTTACTATTTATGCTTCAAAATGTTTTCAGTGCAAAACAGTACTGCACTCAGTGAATGACCCTCCAAACACCTAAAAACGGGAAAATAAGAAAGACTGCTACATGGTAACCAGCACGCCCCTCAGCTGTTAAGCTGAGACGCAGGGGCGTAAATATAGGGGGTGCAGGGAATGCGGTTGCTCCTAGGCCCAGGACCCTAAGGCTGGGTTCCCACAGGGCGGAATTGCCGTGGAATTTCTATGCAGACTTTCCGCACGGAAATTCTGCCAGCCTAAGCAGCACAGTAGACAAGATTTGCAAAAATCTCATCCACACGCTGTGGAAGTCCATTACGGCCAAGCCGCGATGAAACTGAAATGCCGCGTGGAATTCAAAGCTGTGTCATGTCAATCTATCGCTGTTCCCGCTAGGGGGCTCTCTCCTCCCTATGGGGGGAGATGGCTGCTGCCAAATACAGGCGGTGAAGCCGCTTCAAAACCTGCGCCGGACAGCGCGGGTTATCAAGCTGCCTTTCTGCCACGGAAATTGGAATTTCCGTGCGGTCCTGCTGCTGTCATTTCACAAGATTTCTGCCCTGTTTGACCACAGCCTTAGGGACCCATAAGGCCTATCTTCTCCATATAGGGAGCTGAGTTCTATGAATAAAGCATTATAGTTGGGGGCCCGGTTACGGATTTTGCATTAGGGCCCTGAATCTTCAAGTTACGCCTCTGGCTGAGAGTGAACATGCTACAAAATCCACACATCTTTTGTGTATGGGAGCAAATCATGTGGTGCCTCAGACGCACTTTATAACATAAATTTATTTATTTTACACATTTAGGCCTAATGTCCACGGCCGGATTTCCACCGCGTAAAACTAGTGAACCTAATAGTTCCATGTGCGTGCTGCAGAATTCCGCAGCATGAAATTACCCGCAGCATGTCCTATTTGCTGCGGGTATACGTGTGGACGGCTTCCATTGTAGTTAATGGAAGCCGCCCGTCACGCTATACTTCTGCTGTAGCACAGCGGAAGTGTAGCGTGAATATGCGCCCCACCCACCACCGAGCGCATCATATGATGCTGCCGGCGGGTCATGTGACACCGTCGGCACGTCATATGACACTGCCGGCGCGTCATGCGGGACTTTGCGCAGCGGATCCGGAGGTAAGTATGGGGTCTTTGGGGGGGTGCCGTGACGGACTCTGCTGCGGTATTCCACTTGTGGAGCCCGTCACGGACGAGTGCATAAGGCCTTATATCGCACAAATTCTGCTGCGCTGTACATCATTTTGATGTCCCCATGGAGGCTCACAGTCTAAGTTCTCTATTAGTTTGTTTTTGGGGTTCTTTTGGAATGTGGGGGTAAATGGAAGTATCCAGAGGAAAGATACGCAAACACAGGGAGAACATACAAACTCCATGCAGATGTTTTCCTTCGTGGGATTTGAAAGAATGAACTCAGCACTGCATAGCAACAGTGCTAACCACTGAGCCACCATGCTGCCCCATAAACCTTTGAAAAGGAATATTGTGCAGTTTATAAGGCATCTAATAGATGTGCTAAGTTCAAGGGAACTTTCAGTTAGTAGATTGTCTTTACTACAATTAATCACTTCTATCATTGTGCTTGCAAATAATGGCGTGTACATATATTACTATACATAATGGCTATGATTTCTACATATACAACCTTCTCATATGCCCAAATGGGGCATGACGGCAATAAAACAGAAAGTATTGTTTCCTATAAAGACAATAACATGCCCTTTTAAAGACATTTTATATTACTGCTGTTACAATGGAAATAATTGGAAACAATTAACATAATTAGACCACAAGAGCGGTACAATATTTCCATGTATGCAAACATAGCACATATGTAGAGCAGCTTCGTTAGGGGGCAGCACAAGAACGGAAGCATGTTCATTTTATTCCTGTATTTTGACCTCGCTAACCATCCATTTACAACAATAAAGTAATATAGTGGGGGCAGAGGTTAACAAGAAAATGAGCATTGTATGCCCCAGTTCTTAAAGAATGAACCTTCTGAAAACCTTCTGTACTACTACTGAACCCATGTGTGCCTCGAATCTGCTTTTATAGAGTTATGTGGATTCATTGGCAAAGCTTCTCATAAAACTCCTTCTCCCTCCCATATGATTACATTTACAATGTGTTTTGTGTTTTACGTGTGTCACATCATCCATGCACCTAGGTTGATAAATTACATGCACCTATGAAAACATACATGTCATTTGGAATAACCAATTTCATATTGGCCTCCTTAGTCAGTTCAGATGTCGGCAGTTTGTAGTAGCACAATGGAACTATATCAGCCTAGGTTCACATTTCCATTTTTTTTTAGTTTGCAACAGATTAAAAACTGATGCATTTTCTGCATATCCTTTACAGCCTGTTATTAAAAAAGTCTTTACAAAAAGTCTACAGTGTAGATGCATTAAATCATTCTTTGGACCTTAGAGGTAGTGTATTATCAGAAACTGTGAGGATTACAATATTTAGCCACATAGGTAGATGGTAATAATAATTTATGTGTACTTAAATATTACATTATCCCACTACTACCTAACCACTGACAGAACACATATGTATCTGTAAATTTCATTTGAACTAATTAGGCTAAATAGCCTTGTTAATTGGGGAGCGTCTGCGTTCCGCACCTATGTGACAAGGCTCTGCAAGCACAAATAGTACAGTAATATGCACAACAATTCTAAGGATAGATCATCAGAGTTAGAATACCGCTTTAAAGACCATGTTCAGACTATCAGATGTGATTTGCATCTGAGAAACGTAGGTGCAACTTCCATTGGACATGACATGGCCTGTCCGCAATCCACAGACCCTGTACATTACACGTGCTATTGTTTGAGAAAACGGACAAAAATAGGACATGCAGCGTTTTCTTTCACACAGACCATCAGACAATGTGAAAGAATGGCCATGTAACTAGCCTAATGGGATATAATAATAATAATAATAATAAAAGCACAGCACGCAGATCTATTATACGGCTGTATGAATGGGCTATAAGGGTGCCTTCACACACAGCGTTTTAGTGAAAAAAAAGAAGTGCTTTTTTGTATAGCATCGTTGCCATTTTTTAAGCAAAAAACTGGCCAGATATTTGATATAAGGGCTCATGTCCTTGACCGCGTTTTCACTGCATATCACGTGTGCGTTGCACAGACGAGTGATTCGCGGTGAATGGAGTCAATGTAAGTCAGTGGTCTTTCATTGTTTCCTGCACAGTAGCGTGTGGACATTGCATGTGGATACGCAAGAGGAATCGCAGTCTGTTCTATTTCTCTGTGTAGATATGTAGCGTGAGCCCTATACATTTGTATAGGTAGTGTACGATACGCTGTCCATAGGCAATACGCATCCCCGCTTTAAGGGTTACAACCCATTAAAGTGAATTTCTCACCTTATACAGCCGTAATAATCATGGCTGTATAACGGGACAACATGAAACCACTGATCTCAATAGGTGGTTTCGCTTTCACTGCGGGGATTTCTTGGCTGTAATTCGTACGGCAGAGAAAATATAAGACCTGCCCTATCTTCCCTGCACATAGTGAATACATCTTCTAGGGAAGATCAGGTGGCCGCTACCTTCCTGCCTCTTTTCTCAAACTCCGGGCACGGAGTTTGAACTGCCAGCGAGGGAGAAGAAATCTTTCCTGTACAGGCGCAGCTATGCTCTGTAACATCAAATGTAGTTGCGCCCACAGCAGTGTGTTTTCAGCCTGAAACAGACCGGGAATTCAAAAAAAAGTCACACTGCACATGTCCATGCGTGTCATAAGCGGGCATGCGCAGTGCCATACGGGATCTCTGTCGGCAGAGAATATGGCTGCAAAATGTGTAAGCCGCTGTTGGGAGACCCGCAGCGTTTTACGCATATGGCTGTGGGCATGAGCCCTAAGTCAGTCAAGCATTATGAAACACACTAGAAACACAGTTTTTTTTTTTTTTACTTTTTTTTGTTGTGTTTGTGTGTTATACGTACAGATAGTCCCCAACTTGCGAACGTTCGAGTTACGAACTTCGCAAGATGCGAACTATCTGTCCTGCACAGTATGATGTAATGCTATGGCATTACATCATACTGCGCAGGGACCGGACAGGCTGTGCAGGGACCAGAAAGGCTTCTTTCTTACAGCCAGCACCCGGCAGCAGTAGTTCCGACGAGCCGTGCTGCTCGTCAGAACTGCTAACACTTTAAATACCGCTGTCCGCTGTAAGAACAGCGGACAGGCAGCATCCATTGTTGTATGGAGCGGGATCCTCCCGCAATCCTGCTCCATACAAACATTTGTTCGGACATACGAACAAAAGTACTTGCGGACAGGTTCCTGGAACGGAACCTGTTCGCAAGTAGGGGACCATCTGTATATATTTTGCCATTTCTTTTAAAAATGCAGTATACTGTAGTTATGACATTTTTTCAGGCATTTCAGGCTTTTTGCACAGCCTTCTATACCGCACAAAACGATACCTAAAATAAAACATTAAAAATGTGTGCACAAGTAAACACCTGGAAAAAACACTGCTCGTAAAAAAATACAAAAAACAAAATTTCCATACATAAAAGTGTGATGGAACTCTAAGGATACTTTGACATTTCCCCAAACTTGCAGCTGAAATTGCCACCTGTGAAAAAATCGACACTAAAACGTTTCTAAGCAGAATTGAAAATGGCTTAACGGCTTATTTAAACGATCGTATGTGCAATTGATGAGATACGTTTGTGCATGTGTCCGCGTATAGTACTGTACTTTTTGCGCGCGTAGAGCAAGCTCACCCGTGCTCGCGGCACACCCCTTCCATGGATTAAAAGGCTATTAGCCTAATGAGTTCCAGATGTGTTCTTTTTTCCCGGTTTTGCACGGTGTTTAACACATCCCCTTGAGTATTTGCGCACCTCCCATAGACTTCTATGGGGGCCTTTGCTGCGCAAAATGTAGAAAGATTGAGCCGCTTCTACATTTTTCTGTGTGAGAAAAATACACACGCAAAACAGGCTCACGAGAGTGAACCCCCTGAGATCAATGACTTCTATTCGCTGTATTTTACGTGTGCAAATATGGTCATGTGAAGAAGTCGTAATACTGATAGCAATTCTGTATCAAAATTCGCATGTAGGACGGCTTCACACAGGCGTAAGCGCAATTGTGCGTCCCTTAGTGCAAAATGTTTGAACTAGGAACAAGGCTTTTTGCACACATATCGTCGCATTCAGCAGCACTTTGCGTGCGGCAAACAAACGCAAATTTGTGTGCGCAAATACAGTCATGTGAGTCCAGCTTTAGGGTACCTACACAGAAATGCTATGGGATTTAACCCTTGGATTTCAAGGCGTAAATTTTGCAACATAAATAGGCATTTAGAAATATCCTTCACGTGGCTTGTACTGTAAATGCTGAGGAGTTTCCAAGTAAGAAAGCCTATGGGTACCCACAGACATAGGCCGGGCTCACGCAACCATATGTTGACTGCGTATTACGCAGGCGTAACTCACAGGCAATCATTACATTGACTTACGCAGTTCTGATCACATTAGCATAGCGGAATTGCATAACATGCGAGCGAAAGAAGAATGCAGCATGTTCTATTTTTCCATATTTATATGCAAGATAGGGCCCATTTTTCTCTATAAGCGTGTATATACTCGCACCCATACGCAATTGCATTGGAGACGGCGCAGGAAATATAAACTCATGTATAGCTCATGACAGCGTACGTGAATATGCGGTCATGCACAGTACAATTTTGTAGCCATACACGGCAGTAAGCAGGGTCATGGCTGGCTCCACAGCTGTAAATCATTGTGGGACCCTGGGTAAGGGCTTCCAAAGACGAATGTGTGTACAAATACACTCAACGCAATGGAGCGTATTTGCGCATGATCAAGGGTTGTCACACATTGATTTTTTAAAGCTGCAGTAGACTTCTATGGTACCTTTCTGCATTTCTGCATCCTATCTTTGCTCCTGCTGATGTTCTATTTTTGCCATTAAGCGGCTAAAAATCGTTCATCTGAATGAATACATTGGAATTACATTCATCAGATCGTCGTGGTTTTGGGACGTAGTTTAAGAGCTATGTATATACATTGGTGTGAATAAGGCCCTAGGCATTTATATGTCATCCGAAAATCGCAACCATCTGAAGCATTGGTTTCCAATGTATTCGTTAAGATAGCCGATTTTTAGCCACGTAAAAACGTTGCGCCAGAAAAAATAGGACATATGTGAGTAAATTTATATGCTGCCGGAAAAAATAGGTCTTGCCTTATCTTTCGACCGATCTACGCTGGCAGCTCTCATAGACGCCTATGGGAGCTGCAAAAATAAAGGGAAGGGGAGGGAGTTTAGCAGCGTCCAATGCCTCTATTCAGGCGTAACAAGTCATTCCGAGGATTTATGCCAACCGAGGGCTTTCTGAGCTATAGCGCAGTTTTTTACTAATACGTCACACCCGACTGTGTGAATAGACAAGAAAACGCTAATTAAGCTTGGGACGTGATCGCAGCTTTTCTTCATTCACGCGACTTTTGGCTGTAATGTGGCCAGCATGAAAAAACGCTCCTGTTAGGGAGGCCTAAAAGTGAAAAAAAACGGCAATATGCAATATACAACATTTGTAGGGGTTTTCATAGTTTAATAATTGATCTACAGCAAACATCTGGACACAGCATTTTTGCCAGAAAAAAAACACCACTGCTTCAAGACACCAAAAGACAGCTTTTTTGCAGAAAAAAAAACAAAAAGGACTGTGAAAAAATTCTTGATATTTTATAATTGGGCAATCATTGGAGTGAAATTTCCAACAAAGGGCTACATAGGAACAATCAAACTAGATCGCTGATCATCTGCTCCCCACGTTTTCATGTATCCCCATAATTATAACCCCTAAAGAGCTGCCGGGCTGTATAGGAAACATCTGCATGGAATGGAATGGGCATGGTATTACACCTATGTACAGAGGATGTGTGTGATACATTGTACATGTAGAGAGGATGCCAGGCACATGTGTTCACCAGGGACTGGAATAACACACATTTCAGCAGTCATGGCCCTGGATAGGAGAAGTACGGAGCAGGGGGGCTGTGTTTAGGAAGTGAGGGAGTGGACGAGCCACTGAATAGATGCAAATGGAGACAGATGAGGGGGAGAGGGAGGGAGGCAGCAGTCAGACAGGCTGGCGCCAGGAGACACCTGCGGGTCCTGAAACAATGACAATGCCAGGTGAAGAATTCCTAACACATCCCCCAACTCCTGCACTAATCACAGCTGATTCCAGCTGCACTGCCCCCATCACACACAGCCGGGGAATCCTATTATCCTGCGACTGCTATGTGCCTGCTAATAGGATCACAGCAGCCTCATCACAATGTAGCATCTGCACCCTACTGGCCCCTACTAAATACTGGAGGCATTCACATGTACTACCAGGGCAAAGAATAGGGAAGTGGGTTTAGAGATAGATAGATAGATAGATAGATAGATAGATAGATAGATAGATAGATAGATAGATAGATAGATAGATAGATAGATAGATAGATAGATAGATAGATAGATAATGATATAGATAGATAGATAGATAGATAGATAGATAGATAGATAGATAGATAGATAGATAGATAGATAGATAGATAGATAGATATGAGATAGACATATGAGATAGATAGATTAATAGATAGAAGAGATAGATTAATGGATAGAAGAGATAGATAAATAGATAGATAGATAGATAGATAGATAGATAGATAGATATGAGATAAATAGATAAAAGAGATAAGATAGATAAATAGATAGATATGAGATAGATGTATGAGAAAGCTACATAGACAGCCACATAGAAATGAGAGACATATGAGATAGATAGATAGATAGATAGATAGATTAATAGGGAGAAGAGATAGATAGATAGATAGATAGATAGATAGATAGATAGATAGATAGATAGATAGATAGATAGATAGATAGATAGGCAATAGATAGATATGAGATAGACATATAAGAGATAGATAGATATGAGAGACATAAGATAGATAGATATTAGATAGATATGAGATAGATAGATAGATATACACTGATATGAGATAAATAGATAGATATGACAGACATATGAGATCGATAGATAGATAGATATGAGATAGACATTAGATAGATAGATAGATAATAGATAGATAGACATATGAGATAGATAGATAGATAGATAGATAGATAGATAGATAGATAGATAGATAGATAGGAGATAGATATGAGATAAATAGATAGAAGAGATAAGATAGATAAATAGATAGATATAATGAGATAGACGTATGAGAAAGCTACATAGATAGATACATAGAAATGAGATAGACATATGAGATAGATAGATTAATAGATAGACGAGATAGAGATAGATAGATAGATAGATAGATAGATAGATAGATAGATAGGCAATAGATAGATATGAGATAGACAGATATGAGATAGATCGATATGAGATAGATAGATATGAGATAGATAGATAGATAGGCAATAGATAGATATGAGATAGACAGATATGAGATAGATAGATAGATAGATAGATAGATATGAGAGACATAAGATAGATAGATATGAGATAGACGTATGAGAAAGCTACATAGACAGATACATAGAAATGAGAGACATATGAGATAGATAGATAGATAGATAGATAATGAGATAGATAGATTAATAGATAGAAGAGATAGATAGATAGAAGAGATAGATAGATATGAGAGACATAAGATAGATAGGCAATAGATAGATATGAGATAGACATATATGAGATAGATAGAAAGATAGATAGATATTAGATAGATATACACTGATATGAGATAAATAGATAGATATGACAGACATATGAGATAGATAGATATGAGATAGACATTAGATAGATAGATGATAGATAGATAGACATATGAGATAGACAGACAGACAAATAGATAGATAGACATATGAGATAGACATTAGATAGATAGATAGATAGATAGATAGATAGATAGATATACACTGAAATGAGATAAATAGATTGATATGACAGACATATGAGATAGATAGATAGATAGATAGATAGATAGATATGAAATAGACATTAGATAGATGATAGATAGATAGACATATGAGATAGATAGATAGATAGATAGATAGACATATGAGATAGATAGATATGAGATAGACATTAGATAGATAGATAGACATATGAGATAGATAGATAGATAGATAGATGAGATAGATAGATAGATAGGAGATAGATATATGAGATAGATAGATAGATAGATAGATAGATAGGAGATAGATAGAAGAGATAAGATAGATAAATAGATAGATATGAGATAAATATGAAATAGCTACATAGATAGATAGATATATAGAAATGAGATAGACATATGAGATAGATAGATTAATAGAAGAGATAGAGATAGATAGATAGGCAATAGATAGATATGAGATAGACAGATATGAGATAGAACGATATGAGATAGATAGATAGATAGATAGATAGATAGATAGATAGATAGATAGATAGGCAATAGATAGATATGAGATAGATAGATAGATAGATATGAGAGACATAAGATAGATAGATATTAGATAGATATGAGATAGACGTATGAGAAAGCTACATAGACAGATACATAGAAATGAGAGACATATGAGATAGATAGATAGATAGATAGATAGATAGATAGATAGATAGATAGATAGATAGATATGAGAGACATAAGATAGATAGGCAATAGATAGATATGAGATAGACATATATGAGATAGATAGATAGATATGAGAGACATAAGATAGATAGATATTAGATAGATATGAGATAGATAGATAGATATACACTGATATGAGATAAATAGATAGATATGACAGATATATGAGATAGACAGATATGAGATAGACATTAGATAGATAGATAGATAGATAGATAGATAGATAGATAGATAGATGATAGTCAGATAGACATATGAGATAGACAGACAGATAGATAGATAGATAGATAGATAGATAGATAGATAGATAGATAGATAGATAGATAGATATATGAGATAGACATTAGATAGATAGATAGATAGATAGATGAGATAGACATTAGATAGATAGATAGATAGATAGATGAGATAGATAGATAGATATTAAATAGACATCTGATATAGATAGAGATATGAGATAGATAGATAGATATGATCTAGACATATGAGATAGATATGAGATAGATGATAGATATTAGGTTCTTATACATACTGTATTGTCACACTGATGTGATACAAGCATCCATTAACTTTTCTGTTTATTTACCAAAAATCCTTAAACCAAAAACTTACAAAACCCATAAAAACATGTGGGATATATAAAAATAAATTGAATAATCCTAAGAAATGCCTGGAATGCTATGGGAGTTCAGAATACAACAGAGCAGCAGATTACTATTCTGCTGTATCACTTGTTATATACTGTACATATAAAACTGCCTGTCCATGGGCGAGTTTGAATTGCGTTCTCCGCAGCGATAATTCAGCCGCGGGGAACGCAGTGAAAGCTCTCCCCCCTGTCCACGAGTGGAGAATCATTGCGATTCTCCTCTCTCAGGTGGCAATTCGCAGCATGCTGCGAATTTACCACAATTTTCTGTGGTCAGCCTATCAGTTAGATAGGCTGACAGCAGAGATCCGCCTGCCGGCTTCTGCTCCCGGGCGGCGGTATCCTGCGGCGGATCTCCAACGTGGGATACCGCAACGCCCGTGGACAGGCAGCGGGTAGTACTGCACATAAGGGGTGAGAGCCGCTGCATCTTATAGAGCGAATGTGCTGAAATTCGGCGCAATCGCTATTTTTTCACGCGATCACGAGTTTAATGCGCGACCGCAATTTAGTTAGCGCAATCACACGTTAAACTCGCGATCACACAAACAAATATGCGCTTAGTTAGCAGTTTTCTCTGCTCCCCACTGCCGCCCATATGTACCACTGATTGGTGGGGAGCGCCGGTGGGAACTGCTGCTGCTCCCCGCCTCCACCAAACGTCTTTTTCTCTCCATCAAACGGCGCTCCAGTTTATCAGACTCTGCTGCTTCTTCTGCTCTGTCGCCCGGCACTAACCCTACGCTGTCCCTGGTTGAGTTCAAAATATTTTTTCCCTATTTTCCCGCTCTAATAATGGGGTGCGTCCTATAGTCCAGTGCGTCTTATAGAATGAAAAATACAGTATTTTTATGACTTTATTCACCGCATATCATGCATGGTACATTGCGCACGTACTGTAATTAAATTAGGCTCATGTGTGCCCGGCCTTATACCGCTATTACACTCAACGCTTTTTTAAATCGATAAGCGCGGCACCCCGAGCGCCGTGCTAACCGTGGTACAACACTCCCTTTGATTTTAATGGTCAACAAAGGCAGCGCTCCTGGGGTGAAGTGTTATATATGTATTCAGAATAAAATAGGGGTGGCTTACTGGGCATGATCAGGCCACCCAGGATAGGGCAGCCTGTCATGCCTGAAGTCCCCGTAGGCAATTGAATAGACTGTAGGTATTTAGATCAACCTGCCCTGGTCACATGGACATCCAGAAAAGGAGAGCACCAATGGGACCCCGAATGAGGATTTTGGATGTAGAAAATGTCCATTCACACGGCTGCATCGCGTGAAAAGGATTCTGCAGCGGCGATCAGCAGAATTGCTGTATATAGCTTAAATAGCTAAATAGAACCAGCTGTCTTCAAGAAGCGCCAGACCCATGTAAACTTCCTCCCTATTTTTTTCAGCACCCATAGGAATCTATGAGAGCACCCTGCGATTTTCATCAAAAGATAGGTCATGGCCTGTCTTTTGCCGCTGCGAGGAAAAATCGCGGCTAAAAAAAAAAATCGGCAGGAATTTGGCGATTTTCAGTCAGGATTTTTTTCTCGCAGCTAAACATTGCCCATGTAAATGAATGCATTGGAATCCAATGTTTTACATGGTCGCCATTTTCCAGCGGTGGTTTCTCATAGCTAATAGCTGCAAGAAAACACTCATCTGAATGAGGCCTTAGAGGATAGATATATTGTAGATAGATCATAGCGCCATAGTCCTTTACAATAGTAGATAATTGATAGATAAACATAATTTGATAGAAAGATGATCTAGATAGATGACAGCCATTGAACACGGCTCCAATATATTCCTTAGGCCTCATTCACACAGGGACCTAGGCATGCAAAAAAACTTGCAGCCATTAGAATCAATGGTTTCTTATGGGAACGGTCAGATGAAGGAATTTTAGACACGCAAAGAAACATCTGAACATTCCCACAGGAAACCATTGGTTCTAATAGCCGCAAGTAGGTTCCCATGTGAATAAGGCCTTATATACGTTGTGGATAGACAGATATTAAAATCATAGATGGACAATTAGAAATGATATCCACTGATCAAAGTGCTTACATATTCCTTTAAAAGATAGAGGATAACTAGACGATAGAATATATGATAGTTGGATAATTATGATAAATTCATTGACCATAGCACCAACATTGCTTCTTACATTAGATGATAGAAACAACTTGCATTCCATTTTAGGGACACACATAACCCACCATCTTATCTGTTGCAGGGCAAAACGCAGAATAAGGCCGCATGCACATGATTGGGGACCCCCACATACCTGTCTGCTGACTTATCTGTGCTGCGGATCTGCTGACTGGTACATATGCACAAAACAGATTGTGCTTCGCAGTCACTAGGCGATGACGCGGATTCTGCGACCCATCCGCGGCTTCACGGATCAGACGGCTTCCATTAACTTCAATGGAAGCCATCCACGTAGAAGCCACACTGAAATAGAAAATGCTGCAATTTTCCCTCCACGAGTGGGAAAAAAAATTATTTTTTTTTATTTAATTTCCGCCCGTGGACATGGAAAAGCGATTTAAAAGCATGTTTATGGGCAGTATTTGATGCAAAATCCGGAGGCGGACGTCCGCTCCAGATTCTGCAATGAAAATAAGCCCGTGTGCATTGGGCCCAAGGTGTCCATTTGGGTCACATGTGCATTGGGCCCAAATGTTACCAATATAAAAAAAAAAGTAAACTGATGGCAGCTTTTAACCATCTAGCATGCACAGGTTAATGCACAACCTTGCTCTGCAGTATGGTGCTCACAGATTAGGATGATGAATTGGGGTGGGGGGGGGGGGGGGGTATGTGTGTGTAGTAAGCAAGATGCCTTGTATATGGCTGGCAACTTCTTGAATGTGCTTAACCCTACATTAACAGTGTATCCAAGGCTGTTCTGTATTATGTGCCTGCCCACACATACATGTGTGAACAGGCACATAACACTAAATAATGACCCATATATTAATTATAAAACATGCATTGACTTGAATTGCTCTATGTAAAAACAAAGCTGGAAAATTACAGTTAATACACGTTTAACTGGGCAGCCTTCCTACGGTGAAGTTTGTGCAATATATGACCTAACCGCATAGCACATATGTATGGACACCTCAGCCTAGTACATTCACTTCAGACACAACAAAGAAAATGAATAAAAATAAGATTTTATTATTTACAAACAAGAAATAACTTTTATAAAAAGTTTTCTAATATCTGAAACTGCGCAGTTCCAACACATAATTCTCTACTTTAGAGAGAGGGATATTCTGGGGTCAATACCACAGATTAGGGTTGCTTCTATGTCCTTACAAAATAGACAAAGGCATAAAAAGTATACATTGTACAAAAAATATACAGCTCTTAAGGCAACGGGTACAAATCAATAGTCTTCAGAAATGGAGATTCAAGTTGGTAATGTCCATACATGGGGATAATGGAAGAATAATGGCTTTTGTGTCCACACTCAGTAGGAATGTAAAAACAGAAGGTTCTAGGCGAGTAAAAGTAATACTTTCGACATTTGGTCTATGGGTGCTGCATCATTCAGCTGTGGAATAAACCAGTAGATAAAGGAATCAAAAATGTTTGGTCATATAAGTCTTTTTGTAGAATAAAGTGTGAAGTTCTTCTTGATTGCTGACCTCAAAGAGTTAAATTATCCCATCTTCAAACTGTTGCTTCATGGAAAGAAGTTTTTTTTTCTTCTCATGAATTTCCCCACACCTGCAAAAGAGAAATATGCATGTATATGAATACGAGTCACTGCAAGGGAGGGGTGCAGACAGTGTGGCGCCTGAGAGGAAGCCAGCACCTCCCCTAGCCTGATAACATCTCCAGCTACTCACTGACAGGCACAGCTTCCTACTCACTGCACACTCCTGCCATTCACAAGGGAGTATGCTCAATGCAAGTTATATATATATATATATATATAATTATATATATATATAGATATATATCTCACATTACCACTTATGATCCTTCATTTTAATCTCTATAAACTGACTAGTTCAACCCCCCTCAATGTAAAGACATCATAAGGACACGGATTCTTACCATAGCAGCAGGCATGGTCAGTGGCAAATACTGCTGGCATCTCCCTTCTTAGTCATTTCTGAGAAGTCTGATTTCTGCAAAAGACAAGCGTTATCATTAGACTCGTACAGATGCAGTCATTGCACTGTGCAGCAGGCGATACAATCTACTACAACACCTAGGAACAAGTTGTCATCAGCAGTGCAGGTAACAAGTAGTAAGAGAACCCACCTGTAGGGAGAGGATGGACTTGTGCTCCTGCTCTTCGCCCAGCACGATCTGCAGGTCAAAGATGTAGTCAATGACGTGTTGTAGGATCTCCACTTGGCTGAGTTTGCTCCCTTGGGGGATCCCAGGAACCAGCTCACGGAGCTTGGAGTAGCAGTCGTTCATGTCATATAGTAGACCCATGGGCTCCTCTGATCCTTTGTGGCTGCTAGTCCTGGCGATGCTCAGGCTCTGCTCAGACAAGCAGCACACAGCCTGGTAGCAGCTGGGCATAGATCTCACGGGGCTGATGGCTTTCATGGTTGCAGGAGTAGTATGTAGTAGCTTCTCCAGGGAGGATTCTCTATCTTCTTGATGTGTATCGAGTGAAACTCAGATGCTTCAGAGACCTCCAAAGTAGATCACTTCTCTAGAGACTGCGCGAATGTAGCCGTCCCAGTGCTGAGCGTGTGTGTTTGTCGGACACATGTCCTCCCCTCCCTATATATAGGCGTAGTCCCCCTCCCTGCCCCATGCAAATCAGCCCCCCCTCCTCCACCCCACTGCTCCATAATATTGAGATAACAGCTGGCTGAACACTTTCAAACAGCTTATCCTGATTCCTGGGGACTGGAGACTGTGTCATTAATGTCACAGGGAGAGGCCGGGGGCTGCCGGGGGATTCACACTCACTGCTATTGGATTTGCAGTATTACAGAATAGGTTAAATAAACGAGAGCACAATACCAGGAATATAATGACTGTACAGTCTATAACTGTGTCAGATCTCATATCCATATATGTAGCTATCATGTATGTATTTATCACATATCTGTCTATAGATCTATCATGTATCTCATATCTATCCATCTAATGAAGAGATGATAGATAGATAGATAGATAGATAGATAGATAGATAGATAGATAGATAGATAGATAGAAGGATTGTATGGATACATTGTATGGGCGGATGGATAGATCAACAGATGGATGATTCTTAGTTGCACTCTAGACTATTATGGGGTGGCTGTGCGGCACTACAGCAGGTATACAGAAGGGCTCCGCATTGTAAACAGATGGGTGACTATTTCTGCGATCTACTTGTCCTTTAATCCTGTCTTCAGTGTAAACTGCATTTTCCTCCCCTCCTCCTCTTCCCTTTGTGACCTCCAGACTTTCTGGCGTCAGGAATATTATCCTGTGACCAGGGAGGGAAGAGGCTGGGAACTGAATGAGCAAAACAGACGGGGGGGTAGGGGGGTAACGTGACTATTTATTCCTGTTCTGGAATGTCAGCCTATAATGGTCTCTTTACATTAGAGCCGGTGGGATCCACATGTGGGACCCCTGCGGATTGCTCTTTCATTGTACACAGTGCAGACTATAGAGCGGGGGACGTCTGTATATACAGGTATGTAGCGCTTTAGTTGGGCAGAGACACTGCCGCCATGTATCCAGCACACAGACAATGTATGTACACACTACGTATGCCGCACCGCCGCCTCTGTGTACACAGGTTTGTATGTGAGCACTGCTCCCCCTCTTCCCCCCTCGCAGACAGCCTGGCGCCAGTGCGTGACGTCACCCCCACTCCCCCTCCCGCCGTGGACGCGTCTCCATGGGCAACCGCAGACCGTCCAGCTAGAGGCGAGAAGTGGGCGGGGCTCCTGTCAAACAGCTGCCGCTTAAAGCGACAGAGCCGCTAGAGCCGTTCCCAGGCCGTGTACACACCTCTGTAGACATAGCTGCTCATACACTGGGCGGTTATAGGGAGAGCAAAGTGTTAGAGAGTCAATACAGCTGTGTGCTACCTCTCTGCCTGTCCTTATACACAGCCGGACACACCCTGTTAACCCCTTCACGGTCAAGGAGCGAATAGAACGATAATCATTAAAAAAAACACTGGATCACAAATAAAGATGTCCGCACCGCCTGCCTGACTACCTGATGCACACTGTGGACTAGCATATATTAGTAGTCCTCTGGTCAGTGCTCCGTTAATTAGGCTAATTAGCTTTTTATTCCACAGAAGGGGCGCATATGAACCGGTCCTGGTCATCACAAAGTACAGTAATATGCGCAGACACACGTACAAATTACCTGTTCAAACCTCATACCTGCACAAATACGCTGCAGCAAACGTTTTTGCGCATAGGCTTGTGTGAAGCCGCCCTGAGGGCTTATTTACACGAACGCTTTATCGCGACCATCTAAAGCATTGGATTCTAATGCATTCGTTCAGATGGGCGATTTTCCGGCACATAAAATCAAATGTCTGGAAAAGATAGCATATTTGCTGACGATTCTGGGCGGCCATTTTTACACGCAGCCGGAAAAGATAGGTCTTGTCCTTTATTTTGGTCACGATCAGCAAAGGGAGTGAGTTTAGCATCGCTAATTTTTTTTTTCCCCGGTCGACGGAATTCCCGTCTGTGGCGTATATGTGCCGCCCCCGGCCATCTGAATGGGCGAGATTTAGCCGTGACTTGATCGCTGCTTTCTCTCGTTCATGCGATTTTCAGCCATGTTGCGGGCGGACAAAAATCGCAACGCCCATGTGATAGAGGCCTTGCTATGAGTAGGACGGGACCTAACCCTGAAATACATGGTGACCAAATAATTTGAAGGGCACATTACCTGGGAAAATGGCGGGCTGCCCTCCGCTTCCACAGAGAGAACAGTTGATTGAAAAGGAGTTTAGTTACTCGGCCCACGGAGACGAGTGGATCCTGTGTGAGCTTATAAAAGTGGGGTATCTAGATAGACGCTCCCTTTCACAATCCATGGGGGAAAGGGGAATCAGCCCAGTGGTAACTATCCATACCTCATACCTGTACACAAGGGCAGGGGCGTAACTAAAGGCTCAGGGGCCCTGATGCAAAAGGTGAGCTGCCCCCCCCCCCCCCCCTCTATCTGTATCTGTACCCCCGTACCCATACCTAAACCATGCTGCACATAGGCATAACTTGAAGCTTCTGGGCCCCAATGCAAAACCTGTAACAGGGCCCCCCACTTTGATGCTTTATTCATAGTACTGGGCTCCCTATATGGAGAAGAGAGGCCTTATGGGCCCCCTAAGACTCCTGGGCCCGGGTGCAACTGCATCGCCTGCATCCTCTATAGTTACGCCCCTGCATGAGGGGTACTAACGTATCTGCTTACTAGTATATGTCCGTAAGTTCTGTACCATTCTGACAGCTCCTGAAGCCGCGTCCCCTTTTTACCCACATCTCCTGGTGCAGCAGCATGCAGCCCCATCCTGAAGATGGCCGCTGATCGAGGGCCATATGGTGTGATTTCTGCACATCCAGAAGCTGCACAAGTGTTAGGGCGAGCACCCACTGGCGTTTTTTTACCTGCGTTTTGCGTTTTGCGTTTTTCCTGCACAGGCATAGAGATAACATGTGTTCCTGTCCACTGGCGTTTTTTTTGCGTTGCGTTTGCGTTTTTAACATAGGAACTGTCAGTTGCATATGTGTCCCTATTTTTCTCCTAATGCACCCATGAATGTCAATGGAAATTAACGCAAAACGCCGCGAAAAACGCGCGGAAAAACCGCGAGAAACGCGGCGAAAACGCTGCGTTTTTTCCCGCGGAGAACGCAAACGCCAGTGGGTGCTCGCCCTTATACCTAGCATTCATAGATGAAGGACGGCCTGTTTAGACAGAAAGATGTAGCGACAGACCGACAATGATTTTCAGGTCTGCATGAAAGATCTGTCTTTCAGGCCTCGTTCATACGAGTGTGGTTTTAGCGCATTAAAGGCGCATGAAAAGATTGCGTCTCATAGAACCAATGGTGGCAGTCTGCAGTGTCAACCTCTCTGAGATATCCTGCTCTTTCTGGTGATGGAGGTTTGAATACCCCACCTCCAAAGTGAGCGTTGTGATTGGGTCGAGCGCCAAACAATCAGTGTAGGCACTCGATGAACCAATCACAGCTATTCAGTGATGTCATTCACTGAATGGCTGTGAATGATCGAGCGCCGGCTCTGATTGGCTGGCACTTGATCCAATTACAGCGCTTGCTTTGCTGGAGGCGGGGTATTCAAACCTCCATCACCAGAAAGAGCAGGATATCTCAGATGCCGCGGGCCAGGTGAGTACTCATGTTTTTTTTTCATGTACTTTAGGGCTTATTTTCAGGGGAGGGCTTATATTTCAAGCCTCCCTCAAAAACCTAGGTAGGGCTTACTTTCGGGGGAAACCAGTAGAACAGGATGACTATCCTTATTATTGTCTGATGATGTCACTTGCTACTTTAACTTATTGTATTGAAGCTCCAGCCAATACATTATTTCCTACAAGTGTTTACTATGCTGAAGGCCTAAAGTGGCTGCTGTAATGCAAATTACTATGCTCTGTAATGGCCGACCTTAACAGTATCGTCTTGTTTATCTCTGAAATGGTCAGGAGCAGGACCACCAGTAATAAAATCTGTGGCATAGATAGTGCACATTGTAAACGTGAAATTCTGTTTTCCAGGGTACAGGTATCAGTGTTAGGGCGCGGTCACACGAGCATAGGCGTATTTACGTCCGCAGCGCATAATCGCCGGAAAGAACGTTTTTCGGCGATCATGACCAGAGCTACAAAGCGTATTATCGTTTGTTCCTACTTTTCAACCGATCTTTTCAGCCATCGAATATACGTTGGCACGTATTTCGGTCGCGTAAGTTCTGTTTTTTTGCGGCTTGCCGTTTTTACGCGCCGTAAAATCGCCTGTGTGAACGAATACATTGGAAACCAACGCCTCAGATGGTCATGTATATACGATTGGGCGCAAAAACGCGCCGTATACGCGCTCGTGTGAACGCACCCTAAGGCTTCTTTCACACGAGCGCATAAATGGCGACGGTGTTTTTACGTTTTCATGCCCGCTCTGTATAAGCACCTGAAAGGGCGTTTTTCCGCGATCACGGCCAGCGTTTTCTCGTCCATTCACACGACCGTGAGTGTCGTTTTTAGTGAAAAAAATACGCCGCACCCCAGAAATCCCTCGCTCTGCCAAAATCCTCAGGATGCCTTCCAATGCCTACGTAGAGGCACTTGTAAGCTTTTCGCAGCGTTGGACGCTGCAAAAATGCCTCCCCCTCCCTTCTCTTTCCCTGCTCCCATAGAAGTCTATAGGACCCGCCAGCGTATATTGGCCAAAAGATAGTTCCAGAATTATCTTTCGGCTGAGCGTATATGCGCCGGACGCGTATATGTTCTATTTTTCACACTGCCAGCGTATTTACACGCCGTATATTCATCCATGTGAACGGCTGCATTGAAAATCAATGCCTCTCATGGGCGCGTATATACACCCGGGCGTAAAAATGCGCCGTTTATGCGCTTGTGTGAAAGAAGCCTAACTAGGAGGCTTCTTGCCACTCATTGTTTATGCATGAACAGCTCCTTCATACCATCATATGGTTAATGATAGCCTGCAGTGAAGACTGTGGGAGGCTTTTGCTATGTTGGTTGCCCAAAAAGCCTTTACTCATTGGATGCATTTGGCTCAAAGGTCAATAGCTTGAAGGCACTCCACTGTATAATTCTATATTGTTCTCAGTACCCAGGCCTGCTATAGGCTTCCTTCACATCCTTTCTTCTGGCATTTTTGCTCCTAAAAAGACATGTAAAAGAAGGCAGCGATTATTTTTTCATTCGTTGTTTAGGTGGCATTTGTTTCAACTGCCTTTAGGTGCGGATTGCAGAAATATTCCACTTGTGTGAAAGGATCCTTACTGTTCTACAATTCTAGACATGATAGTTAAAAACATTTTGTTCTAGGACATACTTGCAAATGTAAAGCTCTTCTTTGAAGAAGTATTAGCCTATCTGACTCATATGCTCTCACACTGTCGTCATCTGTCATGTTCTTCCACTTTACAATAATGAATGAATAATGAATACTTGCACAGCTTCCTTCAGGACAACAGTGAGGGTCTTGGCAAATGGAATCCCACCAAACTTAACTAAATGCCATCATCTGACTTAACAAAATATCTTATTTGCTCCTCTGTCAAACTGTTAAAAATTCTGCATTTGAGAACATTTTAAATCCACTAAAGCTCTCATCTGTGCTTGCTGGCTGCCTGAATTATTGCCTAGTTGTGCTGTAGTATTTCCCATCCCTTTTATCACTGGAGCACTAGACACAGATGACATATTGATATGTAGAAAAGCTGGGTGGCTTCTGAGACTTGGGCCTGCTTCATACAAGCATTGTGGTAAACCTATGTAATGCAGATTCACAGTATGGCCATAAGGCCTCATGTCTATGGCCGTATCAGTAAAACGCTGCGTGAAAAACACTGCCGCAAAACATGACGAAACAAAACCATTGATTTCAACGGCTTTTTTTTGACTATCGGGATTTTCACATGTTAATACTATGCGCAAAAAAGATAGGACTTTCTCTATCTTTCTCACACGTAGTTTTTCTACATGCAAAAAAAGATAGGGCAAGACTGATCATACTGCTTTTTTTTTTTTTTACCAGCGCGCAACAGCGTGAAATTTGGATGGTAAAAAACAAATGTACCTGGCCCATGTGCTAATACGCTCCATAGTGACAAGCCTATTTGTGCATGCGCCAGTGTGTTTTAGCCCTAGTAGTAGGTCACTTTGGAATTAGCCCTAGTAGTAGGTCACTTTGGAATTTAGATGCTGGGTCCCAATAGGCAGAGACTGGTGTAAGGATCCTTTTCTTCTGTACGGCACTGCAGAATGTGTATGCGTTATATAATGAGTAAAATACATTATGGTATGTCATTAATGGTGGGATGCCTTCTAGGTAGGAAATTAAAAGACACTGAAACACGGATGCATTCACATTCATTCACATTCTAAAGACTCCCCATAGTTTTGGATGGGTAATTTTCATAAAACTAATGACATTGTTGCATGCTATGTTTTCAAAATACATGCATATTTTATACGTCCATGTAAATAGACTAATATATTATCATTAGCTCCATATTAGGGCTTCTTCACATGACCGTGTTTGCGTGGGTATTTGTGCATGCCAAATCTGTGCACACAAAACACAGAGAATGGGACCCACTGAGTTTTGAGCAGAAAAGGCCTCAAAGAGGTGCGCAAATACGCAAGGGCAAGCGTGAAACTGTACAAAACGGGGTGGAAAAGTACACATCTGGACCTTATTAGGAAAGAGTGTGTTGCGTGCGCACGTCTGAACTGGCTCGACATGCGCAAAAAGTACAGTAATATGAACATTTTTGCGCATACACTTGTGTGAAGAAGTCCTTACTGCCAGAAAAAGAAATGTATTGAATGGATGAAAAATCAATGGTTCCCATTGATCTCTATGGAGAAATCAGCAGCAGATATTTCGGTTTCCACAACATTATAGACATGCTGGAGATTGCAAGACCGTAGCGCTTTTCAAATGGAATGTTTTTCTGCAGCAGAAAAAATCTGCAATGTGTGAAAGAGATTTGTCAAATCTTATTCACTTGCATTGTACTGAAAACACTACATTTCAGGATTGATTGCTCTATCGGAAATTCTGCGCCGTTTACTGCGCATGTGAAGGCAGCCTTCAGCAGTTTTCCCACTATGACATTTATCTGTATTCACTGGATAGGGGATGTCGGATCACTGGGGTCCAACTGCTGGTACCCACAGTAATCCTGAGATATGTGTGTAACCAACACTCCATTCACTTCTATGGGACGGAGGAAGATTGCTGAGAGCATTGATCTCCCTCCATCCCACAGAAGTGAATGAAGAGGTAGCCGTTCATGTGCACCACTGCTCCATTCTCAAGGAAACTATGGAGTGCACAAATCTTGGGATTGCTGGGAGTCCCACTGGTTGGAGCCACAGTGATCTAGCCTTTATCCTTTGTCCAGTGGATAGGGAATAAATGTCTTAGTGGGAACAGGCTCAGACTGGCCTACAGAGGAACAGGTAAATCTCCCGGTGGGCCCCGAGCCCCCACACAAGTGATGCGCTGTGAGGTACATTTGCTGGACTACATACATATAGCAGTATCTTAGGCAGTCTACACATAAGCTGGCTGAGATAACAGCTAAGGGCCAATATCCTCTCTCCCTGGGCCATGCCTTCCCGACAGCACTGCAGGGGCCCCTTTTACAAATCATCTTGCAGTCGCCTGCTGCAGCCTTCGGCGTGGCACTATGTAAACATGTATGCTATGCTCACATAGTTGAGAGGGCCCCTAGTCCGAGGCAAGAGCCAGGGAGCGGGTTACTGAGAGGGCCCCCAGGACAGAAACAGTTTGAGACAATGGCCAGCCAGGAATATGTTGTAAATGGTGTTGGGGGCATGGAATATTTGCATATAGCACTACAATGGGCCTCAAAATAAATGTATCTGGTCGGCTCTAGCACCCCGGTCTGACACGGAATGGAAAGACCACTTTCAGATAGCAGCCGTCTTGTCACTATTTCCAAGCCAAAACCAAGAGTGGATCCAAAACACAAGACAAGATGCAAGTGTTTCCATTATTCTTTTCTCCATGTAGGTATCACTGCTGGTTTTGCCTTAAAGGGGTTTTCCAGTGAAATACTATTGATGACGTATCATCAGGATAGGTCATCAATAGTTGATCGCCCAGGGTCCGCCCCTCGGGATCCCGACAGATCAGCTGAGCGGGTGCATGCTGTCAGCGCCGCAAATACACAAAGGTCGGTGCACGGCTCCCATTAAAATCAATGAGACTCCAACCTGCAGTTACAAGCGCCTGCCACTACAGCGAGGTCAGCACGTAAGCTTCCGTTCCGACCTCTGTGTATTTGCGGAGCTGACAGCATGTACTCACCCAACTCAATGGTTGGGCTCCCAAGCGACAGACCCCGGACGATCAACTATTGATGACCTATCCTGATGATACGTCATCAATAGTATTTCCCATAAAACTTTAATATTGACCAGAATACTGCACTGTGAAGACAGCCCCACACCAGATGAGTGAGATTACCCCAGAAAGTCTATTACACTTTTCATAAGGAGATCTAAATAAAGAAAAAAACAGATTCTCCTATGTTTGGAGTGCAGGACGTGGCCGTCCTTTGCATCTAGACACCCCAAATCCTAGAATAGTCAGAACCCTATATAATTACATGTATCCGCAGATGGCACCGCTTCTCTCTTGCCAAACCAGTGCTCTGCTAGAAGTGTATATACATAATATTATATATCAAATCCTATATAGCTCCAAGTATAAATGCAGGCGGCTTCCTAGCAGAACACTGGTTCTCCATGATATCCTGTGTGTAGCCGCCCCCATCATGTGCGCCCATATGGGTATAGGAGGTCCCGCTTGTGACAACAGCTGTAGTAGGATTCAAGCCTAATGATGCACAATTAGTGTCTGTGTAATGGCATTCTGCATGCAGGCAGCACAAATGGTTAAAGCTGGCAGGGTTTCTCCCTCGCAGGCTCTCCCCTCCCTGCTGAGCCCAGGTGCTGGGAGGGACAGTGAACAATGCTGAGGCCGGCGTCAGTCTGTCTGCTGGCCCGCTCCCCCTCCCTGCTGCCCGGCTGCAGCTGCACTCAGGCCCCGCCCCCGCCTGCTCCGGACCCCACAAAGAGATCTTTATATGGGGCAGTGAGGGGTTATGGAGTAGGAGGGAGGATGTGAGACCGTGTACGTATAGCTCAGGGCATAGTCATGTATGCAGCGTGCTGGGGGCTAGTCATGGCTATGAGGTAAAGTGTGCGGCTTGGCGGACCCCCCAGTAATAAACGTGACCTCGTTCCATATTCGGACCCCCCAATAACTAACGGTGGTCCCAGCACATGGCTGCAGCAGAGAAGCTACTGGAACATCTACATACGAGACATTCCCTTCAGTGTTTTACCACAGAGGTGGTTCTCCACCCGCAGCGATGGCCGTCACACGCAGCATTACCGGCATGTTATGTGGGAATATTCGGAACAGTTAGCCACCACCGTTTAGGCTCCATTCACACCGCAGTTTGCCCTTCAGTTATAATTCCGTCTCGCTGTTTCGTCTTCTGAGAAACGGAATTAAAACTAAAATAAACGTCCCGCTGTTTTCTTCCCATCAATTTCAATGAGTTTTCAGAATAACGGAAAGCGAACATAAAGGCTTCCATTGGCTTCCATTCTGTTTGGCTTCCCTTTTTTAAAAAAAAAACCTGAACATTAAGGGCAAAAACAGACGACCGTAAGCGCAACTACGGAGCATAGGTGCACATCAACAGTTTGTTTTTTCTTCTCAAGCTTTTCCGCACTAGTTTTTAAAAAAAGCAGAACGAGAGGTCCTGCCCTCGCTATAAGCTACCTGCGGGACGGACAGGGCAAGTCCTATCTCTTCTCGCACGTGGTATTAATGGGCGAGAATACCGCTAATGGAAACAAAGCCAATGAAATGAATGGTGTCGTTTCGTCCCATTATGTGGCCGTGGTAACGGGACTAAACCACATCTATGTGTTTATGCCCTAAGGCCTCATGTCCACGGGGAAAAATTATTTAGCAAATCCACGCGTGAAAAAAAACCGCAAATCCGCATTCCATAGGAAAGCATTGACCATCTGCGGTTAATTAAAGAGCCGCGGATGGTATTTTAAGTGATTTGTGGATTTCACGCGCAGAAAAAAAAACGCGACATGCTCCAATTTAGTGCGGATCACGCATGTGGTAGGTCATAGAGCTCATATCTCAATTGATCTCCCGCATGATTTTAAAAAAAGACAATTATAGTGCATCCACAGCAGAAATCCGCATGAACCTGATCTTCCCCATGGACATGAGGTCTAAGCAGAGGCGTAATTTGAAGCTTCTGGGCCCTGATGCAAAACCTGTAACAGGGCCCCCAAACTATAATGCTTTATTCATAGTACTGGGCTCCCTATATGGAGAACTGAGGCCTTATGAGCTCCCTAAGGCCTCCTTCCCACGAACGGATTTACGTCGCGTAAATCCGCAGCAAAAATCCGCTGCGTTGCCCCCTGCTATTAGGTTCTATTGAACCTAATAGCACAATGCTCACGATGCGTAATTCCACCGCGGAATTACGCACCGTGAAATCTCCCGTCCTCACCCGCAGCATGTTCTATTTGCTGCGGGTGTACGCGCTGACGGCTTCCATTGCAGTCAATGGAAGCCGTCCGTTCACGCTATCTCCCGCTGCAACCAGCGGAAGATAGCGTGAAAAAACGCTTCCCCGCCTACCGCCGCGCGTCATATGACGCGGCCGGCGCGTCATATGACGCGGCCGGCGCGTCACGTGACACGGCCGGCCGCGTCATGTGACGCGGTGGGCGTGTCACATGACGCGACGGCGGTGGGCGGGGAAGCATCTTCACGCTATCTTCCGCTGGTAAGTATGGGGTCTCTGGGGGGCGCCGTGACGGGCTTCACTGCGGAATATTACGCGGCGGAGCCCGTCACGCTCGTGGGAAGGAGGCCTAAGGCTCCTGGGCCCGGGTGCAAACGCATCTCCTGCATAGACTATAGTTATGGGCTATTTCAGACGACCGTATATCGGCTCGGTTTTCACGCCGAGTCGATATACGGTGTCCTTGTCTGCAGGGGGAGGAGGATGGAAGAGCCAGGAGCAGGAACTGAGCTCCCGCCATCTCTCCACTATTTGCAATAGGAGGGGGTGAGATAGGGGTGGAGCTAAGTATCCCCGCTTAGCTCCGCCCCTCCCATTGCAAATAGTGGCAAGGGGCAGGGAAGGGGCAAGAGCTCAGTTCCTGCTCCTGGCTCTTCCATCCTTCCCCCCCCCCCCCCCTGCAGACAAGGACACCCTATATTGGCTCGACGTGAAAACTGAGCCGATATACGGTCGTCTAAATAAGCTCCAAGGCTTATTTCACATGGGTGAAGGCGATAATGGGCTGTGAATTACGCAGAAAATCGTCCATAAAATGCGACCATGTGAAGCACTGGGTTTCAATGGGTTTATTCAGACGACCAATTTTTTTGCTGTGTAAAATAATCACACAAGAAAAACGAGGACTTCCGCAACTGTTTCCGGTCATCTTTTTTATACGTCGCGTGAAAAGATAGGTTTTGCCCTATCTTTCAGGGTGCATTCACATGAACGTATATCGGCTTGGTTTTCACGCCGAGCTCATATACGTCGTCCTCATCTGCAGGGGGGGGGGATGGAAGAGCCAGAAGCAGGAACTGAGCTCCCGCCCCCTCTCTGCCTCCTCTCCACCCCTCTGCACTATTTGCAATGAAGGAGGTGGGGTGGGGCTAAGTTCCGAGAAGTAGCCCCGCCCCCACCCCACCTCTCACCATTGCAAATAGTGCAGAGAGGGGGTAGAGAGGGGGCGGGAGCTCATTTCCTGCTCCTGGCTCTTCCATCCTCCCCCCCCCCCCCTGTGTGAATGGCTTGAAATATGTGAATAAAGATCGGGTCTCGTTCAGGTAAAATCTTCATTTATGCGATTACACGGTGCGTATGGGTGAATGTAAAAACAAAGTGGAACAGAAGCAAATTACCTGTTTGCTGTGAATGGAGGCCAGAAGCGATCTCAGGTGCGCTCCACCTTCATTCATTAAACGGTTATCAATCTCCCTGTTCTTTTTTCTGCGTGCATTTCACTTGCGCAGAAAAAACAAAACCTGCTCTACGTTTGTGTGCATTTGCGCAGCAAAGGTCCCGATAGGAGTCTTTGGGGGGTGCACAAATATGTACGCGCAGGAACACCAGCACCTAATTTGGCTTAATCAGGGCAGGGGTGATTCCTGCATTATGTCAACAAGTGGTGCCTGCGCACAGTATTGTCGCAGGCACGTGTGCAAAAAAAGACTCCTTCACTGCACAAATATCTAGCGCAGGATAGAGCATTTTTGCGCCTTCACGCTATTGCAGGAGCAGTTACATAGCATTTTATCGCTATCCATGTGACTTGTTTCTCTTTTTTTTTTCTTATCCCCCCCCCCCCCCCCCCCGCTTTGTCTCTTAGTGGCATTGCGTATTAAACACCGCACATTTGCAATGTAATTGTGTATGTGCGGCGTCTATTGCGCGTCCATAGAGAACAATGGGCTTTATCACATGTAATATGTGGTAAAACAGAAGATGGTGCGTTCTTTCTTACGCACGTATTATACGCAATAAAAACCGCTAGTGTGAGTGGGTCAGTGGATGAGCCCTTTACAATCACATTATTAAGTCAATGATGAGCCTACACTCATCAAATTAAAGTCACTCCAACACAGAAACGTGGCCGCCATCTTGTTCTCTCAGGCGCTGAAAGAGAACTGCTGGCAGCACGCATCAATACTCATCATCAGCACTTGATGCAAATGTGGTTGGCACATCCAGATGTCTTCAAGAGGATGGAGATGTGCACCTGGGCACCACAACGAGCCCCACTGAACACATTCGGGCTGCTTACTAACCAAATAGCGAGGCCAGTTATTCACTGAATGACTCCCTAATGAATGATTATAATGGAAGATTCTGGATTTCACTGGAGTTTCCCTTATATATTGGAGTAAACATATATTATAGGCATCTCTACTTGATAACAGCATCCAGCATTAAAACTGTACGGCTTGTCAATCAAGTCTATTGGTTTTTGGTTCTGTACTTAGTACATTGTAGCTCCTGGGGCCCACAGCAGTGTACATACCTCTAGGCTGGCAGCGTGCACATGTGTATATATGTACTCAGCACGTCCGTCCCTTCAGGATATCCAGATCTTCCTACTGGAGCAGTCATGTGTCTGACACATTTATTATGAAGGCCATTGGTGTTGGTGAGACATCTGTTTCTCCTTGGGCCCCAAGGTGGCCAAAGACATAAATATATGGCTAAAATCGTAAGTCTGTTCCAATATTTGAGTGTTTGGCATTGATTCACTGACAGACAGGTTTTTAGCCATGGGAAAAGTATTCCTATTGATGTATATTAATTAATATAACTTTTGCTTTGCATTAAATGGCACATTCTTGGCCAGTTGTTGTGAAACACAATTGTGGCAATTTGTGAGTAGGATTGATAATAATGGGCTTTACTTATATAGCACTAGTATATTGTGCAGTACTTTACAAATCAGAGGGTACATAAACAAAATCAAATATTAATATACAGTAGTAAACTAAAAAACATATTGAACAATAGAAGTGAGGAAATATGGGTGAGACAAAAAGTAACAGTGCTTGCTCTGTTCAATGGTCCAGCCATCTTTTATATGAATAGGGTAGTATACATAAAGCTGTATGACCCGCTCACCAGCCAGTATCTGTTTGTACAGGAATGAAGCACATTAGGGTGCATGGACTGTGGGGGGTACTACTGATGAGGGGATCAGAGAATATAGAAGAGGATTAAGGGGAGAAAAGTTAGTGTTGGAAATGTGATAGACCTCCCTGGAGAGTTGTGTATTTGGGTACACTTAAAACTGTGGCTATTGGGGATAAGCCTGATCATCTAAGGTAGTGTATTCCAGAGAACTGGTGCAGCACGAGAAAAGTCCTGGGGCTGAGATTATAGCAGAACAGCAGCATGCATCAAGTGATGGATAGAAATGAGGGACTTATTATAGGGCAGTGCAGCACTGTGACACAGGGCGGAGACATCGGTGTTGTGGTTGGACAGAGCAATGAGCCAGGCTGCTGCATTTAGGATAGATTGGAGAGAGGAGAGTTTAGCAAGTGAAAGTCAGAGTAGGAGATGAAAACGGATCAGGGTAAAACTATGGACCATTACACATGTAACGACTTGTCGGGCGCAGATGCCCGCCAAGTTGTCTCAGCTATAATCGTTCCTGTGGTTTTACGCAGGAAGAGCATCACTCAGTGAATGGAGACAGAATGGGCCAGGGATTGTCTCCATTCACAGTAAGCATGCATTTGGATAGGCCTATCCAAACAACTGCAGAAACTGAATGACGAACAAGAAGAAAATTAATTCTCATTTGTTGTTCAGTTGCGGCACGCATTTACACTGAATGATAATCGTTCAGATTCCTGCTGGATGCACGAATCTGATCGATTTATCGTCCCGTGTAAAAGGGCCTTAAAGGGGTTTTCCAGGAAGAATACTACTGATTACCTATACTCAGGAAAGGGCAGCAATAGTTGTTCGTCCGGGGTCCGTCACTTGGGACCCCGACCGATCAGCTGAGCAGGCACATGCTGTCAGTGCCACAAATACACAGAGGTTGGAGCAGAAGCCTACGCTCCGATGTTTGAGTAGTGGCCGGCACTTGTAATTGCAGGCACAGCTCTCACTGAAATCAATGGAAGCCGTACCTGCAGTAACAAGCGCCGGCCACTACTAGACTGGTGCGGAAGCTTCCATTCCGACCTCTGTGTATATGGAGCGGAAGCCTCTGCTCTGACCTCCCGTGTAGTGGCTGGTGCTTGTAACTGCAGGCATGGCTCCTATTGATTTAAATGAGAGCCGTGCCTGCAGTTACAAGCGCCGGCCACTACACAGAGGTCGGGGCCAAGGCTTCCGCTCCGATGTCTGAGTTATTGCAGCATTCACAGCATGCGCCTGCTCAGCTGATCAGTCAGGGTCCCTAGCGGCGGACCCCAAGCCGATCAACTATTGATGACCTATCCTGATATTTTTCACTGGTATTTCACTGGAAAAGCCCTTTAAGAGTTTCAAAATGAAACTTTACTGAATAAATTACTATACCCTAAAAGTGCATTCAGCAAAGTCCAACCAATGGGGACATCACAGTGAAAAGATGTACCCAATACCTGTCTTTGGCAGGCAAGTGGCTACAAATGCCTGTCAGTCTTCATTTAAGTCTATAGGAGATACAGAAACGGCTAAACATTTTTTAAATCTTCCATAGATTTTCCATATACTTTAATGGAGTGCAGGTGCAGCCACCTCTCTGACAGAACAGGGACATGGCACCCCCATTCAGTGTATATGCCATAAAGGTCATCAGTCGGAAAACCCCTTTAAACAGTGTAGTGACACAGATACATATATAGGTATCGTAAGTCATCCTGAACAATCTGCTGTACAAAATAATTCATCATCTGTACAGTGATGCTGTACTGTACAGATAGCGAGCACATGGGTCAGATTCCCAGGCTGCTGTCGGTGACAGCTGTTTCCTGCAGCCTGATGTCACCTTGAGGGACACAGAGCAGAAGTTCTTCCTGCAGAAACTTTGTGGGTTAAGTGATCTTTCTCACGCCCCAAGACTGGCAGCTGGACACCATCTGCGGATAGTCATGGGGCAAAAGAGGTAATCCATAATAGTCATTATATATCATATCATTTTCTTTATTACTCTCACTACAAACTTACCTGGCATACCATTTATTCTTTCATGATTGAGACCTCATAGTACATAACCATAAATATGGGAATACTACTGATCATAATGTGCAGCACTGTAGACTGGGCGTAATCTTTCACACTGGTCCCTTCATCCACATTCTAATTTCCAGATTCTAACTCAATGACATATTTAGAAGCACTGACTTTTACATGTTTAGGGTACATGTGCATGGACGTTTAAATAGTTGCGCCTGATATTCCCGGGCGCAACTTGGATCGGACATCACACGGACATCCCATCCGTTTGCTGTCCAATGTGCGGGACACCGTACATTGACATGTACTATTTCCGTCCAAGAATCTTACAAGAATAGGACATAATTAGAGATGAGCGAACGTGTTTGTTTAGAGCAATTACTCGATCGAGCATCGCTTTTTTTCGAGTAACTGCCTAATCGGGCGAAAAGATTCTGGGGGTGAGCGGTGGGTTGCGTGGGGGGGAAAGAGAGAGAGAGCTCCCCCCGGTTTCCCCCTGCTACCCCGCCGCCCCCCCAATCTTTTCGTTCGAGTAGGCAGTTACTCGAAAAAAGCGATGCTCGATCGAGTAATTGTCCTAAACGAGCACATTCACTCATCTCTAGACATAATGCAATTATTTTACTCAGACTATTCATGTGAGTACAAAAAGGTCCATGTGATTACATCCATTCAAATGAATGGGTGGTATTTCCATCCTATTTTCGGACCGATCTTTCGGTCCGATAATCGGATGCAGAAAACGCCCGGGTACGTGTACCGATACAGTGTTGGAGGAATACAAATAATCTGGAAATATAACACACAAGGCCTTTTTGCACAAGCCAATTTTCTGCACATTATAACAAGTGCTGAAAAGAAAAACGTTTTGTACCGTGTTAGCCAGTAGAGCATGTGATTGTTCTCTGCAAGAGAAACAAAGTAATCTTGTAGATATGATACCTTTTAATGGATAACAAAAATGCATGATGTTACAGCAAACTTTCAAACCTACATGGGGTTCTTCATCAGGCATAATAGGATAAATCATATATATATATATATATATATATATATATGTCTCCATGATGTCCTGCGGCGATCTGCACCTGTTGTTGACTTCTGTGGAGACCCAGGCAAATTCAAAATCTACCTGCACCCAGCAGTCAAAGATAGCTGAGTGCAGGGAGATGTCACCGCTGTATACGGTTTCCGGTCACATGATCACCATTATCTATTGGATAACGGTGATCATGTTAAGTTCAAAAGTGTAAAAAATAAATATTAAAAAGTTCAAGTTTCATCTCCCCTTACGGATCGTATCCGTGAGGGGAGATGAAATTACATACACAAGGTCCCAGGATTTGTCCGCTGATGGGATCTTTATTCGCAGACCTTTCCCAGCTTTGGCACATTCGCCCATATGCATAATGGCAGACGCATGCGCAAAAGTCAAGGATTGCCCGGGAAATTTAAAATCTCCCTGCTCCTCTTACTGGAAGCGTCTGCATTTGAACCGCGTCGCAATACTCCCCCATGGACCTTCCCCGACTTCTGCGCATGCGCCCCTCGGCAAAATGACGGACACGTGCAGGAGTCGGAAGCCCAGGAAATTTTAAATCTCTTTGCTCCCGACTACCAAAGGTAGACAAGAGCCTGGAGCAGTGACCGGTGGCCTTGTCCCCGGTCACGTGATTAAAAGGTAGTGATCTACCTTAGGCCGGTCTCACATGACCGGATAGAAATTGCAGAATCTGCATGTGTTTGATCTACGGTAATACACTGAACAATCAAATGCACTGGATTACACAATTCCGCAAACATTAGCGGGTTGGAATTACGTAATCCACTCGCAGAAAGCAGAATGCAACATGTTCTTTTTTACTGTGGATATCCGCAACATAGAGCCCATTGTGCTCTATGGTCGTGGATATACACGCAGCCCATACGCAACTACATAGTTAAATTTGTACATCTCCTCAATGGTAAAAAAAAAAAACGAAAGTTTCTCAAATGTGCGTCCAGAATACAGTAAACAAATGGAAATATATATCTTATCAAAATTTTATCTTATCAACATTACAGAATGTTGCACATATTTGAGATGTTGCAATTGAAAATGTAAAAAAAAAATAACAATTTAAAAAAAAAATGTTCCCAATTTTAATAAATATACACCAATTCTCTCGGACTATTTTTGCCACCTAAATGAAGTAGAATATTTGTCGAAAAAACAATGTCAGAATCACTTGGATATGCAGAACCTTTACGGAGCTATTCTATGTTAAAGTGACACGTCAGATTTCCAAAATTTGGCCTGGTCATTAAGGCGCAAAAAGGCTTGGTCGGTAAGGGGTTAAGTAATTACTCCTCTGCTGATCCTGCTCTGTTATTGTTTTATGTGCAAACTAATCACACCATGTCTGTGTATAACGGCGATCACGGGCCCGGGGACCAGTCACTGTGGTCCCTGGTGACATCTTCTTCCTATCGGCTACCTTCAGGAGCCAGGAGATTTCAAATTTGCCAGGGCTCCCGGCCTTGTGCGCATGCGGCTGATGTAATGACGTCTGAAGACCGACGTCAGGTCCTGGAGGACTAGATAGCCGCGGGACGTCGCGGAGGACGGGGTGAGTATGCTCAGCTGCCCTCATGTATCTGTTCCATGAGGGCAGCTGAACTTTTTAAAAAGTTTTTTACATTTTAATGCGATCTGCGCTATCCATTTAATAGCCCGATCGCATGACCGAGGGGGCTTCCCGCAGCCCCCATGACAGCTCTAGGTTGTTGGCAACCTCCGGGAACGTACATTATGGAGCTGTCATGTCCTCAGCCCATGGGGCTTTAATCCCCAGAGGAAGCATGTTTTTATGTCCCTGGGGATTAAAGCCCACTAAAGCAGGACATAAAAACACTATGCGATGGTCACTAAAGGATTAATTTGTCTACTGATAGGGATGTGAAGGTTTTATGGTCTCTAACTTGATAGCAAAACTGGAGAATGACTTTCTGGCCTTCCACTCTATTAAACCATTGGTGTATGTACACTATATTGATGACAGCCTAATCATCTGGAGCAACTCCAAATAAGAACTAATAAAATTCCATAAGAGATTCAATGCCTTTCACCCCACCATATACCTGACATTGAGTTACTTATATACAAAAATCAACTTTTTGGACACCACCACAAACATTATAAACAACTTAAAACAGACCTCCCTGTTCCAAAGACCTATTGATCAGCCCACATACATCGGAAGAGATACTGTCCATCCCAAACACATTTAGGCAGGGTTCACACGGGACGGATTTGCTGCGGAATTTCACGAATAGTAAGCGGGTTTTTTTGCATTTACACTAAATGATTTGCACTCAAATTAGTTCGTTTGCACTTGGGCCGCGTGACACATTCCGAAATAGACACTTCAACCTCAATCTGCATGTCCGCTTTTGATTGGGGCCAAATATTGAGCACCTAAAGCATGGGATTTCACCAGTGCTTGTTCTAACATCAGCAGCTAGAGGAGATGGCCAAGCGAAGGAGGGTCGGTGAACCAATTCGGGAAGATGCAATTCAGGACCATGTAACTGGCAGCTTGCCTCTGTAACTCAAGGGTCACGGAGGCGTTTGCCAATACTTAAGGGCTCTTTCTCACGAATGTAGGCGATTTTCAGTTGGCTGTGTCACGGCCAAAATCTTTTGAGCGATTTTTGAACGATAATCGTTGTGTTCTTTTTACAGATCACCTTGCGCTCGGAGCGGAGGATGCAGAAGACAAACAGGGTGTCCCTGCTTGTCTTCGGCATCCAGCTGTTCCCCGCTCCGAGCGCCCGGCTGTTATACAGCCTAGTGCTCCGAGCGGGATATGGAGAACACAGCTAGACCACTCTGTTCTTCATACCCCGCCTGTCATCAGCTGAAAGATCAGTGACGGCTTAATGAAAACTGCACGATGTCAGTGCAGTTAGTTACAACGATTATTGCTCAAAAGACGGCTTTGAGCGATTTTTGAGCGAAAATTGTTGTCTAAAAGGGCCTTTAGAGCACCCACTGAAATCTATGGGCCCAAATTTAAAATAAGGAATCCAGGAAAAGAAAATCATGACATTTTGCCTCATATACCGTATTTTAGGGTGATTTTTTTTCCCCCTAGAAATGCAGCTTTGTATAAGGGCTCTTACCCACTTGTGTTTTTTTAAACGCAATTGTCAATGGGACTTTCTAATGTTAAAAACACATCACACAAAAACCACAAAGCACCAACTTGCAATGCGTTTTTAACATTAGAAAGTCCCATTGACAATCGCGTTTAAAAAAAAACGCAGCGATATCGCAGCATTAAGAAAATGCGAGTGTGTGGGAGCCCTAGGACTTGATAAGCGACCCTTATGTGAAGTTGCAATGTTGAAAAGAAATCATGTGCATTAAAGAAAAGAAACTCTGTGTATAAACACTTGCAGCCATCATAATTACCGGATTTCACATCAGATGTATACACAGTAATAAGGCCACTCTCACACGTGCCGCTTTTTACCACGGGGCCTCACAGACATGCGCTCAAACACAGCGTTTCTAACGCCGTGATTTTCAAGCCCTGTCTTGCTTTATTTTTGCACATTTTAGCGCTTTTTATCGCAACTCATCACCCATCACAATGATAGGGCATGTTAAAAAGCGCTGTCAAACGCAGTGACGTGTGCAAAAATGCTGCTCAAAATCTCAGTAAAATAAGCAGCGATTTCTAGTGGCGTTTCCTGAATGCATGTGTGAGAGTGGCTTTAACATGTAGACCCAGCCCTATACCAGAAGGAGATCTGATTTATTACGATCCAGGACCAGCTAAATCCATGGACTGTATGGTGTTTTGTAGAGCAGATGAAAGTGTTGAGCAGACTATGCCTCTTCATTCACAGAGGGGCAGGAGGTTAACTATTGTAATCTTTGCCCTTGGTCGACTAATATCTTTGAATGCCTTGGACTATGCTCTTTTCTATCTCATCTTGGGAGGGACAGATTTATTTGTGCATACTACTGATACTTATCACATCTGTGTCAACATCATGCTGGGGATTGTACCCTGGATCCCTTCTGTCACCCGCCTGGAGATGGACAGCCTATTCTGATGGTTCCCCTTTCTATAAGTTAACCTACAAGTGGCAGAATTCATTTCCCATAGCTCCTATTCTGTGCGGGTTGCTCTGGAAGCAGCAGAACTCTTGAAGTATGGCTCATTCTGCTTATGTCAGGGTGTCAGGCCGCTTTACAGGAAGGGGCAGTGACTGGATTGTCTGTAAACGAGGTGATAATAGGACAATCTGCATAATAATGCCACCAGTTCACACTCCATTTGTACAAGGGCTCAGGGGGTCCACAGCTGCTGCAGTAGAGTGGCACTACATCACTCTCTTGTTATAACAACCCTTTCATATGGGGCCCTTATGGATGCTAAGCATTTCAGGTCACTTCTCTGACAACCCCTGTTCCCAGATCCACCTCCAAAGCCACCACGCCAGCTGTGTGCTCCTTTACAAGATTTCAATGAATCTAGAGTAAATGTAAGACATACGAAGAACTCTCTCACACTTAAAAAAGATCAGAGGAATTTCTATTTAATTGGTGGAACACATGCATGTATGGTAAAATAAAAAAAATAAACTCCATTTGGCTGCCTGCACACAGCAGTGCCAGATTCTGCATGCAGAATCCAGCCCTGGGAGCAGCGGCGTCCGTGTGTATCTGTTACTTTCATTTTCATCCTTACTGCGGATGGTCTGCACGGCAAGCCATTGGACATGCGTAGTACAGATTTTTTTCGGAGACTCCTGCTTTTCCTGTGTCATAGCCTAGCAATGACGCAGAATCCAAGACCTTTCCGCAATGTGATTGCAGAAGGGCCGCGGATCAGACGGCTTCCATGGATTTCAATGGAAGCCGTCAGTGAGAAATCCGCACAAAAATGGAGCATGCGGCGATTTTTCCTCCGCTTTTGGAAACCACAATTGGTTTCCGCAAGTGTGCAGGAAGAATCGATTTCCCATAGCATGCTATGGGCAAATCCACGGTGCGGACACCCACCATGGATTCTGCAGCAAATATCCACCCGTGGGCAGGAGCCCTTACACAGATCATCTCAGATGCTGAGGCTGATACCTACATAGTGACTAAAAACATGACTGAAAATGTCAGCTTGCAACTATAAATCGCTGTGTTTAAGGGTATACTCACACACAATAGATTTCCTTCATATGAATAGAGTTTCTAAAAAGCTATGAAAATGGATCACACTGCAGATGAAATCCATTCAGATGTAAAGGATTTTAAGTCAGAAATTTCTGCATCAAGTCACCCATGTGGGAACATACTATACGGTTCATATACTCATGGGACCTGTGTCAAGGTACTCATAGATCTTCAACAGCTGTTTCCCCCGGCTCCCCCATACACACAGACGTTCGGCAGACAGCTCTGTCGCCAGCGTATTTCCCAGGGAACAAAAGGATCAGCCGTGAAATTCAACATCCCTGATCCTTCTTTCTCCTGATATCATCTGTCGGGAGAAAGTTCACCGGCCTTCACTTTTATCAATAAACTTGGACAACTATACACTAATGTGTTTGGGGGCCCTTAGAGTACCCTTAGAGGGCCCTTGTACATTTTTGATGTACAAAATAGGCAATTCTAAGCATTTTTTGCAGTAGGTTTTATTAGTCTATTCTGTACATTTTTTCTTACAGAACCGCTCTTCAGCTGTGCAGCTAGGTAAAGACAGGGCTGAGAAAACCATCTTCACTCACTAAATAGCAGTAGAGGGCGCTTCATCCCGCTGTGTTTACACTAGCTGCAGACAGTTCCCATACAGTACCAGTTTATTACTGAATGTCTCCATTTTATTTCTTTTACTTTCAATGCTCCTGTGCCCCCAATGTGTTCTATAAATCACTGCCCTGCGCCTCCTGCTGTCTCTGGTAGAGCTCTACGTGAGGAGAGGCTGTTTTGTGATGCAGACGGCTTCTCCCCTTTACAGTATTCCTGGTTCCACACTGGACTTGGAGCACCGTCAGGGATTCAGTGCATCAGGTTGTGACATGCACTACTGCACACCTAATGCACTAACAGTGCATTAAAGAGAGAGCCCTCTCCCTGTCTGCTACATGCAGAGTGTCAGCTCTCTCTATACACATGGAGATGAGAGACCATGGTGATGAGCTATCACTCTGAATGTGGCAGGCAGGGAGAAGCCAGCACAGCCCAACCCCATTCACTTAAAGGGGCTGTCTCGCGCCGAAACGTTTTGTTTTTTTTTCAATAGGCCCCCCGTTCAGCGCAAGACAAACCCAAGGGATGGGTTAAAAAAAAAAATATATATATATTACTTACCCGAATCCCCGCTCTGCGACGACTTCTTTCTTCCTTCTCCAAGATGGCCGCCGGGATCTTCACCCACGATGCACCGTGGGTCTTCTCCCATGGTGCACCATGGGCTCTGTGCGGTCCATTGCCGATTCCAGCCTCCTGATTGGCTGGAATCGGCACACGTGACGGGGCCGAGCTACGATGACGACGCGGGACCAGTTCTCCGGCACGAGCGGCCCCATTCACCAGGCAGAAGACCGGACTGCGCAAGCGCGTCTAAAAACGCCAGAAGACAGCGAATTTAGATGGATCCATGGCGACGGGGACGCCAGTAACGGAGCAGGTAAGTGAATAACTTCTGTATGGCTCATAATTAATGCACGATGTATATTACAAAGTGCATTAATATGGCCATACAGAAGTGCATGACCCCACTTGCTGCCGCGAGACAACCCCTTTAAGTGCCTGACAGTTGTCCCAGCAATTACTGTTGCTCAGCCTTCACACAGGAGCAACAATCATTCAATGAATGCTGGTGGAGTGGCCAGAGATTGCTTCCGGCCATTTGATTAATTTCACAGTAAACAGGCAGTCATTCATAGATGAACGACTGCCTGTTTACACAGGCAGATCTTTGTTCCAGTTTTTATGCCTAAAAACTGAATGATTAACGATAAGCAAACAAACTATAATTTGTTGTTCCGACACTGAACGATCATTCAGATTTGCATAATCCAGCGATAATCTAAGGGCCCCTGTCCACGGGCGTAGTGATATCCCATGGCAGATCTCCGCTGCGTGAGCCACCACCAGGGAGCAGGAGAGAGCTGACTGCTCTCCGCACTGAGCTTAACTGACAGGCTCACCGCGGAGAATTGCGGCAATTCGCAGCATGCTGCAAATTAAATCCTGCGAGCGGAGAATCGCTATGATTCTCCGCTCGTGGACAGTGCCGCTGCGCTTTCTATAGGAAATGGAAAGCGTTCACTGCCTTTTCCGCGGCCGGATTATCGCCGCAGGCAACACAGTGAACATTTGCCCGTGGACAAGAGGCCTAAATGTAATCATTCTGTGCAAAAGGGCCTTTAGAACCAGGACTTGCTTAAAACCCACTGTGTATGTGTACAGGCTTTACACATCTTGCCACATAGATGCAAACCCATGGCTACTTATATGGTAAGTGATCTATGCATGAGGTTAAGTAAATATTGGAAAATTGATTCCATCAGCATACAAATTAGACCAAGACCATACAAATTATAAAATTTTTCAAACTAGAGTTTTAGAAGCAGTGCAAAACCAAAAAACATGGAGGGAGCTCGCATTTAGGTTCGCCGAGGGCCGTGAACGAGTAAACGGCTAACAACAACATATTACGGATGTATTATATATGAAAGTGCATTAGTATGTCACCTATATTTCGCATGTTTTTTCTTTGCTTTTATTTACTACTGGGCAAAAACAGATTTGTTTGTTTGCCCAATAGAAAATATTACAGGTGGAAAACAGATCCATTCATATTTTATCACATAGTTTACACACCCATGTAACTACACTTAAAATTTTGTATTGTGGTCTGCAAAACACTGATAAAAGATGAAGAAATGAAAAACATGCATCTGAAAGAGGCCATTAAGTCCTCCTGCCACAGCAGGCGTCAGCACTCCGGATAAGCAGCAAATAGCGCCCATAGCATGCTATGGGAATTCGATTCTTCCTCCACACTCGCGGAAACCAATTACAGTTTCCACAAGCGGAGGAAAAATTGCAGCATGCTCCATTTTTGCGTGGATGGCTTCTATTGAAGTCAATGAAAGCCGTCTGATCCACGGCCCGCCCACAATGAAAAAAATTGAAAATAAGAGTCTGTACTGCGCACATGTGACGGCGAGCCGCCTGGTCCATCCGCAGTACAGAAAAGAAGCCGACAGAGCATGCGGAATCCAGCTCTACAATATGCAGGAGGCCTAAATAAAGAAAGACAAACATTGATACAAAACAGCAGTAATATTTACTCATAAAGAAAAATGACTGCAATGTACTATTGTAAACTCGTTACTCCATATTGGCATTACTTGCAGTTTAGCATGTTTCTAGGATATTTAGCCACCCCGTAATCCTAAATTGGCCAGACAGCAAAAAGATATTTAAGGATTCCTTACATACAGGTAATGTACCCATGGAGTATCATAAGGGTAATATTATCCTTATTTACACAAGGTTGAAGGACAAATAAGTCTGTACATTTAACTTCTGCAATTAGAAAATTGCTTGTAAGTTTATTAAGAAAGTATGTTAAATAATAAGTTACCAGTAACTAGCATGGCTGTATGAAAGGGAAGTATTGCCAAACCAGTTTAATAGCTTTTTATGAAGTAGTAAGCACGAATCTGTACAAAGTGCTGACAGTAGATGTAATATACGGTACATGGATGTTTCTAAAATATCCGATACAGTCCCACATGTGGGTATTGCACAAGTTAAGGCCCATTGCTTTACACAGTACAATTTATGACTGGACACAAAATTGTCTAAATGACTGTATTAAAAGTATAGTCATAAACGGGCCATATCTAAACGAGACTGACGTTTTAAGTGGAGTACCCCAAGGGTCTGTATGATGACCATTACCTGTTTAGAAATTATGCAGAATCTGGACCTCATAGTACTTTCTCTGTGTTTGCAGTTTAAACAAAGCTCAATAGTTCTAGATACAGTACAAAATGTCATATTCCTGCAGGGTAGCAGAACAGCAGATCGTGTTCAGTGTTGATGAGTGTAAAGGTCCATTTACACTGAAAGATGATCGCTCAAACAACAGTTTGAGTGACAGGTCAACGATGAACGAATAGTGCAAAAACAGTGCACAATGGCCGCCCATTTAGATGCAACCGTTATCGCTCAAAAGATGGCTTTTGAGAAAATTTTGAGCGATAAACGCTGTGTCTAAATGGGCTTTACACTCCGCATCGCAGCTGAAAATCGCAGGAATAAAGAATAGCTACGATCAAGTCCCAAGCTTTAGCCGCGTTTTCTCGTCCATTCACACAGGTGGCTGCAGCATATCAGCCAAAATATATGCTGCAGCATGAAAATCCTGGTACTGGTGTATCTTGACGCAGGAAGTACTGGTGGAGTCAAGATTGATAGGGGGGTGACGCCCCTTCAACGTGATTGGTTGCAGAGTGGGATGGGTTCCAGGTCCTAGCAGCCCACTAACAAAGGAATTTTACCCCTGCTCCAAGCTCCTTCCATGCCAGGCGGCCTATTGGAAATACATACCGCGGCCCCCGCTGCATCCAGGCAACTCCAGCAGGACAGCGCCATGAAGCTCCTTACTCGCACCCCATTCACCACATGAGGCGAAGGCTCAGCAGGGACATGACAGAGGAGTGAAGCGTGTGGGACAGACACTGTAAGCCGGCAGGTGCAGCGTCCCGCTGTAGGATGGGAAGACTTGGGAGCGCAGGGGACAGTAAGTGACTGCTGGCGCAGGCAGACGCTGAGTCCTGGAACAGGACAGCAGAAGCGACTAGAACACAGTGTCAGCCGTTGGCACCACAGTATCGAAGAAGGACAACTGAAGGGAGCTCATAAAGCGCGGGGGGAGAGTTGCTCACTGCTAGAGGGATGATACAGAGCTCGGGGACAGTGAGTGACAGCACGTACGCACATACTGCACTGCAAACTTACACTGAGGCCGCGGACAAGAATCCTACGCCTGGGAAGAAATGCATCGTAGGACCTTCCAGGACCTTACATTCTTGCACCAATCAGGAGCTAGGGGTGTGAGAGGGGCATTCCTCCATGGAAGCCCTGTCAAACCCTTAGCTTCCGGTGGCGTCAAGATACACCAGTACCAGAAATCCCTCGGTTGGCATAAATCCTCGGATTGGCTTCAATTGCTTAAATTAAACTAAATGATAGCGTGCAGTGCTAGTCTGCTACATCAAAATCCAACATGATATTGTCTTGTATTAGGAAAGGCACGGCTTCTAAAGAGAAAATTTTTTTTTTACCCCTTTATGAAGCACTAGCTACATTTTGACTATTTAGTTTAGCTTTGGGCATCAGTCTATAAAAAAAGTTCAAAGAAGGACATCCAATTTAAAAGAGTTTTTCAGCACTTAAAAATTAAATGGCTGCAGAACCATGTAAAAAAAAGAAACAATGAATACTCACCTCCTTCAGTGGCTCTCTGTCCAGCGCTGAAGCCCCAGTCTACGCCACACCAAAACCCAAAGAAAAAGGCTATGATCATATTTTGTTCACTAAGTATATGACCACTCAGTCAATCACAAGCTTCGAAGAAACCTAACAACATAGCGGACTGGAACCAGCACATTATATATACATAAACATAGTGATACCAGGCCCCATTACACCTAAAATATAAATGGCAGCACTATATAAAAGAAAGGAAAAATTGTGCAAAAATTGCCAAATTTATAAAAACTAGCAATTTTTTGGCCACACTGATGGGAAGGTTGTTGTTATTTGTATAGTGCCAACTTATTCCGCAGCACTTTTAGGTAATTTGTTTATTACCTTCCCCCCCAGCAAGCTTTGTACTTATTTTACCGACCTCAGAAGGATGGAAGGCTGAGTCAGCCTTGAGCCGGCTACCTGAACAACGCAGGGATTGAACCCGCAACATTCAGGTCGTGAGCAAGAGCTTAGGGCTACATTCTGCTACCTTAACACTCTGCGCCACATGATCCTTTTTATTGGCTAAATATATAAAACATTTTTTATACTTTTCTTGGTATTCAATCACAGGCTTTTGCAGTCATTCTGCTATGAATGGCATGTAACCATAGCCAGCTTCTTCCATGTTCAGAGTGGCGAAGACCAGGGCTCCAGCGCTGGACGGGGAGACACTGAAGAAGGTGGGTATCGCTTTTTTCCTTATTTTACATGGTTCCACAGACATAGAATTTTTTTTTTAAGCCCCGAAACATGCTTTTATTATGAGGTATAAAAGAAGTCCATTTTAAAGATAGGTTTTGAAAACGAAATTTCTTTCCCATAGAGAAGTGAAGGTTAATGCCTTTATCTAAATATGTAAATGGTCTCTGCAAAAACCATGCAATAATTGTCACTCACCCAGCAGAGAACACGGGGTCACTGCTTACAGTCAAAGGAAGTGCAGATAGATTTAGGGTTCAATATCTTCCTTGTAAACCACGATATACACAATTTACGGTATTAATGTAGGATATAGATCTACGGATCTGTCCAATAGCAAACAGGGGTCAGGAAGGAATGCTTTCCACTTTATGGCAAATTGGTCAATGGCCTTCAAGGTAGGCTTTTACATTCCTCCGGAACAGCTAAGGTTTGTAAGCATAAAAAAGGTGGTCTTGTTTTTAAAATTAATTACCTTAATTGCACTGTACCAACCTAGGTACATTATGTACATCATTAGGCAAGTAGATTTAAAAGCTCGCTATAACATCATGTATTTTTGTTAGCCATTAAAAGGTATCATATCCACAAGATTACGTGGTTTCTCTTACTGAGAACAATCACATTTTTCTTTCCAGAAAAAAACACAGCAACCAGATGTTAGCTCTTGGTCAAAAGAGATTAAATGCGCTAAAAAATACAATTTTGTGGCATTTTTCCTCTATAATCCATTCCATAATCGGCATGTATACATGTGGATTTTGATGCAGAATTTTCTGTCTTCAGGTGCATATTGTGGACATTTTCAGCTCACGTGAAAGCATCCTAAAGCCACTCACGGAACGCTTTCTACAACTGGTCTCCACTGATTTCAATGGGGCTTCGCAGACTAGCGTTCTGCCACTGTCTGCTCTATTATAATGATGAGGTGCATTAAAAAACTGTAAAACACTTAACAGACGCTCCTGCAAGAACAGCCTTTTTTGGAAAACACACTTTCAGCTTTTGATGCAATTATTTGAGTCAAAGCCAAAAGTAGATCCAACAGTAATAATAATAATAATAATAATCTTTATTTGTATAGCGCCAACATATTCCGCAGCGCTTACATAGACAGGGGGATACAGAAAGACAAAAGTACAAACATTACAGAACCACGGTTATATTGTAATCAATTGATGGAAACAATAGGGGTGAGGGTCCTGCTCCAACGAGCTTACATACTACAAGTAATGGGGTGATACAGAAGGTAAAGGGGCTGGAGATGTGCACGGTTTGGCGAGGTGGAGAGTGAGGGGTGATATACACATAGACAATGGTCAGGCATTTAGCCGTGTGATGGCAGAAACAGTATGACTGCAGGAGCAGTTTATGATGGCTAGCAGGGATTGCAGTCAGTGGGTCAGGGAGCATGTTATCAGGCGGAGTACAGAGGGGTTTGTTTAGGGAATTCGGTATGCCTCCCTGAAGAGGTGCGTTTTTAGAGCACGCCTGAAGTTCTGCGAGTCCTGGATTGCTCGGGTAGCCTTTGGTAGTGCATTCCAGAGGACCGGTGCTGCTCTGGAGAAGTCTTGGAGGCGGGAATGAGAAGTTCGAATTATAGGGGCGCTCAGTCTGGTTTCGTTAGCAGAGCGGAGAGCCCGGGCTGGTTGATGGATTGAGATGAGGGAGGCGATATAGGGGGGCGCTGCACTGTGGAGGGCTTTGTGGATGAAGGTGGCGAGTTTAAATTGAATTCTGTATTTAACGGGCAGCCAGTGCAGTGACTGGCACAGGGCAGAGGCATCCGAGTAGCGGCTGGACAGGAAGATGAGCCTGGCTGCCGCATTCAGGATGGATTGGAGAGGGTAGAGTCTGGTGCAGGGGAGGCCGATCAGCAACGAGTTGCAATAATCGAGTCGGGAGTGGATGAGGGCAACAGTAAGCGTTTTTAGCGTGTCCACAGTGAGAAAAGAGCGGATTCTTGCGATGTTCTTGAGGTGCAGCTGACATGTTCGGGCCAGAGATTGGATGTAGGGGGTAAAAGAGAGATCAGAGTCAAATATGACCCCAAGGCAGCGGGCATGTTGTCTAGGAGTTATGGTGGCGCCACAGACTGAGATGGAGATGTCAGGAGGAGGTCGGTTAGTGGAGGGTGGAAATACCAGCAGGTCAGTTTTAGAGAGGTTTAGTTTTAGGTAGAGAGAGGACATGGTGTTAGAGACAGCGGACAGACAGTTAGTGATATTTTGGAGTAAAGGTGCAGAGATGTCACGGGAAGAGGTGTATAGCTGGGTGTCATCAGCATACAGGTGGTATTGGAGGCCAAATCTCCTGATGGTTTGTCCAATAGGGGCTGTGTAGATAGAGAAAAGAAGGGGGCCGAGGACAGAGCCCTGGGGGACCCCAATAGCAAGGGGAAGAGGAGGGGAGGTAGAGCCAGCAAAGGAGACACTGAAAGAGCGGTCAGATAGGTAGGAAGAGAACCAGGAGAGGGCAGTGTCATTTAGGCCAATGGAGCGTAGCAAACTGAGGAGGAGTTTGTGGTCAACAGTGTCAAATGCTGCGGAGAGGTCGAGGAGGATCAGTAGGGAGTAATCGCCCCTCGATTTGGCTGTCAGTAGGTCATTGGATACCCTTGTAAGGGCAGTTACTGTCGAGTGTTGAGGTCGAAAGCCAGACTGTAGGGGGTCTAGGAGAGAGTGCTCTGATAGGTAGCTTACAAGGCGGGAGTAAACCAGGCGTTCTAGTAGTTTGGAGATGAAGGGGAGGTTTGAGATGGGTCGGTAGTTGGCAGCATCAGTCGCGTCCAGAGTCGGCTTCTTTAGCAGTGGGGATATGATGGCGTGTTTGAAAGAAGAGGGAAAGATGCCAGAGGTTAGAGAGAGGTTGAATATAGTGATGAGATGGGAGATGACCACTGGGGAGAAGGAACGCAGGAGGTGTGAGGGGAGGGGGTCGCTAGCGCAGGTGGTGGGGCGAGTAGAGAAGAGCAATTTGGAGACTTCTTCCTCTGTCGCTGGTCTGAGTACAGACAGTGAGCAGAAGCTAGATGCAGTGCTGACAAGACTAGGGTCAGGGCTAGTCTGGGATTGGGAAGTTATTTCCTGACGGATGTCATCAATTTTCTTTTTGAAGTAAGCAGCCAGCTCTTCGGCACTAAGATCCGTCACCGGGGGCTGTGGTTTAGGGCTGAGAAGGGAGTGAAAAGTATCAAAGAGCCTTTTAGGGTTGTGGGATAGTGAGGAGACTAGAGAGGTGAAATAGACTTGTTTGGCGTGGTGGAGGGCAAGGTTGTACGTTCTAAGCATAAATTTGTAGTGGAGGAAGTCTGCGGACGTTTGCGATTTCCTCCACAGCCGTTCAGCACTTCTAGAGCACCGCCGGATGAAGCGCGCTTGAGGCGTGAGCCAGGGTTGCCGAGGTCTACATCGGATGGCTCGGGTCCTGAGGGGGGGCGCCGCTTCATCCAGGGCATGTTTGAGAGCGGTGTTGTAGTGAGCGGCAGCCAGGTTGGGGCAGGTGAGGAGAGAGATGGGGGACAGAGGGGACTTTAGGGATTCAGCAAAGTTCTGGGTGTGAATGGCCTTAAGGTTCCTGTAGGTACTGTAGGTAGGTGGGTCTGGAGAGATGTTAGGGAGCATGACAGAGAAAGAGATGAGGTTATGATCTGAGAGCGGGAGAGGGGAGTTAGTGAAGTTGGAAGCAGAGCAGAGCCGGAGGAAGACCAGATCAAGAGTATTGCCATCCCTGTGAGTGGGAGAGGCTGTGAGTTGAGAGAGACCAAGGGAGGAGGTGAGTGAAAGAAGCTGAGAGGCAGATGGGGAGTTGGGGTCATTAGTGGGGATGTTAAAATCACCTAAGATGAGGGTTGGAATTTCACAGGATAGGAAGTGGGGGAGCCAGGCAGCAAAGTGGTCCAAAAACAGGCGCGCAGCACCTGGGGGGCGGTAGATAACTGCTACTCGCATGGACAGCGGGCGGAAAAGCCATAGCATATGTACTTCAAAGGATGGAAAAGTGAGTGAGGGTACAGGGGGGATGACCTGGTAGGTGCATTTCGGGGAGAGAAGAGCACCTACTCCTCCACCACGCCTGTCATCTGGTCTCGGGGTATGGGAGAACTGCAGGCCATTGTAAGACAGTGCAGCATGGGAGGCCGTGTCAGACTGCTGTATCCACGTTTCTGTGAGAGCTAGCAGATTTAAAGATTTAGCAGTAAAAAAGTCGTGGATGGTGGGGAGTAAAAGAGTAAAAGAGAAGTAGAAGTCCTTCTTGCTTCTTTTAGGCCAATGTCATACAGGTGTAAGTGTATTTACATAAGCATTTGCACTGCATATTTGCGCACTGGGTACTGCGTATTAATGTTCACAAGTACATGTTGTACTGCAGTGCAGAGGTATTGTTCCACGTTCCATATTTGCATATTTCACAGAGCAGCAACACGGCCTTATAGGTCTCCTCACTCACCTTCTTGGTGCTCTCCTTATGGAGAGATGATACTTCCCGACCCACATCAAAGGCCTCTCCCTAGCCAAGCCAGACCTACTGCCCACTGATGAGGGGGAAAAAAACCAAAATAGCCATCTGTGTATGGATTCTGACTTGGTTTTCAATTCCTAGTCATTGTTCTATAGACCTGTATAAAGCGTCGGACATTGATTTGCACGAATGCTGCCATCCAATAGGTGGCGCTGTAGAGGTATTGTTCTGTCTTCCTTCTTTGCTTACTGTACTATTTGCATGCACAAAATAACACGAAAGCATGCATGCTCCCATTCAGTGGAATGGACAATTAGTATAATTAGTTCAATTTGTGCTATTTTCATAATACACAGTGAATAGCATGTATTTGCATGTGCAATTCCATCATGCAAAAAAATACACAGCATGTTCTATTTTCCAGTGCATTTGTGTAAGGAAAGAGAACATTTTGAAGTCATGAAACTAATTGGACTTTCAATGGCGAATAATTTGCGCATGCAAAAAGTACAGTAAAAACACAGTTGCACAAACAAATACACAACACCCGATGCACAAATACACATACGCTTGTGTGAATCGGTCCTTAGCCTTGCAGATTTTGGTGCAGAATGCAGTGTCAGTTTAAGGGCTTATTCCAACATGCGTATATCGGCCAGGGGTGTTTGCAATAGTAGGGTCAGGGGCGGAGCTAAGTTCTGCCCTGCCCCGCCCCCTCCCATTGCAAATAGTGGTGAGAGGCGGAGAGGGGGCGGGAGCTCAGTGCACTGCTCCCGGCCCACCCCACCTCCTCCCCCTGCAGAAAGGGACAGTGTATATCGTCCGGGCGTGAAAACCCAGCCGATATATGCACGTCGAAATAAGCCCTAAGCTGCATCTTGTGATGTCCTTTGGCGGAATAATTCTGCCCATGGGTTAGCACCCTAAGGGATGACTCATGCGAGCGTTTGTTAATTGCGTGTTATGAGCGCAGGCTTTCATACATAATATGTTGTACCAATATCGCATAAGCAGCCATGTTGCACGCATACACACCAATATAGTACATGGCATACTGGCTGCGTGCTATGTACATATATCTCACAGCCCGCACAACGAGATACGATTGTGTGAGCGTATGCATATTTGCGACACGGTTTTGAGAATTCGCATTACATATTTGCATGTGCAACTGCGATTTTTACTGGGGTGCAGTGTAGCTGGCTCAAAAATCAAACCCAAAGATTTGCACACGGTTTTGCTATTTTTTAAATGTATGTTATTCAAAGATCCTCTTGTCTATTGACCCTTCAGGAAGAGAATCAAACCTTTTCTGCAAATCTCGATTATGACAGATATATTCTGGCAGCTCTCTTACCCTGTAATGAAAATGTGATCTTCCTTGGAGCGAGCCTCAGAATTGGACAATTTGTCCTTTGGCAAGTGTATGTGCATCTATATTGTTATGTCTGATAACTGCGGATTGTTAACCCCTTATCTGGAGTTTCCTTTCGCCTACAGAAGTGACACACAAATGGATATTTTTAGCTTCCCAAGTACATTTTATCTGTCTTTGCACATTTTTAGCTTTTAGTTTGGAGGCGTATTCACAGTTATCTGTCGTCTTAAAGTTCTGATTCTTCCATCTGCGGTTAACGCCACATCCTGAGGTGCTGCGCACTGAGTGATGTACCAGCTGTTTTCCCCTCTGCAACGTCCATCTTCAGTTGCAGCATAGTTGAATTTGTCACTGAAGTATTTTTTTTTGTGTGCACTGTGATAAATCACTAAGTAAGGCCTCATGTACACGGGCGGATTAGATACCGCATGCGGGAGACTGCAGTGGGATCCCACCCTGCCCACTGCCGGGTCTTCTAGTTACCCATCCAGGTATTCATTTTCTTCACTGCAGATGTGTGCATTTTTTTTAAACTCCTGCTTTCCCACTGAATCAATGGATCGGACGGCTTCCATTGACTTCAATGGAAGCTGTCCGTGTGGGATCTGCACTGAAATGGAGCATGCCGCGATTTTAATTTTTTTATTTATTTATTTTTTCCGGACCAAGAGGTCCACAAATCAAATCTGCATGCTTTATTTCATTTGGGGATGCCCATGCTTCCCACGTGGATTCCACAAATCAAACGTGTACATTGGGCCTTAGGCTAGGTGCGCACATGACTGTAACTGTGAGGTGCGCCCAAGGAACTCAGGCACAACTCTCATCGGGCAGCGCTTGGAAACATGGCCGTGTGTTGTCTGATATACATGGACAATGCACAATCAAAGGCGTTGCATGTCCTTTTTCTCATCCATGAATCTGTCAGGAATTGTACAAACCATGAGCCTTTTCACATGGTTCGAGTAAAATAGCATCCAGGTGTATAGCCTCATAGGCTATAATGGAGCTGTGTGCTGCCCATTGAATTGAGGGGAAACTGATCAAATTTGCTGATGACACAAAGCTAGGAGGGATAGCTAATAGAGATGAGCGAGCATACTCTGCCACGCCCCTTTTTCTCCCGAGCGCCGCGATTTTCGAGTGCTTCCGTACTCGGGCGAAAAGATTCGGGGGGCGCCGTGGGTGAGTGGGGGGTTGCAGCGGGGAGTGGGGGGGGGGAGAGAGAGAGGGCTCCCCCCTGTTCCCCGCTGCGACCCCCCCCCCGCTCCGCCACGCCTCCCCCCGCCCCTCCCCCGAATCTTTTCACCCGAGTACGGAAGTACTCGAAAATCGCGGTGCTCGATCAAGTAATTACTCGAAACGAGTACGTTCGCTCATCTCTAATAGCTAACACTAGGGAAGAGACAGAGAGTATTCAAAAAGATATAGAAAAGCTTGAATAGTGGGCAGTGACTAACAGAATGGTATTTAACAAGGAGAAATGCAAAGTCCTACATCTGGGCAAGAAAAATGAAAAAAGCACATACAGAATGGGAGGAATTGGGCTAAGCAGCGGCACATGTGAAAAAGATTTTGGTATACTAATAGATCATAGACTGAACATGAGTCAACAATGTGATGCAGCAGCCAAAAAGGCAAACACAATTTTGGGATCTATGAAGAGAAGCATAGAGTCTAGATCATGTGAGATAATTATTCCCCTCTTCCTTAGTGAGGCCTCATCTGGAATACTGTGTCCAGTTCTGGGCACCCCACTTTAAAAAAGACATAGACAAATTGGAGCAAGTTCAGAGAAGAGTTACCAAGATGGTGAGCGGTCTGCAAATCATGTCCTATGAGGAACGGTTAAAGGATCTGGGAATGTTTAGCTTGCAAAAAAGAAGGCTGAGAGGAGACTTAATAGCTGTCTACAAATATCTGAAGGACTGTCACGGTGTAGAGGGATCAGCCCTATTCTCATTTGCACAAGGAAAGACTAGAAGCAATGGGATGAAACAGAAAGGTATGGAGACACAGATTAGATATTAGGAAAAACTTTCTGACAGTGAGGGGTGATCAATGAGTGGAACAGGTTACCAAGGGAGGTCGTGAATTCTCCTTAAATGGAAGTCTTCAAACAAAGGCTGGACAAATCTCTGTGATGATTTAGTGAATCCTGCACTGAGCAGGGAGTTGGACCAGATTGGTACTAGTGTATCTTGCCTCCACCAGAAGAATGGGTGGAAACAAAATGTGCGCCCACAACTTGATTGGCTGGGCAGGAGAATGGGCGCCCATCATCTCCGCTGCTGACTCTTTTCTTGCTACTCTCTTTCCCATTATTCCCTTGCCAGCTTCAGTTCTCCCGTGCGCTCTGCCATCTCTCCTCCCGCCTCTGGCACTGTCATTCCCATTCCTCCTCCCCCCCCATCCCCAACGCTGTAACATCATCTCCCCTCCTCAAAGTTGTCGCCTACTGGCTCCGGCGCAGTGCGTCTCCCGTGGAGACTCTCCCGGCCAGCCTCCCATCAGCGCTGCAATGTGTCTGCCGCTTACAGACTTCCATCCCCTCACCTGTCACTAGCCCCAGCGCTTTGCCTTCTCCCCTCCCTGCTCTGGCGCAGTATGTAACGGCAGCGAGGAGACTGAAAGTGCAGGAGTCAGGAAGGGGACAAGGGAGAGTGGCAGAGGGGTGAGTGACATGAGGCTGTTGTGGGCGTTGGTTGTGGGCATGCATTTTGTCTCCACCCATTCTTCTGGTGGAGACAAGATACACCAGTACCGACCAGATGACTCTGGAGGTCCCTTCTAACTCTACCATTCTATGATTCTATGAATTAGGCAGCCTGAAAATTTGCCCATGTGCCCCTAGCCTTAAATGTGTTTTTCCAGGACTTTAACTATTGCTAACTTATTATCAGGGTAGGTCATCAATAGTTGACCAGCAGGGGTCCGCCAATCAGCTGATCAGCGCCGGAAGTATAATAGCTGGACTTCTGGTCCTGAGTGCAATGAGAAGCCAGAAGAGGCATGGCTTCTATTGATTTCAATGGGAATGAAGTCAATGACGTCTGGCCCACTGTTAGTGCAGCTAATTAAGGATAGGTCCTCTATAGTTAAAGTCCCAGAATACCCTATTACTTTAATGTGGTAGGTTTTTCTGCAGGCCAATGGAAAATTGGTGCTAACACCATGTGTAAAATGGAAAACGTAGTGCTACATCTGTATGAGTATAATATGTAGTTTAACATAAGTATTGTGCTTAAACTAATGTACTACATATATGTGTATCTATATATAGATGCACAGTATATTATATATACACAGCGTGAGAACTGATGGCTGTTAGAGATCTTGTGTAGTGTATGACATATGTAAACTATTGTAGTAAATGCTGTGTGGATCCCTTCCCCCACCTCCTCTCAGCTGCATGGCTGAATGCTTCTGAATTCTGGGAAATCCTTAATAAGGTTTTTAGTGGGAAGAAGGCAGCGCGACGCCATGGTGTCTGAGCCGGACATAGGAGACGCCAGGGAGAGTGGTCTGTGTCCTGATCCCACCCAGTGTTTCCTGGAAGGAGGGAGGCTGTGATGGATAGAAAAGGTGGGAATAATCAGAGTTGCACTGAGAATCTGCTAGTGATGTGAAATTATAGAGGAACCTTAGGCTTTGCTTTATGTGTCGGAGACCCTATAGGACAGAACCTATACATTTCTGCCATGTTGTGTCTTTACAAGTATCTGTAACACATACACTATCTGTAGTCTGTGGGAGATGCCCTGCATTAGGCCAATAAATGGGCAAGTGCAATATCAGTCCAAGAAACTCTGACCGATTAAAAATGCAATTTGCAATGCGATTTACGAGAGAATCACATAGCAGAACGTGTGATTTTTTTTTTTCAGGCATATGAAAAAACACATGTTTTTGCAATAGGAAAAGTAAAAAAAAATTTGCACTCGCAAGTATATGCAAGATCATTGCCAGTTTTTAACCCATAGCAAATAATGGGTGAGTTTTCTGTATCGCATTATCGCTGTGAAAGGAAAATTGCCTATGGAAATAGACCCATTGAAAAGAATGGGTTCTATTTCCATGCAAGTTCTGTGCATCTTGCAACACACAAAACTTACGTAGGAAAATCGCCAGTGTAAATACAACTTGAGGGCTTATTCCAACGTGCGTATATCAGCCGGGTTTTCACGCCCGGCCGATATACGCTGTCTCTCTCTGCAGGGGAAGGATGCGGCTGGGCCAGGAAAAGTGCACTGAGCTCCCGCCCCTCGCCACTATTTGCAATGGGAGGGGGTGGGACTTGGCTCCACCCCACCTCACCCCTTCCATTGCAAACAGTGGCGAGGGGCAGGAGCTCAGTGCACTAGCTCCCACCCCCCGTCCTGCCTCCTCAGAGAGTCAGCGAGGGGGAAGGAAGAGGAAGACAGTCAAGCTGTCTTTCCCCAGCCGAAGGCAATACGCTTAGCCTCGAATCACATAGTAGCATAGATCAGCCGTCCGTTTTCACGGCCAGCCGATATACGTTCATGTGAATAAGCCCTAGGGATGCATTTACACGGGTGAATACAATATTGGTCCGATAAGTTCGGAATGATATAGCACTTGCACACCTATGATTTCTGCTGTCAGTTTGATGTATTTTGTGCAAAAACCGCATTGCATTGCATCTCTGCAACATGTGATTTTCATGGGCGACTTTCACATGTGTGAAAAATTGCATCCACATGCAAGTGCCATGCAATGTTGTTTGTTTTAAACAATTTTTTTTTGTAATAACCCAAAAACAGGGCATGCAGAGATTTTTCAATCTCGGACCATCTATCTGAAAGAAAAATTACTCATGTAAATAAACACATTGAAAGCTTTGTGTCCATATTGCAATCGGTCATGCATGAAAATCACCCATGTGCATGCACCCATAGGACTTAAACAGACGGGCGCAGGCAGTAATGCACTCACTGCTAAGGAGCGTAATAACGCATCAAAGTGGTTGTTTTTTTAATATTCAAACTCCGTGCATTTGCACATAAGTTTAAAGACGAAGAAAAAAAAGCGTGAAGTGAGGTCCTGTCCTATTTTTTTCTCACATGTTGTATTAACGCACGAGAATTCCGCTGGTGAAAATGAAATCATGGTCATCTAAAAAAGCCCTTTCATAGTGATCACATGCCAGACTACATAGCAGTCTCACTTCCCAAATAATGGTGCCAATAATTCTGTTTTTGAACAATGCTGCAGAATGACAGTGCATTGACAACTACCATGAATCCGCACATGGATGGGGCTAATGTGCGTGAGGGTAACCTGATGGGGCTAATGTGCGTGAGGGTAACCTGATGGGGCTAATGTGCGTGAGGGTAACCTGATGTGGATTTCACGTGGCATCATTTGTCAACAAGTAACATGTTACTTCTTTTTTTCTACAATGCAGATTTGAAATTCAGACAGAAAGAAATCTGCGCACGGCGGAATCCGGGGTGGGCCCAGGGTTCTGCAGCAAATACCGTCCACATCATGCTATGGAAAAACATGAGTGGAAATCAATTGTGTTTTTATCTTTTTTTTTTTTTTCGCTCACGGAGGAAAAATCTCGGCATTCTCTATTTTAGTGCGGTGTCTGCATGGACGGCTTCCATTGAAGTCAACGGAAGCCATCCGCCAAGCAGCCTGTCCACATTTACCATTGCACAGGAAAATCTGTACTGCGCATGTCCGACGGTAAGCTGTCCGGACCATATGCAGCACAGAAAAAAAAGAAATGACAGGTACGCGTGGACACCGGCCGGGCACAGGGTCGGAATCTGCTGCGGAACCGCTAGGCGATTATGTGGCATCCGCGACCCATCTGCAATGTTAATCACGGACACGCCGTGGGAAGGACGGCTTCTATTGACTTCAATAGAAGCCATTCACCGGGGTCTGTGCAAAAATAGAACAAGCTGCGATTGGTTTCCGCTTGTGTGCAGGAGAAAGCGTGGATTCTGCAGCAAAAATCCGCCTGTGTGCAGGCGGCCTATGACTGTGCATGCAGGAACGACAATTAAATACTGATAGGACCACACACTGGACCGTCAATCTCAAGATCAGTACAGATTTACGTACTTTTGCAAATTTAAAATGCTCTCTTTTTCTGTGTGTTTGTGCAGGAAAAGAACACATCTGGCACTCATTAAATAATTTTGCCATTTCAATGGCTGGGAGCACCAGTGCGCAAAATGTACAGTAACAAAATCAGAAGCGTGCACAAATACGCAACTTTTATTTTTTTAAACCGCTCGCAAATACGCCTACAATCGTGTGAAGCCGGCATGCAGCACAAATACGCCCATGTGAATAAGCCCTAATACAAACAAGTGCACCGGCCCGACTGTAGGTCTACTGACACCATCTTAGACCCATATGAGGTTTTGCTGTTTTTGTGGCTTATTTTTCACCTGCCTACATCCGTTTTTGGCCTAGATTATAAGAAATATTATGGGACTTCTATGACCATCCCCTATAAAGCCAATTTCACACAGTTTTTAAAAAGTGACATAAATGACAGTGGCCCATGTGCCAAAACTGCGACTTTTGGACTCCGATTAATAAATAAGCCCCATTGTGGGTTTTTTCTGGTAGCATCTCTCCTCACTGGGTTTAGTGTTAGGTCAACAGTGGCATGCTGTAGGACGAGTTCACAAATCGCAGACCTGTTGCAGAATTCACTTACAGCGTAAGAAAAAAATCTATTGCGGAACGAAATAATGCTGTGGATTTTAAAATTTGCAGCATGGTTTATTTATTATGAAAATGGCGCATATTTTTACTGCAGCATTCACTCACTGCGATGAGTGAATTCCACAATCAATCCACATGCAGCTTTTCTCTGTGATATGTGTATAAGGCCCCATGCACACTGCAGAGCCAGATTCCGCATGTAGAATCCCGCAGCAGAATCCATCTCTGCCAGCGGCATCCCCGTTTAGCTGTCACTTTTCTATTCCTTTATACAGCGGATGGTCTGCACAGCTAGTAGTTGGTTTCTGCAAGTGTGCAGAAATAATTGATTTCCCATAGCATGCTATGGGCGCCATTTGCTGCGGATCCACAGTGTGAACGCCCGCCACGTATCCTGCAGCAAATATCCCTCCGTGGGCAGGAGCCCTATAGCTTTAGGCCGGATTCAGATGAGATTATTTTTTCTATAACCGAATTGCGCATGTGAACAAACCCACTGAAATGGGCATATTGTACGTGGATTTTTTTGCACACATACATTCCTGGTAATCCAGCCTTAGGGTATGTGCACACAGCAGAATTCACTGCCGATTTCAGTGTGAATTCCACCTAAAAGTAAACCATAAAAAGCCCTGACACTTTCTGTTGCAGGTTTTGGTGCAGATCCGCAAACTAAATGTGTCCTCTGCATGGGTAAAATCTGAGTGCAGTGACTTCTTACTTTTTGATGCAGAAACGTGATTTTCTGTGTCAAAACCTACTCCAATGGTGTGAATTTTGACACAGTTTTTGACACACAAATTGTGCCAATTTTTCATTATGGACTATCTGCATTGCCATTCACATACACAGTGGATGAACCCTTTATTTAATGTCACTTTTTAGTGACCTCCAACAGTCTGACTTTGACATGTCAAAAAAGATATATAAAAGTAGGTAGAATTTTTCGCCAATTTTTCACTGTTACAATACTTATATTACTGTAAACATTGATATATGTGCGATTTCTACATATGCTTTATGTTCTTTGAACTCTTGGAGATAAGATTGATTTCTGGAGAACGGCGCACAAGACTCCCACACACTGCAGCCTGGAGACACCTGCAAAGCCGTGTACAGGTGTGTAACAGGAAACGTGTGGGTGTCACCTCTCCATCCTCACTCGGCATATGTGTTTCCTGGAAGTAGGACTCCAAACATGCCACTGGCAATCTGCCCTGGTGATCAGCAGTCTGTGTACCTGGCTTCTGTGCACCAGTCTCCCTACCCCTTGTACAAGGACTTTGTAAAGCATCTTAGGTGAGGTTCATATCTGCGTCAGACGTTTGCAGTATCCAGCATGAAATCCTGGACAAAATAGTGCAGCATGCTCAGCTTCCTGATGGTTTGCTGCAATGTATCAGTGTAGGTAAAATGTATCATTCTAGAGTCCAGGCTGTGTAGTTCACATAGAATTGTCTAAAACAGGATTTCCCAACTTTAGTCCTCATGGAGCCCCAACAAATCATGTTTGAGGATGTCCTCAGTATTGCACAGGTGATGTAATTGTTGTCGGCGCCTCAGACATTGCCAGATATCTTACTATAGGATATCCTGAAAACATGACCTGTTGGGGGTCCCTGAGGACTGGAGTTGGGAAACACTGGTCTAAAGTGAAATGGTAGCAAACTATCAGTTTTTGTAGTTTATGGAAAACCAATTTAAAGTACTCTAGGTTCCCACTGCTGTCATTTGTTTCCATTGTTTGACTCCATCCTTGGAGATGAACAACAGAAAAACAGCAAGTATGCCAAACCCAGCCAAATGCCCTCCATTGACTAATGGGGTCTGTTTAGCTTCTGGCATACAAGGACAAGATGAAATAGTGCAGCATTCAGTGCTTTTTCTTCCATCCCAAAGCGGGCAGCTGGACAGAAAGTGGGCAGACACCATTATAGTCATTGCGGTAAGCATGACACTGTTCAGTTCTGTCCAGAGATGGAATCGTTCAGCTGCGGGGGATTCCCCTTTCCTGCTCCCTGTACGAAGCAGAAAAGCGGAATCCCCAGCATAAGTGTGAAATTGATAGAATTATATTAACCGTGAGATGCCTTGTTCAATTTTCAGCCTTTTGGTGTGAAAGTAAATTATTCTGTTAAAGGGGTTGTCCCGCGCCGAAACGGGATTTTTTTTTTCCAATAGCCCCCCCGTTCGGCGCGAGACAAACCCGATGCAGGTGTTGAAAAAAAAAACCGGATAGTACTTACCCGAATCCCCGCGCTCCGGTGACTTCTTACTAACCTTGCGAAGATGGCCGCCGGGATCTTCACCCTCGGTGGACCACAGGTCTTCTGTGCGGTCCATTGCCGATTCCAGCCTCCTGATTGGCTGGAATCGGCACACGTGACGGGGCGGAGCTACGAGGAGCGGCTCTCCAGCACGAGCAGCCCCATTCAACACGGAGAAGACCGGACTGCGCAAGCGCGTTTAATCGGGCGATTAGACGCTGAAAATTAGACGGCACCATGGAGACGGGGACGCTAGCAACGGAACAGGTAAGTGAATAACTTCTGTATGGCTCATAATTAATGCACAATGTACATTACAAAGTGCATTAATATGGCCATACAGAAGTGTATACCCCAACTTTGTTTCGCGGGACAACCCCTTTATTAACTACATGCATAACTTTTCATTATGTGAGGATTGTTATTAAAAACGCATGACAACTATATATCCCTTACAAAAAGCATTCCAGAGAATGCCATCAAGGTTGCCCTTCTCTGAGTCTTCTGTACATCTCTTTTCTTCCTTACTGGATGTGGACTGCGTAGGCCAAACTGTGATATTTTTACTTCAAAAGCTTCCTTGGGAAATGGGTTTTCCAGAAATATCCACTGTCTGATTAGTTAGTTACCAAACCTTAAGAAGTCACAATTAGCAAAATAGATGGATAATGGCACTCCCGCAAGCACCATGACCCTTTCATTGTTGTCCCAGGCTCAGCAGCACACTGTGCATGTAGCTCTGTTATTTTGATGATCTTGAGGGTCCCAGAGGTAGGCCATCCTTCTTTGGTGACTATTATAAAAAATAGGCTATAAATGTATGGTCCGGGAAACCCCCATTAAAGGGGTTGTCCACAAAATTTGGACATTTTGAATCTAACTTTACTGGTAGCTAAATGCAGACTGATGTTGTCTGAAACACTGGGGGCAGGAATTAAAGACCTGGAAACTGGCACACACAGATGTACTGTCACAGATGGAATTGAAAGAAGTCCTATTCATACAATGCATCAGAAAACTGTAAGCATTTTTAGGACACGCTGTGACTTCTGCCCATTGAATTGGGGATTTGTTGCAGTTTTACCATTACTTTCCACTCACTTGGTACCATGCTGGGGTTTTCAACAAAACCTTATTGATTTATTAGCTCAAAAGTATTAAGGTGGTTATTTATTAACAGCAAAACATCTCTGTATGTAAATGACCAGCTCAATCACGATAACTAATTCTTCAGATGCTGGTCTGATTGGAACTGAGAATCTGTGTAAACCTATCGGCCTAAACATCATCTCCTGCACAGGCGATCTGCATCGGCATTCCACACCAATTCAAACCAATGGAGAATCTGCATGCCCGCTTTCACGAGCAGACAGCAACTGTGGTTTCTCATTCACAGAAAAAAAAAAAATTCGGCATGCTCCATTTTTGCGTGGATTCCATGCAGATGGCTTCCATCGAAGGAGATAATGCAGTAAAAGCAGGAGTTAAAAAAAAATCTGTACTGCGCATGTCCAACGGCGAGCTGTGCAGACCATCTGCAGTACAGAAGAAAAGGTAAAACTACAGGTACGCACGGATGCCAGCCAGGCATAGGATCCGATTCCACTGCGGGCTCCCAAATACAGAATCTGACCCGTTTGCGTGCAGGCGGCCTAATAAGTTCAGACAATGACACTTATGTAGACAAATATGGTTATTCTGTTGTGATGTAGAATGGACGGCGATTTTAGATCCATACAATTCACAGTTTAAAGTTGGAGCTTTGAAATGATACATGTACAGACCTGTACGTGAGCTTTATTAACAACACATGCCATAACACTGTGCAAGATAGAAGAATAGCATCCCAACGTTTACTGCACACAGGTCACTCCAGTTCCTTTCAGACCACAATAGCCATCTGGGTTCTTGTCCAGATATTGCTGGTGGTAATCCTCGGCATAATAAAACTCTGGAACAGGAAGGATCTCGGTGGCAATGGCTCCTAGGCCGCCTTGTTTAAGCGCCTGTGGTTGGATGACAAGATTTATGTATTTGCAAGTTAAGCCATTAAAAGGTATAATATTTGTAAGATTACTTTGTTTATTGTGTGGAGTCCTCTCTTCCAACAATGACTTTTCTTTAAAGGGGTTTTACTGGACATTAATTTTTTTTTTTTATAGAGGGTTAAAATGAACACAAAGTGAATACTCTCCTATCCCAGTGGCTTCATGTCTAGTGCTGCAGCCCTGGTGCCCGCCACACAAAAGCCAGAAGAAGCTGTGGGTGGTCACTCACGTGCAGTTCATTGCGCACATGACCCCATAGCTGCTCACAGGCTTCAGCGGTGATTCTTCTATGGCCGCTGAAGCCTGTGAGTGGCTGAGTGGGCACATGCAGAGTGAACGACACGTGACCGCCCATCGCTTGTTCTGGGTTCCGTGCAGCGGGCACCAAGACTGCAGCACCTGATGGGGAGCCGTGGAGATGGGGGAGCAATCCATTTCTCTTCATGTTAACTCTCTCCCCCCCCCGCTATCCCCCGCCGCCCACCGAGCACGCTCGGACCAGTAAGCAGTTACTCAAGAAGAGCGATGCTCGCTCGAGTAACTGCTGTAACCGAACGTGCTCGCTCATCTCTAGCGATAATAGTTATGTCATTAAGGGGTTTAAAAATGCACTTAAAGCAACAGAGTTCTGCGTCAAATATATTTGTGTGAGACAAATTCAAAATCTGCAATAAAAAAAAGGTAACGTTTTTGGGAGGATTTTTTTCCAATTTTTAACGTGACACAAATTTGATTTCCATTGATTACTAATGGAAAATACGTAGCCACTATTTCTGCATTGACAAAAATAAGGAAAGTACCCGTCATCCATGTATTTCTTACAGGGTCACTGTAGGCAACGCTGAGCCCTGGTCCTTTGCTAGTTTGCAGAGAACTAGTTAGGATGCTAGCAGAAAGGGAATTAGTTTGACTTTCTTATGAAAGCTCTAGTTAAGGGTGTCCTCTGCTGGTGCCAGGCCTGTATGACATCGAAGAAATCTAAGGGCATTCAAATTCTAAGATGTAGAGTGCTGGAATATAATGATGCAGGAGGCTTACCTTTTGGAAGCTCTCTTTGGACTGAAGAGCTGCTTCTTTCTGTTTATCTCCATAGGTGAATATCACTGAACGGTACTGGGTACCTATATCCTGTCCTTGCTTCATTCCTGCATTGACAGATGGGAAAGGGTCATATTGTCATGGGTACCCTTATTTCTTACCACAGACTGGCAGCACATATGTAGCCTGCTCTAAAACTAGGATCACAACCTGCTCTGCCAGATAGCGCTGCTGAAACACTCTGGGATCTATAAATTGCCACCCTTGCTATATTCTATACTTGTATACGAGTCTTACTAAAGCCATACGTGTGATTCGTGATAACTCGCAGGCAATTTATCACATTGCCTTACACAGTTCTCATCACAGCGTGTTGGAATTGTGCAATACGTGAGCGCAAAAAAGAACACAGCATGTTCTATTTTGCCATGTATATATGTATAAACGCGCGTATGCAATTACATTTCGTATGGGCAGCGTGTATAAGATAAAAACAGGTGAACTGCGCATGACTGCATGCGTGAGATACTATCATGTGCAGTACAATTTTGCCGCCATACGTTGCAGGAACCAGGTCACCGCCAGCTCCAGAGGTGTGAAACGCTGCGTGTCCGCCGCAGTGGTTTATGCTTACGTGTGAGCCCGGACTTATAGTCCCCCGTTTTTTAGAAAAATGTAACAGTCAGTCACATAGAAAAAGTTTACTAAGTGGAAATTCAGTTTCATGTGCTTGGAATGGTTGATTCAGAACCCCTAAAGCAGGATGGCCGTACCACTTTTCTTACCCAATACACAATGTGTATTACTATGCATCATTAGTCTCTCACACAAGTGTCTTCTGCACGCATATCTCCTGCGCGGAAGAACACAATAGATTGTGTACTTGCTGCATGTCGACAATCCCCATGTTGCGGTGTGCGCGTTTAATACGCACTGAGATAGTGCATGCTGTGTTACTTTTTGCGTGCGCATTTTGCACCCTGTTTGTGACCAGCACAACTGCAAGTCAATGTAAGATTGGTACCGCATATTATGCGTGCAAAACCCAGGCACATAATGCACAGGTGCTGTGATAAGAAGCAGACGTTCATCTGCAGAAACTAGGATTGGAGTAGGTTAACCCCAGTCAATGCTAATTGTTGTATCTAAGTGGTTAATAACGAGGGGAGCTCATGCAATGGTGGAATCGTACTTTCTTTGCATGACTCACTACTTAGATGTAAAAGTTTGTCAATGCATTATATCTTACATTAAATAGTACAGTAAAAAATTAATCTGGCTATGATGACAAAGAAAATAAAGTTCTCTCTCTTGGAAGGTAAGGCTGGAAAAAAACAACGCAAAATATGGAAAAATGACTGATGGGAAAAGAGTGAAAGCTCCTACACCTCCCAAGCACATGAAATATGCATATTATATATTTCAGGCAGCCACTTAGGTATCATACCCTCAGTTGGGTTGTGATTTTCCCAGAACAATTTCAACAAAGTTTTGTAGCTGATCACCTTCGGGTCAAATATAATTCGGACAACTTCAATATGCGCAGTAAGACCTGCAACCAAAAACACAAAATTAAATTGCAAAAATAGCACATTACTACAGGAGTATTTTAGTTTTTAGATTTTTTTTCACGTGTTGTTTTGTGTATTTCTGTAATGAAGGTATGAGTGGCATAAGAGTGAACAGCTACTTTGACATTTTATCTTTTCTGTACATGCAAGGTTTCAGGCCTCATGCCCACGTGCCTGCACGGTTTCCCTGTGCAGAATCTCGCAGCGAATTTCACCCGGTCCACAGACATGACACCAGAAAATACAGTATACCTACCTGTCCGGACGGTGCAGGGCTCTCCTCCGTCGTGGCCGGATCTTTTTTCTTCTGCACGGCAGATGCGCTCGGGACGCCGGCGGCGTGCTGCGCGTATGCGCAGTGCCTTCTTTTCTTTTTTTTTATAAACTCCTGCTTTTCCGTGCTCTGTGGCACGGACGCAGGGACAGCTGCAGACGTGCCACAGATCCGGAGAGCTTCCATTGGCTTCACTGGAAACAGCGGGAGCCATCCGTACGGGAAAGCCGCATAAAAATGGAGCATGCTGCAATTGTTTTCCCGTGCGTGCGATCTCTATGCCAAGAAAAAATGACATCCGCAGGTATTTAACATTACTCATCAACATTTTGAGGAACACTTTGTTTTCCTACACCAAGCCAAGATTGCAAAGGCTCATAGGTGTCAGAACTATGGATACCCCCACAAATGACCCCTTAATGTATTCACTGAGGGGGGTTGTGAGTATTTTGACCCCACCATTTTTTTTTCAGGAGTAAATGCAATTTAGAGGAGAAAAAGTTAATTTTCATATTTTTGAAAATGTTATTTTAAAGACATTTTTTTTTTCTATAGTGCACATGAAGGAGGATTTACACCTCAAAATGGATCCCCCTGTTTGTCCCGTGTTCAGAAACATACCCATTGTGGCCCTAATATTATGTCTGTATGCACAACGGGGCCCAACCCGAAAGGAGCATCTGGTGGCTTTCAGAACTGAAATTTTGCTTGAAGGTGTTTTAGGCCTCATTGCACATTTGTAGAGCCCTTGAGTGGCCAAAACAACAGAGAACCTCAACAAATGACCCCATTTTGAAAGCTAGATCCCTTAACAAATTCATCTAGGAGTGTACTGCGTATTTTGGCCACACTGTTTTTGAATGAATCTAAGCAAAGCAGGAGGGAAAAAAATAACGATTTTCATTTTTTTGACAAGTGTGTCATTTTAAAATCAGGGGGTTTTTTTTGGTACAGCACGCATATGAATGAAGACTTTCACTCCAAAATGGATACCTCTGTTTGTCCCCTGTGTTCAGAAACATATCTGTTGTAGCCCTTATGTCCATATGCACAACAGGCCCAAACCGAAAGGAGCATTACATTTTAACTATCTTTTATGTGATCGCCATTATCCATTGGATGACGGTGATCATGTGACCGCGGATCGCTCACCGTGGCCCTCAGTCACCTTTAGTATGCAGGAGCAAGGAGATTTTAAATTTCCTGGACGCTCCACAGCTTTTGCACATAAACCCCCATTTTTCCTTAGCTGCACATGCACAGAAGACGGCCGACGGTCCTTTCCAGACCAGATCGTTGCAGGACATCATGGAGGACGGGAGTGAGTTGTTTCAGTGCCCCTCATGGATACGGTCTGTGAGGAGAGCTGAAACTCTTACGTTTTTTTTTTTACTTTATTTATTTTCATGTCCGCATGGAATCCAGGCAAGAATGGAGCATGCTGTGGTTTTTCCTCCGCGAGCGGAAATCACAATTGGTTTCTGCTCATGTACAGCATGCTATGGACTGTATTTGCTGTAGATCCGTGGTGCGGACGCCTGCCGCGGATTCCGCAGCACAAATCTATCCATGTGCAGGCAGCCTAAAATGTTTTTTTTTTTTTTTTTGGAAGAGGATCGCGTCCCTGGAAGCTACTGATAACCCACAGCAGTGAAGATCAATATTGCAGGGGTACACAAAGTTAACTTTTGGACCAAGGCCCATGAGCATTTAGTTGTGCTACTGATTTTAGCCAGGGCAATCAATTGTACTTCAGCTGAACTGGCTGCAGAAATGCACATCACATGGCTGAATGAATTTACATTTATTAATTTGGCAGTGAGTAAGACAGTCACAGCTGCATAACTAGTCTCAGTAAAGATTTAGTAATTATTAGTTTGTATTGTTTGACTTCTCATTCCTCCCTAAGGCCTCCTTCCCACGGACGGATTTCCGCCGCGTAATTCACAGCGGAAATCCGCTGCATTGCCCGCAGCTATTAGGTTCTATTGAACCTAATAGCTCAATGCTCATGATGCGGGATTCCACCGCGAAATTCCGCACCGTGAAATCACCCGACCTCACCCGCGGCATGCTCTATTTGCTGCGGGTGTACGCGCGGACGCCTTCCATTGCAGTCAATGGAAGCCATCCGTCACGCTATCTTCCGCTGTAGCTTCCCCGCCTACCGCCGCCACGTCATATGACGCGGTGGGCGTGTCATGTGACATGGCCAGCACGTCACACCGAAGCGTCATGCGGGAGCGAGGACGCCGAATCCGCAGGTAAGTTTGGGGGTCTCTGGGGGGCGCCGTCACGGGCTCCGCCGCGAGCCCGTCACGGCCGTGTTCAGCCGGCCTAAGTCCTCCTACCCACAGGCAGGTATTTGCTGTGGATCTGCAGCAAATAGTGCTCATAGCATGCTATCGGAAATTGATTCTTCCTCCACAGTTGTGGAAACCAATTGCGGTTTCCGCAAGCGGAGGAAAAATCGTAGCAGATTCCGAACGGACTGCTTCCATTGAAGTCAATGGAAGACGTTCGATCTGCGACCTGTCCGCAATGAATGACGCTAGGCGATGACTCGGGGAAAATCTGTACTGTGCATGTGTGACGGCGAGCTGCCGGGCCATTCCGCAGTACAGACCAGGTAAGCCGATGGCATCCGGCTCTGCACTGTGCAGGGGGCCTTATTCCTCTTCTAACCCTGGAAACACCATATTGTATGTTTTATATAATTAACTAAGGATTGCTGACTATGGCAGTCTCCTTTAATAATAATTCAGAATAGTCTTTCTGGGAAATGTAGCTGCTACATATGTTCTGAAAGCAGAGTTCTGTCCTAGGGTGCCCTCTAGTGGCAGATATTATCTAATTCTTAAATTATTTTGTTCCTTTTTTTTTGTTTTAGTTTTATTACATTATTTTTGCTTTTAGGAAATTGAAGTTTTATGGCTATGTAAGCTGATTAATATTAATCTTCTGCAGCGCTTCATACAGATCACCACAATATTTTGTTTATTCGCATGTTTTTTGGATTACGAGAAGAAACCCACAGAAAGCTAGGGAGAACATACAAACTCCATGCAGATGTTGTCTTTGGTCATAGTTAAAGCTAGGACCTGTGAATATGCCATAAATGTTCCAAATAGGAATACCCCTTTAAATTCTGTGCTGATTAATTTTTAGAAAATAAAAAACAAACCGTGCTGCATTGTGTAGTACAGCACTATAGGTGAGGAGACCATTGTATGGAGTATTGGTACCTGGCCGTGTTGTGCTAGGAGCACAAGATACTGAAGTGTCTGGTATAAGTCAGCAGCAGGTTCCCCACCAGAGCGAGCAGATCGTCCAAGAGAGAAGTGCAGGAATACCGTTTATTGAAGCAATCATTTTGGTGCCACAGCGACACCTTCATCTGGCTTATACAAGAGCAAGACAGAAGTTACAGAATATTTAAAAGCTGCAGGATTAGTGGCGGGGCATTCACTTCTCTTCTTCGAATTGTTGGTTAATTTTATTATTGCATATCATGTCTGATTCGTCCGTACATGTACCCTCTGATTTGTAAAGTGTGTGTGTGTGTGTGTGTGTGTGTATATATATATATATATATGTGTGTGTATGTATATATATATATATATATATATATATATATATATATATATAATATAAGAATATTAATAATAATGCAAAGCACAACATCATACTGAAACATATTTAAATTAAAAACTGAACAATTACTTTAACCCCTTCCCTTCACAGGATGTAAGGGTACGTCATGGCTGCAGGGTACTTCATGTGGATAGCGCGAGATCATAAGAGATCTCGCGCTATCCGGCTGCGGGAGCCGGCTGTCCCCCTGCTATTAGGTTCTATTGAACCTAATAGCACAATGCTCACGGTGCGGAATTCCACCGCGGAATTTCGCACCGTGAAATCTCCCGTCCTCACCCGCAGCATGTTCTATTTGCCGCGGGTGTACGCGCTGACGGCTTCCATTGAAGTCAATGGAAGCCGTCCGTTCACGCTATCTCCCGCTGCAACCAGTGGAAGATAGCGTGAAAAAACGCTTCCCCGCCTACCGCCGCGTGTCATATGACGCGGCCGGCGCGTCATATGACGCGGCCGGCGCATCACATGACACGGCCGGCCGCGTCATGTGACGCGGTGGGCGTGTCACATGACGCGACGGCGGTGGGCGGGGAAGCGTCTTCACGCTATCTTCCGCTGGTAAGTATGGGGTCTCTGGGGGGCGCTGTGACGGGCTTCACTGCGGAATATTTCGCAGCGGAGCCCGTCACGCTCGTGTGAAGCCGGCCTAAAGGCCCATTTACACGCAATGATTATCGCTAAAAATTAATTCAAACGATGGCATGTGAGCAACAATCATTGTGTAAACGCTGCCATCATTTACCCTTCGGCTGAATGATGATTTTAAGATGAGCTTAAAATCCATTGTTCAGCCAGAGGGAGATAACAGGGACCACACGCTGTGTTCTGCACGGGAGTCAGAGATTACATTGTATTCTGCGAACAGCCCATGCGAGAACAATGGAGCTCAAACCACACACTGTGCTCTGCAAACAGCTCCTGGAGGCCCCTTTACACGCAAATGAAGCTGAAAAAGTGTTAATAGACATTAGTGTCAATTAACACTTTATACTAAACAATCGCTAAAACTGCCAGACTGTCTTTGCATGTTAATGGACCTTAACAGTTGTCTGCCCATTACTGTACAGTGGGAGCTGCCAATCATTGGCTAGATGGAAGGTCCATGTGGCTAGGCTAGAGAGAGAGAGAATTACTCGTTATGCAATTGTTTAGTGTCTTTTTGAAAAGCAGCGTCAGGTTCATAAAGAAATAAATGTGTGTCTTGAACAAATAACATCATTGTTTTATCATATTTAAAAGGCAAACACAAAAATTGGGTAAAGTTCAGGTGAAAGGTGTGCCCAGATTTATGTTATAAAGAATAATAAAGTAGGTGACAAGTAACATAGATTCAGTTAAAGGGAAAGTACTTACCAGTGCACACTTCTTCATATGTGGGATTCTTAGTAAAACCTCCTGCATACCCCACTTGTGTAGAGAAGACCCCCTTTTGTTTCCAGAACAGTTTTTCTACGCCCCAGAAGCAACCCATACCTGTAAAGCATCAATAGGATACAATGTCAGTACAGGACTTCCATGTAGCATTAGTCTTTGTCTATTTATGACTCACCAAACATTGCCCACTCGAGTCCTGCTGGGAACGGCTCCAGTGTTGAGTTTCCATTTACAGTGTGCTTGGCTGTGAAGAAGAATGGATGATAAAATGGAAATGAAGACTAGAGAAATAGTCAGAAATGTTACGACTCTTGGTGATCCTCTAAATCTCTAAAGTTAGTTTTCAGAATTTGTTTAGTATTCATGAACTGAGTCACCCTAATCTTACCTGCAACCTTGAGAGGTTCAGTTCGCCCTGGCAGGGCTTCTTCAGCAGTGGGAAGAACTGTCTTGCTAGGCATTGCTGTGTGATTGTACTAGGCATAGGCAGCCGAGGGTTTTTATAGGGTATCATTACCAGAAGTGGGCAGAGGTCACCAGAATATTTCTAATGAGTAACCAATGAGATCTGCCAGTTAAAGAGATACCAGCAGCAACATTGCATAAAAACAAGTCATGTCTGAATGTATTGCTAATAAGACCTATAGAAAATATAGCGGGACACAAAGCCACCCTATCATAAGAATAGGGTAGCAATAAGGCCCCAGCCAAAGTCATATACGCTGAATCGTACATCGGGGCTGATGCTATGGTGTGAGGCACCCCAGACAACTGATTTACAGTAAGTATTTCTCCCTTATTATATTTTTGCACATCCGTTTATATTATATTTTTTATATAAGCTGTTTTATTAGTTTGTACTTGCACTTTAATTGATAGTCTATGTATGCCGCCCTCTTGTGGGAAATATTTTGATATTTGTCTTGGGATTCTTCAGCCGTGTCTCAGTGTTTTTCCTAAAGTGGCTCATATTTTTAAATATTGGTTTTTAATGTGATTTCAATAAAATATTGTTTTAATATGGCATTTGTGTGCACTTATTTGTTGTTGGATTGTGAATGTACTACTAATAGAGATCCTCCACAAAACTCTGGTATACTGCAGGTCACGTGTGCATTATTCTTACTGTATGTCCCATTGTGCTTGCATAGCCCCAATATAATTTGCAGTTCTATACACAGATTGTGATTTACTCACATAAAGATCAATGTCCTATCAGTAGGTTTTCAGATTGTGGGATAAAACTGATGAACTCGTTGATGATGCTGCCGCCTCTTTAGATTTCAACATAGGACTCCAATGTTGCAAGACAACATTGATGTGAACTGAACCAGCGTGAACAAACAAGAAACCCTGTGGAATTACTAGAGGACATCTAATAATGCCTCTGGATTTCTCATCTGCAAAAATAAAATAAATTCTGAATGCGTTCATCCTTTTACATGTCAGAACTAACTAAATGTCTACTATATTTTCAAAATTATTAATTAATGTGAGATGTACGCCTTCTAAAGAAATTTCAGCCATTAGACCAGGTTGAAACTTATATGGTAACTATGGTTTTGTTGCAAGTAATCATAAATTGGAGTAAAATTTTGTATGCAATCTGTGTGATAACTAGCAAGGCTCGGCTATATAGACTACATGTTAAGAACGACCCTACAAATCATGTCTCGGAGGCAAGACTATGCAAAGTTAATGAACCTTTCCCCAATGTCTTTTGATACTTAGTAAGGGAGATATGGCGATATGAGCAACCTCCTTCAGACACTGCACCCACACAAAAGCTCAGAATGAACGGTCTTGCCACCTTAAGTCCTAAAAGTCGTACCAACTTTGGCTTTTAAAAAGGCTACTTGTGTGTAGCAGACCCCTTTTTCTGCTTGTGTAGAGCTAGATGACCACTAGATGCCTCTACAATGCAATCAAAGTGATTTTACCCAGTTGATAGAGTTTGAGAGGAGCGCGTTATTGGAATGTAAGAAGCTGGATGGTCATATCAACAAACTTTCCATCACCTGGGACATTCTTACCGGAATTATAGGGGGTGTTGAGACCAGGGGATGTGTGAGGGCACGCACACAAGGCGACCAGGCTCGGGACACCCTTGATAGAGAGGATTGTCTGTTATACAGAGACAGGTAGCACCATTGTAACAGGCTCCTGTGTCTGTTGGAAACATTTCTAGGCACTTGGCTGAAGGATATTTAGTCTCACGGCACCCATTCCTGCCTTTGACAGCCACCAACTGTCCCTTCCATTTACAGTGGAGTCGTTTATGAATTAGTTTGTCTTCAGCGATAAATCCAGATTCAGTTTGTGCACTGACAACAGTCATGTTTGTGTCTGGAGACTTACAGGTGAGTGTCTCAATTCTGCCATTGCTGGTTTGATGGTCTGGAGAGCCATCACATATGACAGTCAATCACCCCTAGTAGTGTTACGAGGGACAATGACAGCTTAGCGATATGTACAGGACATCCTGCAGCCACATGTGTTCCTCTCATGGCAGGGCTTCCAAGAGGCATTTTCCAGCAGGATGATGCTCGGCCCAACACCTCAAGGATGTCACAGGAATTCCTCCACAGCATTGACACACTTGCCCTCGCCAGATCTACAACGAATAGAACGTGTATGGGACCATCTGCGACACCAAGTTTGACAGCCTACGAGGCTCAGTCACAGCCAATGTGGACCGATATGTTGCAGGATTTCATGTGGAACCTGTATGACTTCATTCCCGCCCGTATCACATCTTGCATCAAAGCTAGAGGCGGCCCAACAGAGTACTAGAACCTCCCTTCAAGTGTTCAGTTTCCTGCAATAAATTATCCTTTTGCTCTAATACTGTAATCACTTACTTATATCAACATTAGAATCACACAAAGTTTTACTTAACTCCGAGCAACACCTTTTAGGTGCTCGATTTCTTTTTGATAAGGAGTGTATTTTACTTATGTCTCAACTGTGAAAATCCTGGTCATTGTAGTAAATAGGATATGAACCATTGATAAAATGCTGTTGTATATTGGGAAATCGTCTGTCAAGTAAGTACGCTACCACAACCAAGCTGCTCTCTCTGGTTACCAGCAGTGACTGACTGCAGCCCTTCACCTTTTAACCCCTGATTAAGGGGTCTTGTCTTTGCTACTACAAATACCTTGCTTTTCTACTAAATTTTTTTAGCAGATTCAAGGTAAGATAAGTTTATATAATCAGTAAGCACTAATACTTGATGCTTGGTGTCTCCTAAAAGGTGTTGCCACTCTGCAAATTCCCTATATTATAATTTCTTTCCATAAAAGAGCACTTATGAGAGAAAATGACACGGACATGAATTGGTCAAGGATGATGGATCCTGGGACAACTCCCCCCTTTCCTGGTTAGAGAAGAGTTTAACTAATGTGGAAAAACCCATGATAAGCTTTTGATAATATTTTGCGAAACCAAGAAAATATTGTAAGGCTTTCGGGATTTTGAGTTTTCACAATTTTTTTTAAAAGTCTAGACCAAGGGTACTCAACTAGCAGACCACGCTCCGAATGCGGCCCGAGGCCACTCGCTGTCTGGACCCTGGCTCTAATCAGCTTTCCCTCGAGCTGCGTGGCCAAGAGTCTGTGCAGCTTGTAAAAGGTAGTTCCGGAGTGGGTATGAAGTGTGGGGAATGAAACAAGGTCCATCTTCTCTGCAGCAGCAGCTCCTACTGCGTTCCTTGAAACACAACACCCTTAGGTGCTGCGGTGACAGAGGAGAAGAAGGATCTTGTCTACTGCCACCAATGAAATAAACACTCATTGAAGAAGTGAGGGGAAATAGAAAGTGGGCCAGACACCACGGCAATGCCCACAAAACTGTCAGTGGTGCGTTTCTGAGCTGAATGTGAACAGTGAAAATTTTAATGTGGCGTTCCACACATGGGGTTTATAACCTTTTAGACTTTTCCAAAGGGATGGGCAACTTTATAGGGGTTGGGAGTGTGCTTGTGGATTTTTTTTTTTCATGCGGATGATCGCTCGCAGCCATTTTTATTGATCCACAGGAAATCCGCATCGACTGTGTGCATGCAGCCTAAGGGTACCTTCACACATAGGGGACAATAGTGTGAATTTTTCGTAGAGGAAAATGCATACTAAGATCCACATCAAAAACACAATGTGGATCTGCAACAGCTTTCACCCTTTCGTTACTGTGCTTGTATAAGTATTTAGATGCCGTGGTCACTTAATGACTATGACATCTAAAATGCTAGCCCACTGGTGACTGCAAATATACTTTTTTACAGCAAATCGGTAAAGGGCTTTGAACCTGCATATACAGACCGGGAAGAGCTAGAATTTGGCCTTCTGTTGAGAGTCGGGCTCCTGCTCTAACAGCCGATTTAACCATTTAGATGACAGCCAATATTGACCATGTCGTGTAGGTGGTTGACATGGGGAAAGGTCTACATTTCATCTTTCCTTCTCAAAAAAAATTTGGATGTACCCCAAAAACGAGAACACAAACTATCGTTTGCGGACTAGGGTAGCTCTTCATTGCTGTCCTTTCTTGGTATACTAGGGTAGGTGAGGGGGTTAATAGCTAACAGTTTACATCTATTAAACTCTGTTTGCTTATTTTTGGACCAAAGAAACTAAATTGCAATGGTATATGCAGATGCCTCCAGTACTTCTAGCTATCCACATAAATGATTCTCCTGTTATGTGATCCCTCTACATTGCTCTGTAGTATCTGCTCGTTCTGCTTTATTCTAGTTTCTCTAGGTTTTAATCACATCTGGAGGCTGTGTTTGGAGTTTCCGGCACATATCCAGCACCAATGTCGCAGCATGGGAAAATTTTTCTGGCATGCCAGAAGCCAGACAGACCCCATGCTTGTATATGGCATGCGCTGGATCCAGCAGTTCTGGCATTTTCATTATTTTGGCTCCAAGGGCAGAGCTGAACAAAAATAGAAGTGCAGGTGGAAAAGGGCCTTAAAGGGAATCTGTCACCTACTTTTAGCTCTATAAGATAAACTAATGGGCTGAAATAAGTGACTCGTATAGTCCAGGGATCTAAGTTTTATACTTATCTTCCCAGTCGTTCCCCCAGTGTGAGTGCTGAAAGCAGCCGCTCAATGGATTGAGTGACGCTACTAAGTAGTCCATCTGTTCTAATTTTAGAATGGACTACTTTGCAGCACTGTTCAATTAATTCAGCTGCAGCTTTTAGCGGCTGACACTGGGAAAACAGGGAATGTAAGTCTAAAACAAAACTGAAAGAGGTTCACAATGCAAAGAACCCAACAAAACAGAAGTTGCAGGAGTAACATATTGTATAAGCCCTGAGACAGAGCAGTATTATCAACTCTGGTTAGGAGTAGCCAGCCTAGTCAAATGTAAATTCAATCCTTTAACAGCTAGAGAATCAATAAAGTTGGCTGCAGCAGTCAATAAGCACTTTGTCCTGGAGGGGCCTTCCTTTGAATAACAGTTGCACAGGCAATAATGATTTAGCAGACTCAAATGGCAATACCTGTGTACCTACATGAATTTCCACAGACTTATTTAGGTACTGTAGTTTTCCAGCAGCTGACACTTGGAGCAAGACCTGATGTAATGTTCAAATTTGTTACAGTCGAAGCAGAACCGAAACCTCAAGTTCTCGACTTCTGATTTCCTTATCTTGACAGTTTTCCTGATCTGCATGGGCTCATTCTTAGCAGTGGTGTGGTTTCAATAGCTTCCACCTGGACAACTGAAACTAGAGTAAAAGAGTATTCTTGATGGTGCTCCTACAAACACCTGTCTACCCTGATGGCTACAGACATGGCCAACTTCAAGAAAACAGGAATAGAATGATGCAACATAATATCCTTAATAGCACCCAATAGTCCCAAACGGAACTGACAACAGGGGGCACGATCTTTTCACTGAGAGTCTTTGACCATTGCCTAAACTTGACACAGTAATCAGCAGGGTGACTCCCTTGATGAAAGGAAAGTATCTTGGTCTCTGTCACTGCTAGATGATCTAGATCAGTGGTGACAAACATGCGGCACGCAGAACCCTCACCGCTGGCACGCAGAGCTGGCGGCTGCTCACCACGGTAGTGAATACTGGCAGGGGTGTCACTATTGGCGCCACTGTTGGATGTCACTACTAGATCTGGGGCGGCTCTAGGGCGGGGTCACTGCTCACGCTGCAGCCGCTCTGGGGCGGGGGTCACTATCAGTGCTGGGACCGCTCTGGGGCGAGGTCACTATTACTGCTGGGGTACGTTTACACGTGAAAGAAATGCTTCAGAATGTCCTCAATGGAAATTTCTGTGGCAAATTCGGCAGCATTTCTGCATGCAAAAAGCTGTCAAAATCTGCACCCTGTCTATTTTGAAACAGCCCTTTTTTTTTTTATAACAACGCAGGTAAAATCATACGGCGTTATAAGACCCGCCCCTAAAGTGTTGGCACTTTGCGATAAATAAGTGGGTTTTGGGTTGCAGTTTGGGCACTCTGTTTCTAGAAGGTTCGCCATCACTGATCTAGATTATCATACAGAAGACCTTAAGGCAGTGTAGAGGGAGTCTACAGAAGACAATTCAGGAGAATAAGAGGACAGGGAGAAGATCCACATCTGAGGATCAACTTGTAGAAGGCAAATGACTAGTCCCACTTGTTCCATACCAAATGAATAAAAATGAACTTTAAAATGGAGCGTGCAACTGTCACAGAAAGTTGCAAAGTCCTTGTGCTCTTTCAGAAAACTGATCAGACGAGTTTACATTAGGTCCAGTAGTAGGGAGGTCTGGGGGTGCAGCCTGAACGTGATTTGCTTCTTGTACCTGCAAACATTCAGTGAGGTCGTGAATGAGGTGAACCAGATGTCATTCGATCTACCACCCTCTGTAGTTGATCCATACTGCTTTATAGGCCAGTTATTCTGTAATGCTGCTGTATATAGGGAATCTCCAGCAAGTACAGTATCACAAGCTGGTTTGGTGCTAGTCACTCTAGTTAGCAGCACCTAGAGACCGTATATATTCACCCTTTAGCCCGTTATTAAGGGATCTGGTCTTTGCTGCTACAAATCCCTATGGTGCGTCACCAGATGGCAACTGCTTGGTGGAGGAAACGAGTGACAGAGTCAAACAAAACAAAAATCTCTGAGTGTGACAGAGCCAAGGGTAATCAGAAACAGTCAGGAATAGTGCAGAGTCAACATCAAGTTGTTTGACAGTAACTGGCACACCTATAAAGTATGATGGTGTTTAAATAGAGTACAAACACTCTCAAAGGGTGCTAGCAAGATAAACTGATTGGTCAGCTGGCCAAATCTAATTGACCAGGTTAGCAGAACCAGAAAACACCTAAACTCAGACTTCAGCCGGCAAGTTCCCTAGTGCTACCATTTGTCAAAGTAGTGTCGTCTCACCCCAAGGATAGTTGCAGTGCACAGACAGTTAAATGCTTTGCATTAACACTTTTACCACAACCATGACAATGTTTACAGCTGCCCCATCTAAGGCTAATTCTCTAATGAAATCCTTTTATAACACACAGTTTCTCCAGAGGGGGGGTGTATATAGCAAATTGATCTAGTTGCGAAAAGCTACTTAAATTTATTCCATTTATTTAGCTAATGTAATATTTGGATCTAGTCGCTTTTTTAGTCGCTTTTTTATTCTCCTTTCATCCCTCTCTCACATACTGTTATGGGGGCCACAACCTGTCATTTTAGAAAGCAAACTGCCATTCAGCTCCAAACCACATCTTTCTCCCCACTGCTTCAACTATTACAATTGAGACGCCAGAAAATCTGTCAAAACATTGGAATTGCCAGCCCTCCAGACCATTTATTCCATAATAAACTCCTAAATATTGTATGAAGTCTAAAAATATATCATGATGGAATTCAAACTGGAGGATTTTTCAGTATATAAAGGAGTTGTGGCATGAAAACCATTTTGATAACATTTTCCCTGCCAAAGGAAGACAATTCCAGACCTTGACCTTATTCTGAAATGTTCGTACCAGTGGAAGCAAATTGGCAGAAATATAGTCTTGAGGCTTACAAGATACCAGAAATCCCAAATATTTTAATTCCCTCACTGTTTGTAATTTCTTCTATTTCTAGTCCACCGGCAAGAGATCTGAAGGAAAAATTACAGATTTCCCCTTGGTAATAGTGAAATCTGACATTTTACCAAATGTATATAAAAATGGACATAGCAGGACTCATTGATCTGGTTACATCCCCTGTCTACAACAACAGATCATCTGCATTTAGTGAGATACATTCCTCCATACTGCAATCCAACTATATCGGGTGCTTGTCTTATCAAACCAGCCAGGGGCTTGATTGCCAAGGAGAAAAGGGGGCAGGGGACACTCCTGACTTGTTCCATACCATCCATGCATAAAAAAACCAATTACTCTCACTCTTGCCTCTAGGATTGAATAAGGCAGTTTAAACCATGCCACAAATTTCTCACCAAAACCCATCCCATGAAGAACAGCCCACAAATAGATCTACTCAACACTGTCCAAAGGTTGGGTAGCCTCGAGTGAAAAAACAGCCCTGCTTCCACAAACTTGATCCAACTGAAGATTCAGATATAACCTCCTTAAATTAATAGCAGTTGATTTCTTTGACATGAAACTGGACTAATCCTAATCTATTAAAAGTGACATTGCTAAAAGAAACAGAATTAAACCAATTACAGCATCTCTTTTATTACTAATAGAAGTATGCCATAATGCAATGATTCATTAACCCTTTCCAATCCAATTTGTATCCTGGTTTTCCTAGGGGGTTTGCTCTTTTTGTGCCGTTACACAATGGCGCTATATGCTGGCTAAAGCCAGTACTGCATAAAGTGACACGTTGGATAGGCTCCGACAGCAGAGAGGCTGGCAATATACAGTAAGGGAACCCCAACAGATATCTTCCAACATCCGAGCTGTACAGCCTTAAATCATAATGTCTTTAACGCTCTCCAATCCACTGCCTGACTTCTAAACACCATCAACAAATGTGGCAGTAGCATATCCTGATAGCGCTGAAACAATTATTTGGAAGACCATCCAACCCAGGCAACTCTTCTTTAGAGAGTACTGCTACTGCATTCCCTAACTCATTCAGTGTCAAAGGAGCCTCTAATACCGTATTGCTTTTTGATCATCAGGCAAACTTGGCAAAAGCACCCAAACCAAATATTCATAAAAATCTTCACAATCCACACTTAACTTAATCCCTTAGTGACCAGCCCATTGCCTTTTTATGTCCTGGCCTGCTGGGCTTTATTCCCAGAGGACGTAAAAATATGCATACTCTGGGAATAAAAGCCCTGCAGGCTCTGGACGTGACAGCTCCATGCTGTCGGTTACCGGAGGTAGCCAACATGCTGGAGCGGTCATCCTAGGCCGCGGGACCCCTCCCCCAGTCACGCATAGATACCGGCGATCGCATTAAAGTGAATAGAAAGTAAATAGAAGTTAAAGTTTTAGCTGTCACCGGGAGCCGCTGTATGCATAACAGCAATCATGTAAAAGTTTTTAAAAAGTTTAAAAAAAATTAGGTACCCAAGGCCCCTAGCTTCATCCACAGACCTTACCGCGGCTTGCCACAGATTGCCAGAGTAACTTATTACTCGGGGGGGGGGGGGGGGGGCAGTACACTGTTCTTGGTCACGTGATCGCCGTTATCCAATGGATAACAGCGATCGCGTAAAAGTTAAAAAAAGCTAACGTTTCACCTCTCGTCATGAATCTGATCCATGAGGGGAGGTGAAATTACTTAACTAAGGCCACTGGCAATGTCCCCCGATGGGATCCTTATCCATGGACCTTTCTCAGCTTTGGCGTATGCGCCCTTTGCCAGAATGGCGGACACAAGTGCAGGAACTGACGAGGGCATGGGAATTTTAAATTTTTAATAAATGTATTGTAAAACTTTTTTATACATTTTTTATTTTCATGTGGCTTTTTTTCTACATTGTTGCATTCATAGTCCCATAACGTTATTATTTTTTCAACGATAGAATTCTGTGAGGGCTTGTTATTTGTGTGACGAGCTGTAGTTTTTATTGGTAACATTTTGGTGTACATACAGCTTTTTAAATCAATTTTATAGCATTTTTTTGGATCCAAAATTAACAAAATAAGCATTTTGCCATAGTTTTTTTAGGTTTTTGTTTTTACAGTTTTCGTTGTGCAGGGTAAATAATGTGCCGAATTTATTGTACAGGTCGTTATGGGTACGATTTATACTAAATATGTGGGATTTTTAACATTTTTTTTTAATACAAATAGGGGAAAGTGCACAAAATTTTTTTTTTGTTTATTTTTTTACATTTCTTTATGTCCCTGTAGAGGACACGCACCATAACAGCTATAATTGCTATGATAATGCGTTGCAGGACTGCTGTCCTGCAATGCTTTATTGCTTACAATAGTGGTCATAAGCAATGGCAAGCCGGGACACCAGTATCTGGCATCCTATTACTTTGCAGAGAGCAGATGACGTCACAGAGGGAGCGTACTCCCTCTGTGAACTCTTTTGTATGCCGTGATCTACATAAACTGTGGTATGCATTGCTGTTCTTATCTATCCCCACTGTTGCAGCAGGAGGCCACCTATCAGTAACAGCCAGCTGCTGCTGCTGGATGACACTGGCTCAGCTTCTGAACCTGTGCCATTCACAAGACATAAGTTCACGTCCTGTTGCGTTAAGTACCTCCCAGCCATGACGTAAACGTACATCTTATAACATTAGGGGGTTAAAAAGCATGAACGCAACTGCTTGGATGAGAATTGAACAACTGCTTGGATGAGAACTGAACAATTAACCACAGTCAGGAGACAAGGGGGCACCCGCCGGAGAAGATTCGAGGCCCCTGGATGCTTTTTTAGGTCATATCCCGTGGCGGCCCGCGGCTCAAGAGACATCCAAGATGGCGCCGCCGCTCCAGAAAGGGGGAGGAGCTTCATCCCCGCTCCGCGCCGGAGCTACAGGAACGACCACTCGGCAGTCCAGCTCACCTCAGGCCACCCACAGCAGCCTGGCAGACCCCAGGGACCGGAGATATTCAGCTCCACAGCCACAAAGGCAGCCTAAACCAGCAAGAAGCCAGCCGAGGCAGGCTCCGCCCACCACTACTGCGCCATACTAAAGAAAAAGCTCCCTACCAGGAGCATCAGAGGTAACTCCCCAGACCCTCCAGGACAGAAAGCGGCCCGCAGCTTGGCCGATAAAGGGACAGGGATGGCTACCAGGCTACAGGGGGCACTCCAGCAGCCAGCAAGTACAGACACAGAGCGGGGAGGCAAATGCACAATCCCAAAGGTGGGGGAGGGGATAGAGCACGCACCTCATGACATGCAGGACTTAAAAGAAGAGGTCCACCCCCGATCCCCACCACCTGCGGGTTGTGGAGAGGAGACCCCACAAGAACCCCTACCCAGTGACGGCCGAAAAGATACCCCACATGGGAGCCCTAGAGATACCTCTAGCTCCGCCGCAACAAAATCCGCAAGGGGGCACAACCCACACGAATATGCAAGCCCTACCCCTACATCGGGCACAGATGAGGATGATGAGGAAGACAACGATACATGGGATTGGAAAGCCCACCTAAAAAGCATTCCCACTAGAAGTGAAATAGACGCCTTACTTACAAAGGCGACGAGTTCACAAATGCAAGCCATAGAAGCACTACAAACTGAAATAAAGCATATTGGTCATAGAGTAGCTGACACAGAAGAAGCTCAGACCGAACTCCAGTCGCAGCTCACTGAACATCATAACATCCTGCTAGACCACTCCTCGCAGATTGCTAGCATACTAACCCATCTGGATGACATAGAAAATTGTAATAGAAGAAATAACATCCGTATTCGCGGCCTAAGCGAGGAAGTGGAACCGGTACGCTTGGAACAGTGGGCAATCAAAAGCTTCGGCGATAAACTCAACAGACAAGAAGATAATCCTGTTGAGATAGACAGGATCCACAGAACCCTAGGCCCTAAAACGAAGACCCGGCTAGGCCACGGGACGTCATATGTAGGATCCACTTCTACAAAGAGAAGGAGGAACTCTTACGGAAAACCAGGGAGACGGGCCCAAAAACCTACAAAGACAGCTCTCTCCTGGTACTTCAGGATTTGTCAAGAAGGACACTTCAACTAAGGAGAGCCCTGAGACCAGTGCTGACCGCCTTTAAGGAGAAAAACATCCCATACCGTTGGGGATACAAGCGGGAAGAGATGGAAACTCAGCTATCTTCAGGGGCCTCGGGGACCTACCGAGGTTCCTAGCCAAATTCGAACTCCCTATGATTGCATTACCTGACTGGCCAAAAATTGGGGCCCCGGACCCGCGGCCCCCAAAAGAAGCCAGGCACCTGGTCAGCCCCTCAGGGAAACATTGATTGGAGGAAAGGGGACCCCTCTTACCCAGAGGCCCCTACCTCTTACACCATCTGCCTAACTGCTACTGATGAAATTATCACTGTCGTCGTCCGTGGATGCCAAATTGAAACAAAACCCTTAGACGGGTTCAGACCTTGAAGCCGGGGTTTGGTGGGTGCTGTAAGTCATGCCCTGGTACAGGCTCCCCCAACCTAGGCCAGTAGCATGAGTTGCTGCACTAAAACTAGCTATATCCGTAGTCTTACTTGTTACGTGAATTTACACAGGAGGCGGGGCCTTTTTGGCCTAAGACCTCGCCTCAACATGTTGCAATTGTTTTTTCTAACTTTTTTCTCCCTCATCCTCTACGTCTCCCCTTTTTTCCTCCACCCCCCCCCCCCTTCTAACCGCACAAGGTCTTCCTCCACCAACCCCAGGGGTCTCCTACCCGTGAGCTCCGGCGATGTCCCCCTTAATTTCGTGAGATGGCGTCATTAACAGTGAGTTCATACAATGCTAGAGGCCTAAACAGCCCTAGTAAGAGAAATCAAATTCTATATAGTCTCCATAAGAAGAGAGTAATGATAATTTTCTTTCAGGAAACCCACTTCACTACCGCAAATACCCCTAGCTGCCACAACCGATACTACCCATACTGGTACTATGCCCCTCATCCAGACCGCAAAGTAGGAGGGGTCTCCATAGCATTTCATAGATCATTAAAACCTCAAGCCCTAGAAATAAAAAAGACGACGAGGGGAGATATATATTCTTGAAACTAAAATTGCTAAACAACATGTACACCCTAACTAATTTTTATTTCCCTAACCAGGGGCAGGTGTCCTTCGGCTCCAGAGCTCTTCGGAGACTGTCAGACTTTGCAGAGAACTCGATGATCGTGGCCGGCGGCGACTTCAACGTTCCCTTGGACCCACTCCTGGATACCTCCTCAGGGCGTTCCTCGGTCTCCCACTTGGCTATTCGCAGACTTAAGAAGATGCTGGTGAGTTTACACCTTGTCGACCTGTGGAGATCTCTTCACCCGGCCGACAGGAATTATAGCTGTCACTCACGAGTATACAATACATACAGCAGAATCGACTATATCTTTGTATGACATAAGCTCCTAGACGGGTTCCCTAAATGTTCTATAGGACATTTCATATGGTCAGATCATGCCCCTATACTAGGGGAACTTAAACCCACTAGACAGAACAATAGGGGTTTTAATTGAAAACTTAATTACAATCTCCTCAAGGACCCCCCCATGCCTAGCTGACATAAAAAGGTCAATAGAGGTCTTTCTGGAGGCCCATGCAACCAACTCGACCCCTGCACCTATTAAGTGGGAGGCTCTAAAATGCACCTTGACAGGGGTGTTCATGGCCCACGGAGCGAGGCTTAAAAAAGAAAGATCTTATAACCTCAAGCAGTTGTTTCTGGAACTAGAGACTCGCGAGACGGCCAACAAAGCTCAGAAGTCAGAGACGCTATTAGCAGAAATAATAGACAGACATAAAATCCTAGCCATACTGGACCAGAACACCCTTCACATCAGAGACAGATTCAGGGCGGGCTGCTATGAGTAGGGTGACAAGAGCGGGAGGTGGCTTGCAAGGGCCCTACGCCCCCGAGCCCCCCAGACGAATGTTATGTCCATCTGGGACTCCTCCGGGAGCAAGTTCCATGCACCGAGCGAGATCTTGGAAGTTTTCAGGGCCTATTACGCCGATCTTTACAATATCCCCAGCTCTGAAGAATCAGAGGAGCCCACTCACAGGGAGCAAATAGCTCAATATCTACAACAAAACATACACAGAACTATATCTCAAGTAGAGGCAGAATCTCTCGAGGCAGACCTTTCTCCTGGGGAATTATCCCAGGTCATACAAGACCTGAAACTGGGGAAAAGCCCCGGGCCTGACGGCTTCACACCGAGATTCTATAAAACTTTTGGGGACCAGTTGGCAGAAACCATGCTGGCTGCGTTTAACGCAGTATCTTTGGGGTGCCCATTCCCTCCCCAGGCCTTGCAGGCCAACATAGCGGTAATCTTGAAGCCGGGGAAGGACCCTCGGTCATGCAAAAGCTACAGACATAAACAGTGACCTAAAAAAATTTTTCAAAAATCTTGGCAAACAGATTAAACCCCCTCTAAAATCCTCACGGCCAAACTAACGGCAAAGACACTGTCCATTCTCCCGGACTATTCTAAACCACTTACTCGAGAGGTAATCATAGAGTTAAACCGGGAGCTTGGATGCAATATTTACAAATCAGGAACTACTTGAGCTTGCTCGGGGTTCCCAGGCAGCTAAACTCGAACCTAACCCCATTCGAGGAAATATGTACTGGCGTGGGGGACACTGGAACTCCCAGCAATAACCAATCGTGATGGCAGAAAGGGGGACAAACTCGAAAAATATTGGGAGGCGGGGACCTGGGACCGAGTTGACCTCATCCCGAGGTTAGTAGTTTCCATACTTAGACACCCTGCAGACAACCAAACATGGATTATGTGGTCCATATCCCCCGATTTACATTTCCAGCTGGGTTCCCTGCGATGGCCCCTCACGCCTCCTGCTGGTTCTACAATTGTCAAATTATCCCACTTTTTTGGTTATATTCAACAAAGCAATGTTGTTTCTGTTTCTGAAAACTAATAAACATATTTTTAAAGAACATAAGTAAACAATGTGATGCAGCAGCAAAAAAGGCAAATACAATTCTGGGATCTATTAGAAGAAGCACAGAGTCTGGATTGCGAGAAGTAATTATACCCCTCTACTCTTCCTTAGGGTGCGTTCACACGAGCGCATAAACGGCGCGTTTTTGCGACCAAACGTATATACGTGACCATCTGAGGCAATGGTTTCAAATGTATTCGTTCACATGGGCGATTTTACGGCGCGTAAAAACGGCAACCCGAAAAAAAAACGGAACATATGCGACCGAAATACGCGGCAACGCATATTCGATGGCCGAAAAGATACTTTGCAAAGTAGGAACAAACGAAAATACGCTTTCTAGCTCTGGTCGTGATCGGCGAAAAACGTTCTCTCCGGCGATTATACGTTGCGCTCGTGCGAACGTAAATACGCCTACGCTCGTGTGAACGCACCCTTAGTCAGGCCTCATCTGGAATACTGTGTCTAGTTCTGGGCATCCCAATTAAAAAAGACATCAGCAAACTGGAGCAAGTTCAGAGAAGAGTTACTAGGATGGTGAACAGTCTGCAAACCATGTCCTTTGAGGAATGGTAAAGGATCTGGGAATATTTAACTTGCAAATAAGAAGGCATTGCGAGTCATTTATTCTGGGCACAATAAAGATGATCTAGACCAATGGAAGTAAGTGCAGACCTTCATTAAGAAGATACCCCTTGATGCTGCTTCATATACATGTGGACTACCTTACAATAAAGAGTGTGTTGGACATACGTAGGTGAGGTTCGGCCTCAGTAAAAGCCAAATGTGCACACATGTAGAGAGACAGTTGAGGGTCATGCAGGCCTGATTACCACAAACCATTAGTCAGCGTATGCTTAGCAAAAAGACTAGGGCCCCTCTGTTTATGTTTCAGAGACATTTCCTTGGGAATCATTATCAATTTCTCCTTCTTTGCTCCAGGACAATCCATCAGAATGTATTATGTTTAACACAGACTATGTGCAGCAAGATGTTATTGCTAGATTAACCCATATTGTTCATAGATTTACTAATTATTCTTCCAGTTGAAGTGTAAGCCACACAGCGGAATCTCGCGCTTTGGCCGCAGCAAAAAAACGCAAGATTTTCGCCGGGAGAAGCGCTGCTTCAAAACCCGCGGCACTTAGCTGCGGGTTTTCAAGCAGCCCGGCCGCTCGCTCTTCCACTGCGGCCGGCGCTCCCATAGAGGAGAGCGCGGCCGCAGCGGAGGAAGAAAAAGAATGAGCATGCTGTGGCCAGCTAATCCGCGCCGCAGTGCCGGCTTCTGAGAAATCTCTTCCACATGGCTGGCTAATCCCGGGATTAGTGGCCGCAGGCGGATTTGCGGCAGCGAAATTCCGGACGGAATTTCCGCAGCAAATCCGCCCCGTGTGAACCCAGCCTAAAACTAATATTGTGATTTTAAGCAGTTAACCCCTTAGTGATGGAGCCAAATTTTGAAAATCTGATATGTGTCACTTTAACATAGAATAACTCAGTAAAGGTTTTGCATAGCCAAGTGATTCTGACTTTTTTTTTGACATATTCTGCTTCATTTTGGTGGTAAAAAAATAGACCAATAGAATGTGTATATTTATTAAAAGTGCCAATATTGAGAACATTTTGAAAAATTTTTTTATTTTTTTTCACATTCTTAGCTGCAATATCTCAAATATGTGCAAACATACTGTACAAATTTTTGAAAATATAAATATTTCTCTGTTTACTTTATTCTGGAAGCAAATTTGAAAAACTTTAGTTTTTTTTTTAAACCATTTAGGAGACGTACAAATTTAACATTAATAGAGATGAGCGAACACCAAAATGTTCGGGTGTTCGTTATTCGGAACGAACTTCCCGGGATGCTCGAGGGTTCGTTTCGAACAACGAACCCCATTGAAGTCAATGGGCGACCAGAGCATTTTTGTATTTCGCCGATGCTCGCTAAGGTTTTCATGTGTGAAAATCTGGGCAATTCAACAAAGTGATGGGAACGACACAGAAACGGATAGGGCAGGTGAGGGGCTACATGTTGGGCTGCATCTCAAGTTCCCAGGTCCCACTATTAAGCCACAATACCGGCAAGAGTGGGCCCCCCCCTCCCAACAACTTTTACTTCTGAAAAGCCCTCATTAGCATGGCATACCTTTGCTAAGCACCACACTACCTCCAACAAAGCACAATCACTGCCTGCATGACACTCCACTGACACTTCTCCTGGGTTACATGCTGCCCAACCGCCCCCCCTCCCCCCCCGCACAGCGCACACCAAAGTGTCCCTGGGCAGCCTTCAGCTGCCCTCATGCCACACCACGCTCATGTCTATTTAGAATTGCGTCTGCCATGACGAGGGACCGCAGGCACACACTGCAGAGGTTGGCACGGCTAGGCAGCGACCCTCTTTAAAAGTGGCGGAGCGATAGCCCACAATGCTGTACAGAAGCAATGAGAAATAGAATCCTGTGCCACCGCCATCAGGAGCTGCACACGTGGGCATAGCAATGGGGAACCTATGTGCCACACACTATTCATTCTGTCAAGGTGTCTGCATGCCCCAGTCAGACCGGGCTTTTTAATTCATAGACACAGGCAGGTACAACTCCCTATTGTGAAGTCCCTGTCGACCCACAGCATGGGTGGCTCCCTGGAACCCACCGGCGGTACACAGAAATATCCCATTGCATTGCCCAACACAGCTGAGGTAGTAATGTCGTGCTTAATGCAGGTGGGCTTCGGCCCACACTGCATGCCCCAGTCTGACTGGGGTTCTTTATAAGTGTACAGATGTAGTAAAAACTCCGTGTGCACCTACAGCATGGGTGGGTGCCAGGAAGCCACCGGCGGTACATAGAAATATCCCATTGCATTGCCCAACACAGCTGAGGTAGTAATGTTGTGCTTAACCCTTTCCAATCCAATTTGTATATGGTTTTCCTAGGGGGCTTACTCTTTTTCTGCTGTTATACAACGGCGCTATATGCTGGCTAAAGCCAGTACTGCATGAGCTGACACGTAGGATAGGCTCCGACAGCAGAGAGGCTGGCAATATACAGTAAGAGAACCCCGACGGACGTCTACCAACAACGGAGCTGTACAGCCTTAAACCCTAATGTCTTCACAGGTCACACAGTGGACTGGAAAGGGTTAATGCAGGTGGGTTTCGGCCCACACTGCATGCCCCAGTCAGACTGGGGTTCTTTACAAGTGGACACATGTAGGTTAAACTCCCTGTGGACCCACTGCCTGGGTGGGTGCCAGGAAGCCACCGGCGGTACATAGAAATATCCCATTGCATTGCCCAACACAGCTGAGGTAGTAATGTCGTGCGTAATACAGGTGGGCTTCGGCCCACACTGCATGCCCCAGTCAGACGGGTTCTTTAGAAGTGTACAGATGTATTAAAAACTCAGTGTGCACCTACAGCATGGGTGGCTCCCTGGAACCCACCGGCGGTACATAAAAATATCCCATTGCATTGCCCAACACAGCTGAGGTAACGTCAGCTGTAATGCAGGTGGGCTAAAAATTAATTTGATTACACTGTAGGCGAGGGCCCACAAAAATTGCTGTATCAACAGTACTAATGTACATCCCAAAAATTGGCCATGGCCAGCCAAGAGGGCAGGTGAAACCCATTAATCGCTTTGGTTAATGTGGCTTAAGTGGTAACTAGGCCTGGAGGCAGCCCAGTGTAACGAAAAATTGGTTCAAGTTAAAGTTCCAATGCTTTTAAGCGCATTGAAACTTATAAAAATTGTTCAGAAAAATTATTTGAGTGAGCCTTGTGGCCCTAAGAAAAATTGCCCGTTCAGCGTGATTACGTGAGGTTTCAGGAGGAGGAGCAGGAGGAGGAGGAGGAGGAATATTAGACACAGATTGATGAAGCAGAAATGTCCCCGTTTTGGATGGTGAGAGAGAACGTAGCTTCCATCCGCGGGTGCAGCCTACGTATTGCTTACGTATCGCTGCTGTCCGCTGGTGGAGAACAGAAGTCTGGGGAAATCCAGCCTTTGTTCATCTTGATGAGTGTTAGCCTGTCGGCACTGTCGGTTGACAAGCGGCTACGCTTATCTGTGATGATTCCCCCAGCCGCACTAAACACCCTCTCCGACAAGACGCTAGCCGCAGGACAAGCAAGCACCTCCAGGGCATACAGCGCTAGTTCAGGCCACATGTCCAGCTTCGACACCCAGTAGTTGTAGGGGGCAGAGGCGTCACCAAGGATGGTCGTGCGATCCACTACGTACTCCCTCACCATCCTTTTACAGTGCTCCCGCCGACTCAGCCGTGACTGGGGAGCGGTGACACAGTCTTGGTGGGGAGCCATAAAGCTGGCCAGGCCCTTAAAGACTGTTGCACTGCCTGGGATGTACATGCTGCTCGATCTACGCACATCCCCTGCTACCTTGCCCTCGGTACTGCGCCTTCTGCCACTAGCGCTGTCGGCTGGGAATTTTACCATCAGCTTGTCCGCAAGGGTCCTGTGGTATAGCAACACTCTCGAACCCCTTTCCTCTTCGGGAATCAGAGTGGGCAGGTTCTCCTTATACCGTGGATCGAGCAGTGTGTACACCCAGTAATCCGTTGTGGCCAGAATGCGTGCAACGCGAGGGTCACGAGAAAGGCATCCTAACATGAAGTCAGCCATGTGTGCCAGGGTACCTGTACGCAACACATGGCTGTCTTCACTAGGAAGATCACTATCAGGATCCTCCTCCTCCTCCTCCTCCTCCTCCTCAGGCCATACACGCTGAAAGGATGACAGGCAATCAGCCGGTGTACCGTCAGCAGCAGGCCAAGCTGTCTCTTCCCCCTCCTCCTCATCCTCCTCATGCTCCTCCTCCTCCTCCTGTACGCGCTGAGAAATAGACAGGAGGGTGCCCTGACTATCCAGCGGCATACTGTCTTCCCCCGCCCCCGTTTCCGAGCGCAAAGCAGCTGCCTTTATGGTTTGCAGGGAATTTCTCAAGATGCATAGCAGAGGAATGGTGACGCTAATGATTGTAGCATCGCCGCTCACCACCTGGGTAGACTCCTCAAAATTACCAAGGACATGGCAGATGTCTGCCAACCAGGCCCACTCTTCTGAAAGGAATTGAGGAGGCTGACTCCCACTGCGCCGCCCATGTTGGAGTTGGTATTCGACTATAGCTCTACGTTGTTCATAGAGCCTGGCCAACATGTGGAGCGTAGAGTTCCACCGTGTGGGCACGTCGCACAGCAGTCGGTGCACTGGCAGCTTAAAGTGATGTTGCAGGGTGCGCAGGGTGGCAGCGTCCGTGTGGGACTTGCGGAAATGTGCGCAGAGCCGGCGCGCCTTTACGAGCAGGTCTGACAAGCGTGGGTAGCTTTTCAGAAAGCGCTGAACCACCAAATTAAAGACGTGGGCCAGGCATGGCACGTGCGTGAGGCTGCCGAGCTGCAGAGCCGCCACCAGGTTACGCCCGTTGTCACACACGACCATGCCCGGTTGGAGGCTCAGCGGCGCAAGCCAGCGGTCGGTCTGCTCTGTCAGACCCTGCAGCAGTTCGTGGGCCGTGTGCCTCTTATCGCCTAAGCTGAGTAGTTTCCTGCCCGCCTGTGCTTGTCCACGTGTCCGTAGTTAAGTGGACCGTGGCAGTAACCGCGTTGGTGAGGGCGCGCACAATGTTGCGGGAGACGTGGTCGTGCAGGGCTGGGACGGCACATCGGGAAAAGTAGTGGCGACTGGGAACTGAGTAGCGCGGGGCCGCCGCCTCCATGATACTTTTGAAGGACTCAGTTTCCACAACCCTATACGGCAGCATCTCAAGGCTGATGAATTTTGCTATGCGGACGGTTAACGTTTGAGCGTGCGGGTGCGTGGCGGCGTACTTGCGCTTGCGCTCGAACACTTGCGCAAGCGACGGCTGAACGGTGCGCTGAACTACACTGCTGGATGGGGCCGAGGACAGCGGAGATGAGGGTGTGGGTGCAGGCCATGAGGCGGAAGTGCCTGTGTCCTGAGAGGGGGGTTGCATCTCAGTGGCAGGTTGGGGCACAGGGGGAGAGGCAGGGGTGCAAACCGGAGGCGGTGAACGGCCTTCGTCCCACCTTGTGGGGTGCTTGGCCATCATATGTCTGCGCATGGTGGTGGTGGTGAGGCTGTTGGTGTTGGCTCCCCGGCTGAGCTTTGCGCAACAAAGGTTGCACACCACTGTTCGTCGGTCGTCAGGCGTCTCTGTGAAAAACTGCCAGACCTTAGAGCACCTCGGCCTCTGCATGGTGGCATGGCGCGAGGGGGCGCTTTGGGAAACACTTGGCGGATTATTCGGTCTGGCCCTGCCTCTACCCCTGGCCACCGCACTGCCTCTTGCAACCCGCCCTGCTGATGCCCTTGACTCCCCCTCTGAAGACCTGTCCTCCTGAGTAAGCGTTGCACACCAGGTGGGGTCAGTCACCTCATCGTCCTGCTGCTCTTCCTCCGAATCCTCTGTGCGCTCCTCCCTCGGACTTACTGCCCTTACTACTACCTCACTGCAAGACAACTGTGTCTGATTGTCATCGTCCTCCTCACCCACAGAAAGTTGTTGAGACAGTTGGCGGAAGTCCCCAGCCTCTTCCCCCGGACCCCGGGAACTTTCGAATGGTTGGGCATCAGTGACGATAAACTCCTCTGGTGGGAGAGGAACCGCTGCTGCCCAATCTAAGCAGGGGCCCGAGAACAGTTCCTGGGAGTGTTCCCGCTCCTGAGCAGGTGTTATTGTAGTGGAGTGAGGAGGCTGGGAGGAAGGAGGAGCAGCAGACAGAGGATTCGGATTGGCAGCAGTGGACGGCGCAGAACTGCGGGTAGACGATAGGTTGCTCGAAGCACTTTCTGCCATCCAGGACAGGACCTGCTCACACTGCTCATTTTCTAATAACCGTCTCCCGCGTGGACCCATTAATTGGGCGATGAATGTGGGGACGCCAGAAACGTGCCTCTCTCCTAATCGCGCAGCAGTCGGCTGCGACACACCGGGATCAGGAGCTCGGGCTGTGCCCACACCCTCACTTGGCCCTCCGCGTCCTCGGCCGCGTCCACGTCCTCTAGGCCTACCCCTACCCCTCAGCATGCTGTATTACCAGTGATTTGATTTCACAGGCAGGAAATAAATTGGCGCAAGACTGCAGGCCAAATATAATTTTTGCCCTTTTTGGAAAACGAAAGGCCCCACTGCCTCTAGTGAATGAATTATCTAAGTTTAATAACTGTGCTGTGTCCCTGCTAATGTGTCACAGAACGTGAAGGTAGCAGAGTTATTATAACTCTTGGAGAGCAGGTATTTTTTTCCCAATTAAGGAAAGCAAATGGCGAAGCCAGCAGTAAAGCGTAGCTGGGTGCGTCTGATTTAGCAATGTTGTTCACGCAGCTCACACGTGTCCACCGCCCTTAGGACGGACAGAGGCTGGACAAATAGATTTGTTTTCAGTTTTTTTCCACCAAAAGGCAGCACTGCGTATATTCAATGAACATGAGAAGTTTAATAACTGTGCTGTGTCCCTGCTTATGTGTCACAGAACGTGAGGGTAGCAGAGTTATTATAACTCTTGGAGAGCAGGTATTTTTTTCCCAATTAAGGAAAGCAAATGGCGAAGCCAGCAGTAAAGCGTAGCTGGGTGCGTCTGATTTAGCAATGTTGTTCACGCAGCTCACACGTGTCCACAGCCCTTAGGACGGACAGAGGCTGGACAAATAGATTTGTTTTCAGTTTTTTGGCACCAAAAGGCAGCACTGCGTATATTCAATGAACATGAGAAGTTTAATAACTGTGCTGTGTCCCTGCTTATGTGTCACAGAACGTGAGGGTAGCAGAGTTATTATAACTCTTGGAGAGCAGGTATTTTTTTCCCAATTAAGGAAAGCAAGTGGCGAAGCCAGCAGTAAAGCGTAGCTGGGTGCGTCTGATTTAGCAATGTTGTTCACGCAGCTCACACGTGTCCACCGCCCTTAGGACGGACAGAGGCTGGACAAATAGATTTGTTTTCAGTTTTTTTCCACCAAAAGGCAGCACTGCGTATATTCAATGAACATGAGAAGTTTAATAACTGTGCTGTGTCCCTGCTTATGTGTCACAGAACGTGAGGGTAGCAGAGTTATTATAACTCTTGGAGAGCAGGTATTTTTTTCCCAATTAAGGAAAGCAAATGGCGAAGCCAGCAGTAAAGCGTAGCTGGGTGCGTCTGATTTAGCAATGTTGTTCACGCAGCTCACACGTGTCCACAGCCCTTAGGACGGACAGAGGCTGGACAAATAGATTTGTTTTCAGTTTTTTGGCACCAAAAGGCAGCACTGCGTATATTCAATGAACATGAGAAGTTTAATAACTGTGCTGTGTCCCTGCTTATGTGTCACAGAACGTGAGGGTAGCAGAGTTATTATAACTCTTGGAGAGCAGGTATTTTTTTCCCAATTAAGGAAAGCAAATGGCGAAGCCAGCAGTAAAGCGTAGCTGGGTGCGTCTGATTTAGCAATGTTGTTCACGCAGCTCACACGTGTCCACCGCCCTTAGGACGGACAGAGGCTGGACAAATAGATTTGTTTTCAGTTTTTTTCCACCAAAAGGCAGCACTGCGTATATTCAATGAACATGAGAAGTTTAATAACTGTGCTGTGTCCCTGCTTATGTGTCACAGAACGTGAGGGTAGCAGAGTTATTATAACTCTTGGAGAGCAGGTATTTTTTTCCCAATTAAGGAAAGCAAATGGCGAAGCCAGCAGTAAAGCGTAGCTGGGTGCGTCTGATTTAGCAATGTTGTTCACGCAGCTCACACGTGTCCACCGCCCTTAGGACGGACAGAGGCTGGACAAATAGATTTGTTTTCAGTTTTTTTCCACCAAAAGGCAGCACTGCGTATATTCAATGAACATGAGAAGTTTAATAACTGTGCTGTGTCCCTGCTTATGTGTCACAGAACGTGAGGGTAGCAGAGTTATTATAACTCTTGGAGAGCAGGTATTTTTTTCCCAATTAAGGAAAGCAAATGGCGAAGCCAGCAGTAAAGCGTAGCTGGGTGCGTCTGATTTAGCAATGTTGTTCACGCAGCTCACACGTGTCCACAGCCCTTAGGACGGACAGAGGCTGGACAAATAGATTTGTTTTCAGTTTTTTGGCACCAAAAGGCAGCACTGCGTATATTCAATGAATAACAACTGTGTTGTCGCCCTGCCTATACAATTCTTTCCCTGCAGTATCAATGGAGGGTGCAATGGTCTGCAGAGGCGATTTTGAGAAGCAAAAAAAAATGCAGCACAGCTAACAGCAGCCTGGACAGTACTGCACACGGATAAATATGGCCCTAGAAAGGACCGTTGAGGTTCTTGAAGGCTACACTCACTCCTAACACTCTCCCTGCCTATGCAGCACTTCTGTCCCTAATGCCAGGTGCAACGGTCTGCAGAGGCGATTTTGAGAAAAAAAAATTTGCCACTGCTAACAGCAGCCAACACACAGCTATCAGTGGCCCTAATAAGGACCTTTGGGGGGTCTTGAAGCCTACACTAACTACCAATTCTTTCCCTACAGCAGCTCCGGTACAAACAGCACTGTCCCTCATCTAACTCACACCGCATCTGAGGCGAACCGCGGGAGGGGCCGACTTTTATGTTCGGGTGACACCTGATCTTCCCAGCCACTCACAGCAGGGGGGTGGTATAGGGCTTGAACGTCACAGGGGGAAGTTGTAATGCCTTCCCTGTCTTTCAATTGGCCAGAAAAGCGCGCTAACGTCTCAGGGAAGGAAGTGAAAATAACCAGAACACCGCATGGTGTTCGCTACGAATAACGAACATCCCGAACACCCTAATATTCGCACGAATATCAAGCTCGGAAGAACACGTTCGCTCATCTCTAAACATTAATTATTAACATTTTGAGGAACCTTTTTTTTCCAACAGTTTTTTTTTATATAAGCAAATCAGAAGGAAAAAATTACGATTTTCATTTTTTTGGCAATTGTGTCATTTTAAAAACAGTTTTTTTGTACAGCACACATATGAATGAAGACTTTCACTTCAAAATTGATCTGTTCTGTCCTGTCCTGTTGTCAGAAACATACCCATTGTAGCCCCAATCTGCTTACTAGACACATGGTGAGGCCTATAATAGAGGGGAAACCTATTAAATTTCAGGGCACAACTGAATAAATTTTAGGCCCCATTGCACACTTGTGCAGAAAAAAAAAAAATTGACTCTCTAAAAAGAATCCACCCTGCCCTTTTTGGCATTCCCTAATTCTTATATAAAAGTAATTTAAAACTGTGGTATGTCTGAAAACAGGAGTAATTATGGAGGCCTGGTTAGGATGGGCACATGGGGCAATGAAACCGGATATCCCTCCTCCTCCCATGCTTGCTGCAAACCCGACACTTTTTTGGGGGGTATTCCTTGACCTCAGCGGCAGGGATGGGGTGTAAAAAATGGTGTTTTGTGAGGCTTCATAAGCTTGCTGAGGTGTGGCTGTCTCACACAGAAGACGCTCAACAAGCTGCTCCTGGAACTGCAGGAAGGCGAGCGTTCCCGGGGCTTCTTGTAAATTATGTATTACAGGCAGTGGTCTGAATAATGCCGGGCTCACACGGTTGTATGTGGAATCTGTTTGCGGAGGCCTGCAGCTGATCCCAGCTGTGAGCTCGGCCGGGGCCCTGCATACGGCCGCGTAATATCCTGTGGATAGGGAGTAATTTGCTATTCTGGTTCAACCCCTTAAACTGGTGGCTATGCTCAGCAGAGTTCCAAAACATTTCCGATGGCCATGATATTTCTTGTCTCTTTTCAATAGTAAGTCAGCACGTTATCCCCTATGCACAGCGCTTGAACTTGGCCATCTCTGGTGGTTCTATTTAGGTGAATGCAACAGAGGCGTGCATGAGCGGCCTTCGCTGTTAGCAATTTGGGACATGCCAGGGCTGAAATCTCAGGATTAGTAGGGCCAGACTACCACAGATCAGCAAGTTATCCTGTGTATTGGGTATAACATGCAGGGATAGGAAGATCTCTTTAAGGCAGTGTTTCCCAACTCCAGTCCTCTTGGAGCCCCACAGGTCATGTTTTCAGGATTTCCTCAGTGTTGCACAGGTGATGTAATTATTGTCGGTGCCTCAGACATTGCCACAGGTGTTCTTACTATAGGATATCCTGAAAACATGACCTGTTGGTGGTCCCTGAGGACTGGAGTTGAGAAAAACTGGTTTAAAGGATCCATGTGATCTACTTTGTTTAATTAAAAAAGAAAACATGCAGAATATTCCTGAGTGGCATTTTTTTCCTCCCTAGCAGCAGTTGAAAACACCCAAAATCATGGATTTTAACTCTATGGTTGTGTATTTAAAAAAAAAAAAAAAAAAAAAAGAAAAGAAAAAAAAGAACTTACAGTCATTCAAAGGGACATTAGGGTTTCGGCACATAAAGGTTTTGTTCAATGCATGATAAAAAGTCATAACATTTTCTAATCTATATCAATTCCACATGCTTGTCATATCTCTGCTTCCTGTCATTCAATAGGAACATATTTTGTTCACTTCCAGTTGATAAAAATCTGTCTTCATTATGTGATCAACACACAAGTGCAGAATACCAGTGATCCTTGAGCCTAGGTTCTGGCACAATAATGGGTCTCAAAGTTCTAGCAGAAGACATACACAGTTGAACCTATTTTGAGCCTATCATTTGTCACTTGGGTCTATTGCTTATGGGTTGATTCACAAATTTCCCATTAGACCTTATTTATGATATATGCAGTGTGCCATGACAACAGTAAATATTACAATGTAATTTAAAGTGGATGTGCAGATGTGGAAGGAGGACTTCAGAATCCTGAGTACGCTTTGCAGTTAGATTATGGTTGTCAGAGCTGTGTTCTGTAACAAGCTATGTGATCATCGCCTGACCAGGATACATTTTTCTCCTTCAGAAGTAAACTTTTTAGGCATATTCTTCATTGCATTTTGAGCATGCTCTGGATATGGAAAACATAGAAACCAGTACTGTAGAACTCCTGTCTGACTGTATTCCGCCTCTCTCCAGTCCTAGTTTTCCATGCTCCAAGCCTGCTCAGAACACAAAGGTGAATGTGCCAAATGAAAGCTCCTATATGCTATAATAGAAAATTGTACTGGCTTTATTTCCTGCCATGGTAAGAGTGGTTTCACACACAGGGTTTTCTTAAGGCCCATTTAGACACAACGATTATCACCCAAAATTCGCTCAAAAGCTGTCTTTTGAGCGATAATCGTTGAGTGTAACTGCACTGACATCGTGCATTTTTCGTCATCCTGTCGCTCATCGTTGTCTTTCAGCATGCTGAAAGACGATGATCAGCCTTATGAGGGATTCACAGCGGTATACAGCTGATACTATTGTTTCAGCTGTATCCCGATCCCTGATAACAGGCTGGACGTGAAGAACAGAGCGGTCCAGCTCTGTTCTCCATACCCGGCATGGAGCGCTCGGCTGTATAACAGTCGGGTGCTTCGTGCAGAAAACATCTGGATGCAGAAGACAAGTGGGAACACCCCACTTGTCTTTTGCATCCTCCGCTGGCAGCGCAAGGTGATCGTTCATCTTGAGCGATCATCTTGCGCTGTAAATGACACAACGATGATCGCTCAAAAGTCGCTTGAGCGACATCTTTTGAGCGATTATCGTTGTGTCTAAATGGGCCTTAAGGAAAAAAGTTTTTTTAATTCAGTTTTTGCTGCATATCCAGCAAGAGAAAGTATAAGCTTTCCCCTTATATTTCCCATGTGTTTTGAAAGGTGTTCTAGGCTTTGGCTGAAAAGCTACATGAAAAGCTGGAGGTATTTTTATTAAAAAAAAAAAACCCTGAAGCTGTTTTTAAAAAAGAAGAAAAACCTGCAGTTTAAATAACTCTAAGGGCTCCCACACACTTGAGTTTTTTTAAACGCAAATATCAGTGGGACTTTCTAATGTTAACAACTAGAGATGAGCGAACGTACTCGTCCGAGCTTGATATTCGTGCGAATATTAGGGTGTTCGGGATGCTCGTTACTCGTAACGAGCACCACGCGGTGTTCCGGTTACTTTCAGTTTCCTCTCTGAGACGTTAGCGCGCTTTTCTGGCCAATTGAAAGACAGGGAAGGCATTACAACTTCCCCCTGTGACGTTCAAGCCCTATACCACCCCCCTGCTGTGAGTGGCTGGGGCGATCAGATGTCACCCGAGTATAAAAATCGGCCCCTCCCGCGGCTCGCCACACATGCCTTGTGACTTAGCTGAGGGAAAGTGCTGCTGCTGGTGCTGCTGTAGGGAGAGCGTTAGGAGTCAGTGTAGGCTTCAAGAACCCCAACGGCCCTTCTCAGGGCCACATCTACTAGTGTGCAGTACTGTGTTAGCACAGTATTTATTTTTTTTTGTCCAAAATTGGATCTGCAGAGCATTGCGCCCTGCAATAGGGACAGAAGTGGGGGTTAGGCAGGGAGAGTGTTAGGAGTTAGTGTAGGCTTCAAGAACCCCAACGGTCCTTTCTAGGGCCACTTCTATCCGTGTGCAGTACTGTCCAGGCTGCTGTTAGCAGTGTTGCATTTTTTTTTTTTTTCTCAAAACCGGCTGTGCAGACCATTGCACCCGGCATTAATACTACAGGGATAGAATTGTGTAGGCAGGGCCAGAAGACATTTATTATTCATTGAATACACGCAGTGGGGTCTTCCCTTTGCTAAAAAGGAAAAAAATTATATTTTGCCTGCCTGTGTCAGTCCTAAGGTCTCCGTGTACACGTGTGCTGCGTGTACAACGTACAAAAATCAGACGCAACCAACTACGCTTTACTGCAGCCTAGCGCCATTGTCTTTCCTGACTGGCAAATACCTGCTCTGCTAGAGTTAATAACTCTGCTACACTATACTTGTGTGACACTTTTTGAGGGCCACACCACAGATATTAAACTTCTTGTTCATTGAATATACGCAGTGGGTCCTTCCCTAAGCTAAAAAGGAAAAAAATTATATTTTGCCTGCCTGTGTCAGTCCTAAGGTCTCCGTGTACGTGTGTGCTGCGTGTACAACGTACAAAAATCAGACGCAACCAGCTACGCTTTACTGCAGCCTAGCGCCATTGTCTTTCCTGACTGGCAAATACCTGCTCTGCTAGAGTTAATAACTCTGCTACACTATAGTTGTGTGACACTTTTTGAGGGCCACACCACAGATATTAAACTTCTTGTTCATTGAATATACGCAGTGGGGTCTTCCCTAAGCTAAAAAGGAAAAAAATTATATTTTGCCTGCCTGTGTCAGTCCTAAGGTCTCCGTGTACGTGTGTGCTGCGTGTACAACGTACAAAAATCAGACGCAACCAGCTACGCTTTACTGCAGCCTAGCGCCATTGTCTTTCCTGACTGGCAAATACCTGCTCTGCTAGAGTTAATAACTCTGCTACACTATAGTTGTGTGACACTTTTTGAGGGCCACACCACAGATATTAAACTTCTTGTTCATTGAATATACGCAGTGGGGTCTTCCCTAAGCTAAAAAGGAAAAAAATTATATTTTGCCTGCCTGTGTCAGTCCTAAGGTCTCCGTGTACGTGTGTGCTGCGTGTACAACGTACAAAAATCAGACGCAACCAGCTACGCTTTACTGCAGCCTAGCGCCATTGTCTTTCCTGACTGGCAAATACCTGCTCTGCTAGAGTTAATAACTCTGCTACACTATAGTTGTGTGACACTTTTTGAGGGCCACACCACAGATATTAAACTTCTTGTTCATTGAATATACGCAGTGGGGTCTTCCCTTTGCAAAAAAGCGAAAACATTATATTTGGCCTGCAGGCTTGCGCCAATTTATTTCCTGCCTGGGAAATCAAATCACTGGTAATACAGCATGCTGAGGGGTAGGGGTAAGCCTAGAGGACGTGGACGTGGACGTGGCCGAGGACGCGGAGGGCCAAGTGAGGGTGTGGGCACAGGCCGAGCTCCTGATCCAGGTGTGTCGCAGCCGACTGCTGCGCGATTAGGAGAGAGGCACGTTTCTGGCGTCCCCACATTCATCGCCCAATTAATGGGTCCACGCGGGAGACCTTTATTAGAAAATGAGCAGTGTGAGCAGGTCCTGTCCTGGATGGCAGAAAGTGCTTCGAGCAAGCTATCATCCACCCACAGTTCTGCGCCGTCCAGTGCTGCAAATCCGAATCCTCTGTCTGCTGCTCCTCCTTCCTCCCAGCCTCCTCACTCCACTACAATGACACCTGCTCAGGAGCGGGAACACTCCCAGGAACTGTTCTCGGGCCCCTGCTTAGATTGGGCAGCAGTGGTTCCTCTCCCACCAGAGGAGTTTATCGTCACTGATGCCCAACCATTCGAAAGTTCCCGGGGTCCGGGGGAAGAGGCTGGGGACTTCCGCCAACTGTCTCAACAACTTTCTGTGGGTGAGGAGGACGATGACGATGAGACACAGTTGTCTTGCAGTGAGGTAGTAGTAAGGGCAGTAAGTCCAAGGGAGCAGCGCACAGAGGATTCGGAGGAAGAGCAGCAGGATGATGAGGTGACTGACCCCACCTGGTGTGCAACGCCTACTCAGGACAGGTCTTCAGAGGGGGAGGCAAGGGCATCAGCAGGGCAGGTTGCAAGAGGCAGTGCGGTGGCCAGGGGTAGAGGCAGGGCCAGACCGAATAATCCACCAAGTGTTTCCCAAAGCACACCCTCGCGCCATGCCACCCTGCAGAGGCCGAGGTGCTCTAAGGTCTGGCAGTTTTTCACAGAGACGCCTGACGACCGACGAACAGTGGTGTGCAACCTTTGTCGCGCCAAGAGCAGCCGGGGAGCCAACACCAACAGCCTCACCACCACCAGCATGCGCAGACATATGATGGCCAAGCACCCCACAAGGTGGGACGAAGGCCGTTCACCGCCTCCGGTTTGCACCGCTGCTTCTCCCCCTGTGCCCCAACCTGCCACTGAGATCCAACCGCCCTCTCAGGACACAGGCACAACCGTCTCACGGCCTGCACCCACAGCCTCACCTCCGCTGTCCTCGGCCCCATCCACCAATGTCTCGCACCGCACAGTCCAGCCGTCGCTAGCGCAAGTGTTGGAGCGCAAGCGCAAGTACGCCACCACGCACCCGCACGCTCAATCGTTAACCGTCCACATAGCCAAATTTATCAGCCTTGAGATGCTGCCGTATAGGGTTGTGGAAACGGAGTCCTTCAAAGCTATGATGGCGGCGGCGGCCCCGCACTACTCTGTTCCCAGTCGCCACTACTTTTCCCGATGTGCCGTCCCAGCCCTGCACGACCACGTCTCCAGCAACATTGTACGCGCCCTCACCAATGCGGTTAGTGGCAAGGTCCACTTAACTACGGACACGTGGACAAGCACAGGCGGGCAGGGCCACTACATCTCCCTGACGGCACATTGGGTGAATTTAGTGGAGGCTGGGACAGAGTCAGAGCCTGGGACCGCTCACGTCCTACCCACCCCCAGAATTGCGGGCCCCAGCTCGGTGGTGGTATCTGCGGCGGTGTATGCTTCTTCCACTAAAGCACCCTCCTCCTCCTCCTCCTCAACCTCTGTCTCGCAATCTAGATGTGTCAGCAGCAGCAGGACGTCGCCAGCAGTCGGTGTCGCGCGGCGTGGCAGCACAGCGGTGGGCAAGCGTCAGCAGGCCGTGCTGAAACTACTCAGCTTAGGAGATAGGAGGCACACGGCCCACGAACTGCTGCAGGGTCTGACAGAGCAGACCGACCGTTGGCTTGCGCCGCTGAGCCTCCAACCGGGCATGGTCGTGTGTGACAACGGCCGTAACCTGGTGGCGGCTCTGCAGCTCGGCAGCCTCACGCACGTGCCATGCCTGGCCCACGTCTTTAATTTGGTGGTTCAGCGCTTTCTGAAAAGCTACCCACGCTTGTCAGACCTGCTCGTAAAGGTGCGCCGTCTCTGCGCACATTTCCGCAAGTCCCACACGGACGCTGCCACCCTGCGCACCCTGCAACATCGCTTTAATCTGCCAGTGCACCGACTGCTGTGCGACGTGCCCACACGGTGGAACTCTACGCTCCACATGTTGGCTAGGCTCTATGAGCAGCGTAGAGCTATAGTGGAATACCAACTCCAACATGGGCGGCGCAGTGGGAGTCAGCCTCCTCAATTCTTTTCAGAAGAGTGGGCCTGGTTGGCAGACATCTGCCAGGTCCTTCGAAACTTTGATCAGTCTACCCAGGTGGTGAGCGGCGATGCTGCAATCATTAGCGTCACCATTCCTCTGCTATGCATCTTGAGAAGTTCCCTGCAAACCATAAAGGCAGCCGCTTTGCGCTCGGAAACAGAGCCGGGGGAAGACAGTATGTCGCTGGATAGTCAGAGCACCCTCCTGTCTATATCTCAGCGCGTTCAGGAGGAGGAGGAGGAGGATGAGGAGGAGGGGGAAGAGACAGCTTGGCCCACTGCTGACGGTACCCATGCTGCTTGCCTGTCATCATTTCAGCGTGTATGGCCTGAGGAGGAGGAGGAGGATGATCCTGAAAGTGATCTTCCTAGTGCGGACAGCCATGTGTTGCGTACAGGTACCCTGGCACACATGGCTGACTTCATGTTAGGATGCCTTTCTCGTGACCCTCGCATTCAACGCATTCTGGCCACTACGGATTATTGGGTGTACACACTGCTCGACCCACGCTATAAGGAGAACCTTCCCAGTCTCATTCCCGAAGAGGAAAGGGGTTCGAGAGTGTTGCTATACCACAGGACCCTGGCGGACAAGCTGATGGTAAAATTCCCATCTGACAGCGCTAGTGGCAGAAGGCGCAGTTCCGAGGGCCATGTAGCAGGGGAGGTGCGTAGATCGAGCAGCATGTACAGCCCAGACAGTGCAACAGTCTTTAAGGGCCTGGCCAGCTTTATGGCTCCCCAGCAAGACTGTGTCACCGCTCCCCAGTCAAGGCTGAGTCGGCGGGAGCACTGTAAAAGGATGGTGAGGGAGTACGTAGCCGATCGCACGACCATCCTCGGTGACGCCTCTGCCCCCTACAACTACTGGGTGTCGAAGCTGGACACGTGGCCTGAACTAGCGCTGTATGCCCTGGAGGTGCTTGCTTGTCCTGCGGCTAGCGTCTTGTTGGAGAGGGTGTTTAGTGCGGCTGGGGGAATCATCACAGATAAGCGTACCCGCCTGTCAACCGACAGTGCCGAGAGGCTAACACTCATCAAGATGAACAAAGCCTGGATTTCCCCAGACTTCTCTTCTCCACCAGCGGACAGCAGCGATACGTAAGCAATACGTAGGCTGCACCCGCGGATGGAAGCTACGTTCTCTCTCACCATCCAAAACGGGGACATTTCTGCTTCATCAATCTATGTCTAATATTCCTCCTCCTCCTCCTGCTCCTCCTCCTGAAACCTCACGTAATCACGCTGAACGGGCAATTTTTCTTAGGGCCACAAGGCTCACTCATAATTTTTCTAAACAATTTTTAGATGTTTCAATGCTCTGAAAAGCGTTGGAACTTTAACTTGAACCAATTTTTCGTTAAACTGGGCTGCCTCCAGGCCTAGTTACCACTTAAGTCACATTAACCAAAGCGATTAATGGGTTTCACCTGCCCTCTTGGTTGGCCATGGCCAATTTTTGTGGGCCCTCGTCTACAGTGTAATCAAATAAATTTTTAGCCCACCTGCATTAAGCACGACATTACTACCTCAGCTGTGTTGGGCAATGCAATGGGATATTTCTATGTACCGCCGGTGGCTTCCTGGCACCCACCCATGCTGTTGGTGCACACGGAGTTTTTACTACATCTGTACACTTGAAAAGAACCCCAGTCAGACTGGGGCATGCAGTGTGGGCCGAAGCCCACCTGCATTAAGCACGACATTACTACCTCAGCTGTGTTGGGCAATGCAATGGGATATTTCTATGTACCACCGGTGGGTTCCAGGGAGCCACCCATGCTGTAGGTGCACACGGAGTTTTTACTACATCTGTACACTTGAAAAGAACCCCAGTCAGACTGGGGCATGCAGTGTGGGCCGAAGCCCACCTGCATTAAGCACGACATTACTACCTCAGCTGTGTTGGGCAATGCAATGGGATATTTCTATGTACCGCCGGTGGGTTCCAGGGAGCCACCCATGCTGTAGGTGCACACGGAGTTTTTACTACATCTGTACACTTGAAAAGAACCCCAGTCAGACTGGGGCATGCAGTGTGGGCCGAAGCCCACCTGCATTAAGCACGACATTACTACCTCAGCTGTGTTGGGCAATGCAATGGGATATTTCTATGTACCGCCGGTGGCTTCCTGGCACCCACCCATGCTGTGGGTCCACAGGGAATTATAAATGCATCTGTGTCCACTTGTAAAGAACCCCAGTCTGACTGGGGCATGCAGAGACACCTTGACAGAATGAATAGTGTGTGACACATAGGTTCCCCATTGCTATGCCCACGTGTGCAGCTCCTGATGGCGGTGGCACAGGATTCTATTTCTCATTGCTTCTGTACAGCATTGTGGGCTATCGCCCTGCCCCTTTTAAAGAGGGTCGCTGCCTAGCCGTGCCAACCCCTCTGCAGTGTGTGCCTGCGGTTCCTCCTCATGGCAGACGCACTTCTAAATAGACATGAGGGTGGTGAGACATTAGGGCAGCTGAAGGCTGCGCAGGGACACTTTGGTGTGCGCTGTGGGGGGGAGGGGGGGCGGTTGGGCAGCATGTAACACAGGAGAAGTGGCAGTGGAGTGTCATGCAGGCAGTGATTGTGCTTTGTTGGAGGTAGTGTGGTGCTTAGCTAAGGTATGCATTGCTAATGAGGGCTTTTCAGAAGTAAAAGTTTTTGGGAGGGGGGGGCCCCACTCTTGCCACTATTGTGGCTTAATAGTGGGACCTGTGAACTTGAGATGCAGCCCAACATGTAGCCCCTCGCCTGCCCTATCCGTTGCTGTGTCGTTCCCATCACTTTCTTGAATTGCCCAGATTTTCACACAAGGAAACCTTAGCGAGCATCGGCGAAATACAAAAATGCTCCGGTCGCCCATTGACTTCAATGGGGTTCGTTACTCGAAACGAACCCTCGAGCATCGCGATAATTTCGTCCCGAGTAACGAGCACCCGAGCATTTTGGTGCTCGCTCATCTCTATTAACAACGCATTGCAATTTTGTGCTTTGCGATTTTTGTGCGATGGGTTGTTAACATTAGAAAATCCCATTGACATGTGCGTTAAAAAAAACGCAAGTGTGTGTGTGAGCCCTAAGGCCGCTTTCACACAGCCAAGAAAATCTCGGGAGATTTGTGCATTGGGAGATGCACAAATCTCACAGGAATATGAACCCCATTCTTTTGCAGAACACCTTGTCCATCAGTTTCAATGGGGCCTGCAACGTGCACGCGAGTGCGATAAAAGGTTTCCCATTAAAAACACTTGCATACCATACGACACAAAAACACCTCACATCCATGGGGACATCACACGTGCACAAGTAAGATATAGGGCTGAGTTTCACAGCCCTATAATGCTCTTGCCCGTGTGAAAGTTGCCTTAGACTGGCAATTTTTTTGTTAAAAAATGTCACTTTTCTTTGCGTTTCGACACAGGCTGGCATTTGCAGGCAAAAACTACTGCATCCAGATGTTTGCCGTCGGTCAATAGTAAAATATGAAACACCCTACAAACAGTGTATATTTTTTTGTACTTGTGTTTTTTCACTTTTGCTGCTGTTTTTGGGTCTGTGGCATTTGTTCCTAAATGTGGCATGCTTTGGATCTGGGTTTTTTCTTCCTGGCATTATTTCATAGGGAAATAACACATGTGACCAAAAGAACACCACAAAAAATGTTGGCATTATTTGAAAAAAGCATTTCTATGGCATTTTTTTTTTTTTTTAATTCTTTATTTTTACAAATTATAATTGGAATACAGTTTACATAGTGAGGTCATTGTGCACCGTCATACAAACATTATAAACATTGTCATATTAAAGAATTGGAACAGTTTTTCTTTTTGGAGAACGATTTTGAAAGCTGGCCATTTACTCTCACATACGCGGATGGGCTGGAGTATAGACTTGTGATCCATTGTATCATGTTAGGGCCCATACCCATGTGGGTGATGGTTGCAAATAGAAAGTCCCACTCCACCCTGTCAAAAGCCTTTTCCGCATCTGTGGACAAAAGGCATATTGATTTGGAGAGTCTGTGCGCTAGGTGTACTAGGTTGATAGCTTTGGTTATGTTGTCCCTTGCCTCTCTAGTTGGGACGAAGCCGACTTGATCTTTATCGATTATGTCATTTAAGTAAGGGGAGATCCTATTTGCCAGAATTTTAGAGAACAATTTCAAGTCTGCGTTAAGTAAAGAGATGGGATGGTAGCTCTGGCATTGCGCTGGGTCCTTCCCTTCTTTGGGGATGACCGCTATGTGTGCTGTTAGAGTGTCTCTGGGTATTTTTTTCCCTGATGTTATGGAATTGAAGGCCTGGATAAAGTGGGGTGTGAGCGTTTCTGCGAATTTCTTGTAATATGATAGGGTTAGCCCATCCGGTCCTGGTGCTTTCCCTGTCTGGGAGTCTGTCAGCGCTTCCGCTAGCTCAGTGGAGGATATTGGAGCCTCCATCAGATCGATGGCCTCCTGGGGGAATCTGCGAGTGTTTGATTGTTGCAAGTATTCGTGGATCGTAGCTTTCTTATGTCCTCTGGCCTGTTCGGACTGTGATGGGGATAGGTTATATAAAGAATGGTAATATTCCCGAAACGCTTCTGAAATTTGTTCGGGAAGGTGTAGTATGCGGCCCTCGGAGTTGTTAATGTGTGGTACATAAGCCCTAGCTCTTGCTGCACGGAGGGCCCGGGCCAGTGAGCGGCTAGGTTTGTCTCCAAACTCAAAGAAATTACGTCTGCATTTCGTTAGGCTCGCTTTTGCCTTCCCCAGGCAATGGGAGCGGACCTGCTCCCTTAGCTGTAGCAATTTTGTTCCCTTCTCTCTATCTAGTGTCGATTTGTGGGAGGACTCTAGTGCCTGGATCTGGTCTAGGAGTCCCCTGAGGTGTGCACTACGTTCCTTCTTGATGCGTGAGCCCAGGCCTACACAAAAACCTCGTATCACGCACTTGTGAGCTTCCCAAACTGTTAGTGGGTCTACCTCTGGGGTGACATTATGTTCGAAGTATTCCCTTAGTGTTGTGTGGATTTCATCTGAGTACGCCGTGTCGTGGAGGAACGATTCATTGAATCTCCAATGCCATGTTCTATTGTGCAGGGTAGGTAGCCTCAGCGCTAGTGTGATCATTGCGTGGTCTGAGAGTGTGATGGTGTCTATTGTGGCTGCGACTAGATTCGCTAGGGATGAGTGTTGGAGGAGGAAAAAAATCGATTCTGGAGTATGTGTTGTGTGGTCGGGAGAAGAACGTGTAGTCCTTTGTGGTGGGGTGTAGGGCTCTCCAGGCATCTACTAACTGGTACTTGTGGAGTGTGTTTTTGATCCTGCGATACGCCGACCCGGGGAGGTAACCGCTACCTTTAGATGTGTCTATTCTTGGGTCCAGCGGCACATTAAAATCTCCTCCCAGGATCAGGGTACCCTCTTGGAATTCCTCCAGCTCCTCCAGGGTCTCTTCTAAGAAGGACACCTGATTGGAGTTGGGTGAATAGATGGCCGCAAGTGTGATTTGTGTGCCGGCGAGCTTCCCCTTGAGGAAAATATATCTACCTCCTGGATCACAGCGGACCTCTGCCTGTTCCCATGGGACGGAGTCGGCGACAAGGATGGAGACGCCCTTGGATTTGGATTCCGCGTTTGTGCTGTGGTAGGCGTTTGGAAATCTGTCATTTGCAAATCTGGGGCATTTGTTCGTGCGGAAGTGGGTCTCCTGGATAAAAGCCACATGCACTCTTCTTTTCCAGAGGAGATGGAGGATGGAGGACCTCTTCTCCGGCACGTTCAGGCCCTGCGCATTAATGGAAATTATGGAAAGATTAGCAGCGCCCGACATTACAAATGAAAGAAGATATGGCTGTCAGTAGATTAAACGATGGTAGCACCAAGATGAGAATGAAAAGGGAGCGAGGAGAGAGTAAGTGAGAGAGAAGAAGCAGAAGAAGAAGAAAAAAAAAAAAAGAAGAGGGGGGGGGGAGGGCACTTACACGACACACAAGGGGGACAAATCAGGAACAAACAAAACTAAGGCTAGCCCAGAGGCTACCTACTATATTTTAGTCATGGTGCCCGTTTCCCCTCCAAACAAGAGGGGCAAAGCCGGGTCCCCTGATTCCCTACTGGGGGTAACGTAGAAGTGCACTTAGGCTGTTGAGGCCGCTGTCTAACTTGGAGATTGGAGAACGAGGAGAACGACCTCTGGTTCCTTATCTGCTCCTCTATAGCGTTCTTGCTCGGAGCTTCCGGGATGCCACTATCATGAGAAGTAGTGCTGTGGGAAAAAAGAAGAACAAGGAGAAGAAGAGAAACAAAACTAGACAACTTTTGGCCCGTCCGGTGGGTAGGAGGCTGGGGAACGTGCCGCCGCCCTTCGTGTCTGCTAGCAGGACACAATAAGTCTCGGTTCGTTTAATTGGCCATGAGTCTCAGTCCTTGCTGCCTTGTCAGTTGGTGAAGTTCCCTGGAACCTCCGCTGATCACGGGTTGGTCTGTGCCATGTCCATGGGCATGGTCCAGTCTGGGATGGGTACCGCCGGGACCTCTAGGAACCTGAATGCTCCGTCCAGGTCAGCGGGTGATCTGATGGTGTATAGACGGCCTCTCTTACGTAGTATTAAGTGAAAGGGATGGCCCCACTTGTAGGTCGCGTCCGCCTGGCGTGCTGCGTCCAGCAGTGGTCGTATCAATCGCCGACTGTTAAGGGTCAATCTGGAGACGTCTGGTAAGATAGTAATTTCAGCTCCGTTAAAGTTCACTGGGCCTCTTTCCCATGCCATGCGCTGGATTTCCTCCTTTTGTCTATAAAAGTGCACTCGGCAGATGACATCCCTTGGCAGATTGGGGTTCCGTGTTCTCCCGCCCATCATTCTGTGGACCCTGTCCAGTTCTATCGTCCTGTCTTCCGGACGACGTAGTAGCTTGTTAAAGATGTTTGTTGCGCATTCGTAGAGCGCATCTGGTGGTATGTCCTCTGGGAGGCCTCTCAGCTTTAAGTTGTTGCGCCGGCCTCTATTTTCGACATCGTCGAGGTGGAAAGTTAGCTCGCTGAGCTGTTTCTGCTGTTGTTCTATGATGCTTGTTAGTTGTTGAAAGTCTGTATAGGAGACCTCGGGGTTCTCTTCTAGCGCCGTCACCCAGTCTGAAAGGGCCTGTACAGAGTGGTTGACTGTCGCGATGGCCCTCTCGTGTTTCTCTTCTATTCGTCGTATTTGCATCTCTAAATCTGTTTTGGTGGGTAGGGCGCGTATCATCACCCAGAGGGCTTGTAGTGTTTGGGAATCATCCGCAGGAGGCGCTGTTTGCTTGCCCAGGGCTTCTGCTTCAGTAACTTGCTGGGAGTTGTGGTCCTGAAAGGTATTTATGTCTCTGCTGTCTCTCTGTGGGGGCTGGGCGTCAGGGGTTAAATTGTCTCCCTGCATTAACCCGTTCTGGCTTGGGTTGTCCTTCTAGGGAGGGGTGGGGTCTGCCTGCAGGTCCCTTCTGCTGCCCTTTGCGTTGGGGCTGTTGTTCCTGGCTGGGGGTCTCATGGGGTTTATTGCCCATTTTGTGGAGTGTAGGGTCAGTGGGATAACTCATTGGTGACCCTGGGGCCACTGCCCTATTCCCCCTCCCGTCCAGATCAGGTTGTTGGGCTCTGCTTGGTGGTGGGGTACCTGTACTCCCGGTCCGCAGCTCCTTCCGTCCTGCTCGCTGCTCCATGTCAGTTTTGTGCTGCTCTGCTGCTCCGGTGTTTGTCGCTGGTGCTTCTGCCCCTTGTGCCTGCTGCTCGCTCCTTTCTGCCTGCAGCCCCTGGATCTGATCGGGAGGAGGTTTTCCCGCTCCACCCAGGTATTTCTGCAGCGCTCCCGCTTCTCCAGCTGGTCGCACTGCTGTCTTCACCCTCGGTCCCTGCGCTGTGTCTGGGAGGGACCTCACTGTACCAGCGGTGTCTGCCGGCGGAACCTCCGATGCTCTGTTCCGCTGCTGTGAGGGCTTTTCTCTCTGCCCTGGCGGTGTGCCAGCCTAGGGTTCTCCTGCTGTCTCCCGGCTTGTGGGTGAAGTTACTGTGCCGCCGCTCTGCTTCAGCGCGGGCTTCTCGCGCTGACCCGGCGCCATATTGGACAGCCGTCTACCCGCTCCGGCGGCGTTTGTTCCGTGTAGGAACTGGCTCAAAGGGGAACCATGGGTCTGCGGCTGGTCTGCCTTCTTCCCCACTCTGGTCATCATTGGGTTTGGGTTATTTTGGCGCTTTTCCGGCTATCTGGACGTCGGTGGCTGCGGAGCTCCGAGATGTGCGGCTTTACCCTCTCATGCCTAGCCACGCCCCCATGGCATTTTTTTTATCATCAGGAAAGAGACCGATCCTTGAGGGTATATTCATACGCAACAATTTTTGCTCTTCTCACAACTAATACCCAGAATGTTTTTGTCCAGAGCACTAAAAGTGCACTTTAATGCTATTATGAAAATGAATGTTCAAGCCTTAGTTAACTGACCTAAAAAGGCCATGAAGTTTAATTCACATTCAATCTGCTGATCAATAGAAGTTATTTTTTAACTTCATTATCGGGACGCATGTTTAAGGGTCATGACCACTCACAATTCTCTCTACTATTGCGTGAATGAGATGTGTCAATTCTTGTCATAAAAGGTTATGTGACATTTCTAACAGGACAAGTCACTGACTGAGAGGAGAAAAATCCAAATGAAATGAAAAAAATCTGTAGTTTAAGAATAGTTTTGTACTTTGTGTTCACGTTATTTTGAAATTCTTGCAGTGTAGTCATGTGCATAGACTTTGGTCTGGGACGTGTACATAGAGCTGTGTATATGCAGACCCCATAATACTGTGAGGTAGACTCATCAATTTATTATTCTTTTTTTAAAATGGTTGTCAGATGAAAATAATTGGAAATCACCAGGGAAATAAGGTATTACAAATGCTATTCATTTGAATGACTGTCCATGTAAAGTCCTGTTCACATTAGCATATTTTGCAGTGGACTCTGAGAGAATGCTATAGACCTTAACAGGGGTTCTTAAGTTTTCCACTTTTTTTTCTTTTTTTTTTAAACTCATAATGAGAAATAATAACATATTAAATTATGTTACTCGGTGACAAACTTGAGTAGAACATGGTTCAAAGAACACATCTCGGTTATAATTACTTAAGACAGGTTACACTGTATAACAAATGATGAGGTATGTTGTTGAATTCAGGATATAATCACCATACCTATAAAGAACTGTATGGTTCCTGGGAGGGTCAAAGATCTCATTTTGTCCACCAATTGCTGAAATTCGTTTTGTGTGTGGGTTGTGGTCGATAAATTCTACAAAATCTGGGGAGTTTGGTATGATTCATCTGGGCACTTTCTATTTTTATATACTATTTTTTCATATGGGAGAATAGAATTGACTAGATTACGCCATTGGGGGAGCGTCGGGAGTTGCCTATCCATCCAGTGCAATGCTACAGCCTGACGGGCCAAAAACAGCACCTCACTAAGAAAAATACAGATATGGAATTGCCGCTGCTCTTCATCCAGTATATCCAGTACTCCACTCCTCTTCAGAGAGCGAGGGGTTATTTCTTGCCATTTGTCAAAGGCACCGAGTTCTACGAGTGAAATTTTAGCTTGAATTAGGTAGGTATATATCTGCAAAATTAACCCCCTAGATCCTTGCGTGTGCAGAACTCCTATCAAGGGGTAAGTAGAAAGGGACTGATGTGGTTCTGGGAACTGAGGATTGAGCACATGTCTTAGTTGGAAGTATCTGTAAAAGCTGGTTTTAGGGATCTGTTAAAGCTGCTCAATAAGGAGGCCAAGACTCCATTAATGTATACGTACTCCAAGAAAGTGACTCCAAGATCTATCCAGAATTGCGTGTCTGGGAGGTTCAGAAAGTGTGGGAGTGCTCTATTACCCCATATGGGGGTTTCCAGGGGAGTGCCCTCATACCTAGTGATCTGCTTACACATCTGCAAGACTCTAGCAGCCAATCTGTGTATAGGGAGTAGCAGTCTAGTATGTAGGTCTGCTTTTTCTAGTACAATCCAGAGGGAAGTCTCAGATAGGGAGTGCATCAAATGATGTTTCGAGTTTAGGAAATCTGAATGAGAGAGCGAGTGGCAAATGCATCCGATTTGGCCTGTCACGTACTACAGTTTAAAGTCCTGCAGTGCCATGTCTGCCAAATCTTTTGGGTGCTGTAGGGTTTCCAAACAGAGTTTTGCTCTGGCCTTACCCCCAGATGAAAGAGGTTAATAGAGGGGTAGTTTTAGTAAAAAAAAACTTTTGTGGTACTATTGTATCTGCGTGTTCCAAACAGTACAGAAATTTTGGGAGGGTTAGCACTTTGATAAGGTTAATTCTGCCTGCTACCAATGGGGGCAATGAACTCCATATTTTAAATTTGTTCTAGAGAAAGGGGAGGAGAGTGGCGGCATTCATATTAAATCTGTAAGTGAAGTCTCTACCTACATGAATTCCTAAGTATTTAAAACTTGGGGAGACATGGAGGTTACATGTCTTATCCCCCATGGTCTCGTCTCTTGCTTGCAGTGGCATACATGTGGACTTTGGTCAATTTATATATAGGCCTGAATAATGCCCAAACCTATTAATCAGGGAGACAGCATGTGGCAGAGTTGCCTTAGGCTTTGACATAAACAGAATCAAGTCATCTGCATATAGTTCAACCTGGCCTATTACAATGCCTTCATAAATGGGGTCTGGACGCAGAAGTAAGGCCAACAAGTCCTTGTCCAATGCAAACAAGAGTGGGGAGAGAATACAGCCCTGGCAAGTTGCTCTGGTCAACTGAAAGGGAATAGATGTCATATGATTTACGGAGACGGTAGCGACCGGTAAACTATGTATTATGGAAATTTACAGAGCACTGCCAGTAGTTATGGCCACTCACCTGAGTCAAAAGCCTTGGCAGCATCGAAGGAAGCTAAAGCCCAATCAGATTGCCACCTCCACCACAGCTGTGTGACTACTCTTCGCATATTATCTGAGGTGGATTTCCCTGGTATAAATCCGAATTGATACGGGTGAACAATGTCCTGTATAGCCAAGTTTAAGTGGAGTGCCAGAATTGTTGGAATTTTATCATCTAGATTGAGTGAGAAAATGGGCAAATATGCTCCGGAATTTTATCAGGTTTAAGTATAAGGGTTATGTTGGCCCCCCTTCAAGGCATCTAGGGGGCATCACCTATTAAGGGGACCATTATATAGCAGAAGCAGCTGCAGAATCAACAGCTCCCTGGACTGTAGGTAAGTTTTCTAGAATTCTTGACAGTAAAAATAGCACTACAGATTGCTATTCTTGCCACAGTTACTTGAAAGCTCAAAAGCAGATATCTAGTCTGATTTACCAATGGGGAGTCTTAGGGTGCCTGTCCACGGGTGTGATTTCACGCCATATGAAGCTTTCCATAGCATTGCTATGGAAAGCGCCACCACACTCTCTACGAGCAGAGAATCATTGCGATGCTCCGCTCGCAGCGGGCAATTCACAGCATGCTGCGAATTGCCCTGATTCTCCGCGGTCAGCCTATCAGATTCGCCGCGGGATACCGCAACACCCGTGGACTGGGGTCCTTAAACTGTGGATGCCCCAATAATGTTAATATGCCCCAATAGCAATATGTAACGCTGCTACTAAGTTATGACTTCCAATAGTTACATGGAAGAGGATTTTAGCTATCTATAAAATGGAGCAGCCAGTGTCAGGCAGCTGCAATCACTGTAAATAGGATCATGAAGCACATCAAAAGAGGCATAGATACACATTAGGAGAACATTGTTTTTCCTCTACTACATTATTGTATACAGATTTGGGCAACGGTATTTCAGAAAGAAATCAGCTAAGCGGGTTCAAAGGTGAGCAACTAAAGCAATAAATGGAATTGGTGGACTACAATACCCAGAAAGGTTATCAAAATCAGAGTTATTCAGCTTAGATAAGATGGCAGACGTGTGACCCAGTAGATATGTATAAAAATCAGTAGTCAATATTGAAATCTCTACTATGATCTATTTATATCCCTTTGGGGGTCTGAAACTACTCACCCCCATTCTCCGCAATGTCCCCTGATCTCGTGCGGAGCGGACCCTCCGGCGTCTTCTGCGTATGCTCACCTAAGTGAAAATGGCGAATCATGCGCATATGACCAGATCGGCAGGGGACATTTGAAATGGAGAGGTCGCCAGGGACCGCGGTGACCAGTCCCCAGGTCCGAGATCGCCACTATCCAATGGATAATGGTGATCACAGAAAAGTTGTAAAAAGTAAAATAAAGTTAAAGTTTCACCTCCCCTCATGAATTGGATCTATGAGGAGAGGTGAAAATACTCACCCCCATCCTCTGTGATGTCCCCCGGCGATATGGTCCTTCGAGGACCTTACGTTGCCTTCTGCACATACGCGCCTGACATATCCGAAGAAGGGCTCGCACCCTGGAAAGATTTAGAAATCCCTCTGCTCCCAGCCAGCATGTGTAGCCGGGAGTAGAGAGATGTCACCGGGGACTGCTGTATGCGGTTCTCGGTCACATGTTCACTGTAATCCAATGGATAACAGCGATCCTAAAAAGCAGAAAAAAAAAAAGTTGAAAATTTAAAAAAAGAAAAGTGTAAAAAAAGAAAAAAGGAGTTAGTCTCATCTCCCCTCACGGATAATATCCGCAAGGGAGGATGAAAATACATACCTAAGGCCCCCAGATTTATCCGCGTATCTTGCCCCAGCTTCTGCGCATGCGCAAAAGCCTCAGATTGCCCGGGTAATTTAAAGTCTCCCTGCTTCTGGCTACCAAACATAGTCAAGAGCCTGGAAAGGTCACAGGGGGTCGCGGTACGCGTTGCCTGGTCATGTGATCATTGCTATCCAATGGATAATGGCAATCACGTAAAAGTAAAAATAAGTTAAAATTTCACGTCTCGTCATGGATCCGATCTACGAGGGGAGGTGAAATTACTTGCTTAAAGCCTCCGTTCATGTCCCCCACTGACCTTTCCCCAACTTCAGCACATGCACACGACGGCAAAATATCGGACGCAAGCGCAGAAGCTGGGGAGGGTCCCGGAAAATGTAAAATCTCCTTTCTCCTGGCTACTAAAGCTAGCAGAGAGCCTGGAGCAGTGACTGAGGGCCGCGTTGAGCGTTTTTTGATCATGTGATTGCAGTTATCCAACGGATAATAGAGATCACATAAAAGTTAAACAGTTGAACTGCAATGCGCCTTTCGGTTTCGGCCCCATTGTAAATACAGACATAAGATTAGTGCCACAATGGTATATTTCTGAACACGGGACAAACCGGGGTATCCATTTTGAGGTGAAAGTCTTCATTCCTATCTGTGCTGTACAAAAAAAACTGCTTTTAAAATTACACTTGTCAAAAAAATGGAAATCGCAATTTTTTCGTTCTGCTTTGCTTAGATTCATTAAAAAACTGTGGGGTCAAAATACGCAGTACACTCCTAGATGAATTTGTTAAGGCGTCTAGTTTTCAAAATAGGGTCACTTTATGGGGGTTTTCTGTTGTTTTGGCAGCTCAAGAGCTCTGCAAGTGTGCAATGGGGCCTAAATTACCTGAAAGCCACTGGATGCTCCTTTCGGTTTGGGCCCCGTTGTACATACGGACATAATATTAGGGCCACAATGGATATGTTTCTGAACACAGGACGAACAGGGGGATCGATTTTAGGGTGCAAATCCTCATTTTCATGTGCACTATAGAAAAGAAATAATGTATTTAAAATGACATTTGTAAAAAATATTACAATTTTTTTTTCCTCCTCTAAACTGCATTAATTCCTGAAAAAATACCCATGACACCCCTCAGTGAATATATTAAAGGGGTTTTTTTTTTTTTTCAACCCCCCCCCCCCCCGTTCGGCGCGAGACAACCCCGATGCAGGGGTTAAAAAAGAACACCGGAGAGCGCTTACCTGAATCCCCGCGCTCCGGTGACTTCTTACTTACCTGATGAAGATGGCCGCGGGGATCTTCTCACTCGGTGGACCGCAGGGCTTCTGTGCGGTCCATTGCCGATTCCAGCCTCCTGATTGGCTGGAATCGGCATGTGACGGGGCGGAGCTACACGGAGCCGGCATCCTGCACGAGAGGCTCCATTGATAAAAGAAGAAGACCCGGACTGCGCAAGCGCGGCTAATTTGGCCATTAGACGGCGAAAATTAGTCGGCTCCATGGGAACGAGGACGCTAGCAACGGAGCAGGTAAGTGAAAAACTTCTTATAACTTCTGTATGGCTCATAATTAATGCACAATGTACATTACAAAGTGCATTAATATGGCCATACAGAAGTGTATAGACCCACTTGCTGCCGCGGGACAACCCCTTTAAGGGGTGTAGTTTTTTAAATGGGGTCATTTGTGGGGATATCTATCATTCTGACATTTATGAGCCTTTGTTTTCCTACACCAAGCCAAGATTGCAAAGTGTTTCTCAAAATGTTGATAAGTAATGAAAATTTGTATGTCACCTAAATAGTTTTTTAAAAAAGCCAGGTTTTCAAATGTGCACCCAGACAAGTAAGGAGATGGAAATATATAGCTTAGCAAAAATTTGTACAGTATGATTGCACATATTTGAGATATTACAGTTGAAAATGTGAAAAAAAAACTTTTCCAAAATTTTCCCAATTTTGGAACTTTAATAAATATTCACAAATTCTATGGGTCTATTTTTACCACCTAAATGAAGTACCATATGTGGTGAAAAACAATGTCAGAATCACTTGGATATGCAAAACCTTTACATATTTATTCTGTGTTAAAAGGACATGTCAGGTTTCCAAAATTGGTCTCCGTCAATTAGGGGCAAACAGGCTTCATCACTAAGGGGTAAAGTATAGCAGCAATTTTTTTAAATTTAGAAGAACATTACCAAACTCACTTTTTTCAGGGACCAGTTAAGTTTTAAAGAGGGTTTGAAGGGCATGTGTATCAGAAACCTACTATAAATCACCCTAATATAGAAACTGCACCAGTCAAAGTATACAAAAAGCCCTTTTTTTGCAGATTTTTAAATTTTTAACTATTTTTTTCTGTATTGTAGGCAGAGTCAACAGAGAAACAAATCTGCAGATTCAGGCTAATAAATATTGAGATTTTAGAAATATCATATCAAGTGGCCATAATGTGCAGCATGACACAAACAAGCTCCAAAAATTAAGGAGCGCCTTGTGGATTTTGCATTTTTGCAGGAAATTTCAGACGGAGTAATTTGACACATATTTTTGAATGGATTCTCTCTCTAAAACCACAACAGAAATACAGCATACATTTCTGCAGCAGATTTGCACATGCATTTAGCCTTGTCAATGGGCAAAGTATGCGTGCAGACTGGTTTGCAGACAGATTTTCAAACAGGAATAAATCCCATCAAATGGAACTTCTAGGAAGAGGAAGAGGAAGAGAGAGACAGTCATCGGGAAGGGAAGCAGGGTTCCTGGATCAACCGATCAGACATTGTTTCCTGAGGAAACGCAGGGACCAGCTATAATCTTGGTCTTTAATACATCTATGTTTAATTGTAATTAAATCTTCAGACAAGGAGGGGTAACATTGTGGTTATGGATCGAATAAAATATATTGGGATGTGCATGGGTTTGTTAGAGGACATATCCACATATAGAATTTTATCCTCGGATCTCAAAGATGTCTTCTTGACGAATCTGAAATCTTTACTGCTACGGGCAAGAGAAAGTAACTGTATTCGTTTGACAGAATTTAATTTCCCATTGCCCATCCATCCAAAAATAGCGACTTTCTATGCCCTACCAAAAGTTCATAGGGGCTATACTCTTTGAAGGGGGAGACCAATTTTTTCGGGAGTGGAGAGTATGACACAGAATGCGGGGATATACTGTATATTCTCGAGTATAAGCCTAGTTTTTCAGCACATTTTTTGCGCTAAAAAAAAGCCCTCCTCTGCTTATACTAGAGTTTAAAAAAAACACTCCATACTCACCTCCCAGCCGACGTCTGTCTCCGGAGGCGGTGCAGCAAGCTGCTTGAATTCTCTCCGCTGTCATCCCTCGCTGTCCTCTTTGCTCGCTATCACCGCTGTGTAAGTAAGAGCTGTGACTAGAGATGAGCGAACGTGTTCTTCCGAGCTTGATATTCGTGCGAATATTAGGGTGTTCGGGATGTTCGTTATTCGTAACGAACACCATGCGGTGTTCTGGTTACTTTCACTTCCTTCCCTGAGACGTTAGCGCGCTTTTCTGGCCAATTGAAAGACAGGGAAGGCATTACAACTTCCCCCTGTGACATTCAAGCCCTATACCACCCCCCTGCTGTGAGTGGCTGGGAAGATCAGGTGTCACCCGAACATAAAAGTCGGCCCCTCCCGCGGTTCGCCTCAGATGCCGTGTGAGTTAGATGAGGGACAGTGCTGTTTGTACCGGAGCTGCTGTAGGGAAAGAATTGGTAGTTAGTGTAGGCTTCAAGACCCCCCAAAGGTCCTTATTAGGGCCACTGATAGCTGTGTGTTGGCTGCTGTTAGCAGTGGCAATTTTTTTTTTTCTCAAAAATCGGCTCTGCAGAGCGTTGCACCTGGCATTAGGGACAGAAGTGCTGCATAGGCAGGGAGAGTGTTAGGAGTGAGTGTAGCCTTCAAGAACCTCAACGGTCCTTTCTAGGGCCATATTTAACCGTGTGCAGTACTGTCCAGGCTGCTGTTAGCTGTGCTGCATTTTTTTTTGCTTCTCAAAATCGCCTCTGCAGACCATTGCACCCTCCATTGATACTGCAGGGAAAGAATTGTATAGGCAGGGCCACAACACAGTTATTATTCATAGAATATACGCAGTGCTGCCTTTTGCTTGTAAAACAAGTGAAAATAATTCTATTTGTCCTGCCTCTGTCCGTCCTAAGGGCGGTGGACACGTGTCGGCTGCGTGTGCAACCTGTAAAAATCAGACGCACCCAGCTACGTTTTACTCCTGGCTTCGCCATTTGCTTTCCTTAAATGGGAAAAAAAAATACCTGCTCTGCCACAGTTAATAACTCTGCTACCCTCACGTTCTGTGACACATTAGCAGGAAAACAGCACAGTTATTAAACTTCTCATGTTCATAGAATATACGCAGTGCTGCCTTTTGGTGCAAAAAAAGGGAAAATAATTCTATTTGTCCTGCCTCTGTCCATCCTAAGGGCGGTGGACACGTGTCGGCTGCGTGTGCAACGTTTAAAAATCAGACGCACCCAGCTACGTTTTACTCCTGGCTTCGCCATTTGCTTTCCTTAAATGGGAAAAAAAATACCTGCTCTGCCACAGTTAATAACTCTGCTACCCTCACGTTCTGTGACACATTAGCAGGAAAACAGCACAGTTATTAAACTTCTCATGTTCATAGAATATACGTAGTGCTGCCTTTTGGTGCAAAAAAACGGAAAATAATTCTATTTGTCCTGCCTCTGTCCGTCCTAAGGGCGGTGGACACGTGTCGGCTGCGTGTGCAACCTGTAAAAATCAGACGCACCCAGCTACGTTTTACTCCTGGCTTCGCCATTTGCTTTCCTTAATTGGGAAAAAAAATACCTGCTCTGCCACAGTTAATAACTCTGCTACCCTCACGTTCTGTGACACAATAGCAGGAAAACAGCACAGTTATTAAACTTAGATTATTCATTCACTAGAGGCAGTGGGGCCTTTCGTTTTCAAAAAAGGGAAAAAATTATATTTGGCCTGCAGTCTTGCGCCAATTTATTAGCTGCCTGTGAAATCAAATCACTGGTAATACAGCATGCTGAGGGGTAGGGGTAGGCCTAGAGGACGTGGACGCGGCCGAGGACGCGGAGGGCCAAGTCAGGGTGTGGGCACAGGCCAAGCTCCTGATCCAGGTGTGTCGCAGCCGACTGCTGCGGGATTAGGAGAGAGGCACGTTTCTGGTGTCCCCACATTCATCGCCCAATTAATGGGTCCACGCGGGAGACGGTTATTAGAAAATGAGCAGTGTGAGCAGGTCCTGTCCTGGATGGCAGAAAGTGCTTCGAGCAACCTATCGTCTACCCGCAGTTCTGCGCCGTCCACTGCTGCCAATCCGAATCCTCTGTCTGCTGCTCCTCCTTCCTCCCAGCCTCCTCACTCCACTACAATAACACCTGCTCAGGAGCGGGAACACTCCCAGGAACTGTTCTCGGGCCCCTGCTTAGATTGGGCAGCAGCGGTTCCTCTCCCACCAGAGGAGTTTATCGTCACTGATGCCCAACCATTCGAAAGTTCCCGGGGTCCGGGGGAAGAGGCTGGGGACTTCCGCCAACTGTCTCAACAACTTTCTGTGGGTGAGGAGGACGATGACGATCAGACACAGTTGTCTTGCAGTGAAGTAGTAGTAAGGGCAGTAAGTCCGAGGGAGCAGCGCACAGAGGATTCGGAGGAAGAGCAGCAGGACGATGAGGTGACTGACCCCACCTGGTGTGCAACGCTTACTCAGGAGGACAGGTCTTCAGAGGGGGAGTCAAGGGCATCAGCAGGGCAGGTTGCAAGAGGCAGTGCGGTGGCCAGGGGTAGAGGCAGGGCCAGACCGAATAATCCACCAAGTGTTTCCCAAAGCGCCCCCTCGCGCCATGCCACCCTGCAGAGGCCGAGGTGCTCTAAGGTCTGGCAGTTTTTCACAGAGATGCCTGACGACCGACGAACAGTGGTGTGCAACCTTTGTCGCGCAAAGCTCAGCCGGGGAGCCAACACCAACAGCCTCACCACCACCACCATGCGCAGACATATGATGGCCATGCACCCCGCAAGGTGGGACGAAGGCCGTTCAGCGCCTCCGGTTTGCACCCCTGCCTCTCCCCCTGTGCCCCAACCTGCCACTGAGATGCAACCCCCCTCTCAGGACACAGGCACTACAGTCTCCTGGCCTGCACCCACACCCTCACCTCCGCTGTCCTCGGCCCCATCCAGCAGTGTAGTTCAGCGCACCGTCCAGCCGTCGCTTGCGCAACTGTTGGAGCACAAGCACAAGCGCAAGTACGCCGCCACGCACCCGCACGCTCAAACGTTAACCGTCCGCATAGCAAAGTTCATCAGCCTTGAGATGCTGCCGTATAGGGTTGTGGAAACGGAGTCCTCAAAAGTATCATGGAGGCGGCGGCCCCGCGCTACTCAGTTCCCAGTCGCCACTACTTTTCCCGATGTGCCGTCCCAGCCCTGCACGACCACGTCTCCCGCAACATTGTACGCGCCCTCACCAACGCGGTTACTGCCACGGTCCACTTAACTACGGACACGTGGACAAGCACAGGCGGGCAGGGCCACTACATCTCCCTGACGGCACATTGGGTGAATTTAGTGGAGGCTGGGACAGAGTCGGAGCCTGGGACCGCTCATGTCCTACCCACCCCCAGAATTGCGGGCCCCAGCTCGGTGGTGGTATCTGCGGAGGTGTATGCTTCCTCCACTAAAGCACCCTCCTCCTCCTCCTCCTCCTCTGTCTCGCAATCAAGATGTGTTAGCAGCAGCATGTCGCCAGCAGTCGGTGTCGCGCGGTGTGGCAGCACAGCGGTGGGCAAGCGTCAGCAGGCCGTGCTGAAACTACTCAGCTTAGGCGATAAGAGGCACACGGCCCACGAACTGCTGCAGGGTCTGACACAGCAGACCGACCGCTGGCTTGCGCCGCTGAGCCTCCAACCGGGCATGGTCGTGTGTGACAACGGCCGTAACCTGGTGGCGGCTCTGCAGCTCGGCAGCCTCACGCACGTGCCATGCCTGGCCCACGTCTTTAATTTGGTGGTTCAGGGCTTTCTGAAAAGCTACCCACGCTTGTCAGACCTGCTCGTAAAGGCGCGCCGGCTCTGCGCACATTTTCGCAAGTCCCACACGGACGCTGCCACCCTGCGCACCCTGCAACATCACTTTAAGCTGCCAGTGCACCGACTGCTGTGCGACGTGCCCACACGGTGGAACTCTACGCTCCACATGTTGGCCAGGCTCTATGAACAACGTAGAGCTATAGTCGAATACCAACTCCAACATGGGCGGCGCAGTGGGAGTCAGCCTCCTCAATTCCTTTCAGAAGAGTGGGCCTGGTTGGCAGACATCTGCCATGTCCTTGGTAATTTTGAGGAGTCTACCCAGGTGGTGAGCGGCGATGCTACAATCATTAGCGTCACCATTCCTCTGCTATGCATCTTGAGAAATTCCCTGCAAACCATAAAGGCAGCTGCTTTGCGCTCGGAAATGGGGGCGGGGGAAGACAGTATGCCGCTGGATAGTCAGGGCACCCTCCTGTCTATTTCTCAGCGCGTACAGGAGGAGGAGGAGGAGGAGCATGAGGAGGATGAGGAGGAGGGGGAAGAGACAGCTTGGGCCGCTGCTGACGGTACACCGGCTGATTGCCTGTCATCCTTTCAGCGTGTATGGCCTGAGGAGGAGGAGGAGGAGGAGGAGGATCCTGAAAGTGATCTTCCTAGTGAAGACAGCCATGTGTTGCGTACAGGTACCCTGGCACACATGGCTGACTTCATGTTAGGATGCCTTTCTCGTGACCCTCGCGTTGCACGCATTCTGGCCACGACGGATTACTGGGTGTACACACTGCTCGATCCACGGTATAAGGAGAACCTGCCCACTCTGATTCCCGAAGAGGAAAGGGGTTCGAGAGTGTTGCTATACTACAGGACCCTTGCGGACAAGCTGATGGTAAAATTCCCAGCCGACAGCGCTAGTGGCAGAAGGCGCAGTACCGAGGGCAAGGTAGCAGGGGATGTGCGTAGATCGAGCAGCATGTACATCCCAGGCAGTGCAACAGTCTTTAAGGGCCTGGCCAGCTTTATGGCTCCCCACCAAGACTGTGTCACCGCTCCCCAGTCACGGCTGAGTCAGCGGGAGCACTGTAAAAGGATGGTGAGGGAGTACGTAGCGGATCGCACGACCATCCTTGGTGACGCCTCTGCCCCCTAGCAACTACTGGGTGTCGAAGCTGGACACGTGGCCTGAACTAGCGCTGTATGCCCTGGAGGTGCTTGCTTGTCCTGCGGCTAGCGTCTTGTCGGAGAGGGTGTTTAGTGCGGCTGGGGGAATCATCACAGATAAGCGTAGCCGCTTGTCAACCGACAGTGCCGACAGGCTAACACTCATCAAGATGAACAAAGGCTGGATTTCGCCAGACTTCTGTTCTCCACCAGCGGACAGCAGCGATACGTAAGCAATACGTAGGCTGCACCCGCGGATGGAAGCTACGTTCTCTCTCACCATCCAAAACGGGGACATTTCTGCTTCATCAATCTGTGTCTAATATTCCTCCTCCTCCTCCTGCTCCTCCTCCTGAAACCTCACGTAATCACGCTGAACGGGCAATTTTTCTTAGGGCCACAAGGCTCACTCAAATAATTTTTCAGAACAATTTTTATAAGTTTCAATGCGCTTAAAAGCATTGGAACTTTAACTTGAACCAATTTTTCGTTACACTGGGCTGCCTCCAGGCCTAGTTACCACTTAAGCCACATTAACCAAAGCGATTAATGGGTTTCACCTGCCCTCTTGGCTGGCCATGGCCAATTTTTGGGATGTACATTAGTACTGTTGATACAGCAATTTTTGTGGGCCCTCGCCTACAGTGTAATCAAATTAATTTTTAGCCCACCTGCATTACAGCTGACGTTACCTCAGCTGTGTTGGGCAATGCAATGGGATATTTTTATGTACCGCCGGTGGGTTCCAGGGAGCCACCCATGCTGTAGGTGCACACGGAGTTTTTAATACATGTGTCCACTTCTAAAGAACCCCAGTCTAACTGGGGCATGCAGTGTGGGCCGAAGCCCACCTGTATTACGCACGACATTACTACCTCAGCTGTGTTGGGCAATGCAATGGGATATTTCTATGTACCGCCGGTGGCTTCCTGGCACCCACCCAGGCAGTGGGTCCACAGGGAGTTTAACCTACATGTGTCCACTTGTAAAGAACCCCGGTCAGACTGGGGCATGCAGTGTGGGCCGAAGCCCACCTGTATTAAGCACGACATTACTACCTCAGCTGTGTTGGGCAATGCAATGGGATATTTCTATGTACCGCCGGTGGCTTCCTGGCACCCACCCATGCTGTGGGTCCACAGGGAATTATAAATGCATCTGTTTCCACTTATAAAGAAACCCAGTCTGACTGGGGCATGCAGTGTGGGCCGAAACCCACCTGCATTAACCCTTTCCAGTCCACTGTGTGACCTGTGAAGACATTAGGGTTTAAGGCTGTACAGCTCCGTTGTTGGTAGACGTCCGTCGGGGTTCTCTTACTGTATATTGCCAGCCTCTCTGCTGTCGGAGCCTATCCTACGTGTCAGCTCATGCAGTACTGGCTTTAGCCAGCATATAGCGCCGTTGTATAACGGCAGAAAAAGAGTAAGCCCACTAGGAAAACCATATACAAATTGGATTGGAAAGGGTTAAGCACAACATTACTACCTCAGCTGTGTTGGGCAATGCAATGGGATATTTCTATGTACCGCCGGTGGCTTCCTGGCACCCACCCATGCTGTAGGTGCACACGGAGTTTTTACTACATCTGTACACTTATAAAGAACCCCAGTCAGACTGGGGCATGCAGTGTGGGCCGAAGCCCACCTGCATTAAGCACGACATTACTACCTCAGCTGTGTTGGGCAATGCAATGGGATATTTCTGTGTACCGCCGGTGGGTTCCAGGGAGCCACCCATGCTGTGGGTCGACAGGGACTTCACAATAGGGAGTTGTACCTGCCTGTGTCTATGAATTAAAAAGCCCGGTCTGACTGGGGCATGCAGACACCTTGACAGAATGAATAGTGTGTGGCACATAGGTTCCCCATTGCTATGCCCACGTGTGCAGCTCCTGATGGCGGTGGCACAGGATTCTATTTCTCATTGCTTCTGTACAGCATTGTGGGCTATCGCTCCGCCACTTTTAAAGAGGGTCGCTGCCTAGCCGTGCCAACCTCTGCAGTGTGTGCCTGCGGTCCCTCGTCATGGCAGACGCAATTCTAAATAGACATGAGCGTGGTGTGGCATGAGGGCAGCTGAAGGCTGCCCAGGGACACTTTGGTGTGCGCTGTGGGGGGGAGGGGGGGGCGGTTGGGCAGCATGTAACCCAGGAGAAGTGTCAGTGGAGTGTCATGCAGGCAGTGATTGTGCTTTGTTGGAGGTAGTGTGGTGCTTAGCAAAGGTATGCCATGCTAATGAGGGCTTTTCAGAAGTAAAAGTTTTTGGGAGGGGGGGGGCCCCACTCTTGCCGTTATTGTGGCTTAATAGTGGGACCTGTGAACTTGAGATGCAGCCCAACATGTAGCCCCTCGCCTGCCCTATCCGTTGCTGTGTCGTTCCCATCACTTTCTTGAATTGCCCAGATTTTCACACATGAAAACCTTAGCGAGCATCGGCGAAATACAAAAATGCTCTGGTCGCCCATTGACTTCAATGGGGTTCGTTGTTCGAAACGAACCCTCGAACATCGCGGGAAGTTCGTTCCGAATAACGAACACCCGAACATTTTGGTGTTCGCTCATCTCTAGCTGTGACTGGATCGCGTGTCAGCCAATCACAGCTGGTGCTCGATCATTCACAGCCAATCAAGCTGCTTTAGAATTCTCCCTGCTCGGCTTTCAAATCCTCTGCCGTCCGTGCTGTGTAAGTAAGTGCTGTGATTGGATCAAGCACCAGCTGTGATTGGCTGGCAATCAATCTAATCACAGCACTTATTACACAGCACTGACAGAGCCAAGCAAAGAGGACAGTGGGGGATAACAGCAGGGAGAATTCAAGCAGCTTGCCACACAGACACAGATGCCGTCTGGGAAGTGAGTATGAAGGGTTTTTGTTTTTTTTTACCTAGTACATACTCGAGTATAGCTCGGCTTATACTCTAGTCAATAAGTTTTACCATTTTTTTGTGGTGAAACTTATTGTCTCGGCTTATACTAGGGTCAGCTAATACTCGAGCATATATGGTATGTGGATAGAATCTTACATCTCGCGGTACATATGATTGGTACCTCTCATCTGATTGGTCCCGCTGAGCCAATCAGAGGCAGCAGTCACACAACCATTCATAAATTCATGAATGGGTGTGTGAGTGGAATCTGCCTCTGATTGGTCAGGCTGTGACCAATTAGAGGCAGCTCATTCAGCAGGCGGGGATTTTAAATCTCCGGCTGCTGAATACTACTCTCAGCTGTTCAGAGCAGTTCAGGAGGACTGCCGCTGGCCGTGCTGAACTCCGTCTGCCGGGACCAGGTAAGTATGTATATATATATATATTTTTTTTTTTTTTTTTATTTATTTATTTTTTTTTTTATTTTTTTTTTTTTTACACATTTCTGGATGAATTGCAGGGAAGGGCTTATATATTTAACCCTTCCCGACAATTCATCCTGTGATCGCCGGCAGCCCATTGCTTTTAATGGAGCCGGCTGTATTGCCGACTCCATTGAATTCAATGGGCTAACATCGTTCTGCCGGGACAAGGTGAGTATATATATATATATATATTTTTATTTTTTTTTTTACACATTTCTGGATGAATTGCAGGGAAGGGCTTATATATTTAAGCCCTTCCCGACAATTCATCCCGCGCTCGCCAGCAGGCCATTGCTTTCAATGGAGCCGGCTGTATTGCCGTCTCCATTGAATTCAATGGTCAGTGCTCGTTTAATCGAGACGAGCACCGCGTGGTGCTCGTCTCGAGTAATGAGCATCTCGAGCACCCTAATACTCGAACGAGCATCAAACTCGGACGAGTATGCTCGCTCATCTCTATTTAAGACCCAAGATTGATGAAGATTGACCTTATAATTGCTAAGGTCCCCAAAGGCCTGAAATTCAGAGAGGATACATTTGAATCTAATGAAAGGGTTGGAGATAAAAATTAGTAAATCGGCATAGATGGCTAATTCGGTTGAATGCATGGCTCTAGCCAGGTATTCCATTACAATAATATATAAAAGGGAGGACAAGGGTCAACCTTGCTTTGAACCATTCTTTAGAGAGAATGTAGTGGAGAGACATCTATTAACCCACGCCTGTGACCGCAGGGAGGAATGCAAAGCAGTTATGCCTGGAGCATGGCCCTTTCAAGCCCGTACGTTCCAAGGCTAGCTGCAAGAAATCCCACTGCACTGATGAAAGGCCTTTTCTGCATCAACCAAGAGGAGGCACAGCGGGATTCCTCGCTGTCATGCCAGGGATAGCAAAGAAAGTTTTAAATCGGGTTATCTCTCGCGTCCCTTTTTCGCACAAAACACATCTGGTCTGTGTGAAACAAAGACAGAATATATAAGGCTGGAGACGGTTAGCGATCAATTTTAAAAATTATTTCATGTCATGCAGTCAGGACATTTACCTACTTTAAAGGGGTTGTCCCGCCCCCCGTTCAGCGCAGGACAAACCCAAGGGATGTGTTGAAATTTAAAAAAAATTTTACTTACCCGAATCCCCTCTCTGCAACTTCTTCCTTCTTTTCCTCCAAGATGGCTGCCGGGATCTTCACCCACGATGCACCGCGGGTCTTCTCCCATGGTGCACCGTGGGCTCTGTGCGGTCCATTGCCGATTCCAGCCTCCTGATTGGCTGGAATCGGCACGCGTGATGGGGCGGAGCCAGAACGCAGCTCGTGCCCGGACCGACCAGAAGGGAGAAGACCCTTCTGCGCAAGTGCGTCTAATCGTGCGATTAGACGCTGAAATTAGACGGCACCATGGAGACGGGGACGCCAGCGCAGGGAAGGTAAGTGTATAACTTCTGTATGGCTCATATTTAATGCACGATGTATATTACAAAGTGCATTACTATGGCCATACAGAAGTGTTTAACTTAACTTGTCATCGCGGGACAACCCCTTTAAGTTTTTTAATTGCCTTTAGCAGTTCTGGTTGAGAAAAATCTGCATCTAGTTTGTTGCAGCACATCCTGGATAAAGAAGGACTGATATTTATCCAGATAGCTCCTGGATAAAAATCCTCATTTTATGCTTGCACTCTTGATCTGAAAGGGAAGCGTATTTCCCGGTAATATGATAGAGTGTTATAATATTCTCTAAATTCTTCTAATATCTGCATAGTGGAATGTATTTTCCCTTTTTGCTGGGAGTGTAGAGACATTATATAAAAGACCTTTTGTCGTGGACGGAGGGCACGGTCAAGTAGCCTGGTACTTTTATTCCCTAACTCATAATATAGGCACTGAAGATAATCTCTAGCGCATCCAGCTTTCTTATCTAGGAGGTGGTGAAGAGGTAACTAGTTTCACAGAATTTCAAGTAGGAGTCTGAGGTCAAACCCTTTTATGTAAGGTGTACAGCCTGGAAAGTTTAGCATAGAGTAATGCCAAATCACCTGCTCTGAATTATTTTCAACCTGCTAGCATGGGAAATCAGAATGTCTTGTAGGACATATCCCAGATCTTCTCACTGTATGGTAGCACTTGTAGAGTCATTGGTATGGAAGGCTGCAAAGTCGCTAATACAGGATAAAATCCAGCCTGACAGACTGGGTCGAAAATGACAGTCTTAAGTCTCCACATAAAAGGAAGTGGAGCGTGGTCGCCCCAGTACAAGGAAGCCCAGACCATAGCATGAACCGAGAAGAGGATAGGCTCAATACCAGCCTCAGGTGACCTGTCCAGAAGGGAATGGGAAAAGAAAATATAATCCAAATGGTGATAGTAATTCTGTAGCGCAGAGAAAAAAAATGCAAAATCTCAGTCTCAAGGGTGAATTATATGCTATAGGTCTACTAGACGTAGCTGGGAAAGGTGCTGGGAGATTGTGCGGACAGCTGCAAAAGACAGGGAGGACTTACCTGTAGACGTGTCCATGTAAGCCTTGAAAGGTAAATTAAAATCCTTCCCAAAGATGTTCAGAAAATTGCCAGCACAATCTTCCAGGACACTCAGCATATGGATCGGTCAATTTGTCCCTTGTTCGGAAAATACACATTAGCGAACACTATCTTCTGAAAAGACTTTAAGGAAAATATAATGATCAAAACTATCCATTTTTATATAATGTACAACGAAGTATATTCCTATGAATGGCGATTGATACCCCTTTTGATTTGGATTACGCTGTATAAATAGGATACCAAATGGGGAAATACTTATGGCGGAATTGAGGGGTATGGGAAGTTTTGAAGTTTCTTGAAACATTGCTACAGAGGCCGTTTATGCAGTCTATACAAGATCTGGTTACGTTTCCTGGGCTCATGGAGCCCTTTTAGGTTAGTGTTTCCCCCAAAATAAGCCCTACCCTGTTTTTCGGGTGCCTTGAAATATAAGCCCTCCCCCAAAATAAGCCCTAGCTACACTGCATGTAAAAAAAGAAAAGAAATACTCAACTAGCAGCTGGTGTTCGGGTCCCTCGCGCTGGGCTGCGGCAGGCTTCTGTGTCCACCTGCACACTGACAGAGCAGTTCTAATTGATAGCGGGGCTTGAATACCCCACCTCCAGCAAGCTACTGCTCCAACTGGTTAATCGAGCGCCGCGTCAGCCAACGAAAGCCAGCGCTCGATTAACGAATCACAGCCATTCAATGAATGGCTGTGATTGGTTAATCGAGCGCCAGCTCATTGGCTGACCTGGCGCTCGATTAACCAATCAGGGCATTAGTTTGCTAGAGATGGGGTATTCATGCCCAGCTACCAGGAAGAATTATGAGACACCCCCCGCAAATAAGACAGTGCCTCTTTTGGAGGCAAATTATATATCTTATTTTTGGGAAAACACTGTATATGAGCAGATCTTCCACCTACACCATGAGGTGTAAACGACCACTTTTACAGAAGTCAATCCCTGTATAGGCAAGTAACTCTCTGGACAAAAAGAGTCAACATGTTATATAACAATGTCCAAATTGAAGTTGAGGAAGCAAGGGTTAGAAAAGACCAGGAAAAAAGAAAAAAAAAAAAAAAAAAGGAGTAGTAAAAGACTAGAGGGCCAAGATTAAAAAAAAGGGGAGAAAGGGGGCGTGGCCTGAAGCATGAAGCAGTAGGTCGCATCTGCCGTGCGCTCCCGCTGAACCCCGGCTAGCAAGCAGCTGAAACCGCATCCACGGACGCTTACCTTGCACCATGGGACGCATAAGGAAGCCAGGAGATCGGGGGACGCTCAGCGGTGAAGAAATGGGCCCTCTGGACGCATATATGGATCATCTCCTGCGGCGGCCCGCAGCGCCGGAGGGACCCAAGATGGTGCCGCCGCTCAAGAGAGGGGGAGGAGCTTCCTCTCCGCTTGGCGCCGGAGCTTTCATGAAGGCAACCACACAGCCTACTAAGCCCCTGACCACCCGCAGCAGCCCACCGGAGCCCCGGGATCAGAGGCAAACTTCTCCCCAGCCACAGAGGCAGTCAAGATCAGGCAAAAGCCTCCGGCGCCATTACCAAGAGGCCACACACAACAAGCGGCCCCAGAAGGGAAAACATGGACCCCCCCAGGAACAAAAGATCCCCACAGGGTGAGCACCGCTGCCGCGGTGGCCCCCTGGCCCCCAGAGGTACAACACCTGACAATTGCCTGCCTAGATCGGGTGAGTGAAGACCCTGGGATTGAATTGGGGGAGGGGGAAGACCTGTCTGCCCCCTATCACAGATACATATGGGGAAGTGACCCACAATAGTCCCTTGTCACCGGCAAGTGGGGAAGGAGAACCCTCCAACGAGTCACAGGACCACACAGACCCAGATGAGACCTCACGCAGTGCCCCCAGAGCCAGCTCCCCTTTAACCCCCACCAGCACCTGCAAAGAGCTCCAAACCCAAAAACCAAACAAACACCTTAGGCGCTGCAGCCCCAGATGTCGACGAGGATGACAGTGACACATGGGACTGGAAAGCACATTTAAAAAGCATTCCCACAAGAAACGAAATAGACGCCCTGCTGACTAAAGCGACAAGTACACAAATGCAAGCAATAGAAATGTTGCAGACCGAAATAAAGCATATTGGGCACAGAGTCGCTGAATCAGAGGAAACGCAAAACCAATTCCATCTACAGCTCACTGACCACCACCACATCCTTCAAGACCACTCCGTGCAAATAACCAATATACTAACTCAATTGGAAGACATAGAGAATCGCAACAGGAGAAATAATATCCGCATAAGAGGTTTAAGTAAAGAAGTAGAATCAGCTCGACTAGAAAAGTGGGCAACGAAGTGCTTCGGCGATATCCTCAACCACCCTGCAGACAAGCCAGTGTTAATCGACAGGATCCATAGATCTCTAGGCCCTAAAAGCACCGACCCAGCCAGACCCCGTGACGTAGTCTGTAGAGTGCACTTCTACAAAGAAAAAGAGGATTTACTGAGAAAAATTCGCAAGAAAGGCCCATTAACCTACAAGGACACTCCCCTTCTGGTACTACCCGACCTATCAAGGAGAACCCTTCAACTCCGGAAAGCCCTAAGGCCTATTGTTTCGGCACTAAAGGAGAAGAACATACCATATCGCTGGGGATACCCCTTCCAGCTGCAGGCAGGGAAAGATGGGAACACTGCTACATTTAGAGGCCTTGGCGATCTTCCGAGATTCCTGGCGAAGCTTGAGCTTCCGATGATCGCAATTCCTGACTGGCCTAAAGTTGGCGCTACGGACCCGCTACCTCCAAGAGAAGAATGGCACTTGGTCAGCTCCGCAGGGAAACGTTAATACTGAAGGGGTTGGACTCCCCCCTTATGTGGCTACACTTTCACCCAGTGTTGGTCGACCACGACTAGCGATATACCTACAGCCGAAGTCCGTGGATGCTTCAAAACACACCCTTCTTGGGGTTCAATACCAGTTGCCGGGGTTTGGGGGGGGCTGAAGCCCGTGTTTTGGTACAGTTCCCCCCTAACTAGGCCAGCAGCACACGTTGCTGCAACTCAGTTTAAGTCTCTTCTCCGTGGCTGGATGCCACGTGATTACTATACTCGGGGGCGGTGTCTTCCCTGGCCTAAGACAGCGCCCCAAAATGTTTACAACATTTACTGCACGTTCTATTTCTTCTGTTCTCCCCATTTACTCTCCCTCCCCCCTCAACCTTATATACTTTGGGGCCCCCCCTCCCCAAGACTCAGAGCTTTCACCCCGACACCCCTGGCGACGTCCCCCCGGATCATGAGAGATGGCACCTCTGACAATAAGCTCCTTTAACGCCAGAGGCCTTAATAGCCCAGGGAAAAGAAACCAAATCCTTTATGACTTCCATAAAAAGAAGGTCTTGATAATCTTTCTCCAGGAAACCCACTTTACCAAGACTAGTACACCTAGCTGCCACAACAGGTATTACCCATATTGGTTGCACGCCTCTTACCCCAACCGTAAGGTAAACGGTGTCTCCATCGCCTTCCATAGATCCCTAAAACCACAGATTCTGGAACACGAAGAGGAAGACGAGGGAAGATACCTATTTCTGAAACTAAAACTGATAAACGATACTTATACCCTCGCTAACTTTTACTTTCCCAATCAGGGCCAGGCTTCCTTTGGCTCCAGAGCTCTCCGGAGACTGTCGGAGTTCGCAGGAAACACGACCATCATTGGAGGAGGGGACTTCAACGTTGCAATGGACCCACATCTGGACACATCCTCGGGGAGATCTTCGACCCCTCGCTCGACCTCACGCAAGCTCCAAAAAAATGCTGGTAAGTCTCCACCTTGTCAACCTGTGGAGGTCTCTCCACCCGGCCGTCAAGGACTTTAGCTGTCACTCGCAGGTGCACAATTCATACAGCAGAATAGACTATATCCTTGTCTCACACAGACTATTAGATGGATCCCCTAAAAGTTCCATGGGGAACTTCACATGGCCAGACCATGCCCCAGTCTTGGGAGAGATAACTCCAGCAAGACAAGACTACAGAGGTTTTAATTGGAGACTCAATGATAACCTACTTAAAGACCCCATTTGTAAAGCTGACAGACAAGACAATAGAGACCTTCCTAGAGACACACAGAACCGATACGACCCCAGCGCCTACAAAATGGGAAGCTTTAAAATGCACCCTGAGAGGAGTATTTATGTCTCATGGTGCGAGACTTAAGAAAGAAAGAACTTAAAAAGCTATTTCAGGACTTAGAGGCTCGCGAGACAGCTAACAAGGCCCTGAGGTCAGAGACACTCCTATTAGAAATAATTAATATCAGACACGAGATACTAGCTATTCTAGATTAAAAAACTCTCCACATTAGAGACAGATTTCGGGCCGGACATTACGAATACGGTAACAAAAGCGGAAGGTGGCTGGCGAGATATCTTCGCCCTAGGGCCCCCCAGACAAATATTCAGTTGATCCTAGACCCATCAGGAAGGGAGGTCCATGCCCCGAGTGAGATATTAGAAACCTTCAGGTCCTACTACTCTCAACTATACAACATCTCATGTCCCGAGGGGCCAGACGAGTCTAACTTGAAAGAACAGACTCGTCATTACCTACACCAATATACTCACACAACAATCCCGTCGGACGATGTAGCAGCACTCGAGGAAGATTTCTCCCCTGCGGAGCTATCACAAGTCCTACAGGACCTGAAACTCGGGAAAAGCCTTGGCCCGGACGGGTTCACATCAAGATTTTATAAAACTTTTGGACCCCAACTCTCGGAAATTACGCTGACAGCATTTAACGCGGTCTCCTGGGGGTGCCCATTCCCCCCCCCAGGCACTGCAGGCCAATATTGCAGTGATCTTGAAGCCAGGAAAGGACCCCCTTTTGTGCCAAAGTTACAGACCCATCTCCCTCATAAATCGCGACCTCAAAATATTTTCAAAAATCCTAGCTAACAGATTAAACCCCCACATCCCATTCCTTATCCATGTAGATCAATCCGGATTTGTCCCCGGCAGAGAGGTCAGGGACAATACGATCAAAACTATATCCCTGATCAATAAAGCCCGGCGTTCTCGCATCCCCATGTGCCTCCTCGCGATAGACGCCGAGAAGGCATTTGACAGGGTGAAGTGGTCCTTCCTGGAGCAGGCACTGGGGGAGGTGGGTCTAGGCCCGAGGATCCTTTCCAGGATAATGTCCTTATATAGCTCACCTTCAGCTCGAATCAGAGTCAACGGTCAACTGTCCGTGCCCTTCCAGATACGGAACGGCACCAGACAAGGCTGCCCCCTCTCTCCCCTCTTGTACATATTGGCGATGGAGCCACTGGCCTCGGCCCTGAGGGGCAACCCCGCCATACAAGGGATCCCAGGGAAAGACGTAGAACACAAAATCTCTATCTTCGCGGACGACCTACTACTATACATCACGAACCCAGACATGTCGATACCAGAAATTATAAAAAGAGCTAACTAATTACGGGACGCTCAGTAATTTCAAAATAAACACCCAAAAATCTGAAATTCTAAACATATCCCTACCGCCATCAGTAGCTTCATCACTAGAAGAGACTCATCCTTTCATATGGAAGACAGATTCACTAAAATACTTAGGCATACACATCCCGGCTAACCCATCAGATACTTTCGACCTAAACTACAGACCGCTGCTGTCCATATTTGCATCAGAATTAGATGGATGGTCGAGGTTGTCTCTTTCGTCGTTCGGCAGGATAAATTCTCTAAAGATGAATATCCTTCCAAGGATCCTATACATTTTCCAAACAGTGCCTCATGATATCTCTAAAAGCTTCTTTATCATGTTACAGAGGGCTTCAGTAAGGTTCGTTTGGAGAGGCCTCACGCCCAGAATAAGCTACAAGGCGCTATCCCGACCTAGGTCGGCTGGAGGAGCAGGCCTACCAGATCTAGAATTATACCATAAGGCAGCAATAGGGAAATGCATCCTAGACATAATACACAACTCAGACAAAAAAACGTGGGTACCCCTAGAAACAGAACAACCTAGACCTGGGAGGAGCTTTCTGGATACCAAGAAAGGTGGACTGGGAGGGGCAGGGGGCATCCCCCCTCGCAGTACACTTGTTGGGGGCGTGGAGACGCGTAACTAGAAGCGGAAAGACGGCAAACATACCTGGCCCCCTAACCCCCCTTACAGGAAACCCACAAATACAAGCCACACGGACAACTTCGAAGCTCTCAATCCTCCCAGACAGACCTAGGCCCCAAGTACGGGAGGTTTGGGATCTGGGAGGCATGCGCCCAATGACCGATCTTATCGGGGGACACAGACTGAAACCAGGAGCTTGGTTGCAATATCTCCAGGTGAGAAACTACCTAGGCTCGTTCAGGGATGCGAGGTCGCTTAGTGCAGCTCTCACTCCATTCGAGAAGTTGTGCGTTGCTTCCTCCGCCCCACACGACATCTCTGCTGTACGAATTGCTGCTCGTCGAGCGGACGGGGGAGACTCGCTTGCCGTGGGAGGTGAGGTGGGAGGAGTTACTCGACGGGCGGTTCTCCGGGGAGCTCTGGAGCAGGTCCTACCTGTTAGCCCACAAGATGTCCATTTCTACCAGGGCACAAGAACTCAACTACAAAATTATCCCACAATGGTACAGAACCCCAGACAGACTCCATAAAATCTTCCCTGAAATCACTGACGAATGCTGGAGATGCTGCGCAGAGGTGGGAACCATGTTACACGTCTGGTGGTCATGCCCGTTAATTGCCCCTCTTTGGGAGGACGTCACCAGGGTACATGGAAAGGTGAGCTTGACTCCTGTCGCCTTGACTCCTGAGATCGCCCTCCTCTCCATGGTGCCAGGCCCTATTTGCAGGGTCAAGAAAGGACTCCTTAGACACTTCATCATGGCTATGCGCCACATCATCTCGCAGCATTGGAGACAGAGGGGGGGGGGGGCGATCCCAAGGACGGCATGGGTGGAGGCAGTAGATCACATTAAATACATGGAGGATCTACGGAGCTCCAAGTCCGAGCCCAACAGGGCGTCGGACGTTACACGTGACATATGGGCGCCCTGGGTGGACTTTAGGAACTCGCCATCTCTCTTTAGGTGGCTTACTGATGGATCCACATAGAAGGGGATGGGAAGCCATCACGGGAGTCCAGCGGGGCTGCCGCCTGCACCCCTGCCCTCCCCTGTCCCACCCAACAATTCCTCGATCAGACACGTGAAAGCCCAACATCCCCATCCCCTTCTTTCCCCTCCCCCTCTTTCCCTTTTCTCAGACGACTTTAAGTTGCTGTTGTTTTGTCTTTTATTCTTGCTATGCAAAAAGTATGTTCTGCACTCGACTAAGTTAACCATATGTTGAAAAGTTATGCAGATTGAAAATCAATAAACAAATTTTGAAACAAAAAAAAAAGGGAAGAAAGAGAAAATTGGAATCCAGATGAACTATATAACTTAACTGATAACCCCAAGTCCTAAATCCAGAGGCCTGCTTCTTGTTCTTCAGAAAACTAAAGATAGTATCCCAACTGGTACAGTTGAGATGAGGAAGTACCTGCAGATACAAAATCATTATTAGGCCGGTGAACCCAAGGTGACCAGTCTCACACAAATGATATTTGAGAGTCAAGTGCACATAAAGTTTACAGGAGGTAACAAGTCCTTTCAGACTCCTACCGGTGCTGATGACTTCTCTCTGAGCCTATGCAGAAGATTGAGAACCTTGGACCAACAATCACATACTGGGAGTGATAAGGTGCAAAAGAATGGGCCAATCTGGGAGAGAGATTATAGATAGAGGTCAAAAAGATACCGAGGAACCCAGGAAGATCTCCCAGTGAGCAAAACAGCAGATTTGCCATTTTTGGAGGCCAGCACCATAAATAGGTAGCCCCACCTATAATTAATTTCTTAGTCACGAAGAGCCGCAAGCAGAGGGTGAAACACTCTGCGGAGTTGTATTGTGCGCCTAGCCAAGTCCAGGAGGATCTGCACTGATGCCTCTACAACCTCAATACGATCCTTCTTTCGACGAGCAGTCAACAAGATGGCCTCCTTAATTTTAAAAGGAGCGTACTCAACATATAAAAGGTCACTTGGGCCAGAGACATCCTTAGGCCGAGAAGCCAAGGCCAGATTAATTCTATCTAGCTCGACTGTAGAATGTTGGGGATCATTGAGGAGGGAGGCAAACAAAACTTGTGAAGTAGGTTTTATATCGTTTAGGCTCATTGTTTCAGGAATGCCCTGGATACATAAGTTATTTAGTCTATGGTGTATAGTATAAGTATATTTTGTAAATCCTCAAGATGTGATATGATGCCTGATATTTGAAGTGTGTTCGATTGGATGACCTCCCTATGTTCCTCCAATTGAGTGAAGAGGATTTCCTGGGTTTTCTTAGTCTCTTCTACCTCGTACCCAAAGTGTCTCATCTCCGTCTTGAAAGCCTCCAAATTAGTTTTAGAAGTTTGTTCCAGGCTGGACACGTATTTCTCAAAGTCCACTCTGATAGGTAGAGCCTTTAGATGCACCTTCAAGTCCCATTCCTCCATGGCTACTGAAGTAGGGGACTGCCTATGTGGGAAGGGGGCCAACAAAGCCAGGGTAGATTAGGATTTGGTGTTAGAAGTAGAGATGGAGCCTCTTGGGGTGGAGCAGGATCATCACCCAGAGGTTGCGAGTGGAAAAAATGCTGAATTTCAGGAGTATAAGTCGAAGAGGAAATAGTAGAAGAGGCTTTGTTAGAACGACATCCCATAGTGCCCCTTTAATTCAAACCTCTCATTCCTGCCTCCAAGACTTCTCCAGAACAGCACCAGTCCTCTGGAACGCACTACCCAAAACTATCCAGGCAATCCCTGACTCACAAAGCTTCAGGCGTGCCCTAAAAACGCACCTCTTCAGGGAGGAATACCAGATCTCCTAAACCAAATGCCTCTGTACTGCACCTGATAACATGCTCCCTCTCCTAGTGACTGCAATCCCTGCTAGCTGCCATCAACCACCCCCTGCAGTCATACTAATTCAGCCACCACACAGTTTAAGTCTGTCCATTGTTTGTGTGTATAGCATTCCTCACTCTCCACACCGTGCACATCTCCAGCCCCTTTACCTTCTGTATTATGTAACCTCTTTGGAGCAGGACTCCCAACCCTCCTGTTTCCATAAACTGATTACTACATGTAACCGTGGTTTTTGTATTTTTATCTTTCTGTATCCCCTTGTTTTTGTAAATGCTGCGAAATAAGTTAGCGCTATACGAGGGGCTGCTGATAAGTCTTTGGCTTTACCCAGGAAGAAACAAGATAGGAAGATGAAACTTTACATTTATTCTACATAGTCTCCACTGATTTCAACACACTTCTTACATCAGTATTCCAAGTTCTGTAAGCCTTGCAAAAAGAAGGATTTCGGTTGTACCTCAAACCAGTTATCTGTAGCAGCCATGGCATCAGAAATGGTGTGAAATTTGGTACCCTTGAGGTGTTTTTTTCAGGTTTGGAAACAGATGATAGTCGGAAGGAGCTAGATCTGGTGAATAAGGTGGGTGGTCAACCGGCTGGAAGCCTAGCTCCACCAGTTTTGCCGTGGTTGCTTGTGCAGTGTGAACAGAGGCGTTGTCTTGCAGGAACAAAGATTTCTTTGGACAGCTTGCCGCGCCTTTTGGCCTTCAGAGCTGCCTTCAATTGGCCTAAAAGTTCAATGTAATACCTTGCATTGATGGTGGAACCATTTTGAAGGTAGTCCACTAGCAGCACACCCTCCTTATCCCAGAACACAGACACCATCACCTTAGTGGCTGATTTTTGCACCCTGAACTTCTTTGGGCAAGGAGAACCACTGTGCCTCCACTCTTTTGACTGCTCCTTGGTTTCAGGGTCATACAAATAAATCCAGGTCTCATCCATAGTGACCAGTCAATCCAGGAAGTTCTTATCAGTCCGGAAATGCTGACAAATGGACCGGGAAGTTTTTACTCGCATGCTTTTCTGATCTGTTGTCAAACATTTGCAGATCGCTTCTTCATGTTCAAATGTTCATGGATAATGACTCAAACACGTTCACGAGAAATCCCCATGATGTTTGCTATTCCTTTAGCTGAAATTGTCCGATTCTCCAGTGTGAGGTTGTGCACAGCATTGACGATCTCCGGAACAACCGCCTCTCTCGGTCGTCCAGGACGTTCCTCCTCATTGGTGCGGAAGTGGCCCATTTTAAATTTGGCAACCTAGTTCTTAACTGTAGAATATGAAGGGCATTGATCCCCTAATGTCTGCGACATATCACCATGAATATACTTTGTGGACTTTCCTTGCAGAAACAAGAATTTTATCACCTCTCTGCTCTCATTTGCTGTAAATATCGCCTTAGAATGTTTCATTTTGTTTTCCCACGTGCCTAGATCATTGTTGCTATAAGCTACAACCATAAAGTTTTGAAAACATATATTAGGCACATAAGGCTTTCATGTGATGTAACATTTGTTACCATAGAAACAAAAACAAAAAAAAACACAAAGCCAAAGACTTATCAGCACCCCCTCGTGTAAAAAATTATTATAGTAAAAAAGTAAGGAGAAATCTCAGCTATGTAGGTTGTCCAGACAGAAGTGTTCTAATAAGTGATGAATATGTCTGCATCCTGTAAAAAAGTCACTGCCCAGGTAGCGTGGTTATAGCACATGGAAAAGCAGAGTCATGAAGAGAGTCGATAAAAAAAAAAAAAAATGGGTAAGAGACCTTACAATGCACTATATAAAAAGGAATTATTGCTAATGGTTGTTGACCATTATTGAACATTTTATAATGTGCTGAGATAAGAGTGGTCACTAGATGGCAGCACAGACTCTGTATCCCACATAGACACTACTATTATAGATTAGTGAAGATAAGCATATACAAGTACAACGAAAAAAGTTTGGTACCATGTTAGCCAGTACAGCAAAATATGATTGTTCACAGTGAGAGAAACAAAGTAATCTTGTAGATATGATACCTTTTAATGGCTAACAAAAATACATGAGATTATAGAAAGCTTACAAACCTACTTCTTAGGATCTATTTCATTAAGCCTGAGGAAGAACCCTAAGAGGCATATATTTAATTATGTTATCTATGCCTTGTGCTTTATTTGGCTAATTGTTTCATTGCCATAATGAATTCTGACTCCATAATGTTGGTCTTTTAAGTCCACAGGCTCCACCTCATGCAATGGTCCAGGTGTGTGGTTGCAGGCATATAGTTCCTGAGTATTCCCTCCACCTATCCTTAATACTCTGTTGGTCATTCAGTTCCTTCCCATTTTTGTCTTTGATTGTGCCAAGAAAGGTTTTTGGGCCATTTTAACCTGTGAGAATAGGCCTTGCATATGGCCTTTCATGGCTTCTGTTTCGAGTTGTTTGCAATGCTCATTTCAGTCTATTTCCTTGCCGCTTGCCGAAAATCGGCATTTAGTTGGCGATCTTTGTCTTTGCTGCCGGCTGCCTTTGCTGCTCTTCTAGCAGCTATTCTGAGTTTGCTCGGACAACCAATAGTGTTGTTTTTCCTGCTTCTTATAGGGGATATGCTTACTGGCCGTTTCCATAACTGTGGACTGTATATCGTTCCATAGTTCCTCTGGATGTTTTTCTGATGTATCAAGCAGTTCGAATTGGTTTGCTACCTCAATAGTTTTAGAGGTGTCGACTTCTCAATGGGGCACCTTTCCTAATGCTACAGAATTGAATCTTGATCTTAGCTGCAAGGAGTTCATAATCAGTACCGTAGTCGGCACCAGGAAACGTTTTTGTATTGCAACGACTGAAATTCGCCATCGATGATTACACAGGATGTAATCAATCTGATTTCGTTAGAGGCCATTGGGAGATGTCCATGTGTACAGTGTTTGGGTTGCATAAACCATGTGTTTGCTATCCTGAGACACTTTTCTTGGCAGAACTGTACCAGGTGATCACCGGCTTCATTTCAAAATTAAGCGACCAGGCATAGATAACATACCAGCAGAGCTATTGCTGCCAGTACCAGTGAAAACCATCACAGCAGTGTGCCAGGCAGTATGGGCATCCACACAATGGCCACAGGGCTGGAAAAGAGCTGTCTTCTTCCCTCTACCAGAGAAAGGCGACTCCCAGAATTGCTCCAACTACCGAACAATAGCCCTCATTCCACATGCAAGCAAGAGCCTTCTCAAAATTATACAGAAAAGACTGATCAGTAGTTGAAGCGACACTCCCTGATGTGCAAGCAGGATTCCGGCGAGGACACAGAACCAGAGACCATATTGCAAACCTGTGATAGACCATGGAAAAAGCTTGAACACCAAAAGAATATCTACATGTGCTTCATCGACTACATCAAGGCCTTTGACTGCGTCGATCAAGACAATCTATGGCAGGCCCTACAAGAGCTGGGCGTATCAGCATATCTAGTCAAGATGATAAAATCACTTTATACCAATCAAGAAGCCACTGAGTACACAGTATGGGGACACAGATTGGTTTGGGATCGGCAAAGGCTTCGACAGGGCTGCATCCTCTCACCCTTCTTGTTTAACTTATATGCGGAAATGATCACGCGTAAAATGGACCTAGCCGAATTGGAAATCGGGTGAAAATAAGTGGAAGAAACGTCACAAGAATTTCCGTTAAGCAGATGACAACTCTGCTTGCAGAAACAGAAGCAGCTGATATGCAAGATTAAAACGGTCATAATTTTAAATTCAGGTAGAGGCCCATTTTTTTGTTTTCAATTTTTAAAAAAATCATCGACATTGAGGCCATAGGATGCGTGCAAGTCTTCATCTTCCTTGGCTCAAAAATTGACCAGGCTGGAGAACGTATGCCACAGACTCAGACTCACGTATTTTGGCCATGTAATGCAAGCAAAGTCGCTACAAAAATCTATAATGCTTGGACAGATCAGTGGAAAAAGAAAACCTGGCCGCCAAAGGACACGATGGCTGATACTGTCAAGGACATCAACCAACTGAAAGAAGCAGTGCAAAACCCCAAAACATGGAGGGAGCTCGCCTTTAGGGTCACGAACGGCTAACACACACACAATATATATTAATACATGTCGGTAATCCAGTTGTTGTGGGAAGATTCCAAGCACTCAGATTCTTTAGGAAGTTACTGGCCAACAGCATGTCCCTTTGGTGGGAAAGCAGAGTCCTCACCACAGCAATGCCAGATCTAAGATGGCATCCATGCCAGATATCGCCATGCCATGGCACCAATGGAAATCCTGACTGCCACCGAAGGGTCCAGACACTGATTGAAGACTGTACAGCTCTGATGTCGGAAGACATCTAGCAAGGTATTCCTACTTTATATTACTGGCCACTCTTGTTGGGGGCCTCTCCAGCATGTCCCATACCGCAGTACTAGCTCTAGCCAGCAGATGGCGCCATTGTATAATGGCAGAAAGAGAAAGCCTCTAGGAAACCCTGAATCCAAAATTGGATTGCAAAGGGTTAAAGCCAAAGTCCACATTTCAGGAACAGCCAGAAGCTCTCTTAAGATGTTCCTCCAGGTAAGCACTGGGCACTCTGTGTGGTGTGGGGTCCAGATGGATTATTTCTCTAGGGAGCGGTATGGAAGGGATAATGGTTGGAAGAAACATAGGTCAGAGGTGCTTTTTTAAAAACGTTTGATAGTGAAAGATGCACCGCATACAAGTAAAGACAGAAAGCTACTCAGATTTTGTTACTTCTAGGAGTTGTCCGAGATCTTTTGCTTTCTATAAACTACAGCTCCCCCTGCTATAAACAAATAAGCATATACTCCCCTCTCCCCACCGCGCTGCTGGTCCAGGTCTCCCCCATGTCACATTTACAGGCTGCAGCTGCCAATGACAGAGCTCAACAATTGAGCGCTAAGCTGTCATTGGCAGCAGTAGTCTATAAACAAACGGGAGAGAGGGCTGACCGGTGAAGGACACTGCAGGGTATAAAAAAAAATAAAAAAAATACAACAATCCATACTGGTTGCAAATATTTCCAACAGAAAAATAAAGCATCGCAGATTCTAAGGAGACACAATTTCCACATGGACTTAATGATCAAAAACATTTATTGATAGGTTTTATTTTCCCTTCACATGGCATTCAGTAATGATTGGTATAGATGCCTTAGCTCAGCTGTAAATAGGGTAGATGTAGGGTTAACACATCCTCTTTAGGTATGGGTTCTCTCTCCAATTGTTTTCAATGTTTTGCACACAATCTGACAGCGAGCTGTGACTAATAATGTGTTTCATGGAAGACCCATCAACAAGCTGGGGTTCTAATGCCTACTTATAATGTTAACATCAAAGACAAATTTCAATTCTAGTGAAGCCTAGAGCACCAAGAACTGTGGAAGAGTCATGTAGATGGCATATGCTCCTCATAATTCATGTGAATGTAAGCATCACAGGGCTGCTTGCATCTCAGAAATACTCATGAACCAAAACACTTACATGAAGGGACGATCCAATATTCTCACTCAACATTGTGCAAATTTTATTTACAGCTGCAGGAAATTCAAGGGTTCACTTTTTTTCTGCACTGTGTCGGTTTTCTCAGTAAATAACATGAACGGTACAATGGTTTGTGTTACTAGCAGATTCGAGTTGTCTACAACTAATTTAGTACTAAAATGCATAAAATTCAGCTATGGTAATTCCAAATTATTCACCTTCTTCCTGCTTTCGTATGGTTCTAGAGCTCACTAGGGTACTTACAGAGAGGATCATGCAGAGACTTGTCCAGACTGAAGCTCTCTGTTAAACTCTCTAGTAGGGATGAACACCCACGTTGATGAGGGTGCAGTAACTAAGGGCTGCAAGGGGTCGGGCTTTCTACAACACACATGCCCACCGCTTATATAAGGTCTCCCACTCTACTGCTTAACCTAACAACATCTGATGGTACCTAATCTTTCTTCTTGTGGTTGCTATTGCCAACAAGTTTGACATGCTTCTGCTATTTACATCTTGTGTGCATGTTATTTGAGCACAGACAGTTTGGGACTTGATATTTTAATAGTAAACGATACAAGTTTTTTTTTTTACTTGAGCCGTCTGCAGACGGGCGGGTCAGATCCGGCTGCGAGGATTCTCGCCGCGGGACCCAACCCGAGCGCCTGCAGAGAGCAGGGCGTACTCACCTGCGGCTCCAGCAAAGAAATAGAACATGCTGCAGTTTGTTTGCCGCGCAAGATTTCGCGCGGAAAAACCGCGGCTGTCTGTCTAGGATTGCGTTTGCTAACGCAATCCTATGGCAGCTTCCAAGGGCGGAAGTTCTGCGGGAAATGCTGCCGTGGAATTTCCGCCCGTCTGCAGGCAGCCTTATACAGACCCTGTATGACTCTTTTTAGTGATGTGGTATCTGTCAAGTGGTTCCCTGTTCTTTAAAGAGTCTCAAATGTATTAGTGACTTCTGAAGTTGGCAGTTCCGAAAGTGGTATATATTACAGACTTTCTTAAACAAGGGTTTAAAAAATAAATAAGATATCTGCGTTCACATCTGTTCAGTTCAGGGTTTCAGTCCCTGTTCAGTTTTTGGAGAGAAACTGGAATAAAACGGATTAGTCCCTCCCACCCATTGATTTCAATGGGGTTTAAAAAAAAATTTTAAAAAAAAATAAAAAAAAGGAAAGGGTTCAGTTTCCTTCTATTACATTTCCATTTTTTGAATGGGAAAACAGCCCAGCCTGCAGCGTTATTTGTCTGTCCAAAAAAGTTTAAATCTTACGGAATGGAAGCATTCCGTAAATCAATGGGGAAGAAAATGGATCTGTTCCCATACCATCCCCATCCCATTTAATTTCACTTCTTCTACTCCAAAAACTGAGCCAAGAGATGGAAACCCCGAATGGAGCCCCAACGCAGGTGTGAAAGTAGCCTATGCTGCCAACACATCCTTAAAGGAGTTTTCCCGTTACTTAAAATAGCTTGATAAACCCACTGTACCCCCTGGTTGTTGCTGACCAGGACATGTGACAGCTGCAGCCAGAGCGCTTGGGAAGCCATGTTTGATCATGGGAAAACCCCTTTAATCAAAACACCCCAACAAGAGCTCTTCCACTCCAGCTTCTCGCATTCAGAAACTCCTCAGCATTTCCTGCGGATTCCCGTCAGGTTTAGTTCTAAAACATTCAATACATCAACTGCACCAGTTTTTTTTTTCAATCAAGAGAGCAGATGTTTAATGTGAAAATGAAAAATTCTGCATGAAACATAACATTTATTCCAGGAAAAAAAATTATATATATATTGTAGCATAAATGACAGATGTTACAAACCACACAGACCGGGCAAAGGGCCGCCTTGTCAAATTCTAAATAGAGAGATGGCTAATAGACTTCAGGTAGCACAACAAAGATAGCCCTCAACGGTGAGTAACAAGCCACAAGATGACAGCAGGACAGAAAAGTAGAACAATCCTGATGGAAATCTAGGCGCTCAATATAAGGGTCCTTTTACACGGGATGACTGTCAGGGTCCCAACGCCTACCCTCCTCTGCTTTTACATAGGAGTGATAATCACTCATTGGATGGAGGCGGAGTGCTCCACAGATCACTTTGGCCGACTGCCTCCATTCAGAACAAACTGGCAGACATTTATTGATGACCAATCACTGATCTTTTTTTTTTGCCTGCAGAAACTGAACAACAAATCGAGAAGGAAATGAACTGTTCAGTGACTGGCAGGGTTTACATTGAACGGCTCGTATAGTTCAGTCTCGAATGATCCAGTGATGTAAAGGAGCCCTAAGAAGAGCCTTTAAATGCAGGCATCCTCTTCTGGAACTTCACTTTGCCATTTAAGCCATACATTTTCTACTCTGGAACACAAAAATAAAGACTGCAAATGATACAAAGCTCATTGCATCATTTGTAGGCATGGATTTAGGTCTTCCTCTATGAAACCATCAGGTAAAGTTCATTAAGTAATCAATTAGAGAAGTTACTCAACCAGGGCTGCCCCTAATATTGAACCCACGTTCTCAATAATACTCTAGTGGGACTCCCCACCATACACAGTTATTTAAAGGTGTTATCCAGTAGTTCGGTATTGATGACCCACCATTACAAAAGGTCATTAATATCAAATCAGTGTGGGTCTGACTCCTGACAACCTCAGCAAATCAGCTATTTGGAGGGGCTGCGTAAGGGTGAGCAAGCATGTTCTGTAGCTTCTTCCCTGTATACCAGGCAAATTATAATACATTGTATATCTTTTGTGCCTGGTATAGCTTCTTTAGCTCAATCACTTGAATGGGACTATGATGAAGAAAGTCCATGTAACAGATGGATGGGAAGCACAGGCCAATGAAGTGGCCACAACTCTTTGTTGGATCCCCACCAATTTGGCATTGACAACCTAGCCTTAAGCTCCCTTTACACGGGACGACTGTTGGGTGCATTAGTGCCCAGCTGGGCGTCCCAACAACTATCACGCCTGTGCTTTTACACCGGAGCGATAGTCGTTCTGCAATTAGAGGCTGAGCGACAGCAGGATCATTCTGACCCACCCACCTCCATTCACAGTAAACAGGCAGTCGCTCAAAGACTGATCAACTCTCCTGTTTACACAGCCCAACAGTTGCTTGGTTTTAAGTGAACTTAAAAACCAAGCGACCCAACAAATTAGCAACTTGTAGCTCAGCGGCCTATCAGCGCTAAAATTCGCCACTTATCACCCCGTGTAAAAGGTACCTTAACGATAGGTAATCAATATTGAAGTTCTGGAAAACCACTTTAACAACATTATAAGATTACTAGAGATGAGCGAACGTACTCGGTAAGGCCGATTTCGCAACCGAGCACCGCGATTTTCGAGTACTTCACTACTTGGGTGAAAAGATTCGGGGGGGGGGGGGGGGGGGGGGGGGGGAGCTCCCCCCCTGTTCCGCGCTGCTCCCCTCCCCCCCGCTCCACCACGCCACGCCCCCGGCAACCCCCGAATATTTTCACCCGAGTAGTGAAGTACTCGAAAATCGCGGTGCTCGATTGTGAAATCGGCCTTACCGAGTACGTTCGCTCATCTCTAAAGATTACCTTCAAAACACCCTTCAAGTCATTGTGGTTGGAGTTCCCTTAAACCAAACTGGATCAGCCATGTATCACTTTTGCCACATTGTTAGAAAGTGCAAGCTAACGAAATACTAATTTGAAGACGTACAACAAAGTGTCTCTAAAAGAACTTAATTGGAGTTAGCCACTTAGAAAGCAGAAAACCCCTTAAACATTCTGTTTGCCCCGCATGCTTAACGATGGCATATAACATTCCTCAAACCATAAACTTACCATCCTGGCTAACAAGTTTCTAACAAACTATATTTGAAAGACATTAACATATCATGCAAGTCTTGGATGAATCGTTACTTTGTTGAAATTCCCAATTATGCTTAAACAAGACATTTATTCCAATCTAACATTCAAGTGGGAAAAAGTAAAGTTGTTACCTTGAACAGAACTATAGCCCACCAAAGGGAGAAGAAAAAAAACAAAAGAACAGAACATGATGAGGGCAATTCTAAACAGTCATCTTGACGTATATATACCTGTCCACAATATAGATTGGTTAATGTCAGGCTTCCTTCATCCAGAAACAAAAATTGTGCATCTGCGCTTCAACAGGTAGGTAAACACACATACACATACAGCAAGTAACTAAACAATACCTCATGTGGTCGATCAGATGATTCCGCCTAACCTGCTGTATAAAAAGTAGAAGGGGACTTATACAAACAAGTGAAAAGGCATCTACTACTCACTGAGCAGAGCCTGAATAAGGCCGGGTTCAGACAAGTGTACTATCAGACATCTGTACGTGTTATGGTTAATTCACATCAGTGGAGGAGGTTCAGTTTGAAACCTCCATTGCCAATTTGCACAAAAAAAATAAAATAAACAGGGCAAAATAGTGCCACGTAAAATGCTTACCAGCCACCAAACAGGCCCCGTCGTAGTTAATGGGGTCCTTTCAGTTCCGTCATAAAATAGAACAGCTTGACTCACTGAACGAAGAAAAATGGAAACCCCTAGCACTGATTTAAATGAACCCGTACGTCATCAGGATTTCATCTGCATTTGCCGTCATTGGTTTTATTTTCTCCAGGTCAAATATGGATCTGTATTTGCCCAGGAGAAAATAACAAATGCAAATATGGAGGCAAAAACTGACCAGATTAGTGCATGCTGCTCTTAACACATGGCAATAAAAATACATCCATGTGAATAGATACGTAGATTTACATTCGCTCCATATTATGGTCCACAAAGCACGAAATACGCTAGTCTGAAACGGGCCCCATGCTCCAGTAAATACTTGCAGCTCGTGGCCTTGGTGTCATTGACCTCGGTTATATGAAGCAGTATTTGATGTTCTTCATTCAGATTCAACCAGAAGCAGATGTTAAATAAAAGGGAAATAAAGGAAAGAACAGAAAAACCCACACTGTGTGAACAAGACCTATCAATTCCCACCAGTTGCATGTTTTCACGTAGTGAGTATGTACCCTATCAATGTAGATGAATGAAATACTTATTAGCACACCCACCCACACATCATATATATATTGTATATATGTACACATACACACGTATAAACAATACATGGAAGCTCAAAATACACACACACTGGGGGACAAAGGAAAAAAACCAAGGCTTCTGCCAGGGTGTCAAAATAAAAAAAGTTAGCTTCTGCCACAAAATATGCAAAGACACAAGTAGACAAACACAGGATTTTCCAAAAATAATAAGTCTCTAGCCAATGTGAGAGGGGAACAAATCCAATCTTGATTGGCAACCCAGCATTAAATCCAAGATTATCTTAATCCCTGAAATATGATGAAGGGGGTACAACTCAAACTTTGACCCCAAGTTTTTGTTAGTCCTTTAACACTGTCATCACACATTTGCTTGCTTAGTTCTTTCTGTTCCACAAAAGAATAAAGAGTAGAGGAGAAATCCTGTTTGATAAGCCTGAAAGAGGAAAAAAGGGAGATTGTAAGGAAACAAATATCCTTAAAATGTATTTTACATATCCTTATGCAATCATTGCTTTCCTTTAACCCCCTGAGTGGCAGGTTTCTTACCCCCCTCTCAGACCCACCAGGGCAGGTTTTTTAAATGGTCTAATCATTTAATTTCAACCAATTTTGCAGTCGCGTTGGTTTTGGCTCTGATATGCATTGTGAGCTGAGAGACTTTCTATAGACAGGAGTGTATCTTTATAAGATTACATCCAATTAACTGAATTTACCACAGCTGGACTCCAAAGTATAGAAACATCTCAGATGAAAGAAATGGGAGGCTCGCAGAGCTAAATTTTAAAGCATCCTGCCAAAAAGGTGAAAATACTTACGTCAATGCAAAACGTTAGAAAAAAAAAAAGAAAAACTTTTTTTTCAATTTACACAAGACCCATAGGACACGCATTGAAAAATGTATTTCCATGTCCACGAGTGAAAATCAACTACGATATTCTGCTTGTGGGGTGGAAATCGCAGCATGTCCTATTTCAGTGCGAGTCTCGCAGAGGCTCGTGCGGCCACGTCATTGCTGACTCGACGGCTCTGCGGTGCGCATGTGGGGCTGTGCGCCACCCGGCACATCCACAGCGCAGAGTGAAGACGCCGGACAGGTAATCCGGGGATCACTGCAGGGGCACAGGATCGCATCCCGCTGCAAGAATCTCAGTCAGAATCCGACCTGGCCGTCTGCATTCGGCCTTAAACTGGTCACTGCCCAATGATGATTTTTGTCTTATCGGATCCACAGTTGTTCTAGCTGTTTATGTCATAAGCTTACCTGATTCTTTTATGACCCTTTAATTCTTAATCACCTAAAATAAGAGAAAAGATTACATCAATCTATGTAATACTGACAACAAAGTGATTACACAACACTGAATGCCATAATAAACTAAGAGGACACAGAAGAGATTGTACAAACTGGCTGATCTCTACGACAGCTACTATTTAACAAGAAATGGGTATAGAAAACAATTAAAATTTTAAATCCATATTAATAAACGTTTCAAAAGGAATCAGCATAAAGGGAAGAAGACACTTCAGAACAAATAAAATTGCAGTTATTTCTCATGCACCATATCAGTTGTACAGTGGTGCCTTGACATACAAGTTTAATCCGTTCCGAGACGGAGCTCGTAAGCCAAAAAACGTGTATGTCAAAGCACTTTTCCCCCCATTGAAATGCTATTAATGCGTTCCAATGCATTTTAATGGGGTAACTAACTGCAAAAAAACAAACAAAAAAAAACAAAAACAATACTCCCCTACCACCGGTGTTCCCTGATGATTTACGGCGCTGTTGCAGGCTGATGCTCCCTCATCCAATGACATCATTGAAGGGCTGTGATTGGTTAAACCAGCTCCGGCTTTCATTGGCTGACGCGGCGCTGAGTTAACCAATCAGAGCTTAACTTTCTGGAGGCGGGGCATTCAAGCACTGCATCCAGAAAGCAATGCTCTGTCGGTGTGGAGGAGGGTGCGACAGCCTGTAGCAGCGCCGCAGACCATCACAAGGACGAAATGCCGGCGACAGGTGAGTATATTGCCTCGTGTAAAAGGGGTATAAGAATTCACAAAGCGATCAGCTAAGTAGGCATCTCTTACGAACGTTACCAGAAAATCCGCCTAGCATCCCAACAAATTATCAAATTTATCAGGGCAACCCCGGGGCAGGTATGCAAGCTTATACAAGGGCACAACATAATTGACCACCCAGATCCAAGCAGCTTTGATCATTTGCTTAAAGGGGTCTCACATAGAAGGATTCTAATGGCAGAACCTGTGATCACCGTCCACGCAGCAAAATGCAGGAGTTGAAAGGCATGAACTTTTGCTTTTTCCATCACACTCGCAGTTGCGTATTTCGTGAGCGTCAGAAATATTACAACACGCTTTACTTTGCTGCAGACAGACTCCATTGAAGTTAATAGAGGTCATCCGACTTGCAGCCCATACACAATTAACATTGCATATGGGATGCAGGTCCCCGCGCTATCGCTAAGTGAAATACAAAGCTTGAGCCAACAAACCCCCCCCAAAAAACTGTACTGCAAATGACAGACAGCGAGCCGCCATGGTCATCTGCAATACAGCTAAATCAGGTACGCAGGATGACCAACCGGGCTCACAGCTGGAATCCGCTGCGGGCCTCCCACCTGCACACTCTGACCCGTTCGTGTGAGCCTGGTCTCAGGGTGCTTCTAACTTAAACACAATTATCTTTTAAAGCAATAAAAAAAAATAAAAATGGGAGTTTATGCAAGTTCTGGGGGTGCCACATCCACTGGAATATCATTCACTAGTCTAAATAGGCAGACTTTAAGATGCAGAATTCTTGGAGCCCCTAGATGAGAATCCATGAACTCAAGTACATCTTTTCCAGTAGTTTTGTAAAACATCACAAAACAAGTGCATGACCGTGCCCACAGTGAGCAAAAACCAAGGGCAATTAGCTGAGTATAGCTCCATGGAACACAAACCAGAAGAGGTAGAAGAAAGTCTAAGGCCTCATGTCCACGGGGAAAATCAGGCCCGCTACGGATTCTCCATGGAGAATCCGTAGCGGGTCCCTCCTGCCCCGCGGACATGAACGCTAAAAAGAAGAATTAATAAGAATTAACTCACCCGCAGCGGACCGGGAAGGTCTTCTCTTCTTTGCGGCCGCATCTTCTTTCTTTGGCCGGCGGATGTACTCGGCACGTCGGCGGCGTGCCACGCGCATGCGCCGGGCACATCCGCCGGGCCGGAGCAAGAAGTTCCGGCCGTGAAGAAGAGAAGACGTGCCCGGTTCGCTGCGGGTAAGTTATTCTTATTTTAGGTCTCCCGCAGATCCGGACGGCTTCCATAGAAGCCTGCGGGAGCAGTCCCCGCGGGAGACCCGCACAAAAATGGAGCATGTCACGTTTTTTTTCATGCTCCATGTTTTTTAAATTCCCTTTTATTGACCATCCGCGGGTATTTATCTACCCGCGGGTGGTCAATGCATCCCTATGGGATGCGGATCCGCAGGCAGGCAGAAGAGTTAAAATCCGCTGCGGATTTTAATTCTTCTTTTGCCCGTGGACATGAGGCCTAAGGATAAATTTACTTGAATTTATATTGAGCACTAACCAAAGGTGTCACCAGAGCCAGACAATAGATCTCCAAATCTGGAATAACTAGCATCTATTTCTGAAGTTTTCTCACCTAATGGAGCAAGGTATCATGTTGGAAGGCTATAAAAGCTAGAGGGTGGCTTAAAGGGGTTGTCTCGCGAAAGCAAGTGGGGTTCAGCGCTTCTGTATGGCCATATTAATGCACTTTGTAATATACATCGTGCATTAAATATGAGCCATACAGAAGTTATTCACTTACCTTCCCTGCGCTGGCGTCCCCGTCTCCATGCCTCCGTCTAACTTGCCTGATTAGACGCGCTTGCGCAGAAGGGTCTTCTGCCTTCGGGTCTGTCCGGCAGCAGCGGCGTTCTGGCTCTGCCCCTTCTATGCGCCATCGCGTAGCTCCGCCCCATCACGTGTGCCGATTCCAGCCTCCTGATTGGCTGGAATCAGCACACGTGACGGGGCGGAGCTACACGATGAGACATCTGGGCAAGAGAGGGGGATGGTCCGGCCACCGCACCGAGTCCTGAATGCATGATGGTAGTATTTGAAATATGAATTTGCCGGTATGTTGAAATCAAACTGCAGCTGTAAGAATGTACAGAACGCACCCCGCTAACAATTTCAGAGGGTAGCAACACTATGCAGCCTCCAAAATGCTGATTCCATAAAGTACTCTAGTTGGGGCAAATGCAGATTACACCATAAGGGTGTATTTAGAGACCATTTAGCCTATTCCTCAGGAACAGACGGACAGCAGAGAACCACATCTTAAGAGTCACCATCATGAGTGCAGACAAGCGAATTGTAAAAGTAGGACCCCTCAAACTTTGGCCAGGACCAACCACCCTGCGCTCCAAGCTAATCATCTGATATGCTAGCTGCCTGGCTAATAGTAGTATTGGAAAAGAGCAAGTCACCCCAGTCTACCGGGAGGCAGAAAGTTCCAACTTTACGTCCCGGAAGGGAACCTCCTATTTCTTTTCTGAATGTCTTGACAGGCTGCTGAGAGCCATGTCCACCTTCATGTAACTTTTTTGGCAAACAGGAAATATATTTTTAAAATACATTAAAATATACATTTCCACCTAAAATTCATAAGCAAGCAGAGGTTTGCACACAAAATCAATATAAATATATCACGGGGTGCAAAGATCATATATGTACCATAGTCAACATGCTTATGGTATTAAAAATGCTGAAATCAAGGTCATGCAATATATGTGTTATCAACTGACGTATTACGAATATATTGCACACCGCAAACAGCTAATACGCTAAAAAAAAAAAAAAACCACTAGAAGTTCGAGAGTACAGCATACAGTTTATAAGAATACAACATCATTTACATACAAAAGTTGCCTGAAGGCGGTTGTGTATCGAAAATAAGCTGTAGCTGCACACATTTTATTAAAAAAACAGTATACATCACCTTAGAACCCTTGTCCGGGCCTCTGCTGCATCTTCTGCTCAGTCCCCGACACTATTCTTTTTCAGCTCTTCTGACTGGAGATTGAAAAATCCCCGCCCGCCTCCGTGCTGGCTGTGATTTGCTGACGCTAAACCAATCAGAGCCAGCGCTCGATGAATGGCTGTAATTGGCTAAGCGTCAGCCAATCAGAGGCAATGCTTGCAGGAGGTGGCCCGAAGAGATGCAGGAGAATAGTGCCGGGGAGATGATGTGGCCAAGCTGACAGCGCTTCAAAGGTGATGCGGGTTTTTTTTTTAGGGCTTGGTTTAATGGTCTGACAGTAGGATTTCCTACTGTCAAAGTTGCATCGTACTGCACGAAAATAGCATGGAGGGAGGAAGGCTCCATAGGGAAACCTGGGCTACAACACCTCACGAGTTGCGTGCATATCGTGGGACCCGCCAGGTTTTTGTGTTGGGATGTCACACACTTCAAAAACATTGCATGTGTGAATGAACCCATAGGAAAGCATGGGCTTCACATACATGTGATTTGTAGCAACACGACAAAATCGTGCGACTGTCGCCTGTGTGAAGGCGGCCTTATACAGAGATACAGCACAATCTGATGTGCCTCCCTGCAGCTCTTAATAGTCTTCACCCTCCTCTGTCACTGAAATAACAGTAAGACATTTGAGAGGGAAAAAAAGGGGGTTCGGCGCTCCCACTGAACTATATACATTTCTTTATGAAGAATGATTCCATACTGTGCAACTAGTGTGAGATCGTTTACAAAAAAGTGATGGGTTTTTTGTAAATACAGCATCCCCTAAATGTACTCAAACATGCAGTCTCCTGAAAAATCACATCCTACAGTATGCCTAGATGCTTTACAGGGGCTCGTCCGATCACCAAATACATAGAGTTTGTGGAACCAGGGGCACAGTGCAGGACTTCAGAACTGCTCCGTATTGCTTGAATTACACAAAATATTGGTCTTCTCTGTGGCGATAGTAAGTCCACTTCTCCGTTAGTGATCCTTCCTACTGGCGATCGCGATATCGCCATGAGAGAAGCGCGTCACAAAAAAAAACAAAAAAAAAAAACCACAATTTTATTCGTGAGATGTCTGAGCGTCAGCGATGCTTTTACTTGCAAAAACATTTCTGCCACTTGTGATTTTCTTGCGCGTTTTTTTTCGCATACGATTTTCTAACGTGAAAGTCAATGGGACTTTCTAATGTTAAAAGCCGATGGCATCACACACACACACACACAAGAAAAAAAAAACAAAAAACGCAAGTTTGCTGTATTGCAATGCGATAAGAAGGAGACTCCATAGGAAAACATGGGAAGATAAAAAACAAGACGCAAAACGCAAGATAGGACATGCCATGATTTTTTCCCCCTCACAACATCGCAAATATGAAGGAAACCATTGACAATCACTGGTTTCATAGTTCGGCGTTTTCACTCACTCTCGCATTGCACAAAAATCGCGCGATTTTATCGGCACTGTGAAGGCCCCCTTACTGGCATTTTCTCACACATACGGCTTGTTCACACTGGCGTATTTGCACAGGCTGTCAAGCGCATAATTCGCAGTGCATAGAACCGCACTGATTTCAATGGGTTGGTCCACATGTACATCATATTTATTCAGACGATATTCAGTCACGTGAAAAAACAAAACAAAAACAGCAGCATGTCCTATTTTGGTGCGTATTGAAATAGGCCATTGAAGTGAATGGGTGTATTCACTGCAGATTTGCGCAGCAAAACAATGGGCCCATCTGCACGCAAAAACCCGCAAAAATGCCTGAAGTGTGAGTTTTGTTCACGTAAATATATATCTTCATACACCCCTGTGGACCAGCCCAGAATGGTTTGCTTAGATGTTTGAGTCAAATATCAAGTAACAGATCTCATCCAAACCCAAGCAGTTCTTTTATTCTGGGAATTGGTGGGGTCCATGTTAGCAGATAAGGAAGTGGGTTGCCACATTGGTGACGTTTTCTGGCAGACAAAATTCTACTAAACATTAGGAGCTTATAAACACTCAAGAGGCATACTACGCAACATTATGTAATGCTTCACAGGAATTAAAGGAAGTCAGATACAATTATAGATATTAGATTTTGTTTTATCTATACACACACACACCGCTTTCCCAAAAATAATAATCTTTATTTGTATAGCGCCAACTTATTCCGCAGCGCTTTCAAGCATGGATAAATGCAAAACAATACAACAATTGCAACAATTACAATGTGAGGTACATTGGGTTAGACACAAATGGGTTGAGGGTGGTACAGGAGGTGCAAGGGGTGGGGAACACAGGCAATAGGAAATTTCATGTACAGATCATTTATCAGAAGGCAAACAGGGTGGAGCACCATAGGGAGGGGTAGGGGACTAGGTCAGGAGATTTGGTATGCTTCCCTGAAGAGGTGCGTTTTTAAGGCACGTCTGAAATATCGTGCATCGGGAATTGTCCGGATGCCTTGGGGTAGAGCATTCCAGAGGATGGGTGCTGCTCTAGTGAAGTCCTGTAGGCGAGCATGTGAGGCTCGTATTACAGGGGTGTTTAGTCTGAGGGTGTTATCTGATCGGAGTAAGCGCGCTGGGTGGTATACTGACAGTAGGGAGGCGATGTATGGTGGCACAGCGCCATGCAGAGCTTTGTGAGTGAGGTATAGCAGTTTAAATTTAGTTCTGCAGTGGATGGGCAGCCAATGCAGCGACTGGCATAAAGCAGAGGCGTCTGAGTAACGACTGGATAGAAAAAGGAGTCTAGCTGCTGCATTTAATATGGATTGGAGCGGAGCGAGTCTAGTGCGGGGGAGGCCAATGAGTAGCGAGTTGCAGTAGTCAAGCCGGGAGTGGATGAGCGCAACCACTAGCGTCTTTAGCGTGTCCGTGGTTAGGAACGGACGTATTTTAGCAATATTTCTGAGGTGCATGTGGCATGTTTGGGCCAGAGATTGGATATGGGGGGCAAAGGAGAGGTCAGAGTCCAGTGTGACCCCAAGGCATCGGGCATACTGTCTGGGGGTTATAATGGTGCCAGACACTGGAATGGAGATGTTGAGGGGAGGTCGGTTAGAAGGTGGAAAGACAAGGAGGTCAGTTTTAGAGAGGTTTAGTTTGAGAAAAAGGGAGGACAGCGGACAGTCGGTGATATTTTGGAGGAATGGTCCAGAGATCTCACGAGAGGAGGTGTATAGTTGGGTGTCGTCAGCGTAGAGATGGTATTGGAGGCCAAATCTGTTGCTGGTTTGTCCAATTGGGGCAGTATAGATAGAGAAAAGAAGGGGACCAAGGACCGAGCCCTGGGGTACCCCGACAGCGAGAGGAAGTGGAGCAGAGATAGAACCAGCAAAGGAAACACTGAAAGAGCGGTCAGAGAGGTAGGAAGAGAACCAGGAGAGAGCAGTATCCTTTAGACCAATAGAGTGGAGCATAGTGAGAAGGAGATTATGGTCGACAGTGTCAAATGCAGCAGACAGGTCAAGGAGGATTAGTAGGGAGTAATCACCTCTCGACTTTGCAGTCATCAGGTCATTTGTTACTTTTGTAAGGGCAGTTTCGGTCGAGTGTAGAGAGCGGAAGCCAGACTGGAGGGGGTCGAGGAGTGAGTTGTCAGAGAGAAAGCGAGTAAGGCGGGAGTAGACCAGGCGTTCCAGTAATTTGGAGATAAAGGGGAGGTTTGAGACGGGTCGGTAGTTGGCAGCATTAGTCGGGTCAAGGGTTGGTTTTTTAAGCAGAGGGGATATAATGGAGTGTTTGAATGAGGAGGGAAAAGTGCCAGAGGTTAGGGAGAGGTTGCAGATTGTGGTAAGGTGAGTAATGAGAGCTGGGGAAAGGGAACAGAGGAGGTGAGAGGGGAGAGGGTCGCTAGCGCAGGTGGTGGGGCGGGCAGCGGAAAGGAGCCTGGAGACTTCTTCCTCTGTCGTTGGTTCTAGCGTAGATAGTGAGTAGGTGCTGGATGCAGTGCTGATGAAACTGGGATCAGGGCTAACCATGCCGCTTTCAGAGATTTCTTTTCGAATATGGTCGATCTTTTCTTTGAAATAGGCAGCTAGTTCTCCGGCAGTCAGGTCTGTCGCAGGGGCCTGTTCCTTGGGGCTGAGGAGGGAGTGAAAGGTCTCAAAGAGTTGTTTAGGGTTGTGGGATAGTGAGGAGACAAGGGAGGTGAAATAAACTTGTTTGGCATGGTGAAGGGCTAGGTTATACGTTTTAAGCATGAATTTGAAGTGGAGGAAGTCTGCCGGCAGCTTTGACTTTCTCCACAGCCGCTCGGCGCACCTAGAGCACCGCCGGATGAAGCGCGTTTGGGACGTGAGCCAGGGTTGCCGTGGTCTGCGTTTGACGGCTTGCGTCACAGGCGGTGCCACTTCATCCAAGGCACGGCTGAGGGTGGTGTGGTAATATTCGGCTGCCAGGTTAGGGCAGGGGAGGCGAGAGATAGGCGATAGGGAGGACTGAACAGTTTCGGCAAACTGTTTAGTGCGGATAGCCTGGAGGTTCCTAGAGGTGCGATAGATAGGAGGGTCAGGAGAGATGCTAGGGTGCCTGATGGAGAAAGAGAGAAGGTTGTGATCTGAGAGTGGAAGGGGGGAGTTAGTAAAGTGAGAAGCAGAGCAGAGACGGAGGAAAACTAAGTCGAGAGTGTTACCATCTCTATGAGTGGGAGAGTCAGAGATTAGTGATAGGCCAAGGGAGGAGGTAAGTGTTAAAAGCCGGGAGGCAGATGAGGAGCTAGAGTTGTTAGTAGGAATGTTGAAATCACCAAGGATGAGGGTTGGGATTTCACAGGATAGGAAGTGGGGGAGCCAGGCAGCAAAGTGGTCTAGGAACAGGCGGGCAGGACCTGGGGGGCGGTAAATAACTGCGACACGCAGAGGCAGTGGGCGGAAGAGTCGCAGGGTGTGGACTTTGAAGGAGTGAAAGGTAAGCGAGGGAGCTGCGGGAATGACCTGGAAGGTACAGTTTGGGGAGAGGATGCCTACTCCTCCGCCGCGTCTGTCATCCGATCTGGGGGTGTGGGAGAACTGCAGGCCATCATAGGACAATGCAGCGGGGGAGGTAGAATCGGACTGCTGTATCCAGGTTTCCGTGAGGGCGAGCAAGTTCAAGTGTTTACTGGTGAAAAGGTCATGGATAGTTGAGAGTTTGTTACACGCAGATTGGGAGTTCCATAGGGCGCATTTGAATGGGGCAGGGGGGGCATTTTGGTAGAGAACAGAACGGGGTGGGCCTGGGTTGGGGGAGATGTCCCCTGCAGCTAGGAGTAGCAGAGTAGCAAGGGTAAGCAAATGGCTAGGGGATTTGTGTGGGTGGCTAAGGTGTTTCTTTGCAGTATTGGGGGGTTGAAGGCGTCTTAGGAAGTTGAACAGTGCATGGGAGCCATACATAGGTGAAGAGAGGAGGGAGGGGCTGATGTGGATGGAGTGTGTTGGGGCTGGGCGTTGGAAGAAAGAGTGAAGGCTTGAAAAGAGGATAGTGAAGGAGATTAGTGCAAAGAGGAGAATATTTCCCTTCAGACTTTGGACAGTTGTGCATGTTACCTGTCTCCTGCACTGTCGAACTGCGCTGTATAACTGCATCATTCAACAGCATCAAACACTTAGTGCTGGACACATCAGGTGAGGCAGCCTCTGGGGAGGCATGGAGGGTATAACTGACTTTCAAGTTCTGGCTACAGGACTTCAGCTGGGAGTGGCTTGTTACATTTCACTAGTCAACCAGCTGACCTGACCCACCTTTAGCTGGCTAATGACCAAGATGGGGGGGGGGGGCTTTATTGCCCTCTTACAAAAACAAACTGTGTCCAGCAACACTAAGATGAGACAGGGAGAAAACTATTTGGGGGAGGTGATGAGGAAAATACATATAGTACAAATAGAGTCTATTCAATTTATATGAAGCAATGGGACATACCATTGTGCACAGATTATGACAAATTTAAAGGTATCACAGCAGAGTCAGTGGAAGGAAGGCGGAGCAGTCAAATTCAGATGGAGTGGAGCAATGGATGAGTGAAACATACCTACCTCTAAAATAAGCCATACCCTGATTTTTAGCCTTGGAATTTAAGCCCTACTTCGAAAATAAGCCCTAGCTAGACTACATTTAAAAAAAAAAAAAGCATACATTGCCTAGCCGATGCAGCCCGGATCCTCTGGTCTCTGAGGTTCCTTAGCTCCACCGCACCTCATGCACTCCTTGGCTAACGACAGATCATTTGCTGATCGCAGGACTCATCAATCCCAGCATCAGGAAGCGATGTCTCTGATTGGTTCAGCGAGAGCTACTTTCAGCCAATCACAGCTGTCACATTTCTTCAGCGAGTGCTGCATTGATTGGCTGAAAGCCGCACTCGCTGAACCAATCAGAGCCATCGCTTCCTGTGGCCGGGATTTATGAATCCCACGTCCAGCAAGTGATGTTCTGTCGTCAGCCAAGGAGTGCAGGACGCAGGGCAGAGCTGTGGAACCTTGGAGACCAGCGGGAGGGACCCGGACCACGCTAGAAAAGTAAAATATGCGATTCCCTGAAAATAACACCTAGTGCCTCTTTTGAGGCAAAAATTAATATAAAAACAGGGTATTATTTTTGGAAAAACACAGGAGAGAATAAAAAAATTATATATATATATATATATATATATATATATATATATACACACACACACACACACACACACACATATACTCACACACACATATACACACTTGATTCTACTTAAGTGGAATAAGAAAGATTACCTTCTTGACACTATCCTCCTCTTCTTGCCTCTTCTCATAATGTGAAAAGTCATCAAATATGGAGGTGGTATGCTTGTAGCTTGCTATTATTCGCAATACTTGACGTGCCTTTTCTAGAGGAACCTCTTGTGTATCTCGCGAGTTGGTAACTGGCTTGTTCTCATTGTTCTCTAGTCGGATGTGTCGTAATTGCCCATTGGGTACATCCTTCACAAACACCCAACGTACATCAAATCGGCCCTTCCACTTGTCCTGAGACCACACACCTGCACAAGTATTGTAGTCCACAGCAGATCGCATTTCTGCCACCCCACAAAAGTGACCACTTCCGTTAACACTGAAAAGTAAATAGACGGGACCTTTACCATTCAGAGAGCGATAAGCAGCGTCCAGTCGTTTGTTACCGTGTTCTGTAGAACACCATACATTGTACTTGATGGAGCGGTGTATGTCATCTTCAGAGTAACTCTTCACAATAAATACTCGGCCAAATTTTGGATTACAGTCGAAGTCCTTTGGGTTATAGTTATTAAGGGATCGTAGTTTCTCCAGGACAGGATGGGGGTCCATTGAAGTGTGCAAGACATGCGCTTGCTCTGACCCACGGCTGCGAGGTGCTGACCAACGAGCTGGAGCATGTGAAGAGGGTATAATGGATTGTGGCTGTTGAAGGACTGGAGGTGAAGGTAGCTGGCAAATGTTGGCTGTGGGTACTTTATTTTCCCATGTTCCAATTTCCATGTTTTGCTTGATAGGTGGAGGAACGGTCTTTCCAGTGTTTGGCTTGGCAGGTTTGCTGGCAATGTCTGCCCAGGATGCTTGCTTTGGTGGAGCAATAGTTGCTGGTGGCAAATTGGTCACACCAGACTTAATACCATTTCCTTCTCCCAATTTTAAAGCCCCCATGCTTTGCTCTAGACTGCCTACTGCTTTGCCACCACCAAAACTTGCTGGGCCATCCAAAACAGCTCCTCCCAAGCTGCTGGGAGCGTATGCATAACTACCACCATAGCCAGAGCTAGGTGCAGATGCACCTGGAGAGCTTCCTCCACTACCCCAGGCCGAGAAGTCCATGCCACTTGGGAAAAAGTTGAATCCAGGTTGTCCCAAAAAAGGAGCACTACTTAAAGGTCCAAACATTGCATCTGGCAAAAAGTGTGGCTCACCACTGCCTAACTGACCATAGGAAGCAAGGAAAGGCATAGTTGGTGGCGGGTCCCCTCCAGTAGACCAGGCGGCATCACCCAGAGAATAAGAGATTCCGATGGATGGACTGTAGTAACTGGGAAGGTAGGAATCTGACAGTGCAGTGTATCCATTACTCTAAAAAGGTAGCAGAAATTAAACACTTAAGCAAGTTTAGATGTGCAAATCATTTTAAGGTTTTACTTTTTTCACATTTTCCATACTAACAGTCTAAATTAATTATACCAGATAAAGCAGACAATTAATTGCAGAAACCTATACCAATTAAAAAAAGGTTGGGTTGTTTCATGGCAATGACCAGTGTGTCACTGAAGAGCACCCACTAGTCTAGTGATATCATGGCATCTCAGTAATCTATCCCAGTGGCCCGTTTCATGAAGAATACCTCTTTTGCAAAAACTGGGGATTTCATTTAATAATGATGTCTAGAAAATGAGATGTATATGTCCCAATGCTGAGAATAGAATTGACCACAGTAACCTGCAGCATGTATTTATGCCAGTCTACCGCTAGTTCCTGTCTACACATGAGCATGGACATGGCAGCAGACTGTCATTGCCAAACATCATCAGGACATTTAAGATCAATTATAAGAAGCGCTGCTGAGACCGTCAAAGCATCATCCTTTATCCACACATATTCTAATGTAAATATATAGCACACACATACAGAAACACTTTTTTTAGATTGGTACAATATGTATACCTTAGGAAGGAACCCGCTTGATTGTGAGATCCAATGCTTTAACAGATGCTTTAACATTGTCTCGGTATCGCTCCTTATGAGTCTGGCCTATCTTACATCTCCTGATTTTGTTATCCTGGACGGACTACAAGCTGTAGCCAAGACATCCCAACATTCTCTCTAGCACAATGGCAGCAGATTGGCATACACCTATAGATACCCTGCGGTTTGACTTTCTGGGTAATGCCCTATGTGCATCTAGGGGAATTTTTCTTTACAGGTATTAGGAACAGAATGCCAGGAAACAGAGTTAAAATGCTACTCATATCAGTGGCAGACGTTCTCTTTATGTGTTCTGCAGTAGTAAGAACATCCCTCGTAGCTGATCCACCGAGAAGGAAAGCTAAGAGGGTGATCACTTCCATATGGCAGCTGCTCAGGAAGTGCAAGTACACTGTCATTAGGGCTTCTAAGGAGAGTCTCCTCCAGATTGAAGTGTTTATCCTGCAACCAGAGTTATTAGACAGCAACTGCATCTGCCTATTAGACACAACGCTCACATTTAGGTCCAATGTCCACGGGCGGATTTGATTTGTGGCAGCCACGCAGGAGATCCGCAAATCAAGCCGCCCATAGGGACGCATTAGCATCTGCAAAACAGTTAAAAGCAAGCGGACGTCATTTTTTTCCCAGTGTGTGGATTGCACGTGTGGGAAGAAAAATGCAGCATGCTCCATTTTTCTGAGGATCCCACGACACAGCTTCCATTGAAGTCCATGGAAGCCGTCTGATCCGCAGCAAAGCAGATTTAAAAAATATATATGAATTGCATTGCGCATGTGCCGTCCGGACTAAAAAAAAAAAGAAAAGATCAGGCCGGCACGGAGTAGACCTGCACTGGATCTGGACAGGTAAGAAAATGTATTTCTGTCGCTGAGGGATTCAGCAGATGGAATCCGTGCGTGCGAATGGACATGAGGCCTTACGGATTACTTTGGCAATGTGTTTTTAAATCAAACAAAACAAAACATGACATTTAACAAATCCCAGAGCTTCCTACCTGTCGCTCTTGTGTATGTAGATAGGGCTCAAACTCATCATCATTCACTCCATCTTTCTGATGAACAGCCCCATTTTGTACTAAAAAGTAAACACAAGGTTAGTGACTGGAAAACACCGACGTACAATCTCTGCTCAGCTAAATCTTCCTTCGAAGCTAGAAGTAACAAGAGAAACATCCAAACGTCCCTCAACACATAGTGTGAATGAGGTCCTACAGCCCGAATACAACACGGCCATAGTAAAGACAACTGAACGACTGTCATGCTTCCTGAACCAACAGTATAAGGTTCTGTCCAAATGTGAGAAGGAAGGAACTCACAAATGAAAAGGACCCATTAATTTCAATGGGTTAATTCACATGAAAACATTTTCTCTCAAACCATTAGTCTGTGGTCCTACTTTTGGGCGATTCTTGTTCAAGAATCATCCATTATTTGCTATGGCAGTGAAAAAAAAAACAAAAATTCATTGCACTCGCATTGGCATTGCCACTGAAATGCATTACCATTTTAAGTATTGGAACCATATTCAATTTTTTCCACACACAAAAAAACTATGTACATTGAAGCGAATCAGGTGTTAACCTCAAAACACATCATACATGTGTGAAAAGATAAAACATGCTGATAAACTAGTGAAACATAGGTCAGATATCACCCCTGTCTGTGTGAATGCACCCCAATACTAACATCTAAGCACATGGCCAAGCCTACTGAAGGTGCCTTTACATGGAGCAGCTATTGTTTAGACAGTCGCAAGAACCGTCGTTCATTTACCTTTACAGAGTAATGATTGTTAGTTGCTTGCCAAGAATCTCCATGAAAAATCATATGCGAATTGTTCAACTATGAACGACTGCAACTTTACACTAGATAACTTTTGATCAACCAGCGACTATTTTTGGTACACTGAAATCAAACGACCAGGTTGTCATTGAATTTGTTTTTCTGAGTGATTTGGCCGATCATTTACCTCCTATAAAGGTACCTTAATGTAAGAGGTGTTCTCTCCCCCTACTCATACCGAGTCACTGAAACACAGAGCAAGTGCAGCTGCACCCCTCCTCTTCCTGTCTAGTATTAAAGGGATTAGCCTGGTCAGAAATACTGAAGGCCTATCAATATCTCATCGGTGGGGGGCTGACTGGCGGCTCCCCAACAATCAGCTGTTTGAAAGGTCTGCAGCCTCTTCAATATTTACACCTAAATATATCCCGCTTTGTACTCAGAATGTGCACTATGAGAAGTACAGTGTTGAGTATGAACCAGAGAGCAGGCAGATGTAACATGGAGACCACAAGTGCCCACCGATCAAATAATGATGGCCTATTATCAGGATAGGCCATCCATTTATACAACATGGATGACCCTTTAACCATGTCAAACTGGCTGGATTTTTTGGAGTCTTGAGGTTTCTGAAGATTTACTTTCCCGTGGCACCAATGTAATGTCACATGACCGCTGTACAAGTGATAACCCCGATAGCAGCAGAAAGGGAACGGTGCTAAGTTTAAATAGTGGCTTATTTTAGAAACTCTAAATCCCATCAATTTATTTGGAAAATAAACTAATCAAGTGTCCAAGCACATTCCCATGGGTTTATAAGCCACCAGATCCACGCGGGATTTTTTTCCAATGGGGGTCTGACCGTTTTAATCCACAACACAACTATGAAGCAGAGCTGCAGATAGCACACAGATCCAGCCCTAGTAGATGGGGCATATCCCCACGTGGATGCCCGACAGTTTCCATTATTTTTTCTTCATTAGCTTTCTAAATCCTAACAGTATGGAATAGATTTTCACAGCAGTCAACAGAACACAAAAATTGTGCAGATTTTGTCACGGTTTGAGTACAATACCCACTTTGAAAATTATGCCGCGTGGACGAAGCCTAAAGATAGCTTTAGACTGTACGACTGTCCTGCGCATAAGTGCACAACAGCCGCTCCAGCTTTTACACAACGTGTCAGGGAATGGAGGGGGAGCAGCCAGAGATCTCTTCCAGCCACCTGTCTTCATTCACAGTAAACAGGGAGTCACCCACTGGAACGGATAGCAAGTAGTGTGCCATTTCTGGCTCAGCGCCCTGTGTATTATGATCAGTGTGATTATCGTCCAGTGTAAAGGTACCTTTACCCTAACTAAAATAAAGACTTTCATTCTTCTCACCTTTGCTTCCTTGCCCCTTGGGTCTCTACAAAAACAAAGCAACAATACATTAGCACAAACTTACATTAACACTAAGGCCTCCTGTCCATGGGCGTTGCGGTATCCCGCGGCGGATCTCTGCCACGGGAGCTGCTGCCAACAGATGGATCTCTGTGGTGAGCCTGCCTGACAGATAGGCTCACCGCGGAGAATCGAGGCAATTCACAGCATGCTGCGATTTGCCGCCCGTGAGCAGAGAATCACTATGATTCTCCGCTTGTGGACAGGAGGGCTGCGCTTTCCATAGTAGTCTATGGGAAGCGTGCACTGTGTTTCCCGCGGCCGGATTATTGCTGCAGGGAACGCAATGCAAAAACGCCCGTAGACAGGCAGCCTAAGAGAAACTACAACAAAAAGATAACATGTGACGAGGGAGGAGTCAAGGAGGTGGCAAGAGAATTAAGGGAAGTAGATTAAGAAGGAAAAGCAAAACCGGGAAGAGTCAGGTATGTTCACTCAGAGCAAAATGACTTTTTTTTTGTTGTTTTTTTTCTTAACAAGCCACAAGAAAACACCACAAAAAAAGCCCTCTGTGTGAAGCCTAAAAGGAAGTAATGGGAAGAGGGGAGAAGAACAGGTTAAGGGGCTTTTACATGGAGCGATTCATTCACCCAAACAGACAATGTTGCAGTTTGTGGCCAGTTAATACACAAAGATTAAAAGACAAAAGGTTTAACAAGATTGTTGAGTGCGCTTTAAACTGAACGCGCCAATGATGGTGTTTTGCCTGCATTAAACCAATTATCGCTGGCTGCATTTACATGGAAGGATCATCGCTTATTTAAATGATTGTTTTGACCGAATCGTTCCGTATTAAAGGGCCGTTACTGCAGATAGAGAGATAGGAGAGGAAAGTGGAGAGAGACAAGGCAGCAGGAAGACCCCGTTAGCCTCTGATCACACCTGTGCCGGGGGTTCCATTTGGCTGTTGCATTTACACGGGACGAGCTGTGGGGCAAACGATGCCAACGCTCATCCCGCTGATGCTCGCTCCTGGGCTGCTACAGAGGAGCAAGCATAGCTGGCGTCACTCACAGCGCGCCGGCATGGAGGTGGAGCAGCCGGGGAGCGTTCTCACCCTGCCGCCTCCGTTCACAGTAAGCAGACGGTCCTTCAGAAGCAGATTACACTGAACGACACGTCGGGTCTTATACACGCAGAAAGCGAACAGTTCTCGCTTAGTCGCCGCACGCATTTACACGGGACGATTAGTGAGCAGATTTCCATGGAAGCGCTGGGATCTGAACAATCATCTCGTGTAAGACGGCCATTACTTGTAGGAGGGAAACAATGAAAATCACGAAAACACCACATCCAGCACTTAGCTGCCCACACCGCAGCGGATGGAGCCCGCCGACCTCCGTACCACCGCCCCACGGTACGGAGTCTAACCAGCAAGCTGCACTAGTTTACCCAGATCCCCAGAGAACCGCCAGCACAGGAGTGAGGAGAACCTAAGGGGCAGCGGGAGAAGAGGGGCGATGAGAAGGAAAGGGGCAAAGAGGAGAGCAAAGGGATCAAGGAGGCAAGTAAAGATGGAGGACAAAGACTTTAAGGGCCGATGGTAACGGGGTGGTGGATGGAGAGGGCAAGCAGGAAGGGCACGGAAGTGTGGAGAGGAGGGGGTGTAAGGACATGGCAGCAGAAAACAGGCAGATACTAAGTAATGGCCCGTAATGCAGTGATGAGGAGAGGGGGGACATGACACGAGCTGTTAGATACATGACGGCGGGAGAGGGGGGTGACGCCTAGGGTGCGGGGTTGTTCCGGTACCGGCTCCAGCAGACTACTGGCGGACATGTCGTCGGCGGAGAACTGATCCGGGAGATGCAGCAGGAGCGCGCCCTGAAAGCAGGAAAGGGGCGGGGACTGCGGCGCGTACACGGATGCGCCGACATCGTCGTGTTTCGATGCCCAGGAAGCCATGTTGAGTGAGGGCAACTGCGTCACGATAAAATGATCCTGGGACCGTCAGCTTGAAAAGACCGTCAGCTACTATTAGCTAAGCTGATGGGTTGAAAGCTGCTATCCCGGGGATGTAAGTGTTATACTTACCGTTCCCGGCGTTCCTCGGTGTTAGCGCTGAAAGTTGCCGCGGGATGTATTGAGTGGCGGGTTTCAGCGCTCACAGCGGGGAAGGTAAGTATAACACATCGCTGGACTCAGCTGGTCACCTACTTTCAGCCCACCAGCTTAGTTTATCGGGCTCAGAGAAGGTGAAAGTTTCTTTTATCCAGCTAGAGAGTCCAGAGTTGTAGGTCGGGGAGAGATGACGTCATCCCTGCGACAGGTGAAGGCTGATTGGCCGGGGTGTGGGCGCAGGGTTAGCCGCGCTCACATGTGACGTAGTTTGTGACATCTTCTGTGCATCTCTGTATTATGGCGGCAGCGCCTCGTGAGGAGCCGGGACGGACCCCTAGGCCCCAAAGACTTAGACATATGTTAGGAAAAACATAAGGCCGGTCTGACACGACCGGGGTGGAGTTGTGGAATCCGCAATCATCACCCACACAGACGATTCGCGCAATTCTGCACGCAAAGATTGGACCGTTCACATATCTGCTCACACGAGCGGACGGTGATTGCGACTACCGCTCACGGAAATAGAATCGCAGTATGTTCTATTCTAGTGCGGATTCTGCACGGACGGCTTCTATTGAAGTCAACTTGTCTGCAATGTTCATTTCAGAGGGGCCAGATGGCTTCCATTGACTTCAATGGAACCCGCCTGTGCGGAGCCCACATGAAAATAGAGCAGGCTGCAATTTTTTTTCCTCCGCGAGTGTAAATTGCAATTGACTCCCGCTCGTGTGCAGGAAGCAGCGGCTCTCCATAGGAAGCAACGGGCGGCATGTGCTGCGGGTGCCGATCGTGGATTCTGCAGCAACCATCTGCCTGTGTTCAGGCAGCCTTCAATCCGGATGACGTGTGGTTGGAATACGTTCAGAATACGCATCGGTATTACAGCCCTGTTACAATGGAGGCACATTTTGCCCATTGATTTCAATGGGTTTTCAAAATAATTGGAAAGCCTTCCGTTTGCTTCAGTTCCATTTGGCTTCCCTTTAACTGAACAAAGACCACCGTCCTCCAACATCAAAGAAATCCCCAACGCATAACGTTTTCTTATGAAAGGTAGAATAAAGCCCTTATTTTATGGACTGTCCAGGACACACAGCGGGTTTTTAATGTCTGTATCTTATTTCTCCATTAATGGAGGTGGATAAATTAGATTTTTTTTCTCAAGGGATAGACAACGAGTTTGATAAAAGGGTTGTTTTCTTTAACCCCTTAATGCCACAGGATGTAAGGTTACATCCTGGGAGGGTGGTACTTATGGCAACATGACGTAATCTTACGTCATGTGGATATCGCAGGATCTAAAGAGATCCCACAGCATCTGGCAGCAGGAGTCAGCTGTTACTGATAGCGGGGGTCACTGTCCTGATGCACTGTCAGCCCCTTAATGCTGCGATCTATGTAGATCGCAACGTGTAAAGGTTTCACAGAGAGAGCCTCTATGACGTTGTCTGACACACCCTCAGCCCTGATGGGTTACCATGGCAACAGGATGCCAGCTACAGGGATCCTGCTTTGCCATTGCCTATGATCGCTATAACAAGTGATAAGGCATTGTAGGACAGAAGTCCTGCAATGCCTTCCCGTAGCAGTCATAGGTGCTATTGATCAGGGACCTAAACAGTGTAAAAAAAATAAATAAATAAATAATGTAAAAAGGAAAAAATAAAATAAACCCCTTTTTTGCCCATTTCCCCCTATTTATATGAACAAAACTTAAGAAAAAACGTGTGAAATCATCGTGTCCGTAACGACCTATAATTTGAGCACACTAATTATCCTGCATTGCAAAAACCGTAAAAAAAAGGTTATTTTATTCATTTTTACCTCCAAAAAAAGCACAATAAGTGATCAAAAAGGGATTTGAACCCAAAAATGGTAGAAATAAAAACTACAGCTCATGACGCAAAAAACAAGTCCGACCATGAAAAAATAAAAAAAGGTATGCAGCTTTGAATGCAACGATGAAAAAATAATTACAATTTGCAAAAGAAAAGTGTTTTTATTGTGCAAAAGTGGAAAAAAACCTAAAAAAAAAATAAATGTCTTTGGTATTGTAAACGTACCAACCTGCAGAGAAAAATGTATTATGTCGTTTATTCTCTTTAATTGACAGTGTTAAAGAAAAATAATTTAAAAACAATGGCAGAATTTATGTTTTCTCTCCCTGCCCTAAAAAATAAACAAACATTTTACAATACATTATATGTACCCCAAAATGGTACAAATAAAAAAAAATACAGTTCACCACGCAAAAAACAAGCCCTCATACGGCCATGTCGAAAAAAAAATAAAAAAAGTTAGGGCTCTTGAAAAGTGGAAATGAAAATCCCCCAAAAATCGTTGCATCCTTATGCCCAAAGTAAGCCATGTCCTTAAGGGGTTAAAGGGAACCTCACACCTGCCTAAGGGCTCCTTCACACTGGTCATTGCTCCCCCCTCTCCCCTCGAGCGATTTTTGAGTGTCGGCATTGCTTTTTCTCACAAGCACATTGCTGTTGCTTGCGATTTTCTCACACGAATGTTAATAGGACTTTTTCATGTTAAAAATGCATTGCATAAAAATCGCAAGTTTGTGCTTTGCGATGTGATAAAAAGGAGGCTTTATAGGGAAACATGGGAGGTAAAAAACAGAACATACAGCGGTACCTTGACATACGAGTTTCATCCGTTCCAAGACGGAGATCTCAAGCCGAAAAACTCGTATGTCAGCACTTTTCCCCATTAAATGCCATTATTGCGTTCCAATGGGAAAACTAAACTACCTGTAGAAAATAAATAAATAAAAATCATTACTCACCTCCCACGGCGTTCTGCGATGGTCTGTGTCGCTCCCTCCTCCACGCCGACAGAGCATTGCTTTCTGGATACGGGGCTTGAATGCCCGCCTCCAGCAAGCTAATGCTCTGATTGGTTAACTCAGTGCGGCGTCAGCCAATGAAAGTCGACACTGCATTAACCAATCACAGCCATTTAATGATGTCATTGAATGGCTGTGATTGGTTAACGACACGCCAGCGACAGGTGAGTATAGAACCCCCCCACCCCGAGCCTCAGCTTGTGAGGTTTTTTTTGACTTGCAAGCAGGCTTGTATCGCAAATTTGTGCTCATAAACCAGAGCAAAAATGCGGGAGACAGCCTGCTCGTAAGTCAAAAAAACTCGTAAGCTGAGGCACTCATAACCCGAGGTACCACAGTACTGGTGATTTTTTTTTTCTCAGGACTGAAAACATGGCAAATGTGAAGGAAACCATTGAATAGCATGGGTTTCATAATTCTGTGTTTTCACTCACTCTCGCATCATATGATTTTATCGCAAATGTGAAGGCACCTTCAAGCACCATAACTAAGGCTGTCTTCACACAGGCGAGAAAATTGTACGATTTATGAGTGATGCAAGAGTACGAGAAAACACAGAATTATGAAACGCATGATTTTCAATGACTTCTTTCCCATCTGCGATGTTTGTAAATCGCTGCCTGCTCAATCTCTCTGCGTTTTGCTAATCCTTACCCGTTTCCCTATGAAGCTTCCAATTTATCGCATTTTTCTTGCGCGATAGACAACAGGAGTTGCTGATATTTAAACCGCACTGCATGTACGTCGCAAGTTTGAACATTGCAAAAATCATGGGTTTCATAATTCTGTGTTTTCTCGCACTCTCGCGATGCAAAATCATTTTCCAGGGAAAAGCATCACAGACACTCAAACATCGCATGAGCAAATATGCGATATCGCACTCACCTGTGTGAAGTTAGCCCAAGGGTGCTTTTACATTGAGCGAGTTATCATTTGAACGAGTGAACAATGACAGAGTCCGCTCGTGCAGCCCATTTATACAGGCAGATAAAGAGTTTGCTTGCCAATCGTTCATTTGTTCACATTCGCTGTACCAGCGAATCAAAAAGATCAGAATTATGATTTTCAAGGCTGCACGCAATGACTGGTAAGCGAATGAATTCTCCATCATCGTTAGCTACGTTTACACTGTGCAACACAATGTTTGTAACAGATAAGCGGCTCATAGTAACTTTAGTGTGCTGAATTCAAATATGATATCCGTTCATTTTCTGCCCCGTAAGGTTTTCCAATTATGGGGAATAATGTAATCCAGTTGCCGTTGTACTTTATATTTTGGAAATCTGCCTATACAACTAATCCAGCAGGCTCGTCATTAACCTTGCTTAATAAAAAGAACAAAAGTGATTGTGCAACAATTTCACAATCACTGTTACACACCGCGTGCTGACTGAACACTATAAGGGTAGGTTTATGTAACATATAGGGTATGTTTTCACGTGGCATAAACGCTGCGGATCATCCACCAATAAATTGTAATGAACTGTGTTTTTACAGGTCATTGGTTAGACTAAATAAGAGAACCAAAATCATAAAACAAAAATACATGTTTGGTATCGCTGCGTCCCTGAAAGTCTGATCTATCAAAGTAATGCATTATTTATACCGCAAGGTGAACGTCGTCGGGGAAAAAAAAAACAAAAACAGAAATTCACTTTTTTTGGTCATTTTCGTGTGTTTTGTGCCTATAGAATCACAAAGCTCACACAAAAATGTAACCTATTTGTAATTGGTTATTTTTACATGGGTGACTTGTCTCGCAGCAACATGTATCACTGCTCTTACAGTAAGGCTGGGTTCACAGGGGGTAGAATTTCCATGTAGAAAGCCCGGATGGCAATTCCACCAGTGGCTCCTAATCCCGGGATTAACCAGCAAAGTGGACGAGATTTTGCAAAAATCTCGTCCACACACTGTGGCCAAGCCTCACAAAAACAGACAAGCGGTGCGAATTCAATTCCGCAGCATGTCAATTCTTTTCTCGTTTCCGCAGCAGGAATGCCTCTCTATAGGGAGAGAAAGCCGCAGCGGAATGCCGACGGCAAAACCGCCTTTAGCCACGGGTTGTGAAGTTGTGCTTTTCCTGCGGAGATCTCATGTTTTTTTTGTTGCGACCATTCTGTGAGAATTCTGCTGAGATTCCATACTGTGTGACCCCAGCCTAAGAAACTGTAACATAAGTCTGCACTAAATCCATTGCAGATTTTAAATCTGTGGCATGTCAATGTAGGCTATGGATTTTCAGGGTTGGCATTACACAGTGCAATGCAAAAGGTGAGATCTGCAGCATTTTCACATCTAGATCTAAGGGTAATTGGTGTGTTTTTTCTGCATCACCTCCTGTGATCACTCCCCAACCTTGCCAAATCTCTACAAAACGTTACTCGCAGACAAAGTGTTTTCTGTTTGTTACTCATTCATGCCTAATAAAATGAGCCCCCTATGTCCATGGTTATGCTATACAGTATAAAATGACACTTCATTAAAAATATAACAATACATTTAATGTTTTAATTAAAAAAAAATATTTTCCAACACTTCAGATTTTTTTGCACACTATGTACAGGAAAGCACAGGCTGTACCAAGGTCCATCTTTTAATAGACAATAGCCTCCATCTCATCTATTAACTAATGTGGTTTTGCCTTTCAGCCAACTTCTAAAGTAAAAAAGTCTAATAAATTAAATTTTCTTTCGAATTAGCTCAATGAGCTATGTTCCATGCTCATACTACAGTTGTTACTCATCTTCTAACACCACAATTTCCACATCATGCATGCCATCATGGTGTCCAACCCCTAGAATCTTTCCATCACCCAGCTCCATTACCTTAGAACCTCCTTCAGGGTCTGGAGCTGGGTCTATCTGAATGATTGTCTGACCCTCTTCACCAACTCCATCCTGCCCCAGTCCTGAATCCATTGTCACAAGCTCCACCGGGCTTATAACTCCACCTAATGACCCCGAATCCTGCATTTCTGTTGCCAATACAGTAAGGGCATCGCCTCCCTCAGTTTTGCCCAATACAGTGGTGTACCGTAAACCACCTAGAGAAAACTGCTGTCCAACTGGAGCTAATGTGAGAGGAGAGAGAACTGTATACTGCGGCTGGGATGACTGGGTACTCAGGGTGCCAGCAGATGCCGGGCGTTGAAGTCGAGGCCTCTTAGGGGGTTTGGGAGTGTTGATGGGCATCAGGACCACATTCTGCAGAACTGGAGAGTGGCTGCCTTCCTGCTTCTTTTGCTCTTCAAGCTGTCTTTCGAGATCTGGAAAGTGAGAAAATATATGAACTTCTAGGTTATTTAGTCATTTCGCACACTGACTTTGTATATTCTCATGATGGGTTCCCAGGTTAAAACAGACATAAAGGCAATCCTTTTTTGATGAAAAATTCAGAAGGGAATACAAACTCCTGAAATATACTTTAGGCTTTCCTTATCCAATGTCCGTTTCAGATGTCAAGCAGATAGGGCTTCCTTCCTCCACTAAGTTTGCTCTACACTTTTCCCTTCTGGTTGGATGTCCTTAGTTCTCCACAAGTGTAATTTGATTTCCCTCAGCCATGTGCACCACAGACATGTTTTTGGGGGATTTTGGGCAAGGGAATACAAAACACGCAGGAAAAGCTCTTTTTTTTTTAGACTTCTACTTTTTTGTGCCTATACAAAGTGATAAATATCAACTGAAAATCCACATATTCTCCTAATTTACTCCATTGGCTCCTCTTGGTTAACTCTTATATCCCGTTGAATAAAATATTCTATATGTGAACAGGAAATTTTAATATATATGGTCCAAATGGAGCAACTCAATTGAGACAGCTGTTTGAGTAGTAACCTTGATTATGTAGGTGGACGTGTGTGAGAAACTCCCCACTCTTCCGTTTTTCTTTTTCACAACTGGATCTGCAGAGTCCTCTCACCTAAGGTGTGATTTTTGTTTTGGTCTCTACAGCTGTAATTTTATAGGGAAACTACAATGAGTATTTGTGAGACTGTATTTACAGCAGCGATATTAAAGCGCGAGTTCTGTGGGACTGCGAGAGGAGCTATTTTGTGCTCGCACCAATAGTGCGAGATATTGAAAAATTGCAACATTTTCTTTTTTTGGGTGATTCTGCGGCTAGAATCTTGCTGGATTTGCATGCAAGTGCAATGCATTTTTTTTTCTACATTTAAACTACTGGAACAAGATGTGATATGCATGTAAAAAACATACGTACTGAGCTGCGAATCACATGTTTTTAATGCAGAAATCGCCTCACAGAAGCATGAAAAATCGCAAGTTAAATGAGAACAATATCTTGGGCCCTTTTTTTCATTCGTCGGTTATGCTTCAATATACTCCGACTCCCGGATGTTTCCAAATCCAAAGTGTTTGTAAATCCTATGTAAGGAACTGACACATACAGCATGTAATGTTCAAACTAGGATTATCTCGTTTGACGCTGGGAATTACATGGAGAGTTTACTTGCCTTTATTTACCTTCACATTTGGAGTTTACCCATTTTCTTTTGTTTGCTGTTCTGTAATTTTGTGTAAAAGTGTAACTAAAACCTATAAAATTAAAAACAAACGTTTTTTACAAGTAGAAGACTTACCAGCGAGTGTATAGTGATACTGTTCTTCACTCTGATCTGTCCGATTCCTTTTTCGATCAAGAACTTTTTGCACAACATCCAGAAGACCAAATGTTTGAGCAATATTACTAAGTACAGTCGCATCTAGCAGGAAAAGAACAAACTCATGGGTTCTCAGGTTTATTTTTATATATTAAATAGTGAAACAAATCATTCCTTAGAACACCTCTGTATGTATTTGAATACAAGAACGTGACATTTTATCCAGTCAAACTGAAATCTGTTTTCTTTACTATTAAAATTATACTTCTCTTTTGTCCTCCCCCCCCCCCCCAGTTTCCATTGTTCTTCTTTCCCCATTTTAGTTCTTTTGGCCCCATTCATGCGTGTTCAGTGCTGTGCAATGTAACAAATCATCGCTACTTTTGATGTTCATAACTCCTGCTGCCTTTCTCATTATACGAACAGGCGTCTGGATCTGATTGCTGACTGCTTTATCCATTGCCTCCTTTCCCTTTTTTGGCAACTCTTGTATTAAATGGAAAAACTCGCTTACAAACATGAAAACCTATAAGAGTAAGGGCTCATGCCCACGACTGGTTTTTACCATGTATCTCGTGTGCGTTGCACGGACAAGTGATACACAGTGAATGGACTCAATGAAAGTCAATAGACATAAAACACAGCATGCTTATTTCTTTGTGTACATACACAACGTGAGCTTTATACATTTGTGATAAGCTGTCCATACGCAATACTTTATTTAAATAAAATCACACTGTGCAAGTCCGTGTGATATGCAGGCATGCGCAGTGCCATATGGTGTCTCTACCGGCAGAGTGTATGGCTGCGGGGAGACCTGCAGCGTTTCATACATACGGCTGTGGACATGAGCCCTAAGACACATTTATATTACACGATACAAAACTGGCAGTGCTACTCCTATGTGACTGACTCACCTGTAATTTGAAATGGATGATGGTCTATTCTCTGTTGGACCCCACTTAAAATCTCCTCAATTTCATTCTGGACTTTGCTTATTACCTCATCCATAAGTCCTACATCAGAGATCCCTTTCCAGAACAGTAGTGTCTCTTCTGAAATGAGAAAGTTTAGAAACTGCATTCATAACATATAAGCAAGATCTTAGAACGCATTGATTTATGGCCTGTAAGGCCATACGGAAGACACGAGATAAAGAGAGATACCCATTTTAAAATTATGCATGGGGCCATCATTGCTTTCAGCCTTCCAGAAACTGGATAGGTTGGTGAACTGCCCTAAATATAAGAAATCCATTTCACAGCCTTTAGAGTTACACTGCAGCTGGGCAATTTTAGGACCAAGAGGGCCGTATGATGCATCAGTTATGGAATTTTTCAGTACCACTCAGCCTAACAGCTTATTTCTTTAATCATACGGATGGGCAAATGACTGGTGTGTCAGGCAGCAGAAGGAGGGGAGGAGGTTTGGGGGAGGCCCTAGACTCTCACTCCTATCTGCCTGGTGGCAAAACGTTGCATCCTACAACAGTGGCTATGGCCAGCAATGCTTACAGTCCTACTAGTAGTGGATCCTCTCAATCAGTTAATGCAGCGGGAATGCACACAGACAGAATGGACTAAAGATAGACAAAAGAGTAATTTATCTAATAGAGAGCATTTATTGTGCATTTTCCAAAACTGATGATAAAACTCATGTCACCTTTATACTCACAGAATGGTATAGAATAGCCTAAAAAGTACACTGGTGGATTACAGATAACTTGTTTTATTTTTGCTCTATTGTCCAGTATATTTTCAGAACATGGATGCTTTTCTCTTTAAACTGAGCTTATGGGCTAAAAGTAGGTGGCCGCTGAATCCGGGGATGAATTATACTTATCTCCCCCCGTTGTCAGTGCTTGAAGCAGCTGCTCAGAGCATTGAGCAGCGTTGCTTAGTCCACCCATTATAAAATTACAATGGGTGGACTAATTAGCAAGCTGCTCAATGCATTTAGCGGTGACTTTCAGCACGAACACTGGGGGAACGAAGGGGAAGGCAGGTATAACACTTACATTACCTAGTTTTAGTCCATATGCCTAGCTCATAGGGCTACAAGTAGGTGACAGAGTCTAAGGATACAGTGATTTTTTTTTTTCAATCTCCAAATTATTTGCAGGACATCTTGTTTCATTTTGGAGTACATACAAGTATTTGATGACTTCTGATGAGGCTGTTGGGAGGCGAGATAAACAGCAATTCTGGTATTGTTTTTCATTTTTTCCCTGAACATATGATACTCAACATGCAGGAAAAAATAGTGGGATTATTTTATAGTATGGATGCAGCAATACCAATGTTGTACTTTTCTTTATATTTTTCAACAAAAAAAAAATGTATTAGTCCCACAAAGGAACTTGTGATTGCCTACATAACACACTGCACCACTTATACCAGTCAATATTATCAATATACAATAGGCCCATATTCATGACAGGCTTGGACACCTTTATTAGGCTCCCTGCTGCCATTGCAACCTACAATCATGTTACTGGTGTACCAATGGGTTTACAGAAAGACCCCTCCTAATCTAAAGCTTCCATCTACTTCCAGGTTGCGTGATCACGTTCCGTCTAAATATGTGACCACTGCAACCAATCAATGGTCTGACTGGTACTCACTATGGGAATTCACTGATCACTTCAATTAAGACACTGCACTACCTCTGTATAGCAGTGTATTATGTCTGTCAGTATTACAATAGAAAGGAGAGCCTAATAATGAGCTCGAGTACATGGCACACCGGTGGGCTACTGTTAGGACCTCAGCTGTCATACTAACCGACTGAAACCTCTTGTTGGTATTGCAGAGGTAACGATAGGCTTACAGGGGGAGCCTACTACCTCTAAAACCACTTAGGTGACACAGTGTCAGAGATTCAGCAACCAGAATCATAGTAAACTCCAAATTTGGCTGTTGTAGTGAAAATGTGCAGGAGGAGTCGGCTTCTATTAGTTTGCAAATCCCCCACACAAATGCACTCGGCCAAAACAGTAATGCCCTTTCCCTCTTGTCCAAGCCGAGGCTAGGGATAATCAGTGGAGAATTTAGAAAATAAAGTTGTAAATGTTAACACAGGAGATGTCAAACTACCCACTACACGTCTCCTTTCTAATAAAAAGCAGCAGTGGGCAGACTCAACCACACTTTCTTACCAGATATCTCTTCTCCATCTTTTTTGCCTCGGTCATCTCTATTCAACTGCACTGTAGCAGTAAGTCCAGAGCCCCATTCAATGGCACCATCCTCCACAGTCTCCTCTGACACAGTCACCGAAGAAAGAGACCCTAAAATTACAACAGCAACATTACAAATGCACATGTGCATAATGTCTTCTGACACAGTCCATGGTGATCTATAACCATACCTTCCCCGGTGGGTGGAGTCTGTACAACATTGCTCTGTCCAGGGACAGGGGCACGGGCACTACTGATCAGAAGGTCAAACTTAGTGCTGCGGCATGTGTTTGTGCAGAGTTTATCATGTTGATAAAAATCAATCTGGCCAGAATCCATCATTTTTCTGCAATGGAACGAGAACATTACAACCACAGCACTACATCTCATAAGAGAAGGATTCACGAGAAGGCTTCTAGAAACTATTTACCGTAACATGACTCCTTCAAGACGAATAGCTCTCTTCCAATCCTTTAATGTTGATTTCCCAGCCAAATTAACAAAGTGTTTAGGGCTAATCATCTGGTCATTGAACTAAGAGAAAATGAAGTGTGCAAGCAACAAGATGAGGCATAATAATACAAGCATGTATGTGAAGAAGATAGGTGGAAACGATAGATAGCTATATAGTAACCGATTCCATTTATTTGATTATTTCATGTTAAATAAAGCATTATTAAAGACCTCACTGTCCATGTAAACATGTACTGCTATAGTGTTACCCGTCTCCAAGCAAACTCCCACTTCCGGTTCCTGGACAATTTTTTAAGGATAGACTCAAAATGTGTTAAAAAAAAAAAAAAAAAAAGGGAAGAAAAAAAAAATTTACAAAACCAGAGGTACCCACCCGTCCTCAGCCCTGACGACCTCCCGGCCTTTGTCGTGGAATGGAAACCATTCTCCTGGCATCATAGCACCCAGCATTTGATCAGTCATGCCAAGAGAATGGCACCTGACAATGGTGGCCTCTGAGTGGTTGATGCGGTCAGGTGGTATCCGTTCCACAACAAAGACCGGGAGGGCGGCGGGGCTGAGGACAGGCGAGTACCTCTGGTTTTGTTGTTTTAACACATTTAAGGCTCTCCTTGAAAATCTATCCGGTAACAGGACTTTTTTTTTTTATAGGCATGATGTTAGATAACACCTAAATCTTTCAGCAAAAAGGTAGCCCTATAGACCACTGCTGACACCAAATTACATTTTGTAAAGTGTGGTGGAGTATAAACAAAGGCAATTTGTAAGCCAGTTATTAAAACCTGCTGTTTAGATGTAGTTTTTTATTGCTGAAGTGTTTGAAGGTAAAACAATTATTAAAAAACACACAGTAGGACTTTTTCTATCTCCAGTGCTTCCACCACCTCTACACTCAACTCCTGGCATGGACTTAGAAAAACTGCACATGTGAAAGTTGCCCAATATGTAAATTCATATGGTGCATGCTGGGATCTGCTGTTCGATACCTAATAGGTATGTGTTTTCGAGCAGGGGAGATGGGGTGGCAGTATTGGGGTCTACACCATTTTACTAACTCATAGGAGAGAAACTTCTGAAGCATCACTTAAGCAATCCAAAACTGAAAAATGGAGCTGCACTTCAGATACACGTTCACCAGTATTTCCACCCCTCTCAGACTAGCACTAGTTTCACTCACCTTGACACACTTGACGTTGATCCCAGGGCACACAAACTTCTTCCATAACAGAACAGCCTTGCTGTCTCCACAGGTGATGGGGTATGCAATGTCAATGTCATCACTCAGCTCCACGGTGCCACCGTCTACATGGGAATGGAAAAGGCTTAACTGAAACGTTCCCAGGTGAGTAGAAGTAGAACAGTCTTGTTGTACTCACCGAGCGTATCTCCCAGCTTCAGGGTGTGAGTCTCCAACGATACCACAGCAGCATTGGTGTCCGACATTTCCTCATATATTCTGAATAAATACAGCAGAGGTTTTGTAGTTAAGGCGGCACTCCACGATACTGAAAGACCATCCTACAAGACCACCTCATTGAGGAGACCACCCTCCGTTCAGACCAGTTATCTGTGACACATTTTCAGTCCCCCTGTCTTCTGTGTATATAGGACACTTCTTTTAGTGAATCACTAAGAAGGCCATTTTTCACTGCAATTTTGGATGGTCTTCTCAAAGAGAGTTCATTCTATATGTTATAGAACATAAACGACTTGTTCATTCTGTGCCCTCTTATTGTTCACCCTGCAGAGTGCTCACTGCGGATGGAGTCCTGCCATGTGCTCTGAGGATATGATGATCGGGAGGGGTGACATCACTCCTTAGGGAGAGCTCCAAGAAGGTGAGTGAGGAGACTTATAAGGCCACCCATGCTCCTCTGGGTAATATGCAGATAAGGAAGATGGAACAATATCGCTAGCCAAGCCAGGATCCTACTGCCCACTGATGAGGGGCAAAAACTCTGAAACAGCCGTCTGTGTGTGGATTCTGACTTGGTCCTCAATGCCCAATCATTGCTCTACAGACCTGTATAAAGGGTCAAGCATTGATGTGCAGGAATGCTGCCATCCAATAGGTGGCGCTGCAGAGATATTGTTCCATCTTCCTTATCAAAGGATATGATATGGCATATATGCTGTGTATTTTCTGCAGCAGACTGGCATGTGGAAAATATCAGACTGCTAGGCTACCTTCACACGGGCGAGTGCAATATTGTGCAGAGAAACCCAGCCAAATATTGCGCTTGTCAGCGTGCGTTTTACTTGTGGATGCAAGTTTTTCACGCAAAAACAATTTGCTTCACTGCTCTGAAATTCTGATCTTCCGGCGCTTGTTTCACGCACGTCAGAGGATCAGCAAGTGTTTCACATTGATTTCAACGGGAAACCTCCCATTGCACGGCATGCCGAGGATGCAAAAGAGTAGCACATGCAGCGATTGTTTTACTTTGCAGCCAGCTGTGAGGAACATCGCTCTTGGGTATCACTCCATTCAACAGGATGGAGTTCATATTCGCGCAAGGCTTGTGCCTCTCACAACGCCCAACACTCGTGTGAATGTAGCCTCGGAGTACAGGCAAGTGAATGATGTCAAGGAATCTCATCCACAGACTGTGGAATCCATCTGCAGCAGACCTGTATCAGCATCCGCACCACCAGCACCTGTCCACCTTAGAAAACAAGCTAATGGATGTACTCTGACCATGGGGTGATGCAATCCACGACCAACGTCTACATGGCACGACTACTGCGGGAGGTACTGATGTCTGCTGCTCCCATCACCACGCCAACCCATCATCTGCAGGTCTACAGAGAGGGGAAACCAGGGTGCAGGGAGCCACGGCACTACGTAAGACTTGGTGCCTCATACGTCTGCCTTTGCACGCATCATCACACAGCACGCTCCCTGCGACGCGTATTTGAACACTACGGAGATTTGCTAATAAAGAAGCTTTCATCCAAAGACACAAGACAAAGAGGCCAGTGAAGCCATTACCGTACCCATGGGGAATGGGCTGCAGCTGCAGGATCACCTGCGTCTTCGTATCTTCCGGGTCTTCCCCTTCTGTGCAGTCGCTGGGAATCACCACGACGTCCCCCATGGGGACAGTGACCTCCGCGTTCGCCATGGGTCACATCAGATTACACGGGACCGATCACCTGAGGACACAGGGCGTTATAAATGAGCTACAGACCATTGTCCTTAATCACACCATCAGCCGTCTCTTCCCCCAGAAGCACCCTGACACGTGCAGCTCCACTACATGCATTAATACCGGCACCCTCCGCAGGGTGCAGAGCCGGAGCCCCGGCCAGGTAAACAATCTCCCCAGAACATCACCTGAAACCCTCCTCCTCCTCCGGGGACGATTCTCAAGAGCCCCGGAACCTGGCAGACTGCGCATGCGTAGTCCACACCCCATACAGAGCGCGCCGCCGACACTTCCGGCCGTGAGGTAGAGCGCGGGCACGCCAGGGGCGGTGTGTGTGCGGGCGATGCACAGGCTCTCGCATACTGAAGAAGCCATGCGCATATTCCCACAGAGACTGTCACCTACCGTTAGCACCGTGCTGAGTGTGTACTTACCTCCCCGGTGTGAGCTGGAAGCTTTTTCATTCTTATTTTATGTGCAGCCTATAATAAAGAGCGCAGATTCCCCTCCCCGTGTGACTCCACTAGTGGGGTTGTCGCCTGTTGTGTAGTAGCATCGCCCTTCGAGGCCAAGCAGTGTCTCCAATGAGATGTGCAGACTTTATTCCCACTGGGTAAACGGACACCTTCAGGCCGCCTGCACAACCCGGCTCTGCCAGCAGCGGTGTCCTGCTTACATTACATCTGTACTGCGTATGCTCGGCGCGGCTCGCTGTCAGACATGCGCAGTACAGTTTTTTTTTAAGTGCTTTTTCCGCGTCTTCGCCTAGTGATCGCACGGAATCCACAACCTTTCTGCAACATCAATTGCGGACAGGCCGCAGATCGGACGGCCTCCAATGACTTCAATGGAAGCCGTCAGTGTGGAATCCACGCAAAAATGGGGCATACTTCAATTTCTGCTCCAGTTGCAGAAACCGCAATTGGTTTCCACAAGTGTGCTGGAAGAATCGATTTCCCATAGCATGCTATGTGCGGTATTAGCTGCGGATCTGCAGTATGGACACCCGCAGCGGATTCTGCAGCAAATATCCGCCCGGGAGCAAATTGCCTTAAGCTCCCCATGGCAGCCAGGGGTTCTTCTGACCTGCAGTCACTATAGGCTTGTACTAGCACCCAGTAGGACCGCCGGGCGGGTCCAGATGTCGTTGAGATGTGAGCATTAACCCTTTCCAATCCAATTACTTTTTTTCGTTCATTCTCCCCAGCTCCAAATAAATTGGAGCTGGTGAGAATGGCTGAGAAAAAATACATTTCCCTGCACCCTCCTGAACTGACAGAGTTCAGGAGGGTGCAGGTGCTCACTGCACCGTGGGGGACCTGCTTATCTGTCCGGCGTCTTCCACATTCTCCCTCTGCCTCCCGGCTCGGCGATCATGTGACCGCTGGGGTCAGGTGGCACCCAGCGGTCACAGGATCGCCGGGCCAGGAGGCAGAAGGGAGAATGCAGAAGACGCCGGACAGGTAAGCAGGCCCCCCCACGGTACAGGCTCCCGGATTGGTGTTCATGTGACCGGTGGGGGTCAGATGACACCGGCAGTCACATGATCGCCGGCCGGAATCTCTGTGCATTACAAAGCGCTAATTGAGCGCTATGTAATGTGTAAAGGAGAAGGCAGAAACGAATAAAAACCCATTTTGCCTTCTCGGGGGTCCTCGATGAGGACCAGTGCAGGAATGCATCTGTAGCCGATGTGTCTGATGATCGGGTGCAGATGCACTCCTGCACTGCAGTGTCGGGCCTGCCCCGACATCGGAGCTGTGGAGGGAAATTATGATGTCGGGGCAGGCCCGACATTGGATTGGAAAGGGTTAAAAGGGTTGTGTAGTTTCCATATAAAAACATTTAAATTCAAACTTTGGTGCTGGAGGAGCTCCTACGAATGCCTCGGACCGCATGTGTTTTATGTGCGCGAAAAACAAAACCGCAGCAGCTTTTATCTTGGCCTGCACTGCAGACTAAAATTACTCATTCAAGTCAATAGGATCGCATAAGTGCGCACAATACATACATATTCATTGTGTAATTACACATGAAGGCAGGAGAAATCCATGGGGACGTTTTTTTGTGCACATGAAAAGGAAGGGAATGTGTTAAAATAAAAAATGCAAAAAGGTCCAAATTCCCAGTGAATATACAGTGTGTGAAGGAGCCCTATATATAACTATTAACATGGCGGTGGAGCGCTATGCACTATGATGGGGTTTCTACCCTGCCGTCTCTTCAGCAGCGAGCGTCCTACCTTGGAAGGCGGCTGTCAGTAGAGCTGCCTGGGAGTTATGGAATAGAGCAGTGTGGGGGTACGCAGAATGCAAGATGGTACCCACGCCTGTGCTGATGCCATCCCCTCTACCATGCGCTGGCTGCATCCTCCGGTGACAGTGGAGAGCCGGTCCTTCTGCGTCCGGGCCTTGTCGCAGACTCCATAAAATGACGTGGCAGACAGGATTCGGCTCATGGGCCTTGAGTTTGCACATGTACCCGAGGTGCTCATCAGCAAGGGATGACACGATTTTAAAGAAGCTTTTTTTCAAAATCCAAGAGTGGACTTCGCTGGAACGGGTTTGTGAGGGGAGTGAATCTTGTAGATTGATGTGCTCCATAGTTATCATGAATGGAGGCCCGCAGCGGCTGTCAGCTGTGAGACGACCCTACGTACCTGGTTTTCCTGTAATATGGATGACCAAAGGCTCGCCCTTGGTCATGCGGTGTAGAGTTTTATTTTTTCAAGCGATGACACAGATACACATTGCAATTAGAGATGAGCGAGCATACTCGGTAAGGCGATTTACTCGAGAGAGCATCACCTTTTTCGAGTAACTGCTGGCTCGTCCCTGAAGATTCGTGGGGAAGGGAAAGAGATCTCTTTTTCTCCCGCCTGGACCCTCCGCTCACCCCCGCGCCCCCCCCCCCCCCCCGAATCTTCAAGGACGAGCCAGCAGTTACTCATAAAAGGCGATGCTCTCTCGAATATATCACCTTACGAGTATGCTCGCTTATCTCTAATAGTAATGTTTATTTCATATGGGCTGCGGGTCAGATGGCCTCCATTGACTTCAATGGAGACCGCTGCAAAATAGAGCATGCTGCAATTTTTCTTTCACTCCCAGAATAAGCAATTCGCATCTATGAGTGTGAAGGAAAACGAGCGTACATGCTTTTCTATGCTTGCGGTTTACCACTTTTATTAGCAATTTTTGAAAATTAACCGTGAAGAGTGCAGAAGAGTGGCCCGGTGTCGGATCGATCTGCTGCATAGGTGTTAATCTTCTGCATACAGAAAACTGAAATTGAACATATGAATGACTGCCTGCTTACTATGGATGGAGGCAGACAGGCCACAACTATCCCCGGCCCTCTCTGCCTCCATTCACTCAAATCACCGCAATTGGTTTCCGCAAGTGTGCAGGAAGAATCAATTTCCCATAGCACGCTATTTGCTGCGGATCTGCGGTGCAGACACCCGCCACGGACTCTGCAGCAAATATCCACTGCGGTCAGGAGCCCTTAAAGTGAATGTATCACCAGATCTATGCTGCTCTGCATGTTAATAAAGGCTACATTGTCTCCACTTGCTGGATTTTTTCCCGTTGTTTTTTTGGCTTTGGCAGGTCAAACAATGGTTTCAGCATGTTACACCTGTACAAGCCATGTGACCAAGCTCCTTCAGGGCAGTGGGGAGAAGATATTGAAAGTGAGCATACACTTTTTGGTTGCACTCTGCAGTGGCAAATCCACACCAGTGGTGCCCTATGGACTCCATTGACTATAATGGCGTCTAGCATTTTTGCTGAAACCAATAGTGCTGCGTATGGCATAATTTTTGCCAGTATTTTAACCACTTAGTGGCTTTTTATGGCTGTGCTTTAGCCTAAGATACCACTTGTTATTAAGCAACAGTGCTTACCCCAGCACCACACTGACATGGCTTCTGGACTTTCTCTCTCATCTTCCTGAAGTTACTCTGCAAGTGGGGAAAGCAAGCCAACAAGAAAGTAATGTGTCAGTGCTCCTTAGCCTCCGATCATTCTCCATGCTCCCATTCACCCCTCCCAATCAGTGATCACACCTCACAGACCCCAGTACCACACTGACAGCCAGCTGCCTGGTTAGACACTCCTCCTTCTCCACATAGATGACATAAAGGGCCTGTGTCCAAGATACCTGTGGTAGTTACGGCATATTGCAGTGGTTAGGGATAATCTGATTGATCCTTGGTCATGTGATCAATGGCTGTTAAATTGTAACTGCACTTTAATTTTTTTCTTCTAAAATGTACAGAATAGCTGATTTCAAGCATTTTTGCAATGTGTTTAATCAGCCTATTCTGTACATTATTCAAAGAAAACTCCTATTTAACTATGCAGCTAGGAGTCTTTGCTAGAGAACTCTGTCTTCAGCTAAATGCATATCTGAACACTAAGCTACCATCTGTGCTGTGCCTGCACTGTTATCTCTAGTGGAGGCATAAATGTTATCCATACTAAGGTTTGTTAATAACTTTATTGTGCCCCACTGATTTGTCCCCTAACACTTTTTATTACTTTCCTGCCTCTTCTCACCTGCCAGTCTCTGCTGTATAAGAAGAAGCTATTCTGTTCTGACGGCTTCTCTTCAGTGTGCGCATTTCCCTCCAGTACCTCATGCAATATCAGTGCACCCCACCATATTGGGGTCCCCCAGGGCTCGGTCCTCGGCCCCCTCCTCTTCTTTATCTACACAGCCCCCATTGGACAGACCATCAGGAGATTTGGCTTTCAGAACCATCTCTATGCTGATGACACCCAGCTACACATCTCTTCCCGCGACATCACAGCAACATTCCTCCAGAATTCCAATGACTGTCTGTCCGCTGTCTCTAACATAATGTCCTCTCTCTACCTAAAACTGAAAACTGACTTACTGGTGTTTCTGCCCTCTACTAACCGACCTCATCTTGACATCTCCATCTCAGTGCGTGGCACCATCATAACTCCTACACAGCACACCCGCTGCCTTGGGGTCATATTCAACTCCGATCTCTCTTTCACCCCTATATCCAATCTCTGGCCTGAACATGTCAGCTGCACCTCAAGAACATCGCAAGAATCCGCCCTTTTCTCACCGTGGACAAGCTGAAAATGCTCACTGTTGCCCTCATCCATTGATTACTGCAACTCGTTGCTGATCGGCCTCCCCTGCTCCAGACCCTACCCCCTCCAATCCATCCTGAATGCGGCAGCCAGGCTCATCTTCCTGTCTAGCCGCTACTCGGACGCCTCTGCCCTGTGCCGGTCACTGCGCTGGCTGCGCGTCAAATACAGAATTCAATTTAAACTCACCACCTTCATCCACAAAGCTCTGCACAGCTCTGCGCCGCCCTACATTGCCCCTCCCTGTCCTCTGGAACGCGCTAACAAAAACTATCTGGGCAATCACCGACACACAAAATTTCAGGTGTGCCCTAAAAATGCACCTCTTCAGGGAGGCATACCATATCCCCTAAACTAAACCCTCTGTACTCCTCCTGATAACATGCTCCCTGTCCTACTGACTGCAATCCCTGCTAGCTGTAATCAACCGCCCCCTTGCAGTCATACCGAGTCAGCCACTATACAGTCCAATTTGACAATTGTCTATGTGTATAGCACCCCACATTCTCCACCTCACCATACAGTGCACATCTCCAGCCCCTTTACCTTCTGTATCACCCCACTATCTGTAGTATGTAAACTCGTTGGACCAGGCCCCTCACCCCTACTGATCAATCAACTGATTACTACATGTAACCATGGTTTTGTTTTTATTTCCCCCTGCTTTGTAAGCGCTGCGGAATATGTTGGCGCTATATAAATAAAGATTATTATCTATTGGTAGATTAAGTCAGGACAAAGTAACACAAATCTGTAGCGATTCTGCTGCAAAATCTACATGTGTTACATGCAGACTGACTGTACATTTCACCGTTATACACTGAAAAGATTAACCCCTTAGTGACCAGCCCATTGTCTTTTTACGTCCTCCTTGCTGGGGCTTAATCCCTGAGGACGTAGAAACATGCTTCCTGCGGGGATTAAGGCACTGCAAGATGAGGACATGACAACTCCATGCTGCCGGCTCCCGGAGATAGCCAGCAATCTGGAGCTGTCATCCCGGGCAGCAGGACCCCTACCCCGGTCACATGATCGCCGGCATTTACCGATGAGGGGAGATGAAATTAGTTACCTAAGGCCTCCGGCGATGTCCCCCAATGGTATCCTTATCCGCGGACCTTTCCCCAACTTCGGCGCATGTGCCCATCAGCAAAATGGCGGACGCAAGCCCAGAAGCTGGGTAGGGCCCGGGAAATTTAAAGTCTCCTTGCTCCTCGCTGTTATCCAATTAATAATGGCGATTACGTAAAAGTTAAAACACAGTTAAAGTGTAATGCTCCTTTCGGTTTGGGCCTCTGTTATGCATACGGACATAATATAAGGGCCACAATGGGTATGTCTCTGAACACGGGACAAACAGGGGGATCCATTTTGGGGTGCAAGTCTTCATTCACATGTGTGTTGTACGAAAAAAATTGTTTTTAAAATGACACAATTGCCAAAAAAATTTAAATCGTAATTTTTGCCTTCTGTTTTGCTTAGATTCATTCAAAAACTGTGGGGTAAAAATGCGCAGTACACCCCTAGATGAATTCGTTCAGGGGTCTAGTTTTTAAAATGGGGTTATTTGTGGGAGTTCTCCATAGTTTTGGCTGCTCAAGGGCTCTATAAGTGGGCAATGGGGCCTAAAATACCTTCAAACATAATCTCTGTTCTGAAGCCACCGGGTGCTCTTTTCGGTTTGGGTCCCGTTGTGCATACGGACATAAGATTAGGGCCACAACGGGTATGTTTCTGAACAGAGGACAAACAGGGGTATCCATTTTGGGTGCAAATCCTCATTTGCATGGGCACCAATGCCCCTATTTTTTCATTGCATTAATTCCTGAAAAAAAACCTCGAAGTGTTAAAAAAGCAATGTCAAATTTGTACGTTTCCTTAATAGTTAAAAAAAGTTTTTCCAATGTGTGTCCAGAATAAAGTAAACATGGAAATATATTTCTTATCAAAAACTTCTACAGTATATTTGCACATATTTGAGATTTTGCAGTTGAAAATATGATAAAATGACAATGTTAACCCCTTCCCTCCCCATGACGTAAGGGTACGTAATGGGAGTGAGGCACTTCCCGCAAAATGACGTACCCTTACGTCATAGGGATAGCGCAAGATCAAGGCAGATCTCGCGCTATCCCGCAGCAGGAGCCGGCTGTCGCTAATAGGCGGCCTCCCGCTGCGACAGCGGGGGTGCATCGGAGATGTGCCCTCCGCTGTTAATCCCTTAGATCGCGGCAGGGAAAGGGTTCACAGAGGGAGTGCGTTCCTTCTGTGATTTCAGCCGGCTCTCGCGATGTTATCGCAGAGAGCCCAGCTGGTTGCTATGGCAACAGGACACCAGATACCGGCATCCTGTATTGCCATTGCCTAAAAATCGCTGTAATAAGCAATAAGGCATTGCAGGAGTGAAGTCCTGCAATCCCTTATCGTAGCGATCATCAGTGCTGCAGTGTAAGTCCCTCAGAGGGACACAGATAGTGTAAAAAAAATCCAAATAATGTACAGAAAATAAAAATGCAAAAAGAAAGTTAAACGAAAACCCTTTCTTATGCTTTTTCTCATATTAGCATGAAAAAAATCCCACATATTTGATATCATGTCTGTAAAGACCCGTACAATAAATCAAACCTGTTTTTTATCCTGCACGGCAAAAAGCGTTAAAAAAGAACGCTAAAAAACGGAGACAAAGTGCTCATTTTTAGCATTTTGCCTCGCCAAAAACACAATAAGGGCACATTCAGACGATATACGGCGTCTCTCTCTGCAGGGGGAGGGGAGGCTGGAAGAGCTGGGAGCAGTGCACTGAGCTCCCGCCCCCTCTCTGCCTCCTCTCCACCCCCTCTCCGCCCCTCTGCACTATTTGCAATGAGAGGAGGCGGAATGGGGTGGGGCTAAATTCTGGGAATTAGCTCCACCCACATTCCGCCTCTCCTCATTGAAAATAGTGCAGGGGGGTCATCGAATCCATCAGGGCAGCTGAAAATACTCACCAGCCTTCTCCATGCTGCCCCCCGAAGATCTGGTCCACCCGGACCCGCCGCCGGTCGTCTGCGCATGCGCGCCAGATGATGACGTCATGCGCAGAAGCCCGGGAGCCCCCGGCAAATTTAAAATCTCCTGGCTTCCGGCTCCTGAAGGTAGCCGGGAACCAGGAGATGTTACCGGGGACCGATGATCGCGAAAAAGTTAAAAAAGTTAAAATAAAGTGCTAGTTTCACCTCCCCTCATGGATCCGATCCATGACGGAAGGTGAAAATACTCACCTCAGGTCTCACGATGTCCCTGGTGTCCCGGGAACAAAAGTCCCTGTCTGCACATGCGCGCCCGATGATGTGCACAGAGGGGCTCGAGCCCTGGGAAATTTAAAATCCCTCGGCTCCTGGCTGCCATGTGTAGCCAGGAGCAGAGAGATTTCACCGGGGACATGATCACTGTTATCCTAATGATAACAGTGATCATTTAAAGTTAAAAAAAAGTGTGAAAAGTAAAAAAAAAAAAGTTTTAAAAAGTAAAAAAAAAGTTAAAAAACTTACGTTTCATCTCCCCCAACGGATCTTATCCGTGAGGGAGGATGAAATGGTGTACCTAAGGCCCGCGGATTTATCGCGGACCTTACCCCAGCTTCTGCGCACGCGCCCGTCGCCAAAATGGCAGGCGCAGTGCAAAAGCCGTTGATTGCAAGGGTAATTTAAATTCTCCCTGCTCCTGGCTACAAAACTTAGCCGAGAGCCTGGAGATTTCACGGGAGGCCGCGGTGAGTGGTTCCTGATCACGTGTTCGCCGTTATCCAATGGATAATGGCGATCACGTAAAAGTAAAAAAAAAGTGAAGGTTCATCTCCCCTCACTGATGCGATCGGTGAGATGAGATGAAACTTTTTACCGGAGGCCTCCGTATTTGCACCCCAACGCCATCTTCCTCCGTGAACTTTCCCGGATTCTGCACATGCGACCGCCGGCAAAACAGCAGACACATGCGCAGGAGCCGGGGAGCCCAGGAAATTTAAAATCTCCTTGCTCCCAGCGATGAACGGTCACCGAGAGCCTGGAGCAGTGACCTTGTTGAGCGGTCGCCAGTCACGTAATAAAAAAGGTAGCGATCTACCCCTAGGCCGGTCTCAAATGACCGGATAGGAATTACGGATTCCACATGCGTCTGATCCGCGGTAATACGCAGATTAGTGGGTCGGAATTGCGTAATCCACTCGCAGAAAAGAGAACGCAGCAGGTTCTATTTTACCGCGGATATCCGCAACATAGAGCCCATTGTGCTCCATGGTCGCGGATATACCCGCAGCCCATACGCAACTACACTGTGACCAGGTTGCGGGTACCTGTGTCATTGCTAAGCAACGGTGCGGGAAATACAAACAAAAAAAAAATGTGCTGCGCATGACTGCCTGTGTGAGTAGGCAGTTATGCGCAGTACATTACGTGGCGCGTACGCAGGCTCACGGCCGGCTCACAGCTGGGATTCCACCTACGGCTGCGTAAGCCTGGTGTTATTTAGACCGTTACCTGTAATACGCTATTTACAAGAAGCCCCGGGAACGCTCCCCTTCCTGCAGTTCCAGGAGCAGCTTGTTGAGCGTCCTTTGTGTGAGACTGCCACACCTCATCAAGCTTACGGAGACTCACAGAGCCCCACTTTTTACACCCCATACCCGCTACTGAGGTCATGAAATACCCCCAAAAAGCATGAGAGGACGGAGGGATACACGGTTTTATTGCCCCATGTACCCATCCCAACCAGCCTCCGTAATTACCACTGTCTTTGGAAATACCACACAGTTCACATTATTACTTTTATCTAAGATTTGGGGAACGCCGAAAAGGGTGCAGAGTGTGTGTGTGGGGGGGGGATTTTTTTAAGGTGTCAATTTTTATTCCGTATAAGTGGGCAATGGGGCCTGGAATGTATTCAGTTGTGCCCTGAAATCCAACGGGTGTTCCCTCCATTACAGGCCTTGCCATGTGTCCTTTAAGTAGATTAGGGCCTCAAGCGGTATGTTTTTGAACACGGGACAAACGGGGGGATCCATTTTGGGGTGAACGTCTTCATTCCTCTGTACACTGTGCAAAAAAACTTTTTAAATTGACAAAATTGCCAAAAAAATGAAAATTGTAATTTTTTCCTTCTGCTTTGCTTAGATTCACTCAAATACTGTGGGGTCAAAATACGCAGTACACCCCTAGATGAATTCGTTAAGGGGTCTAGTTTTTAAAATGGGGTCACTTGTGGGAGTTCTTTATCGTTTGGACGCTCAATGGCTCTACAAGTGGGCAATGGGGCCTGGAATTTATTCCATTGTACCCTGAAATCCAACGGGTGCTCCTTCCATTATAGGCCAAGCCATGTGTCCTTTAAGTAGATTAGGGCCACAAGGGGTATGGTTCTGAACACAGGACGAATGGGGGTATCCATTTTGGGGTGAAAGTCTTCATTCATTTGTGTACTGTACAAAAAAAACAGTTTTTAAATTGATACAACTGCCAAAAAAAGTGAAAATTGTAATTTTTCCCTACTGCTTTGCTTAGATTTATTCAAAAATTGTAGGGTAAAAATACACAGTACACCCCTAGATAAATTCGATAAGGGGTCTAGTTTTCAAAATGGGATCATTTGTTGGGGTTCTCTGTCATTTTGGCCACTCAAGGGCTCTACAAGTGGTAAATAGGGCCTAAATCACCTTCATGCTAAATTTCTGTTCTGAAAGCCACCGACTACTCCTTTCATTTTAGGCCCCGTTGTGCATATGGACATAATATTAGGGCCACAATGGGTATGTCTCTGAACACGGGACAAACAGGGGTATCGATTTTGGGGTGCAAGTCTTCATTCATGTGTGTGCTGTACAAAAAAAGCAGTTTTTTAAATGACAGAATTGCCAAAAAAAACGAAAATCACATTTTTTTCCTTTTGCTTTGCTTGAATTCATTTAAAAACTGTGGGGTCAAAATGGGCAGTACAGCCCTAGATAAATTCGTTAAGGGGTCTAGTTTTCAAAATGGGGTCATTTGTGGGGGTTTTCTATGGTTTTGACCGCTCAAGAGCTCTACAAAAGTGCTATGGGGCCTAAAACGCCTTCAAGCAAAATTTATGTTCTGAAAGACCCTGACTACGCCTTTCGTTTTGGGCCCCGTTGTGCATCCAGACATAAGATTAGGGCCACAATGGGTATGTTTCTGAATACGGGAGAAACAGGGGTATCCATTTTGGGGTGTAAATCCTCATTTTCATGGGCACTATAGGAAAAAAATATGTCTTTAAAATGACATATTTGCAAAAATATGAAATTTTATTTTTTCTCCTCTAAATTGAATTAATTCCTGAAAAAAAACGGTGAGGTCAAAATACTCATGACACCCCTCAGTGAATACATTAAAGGGGTTGTCCCGCGGCAGCAAGTGGGTCTATACACTTCTGTATGGCCATATTAATGCACTTTGTAATATATATTGTGCATTAATTATGAGCCATACAGAAGTTATAAAAAGTTTTTTACTTACCTGCTCCGTTGCTGGCGTCCTCGTCTCCATGGTGCCGACTAATTTTCGCCCTCCGATGGCCAAATTAGCCGCGCTTGCGCAGTCCGGGTCTTCTGCTTTCTTCTATGGAGCCTTTCGTGCAGGATGCCGGCTCCGTGTAGCTCCGCCCCGTCACGTGCCGATTCCAGCCAATCAGGAGGCTGGAATCGGCAATGGACCGCACAGAAGAGCTGCGGTCCACGGAGACAGAGGATCCCGGCGGCCATCTTCAGCGGTAAGTATTGAAGTCACCGGAGCGCGGGGATTAAGGTAAGCGCTCCAGTAAGCTTTCTTTACCTCCCTGCATCGGGGTTGTCTCGCGCCGACCGGGGGGGGGGGTTGAAAAAAAAAAAAACCCGTTTCGGCGCGGGACAACCCCTTTAAGGGGTGTACTTTTTAAAATGGGGTCATTTGGGGGGGGTATCTATTATTCTGACACTCATGAGCCTTTGCAAACTTTGCTGGGTGTAGGAAAACAAAGTGTTCCTCAAAATGCTGAAAAGTAATGTTAAATTTGTACGTCATCTAAGGCCGCCTGCAGACGAGCGGGTTGGATCCGGCGGCGAGAATTCTCGCCGCGGGACCCGACCCGAGCGCCTGCAGAGTCGAGCGCGTACTCACCCGCGCCCGGCGGCCCCGGCTCTTTCATGTGCCGGTTGCCAGTCAGCTGGCGCATGCGCAGACCGGAGCCGGCGGCCGGGTGAGTGACGTTTCTATGCGAGGCTCTGCGAGCCCCGCACAAAAATAGGACATGCCGCGGTTTGTTTGCCGCGCGACATTTCACGCGGCCAAACCGCGGCCGTCTGCATAGGAGTGCGTATTGTAATGCACTCCTATGCAGGCTTTCAGTGGCGGAAATCCTGCGGGAAATCCCGCCGCGGGATTTTCGCCCGTGTGCAGGCGGCCTAAATGGTTAAAAAAAAAAACACAAAAGTTTTTCAAATGTGCAAGTATACAGATGGAAATATATATGCTATCAAAACTTTGTACGGTATGTTTGACCATATTTGAGATATTACAGTTGAAAATGTGAAAAAATGACAATTTTTTCAAATTTTCCAATATTGATACTTTTAATAAATATACACAAATTATATCGGTCTCTTTTTACAACCAAAATGAAGTACAACATGTGGCGAAAAAACTGTGTCAGAATCACTTGGATATGTAAGCCTTCACGGAGTTATGCTATGTTGAATGACGCATGTCAGATTTCCAAAATTTGGCTCCGTCACTAAGGCACAAACAGGCTTCGTCACTAAGACGTTAAGCAGTAGAGTGGGAGACCTTATATAAGCGGTGGGCATGTGTGTTGTAGAAAGCCCGACCCCTTGCAGCCCTTCGTTACTGCATCCTCATGAACGTGGGTGTTCTTCCCTACCAATGCAACCCTATGCAGAATTGAATGGAAGAAGAAAAAGTCAGTGTTGTGCTAAGAAGTTTTATTTTATCATAACTTAAAGCGGCTCAGTAAAACCAGGGTATCCTGTGCCGCTTTAAACCATGTAAAATACTGAGAACTTCAGTCTGGACAAGTCTCTGCATGATCCTATCTGTAATAAGGTTGGGACATCAAAAACCGATATATCGAAATATCGATATATCGCTAATGCTTTGGCGATACTTTTCATCAATTTTGTTATGTCTGATATATCGGTAACATCGATAGTTTAAGGTGATAGAATATCGATTTTTGTAAAGAAGAAACGTGTCTTGTGGTCTGGTGACCAGATGTTCTTTCTTTACATTCTGCCCTTTCCTTTGTGTTGTACAGGATGTAGTTTTGCTCGAGGCACTAATGAACTTATAAACAAGTTCTAGAAACTTCTGGAAAGTGTGAGGTGACTCTTTGTCACCAATAAGGTTTGCTCCAAACAAAACGACTCTCAGAAAAAGTGGGGTCTTCGGCCCCTTTTACACATGCATTTGTTCATCACGTTAGACGCAGCCTCTGAACGCTTGCGTCTAACGCGATGGCTGTGGGCAGTGCTTTCTAAAGGAAAGATGGAAGGCTGCGCTGAAGGCACGAAGGTCATGTCCAGAAAAGGAGATGCGACATGTCGTGCGCTCAGCGTCTAACGCGAACGCAGTGCCCATAGAAAAGATAGGAGACCCATCTAACGCAATTACAATTGCATCTGGGGCATTGCATTTGTGTTACCAGGCCCTGCATTGTTTACAAGTTGCCATGGAGACCGTTGGTCCCTCAGCGGCAAGTTGAAAAAATGCAGGGCACGCAGCCCCACAAACACACACACACAGATCACGCTCACATCCCGTCAGGTCCAGCGTCCATCTTCTGGCTTCGTTGTAGCTGGCAGTGTGTTTACCTCCAATCATCAACGATTATTGGGGCCAATGATAAAAAAACTTCTTTTCCTATACCTAATTTTAATTAGATGTTTCATCTGTAATTTTTTATTTTCATTTGTAACTTTAATATATTTTCATGTTATTAATAGTTATAAGTTAATAAATTCAACAGTTTTAAGTTTTAAAAGAAAACTATAATATTTTTTTTGTTGATTGTTGCTTTATTAACCCTAGACCGGTTTTATTTTTATACAGCATTTTAAAAAGTCGATATATCGAAATATCAATATTTTTTCACCGATATGTTACAATAATCGATAGTTTGTTCAGTGATCGACTATCAATATTTTTGTGTCGATGTCCCAACTTTAGGGTGCATTCACGCCAAGCCGATATACGTCGTCCTCATCTGCAAGGGGGGAGGATGGAAGAGCCAGGAGCAGGAACTGAGCTCCCGCCCCCTCACTGCCTCCTCTCCGCCCCTCTGCACTATTTGCAATGGGGAGAGGCGGGGCAGGGCGGAGCTAAGGTTTGGGACTTAGCCCCGCCCTGTCCCACCTCTCCTCATTGCAAATGAATGGGGAGAGGCGGAACGGGCGGGGCTATTTCGCGTAACTTAGCCCTGCCCCCATCCCGCCTCCTTTCATTGCAAATAGTGCAGAGGGGCAGAGAGGGTGCGGGAACTCAGTTCCTGCTCCTGGCTCTTCCATCCTCCCCCCCCTGCAGATGAGGAGGACGTATATCAGCTCGGCGTGAAAACAAGGCCGATATACATTCGTGGGAATGCACCCTTAGTCTGTAAGTACCCTAGTGAGCCCTAGCGGGAAGAAAGTGAATAATTTGTAATTAGCTGGATTTCTGCATTTAATACTAATAAGCCACAGTTGTAGGCAAACCCAATCTAAACTAATACCACAACCCATTGTACCGTTCATGTCATTTCCTGAGAAAACAGACACAGTGCAGAAAAAAAGTGAACCCTTGACTTTACTGCAGCTGCAAATACGATTTACACAATGTTGAGGGAGAATTTTGGATTGTCCCTTCATGCAAGTGTTTTGGTTCATGAGTATTTCTGAGATACAAGCAGCCCTGTGATGCTTACATTCACATGAATTATGAGGAGCATGTGCCGTCTACATGACTCTTCCACAGTTGTTAGTGATATCTTTTTCTATAAAGGCTGATATTACTGTGCTCCAATGGTTTTTCCCTACAGCACAAATTCTTATGTTACTGCAGAGGGAAGGGGTTGTACCAAGATCATATAACTTGTGCAACCTTGAACCCTTTTGGCTCAGATCTTACATTGTTAAATTCTAAGCAGACAACCCCTTTATAGGCCACCTGCCATCAACTAGAAGCACCATAAACTAATTTAGGTGATGGGGACTCCGATGGCTCTGACTCATACTCATCCAGTTCCTGTGGTGTCCCTTGGAAAAGTCAGCGCCCACGGTAGCTTGACTCTTTTTAGAAGGCTGTGCATGCGCACTCTCTTCTGAAAAGAATCAGACAGCTGTGGGTGCTGACTGCAGAGAGGGACCGAATACGTATAAGACACAGCTCCCTGGGCTCCGCTCCCCATCACCTACAATATAAGCATCATAACTTAGTTTATGGTGCTTCTAGTTGATGACAGGGTCTCTTCAATAACCTTTAAAGGGGTCTTCTGTGGCTTTGATAATGTTTTCTATTGACAACTGACAGGTCATCAATAGATGACCAGCAGGGACCGTCGCTTGGTTCCCCCCCCGTTCAGCTGATTCCCACGTTACAGCCATCAGAGGAAGCAGAAAGTGTTGGCCATAAGAGCAGGTCCTGTTGAATTGAATAGCCTCCCTGCTGACTATAGTGACACTAGCAATCAGCTTATCATCTACTGATGACCTCTTAGCCCCGTTTATACGGGCGAGTATCTCACCATTCTCCTGTGCCCGATGGAACAAGCGGCTGACGTTGTTGAGAATCGTTCAGTGCTTCGCATTCCAAGTGAAATAGTGAAGGATCAGTGTTTAAACGGCATGATAGATGCGGGGTATTTCCCGCAACTGCACGTACCCTTGCATCGTGTGGATTGCGCGAGATCATAAGCGATCTCACGCTATCCGGCAGCGGGAGACATCTGTCAGTCATAGCCAGCCTCCCGCTGCAACAGCGTGGGTGCATTGGAGATGTGCGCCCCCCCCCTCCCCTGCTGTTAACCCCTTCACTGACGCGATCTATGTAGAAGACTGCATGGGAAGGGTTCACAGAGGGAGCGCGCTCGTCTGTGATGTTATCGGGATCTTGCGATATAATCACAGAGAGCCGGCTGGTTGCCATGGCAACAGGACGCCAGATACTGGTGTTCTGTATTGCCATTGCCAATGATCGCTGTAACAAGTGATACGTCATGGCAGCGGGGTATTTCCCGCAACTGCACGTACCCTTACATCGTGTGGATAGCGCGAGATCATAAGTGATCTCCCGCTATCCGGCAGCGGGCGACGGCTGTCGCTGATAGCCGACCTCCCGCTGCAATAGCGTGGGTGCATTGGAGATGCTCCTCCCTTCCCCCCACGCTGTTAACCCCTTCACTGACGTGATTTGTGTAGAACACTGCATGGGAAGGGTTCACAGAGGGAGCGCACTCGTCTGTGATGTTATCGGGATCCCGCGATATAATCACAGAGAGCACGGCTGGTTGCCATGGCAACAGGACGCCAGATACTGGTGTTCTGTATTGCCATTGCCAATGATCGCTGTAATAAGTGATAAAGCATTTCAGGAGAGAAGTCCTGCAATGCCTTATCATAGCGATCAGAGCTCGTATTATTTAAGTCCCTCAGAGGGAGACAAATTGTGTAAAAAAAAAAAGATCAAAATAATGTACAAAAAATAAAAATGTAAAAAAAAAAATGTAAAAAAAAAAAACTTTGGGGGGGCTTTTGCTCATATTAGCATAAACACACTAAAAACCCACAGATTTCATATCATTGTGTCCATAACGACACGTACAATAACTTGCACATGCTTTTTATCCTGCATGGCAAAAAGCATTAAAAAAACGCTTAAAAAATGGAGGAAAAATGCTAATTTTTAGCATTTTGCCTCCCAAAAACTGCAATATAAGTGATCAAAAATCGTATGTACCCCAAAATGGTACAAATAAAAACTACAGCTTGTTCCGCAAAAAATAAGCCCTGACAGAGCTCCGCCCATGGAAAAATAAAAAAGGTATATGACTTTCAATGCAGCGATTTAGGGAAAAAAAAGATTTCCAAAAAAGGATTTTTATTGCAGAAAAGTGGAAAAACCTAAAAAAAATTAGAATCTTGGTATTATTGTAATTGTACAGCTCGCAGAAAAAATGGATTGGGTCATTTATGCTGCATAATTAACGCTTTAAAAAAAATAAAATAATCGATGTCAGAATTGATGCGTTTTCCTTCCCTGCTATGATACAAATTAATAAAAGTTTTACAATATAGTCTATGCACCCAAAAATGGCGCCAATAAAAACGACATTTTGCCACACAAAAAACATGCCCTTATACGGCCGCGTCGACAGAAAATTAAAAGAGTTATAGCTTTTAAAATAGGAGATTAAAATCTGCCAAAATTGTTGTGTCCTTAAACCCAAAATAGGCCATGTCCTTAAGGGGTTAAAATTAGCACTTATCATTCCCTGTAAACAGAATGTTCCAATGCCATAGAACACAAATTAACCATCTTTCACCATAGAGGAGAGGACGCCCGGAATAACGATCACAGGCAGTCCAAGTCACAAAAATTATGCTTCCGAAATCTCTTGATAACGATTCCGCACCACCATCCCCTGTGCAGGGACCAGTGATGTGCCATGCATGGCACAAGCCCTTTTTAACTAGCTCCTTCATAGATCACAACCCAGGATGTGCAACATCGCCATCTAACTTAGGGCAACCAAAAACTATATACCGTGGAATATTATTATTATTATATGTTGTCACTGAACATTCATCTTATTGAGTGTGGAGTGTGTTCTTATAAATGTGTAATTCTATTGAAAAGATGTTATTGCCGCTATACTAATATGCAAATAAAGGAGCATCATGGGAAACTAGCTGCCAAGACCCATGGGTCAAGAATTAAGACGTCAGTACAACCTCTTCCCCATGCATTAACACTATAGTCGTATACTCACTTAGAACCGCAGAGTTTGAAGGGACTTCCAGGTAAATCTGGTCCTAACCTCTGCTCAATGAAAGATTTAATAAATCATTCCAGACAGATGTCTGTCCAGCCTCTGTTTGAAGACTTCCATTAAAGGAAAACTCACCACCTCTCGTGGTAACCTGTTCCATTCATATACTTGTATCCTTCAAGTCTTGTATTCTAGTCATATGTATCATTCCACCATGTTTCCGTGATGCCTATGACATCATATTTCTCTTCCTGCGTTAGGAGCTCCAATTCCCCTTGTTTGTTTCCCATGCTCTGTCCATTTGTGTAAAAACATTTTAGTTTGTGATCGGTGTCTCTTGCTCCTCTAATTTCCTTCTAAATTTTTCGTCTTTGTTCTTTCTTTCCACTTCTGATAGTAAGGTTCTCAAATGTATTAGTTAACTGTATATTGTTACCTGGCCTTTCACTTCCCTTCCCATATTGTTCTAGTTTAAAGCTTTCCTAATGAGTGAAGCAAGGCGCCCACCAAATACATGCTTACCTGTTTTTGTAAAGTGCAATCCATCATATAGGTAATTCACTCTATGGCCTAGAAATCCGAATCTTTGCTGATGGCACCATTGACGTAGCCAGTTTGGACACCTCTAGAATCCTATTCCATCTCCTTATTCCATGGCCATCCACTGGCAGGATGGATGAGAAGACCACCTGTGCTCCCAGTTCTTTCACTTTCCTGCCGAGGTCTTCAAAGTCACCACATTCCCTTTTTGCTGTGTCTTTTGTCCCTACGTGTATCAGTAGGAATTGGTAATGGTCTTACCGCATTACACTGTTCTTTGTGGCCAAAGTCATTTCTAGATGTACCTCTTCGTCGTTCAGCGTGCAAGCCTGGTATCAGTTGCTGAGCAGCATGAGTGCTGGCTGACTCCTGATCCTACTGCCTCTTTGGGTCACATGTTTCCATTCCTCTGCTTCTGCAGGTACACAGAAAATTTCTTTTCCTTCGGTATCCTGAAGAGTCATTTCTGCTGTCAAGGAAATCCTCATCCTCTATAGTGAGTTTCCACTTAACTATTCTCTCCGGAAGACTTTGGACCTTTTCCTCTAATCGAGACACGAGCTCACGTTTCTGGCAGGTGAAGTTTTCCTTTTCCACTGGCACGTCTGTAGACATATAGCATACGTTGCAGCTCACAGTATGGCTAGTCTCCCTTTCCATGTCCATTTTCGAATTTCTAAAAGCCAAGAATTCTCATGATGATAAATATTCAACCTAGAAGATATTACTAAGTATCCTCCGAGCAGCTAGACCTGGTTAAACCAAACAATCATCCCATTCACCGCTACTCCTCGCTCTTCCCAGAATGCACCGGGATTATGTAAATTACCTTCTTGGAGCACCAATCTCTGGTCTCCCCCAGCTCCCGCTGTTTTTTGCATCAGTGCTCGGTCCTCCTCATTAGTTTACGTTTACAGCTGCAGTCTTGCACAATTTACGGGACGTCACATGAGCTGCAGCCAATAACAGAGCTTAGTGATCGATCTCTGAGCTCTGCTATTGGCTGCAGCCTCTGTGACGTCCCGTAAACTGGGCGAGACTGCAGCTGTAAACACAGACTGGCGTGGGACACAGGAGCAGCGGAAAGAGGTAAGTATATCACTAATTCTTATGTTATTGCATGGGGAAGGGGTTGTACCGAGATCTTACAACTCAGGCAACCCACTTGAAACCTTTGGGCTCAGATTTTACATTATTAAATTCTAAGCAGACAACCCCTTTATAGGGCACCTGTCATCAACTATAAGCACCATAAATTAATTTAGGTGATGGGGACTCTGATGGCTCTGTCTCATACTCATCCAGCCCCCCGTTCCTGTGGTGTCCCTTTGCAAAGTCAGCGTACACGGTAGCTTGACTCTTTTTAGAAGGCTGTGCATGCGCACTCTCTTCTGAAAAGAGTCAGGCTGCTGTGTGCGCTGACTGCAGAGAGGGACCGAATAAGTATAAGACACAGCTCCCTGGGCTCCGCTCCCCATCACCTACAATATAAGCATCATTACTTAGTTTATGGTGCTTCTAGTTGATGACAGGGTCTCTTCAATAACCTTTAAAGGGGTCTTCTGTGGCTTTGATAATGTTTTCTATTGACAACTGACAGGTCATCAATAGATGACCAGCAGGGACCGTCGCTTGGTTCCCCACCATTCAGCTGATTCCCACGTTACGGCCATCAGAGGAAGCAGAAAGTGTTGGCCATAAGAGCAGGTCCTGTTGAATTGAATAGCCTCCCTGCTGACTATAGTGACACTAGCAATCAGCTTATCATCTACTGATGACCTCTTAGCCCCGTTTATACGGGCGAGTATCTCACCATTCTCCTGTGCCCGATGGAACAAGCGGCTGACGTTGTTGAGAATCGTTCAGTGCTTCGCATTCCAAGTGAAATAGTGAAGGATCAGTGTTTAAACGGCATGATAGATGCCCGAGCCGATGCTAATGTTTATGCCGGCCGAGACCGAACGAGGAGCAAGAAAAGAACCCCGTGATTCTTAGTCGTCCTTGGCTCGCGTTTAACCCCTTCCCTCCATATGATGTAAGGGTACGTCATGGCAGCGGGGTATTTCCCGTAACTGGACGTACCCTTACATCGTGTGGATAGTGCGAGATCATAAGCAATCTCGCACTATCCGGCAGCGGGAGACGGCTGCTACTGATACCCGGCCTCCCGCTGCAACAGCGTGGGTGCATTGGAGATGCGCCCCCCCCTCCGCTGTTTACCCCTTCAGGAGGCCCTCTGTGATGTTATCGGGATCTCGTGATATAATCGCAGAGAGCCTGGCTGGTTGCCATGGCAACAGGACGCCAGATAGCCTTTTTCAATGATCGCTGTAATAAGCAATAAGGCATTGCAGGAGAGAAGTCCTGCAATGCCTTATCATAGCGATCAGAGCTCATATTATGCAAGTCCCTCAGAGGGACAAAAATGGTGTAAAACAAAAAGATCAAAATAATGTAAAAAAATACAAATGTAAAAAGAAATTTATACAAAAAACTTTTGGGGGTCTTTTTCTCATATTGGCATAACCCCCCCCCCCCCCCAAAACCCACATATTTGATATCATTTTGTCTGTAACGACCAGTACAATAACTTGCACATGCTTTTTATCCTGCACAGCAAAAAGCGTTAAAAAAACGCTAAAAAACTGGGGCAAAATGCTAATTTTTAGCATTTTGCCTCCCAAAAATTGAACGGCCTGCAGAAAAAGAACGATAGCAGAATTGATGCGTTTTCTGTCCCTGCGATCATAAAAAAAAAAATTAAAGTTTTACAATATAGTCTATGTACCCAAAAACGGCACCGATAAAAACGACATTTCGCCACACAAAAAACAAGCCCTTATACGGCCGCGTCGACGGAAAAATAAAAAAGTTATGGCTTTTGAAAAATGGAGATTAAAATCTGCCAAAATTGTTGTGTCCTTAAACCCAAAATAGGCCATGTCCTTAAGGGGTTAAAATTAGCACTTATTCCCGGCAAACAGAATGTTCCAATGCCGTAGAACACAAGTTAACCATCTTTCACCATAGAGAGGACGCCCGGAACAACGATCACAGGCAGTCCAAGTCACAAAAATTATGCTTCTGAAATCTCTTGATAACGATTCCGCACCACCATCCCCTGTGCAGGGAACAGTGATGTGCCATGCATGGCACAAGCCCTTTTTAACTAGCTCCTTCATAGATCACAACCCAGGATATGTAACATCACCGTCTAACTTAGGGCAACCGAAAACTATATACCGTGGAATATTATTATTATTATATGTTGTCACTGAACATTCATCTTATTGAGTGTGGAGTGTGTTCTTATAAATGTGTAATTCTATTGAAAAGATGTTATTGCCGCTATACTAATTTGCAAATAAAGGAGCATCATGGGAAACTAGCTGCCAAGACCCATGGGTCAAGAATTAAGACGTCAGTACAACCTCTTCCCCATGCATTAACACTATAGTCGTATACTCACCTAGAACCGCAGAGTTTGAAGGGACCTCCAGGTAAATCTGGTCCTAACCTCTGCTCAATGAAAGATTTACTAAATCATTCCAGACAGATGTCTGTCCAGCCTCTGTTTGAAGACTTCCATTAAAGGAAAACTCACCACCTCTCGTGGTAACCTGTTCCATTCATATACTTGTATCCTTCAAGTCTTGTATTCCAATCATGTGTATCATTCCACCATGTTTCTGTGATGCCTATGACATCATATTTCTCTTCCTGCGTTAGGAGCTCCAATTCCCCTTGTTTGTTTCACATTCTCAGTGCATTTGTGTAAAAACATTTTAGTTTGTGATCGGTGTCTCTTGCCCCTCTACTTTCCTTCTGAATTTTTCGTCTTTGTTCTTTCTTTCCACTTCTGATAGTATGGTTCTCAAATGTATTAGTTAACTGTATATTGTTACCTGGCCTTTCACTTCCCTTCCCATATTGTTCTAGTTTAAAGCTTTCCTAATGAGTAAAGCAAGGCGCCCACCAAATACATGCTTACCTGTTTTTGTAAGGTGCAATCCATCATATAGGTAATTCACTCCATGGCCTAGAAATCCGAATCTTTGCTGACGGCACCATTGACGTAGCCAGTTTGGACACCTCTAGAATCCTATTCCATCTCCTTATTCCATGGCCATCCACTGGCAGGATGGATGAGAAGACCACCTGTGCTCCCAGTTCTTTCACTTTCCTGCCGAGGTCTTCAAAGTCACCACATTCCCTTTTTGCAGTGTCGTTTGTCCCTACGTGTATCAGTAGGAATTGGTAATGGTCTTACCGCATTACACTGTTCTTTGTGGCCAAAGTCATTTCTAGATGTACCTCTTCGTCGTTCAGCGTGCAAGCCTGGTATCAGTTGCTGAGCAGCATGAGTGCTGGCTGACTCCTGATCCTACTGCCTCTTTGGGTCACATGTTTCCATTCCTCTGCTTCTGCAGGTACACAGAAAATTTCTTTTCCTTCGGTATTCTGAAGAGTCATTTCTGCTGTCAAGGAAATCCTCATCTTCTATAGTGAGTTTCCACTTAGCTATTCTCTCCGGAAGACTTTGGACCTTTTCCTCTAATCGAGACACGAGCTCACGTTTCTGGCAGGTGAAGTTTTCCTTTTCCACTGGCACGTCTGTAGACATATAGCATACGTTGCAGCTCACAGTATGGCTAGTCTCCCTTTCCATGTCCATTTTTGAATTTCTAAAAGCCAAGAATTCTCATGATGATATATATCTAACCTAGAAGATATTACTAAGTATCCTCCGAGCAGCTAGACCTGCTTAAACCAAACAATCATCCCATTCACAGCTACTCCTCGCTCTTCCCAGAATGCACCGGGATTATGTAAATTACCTTTTTGGAGCACCAATCTCTGGTCTCCCCCAGCTCCCGCTGTTTTTTGCATCAGTGCTCGGTCCTCCTCATTAGTTTACGTTTACAGCTGCAGTCTCGCACAATTTACGGGACGTCACATGAGCTGCAGCCAATAACAGAGCTTAGTGATTGATCTCTGAGCTCTGATATTGGCTGCAGCCTCTGTGACGTCCCATAAACTGGGCGAGACTGCAGCTGTAAACACAGACTGGCGTGGGACACGGGAGGAGCGGAAAGAGGTAAGTATATCACTAATTCTTATGTTATTGCATGGGGAAGGGGTTGTACCGAGATCTTACAACTCAGGCAACCCACTTGAAACCTTTGGGCTCAGATTTTACATTGTTAAATTCTAAGCAGACAACCCCTTTTTAGGGCACCTGTCATCAAGTATAAGCACCATAAACTAATTTAGGTGATGAGGACTCCGATGGCTCTGTCTCATACTCATCCAGCCCCCCATTCCTGTGGTGTCCTTTTGCAAAGTCAGCGCACACGGTAGCTTGACTCTTTTCAGAAGGCTGTGCATGCGCACTCTCTTCTGAAAAGAGTCAGGCTGCTGTGTGCGCTTACTGCAGAGAGGGCCCGAATAAGTATAAGACACGTTAGCCGATGCTAACGTTTATGCCGGCCGAGACCGAACAAGGAGCAGGAAAAGAACCCCTGGATTCTTAGTTGTCCTTGGCTCGCGTTTAACCCCCTTCCCTCCATATGACGTAAGGGTACGTCATGGCAGCAGGGTATTTCCCGCAACTGGACGTACCCTTACAGCGTGTGGATAGCGGGAGACGGCTGTCAGTCATAGCCAGCCTTCCCCGGCAACAGCGTAGGTGCATTCGATATGCCCCCCCCCCTCTGTTAACCCCTTCACTGTAGCGACCTATGTAGAACACCGCATGTGGAGGGTTCACAGAGGGAGCGCGCTCCCTCTGTGATGTTATCAGGATCTCGCAATGTAATCGCAGATAGCTGTCTGCCATGGCAACAGGACGGCAGATACCGTCCTGTATTGCCATTGCCGATGATGGTTGCAATAAACAATAAGTATAATGAAAAAAAGATCTGGTACGGTGTTAGCCAGTAGAGCAAAATGTGATTGTTCCTAGCAAGAGAAACCATGTAGTCTTGTAGATATGATACCTTTTAATGGCTAACATACATACATGATGTAATAATAGCGAGTTTGCGAACCAACGCAGTGTTCCATAAGCCTGAAGAAGAACCCTGCATTGGTTCGCAAGCTGGCTATTACATCATGTATGTATGTTAGCCATTAAAAGGTATCATATCTACAAGATTACGTGGTTTCTCTTGCTGGGAACAATCACAATAAACAATAAGGCATAGCAGGAGAGAAGTACTGCAATACCTTATCATAACGATCAGAGCTGGTATGGTGTAAGTCCCTCAGAGGGACATAAATGGTGTAAAAAAAAAAATTTAAAAAAAAGATCAAAATAATGTACAAAAAATCAAAAAGGAAAAAAAATATTTAAAAAAATTTGGAAGGGCTTTTTTCTCATAGTAGCATAAAACCCCCAAAAACCCACATATTTGATATCATAGTGTCCGTAACGACACGTACAATAACTTGCATATGCTTTTTATCCTGCACGGCAAAAAGCATTAAAAGAAACGCCAAAAAACTAAGGCAAAATGCTAATTTTTAGCATTTTGCCTCCCAGCCCGCAGAACAAAAAGGATTGTGTCATTTATGCTGCATAATTAACGCTTAAAAAAAAATAAAATCTATGGCAGAATTAATGCATTTTCTGTCCCGATCATGTAAAAAATAATTAAAGTTTTACGATATAGTCTATGTACCCAAAAATGGCGCCGATAAAAACTACATTTCATCACGCAAAAAAGCCCATCACGCAAGCCCTTATACGGCCGCGTCGACGGAAAAATAAAGTTATGGCTTGTGAAAGAAAATCTGCTAAAATTGTTGTGTTCTTAAGGGGTTAAAATTAGCACTTATTACCAGCAAACAGAATTTTCCAATGCCGTAGAACACAAGTTACCCATCTATCTTTCACCATAGAGGAGAGGACGCCCGGAATAACGATCACAGGCAGTCCAAGTCACAAAAATTATGCTTCCGAAATCTCTTGATAACGATTCCGCACCACCATCCCCTGTGCAGGGAACAGTGATGTGCCATGCATGGCACAAGCCCTTTTTAACTAGCTCCTTCATAGATCACAACCCAGGATATGTAACATCACCGTCTAACTTAGGGCAACCGAAAACTATATACCGTGGAATATTATTATTATATGTTGTCACTGAACATTCATCTTATTGAGTGTGGAGTGTGTTCTTATAAATGTGTAATTCTATTGAAAAGATGTTATTGCCGCTATACTAATATGCAAATAAAGGAGCATCATGGGAAACTAGCTGCCAAGACCCATGGGTCAAGAATTAAGACGTCAGTACAACCTCTTCCCCATGCATTAACACTATAGTCGTATACTCACCTAGAACCGCAGAGTTTGAAGGGACCTCCAGGTAAATCTGGTCCTAACCTCTGCTCAATGAAAGATTTAATAAATCATTCCAGACAGATGTCTGTCCAGCCTCTGTTTGAAGACTTCCATTAAAGGAAAACTCACCACCTCTCGTGGTAACCTGTTCCATTCATATACTTGTATCCTTCAAGTCTTGTATTCCAATCATGTGTATCATTCCACCATGTTTCTGTGATGCCTATGACATCATATTTCTCTTCCTGCGTTAGGAGCTCCAATTCCCCTTGTTTGTTTCACATTCTCAGTGCATTTGTGTAAAAACATTTTAGTTTGTGATCGGTGTCTCTTGCCCCTCTACTTTCCTTCTGAATTTTTCGTCTTTGTTCTTTCTTTCCACTTCTGATAGTATGGTTCTCAAATGTATTAGTTAACTGTATATTGTTACCTGGCCTTTCACTTCCCTTCCCATATTGTTCTAGTTTAAAGCTTTCCTAATGAGTAAAGCAAGGCGCCCACCAAATACATGCTTACCTGTTTTTGTAAGGTGCAATCCATCATATAGGTAATTCACTCCATGGCCTAGAAATCCGAATCTTTGCTGACGGCACCATTGACGTAGCCAGTTTGGACACCTCTAGAATCCTATTCCATCTCCTTATTCCATGGCCATCCACTGGCAGGATGGATGAGAAGACCACCTGTGCTCCCAGTTCTTTCACTTTCCTGCCGAGGTCTTCAAAGTCACCACATTCCCTTTTTGCAGTGTCGTTTGTCCCTACGTGTATCAGTAGGAATTGGTAATGGTCTTACCGCATTACACTGTTCTTTGTGGCCAAAGTCATTTCTAGATGTACCTCTTCGTCGTTCAGCGTGCAAGCCTGGTATCAGTTGCTGAGCAGCATGAGTGCTGGCTGACTCCTGATCCTACTGCCTCTTTGGGTCACATGTTTCCATTCCTCTGCTTCTGCAGGTACACAGAAAATTTCTTTTCCTTCGGTATTCTGAAGAGTCATTTCTGCTGTCAAGGAAATCCTCATCTTCTATAGTGAGTTTCCACTTAGCTATTCTCTCCGGAAGACTTTGGACCTTTTCCTCTAATCGAGACACGAGCTCACGTTTCTGGCAGGTGAAGTTTTCCTTTTCCACTGGCACGTCTGTAGACATATAGCATACGTTGCAGCTCACAGTATGGCTAGTCTCCCTTTCCATGTCCATTTTCGAATTTCTAAAAGCCAAGAATTCTCATGATGATATATATCTAACCTAGAAGATATTACTAAGTCTCCTCCGAGCAGCTAGACCTGCTTAAACCAAACAATCATCCCATTCACAGCTACTCCTCGCTCTTCCCAGAATGCACCGGGATTATGTAAATTACCTTTTTGGAGCACCAATCTCTGGTCTCCCCCAGCTCCCGCTGTTTTTTGCATCAGTGCTCGGTCCTCCTCATTAGTTTACGTTTACAGCTGCAGTCTTGCACAATTTACGGGACGTCACATGAGCTGCAGCCAATAACAGAGCTTAGTGATCGATCTCTGAGCTCTGATATTGGCTGCAGCCTCTGTGACGTCCCGTAAACTGGGCGAGACTGCAGCTGTAAACACAGACTGGCGTGGGACACGGGAGGAGCGGAAAGAGGTAAGTATATCACTAATTCTTATGTTATTGCATGGGGAAGGGGTTGTACCGAGATCTTACAACTCAGGCAACCCACTTGAAACCTTTGGGCTCAGATTTTACATTGTTAAATTCTAAGCAGACAACCCCTTTATAGGGCACCTGTCATCAAGTATAAGCACCATAAACTAATTTAGGTGATGAGGACTCCGATGGCTCTGTCTCATACTCATCCAGCCCCCCATTCCTGTGGTGTCCTTTTGCAAAGTCAGCGCACACGGTAGCTTGACTCTTTTCAGAAGGCTGTGCATGCGCACTCTCTTCTGAAAAGAGTCAGGCTGCTGTGTGCGCTTACTGCAGAGAGGGCCCGAATAAGTATAAGACACGTTAGCCGATGCTAACGTTTATGCCGGCCGAGACCGAACAAGGAGCAGGAAAAGAACCCCTGGATTCTTAGTTGTCCTTGGCTCGCGTTTAACCCCCTTCCCTCCATATGACGTAAGGGTACGTCATGGCAGCAGGGTATTTCCCGCAACTGGACGTACCCTTACAGCGTGTGGATAGCGGGAGACGGCTGTCAGTCATAGCCAGCCTTCCCCGGCAACAGCGTAGGTGCATTCGATATGCCCCCCCCCCCCCCCTCTGTTAACCCCTTCACTGTAGCGACCTATGTAGAACACCGCATGTGGAGGGTTCACAGAGGGAGCGCGCTCCCTCTGTGATGTTATCAGGATCTCGCAATGTAATCGCAGATAGCTGTCTGCCATGGCAACAGGACGGCAGATACCGTCCTGTATTGCCATTGCCGATGATGGTTGCAATAAACAATAAGTATAATGAAAAAAAGATCTGGTACGGTGTTAGCCAGTAGAGCAAAATGTGATTGTTCCTAGCAAGAGAAACCATGTAGTCTTGTAGATATGATACCTTTTAATGGCTAACATACATACATGATGTAATAATAGCGAGTTTGCGAACCAACGCAGTGTTCCATAAGCCTGAAGAAGAACCCTGCATTGGTTCGCAAGCTGGCTATTACATCATGTATGTATGTTAGCCATTAAAAGGTATCATATCTACAAGATTACGTGGTTTCTCTTGCTGGGAACAATCACAATAAACAATAAGGCATAGCAGGAGAGAAGTACTGCAATACCTTATCATAACGATCAGAGCTGGTATGGTGTAAGTCCCTCAGAGGGACATAAATGGTGTAAAAAAAAAAAATTTAAAAAAAAGATCAAAATAATGTACAAAAAATCAAAAAGGAAAAAAAATATTTAAAAAAATTTGGAAGGGCTTTTTTCTCATAGTAGCATAAAACCCCCAAAAACCCACATATTTGATATCATAGTGTCCGTAACGACACGTACAATAACTTGCATATGCTTTTTATCCTGCACGGCAAAAAGCATTAAAAGAAACGCCAAAAAACTAAGGCAAAATGCTAATTTTTAGCATTTTGCCTCCCAGCCCGCAGAACAAAAAGGATTGTGTCATTTATGCTGCATAATTAACGCTTAAAAAAAAATAAAATCTATGGCAGAATTAATGCATTTTCTGTCCCGATCATGTAAAAAATAATTAAAGTTTTACGATATAGTCTATGTACCCAAAAATGGCGCCGATAAAAACTACATTTCATCACGCAAAAAAGCCCATCACGCAAGCCCTTATACGGCCGCGTCGACGGAAAAATAAAGTTATGGCTTGTGAAAGAAAATCTGCTAAAATTGTTGTGTTCTTAAGGGGTTAAAATTAGCACTTATTACCAGCAAACAGAATTTTCCAATGCCGTAGAACACAAGTTACCCATCTATCTTTCACCATAGAGGAGAGGACGCCCGGAATAACGATCACAGGCAGTCCAAGTCACAAAAATTATGCTTCCGAAATCTCTTGATAACGATTCCGCACCACCATCCCCTGTGCAGGGAACAGTGATGTGCCATGCATGGCACAAGCCCTTTTTAACTAGCTCCTTCAGAGATCACAACCCAGGATGTGCAACATCACCGTCTAACTTAGGGCAACCGAAAACTATATACCGTGGAATATTATTATTATTATATGTTGTCACTGAACATTCATCTTATTGAGTGTGGAGTGTGTTCTTATAAATGTGTAATTCTATTGAAAAGATGTTACTGCCGCTATACTAATATATGCAAATAAGGGAGCATCATGGGAAACTTGTTTGTGACGCTCACGGGGCGGGAGCGTAGGGTTACGTATTTTGGTCTGGCGTTTGTTATTGGCTGGCGGTAATAACAAGGTACCAACGCGAATGAAGTGGTCAGTATTGGCTACATGTTAGAAAATCATGGTGTGTATAAAGTTATTGAAGGAAGAAGGCATTTTTTATTTGGTAGCTACCGCGCATGTGCGGGGGAGCGAGCGGGTGACGTACTTCCGGTTAGTGAGAAAGCGGACTAGGTGAGAAGGCGCTGTGCGGTGTTGTTTTGTTAGTCCGCCTGTCTGGCGCTCATGGTGGGTGATGGGCTCGCAGTGCCGCCGCGCTCTCCACAGCTGCCACAGGAATAAAGTTGCGCTTATATTCACGTAGTTGGATGATTGATGGAAAGGGACAGAAGGGAAGCGAGAGCTCGGAGTGCGGCGGCGGCAGTAGTGCGGGACGCCAGGGGCTGCTCTCCGCAGGCAGCAGCTGCTGGCGTTCCATCAACCAACAGGGGGAGGAAACTGGAATGCAGGCTGTTGCTACCTGTTAGCAGCCCGGAGAGTATGGAGTCGTCACCCGGCCACCCGATGCTGCTGGAGCAATAGATGGACCATACGGTTCCAGGCAGCCATGTGTGCTCCTCCGTCTGCCGCCTGTGATGTGCTGCTGGGAGATGGGAGCTGTAGTGATACGGAGTAACCCCGGCTGGCCGTGTGAACAGCCCTTCACAAGCAGCGGTGGGGGAGGGGCCGGTGCCCCGGGTGGTGGTCTGCACCATGGGGTCCAGTGTGATGACCATCTGCCAGCCGCTCGCCTCTTGTGGTGCAGCATCCGCCGTTTGTAACTTAATAGCGAAAGAACGTGACACAAGTGTTGTCCTGCAAGCAGCGGTCCGGGGAACGGCGGCCACAAGCCATGTAGCTTGCTGTATAACTAACCCCGTGTGTTCCTACCGGCGCAGCGCTCAGAACGCACCCCTCACCCTCCCCGCGGGGCTGCAGAGGCCCCAACGCACCGTCCCTTGTACCCCACTTATGCTGTTGTTGTCCACAGGCCGGTGACCATGACGTGTGTGCTCAGCGGTCCCACCGCCGTGTGCGATGTCATTACCGAGCTAGATGCTCAGCTGGCTGTAAGTAAGAGGTGTGAGCATGGCCGCCGTGTCGTCCCAGCGGGATCTATTAACCACCGCACTGCTGTCCTGTGTTTACTAAAATCATTCAGGGCTCATTCCCACTAGTGCGATTCCACCACATATTAGAGGTGCACCCGCGGATTACATGGTGCGTGGAGTCAATGAAGGTACATTGATCCCCTCACATTAGTGTGTATGTGTATATACATCATGCTCTATTGCCCCGTGTATCACTCATGGGCAGCCCTATTGTTCCCTATGGGCGTCCGTATGCATCAACCGCTATGAGACACGGGAATTAAAAATAAGCCAGCTTGCCGGCTGCGGGAGATACAATGTCCTGCGCAGGGCACAATTGCTGCCATATGCCACGATAGCTGGCTCCCATGGCAGTAAAATGCTATATGATGCTTAGTCTGTGGGAATGAGCCCTTACTCCAACAGAAGACACGAGCCGGAGAAGTGGATACAAAGTACCAGAACCCCTCCCTTGTACAGCACAGGCAGTGCTGCTCGCCCCGCTCACATCATCAGTCTGTCCGACTTCAGCAGTCCATGCAGTTACCTCAGATTTGCGTGTGAAGTTCCCACGGCTCGGCGCAGCAGTCTCAGCGTCCGTGACCAGGGTTGGCATGTCATATCTTTATGTTCCACAACACAGATTTCAGATATGGTGGAATAATCTGCGCTGCCGATTCCAATTGCTCTTGATTTGATGGGTAAATGAGGTGGATTTCTCTGTACAATCCGCGTGACCGAGGCCTAAATCTTTGTGCTTCAGGGTCGCTTCACCCTCATTTCACGACTTCTAAAAGTTCCATGTTGGATCCGTAGAAATGATGGCAGCGAAGAAACCCCACCGTGCTACGGACGTGCAGTCATGTCCTCTCTAGGCCCCCACTTTACTCTTCCTGGCAGCACCCGCAGATGCCACTAGTCCATCATGTGAGTGACTTCACAAGGAGATTCACGTTTCACTCATTTGTGAGAAAGTCCTAATAGATCTTTGTGGGAGATTTTGTGGGCTCTTGTACGTTCAGGCAGTTGTGAGCAGCAGACGCTGCAATGAGACCGGCAGCCTGCAGGAGGCGCTCTTCTAGGGGGAGTCTCAGATTTCTTATAGAAATTCACCGCTTCATCTGCAGAAACCAGACCGTCCACATGTGTAGAAATCTCCACAACAAACCTGTCTGCGGTCAGGAACACATGACCGGATTTCCGTTTTTGTGTCCCAGTCTGACCCAAACTCTTAGCCCCAGAGGAATATGATTCCCATGGAGCTGAGCACCGGATTTTGGGTCAGACTGGGATGCAAAAACAAAGTGAAAATCCGGTCATGTGTTCCCAGCCCACGTGAATATACGCTTAACCTTTGCACTGCCAAGGACATATGTGATACATCTTGCTAGACTAGAAGGGTTAAAGCTTAGATCTTGGCTTCCAAGTAATACCGGCTGTGATATTCGGGGGGCGCTGCACTTATTTGGAGTTGGGAAGCAGCATGAAAAGTTTGGCTTTACTTGTTTGTGTGTTTGTAAGTCTTCCTTCACATCTGTGTTGTACATTCGGTCTTCATGTTGTGTTATAGGAACAGTAACACAAATCCTGTCTTGTCTGAGGTCTTGTGCTAGATCTGCATCAATCTCGGGGGTACAGGTGAACATGGCCTAAAGAGGGGGAGGAGGTGCAAGTGACATCCGAGGGGGAGGATACAGAACATTCTCTTTATCCCCAGTAATCGTGTTTGTCCCCTTGACATGTTTAGGGTGAGTTCACACAGTTGTGTAGGTTTCTGAATTTTGGGAAGTTCTGCAACAAAGAACTATAGAGCAGTGTTCCCCAACTCCAGTCCTCAGGGACCGCCAACAGGTCATGTTTTCAGGATGTCCTCAGTGTTGCACAGGTGATGTAATTATTGCTGGTGCCTCAGACATTGCCACAGGTGTTCTTACCCTGTTGGGGTCCCTGAGGACTGGAGTTGGGGACCCCTGCTATAGAGCGTTAGTTACAATAAATCCCATTCATACAACGTTTAATACCTGTTGTGGATTGTAGGCATGTTGGCTATCTTCCAGTCCGCAGCGCCGTCTGCCGTGTAATGAGTGACATCTGTAACTCAGTGCTTGGATTTTTATGCGGATTTCCTTCAGGAAACATCACGCAGTGTGTGAGCTCACATTTGGGGGTGGGGGGTTTTGTTTTTTCCTACCGAAGGGATAAGAACACAAGCAGTTTTGTATATAATGACCCCTGCTGTAAACCGAACCCTGCACACCTAATCATCCCCCAAACCTGTACAAGATAACAGGGGAGTCTGTGACCCAACTGTTTCCTGGCATGTGGTAGCTGGAGATGTTTGGTCTGCCCCGTTCTGGTGACTGGGTGATGGTGTGTGCATGCAGACACAAGCCACGTGTGTGAACACTTCAGATTTTGATCGTATATTTTGGGAGCTGCTTGTATGTTTCAGACTCTTGAATCGGCCTTTGGGGTATAATATGTTTTTTGTTTTAAATCCATTTTTTTTTTGTATTTGGCAAAATGAAAGATGTTCTAGCAGCAATAGGGTTAAAGTAACAATACGTCAGTTCTTTGGGCTGCATTTTGGGGATCAAGCTGAAGGGAATTGAGTCTTCTACAACAGTGTTCCCCAACTCCAGTCCTCAGGGACCGCCAACAGGTCATGTTTTCAGGATTTCCCTAGTATTGCACAGGTGATGTAATTATTGTCAGTGCCTCAGACATTGCCACAGGGGTTCTTACCATAGGATATCCTGAAAACGTGATCTGTTGGTGGTCCCTGAGGACTGGAGTTGGGGACCCCTGTTCTACAAGATACTAGGGCAGATGATCCTGTGATGTGACGGTTGGTGAGAAATCTGTCCTTGTTGTTAGACAGATCCTTTACCCAATGTATCTTTTAACCATGAGAAACTTGTTATTGAAAATACAAAACATGTAACCACCCCCAACCTGCTCCTTCCACGCAGCTGGGAATCTAAATCCACTCAAAATCCAGGTCCAAAGGTGTCTCTAGGACTAGATCACATATTCGATGTATACTGGCCAGACCAGGAATATCCAGTAGACTCCATACATTTGCCTGTTAGGCTAATTTCATACCTGCGAATCGCGCTCACCAACATGTGATTTCCCTACGGATGTGAGTTGTTTTTTTTCTAATATCAAAACCACCTCGCATCACTTCAGGAAAGTAGTAATCCGCCGCCGTGGCAGAGCATCGTGGTGTGTCTCCCATTGTTTTTAATGGGAGACATTGCATCACACTCACAGGCATCTAGCACATGGTGCAATGCTGCCATTGGCCCCATTGAAAAGAATGGGCGATGTGAGAGTACACCCAAAATAGGACGTGCCACAATTTGTTTCCCGCATTGCTAATATTCATGCGTCTTGCCGTGCGCAAATCTCAGACGATTTTTTTTGGCTGTATGACAATGGCCTTACGTAGAGTGGGTTTCTCACAGTAGAATACAAGAACTGTCCAGTCCCACAGTCACATTGAAGAAGTGGTCATGTGTGTTGTGACTTTGCAGCATTCACAGTTTGACCTGTGTAAAGGGAATATGTTATTAGAAAATGAATAGAGATGAGCGAACGTGCTCGGCCACGCCCCTTTTTCGCCCGAATACCGCGATTTTCGAGTACTTCACTACTCGGGTGAAAAGTACTCGGGTGCGCCGGGGGGCGGGGAGAGGCGTGGGGGGTGGCAGCGGGGAACAGGGGGGAGCCCTCTCCCCACCACTCCCCGCTGCAACCCCCCGCGCCGCCACGGCGACCCCCGAATTTTTTCGCCCGAGTACGGAAGTACTCGAAAATCGCGGTATTCGGGCGAAAAAGGGGCGTGGCCGAGCACGTTCGCTCATCTCTAAAAATGAACTACCTTTTAAATCAAATTTTTATGTTCACTCTTTCCCTGCCAAGGAAGTATCTCATACATCCTTGCACGGAGGTATTTTGGTAACCAAAAATTTATAAGAGGTCTTTGCTACTAATTGCTCGATTTTTAAGATGCAATGCCATTAGATGTGTGATCTTGGACTTCTTGGCTTTAAAACAAGATTAGGATTGCAGCTTTAGTTGTAATCTATCTGGAGATAGAGCAATTTGAAGTGTTTCCCCCTAATGACTGAGCCACCAGACCTTCTAACACTGGGAGTCTAGGTTCACGTCTGACTATGGACAGTATCTGCATGGAGGTTGCATATGCTCAATATTTTTTTCTCCCTCAATCATGGTAGCTCAGTCATTAGGAGGTGTAGGTTCAAATCTGACATCTGTATTGTTTTTATGTTCTTTGTTTTATTCTTCTTGCTCTTCTATTTCTCTGGCAATAAAAGAACAATGGTGTTTGCTCAGTTATCAGCACTGCTGCCTTGCTGTGCTGGAGCTTCAAGTCTGACCAAGGGTGATGTCCTTGATGAGATTTGAAAGTAAGACCCCCAGCATTGTAAGGCAACAGGGCAGTACACGGCTAAAACTGGAAAAGAATGGATTGTCTTTATTTCATCCGCCTCCCATTGAGTACAATGCAGTAAAAAAAGATCCATCTGTATTCCGTTTTTTCCGAAACTGGAAACAAAAGCGCAGCGGTCTGTATTTTTTATCCAGTGTAAAAAAATGGAATGGAGACAGAAACTGATTGAAACTGAAGACCTTCTGCTTCAGTACACTTCTATGGGCTTGAAAATGAGAACCTTGGCGGATCAGCAAAAGGCTAGTGTGAAAAGGCTGACTTCATACGGACATTACATTTAATGGGGCTAATTAGATTAGTTTTTGTGAAAAACACATGTGAAAAAAATTGCTGCCTGACCTATTCTGGTCTGTTTTCATGGATGAGAATAGCCCATACAATGCCATGATATCTGTGAACATCACATAGCATCCATGCACCATTCGATGGTTTTTTACCACATGGGTAAGGGAGGTTTCACATCTGCACTGGGCATTCCGCCTTCCTCTTCCATTCGGGGAGCAGGAAATCCCTGCAGCCCAATGGTTCAGACTCTGGCTGAGACCGAACAGCACCAGACCGACGCTATAATTGGGTCTGTCTGCTGTCTGTCCAGCTAGCCGACTTTTGGATGGAAGAAAAAGCGCTGCATTCAATTTTCAGCCACATCTGTGATGGAACCTCCGGCCAGGTGTTGTGCTGCAGATGGGAAACCGGCCTAAAGGTACCTTTACATTGATTGGCTGTCACATGAATAATCGCTCAGACGAGCAGTTATGAGCGACTGTCAGCCTGTGAGTTAAACCAGAAGGCGCGACCTGTGTAAACAGGAGTTTGCAGTGAATGGAGGCTGACAGTTGGGAGAGATCTCTGGCCCGCTCCGCTTCTACTCGCCTATCGCTCCTGTGTAAAAGCACATCAGCCATAGTAGCTGGGACGGCTATCGGGCACTTATGCGCCTAATAGTTATACTATATGAAGGTGCCTTAAGTCTGCTCTGTATGCATTATCGTCTTGATTTGAATCTCTGTGCAATTTGTGCAATTTTTACTAACAATCACTAATTAATGTGGAGTTGCCTGAAGGTGGTTGCATATATGAATCCTAAATGAACGATCTAGTCCCTGACATGTAACCCTGCGTTATACCAGTTAGGCTACTTGCCTTGTACAAGATTTGTTAATTGTACATGGAGCCATTCTTTTTGTGGAAAGTCCATATAACTGTTCTTGTCCTTTAATCACATCCTAGCTTCTTGGGCCTGGGCCCCATACCCTAAAGCAACGTGCAGACATATCCCGACTGGCTGAGCTCAGAGGGAAGGCGCTCCAGATTATGAACCAATTCGGAGCATCCACGCTCATCAACCTGTCCAGCTTCTCCTCTCCCACCACCATGTCTGCCTCCGCCACCGTGAAGCAGGAGCCAACCATGGCTAACAGTACTCCAGGTAATAAAGTAGCTGGAACAGCAGCAGGAGGAGGACGTGCAAGTCCAGATGCCAGCCAGGTCAGTCCATATTCCCTTCATATCCCTTAAATCTGCTTTCTTTGACGTATTTTCTCGTCGCTGCCTTAAATTGTGTTACATTAAAGGGGTGGTCTCGCGAAACCAAGTGGGGTTATACACTTCTGTATGGCCATATTAATGCACTTTGTAATATACATCGTGCATTAAATATGAGCCATACAGAAGTTATTCCACTTACCTGCTCCGTTGCTAGCGTCCTCGTCTCCATGGTTCCGTCTAAATTCGCTGGCAGCTTGCTTTTTTAGACGCGCTTGCGCAGTCCGGTCTTCTCCTTTCAGCACGAGCCGCTTCAGTGTGCTCCCCGCTACAGCTCTTCTGCGCATGCGCAGACGAGCTGTCACTGCTCGGGAGCGCGCTGGAGCGGCCATTCTGTACCATCCTCTGTTAGAGGAAGGTGCAGAGCCGCCTAGCTGTCCGGAGAAGCCGCCCAGCTGTCCTGCCATCCAGGTAAGTGATGGGGGGGGGGGGGGGGGGGGCTGTCGCTGCGCCGGGGGGGGGGGGGGGCTGCCGCTGCGATGGGGGGGCTGTCGCTAGGCCGGGGGGGGCTGTCGCTAGGCCGGGGGAACTAGCGCTGGGCCAGGGGGGTAAGTGATGGGTCGGGGGTGATGTTCACTGACAGGTGAAGGCCCCGGAGCCTAGCGCTGGGCCCCGGAGCCTAGCGCTGGGCCCCGGAGCCTAGCGCTGGGCCCCGGAGCCTAGCGCTGGGCCCCGGAGCCTAGCGCTGGGCCCCGGAGCCTAGCGCTGGGCCCCGGAGCCTAGCGCTGGGCCCCGGAGCCTAGCGCTGGGCCCCGGAGCCTAGCGCTGGGCCCCGGAGCCTAGCGCTGGGCCCCGGAGCCTAGCGCTGGGCTCCGGGGCCTTCACCTGGGCTGAGGGTCTAGCGCTGGGGAGCCGGGAGCGTAGCGCTGGTTACCTGCTGCCTGGCGGTGGGTGACTGGTCGGCGGCTGCGGGGCGTCTGGTCGGCGGCTGCGGGGCGTCTGGTCGGCGGCTGCGGGGCGTCTGGTCGGCGGCTGCGGGGCGTCTGGTCGGCGGCTGCGGGGCGTCTGGTCGGCGGCTGCGGGGCGTCTGGTCGGCGGCTGCGGGGCGTCTGGTCGGCGGCTGCGGGGCGTCCGGTTGCCATGGAGACACAGCTGGCAGCGTCTCGGGAGCGCGCACGTCGGGCTGCAGCGAGCGACGGGGAAAGAGCCGGCGGCCATCTTGGGGAAACTTTTATAAGTTGCTGAAACGCTGGAACGGTAAGTACAAACCAGCTAGGAAAGTCATTTACAGGGGTAATTAGTAATGTATGTTTAATTAGGGGGACTGGGCAAAAAAAAAAAATCACTGCTTCCTCGAGACATCTCCTTTAACAACACTGTTCCAGTTCCATGAGTCCTGCTGAAAGAACAGAATGCTTGTTAATGGTGTGCTGCCAAGAGGGCTGTTCTGGAGCTGTCACCGCTTCCTCTGAAATATGGCATCTGCTCCTCTCATCCACCTAATAGGCCTATTTTGTAATTGTGACATCAGCATTGATAGCAGAATAACACAAAGTCCTGTGCTGATCTCCAGTCAGCTGCAGCCGCAGTCGTTGCCGCCAATATCATGTTCGGGTTTAATCCCAGGCATGCTAACAGGAACGAGCTGTGCTGCATTACGTGCCCCCCATCCCACGGTCTCGGAGCAGCGCAAAACACATCTTACTTACATTTTAAGACAGATTTCTGACAGCAGCCATTTTAATTTTACAGCAGTGATTACTCCCTAGACAAAACAAGCATAAGTTAAATAATTAAAGGTAATTAGTAGTTTATATTGACATTATTTTTTCCATTTTCTAGAGGGTCCCTTTAATGCATATTTACAGTCTGTATGAGGAGTTGTTAATCACTTACAGGAATTTTCCAGGACTATAATATTGATGACCTATCCTCAGACTTTAGCGTTCCGGGTCCCTGTCATTTAGATAATTACGGCCTGTGATATCACATACATCAGCCACATGACCTTGGAACAGCTCCGTCTCATTTAAGTGGATATGAGCTGCAGTACCAGTCAGAGCCGCTATACAATGTACAGCACTGTGCCTGGTATGGATTGAAATGACAGCGGCACTCAACCAAGCGGCACTGTTATTTCAATCAGCTGAACGGCGGGAGTCTTGAGAAGTGGAACCCCATCGGTCAACTATTGACGACCTGTCCTGAGGATCGATCATCAATAATGTAGTGCTGGGAAAACCCCTCTAATGACTGCTGTACTGTCTTTTTTTTACGGTGGCTGTTCGGGGGGGTTCTTCTGAGCCGCTGTTTTTCTATGGCATCAGTTCAGAAAAGGCAGCGTGTGCCGGGCTTCCTCTAGTCCTGAAGCCATGCTTTTGTTAGACGTTTTGGGCTCCAGCGCAGTGGTCGGAGACTCACTACATCCACCAGAGCCAATAAAATGACACATTTGATGCATTGCGTCTACTTTTCGTACATAAATGGCTCCCTGGCAGATGTTGTGGGCCAACTAATCATCTTATGGCCTCATTCCCACTTGTGTGAAGTCCACCGGAACTACCGGCGCCAGACGGACTCTGTTGATTACAAGGAGGTCGGCCTGGCTTCCGGCATTGCTGCTGCAGTTCTCTTCTGTTTGGAGCCTCCAGTGTGTAATCGGCATGAAATCCCAGAGTCTCATGAACAGATCATAATCCCAGCTGCTAATACTTTTGTTGTGTGCGGTTTTATTATTTTAGTTACTCCTTTATATAGCGCACACATATTCCGCAGTACTGTACATGACTTGACCTGGGGGTTTTGTCCCCATCGGGGCTCACAATCTAAATTCACCTATTAGTATTTTGGGTTGTATCATTTTTATATAGAGACTTGAATACCCATGAACAGTGTTTGAGGGCAAAGTGTTTCCAGAATGAGTGAGTTAGGACATAACTGCTCTATTTACCCCAAAATGAATATGCAGATTTTCTTAGAATTCTTATCTTATTTTTTGTTTCCTGTTAAGGTTCTAACCAAAAAGAAGCTTCATGATTTGGTGAGAGAAGTGGATCCAAACGAACAATTAGATGAGGATGTGGAAGAGGTGCGGCAAAGGAATTTAACAAATACTGAGAATCTGGTTGGGGGTCATTTCACACACAGCATCTTTTGGAAAAACACCACTACTTTTTTATATTTTTTTTTAACATTTGTACTTCTTTAGATTTTACAGTAAATGGAATAAGCAGAAAGTAGAACACAGTATGAAGGTGAACATCATCATAGTGAACATATGAAGACTTAAACTTTGCGCAGAGCCGACCAAAAATCTGGGCAAATGATACAAGACTTTGAAACTTTGTGTCAGAGGCCCTACTACAGAGAGATTAGAAGCCTATTATTTTGGGAAAGTAGGGAGTAGTCTACTCATGGGGTTCAGACTCTCAGAAATTTCTGATGGCGGTCCATGATAATAGATGTTAACTTCTCATTAGGCAAGTAACAATTTAACCGCCATTTTACCTCAGAAAAGTCCAAGGAAGCCTATCACCATGATTAGGCAATGACCTGTTTGGCAGCAAAAAAAGATCAATTGCTGAGAGTTTGAAGAAATATTAGCAATTTGCTTAATCAAGAGGGCTTCCCATGGGTTTTTCCCGTATATTACATGCTGTTAGTGACTAGATGAGGAACTAGACTCTAATCCAAAATCTCTGCATGCGAGGGCAGGACCACCAAGTATGAAGCATGTCGCCAGGGGATTGACAATCAGGGAAGCAATTTAGGGGACACCCCATAGGACACTACTGAAGTTTTTGATGTACCTTTGTTTGAAGCACAGCCAGAAGTGGGTCCAGCGGGAAGGAGAAGTAGAAGTCCTTCCTTTGTTTTCTCAAGATACTTTGAGTTGTCTAAAGCCTTTTTACACATATACAATTTGTTCAATAAAATGAGTTTTTAAAAAAAGTCCACCCTTTATATTTCCCATTCCTCTGGCTTACTTCTGATAAAAAAATAAAACAAAAAAAAGTATGAAAAACTGACACTAAAGTTGCAAAATTTTGAAAATAAAACAAAACACTATGTGAAGCCACCTTTAGGCAATGTTCACATGTAGCACTTGGATTTTACCTCATTTAAAGAGGCAAAATCAACTGCAGCATAAATGGATAGTCTGTGAATTTTAAATCTGCACTGCAGGTCAATTCTGTTTGAGATTTTTATTTTTTTTCCGGCACCATGTGGATGACTTGTACAGTAAGTTATGGTGATTTTTTTTGAAACTTTTATGCCAAGTGTAAACATAACCTTAATTTTCAGTACACTTGGAGGGAAATTTACAGAGACTAGCATTCGTGGGCTGGATTCACACGAACGTATATCAGCTCGGTTTTCACGCCGAGCCGATATACGTCGTCCTCATCTGCAGGGGGGGGGAGGAGGAGGATGGAAGAGCCAGGAGCAGGAACTGAGCTCCCACTCCCTCTCTGCCTTCTCTCCGCCCCTCTGCACTATTTGCAATGGGGAGAGCCGGGATGGGGGCGGGGCTAATTCTCAGAACTTAACCCCGCCTCCTTTCATTGCAAATGGTGGAGAGCGGGCGGGAGCTCAGTTCCTGCTTTTGACTCTTCCATCCTCTCCCCCCCCCTCCCTGCAGATGAGGATGACATATATCGGCTCGGCGTGAAAACCGAGCCGATATACGTTCGTGTGAATCCACCCTAAATGTGCACGTCTTAATCAGGTGAGTACATCTCTGCTTGTATGTGGGCCAGAAATTCTGATATGCGCGATAATTTCTGCAACTTTCTTGCAGAAATTCTAGTAAATCTGCAGTTCTGTGGAAACCTCACGATCTTTTCTTTTTACTTTTTAAAAGTGCTGAGAGAAGTATAAGAGAAGTCATGTATTTTTGTGCAAAAATGACATTTCCCAGAATTTTTAACCCCACAAAAGTGGCACAAATGTTTTGACAAATTCCCCCGTTTTGTGTTTTATAAAACTATTTTGTTTTGCTACAGATGCTCCTTCAAATCGCAGATGATTTCATTGAGAGCGTGGTTTCTGCAGCCTGCCAGCTGGCCCGACACCGTAAATCCAACACACTTGAAGTTAAAGACGTTCAGCTGCATCTAGGTATATATTGCTCCCTTATTTCGGGGTTCCAGCTTTTTTTTTTTTTTTTAAAGTTCCAATTTAACCAGTAAGGCTACTTTCACACATGCGTTGTTTGCAGTGTTTAATGCTGGGTTTTCAGTGCAGCATTAAACGCTGGCAAACGCTACCATTGATTTTAATGGGGCTTCTCAGACACGTGCTAAAACACAGTGCTTTTCAAGCGAGGTGTAAAATGCGATGCTTTGCCCATCGAAATGAATGGGGTGCGTTTTTAGCTCTGTTGAAAACGTAGAATGTGGTTACTGCATTTTTTTAGTTCTGGCATTATCAGCTTGCTTGGCTGCGTTTTGGAACTGTACTGAAAACTGTTGTCAAAAACGCATGTCAACGCAGCTGAAAATGCAGTAAACGCTGCGTTAAAAAAGGTAGCGCTTTACAAGCACATGTGTGAGAGTGGCCTAAGAGAAACTGAGAAAGTCATCCTTTATGTGCACGTATTTGTAAGAAAACCTATAGTGAGAGGAAGATAACTTCAGAGTGTAGAAGCTGTCTTACTTTTCACAGTAACCATTCTAAGTACATTTACTCTGATCTTATTTATAGTAGAATAGTTAGGCTGAAAAAAAGATATGTCCATCTCGTTCAGCCTGTTATCCTGCAGTGTTGATCCAGAGGAAGGTAATAACCCCCATGACTTCATCATTTAAGGGAAAAAAACATTACTTCCCAACTCCAATCTGGCAATCAGAATAATCCCTGGATAAACAATCCTTCTAAAGTAATTGGTGAATATAACATGCGATATTGTTGCACTGAAGAAAGGCATCCAGGCCCCTCTCGAACTCTTTTAGTGAGTTCTCAATCACCCTGTCCTCAGGCAGAGAGTTCCATAGTCTTACTGCTCTTACAGTAAAGAACCCCCTTCTAGGTCTTTCCTCTAGATGTAGAGGATGCCCCCTTGTTACAGTCACAGTCCTGGATATAAACAGATCATGGGAGAGATCCTTGTATTGTCCCCTCATGTATTTATACATAGTTATCAGGTTGCCCCTCAGACATCTTTTTTCTAAACTAACCCCAATGTTGATAGCCTCTCTGGGTATTGTAGTCCGCCTATTCCATTTATTACTTTAGTTGCCAGTCTTTGAACCTACTCAACCTGGGTTATGGTCTCCTTGAGTGCTAGTATAATGATTTATTTCTTTATCTTAATCCTTTCATGTGGGGGCTCAGCAGCCAAGTGTGCTCCATGCCTGGTGGTTGTCAGCTGTTTAATACAGGAGGTAGCTCCAACTGCAAATATTTAACTGTTTAGGTGCTGCAGACAATGCTGAACACTGTGTCTAAGCAGCTAGCTTGGGGGGGGGGGGGGGGGCGGCTCCTTCAAGTGCCGTATTGGCCTCCCCTACCCCATACAATTGCAGGGAACCAGGCGTTTGCCATGGCCGCCGTTGACCAAGTGAAGGCTTCCAGGGCTTGGATTTCAGCCTATTAAGGACTTGATAGACTGCTGTTAAAGTACAGTATACTGCAATACAGGCGTATTGCACTTTATTGTGCAAGCAATCAGATGATTGCAAGTTCAGGTTCCCTAGTGGGACTTAATTTTACAATTTTTTTTTATTTTTACTTTTCGTATACTTTTTAAAAAGGTTATTTACCTTAATATCAGAATATCAAGTTATCCCATGCCCACAAGATAGGGAATAACTTGATGATTCGGGGGGATGTCTCACTGTTGAAACCCACACAAAACTGGAAAACAGGACTCTCCTATGACTGCAGGGTTTGCTTCTCCATTCACTCTGAATGGAGCGCTGGCTGAGTTTGTGTGGTCAGCACTCCAGTCATTTTTAATGGGAGTGATGGAAATACTAGTGCGAGTGTGCCGGTTGGGTATTCAGCAGTCCCATAAAAGTGAATGGAGGACTATTGTGCTTGCTCAACCAGCAGGGGGTGCAGTAACCTCATAGTGAGGAGAATAGGGGAAACAGGACCGCAAAATTGGCATTGCTGTAATCATACTGGCTCGCAGGAAAAAATGAACATATCCTTTATACTGCCCTGTGCATCATGCCGTAAAAACAACCTCCACCCACCCCACCAAAAATGTAGTGCCTCTTAATGTTTCACCCCACTTAAGAGGGGGAAAAAAAGTAATCTTTTTCAATATGGTAAATTGAATAGTAACACTGAAAGAAAAAAACGTGTCTGCAAAAAAGCAAGCCCTCATATGGCTATGTCAATGCAAAATAAAAAAGTTAGGGATCTTGAAAGGTGGGGATGAGAAAAAAAAAAAATTTCAGCTCTTTTAAGGGATTAAAGTACGTTCTCGGAGTGATGGCCAACATGAAAAAATGGTTTTCATAGAACAGATTTTCTTTGAACAACCTAAAGTTAAATTAAACTCATTTTAACCCGTTAAGGGGCTGTATTCTGCAGCCCTGTCTTTTGATGGTGGTGTATTAAAAGCCTGGTGCGGGTGCTTGGCTGTCGGACGATGGCTGGGCACTTGCTCTAACACCGGTGACCACCAAAGAAACGTCTGCATGTAAAAGGCTCCAAACAATCCAATAGGTAGACTAGCACTCAGAGGTTTCTTAAAAATTCAGTAAATCCTTTATCCCTTAGCACAAAAAAGCTGCGAGGTTTCGACCCAAATTGAGTCTTTTTCAAGCATGCAGCACAATCTAACGTGACGTGTGTGTGTGTGTGTGTGTGTGTGTGTGTGTATATATATAAAAAACATACACCAATGGAGAACACATACAGAGCCCCCCCCCCCCCCCCCAATCATGCTATTGGATCTGGAGCTTGCAGATTGGACCCCCACCTTCCAGATGTAATAATATACAGGTGTGCAGTAGACCTCTCTCTGAATGTGTGTGGCGCCATTATGCAGCATCTCGATATTACAATTGTGCACGCGTCAGCAACAGCCAATCACGGCGATGCCAATAACAGTGCTCACATCATGGGATTCACTGCGCATGCGCAGAAGTTCAAAATCTCAAGAGATTACGCGCAGCGGTGTTCCGTCTCCATATTACAAATGTGCATGCGCCGGCACCAGCCAATCACAGCAATGCCAATTCCAGTGCTCACATTAAAGAAACCACTGCACATGCGCAGAAATTCAAGATCGCACGAGATCTTGCACTATGCTATAGCATCTCAGCTACTTTCAGATAATATCCCAAATTACGCAGAGCACACCACTTTGTCACAGCACAAGAAACAATAAACTATAACCCTATATTGTTGTAAAAGCTATGTCACTGATTGCAAACAATCTGTACAGCGCATGCGCCAACCCTACATACCACGAGAACGAAATATAACCTGATCAGATAGCCTCCCTGTTATGCCAGTGAGATAAATGCATATGCACAAAAATGAGGGATCATAATCCCCAGTGCATAGATAGTCCTAGGAAAGCCTGCAAATAAAGCTTTTGCCATATCATCTCAAACCCCTAATTGTCTCATGGACTGACCTATCCCTATAAAGGGAGGGGAGGGAAAGGAGGCCATGAAAAACCTCATTGGGAATACCAAGCAAATGTGGGGAAAGGACATAAATCAATATGGTCCAACAATACAGATATGAGCGTGTTTAAGCGAAAAGTGGAATAAAAAGCAATCAAAATGATATATGTTCCCAAAAATTGAATAAATAAAGACTAGAGTTCATTCTACAAAAAACAAGCCCTTATAGAGCTCCGTCTACGGAGAGGGAAAAATGCTATGGCTCTTGGAATACGGCAACACAAAGGCAAATCCTTCTTTTTTTGTGTACAAAACATTATAAACTTGTTGCCAGAATCGTGCTGACCCCGAGAATAATATCACATTATTTATTTTGCACACAACACCATAAAAATTAAATTAAAAAAGGCAGAATTTTTTTCACTAATCCCCCTAAAAAAAATTAACAAAAGTTATACAGTACACTATATGTACCCATGATGCCATTAAAAAATACAACTTTTCTTGCAAAAAAGACAGCCCTCCTATGGCTATGCCAACAGAAAAATAAAGTTATGGCTCCTGGAATGTGATGATTAAAAACAAAAAAAATAAATAAAAATTAGTTGGTCATTAAAGGGGTTGTCTCGAGGCAACAAGTGGGGTTATACACTTCTGTATGGCCATATTAATGCACTTTGTAATATACATCGTTATACTTACCTGCTCCGTTGCTAGCGTCCCCATTCGCCATGGATCCGTCTAATTTTGATTTCTTCTTGCTTTTTTAGACGCGCTTGCGCTGTGCGGTCTTCTCCCCTTCTGCTCGGTCCAGGCACGAGCGGCGTTCTGGCTCCGCCCCCTTCTAAGCGTCATCGCGTAGCTCCGCCCCGTCACGTGTGCCGAATCCAGCCAATCAGGAGGCTGGAATCGGCAATGGAACGCACAGAGCCCATGGTGCACCATGGGAGAAGACCCGCGGTGCACCATGGGAGAAAACCGCAGTGCATCCCTGGGAAAGCACCGGCGGCCATCTTGGGAGAAGATTTTTTAAAGTCCTTATTTCGTCGGATCGGTAAGTAGCAAGCGGCTTAAAAACCGCTTTACTTTGCTATTTTATGCCAGGGGGGTGACAGGGGGAATGGGGTAAGGTAAAATTTTGAGGTTTGCCGCGAGACAACCCCTTTAAGGCGCAAACGGGATTTGTGACTGAGGGGGTGAAAACACAAGCTGGAGATGTATTTGGGCACTTTTGCTCATAATTTAATGAAATGAGAACCTGTTTTGTAATGCAGAACATGACACTAACACATTCCCTTCCATCTCAGAGAGACAGTGGAATATGTGGATTCCTGGGTTTGGATCAGAAGAGATCAGACCATATAAAAAGGCGTGTACAACTGAGGCTCATAAACAGGTAACTGATTGTGTTTACACACCTGGATTTATAACCAGACACATCTTAGGCCTCCCTCACACAGGCATTTTTTTAAAGTGTTCAGCACTGCGTTTTCAGCACGGCACTAAACGCTGTACAAGGCTCTCATTCATTTCAATGGGGTTGCTGACTCAAGGCTGAAAATGTAGTGTCTTCAACACTGCACTTTGACATCGTTGCATGTTTGGCCGTTTTCAGCCCTGTGTTGCTCATTAAAATGAATGGGCAGCAGTTTCAGTGTTGGCGCCATGCTTTTGGCAGCGTTAAACGCCCTAACTACACTGCCCAAGTAAAGAAAAAAAAAACTATCCTTACAGGTGATGTCGCTCTCCCCGGCAGCCCTCTCAGGACTTGTCAGCTGGCAGGGGAACTTTTGTAGTGACAGGGATTGAAAATCCCCGCCTCCAGTGAGAGATTGCTCTGATTGGCTGTCTGGTGAGTGACAGCCAGCTGAGCCAATCAGAACCAGCGCTGGATGCGTCCAATCAGAGCCATTCATTCATTGAATTGCTGTGATTGAACGCATGCAACGCTGGCTCTGATAGGCCTCTTGCAGACGGCCGGGTCAGATCCCGCTGCGAGAATTCTCGCAGCGGGATGCAGACCCGTGCCCCTGCAGACACGGGAAGTCTGTAAAATGATGATTGGGAATAGGAAACTAAGTTCAAAATAACAAAGAAAAAAGAATTGTTTGCTAATTTGCCGTTGGTGTAAGGCTTTCTTATGTCATATAATACATTTTGTGTACTTTGCCAGATTTAAGGGTTGGTATCCTGTCTGAGCCCCACCAAAGTAATGCTATATATATATTATTTTTTTTATTTACACGTCAATAAAAAGAAAGGTCAATTATCTACAATGGTTGGTCTGCTTTCAGCATCACCATAATTCTTTCTTTCCTATGGCAATACTTTTTTTATTTTTTAAAGGAGTTTACGAGGCAAAAACTATTGACAGACATGGAAGTGTAATAGCAGCTTCAGCTTCCTTTGATGTCAATGAGGATGAAACTAGCTAGGACACTTCTGCACAAACGGCCGGCTGATTTATTGGGGGTTCCCAGAGCGGCAGGTCATCGGGCAATTAGCTACTTAAGACCTGAGGGCAGATTATCAATAGTTTTTGCGTGGGAAAACCCCTTTAAGTGTAAATTCACATGTAGTGGATAATGCTGCACATTTTCTATCTGGATTTAAGGGGAGAATATTGGCAGTGTTACTACAGTAGCAGCAAAGCGGACGAGATTTTAACAAATGTTTTACACCCCGTATAAAAAAAATCTGTTTGGAAATTGATTTGTGGTGTGCATTTTAAATTTCCAGCATGTCTCTTTTTTTCTGTTGATTTCACCCATTGCATCACGGATTTTGCCTCAAGTTCTGTGGCGAATCTGCTATGTAATATGCAGCCTTTCCCATAAATTTATAGACCATATTCCATATATCAATAGTAAAAGTGAATGAGATTTTCTAATACATCGTATTATACCTCTTCGCTCCTAAACTGTTCACTCATTATGAATTCACTGATCAAATCTGTCTCCAGAGAGGTTATGGTTTTTCAGCTTCCATGAGAGATCAGATTAGTTTTTTCATAGAAATCTATTTGGAGGGAGCAGGAGACTAGCTGCAAGCTCATCTCCGATACAATGCATACAGAGGAAACTGGAAACTGTGCCTCCCTATCTCTTAGTAGTACACCGTCATAAGCTGCAGCAACATGAAGACCATTATTGTACTGAGCAGTATAGTGAATCCAGCACTGGGTGAAATAGAAAACTTACTAGAACTGCATGTAATCTAATCTCTTAGTGAAAGCAAAAGGCCATATCCTCTCTGGAGATGGATTTTATCAGAGTGAGTAAGCAGTTAGGGAAGCAGAGGGATACTAGCTGGATGAGCTGAGAGCTAGGCTTTTTTCTCTAATGCGATACGTTGCAAAGTTTATCTTCACTTGTATTCTTCATTTAATTGATGGAAAGTTATGCTTTAGATGGAGCGAAGTTACAGTAGGAGACAGAGTCTATGGAGAAGTGTCGCACTGTTTCCGGAACAAAGCAACTATGATTTCTTAAGAGCCCTTTAAGATCTTTGTAGTGAAAATGAATTCTAAATTTTGCGCAATGTGAATATATCATTAAACTAATACGGCCTTGATATTTTATGTGGCCATTCAATGCAGCCTATCAATAGATTGCTTCATGTTTTCCTCATCTCCTACAGAGAATGGCTTTAATAAAGAAGACACAGAAGAAGTAGACTACCCGGCGACACTACCTACACTCCCAGTTTGACTCATTCATCCTGCAGGAACTAGTGCAGGCTACACCTCTTCAGAGAAGAGCCTAATTTTGGAGAAGAATCCACACATCTAGTAATGTGGACTAGGCTTTATATTAGTCCCACATTACAAAACCCTCTGGCAGGGAATATGTTAAACTGTCATTACCTTTTGTATATATAAAAACAGGAGCTTGTTTGATTAAAAATTATTAATGTTATTCTGACAGGTCTTTGTCTTGCTTTTATTACGAGAGAAGATCTTAAGGCGTTTTGTGTTTCTCATCTGCCACAGACTTCACTTGTGTTTTCAACATGTACATAGAATTCTCTTGTGTGGGGTTTCCTCTTCTACGCCGCAGCCCCCACAGCTGTGCTCCACCGGGGCTTGTTTCTCCTGTCTCAAAGCACTCAGCAGTTCTCTGCACAGAAGGGATAGTGCTGCAGAAATATTGCTGCCTGTTTTTGCAGAAGTCTCTAGGTATGGTGCTGTTATGGAGTTGGCCAAACTCTGTGCCTCTTCCCGAGCTACACTTCTCTTCCCACGCATATCACTCTTAGTTCCAAGTAGTAAGTAAAGAAGAGGGTGAGGCTGCGCTCGTTCTGTTACCTCCTGGTACCAGTTTTGGATGCTTTCAAAAGTTTTACGTGCAGTGAGGTCAAACAAAAGAATAACACAGGCAGCATTTCTGTAATAGGAGCGAGTCACTGCCCTAGGAACAAGAAAGGGAAGGATTACTGGAGAGCACAGTATTATGGCATACATTCTGCTCCTCTAATGTCTGCATATAGTGTGCTGCTATTCCTGAACTTACAGCTGTTTTTAATATAAATGCTTTGCTCATTCCACTTGTTTGATTCTTAATACCCTTAAAGGGATTGTCCCATGGGGCATATTGTTTCTAGTTAAATTCAGCCCATAATTATAAACATTTGTTATATTTACACTTATTACAAAATGTTTCTATCCCGATATTTCAGATCTGAGGTTAGAATAGCGCCACCTGCTATCTCTATCCTTGCTGTGTCTGGTCCACCTCAGTAAATGTTCCAAGGTGGTCACACTACTCAGTGTTGCTTCTCTGCTTCTCATTGCTGCCTAGTGACTTGTTTGTGCAGAGCTGATGCAGAATATGAGCCTCCAGGAACAGCCAGTACAGTCTTGAAATTTTGTGGGAGGAGGTAACACTTATGTGCATCCCCCAGCCTCTTTGTTTGAGAGAAGAAATCTAGCACAATGGCTCTCAACATCACAACATCGAGTTATTTAATTCTGAGACCACTTAATGCTGAGATCACTGTGGGGGTCACTTAATAATGAGGTCACTGTGGGGGGTCACTATTACTACTGGGGCCGGTATAGGGAAAACTATTACTATTGGGGTCACTTTGGAGGTCACCATTGCTACTGGGGGCGATATAGGGGACACGATTACTACTAAGGCCACTGTACAGGTCACTATTACAACTGGGGCCTATATAGGGGACATTATTATTACTCAGGCCACTGTGGCCTGAGCAAACCGGGCTCAGGCCACCTTGAATAGACCAGTAGTAGAGGATCGTCTGATTGCCTACTAAACATGAGCAGCTCCAACTGTCATTCATTGTCCATCATCCAGAGACAGGTGGCATCATTGTTGCAGGCCTCTTGCGTCAGAACAATTTCCAGGCAGTTGACTGAAGGACATTTGGCCTCATGGCACCCATTACATGGACTGCTTTTAACACTCACTGTGGCTTCCATTTGCAGTAATGTCATGAACTATGAAACCATTGCTACAGACTGGAACTGGCTTGTCTTCCGCAATGAATCCAGGTTTAAGGTCCATTTACACAGGGCCCGACACTCGTCCTTGTGTTTCCTCGCTCCTGTGCTGGTACACGGGAGCTAGCAGAGCTGACTCACTCAGAGCAGCCAGCAGCGGGTGGGGCAGTGCAGGAGATTTCTCTCCTCTCGCTCCCCCGCCCCTCTCTATTGACATAACACACTGACCGTTCACTACTGAACGATCAGCTCATCGGCTATCATTTATGCTGCATAAACGATGGATGATGAGTTCATTGCTCATCGTTCAGTGTAAATAGTGGCTCTTCAGTACTGAATGGAGAGGGGCGGGGGAGCGAAAGGAGAGAAATCTCTTGCACTGCCCTGCCCCCCCCTGCTGGCCACTCTGTGAGTAAGCCAGCAATACTAGCTTCCGTGTGTATGCGGGGACGAGTGTCGGGCATCATTTGCCCGACATTCGTCTAGTGTAAATGGACCTTTTAGTTTAGCCACTGACAGACGTTTTTGTATCTGGAGACCTAGGGGTGAGCACTTCAATCCTGCCTTTGCTGCTTCTCCCGCCACCCACCCCCCCTCCTCACCCTTCTCCCTGCTGGTGTGATGGTCTGGGGGTCCATCACATACAACAATCGGTCACCCCTAGTAGTTGTACCAGAGATGATGACAGCTCAGTGATATGTTCAGGACATCCTGCAGCCACATGTGTTCCTCTTATGGCGGCTTCCTAGAGGCATTTTCCAGGATAATGGTCTGCCACCCACACAAGGGGGTCACAGGAATGTTTCCACAACATTGTCACACTTACATGACCTGCCACCTCACCAGATTTATTGCCAATAGAACATGTTTGGGACCATCTGCATTTTTTATGTTTTTGTAGTATTTTTGGAATCAGGGCTTTTTTGTTCACCCAAAATGCAGCATGCTCTGCGTATTGTGTTTTTCCCTATGAGCTTTTCTGTAGTACTCCAGAAACACCAGAAGAAAATGTATAGAATTATATGAAATAAAAAGCACCACCAAAAACACTTGTAGACTTGTAAAAAACAAAAAGACTTGTTTAAAAGTGTAGATAAAAATTGTGTGTGGTAGAAGACCTAAATCACAATTTCTGGTTCCAAAGACTCGTCTTATGTGCATGATATTAAAGCTATACTTACATCTATAATCTATTGTACTAAATGTAGTTTATTGTCTGGTTTTGACAATGTCCCCATCAGGTAGTATAAGGAGCATTCCTATGATAATAAAAACACTGGAATGCTCAGGGACCTTCCACACAGGTCTGGATATTCTGCAACAGTGTTGGGTAATATGCCCTCCTGTGGAATATTCAGCACCAAAATCTGCACTGCTAACGTCCAGATTTTGATGCGGAATTGAAAATGGTAAAATACCTCTGGCAATTCTGCATTAAAATCCACAATTAGCCGTACAGTATTCAAGGGTGACCTATTCCATTGTGGAATATTCTGTTCCGTGTGAAAGGACCTATACTGAGTGAAAAGGGAGAATCTATAGCCAGTTTTACACAACAGGACTGCTTCACTAATATCTACATTTTAACCTCCAAACCAGAGCCAGGCAGTTCCCAGGGAATTTCACTAACTAATACTTTAGACAGGGGCAAATATCATTATCACTCTGTTGCCTTCTAGTAAAATTCTTCAGTTGCACAGAGCCACCATACAGTACACCAGATTTCAGATAAAACCTGTTATCTTGAACATGCTGTCCATGCTGCAGGCATCATGTAATAGAGCAGGAGGAGCTGAGCGGACTGATATATAGTTTTATGGGGAAACATTCAGTATAACTTGTGTTTTATTACTTTATATCTCTGCACATTCTGTGCTGAACAGTCCAATGGGCGGTCCTATCAGTAACTGACAGCTATCTGTGTATGACTGTACATACAGGGGTAGCGGTCAATCACTGTTACAACCTAATGGACCTCTATTCTCAATCTCATGATGCATGCAGTTTGGACAGAATTTTCAATGTGACATGTTCCTTTTGATTGCATTTGACCATGACACATCAGATTTGACTGCCCTTAAAATGGGTTGTATGAGATTAGAAAATAGGGTCAGCTGGGTAACTGCAACTTTGCCTTTGATTTAGGGAAGAGACCACCTTTTTGAGAGTTTAAAAAATTACACTGAAATTATGCATTATGCAATATTGCACTGGAACCTAGTGCGGACAGAAATTACTTACAACCACCACAAAAATTCAGCATTGTTAATTTTTTCTTTTTTTAGTAATTGTGATATGATAGGTGCATGACATTGTATGTACCTGTCAAGCTTCCCACAGAAATATATTATAGATACAACATTGTTTTTATGCTTGTGCTATTATTGACCCCAATATGAGTATATATCTCTTAAAAGTGTAAAGACCCATTTACACGCAAAGAATCTTTCAAATGATTGAAAGATTAACAGTTTTAGTGATCATTTTGCATAAAGTGTTAATAGACACTAATGTCAGTTAACACTTTATAAGCTTAATTTGCATGTAAAAGGGCCACCTGGAGCAATTTGCAGAGCACAGCATGTGGTCTGAGCTTTGCATAAGCTCCTTCGTTCTCGCGCGGGTTGTCAGCAGAATACAATGTAATCTCCGACTTTCATGGAGAACACAGTGAGCGGTCCCTGTTCTCTCTGGCTGAACAATGGATTTTAAGCTCACCTTAAAATCATAACTCGGCTGAAAAGTAAACAATGGCAGCGTCTACACACAACGATGATAGCTCATCTGTTGTTTGACCAAATTCTGAGTGATAATCGTTGCTGGTAAATGGGCCTTAAGTCTCACTTCTAATGTAGGCCTGCTGGTTCCTGTTCTTTCTTTACAAAACCTTCAGATTAAGAATCTGCATTCTGTGTAAGAATTCTTGGGACAGAAAACATTCACTATAATAGGTATTACATAAAATCCATCAATAGTTTGCTAGATGAGTCTTTAATTGGTCACAAACTTTGCTTTAAATCTTCATTGATGACCAACACATTTCCATGAACAGAACATTATTTCAGCCTTACATACTATGTCCATTTAGTTCAGCCTATTTTTGCAGCACAAATATTATTGTGATTAAATCATTAACAATTATTAGCTTTATGCGCCAGCAGGTAGTGTTTAGAAAATATAATACAAACTGCTATATGTATGCCTTTATAGTATAAAGGACATACGGTATATAGAGCACAATCTAGAAAAATATATTGCAACATGTTTTATTATTCTATCAGTCAATGTGGTAATATCTCACCGGTAACGCTCCTGGCCAGCTGTGTCCCAGAACTGCAGCCTGACTTTAACTCCAGCTTCAGGTTCTTCTATTCGAGAGCAGAAATCTACACCAACAGTGGGCACAGTGGAGTCTATAAACTCTTCCTCTGTGTATCTCCTTAGGAGAGAAGTCTTGCCCACACCAGAGTCCCCCAGTAGCAGCACCCGAAACTGAAAGTCCCATGCACATGCCATCCTAGCCAGGAATGCCCCAAACCTCAAGAAATTACGCTGTCTAGATCTTTCATGTTTATTTTCTCTTTTCTTCCTCCCTCCCTCTCCCTCTTTCTGTAGCTGTTCACATATTTTCAAGTTTCTACTTGCCGATAATATTCCTTTGTCTGTTATAGCCAAGTCCAGACAGGGGGCCAGGTGGAACATGTTTACCACTCCTTGTACTCATACGTGTTTAAGTGCAAATGAAAACAGTCGCACATGTCGAAATGCAGAACTTTCTACTTCAGCAGGAAGGCAACATGATTCAGAAATGTGTAAATGTTTTATTATAGTTTGTCTATGCTTAATTCCAATTTCAGGAACCCTATTCTAATGTGCTGCAAACAGCAACGTAAAGCACTCACCCAATATCATGGTTTCAAAAATGACCCATTTTCTTTCAAAGCTGTAGTCTTCTTTAAAATTGTTTTCTGCTCATCGCTAGGGGAACTGACCATCTCTGCTATGGAGCGAAGATAGCACTGTGCAGGAGCTGGCTAACTGTATGATTTGCTGTGTGGCCTGTATCTCTGGAGCACATGTGTAATAGCTCCCGGCCTGGCTAGCAGCTTCCACAACGCTGCTGTTCCTTTGCAGAGAAGGGCTTCTGAGCAGAATAAAGATAGTACATAAAAACCCTTAGGCTGAAGTGGAATGAGAAGTTGCAGTGCTTCCTTTTTCGTTCTCCATACTTTATGAATCCACTTCTGGCTTTGGCTAATAATAAAAAAAAGCACACATCAAAAATGGTATGTATGATTCCAGTTTTCAATAGGCTCTGCTGGTTCAAAACATGTTTTTCTTCAATGGTGACTTAGCCTTTTCCCTACTAAGGATGTATGTGACTTTAAATTGCTAAAGCATTAGAGTTTAGATCTTAGTGTCATATTAATACCCAGAATCTAGATTTCATACAGTTCTGGCTCAATATTTTCAGTGCAATATACAGGGCACAACATTCATTTGAAGTTGAAGAACAGCAAGAAAAGTTTTGATTTGTGTGCATAAAACTGTCTACACATTAAATGTGCTTCGACAGGACCATTTAATGTGAGTGGCGGCCTCCCAACTCTATATCCACCAATATCTGCAGTAGGGGGAAAGATCAGGTAGTTGAACTACAAGTTCCCTGATCCTTTTGCTCTCAGGAAGACACGCTAGCACATGAGGTGTTGGGCAGCCGCTTACTCCCCTTTCCATATTCAGCACACAAGCCTGCTCAGCCAATCCAACTATACACGAAGGTGGTGGTGGTAGTGTAACCCCCCTGCCCAATATCAATCAGAAAAGACATGTGCCCTCTGTCACATTTTCAGATTTGGGGAGGGAGGATTCTTTTCCTACTAAACAGGTGAGAAGATGTGTAACCAGCCATACCCTGATCAGGACATTTGTTGACTCTATGACTCAAATGTTTTCTGGGATCTGCATGATAAAGATTTTCTTTGGCTACAGCATTCACTTCCGGCAATTATGTGAAGTTATATGGAGACAGTCATAAGTGACAGGCATAAATTCTGTACATCTTGAACTTTTAAGTCTCTCCAGCTCTGCTTGGGTCAAACTTTCCGCTACAATGTTTATACATTTATTACAAAATGTTACAAATTGATTCAAAATTGCATGAAGGCACTCATGGCTGTAAAATGCTGAGTAGAATATTCACAACGTGTTTCAGTGTCTTTCATTAAAGGGGTTGTCCCGTGCCGAAACGGGTTGTTTTTTTTTTCAATAGCCCCCCTGTTCGGCGCAAGACAAACCCGATGCAGGGGTTTAAAGAAAAAAACGGATAGTACTTACCCGAATCCCCGCGCTCCGGTGACTTCTTACTTACCTTGCGAAGATGGCCGCCGGGATCTTCACCCTCGGTGGACCGCAGGTCTTCTGTGCGGTCCATTGCCGATTCCAGCCTCCTGATTGGCTGGAATCGGCACGTGATGGGGCGGAGCTACGAGGAGCAGCTCTCTGGCACGAGGGGCCCCATTCAGAAGGGAGAAGACCGGACTGCGCAAGCGCGTCTAATCGGGCGATTAGACGCTGAAAATTAGACGGCACCATGGAGACGAGGACGCTAGCAACGGAACAGGTAAGTGAATAACTTCTGTATGGCTCATAATTAATGCACAATGTACATTACAAAGTGCATTAATATGGCCATACAGAAGTGTATACCCCAACTTTGTTTCGCGGGACAACCCCTTTAAATATGGGGATCTATTTTTATATATATATATACACACACACACATACACACACACTTCCTTTACACATAGGGACAAAATTGACACATTAAAGGGGTTTTCCAGGGAGAATACTACTGATGATGTATCATCAGAATAGGTCATAGGATCAATAGTTGATCGGCTGGGGTCCGTCGCTTAGGACCCTGACTGATCAGCTGTGTGGGCGCATGCTGTCAGTGCCACAAATACACAGAGGTCGGAGCGGAAGCCTCCCCGTCGACCTCTGTGTAGTGGCCAGTGTTTTACTGGATACAATAAAGAGGCATCTTTGATGCATTTTTAAGAAGAATCCACTCCTGGCGCTGCTCTTATTCATGAACTTTGTTGGTGACGTTTGGAGGAGCCAAGGGAATCTGGTTCCTTTACTAAGCTGTGCGCATTTTTTACTACCTCCCACTGTTGTGGTTATGCACTGAGGAGTGCTGCTGTAGTATGCTTTTGGAGGTGTAACTGCAGGCACGGCTGGCATTGATTTCAATGAGAGCCGTGCCTGCAGTTACAAGCACTGGCCACTACACCGAGGTTGACATGGAGACTTCAGCTGCTTCCGCTTCGACTTCTGTGTATTTGAGGCGCTGGCAGCATGCATCCGTTCAGCTGATCAGTTGGGCCCTGTGCGTCAGACCTCAGCTGATCAGCTATTGATGACCTATCCGGAGGAAAAGCTACCTGGAAAACACCTTTAACCCCTTAGTGACCAAGTCGGTTTACTTCTTAGTGACCAGGCCAAATTTTGGAAATCTGACATGTGTCTCTTTAACATAGAATAACTCCATAAAAGTTTTTTATATCCAAGTGCTTCTGACATTGTTTTTTCATCAAATATTGTACTTTATTTAGGTGGTAAAAATAGACCAATATAATTTGTGCATATTTATTAAAAGTACCAAAATTGGGAAAATGTTGAAACATTTTTTTATTTTTTCACATTTTCAACTGTAATATCTCAGATATGTGCAAACAAACCACACAAATTTTGGATGAGATACATATTTCCATCTGTTTACCGTATGTAGGTAGCCATCAGGACCCATCTTCGTTTGAGGAATGGTTCACCAAACTAACCATCCTTCGCAGAGTGGAGGAACAGACGGGCACAACCCCAGCTACCCTGTATAGATACTATAACATATGGAAGAACTGGATGGAGTCTCATTCACAATTTTTGTTGCTTAACTGCATGTGACAAGCATGTAGTACTCAGAAAGGCCACTAGAAGTAATACAGCGTATTGAGTAAGAGTAGGTTTGTGTTCAGATGTATACATTGAAGAGGCTACCTCATACACATGAGAACTGTGGCCCCTTCAATCAACTTATTGGGAGGGGCCCAAGCAGCAGGATCCCATCCCCTACTGATAAGATAGGCCAACAATTACAAAAGGTTTGATAACTCCTTTAACCGATTAGTGACGGAACCTGTTTGTGCCTTAGTGACAGAGCCAAATTTTGGAAATCAGATGGGTCACTTTAACACAGAATAAATCCAAAAAGGTTTTGCATATCCAAGTGATTCTGACATTTTTTTCACCACATGTTGTACTTCATTTAGGTGGTGAAAATAGACCGACAGAATTTGTGTATATTTATTAAAAGTACCAAAAATTGGGAAAATATTGAAAAACTGCACAAATTTTTGATAGATATATATTTCCATCTGTTTACTTAATTCTGGATGCACATTTGAAAAACTTTAGTGTTTTTTTTTAACCATTTAGGAGATGTACAAATTTAACAGTGATAATTATCAACATTTTGAGGAACACTTTGTTTTCCTGCACCAAGCCAAGATTGCAAAGGCTCACAGGCATCAGAATGATAGATACCTGAAAAAATAATGACCCCATTTTAAAAACTACACTCCTTAATACATTCACTCAGGGGCGTCATGAGTATTTTGATCCAACAGTTCTTTTTAGGAGTTAATGCAATTTAGAGTAGAAAAAGTAACATTTCATATTTTTGCAAATGTGTCATTTTAAATCCATTTTTTTTCTATAGTGCACATGAAAATTAGAATATACACCCCAAAATGGATATCCCCGTTTGTCCTGTGTTCAGAAACATACCCATTCAATGAATGGGTGTGATTGGTTCATTGAGCGCTGGCTCTGATTGGCTAAGCGACATGATGCTCAGCCAATCAGAGACAGAGATTTTCACATCCCTGACCAGGAAGAGATGCTGAAGACAACGGGGCCCAAAATGAAAGGAGCAGCCGATGGCTTTCAGAACAGACATTTTGCTTGAAGGTGATTTAGGCCCCATTCCCCACTTGTAGAGTCTTTGAGCGGCCAAAACGATGGAGAATCCCCACAAATGACCCCATTTTGAAATCTAGACCCCTTGACAAAGATCCCTGAGCAGATCAAAATGTTGCTGTCTGTTTTTGTATATGGACCACGATGGAATAAAGTGTCCTTTTACTTTTACTGCCTCTTTTTGCACCTTCTTTTGGATAGACCCCTTAATGAATTCATCTAGAGGTGTACTGTGTATTTTGACCCCACTGTTTTTGAATTAATCTAAGCAAAGTAGAAGGAAAAAAATATTTTCATTTTGTTGGCAGTTATGTCATTTTAAAAACACTTGTTTTTGCACAGCACACATATAAATGAAGACTTTCACCCCAAAATGGATCCCTCTGTTTGTTCTTTGTTCAGAGACATACCTGTTGAGGCCCTAATCTTATGTCCATATGCATAACGGGGCCCAAACCAATAGCAGCATTACACTTCAACAGTTTTTTAAAAACTTTTATGTGATTGTCATTATCCGTTGGATAACGGCAATCACGTGACCAGAGAGCTCTCACCGCGGGCCTAGATCATTGCTCCAGGCTCTTGGCTACCCTTAGTAGCCCTCCACAGCTTCTGCACTTACATTCGCCATCTTATTGACGGGCGTCTGCGCCGAAGTTGAGGAAAGGTCCGTGGATAAAGATCCTGTTGGAGGACATTGCCGAAGGCCTTAGGTAAGTAATTTAACCTCCCCTCACGGATCGGATTCCTGACGGAAGGTGAAATTTGGATATTTTTTTTACTTTTACGTAAGTACCATTATCCATTGGATAGCAGTGATCACGTGGCCAGGGACCGTGTACCCCCGTAGAATCTCCAGGCTCTCAGTTACATTTGGTAGCCAGGACCAGGGAGATTTTAAATTACAAATATGGCAATTTGTGGCTTTCGTGTATGCGTCCACCATTTTGGCGACGGGCGCGTATGCAGAAGCTGGGGTAAGGTCAATGGATAAATCCGGGAGCTTTACGTGCAGAATTTCATCTCCCCTCATTGATATGATCCGCGAAGGGAGAAACTTTAAAAAAAAAAAGTTTTAATATTTAAATGATCCATTGGATAACCAATCATTTGACCGTGAACCGCATACAGCGGTCCCCAATGATATCTCTCTGCTCCCGACTACACACACTAGCTGGGAGCAGAGGGATTTTAAATTTCTTGGGGCGCGAGCCCTCTTGTGCATGCGCCCGACGTCACAGGACATCGTGGAGTACAGGGGTGAGCATTTTCACCACCACTCATGGATCAGATCCATGAGGGTAGCTGAAACTTTACGGAGAAACTTTCCATAGCCAGGAGCCAGGAGATTTTAAATCTCGTCTTCTGCACATGCGTCACTATTTTTCCTTAGGCGCACATGCACAGAATACGGCCGAAGGTCCTTATCTGACCAGATCGTCGTGGGACATTGCAGACGATCTGGGTGAGTAGTTTCAGCTGCCCTCATGGATCCGATCTGTGAGGGGAGCTAAAACTAACTTTTTTCACTTTTTGTTTACTTTCATGAGATCGGCGCTATCCATTAATAGCACCGATCGCATGACCGGGGGTCAGATTTCCTGGCCCCCTATGACAGCTCCAGGTTGTCGGCTACCTCCATCAGCATGTAGCTGTCCAGTCCTTCGCCCACGTGGCTTTGATCCTCAGAGGAAGATGTTTTTATGTCCCTGAGGATTAAAGCCCACTTAGCTAGGACGTAAAAAGGCAATGGAGTCGTCACCAAGGGGTTAAAGGATTAATGAGTGTTGTACAAAAAAAAAAGGGCTTTCAAGTGGCTGACAGGGGGCATGGCCTAGCTAACCAAGAGAGGACATGCCCAGGAGATCTCCGTCCTGGGACCCCTAAATCAGCCACCATCCTTCACAGCCTAGGCTCACGGCAGCCTTCTAAAGCTCTGTGCTGTGCTGTCTATAACTGTCCAAATTGAATTTCTGTCCCCTAAATGTCTGGGGCCTGAATGTGGCGCAAAAAAGAAGTTAGATATTGTATCAAATGCATAAACTGAAACCTCATGTCTTATGTCTGCAGGAGACACACTTCTGTGCAGGACACATTGCAGCTTTGAGAGACCGGCATTTTGCGGCATGGTACCACAGCACAAACCCGGCAACCAAGTCAAGAGGAGTATCAATAGCGATTCACAGAGCAGTACCACACGAGGTGTTTGATGCAGTGACGGATCCAGAGAGGCAGTTTGTCTTTCTGAAGGTCCGAATGTGGGTTAAGATCCTCACTCTCGCGGTATGGTACCTTCCCAATCAGAATCCTGCACAAGTGGGTAGAGCCATGTTGGGTAGATTGGCAGATTTTGCGGAAGGGGTGGTAGTGCTGGGGGGCGACTTTTATGTCCCGCTAGATCCTGAGCAGGATTGCTCATCGGGGCGGGCGTCAGTCTCAGCTTCACAGCTTCGCCTGTTCCACAGGGCCCTTAGACAGCTCCAATTGGTGGAGGTCTGTAGGGTGATTCACCCCTCAGACCGAGATTACTCCTTTTTCTCCCGGCAGACCAATCACACAGCCGTATTTACCAAATAATTACGAGTTATCATGCTCTAACATGGAATCCAGAGACATCCATTTAGACAGCACTCTGGTCAGACCACGCCTCGGTCATGGAGGTTGAATGACAATCTTTTGAAAGATCCGTTGTGCTGTGTGGACTTACGTAGCACCATTGAAAATTTCCGTACCTACCACTCTGCTGACACAACATCTAAGCTGATCCAATGGGAAGCACTTAAATGTTTCCTGAGGGGGGGTCATTATCAAACATGGGACACGTCTAAAACGGGAGAAAGCGGCCAAAATTATCTCTCTACTAGCCAAATTAGCAAATCTAGAGAACCCCATCCACACAGAATGAGCTGCTAACTACAAGAGAGGAATTGAGCCATCTCCTCGACCTAAAATATTAGCACGTTAGGGACAGTATGAAACGCTACTCATACAAGCACGCTAATAAGTGCGGACGCTCGCTTGCGCGCTATCTTCGTAATAAATCTAACCTCACATACGTACCTCACATAGTGGAGAGTACAGGCCAAAAGAGGCATGACCCCAGGAAATCACAGAAGCTTTCAGGGCCTATTACCATGGCCTCTATAATATACAGGGCCAATTGGCTGATATGACTCCCACCAACCGAAAAGTTAAGATCGAAGACTGTGTAAGTAGAACGGCTCTCCCGAGCAACTTGAGAGAGACTAGTGAGTCCTTAGATCTCAAGTTCACGGCTGAGGAAATTGATGTGACTATTAAGACCTTGCCAACGGGAAAGCCCCAGGCCCGGATGGGTTCACCCCATCCCCCACCCCCCCGCTTCCCGGTTCTTTAAACAATTTCGGGATATTCTCACCCCAATTCTAAAAGAGACGTTTAACCAAATTTCACCCTAGGCTCCTTTCCCTCCTCAGTCAATTATGGTCCATATTACAGTGCTCCCCACACCAGGCAATGATCCAGGGGTATGCTCCAGTTATCACCCTATTTCGCTCCTCAACTTAGATGTTAAGTTGTTTTGTTTCCAAGGTGCTAGCGGTCAAACTGGCTTCCATTCTGCTCGTCTATATTCACAATGATCAAGTAGGATTCATAAAAGGATGGGAGGCTAGGGATAATACCAGTAAGACACTCCTGCTGATTAGTCAGGCCCAACGGTGCCGCAGCCATTCTGTCTCCTCTCAGTGGACGCTGAGAAGGCCTTCGATCGTGTCAGCTGGGACTTCCTGAGTGCCTCGCTGACACACCTGGGCCTGGGGAAATGGTTTCTGAACTGGATCCTGGCGTTATATGGGAATCCGTTGGCGCAGATTCGAGTGAACGGCCTTCTGTTCAACCCGCTACCTATTAGGAGCGGGCCAAGACAGGGCTGTCCCCTATACCCTCTCCTATACGCCATTGTTATGAAGCATTTGGCTGTGGCACTGAGCAGCAATTCAGATGTGCGGGGTTTGCAGATTGGGACCCAGTTCAGTAAGGCGGCCTTATATGTAGATGATCTTCTAATTATTTCCCAGCCTCGCATCTCATTTTCTGAGATTTTGCAGGAATCTGCTAATTTTGGTTACCTGAGTAACTTTGAAGTTAATTTGCACAAATTGGGAGGCCATGAATGTCTCTCTCCCACCCAGTGAGGTAGCCCACATAGCAGATCAATTCAATTTTAAATGGCGTTCAACCTCCATCCAATACCTTGGGGTGCATATGGCGGCGGATGTTTCATCCTTGTACCATCTTAACTATGTTCCTCTACTAGAAAGAGTGACTAAGGAACTGAAGGGGTACGCTGCTAAACAGTTGAGAAGGTTCGGGAGAGTATACGTGTTGAAAATGGATGTGACCCCAAAATTTCTATACCTTTTCTAGACCCTGCCAATTAAGTTACCAGTACAATATTTTAAACAGATTCAACAAGTGTTTTGCAGATTTGTGTGGGGGAGGGAGGAATAGCCGCATTAGTTACCGGATCATGTCACGCTTAAAGCCCAGGGGAGGAGTGGGTCTCCCATATCTCAAAATATACTCCTCACCAGACTGGTAGACTGGCATCATCATGCAGCCTCCAAGAAGTGGGTGGGTCTGGAGACAGCAATGGTCTGGCCTCACCTGCAACTACTGCCATGGATCTGGAAGGAGGATAGGCCTACAGCCTTACCTCATACTCCATTAACTCTAAACTGTTTAGACACGTGGGACGTCAGAGGAGACGTAGTAATATGCAGGGGAACCGTGACCTCCATATTCCACAACCCTGCATTCCCCCCCAGGGCAGGATAGACAGAGTTTCCTAGGCTGGCGGGAGGAAGAGGACATACAGTGTCAGATTGTGGGCTCCGGGGGTCTTCCATCATTTAATGAACTACAAGTGTCTCGCACGGAGCAGAGATTGCTGTGGATGGAGTATCTCCAGCTGTCCTCATTCTGCAAGACCAGTTTGGGGTCATGTACCTTTGAGAACACCCCTGAGCCCATCAAGGAATTGTTTCTGCGAGCCAGTCCCCCAGTTCGGGTCCTCTCTAGGATCTATTCTGGAGAGGCTCACTCAGGGACTCCCACGATATGTCGCGGGTTGGGAGAGGGATCTGGCTGTGGAGTTGTGGGACTCTGATTGGGAGAGGGCCTTCAGGTTCGCACATAAATAACCTTTGGCCTGCATTGCGCAGGAGAAAAATTTTAAGCTCCTCTTTGGGTGGTACAGATGTCCTGATGTGATTTCCCTCAGTTCTGGAGGATTGCAGGAGATGCGGGTTCGAGCGTGGTACCATGCTGCACATCTGGTGGGACTGCCCACTCTTCCAGCCTTTCTGGTAAAAGGTATTTGAGCTATACGAGGGGGCACAGTTGGCACTGCTGTCAATTATCCCTGGCCCGTTTGCCACTATCAAAAAAGTACTTACGACATTTCCTCACCGCGGCCAGAGCAGGGATTCCGTGCCATTGGCGGAGCAACACCGCACCCTGGAATTTGTTCAGGAACTGAACCAGCTAATATACATTGAGGAGCTGGGTGTTAAGGATTCTGAGGAATCATGTTTGAGTGGGTGCACCTGGGTTCTGTGGAACACGTACCGCGACTCGCCTGAATTTCAGATGGCGGTGGGATGGTAGGGGGTGTCGGGGCAGGGTGGAGACCCAGAGGCGGCAGGGCAGCTACAAACAGGAGGTGCCAGAGAGGTCTTTTCTAGTTATTCCCCTGAGTAATTTTCTCTCCTCTCGTGGTCTTCTTTTCTCTTCTACTTTTCCCATTTTTTCCTAGTTATTTCTTGTTCCTTTTTATCTACTCTGATGTTCCCGAGCTTTAATTTTTGTCTCTACGGTTTATGCCAATTGTTATAGCAAGCACATGGCAGAGGCGGATCCGAGGGCTTGGTGTCATGATATAGTATTTTCGGTATGCAGCCGCTAAGGAGGCACTGGAGGGACTCTTAACAGATGTTTATGTTGTTTTGATTGCTGTGATGCCGGCCTTTTCAAAACCCTTACGCCAGTATTGCGGTCCTGCTATAAACCGGATATAAATTTTTTTGTTTAATAAATTTTTATTGAATTTTAACATTAAGGCAAAACAGTTACATTAACGCGTAAATGATATTGAACCTAAGCAGAGCACTCATGGCTCCATGAATATTATTGCCATAAATTTCCAATCAAACAGAGATGCGTTTTGCTTGAAATTTGTCATCTCGCAAACAGTGACATATACAAAGACAGGGGTTTGGGACCAGGGAGGGAGGGAAGAGCGGGAAGGGGGGGGAATCCAGGTATTGGGTTCGGTGGTATAGAGGCCAACCTTGATCGTTTGATTCTATATGCAAGAACCTGTTTGCAGCCATCTGGTGAATAAGGGTGTCTCCCGAATATCTATCCACAACGCCCAGGTCTTATAGAAATTATCGTGACCCTGGGGGTCATCGGTTAGCCTCAGTCTCTCCATCCGGGCTATTTCATCCATTGCCCCCACCCACGCATGCCTGGGAACCTCCCTGTCCTGCTTCCAGAACCTAGGGATTGATAGACGGGTTGCCAAAAGGAAGAACTTTAAGAGGCCTTTTTTGAGGGACAGGGTGTTGGGGGCAATTGACAAAAGCGCCAGCTCCGGTGTCAAATCCAGAGTCTCCCTGCACGTACTCTCGTACAGGTTTTTCATTTGGTGCCAGATGGGCGCTACCATGGGGCATTCCCACCAAATGTGAAGCATCGAGCCGGTCTCCGCTTTGCAGCGCCAGCAGATGCTCGAGGTTGCTGGAAAGATGGTATGTAATCTTTCTGGGGTCATGTACCATCTGGATAGAATTTTGAAATTAAGCTTCTGGATTCTGCTCGCAATAGACATCTTATGTGTGAGCTGAAAGGCCCTAGACCAGAGCTCTCCCGACACCGGCCGGCCTAGCGCTTCCTCCCATGCCCCCACCCACCCGGAGCGATGGTCGCCCAGTTTTTCGTCTAGTAATTGGTTATATAGCAATGAGACTGTGTGTCTGGGCGTTTCCGAAGCACAACATAACTTCTCAAAGGGGGTGAGGTTCGCTGTCCAGCCCCCAGCAGGTCTTATTTTCTCCAAGTAACTACGGATCTGGAGAAATTGCATCGATGAGCCCGGGGGAGAGTGCACTGCTCCTCTGATATCTGCCATATCCCGCAGCCTTCCCGACTCCAGCACCTCCCCTATCCTTGCCTCCACGCCGGGTGGCATGAACCTCAGGTTGCGTGTGTGCAGTGTTGCTGGGAGTTGTGGGTTGCCGGCCAGTGGTGTGAGAGGCCCTGGAATCGACACGTCACACCCCCCCCTCCAGGCCCCCAGGAGGGAGTTCATTAGGAACGAGATCGTCGATTTCTCTTGTGTCCTCAGGCCGGGGACCCAGAACACCCCCCTCGTCTCAATGTCATTACCATCTTTCTCTATTTGCACCCACTGTTTGTCAGATCTATGGTGAAAGAGATCTAATATGAGGGTGCCGATTGTCGCCTTGTGATATAGACGCAGGTCTGGGAGTCCCGCCCCCCCTTCACTTTTTGCTTGGTTAGACTTTTGTAGCTTAGTCTCCTGGATCCTCCTTTCCATACAAATTTAAGAATTTGGCTACGTAGTTTATCGAAAAACGCTTTTGGAGGGTTACATGGTGCGGTCTGAAATATGTATAGGACCCTCGGGAGGATATCCATTTTGATCGCACTCATCCTGCCGAACCATGATAATGGCATTCCCTCCCACTTCTCCAGGTCCTTCTCGATGGTTCTAAGAAGGGGTTTGTAGTTTAGTTCATAAGTCGCCGTCGGGTCTGTCGGGATTTGGATCCCTAGATATTTGATTGAGACCTGCTTCCAAATAAAAGGGAATTCTAAGGACAAGTCAGCTACGATTGTTTGAGGTATTGAAATATTCAGAATCACCGACTTTTGTGCGTTAACTTTATAGTTGCTAATTTTTCCAAACTCGTTAAATTCCCGGATAATGTTTGGGAGGCCTACACGGGGATTAGTGACGTATATTAGGAGGTCGTCCGCGAAAAGTGATGTTTTATATTCTGCCTGCCCAACCTGCATCCCTTTTATTGAGGGGTTATTTCTGATGGCGTTTGCGAGCGTCTCCATTACCAATATGTACAGAGTTGGCGACAAGGGGCACCCCTGTCTCGTCCCATTTTTGATCTCTAGGGGGGTGGACAGGTTGCCGTTCACCCTGATCCGGGCCGATGGGCTGTTGTATAGTGCCAGTATCCAGGATAGTGCCCTTGTCCCCAACCCCACCCTCCCCAACGTCGCCTCCAGAAATCTCCAGCTGATTCTGTCGAACGCTTTTTCAGCGTCCACAGAAAGCAGACAGAGTAGGACTCCCTTTTTCTTGGCCCGATCTATCAGGGACATGGTTTTGGTGGAATTGTCCCTTGCCTCCCTCCCGGGGACAAATCCCACTTGGTCATTGTGGATGAGACGCGGTATCGCCGGATTTAGTCTATTGGCTATTATTTTAGAAAAGATTTTAATGTCGCAATTGATCAGTGAGATTGGGCGGTAGCTGCCACAAGACAGGGGATCCTTCCCAGGTTTGGGGATCAAGACAATATGAGCCTGTAAGGCCTGTGGGGGGAATGGGCACCCCCGGGACACTGAGTTAAAAGCCTGCATCAGTAGATCCGATACCCAGTCCCCACATGCCTTATAAAATCTTGGGGAATAGCCGTCCGGGCCTGGGCTCTTTCCTGGCTTGATGTCCGCTAATACTTTTGAGAGTTCTTCTAAATCGAAGTCCCTCTCTAAATCCCCAACTTCGTCTGACGAAAGTCTTCTGGGAACATACTGATCTAAATACTCCTCGAGCTTCTGTGCGTGTTGGGTGTCAGAGATGTCTCGTGGCTCAGGGATGTTATATAGTTTTGAGTAAAACCGTCGAAATTCCTCTAGTATTGCTTTTGGGGAGTGGATTCGCCTACCTTCCGCTGAGTTTATGGAGTGTATGTGGGGGTGGGACAATTTGGGGTGTAGGGCCCTGGCTAACCATCTGCCACTCTTATCCCCATACTCATAGAATCCCGCTTTGAACTTATCCCTTCTGCATAGGGCTTTTTGATCGAGGATGTCTAAGACTTTGTGACGCGTCTCAGAGATTTCCGCCTGGAGGGTGGGAGATAGATGCCTCTTCTTGGCCAGTTCTTTTTGTTGGAGGTCCTTTATCAATTGGGTAAGCCTAGCTGTTTGGTCTTTTTTAATCCTGGCCCCATGTGATATGAAAACCCCTCTCAGGACGCATTTTAATGCCTCCCATTTTAGCGGGGCGGGCGTGGGGTCTGATTCATGGTCTATCCTGAAGTTATTTATTGTTTTTTTGACGTCATTCATACAGACAACGTCTTTGAGCAGGTTGTCATTTAGACGCCACGTGGGTGTCCTCAACTCCGTGTCCCCCGGGCCCAAGGATGCAAACACTGGGGAGTGGTCGGACCACAGCAGGATGTCCAGGGAACATCGAGGGTCCCCGTCTAGCAAGCTGTGTGAAATGTAAATGTAGTCGATCCTGCTGTAGGAGTTATGTGCCATGGAGTGGAAGGTGTAGTCTCGCTTACCCGGATGAAGAATGCGCCAGAGATCTATCAGGTCCATACTCACGAGGACTTCCTGAACCCTTCGGGTGGCTGACTTTGAGAGCGCTGAGCGCCCTGTGGAGGAGTCCAACCGGGGATCCATGCACATATTAAAGTCGCCTCCCACCAGGATCGGGGTTCCGTCTGCGAAATCCGAAAGGCTCCGGAGAGCCCCGACCGCGAAACTCACTTGTCCCTGATTAGGGAAGTACATATTAGCAATCGTGTATATTTTACTATTGATAGACACCTTGAGAAACATATACCTCCCCTCCTCATCCCCTTTCTGAGATATCACCGTTGGGGTTATAGATTTATGGAATGCAATAGAGACTCCACAGGTTTTGGTCTCAGGGTGGGTGGAATGGAACCACAGGGGATAATATTTGTTCCTACCACAGTCCGGTGGGCCCGAGCGTGGGAAGTGCGTCTCTTGTAGTAATGCAACCGCGACCTGTTTCCTGTGGAGTCTGTACAGCACTTGGTTCCTTTTGTTGGGGCTATTAAGCCCCTTTGTGTTGAAGGAGCATATATTTAGTCGTGCCATCTGAACGTATTAAGAGAATGACCTGCTGGCCACTTAATTTTTGGGGACTGAGTCCCGCTCATGTACCGTACCTGGAGTTGTAGGCGGGGGGGGGGGGGGGGGGGGGGGAGAACACACGAGGGAAGGTGGGGGGAGGGACGACGGGGTAACAGTGGTCCACCTGGTAGGCTTGAAGTTTGTTATGTTCAAGTGGCTAAGGTGGAAAACACTTAAACTCTATCTATCAAACGACTAACGTCTCTACAGCAAAAACTTGCTGCGGTCCCTAGTGGGGGAGCGACTGAGTCGGGTCGGGTCGAGTCTCTCGGACGTAGCTCCTCTCCTCCACGGCGACTGAAAAGAAAAAAATTTGGTTGTGTGGTGGGCATCCAAACCTTGATGCGGGTATCCTGGGCAGGGCGGGGAAATGAAGAGAAAGAAAGAAAAGAGGCACGGAGAGAAAAAAAAAAGGGGGGGGGGGGTCCTCCATCGCGCATGCTGCTGACGGGGGAGGGGGGGGAAAGTCCTCCCATGCTGCATCCCAAGAGGTCTCGTTGTCGTGGGTCCCGGATAAGCTGGATGGTCCTTTCCGTCTTGGGTCTCATGCTCGAGGAGTAATGGGCACGCAGACAGGGCTCTGTTCCAGCTGGTACAGGGTGATGAGCCTCGGTGGCTAGCTTCCTTGGGTAGTGTTTCAGAGCCTGGCCTTAAGTATTGCAGCATCATCGGGGGGGGGGGGGGGGGTGGGCTTCTAAAGATCTTGAAGAGTGTAGCAGCAAGCTGAGGTATGAGCAGGTTGAGTCTGTTTTGTGATTCCCTAAAATTCCACGGTAAGAGGGGAAGTCTCTCTTGTCTAGGGCTCACTTGTCTTTCAGGAGGCGGGGTCACGTGCTTGTCGGCCTCCCTCCTTGTTATTTTCCTTTCTTCTGTTGGGTTGTACTGTCTGCCACTGGCTTTTGGGTGGCGGCTGTGTCGGGGCTCTCGTCATCTGCCACTCCGGCAGCGAGACCATTGGAAGTCCGAAAGCGGCAAGGAACTTAGGTAGGTCCCCAAGTGATCTGAATATGGCTGTTTCGCTCCCCGAGCCGGCCACCAACTGAAAGGGGTAGCCCCAGCGATAAGGGATGTCCTGTTCTTTCAGTAATGTCAGTAAGGGCCGAAGTGCCCGACGTTGTTGTAAGGTTCTTCTTGACAAGTCCGGTAGTATCAATAGCTCTTTGTCCCTGACCTTGATTGGGCCTTTAGATCGGATCTGGCGCAGGATTTCTTCCTTCTCTTTATAGAAGTGTATCCTGCAGATCACATCACGCGGTCTGTCTGGGTTTGTTGGTCTGGGGCCTAAGGCTCTGTGGATTCTGTCGATTTCGATCGGTGTGTTTGAGGTTCTGCTCAGGAGGTCCCCGAAGCATTTTTGCGCCCAGGTCTCCAGGTGTCTGCTTTCAATCTCCTCATTTAGACCTCTAATCCTTAGGTTGTTACGCCTGTGGCGATTCTCGATGTCGTCTAGTTGGGTGGCGAGTTCTGATATCAGGCTAGCGTGTTCGCTTAGGATGTCGTGATGCTCGTTCACGTGATGAAGTATTTGTTCTTGCGTCTCCTCCGTCTCTCTTACTCGGTGTCCCATCTGCTGGATTTCTTTTTGCAGGGATGCGAGTGCTGCTGTTTGTGATAAGGCGAATCGGGCGAAGAGGTCATCCAGATCTCCCTTGGTTGGGATGGCTCTGAGGTGCTCCTTCCAGTCCCAATTGTCATTTGAGGGATCCATGGCCTGTGTAAGGGTCCCACTTCCCGCTCGGCCGCTTGACATTGTGGGAGGTTGTGGGGCCGGTCTCTGTTGCCTTTGTGGGGCCTTAGTTATGTTGGCATATGTAAGGGGGGTGGGGGGTATATCTCTGTAGTCCCCGGTGTGGGACACTTGCTCTTGCGGTGGACCCCTACGGTCTAGGGCTGATCTGTATGGCAGGGGTGTGTGGGAGTTAGGGTCCCCGTTTCCTCCTGGTGTCAGGCCGCTGGTCTGTGCACACTGTCCCCTCCCTACCTCCCCACGTTGTGGGTGAGGGTCCAGGGGTGGCTGCCGACTCCTCATCCCCCTCCATCATGGGCTCATGTGGCCTGGGCTGCTCCTTTTGTCCCTTCTTTGCCCCCCCTGCCTGCTCCGCTTCTGCCCTGCGGGTAGGACTGCAGTCCTCGGGGGTTTTCTGGCCCCCCCTCCCCCTGATGAGTGTCTCACCGGGTCCCTGGTAGCTGCTGGGGGCCTCCGTCCCGGTGTTTTGCGGCCTCGCGCTTTGCTCCTCCCTCACTTCCGGTGGCGCGGTGGACAAAGATGGCGGCCGGGCCCGCACTTCCGGCAGGATCCTCCGGGCTCGCGACTCCGCTGGCGGTGAACGGTGGGCCTCGGCGGTTGGTGAGTGAGGCTTCTTGTGCTGCGGGGAGCCGATGTGCGCCGTTGTGGGTGCCTGGTCGGTTCCCTCTCCTGCTGTAGCTTTCGGGCTCGGCGGCGGGGCTTCATCCGGCGCCATCTTGCCGCCGCGTGGGTCGTCCGCCTGCTGTGTGGGAGACCTGCGGTCGCGCTCTCCGTCCCGGGGCCTTTCGCTGACGTCCGCCTCCTCCGATTCCTCCGTGCGACGTCTTCTCCCCTCTCTCTCCTTCGTCCCCTCCGCCGGGGGCCGCTTCCCGCCTTCTTCCTCCCGCCTGCAGCGATCCCCGCCGGCTGTCACGAAGCGGTCCAGGGGCCCGGAGTCTTCCTCTCTGCTCCTGGTGGGGCTTGTGGCTCTTCTTCTCCTCACCATGTTCGGGTTTGGTGTAGTTAGGGGGTTTGGATGCCCTTTTTTATGGTTTCAGCCGTGGGGAGAACGGAGCTGAAGTGTGGCACGTCCTAGCTCTCCATCGGCCAGGCCACTCCTCTAAATTTTTTTGATTATGTGTTTGAATGTGTAAAAATTTCAATAAAAACATATTAGAAATAAAGCTCTGTGCTGACCTCCCCAGAGACCTTTTAGGTTCTCCTCTACGGAGGACACCCGCAGCGGCCTACTAGGCCTGAAAACACTGGGCTCGATTACCAGGCGCCAGTATCAGGAAGAGCCCAGCTGGAGTCCCCAGACCGGAGTCGGGCAGAATAGGAGGCCCCCCACAGAGATGAAGCTACTGCCCGTCCTCCACTGCTGCAGGATCAGGTGACTCTCACTGCCGCTGGCGTCAGCGGCAGCTCTTGCAGACTCTAGGGCCTAAAAACCTCAGACTTGCGGGCCCCCGAAGGTGTGAGGACAGTGTGAAAGCCCCAGATGGCCAAGACGCACACACTTTCTGCCAGGTAGTCCCCATCTCAACGCTGAGAGGCATTCCTAAGGTGACCTGGGACTGCTTCATATATGGCCATCACTTGTAGTTCTACTCTGCAAACCACAAGAACTGCTCCATATATATCTATAAACTGTTTCTTGGCCTCTCCTGGGCTGCCATCTAATGATGGTGCGGCGACTGTCCACTGGCATTACTACATTATGACCTACCATTGCTGACGTTCTAAAATCAATCACTGAGTCCTGCTTTGCCCTACAATCTGAACGTCTGCCCACAACAGACCGAAGTCTAAGACTAAAGGAACGCACGGTCAAGATTGAGACACAAGTCTCTAACTTAGAAGACGGCACTACACCGTTCTCGGACTGGGCTCAAATCGAGCTTTGCAGCGCAGCAAAAGAAATTAGATGACATGGGGAAATCGACTGACGATTTAATCTCAGATTCATAGGATTGACGGAGGGAGCTGAGGGAAAAAGCCCTGTGACTTTCAGGAATCGCTTCTCAAGCAAGCACACAGTCCAAACTCGTTTTCACCTCTATTCTTTGTTAGAAAAGGCCCACTGTATCCCACCTTGAGCCCCACCGCGTACCTTTATAGCCAAACTGCTCAACTACAGGGAAAAAATCCTGGAACTTAACCGTGAGAAGGACCCACTGAAGCTCAGAGGGCAAATAGTCCATATCTTCCCAGACTTTTCCTTAAAGGTGCAGCAAAGGAGACAAAAGTTTTTAGAAGCAAAGTGCTGCGCTCAAAACAGCTTGTTTATGCCATATTATACCCTGCTAGACTGAAGGTTATCAAGGACAATCGCTCCTACTTCCAAGAGTTTAGGAGATGTCCTAAATTGGCTTGAGCAAAACTGAATTATGACTTTGAGACACTAAGGCTGGGTTCACGTGGGACAGATTTGCCGTGGAAATTCCGTGCAGCAAATCCGTCCACGGCTCCTAATCCCGAGATAAGACAGCCATGTGGACGAGATTTTGCAGTCCTTAGGGAAATCCTACACACTGACCAGTCTTGGCTTCATGCCTGGCAAAAGTACAGACATGAACCTAAGGCAACTTTTCAACCACTTGACGTATAAACACTAACTGTGGGAAGTACACCTTTCTGTTTATAGGGCAAGGGCCTTCGAGTAGAAGAACTTGTGGGCAGTGATGCAACGGTTTGGGCCATCCTTTATTAAATGGGTTAGGATCCTGTATGAATCTCCAGTGGCCAATATTAAGACCAATATCTATGTTTCTAGAGGCACGAGACAGGACTGCCCTCTATCCTCTGCCTTGTTTTCTTGTATGTCTTGCGTAACTCTCCTACCCTGATTCCAAACAAATTTTTTTACCATGCTTCATGGGACAGTACTACATATTTTTTCGAGCGGCACCCCACCCAGCCGTGTGGACCATCTGTAGTACAGGAGAGGTTGCCAAAATGACAGGTACAGGTGAACGCCAGCTGGGCACAGGGTCGGATTCCGCTGCAGGCTCCCACATGCAGAATCCGACCCAGTCGTGTGCAGCCGGATTTTGGTGCAGTGAAAATTCACGGCTAAGTGTGTGGATTTTGGTGCAAATTTCCATGTGCAGTCACTGCATATTTCTGCAACAAATAGATAGGCCCTCCTACATATTCTTTTTGCGCAAATAAGCAGTGTGTTTCTGCGCACCAAAAAAAAAACATGAGCAGGCGCAAGCGATTTTTGGTTGTTTAAATATGCAGCGTATTTACACCACCGAAATAAGATTACACCCAGGTGAATGAGCCCTCAGTCTTTGGTTAACTGGATGCTTGTTAAGCTGTATTCAGCCATGTGATGTAAGCTTACTTAACCCTTTCCCGCAAGAACCCGCCAGATGCACCTGGCCACCACACTGGGCATGATAAACATATTGACGTTCTCCACTTCCCGTGCCGATCACAGGGAAAAGATGCAGCAGACTAGCAAAAAGAACCTCGCAGTTGCCTGGAAAAAAAGCCTTCGAAAGGTGAATCATAAACAGTACCTACAGCCTGCTGGGAGTTGTAGTAAGGAAGGAAAAAGGGAGAAAATACTCCTACACAGAATACTTACCTCCTAAGAGAGAGAAGGATATACATTTTCATTCCAGCATTGTGTACCCGTCTCACCTGCCTTTAAGTAGGAAGGGAGTGCTCTAGTAAAAAAAAAAAAAGGGGGACACTATAGCTGGCGGGTCACATCCGAGTAAAGGCTTGGACTTGCATCCTTTTCTTCTTAGCTTAGCACAGACAACAGCAAGGTTCACTCCGTTCTGTTCATCCTGAATGGAGTAACAGACTCCTGCCTTCCTGAATCCAAGAGGTTGTTGAAGACCAGCGAGAACAAGGTCTACCTCCTATGGACACCAAGCTAAAGGTAATTAGAATGGTGCCTGTAGGAGCGGTAAGTAGGTGAAGCTAACATTTTTTGCTTAGTGCCCATCTCCTAGAGGCAGTAGTTATACCCAGGTCTTCACAGTGTCCTCCAATGATACAGATGAGAAAAGTTTGATGGCAACTGTATAACCTTTCTTCGTATTCATCCTGTAAATGCCTTGTTCTACCTCTATGTAGAGTCTTTGTAAACCATTTGTAAATACATGCTACCTCACCATGACATGAACCATACTTAGGCAGAGGAAACCCCTTCCCATGTTTCCCAATCTTGGAAGTTGTAGTTTTAAGACCCATCTAGCGTTGTGGCACTTTTAAAACATCTCAATAGTGGAATTTGATTTATTAAAGCAGTAATGCCATCACTTAAAGAAGTTGGCCATTTTGCAAATATGCTTGTTAATACGTGTCATGAAAAGTCACTTACTCCTAAAGTTACCTACATAAGTTGTGCCTCCCCTGCCAACCTGTAACATTCAGGATGGGGAAAACAATTGTGGCACATTGATGGCGGAGATTGTCACATGATGCAGGCTAAAAGGCTAGGTCACAAAAATGTTTATTGGATAGTAATGCCCTTTGCTGGACCAGAGTCACATGATGCATCATGTGAGTGGTGCAGGCAGAGTTTTTTTTTTCTGTGTATGCATTTGCAGTATTATACAAGCTATTTGTATGGCTCTTGTGCTGGCAGAGGCTGCTGTGGGCGCAGTGGTCATGTGACATGTTGCAGATCAGGTAGAAGAAGTATAACATATGCCAGGTATGTTTGCAAAATGGTCAACCTCTTCAATCTAAGCATTGTTCGTGGTCCAGGCAGTTCCAATCAATATGCCGTCACTTTAGTGGGAAACCGCCTTTATTTGCACCAAGGCGATATTTCTTATTCTACTACTGTAAAAAGAAATTCTCAAGTGGAAGTGTGTATTTGATTTTCCTCTAAAAAACACAAGACCCTAAACAGTCAATTTTTGCCTAAAATATTTTTTTTTATTTTTGTTATTAAAATTCAGATTAAGACAAACTGATATACATATGCTGATGCTATCCAAGTATACATATAAACATACACATTCAGAAAAAAAAATATTCCAGTTTTCTCTTGCGAAGGCAAGCATATGGTACATATATATACATATCACATCTCAGAACAAGTTCCTAAAGCACATTAATGGTTTAATAGTAAGGCGTAGTGTATTATGTGTATCAAACCTGGTGTAAAAAAACAAAAATTCTGAATTACAACATCCATTAAATGGGTCCCTGACCTGAAAAGCTACAGCTTATTACGCTGCTTAAAATTTATGCTATTTGCATCAGTGTGATAAAAGTGGTTACTTTTCCTTACTTAGACCATTGTTTTGAGTGTAGACAGTATTAATGTCACAGTGAAAGACCGGCTCCATGGTCATGGAGAGGTTTACATCTCAGGGACACATGGATCCAATAGTGTGGAAGATCCAAGGTCTAATTAGTCAACTGCGCAATACTAACACTGTAACAAGTTTACAACTCAAACTAAACCACTCATTCCTGAGAGATACCTTGTATCCATTAGAGGACCTGCACACACAGGTAAGAAAACGCGTTAGTCCATCTGATTCAAAATACAGATAGGATTTAAGTAAAAACCCCACAAGGCGAGCCACAGACTCCTGAACAGCTAAAGTAAGGCACCGGGAGCTCGCAGTGATTGGAGAAGTCCTTGGCGGCAATTAAAAAAAAAAAAAACAGTTAAAGTTGTCAGTGAATGTTCAGCATTAATCAAGGTGGAGGGCCTACCGAGTCCTTTCATCATAGGGACAAGTGGTTTAATAAAACTGGGGAATCACAAGCTACACAGTATTATTCTACAGTACCACCTCAACCAGGCACAGGGCTGAGGTAAATCAGAGGGAAGACAGGCTTGTGATTGGCACAACGTCCTATGCAGGTAAGTGCTTCTTGCCCTAAAATTTCTCTTGCAGTGTCTTATCAAGGCCGATGAAATCTGCAAATAGAAAAAAACCAAAACATTAAACATATTTCGGTATCTGCTGCATGTTCAGCATATCAGGACAACTAATAGTTACATATGGTTGTGTCATGATTCAATAGTACATGACTGATACCAGTGATCACACATGCGCACCACCCACATCCTCTTGTACACGGGCTGCAGCGCAATATCTGCATACGGACCAGCCAATAAAGGTTAAGGGCACTAGAAGTGGCTGCTCACCACACTGAATATGGTATATGGATGTTCTGAGAAGAAAACTGAAACAGCTGGTGCCATAAGTATATAAGCACAAGAGCATTTTTAACTCCTTAATGATCATCCTTCATGATTCACAAGGAGAGCAAGAAGCGGGCTAGGGAGCTGAGCTTGCTTCATACCCTGCAGCTATCTGTTTCCGAGAGCCACCAGCAACTGTTTAAATGCAACAGCAACCGAGATCATGGTATCCAAACAGCTGGCTGAAGATGCCCTTCAGGATCCCATTTGCCCACTTGTGACATGACTGAAGGGTGCTGATGGATTTCCATGGCAGCCTGGGGTCTTGGGAAGGCTCCCAAGCCAGCCACGCTTTACAGCATCGGTAGAGAAATTAAACAAGAGAAAAGTGTCCTAGTCTTCACATAAAAATGATCAAAGCAGTAAAAAAAATTACAGATTTTTACAGATTTACAAAATTACAGATACCAATGTTAAAGTTTGAGATATCAAAATATCATTAAAGTAATGCTATGTCAATATTGCATGGTTTTTTCATCACCTTGCCACTGAAAAAATAAACCTGCAGTGGATTCCACCCGGACCGCAGACATGAGGCCAAAAAATAAAGTATACTCGCCTGTCTGGACGCATGCGCTGTATTTTATATATATATATATATATATATATATATATATATATTATATATATATATATATATATATATATATATATATATATTTATTTTTTTTTTTTTTTTCAACTGCTGCTTTCCTGCGGTCCTGCGGCATAGATGCAGTGACAGCTGCGTCTGTACTGCAGATCCGGACAGCTTCCATTGGCTTCAATAGAAGCTGTGGAAGCCATCCGTGCGAGAAAACCGCACAAAATGGAGCAGGCTGTGGGTGTTTTCCTGCATGTGTGATCCGTGCGCCAGGGAAAAAAACTGACATCCGCAGGTATTTAATTACTTGATGGTGTGGATCGCACGCGCTGGATACCCGCGCGGTTTTGGTAATTATATTTTTCTTATGGACATTGGGCCTAAAGAGTGATCAAAATGTCATATGCACCCCATATTGGTACCTACAGAAACTACAGCTTGCCTTGCAAAAAAGTCATCCTACAGCTTCACCGATGGAAAAATAAAGTTATGGAGGTCAGAATGCATCTCAGACAAATATACGTCGGGCTGCTCCATCACTGATACATTATGATTTTGCACCACTACGCATCCCTGTTCTAGCTATTCATACACTCCATCATGGGGTTTGTATGTGTCTAAGAGCATTGGTCTTTTACTGGTAATTCCCTATACTCTCAAAATGAGTGCCGTTTTAATAAGTATATACCTAAGAGAAATTGGCATGTGCTGTGAATGCTGATATGGAATTACACAGTGGTGGAAACTACTGAATATTATATGAGAAGATATTATTAATACCCAGGTGGCATTTTTCCCGACTATGTCCTATGCACCTTTTATTTATATTTTTTCTAATATAAATACATATATGTGTATTTATGTCAAAGCTGGAGTTTCTTTTAAAACTTCTTATGTAGTAGACAAAATTCTAACATTGTTATTCCCAGTATTAATCATATTGGGCTCAATGACTCGGGCTTGAGGCTGGGGATCTGCAAAAACCTGAAACACAGTATTTCAAATTTGGCAAGATAAGTTATGGTAATGAAACAATTTCACTAAGATTCACGGGAAGCAGTGTCTGTACTACCAAGTCATAGCCTTATTCTGAAATCAAACGATGACCATTCGATATATTTATATGGACTGATGCATACACTTTAGGCATAGTACCCCATTTTGTAGATGGCTGGACTACTGTACAGAACAAGCACTTCTAGCTTTGTGTCACCCCCATTTCCTCAGATTGTAAGCTCTTGCAGGAAGGGTCCTCCCCCGTTGTACAAACTGTCCATGTAATACTGTACGTAATGTCCAGTGTTGTCTGCACACGTACCCTCTTCTGTAAAGTGAAATATGTTGGTGTTCTAGAAAGATTATTATTCAACTGCTAAATGCATTACCCCCACCTCCACCCCATTACCTCGCTGATAACTAGCTCCAGGTCTCCTGGAAGGGGAGGGAAACAGAAGTTCTATCGGGCCAAGCAACCGTAATGACAACCTTATGTGCCCTTTCTGGATCAGCCTCTGTAAGGCCGCTCTCACGCATACCGCTGTTTACCGCGATTAGTGCCACAATTTTAGTGTCACAGCAGAGAGGGTGCAAAAATGCAGTAAAGCAAAAAAGGATTTAGCCGGCCATGTGGACGAGATTTGTCAAAAATCTCAGCCACATAGGACGGCTAATCCATTGCGGCAAAGCCGGCAACGCGGATTCCCCGGCCGCAGTAGGTCTTTCTTTTGCTGTTGCGGCCGCACTCTCCTCTATGGAAGCGCCGGCCGCAATGAAAAAGCGTGCGGCCAAGTGCCGCTCCAAAACCCACGGCCAAGTGCCGCAGGTTTTGAAGCAGTGCTTTCCCGGCAGAAATCTCATTTTTTGCTGCAGCCAATCTGCGAGATTTCCGCCGGGAATGCGTCCCGTGTGAGCCTAGCCTTAAGGACCACTCCTTTTTCCCCCCCATTTTGTTTTTCCTCTCCAATTTCAATAAGATCTCAGGGTGCCATTTGGTTGCCATGGCAGCCAGGCCTCTCTGAAAGCCTACAGGGCTGCCATTGCAGATTGTTCTACCTCATGGTACCAATAGAAACTACAGGACATCCTGCAAAAAATGAGCCCTCGCACCACTGCTGACGGAAAAGAAAAGATTTTCATACAGTTGAGAAGTACGGGTTCTTATGTCACAGCTACAATATCAGAACACATAAGGAGAAGGGTGAGGGATTCTTCTGAAGAGGCCACCATCATCGGCTTTAGCGGTCATTATTGGACTCACCGTGTGTAGTGTTTGCTCTCCTCATGCACAGCCATCTCGGTACTCTTGAAGTCATTTAGTTCCTTACGGATTGCTGCCTACAAATGGTAGGATATAAAAAGATTTAATCAGACTGCCCATCACAACATACATCAGCCGGCCTGGTAAGTAGCCCTTCATATAGGAAGTACTTCTACAGTGCGTAAATAGGCTAATGTTTGGACCATCCACAAACTTGAGGGCCTCTTAAAAATGAAAGAAAGCGCAAAAGAAATAAAAAAAAAAAACTTAAAAAACTAGCAATGTACTCAACATTTGTCCACTGGGGGGCAGCAGACACTACCATTACCTAAAAGAGGAGAGATTTTGCACTTGATGGGGCACCATTTCTAGAAGCTTGAATTGGATTTAACCCCTTAGTGACATCCAAAACATCACTAATTGACTAATGTACTTTAAAACATTCACTGCATAAAAAAGGGTGCAGATTTAAACAGTTGCCTGTATCCCAAAATGGTAGTAATAACAGCTACAACTTTTTTGGCGAAAAACAAAGCTTCGCTAATATCGGTATTTTTCTACCATGGAGCTATGTGACGTCTTGTTTTTTGCAAGAGTTGTTTTTATTGCCACCATTTCAGGATACAGGCGACTGCTGTATTCCAAAATGGGATTTAGTATAAAATTATATATATATATAAAACATACGCACACAGTGTTTCCCCAAAATATGCCACTGTCTTATATTAATTTTTGCCTCAAAAGAGGGACAGTAACTTATTTTTGGGGGTTGTCATGCTCACCCAACCGCCGACATCTGTGTCCCTCGCGCCGGTCCGCGCGCTGCTGCAGTCTTCAGCGATGACAGGATTTTCTTCTCCTGGTAACAGGGCTTTGAATACCCAGTCTCTGGTAGGCAATGCGATTGGTTCCTCAAGCGCCGGCTCTGATTGGCTGGCACTTGATCCAATCACAGCATTTACTGGTGGCGGGGTATTTAAAGCCCCGTTACCAGGAGAAGAGAATCCTGTCAGCGCTGAGAACTGCAGCATGCAGCAGCGTGGGGACCAGCGCGAGGGACACAGACGCCAGCGGCTAGGCGAGTATAAGAAATAAGGTAAATAAAGAGAAAACAATCACCTAGCCCACAGCGTCTGTGTCTCTCGTGCTGGTCCCCACGCTGCTGCAGTTCGCAGGATTCTCTTCTGGTAACGGCACTCGATGAATCAATCACAGCCATTCATTGATGTCATTCACTGAATGATTGAGCACCGGCTTTGATTGGCTGGTGCTTGACCCAACCACAGCGCTCTTACCGTAGCAGCGGTAATCAAAGTCCCGTCACCAGAAGAGAATCTTGTCAGTACTGAGAACTGCAGCCTGACATAGCAGGGGAGACCAGAGCGAGGGACACAGACGCCGGTGGCTAGGCAAACCGAGTGTAGCTAGGGCTTATTTTCGGGGGGAAGCTGTATAATATATACACATAGTACATGCAAGGAAAAGAGAAAGGGGGGGGGCGAAAAACCAAAATTCTAGAATTGCAGCTTTTGCTAGTCCTATGTCCACAATAGAAAAAAAAAAGGTCATCTGTAACCCCAAAATAGTATCAATGAAAATTGCAAGATGTCCTGCAAAAAATAATTCCTTATACAGCCCTGGGGGTGGAGGGAGGGGGGAGGGATGACAGCAACCACCAGGACCTGGCAGCGTGGAGCTGTCACATCTACAGTTTACAGGGTTTTAATCCTCACGGGGAGCATGTTTTTGTGTCCGTGGAGTGTAAAGTTCAGCAAGCCAGGACGTTAAAAAACCGTAGGGATGGTCACTAAGGGGTTAACCCCCTTTTTCTCCCCCATTTTCATTTTTTCCTTTCCCCTTTTAAAAAATCATAACTCTTATTTATCCATGAACATAGAGGATGTCTGAGGGCTTGTTTTTTGTGGGGCGAATTGTATTTTTCAATGGTACTGTTTAGGGTACCGTATAATGTACTGAAAAACTTAAATTCTAAGTGGAGTGAAATACAAAAAAAAAAAAATTCCGCCATCTTTGGGTGCATCTAGTTTCTATGGAGTACATACTGCAGCAAAAATGACCTGATAACTTTATTCTATGGGTCAGTGTAAGTAATAAGATACCAAATTTATATAGATTTTTTTTTTTGCTGCACTTTTAACCCCTTCCATGACAAAAAGCGCAATTCTGGCGTGCCAAATTTTTTTTCTGACGATCACCGTGTGGGGTAAATAATGCGTTTACTTCGATAGATCAGACTTTTATGGATACAGCAATATCAAATAGGTTTTTGTTTTTATTATTTAGATTCTTTCACTATAACAAAAAATGTTTGTTTTTTTACTTTTATTACTTAGGTTTTTAAAATTTTTTTACTAATTATTAAAAAAAAATAATTTTGATTTCTTTTTAGTCCCCAGAAGGAACAAGATTGCTTTGATCCCTCCTGCAATATGATGTAATACCATAGCATTACATCATACTGCAATCTGACAGGTATTCTATCAAGCCATGCCACGGACATGGCTTGATGGGCACTCTGCATTAGCAAACCTGGGGTCTTTCAGAAGGCCCTCGGCTGCCGTGACCACCACATGTCAACCTCCGATCTCATCAAGGGGAGCAGTACGACACCCCTGAACATCAGTGGGGGGCATTTAAAGGGTTAACAGCTCAGATGAGCAGCATAGCTCACCAGAGCTGTTGCAGGTGGGTGTCGGCTGTAAAGAAACAGCTGGCAACCGCATTGTATGGACCAGGAACGCCCCACGATTGCCCTCCATACAAACCTTGAACCTGCAGGACATAACTGTACACCCTGCAGCGTTAATTGGTTAAGGCTGCCTTCACACATCACGTGTATATGAAGCAAAGTTTCCACAGTAGATTTTGCTACAGAAATTCAGTAAGATTTACAGCACAAGCCATGTGGATTGTACAGCAAATACCAATCTGGAACGAAAGCAGCAGACCTGTACCATGTGAAGATGGTACAAAAGAACGCGGCTACAAAATAACTGATATCGCTGTTACGTGCACGCGATTTTGTAGCGTCAGTGATGTTTTTTTCTTGTTAAAAATGTAGCATCGAAATCGCTGCTACATGTGATTTTCTCACAGGACAAAATTGCGCACTTTTGTAGCAAGAAAGTTAATGGGACTAATGTTAAAATTGCATTGCATAACATGAAAGTCACAAATTTGTGCGATGTGATAAACAAAGAGGCTTCATAAGGAAACATGGGCTACAAAACATAGCAAATCGCGCTGTTTAGAGCATGCCACAATTTGTAGTCTTGCAATGTTGCATGCTACAAAACATCACTCATGTGGATGAACCCATAGGAAAGCATGGGCTCTACATACATGCGATTTGTAGCATTGTCGCATTGCTACCAAAATCGCACTACAAAGTCGCCCATGCGGCTACAGCCCAATATTTATATACAAAAAAACGACCCATCACCGACACCAACCTAAACAGTCACCACATCCACCCTGTAATCTGAGATTATATAAAATTATATCGAAGCATGTGAAACATAGCCCTATATGTAATGAAAAAAAAAAAAAGATAAAAGAAAAATAGGGCCATAAAACCACCACATGGGCAAAAAAAAAAAAAGGGCCTGGTCCTTTACAATCAAAACACACTCGTCTTTAAAGGGGTCAAGTTGCGAATCAGTTGTAATCAAAGCATTATTATTTTAGCATGTTCTTGAGGTTTAGAATAGCCTTTTTGGATGCTAGAATATCACAACCATATGACTATGAGAAGCTAAACTACTCTCCAACATCATCAGAAGTGGGAAGGATCCAAGCTGTAAATCATTAGAATGAAGACACATGGTCTGCCTGTTAACTGCCAGCCAAATGACATCTATCTGCGGGGACCAACCGCCATGCAATTTACAGCAGGATTATGTGGCCATTAGCCGCTGCAGGTTGTGTTCTGGGCAGCCACACCATGCGTCTCCAGCCTTAAAACATGCTATCACTAATCTCAAGCTACCACTTAGGAAAAACCTAGCGCTAAGAACTCTTATTCCAGTTTTAAAATAAGCAAATCTCTCCCAAATTGACCATTTTAGGAGATGAATCAAATAAGAGGGGGGTGGAAGAGCTCCATACTGTTGCATTAATCAGCCGACTCCTCCGAGGGAGTCAGGTATACACTTCCCGCTTGTGGATCCTGGCATGCCCAATGATCTCCCGGCATTCTGCAAGGCTGCCTTCACTCTCAGAATGCAAGACCTCACTGGTGTCACAAGATTCTGGCTAAAACCGCATTATTTCTATATTAACACAGTTGTTAATCAACAACTGTTGTGAGAAAGGTAATTGATTATTAACAATATAGTAAATGTGGTTTTAGTCAGGATGCGAGATCTCACATTCTCAGAAGAGAAGCGGCCGTGGGGAAAGTTGAAAGACTGCATGGCATGCCAGACGATGCAAGCACAAAGTTGGTGCCCAATTCTCTCGGAAGAGTTGGCTTTTTAACACAGCAGTAAGGTTTTTTTAAATTGGGTCCTATTTACTAAAATTACCATTGGAAGGGGAAGAGGGATTTCCCCCCCCCCCTTAAAGTAAGTCCCATTAACACGGGCATCATGTTTTCTGTCCATATGCAGTCTGTAGTTCTTACACAGTGAATGTGAACTGAATAGAGACCCATTAAGTTAATGTTTTTTGTAAATTGTATGTCCCATTTTGGTCCACATCACAGACCAAAATTGGCCATGAAAACTGATGGGAAAAAAAAATTTAAATCAGTGAAAACAATTACATGCGTGTGTTTCTATGCATGTTGCCAGGAGGCAGTAGGAAAAAACAATCAATTGGGCCCTTTAGCAATTTTTTTTTGGCACGTGTAAAAAATGCAGTAACCACCAATGGAAAATGGACGTAAAAGCAGTCCATAAGCACCAAAAACGAATATACTTCAGCACTAAAAATTGTGCATTTTTCATGGACCAAAATTGCATATGCCCATGTGAATGAGGCCTAAGCGTTCTCCAATAATACAGCAGCCACCTTAACTTACACATATAATCATATACAGAAAGACCGTTACCTTGTCTGAAGGGGTGAGCTTAGTCCAGGGTTTATCAGCTCTTCTGTCATAGTCATGGGCATCTGTTACTTCCACATACTCATTGAATCTAAGAATCTTCCGCTCCAACAACTCAGCCACTGTAGGTCTTTGACTGAGCTATACATAGAAGTGAAAACAATGGAGTCTTAATGAAGGAAACTATTATAGCAGCATCTAAACATCTAACCTAGTCAGTGAGTAAAGCAATGCTATTAAATGAAGCATTAAAAAGGGTTTTCTAGGAGAAAAACAAAATTTGTGACCTGCCTTAGAATAGGTCACCAGTAGCAAACTGTACAGGTGCAAGAGGTCAGGACCCATTCTGATCAGATGATGAGAAGCAGCTAAAGATGACTAGAACTGTCAAAATGCCATCTACAGCGCAGTGGCCCAATTTGGTATTGCAGCTCTCTCACATTCACTTCAAATTTTAGAGAGCTGCAGTACCAAACACAGCCACTACAATATGCATGGCGTTTTGACAACTCCAGCCATCTGTAAGCAGATCAGAGAGGGGTCCTGAGTGGTGGAACCTTGCTGATCTGCTACTGGTGACCAATCCTGAGCAAGACTCAAAATGGTTTTTCTCCTAGAAAAGCCTCTTTAAAACCTACAAAAGCAATATTAAAAACACAAATCTAGGTTTAGATATGGAATAGGCATAAGGCCGCCTGCAGACGGCCGGGTCGGATCCCGCTGCGGGACACAACCCGAGCCCCTGCAGAGACCAGTGCAGCGCTCACCTCTCTCGCAGCTCCGGGTCTTTGATGTGCCGTCGCATACGCAGAGTGGAGACGGAGGCCGGGGAGTGACATTTCTGTGCGGGCCTCTGCGAGCCCCGCACAGAAAGAGCATGCCGCGATTTGTTTTCTGCGTGGAATTTCACACAGACAAATCGCGGCCATCTGCATAGAATTGCGTATTGTAATGCAATCCTATGGCAGCGGCCACGGGCAGGGGCGGAAATTCTGTGGGAAATCCCACCACAGAATTTCTGCCAGTGTGCAGGGGGCATAAAGCAAGCAAAAGCAAAATGCCACAATGCCACAAGTAACTGCAGGCGACCTATTCTGAGTACTACTGCTTTTTATTCTACAACAGTAAGTGGTAGGATGCGTCAGGAAGCTCTAGAAAATAGTAGAATACCACAGTCCTAGAAGGGAACGCCTTTTACTATAACTGGATTTATTCTCCAAAATAAAGGCTGGTAAGCGATAAATGCCACAATTTATTTTTTAGGTAAATACCTTGCGGGTCAGTCGCCTCTTGATTTCCCGTCTCTCTGCAAGCCGGTCAGCCTCATTCTTTACTACAAGTCAAATATGTACAAGAATGTCATCCAATAAAAAAAAGACTTTGGAATGCGATTTTTCTGCAAACGTCTACCCATCCCACGTTCGGTTTGTTTGGATAAGGATTGACTTTATCCCTCCCTTCTTAGATTTTCTCATCTCCTTGCTACATTTTCTAGTCTTAAGCAATTGTAAGCCAACTCCACCTTAAGGCAACGTCTACCCAACTAAGGCATTCTGGAATATGTATGTATAGGAAAAAGCCTTCTTTTATTGCAACCAGACCAGACCCATCTTTTTCTTGGTAATTTGAGGAATGGTAGCAAAAAATAAAAGCTTGTGTGTAGGAGCCTTGAGCATCCAACATGGATTCTGCAAGCCTTCATACTAAATGTTGTGTAGCTGCTGTACCCTTTTCAGATGCTTTTGCTATGCTTCTCACTTATTCATGCTCGTCCGGCCCTGTATCTCTCTAGAACACAAACTACTGAAGTTCTGTTCTTACACTGCAGAATATTCCTCTGCTCCAGCTCCTCCGCGGTGGGTCTCTGGCTCAATCTTCGGTTTAGCTGGGAGCCAATCTGCTCCCGTATTTGATTCCACTCTTCTCGGGTCCGGTGAGGTAACTCCATGTTTCCACCTAACTTCATGGCCAGAGTGTCCTTCCTTTTCACTTTATTGGCCAGGGCACCTAGACAGAGAATGGTTACTTGGTATATAATTAAATTCAATTTTGACTGAAGGAGCAAGAGTGCATGCAGGTCACCGAAGAGCAATAAATATAACCCTTCCAAAACTACATCCAGAAACATTAGGTCTCCTCCTTATCCGTTTGCATCATAGGGAAAATAGTTGGATTAGATTCTCAAACTCAAGTCTATTTTAAGGAGTACACCAATTCATTACATGACCGTGCATGAGAAATCTGAGCAGAGAGCAATAATTAGGACAAGCCGCCTAATTAACCCTGTCACGATAAAAGGGATGTTTTTGTCCTTAGAGAAAAATTTCACTTTTTGGAAAGCAGCATTCTACGCTTAGGCGCACACATGCCTATTTTGAGGCAGTCTGCCGTCTGAGTAGTTTTATGGACAGCACATGGCCCGATTATAGCCTAGGAAGCTATACACACCCATGGTCCACGTGCAAACACTCATGGCATCACCTATATATGTCCGTTTCACAGATGGAATGAGAAAAAGGACATGTCAATGCATGTGAATATGTTGTATCCACGTATATTGGACAGCACACGGACTGGTGTCCATATACTGCTCAATGCGAGTTGTGACCAAGCGTCAGGCACAACTCACAGTTACTGCTACTGTGCAGCTAGCGTACAGGTGAATCACTGGGTCTATACGAGTCCAAGTTAACAAAGTAACGCAATATTTATCCCGCACAGTGAATGTTGTCCGGGAAAAAAAAAAAATACACTTTGAGATCGTGCTTTCATGGTCACCCCATCTCCAAGAAGAAATGTAATAAGAAGTGATCAAAAAGTCATTTGTACTCCAAAATGCAACCAATAGAAACTACAGGATGTACTGTGAAAAAAACGAGTCAACACTCAACTGCGTCAACAGAGAAAAAAAAAGTCAAAAATCAACAAAAACCAACATAGCAGCAGAAAATAAAATCTTTGGAAAAGCAAAAATTAGCGCAGCAAAAAAGATAAATAAAAACTATATATATTTGGTATGGTCGTAATTAATCACACTGAACATTATTGCCATGGTGTATATCCCAACAAAACAAGACAGACAGACATTCTTCTCCACCCCCACTACCACACTCTCCCACCCCTTCCCCCAAAAAGGCAGAATTTCATTCCCCCCCCCCCCCCCCCCTTACACTCTACTTAAGAGATTTTTTAAAAGTCTCAGTATATTATATGGCTAAAAAAAATAGTAGCACCAAAAAATACTACTTAAAAAAAACAACCAAAAAAACCTTCCCCTCAGACAGTTGTATGGGTTAAGTCTTCCATGTAAAACAATACTATATATGGGTATGCTATGTCATACAGAACATAACCACTGCGGCAAAATCAAATACCTCAATTTTAAACTTTAAATGTATCTTAAATACAGAATGTTTATTTTAGCAAATGCGTAAACACAGATATAGTTGGGGTAGAACAGACTAACAATGGCGGCTCGGGGTAATTACTCTAAGTTGTTCTGCATGACAGGAACATATTAATGCATGAGCAGATGACACACATGAAAACGTGTCTGTCATGTAAAACTGGTGTATGCGGAATTGGAGTGGTGTGTACTTTTTTGTGAGAGCATGGGGGCATTTTATTTATTTATTTTTTTCTCCATTTTAAATTATTCCATTTAGCTTTTTTAATGTTTCACGGAATCCATTTACTTTTTTACTATGGTGCAGGTTATCATGGAGCACATTATCTGTGTGCCCCCTGTTGTTCCCACATGCAGATCACTGATAACACTGATGTACCACCCGATTTCCACCTTTTCCCAAAAGAACTTACATTACATTAAGTGTACCCAAACACTGTGCCATTAAAACCGCAACTTATGCTGTAAAAACCAAACCCCGATAGAGCTATGTCAATGGTAAAATAAAAAAGGGTAAAAAGTTATAGCTCTCAAATACCAGAGACGAAAAGAAAAAATAATCATGGGAGTTATTAATTACCAAATTAAGTTGCATTAATAAAAGGGTTCTAGATCATTCAATAATTCAAAATAAAAGGTAGTTAGAAAATCCAATGGATGCCAGATAAAGTGGAATTCTTCCTGTGTTTAACTTACTTGTTTCTGATTCATCATCCTCCTCTTCATCCTCCTCCTTGTACAGTATTGGTCCTTCTGAATCACTATCACTAACGCATTCAGCTTCATCCTCCTCCTGAAGGCACGGCGGAATGTAGCTTGGTATTACAGTTACAGCAGGAACATCCCCAATATACACTCTTGAGGCATGAGAATTTCCTATTCCTGGATATAACTCCTCCTCCCCGAGGCTCACTTCTTCATCTTCATCATCATCAGGCCTGGGAAGCAATAAAAAAATTAAAAAAAAAAAAAAAAATAGTTCAATATTATAGTTAAAACATGGAAAGGCTGGACAAACATTAGCCTCAAGTATCACCCAATGGTGATAAGCAGTTATCAAATACCGTTTGTGTACAGGGAGAGAACTCTCATGCCACATGATACAGCGACAAGTTGCATTCTGAGTGGATTTCCAAAGCATGTTTATTCTGAACCGTGGCAGGGTTTGAGAATAAGACATACCTGCATGGAATGTATGTAGCAGTCCTGGGTTCATGCTGCCCATGGTTCTCAGCTTGCAACATCCTCTACTTGCTAGAAGGGTCTGTTCACAAGAAGCTGATTGCAATGTGTCTCCCCAGTGATTAGCTATAATTAGTGGGGAAACCTAGCACTAAGTGTTCATTTTCCCTAAATTAGGGCCTCTTTCACTTGGGCGACAGAGTTACCGCTGCTACAAAAATCACGGCGATATCGCAGCTGTGTTTCAGCAATTTTGTAGCGTCAGTGATGAGTTTTTCTTGGCCGAGTGGTAGCATTGATGTGGAGGTGGGATTTTTGGCCAATCAATGCTACCATTTTATAAATCCCGCCTCCACAACGAGATTGGTTCTTCAAACTCTGCTCAGCCAATCAATGCCAACATGCTGCAGTGCACAAGCTTTAGTCTCAGGATTTGTGAGGACCCCCACCTAGTCAAAAACATCCTAGCAATTTGCTATCACTTGTCTGTCACAATCTGCTATGTATATTGCACTCACTTCCATGCAGTGCTGCCTCCTTTCTGGGTTTTAGATTCCATCCTTACCACTTTCACTTCCTCTATTCTGGGCTAACAATCTGATGGCAATTCAAAGTATCACATGGCTAGCTAGAGCCAAGTACCATCTCTTTTCTTCATTCATTACGTAATTGGTCTCCCAGTGCATCTTTCAGCCAGTATTATTCAGCTAATATATATTCTATACACACTCCTTGCGGGGGGTGGGGGGGGGATTAAGCACCTAGAAGTTGTCAGAATGGAATTAAGCTTTCTCTTGTGATTGTAACGTCGCTCTAAGTGGTCTCATACATGCTCTATTGGTGATAAATCTGGCGATCGGGCAGGCCACACAAGTGTGGCAATGTTGTGGAGACCTTCCTGTGACAATTGCTGTGTGTAGCCAAACATTTTCCTGTTGGAAAAGTCTCTTGGAAGCCTTGAAAGACTTCACATGTGGCTGCAGGATGTCCTGAATATATTACTGAGCTTACATTGTCCCTCATACCACTACTAGGTGTTACTGACTGCCATATGTAGTGGCCCTCCAGGTAATCACACCAGCAGGGGGCAGTGTGCCGCTTCACTGCAAAGGCAGGATTGAAGCGCTCACCTCTAAGTCCCCAGACACAAACTCAACCGTTGTCAGTGCCCAGACTATACCCGGATTTGCAGCTGAAGACCACTTGATTCCACTCTGTAGCAGTTCACTTTCTTGTTTATGACACTGCTACAAACGGAGATGATGATGGATGGGTGTCAAAGGCAGTACACATAATGGACACTGGGAGATCAAAATGTCCTTCAGCCAAGAGCCTGGAAATATTCCCGACAGATACAGAGACCAGGAACAATGGTGCCACCTGTCTCTGGTTGGCAGACAATTAAACATTTGGAGCTGCTTGCCCTTTTTGGATGATCAGACGATCCTCTTTAAATATGGTCTGTCAAAAGTGTGCTGAGCCCGGTCGCCTTGTGTGAGTTCCTTTGCGCATCCACTGGTGCCAACACATTCTAACAGTCTGGTCAAATGACCCAGGCGGTGAGCAATTCAAAGATACAACCATCTAGCTTCTCGCATTCTAATAATGCGCTCCTCTCAAACTCTGTTAACTGGGCGAAGTCGCTTTGATTGTGTCGTAGAGGCATGTCTAGTGGTCAACAAGCTTTACGCATGCGGTAGGAAAAAGTGCTGAGTTTTGCAGCAAAAATGACAACTTCTTCTGGGTGCTTCATTTTTTTTGACAATGAGTGTATAAACAACAGATATTATACATGTAACAACAGGGGACCCAAAAGGACTTGATGTAGACAAGAGAAAAGTGAGCAAGAACAGAGGCCTTCAAATAAAAAGAGAAGTAAAAACTCACACTTTAAGAAGCTCTATAGTGACAGGCAAGGATCTCACACGTGTTCTCTCCTCTCCCGATCCCATTTCATTGGAAACAAACAAAAGGGAGTGTGCCCGCTGGGAATTATCCAATGTGGGCACTGGCTGCGGACTGTTGAGAGCCTGCTGAATGCGGATATGAAGAGGTAGTATAGGCACATTAGGTGGTATATCATCTTTTTCCTCTTCATTACTAGGTAGAGGCATTTCTGTTGGAGGGGGGTCTTGGGAGGGCAAAGGCATCAATGTGGGGGCATGAGCAGGATGTGTCGGAGATGGTGGGGTATGTGTTGGAACTTCATTTGCGAGGTGAGAAGGGAGAGACACAGGTCGAACGGATTTCTCTTTGTTGCTCACAGGATCTGTAGGGGGTGGAAGTCCTCGTTTGGGAGGAAGTGGTGGTGACGGTCGAGATCCAACAGGTGTGAGTGTGGTTCCTCCCAGTGCCTGGCACAGCTCCGCTAGGGTAAAAATTACAGTTATTATAATGAAGGCCATATGATAAAAAGTATACTAGACCACCTTAAAGTCCTTACATTTTTTAGGACAAATCTTTTATAGTTTGCTCTTCATATGAATCCATTGGGGGATGTAAACAAAAAGTTACATGATATGGCCACTTTTACTAGCAAATTATAATATGGCAAAGACGAATGTGTCTCCCACTATAGTCTACCATGTTCCTGGTTTAAGAAGTAGTTTGACTTTATCACTAGCATCAAGGACCAGCAAGAGCCATGTCCCTCTCACTTTGTGTGGAGATTTAAACTTAGAGTATCTGGCATACCGCTACAATACGTTTCATTCAGTAGGTTTGTAATAGTTCTTAAGATTCACTTATGAAAAATTTCAAGTGAAAATGAGGGAAGCTGAAAAACTAGTGTCACAATCCCTTAATGATAGAGAGTCTCAGCTCAAAATCAAGAAAGCAGCATTAGGGACATTTCAGAAAATGCATGAATTGTACATATTAACCTCAATACTTGGATGCTGTAGAATGACCTGGCAAGAACTGTGCATGTCCAGAAATATTAGTGATCTGAAACATATTTGCAGAGAGGAATGGTCCAAAATTCCCTCTCAACATTGTGCAAATCCTATTTCTGGCTACAGGAGCAGATTGGTGCAGGCGATTGCTGCTAAAGGGGATCTATAGGTTATTAAATTCATTATTAGTTTTTCTCAATAAGGATGTTTACTCAGTGTGCTCAATTAAAGACATGAACAATACAACTCTGTGTGTTATTAGCTTAGTTAAATGGTGTTACTAGAATTCTCTCTCTCAAAAAAAAAGTTATATACACACATACATATACACATACATATACACACACATATATATATATATATATATATATATATATACATACACACACACACACACACACACACACACACATACACACATATATATATATATACATACATACATATATACATATACACATACACACACACTCGGAAGGACCTGGATTCCTGCTTTGATTACTAATAAAATTTGGTCTAACTATATATTTATTGAATGAATAGATTCTTACCCATTAAGGGGTTGCTGTTCCGATTCTGAGGCTTAGGCGGTGGAACAGGTGGTTGTTTAGGTGCTGATGGCGGTAGCATAGTTCTAGGTGCAGGTGAAGGGGTAGGGTTTGCCACGCGTATCACCGGCTGGGGTTGTTCTGGTCGTTGGCTCTTATTATGATCCTGAGTCCCTGAATTAGAGGTGGAAAGCGGTCTTTTCGGAGGAAGAAGTGGTGGTTTTAAGGATTCCCGTAAGACATGCGGCTGCTTTAAAGATTCCCGTAAGACTTCCTGTGTGTGTTCCCCTTCAGAAATGGGACGTGGTCCCGTTGAACCTAAAAAGAACAGCAGTTTATTTGCATCCACCAAATTTTTTTTATTTTTTATATGGATGCAGCATTATATAAACTTTACCTGGTCGATTGTTCCGCTCGATTTTTTTTTCATCATCTTGTGACTCAGTGGGCCTTTGACTCATGTGGCCATTTCTTAAAGGAGGGGACTCAGATTTTATGGAAGTATCTGAGGGATGCAAAGAAAGCAGTTTTAAATCTTTGCACCAATTTTTTGCTTTCTTATATACAACTGACAGAGTACAGAGTGCTGTACACAGAATATACTCATTGGTATCAAGTCCCAGTGAGGCGCAGAATCTCATATGCAAACAAAATAGGGCGAATTTCACAGGAAGCCAATGAAGCTGCCAATAGGATTTACAAAGCAAAAACGGATAAGCTCGCTACTTGCCTTCAGGTACTTCAGGTACCTCCACTAGAACACCTCTCTTTATTAGCTCTTCTCTGGGCTTTCTCATAGAAATCTTTCTTTCCAGCACTTTAGAAAACGTAAAACAACAAGGTCTAAGTTGATGAAATTGAGGAAAAGAAACCAAAAAAAAGGGACAAAAGTGATACCTTAAGGTAAACATTTTTTCCCATAATTCAGCGTCCATCTTAGCCATGGGTTGCTTCTGGCATGGCAGAACGCATCTATATCATTGGGGCAGAACTGCGATACCAGAAACAGTGCATGAGCAGAAGTAGCGCTGTATCTGGAAAAATAGACCTTTTCTAGTCAACTCTTCTAAGTCAAAATAGTACTGTGATTTCTACAGGGGCATCGGACAATGTGAATGTAAGCTCTTTATCAAAATATATAGATTCATAACTTCTTTTGAACATCCTAAAGGGGGTTTTCCAACTCTTCATTAGCAATATCAGAACACTGGCATCAGTGGAGATTCAACAGCTGAACACACTGGCAAGCTTTAGAACAAGTGCCACAAAAGTTAAAGCGGTATTCTGGCATTTAGAGCAGAAAGAAATCTGTTGGATCATTACACACAGGAACAGTACAACAGCATCGCTACATTCTAAACATCTCTACTTCTGCAGCACGAGACAACATAATAACTGGTATTTTAGGCCATTTGTGTAGTGCAGTCATTGTCATTCACTGAATGGATAGCCACTGTACAGATAGCACATGTATTCCCCCTCACTCCTGGAGAGCAGCTCTCCACAATTCTGGGCTTTTTATACTGCCATCACTCACATGAGTTCCCAGTTACACCCTCCAACAACTGTGCTAGAACCAAGCATGCCCAACCAACATGCTAAACATCACAATTACAAGAGAGTGAAAAAAGTGTAAAAAGTTTGGTACGGTGTTAGCCGGTAGAGCTAAATGTGATTGTTCTCAGTAAGAGAAACCAAGTAATCTTGTAGATATGAGACCTTTTAATGGCTAAGAAAATATACTAATCTGTTTGTATATAGAGACTTCTTCTGATCTATTCCATTTAAGCCTGAGGAAGAACCCTGAAAGGTTTGAAAGCTCGCTATAACATCATGTAGCTTTGTTAACCATTAAAAAGGCATCATATCTACAAGATTACGTGGTTACTTGCTTGGAACAATTACATTTTGATTAAAGTATGAAACTACTAAAAAAAAAAGAGTTAAAGAAAATCTGTCACCATATTTTTACGGCCCTTTGAGAGAAGCATAAAGGGGTTCTGTCATTTAAAAAAAAAAAAATTCTATACATACCTATTCCTCCCCCATCAGTCTACCTACCAGATCTTCACCTCACCTATCTTCTCCTGTCTCCTGCAGTCCGTGGGGAATGGGCAGAGTATGTCACGACCTCCAGCTGGCTGATTACTCTCCTACCTATGAGGTTACGTACATTGGTTGGCAGTCTTCTTCCTGACAGTCAATGTACGTTACATCACAGCTCACAGGACAGCAGGGAGAGTGCCGATCTTCTTCAGAGACTGCTCATGCGGGCTGTCTCTGCAATAGATTAGAATTCCTTCCTAGCCAGTGAAAGCTACAAGCACAGGCACGTGACCTTCACTGACTCGGGTGGAAGAAATGTGTGGAATGCTAGCTTCATAACAAGATGGCCAGAGTGCGGTGAGCTGACCCGGGGCACTGGAGAAGCTCAGCCAGGAGAAGATATGGTAAGGAAACCAACGGGGAAGAAATAGGCGAGTATAGAATTTTTTTTTTTAATGACAAAACCCCTTTAAGGTAATGACAGACATGCGGATTATAGCGATAGGTCTGCTGTACATATCTCTACAGTGATTTGGGAGAAAGTTGCATTTTATTAGTAGCAACCAGACACAGAGGACTAGTCCTCAATATTCATGAGCTGCAGCTAGCCACTGATTGACAGCTCTCTTTATGCATAGTAATAGGCAGTGAGGGAGGGCTGAGAAGAGAGTGACACATTCCCTTTAATTACTATATATGGAGAATATTTAGGTGGGGTTCACATGGGGTGGATTTACCATGGAAATTCTGCGGTATTTACAGTAGCAGCAAAGTGCACGAGATTTTGAAAATCTTGTCCACAAGCTGAAGAAACAACCAGCACAAAAGCCATGCAGAAATTGACATTCGGTGCGGAACTCAATTCCACTGCATGTCAATTTTATTGCCACTTCTGCTGTGGAAGTCACCTCTTCTCAACAAGGTAGTAAATTCCACGCAGAAATACGCGATAAAGCCAGCACCAAACAGTGTGAGTTTGGAGGCAGGCTTTCTGTGGGTCATCTGCAGCAGAATTCCACTGCAAGTCAGCCCTCGTGTGGACCCGGCCTTAGTTTGCACCACAGTTTCAATAGGAGTTAAATGTTTATATGGGAATACCCCCATTATGTTCAGTGGGGACTCAGGGTTTGATCCTGCTCTGCTCTACTACCGACCCAGTTATCAGCAATTTTTCATTTAAATGTAGATAGTTTTGTGCACAGAAAGTGCTAAAAGGGGGCGACTCTTAGTTTTGGATATTGGCTGGAGTCCCAGAATGGTGTTCTCAACCAATCATGAAGTTATGGCATATCCTAGTAATATGCTATTACTTCAAACCAGAAATCCCTTTAAGAAGCGCACCTACTCAGCCTATGCACATTTTTATTCACAATAACCCTCTGTTAAATAGTGTATTCTTTATATACAACACAAATATACAAGAACACAATTACCTTCTGAAGTCTCACGAAAGGTATCACTGCTCTTCCTCTTCCTCCATTTCCAAGGTTTGAAGAACTTTCCTATCCCAGAGAACTTGCTCTTTCTTTTGGCAGGTGGAGTCGGAGGAGCTGGGGGCACCATAGGAGGATCCCCCTCCTCTGCTGCAAAGAGACAGAACAGACCAGATCACTTCATGTACCTGAAGAGCAGATGTCATGAATGCTCTGGCACTGGGTACATAAGAAGAAAGGAATTTCATGAAATCACTATTTTGTAGAGTACAGGTTCACCATGGATCGATGTACAATATACGGAAGCACTTGAAGGATTATCCAGCTTTAATAAAGCAAAATAAATAGACTTAATGAAGCTATACTAGTCAGAGTACACATTCAGAAGATGTGAGGAAACTCAGCCTTTACTGGAGAGAACCTCTACGATTCTATGCAATTATTCATACATAGAGTATAAACCGCTCTCTAGGACCTCTCTAGAATTTAGGAGATTATTGGCCTGAGTTCACAGGTTTCACCAATACGATCCTTTCAAAGCAATACAAATTATTAGGAATTGTGAAACTGCAAGACGAATATAAAAACTGCAAAACAAATAAAAAAAACCTGTTTGCTGTATAATAATCACAATATAAAAAAAGAAACATATTTGGCATCACCACAATTTTAACACAGTCTATACCTTGCTACAATTGTGGAGATACCAAATATCTATATTGGTTATATTTTGTTGAGTAAAGGTAAAGGGCCACTCTGCAAAAAACACATTTTTCCATGGCTGCCCCCTGACCTGATCATCCGTCACACCCTGGGGGTCTCCTCTGTATATTCCAGCTACTTCCATGCTTTTACGCTCAGTCTCACATCTAGCCCATTATGCATCACGGCATTAGCGGAGGTTATACCATTTTATGCCTGCTTGGAGAGAATGCGACTTACACTACAGGGTGAATGGTCCTCATAATCAAAAATGAATGAATCAATAAGGGCTTGTCCACATCAAAGAATCTGTTTGATGCCTCTGTTGCTAAAAACTTTTACAATACAGAATGCGATACGGCCGGATGAAGCACCACCTTGTCTTGTAAAACGCTAGACAGCGGGATGGAAACTGAAGGACCCCATTATAGTCAATGGGGTCTGTCCAGCTCCATCATAAGACAGACCAGCTCAGCCAGCGGGTGCTGGAAACCGGGAAGACAGATGTGAATGAGCCCTAAGCCATAAGTCGCCAACATAATTCTGTTGAAAACAAGCTTTGTCCTGCAAAAACCAACCTCATTCATTAAGGCTAATGAACATGCCGGAAACAACATCCACACCCTATAGACTACATTCAAATGATTGCTGCACCCGTTTGCCTTGGATTTGATGCAGAATCAACATGAGTTTCATGTCAAATTTCACCATAACAGGACTGCGAAAATAGACTACACGCAGAACACTTGTAGTCGGTCACCATGTCTGTACAGGAGGCGTACACAGGGGGGAAAGAGTATATTGTTACACTGCTGGCAGTTTCATGGTTACATGTTGAAGCGAGGGTTCAGACCTTTAACTACTATTTTCTAATGTGGAGTATAAAGCTCAACAAGGAATTAGCTCGCCTGTCTTTATGAATTATTGGCACCCCAAGACTGAACAATTTCAAAGGCCATTGCCACTTGGAAGTTGCGTAATGTTTTGAACATGACTTGTCTGTGCCCATTAGTAGGCACAATTCAACTGGTGAGGTCATGAATAACACAATAATTTACATTTGCTAGGTTGGCATGTCTGCAGTAAACAGATGCCTCCACCGTGTATCTGATGGTGGACGCTGGCAATGCACAGATCTCTGCTCTTGTGTGGAAGCCTGTCAACTCCGTGTGTTGCACAATGCAGGGAGTGTACAGCACTTAATTAAAAGGATTTAACCCCGCAAGAGCCAGGCACAATATAATATTATGAAATCCGGAAAAGCAAGTCGTTTGTGGGTGTAGAGAATGAAGCTCCACTGCTGATAACTGAGGTAGGTACTCATTAAATGGAGCCATCATTATAATAGACAACAAGTAGATAGATTTAACCCAATCCTAGAATGTATCTACATTGGCACTAATTGATTAAAACATATTACACTTGTTAAGGGCTCCAACCAAATTCTTCTACCACCTTTTTTGAAGCTCCCTTTTGAAGACAAAAATACAACAGTATTATTCTTCATCTTGAAGCCATGCTATTAAGCAAGACCTTCCTGCTGCGATGCGGATATCAAGTAGCGGTATGCCGGTGAAGGCAGGGCAGAAAGTGCAAAGTAAAATTCTAAAATTAAATCTAATTATATGATTTATTAGAAATACGAAACAAGAGATCATACAAAAAGCAAGTAATCTATATTGATTTCAGAGATCAATCAATAGAGCCATGGCAAGGGTTAAAGAAATGTCCGATCCTCAAGCTCAGGTATCAAAAAGTAAAGGGAGCTTATAGAAATTATGTTGGGCATACTGAGACTGTCAATAGCAATACACTTAGTAAGACTCTCCCACGGGCCCTCCAAGATGGAAGGGGGACATTTGGTGGATCGAAAAGTATCTCCCAGGAATAATAAAAAGCCTACTAGACTACAGTACATGCAATGTGTAAATCATATCATCAAAAAGGTATAAATAATAATGCCGGGTGCTAAACACTGCCAACATAGGAGTGATAAGTAACCAGAGTCTAGTTCCCGAATGATACAAGTGATCCCACATGCACGTCCCATAATAATTCCGTAGCACCGTTCTACAAGAATACGAGAATTCTACTCACCCTGCAACGCTGGGATCACAGGCCGAGAAAGGAATGCCTGCCCCATCAATACCCCCTGGAGGGCACCTGAAGGTACCTCTATAGGGGGAAGAGCCCTTGTAGTTTATTAAATGCCCCCTTAGGGCAAGGAGCTGATAGGAAAGGCCAAGTGGGACTTTATATGGAGCAGAGCACTCAACCGAAACAGGCACACACACTGGGAATATAACACCGCTGCCGCCCTCTTAACTCTTTCCACACCCCTTCCCTGCAACAAACAGGATTAACAGGATCCCGGACGTAATGATCGTTTCTGTTGAAAAAAGTAGCAATACCAGCTGGATCACGAGCAGAGATTCTACAGATGAGGGAAGAGGCGATCTTATAAAACAACTGGGGAGTTGCTACATTTAAGTAATGAGCTTAACACCTCCATGTTAAACCTGCATCCACAGTATCACGAGTCTCGTCACAGCCGCTCCCTACAGTGCTTCACATTTCTCATAGCATTTCCTTTAACTCCTCCGTGTTCACCACACATGTTCTGGGTACAGCGGCCCTCCTTACCCCTCAATAGAGTCCAACTGACACTACAGAGAACTACCAAAGATAAAGTTTCTGTATAACTCCGCTTCACTTTAAAGCACCCTTAAAAAGGTGCTGTTCAGGATTAGAAAAACATGGCCAATTTATAACAAATAGCGCCTTACCTGTCCATGGGTTGTATTGCAGCTCAGCTCGATTATAGTGAATAGGGCTGAGCTGCAATACCAACCACTACCTGTGATAAGGTGTGGCACTGTTTTTGAAAGAAAGCAGCCATGTTTTTCTGATCCTAGAAAACCTCCTTAAGTACATAACCATGCACACACACACACACTTCTAGAAGTCCAAAAACTTCCACCTGTGCACTCCAACTTCTTTCATCAGTGTTCTCCAGGCAAACCACCAAAGCACAGATAGCTTGAGAGCAACCTCATGGCCAAAGGCAACATGCACAAGGAACGCCGTGGTCAAAAGTTGTCAAATGTATAACTTGTGCCTCCGATATGTAAAGTATCTTTATACAACAGAAAATCCTTAGGCTGGGCTCACACAAGTGATGTGCCACGTACGAGAGTCCTGCGAGTCTGTAATGATATCGCACACTTGCTGCCAATCCCCATGCACTATCACGGTGTGTATGCGCACACAATACACGCCAAAATAGTATACGCTTCAATTTTTTTTCAAGCAAGTAATACACGCGTGAAAAATAAAAAAGCTGGTGTATGTGTTGCCCAATAGAAAACAATGGGCTATTGACATGACATCTCATGCGATTCGCAATGACAATCCGCCCGTGCGAGAGCGGCCTGACATTGAAGAGAAATACATTCTAGCAGAAGGAGATAACCAATGACTCAACCAGTGAGTCAGTACTTCCCCCTCCTCCCCTCACGAATGAGGCATTCTTTCCAAGCAGTACACCTTTTTCTTCCCATAGGAAGAGCACAGTGTCAGTCCACACTGTCACACATACAACAATGGAACCTTTAAATTGCTTCAATTTTCCTTTTAACAGCAGGTCTCTAAACGAACATGTCCTCCACTGTGGTATAAACGTACTTGTCCTGCACTGCCCTCTTGTGGACAGAGAAGGAAGGGAAACTGCCTGCAGATGTAAGATCACTGTCAAACATGTAAGGAAAGGAAATCAGAGAAAGAAAAAAAATAGGACAAATGGTTCCAACTAGCTGACATGAAGCAGAAACTGTGAGCACTTGTAGTTCCACAACTGTAAGGCCTCATGTCCACGGGCAGATCGGATTTCACATTCGGGAGCCCACAGCGGAATCCGACCCTGCCCACGGCCGGGGATACTGTAGATTTTCTACTTACCCGTCGGGGTTTTCATTTCCTTCACTGTGGATGTGTGCGGAAGCGCCGTCCATCCACCGCACATGCACAGTGGAGTTCAATTTTTTTTTTTAAACTCCTACTTTCCTGCGGAATCCGGAGCCAATCCACAATTCAATTGCGGGCGGGCCGCGGATTGGACGACTTCCATTAACTTGGAATGGAAGCAGTTTGTGCGAGATCCGCACTGAAATGGAGCATGCTGCTTTTTTCCTGGACCAAAAGTTTCGCAAATCAAATCTGTATGCTTTATTTCATTTGTGGACACCAATGCTTCCTTATGGGCTGCTTGATTTGTGACAGCTGTGCAGATTCTGCAAATCAAACCCGCTCGTGCAAATTGGTCCTTAGAGTTGCTGCGTGTTCAGGCTAATCAAGGAACGTCCAATTTTTGAATTTGTAGCACAGACCTTAAAAAAATGCCTTTTAATAAAATCAGACTCCTTTAGATTAGGGCATTTATAAAGCCCATCTAATAGGATGCTTCATACTTAACCCTTTCCAATCCAGTTTGTATCCTGGTTTTCCTAGGGGGCTTACTATTTTTCTGCCGTTATACAATGGCGCTATATGATGGCTAGAGCCAGTACTGCATGAGGTGACACGTTGGATAGGCTCCGACAGCAGAGAGGCTGGCAATATACAGTAAGAGAACCCTGACGGACGTCTTCCAACATCGGAGCTGTAAATCATAATGTCTTCACAGGTCAGACAGTGGATTGGAAAGGGTTAAAGAGAATCTGTCACCTAGCACTAGAATCTAAGCTTAAGGGCTAAAAAGTAGGTGAAGCACTGAGCCCAGCGATGTAAGTGTTATACTTACCTTGCCAGCCATTTCCCCGGTGTCCGCGCTGGAAGCCGCCGCTCAGCACATTCAGCAGCACTGCTAAGAAGTCCACCTGCTCTAGTTTTATAATGGGTGAACTATTTAGTGTGCCACTCAATGTGGGGTCTTCCAGCGCCGACAGCGAGGGAACAAAGGGGAAGATAAGTATAACACCCGGACTCAGCGGGTCATCAACTTGTAGCCCATAGGCTTAGCTTATAGAGCTGAAAGCAGGCAACAGTCTCTTTAATGCTTATTTAACCCCTTAGTGATGAGCCTATTTTGTGGCTTAATAACCAAGGGATTTTCGCTGTCACATTGCAAGAGCCATAACTTATTGAGCCGCATTTTGGAATGGCACCTGAGGGGGCAGGGGTTATCAAGAAATGTCGCCATTGTTTTTGGCTTTTGTTTTTACAGTGCTCACCATTCGGTAAAAATAGCTAAGTTTCTTATTTGGATTAGCATGATCACGGCAATACTAGGTTTTCTTTACTAATTTTGCACAATAAAAGCACATTTAAAGAAGAACAACAATTTAATCTGCCTTGCCAAGTTCTAAGACCTATTACATTTTTCAGGAAATGGAGCTATGGGAGTTCTTGGTTTTCGTGGGAAGAGTTGTAGGTTTCATTGATACCATTCTCAGGTACATACGACTTATTACATTTTTTGGGAGGTGAACATAAGTAGTATAGTAATTCTGGCACTGCTTTTTAAAATTTTTACAGCGTTCACCATATTAGGTAAATAAAATATATTTTTATTGCCTGGGTCATTACAAACTCCATAACACCCATTATGTGTTGCAGGTTTTATGGGGAATCTGTGTGGGTTTTTTTTTAACAAACTGTATTTCTCTTCTTTAAATTGAATGTAGTGTAGGGGAAAGCTAGACACGTCTTGGTGATGGGGACTCAATTATTATGGGAACAGACAGCGCAATCTGTCACAGAGACTGGGATCATCAAACAGTGTGTTGTCTATCTGGCGATAGAGTTCAAAACGTAGCAGATCAGGTTGAGAGACTACTGGGAGGGGCTGGTGAGGATTCAGCATTCATGGTGCACATCAGCACCAATGACAAAGTTAGAGGTAGCTGGAAGGTTCTTCAAGACGATTTTAGGTAACTAGGCCATAAGCTTAGGTCAAGGACCCCCAAAGTAGTATTTTCCGAGGTACTGACTGTAGCACATACCAGAAAAGACAGGGATATTAGGGAGGTAAACAAGTGGCTCCAGAGTTGGTGTAGGAAGGAGGTGTTTGGGTTCCTGGAGAACTGGGCTGACACTGCTGTTGGCTACAGGTTCTACAATGGGCTGCATCTCAATGGGGAGGGTGCAGCTGTGCTGGGGGAGGAGTGTTTAAACTGGGGACTGGGTGGGGCAACCAGAGAGAGAGAGGAGAAGATGGGACCAAAGTAATAAGAATGAGATTGGAGCAGTGGGAGGGGTTAGTACAGTTAGAACTGGCAGAACAGTTAATATAGATACACTTAATATAAAAAAGTAACCAAAAACCTCTAAACTGTATGGACGCTAATACCAAAAGTCTGATCAATAAGGTTGATGAACTGGAAGTAATAATGTCTGAAAAAAACTATGATATAGTGGGAATAACAGAGACCTGGTTGGATGAAAGCTGGGACTGCACGGTTAGCTTACAGGGTTATCGTTTGTTCAGAATGTATTACAGAAACCAGAGAGGCGGCGTGGTTTGTCTTTATGTAAAATCCTGTTTAAAGCTCACATTACGGAATGACATGTGAGGTAGATGTGGAGTCTATGGGTAGAAATACATGGAGGAAAAAACAATAAATTCCTCAGAGGTGTTCTGTAGATCAACATAAATAACAGAAGCCACTGACAATCTTTGACCAAGTATTTATTATGGGAGAATGACTATCCAGGTACAAACTGGGAAGCTGAAACCTGCAGATCTCATAAAGGTAACAAGTTCCTGTCAATAAAGACAATTACCTTTCCCAACTTGAGCAGGACCGAACTAGAGTGATGGCCATTTTGGACTTAAAGGGGTTGTCCCGCGGCAGCAAGTGGGTCTATACACTTCTGTATGGCCATAATAATGCACTTTGTAATATACATTGTGCATTAATTATGAGCCATACAGAAGTTATAAAAAGTTTTATACTTACCTGCTCCGTTGCTGGCGTCTTCGTCTCCATGGTGCCGACTAATTTTCGCCCTCCGATGGCCAAATTAGCCGCGCTTGCGCAGTCCGGGTCTTCTGCAGTCTTCTATGGAGCCGCTCGTGCAGAATGCAGGCTCCGTGTAGCTCTGCCCCGTCACGTGCCGATTCCAGCCAATCAGGAGGCTGGAATCGGCAATGGACCGCACAGAAGAGCTGCGGTCCACGGAGACAGAGGATCCCGGCGGCCATCTTCAGCGGTAAGTATTGAAGTCACCGGAGCGCGGGGATTAAGGTAAGCGCTCCGGTAAGCTTTCTTTACCTCCCTGCATCGGGGTTGTCTCGCGCCGACCGGGGGGGGGGTTGAAAAAAAAAAAACCCGTTTCGGCGCGGGACAACCCCTTTAATATTAAACAACAACAAAAATGTGCATGTCGGGGACATGTGAGAAATACTAACCATACAAGAATACATTTCCACTGCTTTTTGAATAGGGAGTTTTATTGTGGGGCTACAAAAATATTAAACTTTAGGAAGGCAAAGTTCAAACAGCTGAGAGATACCCTTAACATACTGACTGGTCCCAGGTTCGAGTCTCCCTAAATGTATCACAAGGGGTTCTAATGTAGAGGTAGGTTTACACGATATACCTGATGACAGCCCTGTTTGGCCTCCTACTGGCTGCAGCGGTTGTGTGGGGTAAATAACCCATGTGACAGCCACAGCACTAGCAAAGAGAACACCGAAGAGAGACCACAAATTGTACTGGAATTAAGCACTTCTCAAATATAGGCCACTTTCACTAACATATTCTTGTCACAATTCTGAGACTCTATTTCAGATGAGCATACCAAACCGAAAGCAGGTCTACTATATCCATATGGTGCTGTAAACCCGACTCACAGCAGGCTGTGACACTTGTATGCAATATGAACACAGAAAGGTGATAGTAATATGCTTATGTGAAATGCAAGAAGCGAACTGAAAGATGCTGCAGTGGAGCTGTGTGTCTCAGGATGAGAGCACCCACTATTTAGTCCTGTTAAACCAAACTAAATGTTGGACGGCTGGCTGAACCTGAACGGACTCCATTATAGTCAATAGGCCATTCAGTTCTGCCAGATGACGGTTCAGTCCAGCCAGAGGTTGCTGTTTTTCTGCTTCCTACAAGGAGCAGGAAAACTGAAATCCCCAACACAAATGTGACTCTTAGATATATGGCTGTCATTTTTATTTGCAAGTTTATGCACTTTAGTTTTTTCTAGAAGATATAAGTATTTGTGATTTGGTGTAACCCCAGTGTATAAACTATTGGAATAATTAGTTTTAAGGTATTAAACCCCAAGAGCTGTGCCTTTAAAAAATAAAAAAAATAAAACACTTTACAAAATGCAGTGTTCCACGTTTGAGAGGGTTGTTGATTATGATCTCTTAAAATGTTTGAGAATTATATGACAGAGCACTTCAAAAAGGAAAAAAAACTAACAAAAACAAAGACAAAATTTACTCAATTTAAAGATAGAACCATTATTTACAAAACTGGGGTCGTTCTTAACCCCGTGTAGCAAGATGTGATTGCAAAGTTAGCAAAATGAGCTAACCATTAATTAATGCAATGTTGTACAAATAGATGTGATCGGAGATTCCTTTGCATCTCTTACAGAGTAAGATTCTGGTTGTGAGCCCGGCCGGCGACCGTGCATATCTTATTTTGCCGTATTATGGATGACCGTGCGGCTCGCTGTTGGTCATGCACAGTGCAGTTTAGCTTTTTAAAAAAAAATCTTTGTATTTCCCGCGCCGTTGCTTAGCAATTACACAGATACCCGCGGCCCATATACAATGGTAATTGCATGTGGACTGTGGGTTGGATTGCCTCCATTGACTTCAATGGAAACCATCCTCACAAAATGCTCGGCAAAAATCGAGCATGCTACGATTTTTCCTGTGCTCGCGGAATACACAATTTGTATTCATGACTGTTAGCGGAAAAGCGAATTTACATACTTTTCAATGGCTGTGTTTTGCCGTGGATCCTCTGCGTGGACGCCAATCACAGATTCCACAATTGGACACCGCCCGTGTGAGCCCAGCCGAAAATGCTTTGTATGTTACAAACCAAAAAATTATGGAAAAAACTAAAAATGAAGTGAAAATTAAAATCTAAACCAGAAAGATGTTTTCTAAGGAGGCAGCTGTTTTTAAAGGGGACCTGTCAAAGGTTTTCACCCCAATAGGCTACTGGGACTGATTACTAAATAACAAGTCTTTTTTTTCTGATAGAGTATATATTTAAAAATCAAGCACCTAGAAGTTGTCATTTGGTGCAAAACCTATTATGTAGTTACAACTGGAGCAGATATACAGTTGTGGTGTGATTAGATGAATGGTCATGGCACCCGAGGCCCTAAAAGTGGCTCCACCCATGGCCTATAAAAAAGGCTCTCAGAGGCTCCTTGTGTGTAGTGGACCTATTTGTCCCCATTGTGTAGAGCTGGTTGACCACTAGACACCTCCACAATGCAATCAGAGATTTTATCCAGAGTGTTGGAGAGGAGGCGCATTATTGGGATGTAGGAAGCTGAATGGTCGTATTAATTAATTGCCTGACTAAGGGCGTCTGCATAAAATGCAGAAGATTTCCCTGCAGTGTTTTACCAATTTGTAAACATCGGCTCTGCCAGCAGATGATGCGCATGGCTGCGTGTGCACCGCGCATGCCTGCGTATCAGACGCACATGAGCAGTGTGACTTTTTTTTTTTTTAATTCCCCACTCCGTTTCAAAGCGTGGGTGCGTATGAAAGCGCTGCCCACATGCAATGTATTGTGTATGGACAGTGTATCATATGCAGCCTATACAAATGTACAGGGCTCATGCTGCGTAATACACAGAGAAATAGAGCATGCTGCGATCTATTTCTCGTCTGTATCGATATGCAGTGCCCACACACCGGTGTGCATGGATTAATGAAAGTCCATTGACTTTCATTGATTTCATTCACTGCTCATCACACGGTCGTGCAACGCATACTGAAAACGCACTTGTGGACATGAGCCCTAAGGCGGTGTTGGGACCAGTGGATGCGTGAGGGCACACACACAAGGTGACCGGGCTCAGGATGTCATTGAAAGACCACCAGTAGAGAAGATTGGCTGACAGGCATGAGGAGCTCCAACAGTTTTGTTGTCCCCCATCCAGAGACTGGTGACACCATCATTACAGGCCCTTGTGTTTGTCAGACCCATTTTCAGACACTTGGCTGAAGGACATGTGGTCTCACAGCACCCATTATATGTACTGCCTTTGACACCCATCCTCCATTGCCTTCCTTTGTAGTGGTGTGGTAAGAATAAAACTGGACCATTATGGAGTGGGACGGGTTGTCTTCAGTGACGAATCCAGGCTTTGTTTGGGTACTAAAAATGTCTGTATTCATGTCTGGAGACCTAGGGATGAGCGCCTCAACCCCGATGTGATGGTCTGGGGGCCATCACATATGACAGTCTGTCACTCCTGGTAGTGGTACGAGGGACAATGACAGCTCAGCGATATATTCAGGATATCCTGCAGACACATGTGTTGTCTCTCATGGCGACTTCCAAAAGGCATTTCCCAACAGGATAATGCTCAGCTGCACACAAGGGTGTCACCGGAATGTCCCCACAACATTGCCACACTACCGTAGTTGCCTAGTCACCACATTTATCCCAATAGGTACAGACTCCATCTAGCAGTAGACTTTGCCCATCAGCATTCTTGTCCCTCTGCCATTCCCACCCCTTCACTGAAAAGACGCCTTGTGGGAAGGAGAAGCCCTTTTTGCAGAGGACAGCCACCATCTCCCATGTGAGAACATTGCTGGTAATGGCATGGAGTATTTGGTACTTATTTACAGCAACCAGATACACAGACTCTTGCCATCTGCACTTTCTAGGACTCCATCAGCAGACTGGCTTTCTACATGTTCATACATATTACATGTCATATGTATCCCAGTGTTTGCCTGTACACAAACACATGCTAATTTCATTGGATTATAGTTTCACTGTGCCTATGGTTCAATAAATTACATAGACTTCAGTATATAGTGGTCTTTGCTGGAAAGTGGGTAGATTTACCTGATGTCAAACTACACGCCTGCCACGGGGTAAGGTAGTGAGGAGAGAACAATCCATAGATAGCTGGGAGCTGGAAATCCTCTTTAGCACAACAGAGTATTCCACAGCACTGCAGACAGGAGGTTATCGCTCCCTGTGGGGGCTCACTATCTATATCCGCCTGTTAGCATGTATTTTGGGGAGAGTGGACTCTAAGGCCAGGCTCACATGGACGGGTGGGATCCTGCATGCGAATAATCTGCAATCCATTGCTGAAAGAAAATCCCAATGGTAGCAGAAGCGTGTGATTTTCTGCGTGAATGTATGCGCATGCACAGCGTATCATCTGCACGGAAATAAGATCGCAGACAGGCAAACACCACAAGTAATAGAACATTGCTCAGGCGAGATATTCTCTCTTTCTCTATGTATTCTGATAGGTGGTTCCAAGCATTTCTGCAGCTCTTACAGAATTTTAATTGCGAATGTGTGACAGGACAAACATCCATTGACTTCAAAGGAGACGATCCACGCGGAATTCGCACTAAAACAGAGCATTCCGCAATTTTTGTTCTGCTGGCGGAATACGTAATTCACACACGCGAGTGGGAAGGAAAAATTGATAAATACATGTCTTTCAATTGCTGCGTCTAACGTGGATCTTCTGTACAGACGACCATCCCGGAATCCGCAATTCAAATCCGTTCGTGTGAGACCGGCCTAATACAGTTATCAATACATGCTCTGTTTTTACCACCACACAGTACAACTTACCGCTCCTGTCTTCCATTACAGGGGCGTGAGGAGGGCAGGGGATCTCTGCAGAGCTACTTGGTTGGGGATCTGATAAGGGGAAAAGTAAAGTAAAAAAAGAAAAAGTTAGTTGAAAATGTATATAGTAATACACAGACTCAGAAATATAGCGTTTGTTAGTTTAAATAATATGTTGCTGAAAAGTCAAATCCTTGCTGGGTAAAAAAACCAAAAATGTACATTAGCCTTTTCACATTTTATAATAATGCTATATGGAGAGCAAACTGCATAACGCATCTAACACGGCTACCTAGCAGTAGGAATCTGTACATGCATGCTCTTACAGCAACTGTCCGGGCCTGGGGAAACAAAGATGGCCACATCAGCATCACAGACTGCCTAATGTACACAATGCATTAGTTTGCATCATTAGTCTAAGACACTACACCTACTTTGATTGGCCAGTGCTGCCCACATGAGCAGTACTGACCAATCAGAACAGCATGTAGTGTCTTAAGGTCCATTTACACGGGATGACTGTTGGGCAAACGATGCCCGACACTCGTCCATGTGTCTCCATGCTCCTGCACAGGAGCTAGCAGAGCGCTCTCGCACACAGATCGGCCAGCAGGTAGGGGGGGGGGGGGGGGGGATGGGGGCGGGGCAGTGCAGGAGATTTCTCTCCTCTCGCCCCCCTCCATGCACATAACACAGCGGGCATTCTCTACTGAACGGCCGCGGTTCAAAGCAAATGATGACTGATGAGCTTTATCATTTATGCAGCATAAAAGATGAGCGACAAAGCTCATCTCTCAGTTTAAACAGCGGCCGTTCTGTGTGCGAGCCAGCTCTGCTAGCGCCTGTGCAGAAGCGCGGAGACACAGGGACGAGTGTCGGGCATCGTTTGCCCAACACTCGTCCAGTGTAAATGGGCCTTTAGGCTGTGTTCACACAGGGCAGATTTGCCGCGGATTGCCGTTGCATATCTGCACTGCGGCAAAACTGCTGCGTTTGCAATGCAATGCAGCACAAATGAGATTTGCCAAAAAGTTGTTCTCACAGGACGGATTTTTTCCGCACAGCCGCAGTGCGGAAATGCAACTGCGTCGCGGTTTTAAAAGATGCAGCATGTTCATTCTTTGGTCTTTTCCGCAGCGCTTTTTTGTCCATAGACCTCTATGGACGCAGCCAAAACCGCACCAAATACGCGACAAAAAGTAAGAAACCGCTGTGGAAAAAAACCGCGCGTGGATTTTTCCGCACGAAAATCCGCAAGCCCAAACTAACCTTTGAAGCGGTTTTGCCGCAGAAGCAGTTCTTCTGCGTCAAAACCGCTGCAAATCAGCCCTGTGTGAACCCAGCCTAAAAATACACAGTGCACGTCAGATAGTCAGAGATGGTAAAAATGCCATGCTGACTTTAGGAGTGTACTTCAGGGCGGTGCGCTGTCTGTGTAGTTCCATGGACAGCACATGCCAAATTATTGCCAATGAGGTTATACATATGGACGGTTTATTACACAGACCAATAGTCTGAGTGATAGAACGCACGGCATGTCCTATTCCTGTTATTTTCAAGCACAAGAAAAAGGGGCAAACATCATACGGTAGATCTCCTTGCAGACATTAATATAAGACATCAAAAGAAAATCTATGCTAGACCACACACTGTTTGTTTGTTTTGTGGTTAATAAAAATGAACAACAAGAACCTCCCTGCAGCAGTCATCTTCATGATGCCAGTCACTGCAGGACTAGGGTCCGCACTGCCTGTTACTGAGCTCGCACCCCCCGCGGCAGCTCCAGTCTCACAATGCAATAGCTCAGGTTTTGACTTAGAAAAAAAAAAAGCCATTTTCTACATTAATAAAATGTTTTTTTCTAATGAGTGCACAAGATCTCGCAATAACAAGGAGATCCTGCATTGTGATTGGATGCTGCTGCAACAGGAACTCCTGCAGGGAGTCCGACCATCTAGATGGTGGTAATACCAAGGGTTTTTTAAATGGATCATAGTTAATAAAACATTTATTTTGTGGGAGGGATGGGGATTCCAGCTCTGATCCGGTATTAGTGTATCGACGCCACCAGGAAGTCCTGGTGGAGTAAAGATTGACAGGGGGAGACGCCCCCTGTATCTGATTGGCTGCACAGCAGCATGCCAAAAAGGTCCTGGAAGGATACTAAAAGAGCAAGGAAAGACCATACAGCGGGCCCTGGTGCTAACACACAGCTGCAACGGACGTAGTAGCTACAGAGGCACAAGGCGGAACCCTGGAATGTGTTGTGGCACGTAGGCCAAAGCTTCCTGAAATGGCTGTTCATGCGCCGGCGGCGGCTGTGCACCGCAAAGCGCATCTAAACCCATGTAACTTAGTAGCTAGAGTCAACAGGACGGGTGTACAGTGTTATGTGGCGGCCGCACAGTGCTGCAGCACAAGCCGGCCGGCTTCCCCACGCCATCTAATCAACCTTTCCCGGCGGCGGAGCACAAGCGCTGAGGGCGCAGCCTGTCAGCAAGGGATTTTTCAGCCAGGGAAGTGACAGTCCCACCGCCGGAGCAGAAGCGCTGAGGCCACAAGCTTTCAGCGGGGGAAGCAGCATATAGCCACATCACAGTCCCGCCGGTGGAGCAGATGTGCTGACAGCGGCAGCTGTGAGCAGCCCAGCGCCAGCAGTACCACTGGCGGCAGACAACAAGCGGTGAGGGCGGCAGCAGTAAGCGGGGGGGACCTTAGGGTGAGAGTAAAACCTCTTCTTAGCCTTACATGATTACATGTTAATGCTGGCATGTAACAGCGGTAACATAGCAGCATTTACAGCTCATAATGCAAGGCTTAGAAGAGATGTTACCGACTGTAAGCCTGCAGAGAACTCATAAGTCAATGCACATGCTGCTGCTAGGACCTTCCAGCCTTGGCCCAATCAGGAGCTAGGGGTGTGTGAGGGGCGTTCCTCCTGTCAAACCACTAACTTCCGGAGGCGTCAAGATACACTAATACCCTGATCCCAGCCAGCAACACTGCATACTTGTTTCTACTGTACTGTGGAAAGGTACGGGTGTATCTTGTTACTAACGAAAGCTAGAGGTTTGACAGGGCTTGCATGGAGGAACACCCCTGTCATACCCCTAGCTCCCGCTTGGCTGATTTTGAAGGTCCTATCAGCGTCTGTATGGATTTTTGATTACCCCTGCAGATCACCGTGCCACTGCCATCATGACAACGGAGCACGGGAAGACAGTGACAGTGGCCAACCAGAGTGCCCTGCACTTGACAGTGGATCTGCCGTCATGCTAACAGCAGGGCCAGCTTCTGAGGAACAGGAGGAGGACTGGAGGACATATTGCAGTGGAGGGCGGCGGGGACACTCAGCGCTGGAGAAAAAACGGGCGAGTGGTGGCATGAGTGACAGGAGGAGGATTGGAGGATATATTGCAGCGGAGGGCAGTGGTGACACTAAGTGCTGGAAGCAGCAGGGGAGATGGGTGAGCGGCTGGGTGACTGAAAGGAAATGAGCCAAGTACACCGGTACCTGCAGGGGTGCTCAAAAATCTATTCCAACGCTGCTAGGAACTTCGAAATCAGTAACTGGGGAGCTAGGGGTGTGACAGGGGCGTTCCTGCATGCAAGCCCTGTCAAACCCTTAGCTTCCAGTGGCGCCAAGGTATAACTGTACCCTGTGGATAACTGGACGCTTGCCATCGGACGCGCGCAGTACAGATTTTTTAAATATTTGTTTTTCCAGCACAGTTGCTAGGCGATGACGCAAGTACCCGCAGCCTATCTGCAATGTCAACTGCGGATGGACTAGGGGGTCGGACAGCTTCCATTGATTTTAATCCGTGCAAATTCTGCACATAAATAAAACATGCTCATCTGAGCGGACATGCCAATGTTGTATTCTTTCAACAGGCACAGAATACAGCGGATCATCAGCACAGGTGTCAATCGCGGATTCCCAAATTGAAATCCAGTTCTGTGCAGCCGGCCATAGTCTGACCAGGTTAGCCAAGTTTGACCTCCGTACACTCAACTACCAGTGAGCCGATGAAATGGATCAGCACGCAGGAACTTAATAAAAGTCACCAATCTTTGTTTCTCCAGCAGCAAAACAAAACGTTTTGACCTTTAGCACACACAGCCACATTTTTTATTATATATATATGTGTGTGTGTGTGTGTGTGTGTGTGTGTGTGTGTGTGTGTGTGTGTGTGTGTGTGTGTGTGTGTGTGTGTGTGTGATGTTTTGACTTTCTCTGTAGGACGAGTGAATGAACTTTTGCCTCTTAATGACTAAAAGGACATTTATTCCATTGAAATATTGAAAAAGGTCACGCACAAGCCACTTTGAAGTGTTATGTAGGCCATTTAATCATTTTATTTAATTGTGTAATATATATATATATATTAAATCTCTACAATCGAACTGACTTGTGCAATAATTTATGTACCAGAGAATATAGATTTTTCCAGATTATAGAATCCTCTGCGCCGTCTGACAGGACAGTGACGTCACGCTGACCTAATTGCTCGGGAAGCTTCTGTGGCGTTCTAAAATTTTCTTGAGCCGTTTCGCAGTGTGGTATAAACTGGTATATAAGCGGGGTGTTCAAAGCGGGTAGTTGAGTTTTAACTAGCTTAATTTGGTGTCAGAATTATTATTGCCTTACTATAACTACTGCGCATTCTCCAGTGTTTAATGTATTATAAAGAGATCCTTGTATTATTTGATGAGCTGCATTTAACTCTCTTGGTAATTATAATTGAACAGTGAGCAATGAGCATATAATTTTTTATTAGTTTGTGCCTTTTTTATTTTCTATAATTGGTATTTGCTTGTTATTGAGTTTTAATATATTTTATTTAATAACAGTTTCTGTAACTTGTTACGTATTTAATATTTACGTTAAGGCCTTAGGTTGGACTGCGCTCATACTGAAAGATGGGAAAGCTCAAACAATCGCAGAAGGACTCCAGGATGTGTTAGAGGAGTTCAACCTGTGGGGATCAATTGTGAGGATTGCTGCCGACACAACAAGTGTGAATACTGGCAGGGAGACAGGTGTTGTTGTTCGGCTGCAGCAAATGTTCAAAGAGGAAGGTCAACCCAAACCCAAGTTCATCAGTTGCCAGTACCATGTGCTGGATCCCGTTCTTCGCGTGGTCATGGACGATGAGCTCCATGGGTCCACTAAATCACCAAACATCAACTACTTCTTTGTGCAGAATTTGATGAGCAACTATGATAAATTGAAAGCAGCCTTCAGCAACGGTAAAACAGAGATCAAGGAAACAGGCGGCTGGAGGGATGACATTTTTCTCTACCACCTCACTCGTGTCTTCCGTCACTTCACTGAGAAGAATGAGATCCGCTTCGTGAAGTTTCAACAGATCCCAAAACATCAGCAATGCACACTGAAACTCTCGTGGCATTCTAGCCCTTCTTGCATTTATTCTGATGCCCGAAAACCGGAGCAGGCTGCGTACAATCTGTTCATTCACTTCTTACTCATGGGCGGACCATTGGTTCAGCAGTCAATTGTTCCACGCTGAAGATTTTGATGAACTATCTGCAGCTTTGAATGACTACCCAACAGGTCTCAAATGCCTGAAAACCCACTGGAAAACAAATGAATCTCCAATCAGCATTCCCCGAAGCAACTAGTGCTGTGAGCGTACGATCAAAGTTATGCAAGACTTACATGAATCCTGCTACAACAAGGACAATCTCCCACTGAGGTTCATCCTGTCCAATGACATTATTGACTTGCCTTTGTGTTTGATGACCCTATATAATGTTGTATAATGTGACTCTAAAGCTTCTGTTTAATTTTGTATCTGCTTACAGTGACTTCAAAGAATGGGCAAAAAATCCGATAAATAAAAATTTCCAAATCATTTTGTGCGCAAGGTTTTTTTTTAATCAAATCATCTTGAAAATAATATTTTACCTAATCTTTAATGAAAGGTCACCAAATTATGATACAGGAAAACGAGGTTGTATAAAAGTCATCACCCTAATATACACACAAAACACCCCCCCATACCAGAGAGCTTCCATGGGTCAAGATATAAGTAGCCCCGATGCACAGTCCCAGTAGTGCACAATCAAAAGGAGGGGTGTTCACTGAGATCCCCAAGATGCAGCACCTTACCTAACCCACAGCGCATGCACCACCACTCATCCAATCATGGTAGAGTATTTGCCCATAACAGCACTCGAATCCCTACTGCGCCGAGACCCCAACTCTCGCAAGAGTGGAGAGAGTCATCCTCAGAACGCCCTCCCATTGCCAAGCAATAAAAGATGCATACCAGGCACATACAACACTCCCATAGTCAGGAATAGCGCGCTCCACACAAGAGTACTGCAATACATTTGTCAGCGCACTGTCAGCAGCACACACTGTCTGTGGGGACAGATAATGTTCACCAGTCATCAGTTATTGTTAGTGCGGCCGGCCATAGTCTGTGACCAGGTAAGCCAAGTTTGACCTCTCTACACTCAAATGTCTGACTTTAGAGAGGTTGGATAATTGGTGTGTTTGAAATGGGGACATAATATTGTGAGACCTCCCAAAGGACTGGCTCTAGCGCAGTGTCAATACAGAGACTGGTTACTCAGTGGACAAAGGGCAGCCCCATTACTTGCAGACCTGGCAAAAAGACAACGCCACATGAAGATGGCCAAATTGTGCATATGGCAGTTGCTTGAAGCTGGGTTACGTTCTCAGGCCCCCATGCAGTGTGGGGGGCCGAATTCACTGCCAACAACAACTAACCTGCGGCATTGTTAGATGCAACTAGACACATGAGTGGAGAACAGCTGTGTTTAGTGACAAGTCAAGATTATGTCTGGAGCAAAGTGATCATTGGCAATGTATTGGTCGGCATTTTGGAGAAAGGGCCCACAGGACAAAGGATGAAGTTGGAGGTTGTAGACGCACAATGACTGCCTGCCAGTATGTGGCCAGAGTGCTACACTCTTAATGACCACCGTGCAAAGTAGTATCTTCCAACAGGATAATGTCCGTCCGCATGCCTCAGCAATCACAAGACACCCCTTGCAAGGTTTGTACAAAAATAGGTCAGCACTACCCAATGGAAACATATCTCAATAGAAATATATAGGTGCATGGTAAACCATGGCTGCAACATACAGTAGAAGCAGAATCCAAAAATGGCAACAGCACGCAAAATAAATTTACTATTAGAGGCATACATACCTATAAGCAATACTCTAACCACATTAAATAACGCAAGGTTCTTGGTATATAATTCGATCAAATTACATTGGCCCATCTACCAACGTCCAAGGTGACAGAGCTTGGTCACCTGGACGTTGGTAGATGGGCTAATGTTGCCACTTTTGGTTTCTACCTCTTGCAAGGTGTCACAAGTACGGATTAGCCCCTGCGGTCCCCAGATTTATCCCCAATAGAGCATGTCTGGGATCCATTATGTCACACGGCCACCCTCCACAAAATGTACACCAACTGACAACACAAGTCATGCAGGCAAAGATACACCCTAACAAGATGTCGAAACACTTAGTCATTCAGTGACTGCAAGGATCCAGGAGCTCCTGGTGGGCACACGTCTTACTGAAACCTGTACCCAACAGTAATAAAATGTCTGATTCACTCCAATTTCCCTTCATTTATTCTGGATGCGACTCAGATCTACCAGGTTTTATGAAATTCAACCAATTCCTTCTGGGTGCAAGGCTTTCAATTTCTACCAGCGTATGTCATCCATGCCATAACATTATGCTTGCAAAATATGCAAATGTAGTGCCCCATAAGACTTGATATTTAATTAAAAATATCTCAGCCTTCTACATATTACACATATACTATCCAACTGGACGCTGTCCATTACAGTCAAAAAAGATATTACATAGAGACCTTTTGAAAAGTTTTGTCTCATTGTCCCCCCCTGCACATTCCCTGTCTCTACTTTAGGCCTAGTGCCCACGGCCGTGATGGGCTCCGCAAGCAGAATTCCGCGCCTTACCGAGTATGGTCACTCATCTCTAAAATATACCCATTATAGCCCTGATCTGATGTCTGTATGCACAACGGGGCCCAAACTAAAAGGAGCAACCGGTGGCTTTCAGAACAGACATTTTGCTTGAAGGTGTTTTAGGCCCCATAGCACACTTGTAGAGCCCTCAAGCTGCCAAAATGAGGGAGAACCCCCACAAATAACCCCATTTTAAAAACTAGACCCCCCCTAACAAATTCATCTAGGGGTTTACTGCATATTTTGACCCCACAGTTTGTGAATGAATCTAAGCAAAGCAGAAGGAAAAAATGGCCAACTGATACAATTGTGGAAATTTACTAAGCCCAACGTTTCCGACGTCAGGCTTAGTACAATAGACCCCAGCGAGCTTAATAAATGAAGAAGTGCACGTCTTTTCATGTATGGAGTGCATCCTGGCAGCTCTGTGCCCCTTCTCAAAAATACACGACAGGCCCAACTTAGCATACATCTCTGGTATAATTTACGCCAGTTTCTAGTGTAAATTATGCATAAATCTGTTGGTCCAGGTTGGCTCAAAAATGTGTGACTTTTTTTAAGTCAGAAACTAACGTAAAATGATTCATAAATGTGCTCCAATGCAATAAGACATTTAACAATCCGAACCGCCACGTTATTCTGTTCTTGTTGTAGTAACCAAGGAATCTGGGCAAATAGCATTTTATTGTCTCAGTAAAGCAGGAGTTGTGTTTACCCAAAAGAGAATTTGGTCAAGCGATTACAGATGTTGGTCAAAATCTCATCTACCTGCGACCCTGACTGACTTCCCCAGATATTGCTGGAGAGTGGTTTTGGTATTCAAGGTGGATGCCACGAGTATCAGAAGCGGACAGAGGTACTGGTGTATCTTGACTCCACCGGAAGCTAGGGGTTTGACAAGGCTTCAATGCAGGAACGCCTCTGTCATACCCCTAGCTCTCGATTGGCTACTTGCAGCAGCATGCCAAGTTTTTTTGGCTGCCCTCCAGGCTCCCCCCGCCGACACTGTCCTGGCCATGTGCCTCCGCACTGTGCCAAAGGCCCCCCGGCGGCCGCCTGGCCATGTGCCCCCGCCGACACTGTTCTGGCCATGTGCCCCCACACTGTGCTAAAGGCCCCCCTTCCCCCTGCGTCCGCCTGGCCATGTGGCCTCGTCGACACTGTCCTGGCCATGCGTCTCCGCGCTGCGCTCATGGCCCCCCTTCCCACTGCGGCCACCTGGCCATGTGTCCCCGCCGACACTGTCCTCCTCGCTGTAAGGCAGCATGCTGCGGCTGCACGTTTCCCCTGTGCACTGGGGACACACACAGCAGGGGAGCAGTAGCTGCGCAGGACACTTACAGCTGGGCAGCACGTAAGCAATATGGCGGGCCGCTGCTGCAGTGCAGAAGGGAGCGTGCCGTCCGCCGCCACTGACACCGGGGAACCAGTACCAGGCGCAGAGCAGGCAGGGAACGGGGCGGCCTGGCCGCTGCGGCAGTGCTGATGGGAGCGCAGCGGGCCGCTGGGACTGAGACTGGGGGACCACGCTGCGGCAGTGCAGAAGGGAGTGCGTCACGCGCCGCTGGGAGTGACAGCGGGGGAGCACTCCCAGCCGCAGAGCCAGCCGGGAAGACGCCGTGCTGCCGCTGCTTTTAGGATAGGACACTGCCAGACCACGCAGGGAAGACGGCGGGCTGCCGCTGCATTGAGGTAGGGACACTGCCAAGGAACAGCGCCAGGGAAAAGTGAGGGAGTACCTGCCACGGCCATTACTCCTTCCTACTGTATCTTGTCTCCCAATCCGAAGCTAGGGGTGTGACAGGGGGTTCACTCCTGGTGACAGCAGTTACATCCCTAGCTTCCAGTGGCATCAGTACTGCAGACAGATAAAGCGTCTGCTGATGAAGAAACCAGCTCCTGGTTGGTGCCTTCACCATACTGGAGTGATCAGCTGGGCCTTGTGTGTGTCTGGGGTCATGTCCTCCACGCTTTTTTTGTGTTCCTCCCACCATGGATGCAAATAAGGAAGATGGAACAATACCTCTGCAGCACCACCTATTAGATGGCATTCCTTCAAATCAATGTAGGACTCTTTGAAACAATCATCGTTTTAAAAACTTGTTTAAAGAATTGTACATTGATTGGAAGGAACGCTGTCAACCAATAGGTGGCGCTGCAGAGGTATTGTTCCATCTTCCTTATTTGCATACATTTCCCAGAGGAGCATGGATGGCCTTATAAGTCCGCTCACCCACCTCATAGGTGTCTCCACACCCCTTCTGGGTATTCTCTAAGGAGAGATGACATCCCTCCCTTCCCACCAAGGAAGTATTGCTGGGGAATGTTGGGATAAGTCACCCAAATCTGGCCGCTGACTGGGTGGACAAAGGCTTTTACTGGTCTAAAGACACGCTGGCTGGCAGGAAGGGAAACTCATCATTTTGATGCTCACCATGCAGGCCTGCACTATGTGCCCAGATGGTCCTAATGGTGAGCTATGAAAAAGCACCATGGAAACTTTTATACTACTTTTTTTTCAACCCACTTCTGCTTTTAGCTTAAAAATAGAGGTGCTAAATCTCTGCAACGTGCAATAGCGGCCTTACACTGAAGAATCATGCTCATCTACAGACAGAAGCACCTTGGAATACAAGTTTAGGGAAATAAGATCTAGTAAAGAAATTCAGCCGAATTGATGTACAAGTCTGTGCAAGCATACAAGTCAAGTGATCGTTCCAGTCTTGGCATCTGCAGGAGTAAGGGGCCGTTTACAGCAAACCATTTGTCATTTGAACGAGCAAATGATGTCCGTTTGTTTGGGCAGCCCGTTTATAACTTTTAATCCTTTTTTTTTTTTTTTTTAATTAATAGAGCTTTTTTTAAACCCATTTTAACTTTCCTTTTTTAAGTCCCCATAGGGGACTCGAACTTGTAACTCACTCACACAGTAAAATGCATTACAGGATTGCATTATACCACGTTCTGACAGGCAGTCTATAAAGACATGCCGCAGACAATCTGTCATTACAGCCCTGAGGGCCTTCAGAAGGCACCAGGCTGCCAGAGCAACCAAATAGCACCTCGCAATCTCATTGAGGGGGTGGTGGGTGCTGTTCAGGACCCCTGAACATCGATCGGGGCATTTAAATGACAGCAGCATTTACATGGTTAACAGCAAGTGGGATCTACTGCCACTCACACACCTAGGAACGTGAAGGGGCTTATGAAACAAACAGCCACGTTTAAAAGTTATGGTTTTTTAAGTGGCGATGAAGAACTAAAGATAAAACAAAAAAATGAGCGCTGTGACGCAAAAGGGTTAATATATCATGCATATACCATTTCATATTTTTAACTTTTATTGCACAAACTCCACCCAAAACTGAGTCAGACTCCACAGCTCTGCCTATTTTTGTGACACCCCTCTAATTCAGCAGGCAGTTGCAGAAAGGAAAGTAAACCATTTATAAAAAGTCAAAATGAGGTTAGTCAAAAATACTAGTACAGATAGTCCCCGACTTGTGAACGATCTGTCCTGCACAGTATGATGTAATGCTATGGCATTACATCATACTGCGCAGGGACCAGGCAGGCTTCTATCAGGCCTGAACAGTCAGATCGTGGGACTCTGTGCAGTTGCTAGGCAGCCGGGGGCCTTCTGGGGCCCAAACTTGTGATGACTAAGGAGGGTCACACGAACGAATTCCAATTGCTGAATCTGCAATCAGTGTCCGCAGCAAAACGGGGGCATTGAAAGGCTTCTGCCTTCACACTCGCCAATACAAATCACGCATTCCATGAGTGGAAGAAAAACATCAGCATGCACTATTTTGCCGCAGACAGCATCCATTGAAGTCAATAGAGGCTGTCCGATCCGCACCCCAAATGCAATTAACATTGCGTATATGTTGAAGGTACCTGAGTCATCGTTAAGCAACGGCACGGGAAATACAAGCATTGAAAAAACAAACAAACAAAAAAAAAAAAACTGTACTGCGCATGACCAACTGCAATACAGGAAAATCAGGTACGGAGGGCGACCAGCCAGGAATCTGACCCATTCGTGTGAGCCCGGCTTTATCAAAAAAGTGCTGAAAACCACCTTACAGAAGTCCAGCAGAGACTTGTAGATGGGAGCCCAGACACCGGTGAGTGGGTGAGTATAAATTACATAGACACACAGAAGGCATGAATAAGTTTTGTTGCCCGGTGCTGGCACACATCGGCAGTTAATATTTACCTACTGTTAACCAACCTGTGGAGCGGCTCAGCACATACATGTGCGCACAGAGCGCCAAGTTGTCCCTCTACAAAAACACTGCACACTCCTGCAACTCCTATGCACTAGGACAAGAGCTAGAAAGACAAGTACTGCACATCGTGGGCGAAAAATGACATTACCTATAGAAGCATCAGCAGCTTTATAATCAGCAAAACCTAGGCAACAACCAGAAGCTTTCCAGGACACGGCCACGAACAGCTGACCACCGGACTGGAGACCCATTTACATGGAACATATCGATCAAATATCCATCAAACCCATGAAACTGAACGATAACACTGCTCAACAGCATTTTGACATCTGGTGTGTGAGATATCAATTCTTATGGATTTTGGGGTGTAGAATCCGAATTTACCTTTAGAAATGATGGATCACGGAAGGTTTTTACATAATTTAGATTTTTTCAATTTTTTAAAAAAGGTTTTCGTGCTCATTTTTTGATTTATATAAAATTAAATCAGTGCTAAGCTAAACTCTTTATTTGAATGTCACATACAGTGGATGAAGTTCCAAAAATGGTCACTAGATGGCAGGACAATGTAGTTGAGCAGTAAGGTTACTGACATGAGCCTATCTGTACTGCTGTTTAGTGTTTCTTGTAATCTGCATGAAGCACGTCTCTTCATTCTTATCGCAGCATATCGGTATTTTTTGCGTTTCATTCACAAATACATTACCAGAAAAACATTACTGAGTTCTGAGTGTTATTTTCTTGTACTGTATATACTGGCGTATAAGACGACTTTTGAACCCCCAAAAATCTGCTCTGAAGTCGGGGGTCGTCTTATACGTCGGTAATACAAAAAAAAAAAGAAAGTGTCCAAAAACAAAAATCAGTACTCACCTCCCCCGGCGTTCTGCGGCGCTGCTGCAGGCTGTCGCTCCCTCCTGGTCCCCGGCAGGGCATTGCTTTCTGAATGCGGGAATTCAGTGACATCATTGAATGGCTGTGATTGGCTGAAGGCGCACGTGTGTTAGCCAATCACAGCCATTGAATGATGTCATTGAATGGCTGTGATTGGCTGAAGGCACGTGTGTTTTAGCCAATCACAGGCTGACGGCGTGTGTTAGCTAATCACAGCATTAGCTTTCTGGAGGCGGGGATTTCAAGCCCCGCGTCCAGAAAGCAATGCTCTGCCGGGGACCAGGAGGGAGCGACATCCTGCAGCAGCGCCACGGAACGCCGAGGGAGGTGAGTAATGATTTCTTTTTTTGCTCCGCTGTATTCCCAGCGTAGGTGACAGTTGGGGGGTCGTCTTATACGCCCCGTCGCCTTATACGCCGGAATATACAGTATTTAAAACCAGACAATATTCGTCAATACTGTATTACTGTCTGTGTAATAGTGCTATGTATGTCAGAAATTTAATGTGATAGATGGAATCTGATTCTTCCATTGAATTCAGCACTCAAGATTAGTTAAATCAACCGGTTTCCAAACCAGATACAGATTTTTATTTTTATTTCTTGACCAGTGTAATCTTTCAGTTTAAACACAAGCCAACGACTGAATGACTAACGAGAATGGCGCGCTCCTCATTGGTCATCAGGTGCAGCCAGCATAAACCCAGCGCCGGCTCAGGCACTTACCGGGCAGTTTATATACTGATGGTTCAGTGCTTCACATAGGAATGTGAGACATGAAATGAGAACTATGCGGGCTAAATACACTGCAGTGACCCGTTCCATCGTGCGAACGACAATCATGAGATTCTTGACCCGTGCAAAAGAGGCACCAAGCACCCTCTTATGTGGCATGGTTAATCATGCAAATCTATGAACAGCCTGTTTACTGTGAATGAAGGTGGCGGGTTGGTACAATCTCCGTCCCTCTCCGCCTTCTATCGTTGAGCAAGGATCCTCCTGAAGCGATCATCGCTGGGACAGTCATCCTGTGCAAAAGGGGCTTTAGGATGACTCTCGGGTCCTGGACAAACAAAGATGGCCGCACGGCTTCTCTGACTACCTGATGCACACTGTATACTGGTAGTGTATCTTAAAGGGGTTGTCCCGCGGCAGCAAGTGGGTCTATACACTTCTGTATGGCCATATTAATGCACTTTGTAATGTACATTGTGCATTAATTATGAGCCATACAGAAGTTATAAAAAGTTTTTTACTTACCTGCTCCGTTGCTAGCGTCCTCGTTCCCATGGAGCCGACTAATTTTCGCCCTCCGATGGCCAAATTAGCCGCGCTTGCGCAGTCCGGGTCTTCTGCTCTCTTCAATGGAGCTGCTCGTGCAGAATGCTGGCTCCGTGTAGCTCCGCCCCGTCACGTGCCGATTCCAGCCAATCAGGAGGCTGGAATCGGCAATGGACCGCACAGAAGAGCTGCGGTCCACGGAGGGAGCAGACCCCGGCGGCCATCTTCAGCAGGTAAGTATGAAGACGCCGGACCGCCGGGATTCAGGTAAGCGCTGAGCGGTTTGTTTTTTTAACCCCTGCATCGGGGTTGTCTCGCGCCGAACGGGGGGGGGGGGGGGGGGGGGGGGGGGGGGGTTAAAAAAAAAAAAAACCCATTTCGGCGCGGGACAACCCCTTTAAGTCCCTACGTGCTGATCTGTTAGGCCAGCACTGCTATCAGAGCAGCATGTAGGGTCAGAGTGGTGTTGCCCCAATATACAGTGTGCATCAAGTAGTCAGACAACCAGTGCAGCTTCTTGCTTGATCTGGTTACTGGCGGGGAAATCTAAGGCTCTGTTCACATCTGAAGCCTCAAGGGCAGATCCAGCACAAAATGCTGGACAAATAGTGCAGTACGCACTGATGGCCAGAGGACATGATGGAAACCTGCTAGACCCCATTATAGTTACTAGGGTCCATCAGGTGCTGTGCATGCGCGTTATGCTGCAGATATGGCACTTTGGCTTTGTTCCACAATGGAAACCACCAATGCTAGTGTGAACACGGCAGCCGTACGCAACTTTTACATGCAATGATTATCACTCAAAATTGAAAAAATGAGCGATAATCGTTACATGTAAACGCGGGCATCGTGCGCTTTTCATTGGAACTATGGATTTTGGTTCACTTCAAGTCCATCGTTCAGCCGCTGAAAGACTGAGCAAATACTTTCCATTTAAATGCATTTCGCTCATCTTTCAAAAGACTGCAGGATGTTCTCCCCGCAGCAGGTTTACACTAGACAGGAGGAGAACAATGGAATGTGTGGGCAGCTGTTTGCACAGCTGGGAGTGTGTTTACACACCTGCAAATAAGGATTACGGCTACTAAAGTCATTAACACTTTATGCAAATAAATCACAAAATGATTTCAGCCTTTTGAAAGATTATCTTTAACCCTTCTATAGGACCTTTAGGTTGGTCTCACAGGATCGTATGCCAATTGTGTGTTACCCACACAGCTTTTGGCGGCACACATGCCATTGCGTACTTGCCTCGTTCTCGTGCGCAGCTAATTACAGCCATGTTGGGCTGGTCTAACACGACTGGATTTTAATTGCAGATTCCGCGATCGGCATCAGCACAGACGATCCACAGTGAAACGCGAGGATTGAAAGGCATGCATTTTTCGATTTTTCCTTCACACTCCCAGATACGAATCCCATATTCCGCAAGTGGAAGAAAAATCGCAACATTCTCTATTTTACCTTGCACTCCGCGTGGACAGCCTCCATTGATGTCAATGGAGGCGTCCATCCTGCAACCCATATGCAATTAACATTGCGCATGGGCTGCGGGTACCCATGTCATCACTAAGCGACGGCATGGGAAATACAAACAAAGAAGAAAAATCCCTGTACTGTGCATGACTGATGGCGAGCCTCCGCAGTCATCTGCAATACAGGTTAGTGCTGTATGCAGGGTTACTGGCCAGGCTCACACCCGGAATCCACTGCGGGTCACCCACATACAAAATCCAACCTGATCCTGTGAGCCCGGCCAAAAGTCTGCAGATAAGGTTTTGAAAAGGAGAAAAAAATATATGCATTGAATAAAACAGGCAAACGTGTGTGCAGTGCTAAACATGGATATCCGTACAATCCTCGAAGCCTGCAGCGCCCCGGCATCTTGGGACTTATGATCCAAAATAAAGCAGACAATGCTCCCGGAAGGCATGACCTCCATAAGAGCAGCTACGCAGGGTATTTGTACCTTGCCCATCAGAGGAAACATTAACCCGCCAGCACACAGCCTACGGTTTTACAGTATCTGAGGGACGAAACCAGCACTCAGCCCAGACTACGGACTGTTCTGCTAAACCAGGTTTGAAACAAGAACCGATAATTAGTCATCGGACTCTGTCTTAGAATTTGAGATCTGCAGCTCATTTTACGATGCAGATTCTTTTTTTCCACAGCATGTGGATCAGATTTAGTGAAATCTCGTGAACTACAGTATGTCGCTCTTGTCAATGCTGAAGATTCTCCACTTAAAAACTCCACTGGAGAACATATGCAGCATTTACAGCCTGTGTGAACATAGTCCTACAGCGCTCCGACGCAGTCGCTAGGCGGCCTCCTACAAAATTCTTTAAAGTCCTCCAAAGTTGGCAAAAAGTAGTTAGTGCGCCAAAACGTGTAGCCAACAGCAGTAAATCTCTTAGCTGAACATACAACATGAGGTTCTGCATGGCTCTGGTGAAGCCACATACATGAGGAGACCAGGGGAAGGGTTCACGAGGCTTTCCCACAACTTAGTTATCATTCATCGACGTAAGGTTAGGACTTTTTAACCTTTTTCAAAATATTAATTTTCCTGATGTTGTATTTCATGAACTTTTGCCTATATGTTAGTTTTCCGGTGTTCTATTCTTTCGGTCATGTAAAAACCTCCCGCACCCAATATCATTTCATTTTTGCCATATACGACAAACAATAGGAGTTTATAAGTTGTAAAACATAATATAGAAAAGGAGTCCATCCACTAGGAAAGGGTTAATGCAAGCTTGAATACAAGAATGTCAGCAAGGCTACTAGGTCATGTGCAAAGTGTAACTAATGAGTCACAGAGGATGGATGAGTGCTGGATAGTGAGGCTCTAAATTCGATTTCAAATTGGTTTAAATATTGTTACCATCGTCAGTTCATAATGCTCATGTCTAACGGGAGGTACCGTATTTTATTTTCAGATTTCATGCTTCAGACTAAACAACATCTAATTAGGTGCAGAGGTGTTTTTTACAATTCAACAAAACGAAAATGGTTTGAGAGTTATATGCTAAGAGTCATTGTTTGCCACCACAGGCTTCCAAATTTGAAAAAATTTGAAAAAAGTCATAAGCCTAATCCACAGGATAGGGGATAAATATCTAATCACTGGGGCCCTCCCATTACGGCTGCCTGACCACGGGCGAGTTTGAACTGCGTCCCCTGCAACGATAATACAGCTGCGGGGAACACAGTGAAAGCTCTCCATAGCATCGCAGCGGAGATCCGCCACGGGATACCACTACGCCCGTGGACAGGCAGCCTAATCCTGACTGCATGACTGCAGCATGACGTGTGACTGAAGCGTCTCCACCAATCCCATAGACTTTGAGTGGAGTAGCAAGGTGCACACTGAACTAGGATAGGTGATCAATAGCTGTTCAGTAGGAGTCCATCCTCAGGACCCCCCTACCCGTCAATCATCTGATTAAAGAGGTAAGGACCTCAGCTGAGTGCTGTGGGCCTGAGCATAGCCAAGTCCATTTCAAGTGCATGGGACTGAACTGCCATACAAGGTACCGGCGCTACTAAATGTAAGGCGGATATGCAAGTGAAGAGGCTGCAGTGCTCATGCAATATGTCATCAATATTATAGTCCCAGAAAACCACTTTAACCCTTTCAAGTGTACAATCTGCTTACTTAAGTCAGCAGCTTGATGGCTGATTACTTTTAGTGGAACACAAGAACTGTCCGGACCAGGCTGTTGTGGCGATAAACTAACCTATTAGGGTGGGTTCCCACGGGACGGAAATCCCACGGCTTGGCTACACCGAAAAGCTGTGAGATTTCCACGGGAGAGTTGCAGCTTCAAAACCCACAGCATTTTGCTGCAGGTTTTGGAGCGGTTCGGCTGCTGGCATTCTGTTGCGGGTTTCTCTCCCCATAGAGGAGTGAGGCCGCAACAAAAAGAAAAAAAAAGGAATTGAAATGCTGCAGCTGTGTCAATTCCGAAGCCGCATCGCTAGTTCCGCCCAGCTTTGCCGCGACAAATTGTCCCACCCCATGTGGACAAGATTTTTGCAAAATCTCATCCGCATGGCTGGCTTATCTTGGGATTAGGAGCTGCGGGCAAATTTGCCACACGGAAATTCTGCCTGGAATTTCCGCAGCAATTCTGTCCCGTGTGAACCTGGCCTTAAGGTGGCAAAGTAGTGAAATAATTAAGTGTTGTTAATAAACTAGTGCCAGAATTAAGTGTCAGGTTCCAAAAATTAAGTCATCATTTTTCTCCTTTGTATAGAAAGAAAAATCACAACTTATCAAAAATGATCACCTTTCAGTGCTTGCAAACATTCATCATGCATTCTGGATAACGTGGATGCCCAATTAGAATGCCACTGTCATGCCACAATGTGCCCACATCCTTCTTCTCTATTTATGCAATTGCTGCCCTCTTCAAATCAGCTCTTAAATTTAAAAAAAAGAAAAAAATTGTGCCCAACAGCATTACCACTAGAGATGAGCGAGCGTACTCGGAAAAGCACTACTCGCTCGAGTAATTTGCTTTATCCGAGTATCGCTGTACTCGTCCCTGAAGATTCGGGTGCCGGCACGGAGCGGGGAGCTGCAGGGAAAAGCGGGGAGGAATGGAGGGGAGATCTTTCTCTCCCTCTCTCCCGCCCGCTCTCCCCTGCTCCCCGCTGCGACTCACCTGTCAGCCGCAGCGGCACCCGAATCTTCAGGGATGAGCACAGCGATACTCGGATAAAGCACATTACTCGAGTAGTGCTTTTCCGAGTACGCTTGCTCATCTCTAATTACCACCATGTACAGATGCCCCATAGATGCCAGGTAAGGGAGACAGGCTTAAAACCTTAAATGGGTATGGACCGGGCTCAGCTGCATACACTACACATGTACAGTAAATGTTTAACAGGTTAAATACATAGCAAACAAACATGCATGTCATGCGTTTCAAGATGGAAGATACTCCGGCTCCACGGAAATGGAACAAACGTTATTAGGTATCTCTTGTAGGCGTTTTGGTGGGCATTCTTCGTTATTGCATAAACATGCTTAGCCCCATCCAATATTTGACCAGTAGGATACTCTGGTAAAGATCACACCCATTCATAGAAAGGGCATGACCAACACAAGATCAGATCCTGTCACGGATGGAATTCTATCACTATAAGGATTATGGTGTTCATTCATAAAAGTCATGAGAAAACGTGTTATAGGTAGACCAGTGAAGAATCACACCCCCTCCAAAATCCCAATATGCTCACTCATAAGTAGTCCAATAATACCAGGATTGAATCATGACCATATACGATGCGGGAGAACTACAGATACACACGTGCAGTACATAAATCATGCCCCGTCAATCTACCGTAGCTGAAAACACGTTAATTAATGAGCATGTCAGCATTTTAGAGGGGTTGCAGCTTTTTTATTGGTTGAAACATAACCCGTGCTTTGTCATATAACTTTATGAATGAACACTATATTCATTCTAGTGATAGTATGCTTTTACTGACGGAGAGGGGTCGTGTCGGGAACTTGTTTTTTATTATTATTATTTTACACACAAATAGACAGTTCAGCAAACATTGATTGCCATTCCTGTGTCATGTGACCTCTACCCCAGTATGTGGTTGGTCATTTGCTTTGTGTTTATGTAACAGCCGAGGACCACACCGTGTCCACAGTGTGTCCGGCAAGAGTTCTCGACCTTTGGATTTTATTGACTTATTTCAAATAAAGCTTTTTCCGTTTGTGGAGCCGGAGAATGCTCTACGCTGCGTCACAGTCTATATGGGATCTATACGCCTGGCGAAAGTAGGGTCAACAGAAGAGGAGGAGCGGGATACACCTTCTCCTGGCTGACTTGTACACATTTGTTTCAAGAGCATGTGAAGCAGTGCCCGCCCGCTATACCAGAAGGTGTACGGTCAACAGGAAGATTTCTCACCAGTCACTGAATGCACGGAGCGCCTCCTGCTCACCGCTGACCGCACTCAGGGTGCTTCTGGTCAACCAATCACCATATTTTGGCACACTCAGCGTTCTCGCTCATGCCGCCGCAGCGGCTCACTTATTAACGGCCTTCTATGCAGTGCAATCATTTAAATAAAATAAATAAATGTTTAATCATGGGAATTCTGAACAATAAATGTTCCGTATAAACACGGCCAACTTCTTGTTCATTACATGCAGATGTGAAAATAGTTGTTTACACTTCATTACGTGTTAACAGCGATGGTTGAGCTGTTTATATTTGCTGGTAGAGTGAATGATATCACTGAGTGGCTGTGACTGGCTCATCAAACTGTGGCTGTGATTGGCTGCCTGTGGCTCGATTAGCCAATAACAGCTTGCGCTTTGCTGGGAGGCGGGGTATTCAAAGCCCTGTCACCAGGAAGAAGCTCAGCTGTGAGACGGTGAGGACGCAGTTTGCCACAGTGCCGCCGGAGACCATCGGGAGGCATCAGGACGCCGCGGACCAGGAGAGTATAGATTTTTTTTCAATGCAGATTAGCTAGGTCATATTTTTGGGGAGGTCTTATATTTCAGGCCTTCCCCAAAAACTGGGCTAGGTCTTATAATCAGGGTAGGTCCTATTTTGGGGGGAAACACAGTAATGTCAAAACTATATTGCATGAAAAATCACAAGTTTGTGCGATGCGATAGAATGAAGGCTCCATAAGGAAACATCAGTGATAAAGAACAAAATGCAGGAAGATAGGACATACCGCAATTTTTTGGGGATGCAACATTGCATGAGGGAAAACATGGCGAATGTGAAGGAAAGCATGGGTTTAATCATTTTTGCTCTTGCATCGCACAATTTTATCGCTCATGTGAAACCGGCCTTGTGTCATTACAGCTTCGAACTGAATCTCTCTTTGGTACATTTATGTTTCATTGGGGCATATTTGGCCACCTCACGTCTCTTTGACTATTGGCCTACGTATATCCTCCTCTTTTTGATGTACCAGTGAATTTTTTTTCTGTTTGTCTTTACATCAAATGTGGACTTCCCCCTTGGATGATTCTGTGTAAAACATTGTAGTGTCTTCATCATCTGATTCTAGGACTATGTCATATATTGTACTGCATACAGATTTTACAGGGTGAGGGTGAATTCACACGAACGTATATCGGCTTGGTTTTCACGCCGAGCTGATATACGCCGCCCTCATTTGCAGGGGGGGGGGTGGTGGTGGAAGAGCCAGGAGCAGGAACTGAGCTCCCGCCCCCTCTCTGCCTCCTCTCCGCCCCTCTGCACTATTTGCAATGGGGAGAGGCGGGGCAGGGGCAGGGCTAATTCTCAGAACTTAGGCCCGCCCCGTCCCGCCTCCTCTCATTGCAAATAGTGCAGAGGGGCAGAGAGGGGGTGGAGAGGAGGCAGAGAGGGGGGCGGGAGCTCAGTTCCTGCTTCTGGCTCTTCCATCCTCCCCCCCTGCACACGAGGACAGCGTATATCGGCTCGGTGTGAAAACCAAGCTGCTATACGCTCGTGTGAACGCACCCTCAGCCTCTCACAGGAAACCCAAACATTCAATAACTTCCTGATTACTAGATTGACCCAACGCCCGTACACAAACATAAAAGGTTTGGGAAAATGGTTGCAAATGTTTTTAGAACTGGCCGAGGATTCGTCTTCAACTGTTCGCCTTCCATGGCTCAGTCTTCTACATTTTGGGGACATGGCAACAGTCAAATTGGTAAGCACTTGACATGAATGTCGTTGAGCAACGCTTGACTCTCCCTAGCAAGGCCGTTTGCTGAAGCACAACCGCACCGCTACACTTTACATAGGAACTGTGCCTTGGCCTGACGGATCACTCAATGTATCAAACTCACATGTTATGATTTTACATTGCTGGTGAGGATGTCACAAATCCAATGACACCAAAATCATCCACCAAAGGTCACACAAAGGGGTCAAAGTGTGGTGCAAGAAAAGCCTGTAGGCTGTTTATATTAGATTGTTCAGTTTCCTATGAAGACTGATATGGACAAAGATTATGGGGCAGATTTATGAAAACTGTCTGAAAAACAAAAACACACACAAAAAAAAACAACTTTGTTGCTCATAGCAACCAGTCAGAAAGTAGCTTTACATTTTTTGAGAACTGAGGAATGAAAGCTGAGCTGTGACTGGTTGCTATGGGCAACAAAAACAGTTCTTGTTTGTAAATACTGGCAAACGGGTTCATGTAAAAAACAAAAATGTTAACTATTTTAGTTTTGAAAATTCTGGGACAGGCAGGATCCCCAGATCTGACGCCTCCTGATTTCTTCTTGCGGGATCCACTGAAGGGTTCTGTATACAGCAATAAGTCACAAACAATTGATACCCTCAGAGGCACAGTATGGAGGGAGGTAGCGGCCATTACTGATGTCACATTAGCAGAGGTCTTCAACAATTTACAGATGCCATACAAGTGTATCTTGACGCCACCAGGAAGCCCTGGTGGAGTCATGTACCTGATTGGCTGAATATCAGCCTGCCAAATAGGTCCTGAAAGCCCACTAAAATAAGGCAGGCGGTTGTGCAAATGGGCAGGCTGCCTAACTATTGGATCACAGAGGCTAAATTGTGCTGAAGCGCTTACTACTGTGTCAGCATTGGCACTTCACAAGCGGCACCCCCACCCACACACAATGTTAGTTGAACAGACCAGCGGCTGCAAGCAAGCGACAGGACGGGGGGAAAGACAATGTTATGCGCCGGCCGCAGAGTGCAAGAGCACACACCGGGCGCCTTCCACCTCCCATCTGATGTGGCCTTCCCAGTGACGGACCAGAAGTGCAGAGGGCTGCAGCTATCCACAATGGAGCAGCCGCCATGGATGTCACAGTACTGCTGGTGGAGCACAACTGCTGAGGACAGCAGCAGCAAGTGCAGAAGCGGGCCACACGGAGCTCACAGTTAAGGCAGCGGAGCATTAGCGGTGAGGACAGCACCTGTGAGCGGGGGACCTTACGGTGAGTATAACATGTATGTTTAGGCTTACATTAGTCGATGTTAATGCTGCCATGGTACACTGGTAACAGGACAGCTTTCACAGCTCATAATGTAAGCCACAGCAGAACTTTTAGCCTGAGCATTACGCTGCACAAACCTGTTAAATCTGTGCACACTGTGCTTACAGGACCTGCCATCCTTGAGCCCATCAGGAGCTGGGGGTGCGAGAGGGGCGTTCCTCCTGTCAAACCCCTAGCTCCAGTGGCGACAAGATACACTAATACCCAAGTGTGCTTGGGTGCTGGAGAGACCATTTTCAATGTACAGTCCTTAGCTTGCACATCAGTTTTCATAGGGAGCCAGACAAAAATTAATAAGTAATTGATGAATATTTGTGTTATCTAGCGGGTCACCCTGCACCTAATATCCATTATCAGGTTTTATACCATCGCCCTGCAGGGCACCGAAGCTTCACCATCTCATCCGGCGCCCCAGTTATGGATGCATAAATACAGTTTGCATAATCCTGAGTCCCAGATTGTTCAGATTTTACGGACTGGAGGAGCGATCTGGACATTACAGCTACAGACCCGCAGCGCCGTCCTCCACACCACTAGCCACACAGTAATAGGACGGCTCTGGTTTTAGAATACTGCGGGACTCCTAGAAAACTCAGCCCCAGCTCTTGTCTGATGCTGCAATCTAAGAGGAGCTCCTCCTGGAATCCCCCAGTTGTGCCTCCTGTCCCTGTGGCTATAGTAAACGAGGCTCTCCTTGTGGAGCTACCCCCAGCAGCCGCTCATCTCCCTGCCAGCTTGATGTGAGGCGGCCCTGCGGTATAACGCCTCCTAAATGATGAGGACTAAGAGGGAACTGCACCTGGAACCCCCCGCAGTACGTGAGAGGTCGTCGGGCTCCACCTGCAGTCCCCTGGGCTGAGTGTAAGGAACCGCCCCCGCCCTGCTAAATCCCAGTCGCAGGAAAGTGCGTCCCTCGGGTCACATATAACAGAACGATACGTCCCGCATACGCCCTTACACAGCCGCAACGTGATGGCGAGCTGCCAGGCGCGGGGTGGCCGTACACGGGGAGGTGAGCCAGGTGACTGGGGGGGGGCATACAGGGCTACCCGGGAAGAACAAGCCCCTCTCACCTGCCGTTCCCGCGGTCCGTAGATCTCCCTCTTTTTCTTCGTGTCCCGGGGCGCTCTCCGTCTCTCCGTCTGACATCACAGGAAATCCTACCTGTTCGACCAAGCTAGACCCGGAAACTGAGGATGAGCGCGGCGCACGGGCTGACGGGAGTTGTAGTTCCGGACGAGAGGCTGGCCGTGGCTGCACGGTGTCCGTGCGTCTGTAGCGTCACAGCTTCTGGCCGAGTGACGTCATCCCGTTTGGTGGGAGAGGTGCTCATAATGAGTCACCTAATAGCTCTTCTCCGTGATGCGTGGGCAGAAAGATGCTGTTGGTCCGGAGGTTGTGATGATCTGTATTAGGTGTTCGTTGATCAGATGTAGCCCCTGGAGCTGCCCTTTAAGTACTGCAGTTCCGGTACCAGGCTGGCATAAGGGTCCGTTTACACGAAACAATTCATCGTGCAGCCTGCAGGTACATCGTTAGCTCCTTCATACGAGATATCGTTCAATCGTCACTGTATAAGTGACTGTGAAAGACTGATCAGTATTTAAACCGAATGATTGACGAACGAGTCAATGATTGGTTTTATGCCGCATAAAATAAACAATACGATTCATCGTTGGATTGTTGGCTGTGTTTACACTGAATGATTAGCATTCATTTTTGCTCGCTATGTTTCTCCGCTTGTGGTCGTCGGGCTGTGTATTCAATAGTGACATATCGCCCATGGCCAGGAGGCCTTATACTGCCACCCTCTGCCATCAGATAAAACTGAACCTCTGGCCTCGTTCACATGAGCATGGTTTTATCGCTCTAATAGCCGCACTAAAAAAAATAAAAATCGAATCTAAGGCCATCTGCAGACGTGCGGGTCGGATCCGGCAGCGAGAATTCTCGCCACGGGACCCGACCCGAGCGCATGCAGGGACCAGCGCGTACTCACCCGCGCCCGCCGGCTCCTTGATGTGCCGGCTCGCCGGGCAGCCGGCGCATGCGCAGACCGGAGCCAGCGGCGGGTGAGTGACATTTTTGTGCGGGGCTCGGCCAAATCGCAGCAGTCTGCCTAGGATTGCGTTTAACGCAATCCTATGCAGGCTTCCAGCAGCGGAAATTGCGCTGGAAATCCCGCTGCGGAATTTCCGCTCATGTGCAGGGGGCCTTACTCGTGCAATCACATGAATGGGTGATTTCCAGCTATTAGTCCCAAGCTTAATTAGCGGTGAAGGTACTGGTGTATCTGGTCTCCACTGGAAGAATGGGTGGAGACATGGGTTGGCCTGGTTGAGTTGTAGGGGAGAGCTCGTTGACGCCCACAACAGCGCTCCCATCTCCCCTGCCGAAGACGCTGCTGTCAGTGTCTTGCCTACCATCTGCCATGCCAAACCCGCTGCCTGTGCTCCTTGGGCCTCTGTGACTGTCAACCACCGTCGGCTGTCTATCGGCTCCCTCTGCCCTGACATCCCCGCTCGCAACTCTGCTCCTCTGCCCCCTGCCATCCTCCACTCACAGCCCTCCTGTCACTGTGTTTTCCCCGTGCCGTACTATGTGATAGAGCTGCGCTCCCCCACTCCTCCGGCGCTGTCCTCTGCTCCGTGTTTCCGGCTGCACTGTCAGTCTCCTCCCCCGACGCTCTATGCCCCTGTCTGTCGCCCACTGTCAGTCTCCTCTCTGGCAACTACGCTAAGACAGAGAGCAAGGCCACCTTCTGGGGCGCAGGAATGGCATGCCACATTGCAGGGAAGCTGGCGGCAACACAATTACAGCCGGGCCCATTTCAGGGAGGCCGGCGGGGAAGCCACTTGAAGCTAAAACAGGAGGGTATCACACTGCCCAGCCAATCAGTAGCTGTGGGCGTACCCTATACCTCCCACGGCACAATCCTAGGTCTCCACCCATTTTTGTGGTGGAGACAAGATACTCCATACCAGCTGTGAAATTGCCCGTTCACACGATCGGGAGGTGCGTGTTATCCAGTTACCATAGTGTGAGGATATATATATATATTGCCATATGTTTTTTTTATGCTTTATACCTATATGCAAGTTTTATTCAATTCCAAATGAAAAAAAAACTTATATGTCGCCTTACATCAGATATTCCAAGGCTTTAGAAGGCTGAGAGAGATGTTCTAGAAATTCAGAGAAGATACGGAACCAGACACAAGGCCGCGTGTACTTGGCCGATTTCCCAGAAGCGCAATATCAAGATGTTCCACTATGTACATAATTTTCACTGTCTTAGGCCGTTTTCTTAGAATTGAGTGGGTGATTCTTTGTACTGGAGTTAATTAAATACGTGATTTTCTGTACATAAGCCAGAGGCGCCTCACTGTCAGGCCGGAAATCCGGACTGCCCATATATGGTTATAAGCCCATCACCCCTTGATGGGGATGGGACAAAGGGTATAAGATCTCATGTAATCTGTAATAAAGCACGTCGGCACAGCTGAGAGCCATGTCCCGTGTGAGAAACTATACCAGACCTCCGTGTGGTGTTTTCTTCTTATCGCCGGCAGCGGGCAAGTGGGGTGGGCCCGATTGGTGCTGTACTTAGAATATTTTATTACCCTGACAAATGGCGCAACCAACTGGGGCGACAAAGCCAGAGCCTACAACGCATTCCACTCGGATCCACGCCACTCAGAAGCCGTCCTGCTGCAAACCGAGCCTGATCAACTCACTTAGAACTCCAGGTAAGGCCAGCATATATTTATGTTGTGTTTTACACTGAGAGTTTTGCAGCAGGACTGACTATCTGTGGTTTGTGACCGGACGGGTTGGGTTAAGAGTTCTACACGGTAACTCGTGTGGGCTCCGGGTTTGCCATCATGGACCACTGACCGTGATATGCGCACAAATCGGTCACCCAGAAACTAGTCTGTAGTCTATTTGTTGTTGAAGTTTTAACGTTTTAATAATAGTGGAGATTGTTGTATCTGCAGAAGTTTTTTTTCTCTCTTTATTTTCATTTAATCTCACAAGAGAAGGGACCCTCAGTTTAGTTTAGTTAGTTGTCAATGGTTTAGCAGAGAGGGATGCATTTTGTGAGACAGGCTTCATAAGAGAAGGGACTCTCGGTCGTTTTGCCTTATATATGGGGCTAACGATCTGATTTCAGAGAGATGCATTTTATGGGGCTGGTTCCATAAGGAGAAGGGACCCTCGGTTGTCTTGCCGGTATATAAGGGCCTGACAATTTGAAAATTAAGAGGGATGCATTCTATGGAGCGTGTTATTATTATTATTGTTGTTGTAATATGCGTAAGATCTTATTAAAGAAGACAGAGCCCCTCAAGGGCTGCCGCCGTGTGGATAAATCTGTAGAATGTAACAATACTTATGAAAATGTGTGACACCAACCCACACGGTAGATTACAAAATGGTGTCTGGGAGGAGGTCTTTAGGACCGAGAGGTGCCTTGGAAGACCAAGGTTTGCTAGAAAATGCTGGAGGAGGAAGAGAGAGAGAGACAGTCAGAGAAAGTTGTATGTACACATTATTTGTTTAAGAAAGTATCCGTAAGTGAAATGTTGAAAAGTACAGTAAGTGATCAAGAGGGCGTCAGGAGAGTGTCTATTAAAGGTTATATTGGCAGTTAGGTAGGGGAGAGAAATAAGGGGAGCAGGCAAGTCAATAAGAAAGTTACAATGCATGTGATTTGTTGGCAAAGAGAGATGAAAATGTGTATAATACAAGATAGATAATAGATATGGATATATGTGTGTGTATATATATGTATATACTGTATGTGCAAATAGTTAACTGAGCTTGCTTTTAGATGAGAAGGCTTGTTGACATGTAGCTGTAGTTTTCAAGGTCGGAAGATAACAGCGAGAGAGAAAATGCAATAACAACCTTGGTTAATGTCTCTGCTTGCTTACAATGAATTGAAATGAATTTAATTAATTATACTGTCTTAGTAGACAGGAAATATAGCAATTTCTAAAACATATTCTTACTTATACAGGGGTTGAAAATGAATGTTGCAAGGTCCCAGCATATGTGTTAATTATGAGTTCAAATGCACGGCTGTGCAGTCTGTGTTTCATATTCGTAGAGAGATAACGGTTTGTTTTAAAAAAAAAAAAGGTGGGGGCTTTCAGAATTCACTCCAAATTCAGGGTCACAGATTCTAAAATACTTTAGCGTTTAATACAGCATATAATAGCTTCAGTAGATAAGAAATATAGAATATCTCAGTCACTCAGCAAACTTTTTCACATAATTTGTCAAAGATAGCGCTCATTCACAATCTCATCTCAATAGAATAATGTACTTTATAAAATTATAGCACTCACCTCAATGTTTTTCAACTGATGTATGTTTGTTTGTCAAACTTTTTTTGTCTGTGCATCTGTATGTACTGGTACACCTTCAATGGGGGGTGACGGAGCAGACTTGAGAGCATGGATGGATGAGAGTTAGTGACCCGTGTTCAAGCTGTGGTGGAATGTGTGATGCAGATAATTGACTGGGGATAAAAGTCCTCCCCATGCATGGGACTTTGCTTGGTTGAGATGTGGACGTATGGACTGTTACGCTGAAATGGAGTTGGGAAGAAAGTCGCAAGGAGCCAATATCGAAGGGGTGGAGCTAGATGATGTAATAGTATGTAATGTTTCATCCCTCTTGTCCACAAGGGAGGGGTGAGGATTTTGAGCAGCTAGTAAAAGTTTTTTGTTTTTTTTTGTTTTTTTTGTTGTTTTTTTTCTCCTGTCTGAAATTTGATAAAGATATTGCAGGCAGGATCAGACTAATAATGAATTCACTTAAAGGGATCTCACATTTCAAATATTAGTAGATGTTTTGTAGATTTTTCTGTCCCGATGTAACTCATGTCTGTTATTGGTGCTAACATCTTACAGGCCTTATCTGCATCCATCAAATCTTTTTAAAATGTTGTACTACCTTAAACAGGGTACTATTGTTCCAATTGAGTACCCTGGTTTAAAGGGGGGGGGGGGGGGAGAAGGCATAGGTGATCTAGGTATTGCAAGTCAGCCATTTTTTAAATCATCAGCCATTTTTTAAATTTTTTGCAAGCCATTTTTAAATTTTTTGCAACAAGATTCTGATCTTTTTGAAATAGAATACCAGCCTGATTGTCTAGCAGTGATGCAACAAGAAAATTTAAGTTTTAAAAAAGTTACTGAAAGCCCTTGTTAATAATGCATATTTTGAGTTGTTTTTTATAGATGGTACCCAGGGTGATTGACGACTCCACACTGGATATGCAGTGGTTACACAACAAGATGTCCTAAAAGCAGAATGTCTCCGCATGTCGCAGTACAAGAAGCGGAATTAAAAGCCCTCGCTGAGGCGTGTGGAGTGGCCACAGGTAAGACGGCAAACATTTACACTGACTCCCGGTATGCATTTGGCATAGCTCATGATTACGGCCCAACATGGAAGGCCAGACAGTTTTTTACCACAGCAGGACAGCCAATTAAGAATGTTGCAGCGGTACAGAGTCTCACGGAGGCCCTACTTCTACCTGACAAGGCGGAAAGCTCACACCAATTCCTACACCAGAGAAGCAAGAGGCAATGCCATCACAGGCCACACAGCAAAGGCAGCGGCCCTCAAGCCGTGGAAGAAAAGAAGAAGAAGAATTTGACAATAACTTTGGACTTTGATAAAAATCTTGGACTTTGATATGAACTTGGACTTTGATATGAACTTGGACTTTGATTATAACTTTGGACTTTGACTAAAACTACAAATGGACTAAAAAGGGACGGCGTATGGTGAACAGTCAACAGCACTTGCCCACCATAGTCCCTGTGCCCCATGATGGCCCAGCTGACGCACAGAAAGACGCACCTCTTAAAGCAACAATGATGTCGACGCTTGAACAAGGACGGGTGGCTCCTTGGTTTTCTGTAGCTGCTGCATCATTTGTCCAATTTTGCATGATCTTTGCCGTAAGCAACAGGGCAGAAGTAAATTTGCCACATCACACTTGCCTAGACCACTTTACCCATTTCAGGGATTGCAAATTGGCTACACTCAGCTCCCACTTCTTGGGAAGCATGAATATGTGCTTGTTGTTGATTTCTTTTCAGGTTGGAGACCTACCCTGTTACTAAAGTAAATAAGCAGGTAACCGCACGGAAGCTCATGAATGAGGTAATCTGCAGATACGGGGTACTGGAAGTGATTGAGTCAAACAAAGGTACACACTTCACAGGTGAAATAATGCAACACATCATGTCTGTTTTGGGTATATTCCAGGCTTTTCACACACCCTACCGTCCACGGAGTAGGGGGAAAGTAGATACAAAAGGCAATAGAGAAAATGGTCAAATTTTGAATTGAGTGTCTTTCATTAGTTTTTCTTTTTCTCCGGAGGGTACATGCCACAGTAGCTGAGTTTGGGGAATGATTCTCTTGTTAATGTTGTCATAGGCCTCTCCAAGGAATTGTTAGTAATGCATTCTGCAGTCTCTGCTTTTCTCCCAGGTCCTACAGATGAGTGTCACAATCTGAAACCAGGTGACAGGGTCTATGTGGAAAAGTTTAAGCGAGAAGCCCTGTTTGAATGTCCCTACCAGATGTTGTTCACCACCCCAACTGCAGTCAAGCTCGAAGGAAAACCCACTTGGATCCACACTTCGCACTGAAAAAAAAACTAATGATCCTGCATATCCTTTACATGCTATAATGTGGTACAATTCCTCTAACACACACCTTTGACTACTGTACACTAGCCCCCTGTTTCAGAACAAATTAATACAATGAAATGTGCAATATGAAGACTACACTGAGGGTGAGAATCCAACAACGCATCGTGCTAAGAGAGACGTTGACACTCAAGGCGGTAACTTTGATCCACATGTATACATAGATACAATAGGAGTGCCAAGGGGGGAGCCAGATTAATTTAATTCTAGAGATCAGGTTAAAGCAGGTTTTGAGTCCTTATTTGCTATTGTCACTGTTAATAATAATGTAGATTGGATGAATTATATCTATTACAATCAGCAGAGGTTTGTAAACTACACCAGAGATGCTTTGCAAGGGTTAGCTGACCAATTAGGGCCCACTGCATCCATGGCGTTCCAAAATAGAGTGGCCGTGGACATGGTTTTAGCAGAAGGAGGTGGGGTATGTAACTTCCTGTATGTGTATGATCCCTTTGATCAAAAAGAGTAGGAGTAAGGGACTGGATAATGTGACCAAAATTTCCCTTGTTTGAAAAAAGATGAAGAGCCAGTTCCGATAATGCCAACCACGTACGTTACCAGAAGAATGGAGAAATGTACTAGTACTGCGCCGCCTCGGTCTCATAAGATGGACTGTCAGTGGACTTCCCATTTGCCTAGGGAAAGTGCAGAAGACCTTAGGTTCCGGCGAGGGCACACCCTGTGGGGTGTTAACTCGTACAGATAGAGGGTATGGATGCCCGGAAATAAGCCCAGGGAATCCATGGCCTCCTTCTGAGGTGAGGTAGGGATCTAATTTCAGCGTCTAATCTCCCGATTAGACGTGCTTGCGCAGAAGGGTCTTCTCCCATCTGTTCGGTCCGGCACGAGCGGCATTCTGGCTCCGCCCCTTCTACGCGTCATCGCGTAGCTCCGCCCCCATCACGTGTGCCGATTCCAGCCTCCTGATTGGCTGGAATCGGCACGCGTGACGGGGGCGGAGCCAGAATGCCGCTCGTGCCGGACCGAACAGATGGGAGAAGACCCTTCTGCGCAAGCGCGTCTAATCGGGAGGTTAGACACTGAAATTAGATGGAGCCATGGAGACGGGGACGCCAGCGCAGGGAAGGTAAGTGAATAACTTCTGTATGGCACATATTTAATGCATGATGTATATTACAAAGTGCATTAATATGGCCATACAGAAGTGCTTACCCCCACTTGCTTTCGCAAGACAACCCCTTTAAGTGTTGCAAACATGAAGACAGAACAAATAAAAGCATTGTTAACATCTTGTGGCTTTACAGCTTTTAAGGAAAACATGTTGCAACTTGTAACTTGACTGAGCGAGTGGAACAATATAAATGACATTGGGATGTGAAGATTATAGGAACAGAAGTATTAATATTGGCAGATGGGCCAGGTGGTTGAGTATAGAAGAGGCAATAAAAGACTTGACTAAGTCTATCCTGGTTATACCACAGGAGACTCGGATTCTACTGACGAATCTATGAGATCTAATTTCTTTAGGCCATTGCAAAAGAAACACAAATCTAAAAGGGGGTGAAGGAAACACCAACAGTCTGGGAAGAAGCAACAGACGACGACATTGCGCTCCGTGACCAGGAAATATCCTCAGGAATACATGTGAAATCTTCCCTCTTTTTGTTCAAACTTGTGACTAAATTACTAAGTAGGGGATTGACATTTTGCTCTTCAGAAAAAATTGATTGGTTCTCATTGGGAGGTAGATTTGCAGAAATGTTTTTTATTTTTTTATTGATCAATCAGAAAGTGCCACAAAAGTTGAGACAGGAGAGATGATTCTTCATAAAAACTCGGGCCTTAAAGTTGAAAGTGATTTTGTACATCCACGTACTAATCCTGTGGTAGAATCATTTCTACAAGTGGTATCAAATCGCATTAATGCTGTGTATAAACAGAAGTGCAGTCTAATGTGTCAGAGGAGAATGTTGGATAAACTGATATGTTATAAAGTTATTACTATCACATGTGCTGATAAGGACGGTGGGTATCATTGTACCTTGTCACCACCGGAAGTTAGTGGTGGTGACAAGGAACGAGCTGTCAAAAAATGTAATAACGGCCCCAGCATCTGATTGGCTGGGGGCCTGTGTAATCCCCCCTGGAGGACAGCGGCGAGGCAGAGCTACAGGCGCCGGAGGACACCGGCCACTGCTGCTCTGAGACGGCAGTAAGACAGTGGCCACAGCAGCGACCCTGGGAGCGGCGCCAGAGAAGACCGGCGAGGGTGAGAGGGCTGGCCTGTAGAATCCCCCAAGTGCCGTTCGGACACGGCAGGAAGACCGCGCAAAGACCGGGAGCGACAGCGGCTGAGGCAGAGGGACAGCAGACCCCATGAGTGAGTGACTGGGGCAATCGGCAGCCGGGACGGGGCTGACAGCTGGCACAACGACTGCAAAAAAAGTGGCTGCACAGACCACTGCGGGAGAGCAGGGACAGCTGCAGCATGGACATTTATTTTCTGCCCTTGCTGGAGGGTTAGTTTTCCTATTAGGCTTACATTTATAGCTGTAAAGGGTTCGCATTTATAGCTAATAATGTAAGCCTAACATGAAAACTAATACCTCACCTTCTAGCAAGGGCACAAAATCAATGTAGATGCTGCTGCTAGAACCTTACTGCATTCAACCAATCGGAAGCTAGGGGTGTAACAGGGGCGTTCCTCCATCCATGCCCGGTCAAACCCCTAGCTTCCAGGTGGTGACAAGATACAATAATACCAAGGGTGCAGTCATAGTGATGGACACTGCTAAATACGAGCAAGAAATCTGAAGACAACTAAATGATTATCCGGTATATGAACAGGTCTTACAACACGACTAATCTATAGCAAGTCAAATTTTGGCATAGAAAAAATAAACACTGCAAAATAACTTGCACTATCATAAAGACTAAATTCCATATGTATGCGAGATTGTCCTTGGCTGACCTTCTATATAGCTTGCAAGCAGCACTGTCACTTGCTGCAGTGGACAGTTCCAATTATGACACCCATAAGGCCTCATGTCCACGGGGAAAATGAGGCCCGCCACGGATTCTCCATGCAGAATCCCGCAGCGGGTCCCTCCTTACCCGGGGACATGAGGCTGAAAATAAGATTAAACTTACCTGTCCGGACGCTGCGGATTTTCCCTCCGTCGCAGACGGAGGAAAGATCCGCAGCGTCCAGATAGGTAAGTTATAATTCAGGTACGGGTGTTCTGTGGATCTGGACGGCTTCCATAGGCTTCAATAGAAGCCTGCGGGAGCCGTCCCCGTGGGAGACCCACACTAAAATAGAGCATGCCGCGTTTTTTTTCCCGCACACGCAATCCGCGCCTCAAGGGTAAAATGACATCCGCAGGTATTTAACTACCAGCGGGTGTCCAATAAATCCCTATGAGGCGCGGATCCGCATGCGGGAGAAACGCTACGGATTTTAAATAATCTTTTTACTGTGAACATGAAAGCACCTTCAGCATTAACCCACCACCTATACAGTGACATTGGAAGCCCAAGAATACGGGAATGCTGGATGTATACTGTTGATTAAGGCCCAACGCACACAGGCGTATGTGCACTGCGGGATCTGGAGCAGGCGTTCGCCTCCAGATCCTGCAGCAAATACTGCCCATAGACATGCTATGAAAAAGGCTTTTCCATGCTCACGAGCGTAAATCCGCAGAGCGAAGAGAAGAGAACACGACAGGTACGCAGAGGTCACTGCCGGGGTACAGAGTCTGATTCGCTGCGAGATAGAAAATAATTTAAAAAATAAAATAAAATAAATAAATTATATATATATGTCGCCATCTTCTGACCGCCATAACCTTTTTATTTTTCTGTCAACATAGTTGTGCGAGGGTTCATTTTTTGAGGGACGCCCTGTAGTTTCTATTGGTACAAGCGATTTTTTTGATTGCTTTTTATTACATTTTTTCTTGGAGACGGGGTGACCTTAATCCCGCAGATGCGGTGGCCATTGTTGACCATGGAATGAGTGGTTTTACATTATAAGAAGAAAAGAAAAAAAAAAAACTCCCTTCCCCACCTCCCCCTTACACAAAATCTATAAAACATTACACCATTTATCCAGCACATTCTGGTCTAACAATGAAGGAGATCTGCCGGTGTAGAAGGACCCTTAGGGCTGGTTTACCTGAGCATTTTTGCGCAACATATTAAGCGTACACATTTTCCACACATAGTACACAGCGAATTGAACCCATTCTATTGATTTCAATGGATTCCTTCAAATGACTCCGTTTCTGTATACATCAGTTCCCAATTCCCTATTCCATTTGAGGAGCAGAAAAACAGCACCTCCAGGTTGAACGTACCAGTCTTATGACAGAACTGAACGGCGCCAAACGGACCCCCTTAACTAGAACAGTGTCCGGCCGGACTGCCGGCTTTTTATAGGACAAAAATAGTGCCGCATGCTGTACTCATTTGTCTTGTTTTTAAACAAAATTCAGCAACGGAGATTCTAAACTGAACCTCTGACACTGATGCCAACATGCCCTTATTACACAAAAAGACAAAAGTCTTCAGATAGCGTTTTTCGGGAGGGGGTGGGGGGTGGGGTGTTAAGAAATAAGCAAAAGAAAAAAAATTAACTGTTCCTCACCTGTAAAATGCCCCAGTGCTATAAAGACGATATTCTGGTGGTCCCATTTTCCTTGTAGCGTTGATGCTAATACATAGCTGAATTAATCACGTGGGGCATACAGGACATCATCAGTGCAGGAAAACAAACTGCACTGGTGTATACTAGTGTTAGCGTGTATATTAATACAATTGTATCTGGTTAAAAACCTAAAAAATAAACAAAGCAGGAGTAGGGAGAGGAACCACTGATGCAACAGGGAAATTTAAAGGGGTTGTCCCGCGGCAGCAAGTGGGTCTATACACTTCTGTATGGCCATATTAATGCACTTTGTAATGTACATTGTGCATTAATTATGAGCCATACAGAAGTTATCAGAAGTTATTCACTTACCTGTTCCGTTGCTAGCGTCCTCGTCTCCATGGTGCCGTCTAATTTTCAGCGTCTAATCGCCGGATTAGACGCGCTTGCGCAGTCCGGTCTTCTTGTTTTCCGATTCTCGTGCCGGAGACCGGCTCCTGGTAGCTCTGCCCCGTCACGTGCCGATTCCAGCCAGTCAGGAGGCTGGAATCGGCAATGGACCGCACAGAAGCCCTGCGGTCCACCGAGGGAGAAGATCCCGGCGGCCATCTTCAGCAGGTAAGTAAGAAGTCACCGGAGCGCGGGGATTCAGGTAAGCGCTGTGCGGTGTTCTTTTTTAACCCCTGCATCGGGTTTGTCTCGCGCCGAACGGGGGGGGGGGGGGGGGGGGGGTGCGGGACAACCCCTTTTACAGGTAAGTACTTTAGTTTTAGAACATTTCCTGCTGTTACAGGAACATTTTAATCTCCTGGAGATCAACAAGACACGGAATAGCACCCATTGGTATAGTAGCTGTGGACACCTGGAATCTGAAAGAGCAAGACTTCTACGCTACCATTTGTGTTATATTATATTTAGTTTCTATTCAATACTTTTAAACCAATATGTTAATTCTCCAATACAACCCAACCTTAGCATGAGCTCAGGTTAGTGTGTGCGTGTATGGGGTGTTAACAGGGAAGAACATTACATTTGACTACATTGGCATTTTGAAGCAGGTCTGTTAGTTTAGATACCCCCTCTTCACTGCATTGTACCTACTGGTCCCTCAACCATGACTGAAGCACACCACACGATTAAAGAGAGGAATTACCTGTGGCGTAGCCTTTTTCTAGTCACGGACACAACATGTTAAAGTTATAATTAAAGGCAATTTCAAGTTTCAACATCACAGAAGAATTTGGGAATAGACGTTTATAACCTCCTTTAACACTATCAAAAACAGAATGAAACTCTGAGGTGTTTTTTTTGCATCAGTGGAGAATACGGGAAATCTACAGCAGAGGTAACATGTTGGCCTGCTGACCCCATAACATCAATTTAGAGACCATAAAACTTTCACATCCCTTGTCACTGGACTAATTAAGTATTTACTGTTCTGCACTTTGTGGTATTTATCTAAGTGCTAATTAATCAAACCAGGTCTTTGCCTTTTTATCCTGTTCTGGGATTTGTTTTAAGTGCCTAGTAATCACACCCTGTTTGTGCCCTCCCATGTGTATATGTATTTATATAACTACGTCTTTAGATCTGTTCCATTATACCTGAGGAAGAATCCCAAGTAGGTTGGAAAGCTTGCCATTACATCATGTATTTTTGTTAGCCATTAAAAAGGTGTCATATCTAAAAGATTACGTGGTTTCTCTTGCTGGGAAGAAATCACACTTCACTAAGATCAATAAACACTTACGGATTTCAAAGGCCCTGGAGGCAAAATAGGCCCTTACTAATGGGTAAACCTTTTATATTAGCAAGCAGATCACAGGATTACCACCACTCGACACTCCTGGCGATCGGCACGTCTTCAGGGAACTCACTATGTGAAAAGATGGGATTCACGCTGGACAATTCCCTTGACTTTTGCATGAGGAAAGCAAACTATGCAAGATATAAATGCCATAAAAAGACACAGATGTAATAAAATGTTTATATAAGATAAGAATAAAGATCCAAATAGAAAGCAAGTGCATATAATGGAAATCTAGAATATCACCGTTTCTGCATGGAAAGAAATACTTCTAAAATGGAACAGTCTTCATATTAGTAATTGCTGACAAATGGCAGTAATATAGAATCCATATCTCTAAATACAACCCCCCCCCCCCCCCCGTGTAGGATTGTGGCGTTACAGCCCCTCCGTGTTTGCATTAGGCAGCACAAGAGGGTCTTTTTCACATTAGACGTTTTGGGTCTATTTTCTCGAGCTGCACCAGTGGTCTGAGCTGTTCAGCGAAACTTCTGACCTCGTCAGCTACGCTGTCCTGGCCGGCGGGGGCCACTACACTGAGCTCTACCAAATACGAAAGGGACAGTGGCTCAGCACCATCCGCTGTCCCTGCCACCAAAACACGAAACACCTTGTAGACTGCAATTTTCATAGCTCCTTTGCGGAATAAGTGTCCTTTTGCTACAAATTCATGGTCCATTCGAAAGCCCATCTCTTGTAGAAATTCAGGTAAGACTTCTGAAGTAGCAATATCAACACAGTTCCTAACTAATGTGTGCCGGCTTCTGTCTCCTGCCTCTGGCTGGCCAAGATAACGAAGGTGCCATGGTGCTCCTGGCCGGTCAAGTGGTCTACGGGCACGAAGTACAAAAGGGCTAGCCTGCTGACCTTTTAGCAAATATACACTTTCATGATCAGCAAACGTCTCCGGTTCCATGTTGTCACATAATCCACGTAAGCGATGAAGGAGGCTCTCCAGTCCTTGGTCAAGTATACTGCCTAAACAGAAAAAGTGAAGAATGATTTAGCCATAAGGATTAAGCATGTAATAACAGATAAAGCTTAATAAACTCTGTTCACACTTGCATTCTGACCATCAGGCCTCCAGTATTGCTGATGAATACAGACTGTAGTTTCCAGAGCTACTTTTGCTGTCAAAAATACAGGAACTCCAATGTGTGAAGGGAACCCGTCCGCTGGAACATGTGTCCGTTCTGCAGGCATGATGTTATAGAGCAGGAGGAGCCGAGAAGATTGATACATAGTTTATGGGGAAAGATTTAGAATAATTAGTATTTTATTAATTTATATGCCTGTTCCTTACAAGCTGAATGGTCCAGCGGATGGTCCTATCAGAGATTGATTGCCATCTGTATATACACAGTCCTATACATATAACTGTCAATCCGCTGGACCATTCAGCTAGTGAGGAAAAGGGATATAAATTAATAAAATACAAGTTATACAGTATATCAATCTGCTGAGCTCCTGCTCTATATCACGCTGTCTTCAGAATGGAGCGCATGTTCAAGCAGAGGGGTTTCCTTAACGGCTGTTTTCTGACAGTTGGAAAAAGTGGCTGAGGGCGCAAAATAACACAGTAGGCAATCCTCACTGGCCAGATGATCTCTGAGTCCAGCATAGACACTCTAGTCTCCGCTGCTTCGGTCCAGGAAGTTTACTGCAGCATTCACGTGCCATTCATAGCAGAACCACCTTGTGTGGCGCTGAGTGTTAAAGGGGTTGTCCCGCGGCAGCAAGTGGGGTTATACACTTCTGTATGGCCATATTAATGCACTTTGTAATATACATCGTGCATTAAATATGAGCCATACAGACGTTATACACTTACCTTCTCCGATGCTGGCGTCCCCGTCTCCATGGCACCGACCAAAGCTGCCTTCTCCTTCCATTAGACGCGCTTGCGCTGTCTGGTCTTCTGCTCTGTTGAATGGGGCCGCTCCAGCGTGCTCACGCCGGAGAGCTGGTCTGCGCATGCGCAGAAGACATGTGCGGCGTGAGCACACCGGAGCGGCCCCATTCAACAGAGCAGAAGACCAGACAGCGCAAGCGCGTCTAATGGAAGGAGAAGGCAGCGTTAGTCGGTGCCATGGAGACGGGGACGCCAGCACCGGAGGAGGTAAGTGTATAACTTCTGTATGGCTCATATTTAATGCACGATGTACATTACAAAGTGCATTAATATGGCCATACAGAAGTGTATAACCCCACTTGCTGCCGCAGGACAACCCCTTTAAGGCAGCAGAATGCAGCTCTAAGCTCTCGCTCACAACCTGAAGGTTGCAAATTCAATCCCTGCATGGTTCAGATAGCCAGCTTAAGGTTGACTCTCCTTACGAGATCGGTAAAATGAGTACCCAAGCTTGGTGGGGGGTAATAAATAAATTACCTGAAATAGATGTGGAATAAGTTAGCGCTATACAAGATTTATTTATTTTTATTTATGTAACCAATAGAGCAACATCCTGGACTGGATTTGCTGTGTAACCGGACATCTGACCAGTGTCTCCCTGTCTTGTTCTCCTCTTCTAAACAGTTCTGCCACCTGGATGCAATCTTTATTGCATATGGACGGCGATTCACTCGCACCCATAGACTTCAATGGAGAACATCCACTAAAATACAGCATTTTTTATTCTGCTTGCGGAATCCGCAATTCCTACCTGCATGTCTGAGCGAACCGACGAATGTTCAATGCCCACGTATCATCCACATGGATTCCAATCGTGGAATCTGCAATTCAAATCCCCCTCGAGACTATGCCCTTGTTTATTTTGTACCCTGCTCAGCCCTCGCCCACTGTTTTCGGAGAATCGTAAAATCTCTTTATTGGGGTATACTTTGTTATCTTGCTGCCATTGGTTTATCCCAATGGAAATCGGTGACAGGTTCCCTTAAAAAAAAACATTAATTTAGATCCCACTAGGAGACATGAATTTGTGATCATTCTATTGCTTGAATATACAGGAATACTTTAGGGGACAGCAGGAGCCCCCTCCCTCTATCCAGACAGTTAAATGCCACAGTCAACGCTGACCATGACATTTAGAGGATTAATGGCTAAGATTGGAGTTGTCTCTGCTCGCAGCAGGGTGTGAGCTGCATGTTGCAGCCGGCACCCTGCTGTATGAGCAGGCGTACTCCGTACAAACTGCGCACATCCACCATACTTAAAATGTCACTGTTCTTTATGAGGACCAAATCCACATCCACTTGAATGTCCATGTCCTGACTGGGATGAATAGTGGTGTGTGAAATGAGGGAAACTAGAAGAGGAAGCGTCATGAGGAGACCAACAAAGGCCTTTTTCAGCGCCCCCAAGGGGAGCCTGTAAACAGCCCTGCTCAGCATCCCAGGGCCATTTCTAGGGTGCCTTCAGATGGGACAGAATAATCCACAACATGTCATCCTGAAATTCCACATCAAAATGCAGAATTCTGACAATTCTGCATCAAAATCCTCACATCAGCAATGCGGATTTTGGTGCTGAATATTCTGCAAGAGGGCATGTTCCCCAATGTTCCGTCTCGTTTGAAAGAACCCCAAGGCCAGTTTCACACGGCCGGAAAAAAGATTGTGCGAGATTTGTGCACGGCATGCGCGTGCCTCAGGAACGCATCCCCATAGTTTTTAACAGGACAGCAAAATAAATCGCACGGCACGCCCACGAGTGCAACGCGAGGTCACCGGTGAAAACAAAGGGAAACTCTTGCTGCTCCTCCGATGCGCCGCAGGATCACAACCGCCTAGAAGTGATGGGACATATTTTTGATTTTAAAAAAACGCCTGGCATCTGTGGGGACATCACATGTTCACGTGCGCAATATTGGTCTCACAGCGTGATATTACACTCGACTGTGTGTAGATAGCCTAAAGCCGGTCTCAGAAGTGTTCAGAAAATCCGAAATCGCAGCATTTTACTGCGATTTCATGTGGTGTCTTTGAACAAATGTTATTGTTTTTTTAAACACACCCCATCATTGTGATGGGTGATGAGGTGCGCTAAAACACACAAAAACAGAGCACAGCAAATGCGCTTTTTGAGCACTACTCTGCAAAGCCCCACTGGAATCAATTGGAGCATTGTACCGCGATTAGTGTCTAACTGCAGCAAAAAGCGCGCTGTGTGAGAGCGGCCTGGGGGCGGGTGGACATCAGGAGAGTGCTCTGTAGACAAGCAGTGGAAAGAAGTGAGAAGACGCTGGAGAAGTCCGATCTCAGACTGCTACCGACTCCCAGGACTTGCACTGGCCATTGACATCCATGGCTGCGGAAGTTCCCTACAGGCACTAAACGGGAAGAACCCGAGGAGATGGTCTCTAGTGCTGCAGGTGCAGGAGACCCTCTGCACACCTTAGACATTTGTGGCTCCTCCCCCCATCATGTTACCGTACCTTGTAGCAGATACTCCATCATGTTAATGGTCCCTCCCGATACAGGCATGGTGGTCACTGGGGGAGCCTCCATGGTTACTGCAGGGGTAGTCTGGGGGACAAACAGTCTCCAGTAAGTAACATGACAGCCCTAAGCAGTCCGGGCACACAAGACATGGACACGTACCTGCTCACAGGCCGCGGACAGCAAGACCCCACGGCAGAGGAAGCCCGCCCAGTCAGCGCTGGAATGGATGGGCTCTAGTGAGGTTTGGTCACATGACCGCACGGGGAGGGGCTTGTCTTACTACTAGTTTTATGGAGGGAACAGGAGAGGATGCAGCAGCCGGCGCCTCTACCGTACTAAGGGGATAGAAGGAAAGCGAGTGTGACAAGGGATAGGGAGCGGCAAGGGACGATTTGGTTGCAGAAGTTTTTTTAATTCAGCAGTTTCTTATTCACAAACAATATCTTCTACTTTTTTCCTTGTTAATAAATTACAAGAACTTATTTTCATGCCTGCAAACAGGTGGACTGCATTGCAGAATACAGGGAGGGCAATTTCCCCTTACAGCATACTATGGAAAAGTGCTTGATTGCAGAAAGGTCACGGATTCCGCGTCATCCCTAGGCAATAACGGGGGAAAAGCAGGAGTTAAAAAAAAAAATCTGTACTGCGCATGTCTGACAGCGAGCCGTGCGGGCCATCCGTAGTACAGATGAAGAAAATGAAAGGCAGGTATGTGCAGACGCTGCTACTGCCAGGGTCAGAGTTCGCTGTGGGGTTCCGCATGTGGAATCCGACCCTCCCGTGTGCAGGGGTTGTATCAGGATTACACGTTATCTCTTATCCACAGGACAGGGGTAGCTTGCTGAATGGTGGGTCCCACCGCTGAGAGCCTCGCCAATCTCGAGAACAGGGGTTCCCCCTCAGCCTGTCCCTGCGCGGTCACTACTCGCCCTACAGTGATGTCAGAATGAATGGAGTACTGGCCAAGCCTGCACAGTGGGGGGATGGAAATACCTGAGCGCTTGCTACTTGGCTATCTCCTCAGTGGAGACGGGGGACGCAGGACTCTGAGGAGTGAGACCCCTAACTGATCAGCATTATTCCATAACCTTTGCATAGGTGATAACTTGTAATCTTGGTACAACACCTTTAGTAATGAATTACATTGCAGGCAGGCACCTGAGGGGAACGCAGTTGAAAGCTGCCTAAAAAAAGTAACTGGTACAAAAATAGGCATTAAAGTGGGCATCTGGGGGGTAATTTAAAGGGTTAAATGAGCATGGGCTACTGATCTCATACTGCCAACACACAGGAATCTAATACAATTGGGATCAGCTGGTCCAAAGTGGCTCTGGGCATACTGTGTTTCCCTGAAAATAATACACTGTCTTATATTTATTTTTGCCACAAAAGAGGCTCAGTGTCTTATATTCACCTGGTACGCTGGTCTATGGCGCTACAGAAGGCTACAGTGTAATCCTCAGTGTTAACACAGCACTCTCTGGTGACGGGGCTTTGAATACCCCACCTCCAGCAAGCGAGTACTGTGATTGGATCAAGAGTGCCGTTGCTCAGCCAATCAGAGACGGCGCTTTGGAAACACCCAAAGATAGGACATGCTGCAATTTTTTCCCAGGATGCGATGCAGGAAAAAATTACTCATGTATGTGACTCCATTCAAAAGAATGGGGTGCAGATTGATGCAAAATTTGTGCGTCTCACACAGCATAAATCTCGCACAATTTGAGTGAATGGGATTTGTTAAAACCCCTCCGGCTGATTTCACGCGGTCGAGAAGCTCGTGAGATTTGTGCATTGCGAGATATACAAATATATGAACCGCATTTTGAATGGAGTCATATACATGAGCGATGTTTGAAAAAAATTGTTGCGTGCTCTATCTTTTTGCATTCCTCTGAACCCATCGCCCATTGTTTTCAATGGGACAGTGAAACACCGGACGGTGTGCGATGTGCGCGCGAGTTCAATGTGAGGTTTCCCATTGAAAACAATAGGAAACACTTGCCGATCCTCTTAACGTGGATGAAAGCCGTGCCAGAGGATCACTACTTCACAGAAGTGATGGGAGGTGTTTTTTCGCCTCACATCAGCGTGAAAATACACGCTGCAGAGTGTGATATTGCGCTCACCCGCAAGTAGGTAGCCTCTTCCATACATTGTCACAACAATCACCGGGTCCTGGCAGCCATGGAGGGGTGAGCATTCCTCACTGTGCTACATGAATACAGGGGGTCCAATATGAAGTGGGGTTGTCCAGTAACCGGAAAACTCCTTTATTTAGAATCTCTTCGGAACACCACTGGCGAGATGTCAAATTTCTACACATAACAACCCACCATTGTTCTTTACTCGCCGTGAGCAAGCCGTACTTTATTATGTTGGCTTCATATCAGTAGCAAATGAAGTTTTTCACCACAGCCAACAAACAGTTACACGGAATAGACCTGTGCGAAGCAGGGTAAGGCTGATTTCACACCTGCGTTCGAATCCACCCAGCGTCCGCACATGCCTGTTGAAATCTGTATTGTGGATGGAAGCGGCGAGCTGCCAACGGTCACGCGCAGTACAGATTTTTTTTTTAAATCTTTGTTTTTCCCGCGCCGTCGCTAGGCAATGAATAGGTTGGGTACCTGTGACCTATTCACAATGGACTGCAGGTCGGACAGCTTCCATTGTCTTTAATGGAATCCATCCACGCAAAATCCACACAAAAATAGAGCATACTGCGGTGCGGACGCCAAATCCGTTCGTGTGCTACCGGCCTTAGGGCTCAGTTCAGGGTTTCTGTCTTTGCTCTGTTTTTGGAGGAGGGAAACTGAAATAAAGCTGAAAAAAACAGATCCTTTTTTCCCCATTGATTTCAATGCGGTTTAAAAAAAACGGAAAGGCTTGTGCAGTCTGTGGCATTATTTTACTGTCCAAAAAATAGAAATCTGACGGAATGGAAGCAGACAAGAGCCTTTCAGTTTTTTTAAATTCTATTCAAATCAATGGGGAAAAAGCAGGGGATACGGGTTTTTTTTCAGTATCTCCTCCAAAAACGGAGCAGAGAGATGTAAACCCTAAACTGAACCCTAACACAGGTGTGAAAGTAGCCTAAGGGTGCTTTCACTTCTGCGGTGGGGGTTCCGTTTTCCTTCTCTGCTCGAGCAGCATGTAAGAGGAATTCCTTAGCTGAATGAGTCTGTCTCATTCAGTACTGAACGGACCCCACTGACTCTAATGGCGTCCATTCAGTTTCCGCTCAGCTGTCAGGCATTATACTGGAAGAAAATCTTCATACTTCCGTTATTTTTGCGTAGGATCTGCGACGGGACTTCCCTTAGGCCAGCCCACATGGTCGGATCAGTAAAATCTCGTGTGAGTCACACTGCGTTTTACCACTGAGGAGCTGGTGATGAGCCGGCTTATTGCCGCACATGGCAGTGATATTGTACTGCGCATGACAGCGTATCTCACGCACGCTGTCATGCACAGTCTTCCTATTGTTTTTTCTTGTGTCTAAATTTCCTGCACCGTCACTGCACAACAGCGTGTATATGCAGCGCCCATAAGCAATGTCATTGCAAATGGGCAGCATTGACTACGTGCCCATAGAGAACAATGGTCTCTTGCGTGTAATACACCGCAAGATAGACCATGCCGTTCTTGTTTGCACTAGTGTTTTATGCAATGCTTAAACGCAAATGTGAGCGAAATGGCGCAAGGCAATATATTTGATTGACTACAAATTACTATGTATCACCAGCGCAGATATCGCGCTCATAACATGTAGTAATCTTACACTTCTGTGAGCCCGGCTGTTTGCACAAACATAAATGCAAAGTGCAGTAAACATGCAATACTAGAATAAGGGCTCATGTTTACGGGCGTTTTTCACCACGTATTACTGGACTTTAATTGTTCCATGCACACCAGTATGTGGATGCAGCATATCCATATGCAAGAGAAAAAAGCGCTGCATTCTCTATTCTGTGGACAGGGGGCCACCGCTTTCTATAGCAATGCTATGGAAAGCTTCAGACGGCGTGATCACGGTAAACCGCCAGTGAAATCACGTCCGTGGACAGGCACCCTAAGGGTCCGTTTACATCAAACAATTTCTCATTTGAATGAGCGAACAACGTGAGAGTTCGCTCAGGCAGGCTGTTTATACAGGCTGATATATCGTTAGCTTGGACGTTTATTCACTGTATAGGTGAATGAGAACTACTGAACAATCGATATTTGAACCAAACGATTAGTGAAAGAGCCAAGTAAGGCTGCAGAAAATGAACAATGAACAAAAAGTGAACGATTTAGCATTTTTTGTTTGATCGTTGGCTGTGTTTACACTGAACCATTATCGTTCATTCTCGCTCATTTGAACCCCTTTTTGGTTTCAAAGTATTTTATTGAAAATTGCAGTCAAACATAAGATAACGCTTTGGTATATTCCCCACGCAGGGGGCATCTGAATATTAATGAGGCATGAAGAAGAAAGGGAAAGGAGGGGGAAAAGAAGACATACAGAAAAACAAATATCCACACACTTTATCAAGGTACACCAAAATAGCCGTGGCACTCTTAGTAAATGTTGTGTGTAGCCAACATACCGCCCTTCCCCTCTCCTCCCACCACCCCCTCCATCAAGCCCCAGGCTCCGTCCCTTTCTGCTCCATTTTGTTCTTTCTTTCTTAACTCAGATCCTCTACCACCTTTCCTTCTCTAAGATGATGGGGGGAGGTGACAGTCGGCCCTGGTCCGGTGCCTCAAGTGCTAAGAGATCTATTTAGGCCTGGCATGTCTAGGAAATCTGCCCATGGTTTCCAGGTTTTGAGGAATACCTCCATAATGTCTTCCCTCATGGCCGACAATTTTTCGTATAACATCATTCTCTTGAAGGCTGTACAGCTGCAATGTCAGAAGACATCCAGCAGGGTATTCTTACTGTATATTACTGGCCGCTCTGTTGTCGGGGGTCTCTCCAGCATGTCCCATACAGCAGTACTGGCTCTAGCTAGCAGATGGCACCATTGTATAATGGCAAAAAGAGAAAGCCCCCTAGGAAACCCTGAATCCAAAATTGGATTGTAAAGGGTTAAAACGTAACCGTTATTATAATCTAAAAATACTTAATTGTTTAATGTATAATCCTATAAAAGAGAGAAGGGTGACATGAACTAAATATCCATATTCTGACTCTACCAAAACCAGTCCTCACTATCAATCTTGGGAAACCTGCTCTGACAAGGGCAATCCCAACAGGAACCTACTGTATATAACCTGTTGCACCCTATATTCAGGGAATAAAGTACATCTCTCTTATTAACAATGCAGTATCTGAATGAATATCAGTCGGGTTTCTGGAAAGATGCTCTTAGGTATTAATTAAACATTGAAATCACCCAGAACTTGGCATGTCTGTACTATAATAATCCACTAAGATATGTACTTTATATGGGTCTAAATAATTTAATTTATTTACAATTATTCAGGTCTAATGCATATCACATGTCTGGTGGCCCACTCCAAAATTATTCACCCGAACATACTCCAATAGAATTATATCAAGAATATGCCAGTTAGACCATTGAGTATGCCATACGTAAACAGCCGGTCATATATCCAATCACCGGTATATGTGTATACAGCATATACCTGGTGTTTCACCTCAGGACATCTCTTCTAGCATGTAGAGGTCCACCATCTCATCAAGATTAGCCCACTATAGCAGCACCTCTCAATCAATGTACCCCTGGTCTTCTTTAAAAATTCCCTTCAATTCAGAGCATGCTATAAATATGTACAGTATAATCACTTCAAATACAACCAATCTATCTCCTTCAACGCGTTTCTCTCGGCTGTTATCTAAAGCCTCAGTTCCTCTGGGAGTTAGATTCTATAGTATCATCATGTATTCAAGAAATAACATTGATATTTCATAATTGGTACTCATTGTGAGAGAAGCAATATTGTATTACTCTGTGTCTACCTGTATCTTTACAAGTTTAACTTTTGTCTGAACAGGCAAAGGAATGCAAGGTTATCTTGTGAGGTCACAGAAGAAGTAGAAACTCCAGTTATTTCTCTCCTACATACAAGAAAGATTATAAGCTGGTCTTTCTTCAAGAAATATACTCACCTATATATGTATTTTAGTATATATACAGTGTGTGTGTATATATATATATATATATATATATATATATATATATATATATATAAATCTCCATATATGCATTGTAGCTCAGACTGTCTCTGACTACCGTGGCCTGCTCAGCTTCCCGCAGCAAAGACCAAAGACCAGATCCCTGTACAAGTGTAAAATGGTGTCCCTATAAATGTGGTAGATCTCTAAGGATTTATCAATAGGTTTGAGCCCATGTTTCTAGTTAATTGGCAGCGATCTCCTCGGAGAGACCGAGGATGCTGGGGTTGTTTCTCTGGTGCCTGTTCTCTAAGTTGTCGATATGTGATAAAATATCAGCGATTTGGATAGACCGAATTTGTATAGCCTGACTGTGTGCTTCTAGGAGAATAAAAGTTTATTCCAAAGACTTCTCTACAGCGGATAGCCTGTGCCCAATCTGCTGTACTTCTTTATGGATAAGTGCCACCACTTGCTTATTAGAGGCTTCAAAATGCTGAAATGCTGTATCAACCTTGTTTCGGGTAGGCATGGCTCAAATATGAGCTCTCCAGTCCCACTTGGAGTCTCCCCATCAGGATTCCATAACTGCTGGGCATGTCTGAAGTGAGAGGGGAGCGCTGTTGTGTGGTGATGGGGCACAGCTGATACTGGGGGATGAAGATCAGGAAAGAGAGCTGTGTGGTCTATCTGAAGATCATCGATCAGAAGGTGACACCAGGTGTATAAGTGTGGGAGGAATCTCCCTCCTTAGCCTCATGTTCAGTATCATGAGGAGCATCCCTCCTGTGCTGGGTGTTTGGGCTCAGTTACTGCAGCGCCAGGTGAGGAGGTATATCGCTCATGCTGCATCGCCATCTTGGACACGGGGCGCAGGGCATGTGAAGCACCGAAAAAGCACTCGATAATGGCTGGGACTCTGTCTGAAGCCACTCTTCCTACGGCCCACGGAATAGATGACAGGAGCAAGGTGAGTGCCTGGTGAAGCTGATTGAGCTAGTAATGTAGCTCAATCCGCCATTAGCAAGTCATGATCCCTTCAAGATTCTTATTTTAAACCCTCCTGTAATTTGTCCAGATCATCTGGAATAATGAGTCCTGATATACACTGAAGTGCTACAAAAGTTCATTTAAAAAAAAACAAGCTTTCCACACTCTAAGATAAACATTTGAGGTAACTTATTTCTACTAGCTAGTAAAGGCCCATTTACACGTAATGATTATTGCTTAAAATCCGTTCAAATGACCGAAAATGAGTGATAATCTGTAAACACAGGTATCATGCAGTTTTCGCTTGAACAATGATTTTAAGGTGAACCTAAAATCCATTGTTCAGCTAGTGAAAGATAAAGTATCTCTCAATAGATCACACGCTGTTTTCTCCCTGGGAGGCGGCAGCTGCGAAGAGAACAATGCAGCTGTTTGCACAGCCGGGCGTGTTATTAATAACACACTGGGATCTGCAAACAGCTCCTGGAGGCCCTTTTACATACAGATGAAGATGATTGTGTTTATATACCTTGCATAAAGTGTTACAGGAAAATCTTTTAATCTTTCAGTCATTTGAAAGATTATTTATGTGAATGGGCCTTTAAGGCCCATTTAGACACCGATTATCGCTCAAAAGCCATCTTCTGAGTGATAATCGTTGCGTCTAAATGTGCTGCCATTGTGCACTATTTGTTTATCAGTGCTAGAAATTACCGATGGCCGTTATCAGCGCTGCATGCTGAGTTTTTAAGTGGGCGGCGCTGATAGTATTCTTTCAGCTAGTATCCCGCTAGCAGTTCTCAGTGGGACACCAGCTGAAAGCTGAGAACAATGCAGCTGTTTGCAAATACAAAACAGCTGCATTGTTCTTTGAGCTATCATGGCTGTATCCTGCTCCGCCTGCATTAACTCAATTAGGTACTTAAAGGGGTTGTCCCGCAGAAGCAAGTGCAGTTATGCACTTCTGTATGGCCATGTTAATGCACTTTGTAATATACATCGTGCATTAAATATTGGCCATACAGAAGTTATACACTTACCCCCTCTGGTGCTGGCGTCCCCGTCTCCATGGCGACGACCAAACGTCTTCTCTGGTCGCCGCAACAGTCGCGCAGAGAAGAAACCTCTTCTGGAGGATCCGGGCCCACGAGCTGCGTCCTGGCTCCTCCCCCGTCACGTGGTGCCGATCAGCCAATGAGGTGGCTGTAATCGGCAGTGGAGCTCAGACTGGAGAAGAACATCCACGGTGCACCATGGGAGAAGACCAGCGGTGCACCTTGGGAAATGACAGTGGCCATCTTGGAAGAAGATTTTTATAACTTCGTGAAACAGCTTCATGGTGAGTAGAAACGCTCTAAAAAACCGATTTACATGGGTAGTTTGTGATGCTTGCTTAACATGGGGGACTGGGGTGTGAAAAATTTTTCATTTTGGCCGCAGGACAACCCCTTTAAGAGTTATGCAACGATGATTGAGAGATTATCTTTCAGTGTAAATGGGCCTTCAGGTAGAAACCTCTTCTTATGATAGACCCTTCTTTCTTAAATTCTGCCTAATTCTATAGTGTCTGTTAAGAGTCATCTTCCTTAGCCAGGAAAACCAACCTCTGCATGACTAAAAAGGGGTTATCAGAACTTTCTTCCCTTATTTTCTGTATTCTTTTGGGAGGTAGACAGAAGAGAAGGCATAGCATAATGGTTCTAACCCCCTCAAGGCAGTGAAAGGAGATCTACCTCGTGGGATGATCCTGAGGGCATAGAGAAAATAATCTACAACACTTGTTCTGTCTTGTAGCAAAACTGAGGGGAGGATAAAGCCCTGAGAAACCAGTTCAAGTTCCATGAGGGGAGTAGGTTATTAATTCTGGGTTTTAACATATCTGCTGCTTTTAGGAATCTAGCATCTGCTAATTTTATGTGGCAAACTACACTGGACCCTTAGCCCAGACTCACACAAGCAGACCAGATTTCGTATGCAAGAGGCCCTCAGCAGATTCCGGCTGCGAGCCTGGCCGGCAAACCTGCTCATCTTATTTTTCTGTACAGAGGATGATAGTGGCGGCACACTGTCCATCATGCACAGTAGTTTTATTTTTTTTAAAATATATTTCCTGCAGAGTTGTTTAGTGATCATGCGGGTGCCTGCTATCCATATGCAATGTTAGTTGTGTATGGGCTGCGGAGTCAGACAGCCTTGGGGTCAATTCGTAGTCACGAGTGGGAGCGAGAGTACATGCTTTTCAATGCCTGCGTTTTGCCACAGATACCGATTGCATGTTCCGCAATTGGAATGCGCAAGTGTGAGCCCAACCCTAGTGCGCTGGGCGAGAGGCCCATGTCTAGGCCTGGTTGCAGACATTCAAGGATTAGCAGTATGTCCAGTGATACGAACTGGGAATTTTTCCCGTCACACCATGAAACGAATTTCCTCTATGCTTTGAAGTAGATTTGGTTGGTTGCATCTTTTCCATTACCATAGATAAGAGTTCGCAGCAGGCATGTGAACTGAAATGGCTACCTTTCCTCCCAAGGGTAATACGAACCTGAGGAACTGCTGGGATTCTAAGTGAATTTGGATGTGGAAGTAAGCGTCTTAGGTCCACGGTGCCCTTTTTTTTTTTTTAAATCAGCTTTACTGTGGAACTTATTGTATCCATCTTGAGCCTGCTATATTTTATTGAACTGTTCAGAGGGTTGAGGATTATGGAAGATTTCGCACCAAGCTTTTTGATTAGAAAGAGTCTGGAATAGTGGCATGTGTTCTGCTCAACTAAAGGAACTTGAGTTATTGCCTGTAGCTGCAATAAGCCCCATCCCCCTTGTTATAGGTGTGTAATTGTGGCTTCATGTTCAAGGTTACCAGAAAGTTTTGTTTGGGGAAAAAGGAGTTATGTGGTATTCCTCTTTTTACCTTTAGGGACCCAGCTCTTGCAGAGCTGTGCACATCTCTGAAAATGCCTGCAATCTTCCCCCACTGGGATGGCATCATGTTCTTGATCTTTGAGGCTCCTCCTTGATTGGGGTTGAAGAGTAATTTTTCTTCCTCTGCCTCCCTTTGCGTAGCTCCAGCGGCCCATCTTGCCTTTACCTCAGGAGGTGCAGTCCTGGTCTGGACCAAACAAGAATTACCCATAGAAGGGGCAAGAAACACAATTTGTTCTTGGAGATTAGGTCCACTGACCAAGACATAAGCCATAGAACTCTTGAGGTGGAGTTAGACAGAGCTGCAGTGAATGTAGACAGTCTAATGGACTTGGCTGAAGTGTCCGCCAGGAAGCTTGTTGCTATCTTCAGGACAGGTAGAGTCTAGAATTTGCTTGCATGGGATTTTGTTCGGATTTGCAGCTCTAGCTGACTCAGCAAGACATTGAGTGTTCTGGCCATGCAAATGGCTGCCACTGTCTAAGCAGACTTCAAGCTGCCTCACATTTTCTTCAGAAGGCTCTCTGCTCTTCAGTCCTTAGGGCCTTTCAACTTCCTACCTTGAAAGATAAGGTTGTAAGCTTAGCTAATTTTGCTAAGGAGGGGGGGGCAGTGCCTTTTAATGCCCCTGGAGATGAGGGAGCCTGCCATCTACTCCATTCTTTCTTAGCTAGCTTCTGGATGTTTGTGGAGTGGGAAAGAATGTTTGTTTCTCCAGCTACAATGGAAGCCGGTCACAAGTTTTTCCTGCAGCAATTAGAACATGATGCGACTTTTCACTATGTGTCATCTTCCGGTCTTCTGAATTCTTTTGAATTTGCCACAGTTGCGTCCACGGCACATCATAGATCCACACCCACCCCTACAGCTGGCCCATGAGCCCCACAGATACATATTGCAGCCCTCACCTATAACCACTGTGATGAGAAATCCGGCCTGGGGTTACTGATGACTAGAGGACCCTGTCACACAAGTTTGCGTTCACAGCTCCGCCTCTTGACTGTATACTTACTGTAGCTTATTTACTAGGACTAAGTCAATATCATCTTTGGCTGCAGAGAGAACAAGTTAGCCTTAATGCTGGGCTGATGCAAGAGGGGCTTAAAAAAAAAAAAAAAGTTTAAGAAATTCTCAAAATGGTGCTTGCCAAGTATCAGACAGGGAGCTGACTGCAGATAAGTGTCTGCAATACACAGGAGCTCTCCAAAGTGGAGGGGGGGGGGGGGGGGGGGGGGGGGGGAGGGCTGAGATTTTTTTTTGCTGGAGTTGCTTTAACCATTCTAGACTTCAAACATTTTTCTTTAGTTTGCTTACTACTGAAATGCCGTGTGCTTTATACCAACACAAAAAAGCAATCACTATAATCAAAATCTTTATTACACACATTACACAAGTTTCAAAAGTAATTACACAATATCCTCTTCAGTATCATGATATACAATCAACCTGAGAAAAACATTCACAGTATAAAAACATTGAATGGCCAAGCAAGGTGCCTTTGAAAGAGGTAGAAATCCAACTTACTTTACAACACTGCATTCAGAACTTGCAATTGACCAACGTCTGTGCAAAACTGGTCTCTTGAAGGGGTAGTCGCACAAGATTGTTACATCATGCAAAACAAGTTTTTATTTCAGCATTTTAAGGCTGGGTTCACACAGGGCGGAGTTGCCGCACAAGTTCCGCCTGGAATTTTGCTGCGTCAGCTAATCCCGGAATTAGCCACGTGGACGAGATTGGTTTTAAAGCAGTGCTTTCCTGGCGGAAATCTTGTGGTTTTTTGCTGCAGCCAAACTGAGATTTTCAGCAGGATCCTGCCCTGTGGGGACCCAGCCTAAAGAACCACTCTTGGGTCCAGATACTGCAGTTTGAGATTTGTTTATGGTACCACTTGGAGTCCTCTCAGAAGGTGCAGGACCACAGCTCTGATGCTAGTAGAGCAATGCGTGTGTAGATTGAGTTGCTTCTCACTGGCACTGGACACAGGTGGAAGTTCTGAGAGGGACCAACACCAGGGTGCACCATGGCAAGAGACTATCTGCAATACCTAAAACAGGAGCTTTAATTAGTCCAATTGAAAAAAAAAAAAAGAAGTATGCTTTGCACAAACAGATCAATGTAATGTAATGTCTACTTGTAGGACAACCCCTTTACGAGAAATATTATAAAACTTTAAGGCTAACAAAATGCCCTTAAAATGTGCACAACTTTCAAGACCAAAAAATTGCTTGAAAGGACCAAAGGTAGTGTTAGATGTGTTTTATAACATTCCCAAGTGAGGCCTCATTTGGCTATAAATTAATAACTGATATACATTCCCATAAGCAAGTTTGGTGAAGCTTTGGGGTCTGGTCCATTTTTTGGGATCTATGTAAACTAAAGTGGACCACACTGCAAACTGCATAACAAACTATAAACAAATCAATTATATGTACACGTGTGTAGTAGTACTATACTGAGCAGCAATGATCAAGTTGTAAGGATGTCATACCCATACCTGGGTACAGGAGTGCTACATGTAGATTACACCAGGACGAGAGCTCCCCTTACATTTGAAAATAGCTTAAAATTGAGGAACAACTGTGCAAATATGCATTAGAAATGCAGCAATGACAGGATTTCTCTAGCCTTAGTACAATTCCTAGTCCATGGTCATGTCATGTAGCGGGTTATTGCTCTAAGGCCATATAGCAAAGCAGCTTGTAGTCTGGCTTCAAATAGCAGCAAGTTCAAGTGGACCTACAATAAACCCAGAAGCACAGTTAGTATCTCAAATACATGCTTTCATAAAGGCGATACAGGTCAACAATTTGAGGATTTACATTAATGAAATTGTACTTTATCAGTTGGTAAAGGAGCATTTCTAGGCTGGATTAAAGGGAATGCGTCATCACAGAGTGACCTGTTGTACAGCATAAAACAAGTTGTGTTAAATACACTCAAAGTTCCATTCAATTCCAACTTCTAGGCCCTTTTTTTCTTTTTCCTTTGTGTGATTGTGGAGAAACAGCATGCGGTTCCTGCCATCAGCTCTCCGGCCGAACTATGAATTTTAAGCTAAAAAAAAACCCAACCATTTGGCCGAAAAATTAAATGGCAGCATTTACACGCAATGATTATCACTCAAGACATAGTTTGAGTGATAGTGTGTAAATGGGTCTTCAGTCAATGAAAATATTGCTCCCCAGTGGAATAGTTATTTTTGTTTACATAAAATGAAAAAAATTGACTTGTTCATAAAGACAATGGAAACAAGTTCAGAGAAGAGTTACCAAGATGGTGAGAGGTCTGCAAATCATGTCCTATGAGGAACGGTTAAAGGATCTGGGAATGTTTAGCTTGCAAAAAGGAAGCCCAAGAGGAGCCTTAATAGCCGTCTACAAATATCTGAAGGGTTGTCACACTGTAGAGGGATCAGCCCTATTCTCATTTGTACAAGGAAAGACTAGAAGCAAAGGGATAAAACTGAAAGGTAGGGGACACATGTTCTCAACATGTTCTCAAAACAACTTGTTTAGATTTACTGTTCCAAGAAGTTAATCATGTATGATTTCTGCACTTGCCTGGCATTTTAGATGTTAAATTCCTTATCTTGCATATTCATATTGTTTCTTTTGACCAATGGTAATAAAAGCAATAGATCTTAACTAATGCAATTGAAGTATTTGCCTCTGCTGCCTGTCAAGTCAGTAAACACTTAATCCCCTGCTGTGTGGTTTGACATTACTCTCCTGAGCTCAGTTTCTTGAAGAATTTGAACCCCCCAAAAACATTCTGTATAGCTAATACTGATGTTTGCATTAACAAGCAGCAATTTTGGCTTATGCCAAATTTGTGACCATTATATGAGAAAATGGGTGTAAAAAATGCACTAGATGAGCTTATCCTTAATATTTGGCTACATGTATGAAAGGTTAAATTAGTTTATCCTGTTACTCACAGAGCATGTAAAAACTGAAAGATCAATCAATATCAGATAAGCAAAAGATGGTTTTAGGTTTTCCTGCCACCTAGAGATATGCGGCTAAAGTAATTTTTTGTTACAATACAAAGTTTAGAAATTACCTTTTCTGAGTGCTTAAATTGCCTCCAAAAGTCATTATACAGCTGACGTGTCACTCTTTCTGGGTGGCAAGTTACAGTTTTCATGTAAACCTTCAAGCTCCTCTCCAGCAGCCGATTCACCTCACCATAGTCATAATCATCATACCTAGTGGGAAGTACAGAAACAAGTTAGAGTTGTTCTTGGAACTTAGTGCCAACTATCCATCCTCAGGATAGGTCATCAGTAGTCAAGTCTAGGGACACCGATTTAACACAGCATTCAAAAAATAAATCAAACACCTCAACTCCTTACCTTATGCCATAAATGCATTGGATATAGTTCCAGATAGCTCTGCGCAATTTGAAAGTGTCTACTTCTGAATGTGAAGCAATGGTATGATATGTCAAGTTATAGGCTACTTGGAACTTATCATCCAGCAGCTGACCGACCTCTGGATACAATCTGTGCAGTAGAGAGTATCCATGGTCTTCCCAGGTGTAGTCCTGAAAAAAAAAAAAAAAAAAAAAAAAGGCAAGACTTTAAGCATATCTGAAGACCTTATGATCCAGAAGTTTAGAACCAAAGTGTCACAAGCAACAGTTACCCCCCCTTTTCCTTGTAGGAAGAAAAACATTTATGTACTACAGTATAGCAAAGGGCAAGTTTTTAACCCCTTCCCTCTACATGATATACATCAGGATACATCATGGCAGCAGGGTACTTCTTGCAACTGGATGTACCCTTAGGTCATGTGGATAGCGCGAGTTAATAAGGGATCTTGCGCTACCTGGCAGCAGGAGCTGTCTGTCACTGATAGCCGGCCTCCCAATGCAACAGCGGAAGTGCATTGGAGATGCGCCCCCCACCTCCCCACTGTTACCCCTTCCCTGCTGCAATCTATGTAGATTGTGGCATGGGAAGGGTTCAGAGGACCTGGCTGGTTGCCATGGTAACAGGATGCCAGCTATAGGAGTCCTGTATTACCATTGTCTATGATTGCTGTAATAAGTGATAAGGCATTGCAGGAGAGAAGTCCTGCAATGTCTTATAGCGATCAGTGCCATGCTGCAAGTCCCCCAGAGGTATGCAAATTAAGTACAAAACACAAGTTTAAAAAAAGTCCCACATGTTATAGTTGTGTCTGTAACACGTACAATAAGTTAAGCATGTTTTATCCTGCATGGCAAAAAGCTTTAAAAAACTGAGGCAAAAAATGCTAATTTTTAGCATTTTGCCTCCCATAAAAAAACCACAACGAGTGATCAGAAAAGCTGTATGGTTCCATTTGGGGGTACAATAAAAACTACAGCCCGTCTTGCAAAAAAATAAGCCCTAACAACTCAGTCCATGTAAAAATAAAAAAGTTAAGGCATTGAATGAAGCGATCTAGAACAAAAAAAAATTCCAGAAGGTGTTTTATTGCAGAAAAGTGGAAAAACCTAAAAACAGAACTTTGGCATTGTTATAATTGTACCAGCCCACAGGAAAAAAAAAGTGTATTGTGTCATTTATGCTGCATAATTAACACTTAAAATGAAAAAAAAAAAATCTATGGCAGGATTAATGCGTTCTCTCCCTGCAATCATAAAAAAAATAAAGTTTTACAAGACAGTCTATGTACCCAAAAATGGCACAGATAAAAACTAGTTTGCCACACAAAAAACAAGCCCTTATACGGCTGTCAACAACAACAAAAAAAAAAAACAACAAGTTATGGCTTTTGAAAAACAGGGATTGAAATCTGCCAAAAATCATTGTGTTCTTAAACCCAAAATAGGCCATATCCATCCATAAGGGGTTAAAGGGAATCTCACCATCTTTTTGCAGCTCACAGCAACACAAGGTGGGGACCTGCCCATTATAGCAAGATGTCTGCTTTTTGCATTCATGTAGTAGTCTCGGAAAAACTTGCATTTTATTAGTAGCAGAGAACTAATCGCACATATTCATGAGCTGCAAACAGTCACACCCACCGTCAGCCACTGAGGCCATCTGCTTTAATATCAAGGACTACTTCTTGTAGTCCTCTGTGCAGTAGTTTGAGAAACTTAGCAGATATATCACTGTAACCAGTAAGCCTGGTATTACCTTGTGCTTCTCACGGAGAGGTGCCTTAAGATGGTGCGTTTCTCTATAAGTCACTTAGCTACTTTATTTTCAGCGGTGTAGTCATAACCTGAGTTCTCATGTCCACATTGGTGTCATGGGTTCAACTATTACAGTAACCATGACCAGTTTTATAGCCACCCGTAGGGTGCCTTCACACTTGCGATCGCAAAACTGCTGTTTTTTTTTCTTCAGCATTTGTCTGTTTTTACTGCTTATGTAAAACTGCAGGCAAAGCAAGCTGACATCACCATTTCCTCCCAGTGACATAGTAAGTGGTGTTAACACTTTACACAACAGTGTTACAGGTTTTTAATGCACCCCATTCATTTTAATGGGCAATGCAGAGCATCAAAAAACACACTGCAACATGCAGAAAAAAAAACAAAAAAAACCCGACCATACAGCATTCATTTTAGCACATGTTATAAACACGGCACTGAAGCGCTTGTCTGAGAAGCCCCATTGAAATGAAGAGGCTTAGTACAGCATTCTTAACTAAACGCTGCAAAACCACCAGTGGGAGAGAAGCCTTATGGCTTATTTACAGTTAACGATCACTCAAAATTCATTCAAATGACCGAATTTGAGTGCCAGTAGTTCAGTGTAAATGCACAGAAAACAAAAAAAAAAAACTACAAGACTGCACACGGTTTGTAGTTTGTTAAGCTGACAAAAAGAAAGTTAGATTGTGGGCTTCTCATCCTGTGTAAACACTCCTCGGTCAGCACGTCATAGGAGTAGTTGAAGTGCTGAGCAAGAAGCCCATAATGCAGCAACCTTAGCAGTGACATCACTCGTGCAGTTTAAACGACTGTTGGCCCATGTAAGAGGGCCATTAGCGATTCGACCCATTTTGGAAAAATGCTAATTTCTGTGTTTACCGTCAATTAAAAGTAACTCACATGAGCATGGAACGTAGGAGGAGTCTGCTCGCCCCTTCGAGAGAAGTCAATGTAGCCAAAATCTGGATCCTCCAGGAAGCAGAGAACACTTGCTGAGACGGAGTGAACTGGATCACCTGCAGGGTACAAAATCAAAGCATATAATTAATGCCCCACTTACATGGGATGAGCTGTTGGACAAGTGATACCTGACCATTCGCCCCATTTATGCTTGCTCCTGGGCTGTTACACAGAAGCGAGTATCAGAATAGCTCACAGCGCTGCTGGCATGGAGCGGGCCAAGTTCCCCCACCCACTCGCCTCCGTTCACTGAACTGCTGTTTACACGGCTCGTAGTTCTGTCTAAAAGCTTCAGCGACTGAATGAGAATTGTTCAGCTTCTGCATACAGAAAACTGGACGATTATCGTTCAGACTCCTATGGGAATTTGAACTCTGAATAATCGTCTGGGTAAGTTAGCCATTACTGCAGGTGTCTAGAAGCACAACAAGTGTACTTTACACCAGATGTGGTACCAACCTCAGACTATTGCATTACAATACATACCATTAGAAGTCACCATCACACATTCTCTTTTCTCTTCTTCAAATCTGGTCTCCATCTCTTCTTCACTTGGCTCTTCTTGTTCCTCCTCATCCAGTTCCTTCATCTGAGCCAAAACACGTTCTGCTTCTTGTGGAGTGCTACATCTCTGTGTGGACAACATATAAAGGACTTTACGTAAAGTTTTAGTTGCAAATCTGCAGTGCTAGAGAACTCAATGCAAATCCGGGACAATGCATCTTTATTTTTACTCAAAAAGGACTACCAATACGCACTATAGTTCCAGGCCATTCAAGTCCCTCTTAGTTAGGGCTACAGTTAGCAGGGACCTTCTGAAAGGTGCAACAAGTGCACCACTTGGCCTCCTGCAAAATGGGTGGAGGGGGAAGCCCACATCACTGGACTTTTAGCTGCAGCACAGCTTACCATGCAAGTTGACAGTTCCCCCTCAAAAAGGATGCATTCTATGAGACAGTCACAGAAGTACCACATCTGAGGATCAAGTTACAGAAAAGCTGCATTGCATTTATGGTCACATTAAAGTAAAGTGAATCTAATGTCACCTTTAAGGCTAGGGCCACACAGCATCAGATCATACATCCGAAGACTGCAGTGTTGCCCTGTGACATTGAAGAACAAGTCAATACGCCACAAGCTGCAGATGGTACATTTCCAGTGGCCTATGGGTCATAGCAATGTGTAAGGTGCAATACAACTGCACTATTTCTATTATGTTACAAAGTCACAATGATCTCTGGCAGTGCGATCTGAGTAGTGGCCAAAGTCTCCACCTAGCCTTAAAACAGTTGTGTCAAGATTTCGAATCACCCTGCAGGAGAGGGAATAACCTGTTAATCAGTTGGGGGCACTCACTGCTAAGACCACCATGCAACTGAAGGGGGTCTTGTACTCCATCCTCACTGCAAGTAGGATGCACCCCCTCCACAGTGAGGAGGAGACTGGAGCATTGGTCACAAGCACACTGGTGCTCCATTCACTTTCAAATGGGACGGCCAAGATACCGGAGCAACAAGCACTCCGGTGTATCAGTGCACCTCATTGAAATAAAGAGCGCCAACCATGCATACTCAGCCAGCGCTCCATTCTTATGTTAGAGCTGGGGAGAAGTGACCCTTGTAGTGACAGGGAGAGGGGACACTGACACCCTGTTCTTGAAATCAGCAGGGTTCCTGGCAGGAAACCCCCTATTGACACACGTTTGTTAAATTAAGAGACCCGGCCTTCCATGTATTACATTTCCAGCCATCCATTTGAATGCAATCAGCTAAGTGTCAGGCCAGCTGTGTAAAAAAAAAAATCCTATAAGGTCTAGAACTGGGGTTCCGTCGGCTTTCTCCATTGCCAGAAATACTCCCATCTGTAGATTACGCACAACTGAAAGTTTCTTCCTACTGAAACTAGAAAGGTAGGGTAAAGCAGAGTTCATGAGCAGCAAGCACTAATCAGCTAACCTCTAATTGCTTATTGCTCTAATGGTCTATTCAAGCCAAGCTCACACAAAGCGGTCAGATTCTGCATGTGGAAGACCTGCAATCATTTGCAGAAATTGCGACTGATCAGATAAGAGCTGTTACACAGGAGCAAGTATTGTTGGCATCGCTCAGTGCTGCCATAATAGAAGTGGAGCGCCCAGGGTATATGTGGTAAAGGGTTTGGGAACAATACCCGTCTAATCAGACATATGGGCAGTTAGCTCACTAAGGTGCATGATCACTATAAATGCCTAGGTAAAATACAGCCCTGGACGTGGGGGTAAGCTTCTCTCAGTAACTAATTTTTTGGATGAGGAAAGGGCATGTTTAAATCCAACTGCTGATCATTCTCTTCAAACATCTACCATTAGGGAGACTTAAAGGGCCCCCATACACAGTCCCACCAAAATGAGGTTTAGCCAGTATCAGTCTGGATATGGCCAGCTTTACAGGTTTTATGTTATATCGACTCTGGCCCTGGACAGATGGCCACACTGTTTGTTTCTCTGACTACCTGATGCAGTGTGCATCAGCAGTCTAAGACACAAGGTTGCTCTGACTAGCAGTACAGCTCACATGGGCTGCAGTAGCCAGTCAATGAGGGTAGTGTCTTATACCAGCTGTACATACTAGTACACAATGGGCATCAGGTAGTCAGAAGCGGTGCAGCCATCTTTGACCAGGACCAGAGGGTCGCAGTAGCTTTCAATCTTTATATATAACCAGTGAATGTTCACATCCAGAATCCAAATTAGAAGATATTAAAGTGTCCAGTTACATTCTTGGAATATTGTAGCCGAGGAGCCATTAAGGGTTAATTTTTCCCCTCATTGCAGCTTTAATTTAAATTTACAGATTCAGCTTGAAGCTGTTCATTATAGTAAAATGTTTAGTCAAATTGACTGTAGTCATCCAAGTGTATTACTTCCCTTCATTCCACATGTAACACTGGAAGTTAATGTGCCATATATACACACGCTGCATACAACCCCATGTTCATACAATGTATACTCACCTCGCTGATTCGGACATCGGGGGATGAGGGGCGCCGAATGAAGTCTTTTCCCTCTGGAGGATAGATGCCACAACCCAGAATAAAAGAGGAAAGCGCATGGAAGTGGGTGAGCAGGACAAGCGCATGGATCAACTCGGCCAGAGACCAGGCATGGCCACCTGGAGATTTTAAGAGACTCTGGTAGGAAGAAATAAAATTGTTTATACCACACACTGTTATATGGCCAGAAATCGCACATTTCTTGTTAGTTGACAAGGGAAACAATTTTAACTAGTACAAAATGTTAAAGTGTACGTAACTTTTCAGACAACTTTCATGCTCATCTAAAATAGCATATGTGTCAATCTTGTCAAAATCTTTCCATAAAGGGACACTCGAGTGATTTTTCCTTTATATAGCCACCAGCTAGTGATGATCACACAGCTCCTATCAGTTATAATGGAGATCATAGCCCACCCTCCTGACTGTATACTTATTTAACCAACAGAGGGTAATTGAACTGCAGAAAAACATGGTATAGCACTAAAGTCTGTCAGGTCATTTTTCCCATATCAATACAATGGCAGATGTGGGGCTTCATGAGGAATAAAACTGCACCTTTGAGTTACAGGCACCCAAACAGCATGACAAAGGAAGCCCTCCTTGGGCAATTTCTAATTAGCAGTGGATCATCTGATGGGCAGTTCACCTCTGCAAGCAGTCTGGGCCATTAACTTACCTCCCTTTTCCACTAAACACCCCCTTGTTCCCTGCACAAGGTCTTGAGCTCTGCCCATTGATGCAACGTGTTCCATGAATGGGGGGACTGCTCCACACAGAGAGCAGACTTGTGTGCTGCAACTTACTCTGAAAGGTTGTCATGTGCCATCTTCCGTGCAGCACAGGCTGCCCATATGTGGACCGTATTACATCGCCAATGGGCAGAGCTGGAGACATGATGCAGTTAACAAGGGGGTGTTTAGTGGAAGAGGGGAGGTAAAGACCTGAACTGCTTGGAGAGGTGAACTGTCCATTAGCATATGGCACAAGAAGCCCTTCTTGCACCATTTTTCTTGATCGGTGCCGGTATGAAACCAAAAATGTACAGTTTAATTCCTCATGTCCCACACCTGCCAGTATCTTGCTTTTCTATGGGAAAGATTGTCTGAGACTTGAATGTTGGCTTATGCATCATGGGATTGATTGACAGTGAAAATAATTTTTGCCATCAAGATGGTACCCGACATGGGGCTGCAGTGCAGGGAAGTGGCTGGAATGCTGAGGGGCGATATCAAGATTGACTGTCAATCAGGTGAAAGGGGCCAGACTAGAAAAGTGGTTTCACCAAAGTGGCCCTTTACTACTAAAAGGACTGCCCAAAGACTCACCCTCAGGCAGACCATATCTCTGCAAGGTCATTTTAAATTGATCTTTCAGAAAATCCCCATAGAGCCCCACCCCAGTGTCTGCTGACAGCTGAGATAACAGAGCTTAGGCCGGAGAACAGTCAATATTGTTTCCAGGCATGGGATAAATAGAAAAAAAAAAAAAAAAAAATTATATATATATATATATATATATATATTAGTTCAGAAATATTTTTTACAAGTTAGAAAAATTGCTGCTATATTTGTAAGCCTTTTAATGTCCAGAATAGAATATATACACAGCTATCGTCTAGTATGATTATTGCAAGCATAAATTGCCACTTCTGGAAAAAGCTAATATTTCCAGATTTTTAAAATTCTGTATCATTTGAAGTACCGTATATACCGGCGTATAAGATGACTTTTGAACCCCCAAAAATCTGCTCTGAAGTCAGGGGGCGTCTTATACGCCGGTAATACAAAAAAAAAAAAAAAAAAAAAAGATTACTTACCTCCCCTGCGGCGCTGCTGCAGGCTGTCGCTCCCTCCTGGTCCCCGGCAGAGCATTGCTTTCTGAATGCGGGGCTTGAAATCCGCCTCCAGAAAGCTAATACTGTGATTGGCTAACACACGGCGTCAGCCAATCACTGCCGTTCAATGACATTGAATGGCTGTGAGTGGCTAAAACACACGTGCCTTCAACGTCCAGAAAGCAATGCTTTCTGACGCCGGAATATACGGTAATAGCATTCCAAAGTTTTTAACCACTAAGTGAAACAGGCCAGGTTTGAAGAATTGGTCACATGGGGATGGCGTCAAGTGGTTAAAAAGCTTTGTTTTAACACTGTTAATGCTGACGTGAATCCTCCCCTGCCATGCACTGTAATGGCCCTTTTAGGCTGGGTTCACACAGGGCGGTTTTGCTGCGGCAGATCCGCCCACGGCTGCTAATCTCGGGATTAGCCAGCCATGTGGACGAGATCTCAGAAATCTCGTCCACACGGGACGGCTAATCCACTGCGGTAAATCAGGTTCAAACCGTCGTGGCCGCGCTCTCCTCTATGGGATTGCCGGCCGCAACGGAAAAGCAGGCGGCTGGGCCGCTTCGAAGCCCCTGCGGTTCTCCTGGCGGAAATATCACGGTTTTTGCTGCGGCCAAACCGCGAGATTTCCGACGGAAATCCGCCCTGTGAGAACCCAGCCTTACACAAGGCATTCATTCAGATTCGTGCCCCTGCAGAAACTTGAACGATAATTGTCCTGTGTAAATGCATGCATGCAGAAACCTGAACAAGCCATTCAGTGTAAACAGCAGCTGTTCAGTTCTGAACCACCGTCTGTGAATGGAGGCGGTGGAGGAAGAACGCTTCCTGGTCTGCTCCTTCTCCATTCTGGCAGCACTGTATATTAAAAACAAAGACAAAATACAGCACATGTTCATGACATGTGCAGTGCCATGCAGTCCAGGTCTGATGGCAGGTATGCTTTGAAGAGATTACTAATGATTCATAGGAGATCTCAACTCCTACAGCAGCTTTCCATGTTCATAAGTAGGGGCAGTCAGACTAGTGCCAGTCCCAAACTGGATCAGTATCACAAAGTAGAATCAAGGGTAAAATGTGAGCCTGCCATCAGCACATGCACTCACCTTAATGTGTTCTTTGGTAATCAGCCATGGCCTGTGAGCGAGATATTTATTCACATCGTTTAGTCTGCGCAGTTTAAGAGGAGCATAACTCAGCCCCTCCAGCCAACGAGGATCCCCACCAACTTGAAGGAAGCAAGCAGTATGGAGTGACACCAAGTACACACAGTGGTGCCGGGCAGATGCCTGGAAGAGAAGAGTCCTCAGCATATGATGGCAACAGCGGCACCCCCCATAGTGGCCCTTTAACCTGCAGTCCTATCACAATCCAAACAGCTTCCAAAAACAGCTCTCTGTAAAGGGCATGTTTATTTGCAACAAACACTACAGCAAGACCCTTTACTTGGGAATCACCTGACCAGCAGCGTTCATCAGACCCCATATACCAATCCCACACCGATTGCTGCACTTTGCCCCAACTCAGTACAGAACACTGTTCAACTTCCCATCATCCTCCTCTGTATGATGTGTCCCATGCTTCTCCTTAAGCCAGATATTAGCCTCAACCATCAAGTTTGGACAAACGTTACTGTAGAATTGTGTCTCAGTAAAATAGATACATTTTATTAATTGCCAGCCATAGGTAAAACATATTGAGGGGTCCCAGCAGTCAGACCCCCATGAATGTCATCTCCCTACCCTGGCATAGGGAATAACTGCATCTTCCAGATAATATGGGGAAGGTAGAAGTCTTTACATCATTACATTGCCAAGTCATGAATTGTTCAACCCATTATAACTTTTTAATATTAGGGTGCAAGGATAATCTGTCCCAAGCGACAGTTCTCATGGCTTTATATGGCGCTCTCTCAAGTCTGACTTGGACACTGAACACAACTCCTACAGGAAGGGGACTAACTATTGTAGGACACGCTTTATATAAATCAGTTAACCTACTGAAAACTAGATCGATTTACTGCACACCAAAGATTTTGTAACCTCCCAGGGATAAGATGCATGAATACTTACCATTATAGCCACATAGTGTCTCTCTGGAAGGGACAGGGCTCCATCCATACGCAGAAGCTGATGTTGGGTCTTCCAAAATACACGCAGGTATTCTGGATGAAGCGCCATTACTGCAGCAATGTTATCACTTTGACTTGGTCCAGGCAACTGTAAGAAAGATACCATTAGGGACTACACATTTACATTCTGTACCTGTAGTACCCGAAAACTTACCTGTGACACTGGGATATAGGCACTGGGTCCCCTGGTATCTCTTGGTCTTATCTGGTCATTCAAGTCCTGAAAGTGAAAAACTGCTTTTAGACAGGAAGGATCAAATCGTAGCCACCCAGTCAATGAAAAAACAAAAAACAGCAGTGACGGAAGCAAGCGGCACGTGTCCTTACAGGCTTGGTGCAAGCTAACATTAAGTTACATCACCTATTACTATATTCACAGGCTGCCCCGGGCATCAGAATCACCAAGCCACTGGAATGCAGAAACACAACATTAAGTACAATGCTCTGAAGGACGCACATATCATTGTCAACAGTGTAGTCAGAAGCATCTCACGCTGCATGCCAAACCACCAACAGCAAGTGTCAGAACATTACATAATACTGCCCTGACCATGAACATCTGACCAGTGACCCCATACTTTACAGGACACCGGTGGAGAAAGGTGTGAAGGGCTGAGTGGGGAACATCACTTGATTAGTATTCTTTATCTGTGGTTGGTACCCAGTCACACATTTTAGGCTGTGGCTTTTTGCTGTTCAGCTCAGTCTTAGAAGCAAAATATATGCACGATCCAGCACATACCAAAGACACTGTACAGAACAGACCCCACTGACTATAATGGAGTCTGTCTGGCTGCCAGCACTGCACCATATCATCCAGGATCTTTTGCCGGATCTGCACTGGAAGCTCTCAACAGAACCTCCAAAGTAGATGTGAATAGCCCCCATTTACATAGAATCTGCTGCTAAACTGTATCATACGGTGTGTTATGGGTTTATGTCCTGGACCGCTGATACTTGCTACAACAGGACGTAAGCATAGGACCTATACATGGCACAGGTTCAGAAGCTATGGCCATGGCACATGCAGAAGGAGCCAGCTGGCCTCCTGCTGCACCAAGGAACACTGGCTTTCTTACACCAATAAGTTAACCCCTTACATGCTACAATCAATGTTGATCATGGCATGTAAAGGGTTCAGAGGGAGTAGTGCTACCTCTGATGTCATTGGAGGGCTGATGGGTTGTTATGGCAACTGGATGCCACTGCCTGGAGTTCAGGTGTGCCATGGCATTTGATGGCTAGCAATAAGATTATGAATTGCATTAGATAAAACCATGGATTCAAGTCCTACAGGGGCATAGAAAAAAAATAAGTCATATGTAAACCAAAATGGTACCAATAAAAGCTACAGCTCATAATGCAAAAAACAAGCCCGACCATGGAAAGGAAAAAAGACGTCATTTTAGGACTTTGAATTCAGCGATGTAAAGAAAAATAATTTCTACAAGAAAGAGGGGTTGTGTAAAACTAGAGAAAAATAACATAATTTTGGCATTTTCACAAATGAAGCAATCTCAATGGGGAAAAGGGGGGGGGGGGGGGAATAAAAAGTGTATCATGTCATTTATGCTGCAATCAGTCACTGTACGGCTAGGGTCATCTGCGCCAACACTGCCATGTGCCCCTGCACATGACAGTGTTTGTGCAGATGACCCTAGCGTACAGTGACTGATTGTCAGGTCTGCGCAGACACCGGCCAGGCATAGACCTGCTAGTGTGGAAAAAAATAATTAAATAAAATGGCACAATGTATTCTTTTTTGGAGGGAAGCAAGAAAAAGCAAGCAACAAATTATACAATACATATTTACGGAAAAAAAAAAAAAAAAAAAGGTGTAATAAAAGCTCCAGCTCACCACAATAAACAAGCCTCATCTTGCCATGCCGATAGAAAAATTTAAAAAGCTACGGCCTTTAAAAAGTGGAGATAAAATACCCAAAAATTCATGCAGCCCTTAGCCCAAAATAGGCCATGCCCTTAAGGGGGTTAATCTTAGGTGTCTGACCAGAGATTAGTTTCCTGATCTGTAGATAAATCTTGTACATGTTTAGAAACAAGTGCTGTTAGTGTGGGACTGATATTCAGAGGTCCACAAACCACAGTATGTCAGTGTATGACCCGAGACCCTATATGGGATACGTCTAGTATTGCCCAATATACGTAGGATACACAATAGTGAGAACACTGCACAAGTCACACAGTGGACTCGAGGTTACAGGGGGACAAAGTTCTTGTTACAGTGATGACGACATCAGGGAACTATCACAGGTATTACCCTTACATAACCTCTTAAGGGAAACAGTCACCAGGTATGAGCACCATGATCTTGTATGCTCATACAGCAGGTTCTGAAGTCCAAGAAGGCATATCTTATACCAGGACTACCTTTCAGAGCACCATATAGTGCAATACAATGTTACTGCATATTAGATCTATCATACAAGTGATCAAACTCTTCAATTTACAAAAAAAAAAAAAATTTTAAAGGGCGCACTTCCCATATTTATATAATATATAAAAACATGTTATTAAATCACTGCAAAAGTATAATCCATCAAGGGAACATTTATCCCACATGAACTATTAAAAAAAGTTTGCAAAAAAAACAAAACAAACACACCACAAGAAGTCACATGAACTCCAAAATGGTATCAATGAAGTGGAGAGAAAGAAACGGATGTAATATTAAGGGGTTAACTAATAAGATGTTAACAGCAGACGCTTTGAAGACTACTTGGGTTTTCATGAGGCTGCATAGAGGGAGCTGAAGCCCCCACTCCAAGAGCTACAGCTGATGTAACCGGAAGGAAAGGTTGAGCACTAATCATCGCCATGGAACATGTGCCCCCTAGCGCTGAGCCAGCAGCATCGCATCCATCCGGCTGCACAGCTGAGCGCTTCTCACGTAGACGCTCGATGTTCCCCCGATTCCATACAGCTAAGAAACCAGCACGGATTCCGCAGCTCCCGCGAGAGCTCCACTTTCTACGAGAATACGGGTGATCCATCCACTCCGCGGGGCACTACAAGTACTAGCCAGGACACGGCCAGCACTCTGGAACAGAGACATAACAGGGCTAGTAACACTACCGCACGGCGATCAATGGGGGACGAGCGTACAACACACCTTCATGACACTGCGGGAACAGGCTGGTTGGCATCCACGGTAATCTTCGCAAGTACAATGACCGCCTGCCAGCCTGCAGGGGACAACGGGTCCGAGCGTTTCCAGGACTGCGGGAGCTGGATGAAGTTATTACTCACTACGACTCATCTATCCCCAGCTTCTCACCACCGCTTGGAGCTCTGCTTCCCAACCAGGCGACCTCCAGCACTACTTATAGTGTCGCCGCCTACTTGCTTACGCTCTACTTCTCCACCAATCAGAGCATAGCAAGCCTCGTCCAGCTGGGTTCGCAATGATTCATGGGAGTTGTAGTTTTGTACCTTTGTGTTGCAATCATTTTTAGTTGAGAAAAACAATTTTTGTAGTTCTGCTATTTATCAGCAGTGTGGCCTGTGCGGGCCGAAAGGGCGCGGAGTTTCATCTCAGACGTGTGCAAACACCAAGCAGACGAGGCCAAATGTGTCTGAGTGTAAAGGTTAGCAAGTGATAAGACAGTACACACTGCAAACAGCACTCTGTGGTGCAGATGATAGTCATAAGTCCTGGGAAGGGAGGGTGTGTGACTTCATCTTATGACTGAGAACAACAACAAGTGTCCCATAGCAAACACCTCGGAGTGTCCGCACCTTAATTACGTGCGCCCGGACACCATGCTATCAGTAGTCGCTGTATGGCAGGCTGCGGTGGGAGGTCTCCGCACACCGGGATGTGGATTCTGCCAAGTATTCTGGACCAAGATCCATACAAAGAATAACCACACAGTATGTCACAAACTCAGAGCTTCTTCACACGAGCGGATTTGCTTAATTTGCAGAGTGATTTCAATGGATTCGCTCACACTGTGGGTGAAAAAAAACGTACATACTACGTTTTGGTGCGTATTTGCGTACTAAAGCTTCCCGTTGGAGTCCATGGGGCTGTGCAAATGCGCACACTTGTACGCCTAGGTTTGCGCAAAACTCTGCACATTTCCTTGCACACCAGCACCTCATTTGGGTAAATAGAGATTTAAATCATGGCGGGGGTGATTCACCCATCCATTGTGAAGTAGCGGTGCCTGCAGAGATACACACAGTATTTGCACAGGCATGCACGCAAATACTACTCCTTCCGGCATCTTTCACACGGGTGCTGCATGCTTTGCTGTGCTGTTTGCACTCCCGCTTGTCTGTCGATAGTACAATCTGCTCCGGTAGACAATCGCTGAACAATGAGATGGTGCTCATCTACCGGGCCTTCATATGGGCTAATCCAGACTCTTTGGGCTAATGCCCACGGACGGATTTCTTCCATGTCTCCTGTGGCGGAAATCCGGCGAGTTATTCTGCAGATTTTAGGTTCTAATTAACCTAATAGCTTTCTGCCCTCCAATGCGTAATCTGTGGAATTTACCTCAGATTTATGCAGCGTGAAAGAAATCGCGGCATGTTCTATCTTCCACAGAAATACGCGCAGCAGGCTTCCATTGTAGTCAATGGAAGCAGTCTGTCCTGCGAGACTTCCGCTGTGAGCACAGCAGAAGTAGCGCGGGAATAAGCGTCACCGCCATCGCATCATGGGCTGCACTGCTCGCTGGGCGGCACTCTCGCGGCGGATGCAGAGAGGTGAGTATGGGGTTTTTAGGGGGTGCCATGTTGGACTTCACTGCAGTATTCCACTGGCGGAGTCCGACACAGCCGTGGGCATGAGGCCTTTTGGTTAGTTGGCTGAGTGCCTTGTGTCTCAGTTTATTTTGTATTTAGTTTCAGTAATAAGTTTTTTTGTTTTTGTTATTGCTATGTGTTTCAATCTTATATTAAACAGATCTCCAGATTCTACTAGTGGATGAACAAGTGTTCATATCACTGCACGGAGTATCATTGTTGGCAGTATATCCTTCATTGCACCACTGCGAGTGCTGCTAACAATAAGCCTGGGTTCACACAGGGCGGTTTTGCCGCAGCAAATCCGCCCGCGGTGGCTAATCTCGGGATTAGCCAGCCATGTGGACAAGACTTCTCAGAAATCTCGTCCACACGGGATGGCCAATCCACTGCGGTAAGCCCGGCTGAAACCGTGGCTGCGGCCACCGCAGCCGCGGTTTCAAAAGATGCAGCATGTCTATTTATTGTTTACTTTCGCCGCGGCCACGCTCTCCTCTATGGAAGTGCCGGCCGCAACAGAAAAGCGAGCGGCCGGGCCGCTTCAAAACCGCCGCGGGTTTTTCCGCGGCGGTTCTCCCGGCGGAAGTCTCGCGGTTTTTGCTGCGGCCAAACCGTGGGATTTCCGGCGGGAATACGCCCAGTGTGAACCCAGCCTAAGGGTTTTTTGTGGCACAAACAAGTATTTGCAGGGCATTGAGATTTGTGCGTCTTGCAGTGCATAGAACGCGTGTCAGAGTCATGCTTGTGTGAATATAGAATAATAGCCTCAGCTAGTTTTCACACGCCCGAGACAATCTTGTGAGATTTGTGCATTGCAAGATGCACAAATATGAACCACATTCTTTTGAATGGGGTCATATACATGAGCGATTTTTTTTTTTTTTTCTTTTCCCTGCATCGTGGTGCAGGGAAAGTAATCGCAGCATGTTCTATGTTTGGGCATTCTCGCGGAATGTCTCACCCATTGTTTTTAAATCAGGCCGGCAAAAACATTACATGGCCTGCGAGGTGCACACGAGTGCGATTTCCAATTGAAAAGAATGGGAAAGAGTTGCCGATCGCTACTTCCCTGAAGTGATGTGAGGCGCTTTTGACTACAAAACACCATTCGTCCACAGGGAAATCGTATGGTTCAGAGCGTGATATTGGGACGACTTTCACAGCCCTATGTCACGCTCGCCCGTGTGAAATTAGCCTTAGGCCTCATGTCCACTTACAAATTGGGATTTTAAATCCGCAGCGTTTCTCCCGCACACGGATCCCCACCCCATAGGGATGCATTAGACACCCGCAGGTAGTTAAATACCTGCGGATGTCATTTTTCCCTGCAGACGCGGATCCGCGTGCAGGAAAAAATCCGGACCATGCTCCATTTGGTGCGGGTCTCCCGCAGGCTTCTATTGAAGGCTATGGAAGCCGTCCGAATCCGCGGGAGACCTAAGATCAGAATATACTCACCTGCAGCGGTCCGTGCGTGTCTTCCCTTCTTCCCGGCCGGATCTTCTTGCTTCGACCCAGCGGATGTGCCCGGCGCATGCACGCGGCACGCAGCAAGAAGATCCGGCCGGGAAGAAGCGCAGACACGCACGGACCCCTGCGTGTGAGTATATTATATTTTCAGCGCTCATGTCCGCGGGGCAGGAGGGACCCGCTGCGGATTCTCCATGGAGAATCCGTAGCGGGCCTGATTTTCCCTGTGGACATGAGGCCTTAGAGTACTTTCACGCAAGAGTGAAAGTAGAAATCAATGGGCGATGCTGCAAGGGGGGGAAAAAAATGGCTGCATATCCTGTTTTTTGTCGTTCCTCGGAATGCATCACCCATTGATTTCAAGGAGACCTTAAATCAATGGGAAACACTTCTGATCTTATATCGCGCGTGCAACACCCGCAAAAGAATTAGAATTTCACAGAAGCAATGCGAGGCATTTTTGTGTGAAAAACATCTCGCATCGCTGGGTAAAACGCACGTTGACCAGCCTTAGACCTTATTCCCGCAGCTATTTAGCCGCGTCCAAAAATTGGCAACCATCTGAATGATTTTTGGCTGCGTAAAGAAAAAAAATTGCATCAGGAAAACTAGCACATTGATGACCGTTTTCGATCGCCTTTTTTATACACTGCGTCCATCTTTGGCCGAGATACGGTGGAAGCTCCCATAGAATAAGGAGTAATGCACAGCATATTTTAGATATTCTATCACACTGGTTTATGCCCCCCTGATGGGAGCTATACTGGGGAACTATTGTACCCATTATTCAGTGTTATTAGAGTATCTTATGGCTTCTTGTGACTAATTTGCTTGGCTACACTGCACATTTTCATTTGATGACAGCAGCTTACAGACGGACCTTTGTCCCATGAGCTATAAAGTCCAGGGATATCGGTTTTAAAGTATGCAAGAGAGAAAAACACAGTAATCATTAGTATATATCAACGCGTATAAAATATTCGTAGTGAATATCGCTGTACATTCCGCAGTGAATCCAATGCACACTTGACACGCTTTACATGTGGATTTTCAGCTGCATGGTGAATGCTTTGTGAGACCATAATCTTACACCGTATGAGGACGAATCGTTAATACCAGCCTTCAGACTCCATACATTAGCATACTGAATATACCATGTTTACACACGGCGATGTGCTGCCAACAAATTATTACTATTTTTTGGGCCGCATAAGGCTGGCTTCACATGGCCGTATTTGTGTGCACATTTGGGCTCACAATACACAGAGAATAGAACCCATTGGTTTCAGTAGGTTTGTTCACATTTCCGTATTTTGCGTGCTCATTTTGGTCGTGCACAGAAAAAAAATAGAACATGTTCTATTTTTCTGCATATTTGCACAGCAAACGTCCCCATAGAAGTCAATGGGGTTGTGTGCAAATGCTTGTGCAATACGCAAGAAGAGGCGTGAAACTGGGTAATTTTTCTGGGGGGGGGGGGGGGGAACCTCATCTAGAACTAATTATCCATTTCACTTGGTGTGTTTGTAGCTGCACGCAAATGAACATGCCTTGTGAGGGTAAAAAGTACAGTAAAATATACAGACGCATGTGCAAAAAAGCATCATTCATTCCGCAAAAGGCACTTGCAATGCGCTTGCACTCGTGTAAAGCCAGCCTACAAGATACAATCAGCAGAGACACGAGCATTTGCCATGATCCCCACCCCCATATCACGTTTCCCACCCTGAGAATTCGCAGAGAATGCAAGGTGTTTTCATGTCAAAGCAGCCTTGCGTCACTTCGGGGAAGAAGCAATCCTTTGCCGCAACTATTGCGTATTTTCTCCCATCGTTTTCAATGAGGGACCTTGCATTGCGTGTACCTAGCATGTGGTGCGATGCTGCTGCCAGCCCCAATGACAACAGTGGGCGCTGCGAAGCGAGAGCACGCACAAGATAGAACATGCTGCGATTTGTTCCCTGCATCGCATTGTGGTGCCATGCAGGAAAACATTAGTCATGTCTCGTATGTACCATTCCAAAGAATGGGGTTCATATTTGTGTCAGCTTTGTTTTCAATGGCTTAGTTCTGATAAGCAAATTTCTCGTGTGCAGACCCTACATACATGAAAAGCTAGGACCTGCCCTAACTTTCTCAGATGCTTCTTTTCTACATCCGCCCTAGCTTTGTCCGTTTTACACTTCAAAGGCCCCCTTTGTCAGTATTTGTACCTTCAAAACTGCAAATTTGTAAGACAATTCTGTGTAATTATGCACACACCCAAAAACCTGATGCCTATTTATAGTTGCTTTCAGTGGGCAGGGCCAATAATTAAAACTCCTGATTGCTTCTTTTAGTCATTATAGCGTGGGGTTTTTTTGTGTGCGCAGTAGCAGCATTGGGTTTGAATAGCTTTTGGTTTTCCCCCTTCCCCTTTTAAAAAAAATCATAACTCTTTCATTTACCCATTAACGTAGCTCTCAAAGGGCTTGTTTTTTGTGGGACGACTTGAATTTTTCAATGGTGCTATTTAAAGTACCATATAATGTACTGAAAAACTTTTTAAAAAAAATGTAATTGTGCGGGCCGTCCTGTAGTTTCCGTTGGTACCATTTTAGTATACATACAACTTTTTGATCTCTTTTTATTATATTTTTTCTTGGAGACGAGGTGAGCAAAAAACCCAGCAATTCTGGCATTCCTTATTTTGTTTTTCTGACGCCGTTCACCGTGGGGGGTAAATAATGCATTACTTTAATAGATCAGACTTTTACGGATGCATCGATACCAAATATGTATTGCTGTTTTATTATTTAGATTTTATTATAAATATGGCAAAAGTTTTTCTTTATTCAGGGCTTATTTAGACGACCGTATATCGGGAGGGGGGTGGAGCTAATTCCCAGGACTTAACCCCGCCCCTGTTCCGCCTCTTCTCATTGCAAATATTGCAGGGGGGTGGAGAGGAGGCAGAGAGGGGGCGGCAGCTCAGAGCACTGCTCCCGGCTCTTCCAGCCTCCTCCCCCTGCAGAGAGAGACGCCGTATATCAGCTGGGCGTGAAAACGAAGCCGATATACAGTCGTCTGAATCCACCCTTAAGGGGTTAAACAACAGTCAATTGACCACGACTTGAGCTTAAAAATAACTCGTTTATGCTTAAATACGCTCAGTTGTGCCAACCGTATTTGCGCATATGCTCTCCTGAAGAAGCCCCAAGGCTGATAAACGTGAGCCTATACGTGATTTCCTCAATCACCTCCCTCTCTTGTAGTTGACGGATGAGTGAATATCTCCCCTACAGTGTGACCCAATTTTGTAGAAGGCAAATGTGTGAGGAGAGAGGTGTGATCCCAACCTACTCCGTTTAGGCCTCATGTCCACGGCCATGGCGGACTCCTCCAGCGGAAAATATCGCAGCGGAGTCCGCCATGGCGCCCACCAAAACCTCCATACTCACCACTACGGATCTGCTGTATGCATCCCGCCTGGTGGGTCAGAACAGTGCGTGGCGTGCTGGCAGTGCGGGATGACTCTTGTGTGAAGGAGCCCTAGAAGGGCCTTGAGTAAAGCACCACTGTAAGCAGGTACTCCATTGTGGTAGGTCACTATAGAAGCTGCAGTGCACAAATCCTGCTGCTTTGCTGATCTCATTGTATTTATTCCTTCTTTGCAAATACCTTTAATAGATAAATAGATTTGCCAGGTAAATATTCAGTCTCCAGTAGACCTAGCAGGATTCTGCACAGCCCCCCTTAAGGGATAATACCCACGGACAGATATCTGCCGCTGTGTTGTCCCGCAGCTCTTAGGCTCTATTGAACCTAATAGCTCAATGTTCACGCTGCAAAATTCCACCTTGTTCTATCTTCCACAGAAATACGAGCGGCTGGCTTCTATTGTAGTCAATGGAAGCCGGCCGTCACGCTATACTTCCGATGTAGCACAGCGGAAGTATTGCGTGAATACGCGTCCCCTCCCAAGTCCGTGACAGACTGTACAATGCAGTAGAGGGTGCATGATGCAAGCATATAGCTTATTATACTGTAGTGTATATGATCGATCATATAAGGCATTGGGTGATGTCATCAGTGGTTATATTGTGGGTCCATAGAGAGCTTTTCCCACTGCGACTAGTTTATCATCCGTCTATAAACTGATGGGCATTCAGTCCATCTGCACTTGTGAAGAACAGGAGAGCCTTGAAACAACTAAACTAATGTATTGCTTTCACCCGATTCGTCTGGACACGTCTCAACATGTTTCTGAACACTGCACATTGCTGTGGTGCTAAACTAGAGGAAAATGTCAACTGTCAAAACCAAAAAGGATTCTGCCTGGTTTATTCTCCTCCGTATTTGCGCATGCGCCCATCTATTTGAGCCGTGCTGGCTAACAGCTACCCCGGCAGTACATATGGTCCTACACTTGTGTATCTGTAGCACATTCTGCTGGTGCAAACAGAGGCTGCTATAGCAATTCCTATGGACAGATTTACATGTTAAAATAGCAGATGACTGTGAAGCCAAACTCCCCAGGATAAACATGCATATAGTGACATGGGTAAGAAAAAGAACAAAAAGGGAAATCCTCTATTTGTGCGGTATTAGGGCTTATTCAGATGTCTGTATATCGGCTGGATTTTCACTCCCAGCCGATATACGCTGTCCCTCTCTGTAGGGGGAGGAGGCGGGACGGGCCCGCCTCTCCGCCCCTCGCCACTATTTGCAATGGAAGGGGCAGAACTTAGTTCCGCCCCCTCCTGTCCCATTGCAAACACTGGGGAGGGCCGGAGAGGCGGGCCCGTCCCGCCTCATCCCCCTACAGAGAGGGACAGCGTATATCAGCTGGGCATGAAAACCCGGCCGATATACGATTGTCTACATGCGCCCTTAGATTGGTTGGTTATCAGTGTAAAAACTGCTGACCTGCTCTCAGAATCATTTCTAACAGCAAGGTCTTATATGATACAGAACAGTCCATACTGCTGGGGACCTTGTTAAGGCTCTATCACACTGTATGCGTTCTTACGTTCGGTTGTACACGCTGTAAAAAAATTGCATGAGTCAATAATAGCCACGATCAAGTCCCGGTCTTTAGCCGCATATTTTCTGCCGTTCACGTGGGCGGCTGCAGCATATCGGCCAAAAAAATACACTGCAACGCAGAAATCCTGTGATCTACAGAAATCCTCGGAATGACCAATGATACCTAAAGGGGTTTTGTCATTTAAACAAAAAAATAAATAAATAATGGCTGTCTCACCGCGAGAGTTCATATCTCTATTGCATACACTATTGCAGAGAGAGGACATATGCGCAGTCTTTGCAGTAGCTCGGCACTCCCTGCGCACATTGCCAGGCAGGAAGAAGAATGCGAGGAATGGGCGCTTTATCACTGGAAGAAGAGGATCCGGCCGGCTGCAGGTGAGGTGACCAGGGGGGACTGCAGGAGAAGAAGCCGTAAGTAGACTGCCTGGGTAGGAATAGGGAAGTATACAACTTTTTTTTTAATGACAGAACCCCTTTAAATAGAGCCAGCTGTCTTCCCCAGATTTCATGCAAAAGCATACATAGCATGCTCTTTTTTTTCCTGCGCATTTGCGCATGAAGATAGCACATGTTGAACTAATTAACTTATTTGCATATTTCAATGACTGGGAGCACAGTTGTGTGGTTTTTTTTGCATGCACAAATGTGCGCACAAAAAAGTACAGTAAAACATGAGCCGATACGCAACACACATGGCGCAAATGTGCATGTAAATGCGCTTATACCCATGTGACACCGGCTTATGACTGGTGTTTCATACAACTCTCTTAACCCTTTCCAATCCACTGTCTAACATCTGAAGACATTATGATTTAAGGCTGTACAGCTCCGATGTTGAAAGACATCCGTTGGTGTTCTCTTACTGCATATTGCCAGCCTCTCTGCTGTCCGAGCCTATCCAACATGTCATCTCATGCAGTACTGGCTTTAGCCAGCATATAGCGCTGTTGTATTATGGCAGCAAAAGAGTAAGCCCCCTAGGAAAACCAGCATACAAATTGGATTGGAAAGGGTTAAATTGAAGTCCATTCAAAAAAATTAGTCAAATTTATTAAGAACTGCATCGCTCTTTATAAATGTGCATAATTTAGGCCATCTGTAAAACAGAGAATAAAACCCATGTAGTACATTTATTTGATTTGCATCACAGGTCTCTCAAAAGCAGCAAATTATGGCAAATGCTATATTTGACCAATATTTTGCCACCTTTTGCTGTTTTAGGGAATGTTCACATGGGTTGCAAATTTTGAAGATTTTCTGTAGTAGAATTATCTGCAGAAAATCTGCAGCATTAAGGCTGGGGTAACACGGGACGGAATTCTCGCAGAATGGCCGCACCAAAAAAAGCGCAAAACTTTTGCTGGAAAAAGCGCATTTAGCCGTGGGTTTTGAAACGGTTTTGCGGTCGGCATTCTGCTGTCGCTTTCTCTCCCCATAAATAGGTGAGGCCGTTGCATAATTGAAAAAAAGAATTGACATACTGCGTCTTTGTTTTCTGCGCCGCTTGTCCGTTTCTGCACAGCTGGGCCGCAGCGCGTGGATGAGATTTTTGCAAAATCTCGTCCACTTGCTGTCTAATTCCGGGATTAGGAGCTGCGGACAGAATTGCTGTGCGGAAATTCCGTGGCAATTCCACCCCGTGTGAACCCAGCCTCAGGGTGCGGGCAGACGAGCGCATAAACGGCGCGTTTTTGCGACCAAACGTATATACGTGACCATCTGAGGCAATGGTTTCGAATGTATTCGTTCACATGGGCGATTTTACGGCGCGTAAAAACGGCAATTCGAAAAAAAACGGAACATATGCGACCGAAATACGCGCCAACGCATATTCGATCGCCGAAAAGACCGTTTGCAAAGTAGGAACAAACGAATATACGCTTTCTAGCTCTGGTCGTGATCGGTGAAAAACGATCGCTCGGGCGATTATACGTTGCGCTCGTGCGAACGTAAATACGCCTACGCTCGTCTGCCTGCACCCTTATGGTACAAGAATTGTGGATGGGACTTCACAAACGCCATCCACACACTGCAGAGAAAAGCCATAGCGTAAATTGACCTGCACTGTGGATTTTTAACACATATCATGTCAATTTACATTGCAGATTTTCACAGTTGATTTAAGCTCTTCAAATGAAGAAATGCAATTTTCTTGTCTGACTTCACACAATGCTCAGGGGTTTTCATAGACTCCTATGGAGCTGGATAACAAGGGGGAGGGAGGAGGTTGATTAGATCATTCCAATTGTTTAGTTTAAACTTCTAAACAATCCGAAATGGCAGATGCAAGGAGATATGGGGGAGGGAGTGCAGCCGTTCCACTAAACACAGAAGCACATTTTAATCGTCCCACTGTAAAGGCTCATTTACACGTAACAATTATCGCACAAAATTGTTCAAACGACTGGAAATGAGCGATAATCATTACATGTAACCGTGGGTATCATGCAATTTTCGTTTGAACAATGATTTTAAGGTGAATTTAAAATCTATAGTTCAGGGTGCATTCACACGAACGTATATCGTCTCGGTTTTCACGCCGAGCCGATATACGGTGTCCTCGTGTGCAGGGGGGGGAGGCTGGAAGAGCCCAGGAGCAGGAACTGAGCTCCCGACCCCTCTCTGCCTCCTCCCCACCCCCTCTCCGCCCCTCTGCACTATTTGCAATGAGAGGAGGTGGGATGGGGGCGGGGCTAAGGTCCACGAATTAGCCCCGCCCTGTCCCGCCTCTCCCCATTGCAAATAGTGCAGAGGGGTGGAGAGGAGGCAGAGAGGGGGCGGGAGCTCAGTTCCTGCTCCTGGGCTCTTCCAGCCTCCCCCCCCTGCACACGAGGACAACGTATATCGGCTCGGCGTGAAAACCGAGCCGATATACGTTCGTGTGAATGCACCCTCAGACACTGAGAGATAGAGGGACTCTCAATGAACAGCATGCCGTTATCGCCACGGGAGTCAGCAGATAACATTGTAATTTGCTCGCAACGCCTGAGCAGAACAATGCAGCTGGGCGTGTGATTAGTCATACTCTGGGCTCTGCAAACAGCTCCTGGAGGCCCTTTTACATGCAAATAAGGATGATAAAGTGTTAATGGCCATTAATATTTTACTCAAATAGATCACAAAATCTTTCAGTTATTTGAAAGATTATTTTTGCATGTAAATAGTCCTTAAACTCTGTTAGTCTCTGTGGGGATGAGGGGACTAACAGGAGCTGCAGTGCTCATGTTCAGCGACACAAAGCTCTGGATAGTGTGAATGGGCAATTCCACCGCTAATTAAGCTTGTGGCTTGTTTTCGCTAAATCGTCCATTCATACTATTTTTCATGCAGTTAGCCGCCATTTTTTGCACGGGTGAGTTCGGCGTGAATTTGACGCTTGTGTGAATGAGGCCTTAGGGTTGTTTCACACAGGCAATAAAATCGCGCAATGCAAGAATGAGTTAAAAAGCTATATGGAACCAATGATTTTTAATGGTTTTCTTCCCATTAGCGATGTTTTTACTGATGCGATGTAGCAAGAAAAAAAAAAAATCGTGGCATGCTCTATCTTTCTCCGATGTGTGATTTTCTTTTTTTTTTGTTTCCGTACGCAGTCTCCTTTATATCGAATCACTGACGCTCAAAAACCATAGGAACAAAGATGTGATTTTTCAGCGATTTTCCCACGGCAAAATCGCGATCGCCCATGTGGAACTAGCCTTAGACTACTGCTGCATACTAATGTACAGCGTACATTAGGTTGTCAGGGAAGTGGTTCGGCCATCTTTGTTTCTCCAAGACCAGAGGGGCTCTTTAACGGTTCTATTTCAGGGTGCATTCACACAGTCGCGATAATTGCATGAGTTTTGTGCGAGATGCACAAAACTCGCATGAAAATACAATAATTGTCAAATAGAATCAAGCACCTAAGAGTTGTCTGAATCGAAAGAAACTTTCTCTGTGTGATTGTAATGTTGATAGAAATAAGTGATTATAATATCAGAGCAAAAGGATAAATTGCAAAGAAACTGAACACTTGAAGTGAGGCTCTAGTACCTGTTGTGCCACCTCTAGCTTGGATGCAGGTTGTCATACAGATGGGCATGCAGACATACAGGTTCCATATGGTATCCTGCGGCATAAGCTGGCGCTATACCAGTAAAGATTTATTATTATTTATTATATAAGTCCACATTTGCTGTAACTAAGCCTCCAGATCATGCTAACTTGTAGGCTGTCAAAGTTGGAGTCCTAGATTGTCCAATGCATGTTCCATTGGTTATAAATCGGGCAAATTGGCACGCCACGGAATTGTGGCAATGTTGCGGAGACATTTGTAAGAACCTAGATCTAGGAGGTGTTTAAGCAGCCGGGCAGAAATGAGACAGTAGTCACGGTGGCTCTACTGCTCCTCCTGGCAGATGGCAAAAATGGTGGTCTGCTGGGCCAAACTGAACCAGTGCTTAAAATAACAACTAAAATAATAAAATAGGCAGCTGTTCTGGCCTGCTACCGGCGGAGTCGGGTGGGGCAAATGTTAATTTGTCAGGACGCCAGTCTGTATATGGGTAGAGACCCATTCCGGACAAAATAAATATAAAAAGTGGAAAACTAAAAAAAAAAATGGGTAGTAGTCTTGGCTCTCCTGTAGTGTTGTGTGGTATCTCAGTGCAGTTATTGTAGGTGGTGGGAAGTACTTCAGGAAGCATTTTTTTATGTTTAATATGTTTTTATTAAAGCTTTTATCAAATTTTTACAGTAATGACGAAACAAATATAACAAGTAGCTAGTCTCGCAGGACTGCTGCATTAATATAAGGGTTATAACAATGATAAATCACACCAAAATGTAACCGGACTCGTAGTTGCTCAGTGCTCAACTGACACCCCTTTGGTATTCGTACTTTGGCAGCGAGTCCTTCGGTTACTGAACCCATGGTTACACGTAGTCCAGGTGAACCGGAGAGTGATAGAATGGAAAACAACGTCCAGTTTTTCAGGAAGCATTCTTTAGATGATGAAAACAATTTAACTTTTTATTGCAGGGAGAAAGGGTACTCAGCTTCTCAATTACATTGCATTCATGTTAGGTAGATGATGAAATTACACTTTTACACATTCACAAGTTCAGCACTAGAGATGAGCGAGCGTACTCGGCCATGCCCCTTTATCGCCCGAGCGCTGCGATTTTCGAGTACTTCCGTACTCGGGCGAAAAGATTCGGGGGGCGCCGTGGGTGAGTGGGGGGTTGCAGCGGGGAGGGGGGGGGGGGGGGAGAGAGAGAGGGCTCCCCCCTGTTCCCTGCTGCTACCCCCCGATCCGCCATGCCTCCCCCTGAATCTTTTCACCCGAGTACGGAAGTACTCGAAAATCGGGGTACTCGATCGAGTAATTACTCGAAACGAGTAGGTTCGCTCATCTCTATTCAGCACACATTTCTAGACCTTGATTACTATGCAGGGTGGGAGGAGTAGAGAAAGTGCAGGAATGAGTAAGAGGAGATAAAAGGAGGAGAGAGTGAGCAGTTAGTGGAGGGTGTTCAGTGGTAGTCAGGCGTTGGAGGAGAGAGGTTGTGTCAGAGAAGGAGAAGCTGTTCATGCAAGAGAGAAAACAGTACCTACACAGTCTTCCCGAGGTTGAGCGAGGTCTCATTCCGCTCCCTTGGTGTTCCACAGCATTACAGGAGGAGAATCTATTCCGAGGTTGATCTTCCACTAAAACAGTGAGTCTAAAGTTACCCAGTGAACTCAAAGCCAGGACTAGTCTAGCGACCACCTTATGCTCTGCTTCATCTACACTTTGTGAGATTTATTCATCCCTTCAGTTAAAGCTACTAGTCGGGAATTGTCTTACAAAATCAGGTTCAGCTAGAGTACAGAAGAGAGCGTTGAAATAAATTGTTATTCAAGTCAATATTGCTATTATCTTCATTGCGTTCAATTCACTGTATACTGCTATATCTACGTGTACCATTACCAAGTCCTGCATCTGGAATTCTGTATTTTCAACTGTTACAAACTTCAGCTTAGTAAATCTTTCTACTCCCAGATTACTACTCCAAGCTACTGGGTTCGTCTCAATTATTTCATCGGCATTCCATCCTGAGGGTCCTGGTTGGAGTACTGGCGTCACCCGTGACAAAACAGGCCTTGCTGTTAAGCATACCCCAGTATTTTATTTGGGCCACTGCACAACCCCTGAGCAGAGCAGTTTTAGCGCCACTGCCGGGAGGGACCATAGAGCCACCCATGACAACCCTTCTGCAAACCCCGTGGTCTCCCTCACTTTGGCGCGCTCAGCTGTAGCAATATCGCCATTAATATTTCTGACACAAAAGATTGCACTTTTACTATGTGGTACACTATTACTGTCTGTGGCACAAAATGGGATACTATTATTTTGGGGGGCACTAGCTATCTGGCACTATAGTTTTCAGGGGTGCTGTCTGTGTGTCACACAGGATAGAATATTCTGCAACAGCGTTGTGGAATATGCTGTCCTGCAGAATATTCAGCACCAAAATCCACAATGCTAACTTGTGAATTTTGATGTGGAATTGAAAGTGGCAGAATTCTCCCAGCAATTCCACATCAAAATCTGCAGTTAGGCGTGTGCTTTTTTGGTGCAAAATTCCAGGATGGCATCACTGCAACGCTTTTGTGTAATATACTGTCTCCTGTGAAGTCACCCTTAAGGCCCTTTTACACTGAACAATATTGTTAGATTGATTGGTCTGCACAATAATTGTTAGGTGTAAACACATGCAGCTTCATTACAATCTGTTAGATGATGATTGGATCTTTCTTGTGGACTAAAAAAATAATTGTTTATGCACTAAACAGCTTTTGGTATAAATATGCGTCTTAAAGATCTGCTGACTAGAAAGAAGGGTTGATTAGAGATGTGGTTATGGTCCAGTGAACAACTGAAACTATCCAGTTATTATTCAGTGTAAATGAATGTCAAGCGAGATATACAATCACTAATTCACCACTGTTTTTATGCTCCTTCTAATTTGTCCTACTATGTAATGTTCCTTTTACATGGGCCGAAATTCATCTAAACAACTGCATGAGCACTAATGTCACCACGAAGGTCTAATACAGTGGTTCCCAAATTTTTCCAGCCATGGAGCCCTTTTTGAAGCAAAAGTTAATCATGGAGCCCCAAAACGGGACAGAGAACATCATATGATTTTTACCTCCGTCGTTATAAAAACGACAGGGCCGTTTAAAAAAAACAAACAAAAAAAAAAAAACAGGGAGGCACACTGAAGCACTAGAATAAATCCCTCACCACATGTCAATATTCACACGGGTTTTGTGCAGATATTTTTTTTTTACAGCCTGTGGATGAGACTTTGAAAATCTCACCCTCTTAGCTGTTACAGCTACTGTAAACTCTGCAGCAAATCTGCCCCATGTAATAATAGTGACCCTGAATACTAGTGGCCCCAGTAGTAATAGCGTTCCCTATATTGGTAGCCCCAGTAGTAATAGTGAGCCCCTATATTGGTGCTCCCAGTAGTAATAGCATCCGCTATATTGGTGGCCCCAGTAGTCATAGGGTGCCCTATGGTGGCCCCAGTAGTCATAGGGTGCCCTATGGTGGCCCCAGTAGTCATAGGGTGCCCTATGGTGGCCCCAGTAGTCATAGGGTGCCCTATGGTGGCCCCAGTAGTCATAGGGTGCCCTATGGTGGCCCCAGTAGTCATAGGGTGCTCTATGGTGGCCCCAGTAGTCATAGGGTGCTCTATGGTGGCCCCAGTAGTCATAGGGTGCCCTATACTGGCCCCAGTAGTCATAGGGTGCCCTATACTGGCCCCAGTAGTCATAGGGTGCCCTATACTGGCCCCAGTAGTCATAGGGTGCCCTATACTGGCCCCAGTAGTCATAGGGTGCCCTATACTGGCCCCAGTAGTAAAAATGACCCCCTATATCGGTGGTCCACTGCAGACCTGAAGGGTAGAGGTTCGCAAGGTTTTTCCACTGCTTTCAATGGGGCCGGAGCTACGGCCGCCGGCCCCATTGAAAACAATAGGCGATATCGCAGGAAGATAGAACATGCTGCAATGTGTTATGGGATTCCTGCTTAGCATTGCATCACGGCGCCATGCAGGAAAACATTGCTAATGTAAATGAACCCATTCAAATAAATGTTCAGATTTGTGAGTCTCGCAATGGACAAATCTTGTGCGATTTTCTCTTCCATGGGAAACTGGCCTAGTCGCTCTCACAGAGGAGCTAGGCAAAACACCACAATTTTACCTTCGTTTTCGTCCGACAGCGCATTCCATCATTGTGATGGGTGATGAGGTACACTAAACATGGAAAAATAGAGCAGACAGTGTTCAAATATTGCAGCGTTAGAAAACGCCGTGTCCAAGTGCATGTCTGCGAGGCCCCATTGAAATCAATGGGAGCGTTATACTGCGATTACCATGGCATTCAAAACCCCATGGTAATCGCAGTAAAAAGTGCTTGTGTGAGAGTGTCCTAAGGGGGCCTTCACACTGGTGAGAAAATCGTGTGAGGCCTAAGTGAGTGAAAATGCATGATTATGAAACCAATGCTTTTCAATGGTTTCATTTTAATTTGTAACGTTTTCACTCCTGCCATGCTGCGTGATAAAAAAATATAAAGACAACAGCATGTCCTATCTTATTGCGATATCGCCCATTGCTCTCAGTGAAGCCAGCAGCAGCAGTTCTGGCCCCATTGAAAACAATTGGAGAACATCGTGATCCCCTGTTGCAGCTGTGACAGCCATGACGGGGGATTCCTTCAGTCCAGTGAGGAATCCCTTCAGAAGCAGCAGGGAAATCCCTTTAGTCGCGGCGGGGGGGAACAGTTATTCCCCGCAGTGATGTGAGGCTACTTTCACATGAAAGGGCTCTACGGAGCACAGTTTGGGAAACCCTGGTCCTAGTAGAAATAAATGTGATGCCAGCAGCACTATCCTTAGCACTAATATAGTGGGGCAATTTGATGTATAGTCACAGGAACTGGAATCCCAGGATCCAATCTTAAAATCAAATAGAGACCACTAAAGGCTGGTTTACACAGGCCGATGATCACTCAAAGATCGCTCAAATGACAGCTTGAGTGACAGCTTTGAGCGATCATTTTGCATAAAAATGAATTGGTATTTAAGTAGCTACTCAGCTACTTAAATACCAATTCGGTATGCAAATGAAGCCTTCACTGACTGCTGTTAATAGCCCTTTGGCCATTATCTGTGCTCAGATCCTTTGTTCTCCACGGGAAACAATGCTATCAGCACTCCCCATGGAGAACTACTGATAAAAGTGAGGGATGTTTTTTTATGTTGGACTAAATTTAACAATCAGCCAGCATTGCCCGAAAAGCGGCCGATGGGCGCACAGTTACACGCACGGATTATCGCTAAAACGATCGCCGATTAGCGAGTTGTTTTTTTTAGCGATCATCGGCTGGTGTAAATGGGCCTTAAGGTCAGCAGCACTCGTGCAGAGCGTTTAGACAGAAAGATTTAACGCTGGATCGCAGGCTTTTGCTTAGTGCTTCACCTTCTATGGGAAACACTGAGCAGGGAGCGTTTACATGTAACAACAAGCCAGCGACAGCTTTTATGCTGACTGAAAGTCAGTGATAAGAACAAGTGAACAAATAGTGAGCGATTTATACTGCATGGTTATTGCTTAAATTGGTTCATTTGAATGAATGTGAGCGATAATTCTGTTACATGTAAATGGCCAATATGGGTGCCTTAAGTTGGATACCACTGAAATAAGAGTCTTAAAGGGGTTGTCCCGCGCCGAAACGGTTTTTTTTTTTTAAGCCCCCCCCCCCCCGTTCGGCGCGAGACAACCCCGATGCAGGGGTTAAAAAAACAACCCGCACAGCGCTTACCTGAATCCCGGCGGTCCGGCGTCTTCATACTTACCTGCTGAAGATGGCCGCCGGGATCCTCTGTCTCCGTGGACCGCAGGGCTTCTGTGCGGTCCATTGCCGATTCCAGCCTCCTGATTGGCTGGAATCGGCACGTGACGAGGCGGAGCTACACGGAGCCGGCTTTCTACACGAGCGGCCCCATAGAAGACTGCAGAAGACCCGGACTGCGCAAGCGCGGCTAATTTGGCCATCGGAGGGCGAAAATTAGTCGGCTCCATGGGAACGAGGACGCTAGCAACGGAGCAGGTAAGTATAAAACTTTTTATAACTTCTGTATGGCTCATAATTAATGCACAATGTACATTACAAAGTGCATTATTATAGCCATACAGAAGTGTATAGACCCACTTGCTGCCGCGGGACAACCCCTTTAAGTAGAGGAGAGGGGGAACTACAATGTCAACACATAAACGGCATAAGGGATATGTGTAGTGTAAACAGTCAAGACATGTTTGCATTCGGAGGAGGGGAAGTCTACACAATAGGAAGACCACTCCATTAAGATGCTCTAAATTCCTGGGTCTGAAGATTCCTACATACAGGCAATAGTCTGGAGGGGGAGGGTTGTACTGTTCAGACACAGCAGTATTGTGAAGCATGGAGTAATGTTCAATACAGCTAGGTATCCAACGACAGCTGCAGCCACAGGTTGAAGAACCGCTCCTATCCTTGATGTGAGCGTCAATGCCAGGAGAACGAGCAGTAATTTTCCATAACCTCTTCTGTCAAAACAATCACCGGGTCAACAGCAGCGTCGAATCCAGGTGGCCACGAAGGGGTAAATATAATTCACTTTATTTTTTTAAAACAGGAGGTTCTATTGAAGTCAGGTTGTCCAATAACCAGATAAACCCTTTAATTACAATATCTTCGGAATGCTACGGACAAGACATCAAATTTCTGCACACGACAACCCAGACATTTTTCTTTACTCGCCGTAAACAGACTATATTTTATTATGTTTAGTCTGTTGGCTTCATTGCAAACACTGTATAACAATGTATAAATACAAATGTTATAACATAGTACAATACATAAAATAAAAAGAGAGACATTACGATTGAGTGATAGTTGTAAACAAGTATGGTAAGGAACATAGTAACAGTTTCAGAAGGCCTTTGGGGTTCCTGACATTCAAAGTATATAAGAGAAAACAAGAAGGGTATACAAAAGAAGTATAACGTCTTAAGAAACCTTTATAAAGAAGCACAATATCTGGTGTTGGGAGCATATTGCGAGGATGTCCGTGGCGCCCAAACTGCCTCAAAATGATCAACAGTATCTGCTCATATGGCATTCGACTTTTCACAAAGGAAAATGTAATTGAATCTAGAGATAACAGCTTGTAAATGCAAAGCATGTGTCCTCCACTTGTTAGCTATATGTAAGCTAACTGACAGAAACGTAAATTGAACCAATTTAAATGAAACATTAAGCATATTTAAGGGTTTGTCACCGAATAGACAGATTGCCAGCAATTTAGAGCAAGTTTACCCAATCACTTCAGTGACCATAGTGGTAATACAAGACCATAAGGATGAAACTATTGAATAGGTCTACCAGGTATGATACATAGAGCCAACAGCCTCTGAAACAGAGGTGATAGTGAAGGATAACTAGTATGTAACAGAGTCGGCACATAAGATTAATGCAGCACTTTTAACAAGGTCTCCATAAGGGTGGTCTCTATAAGAGAGGACTGCCAACTGCCCTTGCTAAGTGTTTCACAACAAATTTGCCACTACTGAGAAGAGAGTATGCAATGGATATCCTCCTATTGGAGGATAAAAGGTAACTTGGTGAGGGTTAATTAAGAAGACTATACAGCAAGGAAGTAAGACCTATCCTCCTAGGCAGCAAGCTCAGATACCATGGAACAGAACCTGTTGGTGTGATTAAGGATTTTAATCTAGGGGTTGGAACTGGTTGATAAAGGAATTAATCAATATGAGCTGACCATGAATAAGTAATAATTTGTCCCCTGCAAACCCTAGCCTTGTTTCTATGTTCCTGTTAACCTAGTTCCTGCCTTCTGGTCTTGACCCCGCCTTTGTCTTGATTGGACTTCCTATAAAAGCCAGGCCCTGCCACTCCCTCAGTGCGAGATTATTCTGATCCACAGTGTTTGATCCAGCTCCCCTTCTGCCTTCTATTGCGGACTCCTAGCTTTCTCTCTTAACTATGTTACCAGCCTCATCCCTTGTACTGCATACCATGAATACCCGTTGCTGACTCCTGTCCTTCCATCTCACTACTCTCCAGTCTTGCTGCTGTTACACATGAAGCTTAACCTTAGTGCCTAACGCGCTACAAAATAATCTCGGCCAAATGGAGCCCATAGTAACCACCCTGAGAAGACAAGTTTCAGAGCTTTAAGAGTTTTTTGCCTCTTATCAGGAAAAGCTTTCTGGGCTACAGACACTGGTGCCGGACCAAGAGAAGGAGATAATTGGCTTACAGAAGCAGCTTCTCGATTTGAATCATTCAGACTGATGTCTGCATGCCACTACCCGCAAAATTCAGTCGGGATTGTCGTCTGTATAGAGGCTTCCTTAATCAATGCTGGATTTATTTCCAGCAACGGGAAACTGGTGTTTTTCCATCATTAACCGCCTCATTGATGAGGCGCTAGCATGGGCCTCACTGTACATAGAGACCAACAGTAATCTCCTTGACAGTCTCGATGCCTTCACAACTGCTATGGGTCAAATCATCTTTGAGGTTCCAAACAGTTAGGCTACAGCCGAAGGCAGGTAGCATAACCTACGACAGTGATGAAGTTCCGTTGCAGAGTATACGGCGGAGTTTGATTGCTGGCAAATGATACCACGTGAAACCCACCCGCTCATCAGAGCCAATTTCCTAGGGAATTATCTGAGTGGATAAAAGATGAACTTGCTAGAGTGGAAACCCCTGATAACCTAGAAGATTTCACCCAGCTGTGCATCCGCATTGATCAGAGACTTTCCGAGCGGCAAAAGGAGAGGCTGTGGGGGTTTGGGCACCAACACCCTTTACTCCTTCAGTCAATCCATGTTGAGTCTTCAGCTGAGGACTGAAGCCACACCTAAACCAATGCAGGTTGATGCCATCTGCAAACCCCTCTCCACCACTGAAAAAGAAAGGCACTGGGCTGAAAATCTGTGCCTTTATTGTGGAAGTTCGGGACACTATGCCCTAAACTGTTCAAACAAGTTCCAGAGGATTCTTGCTCTAGCCAACATCAAGAAGATGACTAATCCAGTTATCAGGAAACAAGGAGATGCCACCAAATACTTTTGCATCAGTGGTTCAAGACAGTGTGAAAACCCCTCCCTCCTCCACCATTTTGTCCTGCCAATAGAGATTTTATCAGGAAATCAGAAGACACAGTGCTCCGTGATGTTGAATTCTGGAGCGGGAGAAAACTTCATGGATTTAAGGGTCGCATGTGACAAAAACATTGCCACCATAGGTCACCCTTGTCCTCGGATCTCACACAGGAGACAATGGAACTGGAGCTCTGCATGAACCCTGACCATCAAGAAACAATTAGTTTTGAGATTATCTCATCCCCTAAATTTTCGTGATTTTTGGAATCCCCTGGTTCTCTACCCAGCTATCCCTCTATCAACTGAGAAAGAAGGACCATTGCCTTCCCTTCGGAATACTGTAAAAAGAACTGCCAGATGGCAACATCTGCCCCTAAACCTAAGATCTCGAGGATTGTCAACATGACTTTAAAAAATTACCAGTTCACTACCAGATGTTCAGGGATGTTCGCAGCAAAAAGAAAGCTAACCAGCTGCCACCTCACCGACCATATGACTGCCCTATTGAGCTGCACCTGGATCTTCTATTCCATTTGGGCGTATCTACAACCTCTCAGAACTAGAGTTAAAGACCCTTCTGGAACATTTGGATGAAAATCTAAAGAAGGGCTTCATCCGAACTTCTTTCTCGGCAGGAGCACTTATTTTCTTCATCGAAAAGAAAGATTCTACTCTTAGACTGTGAATTGATTACAGGGAACTAAACAAGATTACTATTAAGAATCGTTATCCTCTCCCGCTAATCCCAGAACTGCTCTGGAGAGGCTTTGGGGAGCCAGAGTCTTTACTTAACTGGACTTCATAGAAGCATATAATCTGGTACAAGTCTGCTCCGGAGATAAATGGAAGATGGCTTTTAGAACAAGATATGGGCATTTGAATCTGCAATGCTCATGCTAACTTCTAGTACTTTATCAATGACATAATGCGAGACTTGTTGGATCAATTTGTAGTACCTAATCTCAACGAATCCTCATCTTCCCTGACAATTTGAATGAACATTGCAGGCACATTTGGTTGGTCTTGGAACGACTGCAAAAGAATAACTTGTACACCAAGTTAGAGAAGTGTGAGTTTGAACAGACCCAAATGCGATTCCTGGGATACACTATATCCCCAGACAGCTTAAGTATGGATTCCAACAAGATTAAAGCCATCCTGGATTGACCCATTCCAAGAAATATAAAGGATGTATAGCGCCTGATTGGTTTTGCGAACTTATACAGAAGATTTATCAAGACCTTCTCAAAAGTCATCTCTCTCGTCACCACCCTCACAAAAAAAGCGAACACGCTTTCGTGGTCCCCGGAGGCACAAGTCGCTTTGGAGAAACTAAAGACTGTTTACTTCAGCAACAGTACTGATCCACCTAAGATCAAAATTGCCTTTTGTCATGGAGGTGGATGCCTCAGACTCCGCTGTGGGAGCTACCCTATCACAACGAGTTAGAGATAAGATGCAACTACATCCGTTGTGCATGTCTGTCCTACATCTTATCACCTGCAGAGAAAAACTATGACGTCGGAAACAAAGAACTTCTGGCCATAGAGGTGGCTTTCACCGAATGGAGACACCTCTTAAAACAGGATTCCCCAACCACCGGGTCGCGGACCGGGGCCGGGCCGCTGTGTGTTTAGCGCCGGTCCGCGGCACCGCTGGGAACTTTTGCTTTAAACACAAGGCCTTGTGTTATGTGGCCCACGGCATGCCAACGCCGCTGACCACTGAAGCAATTACCAGCGGGGGCACCGCAGCTCCCCACTGGTAATTGCGCTGATCCCAGCACACAGGATTCTCCTCCCCGAGTCCCCTGCTCATTAGTTCCGCAGAAGAGGACTCGGGGAGGAAGCGTTCCAGGCTGCACACTGACATCAGAGCAAGCAGACAGAGAGCGACGCTGTAGTAAGTATATGGGTTGGGGAGCTGCTTACTACTGGGGGGGCTGCTTATTACAGGGGAAGGGGCTGCCTATTACGCGGGGCTGCCTTGTTATTACTGGGGGTGGGGGCTACTTATTACAGGGGAAGGGGCGGCCTATTACTGGGGGGCCTACTTTTTACAGGGGAAGGGGCTGCCTATCACTGGGGGGGCTACTTATTACAGGGGAAGGGGCTGCCTATTACTGGGAGGGCTGCCTATTACGCGGGACTGCCTCTTACTGGGGGGGCTGGTTATTACTAGGGGGGGCTGGTTATTACTGGGGGGGGGCTGGTTATTACTGGGGGGGCTGGTTATTACTGGGGGGGGACCTGCTTATTACTGGGGGGGGGCTGGTTATTACAGGGGAAAGGGCTGCCTATTACTGGGGGGGGCTGGTTATTCCTGGGGGGGGCTACTTATTACAGGGGAAGGGACTGCCTATTACTGGGGGGGACCTGCTTATTACGGGGGGGGGGGGGTACCTGCTTATTACTGGGGGGGCTACTTATTACAGGGGGAGGGGCTGCTAATTACTGAGAGGTGGGGGCTGTCCATTACTGGGGGGGGGGGGGATAAATTATATGCTGCCCTATGTGTGTGCTGGGGGGGGGGATAGATTATATACTGCCCTATGTGTGTACTGCCAGGCAGGGGGGGGGGAATAGATTATATACTGCCCTATGTGTGTGCTGCCAGGCGGGGGGGGGGGGGGGATATATTATACTGCCCTATGTGTGTACTGCCAGGACATTCTAAATGTCAGAATAAAATAAGAATGCACTAAACTCCATCCCCCTTCATAACTCCGCCCCATATAACCAAAGCCCCACCCATGTCCCGCCCAACCCTGCCGGGCCTTGTAAAAATGGTCTTGCTTGAAGCCGGTCCCTGGTGCCAAAAAGGTTGGGGACCACTGTCTTAAAAGGAGTCCACCATCTGGTAACGGTACTTACTGACCATAGAAATTTTGAATTTCTCCGTACTGGCAAGACGTTATCTGCGAGACAAGCACAATGGGCCTTGTTCTTCTCTAGGTTTAATTTTGTTGTGTCCTACCGTCCTAGCTCGCAAAATGGCAAGGGAGATGCATTGTGCAGAATATTTTCAGAGCCTGAAGTGAAGTTAAATACAGACCATACAATTCTGTCCCCAAAAATATTTTAGCTATCCTGCAGTCGGAGGACAAACTTGAGAGGCTACGAAAGTGACCCTTTCCTAAGTCGTCCTTCTAAGGATATGAAACTCTCTTTCAAGAAGGGACTGTAGAGGCTAGAACACCAACTATACATTCTCAAGGCTGGTCAACTTAAAGTCCTCAAACTGGTCCACGATTCCAAGCTGGCCGGTCAACTTGGGGTCGCAAAGACTCTGGAACTCCAACAGAATGATTATCACTCAAAAAATAGTTTAAATGCAGTCAACGATTTAATGATAATTTGTTTGCTTATCGTTCTTCATTCTTTTAACCCGTTTAGGACCAGGCACTGTAAATTTACGACGCCTGGTCATGTGACCGCCTGGGTTCCCTGCTACAGCAGAGCTGGAGGGTCAGACTAGACCCTGCACAGCTCTGCCAGTGACTACTGTCATGGGGGACATAAATAGTGAAAAACATAATTCCATACATCAGTAAAACAAAATAACAGAATAAAACAACAATACATACATAAGAAAGAAAATAACACGAAATTGACACCAACAAAAACAGTCACCGTATGCGCCCTGTAAACCAAAGCCATATATACTATATATCAAAACGTCTGAAATAAATAGAGGAACCTGTTCCCATACTTTATTTTAGCATAAATATACTAAATAAAAAATAACTATAAATGTTTTTTTTAAAAATCGTTTATTTAGCATTTTACCCCCAATAAAACTAAAAAACTGAAAAAAGTCAGTGAAAAAGATATTAAAAAAAATAGACCTATATGTCACGGAAAAAAAACAAACTGCAAAAATAATTTTGATAGGTAAAGGAAAAAAAATAGGGTAGTAAAACCACCACATGGGTAAAATCCCTAAAAAGTGTCTGGTCCTTAAGGTACAAAACAGCCTGGTCTTTAAAGGGGTTGTCTCGCGCCAAAACGGGGTTTTTTTTTTTTCAATAGGCCCCCCGTTCGGCGCGAGACAAACCCAAGGGATGGGTTTAAAAAAAAAATAAAAAAAAAATAAAAAAATTATATATATATATATATATATATATATATATATATATATATATATATATATATATATATATATATTACTTACCCGAATCCCCGCTCTGCGACGACTTCTTTCTTCTCCAAGATGGCCGCCGGGATCTTCACCCACGATGCACCGCGGGTCTTCTCCCATGGTGCACCGTGGGCTCTGTGCGGTCCATTGCCGATTCCAGCCTCCTGATTGGCTGGAATCGGCACACGTGACGGGGCGGAGCTACGATGACGACGCGGGACCAGCTCTCCGGCACGAGCGGCCCCATTCACCAGGGAGAAGACCGGACTGCGCAAGCGCATCTAAAAACGCCAGAAGACAGCGAATTTAGACGGACCCATGGCGACGGGGACGCTAGCAACGGAGCAGGTAAGTGAATAACTTCTGTATGGCTCATAATTAATGCACGATGTATATTACAAAGTGCATTAATATGGCCATACAGAAGTGTATGACCCCACTTGCTGCCGCGAGACAACCCCTTTAAGGGGTTAATGCAAGCATGGCTTATTCACTTATAGTTCGGTTTAAGCCCTTAGTGACGGCCCCATAGTGTTTTTACGTCCTGCGCTGTGACCTCCCTCTATACATTGCGGGTCTCAGCTGTTACTTACAGGTGACACCTGCGGGCAACAGCCCCGACAAGCCGCACAGCCAATCAGGGCTGTTAACCCTTTAAATGCCCCGAATGATGTTTTGGGGGTCCCATACGGCCCCACCAGTGATGAGATTGCATGGAGCTGTGCGAGTGTCATTGTAGCCAGGGCCTTCTGAAAGGCCCCAGGCTGTCTTGGCAGTATGTCTATCAAGCCATTCCTATGGGGTGGCATGATAGGCTGCCTGTCAGATCGCAGTAAGATGTAATGCTGTGGCATTACATCATACTGCAGGAAAAAAAAAGATCAATCAAAGTAACGCATTATTTACTGCGCAATGTGAGCGTCGCCGGGAAAAAGAGGGGAAAAAAACAACAAAAACACGACAGAAATGCACTTCTTTTGTCCCCCTGTCTCCAAGATACAAATGGAATAAAAAGCGATCAAAAAGTCTCATGTATTCAATTATGGCACTAACAGAAACTACAGGATGTACCGCACAAAAAGAGCCCTCACGTAACCACATCAATGAAAAAATTAAAAAGTTAGTGTGCAGAATGTGGTACCAGAAAGTAATTTAAAAAAATTAAATATTAAAAAAAAAAAAACTATATAAGTTTAGTATCATAGTAATTGCACTGACTCATAGAATAAAGTTATGTCAGTTTTGTTGCAGTTTGATGAAACAAAATGCACCGAAAGATGGTGGAATGTTGCTTTTTTTCCATGTCTCTCCACTTGAAATTTTTTTAAAGTTTTTTTTTAGTACATTATATGGTACATTAAATTGTAACATTAAAAAATACAACTCGTCCCATAAGAAACAAGCCCTTACATAGTAGATAGATAAATAAAGGAGTTACGATTTTTTAAAAGGGGCGAGGAAAAAAATGAAAATAGAAAAAAAAAGCTCAGTCACTAAAGAGTTACATACCTATCATTCATTTGTTTTCTTTCAGTGGTACAGCAAACAATTTATCAACATATATAAACATGCTGTACGAGCAAACGCTGACATCATTAGGTTGTTACGAATCTAATCGGGGACCTCCTGCGCTCCAAGCAGTAGCCCTTCTTATTGAGCTATCCAGTCTGTGGACAGTTGCCCTGCATGACTTTCAGCCTTGTTTCCTGATCCCAGTTCTCTAGTTCCTGCTTCCTGGTCCTGACCCTGCCTTTGATTGCACTTCCTATATAAGCCTGGCCCTGACACTCCCTCAGTGTGTGATTATTCTGCTCTACAGCATTTGATCCAGCTTCTATTCTGCCTGCTATTGCTATAAGACTTCCTGATACGACTCCTAGCTTTCCTTCTGACTACGTTACCGGCCTCATCCATTGTACTCAAGCTGAGACTTCCCATTACCAACTTCTGGCTTTCCTCCTGACTACGTTACCCACCTTATCCTTTGTACTGTAAACCAAGACTTCCTGTTACTGACTGCTTGTATACATCTGACTACTCTCCAGACCAGGCTGCTACACCAGAGGCTCCTATCTAGTGCCGGTAAGATGCTACATAGGTATAAAAATACCTTTATCACTCACAATAGTGATCAAAGGCCATGGCAGGCCTGGACATCAGTGTCTGGTGTCCGGTTGCCATGGCAACCCATCAGCCTGCGATTATATCGCAGAGGGAAAATGACATCAGAGAGGGAGCGTACTCACTCTGAACTCTTTACATGCCATGATCTACATAGATCACGTCATGGAAAGGGTTAACAGCAGGGATTGGTGTTCTAACTACTGACCTCTGCTGTTGCAGCGGGAGGCCAGCTGTCAGTCAAAGCTGGCTTCCACTGCAGGATGGCATGAGTTTACTGAGCCTGTGCAATCCATAGGACAAAAGTTTACATTCTGTTACATTAACTACCACTCTGCTTTGATGTAAACTTAGGTCCTCTGGCATAAAGGGGTAAAGAGAATGGGAACCTTCAGTGGTATTCGATTTCATCCCTCTGGAGCACCAAATGAATCGCGCAGAGGTGTTGTCGCTTATCCAGAGTGGAAGGAGATAGATTGGCATACCAGAGGATGAAAGGTGGAACCCCCAGTGGGGTAGTCAGGTTGCATGTAGCCTTCAGTAAGGCATTTCTTACTTCTGTGTAATGCAGTCTCAATTTGACATTTCTTGGGACCTCACCATTCTGTGGCTTAAAGAAAACAGAGGATACAGTAAAATCGTCTGCGGTAGCAGAGCTTGAAATAAAGAGGTCACCATACCATTAAGATTGATGGTAGTCTCAGACAACCTCTGGATTCACACATTTGCCCTCCTGGTTGGATTCTCTAGAGCTTCGATCTTAACCCCTAAGTGATGGCTATACGCCTTTTTACTGACATCACGAATTGGCTTTTAACTTGCACATATATTTTTTTAAGGCGATAGCTTGGTTGAATACTGACAGCCAGGGTCCTGCTCCAACCACTAGATGTGGAGAAACTTCAGATCCTGGCAGTTTAACCCCTTACATGCCACAATCAATAGTAACTGCAGAATTTAGTGAGATGACAGGGGGAGGGGAATCCGTCTGTCACCCCCCCCCCCCAGTGTAACTGCAAGGTACCAATGGGTTCCCATGGCAACTGGAAGCCTGACAAAGGTCTCCATGTAACTCTGGCTGCTGTGGTAGACTTAGTAAAATGCACTACATAAGTAAGGCAGTGTACTATCCAAGTGATGGAACTATCACATCTTGAAGTCCCCTTGAGGTACTAAAAAAAGAAAAAAGAAATTGCGTAAAAATATTCAATAAAGTTTACATTTAAAGGAAAAAACATAAATCCAGTTTTAAAAAAGTACATATTTTTCCCCACAAACCCTTTTTAAATAGAAAAATACCAAAGAAAATTTTATAAAAACAAGTGTTACGTTTGTCCTGGACTCCTAGCAAAACCCTGAGATGACTTTGTACTGGAGCAGTCAAGACTGACATGTTAGCTTGCTACGCAGGTGGCTAGATGCAGGAGCAGACAGAAACAAGGTAGCGATCAGAGCGGGGCACTCTAAACCCCTCTAACAGAACCCACCTCACAGCTGAGCACCCGTCCCAAAAGGGACGACCCCACTACTTCCACGAGGATAGGTCCGAGGGGAACCAGAGTACAGAAAACCAGGGACAAAACAAAGACTAACAATAAATAAAAGACGAGAGTACAAAATGCAAGACAAGTAGAAACACAGAGGACAAACCAGAACACAGGAGCGAGCCAGCCAGAAGAACTGAGCAAGCTTACTTGATCAGGAACACTGCAATATAACCAGCAACTGCCAAACAGGAAGAGCTGGATTATATAGGGAAAAGGGAGAAGCTGATTGGCTGACAGAACTGTCAATCACCAACCACTACCTCAGCTAACAGCTGTAGGACTAATTAACCTGAGCTAGTAAACACATGAGATATTAACCCTTGCTAGTCAGAAAAGAATCCACAGTAGCAAAGGTGTGCTGACAGAGATGTGTGCTGGCTGTAATGTGACAGCAATACATAACAGGTACCACTCTCATAACGAACCAGACAATTAAAATATTTTGTTATTCATCGCAAATGGTGAACGCTGTAAAAATAATTTTAAAAATGCCAGAGTCGCTATTTTTTCTTTTATTAGCCTTCCAAAAAACACAACAGAAAAGTACCTTAAAATGGTATCAATAAAAAATACAACTATTAATGCAAAAAACAAGAAATCACATGGCTCCGTTGCCGAAAAAGTAGCAATGCTATCGATCTTAGAATACAGTGATGCAGATTTAATTGTTTTTTCTTTAAACATGCATTTATTGTGCAAAAGTAGTAAAAGGTAAAAAAAATCTATGTAAACTCGCAGTAATGGTGCTGAACCACATAAGAAAGTTATCATGTTATTTTTACCTAATGATGAATGCCTTAAAAATAAAACCAAAAACATTCGCACAACTTCTGAGGGACTTTCCATCTTCCCCCCAAAAAATTTAATAAAGGTTATACAATTCAATATATGTAGCCCAAAGTGGTGCCATTAAAAAATATAGCTTGTCCCAAAAAGAAAACAAGCCCAAATATTGCTATGTCAACAAGTTATGGGTCTTGCAATGCTTGGTCCTTAAAGTAAAAAATAGGCTTGTCACTAAAGGTCCATTTAGACGAAACAAATGTCAGGCAAACGATGGCCGACACTTGTCCCTGTGTGTCCTCGCTCCGATGCTATTGCACGGGAGCTAGTATCGCTGGCTCGCTCACAGAGTGGCAAACAGGTAGCAGGGAGGCTGCAGGAGATTTCTCTCGCACTCCCCCGCCCCTCTCCATTGACTTAACATAGCGGCCGTTCAGTACTGAACGGCTGCTATTTACACTGAAGGATGATTGTTCAGCTCATCGTCCATCGTATATGAACCACAAACAATGGAAGATGAGCTGATCGCTCAGTGTAAATAGCAGACGTTCAGTACTGAACAGCCGCTATGTTAAGTGAATGTAAAGGGACGGGGTAGAGCGAGGAGAGAACTCTTCTCCAGCTGCCCCGCTGTGAGCCAGCAATGCAGCAGCACGAGAGCTAGTATGTGTGAGGAAGAGTGTCAGGCATCATTTGTCCGACATTCGGCCAGTCTAAATGGGCCTTATGGGGTAATTTCTAATGCATCAAGGCAGTTCTGATGATCTGAGGTCTTGATGATGAATCTCCAAGGCTTCAATAATTTTCTCAGCCTTTGTCTTCTTATCAGCCACCCTTTGTCCCAAATCAGTCACTTACCTTGTAAAGTCAGAAAGCTCTTGGGCCAGTTCCTTATGGAAGAATTTTTGGATGTTGTGATATAAGGGTGCATGATTAGCGATGTTATCTGTCAATACAGGGATCTCAGGGAGGCTAGATTTTCACTGTTATCTTGAGTCTTGGCTGGGAGACATCAGTATCATGTGTGAGACTGTGACCGGCAAAGTGCTGGAGGGCAGATATATTTCGCCTAGGATGCTCTCCTATGAGGCTTTGGGGAACACTTGGGCAGATACGTGCCACCGAGCAGCCTGGGCTCGGTGGAGGAAGCCGGTAGTCGGGTGTCAGTAACATTAAGTTACTGACACGTTGTAGTGTGTAAGTGGCTCCAAGCCACATAATCCGGGCCGGTTTTTCCTCGAGTGGTCAAAGCGAAGGGTGGGATGGCCACTCCCACGTACCAGGTGAGGCTGGTACCAGGCCTTATAAAGCCTGGGCCTGCAGGTCCTGGGAGAGGTGTGCTGAGACCTATGCAGGTCTGAGAGCCTGGCTGGCTGTGCGCAGGAAGCATTTGTTTTGCAAAAGTATAGACAGGATTGATCTATGTCTAGTAAGTGCTCAGACGAGCAGGAGTTACTTTATGTTGGCCTGATGTTAAGGCCTGTGTTTGCTTTGTTTCTGTACTGAAATAAACCCAGGCGAAGCCTGGACTACAGACTGTATCCAGTGTGTCACTGTCTCTGACTGCTTATGCCCAGGTTGCTACCAATCCTAAACGCTAATCCCTCACACATGTCAGAGATCAGAGCAACAGGCTGAGCTGCACAGAAGATAGTGGGTATGGTCTGAGAAGGTGGAAGAGATTGCCAATCTGAATGCCGCTTACAAGATCCTGTCATGATGCTCGATCAGGTAGAGGCTAATATGCTGCAAGTAAATTAAGCCTTTTTTGCAGTGGCACAAAGCTTACATCAGGCACATCTTCCTCTGTGAGCCGCATGCATGTGCCCAATGCAAACAACAAACAGTTACATTCCTAGATTATGTGTGTATATATATATATATATATATATATATATATATATATATATATATGATTTGTGGCAAGACCGTATACAGAATGGCCTGCAGAAGACTGTAAGATAGGCATTATGTGTGCTAATCAGCAGACAGCTGTATGGGTGTGTCTGCAGGACATAAAACCTCCAGCCACACTGAGCCACAAGGTTGTTCTTGAGCTACTCCCTTGGAGAGAAGCTGGTAGGAGGGTGAATGGCCTAAGGTCTTTGGCAGACTGGGCTGTGGCATGGCCACAAGTTTAACAGGGAAGGATGCCCCAAGACTGCAGCCCTGATTGGGTACGCTGTTGTACAATGCTATGTCGTGTTGTGGTGTTAGGCCACTGTGAGAGACAGGTCGGAAGGCCTATGTGAGTTAGCAGCCAGACGGTTAAGATTTTTGTCATTTAAAACAACAGTGCTAAGATTGCTACCCTTGTTATTGTTTATGCTGCCATAATAAATGGACTTCCTAAATTTTACCACCAAATCTGTCATGGACCTAAGTTACTGAGCTGCGACCACCCACCTAGGTGGAGGAAAGATGACGATCCTGAGTAGTGACTAATTCCTTATTGTCACTATATATATATAATATATATATATAAACTGTCAGATTCCTCTCTGGATTTTATGGAAGTTTAATGGAGCTGTATTTTTTAGCCATAGATGGTAGACCTCTTCTTTTCTAGTGTCAGCATGTGGATGTGGATATGCTGTGCTACACACCGGTTTAGCTTATGGGCCAAATGTAGAGGCGACACTTGACTAACCCCGGTCTTCACCCTTTTCCTCCACCAGTGAACTTGGGCTTTGCTGTGGGAGCAGTGCCTGAGTGTGTGGACAGAGGGAGAGCCCAGAAACAAGGCAGACAGCATATACTTTAGCACTGTCCCACGTGCTGAAGTATATGTTGTCAAAGCACACAGAGTAGATTTAGGGCAAAATAAACAGGCCAGGAGTCGGGGCATGCCGCAGATAGAAGAATGGTCAGTAAGCAAGCCAAGGTCACTAGTTGAGAATGCAGAGTAAGCAGGGTAAAGCCAAAATCAGAACCAGAAAGCCAGAACAAAGAACTTGCACCTTTAGCTGAGTCCAGAAAACTAAGACAACTTTCACATAAGAGCTTTTTACCACAGTATTAAAAACGCAGTGGTAATCGCGGTATAACGCTTCCATTGATTTTAATGAGGCCTCGCAGACCTGTTTAATTTTCGAGCACTGCCTGTTCTATTTTTCAGAGTTTAGCGCACTCTTGTCATCCCAGCCGAAAACTAAAACTCTTGCCGCGATCAAAATCCTGGCATTTTGCCAATGGTATCTGTGAGAGTGGCCTAGGTGGATGTGGCCAGGAAATGGAGGGGGACAGATTTGCAGGATTTGGCACTTTAAGACTGGGGCACATGCACGTCTTTCAGGCAATAGTGAGAGACTGACTGGAGGCTACAGCACAGCGTCAGCCATGTACAGGTAAAGCAAAGTATAACATCTACTACTCAAGCTGCTGTTTGCTGGAACCTTCCATACATCTTTGTGGAATAGGACAGCTGGTTTTCACTCTCCCCCCTCTATGGAGACCACATGTCTTAATGAGCATATGGACAGGGATCTTTTCTCTTGGATTTCACGCTTCAGTCCTGATAGAATCCACTGACATCCCACCAGCAATGCATATGAATGGGGCTTTTCACATGCTCTAGAAAAATAATCAGCACAGAATAATAAACATGCTGCAGAGCTCAGACTGTTTGGCATGTTCATTATTGCCTTTAATTGAACGCTGCTAATCCATGTATGGATCTGCTTTCCAATTTGCAGCAGAAATCTGAATTATAGCTGCAGATTTTTTGAAAAGGCCACGGTGAATTTGCCTGTAGACATAACCTTAGGATACTTAATGGGAACCTATTATCACTTTTGTGTGCATACAACCGACTATACCGGGAAACAATGAAGTATTTTAGTAAACTAAAATGCTGCATAAACGATCAGCGATGAAGCTCATCATGCAGTTTAAATAGCAGCCATTAAAGGGGTTGTCTCGCGGCAGCAAGTGGGGTTATACACTTCTGTATGGCCATATTAATGCACTTTGTAATGTACATCGTGCATTAAATATGAGCCATACAGAAGTTATTCACTTACCTGCTCCGTTGCTAGCGTCCTCGTCGCCATGGATCCGTCTAATTCTGATGACTTCTTGCTTTTTTAGAAGCGCTTGCGCTGTGCGGTCTTCTTCCTGGTGAATGGGGCCGCTCGTGCCGGAGAGCTGGTCCTCGTAGCTCCGCCCCGTCACGTGTATCTGCACTGTATGCATTCTGCTATTGTTCAGCGGTTGTGCAAGAGTGCAGGCATCCCAATGACAGTTGAGGAAGTGTCACATGCACTGGCAGGGGTGTAACTATAGGCTCAAGTGCAAAAGTACAGCTTCCCCCCAACAGGAGATACTCCGGTTATACCAGCATGCTCCATATAACTATATACATGGTCCATATCACTATATACAGGATATACTCAGGTTATACCAGCATGCTCCATATAACTATATACATGGTTCATATCACTATATACAGGGGGATGTATATACATCTGTATACAGTGATATTGGCCATGCTGCTTTAAGGACCGTCTCACATCTGCATTGGAACCACAGGACGGAGATTCCGTCACAGATCTGGCTCAAAATACTGTAAGAAAACGATTAAATAAAATAACTTACAGGTGACGTTCTCACTGTTGTTTCCATTGCTCAATATTTTCCATCTGGTCTAGACTGGCATGAGAACTTCCAGCTATGATTCCCTTTTCTGCAGTTTGACACAAAGACATCTTGAGCAGACCTACAGTCAGGTAAAAACGCTCATCCATATTATTGGTGAAGCAATGTGTCAGTAATGCACTCACTTAAAACTGGACTGATATAGATTATGCAGATGCCTCCAATGAACACAGAGGACGTCTCCATTTTTGTGCTCTATCCAGTCCCAAACTGCCATGCAGATCTCTCCTAGCCACAACTAAGCTCTGCTACCTCCTACGAACCTCTCGGTGCTCCCCATAGTAATAAGTCAAATACATTTATTTTTGTAGCCACAAAGAAAAAATAAATCAAATACATTTCTCTTTGTAGCCACGCACAATAATAAATTCCCCTCTGTGGCCCCAAATAGTAATAGTGACACCTCTGTGGCCCCATGAATTAATAGTATCCCACAAAATAAGTGCTTCCACTGTGACCCCTTGCTGTAATAGTACTACCACTGTAGCCCGTTAGTGATAATTGACACTTCTGTTACTTCACTTTTCTCAATCCACAGGGCACGATAAGAGGCCAACTCCTCCCCTGTTCTAGCACTCTGTACTGTATATTGTACTGAGTGCTGGAGACAGAGGAGCGGTCTGGCAGCTCTGATCCTGCCCCGTGAACTCAGTAGGATGTTGGAAGTTTCATGTGATAGCACCCAGTGTGCTAGGCACTAAATTAGCGCGGGCTTACATGGCGGTAAGCAAAATTCGTTTGCGGGGGCCTGCAGCAGATACCAGCTGTGAGCCTGGCTGTGACTCCACGTAAAACCGCAAAATTCTACTGCACATGACCATGTACTCATGCAGGCGGTCATGTTTATTTCCCGTGCAGTCGCTTAGCGTTGATGCGGATCCCCCCCTTCCCCCGCAATGTAATTGCCCATGGGCTCCAGGTATATCTGCTACCATAGAGAATAATGGGCTCTATGTTGCAGATATCTGCGGTAAAATAGAACATGCTGTGTTTTATTTTCCACTCGCAGATTATGCAATTCCAACACACGTTAACGTGAGCGGAAATGCGTAATTCAATGCATTTGATTGAACTGCCTATTACCGCGGATCATACGCTCGCAGAATCCGCAATTCAAATCCGGTTGTGTGAGGCCAGCCTTAGAATAGCCCAGCTACACAGTTTAAGGATGGCCTGCTGCACTCCTGGTCCAGACAGCTGATGGCCGTGGTCCGCCAGTTGAGTACTCCTGGTCTATAGTGCAATATTCAATCTTATTTTTTAGCACTCTCTTCTTTAAAGGATTGTCCAAGTAAGGAAACCACCATCAAGGAGTGCCCCATGCATTAAAATAAAAAATCAGTAGTTACGACATCTCTCTCCGCACCTGCGTTTGTCTCCACCGATTGCTCCAGTCTCCGCTGTCTGTTTACAGGCATCTGTGATGTTGCATAAACCTGCTGAAGCAGTCAATGACAGTGCTTAGCCATGATTGCTGAGTGCTGTCATTGGCTGCTGCAGCTTGTTTGTAGACAAGCTCAGTATACAAAGTTACATCACAGGGAGACCAGAGACGGCGGTGGTGGATGAACAGGGGAGAAGGGAGTAACTGCTGATTTTCTATTTTAATGTACGGGGGATCCGTTGACAGGGGCTTCCTTAACTCGGACACCCCCTTTGATGTAATGATCTACTTTCTCTATATGTGTTAGATATAGAGCATTTTGTGGTTAATTGTTAGTATAGTATAATCACACACAATGTATAGCACCACGTGTAAATACAATCCTAACTCATTTTATGGCTCCCTTCAATAATGTTTCTATTATTCCATTGCAAATGTTCATTGTCTCTGTATGACCTTATTTTCCTAGTAGGAAGGGCATTCAGAAGCTGTATCCGAATTGTCTCCTATCTGTGTCCTCTGTAAATAAATGTACAAGTACCTTTATAGGCCTTTCAACTTAATTAGCTTTGCACAGTTTAAACTCTGACCCCATTGTTATCTGTCTCCTATAAAATGAAGTGCGGTCAAATATTACACTGTGCAACACAATTTTTGTAACATATAAGCAGATAGGCAGCTTATAGTAACTTTAGTGCGCTGACTTCAAATATGATATCCGTTCTTTTTCTGCCACGTAAGGTTTTTCAGTTATGGGGAATAATGTAATCCAATTGCTGTTGTATTGTATTTTTTTGAAATGTGCCTATACAATTAATCCAGCAAGCTCGCCATTAACCTTGCTTAAAAGGAATTGTGTAACAATTTCACAATCGCTGTTACACACCGTGCGCTGACTAAACATTATAAGGGTAGGTTTATGTAACATATAGGGTATGTTTTCATGTGGCAGAAACGCTGCTGATCATCCACCAGTAAGTTGTAATTAATGAACTGTGTTTTAACAGGTCATTGGCTAGACTAAATAAAAGAATCAAAATCGTTAAACAAAAATACATATTTGGTATCGCTGCGTCCGTAAAAGTCCGATCTATCAAAGTAATGCCTTATTTATACCGCAAGGTGAACGTCGTCCGAAAAAAACCTTAAGAATGCAAGAAAAGCGCTTTTTTTGGTCATTCTGTCTCCAAGAAAAAATGCAATAAAAAGTGATCAAAAAGTTTTATGTATTCCGAAATGGTACTAACACAAACTACAGGATGTCCCGCAAGAAATGAGTCCTTGCACAACTATATTGATGGAAAAATAAAAACGTTATCGCGCGCAGAAGATAGCAGCAGAAAATAATAAAAAAAAAATTAAATATCTTTGAAAAAAAAAGCAGTACAACAAATAAAAAACGACATAAGTTTCATATTGTAGTAATTGTACTGGTCCATAGAAAAGTCATGTCATTTTGTTGCAGTTTGTGGACAGTAGAAACAAGACGCACCGAAAGATGCCAGAATTTTTTTTTTCCATTTTACTCCACTTAGAACTTTTTAAAAGTTTTTCAGTACATTATTTGGTACATTAAATAGCACCATTGAAAAATACAAGTCGTTCTGCAGCTTATTAGATGTCTAAAAAACAATTTCACCGCTTATAGCAACACAGAACCACTGAAATCACAAATCGGGGTTCTTAAGTAGGCGAGTGACCATTTAACAAAAATGAACCCTTTAGACAGAAATTACTCACCCAAGTCTTTGCACAATGGGGGAGGGGAGAATAGAACTCTCTGTTTGCTTCAGCCTGTCCCCATTGTTGACAGCAAACCGTATGCCCATCGGTTGGATTCATATTTCCAAAGATCATTTATCAATTTTTCCAAGTCGGGCACCAGATGTTATGAGAATAATATCATATTCCAGAAGATTTCAGCAGTCTGCTCCAAATTGGTTATAATGAGAAGCTTCATGCTTGAATATGTATTTGAGCTGACTCATGTCATCAGTCAGTCTCTAATACACTTCTGCTTTATCTTTAATATCACAATACAGATATAGTTGAACATGATGCACCAATTGCATGCACCCCCCGACCCCCAACATCATAACAACCCATGTATGGCCTAGTATGTAATGACGCTAATGCAGCCTGGGCTTTCCGCTCTGCTAACGAAAACAGACTGAGCGCCCCTTTAATTCAAACTTCTCATTCCCGCCTCCAAGACTTCTCCAGAGCAGCACCGGCCCGCTGGAACGCACTACCAAAGGCTACCCGAGCAATCCAGGACTCGCAGAACTTAAGGCGTGCTCTAAAAATGCACCTCTTCAGGGAGGAATGTCGCATTCCCTAAACAAACCCTTCTGTACTCCGCCTATTTGTCATACAGCCAAATGTCTGACTATTGTCTATGTTTATAGCATCCAGCTCGCCATACCGTGCACATCTCCAGCCCCTTTACCTTCTGTATCACCCCATTACTTGTAGTATGTAAGCTCGTTGGAGCAGGACCCTCACCCCTATTGTTTTCATCAATTGATTACTTTGTAACCGTGGTTCTGTAATTTTTGTACTTTTGTCTTTCTGTATTCCCCCTGTCTATGTAAGCGCTGCGGAATATGTTGGTGCTATACAAATAAAGTTTATTATTATCATTATTATTATATGTTTACACCCCAGTTATATGTCGCTATGTGAACACGTATGTAAAATATTGAACCAGTTAACTGCTAGCTATTTCCTATGAAGGTGGATATATGAATATATATAGGTGTTTGCCTAGGCTGATATAAGAAGCACATTAAAGTATTACTACAACATACACTAAACAGGGTGCTGCATGGTGAGTTCTGATAGAATATGTGGCAAACAGAGAGCTGAACCCACCAAAGAATAGACGCACACCACAATTGTAAACAAAATATAACAGTCTATACATGTGGGGGTTTTCACCCTTAGGTTTCGGTGTGAGAAAGTACAGGTCCATAAAATGGAAGAATCTGTCTCAAAATGGCCGCTAGATACAAAATGGAGCATTATAAGATGTAAATAAGCTTGTGTGTAGTGAAACAATAATTAAAGCAGAAATAACTTTACAGCAGGGTATTCGGTGCAATGTCTAATGATTTGTTTTTTGTTTTTTTTTCTTTCTATTCATCCGAGAACATTTGCCTGGTACAGCCGCTATCAGAGAAGACTCCCCCATGTCCTGAGCTTTGGGAAAAGAGCAAATCGTGGTGATAAGACGCTGCGATCATCCAAACTCACAAGAGAGAATAATCATTTGAAGGACATTTCACATATTTATTCTCACTGCGCTGATTGTTCAACAAAGCACAATTCTTGATGTTTTTCTAACCCAATAAGATTAACCTCGTGACTAATGACGTATTCCTTTCCTGTATTAAGAACTATACTCAGTCAATAAAGATTCAGTGTACGCAGGGTGGGCTGAATACTTGCCGCGGCTCATCTCTACATATCTGTGAGAGCTAATTACTATAAATCATATAGTTTTTGGCCTCTCTGATGCATCCAGGTATGAACTAATTTGGAACCCAAGGCTTGAAAGGTTAATGTGACCGGTCATGTGTAACGGTCCTTAACAGGTGCATTATTTACCTCTTGCGCTTGCATGCCTTTATATACATTTTCTAAGGTTTATGTTTTTTCTGATGCCAGATCACCTTAATTTGTGCCTAGGAGTGCCAGTTTACTGGTTTATTCTGTATCATCATTCAGGGTTTAATTATCACTTTGAGAGGCATATGTGCTTCAGTACATTCTCATTGATTATTATTTGGGCTTTATTTGGTAAACTTTTTATATAGTCTCAGGCCATATTTACACAGGTGATTTCTCTCCTGATAGTCTTGTGATTAATGTGATCCTGGGGGCATGGGTAGGGGGACCCCGCATGTGCAGTCGCTACACAAAACTCTTAGGCGCTATCTGAGCCCTGTTGGTGCCATGCAGGAGGAGAGAGACTCTAAAAAACAACCTTAAATCACTCATGAAGCCACAAAGTTTGCTGTTAAGTTTACATTTGTTGTACAGGTCTAGTTACAAGACCTCATACCTCCCTTCCTCTCTCCCTAATCCTACACCCATCCACCACTTTTTTTATTCTACCCTCTGTCTCCCTTTTTTCCCCCTTTCTTCCCCTTTCTCCCACTTCAATTCTTCCCAAAAACCTTTTCCTTTATTAAGACACTACAAGATATGTTATAAACATTTGTTATAAACTAAAATTGAATTCTTTGAACCACATATATGTACCATATGATTGAAAATGATTGCTAAGGATCTAGTATCCTATTGTATCTCTATCACTGCATAACTTGCATCTACACCTTACCCTACTTATGGAAAAAGTTAATAAAAACATTTTGAAGTAAAAATGTTTCCTTTTGAAATAACATGCGATGTTCATGCAATGCAATGTGATTTTCGTCCAAAACGCATCACAAGCGCAGGGAAAGTTGCATGTTTACGAGCCCAAAATTTGCACCTTAGCAAAACCATATTGTGGTTAATATCTAGGGGTATTGGCAAGGGCCCCTCAGAAATTGCTTCAGGCTGCCCTTCTGACTTAGCATTGCAGCTTGGTAGGTCCAGCAGACTGTTACTCTGTCTAGCTCCTCCACCCAGCTTGTGAGGATTTGTAACCAGCTTCCTATTTAAACCCTCCAGACCTTACCCCAATCCTTGGTGTTGTTGTTCATTCCCTGGATGACTGCTCGCAAGCTGCTGGTGCAGCTACTCTGTCTGTATACAGTTCTTTGTGTATCCTTAACTAGTTATACTGTGTATTTGTCTATTCCCAGCTCCCTTTGCGTTTGCTGCTGGGTTCTGTTTGTCTTTCTACTTTCTGTATCTGTGCTCTCTGCCACAGGCCTGGCTCTGGTTTCAATCTTTCATCCACTCCTGCATATCTGTGCGGCTCAGTGCATCTGACTGAGAGCACCAGGTAGGTAAGGGGGTCTAGGAGTCAGAGTTAGGAATATCTAGTCCACCTGAGTTCAGGGTAAGGCCCATACTCGTTCTTTGTTCCGAGTCCCCACATTTGCTCAGTCTTCACCCCGATGTCAGCTGTCTATCCTGCGGGATAGTTTCACTTGGCAGGACGACACAGTGGATCCACAAACACTAGGTTACACAGCTGTTGCCAAATGCACGGCTCCTATCCCCACTCTCTGCTATGACTGTCCCTGCCTGTTTGATGCGCTGCACTGCCTGAATAAAGCCTGCCAAGCCCTGTACATAGAATGTCCTATTAGTGGTGTGACCCTGCCTTCTCACTAGATGGGCGCAGCTAGTGTTTGCAGTTGTGTGCTAGATTGTGCCCTGTTGCTTTCTTACTCCTGCTGCATACACAACTGCTGCTACAGCGAGCAGCTCCCCCCCCCCCAAGAGAGGAGGAAGACCCTCTATAGCACTTGCGATAATACATGAAGTCCTGCCCTCTAAACGGGACTGAGAGGGACAGGTGTGTTATGACAGTCCTATTTTGTGCCGATTCCCTATTGCTGCCCCATTCAACTGCATGAGGAAGACCCCCCAACCCTGCATAAAATAAGTTTTTATGTGTATGTATAATGTAATAATATTACGCGTTATTCTACTTTCACACCAACATTCGCTGTTTCCAATGCTCCAATGTTTCCAATGAAAATGAGGGCAGAAACAGATCCATTATATGGTGCATACTAACTGCGTCTCACAGACCCTATTGACTGTAATGGGGTCCATCAGGTTTCCGTCATGGTGTCCATCATTTTATAGAACAAAATGGTGCGGTATACTGTACAATTTTGTCCACCTTTTTGGACTGGATCTGAAAGAGAGGTTCCTTAGAGGAGCCTCTGAGGCCAGTCTCACAAGACTGCATTTCAATTGCGGATTCTGCAATCAGTGTCTGTAAGGACGATCCGCGGTAAAAAAACGAGCATTAAAGGGGAGGTCTCGCGAAAGCAAGTTGGGGTATACACTTCTGTATGGCCATATTAATGCACTTTGTAATATACATCGTGCATTAAATATGAGCCATACAGAAGTTATTCCACTTACCTGTTCCGTTGCTAGCGTCCTCGTCTCCATGGTTCCGTCTAAATTCGCTGGCAGCTTGCTTTTTTAGACGCGCTTGCGCAGTCCGGTCTTCTACTTTCAGCACAAGCCGCTTCAGTGTGCTCCCCGCTACAGCTCTTCTGCGCATGCGCAGACGAGCTGTCACTGCTCGGGAGCGCGCTGGAGCGGCCTCTGTTAGAGGAGGGCGCTGGAGCGGCCTCTGTTAGAGGAGGGTGCAGAAACTGGAGCTGCCCAGCGGAGAAGCCCAGCCCAGCAGCCCAGCTGTCCCGAGAAGCCGCCCAGGTAAGTGATGGGTCGGGGGGTGATCTTCACTAACAGGTGAAGGTCCCGGGCCACAGCGGTAGGCCCCGGAGCCCAGCGCTAGGTTCCGGAGCCCAGCGCTGGGCTCCGGGGTCTAGCGCTGGGCTCCGGAACCTAGCGCTGGGCTCCGGGGCCTTCACCTGGGCTCCGGAACCTAGCGCTGGGCTCCGGGGCCTTCACCTGGGCTCCGGAACCTAGCGCTGGGCTCCGGGGCCTTCACCTGGGCTCCGGGGCCTTCACCTGGGCTCCGGAGCCTAGCGCTGGGCTCCGGGGCCTTCACCTGGGCTCCGGAACCTAGCGCTGGGCTCCGGGGCCTAGCGCTGGGCCGAGGGGGCCTTCGTCTGTCAGGGTCTAGCGCTGGGGAGCCGGGGCGGTAGCGCTGGGGAGCCGGGGCGGTAGCGCTGGGGAGCCGGGGGGTAGCGCGGGGGAGCCGGGTCTAGCGTGGGGGGGCCGGGGGCTGCACCGGTTACCTGCTGCCTGGCGGTGGGTGATAGTGTGCCGTGGTCGGCCGCGTTCAATCCCGGGGTCCGGTCGGCGGCTGCGGGGTGTCGTGTTGTCATGGAGACACAGCTGGCAGCGTCTCGGGAGCGCGCACGTCGGGCTGCAGCAAGCGACGGGAAAAAAGCCGGCGGCCATCTTGGGGAAACTTTTATAAGTTGCTGAAACGCTGGAACGGTAAGTACAAACCAGCTAGAAAAGTCATTTACAGGGGGGCTTAGTAATGTATGCTTAATTAGGGGGACTGGGCAAAAAAAAAAATTCACTGCTTCCTCGAGACATCTCCTGTAAAAGTCCTGCATTTTCAAACTTTCCTTCACACTTGCAGATATGAATTGTGTATTCCGTGAGCGGAAAAAAAATTGCAGCATGCTCCATTTTACCACGGGTTCTGCACAGATAACCTCCATTGATGTCAATGGAAGCGTCCAACCCACAGTGCATGCACAATTAACATACAAACAAAAAAAACCTTGTCCTGTGCATAAGCCTCTGCAGTTATGCACAATGCAATTAATTGCTGTACACAGGGTCACCAGCTGGGCTCACAGCTGGAATCCTCTGCCTGGTGTGCCATGTTTAGAGCACTGAGAGCGCTATGGAGGATAGGGGCTCTGCCCCTTAATGACGCAGTAGTGACGTGGCTAGCATGTCAATGCCTGAAGAACTCTCCTATAATAGGGCTTATGGTCAGAATAGAGCAAGCCACGTTAAGCCCTGCCCACCAGCCCGAATGTACAGGACACATCTGAGTGCAAGCCAAGAGCCATATAAAAAAACCTGCACTGTGTCACAGGAGCGGCATAGCACAGAGGAAACCAGTAGAGAGAGCATGGGAGAGCGTAGTAGCCACTGCATGTGTGAGACACAGCTAGAGAAGAGCCCGGTGTGCAGCCCATCTACCACTGCTGCAAAACTGGCGTGGCCATTGAAGTGGGGCTGTGTAACAGGCAGTTGACCCATGCTGGGGAGCTGTTCAGTGAGAAAGACCAGAGGGCCCTAAGAATTGACTGCAAGTGCAATGTTGCTAGAAAGGTGTCGTCCAAGCATAAGTGTAATGCTATCCCCAGGACTGAGTATTGTAAAATACCTGCCCAGGTTGGGGAAGGGGAGTACTTGCTCCATTTCCAACCCCGCGCCCTTTTAAACCTAACAAAAATAACTCCACGCATCGAATGGCTTTTAAAATGGGGTAGGCCACAGCTTTATTAAATTATTTTTCTTTAACATTCCTTTTAAAACTTTAAACCTTTCTATACTTCCAAAACCCACCAAACTTTCATGAGTCCGTGAGCCCTTTAGATATAAAATCGCCCTTGAAGAACCACCCTTCTCCTAACCAGTGCTGGCATGAAAAGCAACTTCCTGCCACAAAGGATGCGGCACCACACCGACTATAAACCTAGAAATCTGCTCACCTTTCTAGCCCTATCAATAGCTTCTGGGTTCCTTGCCTCTCCCCATACCCTCTTTGCCACTATATCGGACCAAACCAAAATCACCTTATCAAAAAAATCCTGAAAACGTGGCATATCTTGCTTCATCAGTGCCACTTATTCACCCACCTTAAACCTCCCCAAATCATTGCCTCTGGCGTGCATAGGTTGTATTACTTTCTGGGGGGTCCAGCTGCTGATCCGCAGCACCTCCTTAAGCAGCCTGGACCACTGAAGCCCCCTGATGCCATGCTAGTGAACCACTGCATTCTTCAGGCTCAAATTCTTCCCAATTAGCCGCATTCCTGCTCTTCTTTTGGCCGAATATATGAATGAGTGTCCGGTAATCCAGACGTTCTATTTCTCTCCAGCTGCATCAAAATAAACAACGGGAAAAACAACATCTAAAACTATAACCCCACCACCCACGCCCAACTTCTGCAAAGCCACATGTGAGCTATCTGGGCTCATATATGACCGGTAAGCCTCCGACTTCCATCATCCTAGACATTTCATTCCCTCTGCATTTACACCAGAAGCACCCACCGTCATTTTGAGGAACACTTTGTTTTTCTACTCCAAGCCAAGATTGCAAAGGCTCATAGATGTCAGAATGATAGATACCCCCACAAATGACCCCATTTTAAAAACTATACCCCTTGATACATTCACTGAGGGGTGCAGTTAGACACAACGATTATCGCTCAAAAGACGGCTTTGAGCGATTTTTGAGCGAAAATCGTTGTTTCTAAAAGGACCTTTAGATTCAATTTATTGACCCCACACAAAATTGCATAAACAAGGTTAAACATCCTTATAAGGTAAAAACAAAACCATTATTGCTCTCTACCACTCTACTGCATATAGATTGCAAGAGAGAAAAAGAAGAGTCCCATCTTAAAGGTTCTCTGCACTAGGTGGGATCATATCGGGAGATATAGCTGAATCTCGATACTTCTCTTGCATTTTGTAATAGTACAGAAGTAACAATCCTTGGTACATTATGAATAATCCCCATATTTCTTTTGGCAAACCCTTCCAACCTATTGTTCCCTACATAAAGACAGGATACAAACTGGAGACAAACATACATCCAACGAGAGGAGGGGAGGAAGGAGAATTGTGGGGTGGGGTGGGGGGTAAAGTAACTTAGGTGCAAAGTAGCTGCCGGTATTCCCCGGAACTCTGAAGCCCGCCAGCGCCGGACACTCCCAGAACACGTGCAACATCGTACCCTGGTCCGTGCCACACCTCCAGTACAGAGGAGAGACTGATGGGAATATCGCATGTAAGTGGGAAGGCACTCCTGTACCAGCGCAAGAGAATATTAAATCCGGACACCTGGATCTTGCTAGATACTGATGAGGAGTGCGTGATAGTAAATATTCTTTCCCTTTCCTCAGTAGTGAACATAATCCCAAGATTTGTTTCCCACTTCTGCATATATTCCGGTGGTGATGCCTCAGATTGTTTATTAAGTATGTTGTATATTCTAGATAATGTGTGTCTTGAAGGTCCCTCTTCATTGCAAATGAATTCAAACTGCGTTTTGGACGCCTAAAAGTACTAGATCAGGGGAGTTAGATGAAAAGTGGCTCAATTGGATTGTCTGCCATATCGACAGCTGTACCACGTTCGTCACATCCAGCTATGCACCCATCGATAGCCATTCTGTAGAAAGTGTTTTGCTCAGAATATGCCCCCAGAGAACTAACTGTGAAAAGCTCTGTCCTCAATGCGAGGGAGAAAGGCAGGGTTCCCTAAGATTGGGAAAATGGGGGATGGCCTAGGGGAGATGTCTATCCTAGTATATACTTTAGCTGTAATTGACAACATGGGGCCAATCGTGGGGTGTTGGGCTACCTCTAGGAGTACCTTGCCTTGCGTCCAGGGAAGAACTGCGAGTGACACAGGAGCGGAATCCTGCTCTATAGTGACCCACTACTTAATTGCTGAGTGTCTGTGCCAGTCTACTACCTGCGTTGTGTGCTGCCTGGTAATATCGTGTTAAGTTTGGAAGGCCTATACCTAGCTTTTTGGTCTAGTGTGTTCCGCGCAAGACAAGTAGGCCTGTCCGCCCAAATAAATTTGGTCATGAGGGAGTTTAGATGTTGGATGGGGAGAGAGAATATCTGCAACACCCCAGAGGGGTGCCCTGGGCACTTGACAACCATGGAGAGCTGGGAGGGTTAAGTGTTGGCTTGTCACGGCGACACATACCAGGCTCTCTTCCCTGAGGGATGACACGCAGCCAAGGCCAGAGCAGGATTGCTGGCCAACTTCGACACCCCTAGGATAGGAAATGCAATAAACAGGATAAGGAGGGATGAGGGGGGTAGTAGTTGTCATGGATGATGCCACAGTTCCCACACACCAGTATGCTTCAAGGCGAAGAATGAACACAGACACTGGTGTATAGTACTTCGGGTCCCAGGAACGTTTAGTGCCTAGAATAAACTTAACTTGAAGTAACTTTTGCAAAACAATTATTTACAGTAATTCATGTACAATTCTTCACAGTGCAGGTAGAACAGAGATCAGAGGTCAGGGAGGATACACAGGATGAAACCGGTCCTATAGTCCACGTTATCTGTAAGTTACCGCTCCTGGACTGGGAGCACTTCAGAGGAGGAAGGGGGTAGGGGTCACTCCACAGACACTCTGGCAGCAATTATTTACTTTAGAGATTAACACCCCGCATGGGACACGCATAGGTGTGACTTAGTAGCGTACTTCTACATGGTGATCCAGGCTTTGGATGGCTGCGTAGGAAAAAGTTGTTGCTTTGGATTAGTACCTCTGCACTGGATCCCTATGCAGAATTACTTACGAAGGCTCTCTTTATTGTATTTTGGGGCTCACTCCACTCATATCCAGACTTCACTCGCTACGAGATATCTCTCATTCTCCTACATCGTCACCACAAGGAAGCTAAAGGTGCTTGCATGTGGCTCTGTGTTCGCACTCTCTCCTCCTGTGTTAGGTAGTCAGCACACTGGAACTCTCTGAAGATGGATTACAGATTGAAGACTTTTTCCTGCTCTCAGGCACTCCTATTTATCCCATCACTCACACCATATGACATGACAGACTGATATATCTACATGCAGGCAATGATTTGAATGGAGTTAACCTCTCAAGCACCACAGCTGTGCAACACACACACTGAAAATGACAAGACAAGTTTGCACAGTGCATCCACATAAGACAAACATGTATGACATTTATGGAGGGGACCAGTATGGTGTCCTGGGCCACTACATCTCTGCATACTTCTTGTAATATGTGAGAGTAAGCCCGTCAGACCCTGGTGCTTTCCCTGCATTAGAGTCCGATAGAGCTCCTGCTAGCACCGTCTCCTTAATCGGGGCCTCCATCACGCTTATAGCCTCCTGTAGGAATATACCTAAGTTTGGACGGTGAAGGTAGTCCTCTGTCGCTACCCTCCTAGCTACCCTTTCCCGGTCTGGCATGGAGGGAGTCAGATTGTACAAAGCCTGATAGTAGTCCAGGAATGCTTCTGCTATCTGTTGGGGCATATGTCACACATGGCCATTGGGGTTTGTAATATGCGGTACCAATGTTCTGGCTCTAGTGACAAGGAGTGCTCGGGCTAGTGTGCGACTGGGCTTGTCACCGAATTCAAAAAAGTGGCGTCTGCATTTTGCCAAGTTCGCCTTTACAGACCTAGGCAAGCAGACCTGACTTTTTCTCTAAGCTGTATCAACTCTGCCGCCCCCCTTTCCCACGAGTAGTCCCCGAAGATGTGCGTTACGTTCTTTCTAAATGCGTGATCCGATGCTTACACAAAATCCTCGAATGACTCATTTGTGGGCTTCCCATATCGTCAGTGGGTCTACGTCTGGGGTATTGTTATTTTCAAAATATTCTTGTAGTGCCTTGCTAATTTCTTTTGAGGTTTCAGGGTTGCTAACAAGGGATTCATTTAGGCACCAGTGCCATACTCTGTTGTGTATAGTTGAGAGTGCTAGGGATATGGTAATTATGGTGTGCTCTGAGAATGTAATGTTGTCTATGTCTGCCAAGACTAAAATTGATAGAGCCGAGTGATGTAGAAGAAAATAATCTATTCTGGAGTATGTGTTGTGCGGTGTTGAGAAAAATGTAGAATCTTTAGTGGAGGGATTTAAAATCCTCCTTGCATCTACGAGTTGGTATTGGTGAATTGTTTTCCTTATCCTGCGTTGCACGGCTAGTGGAAGGCTACTGCTTTCCTTGGAAGTATCTATGTGTGGATTTAGTGGAGCATTAAAATCTCCTACCAGTATCAGGGTGGCCTCCTTGAATTCCTCTAAGTCCTCCAGGGGCTTTTCGATGAAAGTCACCTGGTTGGAGTTGGGGGAGATAGACTGCTGAGAGTGTGACTGGTGTCTTGGCGAGCTTACCCCTAAGGAAGAGATAGCTACCTCCTGGATCGCGTGTCTCCTCATGTTTCCACGGTACTGAGTTGGCAATGAGAATTGAGACTAATTTAGATTTGAATTCGGTTTGTGCTGTGGTAGGTGTCCAGCAACCTGGCACATGAGAACCTAGGAAATGCATCCGTGAGGAAATGCGTCTCCTGGACGAATGCTACCTACACTTTTCTTTTCCAAAGAAGATGGAGGACCTTTTCTCTAGAATGTTAAGGCCCTGTGCATTGAGGGAGATAACTGTAAGGTTGGTAGAGCCAGGTGACATGGTCAACAGTGCTTACACTCGCAATAGAGTAAAATTATTGTAACCCCCTAGTACAGGGAGAGTACAAGAGAAGGAGGGGCAAAAAAAAGGGGGGGGGATTAGGAAGAGAAGAGAGGGAGAGGAGAATTTACAAGGACAATGACAGACACTAGGAGCTACAGTAAATACACAAACAAAATCTATGCTAACTTGAAGCTAGCGGCTATAAACTAATCAGAGGGCCTAAAACTCAGGGGTGAAACCAGGGCCCCTGATAACCTACTTGGTGAAGCGTGGGAATACGCTGGATTAATAAAGCCACAAATGAGTTCGTAGAGCGTATAGAGAAAGTAAAGAAAAGACATGTCTCCTCGTATCCTGCTAATAGTAAAAGAAATACTGCAATATTAATCGGAATATCCGCATAGCTGCAACTTGCAGGTCCTCATCTGAAAAAGAAAAGGCAATTATAAAAACGAGAGAATAACTGCCCATTTTCTCTATAACGGAGTAAGGAGGGCGAACAAATCAGAGCCTGCAAGGAGATTGGCAAGTGTCCCGGGCCCAAGAAGCAGTCCAGGTAGCTTGTAATCCGATCTGTGGCCAGAGGATCGATGCCCAATTATGCCCCTGCCGGTCATATATTTGGAGTGACAATGTCCACCAGGACAGTCCAGTCCGGTACCGGAACAGCTGGGACCTCCAGAAATGAAAACACCCCCTCAAGGTCCGCCAGGGATCTGACCGTGAAAAGGCGGCCATGCCTTCGGAGAATCAGGTGGAAAGGGTGCCCCTATTTATACGACGCATCTGCTCTGCGTGTTGCATCCAGTAATGGGCGAATCAGCCTCCGGCTATTAACGGTCAGTCTTAGACATCGGGCAAAATTGTAATCCCAGCTCCGTTAAAGCTGACTGGGCCCCGTTCCCATGCTAAATGCTGGATTTCCTCTTTCTGCCAGTAAAAGTGAACGCGACAAATGACGTCTCTCAGAAAGTTAGGGTTCCGCATTCTCCTGCCTGATAGGCAATGGACTCCATGGTCCATTTACTACAGCTCTGGCCTCAGGACGGTGCCTCACCTTGTTGAAAATGGCCGTTACGCACTCGTGTAGCGTATCTGGGGAACGTCCTCGGGGATACCTCTTAATTTGAGGTTGTTGTGCCTTCCTCTATTTTCAATGTCATCTATATGAAAAGTCAGGTCTCTGAGCTGTTTCTGCTATCTTTCCACTGTGACGGTTAATTGTTGAAAGTCCATAAAGGACACACGCGGGGTCTGTTCTAGTGTAGTAACCCAGTCCGACATGGTCTGCATAGTGATTAACTGCAGAAATAGCCCGCTCATGTTTCCCCTTAATACGCTGAAGTTGCATTTCTAAGTCCACCTTTGTCAGCAGTGCCCGAACCATGGCCTATAATGCTTGCAAGGTCTGGGAGTCGTCTAATGGCAGCTCAGGCGGCTTGGGGGTTAGGACTATGTTGGCCAGTAGCAGAGCGCTGGAGTCTGGAGTAAAGGGCAAAGATCCTAAACTTCCCCTTGGAGAAGCTGCAGAGTGGAGAGTGGGAGTTATAGTTCCCCCATTAGCTGAAATGTTTAAGCCTGAGGGGTGACCTTGGTTATCTGTTGTGATGCTCCCTCCTGCCTGTGGTTGCTGCCTTTCTCCAGGCAGCTACTGACCTGGTTTGGAGCCATGTGGGTGTCTTTCCCGGATGTGGAAGATGCTGGTGAGGTGGGAGAGCCTGGTGCTGCCTCCTGGCTGTGTGCCTTGTCCCTCACACTGACCTTGTCAGAGAAGTGTGGAGTCCTGTGCAGGCACTGGGCTCTCGCTTCTCCTGCACACTGTTGTGCTGGCTCCACATAGTGTCCCGGCGCCATGCTTTTGTGGAGCTTCTCTGCTTCAGCGGGGCTCACGCCGTGAATGTATCTGCTCAGTGGGGTCCTGTTTGCAGGCAGCGAGTCTCTCCTCCGCTTTCCTCCTCTCGTCAACGTCGGACCAGGTAATATCTGTGTGCCGATTTTCTGAGAGTCGGCGGCCGCGGAGCTCCGAGCCATGCGTTCTCACTCTGCCATGCCTAGGCCACACACCCCACCCTAATCTTATGTCTGTATGCACGACGGGGCCAAAACCGAACGGAGCAGCTAGTGGCTTTCAGAACAAAAATTTAGCTTGAAGGTGATTTAGGCCCCATTCCCCACTTGTAGAGCCCTTGAGCTGCCAAAGCGATAAAGAATCCCCACAAATGATCCCATTTTGAAAACCAGACCCCTTAACGAATTCATATAGAGGTGTACTGCATATTTTAACCCCACAGTTTTTGAATGAATCTAAGGAAGGCAGCTTTCGTCTTTGTTTTAGTAATGACATGTGGTTTCATCCAGGGCTCTGTCTGAATGCTGCTTTCTTCATTTCAGATAGAAACTGCAGATGGAGACCATAAGCCGGGACTTAAACGCAACATGAATAAAGCTTTACGAAGTGTACAAGTATGCAGGTGGTAATAGTAATAATATATTTATTCTATTATATATCTTATCATGTGTTTCTTACATTAGCCTAGGGAAACATATATGTATATTTGTATATCTACCTTCCTAGGAAATAGCTAGCAGTTAAATGGTTAACTGGTTCAATATTCTACAGTGGTGTGTGTATTGGATTCTTGTGTGGTATCTCCAACACACTCCTACACACAGTTCTCAGGCCTAACACTGTTCTCCTACAAGTCTTTCTCCAGAGAAGCCCTGGGATGCTCACTGCTCATAAGGGAGGCTGCTCATACCCCCTACTTTCGCCCTCGTTTGGCCCAGCAGTGATATTAATAAAGCCTATTCTAAATACGTTTCTTAGGAATTATGTGTTAGTAGCAATATACACCTTAAGGCGTTAACCTATGTTAATCATTAGAGTGATTACATACTAAGCCAATGATAAGTTGTTATGACATTGGGGGGAGTGTATTTGTATAACCGCATTATTTCCACTATATGTGTACTGTTATGTTAAGAATAATGCAGAAGTGTACTGATGATTGACCAACATGGAGTCAGACTCAGATACCTTGCATGCATGCTACTTCTGATTATAATCAATTCGGAGCAGACAGTGAATTCAGCCGGAATAGGATATTATTCCCATAACACTTCATTTCAGATAGAACCTGCAGGTAGAGACCATAAGCTGGGACTTTAAGACAACCTGAATAAAGCCTTACCAAGTGTACAAGTATACAGGTGGATTTAGGGCAGGGGAGATGGAGCGATTTGGTTTTATTTTTCTTCCTGTGATTTTTTTTTTTTGCTTGTTTAATGCTAACAAGATGTAGTATCCTCAATTGTAGCTATATTTTGTACAGTGTACGGTGGTGTCAGGGTTTGTTTATACAGGCCAGTCACATGTACCTCAAAATAGTACAAATTACAGCTCATCTTGAAAAAAAATAAGACCTCCGCTGTTACCTATTGGATTTATTCAGTAAATAATGGCTGATGGTACTTGCCCTCTTGACTCCCTTTCAACTCCAACTAGGTCCTGACACTGTCCAGAGTTGAGGTTTCTGGACTTGAATACAAGCCTGGGAATCAGGAGGGTAAAATATATGAGCCTAATCTTAGGTCTGAATATTATTTTTTACTATAGTCCGAGATCTCCATTTATTCATGGGACTCTTGGGCCTGCATATATTTGAAGGTCTTGTCTGGTGTCTTAACTTTTGTTTTGTGTTGCTATAGAGACTGGGAGTGTATGCAGAATCAAGGAGCGAAAGATGTCTTAACAGTAAACTCTATCATCTGTAGAAATCGTCATGATGGTTTGGACCAGACAAAAACGAAAAGCAAAGAGAACATCTACAATTGGAGAAAACGTCCCATGAGTCACTGGAGTTTTAGAGTAGGTGTCACCTTTCCTGAACTTTTCACTATTATAGTAAATCCTTGTTTTATCTATAAGAGATCGGTTCTGGAGCATCTTGACTTAACTCCTAAAGGACCGGATATTTTTAGGGATTTTACCCATCTGGTAGTTTTACTGCCCTATTTTTAAATAGCTTTTTTTTATTACTTAACTTACTGTGAGGTAAAAAGTTAAAAAAAAAAGATTTTTTTTCCAACATTTATAGTTGTTTTTTTAAATTAGTATATTTACGCTAAAATAAAGTATGGAAATGGGTTCCTCATTTTGTTTTGGACGTTTCAATATATATACTCTGCATAGTTTTGGATTACAGGGTTCATATGGCGACAGTTTTGGTTAGCGTCGGCCTTGGGCTATTTTCTTTTTTATGTATATATTTTTATTTTACTTTGTAATTTTTTTTGATGATTTTTTTTCACTATTTATGTCCCTCATGATGTCGTATAAGATCTCTGAAGGGCATTCAGATGTTTTTTTTTAAATTATTTTAATTTCACACTTTTCTACTGTAGCTGGGGCATCCATAAGATTAGTATCCATAAAAGCCCCAGTTACAGGGAAACTCATCCCCCTGTAGTGACAGTATTCACTAACAAAGCTGATCTGAGTCTGCTAGGACCCTGCAGCTCTGCTGTGGCAGGGAGCACCCGGTGGTCACGGAATCGCCAGGTGGAATAGCAGAAGTAACACATTTGCTTTCTTTCTTTACTACATAGCGCTACATAGAGTCTCCGGGCCCAGAGCTGTGACTAACAGCTGAGGGCCCGAACCTGCTCCTGCTAGATTGCGGGAGCTTTAATCCTGTGCCATATTTTTTCTGTCGGTCTGCATTAAAGTTCATGATCAAGCACCGGAAATTTACTATGCTGGGTCCTTGAGGGGTTAAGTTCCACGGCTGTTCTATAGTTCCAGTACTGCCTGCTGTCAGCCATCCTCTAATTCAACCAATAGCTATCACTCCTTAGAAGTACATCAAGTAAATTTAAACTGCACATTGCTGAGCATGTATCTGGCTCTAATCCTTCCTCAGATAATTGAGACATTCCCTGTCTGCAGCATCCAGACATTTTTTAGAAATCTACCAAGGTGATATATCCTCATTTACAGTCACTGGCATCACCTAATGACAGTAAGACTTTATCCATGTGTATGGTCAGATCACGACATGGTCTTTTCGTAGATTCACAGTGATGAAGCTCCTAGACAAGCATTTAGATGGAGGCTGAACAAGGCCCTTTTTCATGACCCTAGCATTTCAGGGCAGATTTCCAGCCAGATCTGATTTCTTTGGTCTTAATACTAACCAAGAGACACAACCTCAATGGGTCTGGTTATCTCATAAGGCATACATCCGGGGACAGCTTATTCACTTGTCCTCTCGAAAGAAAGTCCCAGGCCTTTCTAGCCCTGGAAAAAAGACTGTTCCTGTTGAAAACTATAACCCACTCCTTCCCTCGAGGGCGACGACCAAGGAGATCAGAGATGTTAAGCTGCATCTCAACGCTATTCTGTCGGAAAGGGTGAAGAAGGTGCTTCAGTGGACTAAATATAAATACTACAAATATGCAAACAAACCAGACAGGCCTCTGGCAACAAAATTGCATGAAAGTCAAAGGATCAACTCGGTTTTTAAACTATATACCCCGCATAGTACCTTGACCACTAACACAGATAAAATTTATGATACGTTTGCTATACTATGCGTCATTGTATAAAGAACATAAGGGAAGTGTAGAGAATTTGGGGCGTAACTTTATGGAGTCTCTCCCATTACCCACTCTATCTCGGGATCAAAGTGAGGCACTGAACATTGATATTACTTCGGAGGAAATAGTCGCAGCTATTGATAATTTGAAATTGGGGAAGGCACCGGGCCCAGACAGTTTTACAGCCATCTATCATAAAAAATATGAGGACATATTGATTCAGACTCTACAGAACATGTTTCAGACCCTGAAGAATGGTGACACCCCACTCAAGGAATTCCTAAACTCCAATTTAACAGTTATCCCTAAAGCCAATAAATATCCTCTGTCTCCTAATAATTATTTCACTGCTGAATGTTGACTATAAAATCTTTACTTCCATTGTAGCGGCTCGCCTTAATCAGTTCCTCCTGGATATCGAAAAGGCTTTTGATTCATTGTCTTGGGAATACCTGTTCTTTATACTACAACAAATTGGGTTTGAGGGGGCCTATACACCCTTAGGTCCCTTTATTATAATCCCTCCACTCTTCTAAAATTTCCCACTAGCAAGGGTGCCCCCTTTCAGCTGCCCTGTTTGCATTAGCGATTGAACCTTTGGCAATTGCGATCATACAAAATCACAACCTCAAAGGAGTTGGAATATAAGGGGAGAATGGAATATAAGTGAAGTCTATTTGCGGACGATCTACTGCTCACTCGGGCCCAACCGTTAACAACACTACCCAATCTGATGAGGCTACTGGATAAGTGGGCAGCTCTCACAGGCTTGAGGGTAAATGTAAAGAAATGTGATTAAGTCAATTGATTTGAACTTTTACTTCCAACATAAAGTCCATTTTATTACCTATTTGGGGCATCAACCTGACCACTTCTCCGTCTACTTTATAGAAATGGAACTATCCCCATTGCTGCAGAAACTTTCCTCAGAGCTAACCAAATGGGATGATCTGCTATTATTCTGGGTGGGAAGGATTCATCTTATTAAAATAAATCTGCTCCAGCGCATACTGTACCTCTTTCGGCCAGTGCCTATCCCAGTCCCCTGTATAGTTCTAATTAAGTTCCAGCGACTTATTTTCAAATTTATTAGGGCTTCCAAATGCCCTAGAATTAAGAATAACATAAATTTCCCTCCTTGCAAAGAGATACAACTTTTGCTGGACTAAGGAAGCTCTTCCCTACCTAGGTATAAAATTAACTTCCCCCTCGTCCAAACTATTTGACCAAAACTATAAATCCCTTCTACCATCCATTAAAACGGAACTTAATAAACTAAAAACGTATGGGATTTCCTGGTTGGGCAGAATATCAGCCACTTAAATGATAATCCTCCCTAAAATTTTATATTTTTTTCCGCAACGTTCCCATCTCCCTCCGAATCTCCTATCTCAAAGATATCCAATCCGCACTTATGACCTTCATATGGGGGAAAAGCAAAACCCAGGGTTAGAAGAGACATCCTGTATACCCACAGGAAAAATGGGGTCTTGGGGCCCCTTCCATTATACAATATTACAGAGTGACCATATTAGACCAACTTAGATTTTCTTGGCTTAATGATCCTATGAAAGAGTGGGTATCTATGGAGTACTACAGACTTAACAACCATTCCCTAAAACACCATTTATTAGCTCAATTTTACTTTGATTCCAAACCCTCCCATTTCTCGGCTACTCTCTAGGCAGCCACCAATGTCTGGAACATAGTGGCCAAAAGACTAAAGTTAATTTCCTTCCCTCTGCACAAAGCTGAAAAAAACATACTGGAAAGCGCCATTTACAATCTCTCCCTCTCCAGATGGAAACAATTAGGATTAACCCATATAAGTCAACTTTGGGAGGTTGGAAGTCTTCTAACATTCTCAGAGCTTTCAAACAGATTCAATATCCCCCGTGTTAGATATGGGGTTACCACTGGGGGCGACGGTGTCAGGTTGGTACGGGCTGCTCGTCCTGGCGCTGCAGGGGCCCGGGCTGGTGGCTTTGTCCGGGGTTCTCCCACTCTGGTGGTTGGTCGTGCGTCCGCTGGTCAGCCGCGCAGTGCTCGAGTCGGTGCGCGCCGCCGGGGGAGGCGGCTTTATGATTTCTCAGGTTGTAATGTGAGTTCTACATATATACCCTACTGTCCCAGACTCAGGTTGCCAGTGTTTGGTTCTGTCTCATTCAGCCTACACCTGCATTTATTGACCTGGCTCTCTTGTGTTTGACTTTGGCCTTTCTCCTGACTCTGCTTCTGTTTTGCCCTCTGGTACTTCACACGTTTTGTGGTTTTGATCCTGCTTGTTTACGACTACTCACTGGTTTGCCCATTTGTAGCTTCCCGTCAGTTACGCGGTGCCCATCTGCTGGTCGCCCTGTCCCTCCCCCTGTTGGGGTCCCTGTCACTTGTGCAGTGCAGGGACCGTCACCCAGTTGTCGCCCTGGGGCCTAGCCCAGGGGGGTAAGTAGGTAGAGACATGGGAGAGGGCTGGAGTAGGAATCCCCTGTCCATCTGCCCCGGCCAGCACTAACACCCAGACTTGATTTTTTTAAACACTTGCAGATCAATCATCTTCTAAAATCATTCCCCCCTCCTATGAGAATTAATGTGCCATCTAAACTTGATGCTTTCATCTCTGCAGGGATCCAATAAAGGATTATCCATTTGTTATGCCATATTAAACCAACCTCCAAAAGACCCCATTGAAAATATTAACAAAAAGTAGGAATATGACCTGAAACGCCAGATGTCCAAAAATCAGTGGCATGAGACATACTCAATGGTTGGTTCAATCTCTAAATGCGCCAATCACTTTGAAAATTCCTGCAAAATCCTATACAGATGGTATATGACGCCATGTTTTTTGAACAAAATAGCTCCTTGTTTCTCTAGGAACTGCTGGAGGTGCGGAGCAACGGATGGTACTATGCTACATTTGTGGTGGGATTGCCCATATGTCTCCAGGCTCTGGGTCCAGGCCTTCCAGCTTATCACTAACCTCATCAACATTCAAATGGTACCTAACCCTGCTTTGGCTCTGCTAAATTTAGATGCAGACCAACTCCCAAATACATTATGCACTGCAATTTTGCATATCTTGATTGCTTGTAGATCAAGTATCGCTCAGCACTGGAATAGCAATTCGATCTCCTCTATCTCTGACATAATTAAAGCAGTCAACAACAACTGCTGGTATGAGGGCATGCATTCCAGTGCTTTTAATAAAAAAGGGAGGTTTAGACGTGATTGGGCAGTTTGGCTCCAGAGCTCCTACTGCTGTTTCCCTGACCTAATACTGTAATTATATTTAGTTTTCATTTGTCCTATTGAGAAAACTATTAGACATGATTCGAGAATCCACAACTTGACCATTTCACCTTTACTTACCTTTTTATTAAGATTGTTTTGAAACATTTTAAAATAAACATTGAAATTTTAGACTACTAATTAATATGCCTATTTTATTTTCTGTATTGAAAAACTTTCAAAAATTTCAATAAAAATATTGTTTACAAAAAAAAAAAAAGAATAACATACTCATAAAAGACAGGGTGGGCTTTCGGTCCCTAACCTAATGAAATACTACACAGCGGCTTGGACAGCACAATGAATAGAGACTTTGGCGGAGAAGAGGGCCCCACTGTGGGTTGATATAGAGGGGTCTAGAATAACACCACACACATTCCAAAGTCTGATGTGGTCGGGTTACCTGATGGTTCCTAATTTGTTTTACACAAGCCCGCTCACTTACTATTCAATGCAATTATGCAGAAATATCAGCTTTAAATATAGTTTTTCTACAAAGTCCTCAAGGTTGCTGCCGATTATACCACAGGTAAGATTTCCACCTAGCCTAGATCCAAATCTTTTCCAATGGTGGAAAATTAATGAAGTGACGGACCTTGGTGACTTCATAGAGGGGTCCCGACTTATGACAGTGGCCCAATTTCAAGCTAAATGTAATCCTCCGATAATGGAGAGTTAACAAATCAACCCTCTGTTCTATATGACATGACAATGAAGAAAGAAATCTTATCTCTAATTTACAGCATTTTATTTCAACTTGTTTTTATTAAACATTTTTGCATTAAACAGGGTTTCCATACTTTTACAAAGCATATATATCCATATATCAAGCATGTTTATCAAAACATATATTTGTGTAGAAACATGTATATCCTTAACTTCTAGGAAAACGTTTTCTCTACCCTGGTCAATAGAATTTAAACATTAATACTGGTATATGCTTTTTCTGCATTCTTACATTGTATAGGAGGTAGAGGGGAGAGGGAAAGGAGAAAGAAAAAAAAAGGTGGGAAGGGGAAATATGGGGTCACATTATGGGTCAAAAAAAAAAACGAAAAACCTTCAACATATTTCAACAACCTAACCAACCATGGACCAAGTTGACACCATTAATTTTTTTTTTTTAAATTTGTCTTCTGCGTCTCTCCTCCATATAATTCCGAACCGAAACATATTCTCCATCCTGGATACGAATAAGCTCTCCGGCGCATGCGGACCCCCAGCGCACCCCCCATGTCAGTTACACTCCACCAATTGGGGGGTCTTCAGTCATAGACCTCGTCATGTACCATGCAGTCGTTCTGAAAGACTCATGTATTGCTCTTTTTACTCTGTGCAGTTGGATATCAATAAAACATTCCCATATCTCGAAAAATCCCTCTACTGCATCTCCTTTTGGAAAGAGGCTTCCACCCAGTTCATACGCATAATAAAGGAGAGCTTCTCCAAGAAGAGTTTGAAGGAAGTGGGGGGGGGGGAGGGGGGGGGGGGGGCTCACGTCAATCCATGTCTGTAAGACCGTTTTCACCCCTGCCATGGCTACCATGAACAAAAGCTCACGGCTTGCTGGGGTACATCTTTGTTTATCTGGGTTTATATACCCGAAGATTGCCCAGACCAGGTCCAGTAGGGCTGCAGAAGTCAGGTTAGTTATAGTAAAGCTGTGTACTCTGTTCCAGAAACTCCGGACCACCAAGCAGTCCCACAGACAGTGACGGAGGCCCACCCCCAGTTCCCTGCATCTGAAGCATCTGTCATCATTATATAATCCAATCTTGTAGCCTCGCTGGGGGGTGATATACACTCTGTGATATAGCTGCAGACTCATCTCTATATGTCTACTTGATGGGAGGGAGACTATACTATACCGCAAAGCTTTAAGAGCAGCGGTACTATTAGTTCAGGTATGACTATGGACCACTTAGAAAGCGCTGTTTTTGAAATATCATGGTCTATCGGGATGTTTAAAAATTGGTGGGATGCCTCAGTTGCAACTGGTTCAGCCCCAGCCACTCATTTACAGGTATTTTAAGCAATACACTGTTTATATAGCTTTTGGCCTGTAGGTATGGGAAGAAGGTGAAGCGAAATTGTGGGTATTTAGCCTGCAGATCTCCCAGTGACAGAATTAATGTATGTTCTTATATTAGGAAGATTCAGCTCTTAGACCGCGGTTGTCTAAGGATATTAAAGGGGACCCTACACCTGCCTTCCTTCCAGATGAATGTTCTCAAGAGGTAGTTTATCCTTTTTTCAGATACAGGGGTGAGGTACACTGGGAGGGTGTGGAATATGTATAGAAGACGAGGAAATTCGACCATCTTAAACAGATGGCATCTGCTACATGTGAGAGTGGGAGTCTTCTCCACTTCAATAGAGTCTGCTCTAGGGCTGTTATATATGGTTTTTAGGTATACGGATCCCCAAATAAGTGATGAAGCATGTTCGCCATTGAAAGGGGTATTGATGGGTCCAGCATGGCCCTCGCGAACCTTTTGTTAATAAAGCCTCAGTATTTCCTAAGTTGAGAGTATATCCTGAGAGTGGGCCTAGATTTTGGAGGTCTTGGAGAATTTCTGGGAGGGCATGGGCTGGGTCCTTGATTCATAGGAGCACATCGTTCGCGAAAGCAGTTATAGATATATTAGGATGGTGTGGGTGGGACGATATATCAGGGGGGACTGGTTGAAAATGGTACAATAGGGGATCCAGAGAGAGGTTAAAGAGAAGGGGCGAGAGAGGGCATCCCTGTCTAGTGCCCCTGAACATATCTATCGGTTGTACGTTGTGTCTATTTATCGCCAAGGTGGTCGAGGCATTATTAGCCTAAACCTAGGCTAATTATCCTAGGGTGGCCCTTATTTTTCAACTTTCTAAAAGTTTAGCTCCCACCCCCCTATCTCGTTCCAATCAACAAAAAAACGATCTGTGCGGAATTTTAGCTCAATCAGACAACTGCGAGGCGACCCTCATCGACCATGAAGTTTTGAAATTTTCGCCTGGAAATTAATTTTTTCAGATAAAAAATGTTTTTTTTATTTTATTTATAATCACTTCTTAGCACTAGCAATTGAAATTAATGCGACTTTAATTTTATTAGCATTGCTGTTGCTAAATTAAGCCAGCGCTGCAAGTGATCTAACATACAATTATGTTATGCGTGAATTAGGTTATGCGATTTGCACATTGCACAATAATATGACATGCAGCACTTTTCCTGTGTTAAAAGCAAGGTCGCTATTACCGGTGGCATCACTTCCAACATGGTTCCCTATGTATAACCCTCTGTACCTTTGGTCTGGGTTAAGGCCCATTCAAACACAACGATTGAGACATTAACGCTTTTGAGCGATAACCGTTGTGTGTAAACGCGCGACCATTGATTTATCGGTGATTTCTAGCAAGCTACACCTGGCCACCACCGGCACCACAGCGGTACAACACTGCGTGACCCACACTGCGTTTTATGCTTACAGTCGTGTGAGCTCGGCCTAATCCGTCCTAATTTTCTACACTATCAAGACACAGGCCGCTTTAACACGGCAGAGTAAATTGCGTGAGATTTATGTGTTTTGGGGCACACAAATCTTGCACAAATATGAATCCCATTCTTTTAAATGGGTTCATATACATGAGGAAATGAAAAATCGTGGCATGTTGTATCTTTGGGCGTTCCCTCGGAACACATCGCCCATTCTTTTTAGTGTGGCTGGAAAACACATTGCACAGAGAATCGCAGCTGTACTAAAGTGATGGGAGGCTTTTTACGGTCCGATATTGTGCTCGCTCGTGTGAAACCAGCCAAAAGAGAAGGTAGAAACAGGCACAAACAAGCAGGAACTGAAGGCAAAACATCTCAAGGGTGCAAACTCAGCATATGGTGATGTCTACATGTCCCAGACTTCAGTCTGCAAATCTATATCTATATCCAGATATTAAAAACAATCCTTCTTGGTTTGTCCAACCGAGCTGGTTAAAATGGAGGGACTGTGTAAATAATGGCCTTGATTCCTGAATAGTTAAGCTTTTTTAAACCCCTTGAATTAAAGCTGAATGCCTACACTTCAGTCACATACGGATGGCTTCGTTTCAGAACCATTGTGCTGGTTGATGTACGGCGGTTAAATTATCAAAATTTTGTCACTGTCCAAATACTTCTGGGCCTGACTATATATTGTACAACAGTGACATCTGCTGTCCAGGAAGATGTATGACGTGTAACAAATTCTAGAGGATTCAGCAATTACTGACCTTTATAAAAATCAACTTTCTAACAAGGTGTTATGACTAAAAGGGCCCACTTACATAGCTCTACATTCAGCCATGTATTCCACGAACAGCACATGGCCCCATACTAGCCTAGTAGGCCCGTGTGAAAAAAATCGGTGCATGTCCTACTCTCATTTGTTTTCATGGATGAAAATAGCATATGCAATGTATGGGGTCCATGTATATCAAACAGCACACAGAAGCGTGCCTGTGTGCTATTTGGTGTGAGTTGCACCCATATTTCTCGGGCGCAAACTGCATACAGCTGTCTGAATAAAGTCAAACTGCTCCTACTGCAAGTAGTCATGTTCTCATAACAATAAAGAAATGTGAACTTATCAGTTGAAAAGCATTAGGGTGATTTCACACGGGCAAGAAAATCGCATGATTTTTGCACGATTTTTGCCTGATGCGATAGTCAGTAAAAAAGCAAATTAAGAAACCAGCGATTTAAGGCCCATTTAGACGCAACGATTATTGCTCAAAATTCACTCAAAAGCCATATTTTGAGTGATAATCGTTGCATGTAAATGTGCCCATTTTTCACTTTTCTGCCGAACGATGGATTTCAGTTCAGCATGAAATCCATTGTTTGGCAGAACAGCTGATAAGAAGAACTGTGTTCTGCCCAGGGAGCGCTGATTACATTGTCTCAGCTGTAAGCCCTGTGGCAGAACAAATGGAATGTATTCAGAGAACAGCGGTGGTCTGTTCTCTGAATACAGCTCCCAGCAGCTCACACACTTCTAATTGGTACTGATAGGCATTAGTACCACGTAGTAGTTTATGCAAAAAGACATCACCATGCAGCCATTTATGCATGAGCGATCATCTTTGTGTCTGAATGCCCCCTTAAAATGGTTTCCTTCCCTCTAGTGATTTTTTTCACTCATGTGATTTTGCGAGAGCAAAAAAATCACGGCATGCTCTATCTTTCTGCGATGTGCGTTTTTTTATCACACATGTTTCCCTACGGAGCCTCCTTTTTGAGGCATTACAACGCAACAAACCTGCGTTGCGATGCGATTTTAACATTAGAAAGTCTTATTGGCTGTCACTAAAATATCACGGCAAAATTGCACTAAAAATACTTGCGGGAAAAAATATGCGATTTTCTTGCGGCAAAATCGTGTTTGCTCATATGAAATTAACCTTAGGAATACCACTGCAGTAGAGCATCTTGGTGTACAGTAAATGGCTATCACTATGTTTGAAAAAGGAAAAAAAAAACTTTCTATAGCTGAGAATTGCACTGAGCAAATTCTGCGTGCAATATTCAGATAAAGAGTCTGAAAAAAAACAATTATATAACTTTTTTTTATAACTTACAGGTTATATTATATAGCAAAAGATTTGAAACCTCTGGAAATTAGAGCATCATCTGAATGTCCCAAATGTAAAATGTGGAGACTCCATGCAAGAATGAATGGGGCATAAGTCCAGTACAACCACACGGAGTCCAGATGTAGATGGTGATAAAGCATTTTAATTGGCACAGATAGGGTGTGTTTAGGACTCAAAGTGGGCCTTTCATCAGGTAAGTACGTATATCGGGTCGGTATACTTACCTAATGAAGGGCCCAGTTCCGGTTTGAAACACATTGCATCTGTGAATCTGATGAAAGTTCCCATGTGGCACACAAATGCATACTTAATCCTGAATAAACAAAAATATTCTTTTTCATCTTTCTGGACCTCTCCTTCCTTCTGTATCAGCAGTGCCTAAGAATGCTGGGTTTAATTTTAGTCAGCAGGCACAGCGTAGAGCAAAATCTTTACAACACCCAGCTGTACACCTCTCCCTGTGACATCTGTGCACCTTTCCTCCAAAACATCACCGACTGTCTGTCTGCTGTCTCTAACACCATGTCCTCTCTCTACCTAAAACTAAACCTCTCTAAAACTGACTTATTGGTATTTCCACCCTCCAATAACGGACCTCCTCCTGACATCTCCCTCTCAGTGTGTGGCGCCACCAGAACTCCCAGGCAGCATGCCCGCTGCCTTGGGGTCATATTTGATGCCGATCTCTCATTTACCCCCTACATCTAATCTCTCGCCTGAACATGTCAGTTGTACCTCAAGAAAATCGCAAGAATACACTCTTTTCTCCCTGAACACACGCTAAAAACGCTTATTGTTGCCCTCATCCACTCTCGGCTCGATTATTGCAGTTCGTTGCTGATCTGCCTCCCCTGCACCACACTCTACCCTCTCCAATTCATCCTGAATGCAGCAGCCAGGCTCATCTTCCTGTCCAGCCGCTACTCAGACGCCTCTGCCCTGTGCTGGTCACTGCACTGGCTGCCCGTTAAATACAGAATACAATTTAAACTCACTACCTTCATCTACAAAGCCCTCCACAGCGCAGCACCACCCTATTTTGCCTCCCTCATCTCAATCCATCACCCAGCCCCAGCTCTCCGATCTGCTAACGAAACTAGACTGCGCACCCCTCTAATTCAAAATTCTCATTCCCGCCTCCAAGACTTCTCCAGAGCAGCACCAGTCCTCTGGAACGCTCTACCAAAGGATACCCGGGCAATCCAGGACTCGAAAAACGTCAGGCGTGCTCTAAAAACACACCTCTTCAGGGAGGCATACTACATTCCCAAAACAAACTCCTCTGTACGCCGCCTGATAGCATGCTTCCTGACCTATTGACTGCAATCCCTGCTAGCCATCATAAACCGCCCCTGCAGTCATAACGATTCTGCTGTCACACAGCCAAATGTCTGACCATTGTCTGTGTATAGCATCCCTCACTCTCCACCTCGCCATACCGCGCACATCTCCAGCCCTTTACCTTCTGTCTCACCCCTTTACTTGTAGTATATAAGCTCGTTGGAGCAGGACCCTCACCCCAACTGTTTCCATCAACTGATTACTATGTAACTGTGGTTCTGTAATTTTTGTACTTTTGTCTTTCTGTATTCCCCCTGTCTATGTAAGCGCTGCGGAATATGTTGGCGCTATACAAATAAAGATTATTATTTAATGGCTGTGATTGGTTCATTGAGCACTGCATTGATTGACTGAGCAACGGTACAGAATAACCAATGAGAGCCAGTGCTTCCTAGAGGCGGGATTTATGAACCCCCTGCCTAGAAAGCGGCAGCTGGAGACTGCAAACAAGTGAGGCGGGGCTTCACGAGGAGAAGTGCGGCAGAGCAGACAGCGCCTGTTAGGTAAGGAATTGTTTTTTTTATGCAACTAGGGTTATTTTCGAGATAGGGCTTATATTTCAAACATCCCCCCCCCCGACTCTCCCGAAAATCACGGCAAAAAAGCGCTACAATGTTGTGCGATGTTGTAGCGACGCAAAATTGCAATATCGCCGCGAGAAAAAGGGAGCACAGCTGCAATATTACTGCGACTTTCTTTCACTTATTTTTACTTTTTCTTAGTCTCTGTTCAAATGCCATGTTTATGTTAAAAAAAATCTGACAAAGATGAATCATTTGAGATTCATTTCCACCTTCAATGTGACCCATTATCTGTACAATTCCATTAAAAAAAAAACCTGAAATCAGTGGCAAAAATAACAAAACTAAAATAATGTGGTTGCTTAAGTATGAACACATTCTTATATTTCGGGATCTGGTTGTGTTTAGAATTAGCCAATCACATTTAATCTCATGTAATATTTAAATGTTTTTATTAAACTCTTTTCCACATTACAAAAATAAGCTGGAAATACATTTGTTGTATTACAATAACATTATGAGTATGAATGTTTAATTAAAGAGAACAATTTTTCCTGAGAATTATTTCATATAACTCATCTAATCCAGCTTAGATACATACAAACGAAACTTCTCCCCATATAAGATTTATCAGGGATGATATTGGGGAAAAGGGGGGCACGGGAAGAAGAGAAAAGAGATGTTTTTTTTCTTTATTGGGGTGGTGGTGGTGGCGGGCGTTGGAACACTGGGGAAGAGGAAGGGGGTAACAACAAAGGCCCTCAACCAGGCCTCTAATAAGCAACAACCATTGACCTGCCCGACGCCAAGATGGTTCTTAGATGTCTTTCAAATGTTTATTTTTATTTTTTCCTCCTCCTGCTATTATCTCTAATTTGGTATAGGTGAGGTCTCAGGACCTGTTTCCATTAACATGGCTCCCAGGTCTCCCGACCCATGTCGCAGAACACTCCTATATGGTATTTATTGGCGGGTCTCCCACCATCACTCTCTCCAAGTACCAGCAAGTTAGTTTAAAGGACTACTTAATAGCTTCTTTTATCCGTAGAGGCAAAATCTCAATAAAGCTTTCCCATGTTTCAAAGAAATTTTGGACCTGTGCTTCTTTTGCTAATGTTGCCTCCGCCCAATCCATACGCATGAGGAAAGATAGTTTTTCCATAAGGACCGTAACGGAGGGGGGGATGTGTCAACCCACGTCTGCAGGACTGTTTTAACCCCTGCCATGGCCACCATGTGTAATAGTTTTCGACTGCCTGATATACATCTGATTTCGTCCTGGTTAATGTGTCCAAAAATTGCCCATGTCAGGTTAAACAGACAGGCCGACGTTAGATGTGTGGTAGTGAATCTATGTACTCTTATCCAAAAGGTCCCACAAACAATGGCGGAGACCCACCCCTGCCTCCCGGCAGCGAAAGCGATTATTGGTTGTTAATACTCCCATCTTAAATCCCCTGAGGGGGGTGATATATGCCCTGTGGTAAACCTGTAAGGTCATCTCTACGTATCGGCTTGAGGGGAGAATCCGCAAGCTATATTTCAAGGCCTTCAATAACTGGGATGTTGTTAAATCCAGAATATCAGTGGTCCATTTATTAATGGCCGTTGGAGAAGTAGTGTGATCTATGGGCGTATGGAGGAGACTGTATCTTTTTGTTGTGTGTCTCCTCATGTGTGGGGGATGGGTCAGACAAATGTTATCAGGCAGCAATCCCTCCCATAGTCGAACATTAGCGAGCACTTTTTCAATGTAACTTTTGGCTTGTAGGTATGAAAAAAGAGTTATGTTAATTTGTGGGTATTTGTCTTGTAATTCTGGAAGGGTTAACATCTTTTGTGCTTTTTTTTGTAATAAGCAGCCTACGTTAAGTATACCTCCAGCCCTCCATTGTAGGAATTCTCCCCGGGGTGCATTGCTTTGGAAACTGGGATTATTTAGTAAAGTTAAGAACGTAGAATAGTTTGGATGTGAAGAGGTCAGTTTTCATAATTTTTGCCATGCCTGCCATGTTGATAACAATAGGGGGTTATCTCTGCAGTCTAACGGGATGTTCTGATATGTGAGATGTAGAAAATTAGGAAGTGCAATCCCATGGAGGAATTTCTGTTCCAAGTCCGTATCTACGAATAGGGAAGTATGTTGTACCCAGTCAATAATTAAACGCTTGAGTGTTGCTACGTTGTATAGTCTTATATTGGGAAAGTTAAGCCCACCGTTGAGTTTTGGCTGTCTCAAGATGTCAAACGGTATTCTATTTCTCCCTCCCTTCCAAATAAATGTGTGCATCAAGTAGTTGATTTTTTTTTCATCTTTGAAGGTGAGATAGACTGGGAGAGCATGGAGCAGGTATGGTAGGCAGGGGAATTCTACCATTTTTATTAAGACGACTCTATCAATATATGACAGTGGAAGTTTGCGCCATTTTACTAAAGTCTGTTCTAGGGTAGCGATGTATGGTTTGATATTAAGTGCATATATTCTGTGGTAGGATTTGGGTATCTGTACACCAAGTTATGAGATTGAGTTCTCTCGCCATCGAAAGGGGTATCTATGAGTCCAGCTCGGTCACGATGCACCGTTCAGCAATAGAGCCTCCGATTTCTCCAGACTAAGAAAATATCCCGAGAGAGAGCCCAGTTGCCGAAGGTCCCACAGGATCAGTGAGAGAGACTTCGATGGGTTGTTAATGATTAGAAGTACGTCGTCCGCGAACACTGCTACCAAAATATCAGGGTGACTTGCTTGGGTTGTCTGTACTAAAGGCACTGGCTGAAAATTATATAGTAAGGGGTCCAGTGAGAGATTAAATAGTAGGGGCGAGAGGGGGCACCCCTGTCTAGTTCCCCTAAAGATATCTATAGGTTGGGTTATATGACCGTTTACCATAAAAGTGGTGTTTATTTCTGATTGAATATACTGTATGAAATTGCAAAAATGTGCCCCAAATTTCCTATGTTGTAGTGTGGAATCTAGAAAAGGCCAAGATACTTTGTCAAACGCCTTTTCCGCGTCTAGGGCCAGTAGTAACATCTGAGGGGCGTGCGGTTTACCAGCATCTATCGTTGCAGCGATGGCTGTTCGTATATTTTTAGTGAAATGTTTGAGTATTATGAATCCTCGTTGGGGGGGATGTATAAGAGTGGAAAGTAGACTTTGGAGGCGGTTGGCCAATACCTTTGTCAGAAATTTATAATCACTATTTAGTAGGGAAATTGGGCGATAGGACTGGACTAGTGTGGGGTCTTTATTGGGTTTAAGAATGAGTATGGTCCTGGAGTCTAAAATCGAGTCAACCTGTATATTCTGGGTGTATATATCATTAAATAGTTTAGTTACTGTGGGAACCATCTCTGTTAGCAGGATCTTGTAATACTCATTACTAAAGCCATCGGGGCCTGGGGTTTTATTGTTTGGTGCAGCCATGATCACCTCACGTATCTCCTGTTCCGAGAGCGGTGACTCCAGAGAGGCTACCTGGTCCGGTGTGAGTTTGGGCAATGTAGGAGACTGTTGCCAGGAATCTATCTTCTCCATGTCAGTGGGGGTTGCCCTATAAAGGTCTTCAAAGTAGTCGCATATGGTCCCCTCTATGTCTGTTTGTTCGGAGTATCTCACCCCTGTGTGTGGGTCTGTAATATGTGTGATTGGTTTACGTTTTTGTTGCGAGTTTGCTATACGAGCCAGCAATCTGCCAGGTTTATTGGATTGGCGGTAAAATATATTCTGATCCAGTTTAGTGAGCCAAACCACCTGCGGTTGCACGAAAGCTTCCAATGTTTGTTTAGTTTGTTCATAGGTTAGTTTGTTTTGATGGGAAGGGGAGCAAGCAAGCTGTCGCTGTGCAGTCAGCAGGGAATGTTGGAGTTTACTGAATTGAGACCTGATCTGCTACCGCTTAAATGAGACATAGCTTATCACATGGCCTCTCATCACCGGTTTTGACGCTGCCCAAAGCAAAGGGGTGTTGTTTAAGTGTTCGATATTGTCGTCTTAATAGTTAGCCCAGTGTGTTTTTAAGTATTCGCGAAAGTCCTCTGAATTGTATAGATGTGAGGGAAAAGACTAGGTTGTAGTCCTCACTGCTATGTTTCTACCGGTGAGGGACATAGTAATCGGGGCATGGTCCGTGATTGCTATGGGAAGTATTTCTGTGGCAGAGAGCCTGTAAAACAGGGAGAGCGGGATAAGAAAGAAATCTATCCTGGAAAAGCTCTGGTGGGCTGAGGAGTAAAAGGTATATTCTCTGGAGGTGGTATTGGTTGTGCGCCAGGGGTCGCAAAGCATTCCCAGTTCCATGAGATATGTCAGATCTTTAGAGGGTTGCGTGTGGGACGCATTTAGTGAGGAATTGTCTAGGGTTGGGCAAATAGTGGTGTTAAAGTCCCCCCCTACAACCAAGTGTGTGTCCTGTCTCTGGAGTATGAAGGAGGTAAGTTTGGCGAAAAAATTAGTGTTTGGATGATTTGGGGCATATAAATTGAAAAAAATATAGTGTTTATTAGAGATATTTACTGTTAATAGCAGATATCTACCCTCCTCATCAGCTAGCTCCTCTTCTATGGAGTATGGCAGGCCCCTTCGAAAGAGAATGTAGTGTAGCAGGAGTCTAGGCAAGAGGCCCTCAAGGAGGCTCCCGATCCAGACTTCCAATGCGTTTCCTGTAAAAAGACCACATCCGGTCTAAGGTGCCTCAAGTGGGTGAGGACCGTCTTACGCTTAATTGGCGTGTTGAGGCCCGCCACATTCCACGAAACCAATTTAATGTCAGAGGAGCTCATGTATTCTTGTTCTGGTGTGTACCTGATATTTGTCATAGCGATAAGAGTGGATTGGTGTGTGAAGTGTCATTATTTATTACCTTGTTCCCCCGTCGTCCCAGCGAGCAACGAGGGATCAGATAGATGCAGGTCAGGAACCCGCGCGCCAGCCAGCTCAACCTGGGAAGCAGTGGAGAGGAAAGACATCTTGGCGTCAGAACAGCAAAACCATGAAAATTAACCATTAACATTCTTAGTTGTATAGTTTCAAGATCAACATGAGGACTATGCCCCATAACTTTGAATACAAAAACAATATGAAATAAGAGGAAGAACAGGTACTGCTGCCCTGACAGGTCAATGTGGTCTCCGTCTCTAAGCCTCTTGCCTACTGGAGAACGTCAATGTTTCCTAAAGCTTGTTTTATTGCGGATGACCATCTTCGTTAAGGTTGAAATATCGACGTGCTGACCTAGGGTCATCGTGTATCAGCTGTTGACCATTATGTTGCGTTTTAGGCCTGGCTGGGAACAGGAGTTGGAACCGTATATTTTTCTCATGAAGGTAGCGACAGATTGGGGTGAAGGCTCTGCGTTTCTGGGATACAAGCGCCGAGAAGTCCTGAAAAATCAGCACTTTGAAATCTCTGATCTTTAAAGTTGATTGACGGTGGTAATCTCTCAGAATCCTCTCCTTAACTGTCCAGTTTAGATATTTTGCTATTACTTGTCTGGGACGTTGGTTTCCCACATCTGTAGGTTTAGGGGGTCCAATTCTATGGACTCTTTCTATACGGGTGTTATCAATAGGTATGTCTGGAGATAGAGCTTTAGGGAGCTCTTCCTTTAGGAGAGTAATCAAGTCACGGCCCACGATGTTCTCTAGGATACCTATGAAGTGCAAGTTGTTTCTGTTGTCTCTATTCTCCAAGTCCTCAAGTTTCTCCCTCAGTTCCTGCTCCGTTTCCCGACATCTGGCATTTAATCTCATGTTAAATAGTGGATGGCATGAATGAAAATGTTACCTTAGGCGCTTTGAGGAACCATGGAAGCCAAGATGGAAAATGCAGGTATAAACCTGCTTGATTTATTGTAAAAAGCAATCCTAAAAATGTATGTATAGTATATATATATATATATATATATATATATATATATATATATATACACATACATATGTACCAATGCACAAAATGCAACGCGTTTCGTCACACCAAAAGGCGACTTTATCAAGCATAACAGTAAAAAGAACAAATCCTTCCTTATAGATGTACAATGAATGAAAAGGCCAGAAGAAAATTGGTCTGGGAGGCTGCCAAGAGGCCGACAGCAACATTAAAGGAGCTGCAGGAGTTTCTGGCAAGTATTGGTTGTGTAGTGCATGTGACAACCATCTCCGGTATTCATCATATGTCTGGGCTGTGGGGTAGGGGGGCAAGAAGGAAGCCTTTTCTAACAAAGAAAAACATCCAAACCCGGCTATGTTTTGCCAAAACCTAAACCAGCTCAGCCTAAAGTATGTGGGAGAACATTGTTGTTGTCTGATGAGAGAAAGGTTGAACTTTTTGGCCACAATTCCAAAAGGTATCTTTGGCACCAAAAGAACACCATACCCACAGTGAAGATGGTGGAGGCAGCATTATGCTTTGGGACTGTTTTTCTGCCGCTGGAACTGGGGATTTAGTTAAGATGGAGAGGATTGTGAATAGTTCCAAATATCAGACCATTTTGGCACAAAACCTCCATGTCTCTGCTAAAAAGCTCAAGATGAATTTCACCTTTCAACAGGACAATGATCCGAAGCAGACTTCCAAATTAACAGAAGTATGGTTTTGCTAGAAGAAGGTCAAAGCTTTGGAATGGCCCAAACAGAACCCAGAGTTGAATCACATTGACAATCTGTGTGTGAACTGAAGAGGGCGCTATACACGATATGCCCTTGCAAGCTGACAGATTCAGAACTCTTTTAAAAAGAAGAATGGGCAAAGATTGCAAAGTCAAGATGTAATATACTGATAGATTGAATGCTGCCATAAAGTCAAAGGGTAGATCAACATAGTATTCGTTTTAGGGTGTGCATATTAGTTTAGTATTTTTTCTACCCTAAATGATGTCAGTTTTTTTTCACTGGAATTATATAGATCACAACAGGTCACAAAGAAGGTGGAAATAGATCTGAAATGATTTATCTGGACAAAAAACTAGCATTTTAACAGGGGTGTGCAGACTTTTTATATCCATCCCACAGCAGCTTCCAGGGCAGTAGTGACACCCCACAGCAGCTCCCCGTGCAGTAGTGACACCCCACAGCGGCCCCCAGTGCAGTAGTGACACCCCACAGCAGTTGCGCCCCCCCCCCCGAGACCCACATACTTACCCCCTCCTCCTTCTCCTGGAAGCTTAGCTACTCTTCTGCTTGACGATGATCCCGGGACACACTGTGACGTTAGTGTGCTGCCGGACGCCTCCTCCCCCTGCTCTCGCGAAACCTAAGAGGAGACGTTGGGGGAGGGGAGGAGGATCCCGGCTGCACACTGATGTCACAGCGTGCGCCAGGATCAGCGTGGCTAGCAGTACTATGAGTGAATACCAGCAGGGGAGCTGCAGCCCCTGCGGGTATTCACTACTGGTGAGCGGCCGATGGCGGCGCATACCAGTAGGGAGGGCTCTGTGTGCTGCCTCTGGCATGCGTGCTTTAGGTTCGCCACCACTAGTATAGGGTTTCTGGGGGGCACGAGGTCTGATTCTGCTGTGAGATTTTGCAGTCAGAATCCGACCTTGCTGTGGGCATGAGTCCTTAATGCAACAAAAAAGAAGTATAGTCAGCATATCTGACAAACTAATTATATGCACAGGTGCACATATATCACCACTGCAGTAATACATTACTACAAGTAAAACATGTAGGAACAACACACTTCAAACATCTAGGGGCGCCTACCCACTGGCGATTTTTTTTCCTGCGATGCTAAATTGCGTTTTGCGTTTTTTCTGAAGAGCAATTAGCATAGAATGTGTTCTTGTCCATTTGGTTTGTTTTTTTTTCCGTTTCGTTGCAATTTTTCACATAGGAACTGTCAGTTGCATATGTCTCCTTATTTTTCTCTTAACGCAGCCATGATTGTCAATGGAAATTAACGAAAAACGCCGCGAACAAGGCGCGGAAAACGCGCGAAAAACGCTGCGTATTTCACGCACGAAAATCGGCAACGCCAGTGGGTAGGCGCCCTTATAGCTGAATTAAAATTGCATTAGGGTGCCTACCCACTAGCGATATTTTTTCTAGCGATGTGAGATCGAGTGCTTTGCAGAGTATAGAAAACGCTGCGCTATTGCTCATTGTATTTAATGGGGCCGGCGGCAGCAGCGGCAACCCTTTGAAAACATAGGGAGTATATTGCGGACTTCTGCCATAGCTGTGACAGCTATAGCAGAGGATATGTATATATAATACTGTGGTTAATTTTGGTGCCATATCATTAAATAGACAAACAGGTTACAGGTAGAAATATGGCAGCTGGCTATATACTGCCAAACTACACCCATCTGCAGCAACTGATGGCTTCACAATTTGGGCAGTAATTTGTGCTGCCATTGGATGCAACAGATAATTATAGTTGGGACTCTACTCATGGGCCAGTGCTGCTTGCTCACCTACCAGCCCCTGACCTCATGTAAATGGAACAATATATTTAGACTCCTCACTCTTTTGTCCCAAACCTCTAAACACATGTCACAAGTGCGACAACTGAGCACCCTACAGCTATGCCACTGTTGATATGAAGGAGTGTTTATACAATTGCAAAAAAGTCTGAGACCACATTGTACAGTATTTTTGTATGCCTCTGGTTTCATACCAATATAATCAAACAGATATATAATAGTTGCATGCTCTATGCTGTAATAAGGTTCTATTTTGAGACACTGCAGAGATGTCAAGCTGAGAACGCTTCCCAGGGTATACTTGCGCAGAGTGGTAAAAATGAGAGTGTCCTTTCCAGGGTGTGTGGCATGTATAACAGGGCAGGGCTTAATAAATTCAAAATCCCTATATTAATATCAAACCCCAGACCAGCCCCATAAATTGATTTCAGACCTTGGAACCACCAAATTATATTCAGTCCCCCTTATTAATATCAGACACCATTCCCCTTAAGGATTGTGAGATTCCAGATCAAACTCCAGATTAGCAAAAAGATAACATTCAATCTCCAGATCAGACTATGTACTTGCCATCCTCGCCCTTGACCCTTGTTCAGCTCTGGGCAGCACTGGTTCCTGACACCATCTAGGCTGAGGATAATGTGTGCACCTCCACACATTATGTCCTGATGCTGGACAGTGTCATAAACCAGCAGTGTCCAGAGCTCAACAAGAGGTGGGCGCAAGGAACGTAAGTGTAGTGGCCACTATTTATTGGATTCATCTAATAGATAATGGCAGCTTTTTTTGCTGCGCCTGTGTCCTATTAAAATACTAACGACCACCTGTCTGTGAGTGATGAGTGACTGAGTGAGTTTCATGTGATGATGACACCATTATGTGATCAGTCACCGGGGCTCTGAGCTCCGTCCCTGATCACATGACGGTGACGTCATCACACGTCCTTCATCCCTATGCACTGAATGAGGGATTACGGGCGGACTACATGCCCCACGAACCCCCGCGGCCTTAGTTGCTATGCATACAGCAGTACTTAGTCTGGCAGTTTGTAGCTGGTTGTGAGACAGCTGGACACCTGTGTGGAGACTCCAATAAACGACACCTCACAAATGTACACATACATAGCTGGTGGTGTATATTGACCAACAACATTGTGCATTAAGAGAGGTATGAGAACAGTATTCTTCCGCTACATAATGCTATCTTTTCTCCTTAGGAAGAGCACCTAGTATAAAGAGTCTAACTTTGACTTGAAGGAATGCTGCCTTCCAATAGGTGGCACTGTGGAGGTATTATTCCATCTCCTTTATTTCTACTATATAAGGCACTTGTCAGGCTTCACATGGAATACTGTGTACAGTTCTGGACACTAGTGCTTAGGAAAGATGTTCTTGAAGGGGTTCAAAGAAAGGCAACGAAATTAAGAAACAGAATGGAAGGACTGGAATACCCAGAAAGGCTATTAAAATTGGGATTATTCACCCTGGAAAAAAGTCGCTGAAGTTCGGAAATCACATGCAGCTTATATGCTAAAACAAAAAGCAAACATGTCTCCTCACCGAGCTGCTGAAGTTTGTAAGTCACATGCAGCTCATATGCAAAATATATCAGAAAGTGGTGCATCGCGCCACCAGAAACACTGGTTGCACCCCTGCGGAAGCTTCACAGGTGTAAATGTTGCAGTATTGGTATTGCTATTTTGTACATTTACTGACATTTTCTTATTCATAGGTGTTTGCACTGTTCAGCAAAATTGCAAATAATGGCAATAGCTTACTATTTGCACGAAAATATTTTGACAAACTCCAATCCCTTTCACTATATTATATTAGTAAGTGGCGCTTAAAACACTGGTACTAGTTCTCTCTAGATATATCACTGGGTGAAGAAAGCAAAAAATAGGGTGACTCCCTGTAAAACCAGGTAAGTTGACATATTTGCAATTATACAGTGCAACAAAGAATCCCTACTGCTCTTTAGTATGAAGATGTAGGGACTTTGTGTGCAGAAGCCAGAGTCAGAGTGATGAAACTAACTGTACTTTTATTCTGTTCAACAGATCCTCCATCTTGTTTTCCGTGCTTCCCTCACAGTCTGCAGATTGCACAGTTCACCTCCCGTACTTGTCTGGGCTCTCTCCCCATCTTTTCACTAAACATGCCTATCAGAATCTTGTGTTCCAAGTATGGGATCTCTGCCATACTAGGGGATCTGGCACATGCACAATGACATACTCTGCTCCCTTCATGTTCATAATGATGTCATACGCATGGGCCAGATGACTAAGTGCAGCGTATGTGCAGAATATTTGTAACGCATAGCGTGTCTGTTTGCTTGAGCTGGAAACTCTAATCAAGATTTTGATCTGCATGTTTAATGAAGTGGCCGCGGGGAGTTGCTCTTGTGTGGACGAACAGACAGCTGCGAATGACCTACCTGCCTGGTAGACGTAACCAGTGACAAGGGTGCAGTGCTGTGCCTACGTATAGTGCGCCACAACATATGTGTATGCAGCCATGTGCCGTATCTGGTTTATTCATGTGTCTGCCGTGCTCAGCTAATTTGAAATAAAATCTTGGAAAAAATACCATTCCATTTACTTCAATGGAACAGAGGGACAAAGCCGAGTACACCATTCAGTTATCTCCATAAACAGTGAATGGAGCATTGGTTACTCCATTCACTAAGGAGGACTCAGGGCGCATTATTTTTGTGATCCATAGAGGTCCTAGCGGTCACCCATGGATAGGTGATAAAATGATTTTCATGAGAAAACCCCTGTAAGACGGCAACGGCTAGAAATCATGAAGAGAAGATGCCAGGTGCGTGGGGGCAAGCATATGCCTTTAGCTACTATCAGAGTTATACATTCAATATTCTGTGTAATCGTCCAGTACTGGCACTGAATGGGTTATTACGTATTTCAAGTAGCCTTTCTCCCTTACACATAAAATATAGATGCAACCATCAGATGGGAATAATGCCAGTCCCCCACCCCTCTGTTTCACATATAAGCTCTTTGTGATGGGTGGGGGAGTAAGTGCTGGACAGTCCTTGAACTCCCCCAAAGCGTCTCTTGGCTGCCTGGCAACAAGGAACCTTTGGGGCTCCAGAGAAGCATTTCTGTTTCCTTGACAACCAGGCAGTCTTGCAAGACCATTCAGTTCCACGTCTACCACATCTCTCCCCTGTTGGAAACCGATGAGCGTCTTCTATTTAAGGGAGGTCCCATGGTGATACCATGAAGTCATTGAGGAGGATTTTGCCTGGAAAGTCCATCTGTGTTGCCATGGAAACTCACTTTTCTGTCTTGCACAGTGAAACGGATTTGTTGCAAAGACTGATTCAATGTCAGTTATTTGCTGTAGTTTTCAACACTCCCTGCAGAAAGGGCTTATTATCCTAAATAATAAAAAGTTACATGCAAGCAAATGCTGCAAATATATGTTTCAGAATGAAAGCATTAAACACACAGCCTACTGTCCAATCTGTCCAGTCAGAACTATCTGAACTGCTTTGTGTAGTGGCCATTGATATGGTTGATGCTACTTTGGACGATAATCACCATTATCGCTGTGATGGTAATGTGTAAGCTGTATCTGAAAGGGAATTGAAAGTCCACATATAGGAGGGTTTCATTTATGACGATTAACTGCTTCACGACCAAGACCTTACATGCAATCTTAGAGCTGTAAGGAGCATACACAGTGGCACTGTTACCCCTAGTCTGTGCTTTCTGAAAAGAAAATAGTTAAAACTACCTATTCGAATACTTTGCGTATTTTAGCTCAATGCTTGGTCCGTTTTTCTGCACCATAATATGGAGCTAATGTAAATCTATGTATCTGAGTCAGAATTTTTCATGGCAATTTTTTTATGGTTCAAAAAATATTTTATTTCTTTATACAGATAAATTTCACATAAAACCAGCGGCTTCACTGTTATCATCAAACATCTTTGTCTGAACAATAAAACTGTTTTACATAAGCCAGTCTCCGTTTCTTTATATATCAGATATAATCAAGTTGCAAAGTAAAATCCTACATCCCCCACTATGGAAAATTGTAAAAATACTCGGGTCTGGCTGATTTAAACTCGAAATATACTACTTATACAACTATTGTAGAACTGGAAATCAAAAGGAATAGGAAAAAGTAAAAAAAACAAAGAAGAAAAGATAAGAATAGAGGACAGAAGTGGGAGGGGGGGGGGGGCTAGGGAAAGGTAATGGTAAGGGTAGCCGGCCTAGCTACCATCGGGCTATGGTCTATCCACTTTCAGCCAACCGGACGCAAGTTAGGGATTAGTCGGGAAGAGGGGGGGGGGGGGGCGACGACATGACACTCCCATCCAAGACCCATGTAATCGGGTCTGGAGTATCATGAAACTGGTACCATGCAGCCCAGACCGCTAAATGTTTGTCATGCCTCAGCTCATCTTTGGCACAGAGCTCCTCCATATGCCTGATTGTATCAAGGGCCTCCAGCCACATCACCCTAGAGGGCGGAGATGTAGATTTCCACTTTCTGGTGATCACCTGATGCACCACCAGGATGAAGAACCTCAGCAGTGATCTCTTAGCTTGTGCCAGCGAGCCTAGGAACATTGAAAGGAGCGCCAACTCTGGAGTCATCTGGACCCGGTCTCTGCACAGCCAAAAATAAAGGGCACCAACCTCCCTCCACAAAGAAAAAATCATTGGGCAGGACCACCAGATGTGGATAAAGGTACCTCTCTCCACCACGCAGAGGGATTATTGTACAGTGCAATGACCCGCCCCAAAAATTTGGGGCCTAAGCCTATTTGCCTAAGAGTTGCCTCCGGAAGCCCCCAGTCCACCCTATCAAACACTTTTTCCGTGTCTACCGACATGAGACACAAGGGTCTCCCGGACCTGGAGACTTTTGACATGAGTGCTAAGGTTCTGATAGTATTGTCACCCGCCTCCCTTCCAGGGACGAAGCCCACTTGGTCTCCGTGAATTAGTGTTGGGATATGTGACTGCAAGCGGAGAGCCAGCATCTTAGAGTATAGCTTCGAATCCACGTTTAGTAGTAATATAGACCTATAGATCCCACAACAGGCAGAGTCCTTTCCAGCCCTTGGAAGAACTGTAATTACTGCTTGTAGGGTGTGCCCAGGAAAGGGGTGTGTCTTAGAGACCACCTTAAAGGCATCTAGCGTCAGAGGAGCCAGTTGATCAAAGCAAACTTTGAAAAAGCGGGATGTAAAACCATCTGGGCCTGGGCTTTTACCTATTTTGAATAATGTCACTGCCTCTTTTAGCTCCTGTAATGTGAAATCTTCCCCCAAGGCCTTTGTGTCTGCACTTGTGGTGTGTTTTGGGCAAAGGATGATACATATGCATCCTGCTCCTTCTCCAAGACCCGTTCTAACCCCATTTTTTCCGACTGTAGATTGTAAAGGCCATGATAAAATGAATGAAAGCTCTTTAGTATTCTAGTATTGTTATGTAACAGCCCCTCTACCGGAGAGTTAACCGCAAACACGTATGTCTGGGGTGTTCTCGGGTTAAGTGTTCTGGCTAATCCCCTGCTACACCTATTCCCAAACTCAAAAACCTCCTCTAGCTCTATTCTGTTGGCACAGCGAGGCTTGATCTATAATACTAAGTATATTGTTATATATGGCCATCTGATCTGTAGGGGTTGTTTTATTAGTTGTTTTCAAACTGCCCAGTTGCATCAGTAGTCATTTCAGTTTTGCTGATCTGTCCCTTTTGAGTCAGATGCCATGAGATATGAAGATCCCCCGGAGCATGCACTTTAGGGCTTCCCACTTCATAGGAGCTGAAGTGGAGTCCATCCTATGATTTATCTGAAAATTATCTATGGTTTGCTGAACTTCCAGCAGACATACTGTGTCATCTAGCAAATTATCGTTAAGACGCCAACTAGAGCTCATCTGGTCTCTATGTGCTGTCCTGAGGGTGAATTCACATGAACGTATATCGGCTCGGTTTTCACGCCGAGCTGATATACGTCCTTCTCATCTGCAGCGGGGGGAGCCTGGAAGAGCCAGAAGCAGGAACTAAGGCTCCCGCTCCCTCTCTGTCTCCTCCCCGCCCCTCTGCACTATTTTCAATGAGAGGAGGCGGGACGGGGGCAGGGCTAAGGGCCGTGAATTAGCCCCGCCCCCGCCCCGCCTCTCTCCATTGAAAATAGTGCAGAGAGATGGAGAGGAGGCAGAGAGGGGGCGGGAGCTCAGTTCCTGCTCCTGGCTCTTCCAGCCTCCCCCCCTGCACATGAGGACAACGTATATCGGCTCGGCGTGAAAACCGAGCCGATATACGTTCGTGTGAATGCACCCTGAGGGAACCCCAGACTGGGACATGGTCTGACCATATAAAGGATCCTATGGAGCTGGAGGGGCCTCGGTCTAACAACTCCTGAGACACAAACAGATAAGCTAATCTATGGTAGCTATTATGGGCAGGGGAGAAAAAGCTGTAGTCCCTCTTCCCTGGTTGTAGTGTCCTCCACAAATCTACCAATCAGAGATTTGCTAATTCTGACTTCAGTCTACGTATAGTGGTGGGGGAAATCCCTGACTTACCCCCCGAAGAGTCGCGTGTCGGGTTCCATGCTGACATTAAAGTCCCCTCCAAGTATGATCTTAGACCCATCAGCAAAGGCCGCCAAAGCCCCCAGCATCCGGACCCCAAAACGCTTTTTATCCTGGTTCAGAAAGTAGACATTGGCAACAGTTAAAGTCTCATTAGATATTTGAATTTTTAAGAAAAGATACCATCCCTCGGCATCCTTTTCTGTCGATATTAATTTATGAGGAAGCTGTTTATGTATTGCAATTGATGTACCTCCTGCTTTACTCGTGGCGTGTAGATTATGGTGCCACGTTGTATAATATCTGGACTTACAACTTGGAGGTGCGTTTCTTGGATGAGAGCAATCATGATCTATTGCGATTTAGATGATCCAGTATTTGGCCCCTTTTAGCAGGTTGGTTCAACCCCCTCACGTTAAATGTACCAAACGTCATGTTAGCCATCTGATTTTTGGGGTAAAAAGGCATAGCTGCTGGCCGGTGTGTATGAGGAGAGGGAGATGCGAAGGGAGAGGGAGGCTTGGTGACAGAATAGTAGGAAAGAGAAAGAAAGGATGTAAAGGAAAAGGTTTTGTAAAAAAAAACCTTTAGCAACATTAAGTAGCTGCTTTTATCATCAGAGTGAACTGCTGGCCTGGTTACTGCCAGCGTCTGCATCAAAGTACAGTTGGTCACCCTGCGTGGGGGGAGAAGGGTTCAGACGGAAACCAGTGTAGCCCCTTGCACCCCCTCCCCAGGGTATAAAAAAGTGAACAAAATAGAAATTTACAATAGACCCCCATCCAGGGTCTCATAAAAACTCTTGAGGCACCTATGAATTGAGCTCCCCCGTCTTGGGACTCCTGTCTCCTCATGTCCTGCCGTGGCTGCCTTTGTGGGTCTCTCAGGGGGTACTCGCCTGCTCCCAGCTGCTGAACCGTCCCCTTTCTGCTCAGCTATGCTCTCTGACAGCAGGAAGCCGGAATCAGTATCAGAGCGCTCCTGCTCCCAAACTCTTGCAAGATCGGGCGCCATCTTGGATCCCACAGCTGTCTCTCTGTCAGCTCCGAGAAATCCTTCCAGTGTGCCTTTTACTCTGCGCGGAGCTGGCATTTGTGGTCTCTGGGGCTTCCCCTTCCCTATACCGACTGCAGTGTGTGGTCTCTACGTCTTTCCAGTGCCTCAGAGCTGCTTCATGGGTGAGTGATGCAGGAGCTCCTTCAGCGTGCGACCTGTCCTGCCATCAGCATGGCAATTTTTTTTAACCCTTTCCAATCCTATTTTGGATTCAAGGTTTTCTAAAAGGCTTTCTCTTTTTGCTGTTATACAACAGTGCCATCTGCTGGCTAAAGCCAATGTGTTTGCGCCAGAGAGGCTCCGACAGTGGAGTGGTTAGCAATAGACGGTAAGAATACCCTGTCAGACGTCTTCTGACATTGTAAATGTACAAGCTTGAATCAGAATGTAAGAAGATGTCAGACAGTGGATTGGAAAGGGTTCAAACGCACCATTACCTATTTTTGCGTTTTTGCCTCTGTATTGCTATTTGTTTCTTTTGGGCAAATACGAATTATTATTCGCTCAGTAGAAAATAAAAACAATAACAGCAAATACGAAGGCAAATATAGATCAAACAATGATCAAATATTGATGACATATGGTTGTAATGTCACCTGTAACATGTCTGTAATATGGATCCGTATCATGAACGTGTTAAAATACACTTGCCTGAAAGTAACCCTAACCCCTTCCAATCCACTTTCCCTGCCTCCTGCATCCTCCCCAGCTTTTATTTATTTTGGGTGGGAAAGCGCATTGCGGATTTCTTGGAATTATTCAACAGAAACACATAAAAATGATGTCATGATGACAATTTTTTTTAACTTAAGTGAGTTAATATGTATATTACACAATCTATATATGACAACTTTATCTTCCAAAAGGGAGAAGAGAAAACAAGGGGATCTGCTATCTTGGACCTAATTCTTGCCAACAGGGAGGAAATGGTTGAGGAAGTAAGGGTGGCTGGGACCTTAGGAAGCAGTGATCATGCTATCCTTGAATTTTGGATAATAAGGGTAGGAAGACCTGAGAAAACTCAGACCTCAAGGTTGGATTTTAGAAAGGCAGATTTTATTGGACGGTAGGAAGAATCCAATGGCTGGCTGTTCTTAAGGATAAAAATATTCAAGGAGGTTGGGAAATATTTTGAAATAAGATTTTCAAAGCACAATCATTAACAATTCCTTAAGCAGGAAAAATGGGAAGCATTTAGAAAGACCAGGATGGATGAACACAGAACTTGCACACATGTTAAAGGAAGAAAAATATGTTTAGCAAATGGAAAGAAGGGGGATATCTAAGGAAAAATATCATGCAGTCTGCTGAAACTGTAGGGCAAGTGTCAGGAAAGCTAACGCTTGCAAGAATGACCAAAAGCAATAAAAAAGCAAAAGAAAAGTCAAAGATGCTATAGGACAGTGATGGCGAACCTTTTAGAGACTGAGTGCCCAAACTGCAATCCAAAACCCACTTATTTATCGCAAAGTGCCAACACGTCAGGGTTTGGGGCTTATCACGATGTATGATTTTTACCTCCGTCGTTCTTAATAGCGGTAATAGTGACCCCCCCAGAGTGGCCCCAGCGTTAATAGTGACCCCCCAGAGCGGCCTCAGCAGTAATAGTGATCCCCCCCAGAGCAGCGCCAGCGGTAATAGTGATTCCCCCCCCAGAGCAGCCCCAGTGGTAATAGTGACACCCCCCAGCGGCTTCAGCGGTAATAGTGACCCCCCCCCAGTGGCTTCAGCGGTAATAGTGCCCCCCCACAGTGGCTTCAGCGGTAATAGTGACACCCCCCACAGCGGCTTTAGCGGTAATAGTGACCCCCACAGCAGCTTCAAAGGTAATAGTGACCCCCACAGCGGCCTCAGCAGTAATAGTGACCCTCCAGAGTGGCTCCAGCGGCAGGAGTGCCCCTCATTGCGGCTTCAGCGGTAATAGTGACCTTCCAGAGCGGCTTCAGCAGTATTAGTGGGTATTATTGTATCTTGATGCCACCGGAAGCTATGGATTTGACAGGGGTTCTACAAGCTGCTGGAATGGATGTAGTGCTGAAGTGGAGGGCAATATAAGTAAGCCGTGCTCCCTCTCTCTTACCCAGCGCTCTGCTGCACCCCTGTTAGCCGCCTTGGTGTCACAGTCATGATGCTGTTGGCTTCCTGCTTCAGGCAGTCCCCTGCCGCTGTTGTCATTCCCTGCTGTGCTCCTGGAGTGTGTAGCTGGCGGCTGGGAGTGTCTCTCCCACTGCCCTGCTGTCATCCAACTGGCCAATGGCGCAATCTCATTCCCTGGTGTGTTCCTGGAGTGTGCCGCCGGTGGCTGGGAGTGGCTCTCCCCCTGTCCCTGTGGCCTCCCTGCTAGTGTGGGGCACAATGTATGAGTGAAGGGGGGTGGGGGCAGTGGGCCGCCACTGCCGGAGCAAACTTTTGCCTCTGTGGTTTTCAGCCCGCACTGCGGTACATAGCAGGGAGTGGGGTTCTGCCTTCTGGACCGCTGGCGAGGAAGACCCTTTCAGCTGGAGCTGCGTGCCCTGCAGCGGGGTCCGCTGTATGCCTTTTAATAAATTTTTATTGACCTTCCAGGACCTGCACATCAGGCTGCTGTGCAACCAATCGTGTTCAGGGGCGTCACCCCCTGCAAATATTGGCTCTACCAGGACATCCTGATGGCTTTAAGATACAATAATACCGTATTAGTGACCACCCAGAGTGGCTTTAACGGTATTACTGATCCTCCCGAGCGGCTTCAGCAGTAATAGTGACACCGCACAGCAGCCCCAGCGGTAATAGTGACACCCCACAGTGGCCCCAGTGGTAATAGTGACATCTCACAGTGGCCCAAGTAGTAATAGTGACACCCCACTGCAGCCCCCAATAGTAATAGTGACATCCCACAGTGGCCCCAGTAGTAATAGCACCCTCCCTGAAACCCCTATAATTACCCCTCCTCCTCTGCTCGGTGCTGCTGCTGGCACTGATCCCGCTGGCACTGTGACGTCACAGTGTGTGCTGCCGGATGCCTCCTCAACCTGCTCTTGCGGAATCAAGTAAGAGACGTCAGGGAAGGGGGGAGGAGGATCCCGGCTGCACAATGACATCACAGTGAGTGAATGCTGGCAGAGAAGCCGCGGCCCCTGCCGGTATTCACTAACGTAGTGAGCGCCCGATGACGGCATGTGACAGCACGGAGGGCCCTCCGTGCTGCCTCTGGCACGTGTGCCATAGGTTCACCACCACTGCTATTGGATGCTTACTGAAAATTTGGAATTGGTTAAAAACGATGTTGAGAAGGCTGAACTTTTAAATTTCTATTTTGTATCTGTTTTCTCTCAGAAAGTAAATGGAACATCAGCTAATCTTCCCCATGCTATTGTTGGAATAAAAGAATGCATAATCTATAAGGACAGAGATGGTGTGGGAACACTTAGCTAACTTAAATGAATTCAAGTCTCAAGGTCCAGATGAATTACATTCTAGGATACTAAAGGAAGCAGCGGAGGTAATTACTGAGCCACTCGCCATAATCTTTGAAAATTCCTGGAGAACAGAAGTCCCAGAAGAATGGAGATGGGCAAATGTTGTCATTATTTTCAAAAATCGGAAGGAGGTGGATCAAGAAAATTACAGGCCTGTGATCAGGTAAGATCTTTGAACAAATTATTATTAAACAGCATGTATGCAAGTACTTGGATGAGAATGGAGCAATTAACCAGAGCAAGCATGGGTTTGCCATAAACAAATCATGCCAGACTAATCTAATTTCCTTCTATGACAGAATAACTGACTGGGTTGATCAGGAAAATGCGGTAGATATAGTATGTTTTGACTTTAGTAAAGCATTTGACAAAGTATCTCAAAGCATCTATTGCTCTCCCTGTATCATGTGGCCTTACTTGCACTTTCCTTCAGCACTGTGGGAGTTAATCTTCCCCAGTGCCCCTAACCCAGTTGCAAATTAATGAGCCATAATGCTCCTATTTAACTGGGCCAGAGATGCTCTGCCTTGCCAGAGCTTAAGTGTTCATTTGTGTCTTGCTCCTAGCAAAGACATCCTGTGTTTGATTCCTATGCACCGACCCTTGGATTTGTTATTTGGACTTGCCTGAACTCTGCCTACCTGGACCCTCGGAGTTGTGACCTGGATCTTGTTTAAAAGCCACCAGCCCTGCCATTGGTCCATATCCTGACTGTGCGCTTTGGCCTATCTCATAGTGCATTGCACCAGTGTCGCCAACCCCTGTGGGTCAGCCACCAACTACACTGGGACAATTCTAGGAGGTAGCGGTCTGGTCGGTTCCCAGCAGCGATGGCCAGATGCCTGTACAGGGGTTAAAGGGTGAATACCGGGGAGCTGCCAGGATAACGCTCTCAGGTTTAGCCCAAAGCCAAATAGGTTAGTTGGCACAGTGGGTCCACACCCACTGGTCATAACACCATCCTTATTGAAAAAATGACCAAATATGGTATTGACAAGGTGACTGTTAGGTGGATTCACAACTGGCTGAGTGATCGCACTCAAAGAGTAATTATAAATGGTTGCACATCACAGTACTGTATTTCACTCGTTGATACGCTACTTCTATACGAGGTCCTGCAAGAGTTGTTTGCTTACTTGTTTATTCTTGGAAAATTCTAATAAAAGAAAGATTGAACATAAATGGCTACACATCCAAGTGGAAGAATGTATCAAGTGGGGTACCACAAGGCTCTGTCCTAGGCCCAGTGTTGTTCAACATTTTTATAAATGATCTGGAGGGGGAAATTGAGGGGAAACTGAACAAATTTGCAGATGACACAAAGCTAGTATAGATAGCTGACACAAAGCTAGTATAGATAGCTAACACTAGGGAAGAGAGAGAGAGAGAATTCAAAAAGATCTGTACAAGCTTGAACAGTGGGTGGCGACTAACAGAATAGTACTTAAATGCAAGGTCTTCATCTGGGCAAAAAAAAATGAAAAAGCACATACAGAATGGGAGAAATTAAGCTAAGCAGCATCACATAGACGTGGGTATAGTAAAAGATCACAGACTGAACATGAGTCAACAGTGTGATGCAGCAGCAAAAGAGGCAAACACAATTCTGGGATTTTTTAAGAGAAGCATAGAGTCTGGATCACATCAGGTAATTATTCCCCTCTACTCTTTGTTAGTCAGACCTCATCTGAAATAATATGAGCAGTTCTGGGCACCCCCATTTAAAGACATTGAAAAACTGGAGTAAGTTTAGAGAAGAGCTACAAGGATGGTGAGCAGTCTGCAAATCATGTCCTATGAAGAACTGTTGAAGGCTGAGAGAAGACTTAATAGCTGTCTGCAAATATCGGAAGGGCTGTCACAGTGCAGAAGGATCAGCCCTATTCTCATTTGCACAAGGAAAGACTAACAGCACTGGGATGAAACGGAAAGGGAGGAGACACAGATTAGATATTAGAAAAAACTTTTTGGCAGTGAGGGTGATCAATGAGTGGAACAGGTTGCCACGAGAGGTGGTGAGTTCTCCTTCAATAGAAGTCTTTAAACAAAGGTTGAACAGACACCTGTCTTGGATTATTTAGTGAATCCTGTATTGAACAGGGGATTGGACCCGATGACACTGAAGTCCCTTCCAACTCTACTATTCTATAGTTCTATGATACATATACTACTAGGTAGTAAATCCATGCGTTGCACAGCAATTTTTTAGATAGCAGTCTTGGAATATACAAACCAGAACTGTGGGTTTGTGTACAACACAAACAAACAGATTTTGCATTTTATATATAAAAAGAGGAGGAGGGGCGGTATACAGAAAGTAATATATATACCGCGCCTCCTTCCCTTTATTATCTAGCATTGTCATTATACAACCACCTCCTCTTCTCTATTATATATTGCTATCATTATACCACACCCTCCTATCTCAGAAAGATAGTAATCTTATATATAAGCTCAGCTTTCATTTTTTTTACATAGCTGAGATAAAATGAAAGCTGCGCTGTGATTGGTTGCTACGGGGATCATAGATTTTTTTGGGACAGCTTTCATAACAGTGTGGTGCTGGGCTCATTTCTGTGGCTCACTTTGTATATTCTAGGACTGCTACTCATTAAATTGCCGTGCAATGCACGGATATACTACTTAGTATATAATAATCATTATGCTGCTTCTCCTCTCCATTATATAGTACAGGGTGGGCTACAAATAAGTAGCCCACCTCCGATCCTGGCACCACAGTCGTTTGAAAGCAGTCCAAAAGAAAATGTGCTTTGTTATCCATAGCAACCAATCAGAGCACAGAATTAATTTTACCTTGCAGTATAAGATAAAAGCTGCACTCTGATTGGTTGTTATGGCCAACAAAGACCTATTTTTTTTTTAGACAACTTTCATAAATCTGCCTCATGGTGTTATTTCTGCAGCAGCAAATATTTATTGTGGAAAGCTATGTGCAAAGCGGTTCAATTAGGGAGATCTTCGCCAAGAAATAGCTAGGTACAAAATCACCTGTGTAGTGGGCCAGACCTATAGGCCACTTCAGAATGTCTTTCATGTTTGTCTTGTGCATTTGTATTGTCAGCAACTTCTGTGTGCATGAAGTATGTATGATGCACCTCTGCAGTACTGAAAGGCATGAGCTTTCTCTGTCTGGAAAATGTATCATTTTGTGTTGTGAGTCTGCGGTCACCTGACCATGCTATATATAATTATTTGCACAGTGTGCGTAAGTGTGGTGAGGAGATTAAGGCTGCCTGTCCACGGCCGTGACAGAATATCACTAGCGATATTCTGCCGCAGGGGAGGAGGGGGGAGCACTGACAGGTCTGTGCGATGAGCCTATCTATTTTATTTTTCTGAGGCTTGCTCGCAAAAGCCTTGTCTGCGTCAGCCATCCACCAGAGACACTTTCTGACCCATCTGCTAAGGACACTGCTTTCATTCTGGACTCAAAAACTGCCTGTGAGGACTTTCTACACATGGTGAGAGATCCTGATAGCTCCTTTTCTAATGCTTCTCTTGGCATACAGTCATGGAGTAACATGCCTAACCTTTCTGGCTTCACTACGGAGTCTGAGTCCGAAGAACCTCAGGGTCCGCTCAAAGTTGTCTAGTGCTAACTGAGACTTTTTTGTTTTGCCCTTGTTGGACGTTTGTTTTTTTTTTCGCTTGTTCAAAAGGCCTATAAAGTTATTTTGTTCCCCCAAAATGTTTACTATGCTTAAAGTTTTAGTTCAAGTAAAAATGTTCAAGTTTTGGACAGGAGGGTAAAGTGTTTGTGTTACAGTAAAGCAAGTATTTAAATTGCATTGCCATGGAGTGTCTGTGTTTGCACGTATGAATGAAAGCATTATAGGAGTGATTGGCTATTCAGTTCCATGTGTTCACTTGAGCCGTGTACTAGTGCCTGCCTGTAATTTCACTTGTCCCAGGGAATACTGCCTCATTGCCATTTTTTCTCTCTTTTACTCGGATGGGGGTATAGACGTAAAGCTACCACCCTTCACGAGGTGTCTTGGGAAAGTGATGGTCATTCCACTTATCCCTTAATTTCCTCAAATCCTGCCAGTCGCCCTTCTCTATCTTTTTGTGCTTCACAGTGTGTTTTCTCTAACTTAGTCTTTGGGGATAAATGTTATGTACAGGCCCCATAGCAAATGCTAGTGAAACCTGGATTCCTTCCAGCTTAGCAACTCTTCTTCAAATAGGTATGGCCATTCCACACACACAGTTCCTACATGCAGTCATAAAATAAATGTATTACAGGGGAAGTGACATCTTAGGTAAGTTCTATATGCCAGGATGGGTAAACTCTGAGAAGTAACCGGAGGGGGGAGAAAGTGTTAACGTTTCGCCTTACACGCTCCATGACTGAGTAGATGGTTCTTTACAAATGGTTTAGCGAGTAGTGCACTAGAAGGTGATCAAACGGTAACTCTGTTTTAAGAGATGCCAGGGTCGGCTTATTCTAAGTAGGGGGGACTGTAGTGGCCCAGACCTATAGGCCACTTCAGAATGTCTTTCCTGTTTGTCTTGTGCATTTGTACTATCAGCAATTTCTGTGTGCATGAAGTGTGTATGATGCACCTCTGCAGTACTAAAAGAGTTAAAGTCTGCATGAGCTGTCTGTCTGGAAAATGTATCTTTTTGTGTTGTGAATCTGTGGTCACCTGACCATCCTATGTATTAATGTTTGCACAGTGTGAGTAAAGGTGTATTTGCACTGCAAAGATGATGGCTTTTGAGGGATCATTTTGCATAAACTACGACTTGGTACTAATGCCTGTTAGTACCAAGTAGCAGCATGTGAGCCACTGGGAGCTGTTATCAGGGAACACACCACCCGCTGTTCCCTGAATACTTTCACTTTGTTCTGCGTCAGGGATGACAGCTGAGACAAAGCAATCAGCTGTTATTAGCTCTCCCCAGACAGAACACCTTGTGTGGTCCTGCTAATCAGCTGTTCTGCCAAACAATGGTTTTCAGCCAGAACTGAATTCCATCGTTTGGTCGAAAGGTGAAAGATGAGCACATTTACACAAAACAGCTATCGCTCAAAAGATGGCTTTTGAGCAAATTTTGAGCGATAATTGTTGTGTCTAAATGGGCATTAAGTGTGGTGAGAAGATTAGAGAGATTAGCCTTGAGACAGTCACAGCCTGGTCTAGCAGCAGTCTAGTCTAGCCAGTCTGTCTGCAAATAGTCTGGTCTAAGCTACTAGGAATATCTGTTGGCATGCCTTTGAAACTTGTGGAAGTAAGAATGGAGGAGGCTGAAAGGTATCACCCGTCTCCCTTGGACTTATCTGATCTCAGGAGATTGCAGGATAACTTCCAGCCCCTGTGAGTGAGAGGGGTTTCTAATGCAGCATTGAGAGGCATCTGACAAGTGAGTGTTGACAGGTTGAGAGTCCAGAGAGGAAATAGTGTGCGATTTTCCAGGAGCGGAGCTGCACAGATAACTAGGACTGTGGGTCCGATATTCATCCTGTGTTCTGCCTCCCTGTCTAACTACCAGTTCCACCTATACCCATGCTGTATTGAACTTATGTACTGTTGAACTGTTTTGCTACTGAAATTTAAGTAAAGCAACATTGCTGTCCATTTCCAGCTTTGTTTTCAACTACGCTGTGTGTGGACTATACCTCCATCCTTCAGCTTCACTGCATGCAAAAAAGCAGTGCATTCTTTCTTCTGGTGTTAGTTGCTCATATAGCTGTTCAAGCGTATTCCTGACACTGCGCACCGCCAGTGGCGTTTCCTGTGGCCCCTGGGGCTATGTAACACATACCATCAAAACTATTTTTATGAATAAATAATAAAGTTTTGTTTTTAATGAGGTGCTGGAATTGTCTGCAGCATTTTGGTGGATTTTCAGTAGACTAGTACATCTTATTCTGTGAATTCACGTGACCTGATAAATAAAACCACACTTCATCCCACAGAAATACATCGACGGGTCCAAAAATTCTTTAGCAATCAGTCAGCAACTATGGACAGTAATTCACAGGTTTATCTTTATTGAGCTCTTTCAGTTCCTGCACACAAGTTATTCGGTGTGGTTTTAGGTTTAGAGATTTCAGTATTCGCTGACAGGTTGTTCATTCGCTGATTCTCCAGTATGAGGTTGTGCACAGCATCGACGATCTCCGGAACAACAAGCTCTCTCAGATGTCCAGGACGTTCCTCATCATTGGTGCTGAAGTAACCCGTTTTAAATTTGGCAACCCAGTTCTTAACTGTAGAATATGAAGTGCATTGATCCCCCAATGTCTGCGACATATCACCATGAATATCCTTCGCGGACTTTCCTTGCAGAAACAAGAATTTTATCACTCCTCTGCTCTCATTTGCTGTGAATATTGCCTTAGACCCCGCCATTTTGTTTTCCCACGTGCCGAGATCACTGTTGCCATAAGCTACAAACACAAAATTTTGAAAACATATATTAGACACATAAGGCTTTCATGTGATTTAACATTTATTACCACAGAAACAAAAAAAGAACGCAAAGCCAAAGACTTATCAGCACCCCCTCGTATGTATGTATGTATATATAAATGACTGCGTATCAGAACTGTCCCATTTAAAACTGAGGTTGCTCACAAATGGAACTCAAAGAACAATTCAGACAAATTGTATATATTATGATATATCTGTGCATACAGTTCACTTTTGTAAGTTAATTGTCTATGTATAGATTTTTTACAATTTCCTTTGCAGAAGAAAAAAATCGAGTATCATCTATAAATTGAAAAAAAAAATCAGAATTTATTTTTAGGCCAAATTCCCTACACATAGGAAACATCATATCTATAAAACAAGTTTTTTTTTTTTACACTGCGGGTTCAGCTTTAGTATACTACTAAATAATTCAGTCAGATACCAGCTCTACACAGTGATATTGATTACACTGTATTTACCTCCAGTGATCACAGGTGGCATGTTACTTAAATGAAGTCATTCTTTTTCCCTTTTCTTCTGTATCTTGGCCTATACTACCACAAACACTTCTTTAAGCCATAAGTCATTTCTGAACACTCTCCTCATCTTGTTATTACCATAGTGGTCCCTCTGTGCCTTAACAAAATAATAGAGCCTCTTTGTGCCCAACAAAGTAGTAATGGTCCCTGTAGTAGTGCTTCCTCTGCTCCCTTCAAAATAATAGTGGTGCCTCTGTGCCCTGACAAGGTAATCAAGCCTCCTTTATGCCTCCAAAGTACCTCTGTACCCTAGCACAGAGAGACCACTAAAAAGCTATGTAATAAAACCCCTTCTGTGCCCCCACAAAATAAAAATGCCCCTTTGTGTTCCCATAAAGTAATAATGGTCCATCTGTTCCCCAACAAAGTAAAAGAGCACCTATATCCCTTCACCAAAATAATTGTTCTCTCTTTGTGTCCCCAAATAACAACATAACCTCAGGAACCATTCAAATTAACAGAGATGCCTTAGTGATCCCTCAAAGTAATAGACTATGCCCTATTAATCTCTTAGTGACTAGCCTATTTTTTGCCTTACAGAACAAGCAAATTTCATAATCACATTGCAAGAGCCATAACTCATTGACATAGCTATATGAGGGCTTAGTTTTTTTTGGGACAACTTGTATTTTTTTAATGGCAGTACTCAAGGGTGCATATAATATGTTGTATAGCTTTAGTTAATTTCTTTTTTTTGTATGCTGTGCAGTTCTACAGTCAGCCAATATATGTATATATATGTCATATAAAGAGATTGAGAAAGTGTCCCCCCAGCTGTCCAGTATCAATGAGCTGCCGTTTGGGACAATAGAAAGTTGACATCCTGACATTTTTTCCCCCTTGAATCTACTGTGATGATAGATATATAGGTATTAACTGCTAGATAGATATTGTATATAGAGGTGTTAGTCTGTCAGGCATTTTGTGTGCAAGGCCGTGGGCCTACTTCAGCTTCCATTTTATGTTTGTAAAGCCTCATTTAGACACAACGATTATCGCTCAAAAGCCGTCTTTTGAGCAGTTATCTTTGTGTCTAAATGTGCCCATCTTTCAGTTTTCTGCCGAACAATAGTTTTTAGTTCTGCTTGAAAACCGTCCTTCAGCAGAACAGCTGATAAGCAGGACACATGCTGTGCTCTGCCAGTGGAGATCTGATAACAGCAGATAACATTGGTATAGCTGTTCTCAGTTCTCAGCCCCGCCAGCAGAACAGCTGATTAGCAGGATCGCAAGCTGTGTCGGCTGCCCATGGTGCTGAATTCTCCAAGGGGAGACCATGGGTGAACAATACAGCTAATTACAGACCACTGGCTATTGACAGGTAGATACTAATTCGCTCCCCCTGGTCCGCTGGATGTTGCCTTTAGAGAGATAATTGTATTACCTCACCTTAGCTGTGATGTAAATCAGCCCCATTCTCTTCAGGCCTCCAGACTCCAAAAATCTGCTTAGCAAGAGGAAGTTACATTGTTTGAATCATTTTCCTGTTAATGTAAGTCTCAGGAAATTCGTTAACTGAGACTAAGGCCGGCTGCACACGGCCGTGACGGGCTCCGCTGCGGAATTCCGCGGCGGAGCCCGTCACGGCGCCCCCCAGAGACCCCCAAACTTACCTGCGGATCCGGCATCCTCGCTCCCGCATGACGCCTTGGCGTGACGCGCCGTAGCGTCATGTGACACGCCGGCCGCGTCACATGAAACGCCCACAGCGTCACATGAAGTGCCCATCCCCGTCATATGACGCTGCGGCGATAGACGGGGAAGCGGTTTCACGCTCTCTTCCGCTGTGCTACAGCGGAAGATAGCGTGACGGACGGGCTTCCATTGACTGCAATGGAAGCCGTCCGCACGTACACCCGTGGCAAATAGAGCATGCCGTGGGTGAGGACGGATGATTTCACGGTGCGGAATTCCACGATGGAATTCTGCACCATGAGCATTGAGCTATTAGGTTCAATAGCTGTGGGCAACGCGGCGGATTTTCGCCGCGTATTATGTGGCGGAAATCCATCCGTTTGCAGCCGGCCTAAAGGCCCACTTAGAAACAACGATTATCCCTCAAAATTCGCTCAAAAGCAGTCTTTTGACCGATAATCATTGTGTGTAAATGTTCGCCCATCGTGCAGATTTCATTATGCCGTCGCTCATCGTTGTCTTTCAGCGTGCTGAAAGACGACAATGAGCCTTATCAGGGATTCACAGCGGGATACAGCTGATACTATTGTGTTTAGCTGTATCCTGTCCCTGATAACAGGCTGGGCGTGAAGAACAGAGCGGTCGAGCTGCGTTCTCCATACCTGGCATGGAGCGCTTGGCGCTCCGTGCAGAAAACATCTGGATGCAGAAGACAAGCGGTATCCCGCAGTGGATCTCCGCAGGACACCGCAACGCCCTTGGACAGGCAGACTAAATGATTTCAGCTTGTTTTTCAAAGGAATTGTACAGATAATGGGTCACATTGAACGTGGAAATAAATCTGAAATGATTCATCATTGTTGGAATTTTTAACATGACAAAAACTTGGCATTTTAACAGAGTGTGTAGACTTTTTATACCCAATGTATATGTCATAGATAATTGCAGTTTCTAAATATTCAACTTCCTTTTATTAAAGAGGAACCCAAGAAATGGGGAAGTTTCAGAGAAACATTTTTTAGCGTGTGAAATAGACATGGAGACAGAAATTTACATCTGAAAAGAAGATTAATAAGAAAGCAGGAGAGTTAAAAGTGAAAGGACGGTCCAATATAATAAAGTACTGCAGAAGGAAGCCTATTCTATGAAAGCCATCACACATTAGAAGGTAAGCTGGCACTTGCCATATATGTATGTGCTATAAAATATCAGAGTGACATATGATAGATACTGTTCTAGTGTATGTAGGGGACTGGCACAGCTTTTCCAAGTTGTGGCAGGAGATAATAGAAATACAGAAGATTGAGGGCAGATTCAAACCAGAGAAAAAAAAAATAAAGCAATTTTGAAAGGTAAATAAATCGCTTCACTTCAATTACCATAGCGTAAAAAGTTATCCAAAAATGCAGTGATGACTATGAGTATGATGTGATATCACTGTAAGTTCATTCAATTCTTAAAGAACAGAGCTAAAACAGAGAGCTTCTCTGGTGGACCTGGTCCATCCACACATTACATAGGTGACCATTCATCTAAAATGCATGGGTGGCTGCACCGTCCTCTGGTGATAACAGACACTGGCTCCTTTGAAAAGAGGTTTTCTTAATGACTACCTCTTATAAATCTAAAGCTTAACTCCACTCAAAATCATAAAATGCAAGCATTACACACGTGTTGTGTGTAAGTGGGAAATCTCCAAGCAAACAGAGCTTTGTTAAAAGCCACATGTACAGTACAATAAAGTTAAAGCTGGCATTTATGCTTGTTTTTATTTGTGTCAAATGTACTGCTTATCAAAGCTCAATTTCCTTCTAAGGCTGCTTTCATACGGTAGAGAAAATCGCACGAGATTTGTACTTTGCAGGATGCATTAATAAGAACCCCATTCTGTTGGATGGAGTCATATAAAATCACATAAATTATATAATGAGAGCAGCGCCTCCAGAGGAGGGGATAATAATTCTATGTTCACTAGATAGTGTTTGCAAATAGTGCAGTGGGACACTCACCTGGTGCTAGGCGGATACTCCTGGGTAGGAGGTCCGCTTGCACCCGAAGTCCAAGATTACTTGTAGTAAATGTATCCCAAACCCTGCAATCTGTTCATATAAAGTCACGACATGTCGTATATTTTTGTTGTCCTCGGAACGCATTGCCCATTGTTTTCAATGGGACCAAAAAAACATATTACATGGCTTGCGATGTGCACGTGAGTGCTATGCGGGGTTTGCCATTGGAAATGGGAAACACCTGCCGATCCTCCGACACAGCTGAAAGCAGCGCTGGAGGATCGCTACTTTGTGTTTTTGACAGAAAAACGCCTGCATTCACGGGTAAATTGCACATTGACGAGCGCGATATCGGGCTGTGTTCACAGGCTAATATTGTGCTCACCTGAGTGTTGGAAGTCTTATATGAGTGTAATTTAGTATAGGAACTCCCTGCTGCTTCCATTAAATAAATGAGTGCCTCTTATGAAACTTGACCCACTTTTTCTAAGATCCATCTATTTTGATGATGTGGTTCACATCATTTTTAAGCCCTGCCCCTTTGGTCATGGCCAGCATTATCAGTGACATCATTGAAGGGAGAGGCCAACTCATGTGGTGCATGGCAGTAAAGTATCAGCGTGTGGGAGGAGAGGGGGGCTCCCTTCCTGCAGGGATTGGGTACATTGTGAGACAGCAGGTAATGTCAGGTGAGATATGGTGACTTGTGAGTGACAGCGCAGCAAACCAACAGCAACATTTAACAGTGTCTGCATAGTCCATGGGGAAAGTGCTGCTGCCGCCACACTCTGCCTGCTGTTGGAGGTTCCATATCCTGGCGACTATGACGATAATGTAATGTCAATAACTGCATACATAATAGACACATAATTTGTGGCAACAATGATATACACTTTTAATTTGACACATAAAACTGCAAGAGAAATGATACATAAGAATTCAACTTCTTTTTATAACAGCTCCATAATCTATAAAGTAACCATATGTGAAACTACAAATCTCAATACATTCATTCTGGAAAAAGCATGCTGGTATTGATAGTTGTACAAAATCTGGAACTTCTCTGCTTGTTTAACAGTCAAACTGCAGCACTGAAACAGTTGCGACAACAGGAAGTTACCCCAATTTTCTGGTCGCATGACTTTTCTGAGACTTTATGTTACACGTCACGTGTTACGTGTAGCCCTAGCCTTTAAAAGTGTCCTTCTGCACTCCCTGTCTCCCCTGAGTCAAACAAGAGAATGACTTGAAGACTTGAATGAATCAGAGCGGGATTTGCCCTTCTGAGATTGCGCCTGGCTGAGATTGTGACCATTTGCTGATAGGGTTGACACTTCTGTCATGAAAAAATACCGGCCATGATAAAAATGGGCGTGTCTTGGGGGCGTGGCTTATCACGGGGCCAAAATTTGGATCTGCGCATGCGTGAGACTAGAAACTGTCCATACCCTGAAAATAAGACATAGCATGATTTTACAGAATTTTTGAGGATGCTTCAAATATAAGCCCTACTCCAAAATTAAGCCCTGCTAACAGTTAAAGGAGATGTCCCGCGCCGAAACGGTTTTTTTTTTTTTTAAACCCCCCCCCCCGTTCGGCGCGAGACAACCCCGATGCAGGGGTTAAAAAAACCACCCGCACAGCGCTTACCTGAATCCCGGCGGTCCGGTGACTTCAATACTTACCGCTGAAGATGGCCGCCGGGATCTTCTACCTTCGTGGACCGCAGCTCTTCTGTGCGGTCCACTGCCGATTCCAGCCTCCTGATTGGCTGGAATCGGCACGTGACGGGGCGGAGCTACACGGAGCCGCTCTCTGGCACGAGCGGCTCCATAGAAGACTGCTGAAGACCCGGACTGCGCAAGCGCGGCTAATTTGGCCATCGGAGGCCAAAAATTAGTCGGCTCCATGGGAACGAGGACGCCAGCAACGGAGCAGGTAAGTAAAAAACTTTTTATAACTTCTGTATGGCTCATAATTAATGCACAATGTATATTACAAAGTGCATTATTATGGCCATACAGAAGTGTATAGACCCACTTGCTGCCTCGGGACATCTCCTTTAATTTAAAAAGTCAATTTAAATAATGTCCAGGCAGCTGTACATGTAAAAAAGTTAAACCTTTTTGAACATATAAACACTGTCTTATTTTCGGGGAAGCACAGTAGCACATGCTGGGTTTTTAAAACATGGGCGTGAAAAATACATCCCCCTAAATAGATACATAGATATACATTAGCTTCGTACTATGGTCTGCAAAGCACATACTAAGTGCAGGCTAAATATACACTCGTCTGAAAGTGGCCTAATGCAGAATAAATGGTGTGGTTTTCCAGGCATAAATACTATTGATGACCTATCATCAGGACAGGTCATCAATACTTGATCGGCTGGGGTCCGCCGCGTGGGACGCCGACCGATCAGCTGTGCGGGCACATGCTGTCAGCGCTGCAATAACAGAGGTCGGAGTGGAATCCTCTGTGCCGACCTCCGCATAGTGGCCGGCGCTTGTTATTGCAGGCACGGCTCTCATTGAAATCAATAGCAGTCGTGCCTGCAGTGACAAACGCCGGCCACTACATGGGAGGTCGGGTTAGAGACTTCCGTTCCAATTACTCAGAGGTTGGAGCGGAAACTTCTGCGCCGACCTCCCTTGTAGTGGCCGGCGCTTGTCGCTGCAGGCACAGCTCCCATTGATTTCAATGAGATCTGTACCTGTACTTATAAGCACTGGCTACTACACAAAGGTCGGCGCGGAGGCTTCCCCTCCAACCTCTGTTATTGCAGCGCTGCCAGCATGTCTCCGCACAGCTGATCGGTCGACGTCCCAAGCGGCGAACGCCGGACGATCAACTATTGATGAAAGGTCAGCAATAGTATTTATGCCGGAAAAAACCCTTTAATGGTTGCATATAAAGCGTATGTTATCAGCTGTTCAAACATTAAAACTGCATCTGTCAAGGGGCGAGATATATTAGGCAGCAGGTGAACAGTCAGTTCTTGATGTTGATGTGTTGAAAGCTGAATAAATGGATAAGTGAGCAATTATGACAAGGGCAAAATTCTGATGGGCAAACAATTTGGTCAGAGTATCTCCAAAACGGCAGTCTTGTGAGGAGTTTCTGGTGTGCAGTGCTTTAGTACCTACAAAAAATGGTCAAAGAAAGGACAACCGTTGAACTGGTTTCAGGATCATAAGTGTTTAAGGGTCACTGATGTGCATATAAAGAAGGAAGACTAGCTAGACTGGTCGTCTTCCACAGAAGAGTTATGGCCCTTTGGGCTCATGTCCATGAACGTATGAATAAAAGGCTGCGGGTGTCCCACAGCGAACCCATCTGTGTGATGCCGGCACAGATTATGTATGGGCAGCGTATCTCACGTACGCAGTCATGCACAGCCCACAGTCATTCCCCTCACTATCTCATAGTGGGATTACGTATGAATCGCCGCTCATAAGCAATGTATTGCATATAGACCGCATTACATACGCTGTCCATAGAAAATAATAGGGCTCACGCTGCATGGTACGCCGAGAAATAGAGCATTTTCTTTCACTGACTATGCTCAGCGCGTGTCATGTGGCCGTACATCACATGCGTAATATGAAATGAAAACACGCCCATGGACATGAGTTTTTTACATGGGCTGAGAAGCGCATGATTCTCATTTGTCGATGGAACAAGCCGATGACGTCATCACCAGCTCGTTCGCGCTCAGGCAGCCTATTTAGACTGGAGGATTCTCGTTGACCATCTTGCAGTCTTCGAGCACTTATTCTTCAGTGTGTCACATTCCTATGTTGAATGTTGAACTAGCAGTGCTTAAACGGCACGATAAGTGTCCAAGCCGGCGATGGTTTTTATACCAGTTGAAACTGAATGACAAGCCAGTACCTGACGATGCCTGTGTTTAAACTGAACGACTGTTGTTTAGTTTTGTTTGTTTGAACGATTTTCTGAACAATAATCGCTATGTCTAAATGGGGCAATACTGTAGCACAAATTATTGACAGTTGATGCTGGTTATGATAGAAAGGTGCTTGTTCTATGTGTGGCTGCATAGTCACAGACCTGTCAGACGTCCATAGATCACACCATTCTCTCATTACAACAAATGTGTGACAAACTATGTGGATGAATGCTCTCTTGTGGTCAGCATAAGACCAATTTCACACAAGCATAACATGAGCCCATATATTTGCCCATAATACAGAAGACTGTCCTAGCTGTGGTAGCTTGGCGGTTACTCACTTCTGAACCACCGCCTTTCTCCACAAGAAGGGTAGCAATACATTAAGAACTTCACTTCAAGACCATACCTATAGAAAATATTGTAACAGGCTAGTCATGGGGCCAACTTGTTACATATAAATCCTGTTCGTGACTGCCAGAAACTGCAACGAGCAACCTTCCCGGAGGGAGTTGCTGCAGCAAAGGGAATAGGGCCTGTAGTTCTCAGGATGAGGGGGGTAGTAGTTGTCAGTTCGTGACGCCACCATTCCAAACACCGGCATTCATACAAGGCTGATAAATAACACTGGACAAGTGTATAGTACCTCGGGTCCTCCAGAACGGTGGAGGCCCAGCAAAAACTTTACTAGTGACTCTTCAAACATGATACAACAAAACTTCAGCAGGCAGAGTTTGCAGTGCAGGAAAACTTAGTACGTATTCAGAAATACTTAACATGAAAGTCAATGCCCACAGAATGGCAGTAATGATCACCCCGCTCTCATAGACTTAAGCACGCGTGGGTAAAAATTAAAGGTCTACCATTATACGGGGATCCAGACTTCAGACGGCCGCATAGGAATCATAAAACATACTTAGAATTATCTTCAAAGATTTGGTAGACTTCTGCACCGATCTTGTTGTAGAGAAATATATTGTCACTAGCCGGGGTAGTTACTTACAAAAAGGCTCTCTTGTGATGGGACTTTTGGGGATGGGAATTTAGGCTCACTCTCATGCGCCCCTGTGGTAACAAACTCTCAGATGGTAGATGGGTGCTCCTCAGCCGAGAAGATGGATCTCTCTGGACTCCTATTCCATCCAAACCCTGTGCACTACGGGATGCCGTTCCTCCTCTTCCATTTTTGCCAACATGGGAGCTGATGATTCTCCCATGCGGCTCTGTGTTAGCATTCTGTATTAAGTAAAATGGAACCCTGCTCTAACACAGAAAAAAGAAGACTCTTTCATGCTCTCAAACACTCACATTTATAACCTCACTTGTACCACATGACAGGAAAGATAGATAAATTCAACATGCAGCAAGGCTCACGGACAATGATTTTAATGTAGTTAACCCTTCAAACGCTGCAGCTGTGCAACACACATACAGAAAATAGACATGACAGTTTTGCACAGTGCATATGCATAAGACAGACATGTATGACAATAATGGAGGGGTCCAGAATGTTGTTCTGGGACACTACAATATCTAGATTCACCAGCGTTTTATTTCAGTTTCACACTGGTCACACCAGGCCTCAGGCCTGCAGCCCTTTCGGCTCTATCGAGCTATCCGTTTGCCTTTCCCCCCTTTTTAGTAGTGTGTCTGGAGGTTTTATCTCCTCCAACCACACCCCTACAGCTGTCCCAGCTAATTTAGCATACAGAATGCTTAATTTCATGCCCTCTGCAGGCCATTCTGTGTACTGCCATACCACACAGCCCAACCATAGGTTTACTGACTCAAACTCGTAGCATTATAGGGTCCTATGATCCTATGACTTCAGTTTAGTAGACCCATAGTTAAGACGGGACACTCATCTGTATTATGGACACGTAAATGTGCTCGTAATACACTTGTGTAATACTGGCATCATATGCACTCTCTCAGTATAGAGATCTGGAAATGGTTGGCAGCAATAAATGAAATCATTTTACAATGTATAAACTGAGAGTGTTTCAAATCTATAGCTATGGAAAATCAGAGCAGCCGTACATAGATACATTTATATATTTACTTTGTCGGAAACACTGAGCTCAAAATATGTCCACAGGAAGTGACCATTTCCTGTAAATGCATAATGAGAATGGAGCACATTACACAGGACATACTTAATGTAATATATTTTTCTTCATGTCATTATAAGGCTCTTTGACTTCTCAAAGAAAAATGCTGTGTTTAGAAACTGATATAATACCCTAAATACACTCATTATAAAAAAAACAAGCACCTAGAAGCAGTTGTCGGAACCAAATGAAAACGTTCTCTGTGTGATTGTAACGTTGCTAGAAGTAAGTGATTACAATATCAGAGCAAAAGGATGATTTTTTTGCGGAAAACCGAACACTTGAAGGCAGGCTGTAGCACCCTGTTGGGCTGCCTCTAGCTTACGTGCAAGATATAATAGGGACGAGCATGGATGCATACAGGTTCTGTATTGTATCCTACGGCATGTTGGTCACAGTTGCTGTAATTGAGACTCTAGATTGTGCAAACTTGTTGGGCTGTCGAATTTGGTGTCCTAGACGGTCCCATACATGTTCTTTGGTAATAAATTTGGTGACTGGGCAGGCCAAGAAAGTGTGACAATGTTGTGCAGACATTCCTGTGACCCCCTTGTGTGCGGCTGAGTATTATCCTGCTGGGAAATGCCTCTTGAAAGCTGCCATGAGAGGAACACATGTGGCTGCAGGATGTCATGTACATATCGCTAAGCTGTCATTGTCCCTTGTACCGCGGGTGAATACTGTCACACGTAGTGGCCCCCCAGACCATCACACCAGCAGTGAGGGCAGTGTGATGCTCCACAGCAAAGGCAGGAATTGAGGTGCTCACGCCTAATTCTCCAGACGCAAACATAGCCCAAACTAAACCTGGGTTCTTTACTGAAGACTTCGGGCTCCACTTCGTCATTCACAACACCACTGCAAATGGAGGCAATAGTGCATGTCAAAGACAGTATGGATGCCTCGAGACCAAATGTCCTTCAGCCAAGTGCTTGGAAATGGGTCTGACAGACACAGCAGCCTGTAATGATGATCCCACCTGTCACTGGATGGCAGACAATAAAATAGTTGAAGCTGCTTGTTCTTGTCAGACAATCAGACGATCCTCTCCACTGGTGGTCTGTCGAGGCGGTCGTGAGTCCAGTCGCTTTGTGTGCATGCTCTCTGGTCCCAACACCTCCTAACAGTGTGGTCAGAATAGCCCAGCTAGTGGACAATTTGTCAGTACAACCATCCAGATTCTTGCATTCCAATAATGCGTCCTTCTCAAGCTCTGGTAACTGTGTGAAATCTCTTTGAATGCATCGTAGAGGCGTCTAGTAGCAAACAAGCTCTACACATGCGGAAAAAGAGAACCATTACTCGCAAGTAGCCTCTGAGAGCTTTTTATAGGCCAAAGGTGAAGCAAATTTTAGGGCCTCAGGTGGTAAGACTGTTCATCTAATCATGCCACAGCTCTAATCAATTGCATATATCTGCCTGAGATGTAACTGCATGCTGAGTTTTACAGCAAAAGGACAACTTTTAGCTGCTTGATTTTTTTTGACAATGAGTGTACAAGTATATAATGTCCATGGCTGTATACATTATGTTTTGTAGTTCTCAAATAAATTTGTATGTGCACTATTCTGGTGTGACAGCTTCTATTCGATTATTTGTGACACTTGTAATGATATTTCAGCATTCGTCAGGCAAAACCCTGAACAAAACCATAAATTTCCAAAAAAACCCAAACAATAAGGTTCTGTTTGAACAGCTTTGTGCCAAGCAGAATAATGTGGTTGATCAGTGCTAAAAGCTGGCTGTAGTGACCCAGAACACCATCCTGGTCCCCTCCATAAATGTCATACATGTTTGTCCTATGTAGATGCACTGTGCAAAGCGGGTCCTGTCATATCCAGTGTGTGTGTTGTACAGCTGCAGCGCTTGAGAGGTTAACTGTAATAAAATCATTGCATGCATGTAGATGTATCCGTTTTGCCATGTCATGTGGTACAAGTGAGGTGATAAATGTGAGTGCTTGAGAGCAGGAGAAGAGTTCCATTTTGCTGGCTACAGAGTGCTAACACAGAGCCACATGGAAGCACCTTCAGCTTCCATGTAGGTAAAGATGAAAGAAGAGGAGCGACATCCTGTAGTGTGTGAAATGCAGATGTGAATGGATTGAGTCCCACTATCAGAGAAAGAGAGAGAAAGTACCCTACATTACAGGTACCAGTTCACCCTACAGGCTTTTCCTTGTTTGAACCGGGTTATGAAATTGGGGCCAAAATCTATTGCTAGCAGCACATCCCATAGGAATACCTATTCCACGCTATCAAATTTTTTAGCTGCATCCAGTGAGTGCAATATTCTGTCCCCGCCATTATTTTCAGTTAAGATACAGGCGAGGAATGTTCATTGCTGTGGATCTGGAGGGTATGAAACTAGTTTGATCAGGGTGGACCAGTGCAGAGATTACCGAGGACAACCTGGTAGCCAGCACCTTTGCTATAATTTTAACATTTATTATTAAAAGAGATAACAGCCATAAAGCCATCTTTCCCTGGTTTAATTAAAACTATTATTACTGCTTCTTTCATAGATGTAGGGAGCTCTAGTCTACTGATCGCTGCCTTAAATACCGCTAACAATTTAAAGAGTATAATCTTACAAATTTTATATAATTTTACTGGTAGGCCATCCCTGCCTAGAGCCTTATTATGCAAATAAGAAAGATGGAACAATACCTCTACAGCACAACCTATTTGATGGCAATATTCATGCAAATCAATGTCTGATGCTTTAGATGGGTCTTTATGACCATGACTGGCAATTGAAAACCAAACCAGAATCCATACACAGACTGCTGTTTTGGGCCTTTTGCCCCTTATCAGTGGGGAGTAGGTTTCTGGCTTGGGAGAGTCTTATGATGTGGGACGGGAAGGTTATCTTTTATGCTCAAGGAGAGGAGCTAGAAGGTGTGTGAGGAGACACCTAGTAGATGAGTGAGGAGACTTATAAGGCCATGCATGCTCCTCTGGGAAATATGCAAATAAGGAAGACAGAACAATACCTCTGCAGCGCCACCTATTGGATGGCAGCATTCCTGCAAATCAATGCCTAACCCTTTATACAGGTCTTTATAGCAATGATTGGGCATTGAAAACCAAGTCAGAATTCATACACATAGCTGTTTCGGGGGTTTTGCCCCTCATCAGTGTGCAGTAGGTTTCTGGCTTAGCTAGTGAGAGATAATACCCCTCCCAACCCATGCCAAAGGCCCATGTCGAAGGATCACACCTGTACTGCAGTAATGGGAAGTGTTTTTGACACAAAAACACCTCGGATCCGTGAGTACATCGCATGAGTGCAATATAGGGCTGTGTTTCATGCCCGATATTGAGCTCAGCCGTGTGAAACTAGTCTAAAGGCTGGTTTAGACACAATGATTATCGCTCAAAAGATGGCTTTGAGCAATTTTTGAGCGAAAATCGTTGTGTCTAAAAGCGCCTTAACACAGCAACTGCTGCCACATTATTACACAATAAGTCATTACCCACTGCTAGGTCTATTTGAGATAAAGAATGGTAGGTATTTGAGCGGCAAGTATATTGCCGGACTCCTATGTTTCTAGCTCGCCACAGGTCTTTAAATAACATTTCCTGAAGTAAACGTCCCAAAGGGGTCAGGGAGTTTTCTTATACCATCGGTCCTATGAAAGGTCCATAACAGCGTTAAAGTCTCCCATCATAGGAACAGGAGTATCTGGAACCATCACTACATTATTAAAATGTTAACCTTATGACTACATTATTATAGGGTAGTGGGTTATATAAAGAGATTAGAAGTCAGTCATAATTATAAAGCTTGCAGTGCAGACAAATAAAACATCCCTCCAAATCGAATTTACTGGAGTAGCACTGGAATGGGATTATTTTGTGGATCAAGATACTAACTCCTCGCGAATAGCCTATATGTGTAGCATGATAACTATGGCCCATCCAGGACCTACTACCGTGTTTCCCCGAAAATAGGACCTACTAATACTATGTAAAGTGTCTTGTACAAGACACAGAATCAGATGTTGATATTGTTGGACCGCTTGAAATATTGCATACTGTTAAACAGTATCCTGCATAACACGTACATTCCAGAAAATAATCGTTCTATTACGAGCCATAATCTAGGAACTGAAAATTATAACTTGCAATATACATATACGAGATAGTATATGATCGATTAGCCTCTCTTATAATGCGGAGGACCCACAGGTAGATGTATCACTGCATATTCTTACCTCAGAAATATGACCTTTCCAGGAGCATTCAGGGAGAGAGAACTGACCCTTTAAACCAAACAATAAAACCTGTATCGCTACAAACAGGTTGGAGCACCAGTCCTCTATGTAGCCGAGAAAGGTAGCAAACAAATAATTCAACATGCAAATCATGATGTGTGCGAGACTTCCAAGTTAGCAGTCCAGCTGGCCAGATACCATCGCAGCCAGACCAGTGATAATGTTGTGATCCTGGGCTAGGAAAAAGGCTGATTCAGAGCCCCATCTGAACCATTGCCTATGTTTCATTGACGACCACAGCTTTAGTTCTCTTTGCCTCGCAGATGTCCCTCATTTTGGTCCAGCCACCTGGATGTTTCTTGTGCATTTTCAAAGGAATTTACTGCTTTGCTCTATTTTCCACTACATGCAGTTTGGCAGGTTATAGAACTGAATAGGAAGTATGCAGATCACGTAGTCTGCGTTTCACTGCCTGAAAAGCTGCGCGTTGTTTCTGCACCTCTGCTGAGAAATCTGAAAGAAAAGAAACTGGCACCATCCACTGTCATGTCTTTCATCTCACGAACCCTGCATAATATAATGTCACGGTCTTTAAAGTGCAGAAGTTTGATTAAAATTGGGAGTGATGGAGCCCCAGGTGAACGAGGACGCTTCGGCACCCAGTGCACTTGTTCTACCACATAGCGCTATCATTGCCAAAAAGATTTAGTAACCATGTTTCAAGATAAGCCGAAGGGTTAGAGCCCTGCACTCGCTCAGGAGTCCCACCTCACACATAGTCTTGGTCCATGAGCCATTCTCTAAGTCATCAAGTTTGTTAAATAGATTTGCAGTAGTTTGGTCATAGTGATGCACATCTCTCTGCAAAGGCACCATTTGATCTTCTATCTCACTTATTCGCCCATTCACTTCAGTGGTGCACTCTGAGATTTATGCCTAATGAGGCCAATATCTTCTTTCAAGGAGCCAACTTGTAAATGCAAAGAAGTCAGGGCTGAGTTACATTTATTGACAGCCAAAAATATGTCCTTTAATGTGCGTTGTGGGTGCCATCCTGGATGTCCCAGCTGCATCCCTCACCAGTTTTAGACTGCTCCTTTCTGCCTGTCATGGCAGAAACCGGCAGACCCAGTCCCAACAGCGCCAGAGAGCTCATCCACTCATGTGGTAAGTCTGGAGCAAGTGAAAAATACCCAGGATCAGTATTTCCTCTTGATTTTAGTTTCCTTTAAAAGCAGATCATATATGAGATTTGTTTTCACAGACACTGTCTCTCTCTTTGATTATATCCCCTGAGGCTGGCCATACCTAGAGCGGTCAGATGGCTTATTAATGTACTGAATGACTTGTTTACAGTTGGGGTATATTTATACTGGTATATGTGAACACCCTAAGAGTTTTTGTTCTGGATGACATCACGTGACATAAAATTACAAATTACAGATTTGTCTCTAGCTTGATCTATAACCTGATGTACACTTCTATTGATGGCATGCATATCTGTGGTTTGGCACAAATCTTTTTCCAAAATATTGCCAACAATTGCAGTTGAGAATGAAATGTAGATTGAATTTTACACAGATATCTATATTTGTTTGGTGTGTCACGTGATCTTCTATATGTTGGGAAAAAAAACAGTGACCCATGGCAATAAGTTGTTGAAATCTGTAGTTTCAGATTTGTTACATTTTCCACTGGAAAAGTGGATTGTCAAAGCCATAGTCATTTTAGTGCTCTCTAGACTGGGCTGCAAAGTCTAAAGAATATTCCCATTCTCACTGTTAACTGCTGCAAAGAGGTATTATCTTTTATTAGATCACAGTCCCCAAAATAGTTACTGATTGGCGGCAGATACGTAGCAGAAAAAACTTGTAACATTGTCAGTAATGTAGTCAAACATCATCAAGAGGATTGTGGTCAAGACGCAAGTTGCTACATCCATGCAGAACACAATCCAAATTAGGGCTAGACAGGAAAGAAGAGAGTAATGACAAGAAATGAAAAGATTATGCACTGAATGGACAACAAACATAAACCAAACATGTATATAAACAACCACAAAGAAAACAGATGCCAAAACACTTACCAATAAACAAATACATATAGGCAGATAGCATTGCTAATAAATACGAATGAGGAATTGCTTTGTATTGTGGCCAGAATACATAAGCTTTCAAATCCACATCAAGGGTCCTCATTGTCTTGTAAGTCCCTATTCTAACAAGACAACTAAAACCACAAAAAGGGAACCCTGTCTACAAGCTTGGCGATCATCCCAATATGGACAGCCCTACGATGGAACTTAGGAGCCTGGCTAACCCTAGATGGTAACAGGCAGGAACACCAGACAGGGGAATAAACACAACAGGCGTCTGCTCATCTATAGACACAGACCAAGACGTTGTTCACACCTAATGTCTGAAAACCACTAAACAGACACTGAACAAGTCACTGATCAAATCAACAAACAGAAACAAGGGAATCCCACCCAGAACCTCATGAATGCAAGTTACACTGAAACAGAACATGCATACCTCAAAGCACCAGAGTTCTGAGAGATAAATGGCAAAATGACCAGTAGCCTCTAGTGAGGGGGTCTAGTATTTATGTGCACAAGACAAATGGTGATTGGCTGGCAAAAAGGATGAGACAAAACATAATTCTGAAACAAGGTCAGGATCAAAGTCAATACCAAAGTTAACAAGGTAACAGGAACTGTAGCAAATGTGGGTTGTACCACATCTGCAAGTTATACTGTTTCCACATCTACAATTACAGCGATATTAAATTGAAGTTTATTTTATATAGTAATGCTTAACCCCTGTGTCACTTTAACATAGAATAACTCCGTAAAGATTTTACATATCTAACTGATTCTGACCTCGTTTTTTCGCCACATATTGTACTTCATTTAGGTGGTAAAAATAGACTGATAGAATTTGTGAATGTTTATTAAAAGTGCCAAAATTGGGAAAATATTGGAAAAAAATGTCTTTTTCACATTTTCAACTGTAGTATCTCAAATTTGTGTAAACATATTGTACAAATTTTTGCTAAGATATATATTTCCATCTGTTTACTTTATTCTGCATGCACATTTGATTTTTTTTAGGAGACCATTTAGGGGATGTACAAATTTAACATTACTTATGTTTAATATATCTTTATTGAAATTTAAACATATTTATACATATAGACAAAGAAAAAAAAACAACCTATGGCCGCCTGCAGATGGGCGGGTCGGATCCGTCGGCGAGGATTCTCGCCGCGGGACCCGACCCGAGCGCCTGAAGGGACCAGCGCGTACTCGCCCGCGGCATGCGCAGACCGGAGCCGTCGGCGGGTGAGTGACGTTTCTGTGCATAGAAATAGAACATGCCGCAAATTGTTTGCCACATGGCCAAACCGCGGCCGTCTGCATAGGATTGCGTTTGTTAACGCAATCCTTTGCAGGCTTCCAGCTGCAGAAATTTCGCGGGAAATCCCGCCGTGGAATTTCCGCTCGTGTGCAGGCGCCCTTAGTCAGATCACGCAGGACAGCAACATTGACTCAAAAATTTAGGAAGGACAAATATCTTACTAGGCAGAACAGCTGGAGCCTCTGTCAAGAAATCTTACCACTACATTCTTAACGGCTGTTTGTATAGAATACTATAACACGACTCTAGCACCTCCGAACCCACACTTCCTCCTACTTTCATTTGATTCCACAATTGCAAATAACTGAGATCATAAAGCATAAGCTAAAACTAGAGCCTTCAAAGGAAACTAGGAAAGAGAGAAAAAACACAGACACACCAGAATCCAGCTAAGAAATCTAGGCCCCAGACCTAAATGCGTTAGAGCAAAGCTAACACGGTCAAATGCCTTTTTTGCGTCCATCGAGAGGAGGTAAAACGGCTGCGACAAATGTTGAGTCTGACTAGTTAGCAGGGGGGTCTTATTGGTATTGTCTCTAGCTTCTCTCCCCTTTAAAAATTCAACTTGGTCGTTGTGTATATGGGCCGGCAGAATTGGAGCCAACCTGCCTGCTAGGACAGCTTGACATCCAGATTGAGAAGCGAAATAGGATGATAACTGGCGCACACGCCCGGGTCTTTCCAAGGTTTAAGAAGCACTGTAATGTGGGCCATAAGCGACTGAGGGGGAAGAGGAGCTGTGGGTGATATTTGATTAAACGTCTCCTGCAGGATTGGAGTGAGGATTTCCTGAAATTGTTTAAAAAACCAGGGTGTGAACCCGTCAGGGCCGGGAGCTTTCCCCGACGGTGAGGATTTAATAGCCTCTGCCGTAAACTCCAAGGACTCTCTAGTCTCCCCTGAAATACTCGGGAGGGCCGTCCTCTGTACATAGTCATCAATCCTATCCTTCCGGCTGATAGGCGTCATATCGTCTAATTGCCCATTTATATTATAGAGGCCATGATAGTATACTCTGAATGCTTCTGTGATCTCCCTGGGGTCGTGTCTTATTGGCCTGTACTATCCGCAATGTGAGGTACATATGTTAGGTTAGTCTTATTGCTGAGAAAGCGCGCACGCGTGGGTCGCATTAGTTGGCATGCTCGTATGAGTAGAGTTTCAAGCCATCTCTGAACCGCAGGGACTTTTGTCCAGGAGATGTCTCAATTCCTCCCTAGCATTCAGTAATTCATTTTCAGTGGATGGGGCCACGGTTACAGCATGGTGGAGTCCACCCAAAATGTCAGACAGAGAGGAAAGGACCATAGGGCAGGGCAGACAAACCAGCAAACAAAAGAGGGGAGAGAAAAAAAAAGGGAGAGCAGGATGGACAGGCAACAGCAAGAGTAGGAATAGACCGCTAGATGGGAGGAGCAGGGGCCGCCTTAGAATGTCGTCCACCACCCAGACTCTGCTCTGTACCGAGTAGGCGATGAGAAAAAAACAATAGGCAAACCATGAGAAAAACAGTAGGCAGAACCTAAAATGAGGTTCACTCAACCAATTAAACAATGAGCACACAGAACCAAAATTCGAACAACCATCCCCACAAAGTGGGGGCTGTTATATAGCTGGAGCCCCCCACCCCTCCACCCCACCCTGCAAATGAGGGGGACGCCTGCGCACCAAAAAATGTAAGAAGTTGGGGGATGAAAAAAAAGGTCTAGCAATTGCCCATAGGTCAACCTAAAAGTCAGTCTCGGGCCTCCCGGTCTGGAATACACTTTCCACTAGTGAGAGAGACTGCCCCGAAAGGCGCCTCCCAACCCACCACACGGTAACAACGGCCATTATGTAAACATATGAAAAAACATTTTCAAATAAACATCAGCAACAATACGTTGGCAGCATATGCAATTTGCAATAATAATAATAATGCAGGTGCAACGGCCCATCCATCTGATCTGATCAGCGTGGAGAGCCAGGAGGGTTGCAGGTGCCGCCTTGTCCTTCTCAGCATTGTTGCCTTCTCTGGGGCCTCTGTACGGTTGCTGAAGGTGCTCGTTCAGGGGAAGTGAAAGCAGAGTTGGCCAACCCACAATGTCTGGCATCAGGAGGTCAAGCATCTCGCAAAAGGCAAGGCATCGGGAGGTCAAGCATCTCGCAATTCAATTGCAGACGGGCTGCAGATTCCTCTGGAAAGCAGGAGTTTTTAAAAAAAGAAAACTGCACTGCACATGTGTGGCGGCGCATCGGATTCCACTGCTGGCTCCCGCATGTGGAATCTGATTCGCCGGTGGACATTGGGCCTTAGTCTCTATGTTTTGATTTGCATATTTTTGAAACCTTTTAAGATTGAACAGTAATATTAATACATAGTTTGTCCAGTTCTCTCTAATAATCAGGATAATCTTCAAATTGGGGGTGTAGCTAAAGGGTCATGGGCCCGGGTGAAAACATTTATCTTGGGGCCCCCTAATTTCTCTTAACCCATTAACACAGAGGCGTAATTTGAAGCTCCTGGATCCCAATGCAAAACCTGTAACAGGGCCCCCAACTATAATGTTTTATTCCTAGTACTGGGCTCCCTATGTGTATAAGGCTCCTGAGCCCGGGTGCAACCACGTCCCCTATAGTTATGCCAGTGCTTCAAATATACAATAGAGTTCTCAGAGGCTGGATGCCTGGTCTAAGCTGTTATGCCTGGATGCCTAGTCTAAGCTGTTATGTTGGCCATAACATTTTATGGAAGAAGCAGGGAAAGATTGCTCTTTTTGATCCAGGGCCATAAGGAAATCTAGGTTGCTCTTTCACACCCATGAGAGGTTGATCTCTCCATGCTGGAGAGAGAGATGAAGGGACTCCCTGGGGCTTTCCTTCATCTTCCCTTAATTGTCGGGGAATCTCTTCATCTCAGCGCGGCTGGAGGGGTTGCTCTGCAGGGGAGATGAAGGTATTCCCCAGCCACACTGCTGCGGAATCCTTTCATCTCCCCTACACTGGAACCCCTCCAGCCACACCCCTGGGGAATCACTTTATCTCCCCTGCAGGGGAACACCTCTAGCTGTGCTACAGGGAAATCCCTTCATCTCCCTTTGCCAGCCGGCTTGCATAGTCTCTCATAGGAGTCTATGAAGACTTCTGTGCTTTGCGCACCAAAGATAGGTCAGGAGCAATATTTTCACGCAGCAGGGAATTTCAGTTGCTCAATTTCAGTCGCTGACATCTTATCTTTTTAGATGCGATTTTCTTTTAATTTTTTTTGTACGGCTAAAATTCCTTCATCTGAATGCTTCCATAGGAAACAATTGGTTCTAATAGTCGCATTTTTTGCTCATGTAAGTTAGCTGTGCAAATTCCCTTGTGTGAATGAGCTCTCAATCCCACAAAAGTGAACAAAGCAGTTGAGCATGCACTACTTCATTCACATGGAACATTTGGATTTCACCAATCTTGCGATCGCTGGAGGTCTCAGCTGTCGGATCATGAGCATAGGGATAGGGGATAAATGTTTTTCATGGTAAAACCCCTTTAATATATTGTAAATAGCTATACTATAGATAGAAATCTTGCACAATTAGCCTCAGTTGCCAGTTAGCTCGTGGTCAACATCGTGCTGCTTAGTGTTTTCATTATAAGGTCACTGAGGTTTGTCTGTTGCTAAATACACACAGAAGAGTTTTTCTCTTACTCACTCCCACTCTTCCTTCCTTCACACAGATAGAAGTAGACATAAGAAAGTAGACGTAAGGGCTTAACCCCTTAGTGACGGCCCCATTGCCTTTTTACATCCTAGCTAAGTGGGCTTTAATCCTAGAGGAAATAAAAACATGCATTCTCTTAGAATTAAAGCACTGTTGGCTGAGGACGTGGCAGCCCCATGCTGTTTGTGTCCAGAGGTAGCCGACAGCCTGGGGCTGTCATCCCAGGCTGCGGGAGACCCCCCGGCAATGCGATCAGCGCTATCTGCCCGATCGCAATAAAGTGAAAAAAAAAGGTTAAAAATTCAGCTGCCCTGATGGATCGGATACATCAGGGCAACTAAGCATACTCATCCGCCTTCTCTGTGGTGTCCAACGGTGAACTGGTTCTCCGGGACCTGTCGCCGCTCTTCTGCGCATACGCGCCAGACGTATGACGTCACACGCATGTGCAGAAGGCCAAGAGCCCCAGCAAATTTCAAATCTCCAATGGATAGCTTGAAAAAGTTTGGTTAGTTTGATAGTTTGAAAAAGTAAAAAAAAAGTTTAAAAAGCTTACGTTTCCCTGGATTTATTCGCGGACCTTACCCCAGCTTCTCGCCAAAATGGCGGACGCATGCGCAAAAGCCAAGGATTGCCAGGGTAATTTAAAATCTCCCTGCTCCTGGATACAAAACTTAGCCGAGAGCAGGGGGGCCACGGTGAGTGGTTCCTGGTCATGTGTTCACCGTTATCCAATGGATAATAGCAATCACGTAAAAGTTTTAAAAAAATTTGAAGTTTTATCTCCCCTCACCAATGCGATCGGTGAGAGGAGATAAAACTTTTTACCGGAGGCCTCCGTATTTGAACCTGACGCGATTCTCCTCCGTGAACCTTCCCCCATTCTGCACATGCGACCACCGGCAAAATGCCAGACACATGCGCAGGAGCCGGGGAGCCCAGGAAATTTAAAATCTCCTTGCTCCTGGTGACCAACGGTCGCTGAGAGCCTGAAGCAGTGACCTCGCTAAGTGGTCCCCAGTCACGTGATAAAAAGGTAGCGATCTACCTTACGCCAGTCTCGCATGCGTCTAATCCGCAGTAATACGCAGATCAATCGCATTGGATTACACAATTCCTTTCACATTAGCGGGGCGGAATCACGTAAGCCACCAGCAGAAAATAGAACGCAGCATGTTCTATTTTACTGCGGATATCGGCAACATAGAGCCCATTGTGCTCCATGGTCGCGGATATACCCGCAGCCCATACGTAACAACATTGTGTACGGGCTGCGGGTACCCGGGTCATCGCTAAGCGACTGTGCGGGAAATACAAACAAAAAAAGGTGTACTGGATATGACCGCCTGTGTGAGTACACAGTTATGCGCAGTACATTATGCGGCTGTACGCAGGGCCACGGCTGGGATCACAGCTGGGATCCACTGCGGGCCTCCACAAGCGGATTCCGCATCCGGATGTGTGAACCCGGCATTATTCAGACCGCTACCTGTAATACGTAATTTACAAGAAGCCCCAGGAACGCTGGCCTTTCTGCAGTTCCAGGAGCAGCTTGTTGAGCGCCTTCTGTTTGAGACTGCCGCACCTCAGCAAGATTACGAAGCCTTACAGAGCGCCACTTTTTACACCCCATTCCTGCCGCTGAGGTCATGAAATACCCCCCAAAAAGCATGAGAGGAGGGGGGATACCCGATTTTATTGCCCAATGTACCCATCCCGACCAGCCTCCGTAATTACCCCTGTCTTTGGAAATACTACACAGTTAACATTATAGCTTTTATCTAAGATTTGGGGAACGCCGAAAAGGGCATGGAGGGGGGAGGGGGAGGGGAATTATTTTAAGGAAGTCAATTTTTTTCCGCACAAGTCAGCAATGGGGCCTTTAATTTATTTAGTTGTGCCCTGAAATCCAACGGGTGTTCCCTCCATTATAGGCCTAACCATGTTTCCTCTAAGTAGATTAGGGCTACAATGGGTATATTTCTGAACACGGGACAAACAGTGGTATCCATTTTGGGGTGAACGTCATTTCTATGTACACTGTACAAAAAAAAACTGTTTTAAATTGACACAATTTAAAATGAAAATCGTAATTTTTTCCTTTTGCTTTGCTTACATTCATTCAAATACTGTGGGGTCAAAATACGTAGTACATCCCTAGAGGAATTTTTTAAAGGGTCTAGTTTTCAAAATGGGGTCATTTGTGGGGGTTCTTTATTGTTTTGGCCGCTCAATGGCTTTACAAGTGTGCTATGGGGCCTAGAATTTATTCAGTTGTACCCTGAAATACACCTACACCTACGGGTGTTCCATTATAGGCCTAGCCATGTGTCCTCTAAGTAGATTAGGACCACAATGGGTATGTTTATGAACACGGGACAAACAGGGGTATCCACTCTGGGGTGCAAGTTTTTATTCATATGTGTGCTGTACAAAAAATCCTGTGTAGAAATACACAGTACACCCCTAGATGAATTCGTTAAGGGGTCTAGTTTTCAAAATGGGATCATTTGTGGGGATTCTCTATGGTTTTGGCCGCTCAAGGGCTCTATAAGTGGACAATGGGGCCTAAATCACCTTAATGCAAAATTTCTGTTCTGAAAGCCACCGACTACTCCTATTATTTTGGGCCCCGTTGTGCATCCAGACACAAGATTAGGGCCACAATGGGTACGTCTCTGAGACAACCAGGGGTATCTATTTTGGGGTGCAAGTGTTCATTCATATGTGTGCTGTACAAAAAAAGCTGTTTTTAAAATGACAGAATTGCCAAAAACGAAACTTTTCCTTCTGCTTTGCTTAAATTCATTCAAAAACTGTTGGGTTAAAATGGGCAGTACACCCCTAGATAAATTCATTAGGGGGCTAGTTTTCAAAATGCGGTCATTTGTAGGGATTCTCTATGGTTTGGCTGCTCAGGAGCTCTACAAGTGTGCTATGGGGCCTAAAACACCTTCAAGCAAAATTTCTGTTCTGAAAGCCACCAACTACTCATTTCATTTTCGGCCCTGTTGTGCATCCAGACATAAGATTAGGGCCACAATGGATATGTTTCTGAACACAGGACAAACAGAGATATCCATTTTGGGGTGTCATTCCTCATTTTCATGTGCGCTATAGAAGAAAAATATGTCTTTAAAATGACATATTTGCAAAAATATTAAATTTTACTTTTTCTTCTCTAAAATGCATAATTCCTGAAAAAAAACGTGGGGTCAAAATACTCCCGATACCGCTCAGTGAATAAATTAAGGGATGTAGTTTTTAAAATGGGGTCATTTGTGGCGGTATTTATCATTTTGACACCTATGAGCCTTTGCAATCTTGGCTTGGTGTAGGAGAAAAGTGTTCCTCAAAAAGCTGAAAAGTAATGTTAAATTTGTACGTCTCCTAAATGGTTAAAAAAAACACAAGTTTTTCAAATGTATTTCAAATATGCATTCAGAATAAAGTAAACAGATGGAAATATATATCTTAGCGAAAATTTGTATAGTATGTTTGCACATATTTGAGGTATTACAGTTGAAAATGTGAAAAAATGACAATTTTTTCAAAGTTTTCACAATATTAGCACTTTTAATAAATATACACAAGTTCTATCGGTCTATTTTTACAACCTCAATGAAGTACAATATGTGGCGAAAAAACAATGTCAGAATCACTTGGATATGCAAAGCCTTTACGGAGTTATGATATGTTAAGTGACCAATGTCAGATTTTCAAAATTTGACCTGGTCACTAAGGCACAAACAGGCTTCGTCACTAAGGGGTTAAACATAAGAAAGTAGACATAAGAGCTTAAATATTAAAATCACACCCGCAAAACGTGACAAATAGAACCTATTGATTTCAATGGGTTCGTTCTCATGAGCGTGGATCTTACCTAACTTTCTGCGTTTTATGCAACAAGCTGCCAGTGAACTCTATGACAGAATTAAAAAAGCAAGGGAAAGGTAACCCTCCTTAAGGGCCCTTTCACACGGGCGTTAATGTTTTTACATTCGCATACTGTCGACATAAAAATGCATGGAATAATGAATAAATCTAAAGTTTGTGCACCCTGTCAGACAGCTCGAGCCTGAAGCATATACACCGAGCCCGCAATGCCCTTGGGCTGGCTCTCGGCAAGGGGAGGAGGTGAGATGGGGCGGGAGCTAGTGTGCTAAGCTCCCGCCCCCTCTCCGCCCCTTGTCGGCAACCAGCAATAGGACGGGAGCTTATCAACTAGCTCCCCCCCTGCCCCTCTCCCTTCAAATGCAAACATCGGCAAGACATGAAGAGAAGGAGAGAAAGGGGGGGGGGGAGTTTAGCAGTCACACTGCTAAACTCCCTCCCACCTTCAGCAGCTGTCATAGCCTCCCACAGAAGTCTATGCAGCCTCCGACGTATTCCAGACAGAAAGATAGTTCCAGGACCATCTTTCCTGCCCAGTGCTATATTGGTCAGCCGGGCGCTTTTACGCCGTGATTAATACGCCCATCTGAACTGATGCATTGGAATCCAATGCATCAGATGGTAGCGTGTATCGGCCGGACGTGAAAACGGCGACTGTCAGTCTATTAATAGGCTTGGTTTCTAGAATGTAAACTGCCGGATCTTCATATTCTTTCAAACATACATAGTGATATTATTAAATTTAAAAAAATCAATTAAAGAAAATGTTTATTTTAATAACTTGTCTTAAACAATAGGTAATGTTCTCATGACATTTTCCCTTTAACCCCTTGTGCCCCATAACATACATGCAAGTAGTTAATAGGGTAGTTAAGGCGAAATGCTGAGCCCACGCTATTTGCAACTATCCTCGCACCGCAATAGTGAGGATTGATGAGAACAACAATCCTCACCATTAACCCTAATAACTGTAAGGCGGAATTTACTAAGATAAGTATTTCATTTAATTTGAATGGGTGTGTACTTACTAGCAGAAGAATACAAACTACCTCTTTCATGACCCAAATATAGAAAAGTACAGAGCTTCCTCATATACGATAACTAGGATGACTTAAGCGCGTGTTCCCACATTAGATATGCATAATAATAATCTTCATATGGCACTAACATATTTTGCAACACTTCACAAATCAGAAAGTACATATACAAGCTAAATCAAACATTACATATATTAAAATAATAAACAGTTGGGACAATAGGAGTGAGGGCCCTGCTCACAAGAACTTAGGCTGCCTTCGCACGAGCATCAAAATTGCGCAATTTGTGTATTGAGAGAAGCAAATATGAACCCCATTCAAAATGGGGTCATACACATGAGCGATGTTTTCCTGCATGGCACCAGAAAGCGATGCTATGCAGGAAACAAATCGCAGCATGTTCTATCTTGCTGTACTTTTAGATTGCAGTGCCCATTGGGGCCGGCGGCAGCATCGCACCACGTGCTAGGTGCACGTGCTGTAATGCGAATTCTACCATTGAAACAATGGTAGAAACTCTGTGATCCGCCGGCGCAGCTGACAGCCACGGTGAAGGATTGCTTCTTCCCCAAAGTGACATGAAAACGCCTCGCATTTTTGGGGAATTCACATGGCGGGATTCACGGCCCCATATCGTGCTCACCAGTGCGAAATTAGCCTTATAATCCACGAGAAAATAGGGATGACATAAGTTAAAAATGCTTGTCCTGTACAATACTTTATCTCCAGCCAGGGGTGTCACTATAGGGGATGCCGGGGATGCGGTTGCACCTGGGCCCATGATTCCTCCCTCCTCTATATAGGAAGCGCAGTACGATTGCAGCGTCCAAAGAGCAGGCCCACAGCCGAGGAGATGGTGGGGTAGATAAGGATACCCCTTCATGGTAGCTCGGGAACCGAGCAAGTTACTGCTGCAGGAGGTCACAGAAAAAAGAGTAACTAGCAGTTACCTTAAAGAATGTTGTCACTTATGACGCCATCGTATCATCCTCTGAGGTGAATCCTGAAGTTGTAAGAAATAGTTCACACACAGGGATAAATTTCTGAACAAAACTGGGAACTGTCGGTAATGTTTGTTTACTCAACTTCAACAAAGTTCCAACAAAACAACAGCAATTTGGCACAAGTTACACTTCAAGAAGGTGGTGTGACAGGGAGTCTCTCTCGGGGTAATATGGACAATCTACAGTCCCAGTTATCTGTGTGATCCCGCTCCCGGCGACTCTTTCCCTTCTACTCTCTACCGGTCAAAACTCTCTCTCCCTCGGTGCTTAGTGGTAGCACCAGCACATCCTGGGTAGGGTAGGCCTACGCCAAGCTGAAGGGTATCTCTCAGCCTCTTCCATTCTTCCCCGGACAGACCGACCAGTGACTTGCATAGACTCTCTTGCAAAGACATATATATATATATATATATATATATATATATCTCAATCACATGACATACAACATAATACATTTCTCAGACATAACCCAGGTGTTAACTCATTCAGTGCTGCAAAGGTGCAATAGACATATCAAATGCACACTACACAGAGGACACTGACAATACAATGGCACGAGACTAACACATAACATTATGGAGGGGCCCCGCTAACTCTGGGCCACTACACTATGAATAAAGCATTATAATTGGGTGCCCTGTTATAGATTTTGCATTTGAGCCCAGAAGAGTCCTTTATTGTCACCTGACCTGTAGTCTTTTTTTTCTGGTAAGCCAGTCTCATACGAACGTATTTGAGCAGCGTTCTGCAAAAATTGAGAGCGCAATATACAGTGTATAGACCCCATTCCTTTCAATTGATTAGTTCACAGATATGTATTTTGCGTGCTAATTTTGTTTGTGCAAAACAATACGTGGCATGCTCTATTTTCCTGCGCATTTGCGTTAAAAATGTAAAACAAAATTAAAATATTGTAAAAAAAAAGAATATATTAAGGTCTATGTCCGTGAGATAGACACCAGCATCTTATAAGCTTCTATAAGGCGGCTATCGTCCTCTTTCAATTACTGATACCTCACACCTACTCCAGACTACAAATGAACAAAACGTGCTAACCAGGATTTGACTGTGTCACCTCCTCTCTGGCATCCTGACCCTCTGCCAAACCACTTTTGGAACAATCTCAGACCAAACAATAAGGGATTCCGAAAGAACCTCGGCAACCATTTTAGGTCAGAGTACATCATGTCAACAGCTGTACCACCTTCAGGAAGCACAGGTCATTTTCCACGGCATGTATCATAAGAATAGTTGGGCCTTGAACACTGTGACTGTGACTGTGGCAACGGCTTCCTTAAGAATCTGAGAACACCATAGACCTGTGATTTCTCTACAAGTCACCTCCATACCATTGAATACCAGGTTCTTGCCTCCTAGTTAATACTCTACCACTGAGTCACCAAGAATATGTAGGAGTGGCACAAAAGCAAACAGATGGTTGAAAGTACCCTAAAAAGCAAAAATATTTTAACAGCAATTCCGGTCTGACATAACCTGTGAAGCAAGCGGTGCCATTAACCAATACAGAGCGGTCCAGTTGGCTGGCTGGCATGTTTCTGTTAGCCGCAGGTTTTGCCCAAAATCCACCCCTCTCTTACCCTAAGACATGCATGATAATTGGAGTGCAGCAAAATCTTTCACTTTGCACTGTGATTTAGCTGGTGCGTGTGCAGATCACCTGTCTTTTTTTGTGGGCAGATTTGCTATGTACATGTGTGCATGCATTGGTCAGCTAAATCACAGCGCAAAAGCCAGATTTTGTAGCACTCCGTGGATGATATAGACATCATCTCCATTATATAAAAAGAAAGGGTCAGACTTTTGGGCAAAACTTGCAACTAGCAGATATGGCACAGCCTGCCCACTGGACCACGCTGTGTAATTTATATGCAGACTTTTAAATAGTGATTCCTCAGATATGCTACTCTAAAGAGACATGGCAAAATAAGTTCAGATAACACATGTAGGTCATAATTGTAAACTGTGCTTGATTTACTTAGGTAAAAAGTGAGGAGAGGTTCCTGTTAATCATGTGCCCAGACCCTAATCCATGGCAGAAGAAAACTTAGATACATTTGCCTACAAGTGAGTGGCCTACGTCTGTACTGTGGCGGGAAGAAAGCTAGATATATATGCCTATGAATGATTATACCTTTTGGAGTGAGTGCTTGCTGCAGGAGTAAAGACCGCCCTAGATATCTCAAGTGGTCCAGCCTAGAGACTGTAATGTGGACAGACACAAGCTAGATACTCTCAATTTATTTGGTGACTGGACATTGTGCTCTAGCCAGCTTGCTAAGACCTACAAGCGCCTGCCCTGAGTATACTTTGAGCTGCAGTGTGTACCGAGATCTTGTTACTGTCGGTAACTGCCTGTTGCAAGCTACTTTGCGAGCGGTATACAATGAGTGTTCAATTGCTAATGATACTGCCAAGCTCTATGTCACAACTCTGTGTGTAACAGCAAAACTTTGTGCACAATACTCTGTGTACTCGTCAAGTTTTTGCCCTCTAGGGCCCTGGGCCTTCAGTTGTGCTGCACCATGGTTCCAGTTATGGGGGAGCAGAAGAGAGGAGGAGCAGTGATATCAGAGGCTTGTTGGTTGTGAGGCCTGTCTGTCATTTAACCAAGGTCTGATGACGAGGAGCAAAGAAGCTAGTGGTGCATGTGCGCTTCATGATAACCTTCAGACACAGGCATCTGCGAATGCTACTGCAAATACTTTGCAAAGTGAGGCTGCCTGCGCAACATTCCATACGATTACCCCTTCAATATAGAATATTGAGGGGGTTATCGTATGGAATGCATGAAACGCTTTGACCATTCTGATTGTTTTCCTAAGAAATGCAACGATGCAGCAAACAAGGAATTTGCTTGTTCAACTCCTCCTGCAACACCAGTAAGAAATGCTCTACATCTACAGTTGTATTTGCCTCCTATGATGGGACTTTTAACATGTTATCTCACTGTGTTGAGAAGTGTATGCATGGCACTGTTTATATGTGTCATCTGCCTCTGTGAATACTATTATGCAATCCATTACAGTTTAAGGGCGGCTTCAGACGACCATATATTGGCCGGGTTTTCACGCCCGGCCGATATATGGTGTCCCGCTCTGTAGGGTGAGGAGGCTGGAAGAGCTGGGAGTAGTGCACTGAGCTCCCGCCCCCTCTCCACCCCTCGACACTATTTGCAATAGGAGGGGCGGGGCTAAGTTCCTCCCATTGCAAATAGTGGCAGGGGGCGGGAGCTCAGAGCACTGCTCCTGACTCTTACAACCTCCTCCCCCTGCAGAGAGGGACACCGTATATTGGCTGGGCGTGAAAATCCGGCCGATATACGGTCGTCTAAATAAGCCCTAAGTTAGTGTGGTTATGCAAAATGATACAGAAAATGAAGCTACTCTATGCAATGTTTGTCTAGCTGTGACTAAAAGCAATACTGTTTTGGCTTCCCTCTCTGCTCAGGTTGGTAAACCGAAAGAGGATATTGGATTTATAAGACATGATTTGCAGAAAGCTACTGAGACATTGTCTAAAGCAGAGATACGTATTAATGAAATGGGGGAAAAAATGTTCCTAAACAATGCAAAGCGGATGATCTGTAAACTAGACTTGGGGTGCCTGTCCATGGCCGAGGTGCGGCGGCACAAGGGCGAGAACTGACAGCATACCGTTATTTGAATCCCGCGAGCGGAGATTCTCCGCTCGTGGACGTCGGGCTGCGCTTTCTATAGTTGGCCTATGGAAAGCGTGTAATGCGAGATTCACGGGCGATTTATTGCCGTGGATCTCGCAATTGTAAACTCGCCCATGGACAGGCAGCCTAAAGGAGAAATAATCTGCGACTAGTGGGGGGTTCCAGAAAAGGTGGAAGGATTGCATATGAGAGAATTTTTTGAGAGATGGCTGAAATCAACTTTTGGGGACGATACTTTGTCAGCTTTCTTTGCTGTGGTAGGGCTTATAAAGTTTCTGCTAAATATACTCCACCTGGTGCCATGCGGACACCTGTTTTGAAAAAAACTGCATTGCAAAGATCTGGTCATTATTTTTAAGAAAGCAAGAGAAATGAAAGAGATAATTATGCAATATATGCAATGCAACCGGTGTCTTAAATTATATGGGTAAATTATATGGTAATTATATGGGTAAAACATAAAGAATGAATATAATTTATCATAGTTTGTGGTTACCTAATAACGAGAGCCATCTAGCAAGGTGATTTGCTTGATAGTAGTGGTAAATGCTAGGAAGACTAAGGGTACTGTTATTGGTACTGTATATATAATATTTGGAATAGCTGGTAAGACATATATGAATATCAAGTTTTTCTGTCCCATCCAAGAAAGGAAAGGTATATTTAATTCTTTTTCACATCGAGCTGTCACATCCTCAGCCCACGTGGTTTAATCCTCAGGGAAAGCATGTTTTTAAGTCCTTGAGGATTAAAGCCCACTTAGCTAGGACATAAAAAGGCAATGGGGCTGTCACTAAGGGGTTAAAATGACATATTTGCAAAAATATGAAATGATATTTTTTCATAAATTGCATTAATTTCTGGAAAAAAACATGGGGTCAAAATACTCCTGACCCCCCTCAGTGAATACATTAAGGGGTGTAGTTTTTAAAATGGGGTCATTTGTGGGGGTATCTATCATTCTGACACCCATGATCCTTTGCAATCTTGGCTTGGTGTAGGAAAACAAAGTGTTCCTCAAAATGTTGATAATCAATGTTAAATTTGTATGTCTCCTAAATGGTTAAAAAAAACCTGAAGGTTTTTCAAATGTGCGTCCAAAATAAAGTAAACAGATGGAAATATATATCTTATCAAAAAATTGTACAGTAGATTTGCACATATTTGAAATATTACAATTGAAAATGCAAAAAAAAAATTACAATTTTTTAAATATTTTCCCAATTTTGGCGCTTTTAATAAATATACACAAATGCTATCAGACTATTTTTACCTCCTAAATGAAGTACAACATGTGGTGAAAAAACATTGTCAAAATCACTTGGATATGTAAAACCTTTACGGAGCTATTCTATGTTAAAGTGACACGTCAGATTTCCAAAATTTGGCTTGGTCATTAAGGCGAAAACAGCCGTTCGGCGCAAGACAAACCCGATGCATGTGTTGAAAAAAAAAAACGGATAGTACTTACCCGAATCCCCACGCTCCGGTGACTTCTTACTTACCTTGCGAAGATGGCCGCCGGGATCTTCACCCTCGGTGGACCGCAGGTCTTCTGTGCGGTCCATTGCCGATTCCAGCCTCCTGATTGGCTGGAATCGGCACACGTGACGGGGCGGAGCTACGAGGAGCAGCTCTCCAGCACGAGCAGCCCCATTCAACACGGAGAAGACCGGACTGCGCAAGCGCGTCTAATCGGGCGATTAGACGCTGAAAATTAGACGGCACCATGGAGACGAGGACGCTAGCAACGGAACAGGTAAGTGAATAACTTCTGTATGGCTCATAATTAATGCACAATGTACATTACAAAGTGCATTAATATGGCCATACAGAAGTGTATACCCCCACTTTGTTTCGCGGGACAACCCCTTTAAGGATATAAAAATCGACACCCCTGACCAAGTTGAGACTTTTATATAAAAACGTCCACTCACTTTTCAAGAGAGGCTGGATATCTTTCAATCCACAAAAAAATGTCAAAACCAGTATAACGACATACTTAGAGACCCACTCTGCTATGAAACCCTGGAAACCCTCAGCCAACCCACACCCCTCTAACAAAAACCTGCCAATGTTCATGCTGTCTGATGCTAAACTCCTAATCCTGCTAATGTTGCACAAACCTGAGGCACCTTCTGTGTCCCAATGGGCAGAGAAGATTTCAAAACAATGTCGCTTTGAAGAAATTGCAAACTGGGAAAATGGTATAACCCTGGTACGAATACATCACTACAAACAATATCAGCTTTTGACCATGAACCTCACCTCGCACTATTTACTAAGTCATATATTCCCACATTCTCTAGTCCTCCTCAGGAAATCACTCTAATGTATTTGGAGAATTCAGATAACTATCACATAACAAGGACAGATTCATTTAGATGCAACTGCCTTAATCGGCTACTTTATTACTTTATTTGTTTATGTTTTGTTTATCCTTTTTAAAAAGTACTAGATTGACCCGATATTCGCTACATGAACATGAAATGTTTCAGAAGCGGTGGTTGTGATCTTCGAAATCTACCTGGTTAGGTGATTATTTAGAGTGTCACTTTGTATTTGGAGCAGATATCTACTATAAAAAAAAAGCCTACAGGTCTCTCTCTGTTTGTCTGTCTTTCGCTCTCTGTCTGTCTCTGTCTTTCTCTCTGTCTGTCTCTTTCTCTCTTTTTGTCTCTTTGTCTCTCTGTTTGCCTCTCTTTCTCTGTCTCTTTCGTCGTGTCTCTCTCTCTCTGTCTGTCTATCTCTCTCTGTCTCTCTCTTTCTGTCTCGGTAGTGCTCTGTCTCTTTCATTCTCTTTCTGTCTCTGTCTGTTTGTCCCTTTCTGTTTGTCTCTCACTCTCTCTCTCGCTTTCTCTTTCTGTCTCTATTGCTCTTTCTCTGTCTCTCTATGGCTCTCTCTGTGTCTCTCTATGGCTTTCTCTGTGTCTCTCTATCACTCTGTCTTTCTATTGCTCTCATTCTGTCTGTCTATTGCTCTTTCTTTGTCTGTCTATCGCTCTCTCTCTGTCTTTCTATCGCTCTTTCTGTCTGTTTCTCTCTGTCACTCGATTGTTATCTCTCTATTTTTCTCCCTATCGCTTTGTCTGTCTAACGCTCTCTCTGTCTCTCTATGCTCTCTCTGTCTCTCACTATTTATTTCTCTTTTTCTGTCTATTGCTCTCTCTCTCTCTGTCTCGCTATCGCTGTCTCTTTATCGCTCTTTCTCTCACTGTCTCTCTCTGTATCACTCTCTCCGTCTCTCTAGCTCTCTCAATCTGCCTCTCATTTGCTCTCTGTCTCTCTATCGCTGTCTCTTTCTCATTGTCTCTATCGCTCTGGTTGGGCAGTGTGTGGTGCAGCTTAGCAGTGTATGCTGTGTTACTTAGCAACGCTTCATTCATTCCAGCGCATGCTTGAAGCACAGCAGCGCCACCCATAGACTTAACATTGTAACTTTCAACCCGCCTGACAGGTCCCTGAATGTATTAAACTCACATTTGATGATTTTACAGCAGCGGTGAGCATGTGCGTCATCTAATGACACCAACATCAGCCACCAAAGTTACTGCAAAGGAGTCAAAGTGTGGTGCAAGAAAAAGCATGTAGGCTTATTTATATTAGATTAGGATTGCAGGAAAGTATAGACCTTTTGTATGCTTAAATGATGCAAATATATTTGTAATTTTGTGTTAAATAATTACATTTATAACTTCTGATAGGGACCTTCTTGTCCAATTTTATGTTGCATCTTTTAGGTCTTTCAACCGGAAGTTTTGTAACCCGCATTGCCAATTTAAGATGTACTCAATAAAATAAGGTTGATATCATAAAATAGTTCGAGATTAATATAATTTTGTGGAATGTTTGGGTTTTGGGGGATAAAACTAAAAGATACGTTGTTTCAAGAATTTCAGCCAGCTATTGTCTGTCTATTAGAAACACATTTAACAAAAGATACCGAAGACTTGCTTTCTGTATGGGCACATTCTTTTCATTCTGTGTAATCGAGTTATTCGTGTGGAGTAAGTGTACTGATTCTTAAAAATATCCTTTTTAAGTGTGAGTCATCTTTTATAGATTCTATGTTGAAATTCATTTATCTTAAATGTATTATTGCACAAAAGAAGTATTTTTTAGTGGCAACATATATCCCCCTTCGTATTCTAGCAAATGTATTAACCGCTTAAAGACCGCCGATACGCCTTTTGACAGCCTCCTGAACTGATCCTTTTTCCACACGGCCTATTGTGGAATAGACCCATGGGCCCCAGGGGGTATCACAGCTGCAGGCTCTCACTTAGTCTGGAGTCTGGAGCAGACACTAGGGGCTGTGGATTGCAGTCCCCAGTCATCCAATCACCGATATATAACAGATATTGGTGACCGAATGAAAGTGAATAGCGTCGCGCAAAAAGTGAGCGTTTCAGCTCCCCTCAGCGATTGGATTGCTTGGAGGGCTGAAACAGCTTACCTGGAGGATGCGCAGACCCCCGACGCCTTCTGCCTTCCCCAAGTCTGGTCTCCCTGCGATGCACCTGCACCCATTGGCCAAGAAAAGTGCCGTTTTAGAGAGAGACCCAGGAAATTCTCTGCTCTCCGCTACTAAAGAAAGTGGAGAGCAGAGAAAAGACACCGGGGGTCTGCTGTTTATCAGCGATAATAGCGATCTCATGCAAAGTAAAAAAAAGTTTAAAAAAAAAGTTTCAACTCCCCTCATAGATCGGATCCATGAGGGGAGCTGAAAGTACTCACCCCCCATCCTCTGCGATGTCCCATAGCGTCCTGGTCTTCCAGAATCTGCCGCGAGCTTCTGTGCATGCACACCAGACATCATTGAAAACTCCCTGCTCCCGGCTAGTGTGACTAGCCAAGAGCAGGGGGCTGTTACATGGAACCGCTGTATGCGGTTCCCGGTCACATGATCTCCGTTATCAAAGCGTTAAAAAAGCTGAAAAAATAGTTTGTTTCATCTCTCCTCATGGATCATATCCATGAGAAAATATAAAATTACGTACCTAATCCCCTGGATATATCCGCAGACCTTGCCCTGACTTCTGTGCATGCGCCTGTCACCAAAATGGCAGACGTATGCGCAAATGCCGCGGATTGCCAGGGAATTTAAAATCTCCTTGCTCCTGGCTACTAAAGATAGCCGAGAGCCTGGAGCAATAACCAAAAGCCGTGGTGAGCGCTACCTGGTCGCGTTATGCCCGTTATCCAATAGATAATGGCGATCATGTAAAAGTAAAAAAAACTGTTGAAGTTTAATCTCCCCTCACTGATGCGATCGGTGAGAGGAGATGAAACTTCTCACCTGATGCCTCAGCATTTGAAATTCAGCGCGATTATCCTCCACGGACCTTCCTCGGCTTCTGCTCATGCGCCCAATGGCAAAATGCCGGAACATGCGCAGAAGTCGGGGAGAGCTCCGGAAATTTAAAATCTCCTGAGGTACCTGAGAGCCTGGAGCAATGAGCTCAGTGGTCCCAGGTCATGTGATAAAAAGGATTTTGCATGCTTTTGATCCACAAATCAATCAAATGCATTGGATTACACAATTCCGCTCACATTGGCGGGTTGGAATTATATAATCCACTTGCAGAACACAGAACGCAGCAGGTTCTATTTTCCTGTGGATATCCGCGACATAGAGCCCATTGTGCTCTATGGTCGCAGATATATCTGCAGCCTATACGCAACTACATTGTGTACAGGCTGTAGGTACCCGTGTCATCGCTAAGTAAGGACGCGGGAAATATAAACAAAAAAAAGGTGCACTGAGCATGACCGCCCGTGTGAGTATGCAGTTATGCGCAGCACATAACGTAGCCATATGCAGGGCCATGGCCAGGCTCACAGCTGGGATCCACATATGGCTTCCACATACGGCCAGGTGAGTCCGGCATTATTCAGATCGGTTCCTGTAATACGTAGTTTACAAGATGCCCCTGTAATGCTCACCTTCCTGCAGTTCCAGGAGCAGCTTGTTCAATGCTTTCTGTTTGAGACTGCTGCACCTCAGCAAGCTTACGAAGACTCGCAGAGAGCTACTTTTTACACCCCACCCCTGCCACTGAGGTCATGAAATAGACCCCCAAATAAGCATAGGAGGAGGAGAGATACCAGGTTTTATTGCCGAATGTGCCCATCTAAACCGGGCCTCTGTAATTTTCCATTTTCAGACATACCACACAGTTTACATTGTTCCTTTTATCTAAGATTTAGGGAACGCCAAAAAGGGAGGATGGGGGGAATTATTTTTAGGGAGTCAATTTTGTTTTCTGCACAAGTGAAAATTTGGGCCTGGAATTTTTGCAGTTGTGTCCTGAAATCCAATGGGTGTTCCCTCTATTACAGGCCTAGCCATGTGTCCTATAAGTTGATTTGGGCTATAATGGGTATGTTTCTAAACACAGGGCAAACAGGGGTATCCATTTTGGGGTGAAAGTCTTCATTCATATGTGTGCTGTACAAAAAAAACTTTTTAAAATGACACGATTGCCAAAAAATGAAAATCGCTTTGCTTAGATTCATTAAAAAACTGTGGGGTCAAAAATTTGTTAAGGGTTCTAGTTTTCAAAATGGGAGCATTTGGGGGGATCCACATCATTTTGGCCGCTCAACTTCTCTACAACTGTGCAATAAGGCCTAAAACACCTTCAAGCAAAATGTCTGTTCTAAAAGCCAACGGCTGCTCCTTTCGGTTTGGGCCCCGTTGTGCATACAGGCAGAAGTTAGGGCCACAATGGGTATGTTTCTGAACACAGGACAAATAGGGGTATCCATTTGGGGGTGAAAATCCTCATATTTATGTGCACTCTAGAAAAAAAATGTCTTTAAATTGACATATTTGCAGGAAGATGCAAAAGAAGATATTTGCAGGAAGATTGCATTAAGGCCTTAGTCACACGGGCGTTTTTTCACGCGATTTGCGCATCGCATGACGGATGCGCATGCGCAAATCGCGTGACCGGCGCCGAAAAATCGGCCCAAAAATCGCCCGAAAATCTGCTCCTAGCCGCGTTTCATTAGAAACGGGCCGGAGCTGTCCAGCGCATTGCATTCAATGGAGACGGCAATACAGCGGCTCCATTGAATGCAAGCGCTGCGGGCGAGTGTGGGATGAATTGTCGGGAAGGGGTTAAATATATAACTCCTTTCCTGCAATGCATCCTGAAAAGTGAAAAAATAAAAAAAATGTATGTACTTACCTGCTCCCGGCAGCTGGAGATCCCGGCGGCCGGCCTGCAGTGGGTGTGAAGGGGGTGTGACTCAGGCTTGCCCCTGATTGGCTCAGCGCTGAGCCAATCAGAAGCAAGTCTCAGTCACACCCATTCATGAATTCATGAATGGGTGTGACTGAGATCAGCCTCTGATTGGCTCAGGCTGAGCCAATCAGGGGCAAGCCTGAGTCACACCCCCTTCACACCCACTGCAGGCCGGCCGCCGGGATCTCAGGCTGCCGGGAGCAGGTGAGTACATCCTTTTTTTTTATTTTTTCACTTTTCAGGATGCATTGCAGGAAAGGGGTTATATATTTAACCCCTTCCCGACAATTAACCCCGTGCACGCCGGCAGCCCATTGCTTTCAATGGAGCGGCTGTATTGCCGCTCCATTGAATTCAATGGGCAAACATCGTTCTTCTCTGCCACAGCTGTTCCAGCTGTGGCAGAGAAGAATGATTTGTCTTCTATATGTTCTCATTGGGGTCGGCGCTGCTGCCGCCGGCCCCATTGAGCGCATATAGAGAAGAGAACAGGAATCGCAGATCGCAGATAGGTGCGATCTGCGATTTCTGTTCTCTAATTTATCGGACGAGCGCATAAAAAGCGCTCATGTGTCCGATACCATTGCAAAGCAATGGTTTTAAAAAATCGCCGGACGCATGCGCATGCGCAAATCGCGGCAATAAATGCCCGTGTGACTGAGCCCTAACTCTTGAATAAGAACAGCGGGGTCAAATTACTCCTGCCACCCCTCAGTGAATACATTATGATGTGTATTTTTTTAAATGGGGTAATTTGTGGGGGTGACTATGATTCACAATTTATACAGTATGTTTGCACATATTTGAGATATTGCAGTTGAAAATGTGAAAAAATTAAGATTTTTTTCAAAATGTTCCCAATTTTGGCAATTTAATAAATATACATAAATTCTATCAGTCTATTTTTACGCCCTAAATGAAGTACAATATGTGGTGAAAAAGCAATGTCAGAATCACTTGGATATGCAAAACCTTTACAGAGTTATTATTTACAGGTCATTAAGGCGCAAACAGACTTTGTCACTATGGGGTTAAGAAGGTGATGAAAATTGTGGCTATATCCTCTGTTGTTTCTACGTTAATTGTGGGCGATTGTAATAAATCGCTGGATCCCTATTTGGGTTGATTTATTATTATTATTTCTCCATCCCCAATTACTTTTGCATGCTTATTAATAAAATAGTATGGCAAGAGGGGTTACGCGCCTGCGGATCGCCGACTTTTCCGTCCAAGCATGGGCAGCACATGTTTAGAAATGGCTCTAGACACTTGGATTTCTTTAAATCTCTGGCACCTGCTAGCATTTATTTATCAGCAAAGCAACGTAAATAGCATATCATACAGTCCAGGGTACACAAACCCACAGGGTCCCTGTCACTAATACCGCTCGTTGTGTCTCAAGGGCATCCTCCTCTTTCTAGACTGGCATGATCAGCCCAGACCCCAGACTGGTCTACACTGGATCTCAGGCTCCAAGTCCCTGACATGACACCTTCACCGCCTCTATGGCTAGCAGCCAGTTTTCTATCTCCACTGAACCATAGATTCCCCCTGAGTGTGTCAGGAACTGATCTTTTTATCATACTTCCTGCCATACCCATGATGTTAACCCTCTCTGCAGTACCAGAGGTCTTGTTTGTGGTATGAATGGAGGAGGCAGGTTGCATTGTCAGGAGGGCAGTCAGAGGTCAGTATTAGAAGGTTTCAGTGTTGCAGTACAAATGGAGAAGGCGGGTAGCATCATCATAAAAGAAGCCAGGGGTCAATATCAGAAGGTCTCAGTTGAATAGCACCAGAGCAGGCGGAAGTGCAGCTTGATCAATGGCTAGTGGAGCACAATAATCACGCAGGGAAGGAGCGTCAGGACCAGGCTTCTATAGGAAGTCCCAATTAGAGGCTGGGTGGGGCTAGGACTGAGAGGCAGGAACTAGACTAGCAGGAACATAGAACAAGCCTAGGTTTCAGCAGAGGAACTGCCCAAATCCTGCATGGCCTAATGGAGAGAGCTGCCGACAGGAATGCAGAAGGGCACGGGTTTGAGCCCTCACAAAGCGTATATTTTCTTCCACTAAATAGGAAGTGGAAGGACTTTTAGGAAGGGGAAGCAGGGGCTTAGCTTTTGGATTCTAAAATTTGGGCACGGGAATTATCATCTTATGTTGCAGAATTGAGAAGGCCTGATAATTCTTTGCTTATAAAGGTGGATGAAACTTTGGAGAAACTGTTTTTCTATTTTATAAACCTGTATGCTTCTACGTTAAGTGAGGATTGTGAGATCTTTATGAATATTTGGCTTGGGTGCAATAGCCAATTTTGTCTGATTATCAGAGAGCAATGTTAGAGAAGCTTGTGGGACACTCAATTAGTTGCGGAATGCAGTAGCAACACTTCCTAATGAAAAGTCATCTCGGTTTCATGGTCTTCCAAATTAATTTTTTAAGCTCTACCAGGATATTGTTACGTTCATGCAAGCTGTGAACAGCGACCTGCATGATTGTAATTTATATAGGGCTAAGGGAAGGAATATGCGTACAAAACGAGACACAGAGATCAAAAAGACCAAGCATGAAACAGAGTAAGGGAACAAGGAAGTGAGACTTTACATCACACCAAGTGGCCAAATACGTACCAATGAACTAATACAAAAAGGCAGATAGAAATACCAATAAATATAGTTAGTGGTTCATTTTTTTTCCAAAATACTCAAGTTAACAAGCCTACGTCAAGGGTCCGCGTAATCTTGTGAGTTCCTATACTAACATAACTAAAAACCACAGAAGCAGAAATCTTGTCAAAAAGAGGACGTTCGTCTGGATAAAGACAGCCCCACACAGAAACCTAGGGAACCTCACTCGCCCTAGAAGGAAACACAAGACAGGTTCAGAGCAAATACAATATAGCAACCACAAATAGGACACAGTTTACACCAGTTGTCTGTACACATTCCAGCGGATGGACAGACAAGACAAGGCCATAGAGCCCACCTACTAACAGACAAAAGGGAATGAACAGGACAAGGCTCAGGCGTCTGCCTACCAATGGAAGGGTTGGAAAAACAAACATGGAATGGGAGTTTGACTACCAATCGGACAGGTGGATCACACACAGTCATCCGCACACCTATGGACAGAGAAGCATTCACACACGAACATCCACGCACCTACAGACAGAGGGAAAATCAGGAGCCCTATCACCTAAGAACAGAAGGGGTAAACCAAACATAACATACTTCACATCAGGTGTCTACACACCTACAGATGGAGGGAACATCAGACAAAAAACAAACAAAACCGCATACATGCAGCTCCTGGAAGTACATAATATACAAACCCAAGGACATGAAAGATATGCTTCTGAAACATTTATTTACCTTGTTTAATAAATTATTGCATGAAGGCAGACTTTCTGTTACGTCCAAGCAGAACGCACTGAATCCGTAAACCTGAAATGCTATGCAACTGCACACCAAACTGTAGTAAACAATAGAGAAAACCACCACAAGGAAAACACTGTCCCTAAAGACTCTTACCCAGGGAAAGAATCTGCCTTTGTGCAGATAACCCACCCTGACAAGGGCAAATCTGATCACGTATGTAAGCATCCTAGCTGGCCCTAAAACAAGATAAAAATGAATAATAACCGCTCTACTGAGCCTCAGAAAGAAAGCTAAGAAACGAGAGCTCCAGCACCAAGTTCTGACTTTCATCACAGACAGAGGAAGACTGAAATTAAACAGCACTGAGCAAAGAAGAAGGCCAGGTTAAATAGTCATGACAAATTACCTAGAGGTGAGACCAAGTATGACTCAAGTAATACCACTCCCCTCAGAACTAGAAGATGGAGAAAGACATACAAAACCTGTAAAAGAATACTAGAAAGGAAGCAATCCCAGAACTGCCGCAACACTTTTACCATCAATGAGAGATGCTATAATGACTCATTTAAAACATGAGGATCAGCCTGGCTTTATGCCAAACAAATTGACTGCTATTAATTTAAGGAAATTATATCTGAATTTTCAGGCAGATCATTGAGTTTGTGGGGGCAGGGCTGTTTTTTCAATCAATGCTGCCAAAGCTTTTGACAGTATTTAATGGAATTATTTTTGGTCTATTCCTTACAGGATGGGTTTGGGTGAGAAATTCAATGCCAGTGGCAAGAGTCAAGGTACATGGTCGTATTTCAGGATGGAGGGTGTTTAAGAGGAACAAGGCAGGGGTGTTCCCGGTCCCACCTTCTCTTTGCTTTGGTAATCAAACCCTTGGCTGTTTTGATAAGACAATCACCCGATATAGTGGGATTGCAGTATGGAGAAATTGTGGAATGTATTGTCCTCGCGTTGTTGTATATGGGGGTTGTGACCAGGTCAATGAGTCTTTTATGTCCATTTTTTATATATTTTGTAAGATGTCAGGTCTCACTGTTAACTGGGGAGAAATCTGTAATTCTTTCTTTAGATCACTTGCCGGTGGACTATTCAATGGAACATAAGCAATTACAAATAGGGAAGGAATAAAAAATTTGGGAGTTGTGGTATCTTCTAAGCCTTAAGACTATATTTCTGCCAATTTGCTTCCATTGGTACAAAGGAGAATATCAATGTCTGGAATCCTCTTCCATTGTCAATAGTTGTCAGGAGAAATCTTATTAAAATGATTTTGATGCCACAACTGCTTTATATACTTCAAAACTGTCTGGTTTGGATTATGATAGAATAAGAAATCCGCTATAATTAAATTGGAAATCTTTCAAAAGGGATGAACTGTCTGGAGCCGTTCTCAGAGCCCTCTCTGTGTGCATGCGTGTCAACGGCTGGTCACCATGTTGGTGACTACCAGTCAGGGTGCCTTGGCTCCCCGGCTGGTAATCACTCAGTAGCGCTGTTACAGTTGCACATACTGACGACAGTGTGTGCATCGAGGATCCTCCTCCCCTGACCTCTCCTCCTTGGTTCTGCAGAAGAAGAGGAGAATGGAGGAGAAGTCTAGGCACACACACTTCTGAAAGCAGCAGCATCAAGAAGAGGTTCAGCAGTGCTTAGACTACAAGGAGGAGGTAAATATATGGCTTTCAGGGGTCACTATTACTGCTGGGGCTGATTTAGGGGGCACTACTAGTAATAGTGTCACCTATTTGGTCCCAATAGTAATATTATTACTACTACAGCTAATATAGGGGACACTATTATACTGAGGCCAAAAATAGCACATTGGCGACTGTTTTCGGTCGCAGATTTTATGCGCTGCGTCAAAAGATAGGTCTTGCCTTATCTTTTACTGAGATACAGAGGAAACTCTCATAGACTTCTATAGAAGTTGGAAAAATGGAGGGGAAGGGAGTTTAGCTGCGTACAACTCTGGAAAAAGAAGACAGCTAGCTCTCTTTAAGCATTAGCATTCATTCCCAGGATTTCTGTCTATACATGGATTTCCGCGTTGCAGTGTATTTTATTGCCGATACGCAGTAGCCATCCCTGTGAATAGCAGCAAATGCGTGGCTAAAGTTCGGGACTCGATCGTGGCAATTCTTCATTCATGTGATTTTAGGGCATGTACAGGTGACTGTAAAAATGCATACGGCCATGTGAAAGAGCCCTAAGGCTGTATTTACATGGACGAGTGGATGAGGGGAATCCCTTCGCTGGCTATTCAAACTCCGGGCCAAAAGCAGGAATTTGAATAACTGTGGGAAGATAGGTGCCACCCAATCTTTCCCACACGTGGTATTAACTTCAAATAATGGGTGAAAATCCCAATAGTGAAAACGTAACCACTGAAATCCATTGGTGTTTGCACGCTAATGTGAACAAATCAATGAAAGTCTGTTTACTTTCATTGACTCCATTCACTGCATGTCACACAGCTGTAATATGTGTTGAAATCATGGTTGTATGAATGAGCCCAAATACAGAGCTAAAATACGCTTGTCTAAGGCAGTCTAAGACATACTCTTTATTTCCCCCCATATGTACAGTTGTCAGTTTTGAATGTAGGGTGACCACCCTCCCACCACTTCTAGCAATTCCTGTCACTGTCAGCACTGATTGGAGAGTGTCAGTATGTAGGGACACGCTCCACTGACATGGGGAATACTGATGCTAAGTTGTGAGCTTATTCCTACATTTCCAGGACAATCACATTTTACTTCATGTGCAATAAGAGTATTTCCCAAAACAGACACCTACAGGTCCTTTGTAAAAGTAAGGCCTCATGTCCACGGGCGGGTCGAATTCCACATGCGGGGAACCGCAGTGGAATCCAACTCTGACTGCAGCTGAGGACACTGCTTATCTTCACTGTGGATGTGTGCGGAAGCGCTGGCCGCCACACCGGCGCAGTAGAGTTTGTTTTTTTTTAAATCTCCTGCTTTCCCACGGAATCTGCGGCCTGCGCGCAATTCCATTGCGGACGAATAGTGGATTGGACGGGTTCCATTGATTTCAATGGAAGCCGTCCGTGCGGGAACTGCAGCAAAATGGAGCATTCTGCGATTTGTTTTCTAGACCAAAAGGTCCGCAAAACAAATCTGCATGATTTAATTGAGCTGCGGATGCCCATGTCTTACTATGGGCGGCTTGAACCGCGGATCGTCCGTGTTGATTTGCCTGTGGACATTGGGACTTATACTGGTAAGAAAAATTTTGTGTATGAGGGTTTCTGTATGCTCCATCACAGGCTTACTGGGGGTTTCTGGGACAAAAAAATCTCCCCAGTCTCAGAATTGTATGAAATAAAGAAAACAAGCATACCTGCCCCAGCGGCTCCCCATCCTGCACTGGAGTCCAGGTACCTGCTGTTCGGAACCTGGAAGAAGCAGGCTGGTGGACAAGTGCTTCAGGGGTGCTTCTTCCATGGCCACTGAAGCCTGTGATTGGCTGAGCAGCCACCTTCTTACCGGTAGTAGTACATTAAATGCACAAATAGTTTAATAATAAATGCACAAATTGCACTTTTCTGAATAGAGGTGACATACTCATTCCAAATAAATGACATTTATGTTCTCATGAAGTGATCTCCACCCTCTTCTTGTCAATCAGGAAATGACTGACCACCTGAATCTAAACAGGAAGGAAGAGGTGAAGCAATTTTAGAAGCAAATAATTACAGTTGTACATTTTATGATATATCTTACACAACATTAGAGGATCAAATAGAAGTCTTAGCATGGAATGGACGCAAAAGAATAGTAGCGATAATTGCCCAGTGCATACATGAGAAGAACAGGACCCAATATGTGAGGAATTAGGACTCAGGCCTTTTATATGGAGAACAAAGTCAATGTTTTGCAATATCAGAAGCCTGAAAGGATATAGACTCATCACTGTCATTCTGTATTACAGACTCTTTCTGTCAGGTGATGTCTCTCTTCTGATGCCCGTTTTCATCAGTAAGTGTAATTTTATTAGTGCGTCAGTTACATTGTCTTATATTAAAAACGTGTGTAAGAGGCTGTTCACATCATACCATCCGTTAAGTACATATATTTTTATATAAAACATGTATAAAAACGTATTGCTTGATTAGACTGTAATTGGTCAAAAAAAAGTTAAAAATTCACATTTTTTCAAATATTGTATGTTGAAACCAGAACTTTATGGAAAATTGGTAATTGGTTCCAAAAGCCACAAACTGTCACCCAAAAGTAATGCAAAATGAAGAGTAAGAAACATTAAGTAGATAACTAACAAAACAAATCCTTACATATAACAGTCAGAAAGAGCTGCTGAAAGCTGTTATTTAAGTTTTCAGTTATGATAACCCGAGAAAGACAATTGTATGCTGAAAATTTTGTACTCTGAGAACTCCTGCACACTGGCGAGGGTGATAGCGGGCCGTGATTCACAGCCTGATACCGCCCTTGCAATCCTTTTGAAAACCCGTCGATGCAAGTTTTTTTTCACAGTCTCTCATTACTATGGGGGTTCCCTTCATCCCCACCGCAGCTGTCACAGCTGCAGCAGGAGATCGCAATGTTCTCCCACTGTTTTCGATGGGGTCGGTGCTGGCCCCATTGAAAACAAAGTGCAATATTGCAAAAAAAAAAGGGACATGCTGCGATGTGTTTCCTGCATAGCATCCCAATGCAGTGCCATGCAGGAAAACATTGCAAATGTGAAATTTTGTACAAATTTTACACAATTTTACACAGATTTTGCACGATTTTCTCGCCAGTGTGAAGGCTTCCTGAGTCCGCTGTAACTTGAGGCATCACTGCACTTTATTATGTAAAAAGAGACATAAACATTTGGCTATATATTTAACATATACGCTCTAAAATTGTACAGGTATGTTTAAAATTACATGCATTTGTATACTTTTTTCTTGTATGTTTAAAAATGTGATGTGAACAGCCCCTAATACTGGATTTTCCATTTGTGCAGTTTATAACCTCCATCTGTTACTTCTTCAGTTTTTGTTATATCGGTGTGAGCTACTTTGCTGGGGGTGTTAGTTCTCTGTGCACTTGTGTTCTGGATTACTGATGGAATGGGTTTCCTCTGTGTTGCTGGTTAAGTGTACCTGGGGGTTAATTGCGAGGGTTCTTAATCCCTCCAAACACTGGGATCTGTGCTATTCAATCTGTAGAATCTGCTACCACGTGCGTGCGGTAAAGGCTATTTCCTGGGATAAACACACAGGGACTGTTCATGCCACAGAATCCAGAAAGAAAACAGAAAGTGGAGAATGAGAGACAAAAGTAAATGGGAATTATCCCTATAAGACTCTAAAAGGTGAAAAGTCCTTACCTAAATAATGAGTGGATCGTCCAGATAAGGACGCACTCACGCTGGAACCTGGGGTACTCCCTCACCCTGACCTAGCGATACCTGCTGAAAGCTGTTTTCCTGCATGTCCAACAGAAGACTGCAGAAACAATTGTATAGCACAGATCCCAGGATGAGGAAGCTTAAGAACCCCCCCCCCCCCCCCAATCAACCCCCAGGTTCACTTAACAGACAAAACATATTCCATCAGTAATCCAGAACTCATCATTGGCTGGTTCAAATGAGAATCGTTAAGAATCATTTAGTCCCTGTAAAAGCGAATACAAAGATGGAATGACTGCTATTTAAACCAAACAATAAGCAAATTAGCCAACAATATTTGTTATGCCTGCAGAAACTAAATGACAAACAAGAAGAGAATGATCCTCATTTATTGTTCAGTTGTTGGCTGGTGTTTAGACTGAATGATTTTGTAAAACCCCGGTACACTTACTATGGCTGGAGGCCTAGTCCTTGTCACGGTGATACCACACTCTAATTAGACTCTCTGAATAATATTCCGCAGAAATAATAGAGACGAGTCCAGTAATTTAGTAATCCGAGAGTGAGCAGATTTACTAACTGGAGTGATTTGCAATGAACACAGTGGATTACAGTACCTGGTGAAAATGCAGTTGATCACAATACAGGTGCAGCAGCAGGCAAAGTACAATTGTAAAGATGACACTTGAACTTCAACGCTCTCTTTATTATATTTGCTGTGGATGGAAGAACTAGACAGTTCCCCTACTATAAAACTTGACTGATGAAATGGTTTAGATAAACTGTGCTGTGGAATGCCAAGGGAACGGGTGTTAACCGTGTTCGACCTTGGGGCAAAACGTGCTACACTGCTCGCTCTCTCTGTCTAATGTCCTCCTTCTTCCTGACTCTGATGACGACTGACTAACTGCTCTCTCTTCTATTTATAACCTCTCTCTTTCCTTCTCGCACTTTCTCAACTCCTCCTCCTCCTGCATAGGGACTAATAGAGCAGCTTCCTTGCCCTTGGGCTCTGCACCAGTAAGATTAAACCTGACTGTTAGCCAATTAGAGGTCAGCTGACATCAGGGAGCTCATTGCTTAGAGCAGAAGGGGGAGACACAGGATCTCTCCCACAAACAGCACCTTCTGTATCCAAGGATGGCATGCAGACAAGTAAGGCAGGACAGTGTGCTTTGTGTGTTTTGTAGTGCCTGCTGGGACACTACAATATCGTTCCCTTTTGCTTGTTTAAGCGATTTTTAGAATGATAATTGTTCCATCCAAATGCAGCATATGGATGCATTCACACAGATTTTGTCGCAAATTTTGGTGCAGATCTGCTGATTTCACTTTTTCAATTACTTCAAATTAAAGTAACACCTAATTACAGATGAGCGAGCACACTTGGATAAATCAGTTACTCGGGGCGAGCCTCGCTCTTCTCGAGTAACTGCATTCTTGTCCGAGCGTGCACGGGGGGGGGGGGGGGGGGCGGGGGATAGAGTGAGAGGGATCTCTTTCTCTCCGCCCCCCCCGCCCCGCCCCCCCGAGCATGCTCGGACAAGAATGCAGTTGCTCGAGTAACTGACTTATCCGAGTGTGCTCGCTCATCTCTACACTTAATCTATAATACTGTAGTTCAGTTCAGTAGACCTGCAATTCAGCCTGGTTGCTCATCTTTATTGTGGGCATAAAAATGTCCCTAATACTTTAGTGTGAAAATAGCCTAACACAGCTCTGTTCATTCAAATGAGGGTGTGTTACAATGTCCTGAACTTGTTCTCTATAGGGTTCTTCTGGAAGGTTGCTGATTGTGGTCTCTGCAGGTAATGGGCTGTGCACAGTGCAAAAAGAAAGAAGAAAAGGCAGGGACTTTAAGTGTGGATGACGGTCAACGCTATCATCCGGATCCTGTAAGAACATTCCACAACCAAGACATTGGCATTTCTGCCAGCAAGTCAATATGCATAGTCGGAGGACCTTTCTTGGGTGGTGGACAGAGAGGCATGGGTGTCACTGGATCTTCAGGTAAGGAGATAGAAGGATAGTCCGTTTTAGCTAAAAGGATCATACAATGAACCCTTAAAGGGGGATTCCAGGGAAATACTATTGATGACCCCGAACGATCAGCTGAGCGTGCATGCTGTCAGCACCACAAATACACAGAGGTTGTTGCTGCCACCAGCCCCATTGAAAACAATGGGCTTTCTGCGATGCGAGATCACACAGCTAGATAGAACATGCTGTGGTTTGTTTCCTGTATAGCATCGTGGTGACATGCAAGAAAACATTGCTCATGTGCATGACCACATTCAAAAGAATTGGGTTCATATTTGTGCAAGTTTTGTGTGTCTTCTGCGATTTTCTCGCCCCTGTGAAGCCAGCTTAAGAAGAAAGGGTTTCCCCATTTTTTTTCACCCATAGTTTAAAATAATAGGTGGTATCCGATACACATATCGAGGAAAAAACAAACAATTGTTACAATGGTTCCCTAAAGAACTAGAACATAGGAAAAGACATGGACAAACACAAGAGGGATGGGTAGAGAAAAAAAGGGATGAATGAAAAATGAACAAGGGAAAAAATGGGAATAGGCCAGAAAACAGGTTTATAAGCTACTGAGAATTTACAAGCTACTGAGATCTCAATTAAAGCAAGGGAGGAGAATAACGTGTGGATTTTGATGCAGAATTGAAAATCACTTAATTCTGCTGGCAATTCAGCATCAAAATATACTATAGGCCTCTTTCACATGAGCGTCATTTCTCCTCAAAGTGAGCTGCGCAAAAAAAATCACGACTATCAGAACCAATGGTTTCCTATGGATTCATTCAGACAAAGGAATTTTTTGACAAGCAAAACAAAATTAAACTGAAAAATGTAGCAAATAACCACGATTTCAGAGACCGAAATTCAACGCTGCCGAAAAATATAGGTCTTGCCCTATCTTTAGATGGAACAATGAAGGAGGCTCCATAGACTCCTATGGAAGCCATTAGAAAAAGGGAGGGGGAATGAATTTAGCAGCAGCTAGCACTGCTAAACACCGACAGGTGCCTCTAGTTGAGGCATTTAGAAGTCATTAAAGTAGTTTTGCTGCCGTATTCCCACCCCCAGGCTGACGGTATCCTGGGGCTGCGGCGTATATGTGCCGCAGCCTCAGCCATCTGAATGGGCATTAAAATGGTAGTCGCGGTTGCGACTTGGTCATGGATACCTCTCGTTCACGTGATTTTCGACAGCTCTGTGGCCATGACACGGCCGGGCGAAAATCATCTCACCCATGTGAATGAAGCCTAAGGATGGTGCCTGATAAGCATCAGATAGGGAGAGACTGGAATACACTGAGGAGTCCTCCAAAGTGTGACAGGCAATCAGGTGAGGGGGCAGACATGGAAAAATGTGTTTTCGCCAGATTGACAACATACAGCGCACCACAAATTAGAGGGAAGGAAAACAGACTCTAAGACTGGGTTTACACAGGGCGGATATGTTGCGGTTTTGCTGCGTTTTTTCAGCTGCAGTTTTGCCGCAGAAGATCTGCTTCTGCGGCAAAACCGCTTCAAAGGTTATTTTTGTCTTGCGGATTTTCTTGCGGCTGTGCGGAAAAAATCCGTCCTGTGAGAATAGATTTTTGCCCAAACACTTTTGTACTGCATTGCACTGCAAATGCAGCGGTTTTGCCGCAGTGCGGATATGCAATGGCAAACCGCCGCAAAACCACAGCAAATCCGCCCTATGTGAACCCAGCCTTAGTGGTCAACACTTGAGAGCCAATCATAAGTTGTTTAAAAAGTTAGATGAATTAAGAACAACAGAACATACATTTGTAAACATCAAAATACTGAAGACAAGAGGGTAAGACGGCTTTCACAGAGTTAATTTCTTTTACAGTGCCATTTTGCTGTTATCGTTTTGAAACATAGCAATTATTTTGCTTTACTTCCTTTTCTTTGGAATCAAAACCATTATAGTCTCTATGCCCTAAAGTAATCTCTTTTCTCCCTCTCTCCTTAGGAGCAACAACCTTCATTGCGCTGTATGATTATGAAGCTCGGACAGAAGATGACCTACCTTTTGTGAAGGGAGATAAATTCCACATTATAAACAGCTCGTATGTAAACTAAACATCCTCTCAGTAACATAAGGGCTCATTTACATGAGCGTATGTATGCTGCGTATTTACTCACATTTTTTTCACATGCGTAATACCGCAAATAGAACTTACTGATTTCAATGGGTTCATTGACATTTGCATATTTTTGCGGCATTTCGATTGCGTAAAAAAAACTGCTGCATATTCTATTTTTGTACATATTAACGGACCAAAATACTATATTAAGGGCTCATTCAGACGAGCGTGTTTATGTCCGCACAAAACCGCGTGTGTATTAGAACCATTGGTTTGCTATGGTGTGTTCACATGTCTGTGTTTTACAGTTGTGCAAATGCGCGCACTTGTAAAAGATAGGACATGTGTGCACCATAAGTCCGTGGTGCGTGTCAATATTCCCCACGAGGAGTCCCCTTGTAACTAAACACTGTGAAAGCACTGTCACAGTGTTCAGTGACAAGGGGTCTCCCCGCGGGCAGTAAAGAATCCCCTGCCACAGCTATGACAGCTGTGGCAGAGGATCAGGAAGTTCTCTCATTGCTTTCAATGGGGATGCCGCTGCCAGTGGGCCAATTGAAAGCAATAGGATGCTGGCACCCCCACAGTGATTTTCGGGGAAGGACTTTAAATATGTTGCAGTAAAAAATAAAAAAAAACATCTATACTTACCTCTCTGCCGCTGCCGGGGCTCGGGCGCATCTAGCTGCTTGGGTCCCGTCACTGTAATGAAGTTCTTTCAGCAGGCGGGGATTTAAAATTCCCGCCTGCTGAAAGTGCTGCGTCTGATTGGCTGAATGTTCAGCCAATCACAGGCAGCGCTCAGCCATTCATTGAATGACTGCTCAGAATGCCGCTCGTGCTGGACCGAACAGATGGGAGAAGACCCTTCTGCGCAAGCGCGTCTAATCGGGAGATTAGACGCTGAAATTAGACGGAGCCATGGAGACGGGGACGCCAGCGCAGGGAAGGTAAGTGAATAACTTCTGTATGGCTCATATTTAATGCACGATGTATATTACAAAGTGCATTAATATGGCCATACAGAAGTACTTAACCCCACTTGCTTTCGCTAGACAACCCCTTTAAGGACCAAAACACCATGGTCCTTAAGGGGTTAAGACATATACTGATCAGCCATAACATTGAAACCATTGACTTGTGATGACAATAACATTCATTATCTTATCATATGGGCAAATGTCTCAGGTTTGGACCTGTTAGGCAGCAAGTGAACAGCCAGTTCTTGAAGCTGATGTGTTGAAAGCAGGAAAAAGTATCAAAAGTAAGGATCTGAGCAACTTTGATTGTGGCCAAATCTGGAGCTAACTGGCAAATTTTAGTCTGTACAGACACATAGCACTGGTCCAAGAATAGCGATTAATCCTTCTCCTATTTACCTCCACCTGTTGTAACATAAACACGGCACCAGAACTAGGCTCATAATATAAATACAGCACTAGAACAAACCTTATATACAGCACTAGAATAAAGCACATGCATACAGTGGTGCTTGAAAGTTTATGAACTCATCAAAATTTTCCATATTTCTGCTTATATTTGACCTAAAACGACATCAAATTTTTACACGAGTCTTAAAAGTAGATAAAGAGAACCAAGTTAAACAAATGAGTCAAAAATATTTGACTTGGTTATTTATTCATTGCGGAAAATGATCCAAGATCACATGTCTGTGAGTGACAAAAGTATGTGAACTTTTTAGCAGATAATTTGAAGGCAACATTACAGTAAGGTGTTTTGAATCAAAGTGATGACAATCAGGTGTTAGTTTGTGAACTGTTTTATTTAAATAGAAGAAATCTATCAGGGCTCATGTCCACGGGCAAAATGACATTTAAAATCCGCAGCGGATCTCCCGCGCGCGGATCCGCACCCCATAGGGATGCATTGACCACCCGCGGGTACATAAATACCCGCGGATCGTCAATAAAAGTGATTTAAAAAAAAATGGAGCATGAAAAAATCTGGACCATGCTCCATTTTCATGCGGGTCTCCCGCGGGGACGGCTCCTTCTATTGAAGCCTATGGAAGCCGTCCGGATCCGCGGGAGACCTAAAATAGGAATTTAAAGCATTTACTCACCCGCAGCGGGCCGCGAAGCTCTGCTCTTCCTCACGGCTGCATCTCCCTTGCTTCGGCTCGGCGGATGTGCCCGGCGCATGCGCGTGGCACGTCGACGACGTGCCGGCGATGTGCCGCCGGCGTCAGGAAATCATCCGCCGGCCGAAAATGAAGATCCGGCCGTGAGGAACAGCTGATCTTCGCCGTCCGCTACGGAAAGGTAAATGCTTTTAAATTGCTATTTTCAGCGCTCATGTCCGCGGGGCAGGAGGGACCCGCTGCAGATTCTACATGGAGAATCTGCAGCGGATCTGATTTTCCCCGTGGACATGAGGCCTCAGTCTGATGTTCACAACACTTTTGTGGAAGTACATCATGAGACAAACAAAGGAGATTTCGTGGACCCCCAATGAAAAGCTGTTGATACTTAAGCTAAAAAACGTTGCAGAACCATCTCTAAAGCGTTTGACCTTCACCATACCACAATCAGATAGGTTGTGTACAAATGGAGGAAATTCAAGGCCATTATTACCCTCCCCAGGAGTGATCATCCAACAAAGATCATGCCTGGAGCAAGGTGTATAATAGTCTGCAACATCACAAGGGAACCCAAGATAACCTCTAAACAACTAAAGGCTAATCTAAGCTAATGTTAATGGTCATGAGTTCACTGTGAATAGGACACTGAACAACAATGGTGTGCATCGCATGATTGCAAAGAAAAAGCCACTGCTCTCCAAAAAATAACATTGTTACTTATCTGCAGTTTGCTAAAGACTACCTGGACAAGCCAAAAGCCTATTGGAACAATGTTTTTTGCATGTAAGAGGCCAAAATAGATCGTCATCATCTTTGAGCTCCATAAACACAGGCAGCTGTGTTTCATACTTACTGGATGCCCCTTTCCAGCACTGTGTGTCTGTGAAGTCAGCTTGTTGCTTTTTTGCCTGCACATCTCCCATCTCCTGGTGAGTACGAAAAAACACAGCTCCCCAGACACCCCCTCTCGTTTTTGCACATTTAAGCCCCATTGAGCTTATGGGGCTCAAAGGTGATGAAAACGTCCTTTTAAATGAGAAGCGGTATGTTTGGAGAAAGAAAAACACTGTATTACAGCATGAAAACCTCATACCTCTTGTAAAACATGATGGTGGTAGTACCATGGGCCTATTTTGTTGCATGTGGACCAGGATGGCTTGCCGATTGGAACAATGAATTCTGATTTATACCAGCAAATTCTAAGTAAAATAGCAGGACATCTGTTCATGAGCTGAAGCTCAAGAGAACATGGGTCATGCAGCAAGACAACAACACAAAGCATACAAGTCGTTGCACATAAGAATGGTTAAGGAACAATTAAGTTAAAGTTTTCAGTTCAAGTTAAAATCCTGATCTTCATTCTATAGAAATGTTGTGGAAGGTCTTGAAGTGAGCAGTTCACGGGACAAAACCCACCAACATAGCTGTCATGATTCGAACTGGGGACCTCCTGTACTGCAGCCGGCAGCTCTCCCTGTTGAGTTATCCAGTCTTTGCATGAGTATCAGCCTTGTTCCCTGATCTCAGCTATTCAGTCCCTGCCTCCTAGTCCTGACCCTGCCTCTATTCTTGATTGCACTTGCTATATAAACATGGCCCTGATCCCAACTTCCTTGCAAGATTATTGTGCTCTATTGCCTTGATCAAGCGTCATCTCCTAAACCTGTGCCTCTCTTGCAAACCCATTACCAACTTCTGAGTTTGCTCCTGCCTACGTTATTCGCCTCATCCCATGTACTGCATACCGAGACTTTCTGTTGCTAATTCCTGGCTTTCCATCTACTATTACTACTCCGCAGACCTGCAGCTGCTAAGCTTGAAGCTTTACCCTAGTGTCTAAACCGCTAAAACAGCAAAGTTAAAGCCATTTTGTACTAAGGAATGGGCAAAAATTCCTCCAAGCTAATGTGCAGGACAATTACCGGAAACATGTATATGCAGTTATTGCTGCACACATCAGATACTGAAAGCAAAGGTTCATGTGCTTTTTCCACTCACAGACATGTGATCTTGGATCATTTTTCTCAATAAATAAATGACCAAATCTAATCTTTTTGACTCATTGATTTCACTTGGTTCTCCTTATCTATTTTTAGGACTTGTGTGAAAATCTGATGTAATTTTAGTTCAAATGTAAGCAGAACTATGAAAAACTCTCAATGGTTTACAAACTTGGAAGCACCACTGTAAAACCCCTTTTATATGGCATGATTATCATGTAAATTGCTCTTTTGATCGAGCAGTACATCTATTTCTGGCCCCCTTCATTATGTCATACATGTCATGTGTTTTGTAGGTGCGCTGTGCAAATTGTCTAGTCATTTTGTTATGTGTATTGCAGAGCTGCAGCAAGTGAGAGGTTAAGCGTTGCATGGGCCTAGGAGATGCTTGCAATATATCATTTATGTCCTGTCATATGGTATGAGTGAGAATATAAATAGGAGTGTATGAAAGCAGAGACGGCGATTCTTCTCGGTTCCTGAGAAAGAGTGCCAGCCACATGGTGGTACCTTCAATTCCCATTTGGTGAAGAATGAAGGAAGAAGAGCAGTTCCTGATCATCTGTATGCCAGTGACCGTGAGAGAGTGAGCCCCAAAAGAGAGAGAACGTGAGCGTGTTTGTAGTGAGGTCAAAGTCCCCGTGCAGAGGTTCCCCCGTACTACTGTTCCTACGCGGCCGTCCTGTGCCTGGGATCATCGCGTAGAGGTACTATCCTATTGTTTGGCTTCCTGCAGGTCACCTTTGTGTAATTCGTGCCTTCCACCCAGTGTTTATTCTAAGTAACGTTTTGCCAGGCCCTGACCGTTCCCAGGGACCTGAGGTACATGATACAAGTCTGAGGCTCATTTATTTACCGCCGACGGTATTTCCGGTGGGTAACGGAACTGTGGCGTCACCCGTGTCAATCTCTATGCCTGTTCGCAAGTTTTTTGGGCATCCCTCATATAGGGGTACCTGGAAGAGGCCCAGCGCTGCCCTGGCCGAGGCTATGTGCATCCCTCCGGGAGGGAGCATGGTAAGTGCCACCATGACAAGCAACCATCTTACCCTCCCAGCTCCTCAACATAAGTCCTGTGTCCAGGGTCACCCTACAGGATGCTGCAAATGCATGCATTGAAAGAATGATCAGTGATAAATTGCTGACTTGATATTTCAGTCAGACCATAAAATCATTGTTGGTCTGCTGCTCCGCCACATTGTTCGGTGGAAACGGGCAATCATTCATCTATGAACGATAGCCTGTTTACTGTGCATGGAAGCGAGCGAGCCAAAGCAATCTCCAGCCCACTCTGCCACCATTCACTAAGCAATGATCGCTCCTGTGTAAAAAAACAGGAGCGATCGTTGCTGGGACAGCTGTCGGACACTGAAATGCCTGAGGCCTCATGCCCACGACCGGGTCAGATTCCGCCTGCGAAATATCACAGTGGAATTAGACCTGGTGCCCCCCAGAGAAGCCATACTCACCTCTCCGGATCCGCGGTGAGAGTTTCTTCCGGCGAGCCGGTGCACATGCGCAGTGTAGCACAAAACGCGCTGAGGGGTGACACGATTTGCCATAATACTTCCACTGTGCTCACATTAACTGCAATGGAAGCCGTCCGCAGGATTTTCCGTGATGAATAGGACATGCTGCGATTCTCCTCCGGGAGTGGAAAATCGCAGTTGATTTCCACTCGTGGGCAGGGAAGAATCATTTATCCATCTGTCGGCATTAGCCCTAACAGTTGTCCAGTGTAGAAGAGGCTTAACATAATTACAGTGCATGAACTCAGCTAATAACATAAATAAAACACTAGAAAAAAGCTCAAAAGCCAAGCAAATAAAATATATACAGCACCAGAATCAAGCTCATAACATAAATACAGTACACAACGTAAGCCCATAAAATAAGTACAGCACCAGAACCCAATAACGAAATAAATTGCAAAGTCAGTTTAACCCCTCCATATGAGTTTATATCAGGTGAAACTATACTTCCCAGTGTAAGCTTAACAATAGTAAAAGTTACATTTATTGATACATAGGTGATATCCTTTCTGATTGTAAATGTTTCTTTTTTTTTCTGTGTCTGGATCAGATCGCCATGATGGCTTTTCCTGGCCATAACTTGCAGAGTCTCTGCAGAGTTTCCATCTAGGTGTCTCCTGCTCTTTGCTTTACAGCACATCCTCATACTATGCCCCTTAAAATAACAGTGTCACATATAATGCTCCTTGGATAAAGTATGTCCCACATCGTGCCCCCTGAATAAAAATATGCTCCACATCTAAATGACAAGTGCCCCACACCCTATCGCTAGAATGAAACTATATGCCAGATTGTGCCCCTGAAGAAAAATATGTGCAATATTGCACCCCTGAAGAAAAAAAATGTCCATTAGATGCTGCTGAATTAAATGTGCTCCACAATGTGTCAGAAGTGCTGAAACCCAGGATTGGTGAGTATAGGCAGTTTAATTGTATTGGAATATAGGCAGCTGAATTAAAAAAAACAAAACACCAAAACCCATTTAACCCCTTAAGGACATGGCCTATTTTGGGCGTAAGGATGCAACGATTTTTGGCGGATTTTCATCTCCGTTTTTCAAAAGTCATAACTTTTTTATTTTTCCGTCGACGCGGCCGTATAAGGGCTTGTTTTTTGCGTGGCGAACTGTAGTTTTTGATGGTGCAATTTTTGGGTACATAGACTATATTGTAAAACTTTTAGTATTTTTTTATGATCGGAGGGAGAGAAAACGCATCAATTCTGCCAATGTTTTTTTTTTTTTACAACGTTAATCATGCAGCATAAATGACACAATCCTTTTTTTCTGTGGGCTGGTACGATTACAATGATACCAAAATTCTAACATTTTTTTTAGGTTTTTCCACTTTTCTGCAATAAAACCCCTTTTTTGGAAAAAAATTTTTCTTCTAAATCTCTGCATTCAAAGTCCTGTAACTTTTTTTTTCCCATGGACAAAGCTCTGTAAGGGCTTATTTTTTGCGAGACGAGCTGTATTTTTTATTGGTACCACTTTGCGGAACATACGGCTTTTTTGATCACTTTAATTGCGTATTTAGGCAGGCAAAGCGCTAAAAATTAGCATTTTGCTTCAGTTTTCTAGCATTTTTTTACCTTTTTTTATCCTAATATGACAAAAAGCACAAAAAAGGGTTTTTTTAACCTTTTTTTTTTTTTTTACATTTTTCTTATTTGTACATTTTTATTATTTTTTTACACTGTTTGTGTCCGTCTGAGGGACTTAAGGCACAGCACTGATGATCGCTGTGATAAGGCATAGCAGGACTTCTTATACAGTGATCACAGGCTATGGCAATACAGGACGCCGGTATCTGGCATCCTGTTGCCATAGCAACCAGCTGGGCTCTCTGCAATTATATCGCGCGAGCCCGGCAACTTCACAGAGGCAGGGAAAGGGTTAACAGCGGGGGGCGCATCTTCGATGCACCCCCGCTGTTGCAGCAGGAGGGCAGCTATCACTGACAGCCGGCTCCCGCTGCGGGATAGCGCGAGATCTGCTATGATCTCGCGCTATCCCTATGACGTTAGGATACGTCATTTTGCGGGAAGAACCCTGCTCCCATGACGTAACCTTACATCATGGGGAGGGAAGGGGTTAAGGCTCAGTATTAATGCCGTAACAAGTGGACTGAATTATTTTAAGATTCTCATAGAACCGTATGGTGATCTCAGTTTCTATAATATCAAAGTCATGTTAAAACAAAAACATATTCTGCAATATTTACAAATCCATGTTTTAAAATTGTGAACTTCTATTTTGAGCATTTGTGTATCTTTTGTGCAACTGTATATTAGGAAAACAAGATTACATATGTTTTCCTTACTGTATTTTTTCTGTCTCTACAGTGAGGGCGACTGGTGGGAGGCCCGATTACTGCGTTCTGGAAGAACAGGATACATCCCTAGTAACTATGTGGCCCCTATAGATTCTATCCAAGCAGAAGAGTGAGTAGAGTAGATCATGTTGATAGGACATACAACTATAAGAATTGGTTCACATTTAGGAAAACTATGTAAGAGCAACGGTTGTCAATACTCTAGTCAATGGGAAAGAGGTATCTTTGGGATGTCTGGTTCTACTCAGCAGCCTTAATAGGTGGTGCTCAGTGATTAAGGCACTTTCATAACACACACAATACTGGAGATGAAAAAAAATGGCTCTCACGCCAGTCTTTCATTAAAATAGTTTTGTACAAGTATTACACAGGAGATAGACAAAATTATCTAAACATTGCCGTATACTAGTATGCCGGTCTTTACTGTCTGGTCATCTGAACATATAGTCTAACTAAAATAGACTAACATGGAGTAGACTAAAACTTCAAAACTGATGGCAAATAGTTCCAAATGATTTCTTCTGTAGTTTCAGAGAGACATATCTGAAAAATCTGTGTAAATTAGAGGGGTATTTCCATGTAATAATGTTATGGCATATCGCTAGGACTTGTCATTGTACAGGACTGGAGCACAGCTGGTGGCTAGGTGTCAGATAAGCTTCATGTACATGCAATCTGAAGGCCCAATGTCCACAGGCGGATCAGATTCTGCATGCTGGAGCCCGCTGCAGAATGCGACACTGCTTACACGTACGGGTCTTCTGCGTGCCTGTCCAGGTCTTCTATTTCCTTCACTGAGAATGCGTGTGGAAGCGATGGCCAGCGCGCCGCTGCATATGCGCAGTATTGTTTTTTAAACTTCTGCTTTCCGGCAGAATCCACAGCCCGTCTTGCAATTCAATTTACTTCAATGAAAGCTGTCCGTGCGGGAACCACACTGAAATGGAAAAGATCCACAAAACAAATGTGCATGCTTTAATACATGTGCGGACGCCCATACTTCTCTATGGGCAGCTTGATTTGCGGGTCACCCGCACAGATCTCACAAATCAGATTCGTCCAGTGGACATTAGGCCTTAGAGAAGTAGCAGTAATCAGGATTCTTTGAGTTTGGCTGCTGGGACCACCAAAGATCATGTCATGCTAGTAATATGCCATCATTTACAGTGTGAGAAAACTTCTTTAATGTGATGTTGGTGTTATTGTAATGAAGGGTTTATACATCATTTATACACTTGCAAATTATGTGGCTCCTGTGATAGGGGCATAGTTAAGAATGGCTCTTATCACTTTCCATGGTCAGTATGAATTTGAAGACTAATATTCTCATAACGTGCAACACTAAAAAGAAGGGAATGATACACAGTTTGTTCCTACCAGCTCCTGTCTAGACATGGGGGTTGCAGTGGTCTAAAATGCCATGAATAGGGCCCCATATGGATTTTTTCCCAGGGGTCCCGACAGGGTTGCCAATTTGAATTTTTATGGACAACTAATCCAAAAATTATGGACAGCCAACACTTTTCACTGACGAATCAGAAAACTATAAGGCTGTCTTCATACACAGTGCATCTGCTGCAGGTGCTCCAAAGTAGAAAACCAGCAGCATATATGGTAAAAATCCTCAGTGGCCAAGTCTGCACTGAAATGGTGTGGATTTGACCATGGTTTTTATTGCGGATCTGCTGCAGATATTAACCTTTGTATTTCAAGGGTTGAATTCCGCAGTACAAATAGATAAGCTGCGGATTTAAAATCTACAGCATTTTTGAAAAATGATGTGGATTTACTATGGAAAATGTCTGTCCCATGTGCAGCAGATTTTCTCACACCAAATAATCTTTTTCTCACTCATGGATTAGTACTCTGTACTTTATAATCATTCTTCCCTTGCTGTAACCAGGTCTCCTTGCACTGATTTCTTGATCAGCCTGTGATTGACTTGTGTTTCTACACAGTAGGTAGAGGGGGCAGAGCTGCAGGTGCAGGGAGAGAACATCAGCCTCAACCAATGAGTAGACAGGAGGAGTGTTGCCCTGAAGCAATGATAGCACAGGGGGTGTGTCTAAGACTACCTCTGACTCCCTGTAGACAATGTAGATAAACTGCAGTCACAGCTCTGTCCTAGTAGAGACAAGCTAAAAAGCAACAAGATCTGAGGAAAATAAATACAGTAGCAAGTAATAATCCCCTGTTGGTACTGACTCACATATCAAGCTCATGGCTGGAAAGTCATTTAAGAACCATTAGCCTCAGCAAAATGATGGCTACATCAATTTTTTTTTCACGAATACTGGAAAAATGTCCTCTATATTTTGGCCTTCTAGGAATTTATGGGTGCTTCATAACCCAAGGCCCCAACTGTATATTGTGTTGTAAACAGTATGAAAAGTCTACAAATCCCCCAATGTTTTATAAAACTGTGTTCTGATCCTGCTGAAAGGACTATAATCCGCCTAATGACGGCATCATTTCGCTGCTGTGTACATCACAACAACTTTTCTCACATCTGATGTACAGTAAACTGGTGGTATAATTGATATGTTATTTTTTTTCCATCAGTCTTTAGGAAGTGTTACAGTGTGTCTACGTGGAACGTAATAGATTGAATTATTTTCATATCTTCATTCCTACAGGTGGTATTTTGGTAAGCTTGGCAGAAAGGATGCAGAGAGGCAACTGCTGAGTCAGGGAAATATTGAAGGAAGTTTCTTGATCAGAGAAAGTGAAACTACAAAAGGTGAGAGATGGACTCCACTACATGGGATGGATAGGAGAAATACAAACACCAGAATGTGCCATGAAAATATAATGGAGTGTGAACTTCTTACAAGATGTTACATGGACAACCGTCCTGTAGGACCGCAGTGAAGGAAGGCCCTATTTTAATTACTTTATTTTAGTTAACTTGCATGATGCATCATTTTTATCTATGATATTTTTTTAAGGATTCCATCCCTGCAAGCAGTTTCCCTCACATGGCTGTGTGCACAAGACCCCCAGGACCTCTGTAGGGAAAAGTAATTAACATAAAGCTGATCTATTCCCTGTGTCATGAATGAGCTTCTGCGCTTTGCAAAGCATACTGTAAAATCCTGTTTACACATAGCATTTGTTGTTAGGACTCAAACCATTCTGAGTGTCCACAATGATAATTTTAAATAAATGAAGAAAATGAGAGTGTTAAAGGGTATGTCCACACGGGACATATTATCCACACGAGAAAATCTGAAATGAGTCAGCTGCAAAATCCACAAGTGCTACATGTAGATTTGTCACACATTTTGGTGTGAATTTGCGGCGGAGTGAAGTGGTAAAATCTGAAGTATAACCTGACAGGTGGATTTTTCATATACACATTGTGTGAACATACCCTTACGCTCTTGTTTATCTTGGCTGAAAATTGATAGTTCGTATAAACAAGTTAGTTGTTCTTTATTGAATTGTTATCCTCTGAACGTATGGCCCAGGGGTATTTAACTGTATGTCAATAGTATTGTAGTACTGCATACATCTTCCATTGACTACCATGTCGATATCTATACCCTCATGGTATTTCTTTTATTTTGTACAGTTTTAATGAAAAGCTTCATTAACTGCACTTGTCATAACTTGTATACCGATATATACAGACCAAGTAAATACTAAAGGAACACTCCATCGGTCAGGCTAATGGTATCTATGTACACTAGGGTGGCCCTTGGCTATAGGTAATTTTCTGAAAGATAAACTTTTGCTGCTCCCACCTACTAATCATGCTCCAACCTACAAAAAAAATGGGCTGTACAAAATGTCAGCTCAATAGGATAACTGCTAGGCGACCCCCAAACGTCTTGAAGTTGAAACCTAGTATATGCATTACATAATGATTAATTTCATTCAAAAGCGCTATACTCTTCCCTATTCCGACCTTTTTTTTCTTCTTCTTACAGAAATGTATGTGGACACATCCAGGCAACCCCAGCAAGTGTTCAAAAACATACTGAATAAAATTTCCTAAAATGTAATTCCAAAAGGTTCCTGAAATAACATGAAAAATGTAAAATATTTTAGGTTTTTTTAATTACGCACACAGCTGCTATAAGAGAAATGCATTTTTATTTACAACAATTATTTCTATAGAATCAAAACATAATGTGAGCGAACGAACATTGAACATAATTTTTTCCTAAGAGAGAGTTAATAGTAGCAGTTGTGTATTTTTTAGGTCTCCGGCAACGATCTGTAAAACAAATTGTTTCTCAGTTTCATCTTTTGTGGGAATGTTGTTGTAATCCGGAATGAGTTTGACATCATTCTGCAACATCATTCACGACAACGGTCTTCTCAAGTTTTCCAATTACACTTTTGTAACCAGGATTATCCTTCCATTAAGTGCAGTAATAAAGCCTGATGATGCTCCCTATGACCAAAGGTGCAGAGCAGTATACATAGGGAACCATGTTAAAAGTAATGCCGCCGTTAATAGCGACGTGAATTTTAAGGCAGCAAAAGTGCTGCATGCAATATTATTGTGCAATGTGCAAATCGCATAACCTAATTCACGCATAACATAATTGTATGTTAAAGCAATTGTAGCACTGGCTTAACTTAGCAATGGTAATTAAATTAGTGAAAACTCTCAGATTCCATTACTAGTGCATATAAGGGATTATAAGTAGAGATGAGCGAGCAAACTCGTAAGGCGATTTTCTCGAGAAAGCATCGCCTTTTTCAAGTAACTGCTGGCTCATCCCTGAAGATTCGGGGGGGGGGGGAGGGCCGCGGGGGGTGAGCTGGGGTGATCTCTCTCACTCTCCCCCCTGCTCCCACCCGCGGCCCCCCGTGGCTTCCCCTGAATCTTTAGGGACGAGCCAGCAGTTGCTCGAAGAAGGTGATACTCTCTCTAGTAAATCGCCTTACTGAGTATGCTCGCTCATCTCTAATTATAAGTAAAATAACTTTAAAAAAAAATGTATCTGAAAAAATGAATTTTCAGGCGAAAATTTCAAAACTTCATGATCGATGAGGGTCGCCTTGCATTTCTCTGATTGAGCTAAAATTTGGCAAAGATCATTTTTTTGTTTATTGGAACAGGATAGGGGGGGGGGAGCTAAACTTGTAGAAAGTTGAAAAATAAGGGCCACTAATGTACATGCTAGGCCTCTATGTTGGGGAAATCCTGTAGTATATATGGCAGACATAATTCTTAAACATTTTCTTAAATGTAGACTAAAAATTTATGCAGCATTGACTTCCATTACAAAAAGGATTTGCCTGAATTTTTAAAAGGACAAAAATACATGAGCTGCACTCTTTTCTATCCTATTGAGACATAATGGAAGTCCATGGCAATAGGAAAAAAGGTTTTGTGCTTCCTTTTCACATATGTTATTGTTTTTAAACAGTTACTTAAACACAATGGCTAGATATAATGTAATCACTGCCTTATATGACTTCCACATAGATATCCTGATATTAGAAGCTCCTTTTATTTCCTTTCCCTTGCCCATCATATTCTATTGCCTCTTTATTTAGGTGCATTCTCACTCTCTATTCGTGACTGGGATAATACAAAAGGAGATCACATCAAACATTATAAGATCCGCAAGATCGACAATGGAGGCTTTTACATCACAACGCGGGTTCAGTTTGACAGTGTGCAGGAGCTGGTACAGCATTACACAGGTATGAGAAGCTGGAAGCAGATAGCTTACATACGACAACATAGGTGGTAAGCTCTTCAGCATTTGTGTCATATTGAAGGAAAGTTGCAGTTTTAGCTGCTCCAATGCTTAAAGGGGTTTTCCAGGGAAAGACTGTTGATGACCTAACCTTAGGATAAGTCATCAATAGTTAATCAGCTGGGGTTCAACGCTCGAGACCTCAGACGAACAGCTGATCGGGCGCCTGCTGTCAGCGCCAGAACACACAGGGGTATGGAGTGGAAGCTGCTGCTCTGACGCCTGTGTAGTGGCCAGTAGAGATGAGCGAGCGTACTCGCTCAGGCAAACTACTCGAGCGAATAGTGCCTTATGCGAGTACCTGCCCGCTCGTCTCTAAAGATTCGGGTGCCAACGAGGGACGGAGAGCTGCGGGGGAGAGCGGGGAGGAACGGGGGGGGGGGGGGGGGGGGGGGGAGATCTCTCTGTCACTCTCTCCCCCCCGCACCTCCCTGCTCACTCCCGCAACTCACCGCTCTCCCCCGCCGGCACCCAAATCTTTAGAGACGAGCGGGCAGGTACTCACATAAGGCACTACTCGCTCGGGTAGTTTGCCTTAGCCAGTACGCTCGCTCATCTCTAGTGGTCAGCACTTTAAATTGCAGGCACAGCTCTCATTAAAATCAATGGGAACTGCACCTGCAGTTAGTTATATATGCTGACCAATACACAGGAGCCAGAGCAGCAGCTTCCACTCCATATCCCTGTGTGTTCTGGCGCTGACAGCAGGCGCTTGATCTCCTGATCGTCTGGAGTCCTGAACGGCGGACACTATCCAATCAACTGTTGATGACCTACGCTGAGGAAAGGTCATCAATAGTATTTCCCTGGAAAACCCCTTTAATTTGGCAAGTAAAATATTTGACTGTTTATATATAGTTTAAATTATAAGCAAATTGGTGTATATATTTAGTCAGTGGTACAATGTGGAATCTGCTATGCCCATGTCTACTGGTACTGTTTTTCTTTGCAATGCAGTATGCATTAATTAACCCTTTCCAATCCACTGTCTGACGTCTAAAGACATTATGATTTAAGGCTGTACAGCTCCAATGTTGGAAGACAATCGCCGGGGTTCTCTTACTGCATATTGCCAGCCTCTCTGCTGTTGCAGCCTATCTAATGTGTCACCTCATGCAGTACTGGCTTTAGCCAGCAGATAGCACCGTTTTATAACAGCAGGAAGAGTAAGTACCCTAGGAAAACCAGGATACAAATTGGATTGGAAAGGGTTAAATGTCTGACATTTGGGTATTCATAACTTTATTTCCAATCAGAATACCTGCAATTGTTAACTTTTGGACTGTCTGGAAAGCAATATTATCAAAAACAGTGGTGAAACCCCAGGTGCTAACACATCTTCTAGCCAAGAAGAGAAGATAAAAGAACGAATTATAGATCCTTGTTCAATTATTGGCCATGTTTACACCAAACAATTATCATTCAGCTTTGCATGATCCATTGATTAACTGAACAATAACCATTCCGAGTAAAACTTCCCTAAGGCAAAGCCCAGTAGACATATACATATGAAAGTCATGGAGCGCTTCATAGGCCCCTGGTTACTATATTAAGGCTCAAAATCAGAGTTACCTTTGAACTTGGCCCTCGCTGCAGTAGGCCAGCTGTCAATCATAGCCATCTTTGCACTAGTGATAGTGTGAGCACAGTTTTTATGCCTTCACCATCACTATACTTCACATAGGAGTAGAGATGAGCGAGCACCAAAATGCTCGGGTGCTCGTTACTCGGGACGAAAATTTCGCGATGCTCGAGGGTTCGTTTCGAATAACGAACCCCATTGAAGTCAATGGGCGACCCGAGCATTTTTGTATATCGCCGATGCTCGCTAAGGTTTCCATTTGTGAAAATCTGGGCAATTCAAGAAAGTGATGGGAACGACACAGCAACGGATAGGGCAGGCGAGGGGCTACATGTTGGGCTGCATCTCAAGTTCCCAGGTCCCACTATTAAGCCACAATAGCGGCAAGAGTGGGCCACCCCCCTCCCAACAATTTTTACTTCTGAAAAGCCCTCATTAGCAATGCATACCTTAGCTAAGCACCACACTACCTCCAACAAAGCACAATCACTTCCTGCATGACACTCCGCTGCCACTTCTCCTGGGTTACATGCTGCCCAAACCCCCCCCCCCCCCGCGCACGACCCAGTGTCCACAGCACACACCAAAGTGTCCCTGCGCAGCCTTCAGCTGCCCTCATGCCACGCCACCCTCATGTCTATTTAGAAGTGCGTCTGCCATGAGGAGGAACTGCAGGCACACACTGCAGAGGGTTGGCACGGCTAGGCAGCGACCCTCTTTAAAATGGGCAGGACGATAGCCCACAATGCTGTACAGAAGCAATGAGAAATATAATCCTGTGCCACCGCAATCAAGGTTAATTCTTAAACATTTTCTTAAATGTAGACTAAAAATTTATGCAGCATTGACTTCCATTACAAAAAGGATTTGCACACGTGGGCATAGCAATGGGGAACCTATGTGCCACACACTATTCATTCTGTCAAGGTGTCTGCATGCCCCAGTCAGACCGGGGTTTTTTATAAATAGTCACAGGCAGGTACAACTCCGCAATGGGAATTCCGTGTGCACCCACAGCATGGGTGGCTCCCTGGAACCCACCAGCTGTACATAAATGTATCCCATTGCAGTGCCCTGGACAGCAGAGCTAACGTCAGATTAAATGCAGGTGGGCTTCGGCCCACACTGCATGCCCCAGTCAGACTGGGGTTTTTTATAAGTAGACACAGGCAGGTACAACTCCCTATTGTGAAGTCCATGTGGACGAACAGCATGGGTGGCTCCCTGGAACCCACCGGCGGTACATAAATATATCCCATTGCATTGCCCATCACAGCTGAGGTAATGTCATGTTTAATGCAGGTGGGCTTGGGCCCACACTGCATGCCCCAGTCAGACTGGGGTTCTTTAGAAGTGGACACATGCAGTTACAACTCCGTGTGGACCGACAGCATTTGTGGGTGCCAGGAAGCCACCGGCGGTACATAAATATATCCCATTGCAGTGCCCAGCACAGCTGAGGTAATGTCATGTTTAACCCCTTCCCGCTGCAGGGTGTAAGTTTACGTCCTGGCAGCCTGGTACTTCCCGCAACAGGACGTAAACTTACATCCTGGAGATAGCGCGGGATCACATATGATCGCGCGCTATCCCGCAGCGGGAGCCGGCTGTCAGTCACAGCCGGCGTCCCGCTGCAACAGCGGGGGGACATCGGAGATGCGCCCCCCGCTGTTAACCCCTTCCCTGCCGCGATCTAAGTAGATCGCGGCAGGGAAAGAGTTCACAGAGGGAGCGCGGCTCCCTCTGTGTCTCCGGCCGGAACTCGCGATGTCATCGCGAGAGCCCGACCTGTCACCATGGCAACAGGACGCTAGACATCAGCGTCCTGTATTGCCTATGCCTATGATCGCTGTATAAGCAATAAGGCATGGCAGAGCAGTAGCTCTGCCATGCGTTATGACAGCGATCATAGGCACAGTGCTGCAAGTCCTTCAGAGGGACTCAAATAGTGTAAAAAAAAAGAAAAATGTAAAAAAAAGACAAATGTAAAAAAAAAATGTAAAAAAACCCCTTTTTATGCTTTTTTTCAGATTAGCATAAAAAAAGGTAAAAAAAAAATTAAACCCCACATATTTGGTATTGTCGCGTCCATAACGATGCGTACAATAAGTTGCACATGCTTTTGACTGTGCACGCAAAAAAACGCTAAAAAAAACGCTAAAAAACTGAGGCAAAATGCTAATTTTTAGCATTTTGCCTCACTAAAAACGCAATAAAAGTGATCAAAAAAGCCGTATGTACCCCAAAATGGTATCAGTAAAAACTACAGCTCGTCTCGCAAAAAATAAGCCCTCATAGAGCTCCATACATCGAAAAATAAAAAAGTTATAGGACTTTGAATGCAGCAATTTAGAATAGAAAAAAGATTTCCAAAAAAAGGGTTTTTATTACAGAAAAGTGGGAAAACCTAAAAAAAATGTAAGAATTTTGGTATCGTTGTAACCGTACCGACCCGCAGAAAAAATGGAATGTCTCATTTATGCTGCATGATTAACGCTGTAAAAAAAAAAATTAAAAAAATCTATGGCAGAATTGATGCGTTTTCTCTCCCTGCTATCATAAAAAAAAAATAAAAGTTTTACAATATAGTCTATGTACCCAAAAGTGGCACCGATAAAAACTACAGTTCGCCACGCAAAAAACAAGCCCTCATACGGCTGCGTCGACGGAAAAAGAAAAAAGTTATGACTTTTGATAAATGGAGAAGAAAATCCGCCAAAAATTGTTGCGTCCTTAAGCCCAAAATAGGCCATGTCATGAAGGGGTTAATGCAGGTGGTCTTCGGCCCACACTGCATGCCCCAATCAGACTGGGGTTCTTTAGAAGTGGACACATGCAGTTACAACTTCGTGTGGACCGACAGCATGGGTGGGTCCCAGGAAGCCACCGGCGGTACATAAATATATCCCATCACAACTGAGGTAATGTCATGTTTAACCCCTTAACGACGGCCCCATCGGGAAACTACGTCCTCAGAAAGTGGGCCTTAATCCTAGAGGACGTAGTTTTATGCATCCTCTTTGGATTGATGCCCACTGCCCTGTATAAAATGAATAGCGCCGATCGCAAAAAAGTAAATAAAACAGTGTAAAAAAGTAGTAATTCAGCTGCTATGATGGATCGGATCCATCACGGCAGCTGAAAATACTCACACGGCTTGTCGGCGGTGTCCCCCGGAGATCTGGTCCTCCCGGACCCGCCGGCGGCCTTCTGCTCATGCGCGCCTGACGATGACGTCACGCGCACGCGCAGAAGCCCGGGTGTCCCCGGCAAATTTAAAATCTCCTGGCTCCCGGCTCCTGAAGGTAGCCGGGAACCAGGAGGTGTTACCGGGGACCACTGTGAGTGGTCCCCGGGCCCGCGATCACCGCTATCCATTGCGATAGCGGTGATCGCGAAAAAGTTTAAAAAGTAAAACAAAAGTAAAGTTTCACCTCCCCTCATGGATCGGATCCATGAGGGGAGGTGAAGATACTCACCCCCGGTCCTCTGCGATGTCCCGATGTCCCGGGACCCGAAATCCCCGTCTGCGCATGCGCGCCCGATGATTGACATCGGGCGCGTGCACAGAGGGGCTCGAGCCCCGGGAAATTCAAAATTGCTCTGCTCCTGGCTGCCATGTGTAGCCAAGAGCAGAGGGATGTCACCAGGGACATGATCACTGTCATCCAATGGATGACAGTGATCATGTAAAGTAAAAAAAAAAGTGCAAAAAGTAAAAAAAAAAAAAAAAAAAAAAAAAGGGGTAAAAGGTAAAAAAAAAAAAGTGCAAAAAGTAAAAAAAAAGTTTTAAAAAGTTAAAAAAAGCTTGCGTTTCATCTCCCCCCACGGATCATATCCGTGAGGGAGTATGAAATGACGTACCTAAGGCCTGCGGATTTATCCGCGGACCTCACCCCAGCGTCTGCGCACGCGCCCGTCGCCAATGTGGCAGGCGCATGCGCAAAAGCCGTGGTTTTTTAAAATCTCCCTGCTCCTGGCTACAAAACTTAGCCGAGAGCCTGGAGATTTCACGGAGGGCCGCGGTGAGCGGTTCCTGATCACGTGTTCGCCGTTATCCAAAGAATAATGGCGATCACGTAAAAGTTAAAAAAAGGTGAAGCTTCATCTCCCCTCACTGATGCGATCGGTGAGAGGAGATAAAATTTTTTACCGGAGGCCTCCATATTTGCACCCTGACGCAATCTTCTTCCGTGAACTTTCCCGTATTCTGCGCATGCGACCGCTGGCAAAACACCGGACACATGTGCAGGAGTCGGGGCGCACAGGAAACTTAATATCTCCTTGCTCTCGGCGACCAACGGTCACCGAGAGCCTGGAGCAGTGACGGGTGGCCTCGTTGAGCGGTCCCCGGTCACGTGAAAAAATGGTAGCGATCTACCTTTGGCCGGTCTCACATGACCGGATAGGAATTACGGATTCCGCATGCGTTTGATTAGCGGTAATACGCAGATCAATCGCATTGGATTACACAATTCCGCTCACATTAGCGGGTTGGAATTGCGTAATCCACTCGCAGAAAAGAGAATGCAGCAGGTTCTATTTTACCGCGGATATCCGCAACATAGAGCCCATTGTGCTCCATGGTCGCGGATATACCCGCAGCCCATACGCAACTACGTTGTATACGGGCTGCGGGTACCCGCGTCATCGCTAAGCGACGGTGCGGGAAATACAAACAACAAAAAAAAAAAGTGTACTGCGCATGACCGCCCGTGTAAGTACACAGTTATGCGCAGTACATTGCGCGGCCGTACGCAGGGTCACAGCCGGGATCCACCTACGGCTGTGTGAGCCCGGCGTTATTCAGACCGCTACCTGTAATACGCAATTTACAAGAAGCCCCGAGAACGCTCGCCTTCCTGCAGTTCCAGGAGCAGCTTGTTGAGCGCCTTCTGTGTGAGACCGCCGCACCTCATCAAGCTTACGGAGACTCACAGAGCGCCACTTTTTACACCCCATCCCCGCCACTGAGGTCAAAAAATGACTCCCAAAAAGCATGAGAGGAGGGGGGATACCCGGTTTTATTGCCCCATGTGCCCATCCCAACCAGCCTCCATAATTACCCGTCTTTGGAAATACTACACAGTTCACATTATTACTTTTATCTAAGATTTGGGGAACGCCGAAAAGGGCGTGGAGGGGGGGGGGGATTTTAGGGAGTCAATTTTTATTCCGTACAAATGAGCAATGGGGCCTGGAATTTATTCAGTTATGCCCTGCAATCCAACTGGTGTTCCCTCCATTACAGGCCTTGCCATGTTTCCTGTAAGTAGATTAGGGCCACAATGGGTATGTTTTTGAACACGGGACAAGCGGGGGTATCCATTTGGGGGTGAACGTCTTCATTCCTATGTAAACTGTACAAAAAAAAAAGTTTTTAAATTGACAAAATTGCCAAAAAAATGAAAATTGTAATTTTTTTCTTCTGCTTTGCTGAAATTTATTTAAATACTGTGTGGTCAAAATACGCAGTACACCCCTAGATGAATTCGTTAAGGGGTCTAGTTTTTAAAATGGGAATATTTGTGGGGGTCTTTATAGTTTTGGACGCTCAATGACTCTATAAGTGGGCAATGGGACCTGGAATTTATTCCGTTGTTCCCTAAAATCCAACGGGTGCTCCTTCCATTATAGGCCTAGCCATGCGTCCTTTAAGTAGATTAGGGCCACAAGGGGTATGGTTTTGAACACGGGACAAACAGGGGTATCCATTTTGGGGTGAAAGTCTTCATTCCTATGTGTGCTGTACAAAAAAAACAGTTTTTAAATTGATACAACTGCCAAAAAAATGAAAATTGTAATTTTTTTCCTACTGCTTTGCTTAGATTTATTCAAAAATTGTAGGGTAAAAATACACAGTACACCCCTAGATAAATTCGTTAGGGGGTCTAGTTTTCAAAATGGGATCATTTGTGGGGGTTCTCTGTCGTTTTGGCCGCTCAAGGGCTCTACAAGTGTGCAATGGGGTCTAAATCACCTTCATGCTAAATTTCTGTTCTGAAAGCCACCGACTACTCCTTTCATTTTGGGCCCCGTTGTGCATCCAGACAAAAGATTAGGGCCACAATGGGTAGGTCTCTGAATAGGGACAAACAGGGGTATCCACTTTGGGGTGCAAGTCTTCATTCATGTGTGTGCTGTACCAAAAAAGCAGTTTTTAAAATGACAGAATTGCCAAAAAAACGAAAATCACAATTTTTTCCTTTTGCTTTGCTTCAATTCATTCAAAAACTGTGGGCTCAAAATGGGCAGTACACCCCTAGATAAATTCATTAAGGGGTCTAGTTTTCAAAATGGGGTCACTTGTGGGGGTTCTCTTTGATTTTGGCCGCTCAAGAGCTCTACAAAAGTGCTATGGGCCTAAAACTCCTTCAAGGAAAATCTATGTTCTTAAAGCCACCGACTACTCCTTTCGTTTTGGGCCCCATTGTGCATCCAGACATAAGATTAGGGCCACAATGGGTATGTCTCTGAACACGGGAGAAACAGGGGTATCCATTTTGGGATGAAAGGCTTCATTCATGCGTGTGCTGTACAAAAAAAGCTGTTTTTAAAATGACAGAATTGACAAAAAAATGAAAATCACAATTTTTTCCTTTTGCTTGGCTTGAATTCATTCAAAAACTGTGGGGTCAAAATGGTCAGTACACCCCTAGATAAATTCGTTAAGGGGTCTAGTTTTCAAAATGGGGTCACTTGTGGGGGTTCTCTTTGGTTTTGGCCACTCAAGAGCTCTACAAAAGTGCTATGGGGCCTAAAACGCCTTCAAGCAAAATTTATGTTCTGAAAGACACCGACTACTCCTTTCATTTTGGCTCCCGTTATGCATCCAGACATAAGATTAGGCCCACAATGGGTATGTTTCTGAACACGGGAGAAACAGGGGTATCCATTTTGGTGTGTAAATCCTCATTTTCATGGGCTCTATAGGAAAAAAATATGTCTTTAAAATGACATATTTGCAAAAATATGAAATTTTATTTTTTGTCCCCTAAATTGAACTAATTCCTGAAAAGAACTGGTGGGGTCAAAATACTCATGACACCCCTCAGTGAATACACTAAGGGGTGTAGTTTTTAAAATGGGGTCATTTGTGGGTGTATCTATTATTCTGACACTTATGAGCCTCTGCAAACTTGGCTTGGTGCAGGAAAACAAAGTGCTCCTCAAAATGCTGAAAAGTAATGTTAAATTTGTACGTCCTCTAAATGGTTAAAAAAAACACAAAAGTTTTTCAAGTGTGCATTCAGAATAAAGTAAACAGATGGAAATACATATCTTATCAAAAATTTGTACAGTATGTTTGGACATATTTGAGATATTACGGCTGAAAATGTGAAAAAATGACAATTTTTTCAAAATTTTTCCAATATTGGTACTTTTTATAAATATACGCAAATTATATCGGTCTCTTTTTACAATCTAAATGAAGTACAACATGTGGCGAAAAAACAATGTCAGAATCACTGGGATATGTAAAGCCTTTACGGAGTTATGCCACGTTGAACGACACATGTCAGATTTCCAAAATTTGGCTCCGTCACTAAGGCGCAAACAGGCTTCGTCACTAAGGGGTTAATGCAGGTGGGCTTCGGCCCACACTGCATGCCCCAGTCAGACTGGGGTTCTTTAGAAGTGGACACATGCAGTTACAACTCCGTGTGGACCGACAGCATGGGTGGCTCCCTGGAACCCACCGGCGGTACATAAATATATCCCATTGCAGTGCCCAACACAGCTGATGTAATGTCAGCTTTAATGCAGGTGGGCTAAAAATTAATTGGATTACACTGTAGGCGAGGGCCCCAAAAAATTGGTGTACCAACAGTACTAATGTACCTGAGAAAAATTGCCCATGCCCAACCAAGAGGGCAGGTGAAACCCATTAATCGCTTTGGTTAATGTGGCTTAATTTGTAACTAGGCCTGGAGGCAGCCCAGTTAAAATAAAAATTGGTTCAGGTGCAAGTTTCAACGCTTTAATGAGCATTGAAACATTTAAAAATTGTTTACAAAAATTATATGACTGAGCCTTGTGGGCCTAAGAAAAATTGCCCGTTCGGCGTGATTACGTCAGGTTTCAGGAGGAGGAGCAGGAGGAGGAAGATGAATAGAATACACAGATTGATGAAGCTAAAAGGTCCCCATTTTTGATGGTGATAGAGAACGATGCTTCCATCCGCAGGTGCAGCCTACGTATTGCTTAGGTATCGCTGCTGTCCGCTGGTGGAGAAGAGAAGTCTGGGGAAATCCAGGCTTTGTTCATCTTGATGAGTGTAAGCCTATCGGCACTGTCGGTTGACAGGCGGGTACGCTTATCCGTGATGATTCTCCCAGCTGCACTAAACACCCTCTCTGACAAGACGCTAGCTGCAGGACAAGCAAGCACCTCCAGGGCATACAGCGCGAGTTCAGGCCACGTGTCCAGCTTCGACACCCAGTAGTTGTAGGGGGCAGAGGCGTCACGGAGGACGGTCGTGCGATCGGCTACGTACTCCCTCACCATCCTTTTACAGTGCTCCCGCCGACTCAGCCTTGACTGGGGAGCGGTGACACAGTCTTGCTGGGGAGCCAGAAATCTGTCAAAGGCCTTAGAGAGTGTTCCCCTGCCTGTGCTGTACATGCTGCCTGATCTCCGCGCCTCCCCTGCTACCTGGCCCTCGGAACTGCGCCTTCGGCCACTAGCGCTGTCGGATGGGAATTTTACCATCAGTTTGTCCGCCAGGGTCCTGTGGTATAGCATCACTCTCGAACCCCTTTCCTCTTCGGGTATGAGAGTGCAAAGGTTCTCCTTATACCATGGGTCGAGCAGTGTCTGCACCCAGTAATCCGTAGTGGCCAGAATGCGTGTAACGCGAGGGTCACGAGAAAGGCATTCTAACATGAAGTCAGCATGTGTGCCAGGGTACCTGTACACAACACATGGCTGTCCTCACTAGGAAGATCACTTTCAGGATCCTCCTCCTCCTCCTCAGGCCATACACGCTGAAAGGATGACAGGCAAGCAGCATGGGTACCCTCAGCAGTAGGCCAAGCTGTCTCTTCCCCCTCCTCCTCATGCTCCTCCACCTCCTCCTCCTCAACGCACTGAGATATAGACAGGAGGGTGCTCTGACTATCCAGCGACATACTGTCTTCCCCCGCCTCCGTTTCTGAGCGCAAAGCGTCTGCCTTTATGCTTTGCAGGGAACTTCTCAAGAGGCATAGCAGAGGAATGGTGATGCTAATGATTGCAGCTTCCCTGCTCCCTATCTGGATAGACTCCTCAAAGTTTCCAAGGACCTGGCAGATGTCTGCCAACCAGGCCCACTCTTCTGTAAAGAATTGAGGAGGCTGACTCCCACTGCGCCGCCCATGTTGGAGTTGGTATTCCACTATAGCTCTACGCTGCTCATAGAGCCTGGCCAACATGTGGAGCGTAGAGTTCCACCGTGTGGGCATGTCGCACAGCAGTTGGTGCACTGGCAGATTAAACCAATGTTGCAGGGTGCGCAGGGTGGCAACGTCCGTGTGGGACTTGCGGAAATGTGCGCAGAGCCGGCGCACCTTTACGAGCAGGTCTGACAAGCGTGGGTAGCTTTTCAGAAAGCGCTGAACCACCAAATTAAAGACGTGGGCCAGGCATGGCACGTGCGTGAGGCTGCCGAGCTGCAGAGCCGCCACCAGGTTACGGCCATTGTCACACACGACCATGCCCGGTTGGAGGCTCAGCGGCGCAAGCCAGCGGTCGGTCTGCTCTGTCAGACCCTGCAGCAGTTCGTGGGCCGTGTGCCTCTTCTCTCCTAAGCTAGTAGTTTCAGCACGGCCTGCTGACGCTTGCCCACCGCTGTGCTGCCACGCCGCGCGACACCGACTGCTGGCGACGTGCTGCTGCTGACACATCTTGATTGCGAGACAGAGGTTGCGGAGGAGGAGGAGGGTGGTTTAGTGGAGGAAGCATACACCGCCACAGATACCACCACCGAGCTGGGGCCCGCAATTCTGGGGGTGGGTAGGACGTGAGCGGTCCCAGGCTCTGACTCTGTCCCAGCCTCCACTAAATTCACCCAATGTGCCGTCAGGGAGATATAGTGGCCCTGCCCGCCTGTGCTTGTCCACGTGTCCGTTGTTAAGTGGACCTTGGCAGTAACCGCGTTGGTGAGGGCGCGTACAATTTTGCGGGAGACGTGGTCGTGCAGGGCTGGGACGGAACATCGGGAAAAGTAGTGGCGACTGGGAACTGAGTAGCGCGGGGCCGCCGCCGCCATCATACCTTTGAAAGCCTCCGTTTCCACAACCCTATACGGCAGCATCTCCAGGCTGATAAATTTGGCTATGTGCACATTTAACGCTTGAGCGTGCGGGTGCGTGGCGGCGTACTTGCGCTTGCGCTCCAACACTTGCGCTAGCGACGGCTGGACGGTGCGCTGAGAGACATTGGTGGATGGGGCCGAGGACAGCGGAGGTGAGGGTGTGGGTGCAGGCCAGGAGACGGTAGTGCCTGTGTCCTGAGAGGGGGGTTGGATCTCAGTGGCAGGTTGGGGCACAGGGGGAGAGGCAGGGGTGCAAACCGGAGGCGGTGAACGGCCTTCGTCCCACCTTGTGGGGTGCTTGGCCATCATATGTCTGCGCATGCTGGTGGTGGTGAGGCTGGTGGTGGTGGCTCCCCGGCTGATCTTGGCGCGACAAAGGTTGCACACCACTGTTCGTCGGTCGTCTGCACTCTCAGTGAAAAACTGCCAGACCTTTGAGCACCTCACCCTCTGCAGGGTGGCATGGCACGAGGGGGCGCTTTGGGAAACAGTTGGTGGATTATTCGGTCTGGCCCTGCCTCTACCCCTGGCCACCGCACTGCCTCTTCCAACCTGCCCTGCTGCTGCACTTGCCTCCCCCTCTGAAGACCTGTCCTCAGTAGGCGTAGCAAACCAGGTTGGGTCAGTCACCTCATCGTCCTGCTGCTCTTCCTCCGAATCCTCTGTGCGCTCCTCCCTCGGACTTACTCCAATTACTACTACCTGAGTGATAGACAACTGTGTCTCATCGTCATCTTCCTCCTCACCCACTGAAAGCTCTTGAGACAGTTGCCGGAAGTCCCCAGCCTCATCTCCCGGACCCCGGGAACTTTCCAAAGGTTGGGCATCGGTCACGACAAACTCCTCCAGTGGGAGAGGATTCGGAACCATTGCTGCCCATTCTGGGCAGGGGCCCGAGAACAGTTCCTGGGAGTCTGCCTGCTCCTCAGAATGTGTCATTGTAATGGAGTGAGGAGGCTGGGAGGAAGGAGGAGCAGCAGCCAGAGGATTCAGAGTTGCAGCAGTGGACGGCGCAGAATTCTTGGTGGTCGATAGATTGCTGGATGCACTTTCTGCCATCCACGACAGGACCTGCTCACACTGCTCATTTTCTAATAAAGGTCTACCGCGTGGACCCATTAATTGTGAGATGAATGTGGGGACGCCAGAAACGTGCCTCTCTCCTAATCCTGCAGCAGTCGGCAGCGATACACCTGGATCAGGAGCTCGGCCTGTGCCCACACCCTGACTTGGGCCTCCGCGTCCTCGCCCGCGTCCACGTCCTCTAGGCCTACCCCTACCCCTCAGCATGCTGTATTACCAGTAGTGCAGAAACAGAACGCTGTAATTAAATGTGCCGCTTATTGGCCTGTGGTTGGAGGCTGACTTCGCTTACGGAACGCACAGCAGAGCCAGGAAAGAATTTTGCGCAAGCCTGCTGTAACACTTAGCTGGCTGCGTATTAATTAGAACTACTACCCCCAGCAGAGACGCAGTACACTCAGGACGGTCACAGGCAGCCCAAATAGAATGTTTTTTCCCAAATTTTTTTGGAAAAGCCCACTGCCTATATACACAGTATATCTCTTTCACTGTCCCTGGCTCACCACTACTGGCCCTGGACTATGTAAAATTACTGCAGACTGTTTCCCTCTGGACAGGATGACAGCGGTGATGTGTAACGCACAGCAGAGCCAGGAAAGAATTTTGCACAAGCCTGCTGTAACACTTAGCTGGCTGCGTATTAATTAGGACTACTACCCCCAGTAGAGACGCAGTACACTCAAGACGGTCACAGGCAGCCCAAATAGAATGTTTTATCCCAAATTTTTTTGGAAAAGCCCACTGCCTATATACACAGTATATCTCTTCCACTGTCCCTGCCTCACCACTACTGGCCCTGGACTATGTAAAATTACTGCAGACTGAGGACGCAATGCTCTGCACGGCCGATATACAAAAAAAAAAAAAAGTGCAACACTGCAAAAAGCAGCCTCAACTGTACTGCATACAGTCAGATGTGGCCCTAAGAAGGACCGTTGGGGTTCCTGAAGCCTAAAATACTCCTAACGCTCTCCCTATAGCAGCTCCACCAAGACAGCACTTTCCCTCCTCTATGTCAGAACGCATCTGTGGCGAGCCGCGGAAGGGGCCGATTTTTATACTCGGGTGACACCTGATCTCACAAGCCACTCACTGCAGGGGGGTGGTATAGGGCTTGAACGTCGCAGGGGGAAGTTGTAATGCCTTCCCTGTCTTTGTATTGGCCAGAAAAGCGCGCTAACGTCTCAGAGATGAAAGTGAAAGTAACTCGAACATCGCGTGGTGCTCGTCTCTAGTAACGAGCATCTCGAACACGCTAATACTCGAACGAGTATCAAGCTCGGACGAGTACGTTCGCTCATCTCTACATAGGAGACAAAATGGTTAGTCATTCAAAAATGGACAAAGTTTTATAATTCAGTAACCAAAAGAAATGTAAAGGACATTTAGATTTACTAGTTTATCTTGCAGTAGTTCTATCAAATCTATTGTTAACCCCTTAGTGACCACCCCATAGGCTTTTCAACGTTCTGGCTTTGTGAGATTTAGTCCTCAGGGCCATCAAAACACGCTCACTCTGGGGATTAAAGCCAATGGCGGACAAATGCGCAAAAGCCAGGGTAATTTAAAATCTCCCTTCTCCTTTAGCCTGGAGATTCCACAAGGTGGGGGGGGGGGGAGTGGGGGGGGGGTGTAGTGAGGGGACGCGGTACACGGTTCTTGGTTACGTGATCGCCGTTATGGATAACGGCAATCACGTAAAAGTAAAAAAGAGCTAAAGCGCAGAATCTGAGGAGGGCCCAGGAAATATAAAATCTCCTTGCTCCTGGCTACTAAGGGTAGCCGAGAGCCTGGAGCAGTGACCGAGTTGAAGTGTAATGCTCGTTTCGGTTTGGGCCCGTTGTGCAGCCAGATATAATATTAGGGCCACAATGGGTATGTTTCTGAACACAGGACAAATAGGGGGATCCATTTTGGGATGAAAGTCTTCATTCATATGTGTGCTGTACAAAACAATTGTTTTTAAAATGACACAATTGCCAAATAAACATAATTTTTTCCTTCTACTTTGCTTAGATTCATTCAAAAACTGTGGGGTCAAAATACGCAGCACACATCTAAATGAATGTATCAAAGTGTCTGGTTTTTAAAATGTGGGCCATTTGTGGGGGTTCCCTGTCGTTTTGGGAGTTCAAGGGCTCTACAAGTGAGCAATGGGGCCTAAGGCCGCCTGCAGACGGCCGGGTCGGATCCCGCTGCGAGAATTCTAACTACATTTGGTAAGATTATCAGAAAATGTTGTTGAAATAAACTAATAAGCTTTAGACAAATATCTCATGTCTATGGCCCTACACAGAGCATTGCCTAGGCTGGTTACAATTGTATCCTCCTCAGGTAAAAGCGGCACTAGCTATGTACATGTTAGCAGCCTGTGAATATAAACACAAGTGTTTTTATTCATTGACAGCACAATAGCATCTGTGAAGGTGTAAGTTTCACTTTACGTCTGTATCACTTTATCTTCTATAACTAAGGCCTCATGTCCACCAGCGGTTTGGATTCCACATGCGGAAAACCGCAGCAGAATCTGACCGTGTCTGCAGCTGAGGACACTGCGGGTCTTCTAGTTACCCGTCCAAGTCTTCAGTGCGGATGTGTGCAGAAGCACATGCACAGTGGAATTGAATTGCGGGCGGGCCGCGGATCGGACGGCTTCCATTGACTTCAATGGAAGCCGTCTGTGCGGGATCTGCACTGAAATGGAGCATGCTGCAATTTTTTTCCCCAGAACCAAAAGGTCTGCAAATCAAATCTGCATGCTCTATTTCATTTGCGGACACCCATGTTTCCCTATGGGCGGCTTGATTTGCGGATTTTCCTCGTGGATACTATAAATCAAACCTGCCTGTGGACATTGGGCCTAAATTAGTGATAACCTCTTAAGGGTGCCTACCCACTACAGTTCTTTTTTAACTGCGAAATTCGCTGCGTTTTTTTTCTCCATGGGTCTATGGGACTTGTTAATGTTAAAATCGCAATTTACCACGAAATCGCGATTTTACGCATCGCGATTTCAACATTAACAAGTCCCATAGACACCTGGAGAAAAAAAACGCTGTGAATTTCGCAGTGAAAAAGAACTGTACTGGGTAGGCACCCTAAAACTGCAAGCAAGAAAGTTTACATTTTATATTAGAAATAGTATTTTATCTTATTATTGCAACTTGCATAACACAGGGCGATGTCGCCATCATGTGATATTAATTGGTATTGCAGCTTCATTGGATAATTCTTTTTCTTTTAGGCAGCAGGATGATGATGTTATAGTGTTTGTCTTTTTTCCCTAGCTATTATTGCTATATTGTCACACTACTGTGTCACTGTGATGATATAACAGTAGTATGTATCATCATTCCTAACTGGAGTTCCATTATGTTGTCACAACACTGTATGTATTCATTGGCTGTGTTACACTGTGATGATGTCACACTATTCTCTCTCTATTTCCTTGCCTGTGTTCACTTAGAATGATGTCACAATAGTCTCTGGATTTATTTAGATTTTGTTTTTTGTTGTGATGATATGACAATAGTGTATTTTTTATTCCTAGGCTACGTTATATTGTGGTCTATTAGCATGATATCACAATATCTTCTATATTCATTTAAAGTTTTTGTGTTATATTGTGATAATGTCACAATATGTCTTATGTTTGTTTCCTGGGCATAGTTTAATGGTGATGATGTTACAATGGTAAATGTTTTAATTTTTATGTTGTGCTGTATTGTTATGATGTCACATTAGTGCTTGTATTTTTCCATAGCTGTACTCCACTTTGATGATGTCAAAATAGCCACTATATGTTGTGTTCTTTTGCCCTGATGACAAAATAGTAATTGTCTTTTGTTAGACTGTGTTCCAATTTGATGATGTCATAATAGTCACTGTATTAATTTACTGGTGGTGTTGTAATAATGTCACAATAGAGTTTGTCATCTTCCAGTGTTCTTTTGTTATCATGTCACAATAGCCTTATGTATTCTTTTACATATTGTATTCTTTGTACTCATGTAACAATGTTTGACATTTTGCATTGTGTTAAATTGTGATCATGTTACAGTAGACTTTGATTTCATTTATAGGCTGTATTCTATTGTGACAACGCTATCATAGTTTATGTATTCAATTGTCTACTAATGTTGTGATGTCATAATAATGTTTACTTTTATTCCCGGACTGTGCTCAGTTTTCATTGGTGTTGCAATAATGTTTGTCCTATTTTGATTGTCATAATAAGGGTTGTATCCTTGGATATATTCCTTAGTGATGATATTGCAGTTGATGATGGCACAATAATGTTGGTATATTTCCCTAGGCATAGTTCTCTTGTGTTTGTATTTATTCCAAGGTTCTACTGTGTTCAGTTGTGATGATGTCATGACAGCAATTGTCATTTTTCCTAGGCAGAGAATTGTAGGCATGTTTATTTCAAACAGACGAGCAGAAGTATTACAGATAAGTGCTATAAAGCAAACAGAAGTGAGTGTGCGTACTGTTTCCTATAGTCTGCTGTTTCTTAAGGCTTCATTAACAAGAGTGTATATCGACCCTGTTCTCATGGCCAGCCGATATACGCTACCCATGTGAGGCATTGGTTCCAATGCCTTAGTTCAGATGGACGTGTTTTCGGGGAGTAAAAACTCCCATCTGGCAAAGATAGCACATATGGTGCGCATTCCGGTCAGAATACAGCAACCGGTCCCATAGACTCCTATGGGAGCTGCCGAAAAAGGGAGGTGGGAAGGGGTTTAGCATCGTCTCTGATAAACTCCCTCTCCTCCTCTCCACCCCTTGTCGACTGTAGGCAAGACGGGGTGGTAGATTAGCATGCTAGCTAAACTCTCTCCCCCCACCTGACGGTATCCCGGGCTCGGCGTATACTCACTAGACCCAGGCCGTCTGAATGGGCGCATAAACAAGAGATGCAGCCATGATTTGGTCATGGCTGCCTCTCGTTCGTGTCATTTTCTGTCCCGCTGTGGCCGTGACATGGCTAGCTGAAAATTGCAGCCCTTAGTGTGTGACTTGTGATTCGTGACTCTGGAATCAGGGTCTTTGGAGGAGTCACTAGTATTTAATTATTCCAATTTGAATTTTTGCACATATTAGTTTTATCTAATCTATCTGTACGATCACCATTTTAATGTGCTCAATGATTGACAATGCTGTCCAGTGCACACCTTGTGCCATGTACGTAGTCCTTGAAGTCCTTGAACAGCTGTTTAATGGGATCTATGCTTCCAATTACAAGTACAGCTCCCATAGATTTAAATGAGAGCTGTGCCTGCAATTACGAGCGCTGGCCACTACACAGGGGTCGGAGCAGCTCTTTCGCTCTGACCCTGGTGTATTCCAGCAGGTGCTGCTTGGAAACCCCTTTATATGCCAAAAATGACTGATCGATGGAGATACCCTTGCTTAAACCCTCACAATCCTGAAAACAGGGATGTTTTGTTGTTAAGGTCGCGATCCAGTCAGTGATTACATCAAGACAGTACTGGTAAAGGCTTTTCACAATCAGTAAAAATTGTCTGTTTTGCATGCAGTGCCTGCTCCTAATACATTGTCTGGTGAAATTGTACAGCAGACAGAGGAAGGAACACAAGCAATGCTCTTGTCTGCTGCTCCACTAATCTGTACCGCCTGTGTAGGCTGCAGACACTACCAAGTTAAGTTGGGTTCTCAAAGAGCGGATATGCCACAGAATTTCGGTGTGGAGGGTATTTACAGTCGCAACAAAGTGGATGAGATTTTGAATACCTCGTCCACAAGTTGCAGAAAAAATACACCCAAAAGCCGTGTACAAATTGACATAGAGTGCAGAATTAAATTCTGCAGCATGTCAATTTTATCGCCATTTCCAGTGTGGAATTCGCTTCTTCTCAATGAGGGGGTGAAGTGTACACACAACTACGCGATAAAACCTGCAACACATTGTGCGGGTTTTGAGGTAGACTTTCCGCTGCTGATCTGCTGCAGAATGCCCGCTGTAGACATTCCGCAGCAAATCAGCCCTGTGTGGACCCAGCCTTAGGGTATGTTTACATGTGGTGCAAATGCTGCCAATTTTCTGCAGCCAAAAGTTCTGCTGCAAAATCCGCAGCATTTCTGAAAGTCACAGAGTCAAAATATGCAGCATCGCTGTGGATTTTGAATAAAAGTCAACTGCACTTCCACAGCTGATTTCAGAAGATACTGTGTTCCCTTTCACCTCCAAGTCTTCACAATCTCGGTGTCTCCTTCACCGGGCGCTGCAATCACGAAAGGCCACCGAGTGCCCTGAATATTGGAGGTAAAATCATACGCCGTGATAAGTCATGCCACTATTTATGCCCCCTAAACACACTCCATTTTTGGTAGGGGTGCCCCAAGGTAAACATTTTTTTCCAGGGGTGTCCCAAGGCTGACAAGGTTGAAAAACGCTGACTTAATGGAATGAATGAATAAGAGTAAAGCAATGTGGCTCAATAAAGATGTAAAGGGGTCAATAAACAGCAGAAATAAAGCATTTAAACTACTAAAACATGAAGGCAGCAAAGAAGCACTAAAAGACCTATATTAACCCCTTGAGTGGCGGATTTCCTACCACCCTGTCGTGCCCACCAGGGCAGGTTTTTTAAAATGGTCTAATCATTGAATTTCAACTAATTTTGCAGTTGCGTCTCAAGAGCCATAACTTTTTCATTTTTCCATTGACATGGCCATATAAGGGCTTGTTTTTTGCGGGACAAGTTGTGATTTTTTAAACAGGGGGGAGGAAAAAAAGAAATGGGGAAAAAAGAAAAAAAGGGGCCATGTCATTAAGGGGTTAAATAATGTATTAACTTCCTTCTCTGGGTCATTACGACGCATGGATACCACATGTGTGATTTTATTTTTGATTTTTTACAAAGTAAAGGGAGACAAGTGTTTTTATTTTTTTTTTAAATTTTTTTTTTAATTTTTTTTTTTTTGTCCCTTTAGGGGACTTCCACAGGGACCCATCAGGACCCCTGATCACATTCCGGGGGTCCGATGGTGACAGCCCTTTACATGCTGCAGAGACAGCCCTTTATATGCTGCAGTCACATAGACTGCAGCATGTAAAGGGTTAACACAGCAGAGATCGGAGGTTTCTCTGATCTCTGCTGTAAGAGCTGGTACCTAGCTGTCCTCTGACAGCTAACAACCAGCTCTCCCTGCCACAGAGACAGTCGGCTTGCTTCTGACAAGCCGATGGTCTCTATGGCAACCTGTAAACAAACCAGTGCAGGAGATTGCCGAGATATCTGCAATATCTTCTGCTGGTTTTTCAAAGCCCTTGCTTTGTTCTCTGTGGGTCTGTGCAGGCAGAGCACAATGTCACAGCTTGTGGCATTGTGCTCTGCAGCTCCCATAGAGATACATAGCCCGGAAATCTTCCGGGCTGTATCGCTATGAGCAGTGGAGCTCGTCCCGGAAAATTTCCGGGCGTGCCACTCAAGGGGTTAAAGGGGGTTTCTGTGGATACTATTGATGACCTATCCTCACCAATGAAAGCCGTGCCTGCAGTTACAAGTGCCGGCCACTACATGGAGGTCAGCGTGGAGGCTTCAGCTCCGACATCTTTTATTGCGGTGCTGACAGCATGCGCTTGCACAGCTGATCGGTCAGGGTCCTGAGCGGCGGGCCCCAGCTGATCAACTATTGATGACCTATCCTATCCATGGAAAACCACTTTAAGTCTATGTTAGTTCCAGCGGCGCTGTTGTTCGTCAGCAGACAGCCCCACTAGGAAGAATCAGGCTCCTTCACACTGGTGAGGGCAATATTTGGCTGTGAATCACAGCCTGATATCGCTCTCGCAATCCATGTGGAAACCCCTTAAAGTGAGGTGTTCTCACATGGAAAGAGCTTCGCATCCCTGCAGGGCTGAAGGAATTCCCCAGTGTGGAATTCACAAAAAGAAAGGACACGTTGCAATTGTCTCCCTGCATAGCATCGCAACGTGGTGCCATGTAGGGAAACATTGCAAATGTGAATCAACCTATTTTATGTTCATGTAGCAAACATCGCATCAATCTAGTTATATAAATAGTAAAATATTAATACTGATTTTTTTTTCCTTTAATAAATAATGTAGGAAAAATTGTAGAAGCTGATGAGGAGAAAGCAATTCTATTAAATAGCTATTTCTTCAGTGTACTTACAGAGAAAAATGAAATGTCAGATGAAATGCAGAGTGATAAAGTAAACTCTGCACTAAATGTCACCAGTCTCACCCAGGAATTAGTGAAGAGCTGTCTTAAAAAGATTAAAATAGTCAAATCCCTGAGTCCCAATGGCGTACACCCCTGGGTTTTAAGGAAATTAAGTAATGTAATAGACAGACCCTTGTTTCTTATATTTAAGGACTACAGGCTGACGTTTTTCCTGAGCGCTGACAGCATTTCTTTCTCGTAGTGAGGCTGGAATACCCCACCTCCTGCAAGCTAATGATCTGATTGGTTAATTGAGCACAGCGTCAGCCACTCAGAGCCAGCTCTCGATTAACCAATCATAGCCATTCATTGAATTACATCATTAAATGGCTGTAATTGGTTAATCGAGCACTGGCTCCGACGCGGCGCTTGTTTAACCAATCAGAGCATTAGCTTGCTGGAGGCGGGGTATTCAAACCCCGCAACCAGGAAGAAATGCTCTGTCAGTGTTCTGGAGAACACAGCAGCCTGCAGCAGTGACGGAGACCAGTGCGAGGGACCCGAACGCCGGCTCCTAGGTGAGTATTATAAGACACCCCCCGAAAATAAGACATTGTGCGTCTTTTGGGGCAAAAAATAATATAAGACAGTGTCCTATTTTCTGGGAAACGTTGTATAAGTAACAGATTACAATATCAGAGCAAAAGGAAAATTTATTGCAGATAACTGAACACTTGAAGGGAGTCTTTAGTACTCTGTTATACTGCCTCTAGCTTGGATGCAACTTGTGATATGGGTGGGTACGGAGGCTCTAGTACCCTATTATACAACCTTTAGCTTGGATGCAAGATGTGATACGGCGGGCATGGAGACATACAGGTTCCGTATGGTATCCTGCAGCATACTGGTCCACATTTGCTGTAACTAAGCCTCTAGATCACACATCAAAAGCAAGGCCCGTGGGCTTAATCCGGCCCCCGCCTCATTTTAGCCCGCAGACCATGCATAAAACCTTAAGGAGGTTGTCCAGGCAGTGCTTGTTGGGAGACAATGGCGTCAGAGTGGAAACAATGCTCTGCTGCTTGTGTGGCGGTCCAGCACTCGTAATCGCAGGCACAGCTTTCATTGAAACCAGTGGGACCCTAACCTACAGTTACAAGTGCAGTTCCCATTGATTTCAATGAGAGCTGCACTTGCAATCCTGAGCATTGGCCCTTCTGCTCCAACCCCGGTGAATTACAGCAGGCACTGCCTGGATAACCCCTTTAAAGTAATTCTACTCACCCTGCCTGCCACTCTAGTCCAGTGACGTAGATTATGTGACCACTAACGTCTGCGTCAAGGTGAGATGTCAGTGGTCACAGACTCAGCAGCAGCTGTCAACAGACCGGAGCAGCAGGCAGGATCAGTGTAAAGCCTGTATGGATGCTTCCCGGCCACAGGCCTATAGGCGTTTTGCTATTGGCCTCTGGGCAACATTCCTGGGACTACTATGGGGGTCACTATTACTACTAGGGTCACTATAAGGGCGCTGTTAGTACTGCAGCCAGTTTGGGGGTCATTATTGCTACTGTAGTCACTATGGGGTCCATAAATAAATAATGTAGAAAAAGTTGTAAAGGCTAATAAGAAGGCAAATCTATTAAATAGTTTTTTCTCCATTGTATTCACAGAGTAAAATAAAAAGTCATAGGAGATGCAGAGTGACAAAGTAAACTCTCTATTAAATGTCACCAGTTTAATCCAGGAAGGAGTTCAGAAAAACCTTAAAAAGATTAAAATAGAGAAATTACCTGGTTTCTGATGATTCTAAGGAAATTAAGTAATGTGTTAGGCAGATGATTGTTTCTTATATTTAAGGGCTCTATAGTGACGAGGTCTGTTCTACTGGATTGGCGCATGGCCAATGTGGTGCCAGTATTCAAATAGGGGTCAAAAAGTGTGCCTGGAAACAACAGGCCAGTAAGTCTTACTTCTATTTGGGTAAAATGTTTGAACGGTTTCTAAGAGATGTTAGCATAGAGTAGCTCAAATAAAATATCTGTAGAACCCAGTATCAGCATGGATTTATGAGAGATCGCTCCTGTCAAACCCATCTGATCAGCTTCTATGAGAAGGTAAGTGCTAGCAACTGGACTGTAGAGAGTCACTGCATCTTGTGTATCTGAAATTTTCCAAAGTGTTTGATACTGTGCCACATAAAAGGTTGGTATATAAAATGAAAATGCTTGTTTTGGACAAGAATGTGTATAAAAGCGTAAGTAACTGGATCAGTGATAGAAAGCAGAGGGTGGGTAAAAAATGGTATATACGCTGATAGGGTCCCTGTTACCAGTGGGGTACCACAAGGGCTGGTTTTAGACCCTATAGTAACAGGGTCTGTTCTACTGCATTGGTGCATAGCCAATGTGGTGCCAATAATCAAAAAGTGGTCGAAAAGTAAACCTGGAAACTACAGGCTGGTAAGTCTTACTTCTATTGTGGATAAAATGTTTGAAGGGTTTCTAAGAGATGCTGGCCTGGAGTGCCTCAAGGGAAATAGCTGTATAACTCCTCTATGTCTAGAGGAAAGAAAGTTTCTACACCCGCATAGGAGGGTGTTCTTTACTTTAAGAGCTGTGAGATTATGGAAGTCTCTATGCCTGAGTACAGGATGATGGCGAATTTGATAAAAGAGTTTAACCCCTTCCCGCTCCAGGACGTACCGGTACGTCCTGGGAGCCTGGTACTTCCCGCAACAGGACGTAGCGGTACGTCCTGGGGATAGCGCGAGATCACATAAGATCTCGCGCTATCCCACAGCGGGAGCCGGCTGTCAGTCACAGAGATGCGCCCCCCGCTGTTAACCCCTTCCCTGCCGCGATCTAAGTAGATCGCGGCAGGGAAAGGGTTCACAGAGGGAGCGCGCTCCCTCTGTGTCTCCGGCCGGCTATCGCGATATCATCGCGGGAGCCCGGACTGTCACCATGGCAACAGACACTGGCGTCCTGTATTGCCTGTGCCTATAATCGCTGTACAAGCGATAAGGCATGGCAGGGCAGTAGCTCTGCCATGCCTTATGACAGCGATCATAGGCACAGTGCTGCAAGTCCCTCAGAGGGACTCGAATAGTGTAAAAAAATGAAAATAAAAACGTAAAAAAAAGATAAATGTAAAAAAAATGTAAAAAAACCCCTTTTTTTATGCTTTTTCTAATATTAGCATAAAAAAAGGTAAAAAAAAATTTAAACCCCACATATTGGGTATTGACACGTCCGTAACAACGTGTACAAAAAGTTGAACATGCTTTTTATTTTGTACGACAAAAAGCGTTAAAAAAAACGCTAAAAAACAGGCAAAATGCTAATTTTTTGCATTTTGCCTCCCAAAAAATGCAATAAAAGTGATCAAAAAAGCCGTACATTCCCCAAAATGGTACCAATAAAAACTACAGATCATCTCGCAAAAAATAAGTGCCTTATAGAGCTCCGTACATAGAAAAATAAAACAGTTACAGGACTTTGAATGCAGCTAGAAAAAAAAAGATTTCCAAAAAAAAGGGGGTTTTATTGCAAAAAAGTGTAAAAACCTAAAAAAAATATAACAATTTTGGTATCGTTGTAATCGTACTGACCCGCAGAAAAAATTAAGTGTGTCATTTATGCTGCATGATTAACGCTGTAAAAAAAAGAAAAAAAAATCTATGGCAGAATTGATGCGTTTTCTCTCCCTGTTATCATAAAAAAAATAATAAAAGTTTTACGATATAGCCTATGTACCCAAAAGTGGCACCGATAAAAACTACAGCTCGCCACGCAAAAAACAAGCCCTTATAAGGCCGCGTCAACGGAAAAATAAAAAAGTTATGGCTTTTGAAAAATGGAGATGGAAAAATACCAAAAAATCGCTTGGTCCTCAACGCCAAAATAGGCCATGTCATTAAGGGGTTAAGAGAGGCCTGGACGCCTATTTTTTGAGCGTTACAATATTACATGTTATAGTCACTAATTACTTCAGAAGGGTTGATGACCCAAGGATTATTCTGATTACCAGACTAGGAGTCAGGTAGAAATGTTTTTCCCTTAAGGCCTCCCTCACACAGATGTTTTTTCAGCGTTTAGCACTGTTAGAGGTTGTCATTGTTTTCAATGGAGCCTTTCACACAGCCTCAGACAACCGCTCCGATTTTCTAGCGGAGTCTGTTCTATTTTAGGGTGTTTAGCGCACCTTATCAATGATGAGGAGTGCTAAAATCCGGCATCGGCCGAGCATCGCAGGAGCCAAAAACTAAAGTAAAATGCAGTGCTTTCAGCAACGCCTGTGTGAGTCAGGCCTAAATGAGGAAATTAGCTTTGACCTCACTGGGGTTTTTTTGGCCTTCCTCTGGATCAACATTGGGGGATAATTGGTTGAACTGGACGGACATATGTCTTTTTTTCCTGCCTCTCTTACTATGTAATATATAACTGTTTCAAGCCTGTATTTCATTGTGATAATGTCACAATAGTCATTGCATTCATTTTAGATTGTGTCTTATTTAGATTGTTACAATTGTGTTTTCCTCTATTCCTTTGCTGTGTTTCATTGTGATGTGATTGTCTTTTCATGCCTTTACATTTTGTGTTCTATTGTGATGATATCATATTAATATTCATTGTCATGCCTTGGATGTGTTATATTGTAAAAATGTCACAATAGTCTTTGTATCATTCTTATGCTATGTTCCATTGTGGTGATATTGCAATAGTATCTGTTATTTACAGGTTTGTTCTGTTGTGATGATGTCACAGTAGTGCTCCATCTTCATTCCAAGGTTGTACTCAGCTGTGACAGTGCTACAATAAGCTCTGTATACAATTGTGAGGAACTCATTTTAACAATTTATTTTAATGTGAACTTGCAAAATGTAAAAAATAAAGAATGATAAATATAAAAAAGTATCATTTCCACCTAACAAAACTAAAAAGGAAAAACACATATTACTATAAAAACAGCCCTTTGTGTCATAAAAAGCAACGTGAACATTATTTTGTGAACCTCAAAGATGAAAAAGGGCTGTTAAACCACCACATGAGTAAAAATTGGTTATTTTGGACCAAAAATTCTTATTGTTAAGGGGTTTAAAGGGCAGCATAGTCTCTTAACAGGTTTACTTTAATGTACATTTTTTTATTGCTTGTGTTTGCTATAAGGCTTTGCCATAATTCTTTTCTCTTATGTGTTTTTTCTTCATCTCTGCAGAATTCAATGATGGTCTTTGCCAACTGTTAACAAAGCCTTGTGTCAACCTAAAACCTCAAACAATGGGTCTTTCAAAAGATGCTTGGGAAATAGAAAGAGAGTCTATTACTCTAGATAAAAAGCTGGGACAGGGTTGCTTTGGAGATGTCTGGAAAGGTAGGACTCTTTTCTGTTTATCATCCAGCACTACCTGCAAAACCATAATAAATTAGAATAGGACTATGAATCTTTGGTGTTCAATATCCATGTAAAGGTACTTTTACACAGGCCTAGAATTGGCCCACTGTAATGAGCACTATCGAAAAAGCATGTTGTCTGGTTCTCGTTTACTGCCATTTACACATAGCAGAGGATCACTGGTATGGGGGCAAACAATTGTTAATACAATTGTTTGTCCCATACAAGTATTACTGGTCGACTGCACATCCCCCCATCTAGGAAGATGTACAGTTGACCAGCAAGCATTTTTATGTTCGCCCTAAAAACAAAATCAGCTGATAGACCAGCATTCTGAACCCTTTATAGCATCATATCATCCTATAGTCCCCATAGACCAGAAACTGCTCCAATTCTCACACATACACCACGCATTTTGAGAGCAGCACAAGTGCAATTGTTTTTTTTCCTGCTAAGGCAGACACATTTGCTTTAACTGTCTGCTCTGCTCCTAAGATGCATAGTGCAAGTACAAAATTTGTAGTAGCTTGTGGATGAGGTGGGAACATCATCCAGATCCATTAAAGGAAAAGAGAGATGTTTACAGAGAATATCTCGGAAGGCCGGAACGATCTAGGTATGTCCACTGGACCATTCAGGCCTAATTAACATATAACGCAGGAGTTTTAAAAAAAAAAATACTCTTTTCCACAGCTATACTGGACTTATGGGCAGTAGATGAAACATGTTTAGGGTCCCTTCACAAAAAGTGAATCTGCTGCGGGCTGGTGTAACTTTGCGCTATAATTTAAGCTAGTTTCTAATGTAAATTAAAGTTAATTTGTCAGGCTGTGGAATGCCATACCCTACTAAGTCCTGCACTATTTTTCAAAACTATTAAGTAGGGTGAAAAAAACGATTAAAAAAGTAGCACATTGTGTTTTTTCTATAATTGCTATGGTTCAAGAACCTTTTTTTTAAGTTAAGTTTAGGTGGAATGATTATTGTTCACAACACGGATCGTTCAGTGTTTCACGTAGGGGTATGAAGCACTGAACAATAAGTGAACGACAACTGCATGATTCTCAATGACAATCATGCAGTTACCAGCTGGTACGTTTGATCATGAGATTCTCATTCCACCTAAAAGGGCCGTAAAGACCCAGTTACATGTAACGATTATCACTCAAAATTCGTTCAAATCAATGAATTTAAGCGATATTCGTTCAGTGTGAATGCAAAAAAATTGCTCACTTGTCATTTGTGGTTGTTTATGCTGACTTTACAGTTAGCTTAAAAAACCTTGTTGACTCGCTGGCTTCTCGCCCTGTGTAAATGCTCGCCACTCAGCGCTTCACATAGGAGATAAAGCATTGAGTGAGAAGCTGAAAAAAAGTTCATGAGCCAGCGGCAAGTCTTTCTGTGTAAACGCTCTGCGGGAGCGCTGACGACCTTAGCAGTGACATCAGCACTCGTCAGTCCATGTAAAAGAGCCTTTACTCTTATGTTATTTGATCTACCTATTGTGGGAGGAATACATGGGAATATCTGGAATTTGCTGTTTTTCACACAGTTCCTTCTCTTTCCACACTTACAAGGCACATGGAATAGTACAATTGAAGTTGCTGTAAAAACTCTCAAACCAAGCACTATGTCCCCAGAAGCATTTTTGGAAGAGGCTCAAATCATGAAGAAGCTTCGCCATGACAAACTGGTTCAGTTATATGCAGTGGTTTCTGAGGATCCCATATACATTGTTACTGAATATATGTCACAGGGTGAGTTTATACAACGGTCAGCAAACCCACATTGCTCAGTTTGATAAGATAGTAGACTAGCGACCATTACTGCCTCACACAACACATTCCTTCTATGAACCACTAAAATGCTTTACTAGTATGCACTGTCTTCACAGCATGGCTCTAATAAGTAGTTTTTGGGGGATATTAATCTTAACCCACTGTAAAATGTGGCTGCTAAGGCTGGTCCATCTCAATCTGTTCTGTTCCCCAGGAAGCTTGCTAGGATACCTGAAAGAAAAGGAAGGCCAATTTCTGAAGTTACCGGAGTTAGTGGATATGTCAGCACAGGTAATGGCGTCAACACTATTTCCTTAATATGTACAATGTAGAGGTATTAGTGTATCTGTTCCCGCTCATCACTTTAATAAAAGAAAGTGCGACTTACAAAATACTTTGTTTAGCATTAATGTACTAATTTTACAAATAAAGAGCTATAAAAACTTTTTGTTCAAATTATGTCTAATGAAAAACAATTCTGTCAATAACCCTATTAAAAACAGCCCTATATGTCCCTATACAAAAACATAGCAAAATAAGTTTTGTAGCCCAAAAGAAAAATAGGGCCCTAAAAGCATGTGGTATGCATAGAATTGGTATAAAGCATCTGATCCTCGAGGACCAAAACACTCTGGTCATTAAGGGGCTAAATACATATTATATAAATGGGTACTGTACATATAGAATAGAATAGAGTAATATATGATTTTTCTACTACGTGACCAAAATGGATTATAGCTTTATAATGTTGTTTAATACTTGTCTACTATTAAATATAAAGTTGCAACCAAGAATATGTAAAGTATAGTCCCCCGAGGAAGTGTGATTGTTGTCGTGTGAATCATTATCTTGGATGAAAGCTGCAGAAAGGCATTGTCATATATGTTGTTTTCCAAGGTGGTGGCATTATTGTTCTCGCTATCCTGTTTGCTTGTTGACATGCTCCATTTTGGAAAAGAAATGTAGTGCTAAGCGTTAAAGGATCAATTTTATGGTGTCATCAAGCCAATACTTAGGCCCAATGCACACGGACGGATTTGCATTGCGAAATCCGGAACAGTGTCCACCTCCGGATTCCGCAGCAAATACCTGCCATGAGTATGCAATGTAAAAGCTGGTTTTCATTACCCCCGAGCAGAAATCAATTGTGATTTTCCGCTCGCGGAGGGAAAATCGCAGCATGCTCTATTTTGATATGGATTCCGTGCGGACGGCTTCCATTGAAGTTAATGGAAGCCGTCTGACCTGTGGCCCTTCCACAATCATCAATGCGAAAAGGCCGCGGGATCCACGTCATCACCTAGCAACGGTGTGCCGGCCGGCATATGCGCAGCACAGATAACAAGAATCTGGACAGGTATGCAGGAGTTCCTTGCTGGGCACAGGGCCGGATTCTGCTGCGGGATCCCACATGCAGAACCCGACCCGGCCGTGTGCATTTGGCCTTAGATATTTGATCACTAAATTGTTTCAGTGCCTGAGCAATGACCTTTGCCTTTAGGTCGCATCCACATGAGGGACACGATAGCGACGCAAGAAAATCACAGCGATATTGCAGAGGTGGTCCATGCGATAATGCTGTGTTTTCTCGCGGCGATAACACAATTTTGTGGCGGTACAGAGTCGCAAGACTTTATAGCACCACCTGCGATGATTCATTGAATGGCTGTGATTTGGGCATCGAGCACTGGTTCATGAGCCACTATGCTCATGAACCAATCACAGCTAGCCCTTCCTGGAGGCGGGGATTTTGATCCTCCAATCCAGAAAGGGCTGGCAGCAGACTAAAGACGAGTGCCGGATGTAAAGAAAGGGCCCGTGCTGGAGATGACAGCGCTTCTTAGGTGATGTATTATTATTTTTGGCTTTTACTGCAGCTAGGGCTTTTACAGTAGGATTTCCTACTGTAAAAGTTGCATTGCACCACACAAAAACGTGGTGCAACAAAAAGGAAGGCTCCATAGGGAAAACATGGGCTAGAAAGAAATTGCAGATCGCAGCTGTATAGAGCATGTCGCGATTTTGTATTCTCGCAATGTTGCAGGCTACAAAACATTGCTCGTGTGGAAGAACCCATGGGAAAGCATGCGCTCTGCATACATGCAATTTGTAGCAGTGTCGCATTGTGACAAAATCACCCGTGTGGATGCGGCCTTATACCCATCCAACTCATACAAGGCCTGTGTATCAAGTTGTATGAATTTCTGACTGTCTTAACTGCTGGTACAACCATGACATTGCATAGATTTTTTTTTTGCATATATTCGTTTTCTATTTGGTCTGTATAAGCACCATTCTGAGGCAGTTTGAATGAAATCTGGTGACACTGGTTGCTAATCATTGCATATTATGCTGCTCTGATTTTTATGTGCCAGGTGTCAATTAAGCATATCCTGCTAAAAGTATCCATTGCACCTTTGAAACAGTATCCACAATTTTAGACTCTTCAGAAACCTTCCTTTTAGTGCGGGACCTAACAAGTACCAGGAAGACTATCCGTACGCCATGACATAAGAACAAAAGCATGCAATGTTTATGACATAAGGTCCATAGAATTCTGCCCTTCCATCACCATGATGCAGAAGCAACTATTTTCCACTGTCTTGAGTGGTCTAATTCTGCTTTCTTGATAATGCTGAACTGTTACCAGTTTCCCCTGTTCCCTGATATCAACAATCCATATAAAAGCTTGCTGCAGCACAAAACTAGGCCCTTTTTCACATATTTTGTTCTAGCCTTGCAACTGTTGTGCATGAAAAGCCCAGAAGATTTGATGGTTTTGCTAATACTAGATGCTGCATTTGTCGAATTCATGGTCAAGTCACGTTCAGTCACTCAGGTCATATGTTCCGGTTATTATGATGTGGCATTCCACAAAACCTGACGCTCTATGTCAGGCTGCCTTATCTTTGGCACATGATACAGCGGGGGTTATTTTGGAGCTACCTGTTTAGTTAAGCTCTCGGTAACATTCTCTCTCGATATATAAATGCATATTTTTTTAAACAAGATTTAACATTAAGCCCTTGCTAACCTTTTCATCAATTTACTGAGGATGAGGGTTTAAGACATCTCGAATATACAGATGTTCATTATGCTGGCAGCATGCGTCCCTGTACACGCTAACAACTACCAGGCTGCTAATTACAGGGTTCCAGGGACACAGCCAGGAAACATTTTACGCTGTTGCTAGCCAGTCGATCAGTGCTGTTGTACATGCAGGCTGTTGGACTTCCGCATCTGGATAAACCTCAGTTATGATTCTCCAGGGATTCTTCATGCAGACATGAGAGCTTCTTAGTCCAAAGAAACTGAAATTCACTGAACCTAGTTTAAATATTTTTGTTTAGCTCAGTTGCTGATATTTTAGCTCATATTCTAGAGTCAATTTACTAAAAATCTATGGGAGTAGAAAAACATTGCTGTATTTCCAGTGAGGGAATATAAATGTGAACACAAAAAAAATATGTGTTCAGTCTGCAATATCATGCATAATACAGAACCATATTACACACTGGTTTTTGGTAGTGTGGGTAAATACTGGATGTCATATATACTATATGCCCCTCAAGAACAACTACAACAATGCTTTTACTGGGGAACATGATCCGATATACATTATTGCTTTTAGATTTCTGCAGCCTCTGCTATAAAAACACACATATAGCGCAGCTTGAGATTGTGGTCGTGTGCACAAGCCCATTGAGATGCACTACATTCACTCTCCAGTGCATATGGCTTCTATGAGGCTGGATTCACACGAACGTATGTGCACACTAAAAATACGCGCACAGTACGCAGAAAATAAAACCCATTTATTTTAATGGATTCGTTCACATGCGCATATTTGGTGTACGCAATTCCATCACGAAAAAAATATGCAGCAGGCTCTATTCTGCATGTTTGCGCAAGGAAAGAACTAGAGATGAGCGAACACCAAAATGCTCGGGTGCTCGTTACTCGGCACGAAATTTTCGCAATGCTCGAGGGTTCGTTTCGAGTAACGAACCCCATTGAAGTCAATGGGCGACCGGAGCATTTTTGTATTTCGCCGATGCTCGCTAAGGTTTTCATGTGTGAAAATCTGGGCAATTCAAGAAAGTGATGGGAACGACATAGCAACGGATAGGGCAGGCGAGGGGCTACATGTTGGGCTGCATCTCAAGTTCACAGGTCCCACTATTAAGCCACAATAGCGGCAAGAGTGGCCCCCCCCCCCGCACTGTCAGCGTAAAGATCGTTCTCCTCTGGCACAGCTGTAACAGCTGTAGCAGAGAAGAATGATGTTAGCCCATTGAATTCAATGGAACCAGCAATACAGCAGGTTCCACTGAATGCAATGGGCTGCCGGCGATCGCAGGATGAATGGTCGGGAAGGGGTTAAATATATAACCCCTTCCCTGCAATTCATCCAGAAATGTGATACACTAAAAATATATACCGGCGTATAAGGCGACGGGGCGTATAAGACGACCCCCCAACTGTCACCTTATACGCCGGCAATACAGTGGAGCAAAGAATAAAAAGCATTACTTACTTCTTCAGACGATCTGCGCCGCTCCTGCAGACTGTCACTCCTTCCTGGTCCACGGACTAAAGCTTTCTCTATGAAAGGCTTGAAATCCCCGCCTCCAGAAACACAGCCAATCACAGCAATTCAATGACATCACTGTCATTGGCTGTGATTGGCTGAAGGCACGTGTGTTTCTGGAGGCGTGGATTTAAAGCCTTTCGTAGAGAAAGCAATGCTCTGCCGGGAACCAGGAGGGAGCGACAGCCTGCAGGAGCACCGCAGAACACCAGGAAGGAGTGACAGTCTACAGGAGCGGCGCAGATCGTCTGAAGAAGTGAGTAATGCATTTTATTCTTTGCTCCACTGTATTGCCGGCGTATAAGGTGACAGTTGGGGGGTCGTCTTATACGCCCCGTCGCCTTATACGCCGGTATATATTTTTAGTGTATCACATTTCTGGATGAATTGCAGGGAAGGGGTTATATATTTAACCCCTTCCCGACCATTCATCCTGCGATCGCCGGCAGCCCATTGCATTCAGTGGAACCTGCTGTATTGCTGGTTCCATTGAATTCAATGGGCAAACATCGTTCTTCTCTGCCACAGCTGTTACAGCTGTGGCAGAAAAGAAGGATTTGTCTTCTATATGTTCTCAATGGGGTCGGCGCTGCTGCCGCCGGCCCCACTGAGCGCATATAGAGACGATTTATGGCCTTTAGAAGGACCGTTGGGGTTCTTGAAGCCTACAATACACCTAACACTCTCCCTATAGCAGCTCCAACACGATACCACTTTCCCTGAACTAATGTCAGAATACATCCGTAGCGAGCCGCGGGAAGGGCAGATTTCAATACTCGGGTGACACCTTATCTCCCCAGCCACTCACAGCAGGGGGGTGGTATAGGGCTTAAACGTTGCAGGGGGAAGTTGTAATGCCTTCCCTGTCTTTCAATTGGCCAGAAAAGCGCGCTAACGTCTCACAGAGGAAAGTGAAAGTAACCCGAACACCGCGTGGTGCTCGTTACGAGTAACGAGCATCCCGAACACCCTAATATTCGCACGAATATCAAGCTCGGACGAGTACGTTCGCTCATCTCTAGAAAGAACACATCCTGTGCTCGTTAAACTAATTGGCCATTTCAATGAGAGCATCAGTATGTGTTTTTTTGCACGTGCAATTGCGCATAATTTGTGCATGCAAAATGTACAGTTGTGTGTGTAAATGTGCAATATCCATTCCGCAAAAACGCTCCACAAATGTGCAATTGCTCTTGTGAATCCGGTCTAATTGTTTGAATCTATCTGAAAACACTTGGATTTGAAGACAACGCACTTCCCTAGGTGCTTGCAATGGACAATATGCAATGTATCAAAGAAGGATTTAAAAGTTGCCCATATATGGGCAAATAATTGGAAATCTACTTTGTGTACGGGCAGGTAATCTAAATGTTTATGGCAATATTCAGTATAGCTATCTGATATTACATACAAGACCAGTGTATCAACCTACAAAAATTTGCAATTGCCCTAACTGATGTTGCATGTCAAAAAAGTGGCATCTGCAATTGTTGTGTCCCAGTGTTGCTTTAGGGCTCTCACGCATGTGTATTTTGCAGCACGCAGGAACATGCAGCAAGTATGCAATGACATGCGTACTTGCTGCGTGCTGCCAACCTCCATACACTATCTGGGCGTGTATGATAGTGCATGCTGCGATCTTTTATGCACGTGCATTTTGTGCTGTTTGTGAGAGGCACAATTGAGAGTCAATGTAAAATTGGTACTGTATAGAGATGAGCGAGTATACTCGCTAAGGCACTTTACTCGAGCCAGTAGTGCCTTAGCCGAGTATCTCCCCACTCGCCTCTAAAGATTCAGGGGCCGGCGGGGGGCGGCGTGGGAGAGCGGGGAGGAACGGAGGGGAGATCTCTCTCTCCCTCTCCCGCCCCCCCCCCCCCCCCTGCTCCCCACCGCAACTCACCTGTCACCCGCGGCTAAGGCACTACTCGCTCAAGTAAAGTGCCTTAGCGAATATATTCGCTCATCTCTAGTACTGTATATTATGCGCACACAAACGGCAGGCATAATACGCAATAGCATACGCTCATGAGGGAGAGCCCTAAAGATTGTTTCACACATATAGGTTTTTTGTGGCAGTTTTTGGACCCAGAAGTGGATCCAACAAGAAGTAATAGACCTTGCTTTATATTTTCCATATCTTCTGGCTTTGGCTCAAAAACTGCTCCAAAAACTCCCATAAAACAAGTGTATGAAACCACCCTTACACATATCTGATTACTGTTTTGGACTGTATATGCTGAGCACTACTCTGAGATAGTTTGTAACAGGACTGATGACACAAATTACTATTTGTGTGATTGTACATCTCCTGAAATTGCCCAGTGTAAAAAGTCCTTAGAGGGATGGTCCTTTTATAGGATAACATACCCTGTTTAGCACCCACTATATACTAATATGTAAGAGAAAGAATATCAAGAAAAGCACTAGAACATTCCTATTTCCTGCTGCCATTATCTAGTGCTGCAATGATTATGTGGTCCCAGTGTTTGTTGTGATAGATGATTTCACCAGAAGTCATGTGACCACAGCAGGCAATCACAGACTGCACTGTCACATTTCTGAACTTCTGGCATTAAGGCACTCAGGATGTGAATGCTGATGCCAGGAGAACAAGTGGTGATGCTTCAGCCTCTGATTGGCTGCAGTGGTCACCTGACATTTGGTGACATCAGATGTCACAAGAAACAGTGGGACCACAGCAGGGCTGCATCACTGGACTGCTGTAGCAGGGAACAGATAAATACTCTTCTTTTTTTATTTTAATTCAGGGGGCACTAAACAAGGTATGCTGTCCTGTAACTGGACAACCCCTTTAAGAATCTTTTACACTAAGTAATTGCAGGAGCTAAAAAACCACACAAATAGCAATTTGAGTCATTAGTTCTGTTACAAGTGAGGATTAAATGCGGTATGCTGCCCGGTAACCAAACAACCCCTCCAATCAATTTGTTGTATGGTTGCTCAATGCTCATGATGTGCAAATGATTTGATCATGTAAAAGAACCTTTCTGCTGGCATGCTTTTTGCTGGTTGGTATAGGTATCTGATATTTCATGTCTCAGATCTGCAGGCAGCCCAGAGCGTCTTACACAATAGAATATTTCTTAAATTCTTTTCTGGCTTTCTTCCATATTGCTGGGTTTGCCTCACTTATTTTATCTTTGAAGGGAATGTGTCATCAGAAAAGAAAACCTTTTGTTTAAACCAAGTTTTTATGTTAAACATTTTTTCTCTTTTGTATTGAACTTTATAAGAATGTGTTCTAGGCATGCAGAATGCTCTTCAGCCTGTGCAGAAGTCATTGTACAGGGATGGGGAAGAGGTGAGCTGTGATAATTACCTATTGTAAATGGTTGATCTAGAATTATCTTTATACAGGTGTCACCTCTCATTTAAATCCTGCCTGTCGGGGGCTGACGTCTGTACCAGCGATGATCGCTCCTGAGCTTTCCAAATAGTGAATAGAAGTGACGTGGGATGGAGATCATTCCAGCCCGCCCTACTCCATTCACACTAAATGAGCAGTCGTTTATAGATGAACGGTTGCCTGTTTATACAGGCTGATGCAGTGGCAGACCAACAGTGATTTTATGGTCTGCATTTAAGATCCAGTCAGCAAATTATTGCTGATCATGCTTTCCCTGCATGCATTTACACTGCACAATTATCATGCAAATCACTTGATCTAACAAGCAGTTTGCACTATAATCGTTCTGTGTAAAATATGCTTTTGACTTAAGGCCTATTTACATGCAAAGACAATCTTTCAAATGATTGAAAGTTTTATCAATTGTTTTGCATAAAGTGTTAATTGACACTGATGTCCATTAACACTTTTTCAGATTCATTTGTGTGCAAAAGAGCCTCCAGGAGCTGTTTGCAGAGCACAGCATGTGGTCTGAGCACTGCACACAGCTCCATTGTTCTCATCAGGGCTGCCAGCAGAATACAATGTAATCTCCTGGCTCCTGCTGAGAACAGAGCATACCATCTATTGAGAGATACTTTATCTCTCTGCAGTTTAAGGATGGATTTTAAGATCACCTTAACTCCTTAGTGACCACCCCATTGCCTTTTTATATCCTGCTTTAGTGGGCTTTAATCCCCAGGGATGTAAAAACATGCTTCCTCTGGGGAGTAAAGCCACGTGGGATATGGAAATGACAGCTCCATGATGTTGGTGCCCGGAGGTAGCTGACAACCCGGAGCTATCATGGGGGAGGTCACAGGAAGCCCCCACCTCCCCGGTCACGTGATCGGCGCTATCCAATGGAGTGTAAAAAAGTTTTTAAAAAGTTAAAGATTCAGCTGCCCTCAAGGATCCTGTACTCACCCCTGTCCTCCGCAATGTTCCACGGCGATTTGGTCCTCCAGCACCTGACGCCAGTCTTCTGCGCATGCACGCCAGACGTCGTCACTTTAGCCGCATCCGCAGAAGGCTGAAAGGCCTGGGAAATATGAAGTCCCCTGGCTCAAAAATGTGTACAGTATGTTTGCACATATTTGAGATATTGCAATTGAAAATGTGAAAAAAATGTTCCCAATTTTGGCGTTTTAAATATATCTAAACAAATTATATGGGACTATTTTTACCACCTAAATGAAGTACAATATGTGGTGAAAAAACAATGTCAGAATCAGTTACATATGCAAAACCTTAACAGAGTTATTCTATGTTAAAGTGACACATGTCAGATTTCCAAAATTTGGCCTGGTCATTACGGTGCAAACAGCATTGGTCACTAAGGGGTTAAATCATTGTTCAGCCGAATAGTGAACAATGGCAGCATGTGAATGGGCCTTTGGTGGTCAGTATGAAAGATAGAATGATTTCGTTAAATATAGATAATGACATGGAAAATAAAAAAACAAGGATTTTTAATAATATGTTTAGCGTAAAAACTTCATTAAATCAATAGGTCATTCATTTTGTGATGACACATTCCCTTTAAGCACTCACTATGTCCTACAAACTTTTTTTTTCAGCCATAATTTCTCATTGAAAAAACTCCTGACTTAATGTACCTACATTACTTTCACTTATCATTTCAGGAAGCCATGCTATTCATATAGACTCATATTAACACTGTATCTGTACTCTTTTAGATAGCTTCTGGTATGGCATATATTGAAAGAATGAATTATATTCATCGTGACCTTAGAGCTGCTAATATTCTGGTGGGTAACAACATGATCTGTAAGATTGCAGACTTTGGCCTTGCACGGCTCATCGAAGACAATGAGTACACAGCGCGACAAGGTAACTGTGCTTAAAGGGACATTAAATACTGTATAAGATTATTGTATGTAGTAGTGTATACTTGCACAAGTAACCTATGGTTGCTATTTTTTTTAATGGATACTAGTTCTAGACATTCTAAGTTGGTATAGTTGGTTGGTTAGAATAGTATGGTTGTATAGTAATGTGCTAACAACTCTAGATGGTAGTACTGTTGTGTTTGAACTACTATGAAGGTAGCTATATGTGTGAGTCCAACTATGTGGCCTTTAAATATGGTCTACTATGGATTTACTGCGTACGTTTTATTATATGAGAGTACTGTGCATGAAGGCATCCGGCTATGTGGCACTTGTCTTTCGGGTAGCACTCTTGTGCCTCTCTAACTTGGCAATAGGTTAACAGTGGTTTAGTCTAATGTGAGCAGCAAGTGTATTTGGGGTGGGGGAGGCATTTTTAGAATTAATTTCCTATGCTATTCTTCTTTTTTTCTAGTCCAAACAGCAACACATATGGGGATAATCCTCCTACCTCATGTTTTGAATGAGTGACACAGAGAGTTGAATTAAACAAAGATAACCCTATAAAAGTGCACTTAGCTCCTCTCCCACTGTGAGTTTTTACAGATCACACCAAGAAACATAATTTCAAACACAGAAACTTTATAGGGAGGGTAGTTATGTGCTGCTGTTTGGACTAAGAAGCATGGTATAGGAAATTCATTCCTGGATAGACTGGACAGCAGCACGTACATATGGTGATGTAACATGATCCTTTAAGGGTGACCTATACCAGAACTTAATACAGAGTACAGAAAGTAAGACTCAGTTGCTGAATCTAGTCTGCAATGGCATATGAAGGTGTTAAGGGTGTTTGTTCCATGATGTTGTCCAGCAGATGTTCTTAATTAGAACCTTAGCCTGCTCTGCCCAAATATTGCTGTTGCTCTGTTAGAATGAGTACCTTCCTGGGGAGATTTCCCTTCGTTTCTAAAGGAGGCCGTGGGTCATTTTGGCTGTCACATGTGTACCTCATCATTATCCTGTAATGGATGCATCTGTGGTGAGGACCACTCACTGAGGGGGAAATCATGCTCCTGCCATACCGCAGGTCTAACCACCAAAAAAGTGAGTTTTTGGTTCGCTGAGAAACTATGAACATCTGGCCCAGGAAATCCAACAGGTGATCCCATTTCTCTTGAGATTTAATCAGTAGAGGCCTGAGGTGCCAACCGGCCCATGGAATCGCCTTATCGCTGCTGACATGAGACCCATTTGGTGAAAGGAAATCAACCCTCATACCAACAGAGTTGGGAGTTAGGATGCTTCAAGGATGCAATAGCACACACAGCCTGTGGACAGGTGTGGCACTGTTTTCGAAATAAAGCAGCCATGTTCTGTCCAATCTTAGACAACCCCTTTAACTCTTGTCGAGAAGGACAAAACAATCGGGCTAGCAATTCTGAAAAAGCAATCGAATGTGAATTTCAGCATGCACACTCTGAATTCTGGACTGCCATCATGTATCTGCAGGATAGTTTTCTTTAGACAATAGCAAACTTTAAATTTATTGCAATTTGTTTATTTAAATGTTATTTGTTTAAAACTTTGTCATCTGCCCAATAGTAAAAATGGAAGAAAAAACATTGCTGTTAAAAAAACAAACAAAAAACAAATTTGCTATGTCCTCTTTCTGCATGACACAAGCTTCCGAACTGTTAATGACTCAATCTACTTTACCACTGTGCCTCTAAACAGGTGCCAAATTTCCCATCAAATGGACCGCTCCTGAGGCTGCAATGTATGGAAAATTCACCATTAAATCCGACGTCTGGTCATTTGGAATCCTAGTGTGCGAGCTCGTGACGAAGGGAAGAATTCCGTATCCAGGTGCAAAAAATCTGCTAGGCAACAGAATCTGGGGAGATTGTTGAGCTACAACACATACAGCTGTACGGAGAGCACACATTTATATATAGAAATGTACATATACATTTATATGTATCTACATGCAGTGTTACAAAATATGGAATACATACTCCCTTAATAAGTACCAATTTTCTAATCTTTATTTTCTATTTTTTTAAATAAAATCCTATATCCCATTGTTTTTTTCTCTAGGCATGAGCAATAGAGAAGTATTGGAACAAGTAGAAAGGGGGTACCGCATGCCTTGTCCTTCATCTTGTCCCCCATCTCTCCATGACCTTATGCTACACTGCTGGAAGGGTGATCCTGAGGAACGTCCAACATTTGAGTACTTGCAGTCCTTTTTGGAAGATTACTTTACAGCTACTGAGCCACAGTATCAGCCTGGGGACTGTATTTAAAGCTTGATTGCAGTGGTAACAAGAATATGGAGTAAAATCTGTCACTGAAAAGATGATAAACACAGAAGATACAGAGCTGAAAAGATATTGAGTGAAATAACAGCGTGGCCTTGAGTTTCTTGCAGACCACCTTGTGGGTCTTAATCTTTACAGTCAACCTACAGAACATGTTTTTGAAGTGTGTAGTATTTCCAGAAAAATAGCAACAATGACAGTGACTGAATCTAGCAGTACTTAACTTTGAAAGTTATATAAAAACTGGGAAACTTTAACTATAATAATTAATAAATGTGTTTTGAACATGCTATATTACATACAATGATACCTTGGAATCTCTTAATGTCGTGTCTGTTTGACTTATTCTATGTTCTGCAAGTCTTTTTAGTTTTAAAACTTCTTAAGATACATCTTAAGATAGTGTTGCACATCCATTTCTGTACCATTATAAGCATTTAAGTACCCTTTTAATATCGAAAGGTATAAAATATCTTATCATATGCATTAAAATATATCCGAATCGAATGCTTCTCGTTGGCTAGATTTTGCCTGGTTTAATCCTACAAGTTTGTAGCCACGTAAAATGTTGGCGGCACCCCGTTTGATCCTGTGGTCAAGCAGAATGCCTCTATCTGACTACAAGTCACAGCATGTTGGGAAATCAGACAGAACAGTCAGTTGACATATATCTCCAGTGTGAAGGTACTGTAACTAGGCTAAAGTGATAGTGAATTGCATTATTCGCACATCCTTAAAATGCTGTCATTAGTTGAATCTCTTCCGCAGCAAGAGCAGGACAGCCAGAGGGAATTAAAATTCCCCATGGTCGCCTAAGAGCTGGTCACAAAACTATACGCCGATGTTTACTGCAATCTATAGTCTACCTATATGAAGCATCGAAGCAGGCCCTATACTGCCATATAAAACCATTCAGTGCTTGTTGACAGGCTGCAGGGATGCCTCGGGGATTCGGTTACCATGTGGTTTCTCTATACTATTATCTGAATTGACTAATATATGTATAATAAGAAAATGGTAATAATGTAGTTTACTAAGCCAGGTGTCTCTGCACAGATATATGTTGGCCACAATGGCAATAAGGCTTTACTAGAATAGCATGCTCAATAATGAAATAAACACATTATAATCAGACCTTGTTTAGAATCGGATATATACATTGATCTGTTGACGTGCCTGTTCCTTCATTTATATCCCGAATCAATCTTTCCAGTACTTTTTATGCTAACAAGCCTATCGGTTTTCTTTTGCATACTGAATCATTCTTTCTTTACCATCCCTATCTTTTCTCTGTATCTCTTTCTGTCATTTTCTCCCTCTCTCGGGGTTATATTACAGACACCTCTCAGCTGATTCAGATGTTTTCACACCTCCCTCCTTGTGTAAAGTCCTCTCTCCCTCCCCCCTTTAACTCCCAGACTGGATTTTTCTGCTGTGTGTGCAGAGACAGATTGGCATTAAACCAGCCCTTTCCCTGTGCAAACAGAATGCCAGCCCCTTGCCGCCCTTTCCACCTCTGGGAGCTGTAAAGGGATAGAAAACAGGAGAAAGGAGAGAAGTAGTGGAAGGGCAGATGGTGTCATGTGCTTAAAAAAGGGTAGGCAAGATGTGAGTAGCATGGAGTGTGGAATGGAATCAGTAATAGGAGATGTGATGAGAGAAAGTGGTGAGAAGCAGCAGGGTGGTGATTAAGAGTTAGTAGGGGTGACTAAAAGTAATTGAAAGCTCTGTAGAGAAGGGAGAAAATGCAGGGTAATGAGGTGGTAGGAGGTCACAAGCAGAATGAGTGGTTGGAAACAAGGAAGTGGTTGAAAGGAATTCTTGTTAGATGGAATTTGTGAAAAGAATGCCTAAAGATGTGTCAGGTGGGAGTGCGTTGATGGAGTAACATGGAATCATTGCAAAAACACTTTCAAATCATGCTTGTTTATAGTGGGCACATTCAAGTGAAATGTACTCTAATGCATGCAGTGCCCAGGCTCTAAACACTGTGACAAGTGTAAGGCAAAAAAAACCTTCCACTAGAGAATGAATTTAATTAACCCATTAGATGTTAGGTGCCCAGCTGAGCATACATATGAGATTTTGTATAGCTGTGCCAACAATCTCATGTCTTTGGGACAGCCCAATTAGATTTCAGTCCATCCATTCCTATTATTTTCCCCCAGATAAGAAGGGTGTCCCTCCATGTATACCCTAAGCTATAATTTTATCATAAAATGCAGCGTTGGAATTATACATCAACATTTTCAGAACTTCTATGCAGGGAGAAGCTGAATTCACAGCTTCCTTTGTAATTATGTACTTCATTTTCTAGGTAACCAGTGGAGCTACTATCTATGACAGTGGTAAATTTCACCCTTTGTGTAACATACACTAGTTTTTTGTAACCCAGTTTTTCAGTTTTATAAAAAAAAAAAATGTTCATATCTGTGTTAGGCTGGCTGCATGTGGGAGACCGTAGCGGCATCTGACCCTGTGCCCAGCTGGCATTCGCGCGTACCTCACTTTCTTCTTCTTTACTGCAGATGGTCCGCACAGCGAGCCGTTGGACATGTGCAGTACAGCTTTTTTTTAAAAAAAATTCTTGCTTTTCCTACGTCGTCGCTAGGTGATGACGCAGGTACCCACGACCTTTACACAATGTCATTGTAGAAAACTGCAGGTTGGACGTCTTCCTTTGACTTCAATGGAACCTGTCTATGCGGGATCTGCACTGAAATAGAGCATGCTGCGATTTTTTCTCCGCAAGCGGAAATGGCAATTGATTTCCTCTCGTGTAAAGGGGGGAAATTTGCTTTCGGCGGTATTTGCTGTGGAATCCAGAGACAGACATCCACTCCAGATTCTGCAATGCAAATCTGGCCCCGTGTACCCGGCCTTAACGTCATTAAACGTGAATTTCACAAGCTGAAGGTGACCAGACTGTGGTTTTACAACCCTTGTAGTATGTGGGGCAATTCATAAACACCCATACACTGTAAATTGGCATTTCTGTTTCCTAAAACTAGGATAAGATTTATTATACATTTTGTCCTTTTTGGATTTGCACATGCACTGCACGATGGGCCTCATGCATGCTGGCTTATTGAAATACAGTATTAAATACCAGCACTAGAGATGAGCGAGCGTACTCGGAAAAGCACTACTCGCTCGAGTAATTTGCTTTATCCAAGTATCGCTGTGCTCGTCCCTGAAGATTTGGGTGCCGCTGCGGCTGACAGGTGAGTCGCAGCGGGGAGCAGGGGAGAGCGGGCGGGAGAGAGGGAGAGAAAGATCTCCCCTCCGTTCCTCCCCGCTCTCCCCTGCAGCTCCCCGCTCCGTGCCGGCACCCGAATCTTCAGGGACGAGCACAGCGATACTCGGATAAAGCAAATTACTCGAGCGAGTAGTGCTTTTCCGAGTACGCTCGCTCATCTCTAACCAGCACATATCATTTTCTCTACCTGTAAGTTTGGGCTGTGGCAACATTAAAAAATACAGAATGTGTGTAGAAATACAGAAAAAAAAGGAACGTAAATATGTAAACAGCTTAATAGAAAAACATTGGATCTGTATTCAGACCGTAAGACTCCATAGTTCCATATATTTGACCCAAAAATGGTAATAAAATTCGTCATGTCTCTTCAGTTAAGCCTATCCCAAAAGAAAGCTTTCTGGCTCCAACTATGTGCTGCTTTATTGTGGATCTATATAACTGCTTAGTGAATGCAACCTAAGGCTATACACCTCTTAAGAAATTGCAGGTAATGGCTATATACACTAAACATAAATGTCTGCTAAAATTGTGACATCTATCCAGCAGATGTCAGCACTCTGCCTCATAATCAAACCATTCTTCACAGTGGAGAAGTCAATGGGATAGAGAAGAGGTGGGCTTAAAAGAACCAACAAAGGGTCCTCTCATAACTACATACTGTATAAAGATACTTTCATGGCCTTTATAAAAAGATTTTTCCATTGGAAGAAAGCAATACAAAAACAGTATATTAATAGTTCCTTTTTACATAACAGAAATAAAAATAGAACAAAATGTAATGTGTCCCTTTAAATTGGTAAAACAATTGACTACTGGAAAAAAAAACAATCCCGAATATCACAAAAGTGCCTTTGATATCACTAACATTGCCAGGTGTAATTTATCAAACTACTAATGACGACCTGTCCGTCCATGCGTGAGTGAGCAGGTTTGTGAGTGACTTACATGCTCTGCCACTGATCACATGACGGTAACATAAAAGTTCCCTCGTCCCCAGTGAGGGAGTTACATGCGCCACCCCTAATCACATGACTGTGACATCATCAGGCCTGCACGCACACGGCTGCTGCCCGGCTAGGTGTTCATTAGTATTCCATAGCAACTGAGGCCACTGGGTTTTTGTAGTCTACCCGTAATCTGCACAAGGATGCAGGACCTTTGATGACATCACCACCATGTGATCAGGGGCGGAGTATGTAAGTAATTCACTCAGGATGTAAAATGTGTGTGTGACATGTATGTAGCACAGCTGGGTGGCGCATTGCGCCACCACAAACACTGGTGCTATAATTTCCTAATAATTACTACTTTCCTTTTACTGATAATAGACCCTGGGTGTTATCTAAGATACAAGCGTAGACAAACACAATTTAACTAAACTAGTAACACACAAACAGTTGTACCGTTCATGTCTTTTAGTGAGCACATTGCATAAACATCAGTAGGGCAGGGAGAAAAAGTAAGTGAACCTCTGTGTTAATGACTTCTCTGAAAGTTAATTGGCAAAAGGAGATACGTGGATGAGTTTGGCACTTTGGGTTTTACAGGTGCTTTGCCATTAAATAAAGACACACAAAGCCTGGCTTCTGCCAAATTCGAACTTCTCACGAAAGACTGCTTGGAGTGAACTATGCCTACAAGTCATCAGAAGATGTTTGTAGAGAAGCATGAAACTAAAAAAGTCTTCAAAACTATTGCTAAAGCCTGGATGAATGTCGATCCATAGTTTTGTATATCAATGTACATCAAATCATAAATAGACAATCCAGGACTGTTGCTAGTCTCCATAGGAGTGGGCATCCTGTTAAGATCATTCCAAGAGCACAATGGGCAATCCTGAAAGAACCGAAAGGTAGGAGCAAAAGGCCTACATGAGAATGTAAATCTGAAAACACCTCTGTTCATGCGTCCACTATTAGAATGATATTCATAGAAGTACACTATGAAGGTAGCCATAGCTATCTAAAAACAATTTTACAGCTTGTCTTAAGTTTGCCAGAGACCACCTAGATGTTTCACAACCATTCTGGGAAAATGTTCTCCGGGCAGAAAAGACAAAAGTGGAACTTTTTAGCACAAATGTACAATGCTATGGGGAAAAAAGAACACTGCGCACCAACACCAAAATCTCATCCCAGCTTTAAGGATGGTGGAGGGAGCATCATGGTTTGGGGGGTGCTTTGCTACTGGAGGGCCTGGATATTTGCAATCATTGAGGAAACATTAAATTATACATATATATATATATATAAAATTTCTAATAAGAAAATGATTTACAATAAAATAAATGAAGTTAACAGATTGAAACAAATATTACAAAAAAATCAGAACAAAGCCAGTTCCACATCTGCGTCAAAACCTCTGGCCAGAGGTTCCATCACAGAACTGGCTAAGAATACCGGAAGATAAAGCACTGCATTGAGCAGTTTTTCTTTAGTCCAAAAGCCAGGCAGCTGGGCAGAAACCGGGCAGACCACATTATTGTCAATGTGGTCTGTCCACCACTGTTTGGTTCCATCCATAGATAGAACTGTTCGACCCCCTGAAAGAAGCAGGAAAGCTGAATCCCCTACACAGATATAAAACTACACTAAGACTAATGGAGCACTACAGTTAGTAGTGCAAGAAGAAAATTCAAAATTACACATAAAAAGTGGTTGAACATGAAGGGGAAACAAGAGGAGAGAAGGGAGTAAGTAGAAAAAGAGAGAAGGAAAAATAATAGGGGGACGAGGAAGGACTCCCAGGGACAAAAAGAGCATCACCAACAAATACTTTAAGGTACTTTTACACTGGCTCACTGTTAGGCAAATGAATTGCTTAAACGACTTGAGTTCCATCGACAGTGATCCCGTGTAAAATTGGGATTCGACGAAGTACTGAATAAGAAATTGCCTATTAGTCGCTAGTTGATTTGTCTCAGCTCACTGGGACGAAGCAACTAATGAGCGACTTCTTTCTCCAGGAAAGCATCTATGAATCACTGCCTGTTCACAGTGATAGTTGTCCTGTCTAAAAGCATGAATAGGTCAGGACCTGTGTCTAGAGGGGAAATATTTAATAGCCAAGGAGACCATATCTGGGTGAACCTTTCCTGAGTGACCACTAATATGGCTGAGAGTTTTTTCCCTTGAACATGAAGCCCTGTTCTTCACTTTCACAAAAAACTAAAATGGTTGATTCCAAGTTTTGGCAATCACTTGTTTTGTAGCCAAGGTTATGTAATAAATTAGAGTGCATGCACTTTATTTTCTTAGATAGTTTCCCAGGGTCTCTTTTTATATGTAAACCTGGAACTGTCCCTAGGACAGGAACAATAAATTCTATGGTATAGCACGACATTTTACATGAGAATTTAAGGACAACAGTCCATGACACCAAACTGTAGAGATGTTGGGCGATGCAACAATTAATAATGTAAAGCACACAAGTAAATCAACTAAAGAATGGTTGAAAAAGATTTTTGATTTGTGTTTTGTAATGAACAAGTCCAAGTGTTGATCTTAAAGCATAACGGTCATTTATTTATTTTTCATAAACTAATAGTACAGACGAATATACAGTAAGAAATTTGGTAAAATATCTGATTACAGAATAATGCCACTTTCTCCATTTATCAGGCCCCTCTCCGGTTTGCCCCCTCCCTCTCTCCCGCAGATCTCTCCCTGTCAATTCACTGCTCAAATCCATCTTCAGTGAAGACTAATTAGCAGCCCACAGACAAATCAGGTTACACAGAAGTCTACTGTATGGAGAGGGATAGGAGGAGAAGCAGCTAGAGGGAGACAGAAGCACAGACACATACAGAGATGCAGCTACCAGGTAGTAAGTGATTTACTGTCCCTGACAGCTACTGAATGTTGTCCATGATGCTTTTATTATTGTGTGTGTGCTACAAAGAGTTAGGGGAGTAATATCTGCAGTTTTCTCCATGTGCAGTGTATGAGAAACATCATAACAGCCAGTGTTCAGCCTGCATAGGGAAAACTGGTGAAAATGCAGGATACAAGTCATATGATGGCCAGAAATAGTATTATTCCTCATGTGCACACAGACAACAACTTATTCTGAAAAGGCACTTGAAATGACAGTTAAACTTAAACCCATTAGAGATGATGTGGCATGACCTGAAGATGGCTGTGCATCAATGATGGATTAAAGCATAGGCACTTTGTGCAGCCACCCAAACCGCCCATCATCTTAAAATACTGTAATTAAAAGTTAATAGCAGTAGACTGCAACTTCCATAGCAGATTTTCTGCAGCCACAGTGCTGGTGGCCTCTCCCTCCACCCTGCCTCCTTTAAACCGATCCAGTTACTTTATCAATATTCTTGCTGCACTGTGCTAGGATGTCATGCAGGGCAGCATTTTCAGATCCCTTTCCATCCATGGCTGCCTGACCTATTGCTAACATCAATGAAGGCAACACAGCCGCGGAAGCAGGAAGAGAAGCAGCTCAGCTAGCAGTGAATCAAGCATCCAAATGCAACACCACTCCTCAGAGTACCCACAGACCCAAGTAATTAAAATTTTAAAGCAGCTGCTACTTTGCAAATCATGAATGGACACCAATAACATAAACCAAACTTACATACAAACAACCACAAAGACAACAGACGCCAAAATACTTATCAATGAACAAAATACACATAGGCAGATGGAATTGTTAATAAGTACGTATGAGGTATCAGTTTATATTTTGGCCATAATAAGTAAGCTCACAAGCCAACGTCAAGGATCCTCATTGTCTTGTGAGTCCCTACTCTAACAAGACAATTAAAACCACAACAAGGGAAACCTGCCTACAGGTGGGGCGATCATCCCAATAGGGAACGGCCCCATGATTTAACCTAAGGGCCTGGCTCACCTTAGATGGTAACAGGTAGCAACAGAGTAAATACAAACAAGAGGGCAAACTACAAACAGGACAAGGCTCAGGCATTCCTCCACCAATAGAAGGGTAGGACAAAAAAACATGGACCAGGCATCCGACAACCGATGGACAGGTGAATCAGACATAGGATGTAATTCAGATATACACCAAAACAGAATATCAGTTGGAGTTCAGACAAGGGAAATACAGATAGAAACCAAACTGAACTGCATGCATGCAGACCACAAAGGAGATGGACCGAACAAGACACAGGAAACAATGATCTGCACAGCATGTATCCTAAGGTAAGTTACGAGATGTAAAGGTATAACTGACCAGCACCCTTTAGAAAGAGTGGCTGGTATTTATGTGCACAGACCGATGGTGATTGACGAGCTGGAAAGCTTCACACCATCAGCCAGCCAAATCAACCTCACCTGCAGCAGTGTGTTCCTGGAAACCTTGAAGCACAACATAACATTAGCATTGTAGCCCTGCAACACTGGGGTCCTATGTTCAAGTCTGACCAAAGACAACATCTGCATGGAGTTAGTATGTTCTCTCTGTGTTTGCAGGGGTTTCCTCCGAGTACTCCAGTTTCCTCCCACACAAACGAAAGTGCAGCAAACACAAAAAAGAAGCAGCAAATGTCCTAAAATTAAATAGAAAATTTAATCTCTTCTTCTGTCTCTCCCATCTAACACAGATGCTTCTGTGGCCATCCACTTATCTTTGTTTACAGCTGCAGCCAATCACTGGCCTCGGTGGCACATGACTGCTGAGGCTAGTGACTGGTTGCTGTAAACACAGACAGGCAGCGGCTAAAGGAGCATTAGCTGGATGAAGAGGTGAGTATTGTTTTTTATTTGAAGGCATTTACTACTGCTTTTTTAATGCTCAGAGAACCCCTCTAATGTTTAACTGGAATCCACTATATCAAGTACAGGGTGATCATATAATTAAACTAGAGATGTTCCGAGGTCTCTAGGTAGAAAACTACAGAAAGTTGGTGTGTATAGTCAGTAGGAAATGGGGTTTAGAGTTCTCAAAGAAAATAAATAGTACTAAATGTTGCTGCCAATGGAAGATTTGTATGTGAACGGTATGGTGGATATAATACAGCTGGTGAGAGGATCCGGTCAGTCTGTTATGCAGATCAGTACAGTATGACTCTCACATTGCCTGTACTTGCCTTGCTGATTAAACTTTATTATCAGTGTGTGGCAACACCATAACTCCCAGACAGCACGCCCGCTGCCTTGGGGTTATATTTGACTCCGATGTCTCCTTTATCCCCAATATTCAATCTCTGGCCCGAACAGCTGCACCTCAAGAACATTGCAAGAATCCACCCTTTTCTCACTGTGGGCATTCTAAAAACGCTCATTGTTGCCCTCATCTACTCTCGGCTCGATTATTGCAACTCGCTGCTGATCGGCCTCCCCTGCGCCAGACTATCCGATCTCTATTCCATCCTCAATGCGGCAGTCAGGCTGATCTTCCTGTCCAGCCGCTACTCGGACGCCTCTGCCCTGTGCCAGTCACTGAACTGGCTGCCTGTCAAATACAGAATTCAATTTAAACTCACTACCTTAATCCTTAAAGCTCTCCACAGCACCGCACCGACCTACATTGCTTTCCTCATCTCAATCCACCACCCAGCCCGGGCCCTCCGCTCCACTAACAAAATCAGACTGAATGCCCCTTTAATTCGAACATTTCATTCCCTCCTCCAAGACTTCTCCAGAGCAGCACTAGTCCTCTAGAATGCGCTACCACAAACTATCCGGGCGATCCCTGACTCACAAAACGTCAGGTGTGCCGTAAAAAAGCACCTCTTCAGAGAAGGCATACCACATCTCCTAAACCAAACCCCTCTGTACTCCACCTGATAACATGCTCCCTGTCCTAGCGACTGCAATCCCTGCTAGCCATCACCCCCTGCAGTCATACCGATTCAGCCACCACATGACTTAAGCCTGACTATTGTTTAGGTGTATAGCATCCCTCACTCTCCACCTCGCCATACCTTGCACATCACCAGCCCCTTTACCTTCTGTATCACCTGTGGCAAGTTGGGGGTCACTCCCCTGCAGATCGCCGACCTCTTTGACCGGAAATGGCGCACCTCACGTAAAAATAGTCTCGAAGAGACTTGCTTTTCTTTTATAATCTGGCGCCTGCAAGCATTTAATTATCAGCACAGGAACGTCAAAGCATACACGGCATATCATATAGTCCATTTACAATGTTCAGGGTACACAACCCACAGGGTCCCGTCACTAACCCCGCCTGGGGCGTCAAGAGGGCATCCTCTGTCAGACAGGTGACAGGCCCAGGTGGTCCGCACCAGACCTCAGGCTCCAAATCCCTGATGCGGCTCCTTCAACAACTTTCTCTGGTCCACACTGGGCCTCTGGCTCTCTCAGCCAACTTCTCTCTTGAGTGTGCCAGGAACAGATGTTTATTGCTTCCTGCCACACCCAGCAGGTGTTAACCCTTTCAGACAGGCTCAGCAAAAGCAGTAATCTGCACACCAAGGCCCTCTACATCCTACTCTTGCTACTACCTTGCCATGTATTTGCCCCCATGAAAAAAAACTATGTCTTTTCATAAGCATGTCAGATCCCACAGGATCAAATGCTTTCTGAACTATAACAAGGGGCCTATACTGTCCTTCAACCTGCCGTCGTTTTTTCACTTTATCTTCGGCTTCCTGCATTGCGTTCTCAGACACTACAGCCATAGCTTTAATGTTCTCCGACTGTCCCAACTTGACAGCAACATCTTGCCGTAGTTTTCCCAAAATTTCTGCTGCAGCCTCTTTTCCAAGCTTTAATTCAGCAGCTTCACCTACTGCCTTCTGTTTGGCACTTTTCACAGATTTTCTCTCATTCTTACATTTCTTCAGCAAGATCTTCTTTCACTCGCTGTCTGAACTAGGCCCTAGACCTCTATAGTCTCTGAATCCTACTTCCAGCAGCACAACTACTTCACTCCCAGAGTTTCACTTTTGTATGTAATTTCCTTGCAAACTGTTGAAACACCACTTCTTATTCTGACACCACTTTTAGGGTGTGTGTCATGGTTAGTGCTTCAGTCTCTTTCTTGATATTCTCCAACAGGGTCTCCATTCCTGCTACTGGTTGTTGGAACGCGCTTTTGAGATTTTCCCGTATCAGTGTTCTTTTCAGTGTCTATCTTGGCGCTAATCCAATCTTGTATTTCTGTGTGCACCCGCTTGTTAAACCGTTCTTTTGCATCTTTACGGGACATAGTTTTCTCCTCATTAAGCCACTGTTCAGACAGCTTCTGGTTCTTCTCCCAGTTGGACACCATCTTACATTGGTAACCAAGCTCCATCCTAATGTCTTCTACTTCCTGTTGAAGACTCACTGTAAACTTCTCAAGTGCATCATAGACATCGGTTTGATGAAAAAACAGCTGATTTATCACTTTCACTTCTAGGAATTCACTGTCTTGCTCTTGAACAGAGACCCAGCATGCAGGGTTCTCATCCAGTTTCTCTTCCATCTGTGACACCTTCACCTTTTTGGTCAGCTCAGCACACTCACTTTTCAATGTTCCTTTTTACCTTCTCAGTTTGCTCCAGCAGCTTGGACAGTTTCCCTACAACTGGAGCATGACTCCATACAAGCTCCTGGATAAGGGTTTCATATAGTTCAGCTTTCTCATCCAAGCTCATCAGTAGTTGGGATACCAGTCTCTCATGGAGTGCTTCCTGGTTTTCCTTGTAACCCAGTATGTCTTTCAAGATCTCTGCTTGCTTCTCTGCCTAACTGCAAGCCGCTTTCTCTATTTTCAGCTTTTCCTTCAGCTGACTTATTTGGGACTCCAATTCACCATTTTTCTTTGCTAACTGCATTTTCAACTCTGCAACTTGATTCTGCAAACCTGTAGTTTGATTATGTGCATCTGTAGAATCTCGTTCTAACTTGCAACACAAAAACCCAAGAGTTGGAGATGACATTAACAATTTCCTACAAAAAACTGGCAGTAGCCAGACTACTGTACATAGCCAGAAAAACAATAGCTCAGCGTTGGTTAGATGAAGAACCACCCACGCTGGGAGAATTCAAAAACAAGGTCAACCAAATTTTACCGTGGGAAAGGAGTATATACACTAAGCGTAAGACCAGTCAAAAATATCAGGATATATGGCTGAGATGGATACACGCCCAGAGTAGCAATGATGGACCAAATACATAGGGAGTGGGGTGGTGAGCCGTGTGGGGAGGCACCAGTAAACCGGGGATTTAATAAGACATAACAATGTATGTACTTGATATATATAAAGTTTATTAGGAAACGCAGAATAATTTACAAACTCGCTATGCAATAAAATAAAGTGGAAAGGATTAATGGGATAGGATAAGATAGGAAGGATTGGAGAGAGAGAGAGACCAAACAATGGGCAAAAGGTATATGGCCGCCCCTTGTATGCAGCAAAAATGTCTAACCCTGAATCAACAAAAGAAAACAGCAAGAAGACAAGTAACATGAAGATTAAAAAAGCAAACAAACATTCGTTTCAGGAACTGTTATTATTGTTTATGACAAAAGACTGTGTTCATTCAGAGACAGTTTATCCAAAGGACCAAACGTTGAGAGAGGGACCTCAGGGGGGGGGGTGGGGGTGAGAGGGGGAGGGGGAGGGAAGGAGGGGAAAGCAAAGGCATGTAAAAAATGTTTTAAAATATGCAAAAGGTGGAAAAAGTTTAATAAAAAATACTTTAATTAAAAAAATTAAAAAAAATTCCTACAGTCCTGTTTATACTGTGCCTCCAGACATACTCTGCGATCAGCCTCATCTCTGGCTACACTTCTTGTATCTCTTCATGGGCTCTTGAAAGATATCTGTCATATTTCTTTTTCACACTTTCTAATTCTTTTAAGGCTTGTTCACACTGAAAGTTTTCTGTTCCAGCAGCAACCTATGATTCGTTTCAGCTTTAGCCAAGCTTATGACACGCTCATTCTCCTCAGACCTGACCCACTCTGTCAGTGCAGCCATCTGCTTAATTAGGAACAGATTTGTCTCCTGCTCCTGGGCTTTGCTGTGAATCAACTGTTTCAGCAGCTCCTCCATGCTTGTGTCTATTTGCAACTTTTGACTTTCGTTCTGATTTTGGACCTCAGGGTCCACCTTGACTACCTCTTCTATCTCTTTAGAAGTAGTCTTTTTCTTTACCCTAACTGTCATCCTAGCAGACTCCTGGTTGCTACTAGTGACTATTGTAGTTTCACTCCTCTCTCTAGGATTCCTGCACTTATAGTCCTATACACATTATTATCACTATTACCCCTCTTTCACTAGAGGGCCTATTTGCACTCTCTCCCACATGAGTGTTGGTTGCACTCTCTGTAGCAGCCTGTCCACACTCAGATTCCATCTAGGAAACATTCCTGGCAGCAAAATATAACTTTTCGTTTTCCTGCAGCCCAACTAAAGTGTCAAAACCTAAGGGGTTAATCTCATTAACTCTGGGTGTCACACAACACCTTTTCATGGTTATCAGCTGGTCTAACCACTTCAGCACTTACCCACACATGCATTTTTAGACATTATTTCACATTGAGCAGATCTCCCTGCACAGACCTGCAACAAAGACACATTATGCATTTTATCTGACTTAGCATTATGTTTTTCACCATCCTGCAAGGAAAACACATCAGCACCACATTTCTTAGACAGATCTTTATTAAATATCCAAGCACACTGTACAGCTTCCACTGTGTCATCCTGCACAGAAAACATTACATCGTGCAAAAATTTTAGCACCTTTGCGTCAGTTCTTTTCTGTTCATACTGCATAGACCCACAACAGGGCTCTTTTAGTTAGTTTCTCTCAACCACCGCCATCTTGGTTACAGAGTCAAATATAGACAAAAAGTCCACCAACTTGGTCTCACCGTTGTCCTCTGTCTGGACCTTTGTTGCTTCAAAGGAACCTGCAATTTTCGGTTCCCTGGCTCATTAAGCCACTGCTCCCAGTAACAACTGCGAACCTTGGCCTCCTAGCCTTTTTAATTGCAGCTAGCAGACTTTCAGCGCTTCACACAGCAACCAGAGTTCTTCAGCCTACTGGCCTTTTAAACTCTGTCTGCAGCTTATGTGTCGCCTCATGGCAACTGCATCCAACCTCCTGGCTCTTTAAATGCCTCCAGCAACACTGCTCACAGCTGACATTCTCTGTACACACATTGCTCCCTGCAGCTTTATGCTCCACTCCGTGTTATGCCCGTATCTTCCACCATATGTGGCAAGTTGGGGTCGCTCAACTGCGGATCGCCGACCTCTTGGACCGAAAATGGTGTACCTCACATATAAATAGGCTCCAAGAGACTAGCTTTTCTTTTATAATCTGGCACCTGCCAGCATTTAATTATCAGCACAGCAACGTCACAGCATACACGGCATATCATATAGCCCATTTACAATGCTCAGGGTACACAACACACAGGGTCCTGTCACTAACCCCGTCTGGGGCATCTAGAGGGCATCCTCCTCCGTCAGATAAGTGACAGGCCCAGCTCCAAGTTCCTGATGCGGCTCCTTCAGCAACTTTCTCTGTTCCTCACTGGACCTCTGTCTCTCTCATCCAACTTCTCTCTTTTATTGTACGCCACTCTTGCCTTGCCACACACCCCATTATTTGTAGTATGTAAGATTGTTGGAGCAAGACCCTCACCCCTACTGTTTCCATCAACTGATTACTACATGTAACCGTGGTTTTTTATTTTTGTACTTTTGTCTTTCTGTATCCCCCTGTTTTGTAAGCGCTGCGGAATATGTTGGCGCTATACACAGATTATTATTTATTATGATCAGTTAGGTGGTAACAGAGTCATCAGGCATCTGCAAGGAGCGCACATTGAACCATATCTATAGGTTTTATCAACATGACAAATAACTGAACCATCATACAGTAAACACAATCCTGCCGGTATATTATTATTTTAGTTAGATTTTGTTTGTCTATGATTGTGAATTACATAGCAATCAAGCCAAAATTGATTCTTCCATGCACATGAGCGGAAATCACTTGCGGTTTCCGCTTGCAAAGGAAGAATCGCAGCATGCTCTATTTTAGTGCAAGATTCGCATGGACGTCTTCCATTGCAGTCAATGGAAGTCGTCTGGTCCGTGCCAATTCCAAAATGTCAATTTTGAAATTGCCGCAGATCCCTGTCACTGCCGGTGTGGCACTCCCTGCACTGCACATGCACGCCGGCCGACACATCTGCAATAGATCTGGACAAGTGAGTATGTGTCTCTGGTTAGGCACCGGGTTGGATCTCCCTAGTGGAATCTGACCCGGCCGTGTGCATGTGGCCTAAGGAAGGTTCTCTTACTTTTTCTGGCAACTGTACATCATTAATGCCAAATAAATAACATGATAAGGCTCCGTGATTCCTAAAAACAGGTAAGGGCAGCCCAGGAAGGAAAGAGAATAATGTGACAGCATGCGGTAACTTCTGTAGGCTACAATGGGGAAACTTGTGTGCAACCTACTCTGTCCTTCTTTCCTGTGCGCTGCTTCTTCCATTCAAGTCTACGGAAATTACATAAACAGATAAGTATACACAACTCCTATAGATATTAACCCCTTAGTGACCAAGCCTGTTTGCGCCTTAATGACCAGGCCAAATTTTGGAAATCTGACATGTGTCACGTTAACATGTAATAGCTCCATAAAGGTTTTGCATATCCAAGTGACATTGTTTTTTCGCCACATATTGTACTTCATTTAGGTGGTGAAAATAGTCCAATAGAATTTGTGTATATTTATTAAAAGCGCCAAATTTGGAAAAAAAAATAAAAATTGTCATTTTTTCACATTTTCGATTGTAATATATCAAATGTGAGCAAATATACTGTACAAATACTTGATAAGATATATATTTCCATTTGTTACTTTATTTTGGATGCACATTTGAAAAGCTTTTGTTTTTTTTAACCATTTGGGAAACGTACAAATTTAACATTGATTATCAACATTTTGAGGAACACTTTGTTTTCCTGCACCAAGCCAAGATCGCAAAGGTTCATAGGTGTCCGAATGATAGATACCCCCACAAATGACCCCATTTTAAAAACTACACCCCTTACTGTATTCACTGAGGGGTGTCATGAGTATTTTGACCCCACAGATTTTTTTTCAGGAGTTAACGGTGCCCAAACCAAAAGGAGCAGCCGGTGGCTTTCAGAACAGACATTTTGCTTGAAGGTGATTTAGGCCCCATTGCCCACTTGTAGAGCCCTTGAGCCACCAAACCGATGGAGAAATCCCACAAATGATCCCATTTTGAAATCTAGACCCCTTAAAAAATTCATCTAGGGGTGTACTGTGTATTTTGACCCCACAGTATTTGAATGAATCTAAGCAAAGCAGAAGGTAAAAAGTTACGATTTTTATTTTTTTAGCAATTGTGTCATTTTAAAAACAGTTTTTCTGTACAGCGTATAGGAATGAAGACTTTCACCCTAAAATGGATACCCCTGTTTGTCCCGTGTTTGAAAACATACCCGTTGTGGCCGTAAACTTTTGTTTGTATGCACAACGGCGCCCAAACCAAAAGGAGCAGCTGGTGGCTTTCAGAACAGACATTTTGCTTGAAGGGGATTTAGGCCCCATTGCCCACTTGTAGAGCCGTTGAGCCACCACAACGATGGAGAACCCCCACAAATGACCCCATTTTGAAAACTAGACCCCTTAATGAATTCATCTAGGGGTGTAATGCATATTTGGAACCCACAGTTTTTGAATGAATCTAAGCATAGCAGAAGGAAAAAATTACGATTTTCATTTATTTTGGCAATTGTGTCATTTTAAAAACTGTTTTTTTTTTGTACAGCACACATAGGAATGAAGACTTGCACCCCAAAATGGATACCCCTGTTTGTCCCGTGTTCAGAAATATACCCATTGCGGTCCCAATCTACTTACAGAACACATGGTTAGGCCTATAATGGAGGGAACACGCATTGGATTTCAGGGCACAACTGAACAAATTCCAGGCCCATTGCTCACTTGTGTAGAAAAAATGAACTCACTAAAAATAATCCCCCATCCCCATTTTTTGGTATTCCCTAAATCTTCGATAAAAGTAATGATGTAAATTGTGTGGTATGTGGTTGGAATGGGCATATGTGGCAGTAAAATCGGGTAACCCTCCTTCTCTCATGCTTTTTTGGGGGCGTATTTCTTGACCCCAGTGGCTGGGATGGGGTGTAAAGTGGCGCTCTGTGAGGTTTTGTAAACTCGTTGAGGTGCGGGGGTCTTATGCAGAAGGCGCTCAACAAGCTGCTCCTGGAACTGCAGTACCGGGGCTTCTTGTAAATTATGCTTTACAGGTATAACACCGGGCTCACACGGCCGTATGTGGAATCTGCTTGTGGGGCCCGCAGAGGATCCCAGCTGTGAGCCTATTTGTGGCCCTACGTATGGCTGCGTAATGTACTGCGCATAACTGCGTACTCACACAGGCGGTCATGCGTAGTATACCTTTCTTTATATTTCCCGCACCGACGCTTAGCGATGATACGGGTACACAATGTAGTTACATATGGGCTGCGGCTATATCTACGACCATAGAACACAATGGGCTTATTCGCGGTAAAATAGAACATGCTGCATTCGGTTTTCTGCGAATGGATTACATAATTCCGACCCGCTACTTTGAGCGGAATTGTGTAATCCAATGCATTAGATTGATCCGTGGATTACCGCAGATCAAACGCATGCAGAATCCACAATTTCTATCCGGTCATATGAGACTAGCCTAAGGTAGATTGCTACCTTTTTATCATGTGACCGTGGATCGCTCAACAAGGCCACCGGTCACTGCCCCAGGCACTCTGCAACTGTCGGTTGATGGAAGCAAGGAGATTTAAAATTTCCCAGGCTCCCCGGTTCCTGCGCATGTGTCCGGAATTTTGCAGAAGCCGGGGAAGGTCCGTCGAGGAGGATCGCATTGGGGTTAAAAAGAGGAGGCCTCCGGGAAGATGTTTCATCTCCTCTTACTGATCGCATCGGTGAGGGGAGATGAAACTTCAACTTTTTTTTAACCTTTTACGTGATCGCTATTATCCATTGGATAATGGCGATCACGTGACCATACCGTTGCCCCCCCCCCCCCCCCCCCCCCGTGACATCTCCAGGTTCTTGGCTATCTTTGGTAGCCAGGAGCAGGGAGATTTTAAATTTCCCGGGCAATCCTGGACTTTTGCGAATGCTTTAGCCATCATGCTGATGGGCGCATTGCGCCGAAGCCGGGGTAAGGTCAGCGGAAATAGATCCTATGGGGGGACAAATCCAGACCCTTAGTTATGTAATTTCATCTCCCTTCACGGATACGTTGCGTAAGGGGAGATGAAATTTTAACTTTTTAAACTTTTAAAAACAAACTTTTTAACTTTCCATGATCACCGTTATCTGATGGATAACGGTGATCATGTGACCGAGAATCGCATACAGCGATCCTCGGTGACATCTCCCTGCACTCGGCTGTCTTTGACATTGGATAGCGCCGATCACATTGCCAGAGGGGACTGTCACATCCAGAGCCCACGTGGCTTTAATCCCTGCATGTTTCTACGTTCTCAGGGATTAAAGCCCACTTCGGCAGGACTTTGGGCTGGTCGCTAAGGGGTTAAAAAAACATTCAGAAAAGGACGGAATTACGCCGTAGGATGTAGCCAAATCAGCAGCTGTGGAATTCCACACCAAGATGAGCAGGTCTAATCACGGATTTTGATGTGGAATTGCAGGCAGGTTTTAAGCCATTTTCAATTTTGCATCAAAATCCACAAATAGCCTGCAGATTTTGGTGTAAAATGTACCACGACTTGTGGTGCATCATGCAGCCTATGCCGTCCTGTATGAAAGGTCCCTAATGGAGAGACGAGTGTACATGTTCAACCAGCTAACTCTTTCTCCACTCTTTCTCTGCTGCTGTAAGCTGTTTCACTTGGCATAACAGAGGTCACCAGATACACATTAATATCAATGGTCAGAAAAACCCTTTAAGGCCTCTTTCACACAAGCGTATATCGGCCGATATATGCTACGATCTGATGTGGCCGGGCCAATATAGCCAAAATAGCGCCGAGCGCTTTCACGCCGGCCCGCAAAGATAGTCCTGGAACTATCTTTCGGGTCGGAATATGTCGGCAACTGCATGGGCTGCTAATGACAGCGACCGGAGAAGGGAGGTGGGAGCGTGACTGCTAAACTCCCTCCCTCTTCTCTCCTCCCCTCCAGCTAATTGGAATAGGAGGGGGTGGGACGTGGGCAGAGCTAGGGGCCTCCCTGTCCTGCCTCCTCCTATTGCTGGCTGCGGACAAGGGGCGGGAGCTTAGCTCCGCCCCCACCCATTGCAAACAGCCAGAGAGGAGGAGAGAGGAGGACGAGGGAAGCGACAACGACATGGTGGCTTTGGCGTATATATGTGCTGGGCCCGCCGCGGATTCTTCATGCAGAATCCTGCAGCAGGTCCCTCCTTTCCTGCGGACATGAGGCCTAAAAAGAAGAATTATTCACCTGTACGGACGCTGCGGATCTGCCCTCCGTCGCAGCCGGATCTTCTTTCTTCGGCCCGGCGGATGTGCTCGGCACGCCGGCAGCGTGCCGCATGCATGCGCCGTGCACTCTATTTTTTTTTTAACTCCTGCTCTCCCACACTCCCGCGCCGGAGAGCAGAAATTCAGCTGCGGGTGTGCCGCGGATCTGGACGGCTTCAATAACTGTCCCTGCGGGAGACCCGCACTAAAGTGGAGCATGCTGCGGGTGTTTTCCTGCACACGCAATCCGCGCCTCAGGGGAAAATGGCATCCGCAGGTATTTAACTACCTGTGGGTGTCCAATGCATCCCTATGGGGCGCGGATCACGCTGCGGGTTTTAAATGTTATTTTGCCGTGGACATGAGGCCTAAGGGTAACTACCCACTAGCATTTTTTTCTGCCGCGAATTCGCCGCGGTTTTTTTTTCCAATTGTCAATGGGACTTTCTAAAGTTAAAAACACAATGCACCAAAAACGCAAGTTGCGTTGCGATGTGTCGCGTTGCATTTTTAATATTAGAAAGTACCATTGACAATTGGAAAAAAAATGCAGCGTATTCGTAGCGGAAACAAAACGCTAGTGGGTAGTCACCCGAAGGCTGGGTTCACACTGGGCGGATTTGCCACGGAAATTCCGTCTGGAATTTCTCCGTGGCAAATCTGCTTGCGGCCGCTAATCCCGGGATTAGCCAGCCATGTGGACGAGATTTCTCAAAAATATCATCCACACGGGACAGCGAATCCGCCGCGGCAAAGCAGACAGAAGCCGGCGCTGCGGCGCGGATTTGCCGACCGCAGCATATTCATTTTTTTTCTTCTTCTGCTGCGGCCGCGCTCTCCTCTACGGCGAAAGAGCGTGCGGCCAGGTCGCTTCAGAACCCGCGGCTAAGTGCCGCAGGTTTTGAAGCAGTGGATTCCCGTTGGAAATCTTTGCGCTGCGGCCAAACCGCGAGATCTCCGCCCGGAATCCACCCCCTTGTGAACCCAGCCTAAGGGTGCTTTTACATCTGCATTGGGAATTCTGCTTTCCTGCTCCATTCGGGGAGGCTGGTCCTCGGGCGCTGCATTGATTAGCTGAGCAGCGCTCAAAGAAGCAATCACAGCCATCGCATCATGGAGGCGGTATTTATGAATTGTCAGTAGAATGATCAGCTTATACCATGTTCCGCTGAAAATAAGACATGGTCTTATAAATTTTTGCCCCAAAAGTGGCTTAAGGTCCTCGATAGCTGTGATTAGTTTTTGAGCGCTGCGTTGATTGGTTGTGCCGTGGCCAAGGACTTTTGGGACCTTGAGCCTCTTTTGGAGAAAAAAATAATATAATACCCTGTCTTATTTATGGGGCAACATGTTGGAACCTCTATTGGAGCCTCAGATGCAGATTCGACACAAAATTCCTGACAAAATAGTGCAGCATTGTGCGTTGTGTTTTCTGGTAAAATGCCGGACTGCATGTGAGAAACTCAAACTGCCCATTATAGTCACTGGGGTCTGTCAGACACCGTTCCTATCCATCATGTGCCCAACCATACATATACAGTGGTACATAAATTCAGCACTTCAGTTATTTAGTGTATATGTGAACCAAACCTAACACAGGCTCATGCTGGGTCCGCAAGAGTCAATAAATGTACCAAATGAAGGACTCCCCTTTATAAACTCAGAATGCTCTTCTGGGAGGAGTTTACATATCATAGAATTGCTGCAGAATTTTACCTGCAGATTTCAAACTGAAATTCCACAGTTCACTTACAGTGAAAAGATCTGATTTGCACTGATATATATCTGCACTGATCTGATTTCTGCAGGAACCAGACAGCTCTTTTCTCACTGCACTTCCCAGGACTTGGTAGCACAGGCGAACTTCCCCTTCACTTCAATGCCTGCAATACCCAGCCTGGCCACTGTGTGCTTCCTGAAAAAATCAGCTCAGTGGACAAGCACACTGACTTGGTTGCTTTACAGCAACAGGGGTGCTTTACAGCAGATGATATACTATTGACATATTGTCAATAGTTTATAACTGGACAAGCCCGTTAAGTCTAATATACATTTTTATATATTTGCATGTTTTAAGTGTGGGAAGAGAAAATAGTTTATGTTAACAAGTTCTCGACATGTCCTACTTCTGCTGCAATGTAAAGCTGTGCGCAAAGGGTGCATTGGCGCTCTGCAGCAATTAATTAGTTTGGCGCCAATTAATTAGTTTTACACCCATTATTTAAGGTGATGATGCCGTTAACAGGTGTAGCATAAACGATCTCCTTTAGCCTATCCGAAGCGTAAAAATCAAGTGGCACATGATGAGGTGAATGAGTTGGCCTTGTAGTTTTGTCCCTTTGCCGTGCGATGACGCAACCCATAAAAGCGTCATTTAGCCAGTCTTGAATGGGCTGTGGCTGGTCTGCTGGGGTACTCTGGTTCTTCAAGTATGGCCTATGAAACTATGTGAGTGGTAATTCTTCAATAAAGGCGTTGATGTGTTGCCAAATGAGCAGCAGATTTCATTCTTCATTGAGGTTTTCCTCATAAAGGACTGGACCAATTGGCTGTTAGCTAAACATACCTAGACAAATATTCATGATGAACTGTTGCTGGTTTTCGACATGCCCTAACGGCCTGTAGGTTCAGTCTTGCCCAAACATGTTGATTATGAATATTGAATACCCCATCTCGGTTGAACTTGGACTCATCAATCCACATGATGAAGGTTGCAAAATCTGGATCCTGTTATGCCTTCTGTAACAGCCAGTCACAATAGATAATGTGATGCTTTGCATCTCCATGGTAAAGTTGCTGCTGCTGGGTTTTATGATATTGTTCGTCTTCAGAATCTGATGTACTTTGGAATTTAGATAACTAGTGTGACTTGTTGCTGCCCGTTGCTCAACCCTTGATGTGGCATTTTGTTTGAAGTAAGTAAAAAAGCGGCGTTTGAAACTGCATAGCCACGTAGTTGCTGTTGCCATGTTGGGAGGTTTCCAGCATGGTAAAGAATAGAGATGAGCGAGCATACTCGTTAAGGGCAGATACTCGAGCGAGTATCGTCCTTTTCGAGTACCTGCCTGCTCGTCAGAAAATATTTGGGTGCCGGCGGGGGTGAGCGGTGGGTTGCGGGAGCGAGCAGAGGGGAGCGGGGAGGAAGGGAGAAAGAGATCTTCCCACCCAAATCTTTTTTGACGAATAGGCAGGAACTTGAAAAGGACAATACTTGCTCGAGTATCTGCCCTTAACGAGTATGCTCGCTCATCTCTAGTAAATAACAATTTGTCCTGTTAGATTGACTCTTTGGATAAATTGGTTGATAAACATCTGCGATACTTTTGGATAAGCAGGGTACTTTTCACAAAACACTTGTGCCCATCAGGTATTTTGTCCACCTTTGCCATAAATTAGGAGATCGCATTACTCTGTATTTTACTTTCTAGTGACACAAAAGAGACACTTTTACAGTGTAGAAGTACAAAAGGGTCAGCTACCTCTTTGTGTGAGCAGAAAGGGGTATTATTACTGTGTAGGATCACAAAGTAGGGCACTTATATTATCGGGCACAAAAAAAGCATTATTATTTTGTGGTGGGCACAATGGTGTATATATTACTGTGTGCAGGAGTGGACTGGCCATTGAGCCCGACAGGAGAAATCCTGATGGGCCAGTTGGGTTTGGGGCCATTGTGGGTGCAGACATATATATTTTTAAACTACTTGAAGCAGTGCACTTACCTGTGGAGAATTATACTCACCTGTGTCACTCTTTCCACTTCTGGCCTCTGCAGTCAATGCTGCACTGGCCCCTGGCTGACTTGTGGTTAGAGCGATCACGTGACAAACACACATGATCGCTACAGCCAGTCCCTAGCCTCATCAATACTTAGGCTGGGGACCTGGCAGTAATGATCATGCTACCCCAAAGTCAACTGGAGACCAGTGCAGCATGTACTGCAGAGGCTGGGAGCGAGAGGAATGACATAGGTGATTATAACATGACTACACCTATGATCACTGGAGCTAACTGCACTGTAATTTCTTTTCACTTTGTAGAACTGGTATCTGGCCATTATTTAGAAGTATACAACCATACATAGAGTGGAGCCACCATGATCAATTCTTAGCTTTTACACAGGAACGATTATCGCTAGTGAATGGAGGCGCAGTAAGCCGGAGATCATTCTGGCCTGCCTGCCTCCGTTGCCTGCAAAGAGGCAGTTGTTCATAGATGAACAACTGCCTGTTTAGGGTGCCTATCCACTAGCGATATTTTTTCCTGCGATGCTAGAGCAATGATTATGAAACCAATGATTTTCAATGATTTCATACTCATTTGTGTTTTTCCACTGCAGCATCGGGGTGCAGAGAAAGAATCTGCGATATCGCTCAGTGTCTTCAATGGGGCCAGCGGCAGCAGCGCTAGCCCTATCGAAAACATAGGTAGTACATCAAGGGGTTTCCTTCATCCCCGCGGGGAGCAGGGGGACGAAGGAATCATCTGCCATAGCAGTGGCAGAAGTCCAGGATACTATTCCATTGCTGTCAATGGGGTCAGCACTGCTGCAGCCCCATTGAAATCAGTGAGTTGCAGGCAACCCCCGCAGCTGGTGAAAAAAAAAAATTATATACTCACCTCTCCACCGCTCAGACGCGTCCACCGGCTGGTTCCTCAGCACTGCTGGCTCCCCGCCTCTTGAAAGGGCTGTGCTGAGTGGCTGAGCGCTCAGCCAATCACAGGCAGCGCACAGCCATTCATTGATGAGAGGAATGCTGTCCCATTCCTGTCTGTTGTAGGATTTTAGCTGCTCAACAGTCCTTCTTTGCCTTCTTTTTATATTCATAATGGGCCAAATAGTTTCTATGGGTGAAAGTTCTGGACTGCAGGCATGGCTATGAAGCTATGCTGCTGTGATGGATGTAGTATGTGGTTTAGCATTGTCTTACGGAAATATACAAGGCCTTCCCTGAAAGACACGTATGGATGGGAGCATGTTGTTCTAAAAGCTCTATATACTACTCAGCATTGATAGTGCCTTTCAACATATGTAAGCTGCCCCTGGTATATGCACTAATGCAACAATATCAGAGATGCAGGCTTTCGAACTGTACGCTGATAACAAGTTGAATGGTTTCTCTCCTCTTGAGTCCGCAGGACATGGCATTTGTGATTTCCAAAAAGAGTTCCAAATTTTGATTTAGCTGACTACAGAACAGTTTTCCATTTTGCCTCAGTTAATTTTAAATCAGTTTTGTCCCAGAGAAGACATTTCTATGAATGACTGTAATTGGTTCATCGAGTGCTGGCTCCGATTGGCTAGGTGCCACAGCGCTCAGCCAATTAGAGGCAGTGCTTCCTGGAGGCGGGAATTTTTTTCTGCAGCCAAGGCTTAGTTTAGGGCTTTGACGGTAGTATTTCCTGTCAAAGTTGCATCACACTGCATGAAAACCGCTGGCATATCGCGAAACCCGCGAGGATTTTGACTTGCAATGTGGCATGCTACAAAACATCGCAAATGTGAAGAAACCCACAGGATTTGTAGCATTGTCGCAACGTGAGAAAATTGCGCAACTTTGTTGCCCATGTGAAATACGCCTAAAGTTGCAATTCTGGATCGCTCGGCGAACTGTGTTCACAGACATTGATTTCTGGAAGTGTTTCTGAGCCCATGCCATGATTTGCATTAAAGAATCAGGCCTGTTTTTAATGCAGTGCTGCCTGAGGGCCAATATTGACTGTTGGCCTTGTCTCTTGTGCATATAAATTTCTCCAGATTCACTGAATATTTTCATGATATTCTGTACTGTAGATGGTGGGATATTCAAAGTCTTTGCAAGTTTACACTACGGAACATTTTATCAAAGTTGTTCCCCAAGTTTTAGACAAGTTTTTCACAGATTGGTGAACTTCTGACCATCTTTGCTTCTAAGACACTCCGATTCTATGACATGCTTTTTTTATACACCTGCATCTGACTTAGTAGAAAATTGACCCTCCAGCTGTTTTTCATTAGTACTGCTCACTTTCCCAGCCTTTTGTTACCCGTGTCCCAACTTTTGTGGGATGTGCTACTGCCATCAATTTCTAAGTGAGTTAATTTTTCTAAATGAAATGGAAAAACGTCTCACTTTGGCCTTCTAATATGTGTTCTATGTTCTAATGTGAATAAAATATGGTTATATGAGACTTCCAAATCATTGCATCCCTTTGTCTTTTACTTCCCAACGTTTTGGGTAACAATAATCATTCAGATTCTTGCTGATCTCAGGAATCAAAACAATCTCTTGCATATGTAAACAGAAGCTAAACTTTCTTCGTTATATGCTGTCTTTTATGTATATATGTTTTTGGAGGCGGGGAACATTCAGTGTGTTTTGGTGCCCGTGTCACTGATCTTTGTAGACTCTAGCAATGTTCCTGACTGCTAGTGAATTAGGAAACCCAGTGATGCAGCTGGAAGTTAAGGAATGGCAGCAGGGCCCATTAGCCTTTAACTAAGGCCTTGTATGCTTTTATGTGTAAAAGTCAATGCCTGCAAGATGTATTTTGGGAAAGACAGCGATTTATGCTTTGAAACATCTTTTTGGTTACACTGTGCAATTATTTGCAGAGTTCCAGAAATTGAGAAAAGACATAGGTCTATCAACTTCAACCTTTTTAAGATTAATTAGAACCCTCAATACCAATTACTATTAGATAAGTATCTAGCCCCTTTTTAAATGCTGCCATTGTCTCTGTCATTACTAGCTCTTGGGGTAAGCCATTCCATAGTTTGACTAACTATAAAGAACCCGTCTCTAAGATGATGATTATCCGTTCAGTTGCATCCGACCTTCGGTCACTCTATGGATCAATGTTCTCCACGCATTCCTGTGTTTCATCACTTCTTTCAGTTCCATGATTGACATGTTCGTGATGGCCTTAATTGTATCTAGCCATCTTGTTCTTTGTCATCCTGATCCTCTCTTTCCACTGACCTTGCCAAGCATCAGTACTGTGTCCAGCGAGTTAGCGCGCATCACGTGGCCAAAAAAAGAGAGCCGCTGCTTGATGATTTCTGCCCTCTAGTGATATTTTCAGTTTGACGCGATCTAACACTACCTTGTCATTGCAGTCCAAGGCATCCATAGCATTCTCCTCTAGCACGATAGTTCAAATGCATCACCCTCTATACAGATGCCTAAATCATCTATGCTCCACATGTAATGAGTGTGTAACCCCTGCACAGAGAGCTGACTATGTGGTGGATGCATAAAGGGGATTCACAAGCACAGGCATCCTTCTCTCTGAGATGCACTGAGCTACATTTCCCAACAGCCTATTGTTCTGTGAGATGATTCAACCTGGAAATGGAGTGGCAGAGGGGAGAATTGATTGGATGAACAGGAAACTGGAGTAGGGAGCTAAGAAGGAAAGGGTGGAGAGACACCAAAGTTCAGGAGGGACAGTCAGCTCCTAGTTGGAGCAGGGAACCACCGCCTGGGAAAGGACATGGACTGATGGAACTGATTCAAGAGATTACATGCATCCTGATAAGGAAGAGGCATTCTCTGCAGAAACCCAGGTTTTACAAGTCAGTAAACCCACGGAGAATCATCTGCAGCACGTTTCCCAGCATCCCAGGAAAATCTTTCTTGACAATCTTGCCTCAATGCTGCAGCTCCCAGCCAAACCACAGAGCATCAGTGAACTGGATGAGACTAGGATTGAGTATATTTCTGGAACTTCTTCTACCATTGCAGAGTTTGGGGTGCATACCATAGTAGAAAGTATTGGCTTTGTTTGCTACAGAAACTGAACAAACAAATTCAGAAAGTGGACGAACCTTCTGTGGCAACTTAGGCCCAACAGATGGACATTGATCTTTATAGTAATAACACTGTTAGCAGTTGCTGTGACAGCAATGGAGGGGAAACAGTGGTGGTCCTTTAAGTCAGGGGGTGGGAGCATACATTAGCAGTAGGGGCTGAAGCCAGATGCTGTGCAGCAGGGAGGACATAGTGCATAGCATGGGAGCAAGGATAGCGACTGACCACAGCCCCAGTAACAGGTGAGCGGGAGTAGCTGTAGTGGTGTGGTGTAACAATACCCCCAAGGCCCCTCTTCCTTGCAGAATATTTTTTTTAATGAGATCGGAAACATTAATATTTTCTTGAGCTTCCCAAGACCATTCTTTTGGACCATAACTCTTCTAATCCACCAGATAAAAGAGTTTGATTCTGACCTTCATCACATCAAAGATTTCTTTAAGTTCATATTCTTCCTCAAAGACAGTAGATGCAATGGACGTTACTGAGGATTGGGAATATTGGTTAAGGATAAGGATCAAAGACTTGAAAAGTGAGACATGAAATGAGTTCTCCCATAAGATGGAAAGCTGAGTTTGTAAGTAACTGGGTTGAGATGATTTAGGATTCACAAGGAGCCCAGGAAGGGGGTGTAAACTTAAAGAAAGGCATTCTGATATAAATATATTCTTGGAAGAAAGCCACACTCTGTCCCCAGGAGAAAATTTGGGTGGAATTCTCCTCCTTGTCTGTGGATTTTTTTCATTCATTTAGTGGCTACAGCAATGGGTTCTTTTGCTTTGTCCCAAATCTTGAGAAACTCCCGATGCAAGTGGTTAGTAGCTGGCACTTCAGATGCAGAAGATACATAAAATGGAATACGGAGATGCTGTCCGTATACAATAAAGAAGGGAGTTTGATCTGTTTACTGATTTACACGATTATTAAGTGAGAAGTCAGCCTAAAGAGGAAGAGCTGACCAGTTGTCTTGCTTAACAGAAACAAAAGTCTCGAAGGAATATTTCTAAAGTTTGGTTTGTGTGTTCAACCTGGCCTTTTGTTTGTGGGTAGTATGCGGAGAAGTCAAACTTTATATCTAACAAACCACACAAAGCTATCCAGAACTTTTAGGTGAACTGTACTCCTCAGTGTGAGACTGTATAAAGATGAAGCCCATGCGGTCTAAACATATGTTCTGTGACCAGATGTGCTCTGCAGGAGGCAGAAGGTAAACCAGGGAGCGGAATAAAATGTCACATTTTGGAAAAATCTATCTACTGCCACCGAGCTGACATTGTTCCTAGGGGTTGGTGTAACCCCTCAGAACGTTGGAGTGAGGTTTCATTTCAAGCAGAAGTTTGACATGCAGTAACATACTCTTTGACATTTTTTCCTAAGGAGGATCACCAGTAGTGTTATCATTTCTAGAATCCTTTTGACTCCAAGATGTACAGCAAGTTTAAGGTTGTGTCCGTAGGCACAGTTGGAATGAAGATGTTGCCAGGTAAGATATTACGAAGGTGGGTGATGTTAATAGAAACAATATTTTCAGGTTCTATTATATACTGGGGTTCAGAATTGTCATCAGTAGCGTCAAAGAACCTTGAAAGGGCATCAGCTTTAGAGTTCTCCACAGGCCAGAAGTATAACAAGAAACTGAACCCAGAAAACAATGATCAGTGGGCCTGACAGGGATTCGAGTGTTGAGGTGATAATGTATACGTCAAGTTCTTGCGGTCGGTGTAAACGTGGAATAGAAATGTAGAACTCCCTAACAGATACCTCCATTCTTCTAAAGCGAGTTTTATGGCCAACAGTTCCTGATCTCCTATGGAGTAGTTTCTCTCAGCAGATGTAAAGAATTTGGAAAATAATCCCTTTTCAGTTCTTCTGGTACTGAAGGGCTCCTGTCCCTAGGGAGGAGGCATTGATTTCCAAGAAGAATTCTTTTGAGGTCTCAGGTGGATGAAGGATGATTGCACTAGTGAATGCCTGCTTCGACTTATGGAAGTCGTCCTTAGCCTAGTGTAACCAAAGTGTGGGATTGGCTCCCCAACTAGTTAAGGCAGATATTGAAGCTGTGAGGAAAAATGTGTGATGAACAGCCGATAATAGTTAGAAAACCCACAAAAATCCCGAATGGTCCTAAAACTTAGTGGTTTGGGCCAGATAAGAAACACTAATAACTTTCCCGAATCCATGGGGGGGGGGGGGGAGCTGCTGACTGGAGCGCAAGAGGTCCCTGGCTTACCAGGTACCTGAGATGAAATTCCCTTACACTGTCGTGAACTACTGGGACAAAGGTGTGTTTGGTGGCATCCCCTTGTTTCATGACGACTGGATTGGCCTTGGGCTTAACATGGGCTAAGGCGAGAGTCCTTTGGAGCTTGTTTGGACAGTTTAGGGCAAAATGTTATTTATGAGTAGGAGATATCAGTACAAAGTACAAGAGGAGCAGGAGGAAGAGGAGCTTGATCAAGGTGGTGGAGCACGATAAACACGCACTGGATCTCAGGCTTTTATAGGAAGTTCTAATTAGTATCATGGTGGAGCCAGAATAGGGAGACAGGAAGTAGATTAAGTAGGAGTAAGGAAACATAGAACAAGGATGGTTTCAGCAAGGAACTGTCCAAATCCTGGGTAGCCCCCTGGGGAAAGAGCTGCTGACTGGAGCACAAGAGGTCCCGGATTCGAATCCTGACACCCTCATTGCGCCTGAGCCTTGAATTAAGATCTCTCTGTGTATCTGTATTTCTTACAAGTCAATCGTCATCCTTGTCAGGCTGCCTCCCTGACTACGCCCCTGCTTAAATCCTCTATGCTGCATCACCATCTCTGTGCACTCTCCAGCGACGGTTACAAAAAGGAGGCTCCAGTCCTGTGACAGAATTGTGACAGGCAGACTGGTTTGTTAAAGCAGACATTTTTCAAACTTAGCATATAGATTGTTGTTATGTATGCACTATAAGACAGTTTTTACATGTCTGCGATGTCATCCAAGAAAATTGTAACAAAAGAACATAACAGATCACAGAACATATTATTTACAAACTCTTATAACACTACTGGAGCACTGCAAAGTCCAAATGGCATAACTATGCAGTCATAAAGTCTGTCCTCAGTGTTAAATGCAGTTCCATTTGTTTCCTGTATGCAGTTTACGGATTCTGATGAGGTTATAGTTGCCACAAGGATAAAATTTGGTGAAGATCTTGGCAGCCTAGATACTGTCAAACAGTTCAGAAATGAGAGGTAGTGGGAATTTATTCCTTACTATAACTGCATTAAAGGGGTTGTCCGGCCATAAACATCATATCTCATTACTTCTGTTTGCACATTTCCATGCACTTTGTAATGTACATTGTGCATGGAAAATGTTGCAAAAAGAAGTTATTCACTTACCTTTAGTAGTGCCCCCCCCCTGTGTTGCCCCTCGGTCGTCCCAGGTTACGATAAGAAATCGTCTGGATTTCTTGTCGGGCCGGCAGCAGCTCTCGTCGGCGCGGGAACGCGTCTCTTCCCCTCCACACATGCGCAGTCCTTCGTTCTTCCGCCGGGACCGCGCTCTTTCCCTAATCATTGCAGGGGACGCGCGCCGCCGGTCGGCGCATGCGCAGTACACTCACTTCCTGGTTTCAGATACCAGTGGAGTGAGTGTCTGCCTGCCGCTGGCATATTAGCACTTTCTGCTTAGGTTAAGCAGCGCTGCTGATTAGAGCCACCTGATTGGTGCACGCTGTGTAGTGACGTGGTGCCGAAGAGCCAATCAGGTGGCTCTAATCAGCAGCGCTGCTTAACCTAAGCAGAAAGTGCTAATATGCCTGCCGCTGCTGCTGGAAGAAGAGCCAAGAACACACCATCGGGAGCTCGCACGTCGGAGCATATACTGTGGTGCACCATGGGAGAAGTCCCGCGGTGCACCATAGAAGAAGACCCCCGGCGCCATCTTTGAAGAGAATTTTTACAAAGAAGATAAAAAGCTAGTTCAGGTAAGCGGAAAGGGCTACTTAAATGGGGGTTTAGTGTGTATTTTATTCGCTTGTATTTGCAGGTTGTATCTCAAAAAAAAAAATTAACTTCATCTGGCGGACAACTCCTTTAAGGCCTCTGTAATTAATACATGGTCGAAGGTAACCAACTTTCTTTTTGATGAAAAAGAACCTGGCGCTATCCGGTGAGGAGGATTTATGGATAAAGCCACATTCTAGGTTCTCAATGATGTACTGTGACATAGCCTCGGTCTCAGGAAGGGACAATGGCTATGCCTGACCTCAAAGAGGAGAAATCACTGGAAGGAGAGTGACTGAATAATTGCATGGTCTGTGGGGTGTAAAGTCTCAGCATCTTTCTTACTGAATACATCAGTGTATACCACATACTGACAAGGTAGGCCTGGAAGCTCCAGAGGAATTGAAGGTTTTAATACAGAAGCAACTGACCATAGACAGTGAGTATGACAGTGTAGCGGTTTCAGGCACGAGGCTGGAGCCTTAGGTGTAATGGCTGCAGATCAGGAGAGTAATCAAAAATGAGCTGGAAGTCAGCAACGGGAGGTCTCGGTTTGCAGCACAGAGGGTTGAGGCTGGTAGCGTAGTCGGAGAGGAAGCCAGAAGTCAGCAACGGGATGTCTCGGTTTGCAGCATAGAGTATTGAAGTGGGTAGCGTAGTCAGAGAGGAAGACAGAAGTCGGTATCAGGAGATCTTGCAGGAATAGCAGAGGAGCAGGCAACGTGGAGCTTGAGCAAACACTGCTGTGAAGCAGATTAATCATGCGCTGGTGCAGTGGCAGGGTCAGGCTTTTGTAATGAGCCTAAATCAGAAACAGAGGTGGGGTCAGGACCAAGAGGCAGGAGCTAAATAACCAGGATCATGGAACAAGTCTCATCAACTGGAGAGCAGGAGTTCACAGTTTGATTCCTGACAGGCAATGATTTCCCCAATGTTAGATCTGCCCAGAATCAACTTGATAACTGAAGAGCGCAAATGAAGTCAAGGAAGTCCCAACAACAAAGTTTATAGACTTGGGTAAGATGAGTAGAGAAGTTAATTTTCTCCCTGTGCAATATCCTGATTTGCAGAACCAAAGAAACAGTGACAAACCTGACAACATCAGACAGGAGCCTCCCATTCAGTAGTGCATAATGGCTTCTTCAGGGGCAGTGTTGGTATTCTGTGCTTGTTCACCAGAGCTCAGTGGATAAAGTTCCCGGTAGAGTCAGAATCCAGGTATGTAGCAAACTGGACATCGCCACAGGTCAGGGGTGCAAGAAGTAGGAATCTTGAAGAGGACTCATTGTCACCTCAGGCAGTCTCTCCTACTGGGTCTAGATGGTGGAGCTTTCCCAGCTTAACAGGGCAAGACCACAGATAGTGTCCATAAACACCACAATACAGACACAAATCTTGTGTATGCCATCTATTGTGTTCCTGAGATGAGAGCTTGTTCCTGTTTACCTACATGAGCTCTTCAGCAGGAGAAGTGGAAGGAGGCTGATGTGGTCTTGAGAAACTAAGAACCAGACCTACACTATTCGTATCACAAGTGACCTCATAAAGACAATCTCTAAAGCAGATGTCAATCCTGGTGGCTAGTGAGATGAGGTCTTCCATGGTAAATCGTAATTCCCTGCCAGCTGACTCAATTTTATTTCTGCCAGAAAGCCCCTCTGAGAAAGTCACCAATAGTGGATGATTACTCCAGTCAAGTTCTCTGGCCAATGTTTAAATCTGTATAGCATATTGCCTGACCATCTTGGACTCTTGGCGAAAACGCAGAAGCAGCAAAATAAACTTGGCTTGGTTCTTCAAATACAGTACAGATGGTTGACAAAAAAGTCAGTGCATTGGTAGTTACATACTTTTGTTCCCATAGTGAAGTAGCCCAGACAAGGGCCTCACCAGGCAACAAGGTGACAATAAATGCAATCTTGGTTTGGTCAGAAGGGAATTGTACAGGTTTAACTTGAAAATGTATCTGACGTTGGTACAGAAAACCTAGGGCTTTGGGTCTCCATCATTGCATAATGAAAAGAGAAGCTGGGGTCTGGAACCATAAGCTGATGTGGAGGACCTTGGCAGAGACATAGCCGGAGCTGCTAGCTGAGTGCACAACTGGCTAGCAACCTGAGAAGTTACTAGTATTGCGATCTATGCAGACTGCACGGTTTCCAGAGGGTGCAAACAACTTGCAGCATTCCAGAGGATCCTGGAAACTTGGTCTTGAAAGATGCGATCTTGCATGGCTGAAACCGATATGGTGGTTGGAGCACCAGCAGGACCCATGGCCTAGGCAAACTGTCAGGCAGATGGATGTGGATTCACCTTGCCACACACTGATTTGGCTTAGGGCTATAACTGGAGGTAGCACTTGGGGAACCTCAGTTTTCCCCCTTTGGATTTGGTTTTTGCTGCGGGGTCTCCAAGCCATTACTCGCCGAAATAGTCTGAGGGATGAGGCTGCTGATGCTACACTGGGCCGGGGTGTGGTACCTGAGGATGGAAACACAGACGTAAATCAGAAATACCTATGTTGGGGCAGGCAACATAAAGTTCAACACAGATATTAGACAGTGAGTCATGGCAGGCAGCAGACTAATAGCATGGCAGAAACGTAGCCACAGATAGGAGAACAGGAGTCAGCATAGTCAGAGTCAGGCCAGGAACCAGAAAACTAACAAAGGCTTTGTCACAAAATGAAAGGAGCCAATTGCATCATCCACCCTAAGGTGTGGGCACCTAATATAGCAGGTGTTGTGACAGGATTTAGGGGGAACTGTTTGAGGGGCACTGACTGGCCCTTTAAGTCCGAGACAGAAGAGTGCAAGAGCCCTACACGCTGAAGCCAGATGTCGTGCAACAGGAAGAAGCAATGCAACAAGTAGCATGGGAGCAAGAAAGTCGCAACCCCAATGACAGGTAAGCAGAAGTGGCTGCTGCAAAGTGCCATAATAGTAAGATTACATAGGAATCGCAAGATTTCTAAAGATGAATGTTAAAGTGGTTCATGTTGCTAGTATGCAATCACTTCACTTATTAATTTTTTAATATATAGCCTAAGGCCTAGTGCCCACAGCCGTGACGGGCTCCGCAAGCGGAATTCCGCAGCGGAACCCCTTCACGGTGCCCCCTCAGAGACCCCATATTTATCTCCGGATCCCCCACCCGATGTCCCACATTATGCTTTGGCACGCATGTGCAATAGAGCGCATGACGCGCCGGCAGCATCATGTGACACACCGGCCGCATCATATGACATGCCCAGAGCATCACATGACTCGCCGGCCGCACCATATGATGCGGCTGGCGGGGAAGCGTTTTCACGTTGTAGCACAGCGGAAGATAGCATGACGGACGGCTTCCATTGACTGCAATGGAAGCCGTCCACGTGTACGCCCGCGGCAAAAAGAACATGCCGCGGGTGAGGACGTGTGATTTCATGGTGCGGAATTCCGCGGTGGAATTCCACACTGTGAGCATTGCGCTATTAGGTTTAATAGAACCTAATAGCTGCGGGGCAACGCGGTGGAAATCCACCCTTGGGAATTAACCCTAAGGCCTAATGCCCACGGCCGCAGCGGAGCCCGTCACGACACCCCCCCAGAGACCCCATACTTACCTCTGGATCCGGTGCCCGACGTCCCGCGTGAGGCTGCGGCGCGCATGCGCAGTAGAGCGCATGACGCACTGGCAGTGTTATGTGACGCACCGGCCGCGTCACACAACATGCCCACCGCGTCATATGACGTGGCTGGCGGTAGGCGGGGAAGCATTTTCACGCTATCTTCCACTGTGCTACACAGCGGAAGATAGCGTGACGGACAGCTTCCATTGAGTGCTTCTGGGGCAGCGACGATAAATGTTCTTCCCGCCACTGCCGGCTCCCTGCTTCCCAGAACGCTTTGGCCTTCTACACCGAGGAGGGTGCCGGTGGCGGCACCCAAGACACTTTCAGCTGGGGCAGCGTGTAGTGGGCTGCTGTGACCTGCTGTCATACCACCTCTGCAGCCAAACACATACAGGGGGCGTCACTCCCCTGTCAATCTTGACTCCACCAGCACTTTCTGGTGGCGTCAAGATACACCAGTACCACAGTGGATTTGTGTGTCAGAATAAAGAATTCCACATTAAACATCTGATGTGAGTACTCAACTTTGATTTGCACCTCGGCTGCTGCTCTGCAATCTATCACTTTGGGAACCTGCATTTGTATGATAGCCAGTTTAATACGTAGCAAAAGTGCAGTTTACTTAAAGTCACTCTAAAGTGCTGGCCACTAGGGATTTCCCTTTCCTTCTAGTGTGCTGTCCATTATCTTTTATCAAGTGATGTTATCTCTGTTACTAGAGATATTACTAAACATGAGGTGGTGGACAGTGATGATTTGTCCTACTCAAAGAACTGCATAAAGAGGAGGGGCCAGATTAAGGCTGCCCACAGTATCGAGTAGTTGATTATGACGGGGTCCTCTATGCCCTGCCCCTTCAAGTTAACGTCTGCTAAAGGTAACACGGGGAGCGCCTTTTCTGCCCCATTATTATTAATACTGCCTTTTCTGCCTCTGTAATTAATAATGCCACATTTCTGCACCCGCACCAAATTTGTAGACCATATGCCTTTTATACTAAGCCACGCCCTTTGTAATCCCTTAGTGACCCCTTCATAGTAATAGCATATGTCTAAATATTAGACAGTTACCAGCTCTACATAGTGACATTGATTACACTGCAGTTATCTCCACTGATCACAGGTGGCGTCATCTCTAACTGGTGTCATTCTCTCTCCGTTTACTTCTCTATCCATGCTCAGACCGTCACAATTACTCCTCCTGGCCACAACATATCTCTGCAGGATTTGACACACAGAAATCTATGGCCCTTTTCTTTTCCATCACCCTCCCTACATTTTTCACACCTCTACACAATCCTTAGTGTCCCAGATAGTAAATTAGGCCCTACTCAGTATGTGCTACTTTTAGTGCCTTCTGCACAGTAAAAATGCCCCCTTTTCTGTCCCAACAGTAATAATGCTAACTCTTCTGACCCCATAATTAAAATGCTTTATGCCCCCACAAGTCATAATGCCCACTTTCTGCCCACAATTCATAATATTGCCTTTTCTGACTACATAATTAACACTGCCCCTGTTCTGCTCCCATAATAAAAAAGGCCATTCTTTCTGACCCCCTAATAGATAAGGTTGCCACTTCTGCCCCCATAAGTAATAATGTTGCCAATTCTGCCCCCATAATTAATACTGCCTCTTTTCTGTTCCTGCAATAGATAATGCTACTTTTTCTGTCCCTGTAACAGATAAAGCCACCACTTCTGCCCCTATTGGTAAAAATGCCACCTTTTCTGATCCCCTTAGGTAATGATGCCGCCTTTCCTGCCTCATTATTAATACTGCTGCATTTTCTGCCCCTGTAACTAATAATGCCGCCTTTTTTGAACCCATAATTAATAAAGCCGCCTTTTCTGTCCCTATTGGTAATAATGACATATTTTCTGACCCATAATTCTTATGCTGCCTTTTTTCCTCCCATTATTAATAATGCTGCCTTTCCTGTCTGCTTTTCAGCAGTTTGGGGGTTCCCAAAACTGGTTCTCCGTGGTTCAGCAGATTCAATAAGAAACAGTAATGGCTCATGCCCACAGCCGGATTTCTGCCACGTGAAACGCGTCGGAAATCCGCGGCATTACATCGCAGCTGAAAGTTCACGCTGCCGAATTCCACCGCCGAATTCCACAGCGTGAAATAACCCGCGGCATGTCCTATTTGCTGCGGGAATACATGCGGCCAACTTCCATTGTAGTCAATGGAAGCCGGCCGTCATGCTATACTTCCGCTGTAGCACAACGGAAGTATAGCGTTAATACGCGCTCGCCCACCGCGTCATATGACACTGCCTGTCACAGCCATAGGCATGAGCCCTTAGATCCAAGTTTCTGCTAACTTAAAAAAAACTAAGAACTGTATACTCACCTGTTACAAAGTGCCCTCCCAAGACGCTCCGGACTGCTCTTACTTTCTTCCAGGATCAGCACAGGTACGTGGTACCTGCCAGAACACAGGGGAAGTTAAACATCGTTTGGCCAGTCTCTTTGACTCAACCTGAGCTGACCACTAGCAAGCCCGCAATGAAGGAGGACCTTGGCCACAGAAAGGGAAAAGAAAAAAATGGCGCTAGTCCTCCTAGGACAAAAAGAAAAGGCTGTTCCTTGAGCGGGAGGGCGGCACTAAAGTCCACAGCCTGCCATCTCACAGTGTTTGAACACGCTGTTGAACATATGCTCCTGAATCCTGCACTGCTTCAGTGAGTCAGTGACATTTTCTTTCAAGTTGTTGGCACTCTACAGAGTAACAAGTTGTTCTAGACCAAAAAAACAGGCAGGTTTACTTGCTGCTTGCTCCCCCTACCCCTGCAGGCAGTTAAACATCATGCCATCCACCAGCCTTTCACTCACCGTCTCACCCTGAATTGATCACCAACAGCAAGGCTGCGATGAAGGAAGACCTCAGTTGCAGTGCAGCCATCATCACAGGATAGAACCTGCTGCAGAGGAACAGAAAATGGAGCCCGCTCTTCCTTCGACAACAAGAAGAAAAGGGCTGCGTGGAGGAATGGGCAGAACTTATGCTAGAGTTGCCAGCTCCTGTGCTGGAGCCCTAAGGGAGTGTGATGTCAGCAACAGAGTCTGATATCCGCCTGCTGCATGGGAAATAATACTTGAGATATATTGTCATGTATGTATGTTGGAGAGCAGATGCTAAAGGTCCCCTGAACATAGGGGTAATGTGGGGCCTGGATCACTGGCTCCATTTGCACCATAGTTAATATGGCTCTGGGGATGGGGAGGTGAAGGAGAGAATCAGAGACTCACATAAACATGGTGTTAGAGCTAATGGTAAATTATTGACGGTTATTTGTACACATTTTCATTGCTCTGTATTTGTCTAGTGTCCTCTCTAAAGTTGCTATGTGTGTGTTACATACAGTTAGGGAGCAGAATCTGCAGTTTTCGCCATGGGTAGAGAATGTGAGACAGCAGTCTCCACCTGAGAACAGAGAATCAGAAATAGGTACTACAGAGCAGTGAAAATGCAGATTACACGTCATATAATGGCCAGAAGTAGGGTTATTTCTTGTACACACACAGGGCAGTTTATTAGAAAAAGTAACCTAAAAAGATAGGCACACTTTAATTTATGTCTATAGAACATGAGCTTCATATTACTTTGCAATTAAGGGAGATGGAACAATACCTCTGCAGCGCCCCCTATTGGAAGGCAGCATTGCTGCAAGTCATTGTTAGACTCTTTATACAAGCCTTGTAACAATGACTGGGAATTGAAAGCCAAGCCAGAATCCATACACAAACAGCTGTTTCAGGGAATAAGCTGTTGGTGATGGTGACTGTAGCCTCTATTACTGCAGCCTCTATGGGGGACACTATTACTCCTAGATGTCCCTACCTGCCTGATGGCAATGGGAATCTAAGGTCATATGCACCGAGCTATGCGGATATGCGGGAGTGAACGTAACATGGCAACCAAAAACAATCCAGAACAGAAAACACACACAGAAGACAAATGAAAGAATACCCAGCAGAAGAACACACATGAAGCTGGGGACACACTAAGATAAAGAATAAGCTGGTTTGGAACACACAAAGAACATAACATAGACATGAAGACCAAACCAGTGAGCCAACATCTTGCATTCAATCATAAAGGAAATGACATCAACAGCAGTCATCATGGGTACAGATTTATTTATTGTCACTTTGTTATACTTGCCATGACAAACTATTTTAATTGTAACTACAACTATGATTGTATTTATTGATCTATTTTACACAAATTGTTTTTTAATTCATTCTAATTATACATTATTTTTTTTCCTAATTACCATCTTTTACTTCCTAGCAATTTTCTTATTTTACATTGTGTTTTCAATCTATTTTTATTGTACTTATTCATCTACATCAGTTATTTTGTGCTTGAGAAAGGAGCGCCTAGCCTCCGAAACGCGTTGCACTTTCCACTGGAGCTCTGTTCAATAAATCTATTTATTTCACCACAGAAGGCTCTGTCACTTCCCATTACGTCCTACGGACCTCACCAATCCACACACCTACACGTGTCCCTCCCTAGGCAGTCATATTTGACACTATACGGGTCACCCTGAGCGCAGGAGTCATCCTCTTTTTCTCTTTACATGCGTACAGACTGGATGGTTTACATAGGAAGCTTGATTACAAATCCTCCCAAGCTGAGTGGAAGAGTCAGACACAGTAACCCTGTGACTGCTGGAAGAAACAGAATCAGGAGACCAGATGACGCCCTGGTGTCCTGGACCTAACAATAGCTTTGACAGACACAAGGGCCTGAAATGATAGTTTCACCTGTCTCTGGATGGCGGACAATGAAACAGTTGGAGCTGCTCGTGCTTGTCAGATAATTCTCCCTACTGGTGCTCTGACTAGAGTGTCCTAAGCCCTGTTGCCTTGTGCCCTCATGCATCCACTGGTCACAACACTTCCTAACACTTTGGTCAGAACGGCCCAGGTGGTGGGCAATTCGTCGATACAACCATCCAGCTTCTCGCATTTCAATGCTTCCACTTCTGTCCTCCCATCATGCACTGTTCACAGGATTTTAAAGGCTATGGACAAGGGGAAGAAGTGGAGATATTTTTCATGTGGATGGTCATGTGACAAATAGAAATGAAAGAAAGCAGCTAGACCCGGTACAATGAAGCTATTACAAAATTATTGTGATGATGTACGTTAGAATTTAAAATGTTAGTCTGTGCCAGGAACAGCGCTTAACCCTTTTCATTTTCTTTTTTTCCTCCCCCCTTTTGAAAAAATCATAACTCCTCTATTTATTCATCAATGTAGCTGTGTAAGGGCTTGTTTTTTGCAAGGCGAATTGTCTTTTTTAATGTTACTATTTAATGTACCATATAATGTACTGAAAAACTTTAAAAAATTCTAAGTGAAGTATAATAAAAAAAAAAAAGAACTTCCGCCATCTTTTGGTGCGCCTTGTTTCTACGGTGCACAAACTGGCACAAAAATGACATGATAACTTTATTCTATGGATCAGTACGATTACTATGATACCAAACTTATATGTTTTGTTTTTTTTTTTGCTGTACTACTATGATTTTTTTTCGGACGAAATTTAATATTACTTTGATAGATCAGACTTTTACGGATGCAAAGATACCAAATATGTATTTTTGTTTTATAATTTAGATTCTTTTATCTATATATATAAAGATGAAAGCCCTCACTGACTGACTGACTGACTCGCCACTAAGGGCGCCCACCCACTGGCGTTTTTTTTTCCCTGCGAAATTCGCAGCATTTTTTTTCTCCTGGGGTCTATGGGACTTGTAATGTTAAAATCGCGATTGCGCAAAATCGCAACGCCAGTGGGTGGGCGCCCTAATTCTCCAACTTCCTGATGTCGTAGAAACATGAAATTTGGCACAATCATAGATTGTGTCCAAAATAGGAAAGGTAAAGGGGTCCTAACTCGATTATTCAATTCTAGCGCAAAAGAATTGGCGTCCAAATTTTATGTACGTAATCTAATTCTCTCACTTCCCGATGTCATAGAAACATGAAATTTGGTACGAGCATTGACTATGTAATAAATAGGAAAACCTAATGGGTCTCAACTCGATTATTCAATTCTAGCACAAAAGAATTAGCGTCGAAATTTTACACATGTAATCTAATTCTCTCACTTCCCAGTGTCATAGAAATTTGAAATTTGGCACGAAAATTGATTATGTCATAAATAGGAAAAGTTAGTGGGTCCCAACTTGATTATTCAATCCTAAGCGCAAAAGAATTAGCGTCCAAATTTTACGTACGGAATCTAATTCTCCAACTTCCCAATGTCATAGAAATTTGAAATTTTGCACGAGCACTGATTATGTCAGAAATAGGAAAAGCTAATGGGTCCCAACTCGATTATTCAATTCTAAGCGCAAAAGAATTAGCGTTCAAACTTTACGTACGTAATCTAATTCTCTCACTTGAAATTTGTCACAAGCATAGATTATGTCATAAATAGGAAAAGTTAATGGGTCCCAACTTGATTATTCAATTCTAGCACAAAATAATTAGTGTCCAAATTTTACGTACGCAATCTAATTCTCTCACTTCCTGATGTCATAGAAACTTGAAATTTGGCACGAGCATTGAATATGTCATAAATAGGAAAAGTCAATGGGTCCCAACTCGATTATTCAATTCTAAGCGCAAAAGAATTAGCATCCAAAATTTACGTACGGAATCTAATTCTCTCACTTCCCAATGTCATGTTATATAAAGGAAACATCACATGATTACCTCCACGTGGTGTTTTCTGGGTAACGCAAAGAACCATGCAAAATGGTGAACATATTTTTTTCCCGATATCTCTAAAGTAACCACGACTTCATAAGATTTTCCGTGTGAACACCAGATAAACATCAGTACCAAATTAACTCGGGCGAAGCCGGGTATATCAGCTAGTTGTAAATATGACAAAAGTGTTATTTTTATCCTTTATTACTTTTTTCCCCAACAATTAGTAAAACTTTATTATTGTCATTTTTACTCTTTTTTTAGTCCCCACAGCGGACAACAACTTGCGATTCTTTGATCGCTCCTGCAGTATGATGTAATGCAATAGCATTATATCATACTGCGATCGAGCAGGCAGTCTGTCAAGCCACTGTAACGTCCGAGGAGCGGGTGCACAGCTGAGGAGATGGTGGGGTGGATAAGGACTTTGTCACAGGTGGCTCTACCATTTCCTCCCCTGAGGGTACCTCGGGACGCGACCAAGTTACTGCTGGGGGAGGTCACAGGGAAAAGGTAGTTGAGAAGTACCTTGAGTCTCTTTAGTCACTTGTGACGCCACCGTTCCGTCCTCTGCGGTGAAGCTGGATGTTGTAATGAAAGAGTCCACACACAGAGTAACTTTTCATGAACAAACCGGGAACGGTCGGTAATGTAGGACATAGTAGGGTGGTCCTAATGAACAGTCTCTCTGCTCATCAACGAAAACAAAATTAAAGTTGGAGTCTCCATACTCTCTGATGAAAGGGCGAAAAACTTGGGGCAGTGCATCCTTTACCTCCTGATTGTTGCAGTGGATCAGGATCCATGGGGGGTAACGGCTCTCCACAAATCCATCCCCTGTTCGGTATCTCTGAAGCCTCCAGAGCCTTTCTCTTGTTTGAGAGGTAGCACAAGCACTCTCCGAAGCAACAGGGTCCAGACTGAATGGCTCTGTTAGGCGATCCTCAGGAGGGGGCGAGGCAGGAGAAGGTGGGGGTACCAATCTCACTAGTTCGGGCTCATCACCCCAGTAGAAGCGGGGTCTTGGCAGTGGGTAACCAGCTGGGACTCCCATTAGAACTCTAGCCGCCATCTCGCCTGCAAAGGCCCACTGACCAGCAGTGGGAGGCCTTCCCTTGGCGGTCTTCAGCCTGCTGTTGCTTCTCTGCAGTAGGGGTGACCCCCACTACTTTTTGCTCATTCACGACGGGAAGATGTCGTCGGGAAATTTTCGTTGGCTTTGCAACAATGAAGGAAGAAGATTGGGCGCTATCTTGTGTGTCCAAACAGTCTTTCCCGATTTCTGGCACAAAGTGCAGGGCAAGCAAGTCCACTTTGTCCAACAGTACAACACGTTCTCCCCTCAGACAATAGCGCATCTTGGATACATACTGGGGAACAGTTTCTTCAGTTTCTCTCTGCATCTTGCAGGATCTAGTAATTGTATTTCTCTGGCTTTCTCTAGGTTCTTGTCTTTCTAATTCTTGCAGGTTCTGAGGAACCATAACCGTGTCCTTTCAGAGGGTTAGAAGGCTCTTGTCCTAGACTATTTAGGAAGGTCAGAGGGCTCTGCCACCGGAAGTGAAGAGAATTTCTGTTATCCTCGGACACAGGCATAAGTTTTTCTTCGTGACAGGCAATGGCGGAGGTGCTTCTTCTCAGTCTTTAATGAAGGCATGGAGAAATCATCTTGTTCGTGACGCCATAATTCTGCCGTGCAGCATCCAAAGAGCGAATGCACAGCCAAGTAGATGTGGGGAAGATAAGGACTTTGTCTCAAGTGGATCTAGGATCTCCTCCCCTGAGGGTAGCTCGGGACCCGACCAAGTTACTGCTGGGGAAGGTCACAGGGAAAAGGTAGTTGATAATTACCTGGAGTCTCTTTAGTCACTCATGCCACCACAGTTCCGTCCTCTGCGGTGAATCTGGATGTTGTAATAAAAGAGTCCACACACAGAGTAACTTTTCATGGACAAACTGGGAACTGTCAGTAGTGTTTGTATACTTCAACTTCAGAACAGTTCCAATAAATGCTAGGGTGCTGACAGAAATTACCCTTTCAGAAGGTGGTGTGACAGAGAGGACTTCTCGGAATGACTCCGGACAATCCACATGCTAGTTATCTGTGAGATCCCACTCCCGGCAACTCTTTCTTTCCCTCCTACTCTCTACTAGTCAACACTCACTCTTCAGGTGCTTCTCTCCCGCGGTGCTTAGCGATAGCACCGGCACATCCTGGGTAGTGTGGGCCAAGGGCAGACTTCAGATCATGGCTCGGCCTCTTCCATTCTGGGCCACACAGACCAGATTCACTCCAGCTCCAACTACAACAACAACTACTTGCATACCCCTTGCAAAGACATATATCTAGCAAGATCACGTGACATACAACATGATACATTTCACAGACATAACCCAGACATTAACCCATTTAGTGCTGCAAAGGTGCAATACACATCAAATGCAAACAACACAGACAATACTGACAAGATGGTACGAAACAGACATATAGCATTTATGGAGGGGCCCGGTAACTCTGGGCCACTACACCACCCCACAGGGATGGCTTGATAGGCATTCTGTCGAGACAGCCCTGGGGCCTTTCAGAAGGGCCCCTGCTGTCATAACACTCACACAGCTCCCTGCGATCTCTTCGCAGGGGACCCCTGAACATCGATCAGGAGATTTAAATGCTGCTGTCAGAATTGACAGCGGCATTTAAGGGGTTAATAGCTGCACTCAGCCACGTGGCTGAGTGGAGCTGTTGCTGACGTGTGTCAGCTGTAATAAATAGCCGGCACCCAAAGTGTATGAAGGGAATTCACCCCGTGATCTCCCTTCATACATACCCCGCAGGACGTAAATGTACGCCCTATAGTGGAAAGGGGTTAAGGTCGTTCTTGATTAAAATCCAGTACAATGCTGACTGGTACTGAAGATTAAGCTATGGGATAAGTGTATGCAGTTGGCTGGAGTCAGCTTTTTTTTTTTTCAGAGTGGCGGATGTGGATCCGTCTTGCTATACACAGGTTTAGCCTTGGGCTAACTGACGTAGCAGCACCTGGGAAAGCCTGCTTTTCACACTTTACCCCTCCAAGTGGAATGCCGGCTTTGCTGTGGGGTACCCAGGCTGTTACATAAACTGATGGTACCAGTTGTGTTGCTGCACTGGGCCAAAACACGGTATCTGAAGGTCTGAACTGACACGTAGTAATTGACAGGTTTTGAGTCAGGACTAGCAACACAGGTGCATATATGAGATCCAGGCTAAGGGCTGCTTCAGGTGAGGTTGCGCTATTGTGCAGTTAAGGTTGCGCTATTGTGTGCGTATCTGCACATTTTACTGTACTTTCTGTGCTGCTGGGGACTATTCACATCGGTGCAGGACACACCCATGCCATAATTTAGACTATGCAAACTAATCTTTTTTGATTTCCCTGCAAAATTGCGCAGTTCATTGTGCAATTTGCAGGGATCAGGTTCGCATTTGCACACCCCCTATAGACTCCTATGGTGCACTGAGCATGTCGCTTTTTTTTTGCGTACACACAAAAGCAAAATTGAGAATAAACCATTGAAAACAATGCATTCTATTCTCTGCGCATTGCACATGCATATACACTCATTGAAAACCACCCTAATAGTCAGGACAGGCAGCAGACAAAGCAGAATCCAGCACACAGAACCAAAGTCAAAGAGTATAGAAGCCAGAATAATCAAATACAGAACCAGGACCACAAACAGAAGCTTTTCTACAAATGGCAGAAATATGACCAAACTGCTTAATGGGGGAGGGTGGTTGCCTATTATAGCAACTGCAGGAACCGGATTGGTGGGGGACAAGTAATAGGAGCGTGCACTGGCTCTTTAAGAAGCTAAGCAGGAGTGAGCACGAGCCCTATGGGCAGCAGCCTGGAAGTAAGCAGATGAGAGGCGTGCAGAGTGTGAATGACAGCGATGCCTGACTGAAGCCCCAGCAGCAGGTGAGCGAGGTGAGTTGCCGAGCGAGCAAGAAACAAGACATTACAACCAGATATAACACAACTATTAATGATGACTCTGTGTCCTACACTCTTTGTTAAAAATAATGAAGCCCCTAGAAGGAGTTGTCGTTCTGCTGCAAAACTCGGCATGCAGTTATATCTCAGGTGTATACGAAAATGGCTACAGTTCTGGTGTGATTAGATGAACGATCTTGCCACCTGAGGCCCTAAAGCGGTTGTACCCTTGCTCTATAAAAAGGCTTTCAGAGGATTCTTGTGTGTAGTGGACTTCTTTTTCCGCATGTGTAGATCTTGTTGACCACTAGACGTCTCTACGACGGAATCTTAGAGATTTTACCCAGTTAACAATTTGAGAGGGGGTGCTTTATTGGAATGCCAGAAGCTTGCTGGTCATATCGACTAATTGGCCGCCACCTGGGTCGTTCTGACCATTCTGTTAGGAGGCGTTGGGACCAGTGGATGTGTAGGGCATGCACACAAGATGACCAGGCTCAGGGCACCCTGACACAACACCAATAGAGAGGATCGTCTGACGAACAGCTCCAGCTGTATCATTGCCTGCCATAAAGAGACAGATTGCACCATTGTTTATATGTCCATGTGTCTGTTGGAACTATTTCCAGGCTCTGGGCTACAGAACATTTGGTCTCATGGCGAAGTATGTGTACTGCCTTTGACACTCACCCTCCGCCTCCTCCATTTGCAGTGGTGTCGTGAACAATGAAATGAGACTGCTATGGAGTGGAAATGGGTTCTCCTCAGACTATTCCATGTTTAGTTTGGGCACTGATGATGTCCATGTTTATGTCTGGAGACCTAGCTGTGAGTATTCCCATCCTGCCTTTGCTGTGGAGTGGCATACTGCCCCCAGTACTCGTGTGATGGTCTGGGAGGCCATAAGACAGTTCCTCATTCCTAGTAGTGGTACGAGGGACAATGACAGCTCAGTAATATGTTCAGGACATCCTGCAGCCAAATGTGTTGTCTCTAACGGCAAGACTTCCAAGAGGCATTTTCCAGCAGGATAATGCTCAGCTGCACACAGTAAAGGTGTTGCAATCAGGATTCCACAACATTGACACACTTCCATGGTCTGCCCAGTTGCCAGATTTATATCAATTGAACATGTATAGGACCATCTGGGACGCCAACTTTGACAGCCTTTTGAGTTTGCTGAATCTAGAGCAGGAGTTTCAAAATCATTTTCACTGAGGGCCACATCAGCCTTAGAACTTATTCAGACGACCGTATTTACGCAGGTATTTTGGCGCATAAAAAAGTTGCATATAAAACACGACCATGTAAAGCATTGGATTTCAATTGCTTCATTCAGATGAATAATTTTTTTCTGGATAGCTCCCTGGGGAGAGAAACTGTCTGGAGCACAGGAGGTCTCAGGTTCGATCCCTGACAGGATGGCCTCCGGATATCCCAGGGCCTGGTTTACCAGGATACCTTTCATGAAATTTCCCCATGAGCTTGGGGGCATGCACATTCTGGTCCAGCTCCCATGAGTTCACCTCTGGCCTGTTTTCCTGCCACTGCACCAGATACTGTAGTCTTTCTCTGTGCTTTCTGAAGTCAAGGATTTTGGGCTTCCCGTAAGGCTTCTTTTAGTTCTTTTTAAATCTCCAACAATACTGCTAGTCTGTGGTTGACCATTGGGACAGGAGTGTTAGCAGGTAGAGTAGGAATGAAAACTGGGTGCGTCCCATAGTTTGCAAAGAATGAGCTCTGGGCAGTAGAACTATGTAGAACATTATTATACGTGAACTCTGCTGTTGATAATAATCCACCCAATCGTCCAGTTGATGGGAGATGAAGTAGTGGAGATACTGCTCGAGGGTCTGGTTAGTTCTCTTAGTCTTGCTGTTAGATTGCGGATGACAAGCAGAGGAGAGACTCAAGGTAGTTCCCAGGGTCGTGCAAAACTGTCTCCAGAACTTCGAGGTGAATTGAACCCCTCTGTCCGAGATGATATCATCCGGAATTCCATGTAGTCAGAAAGCTTCCTAGTTCATCAACTTTGCGATGTGCTCGGCAGCGGGAATTTTTTCTATGGGGACGAAGTGAGCCATCTTTGTAAGATGGTCTACGACAACAAAGATGGTAATCATCACTTTCGAGCAGGACAGGTCCACTATAAAGTCCATCGATATAGATTCCTATGGCCTGGATGCGATTGTCAGAGGTTGTAGGAAACCCAGAGAGTGAGCTCGTGGTGTCTTGTTCCGGGCACATACCTTGTAAGAGGTGACATATCTCTTCACATCCTTACTGCAGTCGGGCCACCAGAAGGAACGAAGCAGGAGTTCCAGAGTCTTTGTGACCCCCAAGGTGACTGACCAGCTTGGAATTGTGGACCAATTTGAGGACTTCAAGTCGACCACCCTCGAGAATGTAGATTTGATGTTCTCACTTCCAAACTCTATTCTTGAAAAAGAGCTTCACATCCTTAGAAGGACGACTCAGAAAAGGGGCATTTTCGTAGCCTCCCTTAAGCTTTGTTAGGAGGTCCTCAGAATGCAGGATACCTAAAAAATAATTGGGGGACAGAATTGTGTGGTCTGTATTTAACTTCTCTTCATGCTCCAAAAATATCCTGTACAATGAATGCATCTGCCTTGCCATTTTGGGAACTGGGGAGGTAGGACACAACAAAATTAAACCTGGAGAAGAACACGGCCCTTCTTGCTTGTCTTGCAGATAACCTCTTGGTGGTATGCCATGATGGGCTGCTTCTAAGAGGTGCCTCCATTCTGTGAAAGCCACCTTGATGGCCAGAAGTTCCTTGTTACCGACGTCATAGTTTTTCTCCACGTATGATAAGATGTAGTACAGAAATGTACAAGGATGTTGTTGCATCTTATCTCCAACTCGTTGTGATAGAATAGCTCCCACAGCAGAGTCAGAGGCATCCACCTTCATGAAAAAGGCAAGTCTGGTCTTGGGTGGATCAGTACTGGTGCTGAAGTAAACTTTAGTCTTTAGTTTATCCAAAGAGGCTTGTGCCTCTGGGGACCAGGAAGACATGTGTGCTTCGTTTGTGAGGGAGGTGATGGGAGAGATTACTTTTGAGAAATCCTTGATAAATCTTCCAATCAGGCGCTATACATCCCTCAAATTTCTTGGAATGGGCCAATCTAGGATAGCTTTACTCTTGCTGGGATACATAAGCCATCTGGGGAAATAATGTATCCCAGGAATTGCATTGGGTCTGTTCAAACTCACACTTCTCTAACTTGATGTAGAGGTTATTCTTTTGGAGTCGTTCCAAGACCACCTGAACTTGCCTGTGATGCTTCTCCAAATTGTCAGAGAAGATGAAGATGTCGTTGAGATATGCCACTACGAACTGATTCAACAGATCTCAAAACATATGTTTGATAAAGTGCCGGAAGGTAGCTGGAGCATTGCAGAGACCGAACAGCATCACTAGGGATTCTAGGTGACCATATCTTGTTCTGAAGGCCATCTTCCATTCGTCTCCAGGGCGGATCCATTCCAGATTTTATGCTCCTCTGAGGTCCAGTTTAGTAAAGACCTTGGCTGCCTGAAGCCTCTTTAGCCGTTCTGGGATTGACAGGAGAGGATAGCAATTCTTAATAGTAATCTTGCTTAGTTCCTGGTAATCGATGCATGGTCGAAGAGTAGAATCTTTCTTTTCAACAAAGAAAATGGGTGTTCTGTTGGGGGAAAAAGGTTGGATGAAGCCCTTCTCTAGATTTTCATCCAAATGTTCCCGAAGGGTTTTTAATTCTGGTTCTGAGAGGTTGTAGATACGCCCAAAAGGAATAGAAGATCCAGGGAGCATCTCAATAGGACAGTCATATGGCTGGTGAGGTGGCAGCTAGTCAACTTTCTTCTTGCTGTAAACATCCCTGAACATCTGGTAGTGAACTGGTAATTTCTCAAAGTCCTGTTGACCATCCTCAAGGCTTTGCACTGGTTTGGGGGTGGATGGTGGCATCTGACAGTTCTCTTTACAGTATTCTGAAGGGAAGGCAATGGTCCTGCTTCCCCAGTTGATAGAGGGATTATGGGTAGAGAACCAGGGGTCCCGAGAATCACCGAGACAAGATGAGCTGGAAGCTGATTGTTTCTTGATAGTCAGGGTTCATGTGGAGCTCCAGTTCAACTGTCTCCTGTGTGATGGGACCCAAGGACAAGGGTGACCCATCTACAGTTTCCATATCGATTGGTTTGGGCTTAAAGGGGTTGTCCCGCGGCAGCAAGTGGGGCTATACACTTCTGTATGGCCATATTAATGCACTTTGTAATGTACATTGTGCATTAATTATGAGCCATACAGAAGTTATAAAAAGTTTTTCACTTACCTGTTCCGTTGCTGGCGTCCCCGTCTCCATGGTTGCCGTCTAATTTTCGCCGTCTAATGGCCAAATTAGACGCGCTTGCGCAGTCCGGGTCTTCTGCTGTTCTCTATGGGGCTCCGTGTAGCTCCGTGTAGCTCCGCCCCGTCACGTGCCGATTCCAGCCAATTAGGAGGCTGGAATCGGCAATGGACCGCACAGAAGAGCTGCGGTCCACGGAGGGAGCAGACCCCGGCGGCCATCTTCAACCGGTAAGTATAGAAGTCACCGGAGCGCGGGGATTCAGGTAAGCGCTGTGCTGTTTTTTTTTTAAGTCCCTGCATCGGGGTTGTCTCGCGCTGAACGGGGGGGGGGGGGTTGAAAAAAAAAAAAACCCGTTTCGGCGCGGGACAACCCCTTTAAGCCTGGTTACAATGTTTTTGTCAAGAGCGAATCTTAAGTCCATGAAATTTCCTCCTGCTCTGGAATCCAACATCGCTGAGGACTGTGTCTTTTATTTACTCATTAAAATCTCTATTGGGAGGACAAAATGGTTGTATGGGGCAAGGGTTTTCAGACCGCCTTGAACTACTGGTGCAAAGGTGTGTTTGGTGGCATCTCCTTTTTCATGACGGCTGGATTGATCGCGGTCTTGACGTTGCCTAGAGCGAGAGTCCTTTGGAACTTGTTTAGATAGTTTAGGGCATAATGTCCCGAGCTTCCACTATAAAACATGGATTTTTAGCCCGGCACCTTTCTTTTTCAGTGGTGGAGAAGGGTTTGCAGATGATGTCAACCTGCATTGGTTCTGGTGCGGCTTCAGTCCTCGGCTGGGGACTCAATGTGGATTGACTGAAGGAGTAAGGGGTGTAGATACCCAAACCCTGCAGTCTCTCTTTTTGCCGCTTGGAAAGTCTCTGGTCAATGTAGATGCCTAGCTGAATGAAGTCTTCTAGGTTTTCAGGGGTGTTCACTAGGGCAAGTTCTTTCTTTACCCACCTGGATAATCCCCGGCGGAATTGGCTCTGTTGTGCAGCTGGTTTCCACGTGGTATCATTCGCCCAGCAATGAAATTCCACAGTTTACTCTGCAACGGAACGTCGCCCTTGTCATAGGTTATGTAACCTCCCTTCAGCCGTGGCACAGCAGTTTGAATAATCAAAGATTTAGCCCATAGCGGTCATGTAAGCTGAAGGCTATCAAGGAGATTACTGTTGGCCTTCACGTACGGCGAGGCCCATGCGAGCGCCTCATCAGTGAGGTTAATGATGAAAAACACCTTTTTCCTATCGCTGGTAAACAAGGTGGACTGCATTTGGAAATAAATCCGGCATTGATTAAGAAAGCCTCTGTACTAATGACGATCCCCACTGCATTTTGCGGGCAGTGACATGCGGACATCAGAGCCTGAGTGATGCACATCCAGAAGTTGTCTCTGTAAACTGATTATTTCCTTTTGTTGATCTAGCACCAGTACCTGTAATCCAGCAAACTTCTGGACAAAATTCCTGGAGCTCTGTAACTTCTTTCCGCAGGGTGCTCACTATGGGCTCCATGCTTGGGCATAATTTTTTGTAGCGTCTTACTGGTGCTGCGTAGGAGCCATGGGTGTAGTAACGGTGCAGATCTGGAGAGGTAATCAGGGAGGAGTCAGCAACGGGTGGTCTTAGTATGCAGTACAGAAGGATGAGGCAGGTAACATAGTTCGATGGAAAGCCAGAAGTCAGCAACGGGTGGTCTCGGTATACAGTATAGAAGGATGAGGCGGGTAACATAGTACAATGGAAAGCCAGAAGTCGGTATCAGAAGGTCTTGTCAAAATGGCAGAGGAGCAGATCAATGAAGTGGAGCAGAATAGTCACGCAAGGAGTGGGAGGAAGGGCTAGTCTTATATTGGAAGTCATAATTAGCAGTACAGTGGGGCCAGGACAGAGAGGCTGGAACTAGATCAGGAGTCAGGACAATGCTAGAATCAGCAGAGGAGCTTGTCTAGCAAGCTGGATAGCTCAATGGGGAGAAAACTGTCTGGAGCACAGGAGGTCCCAGGTTCAATCCCTGCCACAGTGTATTTGAACACATATAAAACATGTCGGAGCAGCCGAAAAACGCGGGCGCCAGTGTTTTTGGTCACGCAAATATGCAGCTAATTTTTGACTGAAATGCGCTTATGCCTGTGTGAACGAGCCCTAATTGTGACCCCCATAGGGTTCCCAGTAGTGATAATGACCCCCCATAGTAGCTTCAGTAGTAACAGTGACCCCATGATGACTCCAATAGTGATAGTGGCCCCCATAGTGGTACCAGTAGTAAGAGTGACTGCCATAGTGGCCACAGTAGTAAACAACCCAGCCCTTTCCCCCATAGTAGCTCCAATAGTAATAGCAACCACCTTAGTAGTCTCAGGGATGCTGCCCTGTTGGCCTCTGTCTGGGCAGCATCTCAACAGGCTTTACACTTACCCTGCCTGCAGCCCCAGTCCAGTGACAGCCGATGCTGAGTCTGTGACCACTGACCTCGATGCAGACATCAGTGGTCACAGACACTGCATTGCGCTGCCAGACTGAAGCTGCAGACAGGGTAAGTGTAATTCCTTTAAAGGGGTTGTGCCTGTTCTGGCGCTCATAATTGCTTAATGAAATCAATGGGAGCTGTTCCTGTAATTGATTTCAGTGAGAGCTGCGTCTGCAGTTACGAGTGCCAACCATTACATCGGGGTCGGAGCAGTGCTTCTGCTCCGACCCCAGTGTATCCTGGCGTGTGCTGCCTGGATAAACCCTTTAAGGTTTAATGCATGGTAAGCGAGGCAGATTTGGCCAGCAGACCTTGTGTTTGACATGTGTGATCTAGAGGCTCAGTTACAGCAAATGTGGACCAGTATGATGCAGGACACCTGTATGCCTCCATGCCCACTTGTATCACATCTTGCATTTAAGCTAGAGGCGGTACAACAGGGTACTAGAGCCTCCCTTCCAGGGTTCAGTTTTCCACAATAAATCATCATTTTGCTCCGATATTGTAATTACTTACTTATGTCAATGTTACAGTCACACCTATAAAGTTTCATTCCATTCCGACAACTTCTTCTAGGTGCTGGATTTGTTTTGACAATGAGTGTATATACCCACATTTATGCTACTACATATTGTAGCATATAGGATGGGATGTTGTAGTATTAAGGGCATATAGTGTAGGATGTAGTAGTATGTATGTATTATAGTATATACCACATGGAATGGTAGTATATCCTTCCATATACTACTATTCCATGTACCTCTCTGTATATTACTCCTCCATGTGCTTTATATTAATATACCAGTTAGTATAACCTACCGATATACTACTACTTAATTTACTAATACCACTGCATTTCTATCAAAAAGTAGGAGGTTATTAGGCTTGCTTCTCAGACTTGACTGCCTCCTGCTATTTCTGGCAGACGTGGGCATCGTCCTGTCTTCTCTGTAACTTGAACTACTGTACATTTCTCGCCAGCAATGCAGGGGTTATTTTCTGCAGTGCTCCCAGGGTATGGGCAATTACTTTCCTATTTAGCTGAGCTGAGAATCTTCCCTCATTGCCCTGAGTGTTGGTGTGTGTTACGTCAGTCACCCAACTATGTTTCTGTTTCTGATAGTACTGCAAGTTCTTTGCCTTGTGGTTTTGTGTATATGTGCGTTTCTTCATTTCCTTCCAGTCCTTGCATCATTCCTGTTTCTGTGGTAAGCCAGTCCTGTTTTGTGTGTACTGCGGTGTGTCTTGTGTTCAGTACACCTCTCCTGTGTCCTGACAGGGAGAGTAAGGCTAGAGATATTCCGCCACGGGGGAGGAGGTGGGAGATCTGTCAGTTCTCGGAGAATCGCGGAAAATCGCGATTTGAACCCAGCGAGCGGTAAATCGCTATTATTCTCCGCTCATGGACGTCGGGGCTGTGCTTTCCATAGCAACGCTATGGACAGGCAGCCTTAGTCCTGAGGTGAAGACCACAGGACCGTTCTTGTCAGGACTCCTACCCAGCTTCTAGGTAGGGCCCTTCCCATTTTCCCGTTAAGCCTAGGGCGAGTTTTCCTATCTTATATTGCCAGGTTGGTGTCACCTATCCTAGCTTGCACTTGGTGTAGCTTAGCGCTTGTTCCTGCTCATAGGTCTGTCTGTTTCACAGTGCCTTGCTTCAGTACCTCTGTCCATCGGGGTCAACAGCCAACCACACTGGTTCTGGTCCAAGCCAAGCTGGCTGGTTGGCACGGTGGGCACACACTCGCCCCATAACAGAGGTAGCACAGAGGGGATAGAAGTGCAGAGACAAACTACTATCAGATGTTAGTGTGATCTTACCAGATCACGCAGCCGATGCTACTCTGACACTGTCCCCTTTAATTGGACATTACCATAACTGCTCATTTTCATGTCCATTTGACACTGCATTGTAGAGACTGCCCAGTTGTCAACTTATTCATTTACATACTGGACATCAAAGCTAATGGGTTTGATATAGGTACAAAGGGGGCACTTTCAGAAAAAAAGCTCATCTGGAATCAGGGGTCAGGAACACATTAAGGTATGCTGGCATTTTTTTTCACTTTTAAGGACACAGCTGGTCCTTTTCAAAAACTAAGATAGGAACAGCAGGTAGAAAATAAATAGCACTATAGTTCCTGCAACCACAATGTATTGGAAGGGATTCATTTTGGCCAGGGTGTTACACTTTGTCTAATACCACTCTACCTCCACCTTTCTCTTGCAGTCACAGAATTGCATCTCCCTCCCTTTCCACCAATAGTCAAAGCAGTACCTCCTGACTCCCCCCAGGTTCAGTAGTCATCACACTGCTTCCCTCACTAGTAACTTCTGTATTCCCCCTGTAGTCACATCAGTGCCACCATATTCTTACCTCCTGCAATGTGTCCTTTACTGGCAAGCAGTTTCACTACAGAGGAAAGGGGATCTCTGCAGAGATTGATGCAGGAGACACACAGAGTCCTCATTACCTGACAGCTGTTTGTGCTTTTTTTGTGGCTCTCTGCGGGGAGTGATGCAGCCAGCTATTGTCAGACGCAGCCGCACTCCATGCAGTGGGCATTAGGAGAAAGTTCCCAGTTGCTGAATGGATAGATGGCTCGAAGGATGACCTGGTCATGAGGGCCAATTTTCTGGTCGCCATAACAACCTGTCCACCAGTTTTGTCCTGCCCTCAGAATGGGGATTGATGTCAGTGAATTTTAAAGCTTTGTAGAATAAACAGGAGAGACCTAAGTAAGCGGAAACACACAATAAATACACGGGGCAGCTATTCTGGGGCAACCAAGGCATCTTAGACTTTGTGCCTTAAACTCAAGAAGTCCCCAGAGGGCTCACAATCGCTGAATGTTCTGCTCAGCCATAGAGAACGGTGCAGCTGATGACACCATTGTCATTGTCACTGCAGGGATTGACGGAAGAAGAGCCGCATGTGATGGCTTTCTTTCACAGCAGGCACAGAGCTGCTATCTCACAACAGCTCTGTGACAACACTGGAACCCAGACCGGTAAAAGAAAACGCTGAACCCCTGGGATATTCTTAAACCACTGGACCACCAGGGCTGCTACTAAACTACTGGACCACCAGAGGTAATATTATAGACAAGTCACCAGTGACAATACAGTGATCCCTCAAGTTACAGCGGCCTCAGGATACAGGATTTCCAATCATGGTCTTTCCTGGGCCCTTATAACTTGAAACCAGATTCAACATACAATGTCACAGACAGTCCGGACCTGCACTTCGCTGGGAAACCTAGCCAATCAGCATAGACGTTTCACTGGTAAAACACTGTATTAATGAAGTGCCTGCACTGACTGGCAGTCCAGCAGCGCCTCTCGAGAGTACAGTACCGCGCAGTACTACATGTTCTATACTGCCCTTTACCTGTGCCAGGCTGAACAGCTCCTTTGGACACCAGGTGAGGATGGTTCCATGTTATTTTTCTAGTACATTGTGTTCTTTTAAAGAGGTTCTCTTTCCAATTTTTAACTGATGACCTTTCTTCTGGATAGGTCATCAGTAGTGGATGGATGGTGGTCCACCACTTGGGACCCCCATCCATCAGCTGATCGTCCGGCCTGCTGTCCACTGCAGCAGGCCGAATGTTGTCATCAGTAATCACTGAGGAAGTGCCAGCTCCAGCTTCACTCCCATTTAAATAAATAGGACAGCCATGCTGCTATGGCACTTTCTGCTTCTTTGTTGGTCATGGCGTCATATCCAGTCCTGACCGGCAGAGAAGCAGGAAGTGCTGTAGTAGTGCAGCCATCCTACTGATTTCAAAGGGAGTGAAGACGGTGATGGCACTTCCTCCCATGTCCACTGATGACAATGTCTCACCCGTTGTACTGGAGTGTGGGCTGGATGATCAGCTGATAGACTGGGGTCCAGAGCTGCAGACCTCCATCCATCAATTACTGATGACCTATTCAGATGATAGGTCATCAATTAAAGGGCTGACTACTCCTTTAACCCTTTCCAATCCACTGTCTGACGTCTAAAGATATTCTGATTGAAGGCTGTACAGCTTCAATGTCGGAAGACATCCGGCAGGGTATTCTTACTGTAGATTACTGTCCGCTCTGTTGTCGGGGGCCTCTCTGGCATGTCACATACCGCAGTACTAGCTCTGGCCAGCAGATGGTGCCATTGTATAATGGCAGAAAGAGAAACACCCTAGGAAACCCTGAAGCCAAAACTGGATTGCAAATGGTTAATACAGAAAGTGATTTACAGATTCTGTATTAGTTATTGGCTTAATATTTTTTAGGCTGGATTCACACGAACGTATATCGGCTCGGTTTTCATGCCGAGCCGATATACGTCGTCATCATCTGCAGGGGGGGAGGATGGAAGAGCCAGGAGCAGGAACTGAGCTCCCGCCCCCTCTCTGCCTCCTCTCCGCCCCTCTGCACTATTTGCAATGGGGAGAGATGGGACGGGGGCGGGGGCTAATTCTCGTAACTTAGCCCCACCCCCTTTCATTGCAAATAGTGCAGAGGGGGCGGGAGCTCAGTTTCTGCTCCTGGCTCTTCCATTTCCCCCCCTGCAGATGAGGACGACGTATATCGGCTCGGCGTGAAAACCGAGCCGATATACGTTCGTGTGAATCCAGCCTAAAGAATATTAAGCCGATAACTAATACAGACAAAGCAAGTCCTTACATATAACAATGTAAAGCTGCTCGAATCTGTAAATCACTTTCTGTATTAACCATTTGCAATCCAGTTTTGGCTTCAGGGTTTCCTAGGGGGCTTTCTCTTTCTGCCATTATACAATGGCGCCATCTGCTGACCGAGCCGATATACGTTCGTGTGAATCCAGCCTTAATCTTTTTCTATTATTTTTGGTTGCCATTTTGAGACTTAAGAACCAATTACCATAGTCTATACCGTTAGCGTTCCAACATACAATATATACCAGAGCTAATTAATATTGTATGTTGAGGGACCAGTGTAGTAAAATCACCAGTTCTATTATTACAGAGCTTGTTGATCTTTGTACCTTAAAAACCAGCAAACGAAGACCTGTGTCACATGAACATATTTGCTCGGTGATTTGCACATGCAATACGCAGTGAACAGAACCCATTGATTTCAATGGTTTCATTCACATTAGTGTATTTTGCACGCACATTTTGTTTGCACAAAAGAAATGCAGCAAGCTCTATTTTTCCTGTGCATTTTTGCACCAAAATAGCACATATTGAACTAATTAAATTAATTACTCATTTCAATGAATAGGAGCATGGTTGTGTGTCTTTTTGCATGTGCAAATGTGCACAATTGCGCTTGCAAGAAGTACAGTAAAACGTACATACGTGTGCAAATACGCAACACCCATTGCACAAATGCGTGCTCAAGACATTAGGGACAGGTCACATCAGCATTGGAGGTTTCATTCAGAACCTCTATCTCTGAATTATGCTAAAAAACAGGATGAAATAGTGCTGCATGCTGTGCTACTTCGTCCTGTCAAATCCTGTAAAATGCCAGACGGAAACCAAACGGATTCCATTCTAGTCAATGGTGTGCATTCAGCACCACTTGGTTCTGTCATATGATGGTCCTGCTCCCACAATGAAGTAAAGAATGGAACCCTAAAGTGGTGATGTGAAGGATAAGCTGAGGTTTATCCTGGAGGTGTGTCTGGTAGCCTGCACACACTAGAAATGCTGTTTATGAGTCTATTATGACTCTTTCAGCAGTTCAAAATCAGTACAGTAAAAAAAAAAATCACAGTAGTTCTAGTGATGACATCCAACACCTATTACAAAATGAAATGCATGGTATGCCAATATTACATATCAATGTTCAGCTTATTAGAGCACATTTATTACTCATTAATAGTTGATTGGCTGGGGTCCGTCGCTCAGGATCCCAATTGATCAGCTGAGTGTACACCCGCTAACAGCGCTACAATTCCACAGGGGTCTAAGCGGAAGAGCATTAGGCCTCATGTCCACAAGGAAATTCGGGCCCGCACGGATTTCCCGTGCAGAATCCCGCAGCGGGTCCCTCCTGGCCCGCAGACAATAAGCCAAGAAAAAGATTATACTTACCTGTTCGGACGCTGCGGGTCTCCCCTCCGTCGCGGCCAGATCTTGTTTCTTCTGCCCAGTGAATGTGCTCGGCACGCCGCAGCGTGACGCATGCATGCACCGTGCATACTTTTCTTTTTTTAAAACTCCTACTTTCCTGCGGTCCCATGGCAGAGCATAACAATAGCTGTGGGTGTGCCGCGGGACCAGGCAACTTCCATTGGCTTCAATTGAAGCCGCGGGAAGCTGTCCATGCGGGAAAACCACACAAAATGGAGCATGCTGCGGGTCCTTTCCCATGCGTGTGATCCACACGCCAGGGAAAAATGATATCCACAGGTATTTAATTCCCTATGGGCACAGATCACACGTGTGGGAGACCCGCGAGGATTTACTAATTCTATTTTCCCCATGGATATTGGGCCTTAGGGCTTATTCAGACAGGCGTATATCGGTTGGGTTTTCACGCCCGGCCGATATGCGCTGTCCCTCTCTGCAAGAGGGAGAGGCGGGACGGGACGGCAGCTAGTGCACTGAGCTCTCGCCCCCTCTTCTCCCCTCGCAGCTGTGCAACGGGAGGGGGAGGGACGGGGGCGGGACTTAGAAGGGCGTTTTTGACAGGATTTTTAAGGCACTCCACCATTGCAATGGGCGATGTAGTGTGTCAAAAACGTGCTAAACACCTGAAAGTAGGACATGCAACGTTTGTTTTAGCATGTTTTAAAAAAATCTTTGCTAAAACGCTCGTCTGAGAAGCCCTATTGAAATGAATGGAGGCTCAGTACAGCATTTTTAACAGGCGTTTCAAAAAGCCTGTGTAAGGGTGCCCACCCACTAGCGTTTTTTTACTGCGAAATTCGCAGCGTTTTTTTTTTTTCTGCAGGGGTGTTTGGGCTATGGGACATGCAAAGCTAAAATCGCGATTGCGCAAAATCGCGATATCGCGGTAAATCGCGATTTTGCGCGATCGCGATTTTTACATTACAAGTCCCATAGACCCCCTGCAGAAAAAAAAAACCTGCGAATTTCGCAGTGAAAAAAAACGCCAGTGGGTGGGCGCCCTAAGAGTGGTCTAAGGCTTTCCCCAAGAGTTGCAGCAGTGTTTTTTTTCCATGTAACTCACCCACACTCAAACACTCCATAAGAAGTGGTCGCTGACAACTTTTCTTGCGGACCAATTTTTAATATTAGGTCTATTACAAATTGCAAGCTCTCTAAGGCCATATTCACATGAGTGCATGAGTATTAGCGCATGAGTGTAGCGGTTGTGCGCATCGCCATATTTTACTGTGCTTTTTTTGCATGCAAGGCATGTGAATTTGCACACGGCAAAAAAATATGCACCAAGTGAAATGGCTAATTAGTCTGAGTTCCAGTTTGTGTTCTTTTTCCTGTGCAATTAGGCAGTATTTCACATGGCTCCTAGCATATTTTGAGTGCATTTGCATTTCCCTCTTGACTTTAATGTGGACTTTTAGTGCACAGGAAAATAGAGCATGATGTATGTTTTGTGCAACCAAAATGTGCAGAAAAAATACTCGTGAATGTGAATGAACCCATTAAAATCAGTGGGTTCTATTCTCTGCATATTGCATATGCAAATTTGTGCACATATATATACCTGTGTGAATCTGGCCAAAGGTACAAAAAAATGTTTATGGGCCCTTTATATTACTGGCCCGCCAGAGAAGGTGATAAATTGCCACAGGCTCATTGCATCCAAACAGCAATTGGCAAACTGAACCAGGTATATACAAACCAATTGGCTCGCTGCCACTTAGGGTGCGGGCAGATGAGCGTAGGCGTATTTACGTTCGCACGAGCGCAACGTATAATCGCCCGAGCGATCGTTTTTCACCGATCACGACCAGAGCTAGAAAGCGTATCTTCGTTTGTTCCTACTTTGCAAACGGTCTTTTCGGCGATCGAATATGCGTTGGCGCGTATTTCGGTCGCATATGTTCCGTTTTTTTTCGAATTGCCGTTTTTACGCGCCGTAAAATCGCCCATGTGAACGAATACATTCGAAACCATTGCCTCAGATGGTCACGTATATACGTTTGGTCGCAAAAACGCGCCGTTTATGCGCTCGTCTGCCCGCACCCTTATACAGGAGGGTACACATCCATTTAAGTGGAAGAACTGATGCAAGGACGCATGAACGCCAGGCTGTTTGGTATATGTGTTAGGCTGGATTCACACGAACGTATATCGGCTCGGTTTTCACGCCGAGCCAATACACGTCGTCCTCATCTGCAGGGGGAGGAGGATGGAAGAGCCAGGAGCAGGAACTGAGCTCCCGCCCCTCTGCACTATTTGCAATGAAAGGAGGCGGGACATGGGCGGGGCTAAGTTCTGAGCATTAGCCATGCCCCTGTCCCGCCTCTTCCCATTGCAAATAGTGCAGAGGGGCGGAGAGGAGGCAAAGAGGGGGCGGGAGCTCAGTTCCTGCTCCTGGCTCTTCCATCCTCCCCCCCCCCCTGCAGATGAGGACGATGTATATCGGCTTGGCGTGAAAACCGAGCCGATATACGTTCGTGTGAATCCAAACTAAGTCTTATTTCTCTATCAAAACCTTTTAAGTCAGGCACTGGCGTCACGTTCACCTAATTTCCCTAGTCGTTCATATCCTGTTGTTTACTTTCATTTGTGCACAAGATTACATAGAGCGCGCTGCACTCATCGGACTGTGATACTGATCCTCAGCCACCACTTAAAAACCACTTAGAGTGCTGGCCTCTTTCCGCTTGTCACACGTTGCAAATAAACAGGACGATTATTGCCTGAATTGTCAGTTTCCAGTGAGAATTTGGATGACAATTGCCTGGTGTTAAGTACTCTTAGAGTACCTTCACACCGGCAATTGTGATATCGGGCTGAGAAATCTGTCCCGATATAACGCTTGTCAATGTGCGTTTTATTCGCAAATACAAGGCGTTTTTCATGCAAAAACCTCTCACATCACTTTTATGAAATTCCGATCCTCTGTCGCTTATTTCATGTGTGTCAGAGGATCGGCAAGTGTTTCCCATTGATTTCAATAGGAAACATCACATTGCGCTCGCATGCACATCACACGACATGGAATGTGTTCGACTGTCCCATTGAAAACAATCGGAGGTGTATTCCGAGGGATGCAAAAACATAGGACATGCAGCGGTTTCTTTACCTTGCAGCAGGTGTGAGGGAAAAAATAAAAATCGCTCATGTGTATGACTCCATTCAAAAGAATGGAGTTCATATTCGCACGAGTCTTGTATTTCTCGCAACGCACAAGACTCGTGTGAGATTCATGCTTGTGGGCTCCTGCACACTGGCGATCGTGATATCCCTGCGTTTCCTAACGCACATGTCAATAGGACTTTCTAATGTTAAAAATGTATCGTACGAAAATTGCAAGTTTGTGCTTTGCGATTTTTGTGCGATGCGTTATTACATTAGAAAGTCCTTATGACATTTGCATTTTAAAAAATGCCAGTGTTCAGGAGCCGTCAAAAAATCGTGGCAAAGCTGCATTGCTGTTATGTAATTCCAAAAGGAATTAGCATTTTCTCGTCCACTCACACGGCTGCATCGCGTGAAAAGGATGCTGCAGTGGCAGAATGGCTCTATTTAGCTTAAACAGCTAAATAGGATGAGCTGTCTTATTCACCGAGCGCCAGATCCATGTAAACTCCCCCCCCCTCCCTTTTTTTTCAGCTCCCATAGGAATCTATGGGAGCTCCCTACAATTTTCATCAAAAGATAGATCATGGCCTGTCTTTTGACACTGCAAGGAAAAATTATGGCTGAAATGAATGCATTGGAATTAGAGATGAGCGAACGTACTCGTAATGAGTACTTACGCACCCGAGTACCGCCATTTTCGAGTACTTCAGTACTCGCGCGTAAAGATTCGGGGGCCGCCGGGGGGCGGGGAGAGGCGCGGCGGTGCGGGGGGTAGCAGCGGGGAACAGGGGGGAGCCCTCTCTCTCTCCCTCTCCCCCCCACTCCCCGCCGCAACCCCCCGCGCCGCCACGGCGCCCCCCGAATTTTTTCGCCCGAGTACGGAAGTACTCGAAAATCGCGGTATTCGGGCGAAAAAGGGGCGGGGCCGAGCACGTTCGCTCATCTCTAATTGGAATCCAATGGTTTACATGGTTGCAATTTTCCGGCAATGTTTTCTCGCGTCTAATAGCTGCGAGAAAACGCTCATCTGAAAGAGGCCTTAAGAATATGCAATAACAATGATAGACTCCAGCACCAAAGATAAAACTAAAATGTCATGCTTTATTAATAAAGATTTTTGAGCACTCATGGTATGCAGACCATAAAAACACCACTTTGATGCATTTATAACTCAGTTCAAGTCCCTAATCATAACAGAGGAGAGATGTTAACACTAGAGATGAGCGAACTTACTCGTTTAGGGCGTTTTTGCACTCGAGCACCGCATTTTCCGAGTAACTGACTACTTGGACGAAAAGATTCGGGGGGCGGCGTGGTGGAGCGGGGGGTAGCAGTGGGGAACAGAGGGGAGCTCTCTCTCTCTCCCCCCCTACCCTCTGCAACACCCCGCTCACCCCCGGCGCCCCACAAATCTTTTTGTCCAAGTAGTCAGTTACTTGGAAAATGCGGTGCTCGAGTGCAAAAACACCCGAAACGAGTAAGTTCGCTCATCTCTAGTTAACACCTTTCTTATGATTAAAGGGATATTCCAAGACTTTAACTACTGATGATTTATCCTCAGGATAGGTCTCCAATCGTTGGTTGTTGGGGACCTGCTGCTTGAGATCCCCGCTAATTAGTTGTGGCGAGTGCAGCGATCAGGAAATAGTCAGCACCGGAAGTGTAATAGCCAGCTTCACTTCCATTGAAATCTATGGGTGCCCTGCCTCCTAATTCCAGCTTCTCATTGTGGTTAAGTCCAGATGAGCGCAGTACATAGCTCGTCCTAAAAAAACTGAGATGTATAACCCGTGCTAAGTGTCAGTTTTTCCCAATGTAGTCACCAGAGCTTTCTGGAAGAGCCCTTTACCCATTTGGGCATTGAGCCAGCGTACTGTAGTGCCCTGAAACCTTCTGTTCTCAAGAACAGTAGCACCAGATGGGGGAGGTCATTGCTCACTAACTCCAATTCTATATTAATAATGCACCATCTGTAGAATGAGGACTCATACACTGGGCAATATTACAGTGATCCGTTAATCTGCATATGTCCAGAATCCCCCTAAAGAAGTGGAGATGTTTTGAGCTACCAGCATTGTAAGCGAGCTTCCAGCAATGCAGGGGTCAGTCTGGCTAGAACGGTCACTGACAACTCAGCCAAAAACAGAACACTTCAGTGTTCAGAAAGCATGTTTGAAGCGTGCCAGTGAACATATACCCTAGAGGTATACAACTGTCTGAACATACAGCTGCATACATCTGTCACTGACTCCCTGCAATCCCTTTATATCAAACAGCGCCTATCAATACAGTTGAAGTAAAGGCACCTCTAGATAGAACGGCCAAGCCAAATCTGTGCTGGAAGGGCACTATTTTAGCAGATGATTTGGATAATGAAAGTGTAAGTCAGGAAATGCGTATACAATATATGCTGCTGACATGTATGCGGAATGTACATTAAGGCATAACGTAAACAAGTCAGTGGTCTCTGGTGATGGATATCAGCCCTGGGAAGGGTAGTGACACGGCAGTGGCAACTTTTTGGCCAGTAACCTGTCACTGGCATTTTGAGGCCCTATAAGCAGGTTATTATGATTTTTTTTTAATTGAGGTAGATTGACTAATGGTGGTACTGATGATGGCATTACTCAGGCGAGCCATGTTGGGGGGGCACTGTTTTAGGGTGCTCTCTGGATGATTGTGTTAATGAGGACAGTCTAGTTCTAGTGAGAAATGTCCGCAGTCGGGGCAGGAAGTATCCCTGCTGCATGCACAGTTTTCCTGATGACAAGTATTGAAAGTTGACAACTATCTGTTCACTGGGCGGCTACAGAGGTAACCCAGATACGGTAGTTCCCACAAGTATGGTGACTACTTTCAGTGTGCAGGAAGATATGGCAGAAGTGTCGCATATATTCTGAATGGCATTTAGGGGCAGTTTTTACCACTTCTCCAAATGCCTCTCATGTATAGAAGGACAAGCAGACCAAATAATATCACTGCCGCCCAGAGTATGACCCGCATTGGGAAATGCATCATGGATTTGATTGGCTACTAAAGGCAACAGCAACACTTCACCGCACATTTTGTTTTATTATTCAAACTGCTATTACTACTTCACTGCTTTTTCCATGAAAAAGCACAAAACATGTAGTAGAAAGCAGAAAATATAGAGAAATCCAAGTGTACAAATATTAGTAGCAGTTGTACAACACATAGAATTCATCACAATGTATCAGAGGTAGATTCTAATCTGGGTAACTACAACTTCCAATATGCATTGCCGGTCAAGAGCTTAAACTACATGTACCATCATCCATTACAACTGCAATGGACTACAAATCCCATGATGCATAAGTAAAGTCCAAAAAATTAAAGCGGATTAAGTCACGAAAATTCTCTTATGATTTTTAAAGCGTTATTTGCCCAATTACAAGGAGTACGTCGTGTTTCAATAACCAGAATTCCGTAAACAAGGTAGCGGGGAAAACTACATTTCCCGGCATTCTCTGATGTTTCCAAGGCGATCGCATTCTACTTCCCGGCAAATGAAGATGGCGCATGCGCGTACGGATGGGTTCACTGGCATGGACTACAGTTCCCGGCATCCCTTACTTCTCCTGTGAGAGGCCCAGCGGGGAGGACTCCATGTCCCAACATGCTCCGCGGCACTAAGGGAGAGGGGGCGGTGCCAGCAGCGGGCGGAGGCGGCTCAGAGGCACTCAGCGCAGAGACACGGAGGAGGAGAGGGGAGAGCGGCGCTGAGACCGGGGGATACATCGGAGAGACAGCCACAGCGCCAGATAGACCTCCTCGAGGAATAGACGGTGCATACGCGGACGGAGTGGCGCGGCAGAAGACCGGGGCTGTCTGACTTCACTAGGGGACTGCCTGGAGACGGAAGCACAGCCGCAGTCAAAGAGATCCGGCGCACACCGGGACACGCAGGGGCTTCTGCGCTGAGCCAGCGGCCGCTGGGGAGTCCGGAGAGCGCCCGCAGCTGAGGCTGCCTCTCCCGTCACCTCCCCCGGGGAATATCCGCTTACTGAGGCCCCGGGGACTGCACGGCCCCGTGATGATGTGACCATGCTGAGCGTGCCCGGACCTGGATCAGCCATGAGCGGCCGAGAGCAGCCGGAGCCGGCAGGGAGCGGTCAGTGTGGGCACCGGGCAGAGGGACACGGGTGGGGGAGCGGCTGGTGCCAGGGGGTTATCCCGGGGCATGTGTGTGCGGCCCCCGGGAAGGATGACGACTCAGTAGTGAGCGGCGGAGGGGGAATTCTCGGGGGTCCTGCAGGAGACAGTCTCTGCACTCTCCCTACCCCGGGGGGGGTCTCGTCGGCACTCACCACTGCCGTCTCTTGTTTCCTCCGCCGCCACATTCCCCTTCTGTCTGCTGTGCCAGCCAGCGTAGGCCTCGGTGCCCATGATCTGCTGGGACTTGTAGCCTGCAGCCAGAGGTCAGTGAACTTGCTGGCACTGCCAGGCTCCCTCCGCCGGGCATCATCACCCACCTACATAGTACTCTCTAACATAAGGGATGACACCATATCCCGCCTGGTATCTCCCCTCCCCCTCGCTTCTAATTAAAAGGTGCCATTCTACCCTGGGAGAGGTGGAGGAGGGGCGGGGGTCAGGGGACATATGTCCCAGCTCAGGTGACACGCATTGTCTCTGCTTTCTCCCTTAACCCCTTTGCTTCTTAAGTGGTGGTCAGAACAATGGTCGCCTGTATGTGTGCGGCCATGTTATTCCTTCGCACTTGGAGCAGATACCCAGTCCTGTCTCCGTGACATGTCCATCCTCTTATTATCTGCAGGCTGTAGATATGTGTAATTTATTACATAGTGGCATGGGGTCAGGGAATAGTTGTGTGTGCGCCGCGGCTGCGGGGGTGGAGGTGGCCCTTTAGGGTGCAGCGTGTCCAGCTGGCGGCACAGACCCCACGTCCCTCCTGTGGGATATGCTGTGTATTATTTTTGGTGTGTATTATATAAAATGTGTGTCCTAGGCAAAAACAATGACACTGGGAGCGCAGCAGCCAATCAGGGGGAGGGGGCGGGGCCTGGGAAAATATCACACATATATACATATTTACATTTACACAGTAGTCTGGAGGAGCTGGAGGTGGCAGAGAGAAGGGAGCAGGGCAAGTTAGACGTAAGTGCACGCTCAGCGTCCTTCCTCCCGGTCAGGTTCTTATATTCCCATTATCTGCTATTATGGGGAGGATTGCCGGGAGCAATATTTTAGTCCTGATGTATCTGTGTACTGAGTATACATGAGATGACTGGTTTCTGGCTCTGTGTGCTGCTGATCATTGTATTGTACATTGGGACAAGTTCTCCGTTGGACCCCCTGCTATGTAATCCTCCCTGTGCACACAGCCCCTCACTTGCACATTCATATATGGCTTTTCTGGTGGTTACCTATAGATCCCCTATATGGTTGCGTAAAACCTCAGGGAGTTTGGAAACTAGTCCAGTTTTATTTTCTGGTGAGGTGTAAAGTGGCAGATATTTTAGTAGTCATACAGTAGAATTTCCTCTTGCTGTCTAGCAGGCATAATTATATACTTTATATATAAGGTTAAATATGTAGCGATCTCAGTTGGAGATTCCGTGTTCCAGACTAATATGTATCTAGCTGTGGATTCTAAGTGCAGCACATGAAGCCTTTGTGTGATACAAGGGTTGTATATGTGCCAGTGACTGGTACAATGGGCAGTCTGGCCACTGCTGCTAGTGGTTGGTTCTTAGGCTAGGCCACTTGGTCAGCTGGGGATATCATTGGTCTAGTCCAGGAGCATCTAGCGTTTGATCTTGTCCTCCTCGCTGGCTCGCAGTGCTAGTGATTGGGGAATGCAGTCTTGTGTGCTGTTGCGTGATAGCAGTAGTTCTGGGGGCAAGATCCCATTTAGTATTGTTATTGGCCACTCATAAGAGTCAAATGAATTCTGATGTGAGGAGTTAATGCCAAAACATCTTGGTGGAGATGGGTGACCAATAGCACTGGATGATGGTAATGTATTTGTTCCTTAATTCTAGCCTATCCTAGATCATCCTAGACTTATTGTGTAATTTGGGGTAATTATGTTGCTTTTAGTTGTGCCACATAGTCATGATTGTTTACACTAATTGATGACACATTAAAAAAAATAAACAAATAAAACAAACAAAATAAACAAACTATCTTTTCACCATAAGTATACACAGCGGCACCATTCTGGCCTGTATGTCTTTACTCAGCCTGCTGCATCACATTCTTACAAACCTTGGTAGTTCTCATCCTAGATAATGTGATGTTACACCAAGATGGAACTGGAAGCATCCTTGTCTATTCCAGTCCCCCCTCTGTACGGGACTTTCCAGCATGTCGGTTCTCTTCTGTTACTTTCTGGCACATGTGAGGAACGGTGTCATATTTTAAAGGCTGCGCTCCGGTCTGGAAGGCAGCGGAGTGCCAGCAGACACACTAACAACTCCTTCGTGTAAGGTCTCCATTGTTTAGTTTTGGAGGTACATTTCTGTTCCCCCATCCAGGCATAATGGTATAACAGACTATTATTATTACGCAGTGATGGGGAGGATTGTCATACTGGTCATGTTGTGAAGATGTATACATGTAAATGAACTTTTTCAGCTGTAATAAGTGCATTCTCCAGCTCATCTGTTGTATTACTCTTTCTGGATTCTAGGACGTTTTAATCAATATAGCTCCAGAAGCAGATCTACGCATTAGATGAATGGTGAGCGATGTAGCCATTCCCTTATACTGTATGTAAAGGAAACTCTTCTTTTTATTCATTAGGGTGTTGTGAAAGTGCTGACTGGGATCCCATAGTTTCAATTAACCTTCACTAAGAGAACGGAAGAAATAACTTGTCTTAGACACCAGATGACTGTCAGACGATTAATCTCATCAACCCTATTTATGGCGTCTCATTTGGAAATGCAATGCCATCAGTGTCTGGTTGGGGTCTGAGCCTGGTCCTATTCCCAGTCCCAATCCATTGAGGGCTAGGGGAAATAAGTGTATAGTCTAATTCTGCAATATCCTTACCTGTGACTTGATCTTTCTATTTGGATCCTGTTGTGAAATCCTTGACTATTATTACTGGAAAGTAATGCATTAATGTGAATGTTTGTTTTGTTTTCCTTGTGACTAAATGTCTTTCTTTAATGCTTGGTTTGATGTACTTAGTCTTCTATTTTTCAGTGCATTTTAGATTTGCGTGTGGCCTCAGTGCTGCAACCCAGTGTAGATGTTGTTTCCTGTGGGGCATGTATGTCATACCACTGCTTACAGCATGTCAGTGGCAGCATAAACTGCATAAAAGAACCCTTTTATCAACATTGTAGTACATAACTTGTTAATGTCAGGACTCTATGTAGTAATCATAGGGGGTTTTAACCTGTGTGGATATATCACTTGAGGGGAACTGTTGAGGGTGCCTCGCCTGCCTTTTGGCCAGGTTGAATGAGTGAAGCTGAAGTGAGGATTCTAACTAGTGGAAGCCTTGTTTCTATTCTCCTTGGTGGGCATACCACCTGTGGTTTTGGAATAATTGATAACTTTATAGTTTTAGTTCCTGTAAATAAAAAATATTTTTTCAATTATTGTCAAAACAATTTTTAGAAATTTTTTTTCTCTCCATTTTAGTGGTATTTGAATAAATTCATTCCTGCGTTGGAGCTCTGTTCAGAATATCCATCTCTTCTAAATTTTTGGAGGGAAGAAACGAATATAAAACTGAAATGAACTGATCAGTTGTCTTTCCCATTGATTTCAGTGGGGTTTTAAAAAAAACTAAATACTTTCAGTTCCATTTTGCTTCATTTTTTTGAAAAAACTGGAATAAAGCCCTATTCGCATTTGTAACGGCGGCTCCGCACAGAGCCTCCGGTCAGATCTGGCATGAAATAGCAGATGAAAATGTCTTGCATGCAGGACTCTTTGGTCAAGTAAAAATGTGTTGGACAAGTCCGTGGAGTCCGCTCCGCACTTTATGAGATGGATCCGTTCATCCAGTGGATTCCGTTTTTCCTGCTCCTTATGCAGCAGACTGAGTTCTTGTTCCAGTAAAAAAAAAAAAAAACCTGAAGCAAACTGAAAACATTGTGTTGTTTTTTTTTATTCTTTAGGGGAAAAACTGATCAGTTTATTTTAGTTTTGCATCAGTTTCTCTCCTCCAAACACTGAGCAGAGAGGCCGGGACCCTGAACTGACCCTAACACAGGTGTGAACCACCCTATAGGGCTGTATCTTTAGTGGAATACTTGAAGTCTCATGTGTCAGAAAAACTGCACATTTATAATTGGGCCATAATAGAGACTATGCATTATGAAAGTTGTATATTGTCTGACATGCTAGGTGAACATTCAGAGCCAGATTGTCAAGTTTCGTACCCCCCCCCCCCCCCAACCACATTTTGAGCTGTCAATCAGAATGATATAGACTTTATGAAGATGAACATTACAATGGTGCCCTCTCCCAACACTGAGATGACGCTTTCTCTTCATTTGCAACACTGGTTCTGTTAGGCTTATAAAGGGCCACTTTGGTGAAAACGCACTTTTCATTCCCTGCCCCCCCCCCCACCTCATTGCCTGTCACACTCTGTTTTCAGGCACTTCCATGCAGTGCAGCCCCCTGTCAGCAACCATTTTAAGAGATTATTTTACTTTACTTTTCATGTCTATCCCATGATGCAATGAACCTAACAGTAGCTAGGGTTATACAATTCTACCTGCAGGGAGACAATTGAATTTTGTTCAAGTAAAAAAAACTAAAGCCAACTGGAAATATTCTGTTTTCATTATTAAAGTTATACATTGTCTGATATTCTATAGTCACCTAATTAAGCTACAGGCCATAAGTCTACAGTCAGGAGGATGAGCTGTGATCTCCTCTATTATAACTGCAACAGCATCACACAGGTGGTGAAAATGAACCCAAAACCCCAAGTAGTGACCATCTGAGGATAAAAAGACCATGAGAGCAGATTCAGACAAACTAACCAAGGTAACACTAGCCAATTTATGTAAACTAGGGGAATAGCTGCATAATGAATAGATTGAAAAAAAATCACTGGGGTGGCCCTTTTAAGGTAGTTATTTGAAATAGAAAACTAAACCTGAATTTGCAGCAACTTTTGCAACTGCAGATTTCAGAACATTTTTTTTTTTTTTGCGTTATGGGATCGAAAAATGCTTAATGGCAAGGAATCATAGAAATCTTTAAGATGTGGTATGGTTTTGCTGTGGAAGTGAAGTGCAGCAAATCTGACCTATGTGGACATAAAGGGGTTGTCCAATATGCAGATTTTCTTACACCACAAAATAAACTGATATTTGGGAAAGTGTTGAAATTTCCTATAAATATATGTTCTATTCATCTAAGCCCCCATTTATCCAGAACATTGGTCACTAGAATTGATCTAGCTTGATTATTTTATCATACTACTGATGAAAAGCCTGATGTTGCCATTTGAATACAGTAAGTTTATCACTAAGTCCTATATGGAGGAGCCAGAGTCAGGAGCTTGGCTTACCAACTCCACAGCCCTGGTTACAGATCATTGTAGTTGCTGCCTGGACCTCTGTTCTCATCACAGCCCTAACTGTGCCCCTGGTTCCTGATTGGCAAGTTCCAGCTGCTGTGCCCTGTGAAGCGGGCAGCTGATGGGAGGCGGGGCTTCTTACTGGCAGACTAGGCGCAGGAGAAGTTTTATGGCTGCTCCGGGATGTGGCTACAGTGAGTTGCACAGTAATGAGCAGCAGCTTTCCGGCCTTTGCTGTTGTATATTTGCAGGAAAGGTACAGGGTACTGCTACTCTACGCTGGGCGACAGAGGAGCCACAACACGGGCAGCACTGAATCCTCCCCTCAGTATGTAGAAGGAATTGCAAATGACTGGCAGTAAAATGGTGCCTTCTCCAAGTACTAAGGTGCACCCACAGAGGCATGATGGTCAGATTGCCTCATGATGGGTGCCCCCCTTCACACAGTTGCCTTTTGCTGCTCCTTCTGCATTTGTGTGAATGTCCCTGTAGGATTTGCTTGTCATTAATAGGTTCACTTCCGACCACACAAAATACCAAAGTTACTACGCATGCTCATATTGTTTTGTCTCATGCGCCCTCCTTCCACTTTTAATTCGGTATGATGTCCTTGTCTCACTTGTGTGGGTTCGCTATATAGGACTTGTGGTATTAACCTGCGGATATGCAGTGCTGAAGTTCTGTGGGACCCCATCGGCGCTGTTAGGAGACCCAGGACACTTCCTGCCTTTCCTCCCCTTCCTCTCCTCTGGAACAACAGGTGTTAATGAGAGTCACATGCCGCCATCCTCGCCAGAACTCGCCCTTCGTGTCTTAAACGCGGCTTACAATTTTCTTTTTATTTTGGGTTTTGATTTCTCTCTCCTGAAAGAATAGATGACTACAACGGAGTTTCTTGTGGTTGCATGTCTTTGTGTGTAAGAGACAACGGTGCGCTTAGATATTGTATGATTGGGATCCTCTGTATGGCTATATAGCCATTGTTCTCTGCCCTACGTCAGCTGATGTCTATGGTTACATGCAGTAGAATCTCCTATATACCTAGGTAGACGTAAGGCGAGGTACCAATCTGCAGCATCTCTGCTTATTAAAAACGAGAAGTAGCATGCAAGTAGAAATGCGTTCTTCTGATATTGGCAGTTCTTAATTACGAAGTCCACATCAGAGTCATGCAGAACCTCCTCCTACGGATACTTATTACCACTTTTTGCGTGTTATCTGCACAGTAAAGGAGAGGTGCCAGCTTAAGCTCAGTTATCAGATCGATGGTAGAGCCCTGTCGGATTTCTCCCCCTCCTTCCCCCTCGTGCCCTGGAGCCTGTGCTGGCGCTTTCTTTCTCCCCTCCCTCCCAAACTGCTGCAGCAAGGAGCGGTTGGGGGTCAGCGGAAAATATGTGGCAAGGACCTGACAGACAGCAGGCATCAGAGAGTAGGCCGCATCCCAAAGGAGAGGGGGAGGAGAGAGACAGGGCTGATATTCCTGAATAAGGCAGAAGGCTTGGAAAGGGAGGAGGCATGGGGAATAAATTGGAACAGAGGAGATGGTAGAAAGACATGAGGAAAGGGGGAGTTGACAGGTAGATTAAAAGTGGTTATATACCAGGGGGTGGAGGGGGTTCATCCTAATGGAACAAGGAAATAATTGAAAGCAAATAATTTTCGGGGTGGCTGGCATGCAAAGCTGAAATCCAATTAACAACTATAAATGTCTAAGATGTAGGATTTTAAGATTTGTTTTCATTACTTCTGCACTGAATGTCACCAATGCCTGTTTGTGGTGCATAACCTGTTGCATTTATGTACAGAGCATAATAAAACTGGACCTAATTTTTCTTATTACTTTTCAGCTTTGTATATATGTGTGTGTGTATGTATATATGCTTGCAGTGTGAGGCTAAAACACATTCTAATCAAGAATTATACTACCCGTAATAGACATGTATGAAGTGTGCACATAACTTCAGTGGGGAAGTTAAAAGGTGGAAATAGATTGTCATTGGAGGGTTTAATTCTCTAATTTTATATTTCATAGTCAATAATCCTATTTACACTTTGTCCAAAATTCAAGCCCCTAGAAGAAGTTGTCGTTTTGCTACAAAACGCTGCATGCAGTTCCATCTCAGGCAGATATGGAAATGATTAGATGAACGGAACATTATCATTCAAACAATCATACAAACAAGCTAAAGTGAAGGTAATCGTTCAGTGTAAATGCAGCCAATGATCAAATGATAAATTGTTCACTTTTCGTTCGTCGCTCACTTTATGCAGGCATAAAAATCATTTGCTTGTTCACTAATCGCTCAGTTTAATTACAGATTGTTCAGTCTTTCTCAGTCACTTATACAGTGAATGCGAATGACTGAATGATTTCTTGTTTGAATGAGCCAACAATACATCTGCCTGTATAAATGGGCTGCACGAGCGAGCTGTGATATCGTTTGCTCGTTTAAACAACAAATTGGCTCGTCTAAATGAACCCTGAGGCCCTAAAAGTGGCTCCACACTTTGTCTATAAAAAGCTTCTCGGAGGATACTTGTGTGCAGTGGACCTCTCTTTCCGCCTGTGTGGAGCTTCTAGACTACTGGACGCCTCTACGATGCAGAGAAAAGATTGCACCCAGTTAACGAGAGCGCACACATTATTGGAATGTGAGAAGCGGGATAGTCTTATCGACGAATTGCTTGTCACGTGGGCCGTTTTGAACAGACGTTTAGGTGATGGGACCAGGGAGGGCATATGCACACAAGGCGACTGGGCTCATGGCACCCATGACAGACCACCAGTAGATCGCCAGACAAGCACGAGTAGTTCCCACTGTTGTATACCATCCAGAGACAGGTGGCACCATCATTACAGGCCGTTGTCGAAACTGTTTCTAGACGCACACTAAAAAATGTAAACCGTTCTATACAGCTTTGCCATATAAAACCGCTACTTGATTAGCTTCAAATACTATGCAGCTACTCCATCCACCCTTCTCCCAAAGTTTTGAGTCTTCCTAGCTGCTTAACATAGACACTGTGAAGTTGAAATGTGTCCCAGGTATGTGTTGTAAAATTAATACTTTACTTTTTTTGGTTACCTTGGTGGTAACTTAGTGTTGGTGTATGTTATACCTGTCTGAGTCGCATTCTTAGTGCCTTGATGCTTCTAGAGGCCAGAGCATGTGTTGGAGGCAGTTATAAGGTAACATGGTTTGCCTGTTAAACTACTTTTGTAGGAAACTTTTTTTTACTTCCAGTGCTCATTCCATTTTAGGTTTCCATCTTCCATGCAGAAAATTGTGCTTTTTAAAAAAATCCAGATTAAAAGACTGACTGAAAGGGGAAATCATGTGAAATGGAGACCAAAGAGGTTTCCGTTTCACACATTAAACCTTGCACCTTCTAGTAAGTGTTTTTACTATATCATCCTAGCGCAAGATTCTCAACTACACTGCACAATCTCCTCCATGCTTCTGTTGTTTCTGAGAGTGTGCTATAGAGAGAAGAGTAGGATCTCCTCTTCTGTGTGCGATGTATCGAAATAATATAGCAGCTAGTCTCTACCTGTCAGCTCAGGGAAAACTTGAGATTCCGAGATATAGCCTGCATTTTTATCCACTTTCCCTTCATGCCCCAAGCCATATAATGATCAGAAATGGTGTTATTCCTCATGTATACACAACAGCTTATTCTGAAAAGTCATCTTAAAACGATAGGTATGCTTTCAAGTATACCTCTAGTGAAAGATAAAACCTTCACGGTGCTCTTAGATGCTCATGCATGGTAAACTTGTGAAGTCCTTTTCAGCTTAGTTTGTGCGATAGATCTCTCCTGCTTCCTATTTCACTAACAGGAAGTTATTTTCATTGTCTTTGTTACAGATACAGTGGAGCTGCAGCCCAGTCACTGTTTCTCTTTTTTTCCCTTTCCTCTCTCTTCTCTCTTTCCTGACAGCAGGGAGAAAGTAAAGGACTGCATTAAGCCAAGTCTTCTGTTTTGCCCCAGATTAAAATTAATGGAGTGTGGAGCTTGCAAATAAATTCTAGATGAGAAACTGTTACACCCTCAGGTGAATATTCTTTGAACTGCATTACTGATGGTAGCTTTTACTACTCTGAGAATCCTTTCTATAGTTCCCAAACTGGCAGTATAGCTTCATGGAAACTTAAATTCCAGACCAAGGCCCCTTTAATAAATTGTGTTAGCTGTTGATGTTCCGAGAGCACTGTCCACCAGTTCCGATTAACAATGCCTTTAGAATACTAAGACACGAAACTGCAAACACACTGCATACTTCTAGTATGATAAACCTACACTACTACTAGAGGGAGCTCTGTAAATAGGTATTCTTGTGCACAGAGTAATCCATTAATACTGCATATCTGTTCCTGGTACTTTGAATGAGAATGTTAATAGCCACAAGTGGTCTTGTGACAACCTGTATTTGCTACCCTATAGGCTACGATAAACAATACTTTTTTTCCCTCTCTTTCTCCTGACTTTATTGCAAGGAATATTATTTTTGAACATTTAAAGTCTATCTTTTTTTTTAAGGTAATGATAAAATAAGTGGAAAGGCAATGCCACAATACATAAAGCTATTTTATCAAATACAGAATGATTTAGCATTACTTAAAGGGGTCTTCTGGGACCATGATGTTGAGGGCCTATACATAGGAAAGCTCATACATATCAGATCGACTCCTAGCACCCCTACATTGTTTAACCCTTTTGTGACCAAGGGTCATTGCTGCTCCTGTGCCCAAATCACATTCTGCAGTTCTGGTATTCCCTTTGAATGGTAAGACAACTGTTGGTGTCCAACAGAATTTTATTTTCCCGTTAGACCAATTTGTGGAAATTTTTTTTTTCCCCCCTCCATCATTACTGATAAATACAATAATTGCTGCGTTTAGCCGTTAGTTTAAAAAGAACACATGCAGCAACGCACAAGAATGTTATCTGCAACCATGGAAAATCTTTCCTATAGCAAGGATCAGAAGTTTTCTCCAAATAACGTGTCCTAATGCTTCTACTTTCCCAGATTTATAGAAGGTGTGCATTACTTTTATTGTACATAAAGACAAGGCATAAAGCTTAAAAGGTTTTCCAAGATGTGTATATTGATGGCCTATCCTTAGGATATGTCACCAACAGCAGGTCAGTGGGGGTCCAACTCCTAGTACCCCTGCAGATCAGCTGTTTAATGGAGGCCAATGAGTGATCCAGTCCCCGATGCGCCTTTGGGACTGTACTGCCACCTTCGTGAGTCACATGGCCTTATGCAGTTCAGTACCACTGAAGCGAATGGGATTGAGCTGCAATACCATGCATAGCAACTACATAAATGTACAGGCTGTGCTTAGTAAATTAACCCTTTGGTGATATACAAATATTTAGGTCCTAACTGCACATACCCTGTGCAGTTAGGATATAAATAGTCACCCACAGCATGTGCTGTGTATGGAGCCAGTTTGGGAGCCGAACTCGCTCCATACACGGCGGGTATCGTCACCCGCCAGCAACAGCCGCCATCAGAGTGAACTGAGATAGTGGCTCTTAACCCTTTAAATGTAACTGTCAGTTCTGACAGAGGGATTTAAATATACCAACGGGGATTTAAATTTCCAGAACAGCCCTCATGCATTAAGATTGTGATGTGCATCAGGTCACATGGCAGCCTGGGGACTTCTGAAAGCTCCAAAGATGCCACGATCATTTGCCTTAAAATCATACAATAGTACTGCATTATACTATATAAGCAAGCAAACTATTGCAAGTTCAAGTTCCCTATGAAGACTAAAATTTAAAAAAAAGAAATTAGTAAAATAAACATAAAATACTTAATTTTATAATAGTAAAAAAAAGTTAAAGCACACCAAAATAATTGGTATCACTACATTCATGAAGATCCAATGTGTTTGATAATATATTGTTAATGGTGCACGATTAACTCAATCAGAGAAAAAAATACATAAAGACAGAATGGTACTTTTTTTGGAAACCCTTTCTGCATAAAAAGGTGAATAAAAAGTTGTATATTCCCTAAAATCGTCACACCACAAACTCTAGGTGGCGCTCCACAAAAACCGAGCCCTCACACAGCCCCATCGATGGGGAAAAAAAGTTATGGATATCAAGCAATTTTCTTTTTTATGGTTTTTTTAAACTTTACTATATTAAAAAAAAAATGTGTAAAATTTCGTATCGCTGCAATCAAATTGACCCACATAACAGAGGAAAAGTGTCATTTGTAACCAGGCAAAAAGAATAATTCTAAAATGTGTGCTTTTCATGGATTTAGCATCATTGGGGGTTTCTTTAACCCACCATCTGATAATCCAGCATTTATTTCTAGCACTGCATTTCTGTATAATATACATACTGCCCCCCTTCAACAGGAAGTGAGAGCATTATCTGAAACACTAATCTGAATACCATTTAGTCAGTGTCGGGAGCTAATATTTAAAGGGGTTGCCTCACAAACCTATTTTGAAATTGTCTTCGGAGGGGATTCCCTTTTTGGGACTCCCTTCTGAACCACAACCAAGCTGCAGCCAAAATGGTGATTCTTGCTTGTGGACTTGGTTTGCTCTGCGTATTATGTGGCTGGCTGTTCATTTGAATGGTCACATGTAATGCTTCACCCAGCAAAATAAGGAAGTAGCTGAAGTCTGAGAAGTCTGGACATGCATATAGGGCTCGTGTCCACGGGCGTAGCAAAATCTGCCGCGGGAGCTGACTGCTCTCTGCACTGAGCCTATCTGACAGGCTCACCGTGGAGAATCACGGCAATTCGCAGCATGCTGCAACTTAAATCCCGCGGGGGCGGAGAATCCGTATGATCCTCTGCTCGTGGACAGGGGGCTGCGCTTTCCATAGTAAATGCAAAGCGTTCCCCCGCGGCCTGGATTATCACCGTGGGGAACGCAGTGAAAATTTGCCAGTGGACAGCAGGCCTTACTCTTTCATGTTCCTGATCCCCTCACACATTGCAGAAACCTGAGAAACAGTACACTTTTGCAAAATGTTATGTATTTGCCACTGGCACCTAGCTCTCTGGGAAATTCTCATGTAAGGGTATGTTCACATGCTGCAGACTTGTTGAAGAAATATCTGATTGTTCCAAACATCTGAATGGGGTTTGCAACAAATCTGTAGGGTGTGAACCTACCTTTGGGCTTATTCAGATGGGCAGAATTCTTGTCCATTTGTGCAGCTGACTGTACACTGACCCATTACAGTCAATCAGGCCATTTAAACATGCATTTTTTTTTATATACGTCTAACGGCCCGGGGGTTGTTTAAAAAAATTTAAATAAATAAAAATAATTTTAAAATGCAGCATGTCCTCTCGTAGTATTTTTTTTTCGCATGACAGTCTATTCAAGTCGACCGGTATACAAAAAAAGTGCATTGATAATGTGCGTGCTTGCTACGTTTTTCAAATGTTGCAAAGCTATGCTAGAATAAAGAATTAGCGCATGAGAAATGAATGACACAGAAGTGAAAAAAAATAAAATAAAATCATGCAATGCATATGGATGACAGCCACTTACACATATTAGTCCATTTTCGTGGACCGACATTGAACACACTCATCTTAATATTTTACCCTTGCAAAGCATTTCCATTGTCTTCTATAGGCTTGGACCGCCTCTAACACAGCAGAGTTGCACTTGGCAGGTTTTGTAGGTGTGTGATGGCGCAATGACTGAATTTTCATTGGTTTCTTTTATTGTGTATAGTTTGTACACTTGGAGCAAACTACTCTGGGCATGGATTGGGTTGGAGTTTTTGGTGTATGAATACTAAGCCATTTTTGGAATTTTTGCTTTTTTTGCCCAATGGGTTGGAATAAATGGTGCTTGTGTGTTGGGCAGTGGTGGAAGGGATGTGCATAGTGTGGTAGCCATAGATGCTGAGTGCAGTTATAGAATGTATTTTCAGCTATCCTTTAGCAGATGATGCTATGTTATTGTACGGACACCTGCTAATGGGGGTAAGGTGTGTAAAGGTCGTCTGAGACGCCTTCTTTAGAATACATTTGCTTCAACTTGAGAGGAAATATTGTCACTACAATGCATTATGTTACAGAAGGCAATGCAAAGAACCGTGAAGTTTTAACAGACACATTTGTCTACTTGGACATTAACGAACGGCTGTATAGGGCTTCTGTACAGCATTATGTTACTATGGAAACAGCAGAACTTAAAGAAATCCTTCAAATCAAACAGAATTTAAATACTTTTTTGAAGGCGCCAGTCGCTAAACCTTAACTTGTACATAAACTCCAGCTAGATTTTTAACTCCATGCTGTACGATAAATTTGCATGCACTGTACCTAGCATTTGTTGCCCAAACGAATTTGCACTGTACTGACTTCACATTAAAGGGGTTGTCTGGTTACCACACAACCCTGCTTCAGTAGGGCTGAAGGGGTTAAAATAAACAAACATGGCTGCTGGGGTCCAATGCTGCCTCCCCTTACGGTCCCGGTGATGGCTGTGATCGCTGATGTCGCTGCAGCATCGGCGCTCACATCTTTGGCACCATGGTGCCAGGAGTTCAGGAATTCCTCTCACTGGCTGCAGTGGTCACCTGAATTGCTGTGATGTCAGTAATAACAAACTACTGGGACCACAGCAGGGCCGCGGAGGGAGAGTATGTTCATTATTATAGCCCCTTCAGCCCTATTGAAGTTGGGTTGTCCGGTAACCAGAAAACCCCTTTACCATACAGTATGGCCTGTAGTGACTAAAAATGCTCATTCCAGCCTTTGACTTATACAAGTTAGTTTCTCAGGGTTTAATTAAAAAGTTACCAACCTCTTTAATTTCCCCTTGGTGTTGCTGCAAATGAATTAAATATTTATAGAAGCAGTCTGTGCTTTATAACATTGGGCCTCATGCTGACATGGTGTCCGTGTTGTCTGTAGCCATCAGTTAGGTCACTACTTTATAGAAGCACTCTAGGGTTATTTTTTTAGGGACAATCTATTAGAGGATGACGGACCTCCGCTGTGAAGAATCCAGCACTATGGCTCCTTCTCTCCAGGTTGTATTCTCATTACTGGGATGCAAGAAGCTGGATGGTTGTATCACCTTGCCATTCTGGCCAGACTGTTATGGGGTGTTGGGACCAGTGAGGGCATGCACACAAGATGCCCAGGCTCGGCACACCTGTAGAAAGGATTGTCTGACAAGCACGAGTAGCTCACCATTTTGTTGTCCCCCAGAGACAGGTGGCACCATCATTACAGGCTGCTGTGTCTGTCCAGAATCCTTTCCCAGCACTTGGCTGAAGGACATTTGGTCTCACAGCACCCATTTTGTCTACTGCCTTTCACAAGCCCTAACGATGCCTCCTTTTACAGTGGTGTCATGAATGACAAAACTGGACTGCTGTGAGGTGGAAGCAGGTTGTCTTCAGCAATGAATCCAGGTTTAGTTTGGGTATTGATGACAGCCATGTGCATACCTGGAGATCTGGGGGTGAGCGCCCCAATCCTGCCTTTGCTGTGAAGCGGAAACTCCACCCCCCCCCCTTCCCACTGGTTTGATGGTCTGGGGGGCCATTGCATACAACAGTCGGTCTCCCCTAGTGGTGGTACGAGGGACATCCTGCTGCCCCATGTGTTCCTCTCATGGCGGCTTTCAAGAAGCATTTCCTAGCAGGATAATGCTCAGCCGCACACACATGGGTGTCACAGGAATGTCTCCACAACATTGTCACACTGCCGTGGCTGCCCGGTCACCAGAGTTATCACCAATAGAACATTTGTGGGACCATCTGGGACTTCACCAGCCTATGAGTTTGCACGATCTAGAAGCTCAGTTACAGCAAATGTGGACCAGTTATATCACAGGACACCATACAGGACCTGTATGCCTCCATGCCGCCTGTATGACATCTTGCATCCAGGCTAGAGGGGTACAACAGGGTGCTAGAGCCTCGCTACAAGGGGTCAGTTTTCTGCAATAAATGATCTTTTGGCTCTGATATTGTAATCACTTCTAGCAACATTACGATCACACAGAGGAAAAAATTTCATTAGATTCTCACAACTCCTAGGTGCTTGAATTTTTTAGACTGGGAGTGCTTTTGCGTCAATTAAATGCCGTTTCTAGCACCGTGAGATTGATGGCCTATCCTTTAGGATAGCTCATCAATATCAGATTGCTGGTGATCCAACTCCTGGCAGCCACATCAATCAGCTTAATGAAGGGGCTGCAGCCACGTCATTGCTTACCAGGCGTAGCGCTGTACGTTTATATAGTGACTGCCTGGTACTGCAGTTAAATCCTAGTCCCTTGAATGGGACTGACTGCAGGTTATGTCACAGACAGAGGCAGTGGGGATTCTGAGAGTTAAACCCCCACAGATCTTAAATTGATCACCTATGGCAACCCAATTAATGTAATCTAGGTTGTCATACTAAAAGCCTGATAAAGCAGAATTACAATTTACTGGCAGCATTTTAAACGGTAACATGCCTTAAGATTTACAGTGTTCTACAGAGAAATGACTAGAAGACACAAAATGCCGGAAATAAATGGAAACCTGTCGCAATGTAGACCAATTGGTCTCTGCAGCTTTCATTAAAGGCTGAGAGAGTTTGCGTTCAGGTCCCGTCCAGGGGTGCTGGTCTCTGGATGTCAGTGATATCTGTTGCCTGTAGTGGCAGCTCTTGTTTAGCTATGATCTTAGGGATTATAAATGTCATATTTATCATTGTTTGGCAACAGTCATGTTAGCTGTATGCATAAGAATAAACAGACCAGTGTATGTGTATATGTGTATGTATAGTGTGTGCATATATAATATTTTCATAAATTGAACTGTTTTGTAATTGCAGTGTGTAAATCTAGCTAAAGCACCAAAATATCGGGAGAATAAGTTTTAATGATGTTTAAAGTGACCCTTTACGCTCCTGCTTACTAAGGATCCTTTTGTAAAAGCAGATTTTCTGACCATTATAATGAGTCGATTGACAAGTAGCATGTCGATCAGCGCTCATTAGTGCTATTCATATGTGGCAGATGATGGGTAGTATGGGGATGAGCAAGCATTAAGGGGTTGTCCCATGAAAAATATTGTTTTTAGGGTAAATTCAGCTCCTAATTACGTGGTTTTGTTTTGTTTTTTTTTGTCATTAGACCTCTTTCACATGGATGACAGGCGTACAAAATCGCAGCGATATCGCAGTTTTGTACAGTTTGTAGCGCCAGTGATGCTTTTTCTTGTGAAAAACCTCATCATATCACTGCTCCCCGCGATTTTCTTGTGTGATTTTTATCACAAGAAAGTTAATAGGAGTTTCTATTGTTAAAAATGTAGCCTGAAAAGCGCAAATACGTGCGATGCGACAAACAAGCAAGCTCCATAGGGAAATGTGGGCTACAAAATATCCCAAATTGCGGTGAATATCAAACAAGCTCCCCCGGACTTCCCGTTCCATCACCTGTTGAGCCCCATCACATAGTTGGAGGCTCAAAGGACATGATGGGTTCCCTTTAACTAAAAATGTTTTGTCGGACATCCCCTTTAATATAGCTGTTCATCCCCATACAGCTGGTGTTCATTGGCAGCCCAATTGTTGACTTGCAGTTAATTTGGGTGAACTATAGTGTTAACAATCTACTTGATCTTTTGGGGTATTTAGTACGGTCCTTACGGCTACTTCCACATGGGGTGGATTTCTTTTGTTTGATAGATTCACGGCATTTGCAAGAATGGGGGTGAGATTTGCAAAACATTGTCCATACACTGCAGAAAAAATCCACTAAATCGGTGCAGAAATTGACATGTGGTGCTGAATTTAAATCTGCAGCATGTCCATTTTATCAGCACAGTGCGGATTCGAACTCTCCAAAGGAGGGGGGTGATGTCAGCGCACCCTAATGGTGTGGATTTGCTGCGGATTTTGTACTGCGGAGAATCCTCAGCAAGTCTATTCATGTAGACGTAGGCTAAGATTGCCTGGAGATGAAGGCATTGGAAACGTTCTTGCTAAGTGTTAATAAATGGTCCTCCTTATGAGCTGAATTTGCCTTTATTTATGAATCTTTTTTTTCCCTTTGGTGTATAGAAAGTGAACGTTGTGCGATAATATGGCCTTAATAAAACACCTTAACAAAAACTCTGAAGCAATAGTGGAATTTCATAATATAGAAATGGAGATGGGAATATAAAGGTGGTTGTAGGTCAACTTGGCTTTTGAGTCAACTGGCTAAAGTGTGTTTTTGAGGTTGGGAAGCTTGTTTGTAAACTTCAGCTGGATAAGAGCAGATGAGAGTGAAAGTGTTTTTTCTTTTACTTTCCTTGAGATGATTAATTTGGTCCTAGATGGAGGATATACATGTATAGTGGCGGTAACTTGCAATGTGGTGTTGAAGTATAATGGCATTGCTTCTGTAAATTACCAGTGTTTTTTTCCAGCTTTGACATATATGATCACTATGACCCACTACCTCCTACACCTTGCACTTAAAGGGGTTGTCCCGCACCGAAACGGGTTTTTTTTTTCCAATAGCCCCCCCATTCGGCGCGAGACAAACCCGATGCAGGGGTTTAAAAAAAACAAAAAACGGATAGTACTTACCCGAATCCCCGCGCTCCGGTGACTTCTTACTTACCTTACGAAGATGGCCGCCGGGATCTTCACCCTCGGTGGACCGCAGGTCTTCTGTGCGGTCCATTGCCGATTCCAGCCTCCTGATTGGCTGGAATCGGCACACGTGACGGGGCGGAGCTACGAGGAGCAGCTCTCTGGCACGAGCGGCCCCATTCAGAAGGGAGAAGACCGGACTGCGCAAGCGCGTCTAATCGGGCGATTAGACGCTGAAAATTAGACGGCACCATGGAGACGAGGACGCTAGCAACGGAACAGGTAAGTGAATAACTTCTGTATGGCTCATAATTAATGCACAATGTACATTACAAAGTGCATTAATATGGCCATACAGAAGTGTATAACCCCACTTTGTTTCGCGGGACAACCCCTTTAATATACAATTCGAGCTTAGCTGGACAACTTCCAGTAGCCATGCTGGTCTTCTTGCAGGGCTACTAAGAACAAAGTGTATGTTCACACACCAAGAAATGTCTGCGAGTGAAAAATCCATTCTGTTCATGTGAATGGGGTTGTTTCTATACAATGTACATGGCATTTTGTAAGCTGCATTTGGCTTAACGAGCGCCTCAGAAATTCCTGCAGTAAATCTTCTGTGTGTGAATAATAACCAAAGTCTACAGCGGCTTGTCTGTGCCTGAATTATAAATGCAGCTGCCAAAAGATTAGGGATTCGCCAAGCATCCTGCGCGAAACAAAAATGAGATTGAGTGTGAACAGCCCGGAGTACGGTATCCTGGGCATTCACAGAACAGAGGTGGAGTCCAATGTGATACAAAGCCTCTAACTCTTGTAGATTGCGTTGCCTTTTGTTTCTGACCAATAGAAATTGTTTTTGTCTCTTGTGGAATTATACAATTGCTAATTTCTTTCCGGGCTCCATTCATAGTAATATGTAATATTTTGACTTTTTGGCCTTATGCTGACAGTGTCATGTTGTCTATAGCAACCATTTAGGTCACTTCTTTAACCCCTTCTTGATCAGCCTGTTTTGTGCCTCATGCCCACGGCCGAGTCTGATCTCGCAGCGGAATCTGACTCTGTGCCCCCCAGAGACCCATACTCCCTGTCCAGATCCACTGCGAGTGTCTTGGCTGGCATGCTTGCGCAGGGCATGGCGCGTCGGGGCTGGGCTATGACGCAGATTACTGCGATGCTTCTGCAGTGCTCACTGTGGAAGTGCCGCCGGACGGATTGCCTCCATTGACTTCAATGGAAGCCATCTGTGCGATTTTCCGCACCAAATAGAGCACGCTGCGATTCTCCGCAGCAGGTGGAAAATCAGTTTTTCCCCTCGTGGACAGGGAAGAATCTTTTTAATTTAGCATGTCTATGGACGGACATTGCTGCGGAATTTGCGGCGGGTCTCTGGCTGTGAATTGCGCAGCGAGAATTCGTCCGTGAGCATTGGACCTTTAGGACCCGGCAGTTTTTCATTGTCTCATTGCAAGAGCCAAATTAATATTTTTTTTTTTTTGTGGATTTGAGTTGTATTTCTTAATGGGGTTACTGAAGGAGACATGTAATGAAGATATACATTTTTTTTTTTTGAGGTGGTAGATGGAAGAAAACATCTAGAAATTCATACATTATTTCTGTGTTTTTGTTTACGGACTTCGGTATTTGGTAAAAATAACATAACTTTCTTATGTGAATCACCATGATTACTGTAATACCAAGTTGAATTTACCAAGTGTGTGTTTTTTGTTTTGTTTTGCTATAATTGAATCTGCATCACTGCGTTCTAAGACCCATAATATTTTTTTTTGCAGTGTAGCTCTGTTAGGTCTTTGTGGGAAGAATAGTAGTTTTTATTGGTATTCTTTTGAGGTACTTATGACTTTTAGATCGCTTTTTATGAAGTTTTTGGGAGGTAAGAAAAATAGCAATTCTGGCATTACTTTTTTAAATGTGTGTTATGGCGTTCGGCATGCTAGATAGGAAACAAAATATCTTCATTGTCTAGGTTGTTACGAACACTGCAATACCTATTATCTGTTCTTTTTAAAAAATGTTTTCCACTTTAAAAGGTCAAAATACCATTTAAAATGATTCCTCCCCCCCACGCATAAAATATGTATGTGTATATAAATATGTAAATATTTAATATATAAAATTTTTATACACTATAAAATTTTCAAGCGAGACTATTCAAATAAACTTTATTGAACTTTGACACTATTTTGTAGTCCCTGCAGGAGACTTGACGATGTAGTCATTCGATCACTAGGATAATACACTGCATTACTTATATAGTGCGTTCTACTATGTCTATGACAGCAGCCTATTAGACTGTTCATGAGGCAGGGACTAATAGTCTGAGTTACATGGCAGACATAGAGGCCTTTATCAGGCGACCATCTGTCTTGGGAATCCACTAGTACCTTGCAATTGCACTGCAGGGTGCCAATGGGTGACAGGAGGTGTCACTACCTCCTATCATCTGCTTAACATGCTGAAGTCGGTATTGATTGTGACATGTAAGGGGTTAAACAACCAGGATCTGAGGTTTCTCCATTCCTGGCAGTTAGAGCAGAAACCTGGCTATAAGTAGTCAGCCAAGCTACGCCTTAAAAAAAATGTGTGCAGGTTTAAAGTCTATTAATGCGGTCAGTAAAAAGGCGTATTGCAGTCACAAAGGGCTTGAAGAAGTGCTCTGGGTTTTTTCTTTGAGAAATCAATCCCAGTATCGGTGATCTCTGCTGTGAAGAATTGGTGCTGTGGCTCGTCCCCTCCAGGCTGTGTACGCTGCACTTTTCTTCCAGCCTCCAGGTCACATGACCAGCGCTCTGGGTCCAGCAGTTAATGGGACAGCTTTCTTGAGATTGGATGCTATGGGCAAAAACGATTTTCATCATGGCACTTGACATAAAGCTGCCCCATTACCCACAGGGCACCGAGCATTATCAGGGTGCTGGTCATGTGACCTGGAGGCTGGAAGAAAAGTGCAGCGTACACAACCTGGAGAGGACGAGCCCCAGCACCAATTCTTCACAGCAGAGATCACCGATAATGTGATGGATTTCCCCAGAAAAATAAGGGTGCCACTTTTAATTTTTAAATCTGCTGTGGAGAAATGGAAGTCTGCTTGGCTGCTACATGCAACACTGGCACTTACAAGAGACTGCTCACACGCATATCATGTACTTAGCTTCTGTAAAAGCATCTAAAGATCCATAGTCTCAAAATAGACATTTCTACTGTGCCTTTTATATACCTCAAATTTCATATGAAGGCATGCAGAGGTTTCTTTTTCTGTTTGGTTCTATATGCAAGTGAAAGGGGGAAAAGTTTTTTTTGTCATGTCCCATTAGTTGGTGTATGTATGGGGGCATTGCTGTGCATATAAGCTATACCGGAATGGTATAAAATGGCGGGAGTCAGTACAGCCTGTGGAAATTGGTCCTTGGATGGGACAAGTTATGTGCAGCGCAGGGGTGGAGCCCAAGAATACACGGACACCAGATTTCCTGTGCAGCCTGGGCATGGAAGGGTAGAACCTAATGCTGTCCCCTTCAGAACAGTGTAGTGTTACTGTGCTATTACGTGGAATGATGGCATTCAGAACATTTCCGGATAGTTCCAATTTGACTGATGATTGTTCAATCATTGGCGATGTTTACATTGAACGATAGATCGAACAACTGAAGGATCTTTATTACATCATTTATGTTTTGTTTTTCTTTGTTTTTAAACTAACCGCCTGCGTGAAGAGCAAACTATCACCATTTGTTGGGGCAGAAGATTTATCCCTTTTGTGTAAAATTACCCTCAGGCCCCCCCCTCCCCCCTCCAGCCTGCAAACAAATTCTTATCCTTTCTATTGGCCGCACTGACAGCAGCAATTATGCTATTCCTGGACAACCCCTTTAAGATTTAAAAACTTTGATGAAAATGATGATTTTGAAGCAAATTCGGATGGAATTTAGCAATGAAGGATGGTTTCAGAACTATTGTATCATCTAGAGAGAAGCCGCCATGCTTGAAACTTTCTGCTGACTTTCCTTCAAAGAAAGATTCTTCGTCTTTCTCCCGTTGTCATTGTACATGCATGGCTAGTTCGACTGTGTAATGGTCAGTACAGATTACAATGTGTATTGCTGCGTCTGCGATGTGGTCATTCAGTGGATCTGTGCGGCCATTGATTACAAACAAGCCAACGGAGTGTACTTTGGCCATGCATAGTCTACAGTGTGATTATCATTACTTAGTAGTGATACTTCGAAGAAGCAGTATAGATTCAACACAGAAGCCTGAAAGCACGTTCAACTAAATGACCTAGTGCTGCATACATTGAGGATTTAGGCGTATGTTGGGAAATTTTCCTGATGTATGCGCCAAATATAAAGGCATAGCGTGAGGTGAACCTGGCCTACAGAGGACCTGCCATCTGTGCTTGCATGTGTTACAGTAAATACTTCACTTATTACATAGGGAGTGTATCTTTGCTTATAGCTGCCGTTCCTTTCTTATTCCTCCAGAGTACTGATGAAGAAATTCATGGCTTATGTTACATTCATCTTCGCAAAGTGATCTCACAAATTGTAACTCCACAGTAATAGGCTGTATGGACATCCCAACTGGTAACATCCAGTTGTCAATTTATTCCTAGATCTCAAGGAGGACAAATGGCTTTTTCACATGGGCCAGTATCTGCATTAAGCGAGCACTGATCATAGAGATCGATGCTTGATCGAACTGGCCTGATATTGGGGCAAACTAAAATTCATATGGTTGTCCAGCCCATAAATTTTTTGGCGTCTGGATCACATTAGTATCTCACTAGTAGTGCCGATCGCTCTGACCCTGCACTTTGTTGAAGAATCCGCTTTGTTCCAGGCTACCCGTTCATCATATGACTGCTACACTGAGCTTCAGAGCTGTGCTCCGGAGTTCTAGCAGTTGCCTGCGGCATGTCCCAGAAAGAGGAGTTTTGGGCTGCACAAAAGATGCGATTGGCTGATGAATAAACATTTGCTAGTTTGCTGGCAGAGTGCCGCTCTGTTGACAAGGGGTAGTGGTTGGGTAAATGAGCGTCCTAACGAACACTTGTTCATGATTGGCCATATTAAAGGGCCTTAACGCAGGGATGGTGCAATGTAGATTTCTATGGATCAAGTGGGATTCAGCTGTAATGCCAAGTATAGCTGTTACAACATATAAGAAGCCAACGATGGCCCGTCCGTATCGTAGTCCGGGAAAACCCCTTTCGGTTAGGCTGCTTTCACACTGCGTTAGGGCTCAGTTCAGGGTTTCCGCCTCTGCTCTGGTTTTTGAGCAGAGAAACAGAATTAAACCTGAAAATAAAACTGATCCGTTTTTTTTCCCACCCATTGATTTTAATAAGGTTAAAAAAAACTTAAAAAAACCCTGAAGGCTTTCCGTTGGCTTTTTTCATATGGTTTCCATTTATTTTGGGAAGGACAAATGGCACAGTCTACAGTGTGAGAAACGAAAAAGACGGAAGCAAGCAGATAGCCTCCAACTTTTGTTTTTTTGGCTTTTTTTTTTTGCAACCCCATTGAAATCAATGAGGAAAAAAATAAAGATCTAATATAATTTTTTTTTCCCCAGTTTTAATTCTTCCTTTTTTTCTGTTCAAAAAATAAAGCTGAGACAGCGGGATAAAAGGGCCCTAACTTGACTTTGTTTGCTTTTACTGTGTTAATTCATACTATATTCTCTATTTACAGCTGTACTTAGAAAAATTCTGCTGTTGCCTTTGGAAACTGACAGCGGTTGATCTTTATTGCCAGACAAGACCGCTGTAAATGGGAAAGCAGAATTCAGATAAGTAAGGCAAAGTATTTGCAGAGTTACTTAACTATTAATGTAGGTTTTACCTGGAATGTTGATGTGTTCTCCTTTTTAATGTCTGTATGTGTACTAGGACAGATATATCATTTTTTCCTGCAAGTTAATGGAGCGTACACGGACAAATATCCTCTGTGCACAGATTATACCTCTGGTTGGCTTTGTACCAAACCTATGCCAATATGTAAATGACACAGGCATGCTTGTGACATCATTATATGACCACATAGTCAATCGTCTCTAGAGATGATGTAAGCATGGCTGGCTATGGCATATATCATTTCTAGGATGAAGTATTCCTATAGTCTCATAAATAGTTGTTTGAATGAGGAGGAATATTTAGTGCCCATAGAAAACTGGTTAGCTTATTGTGCTTTGGAAAAAGCCACTCCAGATATCCGTGTCTGTGTGTGTTTGTATGTATGTATGTATGTAATATACACATTATATGCTATCGGTATCATTGAATTCAGTGATTCGTGTTGCATCATGACGATAATTCGTTTTGTATCATACTCTGAAATAGCCGTGCCTGTGTAACTTAACTATAATGTTCCTCGGGTCCCCAGTCATTTGTGCCTGCATGCTATGAGGCTATTTATGGGGGTTGGTTGAGGAGAGCACATGTGTTGCACAGTCAGAGCCTCCCTTCTAGGGGGTTGGCCAGCTGTGTCCTTCCACCTCCTCTCCTCCACCCCCCCACAGCCGCTGGTGTCCTGGCCTCCTCTCCCCTGGTTGTGCATGGAGGGAGAAGTAGCCAGCCGCATTCCTGGAGGCTGAGGGATGTGCAAAAAACCAGTGGAAAATTCCAGCCCTGCAGCCGGGGAGAGAGCGAGTGAGGAGAGGAGGAGGAGGGGGGAGTAGGATTTGGACGCTGAAAGAAGATTGAACAACATGCTATTCCTCTCTCCTCTTTCTCTCTCTCCCTCTCTCTCTCTCCCCCCATCTGTGCTCTGTGTTACATGCTGAGGGCTGGCACTGCCAGGTCCCCTGCCTGCTGCTAACTGCTGCCTCTCTAACTCCTCTTTCTGTGCCTCCCTCCCTCCTTCGCTTCTGCCTTTTTAATGCATCCCTTACAGCCTAATTCTGTTTTCCTCCAGCTTTGCCGCTTACTAATCGTACCCCAGCAGTGTGCAGCCTGACTCCCACTTTCCTGACTTGTGTGCTTCCTGATCTCCCCTACTTTTCCACCACCTCCTCCCCCTCGCCGTCTTTCTGGCCATGTCTCCCACACCTTTGCTGAGCTATTTTTTTCTCTGGTGCTTTTCACGCTCATTCTCTATGCTTGCATCGCCAGCTCTCCCCTCTGTCTCATTTCTGCTGTTCACACTCCTTGGCTTCTTTCTCTGAAGCTTTTTTTTTTCCTTCCTCCCTTTCCTTTCGTTTCCACTCTGTGGCGTCTGCACTTTTTCCCCTCACTCCCACCCCTTTCCTTCATTTTGCTCTGTCCTCTCCCCTCTGCTGTCTCCCTCGCTTCATTTTGCTTTTCTTGCTCTTTTCCTTTTTGTGCTCTCTCTGCACTTTTCTCATTCGGATTTCATTGCACTCAGCTTTTCTCTCCTGTGCTTGCTCTATGATGCATTTTTTTCTTCCAGTCTCTGGATTTCTTGTCTTGTAGGCGTTCTTTTAATATTTAATGGTTTTATTTTTTGCGTTGGCTCCTAGTCATGGGGCCACTGTTACTTTCCTTTTCACCTCCTCACTCTGTCCTGGTAGTATGTACTCTGCCACCCCTTTCCTTTTTCAGCGGTCTTCCTCCTCCTCTGCACCCACCCCCTTTTCCTTTTAAACTTCATAGCCTGTGTGCAATGTACCACCTTATCCGGTCCTGTCACCCCTGTGTCACATTTGCTGCTGAGGTTCCTTCATTAGTTTTTACTTAGATTGCGCTATATAAATGACAAAGCATAGCATTGTCAGTATGAGATTGTAAACCCATCCCGGGCTGCTTGTGAGTATAGTTGCTGAGTACAAGTAAGTATGCAGTTAAGCAGATGGTTACCATGTGGCTTTTTGTCCCCCCTTGGGGCAGAGTCTACAGGGAGGAAGTGTTTATTTGGAATTCCCACCCTGTAAATAGTGCCAGGAAGGGAAGGAATAAAAACAGCTTTGTAAGTGCACTCTTTGCTGCAGTCCTTTTCGAAAGATAACCTTCTCCTTATGCACAGACCACCTCACCACTTCCTGAGTGCTGCTCGGTCTGTCAGCATGAGACATATATACATGTATTACTCTCCACCCCCCCCACCCACCCGTATTGTATAGTTTTAATGCTGATGTCTGTGCTGGTCGTCAAGTATGTTTCAGCTTGGACAGATATTTGCCAACAAACTTCCAGGTGTGCAGTGGAGCAATAAACAGTGGCAGCATAGAAGGTGATCTCTGTCCAGAAGAGCTAACAGTCTGCTATATTTTCTGGTCCCAGGCAGATCCTCTCTTTCTTCTCTCCAGGCTGGTTGTTAGTAGATCTGACACAGGTCCCTCTGTGTCTTCTTCCTCCCCCTCCTTCCCATGTCAGGTCCCACACAATGCTGCTCCTGTGAGCTGAGAGCTGCATTGTGGAGCTGAGCTGTGTCCTGCCAGGTGTGCTGATAGGAGGGAGAGGCCTGCAGCTGGGAAGGAATGCCGAGCACCCCCCCAAACCAACCTCCAGTGTCGCTTAACCCCTAGCAGCAGTCTACTAGTCCTCTACATCCGTGGATTTGTAACTTCATCCATATTGTCTGAAGAGAGCAGTCAACCTTGACTAGTATTGATAAAATCTGCTATTTCCAATGTATTTCATCCTGTTACACAAGAATGATACATTTATGTATTGGTAAAAATAAGTAATGAGCGTCACTCCTTCACATTCTTGATGATGAGCCTCCTTCCATTTAGATGGTATTTTTTTTTAAAATTTTTATTTAAGGTTCCAGAAGTGAAAGATTTGGTGGCACTTTATTGTATGTTTCATAGGGCCCATTCCAATGGTGTTCTTATCGGCCTGTGTACTATACATGTGTTTCACAGACGCAGTCCCATAGTAGTCTGAGGCTTTTCAGACTGCTGATTTTTAATGCAGACTGATGGTCCATATGGGGAGAAAAATCGCTGCATGCCCTATACTCATCCATTTTCACAGACAAGAATACCATATTGTATGGAACACCACATGGAGAGATGTGTGTTGTCTGATATGAGTTGCACCCAAGTTTGTCGGGCACAGCTTGTCATTTGCCCTGTCACTTAACTTGGTGGACTGATATTTTGTCCTTGTAAAACTTATAAGTTCTTAATTACCAGAGAAGGTAAAAGTAAAAAAAAAAAGTTGAGTTTTTTTCTGTGTTCTTTCAGCCTACGGTTTCTAGCGGTTTGACCAATCATGGGCATAAACATGATAAGCTACAGCAATATCTTCATTATTACTTCATTGTATGTAATGCTGTGTATTACTTACTGTCTGTGGTATCTCTTGCAGCACACTTACTTTTGTAGATTGCTTATGTAATTTACTCATGGGGAATAATTGGCCCATATCAGTATGTTGTTATATATGAACTAGTCAATTTAGAAGGAACTATGGAGGACTGGCAGGGGACTTCAGCTATCCAATGAAGGTTTTATTCATTCTTTTGATTCTATTGCAAACTGGTGTGGAAATATTAAATAATTGCAAATTAGAATGAATTACTTTTAGTGTTTGTTCTTCATGGGCCATAAAGGTTAAACTTAGAAGTCCATACAATACACATAGGAAGCTACAGGTTTGTGTAAAGCTGTAGAAAAAAGTGGAGACTTTAAAAGGACCTGGGTTTCTGCTTGGATTACTAATAAAATGTGGTCTGATTATCTAAGGGTCCTTTTTCTTATGGGCAGATTACTGCCTTAACAAGTGCATCTTGACTGTATAGCAAGTCTATCAACGCTTGTTTAAGTTTGTTTTAGATGCTGGCGGTTCAAATGAATGAACATTTGTGTGACACAATTTACGTTCTCCCCAGTGGCAGATCTCCATTTACATGAGGGGATCTGCCACTAACATACTATCATTTTATTGTTCGCTGGGCATATTTACATAAAAAAATCAGGAACGAACATTTATTTAGTCAATCGGCCTGTGTATTAGCTTGTTTGCCTATCGTGACAAAAAGCACTAACTGAACATATAGCACCCAAAGTTGTACCATTCATGTCATATATTGAGTAAACATCAAAAATGCAGAGAGAAGTAAGTGAACCTGTGTTAAGGATTTCAAGCGCTAATTGGCGAAAGGAGATTCATTTAAAGCCCATTTAGACACGATTATCGCTCAAAATGCGCTCAAAAGCCGTCTTTTGAGCAATAATAGTTGTGTGTAACTGCACTTGCAGTGTGCTGAAAGACAACAATGAACCTTATCAGGGATTCACAGCAGGATACACCTGGTACTATTGTTTCAGCTGTATCCTGCTCCCTGATGACAGGCAGGGTATGAAGAACAGAGCGTACCCATACCCCGCTCGGAGCGCCTGGCCGTATAACAGCCAGGTGCTCCGTGCAGAAAACATCTGGATGCAGAAGACAAGCGGGCACACCCTGCTTGTCTTCTGCATCCTCTGCACGGAGCGTCCAGCTGTTATACAGCCAAGCACTTTGTGCAGAAAACATCTGGATGCAGAAGGCAAGTGGGGACACCCTGCTTGTCTTCTGCATTCTCCGCGCCGATCGCTTAGCTGTATAACAACGATTATTGCTCAAAAGTGGCTTGAGCAACCTCTTCTGAGCAATAATCGTTGTCTTAATGGGCCTTTAGAGGTTTTCTGTGAATATACAATTGATAGCAGATTGATTTATGCCGCTTGGTTGGGTCTTGGGCCTCCTGTTCACGGGCGGGTTATATCCTGCATGCGGGATTCCTGCAGCGGAGGTCAATCTGGTGCCAGGCCTGCTTACCTGTCTGGCGTCTTCGGTTCTGCCAATGTGCCGGGCGGCACATGCGCAGTACAGGGGACGCTATGCTAGGACGTGGCCTCCTCTGCTGCGAATGAGCCGGCGCATGCGCGGTTGAAAGGATGCCGTTGCCATAGGGATGACGCAGCCACCCCACAATGATTGCGGAATGGCCACGGCATGGACTGCTTACATTTGACTTCAATGGAATCCGGCCATGCGTAGCCCACGGCAAATCACAGCATGTTACAATTTTCTTTCCTACGAGCGGGAAAATGCAATCTTTTTCCACTCGTGGGCCGGCAGTCGCATTTTTCAATAGCATGCTATGGACTGGATTTGCTGCAGAATCACGCTCCAAATTTTGCAATGCAAATCCGCCTGTGGACAGGAGATGTTAAGCAGGGAGTCTTCACCAATAGGCTCTTCGCCAGTGCTGCTGGTGGGCAGCAATAGCACAGCTCCATACAATGTGCAGTGGCCTGGAATAGCATTGCAAGTTGCACAGTGTACGGAGCTGCGGGAGAAGGTGAGACCCGAACTGGTCCCTGCAGGGGCGCGGCTCGGGTCCGGCAGGATCCGACCTGGCCGTCTGCAGGCGGCCTAAAAGGTAGACTGTGCAAATGAAGACATAGTCTTAAAATGTGTCGGATTTATTACAGCTGGATGGTAATGCTGTTGAAATTTAAGAAAGGCAAGTTGGAAAAGGAGTCCGTGTTCAAAAAAAGCCTAGCGAATATGGTGCAAAGCAAGTAAGAGAGGGAGGTGCACACAAGGCATCCAATGAGTATCTGTGAACTGAAACATATTTGCTGGAAGAAATGGTCCAAAATTCTTCCAATATTGTGCAGATCTTATTTGCAGCTACAAAAAAAGTTTGTTGGAGATGACTGGTGCTGAAAGGGGATCTACAGGTTAAAATTCAAAGATTGACTGACTTTTTTTTTCTCCCTGCACTGTGCATGTTTAAGCAATGTGCTTAAAGGAAATCTGTTTCCTACTTTTAGCCATATAAGCTAAGCTTATGGACTGAAAGTAGGTGACCTGCTGAGTCCAGGGATGTAAGTGTTATACTTGCCTCCCCTGGTGTGAGCGCTGGAAGCCGCCGCTCAATGCATTGAGTGGAGCTGCTAGAGTAGTCCGCCCATTCTAATTTTATAATGGGTGGACTACTTAGCAGCGCCACTCGATGCACTGAGTGGCGACTTCCAGCGCTCACAGCGGGGGACCGACAGGAGAGGTAAGTATAACACGTCCCTGGACTCAGCTGGTCACCTACTTTCGGCCCATAAGCTTAGTTTATAGGGCTCAGAGAAGGTGAAAGTCTCTAACAAAAGACCTTAACGGTAAAAGGATTTGTGTGGTGTTAGTTTAGTTATATTATCTATAATTGTGACTTAGATTTCTGTATCGAGTAGTAATACGGTAAGTAATTCTGAAAGGTTCACTTTTTCCTGCAACTGTGTGAATCAGTAATGAGAAAAATATAAATACCTCGCTGTAATTAGTACTTTTTGATTACAATTTAACATTTATGGGTTTTGGGTTTTTTATAAGAAGGGTCGTTCTTAGTCAGTATTACTTCCTTCATTGCAGCCTTCTCAATGCCCCTATTAGGCAAATGTGTGTTCATGGTTCAGGGCAGCATGGTAACCTCTGCAGGAGCTGAAATGGAAGACATTTCATTAGTTGTTGTGGTATCTTGTAAAAGTGCAAATCACTTAATCATCTAAAATGACATTTTTGTGCTGAAAAATTCATCTGAAGTGTTGGCCCGTAGTGGTCTCCATTGTGTTTTGCTGTCCACTGTCAAACGATGCCTGTTTCTAGTAACAGAGATAAGATGGAGGAAAAGAAGCAGCGTCTGATCAATTCTGTCCATTGAAGTCTATGGAGAGGAGGTGGGAAACAAACACTCTTGACATGCTACTTCAGATAAGTGAGTGACTTCCCTGTTCCACAACTGAAATAAGATCTGTACTTTTGCTGTATAATGTCCTCACTGATGCAGTTATCTGTATGTAGAGAGCAGAGTCTGCCGCTTCCTCTTGGTACAGTGTATAGAACACAGCCTGGCATCTAGACTCCTCCTACCAACTCAGATCTGAAAACTAGATATGCAGCCTGCAGAGGAAAATGGGTTAAAAATGCAGACTACAAATCATGTAATAAACAGATTAAGTGTTAACAGCTTATTCTCAAAAGTTAAGTTTTCCTTAAGAGTACCTGAACTTTCAGTCTTGAGTGCTTCTGCTCCATCGGCCATTTTTACCTATTTCTGACAGCTGAAGTCAGTCCCATATAGCACTATATAAATGTTATATGGGGCAGTCTTAGGGCTTATTTACACGAGCTGTGAAAACGCCGGCCGATATACGCTTCCATCTCTGCAGTCCCTTTCCTCCCCTCCCCCTCACGGCTCTCTGCCTCTCTCCTTCACGCCGGTGTTTACAATGGGAGGGGGCGGAGCCAAGCTACGCTTTGCCCCACCCATTTCCATTGCTGGCTGTGGACAAGGGGCAGGGAGGGGCCGCCCACTCATTGCAAACCGCTCAGAAGGGAGGAGAGAGGCAGAGAGCCGGTGAGTGGGAGGGATGGGGGAAGGGGGGGCGCTGCTTAGATAAAAGCTTATATCGGCCAGCCGTGAAAACTCCGTCTGATATACACTCGTGTAAATAAGCCGTTAAGCTGCTGGAAGGAGCCAAAAACTGCCAACGGAGCAGAAGCACTCTAGAGTAAAAGTGCAGGTAATTTAGGCCGCCTGTCTACAGGTGTTGCGCAATATCGCTAGCGATATTCCGCCATCTGGGAGCAGGGGAGAGAACTGTCAGACTCACCCCCTAAAACTCTGACAGGATCATCGTGGCGTGCCGCCCGCGAGTGGAGAATCGCTATGATTCTATGTTCATGAACAGTAGGGCTGCGCTTTTCATAGCAGCACTATGGAAAGCGTTTACTGCGTTCCCCATGGCCGGATTAGAGCACAATCGCCCGTGGACAGGAGCCCTTAGGAATGGAAAAGAAAAATAAAGTAGCACAAGAGACTTATATTGAGGTCATGAATTGGCTGATAAGAATGTTCAGGAGAGGAAAGAGAAGCTTGGCTCTCAGTCTGGACTATTCTGATGAGTCTGTCTTCAGTTACTGTATACAGTGATATATAGAAGCTGCAGAAGCCAAGCTGTGCAAAATTTTTAATGAAACCCTATTCCAAAAACTATTTTTGGCCAAAAGTACTAGCATTTAAGTAAAGAAAAACAAACTGTAGTCCAAAGATTTCGATAGCCTTTACGTTTTTTTCACTATTTAAAAAAATAAAAACAAGTGAGCGCAACAAGTGGCTTGATGTGAGACCATTGATAAGTACATACTAGATGTAAACTTGTTTACATATATAACCTGCGTTAACATTAATGCTAATAGTTGAAAATAAATGTTAATATTAAACGAAAGATATAATCATATGGGAAGGTTTACTTAGACTGGTATATAAAACTCCAGTCTAAGTAAAGACTGCACAAACCTCTTCAAAAATGTTGTGCATCGCTGGGCATTCCTTGTGCAAGACTGAAATCTGTGCATGCTGTGAGGTAGTGCTGAATGTGCCTATAATTTATGCCAATTTATAGGCCAAATTATAAAAAATCTGATTGGTCCAAGAGTCAATAGAACACAGGTTTTCATCTAAGTCTGTCGTTAGGCCTTATTCACACGGGCTACAAAATCGCACGACTTTGCAGCGCTATAAAAACGCATGTATGTGAATCTCATGGTTTCCGATGGGTTCTTTCAGGCTACAAACATCTCATGTTAATAAACCATTTGGAAACCATGGGCTTCACATATAGATGCGTTTTTGTAGCGCTACCAAATCGTGCGTTTTTTTTTTGTTTTTTTTTGGAGCCCATGTGAATAAGGCCTTAAAGGGTTTTTCCACTTTTTACTATTGATGACCTATCAGGATAGGTCCTCAATAGCAGATAGACAGGAATTCGCCACTTGAGATACCTGTTGATAAGCTGATTATTTGGCCCGTTCTCAGTGCAATGGGGCCAAACGTCAACGTTGATTTCTATGGGAGTGAAGCCGTCTATTACACTTCTGACCTTGACCAATGATGCGGCCATCTAGCCTTGCTGCACTGATGATGGGCAGTAAGATCCGCTGATAATCTGGGATCCCGAGCAGCGGATCCCCGACGATCGGGTATTGACCTAACCTGATAGGTCATCAATAGTAAAAAGTAAGAAACCCCCTCTTATGTCTAAGGCCTCCAGTCCACGAGCGATATTTCACTGTTACCTGCGACGATAATCCGCACGCAGGTAATGCAATGAACACTTTCCATAGGATAAATATGCTGCCCGATGTACACAACCGGAAAATCGCGTTGATTTTTTTGCACGCGTATAAAAGATCCCAGCATGGCGCGATTCTCCGGAAAATCGTGGTGACAAAGTGTTCTCTTGTGGCGGAAATCCACGGTGGTATATTGCAACATCCATGGACAGCCGGCCTAAGTCTGTGCTAAGGATAATAGAAGAGATAAGTCATTCATATGTTTCATATTCGGTTAGTTTAATTTTATAGGGTGTTAAGGAACTGAGGTGTGCTTCTGTAAACTAGGCTATAGAATATATTAACTGCTGAGGTCAGAAATGGTAGTAAAACTGGTGTGAATAAATTAGTTGACTTATGCAGACAATCATATTCTGTAAGTAACGAGAGGGAAATAAAGAATAGACGGATGTGTATATTTGATGGGAAGCTACCATGGCACTAGAGTGGTCGATGAAAGCATTTTCAGTAATCATAGGACATTAAAGAGTGTACCAATAGAGTAGCCTGTGTAGGTACTTGTATAGGAAATGTTGAGCATGGGCATGCCATGATTTGGAACACACTAGTCCAAAAAAAAAATCAAGCACCTAGAAGTTGTTCTCGGAATGGAACGAAACTTTCTATATGTGATTGTAATATTGATATACCGTAAGTAAGTGATTATTATATCAGAGCAAAAGGATCATTTATTGCCCAAAACTGAACACTTGAAGGGAGGTTTTAGTACTCTGTTGTAACCCTCTAGGTTGGAGGCAAGATGAAATACGGGCGGGCATGGAGGCATACAAGTTCTGTACGGTATCCTGCGGCATATCCGTTCACATTTGCTGTAACTGATCCTGTAGATCGTGCAAACTCTTAGTCTGTCAAAGTTGCAGTCCTAGATGTTCTATTGGCAATGAATCTGACAACCGAGCAGCCACGAAAATGTTGCAATGTTTTGGAGGTATTCCTGTGACGCCCTTGCTTTGTGTAGCCGAGCATTATTATGAGGGGTGACTAACTGTTGTATGCGATGCCCCCACCCCCACCCCCTTCACCCCTCCCAAACAATCACAACAACAAGGGGGGGGGGGGGGCAGGGAGGGCAGTGTGCTGCTCCACAGCAAAGGCAAGATTGAAGCGTTCACCCCTCATCACACAATCATCGTCAGTGCCCAAACTAAACCTAGAGTTGTCGCTGAAGACATTGCAGTTTTACTCCATAGCAGTCTAGTTTCATTGTTCACGACATCGGTGCAAATGGAGAGGATCATGGGTGTCCAAATGTCCTTCAGCCAAGCACCTGGAAATGATTTCGACAGACACAGCAGCCTGTAACGATGGTGCCACCTGTCTCTGGATGGCGGACAACTTGAAACAGTTGGAGCTGCTTGTGCTCGCCAAGCAATCCTCTCTACTGTTGGTGTGTCAAGAGTGTCCTGAGCCGGGTCGCCTAGTGTGCGTGTCCTAACACTGGTCTCAACACCTAAGTGTGGTTAAAATAGCCCAGATGATGGGCAATTCGTCGATACAACCATCCAGCTTCTCACATTCCAATATTGTTCCCCCTCTCAAACTCTGTTTCGGCCAAATCTCTTCTCTGCATCGTACAGACGTCTAGTGATCAACAAGCTCTACGCAAGCGGAAAATGAGGTCCCCTACATGCATACGTAGCCTCTGAGAGCCTTTTTATAGACCTAGGATGGAACTACTTTCAGGACCTAGGGTGGCAAGACAGTTTACCACACAATTGCAGAAGCCTTGGTGCCACATGTTTGCGCTGTGAGTGAGGCTTTTTTGCACTCTTATTGGTGTATTTTACAATAGCTTTTGCACCTGCGGGACACGTTCATTTGTGCGTGGCAGACGGACGCACCCTGATTTAAATGACTAGTGAGTTTCAGATGTGATGTTGTTCTCACTGAATTATGCAGCAAACTGCACACTCCTTGAATACTGCATGCATATTTGCACCCGCACCCCACCAAAACACTCAAGTCTTCTGTGAGGACCTTTGGTGGTCAAATGCGTATAAAATTAGAGCATTCTGCAGGGGGGTTTTCTTGTGCGAAATGTGCGTGCAAAGGAGGAAATGTGAATGAACCTAATGACATCAATGGGTTCTATTCACTGCATATTGCGCATGCAAATATGCCCCTGTGAAGGCGCCTTAATCGTTAGCATATCTGCCTGAGATGTAACTCCATGCTGAGTTTTACAGCAAAACAACAACTTCTAGGTGCTTAAAGGAGACTGCAGGGAACAAGCTGACTTGTTAACAACTGGGTATGGATTTGTGCAGATACACCACCTTGACTTAGAAATCTGGCTGGTTATAGTATGCTTGGTGTACATCACAAGCATGCTCCACTGTTTCTGGAACTGCCATAGCAGTGATTGGTATGAGAGGTGCTGCCACCTTGATGTATTTTTCACCAGGATGTGGCTGTTCCATAATTACCATAGCAGTGAATTGACAGTGGTGTACATCTGCTTCCATACCTCTTCATTGTGCACTGGATGTGGCGGAAACCCAGCATCCTGTAGATATATCAAAAATGTCGTAGTTGGGAATAGCACTTCAAGAACAGTTCTAGTTATCAGTTAGGACTGTGTTCACATACAACATCAGAACCCTCCATCGAGCTTTTTGTCAGGGGAATCGATTTGAATACTTGAAAATGGTGTTCAGATGGCATTATTTATGCTAATGAGGTGCAAACATTCAACTGATTACAACTTGGGAAACCAAGTAAGTTTGTAGAAAATGTAGTACAAATGTATAAAGTGTCGGTAACATTTTCTGTACCAAAGAAATTTCAAATTGCATTACGCCCAATCACATCTGTAGAACGCTCAGCAAAATTTTGATGTGACCATTTAATTTAACTTTTCTGAAACCTTTTAGCTGTAATAAGCATGCTTTTAAAAGCTGGCTCTTACGACCAAATGGCATGCAAGTGTGCAAAAATTTAGTGATTTACATATTGGGTAAACTTTTTAGTGATAAGAACATTTTTTAACTGAAGACCAAGTGCATGGCTCCAGTGTCTCACCAAATGCACACCTAGGACACTCGTGTTGTGATGTTCAGCATGGACTAAAATATTCTTTTTTTAGTTGCCTTTGTTCTCATAAGTCCATTGTTCTTGCTACTTCCTGGGATTTGCATAAATGGTTCATTAACCCTTTTTGAGGGCAATCTACCAAGAATCGATTATAATTGTGTATTTAGGGCCTCATGTATAAATGATGACTTTACCTTGTCCATATTTATATCTGAATATCCCTTTTTTTTCCTCCTGCAAAATAGAAGCTGAACTGTGGTTGCAATGGGAGATAAGCCCACTTTCTTGGAGACTGGCCTAATGCTTAAAGCCCAGTGCCCAGTAGTTTTCAGTGCATATTGCTAGTCTACTCTTCCACTTTGCATTTCTTGTTTTTGTATACACTCCGATATGAATGTACCTGTATCTAAAGCATTTGTCATCTTCAGACATAAGGGTCTGTGAAACAAAGTCCCCCTGAGAAGTGACTACCTGATGTAAAGTGTAAAAAAAAATTCTTACTGACCAAGTACACAAGTTTATATAATATGTAAGGCTGAAAAAAGACTTCCATTCTGTTCAGCCGATTTATCCTGCAGTGTTGATCCAAAGGAAGGCAAATAACTCCATTGAGCCAAAAGCCGATTTTCCTTATTTTAGGGGAAACATTCCTTCTTGACTCCCATTATGGTTATCGGAATAATCCCTGGATCAACAACCATTCGGAGGTTATTAGTGGCTAAAACATGTAATATTGTTACACTCAAGAAAGGTGTCCAGGCCCCTCTTGTACTCTTTTAGTGAATTCTTCATCACCACATCCTTGGGCAGAAGAGAGTTCCATAGTCTCACTGCTCTTACAGTAAAGAACCCTTGTCTATGTTGGTGTAGAAACCTTCTTTCCTCTAGATGTACAGGAAGCCCCATTGTCACAGTCCTGGGTATAAATAGATGATGGGAGAGATCCCTGTAGTGTCCTCCTGAGTTGTTTGAACATTATCAAGATCTACTAGGGAATGCAGTGTCAATTACATAAATTGAACATTGATGAAACCCATATAAGACAGTATGGACAATTGGGATGAAAATGAAGAATGCAAATGCATGAATCCTTTCTTTATAAAACCTTGTGATTGGTGATTCCAAGTGCCATTTTGTATCTTTCATTCACTCGTGTGGAGCTTTGTCGTCACAACTGTGCACCTGTTAACTATGTTGGAAGGTGCCATTTACTTATGGTTCCATTATGAATGCAAAACTATTTTATGAAGATAATGGCCTCAATGTAGAAACATTACTGCCATAGCACAAAAAAACCCACAATGACTTAAAGGGGTATTCTCAATATCTCCTTGATATCTGTGTGTTTTAAGTGTAAAATAGTTAATCTTCCAGACACACTCAATTTTAATTAACGAACAATTTGCGTGTGCCTCTCCCCAATAAACACCCCATGCATGTCATTACCTTCTCTTCATTGCTACTGAACGCATGATCCAGAAGTTCTTTGCTTGGTGCTTGAGAATGCAGTTTGTTTGCAGTGATTCCGCACATTGGCTGTTGGGTGTTAGTTGTGACTGACTGCTTCAACCGCCAGTTACATTTGCTTAGGCAAGCTATACATATGCATGATTTTGCCCATAAGTGTTTTTGGTATTCCTGTCCGTTCCAACAGGATGCACAGGAGAGAGTGGGGTGCATCTGAGAAATCTAGCTATCTGTAGGGTAGTGGGTGGTCACGTCTGAAGTGCTGCACCACCCATTCTTCCATCCCATGTGTGATGGAGAGGTAGAAAACAAATTCTGTTAGAATTCTGATTGGTGTGAATTATCACTATATGCATGAATGTGGCTTTACAGAAAAACATGATTTTCGGAACAACTTCTTAAGTGAACACACTAACTTTTCAACAAGTTGGTGATTATGTAATAACTAGCAAAATCCTAAATGTATTTTCTAAATAGATTTAAAATTGTGCCGAAAAGTTGCTCCAAAGTGTTTTTTCAGCTCTCTCCTGGTAACTAAACAATGATAAAAACGGAAGCATTAGATTCAGCGCATACCGGACCTAAGTGGCATCTGACAGACCCCATTCATTGCTGCTTTTGAGCAGCTGACAGTTTGCAGGGCATTGGTATTTGCTTGCTACTGCCCATAGAAGTCTATTAAGAGGAGAGGGAGAAGAGAGAGCTGCTTCAGAGAGACTGCAAGACGTGACTTAAGCTTTGAGTAAGTGTTTTATCTCACCCAGTGCTGGATTAATAGCTACATGTTTCAATACTGCTCTGTAATCTACTCTGTGCTTCTGGTTTCACACAGGAAATATGCCCCTGCGAATGGGTCCTTAGTGATGGGGACTGCAGAGAGAAAAACTTTTGATAAACGCCACATACTAGTCTTATGATGACTGCAAATACTGCTAATTCTCATATAGATGCAGTTAACAGCTATTATTCTGGTTAGCCAATAAAGGTTTTTTTTATACAAGAATATTTAATATTTCTGACTAAAACTGTACCACACTATTTTTGCCCTATCGCTTATTCTCAAGTTACCTGAAGTTAGGTACATTGTACAGGCTGTGTAAACCTTGGCGTGTAGTGTAGTGTTTTTTTTTTTTTAATTGTGCTAAACAATCTAAAAATGAAGTTTTTTTTTAATTGGGTCCGATTTAACAATTTCTATCAGTCTCTGGCTCTGTGCAGACCTATGCATCTCCATGGTAACAGACAACAAGTCAACCCTAGGTAGTGTGTTTTTTGCAGTCTCCTAAATTATTAGCTCCCTACTGAATACATATTAGTATAAAGTTGGGAACAGATTCCTCTTTATCATTGTAATTAACCCAGCCAGGCCTACTAAATGTTTATGGTAGAGAGAGTAGACATTCCTCTCACCAAATGAACAATCTTGTGTATGATCCACTTTAAGCTCCACTTGTATTTTATTGTGGTGGTGTTTTGCTCTGATGGAATCCATATTCCTTAGGGTACCTGTATACAAGGCGACTATTGGTGTGCCCAACAGCCGTCTCACGGACTACCGCCCAACTGTTGCTCCTGTGTTTTACACAGGAGCGATAAGTCATTGAAGTGAATGGAGAGGTTTGGCGATTGTTTCGGGCACCCACCTCCATTCACAGTAAACAGGAGGCACTAAATATTCACTGGCTCCTGTTTATATGGGCCAATAGTTGCTTGGTTTAGTTATTCTAAAAACCAAGTGACTCCGACAGGTGGGTGATTTTCATTCTCTTAATGCCCTCCCTGTGGCCGCATGTACACTGGATGTTTGTCTCCTGAATTTGCTTTTAGAGAGAATTCAGGCAATTATCACCCTGTGTAAAGGCCCATTTGAACACAATGATGATCGCTCAAAAGATGTCGCTCAAGCGACTTTTGAGCGATCATCGTTGTGTCATTTACAGCTCAAGATGAGCGATCACCTTGCACTGCCAGCGGAGGATGCAGAAGACAAGCGGGGTGTCTCCTGCTTGTCTTCTGCATACAGCTGTTTTACCCCTCCGAGCACCCGGCTGTTATACAGCCGAGCGCTGGGAGCGAAGGATGTAGAAGACAAGCGGGTGCCCCCGCTTGCCTTCTGTATCCAGATGGTTTCTGTACGGAGCGCCCGGCTGTTATACAGCCGAGCGCTTCGTGCTGGGTATGGAGAACAGAGCTGAACCGCTCTGTTTTTCATACCCAGCCTGTGATCATGGAGCGGGATACAGCTGAAACAATAGGATACAGCTGAAACAATAGTATCAGCTGTATCCCGCTGTGAATCCCTGATAAGGATGATCCATCGTCTTTCAGCATGCTGAAAGACAACGATGAGCGACAGGAGAACGAAAAATGCACGATGTCAGTGCAGTTACACACAACGATTATCGCTCAAAAGACGGCTTTTGAGTGAATTTTGAGCGATAATCGTTGTCGAAATGGGCCTTTAGGGTACCTTTTAGGAAAGTTTTTGACCTACTTATTGTGATCTGCTGCTGTGTTAGTAAGAGTGATACCGGTTGAAGATAGTTATGCCCTGGAATGCCCCAGACACTGTTCTGCCCTGGAATGCCCTCAGATTTGCCAGAAATATTCCTTATCACTAATGCAAAATTTCAATAAGCATCACTTTTTTTTTTTTTTTTTTTTTTTACAGTTCATGGTTTAGTTCTGCAGAAATGTGATGCTTGTAAGTATGTATTTTAGGATTTTTTAAATTTCTTATTAGGCAAGATGTACAGATGTCACTATTAGGCTACAGCTATGTGATGGCTTTAGTTACATAACACACAGATTGCAAGTTCGCATCGTGACTATACATATGATTATGAATGTAGTTGCGTTACTACACATGACTTCATACGACACAGTTGAAAGTCGCAAAACATACAACCCTGCTGCATTTTTGGTCAAATCAGTTGCAACTTTTCCGGTATTAAGTTCACTGTACATAAAAATTTTTTCTCCTAATATTAAATAGGTATTAAAAAATATTTAAAGTACACCCAAATATCGTTATGTACTAGCAAGTCACAGATACACTACACACATTTAGATTGAGTGGCTTGATGTCGCATGTTTAATGTCTTTTAGCTGTCCTCTGGATAGGTCATCAGTAGTTGGAGGGGGGTCCGCTATTTGGGGAAAATCAATCAGTTGATTGTCCAGTGGTCTGCTGTCCAGATCATCCAGTCTTGTTTCTGTTACTGACATCCTGTCCTGGGCAGGAAGTGGAGAGTACTCGCATAGCGCTTCCATTGATTTCAATGAAAGTGAAGCCAGTTCTCCACTTTCTACCCTGCTTGCTGATGACCACATACGGCCAACTGCACTGGAGAGGTGGCCAAACAATCAGCTGATGGACATAGATTCCGAGCAAAGGACCGCCATTCATCAACTACTGCCCAGAGGAAAGGAGCCCAGACAATCCCACTTAAATATGGGGATTCTCATCAAAAGACTGAAGCGATGAGTCTTCACAGGCTAGGCACCAGTTGGTGCTCGCCTATTTTGTTGTGCTGAAGACCGGGCCCACATAGGCATATTTGATTTGCCTATTCTGCAATCGACATCCGCGTAGACGATACACGGCCATTGAACTGTATGACGTTTTGCAGGTTAGCTCAGGCGTGCAGGTAGGAATTGCGTATTCCACAAGCTGATGAAAAATTGCAGCATGCTCTATTTTTACCGTGGATTCTGCATGGACGGTCCCCGTTGAAGTCAATGGATATGAGTGTTCCGGTGCCTAAACGCATTTAACATTTACGTATGAGTGGCAGAAACGCTTGCAACTTCCAAGAAAATAGAATAGCTGTAATGCTGGCTGGAGGGAAGACGATGGGTTGTGCATAGCTTACATCCGTGCAGAAAACCCGCTTGCATTCGCGATTTTCCGCAATTACTTTCCACAAGTGATCGCAGGTCTTGCGCTGTAGAAATCCGCATGTGGAATCCGACCAGTTTGTGTGACCCGGCCTAAGTGCAGGAAATGTGTGCACAATGTAACAAGTAGTATTCCCCACAACAATAACTAGTGAGCTCTTGTCAAATAACTCCAGAGAATACACCACGATCGGCTGCTTTATATCTGGGGGTTTAGAGAAAGTGCTCCCTATGTAAAATGTTCTCATTAAGCTTTGGTTCTGCACATTATTTGATTTAATGTATAAGCGAGGATGTAGTCATCTTGCTAGAATGTGGCCCTCCTGCTAGCCACCACCTCGACTCCTCTGTGGATGTAAAGCAAAATGTAATTGTTCCTTAAATAGGCTGTCTTTCAGCTGGTCATTACTTACCCGACAACTGGACTGTCCTTTTCACTCTACTGGCCTTGGTAACAGTCTTGCATGTTTACGTGGCTCAGCCCTCCCAGCCCCCAGTAAGATCACTAAGGGCATATGGTGTGGAATTTAAATCCCCATTGGGAGCCTTGCAGCATGACCCTTCCTGGCCATAGCAAGCACTGCAGTCTAACCTCTGCCTCTCCACATAGGTCTGTGTAGTGTGTCAGCGCCTTTCTCCCTCCTCCCTGTTTCCCTCCTGTGTGCCTGTGTGGTTATTCCTGGTCTGTCTCAGATGTTGGAAAGAGGTGATAATGTCTTGGCGGATCTGTCTCCCTCCCTCTGCTCTTCCTCTCCCACACTCCCCCTTCCCCAAACCTCTCCGCCACCCCTCCTTTTCGCTCTGTTTATTCTCTCCTGTCTGTGTATTAAATTCCACCCCCAAGCTCCCCTGTTTTTCATCTTCTCACTTATTTCTCTCACCCTTCTCTCCTTCTTTAATGTCTCCCAAATTTTTCATTGACTGTGTCTTTTTATCTCTTCACTAACCTTTCTACTTTTTCTCCCATCACGGTTGCACTGGCAGGCTATTCATGTTTTCCAATGTATTTTGTCCCTTTCTGTCAGTCTTATACTCCTTTCTCTATCTACGCCTGTCTCCCCTCCCTCCCTTCCTCTTTCTGGACATTGCTTCACATATGTTTGAGAAGCCAGTATCCTCTGTGCTCCCCCCTCTCCCCAGGGCTGGAGGCCTGGAATCCCAGCTCTGCCCTCTCCTGCTCCAGGCCGGATTAGAAGGGGGGTGGTGTTAGGGCAGAAGAACAAGCAGGGTGTGAGATTACAGAGTCTTGTTTATCCCTTCCGTGACCAGTCTTCAGCTCTCAGAGCGTCTCCTTACACTGAATACTTTTTCACAGTCTATAGCACTAGTGGATAAAGAACTCTGAGAAGTCATGGGTGCCTTAGTGCGCTCTCGCTGTGCTATGGAGGGGTGTGCAGGATTTATATCCTGGGGAGGGGGTATATTGCAGGTGAGGCAGGAACTCTGCAGGGACTGTGATGGTATTTTCCAGCTGTAAAATGTGTTCTGTGGCTGTATGGCCGAGGGCATTCTCCTCTCTCCTCCCTCTCTCCTTGGCCTTATCTTCCTGCCTCCTAATCTCTTTCCCTCTGTCTCTCTCCCTCTTGGCTCTCCATAATTACAGGGTGGAACAGATGTCCCTGGATCTGTTTCAGATCCAACATCCATTAGAATAACCTTCAGCACCATGCCTGGAGGGAGGCCCTTATTCTTGGTGCAGTATATACCGGTACTGAGCACATTACTCAGCTTCATTATACGTTTTATGTCCCTTATCCCAGTGCATAGATGTTCTGCTGCATAGTGTTCCATCTCTACTAGGATGAAGAGCTTACTCTGCTACAGGATGCAAGGAAAGATGGCTGATTGTTTCTAGACTACGCTGGAAACTTCAGTTTCCCTGAGAACGCTACCTTTTCCTGGTAAACCACATGATTTGCACACAGTAGTCGTCTTATCGCCATCTATTGCAGTTTCCTTGGTGGTTTGAAGAAAAAAAAAAAAAAGGTTTTAAAGATGTTCAGATTCTTGTACTTGTATTCAGTTTACTCCGCCTTTGACGAGTATTAAGGGACGTGGGCACCTTTTGCGGGGTGGGGGATTTGTCTTTCACTAAAATGTATAAATTTGTACCTTTTTATCTTCTGCAGCTTCTACATGTCGTATAGTGCAATCTAAGAGCAGGCTCAAACAAGTGTTTCATTGTGCGTAATACGCTGTAAATGGAGTAAAAAAAGGACCTTTTCATTAACCCATTCACATGTGCGTATATTCATTCCATAGAATACGTGCATAAAACAAAACGCCGCATGTTGAGCCCACAGAGCCCTATTATTTTCTATGAATGCATAATAAAAGCTGTATATACGCAATTACATATGTACAAATGCGGTACATCCTGCTCATCCCTAAGTGGCTGAGCAGGAAAGAATGACCAAGACGACTGCACGTGACGGTGAGATACGCTGTCATGCGAAGTCAGAAATCGCTGCCATATGTGATGATCCGCTGGTCCCACACAACAGTAATACACTGCGTTATATACACAGCGCTATATACCCAAGTCTCAGACTGCTATTAGTCAAGCTGGACTGACCGGGTCCCGCTGCTCTTTATGACTGCAACAAAGTTTCTGGTCATAAATTGGCTAATAAGGGCTGAAAACGAAGCAATTAGTCCAGCCTCACTGACAGATCTTTTGTGGAGTCTGTCGGCTCCTGTGAGCCCCCCATAAGCTAAACTTCTAGACTCCTAGGAGCTGACAGGCTGCTCCAGCGATGTGAGCCTTGTACGCCTCCTCTGCCCCTCCCACACAGTGTCACCTATGGGATGAGTCCTACATGGCATGGGCTACAAGGGCATTCTGCAGGCACTTGGCACAGAGTTTGGGAGTGCGAGGACAGGTTGTTTGTATTTGAATGACTTATGAACAAATTTGCATGGGGTTTCTCTCTAAAAACGATATGGTGTTTAAGTGCTCTTTGTTGAAACAAACAAAAGACTGTATACAATTCAGTGATATTTCTGGGCAATTATCTTGCTCAGGGTAAAGGTACCCTTAGGCTGGGGTCACACGAGACGAAAATCTCGCACTTAAAAACCATGGGATAGGCGCAGCTTCTAAACCCGCGTGTTTTGGAGCGGTTTCGTCTGCGTTCCGCTGAAACTTTCTCTCTCCATAGAGGACGCTGTGAAAACGACAAAAGAATTGACATGCTGCGGAATTGAATTCCATGCCGCAGATCCGTTTTTGTGAGGCTTGGCCGCAGTGTGTGGATGAGATTTTTGCAAAATCTCATCCACTTTGCTGCTAATCCCGGGATTAGGTACCGCAGGCGGAGTTGCCGTACGCATTTTCCGCATTGGGAATTCCGCCCCGTGTGGACCCAGCCTTATACTGCTTTGTCTACATACCGTGATATATAGAATCTGCAGAAGACAAACTGTTTGTTTTATTAAACCCTATTGCAAAAATGATTGCCTGCCCGCACTACTTGCATTGAAGTGAGAAAAAGCCTTTTAAGATCCTGGCTTTGTAGCTGCAATATTTTCAGTTTCTCTAGTTTGTGACAACTGCTGTACCAGGATAACGGGCTGGTCCTGTCATACAGGCTTCCCACCCAGGTGAAGCTGCACGTGTTTATGGCGTGCAACCCTTTCATAGGGATGGCGTTCTAAACAAATGTGTCTTAGAAACGGCACTGTTAACAGCTGACCTGAATATAATACCTGATAGATTCTCCCCCATCATAACCATATAATAGACTGCAGTAAGCATCCAGCATGTCTGCCTAACCAGTGCTGTACTTGTACTGAGCAGCTGCTGATACATGAGGCCTTGGATAACAACTACTGCAGACAAAAAGTCCGTGTCACCCAAGGCAGCCTATTAGATTACAGCTTTCCTGCAGATTAAAGTCACCTGACTGGTTAGCATGGCGACACAAAGGCTGCCCATGCACACGAGAGAGCAGGGCATTGAGCGGGCGACTGATCCCCCTATACTCCTGCACCATCAGCTCGGCTGAGCCAATGTGAAGGGAGAAATCCACAGCCGGACAACAAGCAGCATTGGGTAGTTGGATTTCAACTGCCTGATCCTCATACACGTTCTAGATCGGCCAGTTCTGCAAAAAGTGGATACGATTACAATACTAAAACATAACTGATAACTGTTCCACATATAACAAAATACGTACAATACTTTGTGCAGCCAGGGTGTATATATATCTCGTTAGTGCATGTTGGGCTAATGAAGTCAGAAAACATCTAATATATTGGGCTTGCACATTACACTTTATAATTGTTTAAAAAGATGACCGGGAAGTAAAATGGTGATTCTATTGTTGGGCTGGTGATGGTGTGGCCTAACTATTGTGGTATGTAAGTGGGTGTGGGGGTCCATTTCCCCCACTCCAGTCTCCACGGCTGAGTATACTAGGGGTTCATTCACACGGTACAGTCAAATTGTGGCAAAAAACATGATTTGACTACACTATGTAAATATAGCCACATGAATTTAAAAAGATGTAAATACGGGTGTGCTTATATATGGATCTGTGCCTAGTATGTGGCACACTTTGTGCTAGGACAAAAGACAATACTCCCTAAACTGGTTGTGCCCACTGAGGGAATGGCACAGGACATAATCTAAAAGTCATGTAATTGTATGTAATATATATTCACATTCGAACGCCTTTTACTCCTGCCACCGCTCCGGTTCTACCTACCTTCTGAGTAGCATGTTCATATGACCGTTCTAGCCAATCACTGGCCTCTGATTCTTTAATCCCTGAGATCAGCACCCAGGCCAATCTCTGCCATCAAACTCGGGCCCCATAGTCACTGCTACGAGGCCCTTTTGAGATGTGGACCCAATGACATCAGTTACCATGTTAGAAAATATGCTCTAAATATGCCTGAAAATAAGTCAGTTGCCATACTGGAAACCCAAAGCTTTGTAGATGTGTTAAAGTGGGATTAGGACTGCTAACTCATTTTAGGGCGTTTTTACTTCCCAAACCATCACCAGTAGTCGGGCAGTGCACCATATTGGTTATTCTCAATGTGCAATCACCTGCTGCCACCAGCATTTGGCACTTGAATAACTATGATCAGCTGGTATTTAGGTCAGGAAATGCCATTGCCAATAGAATGCCCCTCTTCATACCCTTCAGATCATGATTTGTCGTTTGTTACTACATGTTTGTGTAATATTTCCTGACACATGGGTCTACTTGTTTCCTGCCATTTTGTTTCAATTGCAGGCTATAGAGGGGATTTAAGTTGACACTTTTCCTATTGTAGGCTTGCACACACTATATAGAACGGATTCTGGAGAACCTTCCTTGCTGTCGGCACAGTTTAGCTTGTAAGGACCACATAAACAGAAGAATGCATGAGTAAAATGAGTAAAAAAATTCTTCTCTACTAGCCACTTTGCCTTATTGTGGTGTACTCATATTACTAGCTACAAGAGGTCTGGTGGTAATGGTGAACCAGCTGTACAAATTGACATCACGTTAAATTGGGGTTTTCTGATGTAAGCAAATATGCTACCAAATGAATAACTATAGGTACAACTGCCTGAATACTTCAGCATTAATTGCTTTCAGAATTCTATGATATGAAGCCCGCTCCAGTGGAGGCTGTGTTGCAGGACATTGTATGTCATGAATGTCAAATGGTACATTTTGTTGAAGACCCAGTTGTTGGGAGTATGTGGAGAGGAGTATAGGAAAGCAGTTTTTGGAAATGACCTACAAACTATGGCAAGCATTGCAGACCATAGAGTGCACTGCTATACCTTGTGGTTTACAGTAATCTATATACCCGTAGTAAGATATTAAACCCAGAGGGGGGGGGGTATGATGTGAATTTCCACTACTAACAACTTGAGACTTGGAAGCTGTTCGTCTTTGATGCAATTTTGCATAATAGCTTATAACTGGCACATGGTTGATCTGTTAAAGTTTATTCACAACCTCTCTGGCTTAATGACTGACCTGTTCTTCAATTTTACCACTTTTTGCCCACTACAATTTGTATTTCACTTATTGATTCAATTCAGGTAGATAACTTATTTTCCCTCCCAGACCAGGTAATTGCAAATATTGTGCCAAGAGCTTCAGATATTGCAAGCATCCATACGTGTTAGTGCTGGTCACTGAATGTTACAAATTAGTGAGCCATCCAATACTTGTAGCTAGTCTTCCTCCTGTTGCTTGCTAGGATGACAACACACTTGTTATATCAGAAGTGTGTTTTTCTGAATAAAAACACTGACAGACTATTCTTTGCTTCTGGATATGGCAGACAATTTATTTTCAAATGTTGTGTTCATCAGAAATATGCTATATTTGTACAGCTACAGTACTTTTAGAGGTTTAGTTCCTGTACAGTTTTCTCACTTAGTTGACACAACTTGATGAACAACCAGTTTAGGGAATATTTTCTTTTGTCCTAGTACGAAGTATGCCGTATATATAAAAAGCAGCGGTCCATTAAAATGAAAAGGCCTCAGGATGTAGTAAATACAACAATGGTCTTTCCTGGCCATTGTAGCTTGAAACCATATTAGCATACAATGCTGCTGATCTTTTGGATCTGCGACTTTGTCCGTGTTATCCTATAGAATTAGAACCATCCTGCACCATGATAAAACGATTTAGTATTCACAACTATGGCAATGTAAAGGCAAACCTGGGTAGAACAATGCTCCTCCGATGCTACTCCATCACCCCTTCTCCATACATCAACTGGTCTTTCTTAAAATGTAGGGAAAGTTTTTAAACACTGTCTGAACTAGTGTTCCCTATTAGAATGATTTGCTTGTGACTGCAGCAGACAATTTGCTGTGTAGCTGGCCTCTTAGAGTTTTAGGTTTACTTGGATAGACATGTGGAGGTGTTACAGTATGTAAAACTAGATGAAATCTCCAGATGGCTTTTGGTTGTAACTGTGACAGGGCTTCACAGCAAAAAACTGTGTGCAATATATTCTAGTGAGGTGCAAAAATGATCACTGCATAGCAGCAACATCATCATCTTCTGCCCCTGTTTAAAACCTTGTGTCTCCCTGCCTACTTGTAAGATGTGCCCCCACTTCATCCATGGCTCACCATAAATTCATCTGCTATGCCCTATTAAAAAACAAAAAATTATGTATAATATACAAGGGATACCCCAAAGAAACAGGAATCTCCAGGTGGGTGGGGAGTTCCTAGTGCAGGCTTCTAGTGCCACGTGAAATGTCAGTAGATCCCTTCTGAGTCAGTATGCCGGCGTTGTTGAAGGTTACACTTGGCTCCAGTGATTGTTTGGTTTTGTTTTTTGCCAATCAATTGGCCAGTTTTTTGGGGGTTTTTTTTTGTTTTTTTTTTAGTCTTTTCCATATGAACATTTAACTGTGAAATGGTTTCCTTTTTCGCTGCTCAAAGCATTGGTAAAAGAAAGTCGCACAAAGCAAGATCAGATGAATACGGAGGATTACGCAAGGGTGTCATGCAGTTCGTCAAACATTGCTTCACACTCAGCGCTGTGTGGGCAGGTGCGTTGTCATTATGGAAGAACCAGTCACCTATTTGCCCACACAGCGCTGAGTGGTAAGCAGTTTTTGACGAAAAATGGCATGACACCCTTGTCTCATCTGAACAACTTGCTGGAAAAAATTCCACTGGAACCGAATCCACCCTTCCCCAAGGCTGGCTGGCGTACCACCTCAGAAGGGTTCCACAGACATTCACCTAGCAACAGAAGCCTGTAGTAGTAACACCCTGCCCGCCAGAAGATGATTGGTTATTTATTTATATATATATATATATATATATATATATATATATATATATATATATATATATATATATATATATATATATATATAATTTTTTTATAGATATGCCAGACACATCCAACGTGTTAACCTCTTCTTGATCAGTTCATCGGTTTCATTGATAAATCCCATCCAAACTGTTGTTGGGAGTAAGAATGACACACAAGTATAATGGAGCCCTTGTTGCCTGGCTATTTTTTTGTTCTAATCGGCTCGTTGTTCAATAGCATACACATTGTATATCCATTTTACGTTTGTATACGCTCTGCTTACAAACTAAGGGAACACTTTGAGTCCATCTGAATGAGTGAACTATGTCAGCCTGTTTATACAGGCAGATACATCATTGACTTGTTCATACAAGAAATCGTTTGGTTGTTCATTTACTGTATAACATACTCCTGATGAGATGGGGATTTCTTCCTAGATCAGGAGCACGCTGATTTAGAATGTCTGAGGTTCTCAATTGGATTAACTCCGGCCACATGAAGCCGGACTTTGTCCTGCACCAGGAGGAACCCAGGGCCCACTGCACTAGTTTAAAAGGAACCTGTCACCACCATTTCATTCCAAAAATTAACTTCATTGGCCGTTAGGGTATCAAAAAATAAGTAACTCCTATTGCCATCTTTTCCAACTGAGCCCATGTACCTCCACAATTGGGTTCCAAAGTAATCCCACACTGTATACAGATATGCTGAGAAGAGGCTGCAGAGCTAACCATGACCCCTTTCCCTTCATGGCTCCTTGCATCACCTGGCAGTACGTGATGAGCTGCTGAGCTCCTCTCCTCATTTGCAGGTGGAACCAGATAACTTCGGAACCAATTGGAGACGTACGTAGGTCATTAGGGAAAGAAGGCATTAGCAGTAATTGATTTTTCACCCCCTCCACATGTTCGTTTTAGGGGTTAGATGGTGGCCACAGATACCCTTTTTAAAGCTATGTCTAAGTGTTAGCAATGCTTTTTCTTGCAAGTGGCTGAGATGTTTTTGAGATTTTGCTCGCAATAGATAGGAGTTTCTAATGTTGAATAGCATTGCATGAAAATTACAACTTCATGCGTTGCGATAAAATGGCTCCATAGGGAAACATGGGAGATAAAAGCAAAGCGCTAAAGTTAGGATATGCTGCGACTTTTTTCTTTTTTTTTATCATCACTCCACATTGCATGAGTGAAAACATCGCAAATGGGAATGGAACCATTGAAAATCATTGGTTGTTATAATTCTGAGTTTTCATTCACACTCACATTACACTATTTTTTATCGCAAGTGTGAAGGTACCCTAAAGCCTCCCTCACAGGTGCTTTTTTCCCATGAATAACGTGGCATTTTCAGCGCTGCGCTAATCGTGGTATAACGCTCCCATTGCTTTCAATGGAGCCTCTCAGACAGCCGCTTCGAGCAGTGTGTTTGTTTTTCGGTGTTTAACGAATCTCGTCAATGATGAGGTATGCTGCACCCAGCTGTGAGCCACAAGAAGCTGCGGCCCAAAGCGAAAGTAAAATCGCTTTGCTGAACACCTGTGTGAGGGAGGCCTGACTGCTGGGTACCATCATGGAGGTTTGTGCAGGCCTCCAGAGATATGCCTCTCCAAACCAACAGTGATATACTGCCAAACCAGTTTTCCTGGATCATCACCACACTGTCTCTAGACTTTCACCAATGGCAGACATGGCAATTCTGGCATTCACTAGTAAATGCCAATTGAGGTGCTTAAAGGGGTTGTCCTGCGAAACAAAGTGGGTCTATACACTTCTGTATGGCCATATTAATGCACTTTGTAATGTACATTGTGCATTAATTATGAGCCATACAGAAGTTATCAGAAATTTTTCACTTACCTGTTCCGTTGCTAGCGTCCTCGTTTCCATGGAGCCGTCTAATTTTCAGCGTCTAATCGCCAAATTAGACGCACTTGCGCAGTCCGGGTCTTCTTCTTTTCTCAATGGGGCTGCGTGTAGCTCCGCCCCGTCACGTGCCGATTCCAGCCAATCAGGAGGCTGGAATCGGCAATGGACCGCACAGAAGCCCTACGGTCCACCGAGGGAGAAGATCCCGGCGGCCTCTCTTTACCGGGTAAGTAAGAAGTCACCGGAGCGCTGGGATTCAGGTAAGCGCTGTCCGGTGTTCTTGTTTAACCCTTGCATCGGGGTTGTCTCGCGCCGAACGGGGGGGCTGTTGGAGAAAAAAAAAACGTTTCGGCGCGGGACAACCCCTTTAAGCAGTCAGAGTTGGACTACAAGAAGCAGGAACCAGTATGGATGCTGGGTTGATGTGCTTCTATGGCCTTGTTCAGCTCTACTTGTTAACGTTTACTATGGTAACGGCCCATGTCTTGGTATCGGCATTACTTTTTGGGGAGTTATCTTGCTGATGCTTCTCCACTGCACCTGTTGTCACTTTTATTTGCACCAAAGGAGGTGAAACTGATTAATAATCACTTATTCTTCCTAGCTGGACAGATAAATCTCTGTAGCTTAAGGCCACTCTCACACACCATGTTGGCAAAATGCTGTTATTTTTACCGCAGTTTTCAAACGCATGTCGCAGCGTTCACAGCACGGTTTACCGCACCCAATCATTGTGATAGGTGATGAGGTGCATTAAAAAATGGGCCAAAATAGAGCAGACAGCACTTGAAAATCGCGGCGTTTTCAAGTGCATTTCTGCAAGGCCCCATTGAAATCAATAGGAGCGTTGCAGCACGGTTACTGTGCTGTTCAAAATGTCGCTGTAATCGCAGTAAACCTCGCATGTGTGAGAGTGGCCTTAGGGCATGGGCACTGACGACTGCCTCTAGCGCTTGCGCTTTCCAGATATTTGCTGGGCTGAATTTAGAAGTACAGTCCGGATTAGTACCAAATGGTGTTAGCAGTATCCGCTAGCACTTGTGTAATAGCACCTTAAATGACTTGGGGTTATACTGTGGTGCTTGTGTTCTAATAAGATATTGATATGCATTGCTAGTTGTGGCTCATGCCATTCTACTAGATAAGCTTGGAACTTGGGAAACTTTGAGAACCCTTGTTGAGTTTGATCTGAAGTTGCCTGCATGATTAATTTTGAGTTCTCTTAACTGACACACATTTGAGGACATAATAGGATGTCATAATGTAATTGATTTAAGTTCTTTGTAGTTGGAATGTGAACATATCTCTTAGACGCTAACCATGTCACGTTTGGGCTGTACAACTGAGGTATGCTGCTTTTTTTTTTTTTTTCCCATTTAACTATGTTCACCTGTATGCAAAAAAAGTGTATGACCGTAAATGTTTTTACTTAGTTTAATGGTGTGGTAGAATACACATTTGAATACTGTGAAGAAACCGTATCCAGATGTCAAAGGGAACTTGTCATCACGTTTGAGTCACATAAAACTATGTTATGGGGCTCAGATGTGAGGGAACTAGGAGTCCGGGGAGCAATGTTTAATCCTTGCCGGATCTCCCATTCCAATGCTTTGTCCTTGTGAAGTTGCTGTGCGCACTCAGCGTGGCTCTTTGCAGCTGGCAGTGTGCGTGCAGTCTTCCATAGAGATGAATGGGAGAGTGCATGCACCCAACTGGTTGCAGTGAGACCACTGTGTGCGTGCACGGCGACTTCACAAGGACAGCTCTGGAACGGGGAACCCGGTGAGTATTGTTCCCTCCCTTTTGAACCCCACAACGTAGTTTATGGGGGCTCAAACCTGATGACAGGTTCCCTTTAATCTGTATGCTTCATGTACATTTTGGCATATTTGACTCGTTTGTTTTTGGCTCCTGTCAGTGCCCTGTGGTGTCAGTCAGAAGAAATGTACCGACTCTGGCTTTAAAAAAAAAAAAAAAGAATTAGATGAGATTTGAGGTCATCTATGAAGGAGGATTTGATGGAGGCGATACTATTTCTGAGAACAAATTCATAGACTGCACAAATGTTTACTGTGTTTCTTTTTTTTCGCATAGTGTCTTACATAGTTACAATTTAGTACTGTTTTGTGTTATGAAATTGTATTCCAATAAATATATTTTATGGTCTATGTAAATAGCTTGATTATTTTATGATGATGGCGATGAAAAGCCGGATAACATTTTAATACAGTAAATTTCTCACTTTAACATGAGTCATATATAAAGGAGTCGGAGTCTGGGAAAATGGAAAAGTGTCGGAGGTTTGGCTCGCTGACTCCACAGCCTGCCTGGCATGATGCTCTCTGGGACTAAATGTAGTATTCTGTTGTAGCCCACAAATTGGTGTATTCAGAGCAGTGATGCCCATCTAGCCGTCCGGGTGCCACATGTGGCCCTTGGGCACCTGCTCTCCCACATATAATGATCAGACATGACCGCTCTTGCACACAGAGTGCTCTGTCCAACGCTAGAGCTCAACTTTTTGTTCACTTATGGGGGCACTTTTTTTCTCTCATTTTCCAAATTTTGTGAACGGTTTGTTGTATTTAATTGAACAATGTGCCTCTAAATATGTGTTTTTATATTCGTGTGTGTTGTCCAAACCTGCAACTACAATATTTGTGTCCTCCCTTGACCTGGCTCAGTGTGATATGCTGCCCTTTCAATGAGTCATTAAGCTGCATTGGAGGCCCCACTGCTTGTCGGGATGGACTCCTCTAGATGAGCTTTAGACCACATTTATATCCTAGGAGTTGATCCAAAACACTGTTTTCAGTGGGTTAGTAAGACGCATCGCGCGATGTGCACACAAGTGTAGTGCGACGTTTCCCATTAAAGACAATAAGAAACACTTGCTGGTCCTCGCTACTTTACAGAAGTGATGGCAGACTGTTTCCCTAGGAAAACTCCTCGCACCTGCGTTAATGCGCACGTTGGCGAGTGCGATATCGTGCCCAGTTTCTCAGCCTGATATCGTGCTCACCCGTGTGCAGGTGGCTTTAGAGGTGTTTTAGTTATGAAGTGATCAGAATCTGTAATAGTAATTTCAGCCATGTAATTGTTCATTGATCCCTTTCGGTCCAAGTTATTTCTCATACAGCGCAGGTCTGATGCATTTTTTACATGAGTAATTTTTTTTATTCACCCAAATCCCATCCTTCACACAGGCAGGATCCACTGCGGAAATTCAGCAACACTTATAGTATAAGCCTTGCGAAGGGGGACTCAAAAAAAAAAACAAAAAAAAAAACCCTTTAGTGCAGAAAGCTTCTGATTCCACAGACTATTCTGCGGTATTCAGCCTTTGAGACACGGGTTGACTTCCATAGTTGTTTGCAAGTGAAAACGCAGCCAGGTCTTCACCATTTAGTTGCGAGTTTGGTCACACTGGATTCTTGCAGCATGGCTGTGGGTATTCCGTTGGGGAATCGCCTGCAGTAATCCCACCGCATGGCCTAATACTTGACCAAAACCATGATGGAACTCTGCACAGACCATTTGATTGTGTTCTGTATGGCCTTATAGCTTGTAATTACTCCTCGTCTATGAAATAGTTACCGAAATAGGTTCGCCAGTGCCTAAACTCTAAAATCTATTATGACACATGTCATTTAGGGGGAGGGCCAGGGCTGTTTTCGTCCACAAAGGTTTGAGCTTTTGCGCGTTTTTTTTTTTTTTTTTTTTTAATACCTATGTAATACATTATATGTTAATAAAAGTTGTATATCTGAAGTTGCTGCAGCAGCTGTTGATGGAACAAGTTCTTTGTATTGTGTAAAGTCTGTGAACCAGCAGCGCACACGATCTACACCAGTGTGGAGATGGGTTGTAGCATTGCGGCATCCTGACATTACTCCAAAGTGCTCAGATAATCAAGTTGCTGACCACTTGCCGTAACCGCGGGTGTCGGTAGTAAAGTGTTTAATATTAATGGGCAGTGTTTTAAATACCTAAAAAAGCATATTAAAGTGGAACTTTGGTTTGTTGCCATTTTCAGAATGTATTAAAAGAATTGCTTAAAGGGGTTGTCCCGCGCCGAAACGGGTTTTTTTTTTTTTCAACCCCCCCCCCGTTCGGCGCGAGACAACCCCGATGCAGGGACGTACAGACAGCTTACCGGAGCGCTTACCTTGATCCCCGCGCTCCGGTGACTTCTATACTTACCTGTGAAGATGGCCGCCGGGAACCTCTTGCTTCGTGGACCGCAGCTCTTCTGTGCGGTCCACTGCCGATTCCAGCCTCCTGATTGGCTGGAATCGGCACGTGACGGGGCGGAGCTACACGGAGCCGCTCTCTGTCACGAGCGGCTCCATAGAAGAACACAGAAGACCCGGACTGCGCAAGCGCGGCTAATTTGGCCATCGGAGGCCAAAAATTAGTCGGCTCCATGGAGACGAGGACGCTAACAACGGAGCAGGTAAGTAAAAAACTTTTTATAACTTCTGTATGGCTCATAATTAATGCACAATGTATATTACAAAGTGCATTATTATGGCCATACAGAAGTGTATAGACCCACTTGCTGCCTCGGGACAACCCCTTTAAGTGTAACAGAACTGCTTGAACAAAATAGTCCCATTAGCTTTCTGAATGTGGACAAGCATTAAGGCCGGCTGCACACAACTGGGTCGGATTCTGCAAGCGGGAGGCTGCAACGGAATCCGACCCTGTGCCTAGTCAGCATTCGCGCGTACCTGTTTTTTTTCTGTACTGCGGATGGTACGCACATTGGCAGTACAGTCTTTTTTCAAATCCTGTTTTTTCCTGCGTCGTTGCGAAAGGGCTGCAGGTCGGATGGCTTCCATTGACTTCTGGAAGTCACACAGAAATAGAGCATGCTGCTTTTTTTGCTCCGCGATCAAAAACTTGCAATTGATTTCCCCTCATGTAAAGGTAAAAAAAAGTGTTTTGCTGTAGCATGCTATGGATAGTATTTGCTGCAGAACCCGGAGGTGGGCCCGCGCCTCAGATTCCGCAATGCAAATCCGCCCATGTGCAGCAGGCCTATGGGTGTGTTTCTCGCACAACTAATTTGCTGTGGCTTTTTCACAGCTGTAAAAACCCGCAATAAATCCACACCAAAATCTAGCAGAATTTGTCAAGTTCTGCACCAAAGGGTGTGGATCTATTGCAGATTTTTTTCAGCTGCAGAAAATCCAGATTAGCTTTGTGAACACACCCTAAGGGCTGCCATTGTAAGGCTGGGTTCACACGGGACAGAATTGCTGCAGAATTTCGGTGCGGAATGTCCACATGGCAATTCCGCCCGTGGCTCCTAATCCAGGGACTAGCCAGCAAAGTGGACAAGACTTTGCAAAAATCTCGCCCACACACTGCAGCCAAGCCGCGCGGAAACGGCAATGCAGCGCGGAAAACGAAAGACGCAGTATGTCAATTCTTTTTTCATTTCCGCAGCGTCCTCTCTCCTATATATTGGGAGAGATAGCCGCAGCGAAAATGCAGGCGGCGAAGCTGCTCCAAAGCTGCCAGTTTTGAAGCTGCGCTTCCCACCCCGCTTTCAAGAAATCATAACTTTTGTCGACATAGTTGTCTGAGAGTTTTATTTTTTGCCGAACGAGTTGTATTTTTCAATGGTACTATTAAGTGTACCATAATGAAATGAGCTAAAACTACTTTCTTTAAGAAAGGGTGTGGAGTTATTTTTGATCACTTCTTTTTTTTTTTTCTTGGAGACTGGGTGCAATTTTGGTGCTGTGTATTTTTTATTTTATTTTTTTTGACACATTCACTGCGCAGGATAAACGAGTTACTTTGATGGCTTAGACTTTTACGAATGTGGTCATACCAAATGTGTGTTTTGTTTTTTTTTTAATTATAAATATGGGAAAAGGTTTTTTTAAACTTGTATTACCCAGTAATAACCGTACCTCCTGGGTTGTGACAGGAATAAATAGGTTGTACCAAGATACGTTTTATCACCTGTTCCTGATTGGTAAGGGTCTTGCTGCCGAGAGGAGAAGAGTGAATGGAATGGCAGTCCTATTAAAAATGAAGAGCACAACTGCCCCATTGAAATGAAAGGAGCAGTAACTGTGCACACAATCCTGTTCTCAGGATTGCTGGGGGTCTCTTAAGGACTACCACTTGTATTTGATATGCTGTACCCCATGTTCAAGTGTTAAGGCTATCTATTTCTCCCATTCCCGATGAGCTCCCTCCAAAACAACACAAACTTCAGCAATTCTGTTAATGCCTAGCAATTTAAAAAAATTTTTTTTTTTTTGCTGTGTGGTCACTGGCGGATTAAAGGGGTTTACTTGGCATTTACTATTGACCCATCCTGAGGGATCGATCATTAATAGTTGATTAAAAAGGGTCCGATGGTCTCTGACATCCTTAATGAGGCAGGACGCCATCTTGTTATAGGAGGGTAGAACATTTCCTAAGCTCTTAGCAGTGAAGAAAACACGTCTTCATCTGACAAGATTGCTTAACTTTCTGCTCTTAATATTCGGTCAATGAAGGGAGGTCCTCACAGTTTGGGTGCCCATGAGGCAGTCCGGTGAGGGTTTACATCCGACCAGTATTGGGTGATTCTGTTTGACCTCACCAATCACTAGTAAATCTGCCTCATCACTGATAAGGAAACAACGGTTTATCTGACATTGCTGTATCGCCAATTCTGCAAGTTCTATCTGGAAGTTGTTACAGCATTTGAGTTTTGCAAAGTGTCCATTTATAGATGTACCTCAATTCAGGGAATTTTGTCCGACTAACTCCACACTCCTGAGACTAGATGACGAGTCTTACTTTGAAGGAACTGCTATTACTACATCCATAGTGACTTCTGGTCATCCAACTGCATTGTGGGTAATAGGGAAGTCTATTTGCATGACGTTGGTTGAAATGCTCTGCAGTAATACCAGTACTTCATTCACCGGAAATAAGGAAGACTTCCACTCGTTCTGCCTGAGAGAAAATACAGTTGCATGAACATGAAGCACCCCATTGTTTTCTGGTGAATTTCTCTACCTTTTTGTGTCACACTTACCTTTTCCTTTTGTGAAGTTGAAATTGAATCCATGATGGCAGCATTCAAGGTGGCTGCCTTATTCATGATATGGCCTCACAGCTTGCCTATAAACTGTCATTTTATATGACTCTTCCTTTACTTTTCAGCCCCCCCCCCCCCCCTGTACTTTCTGCATCAGTTTCTTATGTATTCAAGATCTTTGCTTCCAGAAGTGTTACTAGAAATCATTGATGACCACAATCAATCACTGGAAGCCCTCTGTCTGTTTTCGTAAGTCCCATATAGCTAGACGAGGGGCAGTGGGAGTCACAACTTAGATAGGTGTGGGTCTCGGGCATGGCCTGTGGATATGCAAAAAAAAGCCAAATAGAAAGGCCCTCTTTAAATGATTTTTGCAACCATTCCTCTCTCATATCCACGGTGTCCCCCACAGATTGCCAGAATCGGGGTTCAGATTTCACTGTTCCCTTCTCACTTTGAATGCAGTATGGGCTAGTATCTATTCTGCGCCTCCAATCTCTATGGCAGATGTGGAAATGGACAATCTTAGTTCTTGACTGTTTCCTGACCCAGAGTGCAAGAAATTCTTTATTGGGCAGTTGGGGAGCACACTGTCACTCGTATATGTTGTGATTAGATACCTAGACCCTTGTATAGCCAATTGATTAGACACTGTCTAATATCTCCTGTGTGTGAAGCTGGCCTCACACGAGCAGTCAGGATTCCGCATGTGGGATCCCGCAGCGGAATTCGAGCTGCGGGTTGGACAACTTTCATTGACTTCAATTGAGGCTGTCCGTTTCACAATAGAGCATGCTGCAATACCCCCCCCACCCCTCTCCACTAGTGGAATGCACAATTTGTTTCCGCAAGTGTGAAGGAAAGTGATTTTTGCATACCATTGAATGCATGCCCTTTGCTGCGGATTCCACATAGCTATCCGTCTATGTGACTCCGGCTTAAAGGGGTTGTCCCGCGGCAGCAAGTGGGTCTATACACTTCTGTATGGCCATATTAATGCACTTTGTAATGTACATTGTGCATTAATTATGAGCCATACAGAAGTTATCAAAAGTTATTCACTTACCTGTTCCGTTGCTGGCGTCCTCGTCTCCATGGTTGCCGTCTAATTTTCGCCGTCTAATGGCCAAATTAGACGCGCTTGCGCAGTCCGGGTCTTATCTTCTCAATGGGGCTCCGTGTAGCTCCGCCCCGTCACGTGCTGATTCCAGCCAATCAGGAGGCTGGAATCGGCAATGGACCGCACAGAAGCCCTGCGGTCCACGGAGGGAGAAGATGCCGGCGGCCATCTTCACCGGGTAAGTAAGAAGTCACCGGAGCGCGGGGATTCAGGTAAGTGCTGTCCGGTGTTCTTTTTTAACCCCTGCATCGGGGTTGTCTCGCGCCGAACGGGGGGGGGGGGGGGGGGGTTTGGAAAAAAAAAAACCGTTTCGGCGCGGGACAACCCCTTTAAGTCAGAGTGAATGTGTCGTTCATATAGCACGAGACAAATGGGTCAAGTTTAAAAAAAAAAAAAAAAAAAAAAGAGCAGGCGGCATCTGCCATCAGGCATGTAATATAACCACACGACATGAATTAAAATACTACTAATAAAATATACCGCTCTACAATACCTGTTGCTTAATGTGGTCTGTTTTTACTGCTATTCATTTTGAGCTGTACTTTTATTATCGGTTGTATTTTAATGTGTCACGTTACAAGACTGGATGACGTCAGCCGGCGGCGGCTCCTGTGACTTTTTAAATTCGTGCTATGTATGAAAGACCTGATGAAGATGCTAGTATAAGACACAAATATGTTGCCCAGTGAATGATTGTCTTCTGTGGTTGTCCACCTCTGTTCCTATATGCTTCCTACTACAGACTATATGGTTCGTCCAGGCAGGCTTCAGCATTGACGGGTTCTCCGTGAGGTTTTGCCGAGCACAACAAATTCGGGTGCCATTATTGGATCTAGTGTCCTCCTCCTGCACTATGGAGTTCTGTTTTTTTTTTAAATTCCCATAGTTTTGGGGAAATCTGTCACTTAGAAAATATTTGATTTACCGGCAGCAAGTTATAAAGCAGGAAGAGCTGAGCGGATTGCTATTTAGTATAACTTGGATTTAATTCACTTTCTAGGCTTAGGAGTCCAGTGGGCGGTCCCTCTCAGTAATTAGTTCTTTCAGAGTTTTTTTTTTTTTTGCAACTTCATACATTAATACAAATTGCATTGATAAATTTTCTTTACACCATACCTTACCACAGGAATCAAGGAGACATTAAAGCAATCAAACGATTAGTAACCTATTATTGCCCTCTGTACCTGGGCAGTGATCCTAGCCAGGGATTCAAATAATAGAACTTTTTTTTTTCTCTTTAATTGCCTTGACAAATTTGTTTAGCATGATTTTCCGTATTACATAGGTTAGCTGTTTATTGAAATCCAGAGTCCTAATATCAATAGTTTTGTGACAGTTCTGTGTTTATGGCACACCAGACTGATGGGTCTGATGCAAAATTCTGAGCTTATCTCACCTGCTTCCTGTACAAAGGAAGGTTTTGGACTCTCCAAAAAATGTGTATCCGATCGGTTGAAACCTGAAAACATTTGGGTTATTTGACTTAAAGATCTTCCCTTAAAACTGTGGACTGTGGTGTAAACTATAAATGTTGAACCCGTGTGACCTATTCTAAATGATATTGCTGCTTCTACTTAGTGATTGACAGCCTTCCCTCTATGACTATGTATACAGAGCTAGATGTAAATGACTGAGTAGGAGCGCCCACTGAACTCTTATGCACAGCAAGAGTAGGGATTTAAATGAATAAAATACAAGTTAGAAAGAGTCTTTTCCCACAACAGTATTTATCAATCTGCTTGGCTCCTCCTGCTCTAGAACAAGCTGTCCCCATTTAGGACTGCAAGCGTATCTTGACAGGCTTCCTTTCAAGGGGGTATTCCTGAGACTGGGTTAAAATTTTCTAAATTTTCCGAACATTTCTACTTATTGCCATTATTTCAAATGTCTATCTAAATCATCAAACTGAAATAGTTCCCTTATTTATTTTTTCTCACCTACATCCACTACGGGGAATTGAAAAACTACACCCCCAAAAATGCCCTTTTGCCAGTTACTGACGATGGCACATTCTCGACTGTACAAACTGTGATTATGGAGATTGAAGGCACGGAGCATGCCTGACCAGTAAAATTGCGGAGTGTACAAGTCGTGACCATTGGATATCAATGAAGAACCAAGAGATTACAGGTAAAGCCATATCCCTGAAGCTTTGTAAAACAAGGTGGGCCCAATTCAGATCTGCATTTCACTTCGCTTCCGTTCTGTTTGGTTCTTGTTTATTAAACTGAACAAAAAATGTAATTTGCTGTGCTATTTGTTAAGTTGAAAAAGACGGATCGGAAGCAAGCTGAAAGCTTTCCATTTGCTTTGTTTATTTATTTTTTTTCAAGAACCCATTGAATACCCTTTTAATTCCCAGAAATTGAATGAACCAGGAGGGTACATACTCAATAACCGCTCAATTCAAACTCCATGTAGGGGAGGGGGACCTGTCATGGTAGAGAACGTCAGCAGTTTGTTTTTTCTTTTTGATGGATAACTGGGACTGATGGTAAAATCCCTCTTGCATTACATTCCCTGTCTAGGTTCAATCACATGATTTGTGAAGTAGCAGTTTTTCTGCAACCACAATGAAAATGCAGCAAAATGGCATTTTTTGCTAAATTATGGCAAAACTGCTGCATTTCGCCACAAATCTGCTGTAATCGTAGCAGAAAAACGCAATTTAACCATATGTGAATACACCGTAAGCACTGCAATTTTTTTAATGCGTGTTTGTCGTTTGTGTGCCTATTCACACAATGAAACACCAGAGGATAGAACCCATTGCTTTCCATTGGTTCACTCTGGTGTTTCATTTTTGTGTTCTCATTTCGAGCATGCCAAAAAAAACAAACAAAGGCAGGATACTCTAGTGCGCATTTGCACACCCAAGGCCCTATAGGAGTCTATGGGGGTGCAATAATGTGATGCCCACGTAATTACACAATATTCTGCGCAATTTCACTGGAATGCTAACACATCTGGTACTAATTGGGCTGCACAGCCTTTAAAATAGCGGCTTGGGAGTGTCCTTCGTTGCGAATGGTCCGCAACAGCGCAAAAAGTACAGTGGAATGTGCTGTCCCGTGAGCAATAGTGCAATGTTGTCAGTGCAAAAACGTTGCATGCATTTTTGTACATGCGTCAGTCTGCCCTAAATTTGGTAAATCTGTTTGAATGACATCTAGTTTCATGACCTGTTTTTACATGTAAATTTACATGGTGGCATTGATTTTGCGGCTTTAGTACAATGACCTAGAATAAAAAGGTAACACAACATGGGGTAGTAATAGTTCTGTTTTCCAATAGAATTTTGTTGATGCTCATCTAGACGGTCGTGTGCAGTCTTCAGCCCAATGTCCACTTGCACGCACTGATTCCATCTGCTGAATCCTGCAGCGGAATCCAGCCGTGCCCGCAGAAATGGACAGAGAGACACCACCTTACCTGTCCAGATCGACCACGGGTCTCCTCTGTGCCGGCCGGACCTTCTTTCTTCAGCACGGCTGATGCGTCTGGATGTGCTGCCCGATGTGCCGGATGCATGTGCAATGCAATTTATTTATTTTTTTATCTCCTGCTTTCCCTCGAATCCGCAGCACGTCCACAATGACAGCTTTGCCTGTGCTGCAGGATCAAACAGCTTCCATTGACTTCAATGGAAGCCATCCCTACGGGATCTGCAGAAAAATAAAGCATGCTGCGATTTCTTCCTGCCCGTGCGATCCGCACGCCGGGAAACAAATTACAGCGGTATGCTTTTAACGGTCTTGAGGATGCTAATGCATCCCTATGGGCAACTTGATTTGCGGATCTTTCGCGCGGGTGCCAGAAATCAAATCCAACCGTGGACCTTGAGTCGTCTTCTGGGCCAACCTCACTGTGGTCTGGCTGCTGTCAGTGACTACATGCGACTAGCCCTGTGTATAAGAAACTCAGCAGCCTACCTGCCCAACTACTACTATGTGGGACTGTGAATTAGTATGTAGACACTGGCATGCAAGGTGGAAGAGCCCGGGGTGGGTGCTTACAGTTCAGCCATGGCTGCTCCAAGTTGTAGGAGAGCCAATAGGAAGCCGTGCCAGTGAGCCTCCTCATTGGCCCGGCACTGCTGTGCTGATCATGTGACATGCAGTTGGCCTGGAGGAGTTGAGACGTGGCAGCGAGCTGTCCAGCGCCATAGTTTGCTCCATCTCTACCCCCTCTAATTTTCTCTCCGGCTGCAGCTAGCCCAGCGGCCTATGCCTGTCAGCAGTACTGTGAGTCAATGTGAGTTAGACCTCCTTCACACGGGCGACATGGCATGGCTGCGAGAAAATCGCAGTGATATCGCATCGCTGGTCTGTGCGATATCGCCGTGTCTTCTCACGGCAATACCCCGATTTTGTAGCACTACAAAGTCTAACATAACATGCAAGGATTTTCGGGTGGGGGGAGGATGGTCTTAAAATATAGGCCCTTCCCCGATAATAAGCTAGAGATGAAGAAAAAAAATGAATATACCTCACCTCTCCCGCACTATCTGGGGTGCTACTGCAGCTTCTTCTCAGTCCCAGTCACTATTTCTTTTCATCATCTTCTGGTCGGGGATTGAAAAATCTCCGTCTCCTGCAAGCACACTAAGCGTCAGCCAATCACAGCCAGCGCTTCTAGAAGGCGGGGATTTTTCAATCCCCGGCCAGAAGATAAAAAACAGTGCCGGGACCTGGGGAGAGCACTTATAAGGTGATGTATGTATTTTTTTTTCTGCTGCTGGGGCCTAGATTTGGCTTTGACAGTAGGACTTCCTACTGTTAAAGTTGCATCGCACTGCATGAAATAGCATTTTCATGCGATGCAACAGAGAGGAAGGCTCCATAGGGAAACATGGGCTACAACACCTCACGAGTTGCGAGCATAACGCCGGACCTGTGAGGTTTATGTTTTTGGTTGTTACATGCTACAAAACATCGCATGTGTGAAGGAACCCATAGGAAAGCTTCACATAGATGCGATTTGTAGCAACACAACAAAATCACGCAACTTTGTCGCCCGTGTGAAGGAGGTCCAGTGCAGTCAGTAGACAAGCCTGGTCAGCCACCCAGCTGCATTAATTTAGAAGTCATCCGTTCAGTGCTGTTTGCCTCTGTCTCAGGTGGGTAGTAACTGATTATTTGAACCGTAAGGCTATTTTAAATTTTTTCTTTAACCCGGTGGAATTTCCACGTGCGAATTAAATCTCTAAAACCCGCAGAAAATTCCAGGGCTTGCTGCCGTGGTCTTTGCCATGAATCTGCATGCAGATTTAGTCCTGTCAATGGGAAAAAACCGACATGCAACTTTTAACGTGTTTTGTTAGTCGTTGGCTACTTTTACAACTGCGTCAGGGGTTCACACAGAGCAGGAAAGGGGGAGACCTAAGGCTGAACGGGATCTGTCTTATGATGGAATCCAACAGACCCCATTGACATTATGGGGTTTGTTCGGTTTCCGCTCAGCTGTCCGGCATTTTACCGGACGAAAAAGCACAACATCATCTTCCGTCCGGCAGTTTGTCCTGGATCTGCGACAGAACTTTCGCCTGAAGGTTCCAGTGGAGATGTAGAAGCAGCCTCTGTGTATGTAATGTGTGGCCCAAGACAACTCTTCCAATGTGGTCCAAAGACATCAAACGATTTGGCAGCCCTGTCTTAGGCGTTTAAGTTAAAGGCTTGGGTTGCTCTTATGGAGCCCGCTTTTTACCGCGATTATTGTTGCACAATGCTGCCACTGAGTTCAATGGGGCTTTGCGGTCCAGCGCTGGAACAAACGCCGTGATTTTCGAGCGCTGTCTGCTCTATTTTCGCCAGTCTTGGCACTCCTTAATGCACCTCATCGCCCATCACAATGATGGGGTGCGTTAAATGCTGTAGCATGCGTTTGACAACGCTGCATGAAATTTGCTGTAAAATGACGCAGTGTTTTGTGAACGCATGTGAGAGCAGCCAAAGGAAGGGAAAATCGGGCTTTTAAAAGGGTGTATTTGGAAATGCAGGAAATGTACCTGTTGTCCCCAGCTATTGCAAGGAGCTACCAGGACCTCATGTATGTGAAGCTCCTGTGTTTTGTCACTTCTACCAAATCCTAATGACACTAATAAGCCTTCAGTGAAATTGACCCCAGAATGTGCCTGTGATCATTAGTAGGAACATGGACTGCGGGAATACATGTGAACTGCTGCTGCGGTATATACAAGATAGATTGCCAATCTTCCTCCTGAGGGAAGAGTCGAACGCTGTTAATAGCCTATCATGTCTTCTGGGCGCTTGGTTTTCTTAAATGAACAAAGAAACCAAACTTTGTAGCAATAATTAAGCACAGGGGTCCAGGCAACATTTGCACACAGCCTTGGTGTACACACTGGATTTGTCTTGAGTACTTTGCTTTCCTCCCGAAAAAAAAAATCGTGATCAGTCAGTTGTCTCCATGTGAAATTGGTCCTTGTGTATGTGTCTGAGCAGATGAAGCTCCGGCTGAGACAGGTACTGATGTCGGTGACTGCAATCTGCTAACGGCGCCCTTTAAATAGGTGGTGCTGTATTAATAGTAAATGTTGCACGTGTGTCATCTAGACAAACACATATACATGCTCGTTTCAATGTACTGCTGAGCGGGTGTAAATCGGATAGTGGCTTGTGATTAGGATGACCACTTTAGCTGTTAAAGCGCTATAAAGTCTGTTTTGAGAAATGCGCTTCCATGGCTTTGTTCTCAGTATCTGCTATCACTGGCCAAGTCGGCTATACTGGGGCCCATCTGCTCTCTATTTAGAAAGCTCCAGCAGCATAGCCATCTCTAGCCGTCAGAGTCCGAATCACTGAACTGATTATACTGAGAGGTCAGACTGTGAGAGACCATTCACTGCAGTGTGGCAATGTGTAACCCCTTCCTGTCCGCCGCTGCCTGCTTGCAATGGCTTTCCTGCCTGAGAGATAGATCTGTAGAGCTTTGCATCAGAGCACCCTGCAGAGCACAGCAGTGTAGTAACACTTTCCTTGCTGAGCTCTGTACCTATGGTAACCAGCACCTTGGAAGTCGGAAAACACCCCTCCCTTGTCATATGATGTCACTGTCAGCTCTGGGGATAATGTGACCTTGTCACCTTCCAGCCAGAGATAGCTTGGAATAAAAGCTTCCTGCACACATAATGTGTCTATAGATGTACAATGTCTGGGAAAAAATTCACTTAGCTGCGCTAGAATTGGGAAGGGAAATCAATCGTCTTTAACAGATGCTCTCCACACCTTGTACCGTCCAGAACAGCCCTCCTCCCCCTACAGAAGTGGTGGTAGTGGGATGGGTATGTGACAGCATTACAGTTTGGGGTCATGTATCATTTGGGAAAGTCATTTGTTTTAGTCTCAAGCTGCCAAAAATGGAAGTATCTGCAACCCATCCTTTTTAGCATTTGCAATACAGTCCCTAAATTTCTTGTAACTTGAATTGTAGCGAAAGCAGTACGAGACACACACCCTGTTGTACACCAACACCGTGCTATACTTGGCATTAAAAGGAGTCCTCCACTGCTGCTACCTTCCCTTGGCTCGCTGGGCGTTATCCGACACTACTTCGGCTTTGGTAATTATGCGATTTTTAGCGCTTCAAGCCTGCTGAGGAGCAGATATGTGATGGTATGTATATATCAGCAATGACCATTTTGCATACGTAGAAAGGACAGTGGGGTTTTTTTCTGTTTACTCTTTTGACAGTTGGGATTTGTTGCGAATGGTCTTTCCGTATTCGGATGAGTAGGATTGGCCGACGCACTTTGTCAGAAAACATCTAGGGGGGCTTTGATCATTTTTGTGTCTGGGAAAGAAGTGCCAAGTGCTGAATAGAGTCTATAATGGTCTGATACGTCTGGGAGTTTTCACCCAACTCGTGGCTTTTCTTTAATTATGAACTTTTCTTTTTGTAGAACAAAGTAATCTTCTGCTGAACATGTTAGCATTTCTGTGACTGTACTTCTGCCCGAAGGAGCTAGCTAGTACTGGTGTGTCCCCAATACAACAGGTCCTTGGCACTCCATGGGTTAATGGTGAGCACTCCCCGTTCGGATGTCACCGTGTCCCCACTGCTGCATGACCCACTTCCACATTCGGTATCCAGGCAACATGCTCCTGCTCCCTCTGCCCTACCACATGTAACGCCCGGTACAGCGGCATCCTGTTAGAACAGAGAGTGGCACTGAGTATCTGTACAGAAAATGCACACGCTGAGCTGTATAATGATGCTGAGTATCTGCACACCCCCTCTCTGTTTGTAGCTGTGTATTTTATCTGCCTGTCTGACAGATCCTGGATCCAGCGGGGAGCAGCTAATCTGTGCACACAGGAGGAAGCAGATAAATAAAGGATGAGAGAGACAGAGGAGACAGGACAGACAGGAGAAAGGGAGGGAAGGAAGGAGTTAGTATGCAGGTCTTTGTAGTGGGAAAAGAAGTGGAGAGAGACATCTGCTGGGAAGACGAGACTTTTCTGCATTGGGCTGCCATGCGATCCCTTCCCAATAACTAGTGTGGGTGCTCATGCCAGTGCGTATGTATAATGTATGCGGAGCAGAGGCCAATGACTCCGCCGGCTCAGGTTTGACTTTCAGACACATTTCGCTACATTTTAGTAACTTCTTCAGAGTTTACCTTGGAAGTAGTGAAGCCTTTCCTCTAATGGGATCTGCTCACGTGTTTTGCAGAAAAGATGCGCATGATGCCGACCGACAATAATCTGTAACCTCATACTATCACAAGAGTGGGCGCTGAATACTGTGCTGAAATAGCTGCAATATTACAATTTCGAGTTTTCTGATAAACTCGCACACTATTTCCTCCTTGTATTCTAGCAGATCACATGGTAATGCACAGCCCTGTCGGCCTTGCTCGCAGAATATATGTTTGCCTGGTGAATGCCGTATCAGGTGGATGATTTTGTTTCATTGGAGCAGAAAGGGTTATACTGTCACATGCTGCTTTCGGGCACGAAAGAGGCTGGTCAAAATGCCAAAGTCTGCAGGGCTTTCTGGCTGGAAAGGGAATGCTTTGCCAGGATGTGGTTCCCTGGCTGAGTGCTTTCTGCCTCAAAGCATTCTGGGAGGAGGGCAGCTATAATTAGTCCTGTGCCTGGAATCCAATGCCTGCTCCCTCCTCTTATCACTGCACCATCTGTCTGCCCTCTACCCTCCCCCCACACACTCAGCTGTGACACAAGCTCACTTCCTGATGTCTGCCTATATAGGTATATGAGCAGAACCCATTTGCTACAGCTGAACTGGCAATGTCAGCCTATGTTCAAGGTGCACTTGTATATTTTACAATGTTCTCATTTGGGTCCAGTTTCCTGTGACATTGGACTGTACACAATGACTTGGTGGTCTTTGACCTACGAGCCTTGCCTGCTCATAAGGCTGCCTCTAGTCCGGGCCACAGCAGAGGGGTGACTGCTTACTAATCCACTCCGTACAGTTTGTCCAAACTTGCATGTCTTGATGCTTGCTATGATTGCTCTCCTTGGATTGGTTAACTGCAAACAGCAAATGTCAACTTGATATCTTGTTTTTTGCACCCTATACACCTCCTAACATCCTCTACCTGTGAAAGCAACTTCTACTCTGTGTGAGTGTAAGGGGGTATTCACACTGTAGATGTAAAACCTTTCCATCAGCCCCCATTCACCCAAAGGATGAGCAGGATGTCCTCTTTGCCTCCACTGGACTGGTATATGGCAATAGACCTTTTTTTTGCTGCTACATGGAGCAGTTGCTTTCTTAGGGCACGTTTGCACAGAATGATTATTGTTCAGGTAATCATTGGTTTGTGTGACATTAAATAATCGTTCAGTTTAAACTACGAACAGTAACTCCTTCGCGTACCGTTCAGTTTATGCATGCATAAAAATCTGGCGACAATCCGCCCATGGCAGTCCGTAAACAGGCAGTCCGTCATCCACAGACTGCCTGTTTGTTTCAGATTGTGGCAAGCAGCCGGAAGAGATCACCAACACACACTCCGCCTCTATTCAGTGAGCGATGACATCTGGGACGACTGTTGGGCACTTATGTGTAAAACCTCCCTTACTGTACAATGGATTTTAAGGCTGCAGTTTTTTTTTTTTGCTGTAGTACATTATGGGGGGTTGTATGTACTAATATGGTCAGAGGCAGACTACTACTTAGATTTTGGGGTGCTGGATGATCATGCTCTCCTCTACAGAGGAACCCGTTTTACTTGTAATGAACATGCTTCTTCTAATTCAAGTCAGTGTTACTAAATGTGTGAAATGTCTGCATATTGTTAATGCAAGCACTGAATAGACAGGCGCTGTGAGGCTACAGGTGCACACACAAACTTTCCCCAGCACAGCCATGATAAAGCACATAGGGAAGGTTGGCATGGGAGTAGTGCCCACTTCCAGAGTAGGCATCATTTCTTATAATGACTTGTGGAATGATGCATGACTCGGCATCCAGAGATATACAGATCTTGTACGCTGAGGTGTAGATAGGAAAGCGGTGGATGCAGGGAGAAAGCATGAAGCCTTGAGGAGAGGCGTGAGGAGATCATGGGATTAAGTTGAACAGGGGAGGGGGAGAGCATGCAGCCCTGAGGTGAAGACTTGTGTCAGTATGTGGAGAAGAGACACATTATATATACACCACTCTGCTGGATGCTGAGATACAGATAACAGGAAAGAGAGAAAGGAGGAGATAGGCAGGAGCAGAGAAGACAGCAGGGGAGAGAAGAGGAGAGGAAGGGGAGAGAAACTGGGGGAAAAAAATGCGGAGTGGGACGTGAAAAAGCGAAACAAGTTCAGAGTATGGGCAAAAGAGGTATAGTAAATGCAAGGCAGGGACTTCAGACACTACTATGTTTAAATGCTTGTATGAATGTAGAGAGACTGCTTGCACTGTGCCTCATAACCAATGCGTAGCTATAGCACCAGCACAGAAGTAACTTGAAGGGGATTTGTTTCTCTTACAGATGTCAGTGCTGCTGGCCTTGTCCCTTCTAGCCTGGAAAATGGAGATACTCCTGACGAAAAGCGTCCTCCACATTCAAAGGAGGCCGAAAGGGGCCGCAGAGTGACTCTAGCCTGTAGACACCCTCGTTCACGGTAAGCGCATGCATGGGACCTGTAGATAAACATTCTGTAAGCTGGAATGCTTTGCACAGGCCTTCTCAACAGATATCTGTTGTGTTTTTTTATCTGACCTATTACCTTGGCATATTCCTTAAGAAGATCCCTTGCTGGACATTACAGTTTCAGATCAGCACATTACCGGCATATTTAGTCGCTCGTAATATGGGAGTGTTAGGAAAAAAAATGCAGCCATAGTATGGTCGTGTGAACATGGTCATAATACTGAAGGTTTTGTTCCTAGGTATCAAAGATGTTTTCTGACATTACTACCAATAGAAGCTTGGTTGGCCATCTACTTCCAGCTTACACATAGATGTTGCAGTACACTTTTCAGGAAAGAAAGATGGCCATTGGCAGTTGTCAACTTGGTTGTACTAAATGTAAAAACATTAAAAATGACTTCAGTTGTGTATTTGTCCATGTTATTGAACAGTATTGACTTTAAAATTTAGTGCTTAAAACTTTATTCTTTGATCTACATAGCTGTATGAGGGCTTGTTTTTTATGGGATGAGTTGTAGTTTTCAGTGATACTTTTTAATGTACCAAAAAAACATATAAGTAAAAATGACATTCATTTCATTCTGCGGATTAGTATAATTACAACAATATCAAATTTTTTTATAGTTTGTTAAAAAAAATCTAAAACTAAAACCTGCTTTTTAAAATTCTATGACGTGTGGGATATATAGTGCAACTCTCCAGATAGTTTTTTCAGAAAGTGTTTAACTTGAATCGCTTGATGTTAACTTCATTCTTTAGCTCAGTATAATTATGGTGATACAAAATTTATGTAGTTTTGTTATACTACTTTTAAATTGCTTTGCCGCCATCTTCTGACCACCATGACTTTTTTTTTCCATTGTGTGAAGGCTTGTTTCTTCCTGGACACCTTTTTGATAGTGTTGGTATTTTGGGGTACATATGATTTATTTAATCACTTTTACAGACATGGCAATACCCAATATATGTTTTGGTTTGTTAAAAATGGGAAAACATTTTACATTTTTATAATAACTTTTTACTATGAACTAGCAATTTATGTATACAGTATACTGCAAAACTTCAGTATTGCAGTATTGTATTTTTGTAGACCTACTACGGTTTAATAGACAAATGCATGGCCACCCTGGGAGTTTTCACAAGGCCCCAGGCTGCTATGATAAGAGTGGTTGTCTGCATTGTGTTCGCCTGATAGAGGGAGCTTCCTTCCTCTATCAAGATATTTTAATGATGCTGTCAGTGTTGCCAGCTGCATCTAAATGGTTAACTGATCTGAGTTATCTTCGATCCCTGCAGCCAGGTTGTCAGCAGTCAGACTGCCGACATCCACTGCCTGTACGCCAAGCCCACTCTGTGTAAACCTTGCGACATCCAATATACATGTACGTTGAATTGTGTTAAGCAGTTAAAGATGTAGAAATTTATTTTTAGATGAACATAAAATTAAAAACCAAATAGAGCTTTCATAGCCTTTAGAGTGACCAGGTTATTTAAAGAGCCACTCCGGTGAATTAAAAAAAAATATTATGTAACTAGCCCCCCAGTTTATATATGACAGCTTGTTTAGTTATTCTTTTCTGTCTGAAACTCCTGGGCGCTACCTTCTCAGGTGGGCCATCTGAGCTCAATTCTGACTAGTTTAGATTTACTTGGCTTTATGTTCTTTCACATTAGTCAGTTTTTCAGCCAGCATAACTCCTTCATGGTGGAACCTACCACAAAAACTCTTTAGAGTGGGAAACAGACAATCCTATCACAGTTACTGATGCGCTCACAGCTCCTGTCACACAGTTATAATGGAGATCACAGCTCATCCTCCTAACTGTATATTTATGGTCTCTAGCTTATTTAGATTAATAAAAAAATACAGATGGTAATGGCAGTGTCCTTCCTGCTGTAAGCCTTGGTACAGGCTGTAGCTGCCAGTGTGATGTGCTAACACATCATGGGATTGATAGCACAGTATAGTGACAAAGCACAGACATATCAGATTTGCTGAAGAGATAAGTATCAGACAGGGGTCTGCACTGCATGGAAATTACTGCAATATACATAGAAGACCTCCAGAGTGTGACAGGCAATCAGGGGAGGGCAGGGATAGAAAAATGGGTTTTCACAGGGGTGGCCCTTAAATACTTCTGGGTCATTTTGGTAAATAGAGTAAAGAGCTTCTGCATAAAACTTACCTTGCAATCAAGGTCTCCACATGTGACACTGCATTACATACATGATTGGTCATTGGCTTTAATTGCCACTACATTTTCCTGATGACAGCTGATCAACTGGTTTCGTCAGCCTGGCTTTCGGTGATCATTTTATGGTTAGGGTTACTGCTTAAGGAAAGTGAGTTGTTCTAATCTTAACCTTTTTATGTTTTTACAGTTCTTGTTAATACTTTCCTGCTTGTACACATTTCTGTATTCTTGTAAAACTTGGTCCTAACTTTTATTGACTTAAATAATTTTTTTATTTTTTTTTACAGAGATCACAAGTACAGTGGGAGAAGTTCGAAGCAAGACAGGCAAGAAAGTATGTATTTGCATAGATCACAATTAATATATTTTAACTAACATTTAGTAATGGGGGAATGTGAAATGGGTTATTGTCAAGTCTTAAGTTAGGATTGTAAATGTGGCTAAAAATAAATAAAACTAGACTATGATTTTTGTCTTATTTGAGTCTTCTGGATTCCATGTTGCACTTAAGAATTTAAACTCTATCATACAATTACCATACTAGCATTGGTTTCCTTTCTTCACTCTGTAGGCAACAAAAGTGCATAAGAAATATGTTTTTGTAAAGCATGGTCTGCTTGGGTCTCTAAATGAAAAGTAGCTTTATGGTAGAAATAACCTTCTCTCCCTGTTTTGTCTACATTGGAGGCCAGACCAGCTAAGCCCAACTCTTTGAGATGTTAGCCAAAGATGGAGATGACCAAAAGTTATGGTGTTATCAGCCTCACACATTTAGGCCTTGTTCACGTGGGCGAAAAAGTTGCGTGATTTTGTTGCGTTGCTACAAATCGCATGTATGTGGAGCCCATGCTTTCCTATGGGTTACTTCACACGTACGAGGATTTGTAGCATGCAACAGCCCGACACAAAAACCTTGCGGGTCCCGCGATATGTGCTCGACTGCGATGCAACTTTGAGAGTAGGAAATACTACTATCAAAGCCCTAACCTAAGCCCTGGCTGCATGGAAAAATAAAAAAAATACAGATACATCACTTTAGCACTGTCAGCCCAGCCGCGTCTTCTCCTCGGTCCCTGGCACTGTTTCTCTTCATCTTCTGGCCTGGGATTGAAAAATCTTCATCTCCTAGAATTGCTGACTCTTAGCCAATCACAACCAGCGCTCGATGAATCAATCACAGTCATTCATTGAGTGCTGGCTCTGATTAATTAGGCGTCAGCCAATCACAGCTAGCACTTTAAGGAGGCCGGGATTTTTCAGTCCCCGGCCATAAGAGACGACTATCAGCATCGGGGACCCAGGGAGAAGCTGCAGCGGAACCCCGGACAGCCCTTCTAGGTGATGTAAACTTATTTTTATTTTTTTCTTCAGCTACGGCTTATTTTGGGGTAGGGCTTATATTGCAAGCCCTACTTAGCCTGAAAATCCTTGCATGCGGTGCTACAAAGTCTCGCGACTTTGTAGAACCACATGTGACTTTGTAGCTCTAGAAAAGTTGCGGTATCACCGCGAGAAACCGCAGTGGTGACACACAGACCAGCGATGCGATATTGCTGCAATTTTCTCAAGGCAATGCCGTGCTGCTCATGTGGACGAGGCCCTACCTCCATGATAGGCTATGAATAGTAGATTAAATTCAGTTGGAGCCTTGTCTGCAGTACTGCATCAGCCCAATGGACAACTGATCATCGGGAGTTCTGAACAGCAGACCCCACTGATCTACTATTGATGACTTATAATGAAGGATGTACAACCACTTTGAAGGATTCCTGGTTTTGGGCTCAGAGGCTAGCCAGTTACCAAATTGATGTGTCCTTTCTGGGTTAATTCTCCGTACATTTTATTAGTTTATGAAAAGTTATGAATTCAATCGAATTTTTCTTAACCTACACATGATCCTTATCTTTTTACTAATTTGTGTTTCTCTTTCAGATTCTGCATCTATTCAGTTTGAACACCAAGGAGAAGATAGCCGACCCCAGCATTCTTTTGGCCGTTCAAACAAATCTTTTTGCCGCTCATCTGCAGGAACCACAAAACTGGGTGTTGATGGAATCATTGCATTACTTAAAAGCAAATGTGGCAATGGTCGTGTCAATCTACAGCCAGTAGTACGTTTGATGGATATTATGAAGGACTTTAGCCAGCTTTCCATTGACCTACAATCTAGTGGCGTTCGTCTTGATTATACACACGTTGTTAGCCCCCCATCAGAGAATGAAGATGTAGAGCCAGGATTACAGTACAGCTTCTTTTCTTCTCAAAGCCTTGCATGTGGACTGCGAAGCCCTGAAGAAAAGCCTTCAGAAACTGTTGATAGCAAGGAGCCAAGCCCTGTATCGCCCAACCCAGACTCAAGTGAATCTGCCAGCTCAAATGTTCTTAGAGAGTTAGCAGCTCTTGCCTTGATGGAGCCACAACCAACACAGAGTATGCAGGTGAGGGACCAGGAAGAGTTGGGCAGCCAAAATTGGGAGGACAGTGCAAATGAAAAGCAGGCACGGCACAAAAATGAAAATGAATCATCAGGGGATGAGCAGGGCTATGATAGACAAGAAATGGATGATTCTGGGGAGGAGGAAGACAAACAGGAAAAACAATTTTGTAAAGAGCAAGAGTCAAGTAAGATAGGGGGTTTTAGGCAAGAGCAGAGGGAGCAAAAGGAGGCTGAGGAATCATCAGGTGAAGAACAGGAAGAGAATAAACAGGAAGAAGAGTCAGAAGAGGATCAGATTGATAGTAAACCCGAAGAGTCCTCAGATGAGCAGGAAGATGAATTGGGAGTAAAAATGATGAAGGAAGATAAGGAGGTAAAACCTGAAGGAGAGCAGGGTAATGCACATGCAAATCAGGAAAGAAATTTAAGTGTTAAAGATGAAGAGAGAACAGAGAATGAGGATGAAAGGGAGTCGTCCGACGATGAAAGAATAGAACAGTGTAGAAAAAGGTTAGAGAAATACAAAGTAAGGGAAGTTATGGCAGAGCCAAGAATGGAAGAAATGCCCTGGATGCTACCTCTCTTCTCTGCAACATCAGAAACTCTCAGACGAACCCCTTTTTCCACACGTGGAGGTCACAGGTTTGGTCTCAGAGGACGCAGGGGAGATAGACCTGGCAGGGGCCGGAGAAGAAGACCTGGAAGACCACGAGCATCTGAAAGTCTATCTCGTGCATTTGTAATGCCTCCTTACCACCGAACACCTGAGGAGCCTAGAGCATATCGAACTCATGAGCAAAACTCAGTATTTCCACTTCCTACTCTTAATCAGAAAGCGTCTGCAGTTGATATGAATGCTGAGCAGGGCCCTCCTCAAAAACCAAAACGGAGGGGTATACGCAAGATGGTGGTGCGGATTGCCAAAATCCCGATGCCAATGGGAAGGAGAAATAAAACCAGTTATAAAGTATCTTCATTCAGTAGCACTCTTAGTGTTGAAGGAGGAGAACTGATTGGTGGTACAGGCCCTGGTCCCACCTCTCTACTAAAGATGAAAAATAATGGCCGAAATGTTGTCATGGTTTTCCCACCTGGTGAACTTCCGATCATCCTTAAGAGGAGAAGAGGACGGCCACCCAAAAACCTCGTCCTGGCTAGAGACACCCCGCCAATGGTTTCTCAGCCGCTTCCTATTGAACCATCTGTACCACCTCCACCAACTCCACAGCCAGCTCCACCAGTATCCGATGGAGAATTTGTGAAGAAGAGAAGGAGAAGAAAGCAAAAACTGGCATCTCCTCAACCTTCCTACGTAGCAGACACCAATGACAGCAAGTCTGAATACAGTGATGTCCTCGCAAAACTTGCTTTTCTGAACAGTCAGAGTCAAGGAGCTGGACGCACTTCTCCACCTCGTTGTTGGACTCCTACACTGCCTGATTCTGTGCACCAAGCTCCTGAAACTCATAATATCTCACAATTCCTACACAGAGTTCAGGGTTATCGTAGGAGAGGTGGGCGTGGTGGAGGGCCTGGCCGTCGTGGGGGATGCAATAGTCATAATGCAGAAGTGTCTCGCTGTTCATTTAGTGACTTTTTTGAAGGAATTGGAAAGAAAAAAACAAAGCCGAGAGCTGTTGACCCGCTAAAGCCAAGAAAACGTAGACAACCGAAGGCTGAACCAGATCCTAACGCCAAGCCCAAACGCAAGAGAAGGTCTAGAAAAAATGGTGCTTTGCTTGGTGAAATGGGAGGAGAGCCTGGTTTAGGATATCAAGGCATGTCTGACTGGGGAAGTGAAGGCAAAGGTGGGCCTTGGATGACACAGGTATCCCATGGTCAGTCAAGTGGCAGGCATTGTAATTACCAAGGACCTGAGCACAGGGGCTTTTCTGCGTTGCATAGTGGATCACCATCTCGTCCAAACTACTATACTGGAACAGGCTCTTTGTCTCAGGCTGAAAGTGGAGGACAGGATCATCATGGACTTTTTACTGGCTATTTCAGATCTCTTTTGGACTCAGACGATTCCTCAGACCTTGTGGATTTTGCTTCAGTTGCTCAAAGACAGGAAGCCAGAAAATCTACATCTGCGTTCTCTGGGTCATCAGCCTCCCCGAACCCAAGGGCACTCCAGCCGTATTCTAATTCCCGGGGCACAAAATCTGCTACCCAAGAATCGCCATACCAAAGTTCAACAGCTGCCAGGCAGCAATTCCCTCCAAACCGGGCAAATGCTAATTTTGGCTCACTTTCCCAACAAGAATGTCGCGGGTCAGATGCCTTTCAAAAGCTGCTGTCACGTTCTCCCAACTCCCAAAGTGCTGGCGGCTTTGGCCAATTTGGAGGCTTTTCTGGAGCTAGTGGACAGAATTTGCCTGGCCACGGTATATTTGCACCAAACAAGCAGTATCCAGCGCCTCCTGACTGTTTAGGTAATAAGGACTGCAGCTTTTCTTTCAGTGGTGGAGGTAATAGCCTCCCTTCATCACCAGGCAGTGCCCATAGTAGCACAAGTTTCAGCCAGCAACAACAAATATCAGCAGGAACAGGTACTAATACAGCTAAAACTCCCTTTTTCAGTACATCAGAGTTACCACCATTCCCACCACTTCGGAGTGAAAGTCGTTCAAGCACCTCTTCACCAGCTGGATATATGTTACCTAAGGTCTCTGGTCCATTGTTTCCTGGTGAGAACAACCGCAACTTTACAGGATCTGTGGGTGCAAGCCAGTGGGGATTTCGACAAGGTTATGGCCAGTCAGATTGGGGTAATGAGAGTTTTGGTCAGCTTTATGGCCCGGGATTTGATTGCCACATGACAGAATCCAATGTTATCTTGGACATTAGTAATTATACACCCCAAAAGACCAAGCAAAATACCGACAATATGTCAGAGTCCTCCTCTGACAGCACACAATACACACAACCTGGAGCTGGTTATCGCAGAGCCAATAGTGAGGCCTCTTCCAGTGAAGGTCAATCAAGTCTCTCTAGCCTTGAAAAGCTAATGATGGACTGGAATGATACATCAGCAACACCAGGATATAGTTGGAACCAGACTGTCCTTTTTCACCAATCTGCTAAACCTGGTAGAGGACGTAGGAAGAAAGCAGACCTATTTGAACAGTCACACCAACAGCACCATCACCTAGGCTTCTCATCATCCTCCCCATCTTCCTCATCATCATCAGCTGCTGCTCCACCAGCAGGTTTTCCAACCAAGAGAGGTGGTGGCCCCAGGGGCCCAAGAGGAGGGCGAGGTGGCAGCTGTGCAGCCAGCAAGAAAGAAAGAGGTTCAGGCAAAACCAAATTTTCCCCCAAACCACCTGCTCCACCACCTACTTCCTCAGTCAGTTCCCTCTTTCAGGACACCTCAGACTTAGGACTGGACTGCTATAGTGGGGACAGCAGCATGTCTCCTCTGCCCTCCCACTCGCGGGCGTATGGGGTGGGTGAGAGGGAGCCTACATGTGATTTCTCTGGACCTTATTCCATGAACCCATCTACCCCTTCTGATGGCACATTTGGCTTCCAGAGTGACTCTCCTGGGCTGGGCCCCCCGTCTACAGAACTTGATCCTGGTAAACACTTCCCCCATCTCCCTACAGTTGGCAACACCAGTACTGGTGCACCTCATCCGCCACCACCACCCCCACCACCACCTGGCCTGGGATATGATCTCCCACTACAAGACTCTCCTTTTTCCCCTAATTGCTCCCCTACTCTTGAGCTACGGCCAGGGGAGGGAAGAAAGCTTGTGCCGCCTCCCCACTCATCTTGCGATCCCCTGAAACATAGTCTCCCTCCCCACTTGCCCTCCTGTAGGGAGCAGTTGCCTCCCCAGCCATCAACGCATCACCGCTATGACCCTCCCAGCTGCAAGAATGCTGGCTACTGGTACCCATCCCGCAGTCCCCCCTATGATGGAAAGGGTGGATTACTTTCAGACTTCATGGGTAGGCGGGGAGATGGAGTATCTTGCCTGAGCCCCCACATCCCAAGCCCCAAAAGAGACAAAGAGACGCTGGACATGGTAAGGGGGCACCATAGATCATCATACCCGTGTCCTTTGCTCAATGATATTACCCATTCCCCTGTGCAAAGAGACTCAATGGTGCAGCTCCAGGATTCCTATCGTTACCCGGCCTTTCCCCCACAGGGTCCCCCAGTTTTGTCACCACCAAATCTGAAGGGTGGCTTTCTGGGACCCGAGAACATCCCAGAAGACAACTTCACAGTCACGTCCCTCTAGGGGGAGTGGCATGTCCAGAGTCATCAGGAGCAGCAAAGTCAAAGGGGTGAGGTAAGAAGCTGCTGAAAATGTGTTTTGCTATAACTAAGGAATTAATTTTATCTGTATTCTAGGCATTTTTGGTTATTTTCCATTCATGATTTTACTGATCAGGGTCATTAAAAAAAGGCTACAGTAACAGCTTAATGAATTTCTGATGGTAACATTGGAAGCCATCTGCACTTTTTCTAAATTTCAAAACTGGGCATGTGACCTAAGGGTTCTTAATTGTTTTACAGACATACTTGGTCTATACATTATGCAAATAGGAGATAATAACTCTACAGTGCCACCTATTGGATGGTGGCATCACAGAGGCATTGAACCATCTTATATTTGCATATAAAATTTCCCAGATGAACAATGCATGGCCTTTATATCTCCTTATGCCTACTTGGCACTCTCCATAAGAAGAAACAGTACTCCTACCGACTCTTAGAGGGAATTAGTTTTCAATGTCATATTGACTTATGCACTGAATGCAGACCTTCCTGAAGAAATGTAAAAGACTAATTCTTAATATGTTCAACATAAAAACTTAAAGGGGTTGTCTCGCGAAAGCAAGTGGGGTTAAGCACTTCTGTATGGCCATATTAATGCACTTTGTAATATACATCGTGCATTAAATATGAGCCATACAGAAGTTATTCACTTACCTTCCCTGGGCTGGCGTCCCCGTCTCCATGGCTCCGTCTAACTTCAGCGTCTAATCGTCCGATTAGACGCGCTTGCGCAGAAGGGTCTTGTGCCTTCGGGTCTGTCCGGCAGCAGCGACGTTCTGGCTCCGCCCCCTTCTACGCGCCGTCGCGTAGCTCCGCCCTGTCACGTCACGTGTGCCGATTCCAGCCATTCAGGAGGCTGGAATCGGCACATGTGATGGGGCGGAGCTACGCGATGACGCGTAGAAGGGGCGGAGCCAGAACGCGGCTGCTGCCGGACAGACCCGAAGGCAGAAGACCCTTCTGCGCAAGCGCGTCTAATCGGGCGATTAGACGCTGAAGTTAGACGGAGCCATGGAGACGGGGACGCCAGCGCAGGGAAGGTAAGTGAATAACTTCTGTATGGCTCATATTTAATGCACGATGTATATTACAAAGTGCATTAATATGGCCATATAGAAGTGCTTAACCCCACTTGCTTTCGCGAGACAACCCCTTTAACTTTTTTTTCATCAGTGTGAAAACTGCAGGACAGCTCGTCCCAGTGATGCTCGCTCCTGTGCTGTTACACAGGAGCGAGTATCGTTGGCGGCGTTCACAGTGCTGCCAGAATAGAGAAAGGGCAGACCAGGGAGCGTTCTCCCCCGCCGCCTCCATTCACAGTAAGCAAACAGTCGTTCAGAAGTGATCGACTGCTGTTTACACTGAACGACACTTTATTCAGTTTTTTGCATGTAGAAACTGAACTGAATAATTTTCGTTCAGTCGCTGCAAGAGTTTACACAGGACGATAATCGTTAAGAATTCTGCGGGAGCGCTGAAATCGGAATGATCATCCTGTGTAAAAGGGCAATTACTGATCTGTAGAGAGAACTTCTCAGTAATCCTCTAATTGTCACAGGAAGGATTACAACGAAGAGACACCTTTAGCTAAAGCAAGATCCACCATGCACAATAGGTAATAATCGCAGCTCACCTCCTCCCTCTCCCTGCATAATAACTTTTGCACAGATCATGTACAGACAATAGAATAAATCTACAATCGAAAAATAAAAGCAGATTAGAAGAAATGGAATTTGCTTCACTATCTGGTTTTAATCCTTTCCAATCCACTGTCTGACATCTGAAGACATTATGATTTAAGGCTGTACAGCTCCGATGTTGGAAGACGTCCGTTGGGGTTCTCTTACTGTATATTGCCAGTCTCTCTGCCATCAGAGCCTATCCGTGTCACCTCATGCAGTACTGGCTTTAGCCAGCATATAGTGCTGTTGTGTAACGACAGAAAAAGAGTAAGTCTCTTAGGAAAACCAGGATACAAATTGGATTGAAAAGGGTTAATTAGGGGGAAAAATATAAGATCTATTCCCTTTAACAATGTAAAAAGAGGTAATAATAATTATATGGCGACTTGAAGTTACAGGCTCAAGAGGCTACAGTAATATTCTGATGACTGACTGATTTCTGTTTTGATTTCTTTTAAGAGCATTACTAACTTTGCGTGGTTCCATATTGCCATTCACATTAATGTCTGCGCCGTAAGGCCTCATGCACATGTCTGTATTTGATACCCATAGCGCACCAATCTTAAATGTAGCTCCAATAGCCTGCTAATGCATGAGGGGTTATATAAATTGGCATACAGCATTGCATGGAAAGAGTAGAGATTCCTAGACACTGCATGTGTGAACTGTGAAGGACATTTTGATTTGAACCCACTGTCATCAGAATCTCTGTATTGCGTAAGACATGGTCCTGTAACTTTAAACAATCCGCATTGTTAGTTTCCCAGGGCTTTTCGTAGAAGACGCAGTAAACCCATGTTTATTAGGGCCTCTTCACAGTGGCATTTTCCTTTTCAGTTTTACTGTTCCGTCCTGGAAAGTGCAAAACAGACCATGTTTGATTTCCAGCCTATAAAAATGTATTGAAGCGGAATACTTTGTTTCGATCCGCTTCTATATTCTCCATCTGAATTCCGATTTTTCATTTTTTTCATTTTTTTTTTAACTAAAAAAAAAAGTGCAGACTGCTGCGCCTTTGCTACTGGTTACAAAAACTGAATACACTGATCCCTCATCTATCGAGGGGGTTGCGTTCCAGAGACCCCCATGATGCGTGAAAATCCGCAAAGTAGCGGCGTTCTATTTACACAAATGAATCTGTCGAGTGAACTGCCAAACAATCGCAAAAGTGAACAAACAGACCGATGGTGTAATCAGTGAGCCAATCAGCGGCCAGGATGCAGAACACATTCCATCAGCCAATAGTGTGCCGTGTACAATCTTGCAAACACTAGTGGCGTTCTGTTTTTCCTGTATGTACCACAAAATTCTGCAATATAGCGAAAAACTCAGTGAAAACAGAATGGTCTATCTAAAATCCATAATGCACTGAAGCCGCAATCATTGAACCGAGATATAGCGAGGGAGCACTGTATAGACTAATCTGTATTTTATTGCATTGTAGTCCATGTGAGACAGATGAAACTGGTTAATTGGTAATTTCTGGTGAATGTGGCTCAGTGGTTGGCCCTGTTGCCTTGCAGTGCTGGGGATCTCGTCAAGAACCACATCAGCTTTGAAAAACTCCATACAGATGTTGCACTTGGTCAGACTTGAACATAAAACTTCAGCAGTGCTAATAACTGAGCTGCCACACTATTCTTCCTGAACTTCTCCTCCATTGGAGAACAAAGGACACACAGATGTCACCCTTGGTCGGATTTGAACCGAAGACTCCAGCACTGCATGGCAACAGTGCTAACAGCTGAGCCCGTCCATAGTGGCCCCACTAGTAGCATTGCCCTCCACCCCATAGTGGCCCCACTAGTAGTGTTGCCCTCCCAAACCATAGTGGCCCCTATTCTTGGTTCATGCCTGACTATGGACAAAATCTGCATGGAGCTTGTATGTTCCTGTTTAGTGGCCCTACTAGTAGCGTTGCCTCCCCCCCCCCCATAGTGGCCCCACTAGTAGCGTTGCCTTCTCCCCCCCCCCCCCCCCCAATAGTGGCCCCACTAGTAGCGTTGCCTCCCCCCCCCCCCATAGTGGCCCCACTAGTAGCGTTGCCTTTCCCCCCCATAGTGGCCCCACTAGTAGTGTTGCCTCCCCCCCCCATAGTGGCCGCACTAGTAGTGTTGCCTCCCCCCCCTGCCCATAGTGGCCCCACTAGTAGTGTTGCCTCCCCCCCCCCCATAGTGGCCCCACTAGTAGTGTTGCCTCCCCCCCCCCATAGTGGCCCCACTAGTAGTGTTGCCTCTCCCCCCCCCCCCCCCATAGTGGCCCCACTAGTAGTGTTGCCTCCCCCCCCCGCCCATAGTGGCCCCACTAGTAGTGTTGCCTCCCCCCCGCCCATAGTGGCCCCACTAGTAGTGTTGCCTCCCCCCCCCCATAGTGGCCCCACTAGTAGTGTTGCCTTTCCCCCCCATAGTGGCCCCACTAGTAGTGTTGCCTCCCCCCCCCCCATAGTGGCCGCACTAGTAGTGTTGCCTCCCCCCCCCGCCCATAGTGGCCCCACTAGTAGTGTTGCCTCCCCCCCCCCCCCATAGTGGCCCCACTGGTAGCGTTGCCTCCCCCCCCCCCCCCCATAGTGGCCCCACTAGTAGTGTTGCCTCCCCCCCCCCCCCCGCCCATAGTGGCCCCACTAGTAGTGTTGCCTCCCCCCCCCCCCCGCCCATAGTGGCCCCACTAGTAGCGTTGCCTCCCCCCCCCCCCCCATAGTGGCCCCACTAGTAGCGTTGCCTCCCCCCCGCCTCCCCCCCCCCCATAGTGGCCCCACTAGTAGCGTTGCCTTCCCCCCCCCCGTAGTGGCCCCACTACTAGCGTTGCCTCCCCCCCCATAGTGGCCCCACTAGTAGCGTTGCCCTCCCGCCCCCCCCCCCCCAATCTCACCTTAAGGGGCCCCGGTAGTAGACTTGGGGCCCCCCCCACCTCCCCCTTAGGGGCCCCGGTAGTAGCCTTGGGCCCCCCCCCACCTCCCCCTTAGGGGCCCCGGTAGTAGCCTTGGGCCCCCCCCACCTCCCCCTTAGGGGCCCCGGTAGTAGCCTTGAGCCCCCCCCCCCCCACCTCCCCCTTAGGGGCCCCGGTAGTAGCCTTGAGCCCCCCCCCCCACCTCCCCCTTAGGGGCCCCCGGTAGTAGCCTTGGGCCCCGGTAGTAGCCTTGGGCCCCTCCCCCCACCTCCCCCTTAGGGGCCCCGGTAGTAGCCTTGGGCCCCTCCCCCCACCTCCCCCTTAGGGGCCCCGGTAGTAGCCTTGGGCCCCCCCCACCTCCCCCTTAGGGGCCCCGGTAGTAGCCTTGGGCCCCCCCCCCCACCTCCCCCTTAGGGGCCCCGGTAGTAGCCTTGGGCCCCCCACCTCCCCCTTAGGGGCCCCGGTAGTAGCCTTGGGCCCCCCCCCACCTCCCCCTTAGGGGCCCCGGTAGTAGCCTTGGGCCCCCCCCCACCTCCCCCTTAGGGGCCCCGGTAGTAGCCTTGGGCCCCCCCCCCACCTCCCCCTTAGGGGCCCCGGTAGTAGCCTTGGGCCCCCCCCCACCTCCCCCTTAGGGGCCCCGGTAGTAGCCTTGGGCCCCCCCCCACCTCCCCCTTAGGGGCCCCGGTAGTAGCCTTGGGCCCCCCCCCCCACCTCCCCCTTAGGGGCCCCGGTAGTAGCCTTGGGCCCCCCCCCCCCACCTCCCCCTTAGGGGCCCCGGTAGTAGCCTTGGGCCCCCCCCCCCACCTCCCCCTTAGGGGCCCCGGTAGTAGCCTTGGGCCCCCCCCCCCCCACCTCCCCCTTAGGGGCCCCGGTAGTAGCCTTGGGCCCCCCCCCCCCCCCACCTCCCCCTTAGGGGCCCCGGTAGTAGCCTTGGGCCCCCCCCCCCCACCACCTCCCCCTTAGGGGCCCCGGTAGTAGCCTTGGGCCCCCCCCCCCCCACCTCCCCCTTAGGGGCCCCGGTAGTAGCCTTGGGCCCCCCCCCCCCCCCACCTCCCCCTTAGGGGCCCCGGTAGTAGCCTTGCCCCCCACCTCCCCCTTAGGGGCCTCGGTAGTAGCCTTGGGCCCCCCCCCCCCACCTCCCCCTTAGGGGCCCCGGTAGTAGCCTTGCCCCCCCCCCCCACCTCCCCCTTAGGGGCCCCGGTAGTAGCCTTGGGCCCCTCCCCACCTCCCCCTTAGGGGCCCCGGTAGTAGCCTTGCCCCCCCCCCCCCGCTCCCCCCTTAGGGGCCCCGGTAGTAGCCTTGGGCCCCCCCCCCACCTCCCCCTTAGGGGCCCCGGTAGTAGCCTTGCCCCCCCCCCCCCCCCGCTTCCCCCTTAGGGGCCCCGGTAGTAGCCTTGGGCCCCTCCCCACCTCCCCCTTAGGGGCCCCGGTAGTAGCCTTGCCCCCCCCCCCCCCGCTTCCCCCTTAGGGGCCCCGGTAGTAGCCTTGGGCCCCCCCCCCCACCTCCCCCTTAGGGGCCCCGGTAGTAGCCTTGCCCCCCCCCCCCCCCGCTTCCCCCTTAGGGGCCCCGGTAGTAGCCTTGGGCCCCCCCCCACCTCCCCTCTTTGGGGCCCCGGTAGTAGCCTTGCCCCCCCCCCCAACCTCCCCCCTAGGGGCCCCGGTAGTAGAGTTGCGCCCCCGCCTTCCCCCCCCCCCCCCCTAGGGGCCACGGTAGTAGCGTAGCGCCCCCGCCCTCCCCCCCTAGGGGCCACGGTAGTAGCGTTGCGCCCCCGCCCTCCCCCCCTAGGGGCCCCGGTAGTAGCTGTTGCACCCCCCCCCCCAACCTCCCACCTAGGGGCCCCGGTAGTAGCCGTTGCGCGCCCCCAACCTCCCCCCTAGGGGCCCCGGTAGTAGCCTTCGCCCCCCCCCCAACCTCCCTCTTAGGGGCCCCGGTAGTAGCCCCCCCCCCCCACCTCCGTCCTAGGGGCCCTGGTAGTAAACCCTCCCCCCTACACCTCCCCCCTAGGGGCCCCGGTAGTAGCGTTGCGCCCCCCCTCCCTCTTAGGGGCCCCGGTAGTAGCCCCCCCCCCCCCCCCCACCTCCGTCCTAGGGGCCCTGGTAGTAAACCCTCCCCCCTACACCTCCCCCCTAGGGGCCCCGGTAGTAGCATTGCGCCCCCCCCCTCCCCCCTAGGGGCCCCGGTAGTAGTGTTGCCCCCCCCCCCCTCACCTTTCTCCTAGAAAGTCCTATTGACATTCGCATTAAAAAAAGCAGCGATCTCGCGATCGCAAGTGTGAAGACACCCTAACCTGTATAAACATCCGCACTTTGAAGTACAGTATTGGATTGGGAGGTTAATATTGAAGTGCAAACTACATTACTTACCTCTTGCCTGAACTAAAAGCTCTCTACAGAACATTTTATAACGCCATTGCCAGTCATGGAAAAAATATGCATTGGTTGGTGCTGGAGGAATGAAAACTGTTACAAAGTTTTGATATAGTTACTTATATATACGAAATTACCATAATGGCATAGTGGATATTTTTGCACCGTTATACTTTCTTTAAACTTTGACTGTGGTTATCTTTTGTTGCTTCTGTTGGATTACTGACTGGTCCTGGAAACTAGTCACTATTCTTAGCTGTCCATTAAATCTACAGGACAACTTAGTATCTTAACACACAGTAGTATATTTAGGTTATAGGAAATCCTATTCTTGAAACCTTTCCTGCAGCTACTACAAATTATGTAGCACAAGTAATCACATGACAAAACTACAACTTAAAGGTTTTGTCATTAGGAAAAAAAATACTTGCCTATTGCTTCCCAGACAGTTTTTTTCTTTCCACATCTTCTCCTGGCCAACTCTTCTCTTGACTCCTCCAGTCGCCCGGGTCACTTCACCTCCAGCCGGCCGGATCCTCCTCCTTCCGTTGCGTACATTCTCGTCAGTCTCCTTCCTGCAGGTCAATCAATGTATGCTACGTCACTATGTGCAGGGAGTGCCGAATCCTATGCCAGGCTATTGCGCATGCACGCTGTCTTGCGGCAATAGTATATGAACACTACGTCACTAGTGACTGGGCACACTGACTTGCAGGAAGTAGAATGCCGAGAATGGACGCCACATAATAGGAAGAGGAGAATCTGGCCGGCTGGAGGTGACGTGACACAGGGGACTGAAGAGACCAGGAGATGATGTGGTAAGAAGACTGGCCGGAGAGAAATGGGTAAGTATTCATTTTTTTCCCCTAGTGACAGAAAAATGAAGTACTTTCATATATCAAGTGAAATGGCTGAATAGCTGACCACGATGCATAGTAAGGCCCTCATACCAAAAAAGCTTGTGCACCCCCTGCCTTGGCTAAAGTCTTATCGTGAGATTGTGCTGCTTTAACAGGCCACAATAAAATTTCAAATGCTTAAGACGCTAATAGTTCACACACCTGTAGGGTGATGTGCACAAAGTATCTGGTTTTTGTCTGACTTTTCCAGTGGAGCACTCTGACACTATAGAGGCCGCCTGTACACAAGCTGGTCAGATTCCGCATGCGGAATCTGGCCCTGGCAGCAACGGGCATCTGTGCAGCCGTGCTTTCTTTTCTCTTACAACTGTACTGTGGATGGTCCGCATGGCTCACCCTCGGACATACTCTGTACCTATTGCGTCATCGGAATCCGCAACCTTTCCACAAATCGGACATCTACCATTGATCTCAACGGAAGCTGCCTGCACGGAATTCGTGCAAAACTGGAGCATGCTGCAATTTTTTTTTTCCTTCGCGAGCGGAAACCACAATTGGTTTCCGCTCGTGTGCAGGAAGAATCCCCTTTCCATAGCATGCTAGAGACTGTATTTGCTGCGGAACCTGGAGATGGACGCTCGCCCTAGATTCTGCGATGTAAATCACCCGTGTGCAGGCGGCCTGATAATGGATGCTGTGCTGGTACCCTTAACTGGGACAGTCTTCTGGCACTATTAAGCCTTTCGACTGCAACCAATTTTGGTCTTCCTGACACAGCCAATCTTTTCAGATCTAATGTGTGACTTTACTTGTAAGCAGAAACACATCTCAACTCATGCATTTTTATTCAGATATTAAATGTGTATAAAGGCTCCTTTCCACTAGCGATACCGATATCTCTGCGAGAAAATCGCAATGTTAAAATCGCAACGCTGCAAAATTGCAAGCTTTTGCGTTGCAAGAATCTGTTTTGCCATTGCACTGTATGGGCGACAGAAAAATGCAAAACGCTGAAACAATCCTCCTGCTGCGATTTTTAATCTTCGCATCGCAGCTTGCCCTTAAACATCACTAGTGGAAAGGTTGTCAGAACAACATGTGTGGGACTTTCCTGCGAGAGCTCGCACTCTCACATTGCACTGAAAACGTGCGATTACCTCGCCAGTGGAAAGGAGCCCTAACTCTTGTATATACTAATCACATAAAAATACAAGGTTCCAAAAATGTGGGCCCATCCATCATGTCCAGGTGATCATGCTTACAGAAGAGTCCTAACACTAAGATACTTCTCTTTTAGGCCTGAGCCTCAAATTGATTCACAGTAGTAGGATACCGCGCTATATGCTTTACTTACAGTGACTTGGAAAAGATTGGTTTCTTACCTTTTTAGCAGACACCTCTTTGGGCCTTAACATTCAAATGAAACCAGGGAAGTAGGATACCGAGCCATATAGTCTTAATTAAAAAGGCTTGGAGCAGGTGGGTGAAAGGCGTGTACGACACACAAGTGGAGGCCGCCATTGCTCTAAAAATGCGCCAAAAATACACAAGGTCACCACATCCAGCCAGTCGGATCACAGATCAGGAGCAAAGCAGAATGTCTGGTGGTGGTTTGCATTTACCATAAATAGTGACTAGCTTATACATGGGAGCATCAACCTCCATAATTAGGGACATGAGTTTTTGAGAGATTTGTTGTGAATAGACTAACACAAAAATGAGTCCATAATAAGAAAACTAGAGATTCATTATATGTTTCAGTTATTTGGTTCTCCCACTTAAGATGAGAGAGGCCTGTAATTGACATCATAGGTAGACCTCAACTATGAAAGACAACATGAGAACACATCCAGAAAATCACATTGTCTGATTTTTATTTTTTTTTAAAACAAATTTATTTGCAAATTCCGGTGGAAAATAAGTATTTGGTTAATAACAAAAGTTCATCTCAATACTTTGTTATATATCCTATATTGGCAATGACAGAGGTCGAACGTTATCTTTAAGTCCTCACAAGGTTGGCACACACTGTTGTTGGTATGTTGGCCCATTCCTCCATGCAGATCTCCTCGAGCAGTGATGTTTTGGGGCTGTCACTGGGCAACACGGACTTTCAACTCCCTCCAAAGATTTTCCATAGGCTTGAGATCTGAAGACTGGCTAGGCCATTCCAGGACCTTGAAATGCTTCTTATGAAGCCACTCCTTCATTGCCACGGCGGTGTGCTTGGGATCATTGTCATGCTGAAAGACCCAGCCACGTTTCATCTTCAGTGCCCTTGCTGATGGAAGGAGATTTGCACTCAAAATCTCACGATACATTGATCTGTATACATGAAAGAATGAATGGGGCAGTCGTTCTGGTCCCTTTGCAGAAAAGCAGCCCCAAAGCATGATGTTGCCACCCCCATGCTTCACAGTAGGTATGGTGTTCTTTGGATGCAACTCGGCATTCTTTCTCCTCCAAACACGATGAGTTGTGTTTCTGCCAAACAGTTCTACTTTGGTTTCATCAGACCATATGACATTCTCCCAATACTCTTTTGGATTATCCAAATGCTCTCTAGCAAACTTCAGTTGGCCCCGGACATGTACTGGCTTAAGCAGGGGGACACGTCTGGCATGGCAGGATCTGAGTCCCTGGCGGCGTAGTGTGTTACTGATGGTAGCCTTTATGTTGGTCCCAGCTCTCTGCAGGTCATTCACTAGGTTCCCCTGTGTGGTTCTGGGATTTTTGCTCACCATTCTTGTGATCATTTTGACCCCACAGGATGAGATCTTGCATGGAGCCTCAGCTTGAGGGAGATTGTCAGTGGTCTTGTATCTATTCCATTTTCTAATTATGGCTCCCACAGTTGATTTCTTCACACCAAGCTGCTTGCCTATTGCAGATTCAGTCTTCCCAGTCTGGTGCAGGGCTACAATTTTGTTTCTGGTGTCCTTCGACAGCTCTTTGGTCTTCACCATAGTGGAATTTGGAGTGTGACTGCTTGAGGTTGTGGACAAGTGTCTTTTATACTGATAACCAGTTCAAACAGGTGCCATTACTACAGGTAATGAGTGGAGGACAGAGGAGCCTCTTAAAGAAGAAGTTACAGGTCTGTGAGACCCAGAAATCCTGCTTGTTTGTAGGTGACCAAATACTTATTTTCCCCCTTAACTTACAAATAAATTAGTTAAAAATCAGACAATGTGATTTTCTGGATGTGTTTTCTCATGTTGTCTCTCATAGTTGAGGTCTACCTATGATGTCAATTACAGGCGCCTCTCATCTTTTTAAGTGGGAGAACTTGTACAATTGGTATCTGACTAAATACCTTTTTCCCCACTGTATATAACTATCTGAAATGTATTATTTCCATGACAGATGGTTACTGAGTTACCTGATGAGTCGTTGTAATTGAAAGATATAGCGTGTGGTTTTTTAAATAAATTGGGATGACCCATAATACAGTAGTGTCATTGGTTTGATTAGAAGTAGACTTGCTGCTATTCTACAGCTACTATATATAATGGTTTCTAACCAAATCCTGTATTTAGCTTTGCCTCCCCTCCCCATTAGGTAAGTGTAATGCAGGATGTTAAATTCTAGACAGTATTGTCCTTTTCGGAGCATTATATAGGGTCTATTAGGGTTTAAGAGTGTTCTTGGTTTTAACATATTAAGTTATGTGTTAATGGCCTAATAATAATTTGTGAGATTATTTTGTGGTCAAGATTGTGGGGTGTTACCGGAGTTTATCTGGGACTCCTATACTTTGGATTGTCTGTGAAATGTGTCAGGAGTGGTGGCAGCATCTCTTCTATAAATATAGTGACTCACAGCTCACCTCTTCTTTAATTATAGATGATATTTTCTTCTCCATCGGGTCCAGACTGCTGTGACAACTTCTTCTGATGACTAAAGTTTGAGAGACCTCTCTAGCTCCTCAATTCTGCAGCCATTTCCAGCTTCCAACACCTAAGTTTTCACCCAAAACCAGACCCCCTAATTAAATTCAGGTCCTTGACCTTTACAAGATACACTATTTGCATCTTACACTAAAGATGCCACAGGTCAGCGAAACATGTTGGGAAAACATAGTGCATACTGCATTTTAATATTTGGCATTATTTATTTATTTGCTCAAAATTATGCTTAGTCTACAGCTACCCCGGGATTTGAGCAATCCTGAGTATCATTGCTATCATGGATGCAGCATATAATAGCAACAAGGGTCTGGATAACGTTGCTAAATTGATTTAGTTTGTTTCACTTACTGGCTGTATGCTACCCTTTGCTAATGTGCAGCAACTAAAACAATAGCAAGGGAATAAATCAACCCCTACTAAAGCAAGATCAGTTTCACTAGTAGAGAAATCATGTCAATTCAATATCCCATACATAGCAGTAATATTGAACCCCTCTCCCTATGACAGTAGCTGCAAGAACTTCCTATTCTTCCTATTGATTGGACTAGCCAGGTTGCAGCAGCCCATGGGAGTCAGCTGCAGGAAGAGGACACTGCAGTGATTGCGCTGGTAGTGAGGAAAGTTAAAAGTAATCCAGGAGTTCCCAACTAGTTTTAGTAAAGGTCTGCAGTCAGATAAGAGTACTAGCTGAAGAGCAGAAGTAAACATGTCTTTTCAATGTATCACAAATGTTGTAGAAATGTATACATTAAGGTTCATTATTAGTGGGAAAACCAGGCTCTGAAATGCATTTACAGCCCAAACCAGACCCCTAGTGGTGTGGCCATACTGGAAAAATAAAGGAGCCCCAGGAACTGCAGCAGTATGGTCACAGAGAAGGCAATATAACTCCTCCCCTTAACCTCCATTCCCTGGACAAATTTTGTCCCAGGTCCAGAGGGTCACTTGAAGGTACAATGAAAACAAAGGTTTTTGTACTGTGTTGGCCAATAGTCAAATGTGATCGTTTCCAGCAAGAGAAACCACGTAATCTTGTAGATGTTTTTTTGTTAGCCATTATAAGATATCACATGTTATAGCGAGCTTGCGAACCTCTCAGGTTTGCAAGCTCGCTATAACACCATGTATTTTTGTAGGCCATTAAAAAGTATATCTACAAGATTACGTGGTTTCTCTTGCTGGAAACAATTACATTTGAAGGTACAAATTACTCTTTCACTTTGTGAGATAAAAATGGCTTTTACTACCTTTTGAGGTGTGGTTTAATGCTGTGATTCATTATAGTTGTAGGTTTAAAAAGATTAGAAAATGGGGCCTGCTAACCCCCCTCTTGTCGCCTGGAAATGGTGCCCCTCTTGTCTGAGCCGTTTCTAGTATTGCAGCAAAGCAAGCTTTAGTGGCAGAAGTGTCAACAACCTTCAATATGCAGATGTCACCACCCTGCTTGCGGACCTGGAATACCTTATCCAACGAGGTAAGCGAACATATGGAACTGTACCTCAACAGCAAGAAAATGAAAGTCATGACCACGGTAGGCAACGGTACAGTGAACATAAAAAATTAACAACAAAGAACTCGAGTCGGTCCAAGATTTCTTCTTAGATCCAAAATGGATTGCAACGAGCCATCTGAATCTGAGATCAAGAGACGGATTACACTTGGTAGGAATGCAATGCAAGGAATGGAAAAGATCTGGAAAAGCAAGGATATTAGCATTGCAACAAATACCAGAGTGGCCAATGCAATCCTCTTTCCCATAACAACGTATGGTTGCGAAACTTGACCGCTCAGGAAAACAGACAGAAGAGAAATTGATGCGTCTGAACTCTAGTTCTGGAGGAGAATGCTGCGGATACCTTGGACTGCCATAACAACGAACAAGATAGTGTTAGATCGTGTCAATCCGAAAATATCACTAGAGGGCAAAATCACCAAGCAGCGGCTCTTTTTTTTGGCCACGTGATGCGAACTAACTCACTGGAAACAGTACTGATGCTTGGCAAGGTCAGTGAAAGGAGGATCAGGACGACAAAAAAAAAAGATGGCTAGATGCAATCAAGGCCACCGCGAACATGTCAATCGTAGAACTGAAAAGTGGTGAAAGACAGGAATGCGTGGAGAACATTGATCCATAGATTGACCGAAGGTTGTATGTGACTGTATGGATAATTATCATCATTAAGCTTTAGTACCAGATAGTATAGGGTCGAAGTGCAATGGACTAACATTGGGGGATGTACATAACACCTGTGTAGTGCGTTTGGCTGCCCAGGAAGGAAGGTAGGCCTGGGGTTGTTACCCGCCATGTTGCTGACTCTCATTCTGGTGTCAGCCATGACTATATGAGATTAGAGGGTAGCAGATGTTTAGTGGCACTATTACTACTGGGGGTAGCAGCAGGATAACAAATTAAAGCAGTGAGCGTATAATATATGTAATTATTTTTATTTTATTTTTTTGGAGGTGGGCAAGAACACTTTCTTTGCACAGGGGAACTTTGCACACTCTGCTCCTGGCTGAGTTACAATAGCAGACTCCGTTAAAGGACATGCGTAGAGCTGTGTGGACTTACAAAAAGATGAATGTATTAAAAGTCTTTTGCAATCACTTTGACATGGTTTGCACTAGGAAGTTTTTGTGCTTTAAAGAGTAACTGCACTTTTTAAAAACCTTTTGACATATCAGTGTGTCATATCAAAAGTTTTAATCAGTGGGGTCCAGGTTTTGAGACCCCTGATTATGGCTGAAATAAAAGACCTACAGCACTGTGCAACTTTGGCTGTTTTTGCTGCCTGTCTGCTCCTCTCAGCAGCAGAGGACAGACATATGGATGTCTATACGTCCATCTTCAGCTGCTTACAGAAGCCAACAGGCAGCAAAGACAGTGAAGGGGACATAACACTCAGTGCTGCAGCTCCTCCAGTAGAGATCCCTGCACCCTACAGCGCTTAGTGCTGCAGCAGTGATCTCTGCACCTGGATCCTCAGTGATCTTTGCGCTATTATTGTATCTTGTCACCACCGGAAGCTAGGGGTTTGACTGGGCTTTCCTGGAGGAACGCCACTGTCACACCCCTAGCTCCCAATTGACTGAATTCCACAAGGCCCTGAAGGTGTTACCAGGGTGTCTAGTGATTTTTGCCTGTGCAGGGGGGTTAGGGTTAGGGATTAGTTTTTCAGTTAGGTGTAAATTATTTGCTGTTAATGCTTCTATGTTACAGGTGTAACATGGACACATTTACAGGTAATAATGTAAGCCTCACTGGAAAACTAATCCCTAACCCTCCTGCACAGGCAAAAAGCAAAACATACTGTCGCCAGGGAACCTATACCCTGCCGCCGCTGCCAAGACTGTCCTCCCCCATGCTGCAGGTCTCGGCAATGTGCGCGCCCCACCAGCTCTCAGCAGTGCTCACATGTGGCCACCGGCCTGTCACTTGCCTGCCTTCTTCCCCACTGCATAACAAGCCACATGGGCGCTCAGAGAGGTAACCTGTGCCGACCGCCGGCTGTCTGTGCTAGCTTGCATCAGGAGCCAGACGTCTGACAGCTGGGCACGTAGAAGGAAGAGAGCTGGGATAGTACAGCCATCGGGGACAGTGACAGCGGCCCAGCTATAGGGGGCAGCAGCTGAGAGAGTACAGCCAAGGGGGAGAGTGACAGCGGGGCCGCTAAGGGAAGCTGGTAAGGGTAGATGGGAGGCTATTGTCCCAGCACTGTTGCTGGGAGGGCATCGGGATGGTAGATAGCGGCAGCAAACTCACAGCAGAAGACCTCAGTGCCAGGACCTGTGGGAAGCCAGCGGTGCAGCCAATCATGAACAGGGGGCATGACTGCCCAGTCAAGCAGCCTGTATCTTGTCTCCACCCCTACTTCTGGTGTTGACAAGATACAATAATTAAAGTTAAGGAGTTGGCAAATTTGTTCTAAATCGTTGTGTTAGAGTTCATTGCTGTTAAACTGCTACAGTGACCAGTCATGTTCCATTCCGTACCTACCTAGACAGTACGTCCTGCCATGCCTGCTCGCTCCAATCTTCAATATGAAAGTTTACTAAATACAATTAGTCCATGAATGGATAGCAGCTTTTTGTTACATGATGCTACGACATGGCATACCATTATAGTGCCATTGCCAAAAGTTACTGCATCATGTATAAAGCTAGGGTGTGTAGTGTTGCTCCTTCTGGTTGTGTTCTCATCCCTAATGTTGAGCAACTTCCTTTTGGAAGTAAACCAAAAATGTGTGTGGTTATGTCCAGCACTTGTTTCCAGTACAGACTTGACATGTAATCCAGAATCTGTGAAGACTTGATGCAGATAACCCAACTGATTAAAATCTTTCCATGTGAATAATTTCTAAATGTTCCTTATTATAAGCTGATTTTGGCTTTTTTAACACTTTCTGACAGTATAGAATACTTGACAGTCTCTTGATGACTGCTGTGCATAGCTTTTATAAAAGTGCCTAGGTCAGTATAGCAAATTTATAAAACCAAAATTGGGTTTATGACTTTTTTTTTTTCTTTAGAGGTTGGGTTTATTGCTGCCTAGGTACAACGAAAAGTGCATTTGTTGGTAAGAACCTGTTATCAGTGGATAGTACAAAGTAGTTGAATGTTGCAGTAGTTTAACCATACTTTTACACAGCTATGTAAATTTCCCATAGTGATTGCTGGTATAGCAAGTCATTTAGACTTGGAAGACTTGTATCCATAGGTAACAATGCATGCTTTTTTTGTTTCTGCAATAGACAGGCAGATGTCTGTTTTAAACAAGGGATGTGCTATCAACAAACAATTTTTAGGCTAGCATTAAAGAGGTCATCAGTAACAAACTAATAAGTTATTATTTGTTGGATCGCTGCGCGTTTACTTGTTCTACTGAACATTCAGGCGATGATTGCCCTGTTTAAAAGGCCTTTAAGCTAATATGGCTGTTGTGATGTGCTTTTGTGTATTTCCTTTAAGTCCCAGCTTTTAGAACTAAATGGCTTATTGTAAATTTAATTCTGTTACAACCAATAATGCAGATGTTTATTGATGCTATACAGCATGATTTGGAGCAGATGCCTGGAGAGCAGGTTTAGCGTCTCAGAACTTGAAGGCCTCTTAAGTTCCATTTACACAAGGGGGATAATTGCCCTAATGATCGTTCCAATGGTCGTTCCTGATTGTTACCTTTTTTGTAAATATGTCCAGTGATCAAATGACAAATCGCTTGTTTGTTATTGATTGCATCTTTTATGTAGACTCAAAAACTATTTTGTCGCCAGCACATCCACTCATGTAAATGGGATGTGCTTGCTACCAATGTTGCAAACTGTAGGGGAACAATCAAGGCCAAACCTACAATAATTGCTACTTATTTAAAGAGGTTTTCCCATGACTTAAAATTGCTTCTCAAGCACTCTGTCCTTCCTGGTTGCTGCTAACCAGCACAGCCAATCACTGGCCACAGCAGCGACCTTCCATAGCCAGTGTTTGGCTAGAGTAGTCACATGTCCTGGTTAGCAGCAACCAATGAGGACAGTGCTTGTGAAGCAATTTTAAGTCAAGGGAAACCCCCTTTTATTAACAGAACTAAATTAGCACCAATCAACTGTTTTTATCAGAAGTTATTTTATATGTGAAGATATTTTTGTTTACTTTTTGTAAAGTTTTTTTTTACTTTTTACCTATAATCAAAATGTGAGAAATAAGGATTGCAGGACCTGTTATGATTCTACAGATTCTCCACCTAAATATGTTTATAAAAGTAGGTTACTGTGGAGATGAATGATAGACTGGCTGGAAATTGGTGAACTTGATGAACAAACCAATCGAAATTAGAAGAATTCTGCTTAAAGGCAACCTGTTATCTTCTATAAGCGCCATAATCTGAGTTGTGGTGCTTACGGTGAAAGGTCCCGCTGAGTCTGGGAGCGTAACATTCATACCAGGCTCCCCCGTTCCTGCGCTGTCAGTACGACGCCAGTCAGTATGACCCTCTTCATTCAGTCTGCGCGTGTCTACTCCACTGTTCTGTTAGAGTGCATTCGCGTTGACTAAATGGAAAGTCATACTGATTGACCTCGCACCGACTTTCTGGGCTGACATTGTGGGAATGGGGTACGTGGTAAGTATATAAATTATACCCCTGAACTCAGCAGGACCTATCCTGTAAGAACCATAAATTTAGTCTTTGGTGCTTATAGGCGGTGACTCGTTCCCTTTAAAGATGGCTGGAGCCTGTAGGGTTGAAATGAATCTTGGAGATCCTAGGGAAAATGAAGTGAATATGATGGGACGATGGCCATTAGCATGTAAGTGGCAAGAGTACTTCATTACAAACATTCTGAGAACTTCTATTAAACATTTTGAATATATTCATTGTGGAAGCAATTGCAGCTTTGAGTCGGTTTCTGGAGAGGTCTAGATCAGTTTGGCTCATGTAGACATCAACCTTTGCAAGTTTAAAATTCAAGATGCATGTTGACTGTAAATGAAGAGCTGTTTTAGTTCATCCTCAAATTGTGATCTGGTTTGGCCCCCTGTCCACGGCAGTGAATTCGCCGGCGATTTACGTCTGAAGCTTTCCATAGCATTGCTATGGAAAGCGCCGGCCCCGTGCCCACGAGCAGAGAATCATTGTGATTCTGCGATTCATGCTGCGAATTGCCCCGCTTCTCCGTGGTCAGCCTATCTATCAGATTAGGCTGACTGCGGAGATACGTCTGCAGCGGCGGCTCCCACGGCGGAGATCCACCGTGGGATACCAGAACGCCCGTGGACAGGGGGCCTTAGTCTTGAAATGGCCAACTCATACTTGTAAGTGCCTATTGCTAATGTACAATGGGTGCTGCCATTTGGAGTGACTTAAAACAGGATAGACACTTTGGAAAATTGGCCATCCTAGCTTCTCTAGTATAGTCCCAACCAAGAAGGGACATGACATGATGGCTAAAGTCATGTGGGAATCTTTCAGGGAGGCTGAGGTAGAAGCCAGGCTTTTATCACCGCTCTGACATGCCAGCTCTGTTTGGCAAAGGAAAATCCTTGTATGTGCCATATCCTCAGTTCAGAGAATGTTCTGAAACCTTTTTGTACTTATGCCCTATTTTGTGGCACAGTGCAGAGTAAAAAAAAGTATAAGTCCATTGTGTGGCGTGTACAGCTTGCCAGCAATGGTCAGCATTGCTCTGCCCCGTTGATGAATGTTTGCACTCTTACTATTGGTTAAAATTAAACATACCTGACTTTTGTGTACATAGACTCATACATTGCCATTCAGACTTCCACATATTGGGAGTATTCCTCTCCTTCCCCAGTCAGCACCCAGAGAGGAGGAGACCATGCATGTGACTCTCCATTGCAGATCACTTCAAGACTCCCATAAACTACAAGAGTTGCATGCACAGATGATCACCTCTAAGGGTCCATTCACACGGGCCATCAACTTATGTGCATTTTATGCATTGCAAGACTTGTAAAGCTGCACGAAAATTCTTTTCAATGGGTGTATTTCCATTCCCCCCCCCCCCCCCCCTTCCCTGGCAACGATGCTGCGAGATGGAGAATTTGCAATAAATCCTATTTTCGTGTGAGTCACGAAAATAAAACGTGATGTGCGGATTCCCCCATATTGCACAATTCACGTGTCCTGTACGATGTGAGTTGCGCCCGCCCGTGTAAATGCACCCTAACTTGTCTACTTTATTTTTTTATACTTTGGATGTATAATGCCAGTGTCCCATGGGCGTAAGTGTATTTGAGCAATGGGTGTTGCCTATTTGAACTCACATATGCATGTTTTGCTGTACTTTTTGCACTCGCAAATCATGCGCATTTGCGCATGCAAAAGAACACACAACCATGCTCCCATTCGTTGAAATGGACAAATAAGTTAATTCGTTCAATATGTGCTATTTTTGTGCAGGAAAATAGAGAATGCTACATATTTTTTGGCTCTGCAAATATGTTCATGTGACACTAGCCTAAGGGACTTGGGGATGTCTGGACGGTGCACTATTAGTGCATGCGGTATCCCACTGATGTGAGAGCTATATGTGAGCAGCCACACACAAGCAGTCCTGTGTCAAGATGTTCGGAGGCTGCAGATTGGTATCAAGGGTAATGCTTTGTACACCCTTGCTTTATAGGTTACTGCAAAAAAGTTGGGTTTTGTTCTTAATTTGAAACCTGTCAAGAAAGTGGTATAATTATATTGTATAGCCTCCAGATGTCACTGTTTTCTACTGCTGTCTGTGCTGATCTTGCAGCTTTGTTAAATGCTGTACTTTGAATGCACAAAAGTTTGAATACTGACACCTGCTGGGTAGCTGAAGATACTGCATAATTTTCACTCAATTATGCTGTTAAATTGTGATAATTAAACCATTTATAACTAATGACACTGGGAGTTAAGCCTGTTTAGTTGCACAACAAAATATGAATTCCTCGTTTAACTGGAATCAGTTGTACAGTGTAAGCGGATGCAGAACTGGTCCTCTCAAATAACAAGGCAGCTGCTAGTTCTGTTTTCAGGCTTGCTGCAAACCCATCACACTACATCCATGCAAGCAGCCACTTTAGTATCTTTTCCTTATCTGCCTTTCCCAGCAGCCTGCTTGGCTTGTTCAGTCATTGGGCTAGTGCTTGGTTCTGCCTGAGCTCATGGCATGACTGTGTTATGTGACTAGGATCACCCGACTAACCCGCTACAGATTACTGTAGCGGTATTTGTGCTAATCCTCGGTACTGTTGTATATTGTACACTGCGCACACACCCAGCACCATGAGTCATGTCTGTATGGTTTTTATATTCTAGAACTGTGCTCTGACTTCTCTCTCGTTATTGACGTTCTTTTTCTATTTCTTCTTAAAATCCACAGCCGAGACCATGCCCCTCTACTGAAGCCAGGAGAAACGTTGTGGGATCCCCTTCCGAGCCTGCACTAAGCTACATCACGGGTGCGCTCCCCCTCTCCTCCTTGAGCTCTGGAACCGCCTCTCCTCTGGTTGTCCCCTAAGAAGAAATTTGTGTTTTTGTTAAATTTTTTTCTTGTTTTTCTTCACAAAACCAGCAAAAATTGTACATAAGAAATTTTTTTAAATGTTTCAAAATGTAAAAAAAGAAATAATATGGGTAATGGGGCGTATGTGAGGGGAGGGAGGGAATGTGACAGGGTGGAAGTCTGATCTGAGTTGCCTGCAGTGCACTGGCACCTCTACTGTCATGGCGATGGTTAACAAGTCCCTTTCCCTCACATACCCCCAATCCTGCACCACCACCCTGTGTCCCTCATCTACCGGCTGCACTGAAATTGCGTATGTTAAAAGCCCTACCACCACCCTCGGCGGTTAAAACTATTTATTGTAAATAAGGATTTCTCATAAATTGTGTATTGTCCAAAACCAGCCTTGTGTTTTCAATCTGCGAGAATGTGGGTGATGTTCCGGGCCGCCTGTGTGTTCATGGAATCTAGACTGGAGTGTTATTTGAGCAGCACGATAATCCAAGGTAACGGTGATCAGGTCTCTGTTTCCATTAGGCTCCTTTGTGCTTTCCGTCTTTCATCAGCACTTGTTTCCGTTTTCTCACAAAGCCTTACCCAGCTTTCTCTCTTCTGATCTCTCTTCCCTCTTTTCTCATTTTTTTATCTTTTATCTGACATCATTGCATTCCTTATCTCTCCCTCACACATTCTGCCTTCCTTTATGTTATCATTTATCATCTTTATTTCACCTCTCCGATCGCCACCGCCCTCTCCTTGATCCTGCCTGGACACTTGCTTTGTCAGACCTTTCCTGCTCACAACTGCATGCACATTAACTTTTAGACCTTTGTGCTGATCTTTTCCCCCTCAGCTGTTCCCTGCTAACAACCCCTTCTTTTTCCTGACCTTGCTGATGCACCTCCCATTTCCTGTCCGACACATTTCCATCCCTTCCAGTAATTCTTCATATCAGCATATACCCCATATCTGCCTTTTCCCTTCTCCGCTTGCTATGTTGCAGAGATTGTGTGTGTTCTATCCGTCTTTCTCTCCTCGGCAGTTGCTATACCCTGCACTCCCCCCTCTCCCATCAGTTCACACCAGGCTCTTGATGTCCCCATCGTCAGTTCCTCTCTCCTAGCTGTGCCAGCAGTGTGACAATCTCCTGCTGCTCTATGACCCTTCCTGCTCAGAACAGACTGTCCTCCCACAATCCCCCCAGGCCTCTACCACTATCGCCCTCCAATACTAATTATGCCAGATACACCTCATTGCTTGTCGAGAGCCTTGCACATACTGCGGTAACACACAACATCCACATGTAGCACACATGTATCTTTCCAAACTATTGCTAGCTTCCATGTCGCTGCTGTTAATGGATGATGCATTTTAGTTGGAAATGTCAGCGGAACGTTGCTGTGATTCTAGAAGGAGCTGTGTTCATTGCTCTGCTTTGTTGGCTTTCTCGGGCTTGGTAGCGGCACAGTGATACGCTCTGGAGGCTTGATACATTGCTATGCTTTGTATGTCTTTTCCTGGCTGGGCAAGGGTTACTTTTCAAAGCTCTGCAGGGTTCTCTCTGGCAGGGTGCTAGTTAATCCTCTGTTCTGGCCTTGCTGTAGATTAGTGGGGGGGTGGAGGTCACTGCTGCTCCTCCAGATTTGCCTGCAGGGGGGTGTCTCACTGCCAGGTAAGTGGCGAGTGGGGGGGCTGCGTTGCCCAGCAACAGCCCAGATGTCTGACCCTGTACAATGTGCACTGACACAGCTGTGTGAGAGGTGTGCATGCAAGGAAGGGAGAAGGCTGTTTGTGAGCTAGAATGGATGTTTGTGTGAAAATGAGAGATATTTCCAAGATCTCTGTGTGATTGAAATCTGTTGTGTGCGTGAGGCGTTGTATGTGGAACAGATAAACACGCATGTACTTTAAGCCGAGGAGCGTGGATGCGTGCAACTAGAAGCTTCTGGGCTGATAAACAAGTCTTTGTGGAGAGCTGTGCTGCCCGGTAGTTCCAGCATTGCATCAATTAGGATTAGAGGGGTGTGATCTAGGGAGACCGTATACACATATGCAGGTATATAGTGTGCAATAGGTACCCCTCCCCCCCCCCTTCAGAAAAGTCAGTATCTGTAGTCCTCACCAGTAGAATGTCACAGGACACAGCTGTGAGACCCTGACATGGGCTAATAGTATATGAAGCCTCACTTATGTCTTAGAAACAACACAGCATTTACAGAAGTGGTTATTTGTACAATCGGGGTAAATGCACACTTGGCATAAATGCTGTGGATTTACACATAAAAATCCGCAGCTGAATACAGGAGCAGCAGTCTCCTTCACATGCTGCAGGCGGGGAACTACGGGGCAGATTTTTAAATCCACAGCATGTCAATATTTGCATCAGGTTTTCCCAGTGGGTTTCACTCCTTTGAATGTAGAGGGAAGAATGCAGCAGGAAAGCTGTAGGCTACCAAAGTGAATTATTCTGGATGTACTCTTTAGACATAGGAATAAGGCATTTCTCCTGTAAACTTACTAGATTTTAGTCATTGAATGTGTCCAGATTTCTCTTTCTTTAAAGGAAACCGGTCATGTCCTTTTATGCTATCCTCCGTATGGGCAACATAAAGCAGTGACTGCCGCGTTGATTTCAGTCACTTATGGGTTAATGTGCAGTGATTTTTTTTTAAGAACTTACAACTTGTTCCTGCAGTTTCTGGCAAGAGAGGAGTCCAGTTTTTTCATGAGGTGCTGCTAGCATCCCCTACATGCCCTGATTGGCCGTTTTTTAGCTCTTACACTGCGTACTGAGAGCTGCCAATCAAAGAGGGCACCTCATATAAAATCTATGCTGATCTCTAGCTGCAGGAACAACCTGTAAGTTCTTAAAAAACCCATGCACATTACCCCATAAGTGGCAGATCAGCATGTCTTTCACCACTTTATGTTGTGCTCAGTGAGGATAGCAGAAAGTACTTGGACGTTCCCTTTAAGGTGACCATGCATATTAGTATAGTCTAATCTAAATAGGGGGACCTTCCAACCCTCGAGACAGATTGATTAATTCTGAAGCTAGAAAATAGTGCAAACTTTAGCACAATTCCATTGCTGCTCAGAACAGGTGTGAAGTTTCATTTTTTTGACTGTATGATGGTTCAAATTATGCCAAAGATAAATGTAGCACAATTCACTCCCAATTTTCTTTTGAATTAAAACACTGTTTTTAATGTGACCCAAGTGTTTTTCCTTACAGCTTGCAAACCACCATCATATTTGTCCTCTTTCCCTTCGTTTATGAATGTAAGCCATATTCCCATTTTCAGACTTGTATTCCTCTGATATAAAGCCATGTAGGAGTAAGCAGCTGGAGCTGAGACATGAGGGTGCTGCAGTAGAGCTCTCATGGGAGGTCACAGCTGCTGTCACCATTTTCATCCAGCACAATTTTTGAGCCTTTTGGACACTGCCTCATTGTCTTGGGGGCATTTTTCTATATTAACAAGAACCACGAGCGCGTACACATTTCTTCCCTAGCCTGCCAAAGCCCAATTGCAAAGTAGAATTGTACTTGTGTAAAAAGGACCAGTTATTGTAAAAGTAAGTTTCTACTCTTGGCTCCTCTCCATCATGAGAGGTGCACAAGGAAATCTGTGTAAAGCGTTACCAGGATAAGCTTATGTTCACATAGCGGAATCCACATTTTATTTTTCTATGTGGTTTCTTTACTTAAAACCATGGCAGAAATCCATGGCCAAGGCTGGATTCACACGAGTGTATTTGCATGCATTTGCACATGAAAATTTTGCGTGCGGAATACGCAGAAAGTAGAGCCCATTGATTTCAATGGATTTGTTCACAAATGCATATTTTGTGTGTGCAATTGCATAGTGCAAAATAAACGCAGCATGCTCTATTCTGTGCATTTGCACAGGGAAAGTACACATCTGGCACTCAAGGAATTTGGCCATTTCATTGATTGAGAGCATCATATGTATATATTTGCATGTGCAATTGCACTAAAAAAAATTCAGTGAATTACATCAATGTGCACAACTTATATTCCACTAAAACACATGCAAATGTGCTAAAGACGACCTAAGACATTCTACTGTGGATTTCCCCCTCTATATGCAACGGATTTGCACACAGATTTAGCCCTCGTCAAATGGGCAAAATTGGCATGTGGCCTTTCTGATGCAGGTCCACGTCCTCAACCCGCATTTGAAATTCGCAGCAGTGTAGACAGCAACGTGGATTTGTAATTCAAATAAATAGGACACAGATTGTGGTGCGCATTCCGTCCCAAAATTTGTCGCATGAACCTACCCTAAAGTTTTATTCACACAGTGGATCTTTGACACAGAATCCTCAACAAATCCGCATCCCATTCAATTCATTAGGTATCTGTGCCTATACAGTATAGTGTTTCCACTATATTTCAAATCTGCATGTGGAAAAATGCAGTAAGAGGTCATTTGACATGGATTCCACGTTATTTGCCTGCGGATCTTTGGCCCTACAACTGTACCACCGCAGCAGGAATCCACAGCTTAGCTGTGAATTTCCTCTGTCTTTTTGAGGCAGAATCCACAATCGACTCTGCTATATGTCCATCTTTAAGTATGTTCAAACTGATGAGACAGAGGTCGGTAAATTACCTGAATGGCATCCATACACCTTTTACTCCATATTTGCCGATACTTGTTCAAACTGGCCATACATGATCAATGACACCAGATGAAGGAAAGCTCATCTGTGGATGAAAGCCCTTTCATTTGGCTATGGGGTGAAAATTTTAAACGTGGAAACGTCTTTCCAGAAAATGGTTTGTCATCTGTTAGGTGAAATTTTAAAACAATTATTTTAACCAACACTTGATTGTTTTGGATGAAATCATCCATTTTCGTCAACTTTATACCCAGAGGCAAATGCGTAAAATAATGCTCGTCTCTCCGCAGCGTTTAACCCATTTTGCAAATAAGGGAGATGGAACAATACCTCTGCAACACCAACTATTGGAAGGCAGTATTTCTGCAAGTCAATGTTAGGCTCTTTATACAAGCCTTGTAACACTGACTCACTCTCCCTAAGGAAAAAAGATAGTGTTCCTGAGCCACGCCACAGGCCTCTCACTAGCCAAGCTAGAAACGTACTGCACACTAATGAGGGGTAAACAACCCCAAACAGCTGTCTCTGTATGGATTCTGGCTTGGCTTTCAATTCCCTGTCATTTTTACAAGGCTTGTATAAAGAGTCTAACATTGACTTGCAGAAATGCTGCCTTCCCATAGTTGGCGCTGCAAAGCTATTGTTCCATCTCCCTTATTTGCATATTACCCAGCATAAATGGCCTTTTGAGTCTTCTCACTCACCTTCTAGGCTCTGCTGGTAGAGATCGCATATGGCACTGCGCATGCCCACGTATTACACGGACATGCGCAGTGTGACTTTTCTTTTAATTTCCTGCTCTGTTTCAGAGTGGGGATGCATATGAAAATATTGCCCAATATATTGCATAAGGAGTCTATGTATAGGGCTCACACTGTGTGGTATGCAGAGAAATAGAGCATGCTGCAATTTATTTCTCTAGTGTATCGATACGTAGTGTCTACACGCCGGTGTGTATAGATTAATGAAAGTCCATTAACAACTGTGTATCAATCATCTGTGCAATGCACTCGTGATATGCAGTGAAAACATGGTAGTGGATATGAGCCCTTAGGCTTTATTCACAAGTCAGTATTCTTCATCAGCCAAAAGCATGAGTGGAACGTACAGAGAGAAAGTGTAAGGGAAAGATTCGCATTTCTTCTGTGTTTTGGCTCACAGAAGACTGATGAAAAATACTTGTGTGGATAAAGCCTTAGGCTGCCTGTCCACGGGCGTTATTGAATTGCGTTCCCCGCGGCGATACTCCGGCCGCGGGGAATGCAATGCATGTTTTTCATAGCAATTCTTCGCTCATGTGCGGCAAATTGTTGCATGCTGCGAATTGCCACGATTCTCCGTGGTCAGCCTATCTGTCAGGCTGACAGTGGAGATCCGTCTGCCGGCTCCTGCTCCCGGTTGTCGGAGATCCACCGCGGGATACCGCAACGCCCATGGACTGGCAGCCTTAGTTTTGTATTTTGTTAGAAATTGGTGCAGTGGTTAGCTCATCCTGCCTCCCTTTAGCCCCTTACAGGGGTTGGAGGCGATGCATCTTAAATACATAAACTGTTTTTTTTTTATACAATGCCACATAGAATCATAGAATGGTAGAGTTGGAAGGGACCTCCAGGGTCATCTGGTCCAACCCCCTGCTCAGTGCAGGATTCACTAAATCATCCCAGACAGATTTTTGTCCAGCCTTTGTTTGAACACTTCCATTGAAGGAGAACTCGCCAACTCCCGTGGTAACCTGTTTGACAGTGAGGGTGATCAATAAGTGAAAGTTTTTTTCTAATATCGAATGTGTCTCCTCCCTTTCAGTTTCATCCCATTGCTTCTGGTCTTTCCTTGTGCAAATGAGAACAGGGCTGATCCCTCTACAGTGTGACAGTCCTTCAGATATTTGTAGACAGCTATTAAGTCTCCTCTGAGCCTTCTTTTTTGCAAGCTAAAACATTCCCAGATCCTTTAACCGTTCCTCATAGAACATGATTTGCAGACGGCTCACCATCTTGGTAACTCTTCTCTGAACTTGCTCCAGTTTCTGTCTTTTTTTTTTTTTTTAAAGTGGGGTGCCCAGAACTGGACAGTATTCCAGATGAGGTCTGACTTAAGGCTGGTTTACACGGGCCGATGATCACTCAAACGACAGTTTGAGTAACCGCTTTGTGATCCTTTTGCATAAAGTATTAAGTAGCTACTCAGCTACTTAAGTATTAAGTAGCTACTCTCTCTCCCCTAGTGTGCAAATGAAGCCTTCCCTGAACACCATTAATAGCCTGAGGCTCTGCTAATTATCTGCGCTCAGATCCTTTGTTCTCCAAGGGGAAACAATGCTATCAGCACTCCCTGTAGAGAACTTCTGATAAGTCAAAGACGATTTTTAGGTTAGCTTGAATTTAACGATCCGCTAAAAAAAAAAGCATACGATGGGCGCACATTTACACGTACCGATTATCGCTAAAACGATCGATTTAGCGATTTAAAAAAAATAATAAAAATTTTTCCCCAACGATCATCGGCTGGTGTAAATGGGCTTTAAGGAAGGGATAATTACCACACGTGATCTAGACTCTATGCTTCTCTTAAAGGGGTTGTCCCGCGAAAGCAAGTGGGGGTATACACTTCTGTATGGCCATATTAATGCACTTTGTAATATACATCGTGCATTAATTATGAGCCATACAGAAGTTATTCACTTACCTGCTCCGTTGCTGGCGTCCCCGTCTTCATGGTACCGTCTAATTTCAGCGTGTAATCTCCCGATTAGATGCGCTTGCGCAGTCCGGTCTTCTCCCTTCTGAATGGGGCCGCTCGTGCCGGAGAGCTGCTCCTCGTAGCTCCGCCCCGTCACGTGTGCCGATTCCAGCCAATCAGGAGGCTGGAATCGGCAATGGAACGCACAGAGCCCACGGTGCACCATGGGAGAAGACCTGCGGTCCACCGTGGGTGAAGATCCCGGCGGCCATCTTCGCAAGGTAAGTAAGAAGTCACCGGCGCGCGGGGATTTGGGTAAGTACTATCCGTTTTTTTGTTTTTTTTAAACCCCTGCATCGGGTTTGTCTCGCGCCTTACGGGGGGGCTATTGAAAAAAAAAAAAAAAAAAACACGTTTCCGCGCGGGACAACCCCTTTAATACATCTCAGAATTGTGTTTGCCTTTTTGGCCGCTGCATCACATTGTTTACTCATGTTCAGTCTACGATCTATTAGTATACCCAAGTATTTTTCACATGTGCTGTTTAGCCCAATTTCTCCCATCCTGTATGTGCTTTTTTCATTTTTCTTGGCCACATGTAGGACTTTGCATATCTCCTTGTTAAATACCCACTGTTCAAGCTTTTATTGATGGTTTTTGAATATTCTCTCTCTTCCCTAGTGTTAGCTATCGCTCCTAGCTTTGTGTCGTCTGCAAATTTGATCAGTTTTCCATGAATTTCCTCCTCCAGATCATTCATAAAATTGTTAAACACCACTGAACCTAGTACAGAGCCTTGTGGTACCCCACTTGATACATTCTTCCACTTGGATGTGCAGCTATTTGTGACCACTCTTTGAGTACGATTCACCAGTTGTGAATTCACCTAACAGTTGCCTTGTCAATCCCATATTTGGTTATTTTTTTCAATAAGTATGGTATGAGATACTTGGTCAAATGCTTTACTAAAGTCAAGCTATATTATATCCACCACATTTCCCTGATCAACCCAGTCAGTGATTGTCATTTACTGGTATAGAAGCCAGGCTCACAGGCCTTTAGTTTCCTTGTACCACCTTCTTCCCTTTCTTGAAGATAGGGACAACATTTGCCATTTTCCAATCTTCTGGGACTTCTCCTGTTCTCCAGGAATTTTCAAAGATTATGGCAAGTGGTTCAGCAATTACCTCTGGTGCTTCCTTTAGTATCCTAGGATGTAATTCAATCTGGACCTTGAGACTTGAATTCATTTATCTATGTGTTCCCTCGCCATCTCTCTGCTTATAGATAGCCTGCATTCTTTTGTTCCCCCAAAAGCACAGGGTATTCACTACAGTTTCAGGAAACCGCATTATATTCTTCTTTAGATATTCCCCCTCTTTCCATTTGATAAGCATGTTTTTTCCTTTTTAACATGTATGTAAGTTCTGTGTTCATCCAACCTGGTCTCTTTTAAATGCTTCCCATTCTTCCTTCCTTTAGGGATTGTTAATGATTGTGCTTTGATAATCTAATTTCGCAATATTTCCCAACCTACTTGGACATTTCTGTCCTTAAAGGGGTTGTCCGGCGCCGAAACGTTTTTTTTTTTGTTTTTTTTAACCCCCCCCCCGTTCGGCGCGAGACAACCCCGATGCAGGGGTTAAAAAAACAACCCGCACAGCGCTTACCTGAATCCCGGCGGTCCGGCGTCTTCATACTTACCTGCTGAAGATGGCCGCCGGGATCCTCTGTCTCCGTGGACCGCAGGGCTTCTGTGCGGTCCATTGCCGATTCCAGCCTCCTGATTGGCTGGAATCGGCACGTGACGGGGCGGAGCTACACGGAGCCGGCATTCTACACGAGCGGCCCCATAGAAGACTGCAGAAGACCCGGACTGCGCAAGCGCGGCTAATTTGGCCATCGGAGGCCGAAAATTAGTCGGCACCATGGAGACGAGGACGCCAGCAACGGAGCAGGTAAGTATAAAACTTTTTATAACTTCTGTATGGCTCATAATTAATGCACAATGTACATTACAAAGTGCATTAATATGGCCATACAGAAGTGTATAGACCCACTTGCTGCCGCGGGACAACCCCTTTAAGAACATCCAGCCATTGGATTCTTCTTACCCTCTTTCTGAGTTGGTTAAAATCTGCCTTTCTGAAATCCAAACTTGAGGTCTGAGTTTTCTCAGATCTTCCTCCCCTTTTTATCCAAAATTTAAGGATAGCATGATCGCTGCCCCCTAAGGTCCTAGTCACTCTTACTCCCTCAACCATTTCCTCCCTGTTGGTAAGAATTGGGTCCAAGATAGCAGATCCCCATGTTTTCTCTTCTACCTTTTGGAAAATCTAGTTGTTAGCAAGACCGGATAAGAATTTGTTGGATCCATTACTTTTACCTGAGAGAGATTCCCAACAAATGTCTGGATAGTTAAAATCTCCCATGATTACTGTGTCATGCTTTTTTTGAGAGCTTGGCCATCAGATGTAGAAAGAGTTCATCAATATCTTCTGCTTGTCCAGGCGGCCTATAGTAAATGCCTACAATAGTGTCCTTTCTGTTCTCTCCTTGTATTCTTACCCAGACAGTTTCTACAGAACTCCCATGCTCTGAGCTTGAATCTCTGTGGAGATGAATGTTTTCGTAAAATACAACGCAATACCTCCGCCTCTTTTTTAGGTCTGTTTTTTATAGTTAAGTTGTATCTTTCAGGTCTTGTATTCCAATCATGTGTATCATTCCACCGAGTTTCCGTGATGCCTATGACATCATATTTGTCTTCCTGTGTTAGGAGCTCCAATTTTCCTTGTTTCCCATGCTATGTGGATTTGTGTAGAAACATTTTAGTTTGTGATCGGTGTCTCTTGCTCCTCTACTTTCCTTCTGAGTTTTTTTCTTTTGTTCTTTCTTTCCACTTCTAAGAGCAAGGTTCTCAAATGTATTCATTAGCTGTATATTTTTACCTGGCCTTTCACTTCCCTTCCCATATTGTTCTAGTTTAAAGTTCTCCTAATGAGTGAAGCAAAGTGCCCACCAAATACATGCTTTCTAGAGATGAGCGAGCGTAGTCGCTAAGGCAAATTACATGCCCACTCGTGCCAAAAGATTTGGGGGCCGGTGGGGGTGAGCGGTGAGTTGCGGGAGTGAGCATGGATGAGCGGGGGGAGAGACAGATCTTTTGGCACGAGTGGGCATGTACTCGAAAATGGCAATACTCACTGGAGTAATTTGCCTTAGGGAGTACGATCGCTCATCTCTACTGCTTACCTGTTTTTGTAAGGTGCAACCCGTCTTAAGCAAGCAGTCCATCATTTAGGTAATTTACTCCATGGTCTAGAAATCCAAATCTTTGCTGATGGCACCATCAGTGTAGCCAGTTGTTCACCTCTAGAATTCTGTTCATCTTCTTATTCCAAGGCCATCCACTGGGAGGATGGATGAGACCACCTGTGCTCCTAGTTCCTTCACCTTTTGTCTGAAGTATTCAAAGTCTCTGCAGATAGTTGCAAGGTCCTTTCTTGCAGTGTCCTAGCCTCATGGAAAAAAGGCTTCTAGTCTCGTGGGAAATGATTTTCTACATGTATTTGCGCATGTAAAAAGTACAGCAAAACATGCACTTGTGCATGCAAATATACAATGCCCATTGCGCAAATGCACTCCAAAATGCGCTTACACCTGTATGACACTGGCCTAAAGCCTCATGTCCACGGGGAAATTACATTTAGCAAATCCGCATCCCATAGGAAAGCATTGACCATCTGATGTTAAATAGCCACAGATGGTATTTTAAGTGATTTGCGCATTTCACATGCATGAAAAAAAAACGCGACATGCTCCATTTTAGTGCGGATCACGGGTGTGGGAGCTCATAGAGCTCATATCTCAATTGATCTCCCGCATGAAAAAAAAAGACAAATTATAGTGCATCCACAGCAGAAATCCATGTGGGCCTGATTTTCCTAGTGGACATGAAGCCTAAGGCTTTCACACTGCTCTCTTCTGTCCTGTGAAGGGCCTGTCCTGACTTTGTTTTCTCTTTAGAAAACTGCACAGGGACAGAAAGCAGATCACAACTGGTGGTTTGGAACCATAAGCTTGAATATGTGAGACGGAAATCTCTTTGGTTTCCATTTCACGTAGTTTCCATCCTTGCCAGTCTTTAAAACTGGATATAAAACCACCACTCTTGGCATTTTGCTATCCATTCTAAAGGACTACTGGGATGGAAGCAGAGGTTTCTATCTCACATATTGAACACTATAATTCAACTCTGCTTTCCGTCCCTATGCAGTACTCTGCATATAAGATGGAACCTGCACAGCATAGAACATCACAGTGCGAAAAGTCGCTAGGGAGTTGAAATGTATTCACATTTGAGTGAATCTTTTGACTTCTTTATCTTGTAGGTCCTTTTTTAAAAAGTTTTTCCTGTAAATTACGAGTCATTATATGCCTTGTATCTGGCATTTGTCAACAGTTTTCCTGTTTCTAGGCTCCATCTCTAATTTCTAGTTTTCTTCTGAGCTGGTTGGAGGAGCCTGCGATGTCTCCCATAGCCTGCCCATATAGAAAACCGATTCTGCTCCTTCACTGTATCACACACAGGGAAATGAGTAACTGAGCAGTGTAGATGTGATTTCAGCAGCTATAACACAGTAAATCAACATTGGCTACACTGCTCAGTTACTGCTATATACTGTCCTGCATGTTGCTATTTCCCTGTGTGTTCTACAGTGAGGGAGCAGAATCTGTTTTCTGTACAGGCAGTCTATGGGAGACATTATAGCAGGCTCCTCTCACCAGCTCAGAAGAGAACTAAAAATTAGAGATGAAGCATAGAGACATGAAAGCTGATGATAAATGCCACGTCTGTGTTTCACTGTTTCTTCTTTCCCACTGTAAATTTCTGTAGGCAACATGAGTACTCCTCCACATTTCATAATTCGTATCTCTGCAGTTGGAAAATCAACAATAAGGGGCCTTTTAAACGGCCCCTGCTTTTAGCAGGAATCTGAGCGATTTATTGTTCTATGTAAATGCATGTGCCAACTGAACGTTGAATAAGTTCGCTTCTCGTTCATCGTTCAGTTTCTGCTTGCAAAAACTGAACGATACATCGGCCTGTCTAAATAGGCAGTCGTTCACTTATTAACGACGACCTGCTTACTGTGAATGGAGGTGGCTAGGCTACCACGATCTCTAGCGTGTTCTGCTTCCATTCACTAGTGATGCTCGTTCTGTATAAAAGGACAAGAACTATTACCGCTGGCACGATTTGGGCATCTGCACTTGACAAGTTGTCCCATGGAAAAGGGCCCTAAGTGAATTTAGTCATGTCTAGGAAAAATATATGGCTATTCAAAGGTAAAAAAAAAAATAATTGGAAACTACACGGACCATGAGGTATTTCCCTCCATATTTGTGTAGCCATTAATCATTTTCTCGCTGTTGGTTTAGTTGCTTGTATTTCATAAGCATGTAAGTATATGTGGTTGGATGTATGCCCATATAGAACGCTAGAGTGTAAAGAAACATGGGAGGGGAAATTTTATTTTTTTAGGACATTAGGGTGTTTGAGCCTGTATGCTGTCTGTGTAGGAGGCCTTGTTGCTTCTATTCACTACATATTTTTCAGTGTTAGAGAATAATGTGTTCTGCTGATTTTGTTTCATTGTGATTTGCATTGGGAATAGACAGATAACCTGCAAGAACTGTAGCTGATATTTGATCCAGCACCAAGCGCTTAAATATGGGTCCTGGACGTCCAACAAACTTATGCTTGTGTGATAACTAACAAAAGTGTGAGGCACTTAACCTAAAATGATTGTTTTGTGATGAAAAATCTGTTTAAAGTGCTGGCCCGTGTTTCACTTCCTTCTAAATTGTTGCTCATTGCCTGCTGTCATGTGAAATCTAGCTCTAGTAATGGACACTATAGGGCTCATTCACATGGACATAGGCGTATTCCGATTCATGAATATGCAGCATATTCACAGATCAAAAATTGCCTATTCCATGCATATTTTCGCTCTTCCTTGGGTTTTATGCACGGGTAAAAAATACACAAGAACCTATTGTTTTGATGTGCAAATACACTGAACACACAACTTTTCTGCATATTCGATGTATATGTGAGCTGTCCATTCTCTTATATGGACTAGTTCAATGAGTAAGATGTACCAAAATAGGTCATGCTGTGTAGCTTTTAACGCAAGCGAAAGTAGTGTGAAAAAATATGCACATGTGACTAGATCAATTGAAATCAATGGGTTCTATTTGCTGCATATTTACGTGCATAAAAAATATGTGGTGTATTTACACTCGTGTAAATGAGCCCTTAGATTATAGGAAGTGCTTTGTTTATCGAGAGGTAAGTAGGCAGGAGAGTTACTTGAAGACCAGCGATACCCAGATGTGGCTGCAGTATCTAGTTAGTGATTTGTCTGGCACTTACTGAACTTGCACCTACACTGCTCAGTACTGCTATATAATGTCCTCTTAGGATGTTCTTATGAAGAAGATTATATCCTGTGTGTGCAGTTTATGGAAGCCATTAAAAAAGCAGCTAATCCTTCCCCACCAGCTCAGGGACAACTGGCCATCAGAGGCTACAGCAAGGAAAACTGAAAAAAATGCTATACACACTATTTACAAAAATGTTGGGGGACACAACAATCCTGTGCAGTCAGGTGAAGGATTTGCAAATCGGGTGTGTGACCATTGGGTATATGTGAGAGTATCATACAGCCATATCCCAGTATGGAAACCTACGAGTTGTAGAGTTGACAGAATTCCAACAGGGTAGGGTGGTGGGATGTCACCTAAGCACAAAGAGCCTCGTGTGGCACAGTGTGTAAGCTCTTGCCTATGACCTGAAGGTTGCAAGTTCGATCCCCGTGTGGTTCAGGTAGCTGGCTCAAGGTTGACTCAGCCTTCCATCCTTCCGAGGTTGGTAAAATGAGTACCCAGCTTGGTGGGGGCTAATAAGTAATAATTACCTGAAAGCGCTGCAGAATAAGTTGGCGCTATACAAATACCAAGATTTATTTTATTTATTTAAGCAACCAGTCAGTACAGGACATTGCAGCGCTTTTGGACCTTCCAAAGTCCACTGTTGGCAATGTTTTCCATTTCCGAATAACATCTGCTGTGTGCGGTGCAGACATGTTTGAAAAGATCTCGTAAACTGACAAAATGTGGACTACAGCGCCCTATACAAGCTGTGAAGGTATCGTGCACATTGTCTACCACTACACTCGCCCAGGAGGTCTTGGGTTATTGGACAATCCAAAAGCAGAACCGTAACAGATTGCATGTGAAGGGTTACCATAGACAAGGTGCTGGCTACAAGCCCAACATTACAGCAGTAACTGCACAGAGGCGCCTGCGATGGTGCTTCGAGCGTCAGACTGTAAGTGAGTGGAAGAAAGTGTTGACCTCAGGTGAATCCTAGTACACCGTCTACTGATCGAACAGTTGCACGTGGGTGTGGAGAGCGGTTTCTATATGACTGCATTGTCCCAACAGTGAAGTTTATAGAAGGCTTTGCTATGGTGTGTGTACCTTGTGGTACAGCTCTGTCTCTCTACCAACATGACAGCAGCATGTCATACAGCACGCAGTGTGGAGGAGCAGAATGTCTGCAAACTTCATTGGCCAGCCTAAAGTCTGCATCTCAACGCTATTGAGCATCTTTGTGGAAAACTAGGAACGACTTATCCGTGCCTGCCCATGATCCCCTGCATCACTACCTGAAGCTGTTTTCGGGGAATGGTAGTCCCATTCAATTCAGTAGGGCTCAGACTGCAGTACCAACCCCAGCCACTGCGCAGTGGGTGGAGCTGTCTGCTTTCTACAACAAAATGGCTCTGTACACAGACACCAGCCTGAGGGAACTGCTGATACCTGCTGGCAGACCCCTGACAAATTGATGGAAGTGGCACAACCCTTTTAAAATGTGAGCATGTTTTACATACAGTTATTACACACAAGACTGATTTTTTTATTTTTTTTTTGCTCTTTCTTTTTTTGCATTTCAGTGCGTCCAAGACTAAAAAAAAAAACAGGATTATAAGATTTGGAAACTGTGAACTTTATAGAAACCAGAGTGCCCAAACTCCAAACAAAAAACCCACTTATTTATCGGAAAGCGCCATGGCAATTTACCCTGAATACTGAGGCCAAGTGTGACATCGGACTTTGGCGCAAGGCGATTTTCTATGGGAAAAAAAAGCCTCATCACTTCGATGATTGTGATCCTTCAGGGAAGCTTTCAGACACGCTGGCGGATCAGGAAGTGCTTTCCATTGTTTTCAATGGGAAACCTCACATCGCACTCGCGTGTACCTAGCACACTGCATGATAATGTTTTCCTGTTCCATTGACAACAGTAGGCGATGCGTTCAGAGGGAACACCCAAAGATAGGATACGCCATAATTGGTGATATTTTTGTGTCTCACAGCATGCAAATCTCGATAAGCCAGCCTGAGGTATGCTGCCACAAGCAGAGTGGCCTCAGTAGTAGTAATATCCCCAACATCGGCTCCAATAGCAATAGTGACCCCTCCCCCCCCCCCCCCCCCCCCATCACAGTGGACTCAGTAGGCCTTGTGTCCCCCTATATAGGCCTCAGTAATACTATTACTACTAAGGCTGATATAGAGGGCACTATTAGTAATAGTATACTCTATATCAGCCCAAGTAGTGACAGCTACTCCAACCCTCCCCCACAGTAGCCCCAGTAGTACTGTTTCCCCAAAAATAAGACACTGTCTTATATTAAATTTTGCCCCAAAAGAGGCAGCATCTTATTTTCTGGGGGTGACTTAATACTTACCTAGCATGCTCCGTCTCATCCCTCTCGCTGCTTTTGAGGCGCTCCAGCAGTCTTCTGTGTCGTCCTCAGCGGTGACAAAGCATTCTCTTCCTGGTGAGGTGGGTTGAACACCCCGCCTCCAGTAAGAGATTGCTGTGATTGGCTCAGGACCATGGCCTCAGTCAATCACAGCCATTCAATGAATGACATCATTGGGTAGGGCTGTTTTTCGGGGAAACATGGTAATAGCACCCCCTAAGACCGATATACTTACCACCTCATTGTTTTCAAAGCACCTTTGCTCCTGTGTTTGTGTGGACAGAAGTGTGCGTGCCCTGACTCTGCTTCCCTTCTCTCCGTCTGCGGATCCAAGGAGGAGAGGTCAGGGGAGGAGGAACCCAAATGCACATACTGCCGTCACTTTGAGCACCCTTAGCAGTGCCACTGAGTGATTACCAGCCAGTGAGCTGGGATACCCTGGCACGTAATCGCCTTCACAGTGTCCCGAAAGCTGGACAAAGGCTATCCCGCTTAGGGATCCTGGGACAGTGGGACTCAGGCTCCCAAAGCGGGACTGTCCTGCCTAAATTGGGAAGTGTGCTCACCTTATTTAGTAGTACTAGAAATGAATGTCGTGTGTGCCCACAGGGAGGGCTCTGGCACGCATACCATAAGTTTGCCACCACTGTGCTATGACATTTATGTAAAGACAAATTCACACAGGCGTATTGTCTGTATTTTTTACGGATGTAATGTGGGCAGTATAAACCCTATTGATTCGTATTGGGGTATTAAGACGTGTTTTATATGTGCATTAAAAAAAATCGCATCATGTCCTATTTTGGTTCATTATCACAGACAGACTTTAATGGGCCATTTCAATGGGATTGCGTAAATATGCGGTTGCATGCATATGCCATTTTATGCATGATGCAAGGAGACCGTGGGTAAAGTGATATCAGTTGGGCCTTGCGTTTTTATTTGCATGCATAAAAAAATGCAGTAAATAGCGATGCAACACGCGAGTTTTAAAAAAAATGTATACGCACTAAGCATGCACGTACACACTAAAGTTTCATACACCCATGTGAATGTGCCCTAACTTCTGTTAAATTTTATAGGAGTAACTAAAAAAATAGATCTATCACAGGATGCTCAGGGTGTTTTTCTGTTCCCGCTTCGATGACCAGCGAGGCAAGAGTGGCAGAACGGTTTTAGGCCCCAAAGTGCAAATACCTTTTAGAGACATCTAATATTCCTTGACATTCTAAACCAGGTTGATTTGTATTTTAAGGCAAGTCCAGTTTCAGGGTGGGTTCACACACATGGAAATTTTACACAGCAAATCCCTTATCAAATCTGCACCAAATTATTAGCGTTTTTTCTCTAGCGATGCAAGATCGAGTGCCTCGCAGTGCAGAGAAAGCGCTGCGATATCGCTCATTGTTTTCAATGGGGCCGGCGGCGGCAGGAGCGCCAGCCCTATTGAAAACATAGGGAGTACATTGCGGACTTCTGCAACAGCTGTGACAGCTATGGCAGAGTATTCCTTCCCGCGGGGATGAAAAGGAATCCTCTGTCACAGCTGTGGAAGAAGTCCGTGATGCTATCCCATTTCTTTCAATGAGGCTGGCACTGCTGCAGCTCCATTGAAGGCAGTGGGGTGCCGGCAACCGCCGCAGTGATGATTTTTGGGGAAGGACTTGAATTATAAGCTCTTCCCTGAAAATCATGGCTAGCTGTAAAAAAAATAAAAATAAAAATAAAAAATATGTATATATCTATATATATAAAATTGAATGTATGTCTGTGTGTCTGTCTGTCTGTTTGTCCTTTATGCGCTACTACACCATTCATCTGATCGCCATGAAACTTTGGGAAGTTGTTGAGTACACTCCTGGGAAGATTATAGGAAGTTGTTGAGTACACTCCTGGGAAGATTATAGGCATAGTACATTTATGCTACGATAAATGGCGCGCGTGCGTCGTCGACAGTTACGATCCCCCCACGTAGATCGTTCGATTTCCATCATTGCCACTAATTCTCTCACTTCCCGATGTTGTAGAAACATGAAATTTGGCACGAGCATTGATTGTCATAAATAGGAAAAGCTAATGGGTCCCAACTCGATTATTCAATTCTAAGCGTCAAAGAATTAGCGTCCAAATTTTACGTACGGAATCTAATTCTCTCACTTCCCAATGTAATAGAAACTTGAAATTTGGCACGAGCACTGATTATGTCATAAATAGGAAAAGCTAATGGGTCCCAACTCGATTATTCAATTCTAAGCGCCAAAGAATTAGCGTCCAAATTTTATGTACGGAATCTAATTCTCTCACTTCTCAATGTAACAGAAACTTGAAATTTGGCACGAGCACTGATTGTCATAAATAGGAAAAGTTAATAGGTCCTAACTCGATTATTCAATTCTAAACGCAAAATAATTAGAGTCCTAATTTTACGTACGGAATCTAATTCTTCCACTTCCTGAAGTCTGATCGGTAAAGTGGGTGAGCTTGAAGCGAGAATGATTGATGAAAACTATGATATAGTCGGAATTACGGAAACATGGCTTGATGATAAGTGCGATTGGACGGCGAATTTGCAGGGGTACAATCTCTTCAGAAGAGACCGAAGGAACCAGAAAGGGGGAGGGGTATGTCTGTACGTCAAATCAAACTTGAAGCCGAGGCTACGGGAGGATATAGGGGTAGTAGACGAACAGGTGGAATCTCTGTGGGTAGAAATACAGGGAGGAAAAAATAACAAAATCCTGATAGGGGTCTTCTATAGACCACCAAAAGCAACAGAAGAAACTGAGAACTTACTACTAAGGCAGATAGAAGAGGTGTCAAAGCGAAACGAAGTAATTATGGGGGACTTTAATTATCCAGATATAACATGGGAGAAGGAAACCTGCAAATCTCATAGGGGGGGGGGGGATAAATTCTTGAGAGTAATTAAAGATAATTACCTGAACCAACTTGTGCAGGAACCAACAAGAGGGAGGGCCATTCTGGACCTTGTGCTAACTAACAAATCGGACCGAATAAAGGGGGTACAGGTTGAGGGGCACTTGGGGAATAGTGACCACAATATAATCAACTTCCAGCTATCAATCAATAGGAAGCCTTATCAGGGAGTGACAAAGAAACTAAACTTTAGTAAGGCAAAATTTGATGAGCTTAGAACTACTATCGGTAACATTAATTGGGACAACATCCTCAAAAATATCAGTACGGAGGACAAATGGGAAAAGTTCAAAAGGATCCTAATCACCTCATGTGAGCAGTTCATTCTCTTTAAAAATAAAAGGAACTCAAGTAAAAGGAAACCAATGTGGCTCGACAAGACGGTAAGAGGGGCAATAAATGAAAAAAAGAAAGCGTTCAAACTACTAAAGCAACAAGGCAGCGAAGAAGCGCTAAAATCATACAGGGAAAAAAACAAAATATGCAAAGATATGATCAAAACTGCCAAGGAGGAAGCAGAAAGACGGATCGCCAAAGAGAGCAAAAACAACCCGAAGCTATTTTTCGACTACATCAACAGCAAAAGGATTTGCAGGGAGAGCGCTGGCCCTTTAAAAAACAATGCAGGAGAAATCATTGATGATGACGAAGGGAAAGCAAATCTACTAAACAGTTTCTTCTCAAGTGTATTCACAAAAGAAAAGGAAATGCCACACGAGATGCAGGGGAATAAAACGAACCCCACACAAAATATCTCATACCTAACGCAGGAGGAAGTGCGGAAGCGTCTAAAGAAAACTAAAATTGATAAATCGCCGGGCCCAGATGGATTACACCCAAGGATACTAAGGGAACTAAGTGACGAGATAGCTAGGCCGCTATACCTAATATTTCTAGACACTATCAAGACAAATCTGATCAGTTTCTACGATGAAGTAAGCTCTAAGCTGGACCAGGGAGAATCTATTGATCTTGTATATCTGGACTTCTCTAAAGCCTTTGACACCGTGCCACATAATAGGCTAATATACAAAATGAGGCAGCTCGGACTGGGCGAAAACGTGTGTAAGTGGGTAAAAAATTGGCTCAATGATAGAAAGCAGAGGGTGGTAATAAATGGTGCGTACTCTGATTGGACCACAGTCGCTAGCGGGGTGCCACAGGGTTCAGTATTAGGCCCCACTCTGTTCAACATATTTATCAATGACCTGATAGAGGGGCTGCACAGCAAAATATCAATATTTGCAGATGACACAAAATTATACAATATAATTAATGCAACGAAGGACAATGTACAGCTACAAACGGACCTGGATAAGATGGGGGCTTGGGCAGAAAAATGGCAAATGAAGTTCAATGTTGAAAAATGTAAGACTATGCACATGGGCAGGAGAAACGGATGTCACCAATATTCACTTAATGGGGTACCGCTGGGGAAAAGTGATATGGAAAAGGATCTGGGGGTATTAGTGGATAATAGACTAAACTGGAGTAACCAATGCCAGTCAACTGCTGCAAAGGCAAATAAAGTTTTGGGATGCATTAAAAGAGGTATAGGGGCGAAGGACGAGAACATCATCCTTCCATTATATAAGGCACTTGTCAGGCCTCACATGGAATACTGCGTACAATTCTGGTCACCGGTGCTCAGGAAAGATGTCACAGTGCTGGAGGGTGTTCAAAGAAGGGCAACTAAACTAATACATGGAATGACGGGACTGGAATACCCAGAGAGGCTATCCAAATTGGGACTATTTACTCTTGAAAAAAGAAGGTTAAGAGGCGACCAAATATCCATGTATAAGTACATGAGGGGACAATACAAGGATCTCTCCCGCGATCTGTTTACACCAAGGACCACGACGGTAACAAGAGGACACCCGCTACGATTGGAGGAAAGTAGGTTTCATCACCAACATAGAAGGGGATTCTTTACTGTAAGAGCAGTTAGACTGTGGAACTCTCTACCGGAGGAAGTGGTGATGGCAAAATCCATAGAGGAGTTTAAAAGGGGACTTGATGTCTTTCTGGAGAAGAAGGATATTACAGGATATAAATATTAGGTTAAGTGTCAATCCTGGTATATAGGCAGGTAGGAACTATTAGGGGTTGATCCAGGGAACAGTCTGATTGCCATTAGGGAGTCGGGAAGGAATTTTTTCCCCAAAAGGGCTAATTGGTTTCTGGCCTTGGGGTTTTTTGCCTTCCTCTGGATCAACACAGGAGGATAGACAGCGCTGGACTAGATGGACATTGTCTTCATTCAGCCTTACATACTATGTTACTATGATGTCATCTATGTATATAAAAAGGAATGTATGTCTGTCTGTCCTTTTTGCGCTACTACACCATTCATCTAATCGCCATGAAACTTTGGGAAGTTGTTGAGTACACTCCTCGGAAGATTACTGGCATAGTACACCTATCCTGCGAGCATCGTCGACAGTTATGCCCCCCAGACAAAGATCGTTTGATTTCCATCTCAAGCACAAAAGGCATTACGAGCAACGGGATGCGTGTTCAACTACAAAATGATGCATCCGCTGAGCGTTTCGCAAGACAATTGCTGGATATTGAGAATGCTGAGGTAAAATGAAAGCTGTGCTGTGATTGGTTGCAATTTCTTATACTGCTGAGGTAAAATGAAAGCTGTGCTGTGATTGGTTGCTATATATTATACCGCTGAGGTAACATGAAAGCTGTGCTGTGATTGGTTGCTATATATTATATTGCTGAGGTAACATGAAAGCTGCTGTGCTGTGATTGGTTGTTATATATTATACCGCTGAGGTAACTTGAAAGCTGCTATCTAGATATATAAAAACGAATGTATGTATGTATGTATGTCTGTCTTCGCAGCAACGCGCGACGGGTACGCTAGTATATATATATATACATATATACACACACACACACCTAGAAGAGCCGACCTGCTCTTCTCTCTGGCCCTGGCAGTTGTCTTCTGTGTTCTGGAGGCTGGGGATTGAAAAATCCCTGCCCCCAGATAGCTCTAGTGTCATTGGCTGAGCGCTCATCCATTTATTGATGACTGGCTGAGGGCTGCCTGTGATTGGCTGAGCGCTCAGCCAATGAGACCAAAACTTTCTGAAGGTGGGGATTTTTCCCTGGCTGTGGCAGAAGTCTGCAATGTATTCCCTGTGTTTTCAATGGGGCTGGCGCTGCTGCCATCGGCCCCATTGAAAACCCTAAACAATATTGCAAGTTTTTTTCTATGTGCTGTGAGACTTTTTAAAAAAATCAGTATGAAATCATTGAAAATCATTGGTTTCATAATCATCGCTCTCGAATCGCAAGAAATAATATCGCTAGTGTGTAGGTACCCTTAAACAAAATTTTTGATATCTGCACTTGGGCATTATGCTGCAGATACACAGTTAACCCTTAAAAAACCCTGATTGTTAAGATTTTGATTTCACCCTCAAACTCAATGGGAAAAACCCGCAATGACTCCAAGACAAAAATTAACATGGTTGGGTTTCAGAGTAGAAATTTTCCACTACAAGTGGATGAAATATGTTAAAATCTTATCTATATGGCTGCTACAATCTGTTAGAAATTTCCAATGTGCAAATCATATTGGGAAATCAGCAGCATTTTGGCTATGTGTGAATTTAGCCTTCTATCACCTCTAGATCAATGTCATTTGATTGGGGATTACACCTGGAAATTTTTCCTGTTTGCTGTATTTGATTGACCTGAAAACATTCTTCCACAATGGCCAATTTACATGTAACGATTGCCGTTCAAATGAATGAAAGTGAATTATTATTACGTCTAATCGTGAGCTATTGTGCTCTTCAGTTTCAGCCAGCATAAAAATCTGCGGCGGCTCGTTTGTTTCTGGTTACGTTTAAACACTCCCAGCTCAGTGTTTCACATAGATGGCGAAGCCCTGAACGAGAAGTGACTGATTCTCAATGATGATCTGCCTAAGAGAGCTGCACAAGCGTGAACACGTTAGCAGTAATGTCACTCGCTCGCTCAAACAAGAATCGACTTATGTAAAAGGGGCTCACATGAGTGCTGTAATCTAGCTACTTCCTGTATCCAGGTCTAAGGCTGCATTCAGACGAGCCGATATACGTTGTCCTCATGTGCAGGGGGGGGAGGCTGGAAGAGCCCAGGAGCAGAAACTCAGCTCCCGCCCCCTCTCTGCCTCCTCTCCACCCCCCTGCACTATTTGCAATGGGGAGAGGCGGAACGGGGGCGGGGCTAATTCCCGGGACTTAGCCCCGCCCCCGTTCCGCCTCCTCTCATTGCAAATAGTGCAGAGGGGTGGAGAGGGGGCGGGAGCTGACTTTCTGCTCCTGGGCTCTTCCAGCCTCCCCCCCCTGCACATGAGGACAACGTATATCGGCTCGGCGTGAAAACCGAGCCGATATACGTTCGTCTGAATGCAGCCTAAGGGCGAGCACCCACTGGCGTTTGTGTTTTCCGCAGCGTTTCCCGCGATTTTTCCGCGCGTTTTTCGCGGCGTTTTCGCGGCTTTTCCATTAATTTCCATGGAGAAAAATAAGGACACATATGCAACTGACAGTTCCTATGTTAAAAACGCAAACGCAACGCAAAAAAAACGCCAGTGGACAGGGACACATGTTATCTCTATGCCTGTGCAGGAAAAACGCAAAACGAAAAACGCAGGTAAAAAAACGCCAGTGGGTGCTCGCCCTAAGTGAGTGGAAAACTCTGTCATTCTGTTATGCTCCAGACCAAGGAAGAACCTCAGACTAACAAAAACAAAGGTACTAGGATGCGGCAAAATGCATAGTTCACAATCATTAAAGTGATGCTAAAGCGTACCAGCCAGTGGTCAAAGTGAACATAAGTGCAAATAAAAAGATTTTCACTTCCCTTTGCTAAGCCCTTAAAGAGACGCTTGGGTGAAATCTGTTTTTCATTCATTGTGTAACTAGTCCCCCAATTATTTATATATATATAAAACATCCTGGAGTCCTCCTCCTCTGGTGTGTAATGTGATCTCATTCTGACTAATTCAGACTTATTTGTCTTTTATGTGCCTCTCAAGAAGTCACTTTTTTCTTCAGTTGGCATAATTCCTGTCTGATGGTCCGGCCCTACCATACAAGCTCTTTAGAGGGAGACACACAAACTCCTATCACAGTCACTAATGAGGATTTGTAGGCTCCTGTTACACAGATACAATGAAAAAGATAATTTGGTTTCCTCACTGTATACTTATAGGGGTTTTCTGAGAAAAATACTATTGATGACCTATCCTTAGGATAGGTGTAGTGGCCGGCACTTGTAACTGCAGGTACGGCTCGCATTGAAATCAATGCAAGCTGTGCCTGCAGTTACAAGCACCAGCCACCACACAGAGGTTGGCGCAGAGACTTCCGCTCCAACCCTTTGTGTATTTGTGGCACTAACAGCATGCACCCGCTCGACTAATCGGTCAGGGTCCCGAGTGACCGACCCCAGGCGATCAACTATTGATGACCTATCCTAAGTATAGGCAATCAGTAGTATTCTCTCTAAAAAAAAAAAATCCCTTTAATGCAGAATAGTGAAAGAGAAAGCAAAGGGAAATATCAAGATTGTGGCTGATAAGTATCACCCTGCACGTTGCACTGCATGGAAGTGAAAAATGTGTTACCGCTGTAGCTGCCCTTTTAAGACTGGGCCTATTTTGGTGTTAATCACAGAAGGGAACATTACTGCATTCAGAAATTGAGAAATTGGGGGGGGGGGGGGGATGAGGGGGGGGGGAACAATTCAGTGATTGTTTTTTGCTATATAGTTATGCTGTTAATTGGGCAGCATAAAAAGTAAAACCTGTTACATTTATTCTATAGGTCAATACAATTATGGTGTGCTTTTTGTTCTTTTGCCATGTTTGCATAGTAATTCTTTAAAAATTAAAATAATTTTTTGTGTCAACATATCCACTTTTTGGGAAACCACCTAATAGGCTGCCTGAGATGGCACATTTTAGGGCCTTCAGCAGGTGCCTGACTGCCATGGAAACCAATTAGCATCCGACAATCGAATAGGGTTACTGTCTCCTCCATCTAACAACTTGGATCAGAGGAACGTGCAACCTGCAACCCAGGATAGCTATAAATGCAGCATGGCTGGAATAGCCGTTCACTGTCCTGGGAAAATTCCTGGTGGCCCGGCAGCTGTCAGTGACCACTACATGTGGCTGTCTCTGTGTATAGGAACCACAGCAGTCTGCCTGCTTAACTACTAGTATGACTGAAGTAACAGAGTACAGAGACACTGGCACGCAAGCTAGCTCCACATAAGAGCAACAGGCACTATATATACACTATATAGACAATTAAAATCACAGGATCTCACCTTGCATGGCATATCAGCTCTCTCATAATGGCAGGTGTGGGACCCTATTGGTGTATTCCAGAGGAGTGCTGCTGCATCCACCTAAAAGGGGTTGTCCAGCGAAAGCAAGTGGGGTTATACACTTCTGTATGGCCATATCAATGCACTTTGTAATATACATCGTGCATGAAATATGTGCCATACAGAAGTTGTACACTTACCTTCCCTGCGCTGGCGTCCTTGTGGTGCCGTCTAATTTCAGCGTCTAATCGCCCGATTAGACGCACTTGCGCAGAAGGGTCTTCTCCCTTCTGGTCGGTCCGGGCACGAGCGGCGTTCTGGCTCTGCCCCCTTCTACGCGTCATCACGTAGCTCCGCCCCGTCACGTGTGCCGATTCCAGCCAATCAGGAGGCTGGAATCGGCAATGGACTGCACAGAGCCCACGGTGCACCATGGGAGAAGACCTGCGGTGCATCGTGGGTGAAGATCCCGGCGGCCATCTTGGAGGAAAAAAAAGAAGATGCAGAGAGGGGATTCGGGTAAGTAAAATTTTTTTTAAATTTCAACACATCCCTTGGGTTTGTCCTGCGCTGAACAGGGGGCCTATGCAAAAATAAAAAATAAAAAAAACATGTCGGCGCGGGACAACCCCTTTAAGTTGTAGGAGAGTCACTGTGGAGATGAGAGCCAATAGGAGCCATGTGAGCCAGAGAGCCCACACATTGGTTCAGCGCTTAATAGTCCTGCCTCCAGCCCGTGCTGATCACATGGCACACTTCCGGCCTGGAGGTGTTGGGATGTACACAGTGGCAAACCACCCAGTGCTGTTGATGGCTCCGCCTGTTCCTTTACCCTCTCTTAGTTTTTTCTCTGGCTGCAGCTGGGCCAGTGCTCAGTGCTTGTCTGCAATACTGTGAGTCAATGTGAGTTAATGAATGGGTTGACCCAGTGCAGACAGTAGTTAGTAGACAAGCCTGGTCAGCCACCCAGCTGCATTAATTTAGAAGTCATCAGTTCAGTGCTGTCCGCCTCTGTCTCACGTGGGTAGTAACTGATTATTTGAACAACGGTAAAATTTTCACAGTAACTTTCTGCTGTGTGCGGAATTCCAATGCGTTTGGTTAGTGTAGTGGCCTAATACATGCTTTCCTGGCCCCCTCTATAATGTCATACATGTAATGTCCTGTGTTGATGCGCTGTGTAAAATGTCTTGTCATTCTGTTATGTGTATTGCACAGATGCAGCAAATGATGCATGTTAATGTCCGGTGCTAGCTGACTGGTAAAAGTATCTATTCTATACTGTGATGAGGTATGGGAGAGGGTAAAAATATGAGTATTTGTGAGTGGGAAAAGGTCTTCCATCTTGAGTTCCACCTGAGAGAAAGTACAGAGGCACATGGGGGCACCTTCAGCCCTCTTGTGTTGACGATGGTAGAAGAGGGGAGATTTCCCGAGTGCAAGGATCTGGATGAGTTGTAGGTGAGCCCCAGAGAGTGAGTGAGCAGAGAGCAAGTCAAGTCTTCCAAGGGCTATTGCAGAGGTACAGTTCTGTCAGAGTGTATGTGGAGTGACCCTACCCCTAGCCTCCTCCGCAGAGTTCATCGTCCAGGAGCAGTACCTGACAGATAACTTGGACTGCAGGACTGATATCATCCTGAGTTTCCTCCCTGACCTCAAATCTTCTGTCTTACCTGCACTAGTGTATCTTTAGAATTTTTGCCTTGTATTGCTAAAGTGAAATTTGCAAGTAAGTTATTCCAGGCCCTGACCATTCCCGGGGATCTGAGGTACTAAACTATTGTCTGTGGCCCCTTTACTTCCCCGCCGATGTTCATGCCGGGGGTTACCGGAACGGTGGCATCATACATGACAAATACAACCCTTGTTCCCCAGTTTATTGGGTATCCCCATGCCGGGGGTGTCCGGAAGAGGCCCAGCACTGCCCTGGCCTTGGCTTCATGCGTCCCTCTGGGAGGGAGCGTGGTAAGTGCTGCAGCGTCAAGCCAGCATTTTGCCCTCCCAGCTCCTTAGCGTATGCCATGTGTCCATGGTCACCCTACGGGATACTGCAGGCCCTTATTCCTTTTTGGAGTCACTGGGAACAGGATCAAATCCTCTGTGTCACACAAGAAAAATGAGTTAACCAGTCATAAGTGTATGTTCTCCCCCCCCCCCCCCCCCCCCCCCCCCAGGACTACCCAAAATGGTACCCTATCTACAATGCTCCTCTCTAGCTCACTTACTTCCACCTAAGACTCCCGCCAAAGTCTTGACGCCACAAGGACTGCACCCTGGCCAGGCGCAGGGTATGGGGGAGGACCCCCGCTTCCCCAAAGTGACTTTCAACAATCCAAGTGGGGAGGAGTTACCTGCGGCTGCAGACTCCTTGTGCCAGACTTTGAAAAACCTTGACCTGAACAAGTTGGATACAGTGCACAAGAACCTGAGGCTACGCCCTGTCTCTGAGGCTGAAGCTGGACCATCTCTCCGGAGGCAACCGTTCTATTGGGAGGAAGATCCCCCAACTAATCTAGTTGCCCACTGAGTCCACATCTTCTGCCGCTACTGTTCAGTGACCTGCTGTGCCCACCGAGGATGCCGCAGAGCCCCCACACCCTCTCTACACATTCAGAAGGGACAATGTGACCGCCCAAGCGGAATACCCACTGTGGATATTGATCCACCAACGCAACTCGGTCGTGAGAGACTATATCCCAGAACTCTTGAGAGCCTTTGTGCTTGAGTATGAAGACTCCAACTTTGCCTTCCACTTCACTGGAGAGCGTCAGGCCATGCCCAGCCCATCATTGCGTCCACCTCTGGGGAGACCTGCTAAGTCTCCTATTACTGTGGTGGACACTTCTTTCTCCAGCAGAAGCTCCGCTCAAGTCAGCTTGGCGATATCTGACAAGGAAAGTGACACAAGCCTGTGACGCAGCTTGTCAGAAGGGTCCGTAGTAGAAGTCCCAGTGAGTACCTGTTCCCCGTCCGTCATATCTGTGTCCAACAGTGAGGAGAGCCAGAGGTTCACGCTTAGCAGATTTCTAATGCCAACCAAGAACTTTCACTGCCCATAAAAGACTCTATCTTTAAGAGACATTGAACTGTGTTTTACCCCAGTTAAGCCCCTTATAAAGAAAAAGGACTGTGAAGTTTTATCCCATTTTCATAGTTTAGCACATGCTTTTCTTTCACGTTGAAAGGTTTATACTGTTTTGCAACGTTCAAGTATTGTGCACAAGGGAAGTTGAATACAGTATGTTATTGTTTGCTCCACTTGCTCGTGTCTGAATTCAAGTAATAATATTTTCCTTAATGTAATATGCTAATTTAGAAATGCTAATTTGAATATGCTTAGTTAGAAATGCCACCGTGTGTGTGATCTGTATGCATTGACTGGATGATTCATGTGTATGGCTGGAGGTTTCTTGTGTTCTCCAAGTCGCGTCTCAGTGCTAGCTGTCTATCCTATCTGTCTCAGTAGGCAGGGCCTTCCTTTCAACTAGTTCTACTTGTTTCAGGGAGGGTGATGGTCATTCCACTCGTCTCTTGTTCTCTTTTTCCTGCCACTCACCCTTTCTAGTTTTTCGTTTGGTAGCGGTGTGTTTCATTCTTAAAAGAGAAAGTGATGGTCATTCCACTTATCTCATTTCTTAGTCTTTGGGGAAAAGAGTCATTCTGTTCAGCCTAGTAGTAATTTTCTAACATGCTTGCAAGTCATAGTCCTTACACACTGTCCTAAACAAAAAGCCATACTCAAAATTGACACTTCTTTTGGTCGCAGTACACTAGGAGTGGGATAACCCTTCACATAGGTAACCAGGGGTAGGAGTTGTATTTATAGGTTTCGCCTTGCACACTCCGTAACTGTGCAGAGGCCTCTCAGGTGCATAGAAAGTCAAACACTGAAGATGGACACGGATTCTTACACTCTGCTTTGGAGGCGCCGGGCTTGGCTTATTCCTAAGTAGGAGGGAACTGGAGTGGCCCAGTATGTGCTTTCCTGGCCTCTTCCATATTGTCTTACATGTAATGTGCTGTGTTGATGCACTGTGCAAAATGTCTTGTCATTCTGTTGTGTATTGTACAGCTGCAGCAAATGATGAGTTAATGTCCAGTGCTAGCTGACAGGATGGAATGGATACTTTTACCAGACAGTCACGTGGTATGAGAGAGGGTATAAATATGAGTGCTTGTGAGCGGGAAAAGGGTCTTCCATCTTGAGTTCCACCTGAGAGAAAGTACAAAGGCGCATGGGGGCACCTTCAGCCCTCACGTGTTGAAGATGGTAGAAGAGGAGAGATTTCCCAAGTGCAAGGATCTGGATGAATTGTAAGTGAGCCCCAGAGAGGGGTATTCGGAAAAGGCCCAGTGCTGCCCTGGCCTTGGCTACGTGCGTCCCTCCAGGAGGAGGTATGGTAAGTGCCACCATGACAAGCCAGCATTTTGACCTCCCAGCTCCTCAACGTATGCCCTGTGTCCGGGGTCACCCTGCGTTAGTGTTTGGGTATTTAATATGTGGCTCAAGACAACTCTTCCTCCGATGTGGCACAGAGATGCCAAAAGGTTGATTACACCTGGCTTAGATGCTGTGATTGCTATCATGGCATCTAAGGGGTTAAATCATTGGTATAATTCCCATTATAAGGCATCCTTTCCACTGGCAATAGCGATATCGCTGCGAAAAAAAATTGTGAATGTTCAAATCTCACAACGCTGCAAAATTGCAAGCTTATGCAATGCGAGAAATCGGTTTTCCCAGAAATCTGTTTTGTGCTGTGTTCTTTTTTACGCACCTATTATACACAATGAGTGGAACAGCAAAAATCAATGTATTGGAATTGCTCCGTACATTGCACCCGTCCTATGCAATTTAAATACGCTTGTGTGAGCTCAGCCTAACTTGTGTCTACCTGTTTTGTATTGAACTGACTGCGTCTAAATGTCAGTATTTTAGGGGGTTGTCCAGGGAAAGAGCAATATTGTTTCTTGTTCCTCCAGCAACCTGGCCATCTCCATCCCTACAAGTGTCTTTGGTATTGCAGCACATCCTCACGCCGGCCAATACGGCTCAACTGCAATAGACGGATGTGGCGCTATTTTGGGGAAAGAAAGATTCTTTTTTATTAAACCTGGGCAGCCCCTTTTAATGCTTTTTCTTTCTTCTAAATAGAACACAGAAGGTTGGATTTTCTTGGAAATGCTTGTTCTGGTCACTGCTAAGCGAATGTAACGTGAACAATCGGGGGACTGTGCGCTGTGAATATAAAGATGTCTTGAAAGTGTGTGCTGATGCGTAACTGCGCGCAAGTAGCTGACTATAGGAGATGCATGGAGACATGGCTGTGAGTTTTGTCTGTTCAAGGCACTTCCCTTTCCACTGTCACTCAATGTCAGGGTCTGGGGACAGAGCCAGGAGCTGTGTGACATGTCAGGGACAGAAGGTGTGAGGGTGACACGTTGCCATGGATACCAGAGGAGAGGAGGGAGAGAGGAGGAAGAGGCCTTTACTGTTTTTTTGTCTCGCATGCTGTCCATTTAAGGTTTTTCCCTGTCTTTAATCTCCTCAGCACCACTGTCTCCCTCCCTTTGCACACCTCCCCCTCTCCATTCTGCGCTACATCTTGTTTCCCATCTTTTAGGAGAGAGCAGCAAAAACACCTAACAGAGAGAAGAAAGGTTCAAAGGTAGATTGGAGGTGGGGGTAGTAAGACGGGCACGCTATACGCCGAAGATGGGAGAGACTGCAAAATAGTGTATGTTAGGCGATTTGAGAATTGGGGAGAAACAGACTCTGCTGGAGGAAAAGGGAGGGAGTATAGAGGGGTGTTAGTAGGAGAGAACAGATGGAGAACAGGGAAAGGAGTGGGGGATGTCTGCTCTAGAAGCCTGAGGTGTCAGTAATGAGGTCAGCAGGATCTGGCACCAACAACACTGCTCCCACTTCAAAGGCCGCACAAGAAGAGGAATCTGTCCCTTCTGAGATGCTTTCTGGTGTTAATGAAATATTACATGCTAATAGGCATCTATCTCATCTATCTATTACCTTCCCTCCTATCCAAAGGTGGTGTTTCAGCTGTGCCACTAATGAAAATGATCATAATGCTTGACACAGGCTCAGTCTCTGCTGCTCCCTCCAAGCATGCAATTGGCACATGAGCCTGTGCGCTGGCTAACTGGTCATCTGCTGACAAGATTTGCTGTGCATGTCAGAAAATGGGTCCAGTCTGTTGGAGTATTCCTGTATGATTGGTCTCCGGTAGAGATGCACGCACAAATGAGGCCTGTTCCAGGGCTGGGACAAATAAAATGCTGCCTAATTCTCTCTACACATGGTATAATTTATGAAGTCAGGAGGACTTAAAAGGCCTTAGATTCAGGGACAACACTGGATTGATGTCCTGAGCAATAGGGTGAAATACACTTCAGTAAGTTGTTTAAAATGTTACTGTTCACATTATATCTTTGCACCTTCCAAAGATTGATTTTGAGAGTGATTTTCATTCATTGCTAGAACATTGCAAATAGAAGAAGCGCCTGGATCCTGTATGTATCCTGAATGAACTGCCTGCAACACTGAATGAACATATTAATACTCTTGCTTGTGGTTTTGTCATCACATATCCACCAAATTATGGCATCTAGAAGTCATGTTCACAGTACACACTATGGTTCATTAGTTGTTAGACTCTTACTTAGAAGTTGTTGTTTTTTTGTGTGTCTGTAAGAAATTATTGCTGACTTGGCTGATTACATATTACGTTCATTTATCAAGCACAAGATTTTATAGAATTCACATTTGGCAAGGTAAGATATTCAGAATCCAGAGAGGGTCATGTGCTTACATCTGATATTTGGCATCACAGAGGTGGTATCGAACTACTGTTTTACCTGTTTCCCATGCAAGTAAATAGCTGTCTGATATCACAGTAATACCTCCCATGGTGATAACTAATGTACTCTTGGTAGTGGCAAAAGGAGGTCCTAGGCAACCAAAGAGAACACAGCCTTTCCGGATGTCACATTCTGTCTTGTGAATGTTCTAATACTTTACACTGTAAAAACGTTAGCTTTGCAGACATGCATTACGTAAATGTTCTATCTATGCATACACTACCCTTTTTCGCATTTAGAGCGGTGCAGTAGTTATTGGTCATCAAAAAGTCACATTTTTGTGCAAATAGCTTTTTTTTTAATCAATAATTGGTGACTTGTGCTTCTCCGTTTCTTACAAAGGAGAGAGAAAAGGGGCATGGAAAAGGGGTTAGGAATTTGTCAGATTTAAGAATTGCAGATTTTTAAAGTTGCAAAATTGCTTCTAATAAAGTGACGTAGAGAAGCGATGAGGGCTGACAAGGAAGGGTCCTTGTATGGATGCTTCAGCACCCAACATTTGTCCCAGTGACAATCTCTCCTCTGCTTTCACACAGGAGTAAGGATTGTGCAGTGAATGAAGGGAGAGCAGGCCGGAGATCACTGCAGCCACGCACCTCCATTCACAGTAAACGGGCAGTTGTCAGAACAACTCACTGTTTATACAGGCTGATCATCATTTGATTTTTATGCCTGCAGAAGTATTGGTCACCATTCAGTCGCTGGCCGCATTTACACTGAATGATTATCGTTCAGATTCCTGTGATCTACTGAAAATCTGAATGATTATCTTTCAGTGTAAAAGGGTCCTAAGCCATTGGTCCAGCCTCCCGGACAGTTGCCTATTGAGATTTAGACAGCAGAGTCTATATACAGTGTTATTTAGAGGTTGCAAAAGACAAATACAGATAGTCCCCCTACTTGCGAACATTCGACTTACGAATTTCGCAAGATACGAACTATCTGTCCTGCACAGTATGATGTAATCCTAGGGGTGTCTATGCAGAGCGCCTATCAAGCCGTGCGCTTGATAGGCAGTCTGCATAGGCAGCCCTGAGGCCTTTCAGGAGGTCCCCGGCTGCCTAGCAACCACGCAGCATCCCGCGATCTCATCGTGGGACGCTGTGCGGGCCCCCTGAACGTCGGGTGCCGGCTGTTTCTTACAGCGGGCATCCGGCGGCAGCAGTTCCGACAAGCCGTGCCGCTCGTCAGAACTGTTAACACTTTAAATACCGCTCTGACAGCGGTATTTAAAGTGTTAACAGTTCCGCCAAACGGCGCGGCTCGTCGGGACTGCTGCCGCCGGATGCCCGCTGTAAGAAACAGCCGGCACCCGACATTGTATGGAGCGGGATCCACCCGCGATCCTGCTCCATACAAGCATTTGTTCGGACTTGCGAACAAATCGACTTGTGAACAGGTTCCTGGAACGGAACCTGTTCGCAAGTAGGGGACTAACTGTATTACCAAATTTTTAATCAAACCCTATTATAAAATGATTGTCAGCCCAAAATACACGTATATGAGTGAAAAAAAATTCCCCCAAAGGTGTCCATAGCATCTAATTTATGGTCTGTGTGTGACACTGTGATAAATTTGTCAAAAAAACATCATGGACTCCAGAAAAGCTGACTTCCAAACATCCCTCAAGGTACACGACCTTCCCCAACGTCATGGGACAGGAAATAATATTGTGTAGGAGCTCCTCTACGAAAATGAAGTGCAGCAACTCAACGTGGCACGGAAGACAGCTGAAGGTAATATTGAGCCATTCAGTTTTGATAACCACCCACAAGCTCTGTAGTACCGTGTTTCCCCGAAAATAAGACAGTGTCTTATATTAATTTTTGTTCAAAAGGTTTTAACTTTTTTACATGTATAGCTGCCTGGACACTATTTAAATTGACTTTTTAAATTAACTGTTAGCAGGGCTTAATTTTGGAGTAGGGCTTATATTTCAAGCATCCTCAAAAAGCCTGAAAAATCATTTTGCATCCTCAAATTCTGGAAACTCATGCTAGGTCTTATTTTCTGGGTATGTCTTATTTTCAGGGAAACTGGGTAGTTGTAGGTGGAGGATCTTAGGTGCACCTCTCGACCCTGATTCCATAAATCCACAATGGGCCTCACATCGGGAAAATGTGCAGGTGACAACGTTCATAAATACTCACTAGAACTCTCCAGGAAGCAATTCTGGACAATTTGGGCCCGAGAGCAGGGTGCATTGTCCTGCTGAAATATCTCATAATTGTAGGGGATACATGAAGTCCATGAAGAGCTGAAAATGCTCATCAAACATTGAAACATAGCAGGCAATGGTTAATGACTGAGTTTGGTGGACAAGTGGACCCATGACGTAGAAAACACACTACACCAGTATTGAACCACTATTAGCCTGCATAGTGCCGTATTGTCAACTGGGATCTAAAGCTTCATGGGATCTGCGTACACATGAACCCTACCTAGAGCCCAAAACAATTGGTACAGTGACTCATCAGACTACGCCGCGTGTTGCCAGTTCTCTAGAGTCTAGTTAGCAACCTCAAGAGTCCCAAGTGAGGTGCCTGTGTCTGGTGTAGTGGTGTTAATAGACGCACTCTGGTGGGTCTTTTACTGTCATTTCCCATGAAAGCTAAAGAATGGTGAGCTGATCTCCGAAATATGTATGTGGGGCCTGCCTCATTGAATGTGGATGTGATTTTTGCCAGAGTCGCTTGTCTGTTCACAAGATAACACCTCACAACTTATATAGGTGTGGGTGTTCCCAAGTGGTAACCTGAGGTAACGCCACTTCACAATCAGTTTTTCTCCTGTCCCATGACTTTTCTTCCCTATTACTTCAGGGAATGTCTTCATTTTCTTTAATAACTACATATTCATCTTCTATTATGCTGTTTACTTTTTGGAGGTAGTTCTCAGTGCAGCTTCTTCCAATAATAGAGCTTCAGAATGCATATCGGTTGTTGCACCACAAAGTAATACTTTGCCCTATGTCTGCCTATACGCTTACCAAATATCTGTGTAAATGATGCTTTCTTAAATATTTTTAACAGGGTTAGCCTGCCATTAGGTAACAAGTGTATTCCATCACGAACATTAATGGCATATCTACAGATCCTGCTATAAATGTTTGACAGATGTGGGTGCCACCTCAGGGTCCCAGCCATTTGTCAGATACAGAAATACAGTCCCACCTGGTGAGATGATTGTTGCATCCAGAATTAGTGAAGAAGTGGCCAGGCTCTTTATGAGAGTAATGGAAACCATAGAGCATGGTTGCTTGGCTGTTCCTGAAACTACCATATAATAGAGGGATCAGATGTCTCGACTTAGGTGACACAGTCCTGCTTTGAGACCCTGTGTCAGCTTTCCCTAGGGTCCCTAAGTGGGACAGCTTTTTGTCCCACTTTTGGGACGTCGGGTCACTATTAAAGTGATTATCACCTGGGATGCTGCGGTTTCTCGGCTGGTAATCACTGAGCAGTGCTGCTGCAGGATGCACACACTGATGATGGCAGTGTGCACCCGGGATCCTCTTCCCCCTCGCCTCCTTGGTTCTGCAGGAGAAAAGCCAAGGGCAGCAGCGCTGAGCAGAGAAGGAGCACAAGGAGGAGGTAAGTATATCAGTCTCAGGGGGACACTATTACTACTGTGAGAGTGGGGGTCACTAATACTACTGGGGCTGATATAGGGGACATTTGTAATAGTACCCCTATATGAACCCCAGTAGTATTACTACTGAGGCCACTGTGGAGGGGGGTGACTATTACTTCTGAGGCCACTGTGGGGGTCACTATTACCACTGAGCCCACTGTGGCCGTCACTATTACTACTGGGGACTCTGTTACTACTGGGGCCATTGTGGGGTTCACTATTACTGCTGGTGCCACTGTCGGGGTCACTAGAGCAACTGGGGCCACTCTGTATGTGGCAGCATATCTCTAGCTGACTTAGGGTATGTTTACAAGTGGCGGAAATTTCTGCAGCAAATAACACAGCATTTCTGTATCCTAAAAAAAAAACAGTCAAAATGCGCACAGTTTGATTACATACTATGCAGCGCTCACCCTTACCACCTCTGAAGGCTTCCCACAGTTAGGGTACGGGTATGCAACAGATTTCCAGTCAAAATCCACACCAGTGGTACGGATTTTGACTTTTTTTTTTTTTCCTTTGCGGAGTTTGCTCCGTCTTTTTTTTTTTTTTTTTTTTTTTTCATTTTTAAACTGACCTGTACTTTTTAAAAGAGGTAAAAATAATATGTTGTGATAAGCCCCACCCCCTGACCAGTCCCCTCTGTCCGGCTTTGACCCTGATAAAAATTTGGTCACCTTAGATATAAGCAAGTAGAACCAGGCATGTATGTGGCCAGCGCATAATGTTTTCTTAACTCAGATGCAGTGCAGTATGTTTAACCACTAGATGTCAGCATATGTGAAATACAATATTCCATATTCACAACATAAACACTGCCAACTGTATGATGAGATTGTATTTGAACTAATTGTGCAGTTGTGTTTATTTCTTTGTATTACAAAAATTGAACTTGTTGAGTCCTATTCATTTCAATGCATGAATTTTCATTTTTCTATCGTAATTTTGTTGTTTTCTTTTTGGTGAGGTCCATAAGTTATAAATCTTTAAAAAAAATTATGCATTAAATAAAATAAAAGGTGTGAGGGTAGTTTCTTACAGTTTCTTAGAAAAATGCTGCAGCTTTCTCAATGGCACTGAACATCTAAGAGTATAGTGAAAGCAGTGCCTAGCTATAGTATATGGGAGAGAGATAAACATGTGGAGTCTCTATAGATAGAGAAACAAAGGGAAAAACAATAATATCATAGGAGTTTTCTATAGGCCACTAAATATAACAGAAGCCACTGAAAATCTGTTACTAAGGCAAATGGATGAAGCAACAACTCACAATGAGGTAATTTTTGGGGGACTTTAACTACCTGGAAATAAACTGGGAGGTTGAAACCTGTGGAACTCGTAAAGATAAAAAGTGTATGCCAATAACTAGAGACACAACCATTTTGGACTTAATATTAACCACCAAACCTGACAGTTACAGGGGTGCATGTTGGGGGACACACAAAAAATGGTGACCGTAATAGAATAACTTTCCACTTTTCTTTTAACAGAGTGTCTTGGGAAGGGAGGGAGGGGGAGACACAAAAAATGCCAAGCTTTAGCTAGGCAAAGTTTGATCAGCTCCGAGATGCCCTTAACCTTATTGACTGGAACAATAGCCTCAAAAATAAGTACAAACAATTAATGTAAACCCTGGACATTTTACAAAATTTTGCAATCAAAGCTTTTGCTTCTACTAATACATGGAAGAATATGGTCTTATGAGTAGAGGTTAAACTTGCAATGCCTACATGCAGCGGCTCTAATGAGCAGCTCCATATTATTGGAATATATAAAGTATTTTCAAGAAAGAATTTAGCTTGCTTTCAAAAACAGTTAATGCTTAGGCAATCCCAATATGTTTCTAGTTTCCTTTGCCACTAGAGCACCTACAGCATTTATCTGAACATATAGGATAAATAGTAACTACAATTAGTTTTTTTTTTGTTTTTTTTTAAATCAAATTTTTATTAAGATTTTAATTATACATAACAATAGACATAGACAATTTTTATACAACGTCAGATACACTTTGCTGCTTTGAGAAAACAGATCTAGTTCCGCGGGGTCGTCACAGATCTGAGTTGGATGAAAGAAAAGTTCCTTAAGTGCGGTGCTGAAGAGGCTTCTTCTTTTGGGCTGAAGGATGAAATAGTCTCTTCATTTTGATGCAGGTGGTATAAGACAGTCAATTCATTAAGGGGAGACGACGAAGCGTGTGGTTTTTGTGATAAACCGGTTTGAATTAATTGCGCAACCACTATTAAGTCGAATATTGCTAGATAAGGGGGGGGGTAGTTGGGGAGGTGACAAACAGAGGGGGGGGGGGGGATTCTTGTGAGGTTGATATATAGTTGTTGCCCAGCTCTAGTCCGGAGCTGGTTAGACTGCGTGTGTAATTTGTCTTCTTCATATGTGTGCGGTGAGTAGACTATCTTGTATGCCACTCTAAGCGGGTGGAGGGAAGAGGCCAGACCCAGCCTTAAGTGAAGGAGGCGAAGGAGGTCACTACTAGCCAGGGACAGGGGCTATGGTCTATTCTAGAGTAAAGTAGGTAAGAGAAAGCTGTCCATCCCGCGAGAGGCCTCAACTCCTAGATCCAAGAACCCATCATGTGGTCCTCAGTTGTCTCCATGGACCCCAGGTGTTCCAGAACTTTTCATGAGAACCGGTGGCCCAGCTGGAAAGTTCCTTTAGGTTAGCAATGGAATCTACCCTTTCCATCCACTGAGTCAGAGAAGGGGGTGTCTTTTGTAGCCACAGTAGTGGAATTAGTGCTTTGGCAGCATCTAGAAGGAAGGCAATGAGTGGGTTCCTCTTCGGATGGAATTCTTTGGACGGTTTCCAGAGGAACAACATCTCAGGGGATATATGTAGTCCCGGTGTAAATTTTTGTAGGATCGCCTCCACCTCTGTCCAGAAGGGGGTCAGGATCGGGCAACTCCACCAGATGTGGGAGTACGAGCCAACGTCGTTCCCGCATCTCCAACAATTCCCATGCGGGGTTAAGTTGTAGGCAGCCAGCCATTGGGGTGTTTTGTACCACCTTACCAGCAGCTTGTAGTGGCTTTCTTGGGCTATTATGCAGGGCGAGATGCCGTAGGACGTTGTCAGAATTGTTTGTGTCGGATGGTGAGAGAGAGATGCCCAGTTCTTTCTCCCAAGACAGGAGAAAGTTGGGTTTAGTGTGGGAGGGTTTGGTGATGATTTGTTTGCGTATATATGAAATTTTCCTGGATTTGGGGTTGTTGTCTGTTAGAATTTTTTCAAAGTTTGCACATGGTCTAGTTGAGTTGAATTTTTTAAGGAAACCCATTAAGGTTCTTTTTATATAGATCTGTTGCAGGAGTGAGAAGTTATGTCCTGGGAGGAGGTCGTTTAAGATTTCGTCTATATTTTTGTGCGCTAGGGTTTGTAGGTCTCCCAACCTGGTTTCCTTAAATTTTTCCCACACTGAGTGGGAGGCCGGATCATCTGAGAGGTTAAGAAGGTTAGGGATGGCTCTAATGGGGGTGCATGGAGAAGGAGTTGGTGCTAAGGAATCTTTTAGTTTAGACCATATCTCACAAGGGCCTCAAGAGGGGGTTAAAACTCCTAGATCTGTTTCTAATATTCGAAGGAAACCACAAGTCTTTCGTGTAGGATCTCCCCTCCGAGGCTTCCACTAAAGTTGATAGTATTTTGTCTTTTATTGGGGACGCCAGATCCATCCAATATCCTAATTGGGAAGCTTCGTAGAATTCCGCAACGTTGGGGAGGTCTATTCCTCCTTCTGTTCTTCTTTTAACCATGAGGCTGTATGCTAATCTGGGCCTTTTATTCCTCCACACAAATCCCGAGAAGATTGATCTCAGAGTTTTGAAGAAGCTCTTTAGAATATGGATTGGGATCATTCTAATTTTGTACAGTAGTATTGGGAGGATGTATGTCTTTAAAATATTTTTTCTCCCGAACCAAGATATTAGAGGGATATCATAGTTCCTTAGGAGATTTTTAATGTGACCAATAAGTGGGGGAAAATTTACTTGGTAAAGGTCCTCTATTTTTTTGGTCAACTTTATGCCCAGAAAATCCATTGAGTTATCTGCTACTCTATAGCGCGCCTCCAAAATAGAAATATTTAAGACCGTGGACTTCGTGAAATTAATTTTGAAATTAGATAATGTTCCAAAATTGATAAGTGCGGTTTCGAGTTTGATTAGTCCTTTCTCTGGGTTAGTTATTAAAAATACAATATCGTCGGCAAAAGCCGCGGAAGATAGGGAGTGTTTCCCCCAGTCCAAGCCATGGATTTCTGGGTCTAATCTGATCGACTGTAGAAAAGGTTCTAGAGCCAACACGAATAGGGAAGGGGACAGGGGGCAGCCCTGACGGGTGCCTTTTGTAATATCAAAGGCTGGGGATAGGATCTCGTTAATTTTTAATCTAGCAGACGGGGAAGCGTATAGGGAGAAGATGGCAGCTGCAAAAGACTGGGGAATGTTGAAGTGGAGTAAAGTTTTTTTCATGTAGCCCCAGTCTATCCGGTCGAAAGCCTTTTCGGCATCAGTTCCGACCAGGAGTAGGGGTTTTTTAAATTTATGTGCGTACCGGATTGCATGTAGGATTCTTCTACTGTTGTCTCTACCCTCTCTCCCACTCACAAACCCCATCTGTTCGTCATTAATCAGGGATGGCAGGAAGCTTTCCAGCCTTTTGGCTAAAAGCTTGGCCCACAGTTTTAAATCAAAATTTAAGAGAGAGATTGGGCGATAGCTGCCACAAGATTCAGGGTTTTTGTTATCCTTATGTAATAAGGTGATATGGGCCTCCAGGGATTGTTTGGGGAGTGGGGCCCCTTGTAGGAGGGAATTGAAGAGGTCAGTGAGTCTGGGCACAAGAATTTCCTTGAAGGAGTTATAGTACAGAAGGTCTAAACCATCTGGGCCAGGGCTTTTGCCCTTTGGACAGGATTTTAGTAACAACTCGACTTCCTCCTGAGAGACAGGAGCCATCAGGGATTCTGCTTGTTCGTTGTCTAGTTTAGAAAGATGGGCTTGGAGTAGAAAAGAGTCGGTCTTTTTATCTATTCCTTCTACTTCTTCGGGGGAGGTTTTTTTTTTGTTGTCTTATGTTGTAAAGGTCCGAATAGTATTGATGGAAAGCTCTTGCGATTTCCTCTGAGGACGAGTCCTGTAGTCCATTAGGGGTTTTAATAGAATGAATAAAATTTTTGGCGCGTGCTTTTTTAATCAAAGAAGACATGAACTTGCTGCCTTTATTACCTTGTGCATATACCACGTTTCAGGTGAAGATGTTTTTTATTATAACGTGAGTCTAAACGTTGCTTAAGATCCCTTCTCAGGGCTTCTAGTTCCTCAAAAGCTAATTTAGATTGGGATAATTTTGTCAATTGTTCCAATTTTGCAATTTTGTTTAATCTGTCATCTATATCTTTTTGGAGGAGTTTTTTAGTCCTAGTCCCTAAGGCTATCAGTAGTCCTCGTACGAACGCCTTGTGGGCTTCCCATACCACTGGTACCTCCACATCTCCTCCTAAATTGATGGAAAAATACTCTTCCAGCGAGGCCGACAACCGGTCTTTCTCCTCTGGAGAGTCCAAAAGGGAAGCATTAAGCCTCCATCTCCACTCTTTGGGTTTGGGTTGGAGGAGGTGAAGGTCCACGTGGACCGGAGCGTGGTCCGAGACCGTGGTTACATCAATTTTAGCCTTCACTAAGTAAGCCAAAAGGTCCGAACTAAGAAATATGTAGTCTAACCTTTGGTGGGATTTATGTACCTTTTGAGAAAAGGGTGTAATCTTTTACTGAGGGGTTCAGCAAGCGTCAAGCATCCGTTAGGTTTAATTCCTGTAGACAACGAAGGAGCCTCCTAATTTTTAATTGTGAGATGTGGGAGCGCCCGGTGGAGGAGTTGTTTAGCGGGTGCAGGGTTATATTTAGATCACCTCCCAGGATTATCTGGCCCTCCGCGAAATGTTTCAAGATTGTCAGGTTTTTAATCAGCCAAGAAACTTGGTCCGAGTTGGGGACATAGAGATTAGCTATGGTGGTTTTCGTGTTATTACATGTCCCCTTCAAAAATTAAGCCCTTCCCTCTCCATCCTCAAAAGTGGACTGACATTTAAAGTTTAATGTTTTGTGGATATAGATCGAGACCCCCTTCGAGGCAGAGGCGGGGTGGGCGCAGTGGAAAGCTTGATCAAAGTATCTGCCTGGTAGGGATAGGCATTTACCTTTTTTAAAATGGGTTTCCTGCAGAAGAAGGACACTCGTGCCGTACCTTTTTGCTAGAAGAGCGACGTTATGTCTTTTTGAAGGTGAGTTGAGGCCTCTCACGTTAAAGGATGTGACCCGCATACTTCCCATCAAGAGGCCTTGGTTGTAGGGGCTGACCCTGGCTTCTAGGGTTCTACCTCTGCTGTGAATGAAGAAAACACGCGGTGGGTTTTAGCTGGAAGTGTTCTCTCACAGGAGAAATGGAGGGGGATGAGGGGTCAGGGAACGTAAAAGAGACAGACACACGTAAGGAAAGTTAGGTAAGGGAAAGGTTCAGTAAGCTTAAATCACTAACAAATTCGAATAGAATTATAATATTAACCGTTGATGAACAAAAAGCAAACGGGTAAAGAAAAAGGGAAGGCACTACGGATCGGTCTCGTTGCCTGGCTGAGACCGACCCTTATTTAAGGGCAAGGGGGTAAAGTGACCGTTGAGTTATCAGCGGTCGGTTTAATGGGGTTTGCTGTCGGCGTAATCTGACCGGTACAAAGGGGACCATTTTAAATGGGCGAAAGATTAGAGGCCCATGTTGGTACAGGGTGCAATAATAGTTCTGGGAGGGGTAGCTCCCCCCCGCCTTCCACCCAGGAAGGGTAACATTCCCCCCAGAAACAGGGGGTGGAAGCGCGCACAACATAGGAACAACATAACAAATCGTGGGTTATGCAAAAGGCATAGGAGCAGCATACTCAACTTAATGTTGAAGAAAGCGTCGCTACAGTCCCAGTCTCCATTTCCACAAAAATGATCTTGTAGGAACGTGGTTGTGGAGTTAGGTACAGGATAGGTGCAGTCAAGGCGGTCAAAGCGGCCTTCTTCTATGTTTGACAGGTGAGGGGGGGGGTCCTCCCTAGTAGTAGCTTCCTTCAAGTTTCGGATCCAGCGACCTCCTCACGGGGTTTCTTTCTTTTTCCCCTGGGCGATTTTGAGCTTCCTGCCAGCTGCCATCTTTCCAAGGAATCCAGTTTCGTGAACTTAGGGAGATCAGGTAACGGTTGCCAGCAGGGGAGCGAAATTGGGTCAATGTCCAAGAACTGCCAGCAATCCTGCAAGTTGTCGGGAGAGCGAATATTTAATCTGCGACCCTTATGAGTTATGCCCAGCCCGAAAGGAAAAAGCCAGGCGTAGCGAATGTTTTTCTCCCTCAGAGCGTCCAGTAAGGGTCGCAGTAAGCGTCGTTTCGCCAGTGTGGAGGGTGCTAGGTCCTGGAAAATCTGAAGGGATGCGCCTCCATACTTGATGTCGCTGTGATTCCTTGCGGCTCTAAGGATCGCGGCTGCGTCGGGAAAAGCGAGCAACTTACAGATGACGTCCCTTGGGGGGTCGGACGCTGTAGGTGGCGGTCTCAGGGCCCTGTGGATCCTCTCGATTGCAATGGGTGACACTCTTTCTGCGCCCAAGAGCGAAGCGAAGACTTCTTTCGCTACTTTTTCGAGCACCTCTGACGCCCAGGATTCGGGGAGGCCCTTTATTCGCACATTATTTCGCCTACTCCTGTTCTCTATATCCTCTTGCATTAGGATAGTTTTATTGATCTGTGCGTGTTGTTCTCTTAGGGCCCGCTCCATTTCGCTGGCGTGTGAAGAGATGGTAGCTGTAGAAGTTTCAAGGTCTTCCGTTCTTCTTCCTAGCTGCTTCATCTCCTCTTTTATTTCGGAGAGCTCTAGGAGTATGGGACGCATGGTCCGAGTCAGGAGGTGTTTCATAAAACCTTTAGAGATCCGTTCACTCTCTTCTTCCTCGGAGGAGACCTCATCTTCTTTGTCCCTTCCCCTTGCTCCGTTCGGCTCGTGGGCAGGCGCCATCTTGGATGCCTCATGCAGAGGCCGAGCGCTTTTTTCTTTTAAGTAGCGCTGCATATCTGCTTGTCCTTTACTCTTTCTTGGGGTCTCTTGGGGATCACTGCTCCTATCCCTGCCGATCTTTCCCATTTTGAAGCTGTCAGATAGCTGCAGAAGGTCCCGGTATGTACCGCAATCACGGAGCTCTCTTCTCAGGACTCCATGCTGCTCAGCGGTTAGGCTCCGCCCCCCTACAATTAGTTTTTGATTAGACTTTGTATCATTATTTAAAATCGGTATATTGTAACTATCCTTTGTTGCTCGATAAAGTGTATTTTAAAAAAGACAAAAAACAGCAAAGATAGAGAGTAAAACTAACCCTAAACCACTGGCATAACTATAGGCGATGCAGTTGTACTCAGGCCCAGGAGCCTTAGGGGGTCTATAAGGCCTCTCTTCTCCATATAGGGCAGTGGTGGCAAACCTATGGCACGCGTGCCAGAGGCGGCACTCGGAGCCTTTCCAGCTGGCACTCGCCGCCGTCGGCCGCTCACCACATTAGTAAATACTGGCAGGGGTGCCGCAGCTCCCCTGCTGGTATTCACTCAGCAGCGCTGCTAGAAGCACGGATTCCAGCGCACACTGTAATGTCAGTGTGCAGCTGGGATCCTCCTCCCCCCTCCTCTGACGTCTCCTACTTGGTTCCGCAAGAGCAGGGGAGGGGAGGGGGTGTCCGGCAGCACGTCCCAATGTGCTCCTGGGATCAGTGGCAGAAACAGCACCAAGCAGAGGAGCTGGGGGTGGGGGGGGATTTGGGTCTCACAGGGGGGGGCGCTATTGCTACAGGGGCCACTTTGGGATGTCGCTATTACTACTGAGGGCCACTTTGGGATGTCACTATTACTACTGGGGGCCACTGTGGGATGTCGCTATTACTACTGGCTACTGTGGGATGTTACTATTACTACTGGGGATGCTGTGAAGTGTTACTATTACTACTGGGGACCACTGTGGGGGTGTCACTATTACCGCTGGGGCCTGCTGTGGGATGGCACTATTACTACTGGGCTGATGTTGGATGTCACTATTACTACTGGCGCCACTGTGTGGTGTCACTATTACTATTGGGGCCACGGTGCGGTGTCACTATTACCGCTGGGGCCGCTGTGCGGGGTCACTATAACCACCAAAGCCGCTCAGGGGGGGGGGGGGGGGTGTCACTATTAGCGCTGGGGCTGCTCTCGGAGGTCACCCTTACTGCTGGGGCCGCTCTGGGGGGGGGGGGGGTCAATATCACTGCTGGGATATGTTTACACGAAGTGGAAATGCTGTAGAATGTCTTCAGCGGAAATTTTCGTGGCAAATTCCACAGAAGTTCCGCATCCAAAAGAAGTCAAAATCTGCACCCTGTCTATTTCGAAACAGCCTTGTCCTTTTAAGAACGACGGAGGTAAAAATCATATGTCGTGATAAGCCCCGCCCCCTGACGTGTTGGAACTTTACAATAAATAAGTGGGTTTTGAGTTGCAGTTTGGGCACTAGGTCTCTAAAAGGTTCGCCATCACTGATATAGGGAGCCCTGTACAATGAATAAAGGATCACAGTTGGGCGCCCTGCTACAGGTTTTGCATTGGGGCCCAGGAGCTTCAAGTTATGCCTTTGCCCTAAACTGTTCTTCACTATATAAATAGTAAAAAGATTGAAATGGAACGTAATAAAGAAAGAATTGTAGAAGGTGATGAGGTTTTCTCCAGTGCATTCACAAAGGAAAATGAAATGTGAGGTGAAATGAAGAGTGACAAAGTTAATTCAGCATTAAATGTCAACCATTTTAACCCAGGAAGTAGTGTGAAGCTGCTTTAAAAATCTTTAGATAAACAAATCGCCAGGTCCTGATGGCATACATGCCTGGGTTCTAAGGGAATTAAGTTATGTGATAGACAGACCATTGTTTCTTATATTTAAGGACACGAGATGAGCGAACGTACTCGGTAAGGGCGATTTCGCAATCGAGCACCGCGATTTTCGAGTACTTCACTACTCAGGTGAAAAGTACTCGGGTGCGCTGTGGGTGAGCGGGGGGTTGCAGCGGGGAGTGGGGGGGGGGGGAGAGGGAGAGAGAGAGAGGGCTCCCCCCTGTTCCCCGCTGCTACCCCCCACTCCCCTCTGCAACCCCCCGCCCAACAGCGCACCCGAGTACTTTTCACCCGAGTAGTAAAGTACTCGAAAATCGCGGTGCTCGATTGCGAAATCGCCCTTACCGAGTACGTTCGCTCATCTCTATTAAGGACTCTATAGTAATGGGATCTGTTCCACTGGATTAGCATTTAGCCCAAGTGGTGCCGATATTCAAAAAGGAGTTGAAGCGAACCTGGAAACTACAGGCCAGTAAGTCTGAAGGCCCATTTACACACAACAATTATCACTCAAAATTCGTTCAAACGACCAGATTTGAGCGCTAATCATTACGCGTAAACGCAGCTTTGGGCACTTTTCGTTTGAATGATGATATTAAGGTAAACTTAAAAAAATACATCGTTCAGCTACTGGAGACACAGCAAACACCTTTATCAGTCAGCAGACCACGGGCTGTTATCCCCATAGGGAGCTGGCAGTTAACATTGTATTCAGCCGATACCCACGACGAGAACAATGCAGCTGGGTATGTGAATAATCACATGCTGGGCTCTGCAAACAGCTCTTGGAGGTCTATTTACATGCAGATGAAGATAAAGTGTTAATGGCCATCATTATGCAATAAGATCGCAAAAACTTTCAATAGTTTGAAAGATTATCTTTGCGTGTAAATGGGCCTTTACTTTTATTGTTGGAAAAATATATGAAGGGCTTCTAAGATATGTTATCCTGGAGTACCTCAAGGAAAATGGCTGGGTTTATGAAAGGTTACTCCTGTCAAACCGATCTGATCAACTTCAACAAGGAAGTAAGTTTTAGACTGGATTTTTCTAAAACATTTCACACTGTGCCACATAAAAGGTTGGTATATAAAATGTGAATGCTTGCTTCATAGAAAGTAGAGGGTGGTTATTAATGATATATACTCTGATTAGGTCACCGTTACTAGTGGAGTACTACAGGGTTCAGTACTGGGCCCTAGTCTTTTTAATACAGGGGGTAGACAAAAAAATAAAAACCCCATACAAAATGCATGGGATTTTAACCATTTGCACTGAGCTGCCCTTTTGACCCCTGCTTGGCTCAGAGCTTTCCTGACAAGTGTTTACTCTACCTCTTGCCCTGCTCTGGGTGGTTTTAGGAGCCAGCTGGTAACAGTGGCATAAACCCCTGACCATTGGAACCTTGTTGCTCTGGCAGATGCGCACTTCTGTGCGGCAACATTTATGTCATATTACCTCCAAATAATGCCTGCAAATGGGCGGGTCGAATTCTGCATGTCTGCTTTCTCTTTTCATCAGTACTGCGGATGGTCCTCATGGGTCACTGTCAGACAGGTGCAGTACAGATTTTTTTTTTCAACTCCTGCTTTTCCCGCATCATTATCGCCTAGCAATGACAGAATCCGCGACCTTTCCACAATATCGTTGTGGAAGTGTCAAGGATTGGACGGCTTCCATTGACATCAATGGGACTCTTCCGTGCAAAAATAGAACATGCTGCGATTTTTCCTTTGCGAGTGGAAAAATCGCAATTGATTTCCGCTCGTGTAGAGGAAAATGCGTTTTACAATAGCATGTTATGGGCAGTATTTGCTGTGGAATCCAAAGCAGATGCCCACTCCAGAGTCCATAATGCAAATCCGCCCGTGTGCAGGCAGCCTTAGTTACATGGCATTCTAATCATATTTTAATAAAATATGTAGAGATAGATGACGTACATTTACATCCTGCAGATGGTGAGATTGGAGAGAGCCATGCGGGTGTCATGGCAGCCGGGGCCCTCCTGAAAGGCCCCAGGGCTGTCGCTGCAGTCTGCCTATCAAGTCATCTCAGCTTTTAATAAATATACACATTTTATCGGTCTAGTTTTACTACCTAAATGAAGTACATGTGCCGAAAAAGCAATGTCAGAATCACTTGGATATGCAAAACCTTTATGGAGTTATTCTATGTTAAAGTGACACATGTCCGATTTCCAAAATTTGGTCTGATCATTAAGGCGCAAACAGGCTTGGTCACTAAGGGGTTAAGGTAGAAAACAGCCTGGTACTTAAGGAGTTAATTGCAGTAACCAGTGTCAGGCAACTGCTGCGAAGGCAAATAACATAACGGGGTGCATCAAAAGAGGTCTAGGGGCACATGATGAGAACATTGTTCTTCCTCCTTACAAGTCACTGATCAGACTACACATGGAATATTGTGGACAGTTTTGGGCACCGATACTCTGAGAGGACATATCAGAGCTGGAGTGGGTACAAAGGCGGGCAACTAATGTAATAAATGGAACAGAAGGACTACATTACCCAAAGAGGTTAGCAAAATGCTGATGTGCATTCACTGTGTGTGTGTGGTGGATTTTACACAAAAATGGTATTATTTAGTTTAGAAAAAAGACGGCTGAGGGCGACCTAATAACTATACATAAATATATCAGGGGACAATACAGAGCACTCTCTCTCACTATCTATTTGTACTCAGCACTGTGACTGTGAGGCTACATTCACACAAGCAAGAACCATTTTGCACTTGCCGACGTGCGTTTCACGTGCAGATGTGGGGTGTTTTCTATTTAAAATATCCTCTCATCACTTCTGTGAAACTGAAAACCTCAGGCATTGGTTTCCTGCACGTCAGAGGATTGCAAGTTTTTCCCAATGAATGCGTGCGATGTCTTGAAAGTGCCCATTGAAAACAATGGACGAGACGTTCCGAGAGAGTGCCAGAAAATAGGATATAAAATGATTTTTAACCTTGGGGGGAGGGGGGGAATAATAAATCGGTCCTGTGAATAACTCTATTCAAAAGAATGGCGTTGGTATTCGCAAAAGTTTTTTGTGCATTTCACAGACGGGCATCCCCTCTGTCTAAAAGAAAGAAGGTTTCTACACCAGATAAAAGGGGGTTCTTTACTGTAAGAGCGGTGAGACTATGAAACTCTCTGCCTGAGTTCGTGGTGATGGCAAATTCACTAAAACATTTGACTTCAACCTTATGGTGTTTTATTTTTCTCTGGATCAACAAGATAATAAGCTGAACTGGATGGACACATCTTTTTTCAGCCTTCCATAATACTAGGTTTTCTAACAGCAGATGACAGCAATTTTTTTTACAATGAGCAACACTTTTTTTTATACACTATACCTCTGTTTTACTGATATCTCCTGATAAAAGCCCTTAACACTGATATTTTGCTGAGACTATGCTCACATCAGTCAGGAGCCCATCAGAGATTTCTTCATGTTTGACAGGCAGTGTTATTTCTTCCGTCAAAATAACAGGAGACCGTGGCCGGAATCTAACAGTCATGGGAGTGAGTCGGCCATTTCTGGTATCCGTTATACGTTTTCTGCGTGTTTGAGCCTGATTTTAAAATGAGGAAGTGGGGAGTTTGGACAGATTATGACAGTAAAGGCTCATTCCCAAAGGCATATGCAGATAATTTCACGCTGCGGAATTCCACAGCATGTACATTGAGCTATTAGCTGTGGTGAAGCACCACGGAAATCGTGCTGTGGGCATTAGGCCTAACTTAGGTGTATTTTTGGAGTAGAGCATATATTTCAAGCATCCTCAAAATCCTGAAAAATCATGCTGCATCCTCTAAAATTGCGGAATGTCCGCACAGCAAGATGCCATGGGTTTTGAAGCTGCACTTTTCCACTGGAATTTCACTGCGGCCATTCCACAAGAGTTCCGCTGGAAATCCGTCCCGTGTGACCCCAGTCTACCAGTTTGCTTGGTGTATACAGAGGTATAGTATCAAAGATCATGAAAGCATACACCTATGAAGGCAAAATATCGTCTGCTAAACGCAATAGTTGATGAAAGTGTAAAGTTGGTGACGCAGAAGGGTGTTGAAGTAGATTGTGACCTCTGATAGGAAGACAACTGCAGCCAAAGTGACGGGCGAGCTCAATCGTCATTTCCAGCACCCTGCCTCGATCACTGCGTTGAGGGGAGAGCTTCACAAGCTGAATTTTCAAAGCAGAGCAGCAATTCGCAAACCACTGGTTCAACTAACAAATGCACGAAGAAGGTTACAATGGTGCCATAAGCACAAACTCTGGCCTGCTGATAACTGGAAACATAGCTTGGTCCAACGAATCCTCCTATACATTATTTCTCACTACAGGATGTGTTTATGCAGCCCGGCTAATGCCAAAAGAAGCCTATCATCTGCCTGCCTGCTTTCCAGAGTCAAGCATAGTGGTGGATCCGTCCCGGTTTTCTGCAGAACCGATCGTCACCTTATAAAAGGGAAAGTTACTGCCAAGGACTATACTGATGTTTCGGACGATCAGTTCCATCCAATCATGCATATATTGTTTCCTGACGTAGATGTGATTTTCCAGGCATTGTTTCAGGAACATGGAGATAAGTTCAGCAACTTGCCTGGCCAGCACAGTCACCAGAACTGAACATCATCAAGTCAGTCTGAACAGTTTTGGAAACTAGAATAAGAACACATTAGCCCCCACCAATATCTCTACTGAGCCATGAACATTTATTGCATGATGTATTCTCTAATATTCCATTAGACACCATTCACCGCTTGCATGAGTCCATGCCAAACTAAATTCCGGCTGTATTAAGTGCCAAAGGCGTCCTACATGCTGTTAATAAAAGTAGGGCCAGGCCTCACACGAGTGTATTTGACTTGCGTTTTACGCTGTATAATACGTGGTACATCCTGGCAATTCAAATTACATTGATTTTCACTGTTCCACTCACATTTTTATTCATTTTGTATAATACGTGTGTAAAAAAGAACGCATGCACTGGCAAAACAATCAGTCCACATTGCTATAAAGTGTGTTTTATATGCAGCGCTCTACCACATGTTTGTGTGAGCCCGGCTTACATCTCATCAAACATTTAGGTGTTTCCATTATTTTGATGAACCCTTATGGAAGTGAATGAGTGTAAGAAATTTGCCTGACTTTGAATGTGTCTGAAGCACAGGCTCCATGACAATATTACACATTAGGATTGTGGTACAAAGGGGAAGGGGGGGGGGGGGCATAGGGGAAACAGTTATATATATATATATATATATAAATGCTATAAAGACATGTAAAAGATGAAAAGTTGAATAAAAAATATTTTCAATTAAAAAAGAAAACGTTATTTTAAAGTAGAAAAGTTTAGGGACAACAACAGGTTAACTAAAAATTCGTAGGACAAACAGTCCCAGAGAAAAGGACTGCTAGTGCCTGACTAATATAAGCCATTAAAGGGAATCTGGCAGAATAAGGTAGTGACAGGTACACTGATTACAGTAATATGTCTAAGAGTCTATAAGTAGTTTTGTTGAAACCTACATCTAATATTAATAAGCCTGCATGCTTTTTCTTGCACCACACTTTGACTCCTTTGCAGTAACTTCGGTGTATGATGTTGGTGTCATTAGATGACACACATGCTCACGGGTGCCGTAAAATCATCAGATGTGAGTTTAATACATTCAGGGAGCTGTCAGGTGGATTGAAAGTTACAATGTTAAGTCTATGGGTGGCGCTGCTGTGCTTCAGGCATGCGCTGGAATGTGTGAAGCGTTGCTAAGCAACACAGCATGCACTGCTAAGCTGCATCATACACTGCCCAACCAAGAGCGATAGAGAGACTAACAGAGAGCAATAGAAAGACTGAGTGAGAGAGCGATAGAGAAAGAGAGAGCAATAGAGACAGTGAGAGAAAGAACGATAGAAACACAGAGAAAGCGGATAGAGAGACAGACGGAGAGAGTGATAGACAGAAAGAAAGATCAATAGAGAGACAGACAGAGTGATAGAGCCAGACGGAGAGAGTCATAGAAAGAGAGCAATAGAGAAACAGGCAGGGGGAGAGTGATAGAGAAACAGAGAGCAATAGACAGACAGAAAGAGAACGATAGAGAGACAGATAGTGATAGAGAGACAGAAACAGAGCATAGAGGGACATAGAGAACGATAGACAGAGTGATAGAGATAGCAATAGAGACACAGATAAAACGAGCAACAGGCAGAGAGAGATAGTGAGACAGGCAGACTGATATAGACACAGAAAGAGCAATAGAGAAACAGACAGAGAGTGATAGAGAAACAGAGAGCAAAAGAGAGACAGACAGAGAAAGCAATAAAGAGACAAAGAGAAACAGTGTGATAGACAAAGAGCAATAGAGAGACAAATAGAGAGAACAATAGACACAAAGAGAGACAGAGAAAGAGTGATAGAAAGACAGAGAACGATAGAGAGAGAGAGCAAGAGGGACAAAACAAGAGCGATGTGGAGAGAGAGAGTAATCAAAAGGCAGCCTGAGAGAGCGATCGAGACAGAGAGAGACAGAATTAGAATGAAAGAAACAGACAGACAGAGAGAGAGAGCAATACCGAGACAGAAAGACAGACAAACAGAGAGACCTGTAGGCTTTTTTATATTAGATATCTGCTCCAAATACAAAGTGACACTCTAAATAATCTACTAACCAGGCAGATTTAGAAGTTCACAACCACCACTTGTGAAACATTTTATGTTCACGTAGCGAACATCGGGTCAATCTAGTTTTATAAGCAGTGGCACACAAATTGTGCTGGAAGGATGTAGTTCTTAATATTCATGAGCTGCAGGACTAGGATCACTCAAGGGCCGCTGATTGACAGTTGTCTCCCTATACACAGTAATGGGGAGACAGCTGTCAACCAGTGTAAGACTGGTTGTAACAAATTCAAAATATAAGATTCAATGGAACTACTTTACATAGTATGTTGGGCTGAAAGAAGACAATGTCCATCTAGTTCAGCCTATATCCACCCCCCTTGTTGATCCAGAGAAAGGCAAAAAAAAAACAACAATCAGGCAGAAGCCAATTTAGCCCATTTTGGTGGAAAGAAAATCCTTCCTGACTCCATAATGGCAATCAGAATAATCCCTGGATCAATGTTTGAAAGTTCCTACCTGACTCCAAGACCCGGATCAACAACCCCACTGCTTATTTAATGCCTACATCCTGTATTATCATAGTGCTATAAAAAGACATCTGGTCTCTTCTATTGATTTTGCCATCACCATGTCCACAGGAGGCGGAGAGTTGCACAGTCTCACTGCTCTTACAGTAAAGAACCCCCTTATGTGTTGGTGATGAAACCTACTTTTCTTTAGACGTAAAAGATGCCCTCTTGTTACAGACACTAAGGAATACTGCTGGAATCGGCATGTTAGTTATTATTACCTTATATGCTATACTCTGCAAGGGCAGCATAAACGAGGTTACCGATTCTCTTTAAGATTGTCTGCCTGTGGTTACGATACATAGTTCCAAACTGCCTCTACAAGTAATATTTACCCCAACATTTTTCTACAGCATTTACGCAAATTGGGTTTGTATGACTGAAACACTACACACTATCCTGAACATCAGTCCCTTAAAGGGGTTTTATGATTTTGCAGACATTGGCAGTGGAGGAGACAAGGCTTATATAAAGGGAAAAAAAACAACCAAAAAACAATACTTGCCTCCTGCTGCATGCTGCTCCCCTGCTATTGCTCTGGTCTCAGTTTACTTCAAGCTGCAGCAGTCACATGGGCTGCTTACTCACATGACCGCTGCATCCCATAGGAGGCTTGCAGGGACGTCATTAGTAACGTCATATAAACCTTCCATGAGCCTTCTGCATTAGGAGCCCACGTGACAAGTTTAAAGGACGTCACCAGGTTTTCTGGCTGGGGAATGTCATCTGTTAGATGCTGGGGCGCCAGACAGTCAAAACGGCGTTTTAGTGCCATGGTAAGTATATTACTTTTTTATATAGTTTTAGGCAAGGGGGCGCAAAACTATATAAAAGAAAGAAGTTGAAAAAACCTTTTAATTAGTAAATCTAATCTAGTTATTAGTAATTTAATTCTAATTGGGAACTTACTACTATTACTGTTACTATTTTTAGCATAACCACAAAAAAAAATGATTAGAGTTTGGCATATAAGAATTTGAGGTTGTACTGATTTCAGTTCCAACCTTTAGGCTGCATTCCCACGAACGTATATCAGCTCGGTTTTCACGCCGAGCCAATATATGTCATCCTCATGTGCAGGGGGGGGATGGAAGAGCCAGGAGCAGGCACTGAGCTCCCGCCCCCTCTCTGCCTCCTCTCCACCCCTCTACACTATTTGCAATGAAAAGAGGTGCGATGGAGGCGGGGCTAAGTTCTGAGAATTTGCCCCGCCCCCATTCCGCCTCTCCCCATTGCAAATAGTGCAGACGGGTGGAGAGGAGGCAGAGAGGGGGCGGGAGCTCAGTTCCTGCTCCTGGCTCTTCTATCCTCCCCCCCCCCCTTGCACATGAGGACGACGTATATCGGCTCGCGTGAAAACTGAGCCGATATACGTTCGTGGGAATGCAGCCTTAGGATAAAATGGAATATTCTGTATGTTTAACTACACCCAATTCTTTGTTCCTGCAAGAGATAAACCACTGTGGTTCATTTCACACTGAACAGCGTTAAAAAAAAATCCTAAAGAATAGAATGATGAAATTTGGGGTTTCACCTTAAAAATTACCATCATTGAAAAAACAGTTCAACAGATTTTCCAGAGCTAGGACTCACAATAATCACTAGAATGGGGATCTTGTACTCACTTTTCCTCATTGATAGGTCAAAGTGAGGAGTATGAACGGAGTAGCACTCAAGCACGCACCTTGCTATTCCATTTAACGTCTAAGGGGCTGATGAAAGTAGATGAGCTATGTACTAGCTTGACTCTGTCAGTCCTATAGACTTTGGATAAAGGTAATATGCTATGGCAGAAGTTGCAGTCCCCTCCACCTCCGCACCCCCCCCCCCCCCCCAAAAAAAAGAAAAAAAAATTAAAAAAGAGAAAAAACAGCTTAGTAGTTAATCAGCGAGTGGTTTATAGGTACCCCAACACGGAAAAAGTGAAGTATGTTCCATGCAAAATAAGTCCACATATAGTTTTGTCGATGAAAAAAATTGTTGCGTTGCTATCAAAATAAGCTGTGCTATTTAGGGATTAAGGAACTACATACTGGCCCTCAGCATTAGAAGGTGACTGTGTAAAATGGTTGTAAAGGGCAAAATGTACTGCTAACGAGGAATAATGCAGTGCTTGTCAGATGGTATGGGGATGTTCTGTCACTTGGTCAACTTGTCACAAGTGATACAAACCACGAACTCTCCCTGTAACAGAAGTTCTGAAGGGAACTGTCTGAAGATAATGTCCATGGTCCAAAAGTGGCCATATACCATATATAGATGCAAACTGAAATATGCTGTCATTGCAGATCACTTTTCAGATTACAGCCAAACTTGTGGTGATATCGCAATATGATTTCTGTCCATTTACAACATAAAGAGAAAAAACATTCTACCCCATTGCTGATGGTCCCCGAAATGTCATGTTCATCTTCTTTTTAGCAGAAAAACTCAGTAACTCTCCAAAATATGCTTCCATAGAAAGAAAAACTAGTTTTCATTAGATCTTCACCTGAATTGCTGAATTATGGTATCGTTTTAATGAGATCAAACCTGGGGACATAAATTCGACCAAAGAGAATATCTAGTGTCAGAAATGTTGCTCAATAAATAATATGCGTAGCGCATGGGATGTAATTCTGAAAGCAACTCTGACTTGATGAAGATATAAAAAAAGCATTTTGAAAAGTGACCCTATATTTGATGACAATAGGCACGTAATTTGAGTTACTTTCACATTGTGATCTTACATCCAGCGCCAATTCCATTTCTGGGATCTGTCTGCTATGTAAAAACCTGCATAGGGGCAGAAGTAGAGATGAGCGAACGCGTTCGTCCGAGCTTGATATTCGTGCGAATATTAGGGTGTTCGGGATGTTCGTTATTCGTAACGAACACCATGCGGTGTTCTGGTTACATTCATTTCCTTCCCTGAGACGTTAGCGCGCTTTTCTGGCCAATTGAAAGACAGGGAAGGCATTACAACTTCCCCCTGCAACGTTTAAGCCCTATACCACCCCCCTGCTGTGAGTGGCTGGCGAGATCAGGTGTTCGCCTAATATAAAAGTCGGCCCCTCCCGCGGCTCGCCTCAGATGCGGTGTGAGTTAGATGAGGGACAGTGCTGTTTATACCGGAGCTGCTGTAGGGAAAGAATTGGTAGTTAGTGTAGGCTTCAAGACCCCCCAAAGGTCCTTATTAGGGCCACTGATAGCTGTGTGTTGGCTGCTGTTAGCAGTGGGATTTTTTTTTTCCTCAAAATCGCCTCTGCAGACCGTTGCACCTGGCATTAGGGACAGAAGTGCTGCATAGGCAGGGAGAGTGTTAGGAGTGAGTGTAGCCTTCAAGAACCTCAACGGTCCTTTCTAGGGCCATATTTATCCGTGTGCAGTACTGTCCAGGCTGCTGTTAGCTGTGCTGCATTTTTTTGGGGCTTCTCAAAATCGCCTCTGCAGAGCATTCCACCCTCCATTGATACTGCAGGGAAAGAATTGTATAGGCAGGGCCACAACACAGTTATTATTCATAGAATATACGCAGTGCTGCCTGTTGGTGGGAAAAAACTGAAAACAAATCTATTTGTCCAGCCTCTGTCCGTCCTTACGGGCGGTGGAGACGTGTGAGCTGCGTGAAGAACAGTGCTAAATCATACGCACCCAGCTACGCTTTACTGCTGGCTTCGCCATTTGCTTTCCTTAATTGGGAAAAAAAATACCTGCTCTGCCAGAGTTATAATAACTCTGCTACCCTCACGTTCTGTGACACATAAGCAGGGACACAGCACAGTTATTAAACTTCTCATGTTCATAGAATATACGCAGTGCTGCCTTTTGGTGGGAAAAAACTGAAAACAAATCTATTTGTCCAGCCTCTGTCCGTCCTTACGGGCGGTGGAGACGTGTGAGCTGCGTGAAGAACAGTGCTAAATCATACGCACCCAGCTACGCTTTACTGCTGGCTTCGCCATTTGCTTTCCTTAATTGGGAAAAAAAATACCTGCTCTGCCAGAGTTATAATAACTCTGCTACCCTCACGTTCTGTGACACATAAGCAGGGACACAGCACAGTTATTAAACTTCTCATGTTCATAGAATATACGCAGTGCTGCCTTTTGGTGGGAAAAAACTGAAAACAAATCTATTTGTCCAGCCTCTGTCCGTCCTTACGGGCGGTGGAGACGTGTGAGCTGCGTGAAGAACAGTGCTAAATCATACGCACCCAGCTACGCTTTACTGCTGGCTTCGCCATTTGCTTTCCTTAATTGGGAAAAAAAATACCTGCTCTGCCAGAGTTATAATAACTCTGCTACCCTCACGTTCTGTGACACATAAGCAGGGACACAGCACAGTTATTAAACTTCTCATGTTCATAGAATATACGCAGTGCTGCCTTTTGGTGGGAAAAAACTGAAAACAAATCTATTTGTCCAGCCTCTGTCCGTCCTTACGGGCGGTGGAGACGTGTGAGCTGCGTGAAGAACAGTGCTAAATCATACGCACCCAGCTACGCTTTACTGCTGGCTTCGCCATTTGCTTTCCTTAATTGGGAAAAAAAATACCTGCTCTGCCAGAGTTATAATAACTCTGCTACCCTCACGTTCTGTGACACATAAGCAGGGACACAGCACAGTTATTAAACTTCTCATGTTCATAGAATATACGCAGTGCTGCCTTTTGGTGGGAAAAAACTGAAAACAAATCTATTTGTCCAGCCTCTGTCCGTCCTTACGGGCGGTGGAGACGTGTGAGCTGCGTGAAGAACAGTGCTAAATCATACGCACCCAGCTACGCTTTACTGCTGGCTTCGCCATTTGCTTTCCTTAATTGGGAAAAAAAATACCTGCTCTGCCAGAGTTATAATAACTCTGCTACCCTCACGTTCTGTGACACATAAGCAGGGACACAGCACAGTTATTAAACTTCTCATGTTCATAGAATATACGCAGTGCTGCCTTTTGGTGGGAAAAAACTGAAAACAAATCTATTTGTCCAGCCTCTGTCCGTCCTTACGGGCGGTGGAGACGTGTGAGCTGCGTGAAGAACAGTGCTAAATCATACGCACCCAGCTACGCTTTACTGCTGGCTTCGCCATTTGCTTTCCTTAATAGGGAAAAAAAATACCTGCTCTGCCAGAGTTATAATAACTCTGCTACCCTCACGTTCTGTGACACATAAGCAGGGACACAGCACAGTTATTAAACTTCTCATGTTCATAGAATATACGCAGTGCTGCCTTTTGGTGGGAAAAAACTGAAAACAAATCTATTTGTCCAGCCTCTGTCCGTCCTTACGGGCGGTGGACACGTGTGAGCTGCGTGAAGAACAGTGCTAAATCATACGCACCCAGCTACGCTTTACTGCTGGCTTCGCCATTTGCTTTCCTTAATTGGGAAAAAAAATACCTGCTCTGCCAGAGTTATAATAACTCTGCTACCCTCACGTTCTGTGACACATAAGCAGGGACACAGCACAGTTATTAAACTTCTCATGTTCATAGAATATACGCAGTGCTGCCTTTTGGTGGGAAAAAACTGAAAACAAATCTATTTGTCCAGCCTCTGTCCGTCCTTACGGGCGGTGGAGACGTGTGAGCTGCGTGAAGAACAGTGCTAAATCATACGCACCCAGCTACGCTTTACTGCTGGCTTCGCCATTTGCTTTCCTTAATTGGGAAAAAAAATACCTGCTCTGCCAGAGTTATAATAACTCTGCTACCCTCACGTTCTGTGACACATAAGCAGGGACACAGCACAGTTATTAAACTTAGATAATTCATTCACTAGAGGCAGTGGGGCCTTTCGTTTTCCAAAAAGGGCAAAAATTATATTTGGCCTGCAGTCTTGCACCAATTTATTTCCTGCCTGTGAAATCAAATCACTGGTAATACAGCATGCTGAGGGGTAGGGGTAGGCCTAGAGGACGTGGACGCGGCCGAGGACGCGGAGGGCCAAGTCAGGGTGTGGGCACAGGCCAAGCTCCTGATCCAGGTGTGTCGCAGCCGACTGCTGCGCGATTAGGAGAGAGGCACGTTTCTGGCGTCCCCACATTCATCGCCCAATTAATGGGTCCACGCGGGAGACGGTTATTAGAAAATGAGCAGTGTGAGCAGGTCCTGTCCTGGATGGCAGAAAGTGCTTCGAGCAACCTATCGTCTACCCGCAGTTCTGCGCCGTCCACTGCTGCCAATCCGAATCCTCTGTCTGCTGCTCCTCCTTCCTCCCAGCCTCCTCACTCCACTACAATAACACCTGCTCAGGAGCGGGAGCACTCCCAGGAACTGTTCTCGGGCCCCTGCTTAGATTGGGCAGCAGCGGTTCCTCTCCCACCAGAGGAGTTTATCGTCACTGATGCCCAACCATTCGAAAGTTCCCGGGGTCCGGGGGAAGAGGCTGGGGACTTCCGCCAACTGTCTCAACAACTTTCTGTGGGTGAGGAGGACGATGACGATCAGACACAGTTGTCTTGCAGTGAGGTAGTAGTAAGGGCAGTAAGTCCCAGGGAGCAGCGCACAGAGGATTCGGAGGAAGAGCAGCAGGACGATGAGGTGACTGACCCCACCTGGTGTGCAACGCTTACTCAGGAGGACAGGTCTTCAGAGGGGGAGTCAAGGGCATCAGCAGGGCAGGTTGCAAGAGGCAGTGCAGTGGCCAGGGGTAGAGGCAGGGCCAGACCGAATAATCCACCAACTGTTTCCCAAAGCGCCCCCTCGCGCCATGCCACCCTGCGGAGGCCGAGGTGCTCTAAGGTCTGGCAGTTTTTCACAGAGACGCCTGACGACCGACGAACAGTGGTGTGCAACCTTTGTCGCGCAAAGCTCAGCCGGGGAGCCAACACCAACAGCCTCACCACCACCACCATGCGCAGGCATATGATGGCCAAGCACCCCGCAAGGTGGGACAAAGGCCGTTCACCGCCTCCGGTTTGCACCCCTGCCTCTCCCCCTGTGCCCCAACCTGCCACTGAGATGCAACCCCCCTCTCAGGACACAGGCACTACCGCCTCATGGCCTGCACCCACACCCTCATCTCCGCTGTCCTCGGCCCCATCCAGCAGTGTAGTTCAGCGCACCGTTCAGCCGTCGCTTGCGCAAGTGTTCGAGCGCAAGCGCAAGTACGCCGCCACGCACCCGCACGCTCAAACGTTCACCGTCCGCATCGCAAAATTCATCAGCCTTGAGATGCTGCCGTATAGGGTTGTGGAAACGGAGTCCTTCAAAAGTATCATGGAGGCGGCGGCCCCGCGCTACTCAGTTCCCAGTCGCCACTACTTTTCCCGATGTGCCGTCCCAGCCCTGCACGACCACGTCTCCCGCAACATTGTGCGCGCCCTCACCAACGCGGTTACTGCCACGGTCCACTTAACTACGGACACGTGGACAAGCACAGGCGGGCAGGGCCACTACATCTCCCTGACGGCACATTGGGTGAATTTAGTGGAGGCTGGGACAGAGTCAGAGCCTGGGACCGCTCACGTCCTACCCACCCCCAGAATTGCGGGCCCCAGCTCGGTGCTGGTATCTGCGGAGGTGTATGCTTCCTCCACTAAAGCACCCTCCTCCTCCTCCTCCTCTGTCTCACAATCAAGATGTGTTAGCAGCAGCATGTCGCCAGCAGTCGGTGTCGCGCGGTGTGGCAGCACAGCGGTGGGCAAGCGTCAGCAGGCCGTGCTGAAACTACTCAGCTTAGGCGATAAGAGGCACACGGCCCACGAACTGCTGCAGGGTCTGACACAGCAGACCGACCGCTGGCTTGCGCCGCTGAGCCTCCAACCGGGCATGGTCGTGTGTGACAACGGCCGTAACCTGGTGGCGGCTCTGCAGCTCGGCAGCCTCACGCACGTGCCATGCCTGGCCCACGTCTTTAATTTGGTGGTTCAGCGCTTTCTGAAAAGCTACCCACGCTTGTCAGACCTGCTCGTAAAGGCGCGCCGACTCTGCGCACATTTCCGCAAGTCCCACACGGACGCTGCCACCCTGCGCACCCTGCAACATCACTTTAAGCTGCCAGTGCACCGACTGCTGTGCGACGTGCTCACACGGTGGAACTCTACGCTCCACATGTTGGCCAGGCTGTATGAACAACGGAGAGCTATAGTCGAATACCAACTCCAACATGGGCGGCGCAGTGGGAGTCAGCCTCCTCAATTCCTTTCAGAAGAGTGGGCCTGGTTGGCAGACATCTGCCATGTCCTTGGTAATTTTGAGGAGTCTACCCAGGTGGTGAGCGGCGATGCTACAATCATTAGCGTCACCATTCCTCTGCTATGCATCTTGAGAAATTCCCTGCAAACCATAAAGGCAGCTGCTTTGCGCTCGGAAACGGGGGCAGGGGAAGACAGTATGCCGCTGGATAGTCAGGGCACCCTCCTGTCTATTTCTCAGCGCGTACAGGAGGAGGAGGAGGAGCATGAGGAGGATGAGGAGGAGGGGGAAGAGACAGCTTGGGCCGCTGCTGACGGTACACCGGCTGATTGCCTGTCATCCTTTCAGCGTGTATGGCCTGAGGAGGAGGAGGAGGAGGAGGAGGAGGAGGATCCTGAAAGTGATCTTCCTAGTGAGGACAGCCATGTGTTGCGTACTGGTACCCTGGCACACATGGCTGACTTCATGTTAGGATGCCTTTCTCGTGACCCTCGCGTTGCACGCATTCTGGCCACGACGGATTACTGGGTGTACACACTGCTCGATCCACGGTATAAGGAGAACCTGCCCACTCTGATTCCCGAAGAGGAAAGGGGTTCGAGAGTGTTGCTATACCACAGGACCCTTGCGGACAAGCTGATGGTAAAATTCCCAGCCGACAGCGCTAGTGGCAGAAGGCGCAGTACCGAGGGCAAGGTAGCAGGGGATGTGCGTAGATCGAGCAGCATGTACATCCCAGGCAGTGCAACAGTCTTTAAGGGCCTGGCCAGCTTTATGGCTCCCCACCAAGACTGTGTCACCGCTCCCCAGTCACGGCTGAGTCAGCGGGAGCACTGTAAAAGGATGGTGAGGGAGTACGTAGCGGATCGCACGACCATCCTTGGTGACGCCTCTGCCCCCTACAACTACTGGGTGTCGAAGCTGGACACGTGGCCTGAACTCGCGCTGTATGCCCTGGAGGTGCTTGCTTGTCCTGCGGCTAGCGTCTTGTCGGAAAGGGTGTTTAGTGCGGCTGGGGGAATCATCACAGATAAGCGTAGCCGCTTGTCAACCGACAGTGCCGACAGGCTAACACTCATCAAGATGAACAAAGGCTGGATTTCCCCAGACTTCTGTTCTCCACCAGCGGACAGCAGCGATACGTAAGCAATACGTAGGCTGCACCCGCGGATGGAAGCTACGTTCTCTCTCACCATCCAAAACGGGGACATTTCTGCTTCATCAATCTGTGTCTAATATTCCTCCTCCTCCTCCTCCTGCTCCTCCTCCTGAAACCTCACGTAATCACGCTGAACGGGCAATTTTTCTTAGGGCCACAAGGCTCAGTCAAATAATTTTTCAGAACAATTTTTAAAAGTTTCAATGCGCTTAAAAGCATTGGAACTTTAACTTGAACCAATTTTTCGTTACACTGGGCTGCCTCCAGGCCTAGTTACCACTTAAGCCACATTAACCAAAGCGATTAATGTGTTTCACCTGCCCTCTTGGCTGGCCATGGCCAATTTTTGGGATGTACATTAGTACTGTTGATACAGCAATTTTTGTGGGCCCTCGCCTACAGTGTAATCAAATTAATTTTTAGCCCACCTGCATTACAGCTGACGTAACCTCAGCTGTGTTGGGCAATGCAATGGGATATTTTTGTGTACCGCCGGTGGGTTCCAGGGAGCCACCCATGCTGTAGGTGCACACGGAGTTTTTAATACATCTGTACACTTCTAAAGAACCCCAGTCTGACTGGGGCATGCAGTGTGGGCCGAAGCCCACCTGTATTACGCACAACATTACTACCTCAGCTGTGTTGGGCAATGCAATGGGATATTTCTATGTACCGCCGGTGGCTTCCTGGCACCCACCCAGGCAGTGGGTCCACAGGGAATTATAAATGCATCTGTTTCCACTTATAAAGAACCCCAGTCTGACTGGGGCATGCAGTGTGGGCCGAAACCCACCTGCATTAACCCTTTCCAGTCCACTGTGTGACCTGTGAAGACATTAGGGTTTAAGGCTGTACAGCTCCGTTGTTGGTAGACGTCCGTCGGGGTTCTCTTACTGTATATTGCCAGCCTCTCTGCTGTCGGAGCCTATCCTACGTGTCAGCTCATGCAGTACTGGCTTTAGCCAGCATATAGCGCCGTTGTATAACGGCAGAAAAAGAGTAAGCCCCCTAGGAAAACCATATACAAATTGGATTGGAAAGGGTTAAGCACAACATTACTACCTCAGCTGTGTTGGGCAATGCAATGGGATATTTCTATGTACCGCCGGTGGCTTCCTGGCACCCACCCAGGCAGTGGGTCCACAGGGAGTTTAACCTACATGTGTCCACTTGTAAAGAACCCCAGTCTGACTGGGGCATGCAGTGTGGGCCGAAGCCCACCTGCATTAAGCACGACATTACTACCTCAGCTGTGTTGGGCAATGCAATGGGATATTTTTGTGTACCGCCGGTGGGTTCCAGGGAGCCACCCATGCTGTAGGTGCACACGGAGTTTTTAATACATCTGTACACTTCTAAAGAACCCCAGTCTGACTGGGGCATGCAGTGTGGGCCGAAGCCCACCTGTATTACGCACAACATTACTACCTCAGCTGTGTTGGGCAATGCAATGGGATATTTCTATGTACCGCCGGTGGCATCCTGGCACCCACCCAGGCAGTGGGTCCACAGGGAGTTTAACCTACATGTGTCCACTTGTAAAGAACCCCAGTCTGACTGGGGCATGCAGTGTGGGCCGAAGCCCACCTGCATTAAGCACGACATTACTACCTCAGCTGTGTTGGGCAATGCAATGGGATATTTTTGTGTACCGCCGGTGGGTTCCAGGGAGCCACCCATGCTGTAGGTGCACACGGAGTTTTTAATACATCTGTACACTTCTAAAGAACCCCAGTCTGACTGGGGCATGCAGTGTGGGCCGAAGCCCACCTGTATTACGCACAACATTACTACCTCAGCTGTGTTGGGCAATGCAATGGGATATTTCTATGTACCGCCGGTGGCTTCCTGGCACCCACCCAGGCAGTGGGTCCACAGGGAATTATAAATGCATCTGTTTCCACTTATAAAGAACCCCAGTCTGACTGGGGCATGCAGTGTGGGCCGAAACCCACCTGCATTAACCCTTTCCAGTCCACTGTGTGACCTGTGAAGACATTAGGGTTTAAGGCTGTACAGCTCCGTTGTTGGTAGACGTCCGTCGGGGTTCTCTTACTGTATATTGCCAGCCTCTCTGCTGTCGGAGCCTATCCTACGTGTCAGCTCATGCAGTACTGGCTTTAGCCAGCATATAGCGCCGTTGTATAACGGCAGAAAAAGAGTAAGCCCCCTAGGAAAACCATATACAAATTGGATTGGAAAGGGTTAAGCACAACATTACTACCTCAGCTGTGTTGGGCAATGCAATGGGATATTTCTATGTACCGCCGGTGGCTTCCTGGCACCCACCCATGCTGTAGGTGCACACGGAGTTTTTACTACATCTGTACACTTATAAAGAACCCCAGTCAGACTGGGGCATGCAGTGTGGGCCGAAGCCCACCTGCATTAAGCACGACATTACTACCTCAGCTGTGTTGGGCAATGCAATGGGATATTTCTGTGTACCACCGGTGGGTTCCAGGGAGCCACCCATGCTGTGGGTCGACAGGGACTTCACAATAGGGAGTTGTACCTGCCTGTGTCTATGAATTAAAAAGCCCGGTCTGACTGGGGCATGCAGACACCTTGACAGAATGAATAGTGTGTGGCACATAGGTTCCCCATTGCTATGCCCACGTGTGCAGCTCCTGATGGCGGTGGCACAGGATTCTATTTCTCATTGCTTCTGTACAGCATTGTGGGCTATCGCTCCGCCACTTTTAAAGAGGGTCGCTGCCTAGCCGTGCCAACCTCTGCAGTGTGTGCCTGCGGTCCCTCGTCATGGCAGACGCAATTCTAAATAGACATGAGCGTGGTGTGGCATGAGGGCAGCTGAAGGCTGCCCAGGGACACTTTGGTGTGCGCTGTGGGGGGGAGGGGGGGCGGTTGGTCAGCATGTAACCCAGGAGAAGTGTCAGTGGAGTGTCATGCAGGCAGTGATTGTGCTTTGTTGGAGGTAGTGTGGTGCTTAGCAAAGGTATGCCATGCTAATGAGCGCTTTTCAGAAGTAAAAGTTGTTGGGAGGGGGGGGGGGGCCACTCTTGCCGCTATTGTGGCTTAATAGTGGGACCTGTGAACTTAGGATGCAGCCCAACATGTAGCCCCTCGCCTGCCCTATCCGTCACTGTGTCATTCCCATCACTTTCCTGAATTGCCCAGATTTTCACACATGAAAACCTTAGCGAGCATCGGCGAAATACAAAAATGTTCTGGTCGCCCATTGACTTCAATGGGGTTCGTTGTTCGAAACGAACCCTCGAGCATCACGGGAAGTTCGTTACGAATAACGAACACCCGAACATTTTGGTGTTCGCTCATCTCTAGGCAGAAGCATACTGTTTAATGTGTGAGACAAAGGCATTTTTGGTTTCTGCTTCACATGATTTCCATCCGGATCAGTCTGTTTAGCTGGAGAGAAAAGGGCCATTGCTACTTGTTACTTTTCAACATTTGTTGCCTTTTGAATAGATTTTTTATGATCTTGCAAACCCCTTAAACACATGCTAATCTATATGTCTGTTCTATATGTAGCTTTAGGATTATATCTATTGTACTGAACAGAGGCATAGCTAAAGACTCATAGGCCCAGGTGCAAAAGCTCAGCTAAGGACTCCCCCACAACTTCACTACCTGGCCATGTCTCGCCCATCATGTTTAGCAGCGTTGCTGGTGATTCATTGATGTAGCACAAGACTCGAGACAAAGGTTTTGTTTCTCCCACAAAAAGCAAAAAATCTACATATTGAAGACAACATAACTTTCATACCATGTTAAGCTCAGATACAGCAGCTTAGCTCTAGTGTACTTCTAATAGTGAACTTAGAATATAATGGTGAGATACTAGTCTACACAGTGATAGCGATTTACAGTGCAGTTACCAGCAGTGATCACACATGACATCATATCTGATCTAGTATCAATCACTTTCAGTTTTCACCTCTATCTGGCCCAGACTGCCATGAAGACTTTTTCCAGCCACAACTGCTCTCTGTAGAATTTGTAACACAGACATTTTTGGCTCCATGCTTTTCCACCACACACCACATTCCCACACTGTTCAAACAGTGGTGAATTTTCTTGGGTGTTCTGGAGCTTCGAAGGGTGGAATATCTTTTTTATATAGACGCTTTCTTTTTATTTGCAGCAATTCCCAATGAAGGTGAAAGAAACATGGGAACAAGATTTAGGCTGCAGTGTTGCGTTTGATTTCAATGTCATTTATATCCAGAGGCGTAATGTGAAGCTCCTGGGCCCCAATGCAAAACCTGTAACGGGGCCCCCAACTATAATGCTTTATTCATAGTACTGGGCTCCCTATATGGAGAAGAGGGGCCTTATGGGCCCCCTAGACTCCTGGGCCCGGGTGCAACCGCATCCCCTATAGTTATGCCCCTGTTTATATCTGAAAGTCAACGAGTATCACAGTTGTATTTAGTAAATAGATTTCATCATACTCTATTAAAGTTGTTTAGCATGAATATTAGATTAAACTCAGACTGTCCAAAATGTTACACGGATGGTGTAGATTGAATGCATATGGTCTGTGATTCTTTAAAATTATCATGAATTTTGGAATGTGGTGCTAGAGATCATTACAATATATCTTGTCTATATTGGTCTTAATCCCAGAACTTGTATATTGGATATTATTGATGGTATACTCTTTTGGGAATTCAGAGACCATTGTATCAGGTGTAGAAGCTGATTACTATCCCTTCAATACAGCCTTAATCCCCTCCCACCCGCCCAACAGTAGGAGATTGTGTTGCAAAGATAAGAGAGGTTATATCTTTAGTAAGGGGAATATATTAAAAAAGACTAAGCTTGAGGAAATTTGGGGAAATTGGTCGGATATATACAATGGATAGTTCATATCGAGTGCTGGTTGCATTAGGGTGTTGTAAAAAGGTTGATGGGATTTGGCGTGAAGGAAAGAAGGTGAAGATGAGTTAGGTTTCTATCTAAATTTTCTTTTCTTGTAGGGGACGGGGTAGATTGTGATTTGTTTAAATTTTGCTATGATTAATTGCATTGTTTGGGTGGGGTAATTATATGTTTTATGTATATTATGCTTATGCAAGTATAGCTTAAGAGGTACTTGTATTCAAAAATATAATTTCAATAAAAATGATCTGATTTAAAAAAAATAAACTATAATCGGCAAAAGACCTATAGAAAGTGCCACAAACTACAGAAAACACTTTTTACTTTTGTAAAAATAGTGAACATGAATGATATTCATAGAAGGTCACCTCGAAGGAAGCTACTGTGTCCAAAAAGTAAACATTGCAGTTTTTTTCCAGTTTATCCAAGACCTCTCAGGTGTTCCGCACTGTGTCTGGGGAAATTTTCAATGAATAGATGATACAACAGTAGAACTTTTTAGCAACAATGCTATGTTAGGAGGAAAATACACACTGCACACCAACAAACAAAATCTCATCTCAACAGTCAAGCATGGTAAAGGGAGCATCATGCTTTGGGGTTGCCTTGCTCCCTCAGGGCCTAGATGCCTTGTGTCTTTTAAAGAAACCATTCTAAAGGTCTATTTAGATACAACGATTATCGCTTAAAAGATGTCGCTCAAGCAACTTTTGAGTGATAATCGTTGTCATTTGCAGCGCAAGATGATCGCTCAAGATGAGCGATCACCTTGCGCTGCCAGCGGAGGCTGCAGAAGACAAGCACGGTGTCCCCGCTTGTCTTCTGCATCCAGCTGTTCCCTGCTCAGTGCTCGGCTGTTATACATTTGCAAAAATCTCGTCCACACGCTGCGGTCGATCCGTTGCGGCCAAGCCGCGCTGAAACAGACATGCGTGGAATTCGAAGCCACAGCATGTCAATTGTATTCCGCTTCCGGCTCTCTTCTCTCTATAGGGAGAGATGGCCACAGCGAAATACAGGTGGAAAAGCTGCTTCGGTGCGGTGCGGGTTTTGAAGCTGCGTCTCCGCTGCAGAAATCTTGCAGAATTTCCGTGCGGTCCCGCTGTGGTCATTCCATGAGATTTCCTCAGAAATTCCACCCTGTGTGAACCCAGCTTAAAGGGGGTTTCTAAGACAAATACCATTGATGATCTATTCTCAGGACTTCAGCTGCAGTCGCCCACTGTCAGTGCCACAATACACGGGGGGTTGGAGCATAAGCTGTTGCTCCAACCACTGTTGTGGCCAGCGCTTGTAACTGCAGGCCCGACTCCCATTGATTTTAATGAGAGCCGTGCCTGCAGTAACAAGCGCCACAGTTGGTGGAAGTGATTGCTACTAAAGGCAGAGCTACAGGTCATTAAATGTAAGGCTTCACTTAATTTCTTACCCTTTTCTTTGAATGTTTACTCGGTCTGCTGGATAAAAGACATAAATACTACAACTGTTTGTATGTTGTTAGTTTTTAGTGGTTAATATGGTTCAAAATAACCAATCTTTGAGAAAAATATGTTTCTCACTAACCAGGCTTTGTATGCCTTTATTAAATGGACAAAGTACTTGTGAAACACACTTCCAATTTCATAAACTGAAACATGTTTTGCCAATTAGCTCTTGGAAAAGTCATTAACACAAGTATTCACTTACTTTTTCTTCCTGTCCTGTGGATGCTAACTCAATGTGCTCAATAAAAGACACGAGAGGTACAATTGTCTGTGTGTTATTTGTTTTACAAGATTGTGTTTGTGTGTAATTGTCACTTAGATGACATTTTAATAATAATTTAGTAATAATTGCAGACATCCAGCTAATTCTAAGGCTAGGTTCACACAGGGCGGATTTGCCGCGGTTCTGCAGCAGCAGATCCGCCCGCGGCCGCTAATCTCGGGATTAGCCAGCCACGTGGACGAGGTTTCTCAGACACCTCGTCCACACGGGACGGCTAATCCGCTGCCGTAAATCCGGTTGAAACCGCGGCTGCGGCAGCCGCGGTTTCAAAAGAAGCAGCATGTCTCTTTACATTCGGATTTTTGTTTGTTTATGTCACGGCCGCGCTCTTCTCTATGGGAGAGCCGGCCGCAACGGAAAAGCAAGCGGCCGGGCCGCTTCAAAGCCGCCGTGCCTTAAACCGCGGCGGTTCTCCCGGCGGAAATCTCGCGGTTTTTGCTGCGGCCAAACCGCGAGATTTCCGACGGGAATACGGCAAGTGTGAACCCAGCCTAAAGGGTTCACTTTTTCCTGCAACTTTACATGTTCATTTCATGCAACTTTTTTGTTAATGTAAGTGAATTATACTATAAATCCCTATTGTTCTAGGCAAAACATCAAAATATTTTATCACAAAGTGAGCTAGGCTGCCTGTCCACGGCCGTGACGGAATATTGCTAGGGATATCCTGCCACGGGGGAGGCGGAGGGAGCACTGACAGGTCACCGCAGTGCGCCCATCTAATAGATAGACTCACCGCCGAGATCCCAGCAAATCGCAGCATGCCACAATTTCAGTCCCGCGAGTGGAGAGTCGCTACGATTCTCCGCTCGTGGATGTCGGGCGGCCCTTTCCATAGTTAGCCTATGGAAAACGTTCACTGCGTTACCCGCGGATGGATTATTGCTGCAGATAATGCAGTGGCATATCGCTTGTGGACAGGCAGCTTTACTAACTACATAGTTTCTTTACATATGAAGAGTAGACAGTGGATGCACTTATAAGGCAGTTTACAAGCAGGCCATAGACTGCAGCTAGGATTCTGCTTGAACATTGGATGCATATACCCTGTTTCCCTGAAAATAAGACATACCCTGAAAATAAGACATAGCATGATTTTCCAGAATTTTTGAGGATGCAAAATGATTTTTCAGGCTTTTTGAGGATGCTTGAAATATAAGCCCTACTCCAAAATTAAGCCCAGCTAACAGTTAATTAAAAAAGTAAATTTAAATAGTGTCCAGGCAGCTATACATGTAAAAACGTTAAACCTTTTAGAGCAAAAATTAATATAAGACACTGTCTTATTTTCGGGGAAACACGGTAGCACACAGCAGTATAGTTGAATCTAATCTGATATTGTGAAGTTGGCCACTGCTTAATAGTATTTTTCATCTAATATTGGGTATATGCAATTTAAGTGATTTAATAAAACTATACATTTTACAATTTTTTTTTTATTGTATAGTCTTTGCATCAGTAATTGGCTGAGCCGCGGCACTTGAGAACCAATCAGAGCCAGCGCTTCCTGAAGGCGGGATTTTTGAGGCCCCTGACCAGGAAGCACTGGCTGAAGACTGTAACAGGTGTGCCGGAGCTTCAGACAAGAAGTGCAGTAGAGCTGACTGCGCCCGTTAGGTGATGTATTCTTTTTTGGGGGGGGGTTTAAATGCAGCTGAGGCTTATTTTAGGGACAAACAGTTGGATTTCCTACTGTAAAAGTTGAAACGCACCGCAACGCATGCACTGCAACACAAAGGAAGGTTCCATAGCGAAACATGGGCTACAAAACATAGCAAATTGCGGCAATATTTAGCATGCCGAGATTTTTTCTCTCGCAATGTAGCATCGTACAAAACATCGCTAATGTTAAGAAATCCATTGGAAAGCATAGGCTTCACATACATGCCATTTGCAGCATTGTCGCATAATCACAAGGCTTCATGCACACGAGCGGATTTTTGCTGCAGAATCTGAAATGGGCGTTCGCCTCAGGGTTCCGCAGCAATAATCCTCCATAGCATGCTATGGAAAAATGGTTCTTCATGCACATGAGAAGAGACCAATTGCAGTTTCCTCTTACAATCCGCAGCAATCTCCATTTTCCTGTGATTCCCCAACGAACTGCTTCCATTGAAGTCAATGGAAGCCTTCCGACCCACACCTCGCCTGCAATTGACATTGTCGACAGGCCATGGATTACGCGAGAAAAATCTATACTGCACAAGTCTGACGGCGAGCAGTGCGGATCATCCACAGTATGGAGAAGCCGGAAGAAGACAGGTTCGCGCGGACATCAGCAAAGAAGAAAACCTGCACACACAGGTACGCAGGGTGACCTGCTGCATTCAGAGCCGGATTCCACAGGCGGAATCCGGAACTGCCGAGTGCATAAGGCCATATACAGTATATTTCATACCTGGGGACTCTGCCAGTGGAATATTGCAGCGAAGTCCGACAGGGCGCCGCAGAAAGACCCCACAGTCATCTCTCCGGATCTGCTGCGAGTGTCTTGTCCGGCGCCCATGCGCAGTGCAGCGCATGACGCACCGGCGGTGGGTGGTGAAGCGTAATCTCTGTGTGCTCACAGCGGAAGTGTCGCATGATGGACAGCTTCTGTTGACCACAATGGAAGCCAGTCGCACGTTTTTCCGCTGCAAATAGAACATACCGCAATTTCTTTCACGCTGCGGAATTCCACAGTAGAATTTCGCAGCGTAAAGATTGCAAGGCAATAAAATCTAATAGCTGCGGAATAATGCTGCAGATTTCCGCCTTGTGAAACGCGGCAGAAATCAGTCCGTGGGAATTAGCACACACTTTTCCACTGTTGCTGGGGCATCTATAGGAGCCCATCCACCAGTAATGATAGTAGCAGTTGGCAAAGATGGCCTGGTTCTAATAATACTCTGCTGCTCTGCCATGCAAGGGGACATCTAGTGATCATGTGATCGCCACGCCGAATGACAGAAGCGACACTTCCGCTTTCTCTATCGGCTACACTTCTGCCTTCTTCCCTTGGTCCTAATAGTTGATGACCTACCCTGTTCCTGCTACATTGCAGGAGCTTTATTCCCGTGCCGTATTTTTACTATCGGCCGGGATTAAAACCCAGGAGCAAGAGTGTAAATCCACGGCACTTGGTCCTTATCAGGTTAAGTAAATTATCTAGCCAATTTTAGAGTATACTGCATTATGCTCCATGTCTGATATTGTTCTGGCAATGTTACATAGAAAATGACAAAGATAATCCGCAGTAATATATATATTTTTTTGCAGTCTTTGGATGTCATGTGTTTAAATTTCAACAATTTAGTTACTACTGTAAATGCTACAGCTTTTTCATGCAGAGACTAAGCACGGAAAACCAGCAGTGAATAAGCCTCATGTGGCCATACCCATAAAATGCCCATATGTACAAAGATGCACAAATATTAAAATTCATGTTAGCACATGCAACTTTTTTGTGGATTACTACAGCAGATTTAGCAATGAAAATCCACAAAATGTGAATCCAATACATGTAAATGGAGGTTTCAAAAACTCCAATAAAACACAGCTGAAAAGTTTTGTAATGCCCCCTGTCCACGGGCGTTGCGAAGTCCCACGGCAGATCTCCGCCGCAGGAATCACTGCCTGGGAGCAGGAGCTAGCACGCGAATCTCCGCAGATCAGTCTAACTGACAGATATCGCGGCAGCATGCTGCGCATTGCCGGCCATGAGCGGAGAATCTCAATGATTCTCTGCTCGTGGACATGGGGCCGGCGCTTTCCATAGCACATAGGACCCATTACTGGTTTTAGTCTTCAAATACTGATGCAAAATGCTTACTAAAATAGGCAAGACTGAATGAGGTCTAAGGCCTCTTTCACACCGGTGGTGTGATATCGCCGCGAGAAAAATCGCAGTGATATCGAATTGGTGGTCTGTGCAATATTTTTTTTGTCACAGTCCATTGAAATTAATAGAGCAGTCACGCACATGCACATGGCCATTCTCCATGGAAACTGACATAATACAGGTCAGAATGGGGCTGCACTTTAAGTCAGGGGAAATTGGGCAAACTGGTCCCTTTTCTCAGGATTGGTTGTGTCCCAGCAGTGGAACCCCCACCAATCCATCAGTTTTCACCCTGATGGGTGAAAACTGAAAAAACAGTAAGGGTGAATTCTCCTTTACATTTTTAGATTCCTGCAGATGACTTGAACCTGCGATCTCAAGATTGCTCAGACAATAGACTGCAGTACTTCTACACTGCAGTGGACGAGGGGGCACCCAAAGAAACAGGAATCTTCATCTGGTTAGCGGGGTGTTACCAGTACAGGCTTCTAGACAGGTGAATGTCTGAGGAACCCTTCTGAGGCAGTATGCCGGGCAATGGTGTTGGGGAAGGTTGCATTCAACTCCCGTGATTTTTTTTTAAACGAGTTGTTCAGTTTCTCACCTATTTGGTGATGGCTGATTCATACAAGTGAAGTTAAAAGGTGAAAACAATGCTCATTTGTTTCTTTGATGTGAGAGGGATAGTGAACTCAGAATTTATAACACCGGGTCAAGCAGTCAACCAAAGTTTTTATTTGAAAGTTTTGTAAAGGTTGTGTCATAATGTACAGAGAAAGCGTCCTGATTTGTGTCAGACAGGTGACTGGTTCCTCCACCATGACAACTCACCTGCCCACACAGCACTGGGTGTTAAGCTATTTTTAACATAGAACAGCATGACACCCTTGCCTCACCCTCTGTATTCACCCGATCCTGCTCTGTGCGATATTTTTTTTATTTCCTCAGGTTAAAAGAGATCTCGAAGGAAGACCTTTTGCTGATATTGAAAAGGTGAAACAAAAAACGGCACAAGTACTAAAAGACATAAATACCGAGTTAAAAAAAAATACTTTGAGCAGTGGGAAAAAAATGTGAACAAATGTATTGCTTCAAATGGGGTCCACTTTAAAGAAGACTGAAGTTTAAAAATGTACTAATAAATTGATTATTTTTAATAAATGATTTCTAGTTTCTTTTGGGTACCCCCTTATATTATCACTATTCCTGCCCATGACAAGACATGCCAGACGCAGACACCATTTACAAACATCAGGTTGCTTTGGCAACCTATCGTCCCTCTGTGATTTTATGCTAAGGGCTGATGGTGTCACAAGGAAAGCACTCCCTCAGTTAGGCCCCCTGCACAAGTGGGATTCCCCGCAGAATTTCCGCCCATGCCCGCCTGCATAGGATTGCATTACAAAACACAATCCTATGCACACAGCCGCGATTTGTCCGCTTGAAAACACACGCAGAAAACAAATCGCGGCATGTTCTATTTCTGTGCAGATCTTGCAGAGGCCCACACAGAAATGTCACTACTGACGCGCCGGCTCCACTCTGCGCATGCGCCAGCTGAGCGGCAGCCAGCACATCACAGAGCAGAGTGACGCGGAAGCAGGTGAGCCCCACTGGTCACTGCAGGGGCGCGGGTCAGATCCCGCTGCGAGAATTCTTGCAGCGGAATCCGACCCGGCCGTCTGCATGTGGACTTAATCTTAATCCCCTAAAGTTCTAGGATGTACAGTTATGTCATTGAGGTTCGGGGTTTGTATGGAAGGGGATTGTGAGCCGATACAATGCAGGTGCTATTTGTTTCTAATAACTGACAAGTGCCCACAACAACTACAATCAGCTCACGTCGATCGTGGCTGTTAAGCCTTTAAATGCCGCCATAAATTCTGACAGCAGCATTTAAAAACCTCGATAGGAGTTTGGGGATCCCGAACAGCCCCCTGCTTTCTGAAGGCCAGCAGGGCTGTCATTGCAGATTGCCTATCAAGCAATGCCTGTGGCTTGATAGACTGCCTGACTACGGTATTTCATTATACCGCAGAAGCAATTAAATGATCGCAAGTTCAAGTTTAAAAAAAAAAAAATCACTTTATAAAAATATAATTAAAAAAATAAAGTGAAAGTTTAAAATGCCCTTTTGCCATATTTATAACTTAAAAATTGATTCAATAAAATGTATATTTAGTATTGCTGCGTCCATAAGGGTGGTTTCACACAAGCGTGTTTTTGTGCATACATAGGTGCGCACCTATGTACACGCAAAAACACGCGTGTATGCAAGTCCGTGCATTGCCTTCAATGGAGCCGCGGCTGCTGCCGGCGGCTCCATTGAAGGCAATGGTCTGTCGGCACCCCTGCATTGTTTTTCAAAGAAGGGCTTTACATATAGGCTCTTCCCTGCAAAACAAGAATTTTAGTGTAAAAAATAAAAATAAAATCCTGTCTGCTGCTGCCGTGTCTCTGCGGGATGAAGAACACATCTGCTGCATGCGGCAGATGTTTCCTTCATCCTCGCGAGAAAAAAGGATTCCCTGCTGCACCTGCCACATCTGTGACAGATGCAGCAAAGGAATTCTTCATCCCTGCAGGGAATAAAAAATTCCCTACCACAGCTGTCACAGATGACAGTGGGGATCCAGCTGCCGGCATCCTGTAATTGTTTTCCAGGGAAGGGGTTTAAATATAAGCCCTTCTCTGAAAAACAAGAAAAAAATGGTGATTAAAAAAAAACAAAAAAAAAAAAATTACCTTTCTTCAGCTGCCGGGGCTCAGCCATGTCCAGCCGACTCTTCTCCTGCACTGCTCTGAGGAGTATTCAGCAGGCAGGATTTAAAATCCCCGTCTGCTGAATGGGCTGCCTCTGATTGGCTGAGCACTGTGACCAATCAGAGGCAGCTCTCAGCTATTGAATGACAGCTGAGAGCTGCCTCTGATTGGTCACAGTGCTCAGCCAATCAGAGGCAGCACTCACCCATTCATGAATACTGCTGATAGTATTAAATACTTAGGAACCAATATCACAGCTAATTTGGAACAGTTATTTCCTAAAAATTACAAACCCCTTGTGTTGGCGTTGGAGGAGGATCTAGCCATGTGGAGGGAGTTACCTATCCCCTGGTTTTGGAGGATAAATATAATTAAAATGAATTCCCTACCTTTATCTCTTTCAAACATTCCCCATCAGATTACCAGCCCTTTCCTGGTACGCATCCGTAAATTGATTAATGTCCTTTGTCTGGGGAAATTGTAAACCCAGGCTGAAGAGAGGGATTCTTGCCCAATATAAAAAGCAAATGTACTATAGAGCTGCACTGAGAAAATGTGTTATAGAACTGATTCAGAACACAAAATTGTGGGCGGAGACGGAGCAGGTTTCCGCACCACACCAGGTAGTGGGCGCTCCCTGGCTGCCGAGTAACAGAGGTATCCGGGAACTGGAGCGGTCTCCATTTATAGAGAGTCTCCTTGAGACATGGTCAGGTTTTGCCTTCAGAGCACAGCTGATTTCTAGGCCGGGACCTTTAATGGACAACCCGGATCTGTCCATATTTTTCAGAGGCAGTTCACTGCTGGGCAGACTGGGTAGCACACATCTTAGAATCAGGGACATGGTATCAAGCTTGGGCATCATAGCAATGGGGGAACTGTTGGAGCAGGAGGGCCTGCTCAGAGAAGCATGGTTCCAGTGCTTACAAATTAAACACTACATTAGTTCCCTGGGGGAGTTTCCAAATTGCTGTCTCCACTTACCCCATTTGAAAAACTGAGCATGTCCCCTAATGGGGGAGCATGCAAGATCTCGACACTATATCACTTACTTTTAGATGGGGAGACACAGGCAGAGGATGTAACTTATATAAGAGAGAGATTTGGGTAAGGTACTGATGGAGGACCCTTATGCACAAAATGTCCATGTTGAGTAGGATACAGGAGCTCAATTTTAAAATCATCACCCAGTGGTACAGGACCCCTGAGCGATTGGCTAGGATCTTCCCGCAGTACTCTGACAGGTACTGGAGATGTGACAATGATGTAGGTACTTTCATACATATTTCGTGGTCTTGTCCACTGATCTCGTGTCTGTGGGAAAAGGTAAATGCACCACATAAGGAGGTCAGTAGGAGTGTGATTAAGTTCACGCCGGATCTCTCTCTTTCCCCCTCCCCCCCCTCCCCCCCCGCATGGTGCTCGGACAAGTAATCAGTTACTCGAAAAGACCGATGCTCGCTCGAGCATCAGCCTTTAACGAGCGTGCTCGCTCATCTCTACTAATAAGCTATTAAGTAGCTGAGTAGCTACTTAATAGTTTATGCAAAATGATCGCTCAAAGCTGTCACTCAAACTGTCGTTTGAGCGATTTTTGAGCGATCATCGCCCGGATTTCACGCTCACTGTTTCATTCCAATTCATGACAATAAGTATGGCATTATTTATGTACATAATGTTTATGTCAATGCTTGATTATTCCAGTGTTATAAGGCGTATTCAATCAAATACTTTTTGAACCATAAAAAAAGTTTTTCAGTACATTTGATACATTAAATAGTAGCATTGAAAAAGATGACTTGTCCAACTAAAAACAAGTCCTCCAAACAACTACATTGGGGGATAAATAGAAAGAAAGGAAAGGAGACAGGGACTTGTTATTTGTATAGTGCAAACTTATTCCGCAGCGCTTTCATGTAATTTATTTATTTATTACCCCCCCCCAGCAAGCTGGGTACTCATTTTACCGACCTCGGAAGGATGGAAGGCCAGGTTGTACAATCATGTGACAAATATATGATTGCTATGGACATTGCCGGCATTACTAACGCTGAGACTGTGGACTGACTGCAGCAGTCATGTGTTTGTCACATGACTGCACTACCAGGAAGTCAATGGGGACAGTAGCGTCTGTAATATGTATGTAATAGGGACATAATGTGACTTATCTAAAAGGAGTTAATAGGTAGCATTATATCTAAAAGAGGCAATAGGCGGCATTATATGTTAACAAAAATTAGACTATTTCTAAAAGTCAGCAAGAGAAGGTATTACCGACTGGCAGCAAAAGGGGCTATTAAGTGGGGGCATAAGTTGCATTGTTACTGATTAGAAACAGAAGGAAGTATTAGTGAATATGGTCGCAAGGGGGCATTATTACTAAGTGGGAGCATTTTACTGTGTAATAATCAGTATAAGCAGCTCTTACTATGTGGCTTCTACAGGGGAAGCAAACTGATGGATGCCAATACTGTGTAGGGCATCATGGGTGGATTTGCAGGGAGAGCGCTGGCCCTTTAAAAAACAATGCAGGAGAAATCATTGATGATGACGGAGGGAAAGCAAATCTACTAAACAGTTTCTTCTCAAGTGTATTCACAAAAGAAAAGGAAATGCCACACGAGATGCAGGGGAATAAAACGAACCCCTCACAAAATATCTCATACCTAACGCAGGAGGAGGTGCGGAAGCGTCTAAAGAAAACTAAAATTGATAAATCGCCGGGCCCAGATGGATTATACCCAAGGATACTAAGGGAACTAAGTGACGAGATAGCTAGGCCACTATACATAATATTTCTAGACACTATCAAGACCGGTGTTGTACCATTGGATTGGCGCATTGCCAACGTGGTTCCAATTTACAAAAAAGGGAGCAAAAGTGAGCCTGGTAACTACAGGCCAGTAAGTCTCACTTCAGTAACGGGAAAATTTTTCGAGGGGATTCTGAGAGACGCCATCGATGAGTACCTCAAGGAGAATAAGGGAATAACTCCTCACCAGCATGGATTCATGAAGGGTCGCTCATGTCAGACAAATCTGATCAGTTTCTACGATGAAGTAAGCTCTAAGCTGGACCAGGGAGAATCTATTGATCTTGTATATCTGGACTTCTCTAAAGCCTTTGACACCGTGCCACATAATAGGCTAATATACAAAATGAGGCAGCTCGGATTGGGTGAAAACGTGTGTAAGTGGGTAAAAAATTGGCTCAATGATAGAAAGCAGAGGGTGGTAATAAATGGTTCGTACTCTGATTGGACCACAGTCGCTAGTGGGGTGCCACAGGGTTCAGTATTAGGCCCCACTCTGTTCAACATATTTATCAATGACCTGATAGAAGGGCTGCACAGCAAAATATCAATATTTGCAGATGAGACTAAAATATACAATTAATTAATGCAACGGAGGACAACGTGCGCTACAAACGGACCTGGATAAGCTGGGGGCTTGGGCAGGAAAATGGCAAATGAAGTTCAATGTTGAAAAATGCAAGACTATGCACATGGGCAGGAGAAACAGATGTCACCAATATTCACTTAATGGGGTACCGCTGGGGAAAAGTGATATGGAAAAGGATCTGGGGGTATTAGTGGATAATAGACTAAACTGGAGTAACCAATGCCAGTCAGCTGCTGCAAAGGCAAATAAAGTCTTGGGGTGCATTAAAAGAGGTATAGGGGCGAAGGACGAGAACATTATCCTTCCATTATATAAGGCACTTGTCAGGCCTCACATGGAATACTGCGTACAATTCTGGTCACCGGTGCTCAGGAAAGATGTCACAGTGCTTGAGGGGGTTCAAAGAAGGGCAACTAAACTAATACATGGAACGACGGGACTGGAATACCCTGAGAGACTATCCAAATTGGGACTATTTACTCTAGAAAAAAGAAGGTTAAGAGGTGATCAAATAACTATGTATAAATACATGAGGGGACAATACAAGAATCTCTCCCAGGATCTATTTATACCCAGGACCACAACGGTAACAAGAGGACATCCGCTACGATTAGAGGAAAGTAGGTTTCATCACCAACATAGAAGGGGATTCTTTACTGTAAGAGCAGTTAGACTGTGGAACTCTCTACCGGAGGAAGTGGTGATGGCAAAATCCATAGAGGAGTTTAAAAGGGGACTAGATGTCTTTCTGGAGAGGAAGGATATTACAGGATATAAATCTTAGGTTAAGTGTCAATCTGGGTATATAGGAAGGTAGGAACTATTAGGGGTTGATCCAGGGATTAGTCTGATTGCCATTAGGGAGTCGGAAAGGAATTTTTTCCCCAAAAGGGCTAATTGGCTTCTGGCCTTGGGTTTTTTTGCCTTCCTCTGGATCAACTCAGTAGGATAGACAGGCTGGACTAGATGGACATTGTCTTCATTCAGCTTTACATACTATGTTACTATGTATATTATCACTATTTGCCACAACGCAGATCGTGAGAGGTGTGGAAAAGGTAGTCAGGATGTTTGGAAAAGCAAGAGCCAGAAATGTCTGTGTGTCATTCTACAGAGACAATTTGTCACTAGGAGAAGACATCATGGTGGTCTTGGCCACATGGAGAAGACTATGGAAATTATGTCTTATCGTCAATTTGGTTTCCACAAGTTCATCATGGACAGCACCCATGGAGGCTGCCCTCTGGAGGAACAGGAAGGAGAGATTAAAAGCACCTCTCCCCATCATTTATTAACAGAAATAGTCCATACCATGATACATCATGTTTATAATACTAGAAGATATACCCGTGTCTTGCATGGCGATTTTATGATTAGCAGTCCTGGAATATACAAGGTGAGCCACAATAATGAGCCCCGCACCGCACTGTTAAGGAAGTCGTCCAAAATAAAAAGCTGTTGCCCATTGCAACCAATCACAGCACAGATTTTATTTTACCTCAGAAATATAAGAAACGAGAGCTAAACTGTGATTGGTTGCTGTTGGCAATAAAAATTACAATAGAAGTCGATTTTTTAATTACGCCAGTATGCGTCACCTGGTGCTGAAGAACACTCGGCCAAAATTTCACTCAAATTGGACGAGAACTGTGGATTTGTATATATATATATATATATATATATATATATATATATATATACATACATACATATATATATATATATATATATATACATACATACACACACACACACACAACGCATGCAATACAAAACATGACGTTTTAAGTAAGAAAAGAGCACGTACACATAACTATGTGGAAGCACACAGATGCTGATTAATGCTATGTGAATACATTAGCTATATATTATACTGCTGATGTAAAATAAAAGCTGCGCTGTGATTGGTTACTATAGGCAACAGCTTTTAATCCTCTTAGTGCTGAGGTAAAATGAAAGCTGTGCTGTGGTTGGTTGCTATGGGCAACAGCTTTTAATCCTCTTAGTGCTGAGGTAAAATGAAAGCTGTGCTGTGATTGGTTGCTATGGGCAACAGCTTTCAGTCCTCGGTTGCTGCATGTATTCCTGTCTGGGGAAATATCATTTCCTGAAACACAAATTGTCAGCGCTCAGTATGACTCTTCTAGTGGGAATTACTTATTGGAAATAACCAGGAATACTACATTGAGTCCGGAGAATCCATTGGGGATAGCAAATTTGGGGGTTGCTGCATTAAAATTCAAGGAAAGGAAAAGTATGCAAATAAGGTTGCAGAGACAACAAAAGTTCTGAATTTTTTTAGCCTATAACCTTCTCTGGGTCGAGATTATACTGTGTGCAAAATGTCATGTCAATCGGTCGTACCGTTTGTGTGTGATGTTTGACAACAGACATTGACAAATATATAGAAGATAACAATTTTTAAGGGTGGGTAAGTAGAGGCGCTATCATGATAGATGCATGGAAACTGAACTAACGGTAGGACATAATTCCCATATCATCCAGTAACGACAGCACACATGGTACAGTACCATATTATAGTCTCTATGGAACGAGGAGAGAGAGAGAGACTACAACCTGGAGCACTTTCCGTCTGAAAGCCAGTTCTCTGTTGGCATGTAAATCTAAATGGCAATGTCTTTTGAGAGTATGGATGCTAGTCCAAGTGGCTGCCCTCTATATCTGTTCTGCAGAGGCTTTTGCTTGTTCAGCCCAAGATGATGAAAAGGTCCTCTTCAAGTAAGCTTTAACCCTTTCCAATCCACTGTCTGACATCTGAAGACATTATGATTTAAGGCTATACAGCTCTGATGTTGAAAGACGTCCATCGGGGTTCTCTTACTGTATATTGCCAGCCTCTCTGCTGTCGGGACCTATCAAATGTGTCACCTTATGCAGTTCCCGCTTTGGCCAGCATATAGCGCTGTTGTATAATAGCAGAAAAAGAGTAAGCCCCCTAGGAAAACCAGGATACAAATTGGATTGGAAAGTGTTAAGACCCTCTGGAAGGGATACATCTCGATCCCTATATGCCTCTTGGATCCCCTTTTTCATCAGTATGGTGATGGAGTTCTTTGAAGCCGTCTTCCTTTTATTTGGACCCTGAAATTGAATAAACAAGTTATTATCCCTTCTGAAAGGCTACGAGGCCTGGAGGTAGGCTAGCACAGACTTTTCTACGTCTAATTTATGGAAGTCTTCTGTCACGGAGAGAGAGGGGGGCGATACCTATTGATCCTGCCTCTGTCCCAGATTACTCATGGACCGACTACTTTGAGCGCCCCGCAACTACCATTTGACACAGCCGAGCTTCGATCGATCACTTTAGCAGCATTGCAAGCTTGGAGTTGGTAGAATACAGACTGATTTGAACCCAGCTTTCCAGGACTTCTGCACACATGCGAAGTAAAAGCTCAGAATCAAGCTCTGATCTGGTGTGATGCACTCCAGCGCTCCACAATGCCGCGCACATACAAGCTGCCACTACCAGCTTGTAAGGGAAGCTGGGACCCAGACTATGAATTATGAACACAATCTTCATAGTTATGGTATGTTTTAAAACGGACAAGGCTTAACTAATAAATTATGGATTTGTACAAGAAGAAGACTAGCATCGCAATATATATATATATATATATATATATATATATATATATATATATATATATATATATATATATATATATATACACACATACATACACACACATACAAAGGATATACAAAGAGGTTGTTACACGGGAGTATAAGGATTTGCAGGCATACAGAACAGGACAGTATTTTAAAGTAAAACAAGGAGAAAAATAAAAGATACTAGATTTCGGATATCTGGCCCAAGGTTCTGATTCGTGCAGTCACTGAAGCAAACGGGAAAAGCCTACGGCCTGAGGCATATCTCTGAAGTCTGGTAACCCGTTCTCTGTGGGACCCCAGTTTTAAAAGTTTCCCCAGAACACACCTCCCCCTGCGCCCTCTGAGGTCATACATAGAAGGGAGGGTTGGATTCGTATGAGGTCTGAAAAATCATAATTCCCCATTTCGGTCATATCTCTGCACGAGGTCTTCCGATCGGGAAGATATGCCTGCCATATTTCTGGTCATAAATTTATCTATTCGTTGTTATCAAGCGTGATACGTAAATTGTAACCAGGTCTCGGGCTACATAGTTTGAGGGCTCTTTATTCAGCCTGGCTGCCCAATTCTGATGATATTTTTCATATTGGGCTAGGATCGTTACACAACTAACAATTTTTATTAAAAGATTTTACCTAATCTGAATTTTTCAGCTCCGGCGTTTCTGCCAAAAGCCCTGCCAGACGATTGATTTTCTAGGACTTCATTAACAAGTGCATGGTCATACAACTCAGTATCTTCATGCTAATTCTACCCAAACAAATAAGTGGGAGGAGAAATAAAAGGGGGTTATTTACATCACAGCACAGATCTTGTCCGATGGCCTGTTGTAAGTGTGAATATCAACAGGCAGGGGGAAACTGAGAGACCTCTATAACTACATTCCTACAATTCAAGAATAGCATGGGATTATAAAGTGGATAAAAAATTGGATGCTGAATATTGGTCTAAGGCCTGACACACAGAACAAAATGGCTGATGACCCAACAGTCTCTATTTCACACCTTTTCCTTAGTTATTTTTTTGACATAAGGAAAGAAGAATTATTTCTTGTTCCCTATAAAATGTGGAGACAACGTTAGGCTTTATTCCCACGAGCATATATCGGCCGGAGTTTTCATGGCCGGTCGATATACACTACCTTCTGGGGCGTAGAAGCTTGTGAACGGGTGCACACATCCACTGTTTGCGCACCCGTTCACACGGCATGGGCCCCGGCGCATATACGCCAAGGTCACCATGCCGTCGCCCCTTTCCCCTCCCTCCCCACTCACAGGCTCACCTCTGCTCTCCTCCCTTCTCATACTTAGCAATGGGAGGGGGCGGGATGAGGGCGGAGCTAAGTGCTGCCCCATCCGGCCTCCTCCCATTGGTGGCTGTGGGGGAGGGGGCAGAGCTTAGCTCCACCCCTGCGCCCTCCTATTGCAAAGAGCCAACGGGGAGAAGAGCAGAGGTGAGCCTGCAAGCAGGGAGGAGAGCAGATGGAGGGAGTTTAGCAGCCACGCTGCTAAACTCCCTCCCATCTTCAGTCGCTCTCATGGGTTTCCATAGGAGCCCATGCAGCGGCCGATGTATTCTGCCCCAAAAGATAGTTCCAGGACTATCTTTTGGGCACAACATAGAAACGCTTTTACATCTCAGGAATACGGCCATGTGATCTGATGCATTGGAATCCAATGCATTAGATCACAGTGTATATTGGCCGGCCATGAAAACAGACGGCTGATATATGCTCGTAGTAGTAAAGCCTTAGGAAGAAAGAAAGAGTCTATCCTAAGGACTATCCTATCATCTAATATTGATGGATAAGGCTCCCCTACAAATAGGGCTTGACTCTCGCTAACCCTTCTAGCTAATGTCGCTGCTACCAGAAATATGACTTCAATCGTGAGCATTTTAACTGATAACATCTCTATAAGGTTTGCAAGGGGAACTGTAGAAACTATTGAGTAATATATTTAAATCCCAGGAGTGAATTGATTTCCTAATGAAGGGACAAAGTCTGTTAACTCTTTTGATGAAGCTTCTAATCCACATATGTTCCACCAAAAGGCCATCAAAGAAGGCACTAAAGGCAGATACCTGTACTTTAATGGTTCTAGGGCTCAGTCCACTGTCCAACCCGGCTTGGAGAAAGTTTTAGGTAGATTAGGTTTGTCTAGGTCAGGCTGATCTGGTCTACACCAAGCATAGAACTTTTCCCACATTCTAGTATATACTAAAGGAAGTGCCCATCTTACAACTCTTAAAAGGGTGGTTATTACCTTGTTTAAGAGACCCTGATCAGTCTTGTATCCAGAAGATATTGTTTGTAACATCCAAGAATTCTGGAAGCTGGATAGTCTTCCTCCCCACTGGCCCGAGTCATTGTCTGCATTCAGCATGAGAGGAGGAGGGATACCCGATTTTATTGCCCATCCCAGCCAGGCCTCTGTAATTATCCTTTTTTGAGACATACCACACAGCTTTACATTATTAATGTTATCTAATATTTAGGGATTTGGGGGGGGGGAGTCAGCTTTTTTTTATTTTTTTCTGCACAAGTGTGCAATGGGGCCTGGAATTTGTTCAGTTGTGCCCTGAAAGCCAATAGGTGTTCCCTTCTTTATTGGCCTAGCCATGTGTCCTGTAAGCAGATTAGGGCCACAATGGGCGTATTCAACGAAAACTGCTATGAAAGCAACATATGTGAAAAAAATAAAATTTCATTTATTTTTCATCTGCTTTATAACAATTTTTATAACTTAGAGAAATGGGCTAAAGGGTCTAGATTTTAAAATGCGGTCACTTGTGGGTGTCGTTTTGAAAGCTTGTTGGCTGTACAAGTGTGCAATGAGGCCTGGAATTTATTCAGTTGTGCCCTGAAATCCAAAGGGTGTTCCCTCCATTATGGGCCTAGCCATGTGTCCTGTAAGCAGATTGGGCAGGTTTCTGAACAAAGGACAAACAGGGGAATCAAGTCTTCATTCATATGTGTGCTGTACAAAAAAAGCCCTGTTTTTAAAATGACACAATTGCCTTCGTTAACTTTTCAAAATGGGGTCATTTGTGGGGGCTCTCTATCATTTTGGCCACTCAAGGGCTCTACAAGTGGGCAATGGGGCCTGAAGCATCTTTCAAGCAAAATGTCTGTTCTGAAAGCCACCGGCTGCTCCTTTCAGTTTGAGCCTCGTTAAACATACAGATATAAGCTTAGGACCACAATGTGTTTATGATCACAGGACAAACAGGGGTATTCATGTGCACTATAGAAAAAATAACTGTCTTTAAAAGGACATATTTGCAAAAATATCACATTTTATTTTTTCTCCTTTAAATTGCATTAACTCTTCAAAAAAACCTGTGGGGTCAAAATACTCAAGACCCCCCCCCCCCCCCTCAGTGAATACATTAGAGGGGTGTTTTGTAAAATGGGGACATTTGTGGTGTTATCTATTATTCTGACAGATATGAGCCTTTGCAAACTTGGCCTGGTGCAGGAAAACAAAGTGTTCCTCAAAATGCTGAAAAGCAATGTTACATTTGTACGTCTCCTAAATGGTTTTAGAAAAAAATTAGTTTTTCAAATGTGCTTCTTCAATAAAGTAAAGGTATGGAAATTTATATCTTATCAAAAATTGGTACAGTATGTCTGCACATATTTGACATATTACAATTGAAAATGTGAAAAAAAATGACAATTTTGGTGCTTTTAATAAATATACACAAATTCTATCAGTCTGTTTTTACCACCTAAATGAAGTACAACATGTGGAGAATCACTTGATATGCAAAACCTTTACGGAGTTATTCCATGTTAAAGTGACACGTCATATTTCCATTCTTTGGAGAAAATGTTGACAGCCCGAGTCAGGCTGTGGTATGTTATACGTGTTTTTTGTGATGACCGTCTGCACAGAATATTTCGGACATAGAAACAGAACTTAAAGGGGTTGTCCCGCGAAACAAAGTGGGGGTATACACTTCTGTATGGCCATATTAATGCACTTTGTAATGTACATTGTGCATTAATTATGAGCCATACAGAAGTTATTCACTTACCTGTTCCGTTGCTGGCGTCCTCGTCTCCATGGTGCCGTCTAATTTTCAGTGTCTAATCGCCCGCTGCATCGGGTTTGTCTCGCGCCGAACGGGGGGGCTATTGAAAAAAAACAAAACCCGTTTCGGCGCGGGACAACCCCTTTAAACTGCACTTCCTGTTGTGCTATATGTTTCTTGGTGCAGCTCTATAAGGGCTGATGTCCACGGCTGTGTGTTGTACGGACGCAGGATATGCGGTGAATGGAGGCAATGGACTTCCATTGTTCCATGCACACGGCGCGTAGACACTGCGTAGATCCCAGCATGCTCTATTTCTCTGTACACACACACAGTGTGAGCCCTGTACACATGTATGGGCCATGTATGATACGCTGCCCATACGTAATACATTGTATATGGGTGGCATTTTCATACAGCGGGGAATTTAAGAACAAAAAAAATCCCACTGCACATGTGCATATGAATGATACACTGTCATGCACAGTGCCGCACAGCGAGTATGGCTGAAAATGCGTAAAACACTGCAGGGAAACCTGCAGTGTTTTACGTGTACAGCCATGGGCCCTAAACATGTGAAGGTACAATATTGGGGCTAACTTAAGCTGCCTGTCCACGGGTGTTGCGGTATCCCATGGCGGATCGGAGCCAGCAGACAGATCTCCACTGTCAGCCTATTTGAAAGGCTGACTGCGAAGAATCGCAGCATGCTGCGATTTGCTGGCTGCGAGCAGAGGATTGCAATGATTCTCCGCTCGTGGACAGGGCGGCTGCGCTCTGTGGAGAGTGTTCACTGCAGCCGGATTATCGCCGCATGGAACGCAATTCAAACCCGCCCGTGGACAGGCAGCCTATTTCAAAATATTACCCAAATAACAGCAGGAAACCGTCTTACAGGCTTGTGACACACTTCTAATCTATTTTAGACTCTTTTCGACAGTTTTTCAACACATCCAAAAAAGGGGCGTGACCTAAATTGCACCTTAAATTGTGGGAATTTGCTGAGAATTGTAGCACAATTTGTGGCACACTAAGCCAACTAATAGGGGGTCTAAACGTCTTTAAATGCGGCAGATTTATCATTCAGTGACACATCTGTGGCATTTTCAGACTCTGATAAGTTTGCACTGTGTGACTGTCATCCAGTATTAGTAAATAAGCCCCGCTGAGTGTGGCTGCAGAATACTCCCGGCACGGGGCAAGCACAGGAGAGCCGAGCTATACGTTACGTCATGCACGTCCTCCCCCACGGCGGCCATGTTGCCATAGTTCACCTCATACAGCTAACAACACACAGGGCTTCGGGAATATGGTTTCCTGCGGACAATTTCTGCTCCAGTTTCATCTACTGAATATCTACCCAGCACAGAATCAGTGAGCGCCAATCACTCTGGGAGAGGAAGCAGCAAGCAACCAATCAAAAGCATGACGGAAGTATTCTGAACCAATCGTAAGCAAAGAGCAAGCCGGCGCAGCCAATCCGCGGCATGGATAGATTTACCGTATCCAATGACAGTGCTCCCGAGGAGGGCTCTGGTGGGGCGGTGTCCAGGCTGCTTGTTTTGGTAGTTTCCCGGTGTGAGGAGCGGAGCCCCGGGGATCAGGTGAGGAGTAGTGGGAGGAAAGTGCCCAGGGCAGCAGGGGTAGAAGGGGCATCTTGTAGCGTGGCTGCTGTTGCCATAGGTTTATGCCGGAAGTATAATGAGGTCTTCAAAGTTGGCTCTTGTGCGGTAATAGTCAGTAACTACTGCAAGTAGTCCGTGAACTGTCTCCTCTCCTGGGACGGGCGAGCCCTTGTGCCCCTCACCGTCTCTGTAGAGGGGGACAGAAGTTTGGAGCAGTCAGCAAGTAGTTGTGAGGAAGTTCTCCCTGTGCCCCGGGACAACCTGCAGCACATGGAGGGACTAATGTCTGGCCAAGCGCGTCAGCTGACACTTCAACTGCTCCCCAAAACTTGTATGAAAAGACTTTGCCCCCCCCCCCCCCAAAAAAAAACAAAAAAACAAACCCTAATCCAGTCTTTTCTCTGCTCCTGCTGGGAAATGCATGTGTGGGTCACTCAGTGTTGTAGTGGTCTGTGTGATGAGCATATGGCAGCCAGTGCCCTGCGTATGACCATGTATCTCACGCATGCGCACTGGGACTTTGTCTCTTTTTAAAAAAAAAAAAAAAATCCATAAAAAAAAAAAATTACCATGTTTCACTGCGTGGTTACATATGTATCAACACCCATACACAATGAATTGCTATATGCTGCCCATAGAAAAGAATGGCGCTCTGCGTGATAAATGGTGGCATAGAGCATGCTGCTAACGTGAATGGATCAATGAAAGTCCATGTAGTTTCATTGACTCCATTCACCACGTGTCACGCGGCCGTACATCGCACGTTGTACATTCTGAAATCACGGTAGTGTGAGTGAACCCTAAAACTTTGAATTAGGAGTAGCACTTTATACTCTGATATCTTCAGCAGTTCCATTGAAAATAAATGGAGTTGCGCCTGAGCGACTATTAATTCTATTCAATACCGCCCTCACTGCGGGGGATGCAGGGAGGAATAATTAGATGGGACCGCCGTTCTCTGTGGGGATGCATCCCACAGATCTATCAGTTTTCACCTATATGCAGTGTTTCCCTAAAAGTTAGACCCTGTCATATTAATTTGTGCCCCAAAAGAGGCACTAGGTCTTATTTTTGGGGATGTCTTATGCTTACCTAGCAGGCTTGGTCCGCGTCCCTCCCACTGCTCTCTGGAGCTCCGTCAGGCTTCCTGCAGCCCTCGGCTGCGCACAGAAGATCACTTCGTGGTTACAGGATTTAAAAATCCTGTGCCCAAGAAGCAATGACTCTGATTGGTTCATGAGCGCTGCTCAGCCAATCATAGCCATCGTGTTGTGAAGGTAGGATGTATGCACTGGCTAAGCCGCAGCATTGATTGCCCAATTCATAAATCCCACCCCCACAACGCGATGGCAGTGATTGGCTGAGCAGCACTCGTAAACCAATCAATGCAGCGCTTGATGAATCAATTGGAGCTATTGCTTCCTGGAGGCGGGATTTCTGAACCCTGTAACCAGGAAGCGATCTTCTGTAGGCGGCTGAGGACTGCGGGAATCCTGCCGGAGCTCCGGAGAGCAGTGGATGGGACACGGACTGGGCCTACTAGGTAATGTATCACTTTTTTTTTACGTAACGCAGCTAGGGCTAATTTTCGGGGTGGGGCTGGTACTGATGTATCTTGTTTCCACCAGCAGTGTGGGTGGAGACCTAGTGATGGACTGTATCCACCCAGTGTACGCTCACAATCTGCTGATTGGTCGTAGCAGCGTGGGGACTGAGGTTTGGCTGGGATGGAGAGTTAGGGTTAGTTTCAGTGTTAGGCTTACATTATTAGCTGTACATGCTTCTATGTGAGAGTGGGGCCGCATTAACATGGAAGCATTTGCAGCAAATAATGTTAGCCTAACACTGAAACTAACCCTAACCCTCCTTCCAACACATCACTAAATCCCCACGCTGCTAGGACCTTGCTCCAGGCAGCCAAGTAGGGTCGCTGTTCGATGGAGCAGGGAGAAAAGTGACAGCGCCGACATGGTATTCCCCGGATTTGTAATTTTGTGTGGATACCAGTTGCGCTCAGGACACACTCCCAATGCCGATAATCAGTGTCCCTGCTAGCTGCCCCCACCCCCTTCATATTGTCCCCCCATCTGATGCGCCTGTGCTCGCGGTCCCGATGTCTCCCTGGCGATGTACTCCGGTCCTCTGCTGCGCTGTCACTCACCACCCCCGCTGCTCTCATGCGCTGACAGTCTCCGGGGACAGTGACAGCAGCAGGGTCCGGACTGCAGATGGGAGTTGACACCCGTCGGTGTCGGCCCAGTGACAGCAGCGGGGTCCGGACGAGAGATGCAAGCCGAGACCCAGAGATTGGCTGCATAGTTGAGGACCGCTGATCCTGCGGCCATCAGCCAATCAGCAGCAGTGGGTATCACCTGGCCCTCCCCTATATGTCAACCTGCCTCAGTCAAGTCTCCACCAGTACCAGTAGGGCTTATTTTCGGGGAAACGTGTGGTACTAGATAGTTGAAAAATTTAAGGGAAGGAAAAATTCTAGTCTCCAGAATATCCCTTTATTTTATCGGTACTTTCCGTTTATAGAGGAGTCAAGATTTTAGCTGAGGACCAGTTGAGAGACGGGCTATTTTAGTAATGGAGCTATGACAGTATGTAAAAATGAGGAGGGGAAGTTACCAGAAGAAAGGGAGAAGTTCAATATTGTATTGAGGTGACTATTGATAGCTGAAGAGAGAAACTAGAGACTCTTTGTTAAGAGTTCGAGAGACCTGGACCCCTTTCTTGAGCGACACAATATTATATGTTATTAATAACTTCAGAAGGGTTGGTGATTCGGGGATTATTCTGATTGCCAGGTTGAAGTCAGAAAGTAATTTTTCTTACATTTAAATGGGGGAAATTGGGTTCTACCTCAGTAGGGTTTTTTTTTTTTTGCCTTCCTCTGGATCAACATTGGGGGTAATAGGCTGAACTGGATGGAGATATGGGGTCACTAATGCGTGTAGTAGGGCAAAAAGAAGAGAGGCGCTTGAAGACAATGACTTCTGTCGTTGGGTCAAATACAGGCAGTGAACTAGAGGAGGCATTGGAGTGAATGGCTTCAGAGCTACTTGGGAGAATATTTGCCAATGTTGTCAATTGACTACTAAACCATCTCTAATATCTCCACCTACAAAATCTGAGTGTTTGGTCTGCTCTCCTCTAATTACCTGACCTCTTACAATCTGGTTTTTATACCATACAGAAACCTCTCTTACGAAAAGGTCAAATGATCTACTGACAGTTAAATCTAATGGTGACAACTATGTACAGATTCTTCTGCATCTATCTGTAGCAGCATGTCACCCTGTAGATGACCAACTCCTTGTTTTCCTCCCGCACCTCTGACTACTTGTTCCAGCTTATCATTGGCTGCCTTTACTACAGTCTTGAGATTGACATAAATTTTGGTTTTCACAAAGTTTGCTGCTTCAGTGTTTTTAGATGTTTTAGGTCGGCTTCACATCTGCATTGTAACTTCTGGCCGGAGGTCCCATTGCAGATCCATCTCAAGATACCGGAAGAAAAAGCACTGCACTTTTTCTAAAGTCCAAAAGTCGGGCAGCTGGGCGGAAACCAAACAGACCCCATTATAGCCAATGGGGTCTGTTCGGCACTGTTTGGTTCTGTCCTGAGACGGTGATGTTCGGCTGCTGGGATTCCTTTTTCCTGCTTGCCAAACAGCAGGAAAGTGAAACCCCAAGCACGGATGTGAAGCCACCCTTGGGCTGGGCTCACGCGAACGCTGCGATTTTTCTCACGGCGATGCCGTGTCGCCCGTGGGGTAGGGGGGCGCGTAAAGGACACTGATCTTTCCTGGTTCTCCTTCTATCTATCTGACCGCTCTTTCAGTGTCTCCTTTGCTTGCTTCACCTCCCTTCCTCTTTCCCTTACTGTTGGGGTCCCCCAGGGCTCAGTTCTCGGCCCCCTCCTCTTCTCCATCTACACAGCCCCTATTGGACAACCCATCCAGAGATTTGGCTTTCAATACCATCTCTATGCTGACGACACCCAGCTACACAGCTCTTACCGGGACATCTCTGCACCTTTCCTCCAAAACATCACCGACTGTCTGTCCGCTGTCTCTAACACTATGTCCTCTTTCTACCTAAAATTGAACCTATCATAAACTGACCTACTGGTGTTTCTGCCCTCTACTAACCGACCTCATCCTGACATCTACATCTTTGTGTGGCGCCACCATAACTCCCAGACAGCATGCCTGCTGCCTTGGGGTCATATTCAATTCCAATCTCTCCTTCACCCCCTTATATCCAATCTCTGGCCCGAACATGTCAGCTGCACCTCAAGAACATCAAAGAATCTGCCCTTTTTACACAAAAAAACTCTCGCTGTTGCCCTCATCCATTCTCGGCTCAATTATTGCGACTCGCTGCTGATTGGACTCCCCCGCGACAGGCTCTTCCCCTCTTGCAAAAGTGAAAGCGCGACAGTGTCGCAATTTAAATCCCACCTCTGGTGCACTCCTGTGTGAGGAGCCCTTAGGGTCCCTTGCTGGCACAATTTTGTTTTGATTCACGGTATACCCGCCGCGTAAATCTGCGGGTGTATACTGCATCGCTTGTGGGCATGAGCCCTCAGGCCTCATGTCCACGGGCACGCATGATGATGGATGTCAAAGGCAGTACAGGTAATGGGCGTCATGAAAGCAAATTTTTTGCAGCCAAGCGTCTGAAAATGGTTCAGGCAGGTAGTACCATCATTAGAAGCCCGCCTATCTTTGGATGGCGTACAATGAAATATTTGGATCTGCTTGTGCTTTTTGGGTGACCAGACAATCCTGTCTACTAGTGGTCTGCCAAGGACGTCGTAAGCCCGGTCATGCTGTATGTGGGCCCTCGTGCAACTGCTTGTCCCAATACCTCATAGCAGTCTGGTGAGAACAGATCAGATGGTGGGCAATTTGTTGATATGCCCATCCAGCTTCTCGCATTCCAATAATGCGCCCGTCTCACTCTAACGGGGCAAAATCACTTTGTGTCGTAAAGGCGTCTAGTGTTCAGCAAGCTCTACACACAAGTAACCTCTGAGAGCCTTTTTGTAGAATGAAGGTAGAACTAGTTTTAGGGGCTCAGGTGGCAAGACCATTCATGTAATCACGCCACAGCTCTAATCATTTGCATATCTGCCTGAGATGGAACTGCATGCCAAGTTTTACAGCAAGATGACAACCATTTGAGTGTATATTGACTGGAATGCAGAGTATTACAATAGCGGAGTCTGTAAATACTAACTGCTTCTGGATTTGACATTCCCGTGTAATGTTGCCTTCACACTGGCATGAAAATTGCGTGAGATTTGTGCATTGCAAGACGCACAAATATGAAACCCATTCTTTTGAATGGGTTCATTCCCATTAGCGATGCTTTTCTGCATGGCACCGCCATGCGATGCAATGCAGGGGGGAAAAATGCAGCATGTCTTAACTTTCTGCTAGATCGCCCATTGTTCTCAATAAGGGCTGGTGGCAGCAGGGCCGTCCATATTGAAAACAATGGGAGAACTCTGCGATCCTCTGCTGTGGCTGTGACAGCTGTGCTGGGAGATTCCCTCATCCCCGATTCCCTCATCCCCTCAGGGATGTGAGGTTGTTTTCACGTGAAAACACCTCGCATCCATGGGTTTTACATGGATGGCCAGTGTGAAGGAACCCCCATGGTCGTAGCGCTTTATGCCTCTCTCCCCATTTAGAATAAAGTGGTGCCTTGGGTAAAAGTTTAATTCGTTCCGTGACTGAGCTCTTAACCCAAAACACTTGTAAGTCAAATCAATTTTCCCCATTGAAATGAATGGAAAAGCCAATAATCTGTTCCGGATTGCGAAGCTCTCCCACTGATTTCAATGGGGATGGTGTTGCCCCATTGAGAGCAATAGGACGCCGGCACCCCTGCAGTGATTTTTGGGGTAGGGCTTTAAATATATCCCTAAATTATCCCTAGCTGTAGTTAATAAAAAAATATATATATACATACATACATACACTCACCTGTCTGCTGGGGCTCAGGCGCGTCTAGACGCCGCTTGTTCTCCCTGCACTGCTCTGAAGCTTTTCATCGGGTGGGGATTAAAAATGCAGGGAGAACAAGCGGTGGGTAGACACGCCTGAGCCCCGGCAGCGGCGGGAAGGTGAGTATGTATTTTTTTACTACAGCTAGGGATGATTTTCAGGGAAGGGCTTATATTTAAAGCGATTCCCCGAAAATCACTGCAGGGGTTGCTGGCAATCCATTGCTTTCAATGGGGCCACCGGCAGCAGCGGCAGTCCCTTTGAGAGCAAGGCTCTTAACCCAAGTTTTTGCTCTTAAATCAGAGCGAAAGTTCGGGAGAGAGCCTGCTCAAGTCAAAAAGTTTGTAAGCTGAGGCACTCTTAACCCAACTTATAACTGTACGTGTATAGTGACTATCATAGTTATTCAACCACCATTGCAAGTTAGCGGGGTTTTTTTGTTTGCCAAATTTACAGACTTTCAGCTGTCTCCATAAAAAAACAAGAATGATTTAAAAAAGCTCAACACAAGTAATATAACAAGTGGTTTTTCCAAATTCAACACAAAATGCCACTTTTTAATGACAACAGTTTCCTAATTATTCATCCCCATGAAGAAAATCCCATGGGCTGCGTTCACATCTGGCGGTTTTCTTCCGCATCTCATTTGAAAAAAAATAAAATATCCTTTTTTTTTTTTTTTTTAAAGTCTACAACTATATTGTTAAAACCCTCATGCACTTTCTAAAAAGCTTTTTTTCCATTGCAGCTGACAACACAAACTGAATGTGCGAACGCAGCCTTATGAGCGCATAAATAAAGGGCTTCAATAGCTGGATCAGACTTGCTTGAGATAAAACCCATCAAATACCTGTAGTGGCCCACTAATCTCCATTACACAATCCTTTGTATGTTCTCCAGTTCAGTTTTTTATTTCTGTGCACAGTTTTTTTGTACTCCCTTTCGCCTCCAGACTTCGGTGCAGCTTGTCACACTACAGCAGCTCTTTGCTCCATCTTATGGCCTCGAGGCAGCTAAACAGGGCAGCACACGTGTCTTTTTTTTGGGCTGTGGTCTGCAACCACTGGCAGGATCCTTTCTGAGCATGGATCACTTCTTTCTTGTTTTGGTCTCTTACCAGTCGCAATCTTCGGGCCTCCTGTCGTCCTCACTGCACCCACCGCAGTAAAGAGGAGATTGAAGGCAATGGCAGCCAAGCATGCATGCTGCTGCACTATTCAACTACACCGATTGACAAAAAAATAGTAGTGTGCCAAGAAGGAGTTGTTGGAGTCAAATTAAACGGTGTGGATGTACTGATGAGAGATATTATATTCTAGTAGAGTGATGGGGTAGGTTTGCTTGGGACTACTGCATTTCAAAGGGGGCTCTAGTACCCTGTTGAGCCGCCTCTAGCCTGGCTACATGATGAGATGCAGTTGAGCTCCATATGTTATCCTGCGGCACATTTGCCCACAGACATTACAACTGGATCTTTAGTTCCTGCACACACAAGCTGCTAAAGCTGGTGTCCCGTGTGATCCCACGAGTGCTCAGTCGGTGATAAACCGGGCAGGCCAAGGAAGGGTGGCAATCTGGTGGAGGCATTCCTGGGAAACCCTTGCTGTGTGTGGGTGAGCATTAAATTCCTGCTGGAAGCGGTAACACACGTGGCCACAGGATTTCCGGCACATATCACCGAGCTGTTAGTGACCCTCGATCAATACTAGGGGTGACCCATTGTCGTATGTAATGGCTCTCTCGATTATCACACTAGCAGTTGCAGTGGTGTGCTGCTCCACTGCAAAGGCAGATTATGGAGGTCTCATGATGAGCGCTTCAATCCTGATGCAACCGTTGTCCGTTTCCAAACAGAACCTGGATTTGTTGCTAAAGATGATACAACTCCAGCCCATAGAAGTCCAGGTGTCTCATTCATGACACCACTGCAAACGAAGGTGTTGGGGTTTGACAGGACATGCAATGAGCGCAGGGTCACATAAATGAGCCCAGCACCACACTGTCCAAAAGAAAATCTGTTGCCCATAGCAACCAATCACAGCGCAGCTGTCCTTTTACTTCAGCAGTATAGGAAATGGCAACCAATCACAGCGTAGCCTACATTTTACCTCAGCAGTATGAAAATGAAAGCTGAACTGTGATTAGTTGCTATTTACAACAAAAATTACAGGGGAAGTCGGTGAGTTTTTTATTCCGCCAGTATTTGTCGCCTGCTGTTGAAGAACGCTCATGCAAAATTTCACTCAAATTGGACCAGAACTGTGGATTTATATACGACACAAACAGACTGTGCGTTTTATATATAAGATTTACAAGTGCTGTCTGACAGTTCCTTATAGGTTCCTTGGAGGCAGCACGCCCTCGGCTTCCACTCCATTCAGGCTGTTCTTCACCATGGCTGTCTGTCTGAATGTTGAGACACCCTATGGGTTCTATTGTATCTTGTCACCACCAGAAGTAGTGGTGAAGACAAGATTGACAGGCCAGTGACGCCCCCTATTCGTGATTGGCTGCAGAGCTGGCTCCCTTGTAGGTCCTGGCAGGCCAGTAATCTTCTCCCGGACCTGATTTTTACCTCCTCACTGCTGCTGTCACTCTTCCTGTTGTCCGTGTATTTTCCCCGGCCGTGATGTTACCTCCCCGCTGCTGCTGTTACTGTTCCTTGCTTCCCGCTGTCCGTCTACCTTCTCTCCGGAGCCACAGCGGTGGCTGGAGATCCAGAGGCAGTGGTGGCAGGAGAGTGCAGTCGGGGATGACAGCGGCAAGCGTGGCAGCGCCACCGGCATCGGTGGTAGGACATCCAGAGGCAGCGGCGGCAGGAGAGGCACAGACATGTTTAATCCCCCAAGTTCTGTTCTGACACGGCACTTCGTCAGGGGCAACAGCAGCAAGCCTGGTAGCGGCGGTGGCAGCAGTAACACAGCCAGCGGCGGCAGTACTAACACAGCCAGCGGCGGCAGCAGTGAGGGAGCGAACGCACTGCCTCACTGCAGGAGGATTCCTCCAGTGCCGCCAGGATCACACAGTGAGCAGAGGTGGTGGCTACCAGTTGGGCAGGGGAGATAAAGGGGATGGCTGCTCCAGAAACGCATTAATGCAGTGTGTGTTTTGATATTTGCAAGACCTGGAGGGTTAGGTTTAGTGTTAATTTTCCTGTTAGGCTTAGATTATTAACTCTGTAAGCCTAACAGGAAAACTAACCCTAACCCTCCAGGCCTATCAATACTGACGCTGCTGCTAGGACCCTACAGAAGTCAGCCTATCGGGAGCTAGGGTGTGACAGGGGCGTTTCTCCATCCAAGCCCTGTCAAACCCCTAGCTTCCGGGGGTGACAAGGTACAATAGTACCTGCCCGATGATTGGGCTTTCATCATCGATCCTGTTAATAGATGGTAAAAGTCGATTATGGGAATATGGTATTAAACATGTTTTTCTCTTAAGGGTATGGTCCCATCATGCAGTAACCACATGCGGCTGAAATCTCACCTACTTGTACTGGCAAATGATTTTGTCAATGAAAAGGCATAATGAACGTCAGTCTGCAGCTATTGACTGCTGCGGACTGGCATGGTTTGGGCCACATGCGGTTTCCTACGTTATGTCGCGAAGACTTCTAAATACATCAATAGTTAAAAGCTTATTATTTTTGGACAGTATATTTTATATGTAATACGTAAACTTGCATGTCAGACGTGAAAAGGCCACCCTTCTGGTGTACACCTGTACAGATCTCCACCAGAATACCCACTATAATATAATTGACACACACTCTTCACACTACAGTTTTATCTAATTTACAGAGAAACCTAGGATCATGCAGTCTGAGGCTTCCCTCACACGGGTGTTTTTGTACAGCGTTTAGCGCTGTGCTAAACGCTGTACAAGGCGCTCATTCATTTCAATGGGGCTGCTCACACAAGGCTGCAAACGCTGTGTTTCCAACGCTGCGTTTTGAAAGCGTTGCATGTTCCATTCTTTGCCATTTTCAGCTGTGTGTCTCCCATTGAAGTGAATGGGCTGCGGTTGCAGCACTGCTGATAACGCGGTACAACTTTGTACTGCGTTATTATAGCGTTAAACACAGGTTGCTATGCCAGCAAAAAATTTCCAGCTTCCTTGCATTCAGCTGTGCTGGTTACGCAGCCAAAATGCTGTCAAAACACATGCCAACGCTGCTGATAACGCAGTAAATGCAGTGTTTTTGCAAACGCCTATGTGAGGGAGGCCTTACAGTGGCAAGTCTGTGATTTGCATGCAAGATTCTTAGGTTCTTGAGCACAACTGGCAGTGGACAGGACATGAACACTCGCCTGAGTGGTTTCTAAGCTGTTTGGATCCCGCATACAGTATGTGCTATTATCGTCCATAACAAAATATGGATGAAAATAGGACATTCTGCGATTTAACTCACACAGACCATCGGTGAGTGTGACAGATCGCTCCACTAACTAGCCTGATAGGCTGGAATAGGTCCTTGTGCGGACTGTGAAATACACGGGCTAAATATACGGCTCTGTGGTTGAGTCCCATGGAACTGAAAAGTACAGTAGCAAAAACAGCCCCCCCCCCCATACAGTGATATTTTGTGGGGGGGTTGGTGGGGAAATGCTGTGGGTTTGCAGCACCTTTTATACTTTGCTGTGTGAAATCTGCAATAACCAGTTGACATGCTGTGGATTTAAAATCCACATGTCAGTTCTGTTGCAGATTTTGTTCTTGCACAGCTTGGATGAGTTAAAATCTCTTAGAAATTGTACTGTAAACTGTCTGTGTTGAAATTCTGCACCGAAACTCCCCAGCCTTTATGTCATGGGGAAACGTGCCTCCAGGGTGCCTTCCCATGTGGCCATAATTTCACCATATATTTTTAAATACCGGTATATTTATTGGCATCAAGGTTTGCTTTTCTCAGTGTTTTTTTTTTTCGTTGTCATGTTTCACCTGCAAAAACCCATGCAAATTCGCTTTAAAATCACAGGCAGTTTTGCCAAGCATCAAACTATAGATATAAATTGGCTTTTAACATGGATTTTGTTGCAGAACTCACCCTTCATTAAGAGGTGGAATCTGAAACATGTCTGGTGGTAGAATTGACTTGTGATGGATTTAAAATCTGGACCACATGGCAATTCCAGCACTGGTTTTGTATGGATTTTTTGCACAGCATGTGGACAAGAGTTTGAACATTTTGTCCACTTAGCTGCTACTGTAAATGCCGCTTTGCATGGAAAATCCGTCTGTGTGGACATAGCTTTAGGCCCAATGTCCACGGGCAAATTTGATTCGCAGAATTCGCACGGGGCACCCACAAATCAAGCCACCCATAGAGAAGCATGGGCGTCCGTAAATGGATTAAAGGCACGCGGATTTGATTTGTGGACCTTTTGGTCCAGAAAACAAATTGCAGCATGCTCCATTTTTCTGCGGCTCCCGCAGTAACAGCTTGCATTGAAGTCAATGGAAGCCGTCCAATCCGCAGCACACCCACAGCTGACCTTGCGGACGTGCTGCAGATCCGCAGAAAAGAAAACAAACAAATTGTACTGCACGTGTCCGGCGAGCCGTGAGGACCCCTCACCTGATGTCTCCTACTTGGATCCGCGAGAGCAGGGGGAGGATGTGTCCGGCAGCACACACTGACGTCACAGTGTGCACCTGGGATCAGCGCCGAGCAGAGGAGGAGAGGGTAAGTATACGGGTCGCAGGAGGGCACTATTACTCCTGGTGGCCGCTGTGGGTTGTCGCTATTACCACCGCGGGGCCGCTGGGGGATGTCGCTATTACCACTGGGGGATGTCGCTATTACCACCGGGGGGTCGCTATTACCACCGGGGGATGTCGCTATTACCACCGGGGGATGTCGCTATTACCACCGGGGGGCCGCTGGGGGATGTCGCTATTACCACCGGGGGGTCGCTATTACCGATGATGGATGTCACTGTTGCCGCTGTCGGGGATGTTACTGTTGCTGCTGGGGGCCGCTGTAGGGGATGTCCCTGTTGCCAGTGGTATGTTTACACGTGGCAGAAATGCTGCAGAATGTCCCCAGCGGAAATTTCCGTGGCAAATTCTGCAGCATTTCCACATCCAAAAAGCAGTCAAAATCTCCATGCAGCCTATTTTAAAGTGGCCCTGTCCTTTTATTTTGGTAAAATCATACGTTATAAGCCCCGCCCCCTGACGTGTCGGCACTTTGCGATAAACAGTTGAGTTTTGGGTTGCAGTTTGGGCACTCGGTCTCTAAAAGGTTTGCCATCACTGCCTTGGGGTATATTCACTTGATGCGTTTAAGGCCGCCTGCACAGGGTAGATTTTGCATTGTGGAATCCAGAGCGGGCGTCAGCGTCTGGATTCCGCAGCAAGTACCGCCCATGGCATGCAATTGAAAAGCGCTTTTTCCTGCACACAAGCAAAAAAACAATTGCAATTTTTCCGCTCGCTGAAGAAAATTCGCGGAATGCTCCAATTTGCACGTATTCCACACGGCCAGCTTCCATTGAAGTCAATGGAAGCTGTCTGATCTACGGCCGGCATCATCGTCTACAGCCTGGATGACTTGGGAAAAGCAGGAGTTTAAAAAGAAAAATCTGTATTTTGCATGACCGATGATTCGCCGTGCGAACCGTCCCCAGTACAAATGGAATAAAAAGAAGCAAAGTACGTGCGGACGCCACTGATGACCGGGCCAGATTTCGCTTGTGGAATCCGAATGCCCCCGTGCAGGCGGCTTTAGTAGACTGTGAAAACTTCATGCATTATTGCTGCGGTTTGCCATGGGAAAACATGGTTGCCACTGCTAAGATGCATGCAGGTTTTGGGGTGCGGCTTCTCCAGATGCTGTGAGTACAGCCATTTGTGACACCGCAGGTATTCCTCATTTGACGTTTCTTCGTACTTGCAGCTGCCATTCTGTCCACAGCCTGCGCTTGTGGAAGAAGAGCGGTCTGTGCGTAGCAGCATTTGCAGTGTCACGGGGACTAGTGTTGAAGGGGTTACAGCTGCAGTATCTGGCTGAAGGCTCCGAGCTGTAACCAATGAGATGTGGAGAAGGGGTGTGCCAGCCTTTCACACCTGGATCTCTTGGCAGCTTTCTGTCTCTCTGTTAATCCCTCTAGGGCCTTCAGCCTCCGCCTGCATGATCAGGCCAGTGCTGGCCTCTGAAGTGGGGGGATATTGGGTCTCCTCCCACAGACAAGAGCCGGATACCAAGATTAGACGTAGCCATAAAAATCCTATATACCCACATATAGTATATACTATTGTGTGTGACAGTCACTCGCTGACACTGCTACAAGCTGTTAGGTCCATAGATTTGGATATGCCCTTCTGCTGTGCATGCAGTGCTGAGCATTTCCCCGTGTCTGTCCATGTATGAGGTGATTGCAGCCCACCCTAGGCATGCCCACAGCCTGTGATCCAGCTGAGCAGCTTGGAAAGTAGAATTCAAGTTTGTGTACATATATGGTAAAATCTCACCGCGGTCGAGGGCTGTCGGATCTCTGCTCAATACTGGAACAAATGCATGTACAATCCGTTTTTACAGCTTAAGGCAAAGTAACCGTTTTCAATACGCACTTTAAAAAGCCTCAAAACTTTCTGTAAATAGAAATGCAGTGTCTTAAATGAGCCTATGTACTGTATACGGAGTATACAGCCAATGGATGCTTAGTACATAGCAACTAGTATGACTAGTGTGTGCATTTGACATGCTTAGTGAATAATAGGCAAGAACCTGCCAACAAATCCCCCCCCCCCCCCCCCCCAATCCTGTAAAAAAAAAAGCAAAAAAAGCTTGTTGATTTATGCTAAGCTAATGCAATAATAAGCTGAATGTTTGTTTCCCATCAGTCCCTAGTTTATAGGACAGGATAGACATTTTCCTTGCTCATTTCTAAAGCACAGGTTGTCGTGTACACAGCCGATTAGTAAGTCTTGTGGCTAACAGTGCATGCTGGGAATTGCTAATTAAGGATGTCCGGCAGAGACTCAACTCTCCTCCCGCCTCTCTGGCAAAGCATTACATCCTGTCTATCTGCAGAGCCATCCAGAACATTCTGCTCTGCTCCCCTCTCCCTGCTACCTCTGATGTGAACACAGGTGCAGCGGATCAGTACAACCGTTCTGCAGAAGGGCGCAGATTACTGAGACTTTACAAACTGGATCATGTTGGAATGTGCACTGGGGTGTAAACACAGGATTTGGTACCAATATTCCCCTCCGGATGGCTATAGTGTTTGCATTGTCTATATATTAAATCGGTCTTCTGTTAAGCGCTCAGTGTGATTTACAGAGCCACTATTGTTTACAGGTGTCGGCCCTCACTGCATTCTGGGGAAGAACAGGCCTTATTGATATTCACTATAAGGACATGGTCGTGATGATCCCATCTGACCTACATTAAAATGACTCCCATTTTAAGGATAAGCAGATTAATTTCCATGAATGTTCCTCTCTTAAATAACATCACTCTTATATTTAAGGCCTTGTTCTCACAGTGCGCTTTCAATTCCCCCCTCTTTTGTTTTGCCTGGCATTGGGAAGTTAAAAAAAAAAATCCTTAAAATATACCCCCAGTCATCTATAAACCTGTAAGGATTTGTGGGATGTACAGATGTGCAAGCGTTAATGTGGCACATATATGTTAAGGATGTTGTCCGGGTGTGGTATTATCTTTATAAATGGGACCAAATCTGTTAAAGCACTAACAGCAGCGGTCCTCTTCTCTCCCCTCTCCTCAGACTTCTACAGGTAGCATGAGCCATTGCTGACCTTCACTTCCCGTTATCCCTCATATTGGGTCTATTGGAGGCGGACTTGATGATAAGCAATGGACCGCAAATTAGATGCAAGGGAAGCCCCTAGTGGTTGGCACGTTTTTTAGCACAAAAATGTAATTTTAGGTAAACCATGCTCCTTTTTCTTAATGTGATAGCCAGTGTGATAACTAGCAAAGTTGTGTGAAACATCAGTGTCCATTTGAAGGGGTTGTCCCGCGGCAGCAAGTGGGGTTATACACTTCTGTATGGCCATATTAATGCACTTTGTAATGTACATCGTGCATTAAATATGAGCCATACAGAAGTTATTCACTTACCTGCTCCGTTGCTAGCGTCCTCGTCTCCATGGTGCCGTATAATTTCAGCGTCTAATCGCCCGATTAGACGCGCTTGCGCAGATGGGTCTTTTCCGCTCGGCAGCAGCGGCGTTCTGGCTCCGCCCCCTTCTACGCGTCATTGCGTAGCTCGTGTGCCGATTCCAGCCTCCTGATTGGCTGGAATCGGCACGTGTGACGGGGCGGAGCTACGCGATGACGCGTACAAGGGGGCGGAGCCAGAACGCCGCTGCTGCCGAGCCGAAGGTAAAAGACCCATCTGCGCAAGCACGTCTAATCGGGCGATTAGACGCTGAAATTAGACGGCACCATGGCGACGGGGACGCTAGCAACGAGCAGGTAAGTGAATAACTTCTGTATGGCTCATAATTAATGCACAATTTATATTACAAAGTGCATTAATATGGCCATACAGAAGTGCTTAACCCCACTTGCTATCGCGGGACAACCCCTTTAAGCACTTATGCCCTTTTTACACGGACAGTCCTCGTGTACCTGAGCGAAGGAGCTAGTGACGCCATCGGGCAGCGTGTTTAGACTGCAGCATTCTTGTTGGGTCGTGCGGTCCTCATTCACTTATCACTTATCGGTGTTCTAACTGCCCGAAAACGTGGACGAGCCGGCGCTGCTTGTTATGTCTGCTAAAATGGAATGAGAACGTCATGATTCCCGTTCAGTCGCTGGCTGCGTTTAAATGCAATTTTGCTCAATTGAACAATTTTCTGAACAATCATTGTTTAGTCTAAACGTTACTTGTACATATCAGTCCAGTTTACAGGTATCCTCCACTGTGAGCATGGCCATTACTAGAAGTGTAACCCATGCTACATTATGTCTGTAGTCCTATGGAAAGATCGGTCAGACCCCACACTGCAGTTTTATTTCTAATTAGAGGTACTCCTTTTTAGAAGGACCACATTTCGGGTTAATTGGCTTGCAGTAACACGAGTCTGCTTGTCAGTGTACGTACTTCTAATGTGAACCCCACCGAGGGCAGGGATTGTGGAATATGCTAGTGTGCTATATAACTGGAGAATTCTAATCCCCAAACCTAATGTGTGAATCCACAAGTTTGTGCAGAATGTTTGTTACCAAGGAGATCTCAGGCTAATCACTGAGAGTCCATTTGTACAAGTGCGTGCTACTGCCTGCTACAGCTTCATCAGACGATGGTTTTTTCTTTTCAACATCTCTGACGTCAATTGAGCTGCATTTTAAAGAATGTTGGATTTAGTCTTTCTGGGATACATCCTGTATACATCAATGCTTTGTAGCACACGTGTCAAACACAAGGCCCATGGGCCGAATCGATCCGCCGCCTCATTTTATGTGGCCTGCCAGCTGTGCATTAAACCTTTAAAGGATTATCCAGGCAGCACCCGCCAGGATGCACCAGAGCAGAAGCCGCTGCTCCGACCCCTGTGTGTTGGCCAGTGCTTGTAATTGCAGGCACACTCTCATTCAAATCAGTGCCACTATTTGGGGTCACTATTACTACTGCGGACACTGGGGGTCACTACCAGGGCTTGTTTACACAGGCGTAAGCACAGTTTGGTTGTAAATATATGCTGCATATTTACGCGACCATCAAGGTTTCCAATGAAGCAATGGGAAACACTTGCCGATCCTCTGATGCTACTTTACTACAGTGATAGGAGGCGTTTTTGACGTAAGCGCATCGCAGTGAAAACACACATTGGTGAGCGTGATGTCTGGCCAAGTTTCACATCCCCATATGGCGCTCACCCTTGTGTAGGTAGTGTAAGGCTGATGTGGCACACCCCTGCTTTATAGGGTGAAGTATTAAAAAAAAAGCAGCATTTTCAAAAAGGATATGTTAACCTTTAACCTAGGACATATAAGTACTTTATGCTCAGATGTTTGGATGCAGATGACAAACTCCTTTTAACTTTACTGATGTATCTTCATGTCTAGACTATCAGAGGATGTAAGTCAAAGATTGTACACATGATGACTAAGGTTATTAATGAATCATTAAATAACTTGCCTTTTAGATTATATTACGCTATTTAGTTTATGAATGCATGCTGATGGCCAAGATATTCAGATCAGTGTACTAATTGGTGATTTTTCATTGTTTTACCAGAATGCCGTTGGTTGCCCGTTGCATTGAGCCACGCTATGTGTGCCGGCAGAAACTTCCCAATGTCCAAAGTGAACTGGAATGTGTGACAAACCTCTCACTATCAAATGTCATTCGCCAGCTAGGAAGCCTTAGTAAGTGATACGGCATGGTAGTTTTTCAGCAGCAGCATTGCATAGTAAATATGTGTTATTTTGGAACTGGAATGCATAATACAGTCAAAACAGACCTCCAGGTTGCTGATTTTTAGTAAATATGTGTCAGTCACATTACCATCCTATTTCGCACTGATGGCTTAGAAGCTTGCAATTTATAATCCTTTCGTCATCTTTGTAGTGGACCATGCACTGACTTCCTTAGGCCCCCTGTTCACGGCGGAGGCAGAATATCGCTAGCGATATTCTGCCGCAGGGGATGATGGGGGAGCATTGTCAGGTCTCTGCGGTGAGCCTATCTAATAGATAGGCTCACCGCAGATAATCACGGCATGCCACGATTTAGATCCCGCTATGAATCGCTATGATTCTCCGCTCGTGGATGCTGGCGTTGCACTTACCATAGCAACGCTATGGAAAGCTTCACACAGCGCGATCCTCCGGCAATTTATTGCCCGCGGATTATCACCCGTGGACAGGCAGCCTTGGTCGTCAAACTCCCCTTAGACAATGTAGGTAAACTACAGTTGCAGAACTCTGTTCTAATGGAGGAGAGCTAGAACAATCAAGAAACAAACAAATTAAAAACCACAACCATGTAAGAAGATAAGAAGAACCTTGTAATATATTCTACTGCGTTGCTCTCAGCAAGTCTTAGGGCCTTAATTCTTGCAAATGAACCCAATGACATGACGTTCAGTGACATCCATGCTTATTTCCACCTGCCTTCTGCTTCTTGCCAACCTACCAAATGTTGCGGTTAGCAATAATTGGGGGATCGATAGAAGGGAGTATGGGTGCATAAACAGACTATGAAGGGTTTGTATGTCTGTTAGAATGAAGAACATAGGTCTGCATCAGCTCTCTATACAAATAAATTTGGAGAGGTTTTTAATTTGGATTGTTTGAAAAGTTTCTTCGTCTTTCTTTTAAGTGCATTAGAGCAATAACACATGGTTGAGGAGATGTACATACATACAAGGTGTCAATTAAATGCTTGCTAGGCTGACAACTGTATTCCTCAACCCTTTTTCCCCTTGCTGTGCATATTTTATTCAGTGTGGAATGAGAGATAATCCCCTACTACTATAAACTGTGTATTGTTAGAAGGTATGCACACACTTTTTTTTTTCCCTTAGGCCTCATGTCCACGGGGAAAATCAGGCCCGCTGCGGATTCTTTATGCAGAATCCCGCAGCGGGTCCCTCCTTTCCTGCGGACATGAGGCTAAAAAGTAAGCATTACTCACCTGTCCAGATGCTGCGGATCTGCCCTTCGTCACGGCTGGATCTTCTTTCTTCGGCCCAGCAGATATGCTCAGCACGCCGGCAGCGTGCCGCGCGCATGCGCCGTGCACTCCATTTTTTTTTTTTAACTCCTGCTCTCTTGTGCTCCCGGGTGTGCCGCGGATCTGGATGGCTTCCATAGGCTTCAATAGAAGCCTGCGGGAGCCGTCCCTGCGGGAGACCCTCACTAAAAAGGAGCAATCCGCGCCTCAAGGGAAAATGAAATTCGCAGGTATTTAAATACCTGCCGGTGTCTAATGCATTCCTAGAGGGTGCGGATCACGCGTGCGGGTGACCCGCTGCGGATCTGTCCTTGTGGACATGAGGCCTTACACTTTTCACAGACTCCCATTACCTACGACAACAGAATGACTGCATTTGGCTGCCTGTCACTGCTGCACTACAGAGAAATCTTTGGGTCATATTCCAGCTGTATTATATAAACCCATTAAGGACCAAGCACTGTAAATATACAGCACTTGGTCTTGGGCTTTAATCCCAATAGTAAATATATGATGCGGGATTAAAGCTCCTGCAATCTAGCAGGAGCAGGACGTGTTCTCAGCTGTCAGACACAGCAGAGGATCCGAAGGAAAATGGAGAAACGCATTTAGCTGCTTCTCCCTTTTCTTTTACAGGCCGACATAGCTGTCAATGAGCGCTATGTAGAGCATGCAGAAAGTGGTACTGCTGTTTCCTGCATGGGACCCAATGACGTCTGACATATCAGAGCTGCAAGGTCTTAGCAGACCATCGACCAGCTTTGACAATGACTAGGGCTTTTACCGATGTTCTAGTTACAGTGGAAAAATTTGAAATGGGGGGGGGGAAATAGTGTGAATGCCCTCCTAGAGGTCTTGTATGACATCATGGGAGACATAGATGTTAAGAAGGCAAAAAAAAAAAGTTTGAAAAAATACGTTAAGAAAAATTACAGAATAAAATATATGAGAAAACCAAACAACCCACCTCCATCACTCCATCAGAAACCTAAATTGTTGTCATATCCGCCCTGTAATCCGAGACTATACAAATTATATATCAAAATGCCCAAAACACAAAACCTATTCCTGTATTTTATTTTAACATTAATATAATAATTTTAAAAAATCACTATAAATCCCCCCCCCCCCCCCCCCCAAAAAAAAAAAATTTTTTTTCTTTTTCTACACATTACCCCTATTAAAATAAAAAAACTGGAAAAAAAATTCTGTGAAAAAAGGTATTAAAATATAACGCTGTATGTGACGGGGGAAAAACACAGAAGTAATTTTGGTAGTCTAAGAAAAGTAAAACCACCTTTAATACTGAAACACTCTGGTCTTTAATCCCATCAGGTACAAAACAGCCTGGTCCCTAAGGGGTTAAAGACCCCAGAGTGTTTCAGTTTTAAAAGGTAGTTTTATTTTTCCTAGCCTCCCAAATGACATGCTCTTAAAGAGATCCACAGTCACAGAGGATTGTAACCATCCATCCCAGATACTAAAAAAATTAGTAAGAACAATTTGTGTAGATCTGGCCATTGTTTATGTGGCAACATGTGATTTTACAGTTATTAGCCACTCCCAGAACGTAGGAGGACGGCATGCTAGCCAGTGGTGGGCAGTCACCTTCCTAGCATAGTACATAACACACCAGAAATGTATGAGAATAATGAAGAGTGGAAAGCTTGGGTCAGGAGGAAAGACACTTGTAGGGTGCAGGACGATGAGGGAACCCATTAAATTATTTTAAGAATTTAATCACCTGCTCCCACAAGCCATGCACCTTTGGACAGGACCAGACAAGGTGAAAGAGAGTGCCTATTGCAAGGTGACCCTTCAAGGCATTCATCTAAGTAGACGGGATGAAATCTACTAAATTTGGAGGGAGCGTAGTATCTTCTTTGTAAAATGTACACTTGTTAGAAGTGTTTAGTTGTAGTTTGAGGATACAAGGACTCTCTCAGTTCTTGTCACATGGCACCCATATCCCCCTCCCCTTCTGGGATAGAAAGGCATAGAAGCCCAGTATCGGATGGTCTCTAGGGGGTGAAATAATAATAAAATCTGATATAGGAAAATCTCTAACTGGAAAAATAAATGTGTGAGAGATACCACAAACCCTTCTGCATCCAATTAACCTTGTGGGATAATTGCAATAGGTCTGATAGGACTCTACAATGCAGTGGGCTAAATCCACCTGTATAGAAGAGACAATATATCACCTCCCAGATAAGCTATGCCTGCCTTAGAGCAAAATTACCCCCAGCATGTTGGAGAAAAAAAAAACACTTACCAGAGCCAGAAACAGCATCTCTGTATCTCTCTACCTTTCTCACTATAGTGGTTTCCTCTCTCCCCATAGACTTCTATGGGTAGCATGTAACCTGGCACATCCAGTAAATTGAGCTGATCCACCATGTACTTTAGTGGTATTTCAGAGTGAATAAAGATTGTCAATGGCGGAGTGGCTCATATTCCGGGGGTTACGTTCCAGAGACACCCGCCCCCCCCCCCCCCCCCCTTCCCGCGCGCGATACATGAAAATCCGCGAAGTAGCGGCGTTATATTTACACAAATTAATCTGTCGGGTGAACTGCCTAACAATTGCAAAAATGAATGAAGCATGCAATTTTTAGCGACAGCAGTTTACACGCAACGAACAAACAGCATGCTATGATCAGTGAGCCAATCAGCGGCCAGGATGCAGAACACATTCCATCAGCCAATAGTGTGCAGTGTAAAATCTTGTGTTGGCAAACACTAGTGGCGTACTGTTTTTCCTGTATGTACCGCAAAATTCCACGATATAGCGAAAAACAGAATTATATATGGTCTATCTAAAATCTGCAATGCACTGAAGCCGCAATCATTGAACCGCGATATAGCGAGGGATCACTCTATTGCAAAGTTTCTTTGCGCTGGTCCCCGTGCTGCTGCAGTTCTCAGCGCTGACAGGATTCTCTTCTGGTGACAGGGCTTTGAATACCCCACCTCCGGTAAGTGCTGTGACTGGATCGAGCGCCAGCCAAAGCCGGCGCTTGATTAATCACTCACAGCCATTCAGTGAATGACATCACTGAATGACACTGATTGGTTCACCGAGCATCAGCTCTGATTGGCTGGCGCTCGATCCAGTCACAGCGCTTACCGGAGGTGGGGTATTCAAAACCCTGTCACCAGAAGAGAATCCTGTCAGCGCTGAGAACTGCAGCAGCGTTCGGACCAGCGCGAGAGATGGTCGCCGGCGGCTAGGTGAGTATTGCTTTTTTTTACCTTATTGCTTATACTTACCCAGCCGCCGGTGTCTGTGTCCCTCGGGCTGGTCCCCGCGCGGCTGCAGTTCTCAGCGCTGACAGGATTCTTTTCTCCTGGTAACTGGATTTTGAATACCCCGCCCTCTCATAAGCGCTGTGATTGGATCGAGCGCCAGCCAATCACAGCGCTTACCAGATGCAGGGTATTCAAAGCCCCATTACCAGGAGGACCAGTGTGAGGGACACAGACGCCAGCGGCTAGCTAGGTGAGTATAAGACACTGACTTTTTTGAGGCAAAAATAAATATAACACAGTATCTTATTTTGGGGGAAACACTGTATCCATCCCACTTTGAGGTTTAAAGCAGGGCCCTATGTTGAGTTTGGCATGTTCCACCATCAGCACACGCTATTTATACAGAGATATTGCTCACAGAAAATCCAAGTTGATGTATATTATAACTACAAGATATTCAATGACTGTCACATTTATCTAGAGCTGCTTCATATGTTTACTACCTTAGTATTTTGTAAACATCTAAAATTTACCAAACCACCTTCTTGCAGGTCACTATGCAGAGGATATATTTGCAGAGTTGTTCAATGAAGCAAGTATGTTTGCAGAGCGTGTTGGAATGCTGGGGGAGAGAGTGGAAAAACTACAGGTTAAAGTGACCCAACTGGATCCTAAAGAGGAAGAAGGTAAGTAGTTTAAAAAGCCCTCACGTTGGTGAATAAGAGTATTACATGGGTACCTATGTTGCTAGTACTATCAGTGTTTCAAAATGAGTCTTCTTCATAAATGTTAAGATTTTCTCTCTTCCCCCCCCAGTTTCTTTACAAGGTATAAACACAAGAAAAGCATTCCACAGTAATACCTTGCAAGAACAACAACTGTTTGCACGTGACTCTCTATCTATTCCTGTGTATGAAACTTATGTTACATGTGACATGCCACCACCACTCAATATTCTTTCCCCTTACAGGTAGGAAAACTTCTTAAAAAAATACCTTGGGAAAAGTTCAGTATATGTGCCTTTTTCCTAAACTGTTCTTCATTCCTCTTACAGGGAAGATGGGAAGGAGGCACTGAAGTTTTACACTGACCCCTCATATTTCTTTGACCTATGGAAGGAAAAGATGTTGCAAGTCACCAAGGATATTATGAAAGAAAAGCGTAAACATAGGGTAACCTTCATAGTAAAGCAATCCATACAGTCTGCATTTGAGAATGGTGTGGAAAAAAGATAGTGACAAGTTGCTGTATAAGTAAAAAAGGAGACACAACCAAGCAGCTTAAGGCTACCTGTCCACGGGCGATGATCCAGTTGCGATAAATCTCCCACGGATCACGCTATGAAAAGCTTTCTATAGGCTAAATATGGAAAGTGCAGCCAGACGTCCACAAGAGGAGAATCGTAGCAATTCTCCACTCGTGGGATTGAAATCGTGGCATGCTGCGATTATGCACGGTGAGCCTGTTAGTGAGTGCTCCTCCCCCACGGTGGAATAATGCTAGCGATATTCCATCCCGGCCGTGGACAGGCACCCTTAGGGAGTTTTCAAAAATACTTTTTTTTAAGCCCCTTCATGACTGCTATATTACATTTTACAGTTGCTAGTCAGGGAATTTCTGCTGATATGCTGCCACAAACCATCAGAATGGTAGTTTTCTAAACTCTTTAGATGGCACTGTCAGTAGTTCCCTCTAAGCAGTACATCGTCTGCTCATAACACGCCAGTGAGACGACGTGGCTTAAGAGGGCCCCCAGGTCTGTCATCTGCTTCTGCCCATTAGACCATGCCATGGCCTTATTTAATTTTTACTTTTTAACCCTTTCCCTTCACAGAACGTAAGGGTGCGTCATGGCAGTGGGGTACTTCCTGCAACTGGATGTACCCTTACGTCATGTGGAATAGTGCGAGATCAGAAGAGGGTTCACAGAGGGAGCGCATTGCCTCTGTGACGTCATCGGGCTTTCGTGATGTAATTGCAGAGAGCCCGGCTGGTTGTCATGGTAACAGGACGCCACCTACAGGCTTCCTGTATTACCACTGCCTATGATCACTATAATAAAAAGGTTATTTCACAAACAAGAATGCCAAAAACCATCATCAGTCTGCAGACCATAAAGTGACTACAGCACTGATCAGAACTGGTTCAGAATAAACTGATATTTAGTGAATTACAGGTGACCTCATCTGTGATTGGAGTCGCTCTTTTCCTTCCTGTCCAGATCGCCATGATGACTTCTCACGTATACTATCCTACTCTCCAGAGGTTGCAACACAAATGTCTTGGCTCTTTGCTTTTTCATATCGTTAACCTGTCTATTATGACAAACTCTTAAAGGGGTTGTCCCGCGGCAGCAAGTGGGTCTATACACTTCTGTATGGCCATATTAATGCACTTTGTAATGTACATTGTGCATTAATTATGAGCCATACAGAAGTTATAAAAAGTTTTATACTTACCTGCTCCGTTGCTGGCGTCCTCGTCTCCATGGTGCCGACTAATTTCCGGCCTCCGATGGCCAAATTAGCCGCGCTTGCGCAGTCCGAGTCTTCTGCGGTCTTCAATGGGGCCGCTCGTGCAGAATGCCGACTCTGTGTAGCTCCGCCCCGTCACGTGCCGATTCCAGCCAATCAGGAGGCTGGAATCGGCAATGGACCGCACAGAAGAGCTGCGGTCCACGGAAGGAGCAGACCCCGGCGGCCATCTTCAGCAGGTGAGTATGAAGACGCCGGACCGCCGGGATTCAGGTAAGCACTCTCCGGTTTGTTTTTTTAACCCCTGCATCGGGGTTGTCTCGCGCCGAACGGGGGGGGGGGGGGGGGTTAAATAAAAAAAAAAACCCGTTTCGGCGCGGGACAACCCCTTTAATAGTGCCACATATATGGGCCCCTGAATATAATGGTGCTACACATTGTAAGGCCACATTTAACAAGCCACACTGTACCCCTGAACTATGAGCCACACACTGTGCTCCACAAAATAATTATTTCACTTAACTCCCTCATGCTTCCTTTGTGTCTTCCATCCACAGCCTTAACCTTTTTCTGGCTAGGAACCTGCATAAGGATGCAGGCGACATGATAATGACATTGCTGTAAAGTAGGGACCCAAGTGGGGATTCCTGCAGTGTAGCTGGCATAGTAAATTGTATCTAAAGACATGAAAACAGTTGACTTCAGAGAGAGGTAGTTGACAGTGCAGCGCTCCCTAATTCTCTAAATTTTAAAAAGAAGAAAAGATAGCATTTCTGACCCCTGTCCCAGGCCTCGCGCTAGCAAAGCCTACTGTACACTGATGAAGGGCAAATACCCTGAAACAGCTGTCTGTGCATGTAGTCTGGCTTTGCTTTGAATTCCCAGTCATTGTTACAAGGCTTGTATAAAGAGTCTAACTGTAGCTTGAAGGAATGCTGCCTTCCAATAAGTGGCACAGTGGAGGTATTATTCCATCTCCCTTATTTGCTTATTGCATAAATGTCTTATTTTGATTGGACTTTTATGGACACAGTGATACCAAAAGTGTGGTGTTTGTTTAATATAAATAGAGGTAAAGGGGTTTTAAACCAATTTTAATAGCCTTTTATTTTCTTGCAATAATAAAAAAATAAATTTAATTATTTTTACTTTTTGTTTTCTCCTTTCCCCATAGGGGACTTGAACTGTGTATGGTATTTCTGCTGAAATTGTATTAGGTCAAGCCACAGTCTCGTGGTAATAGGCGGAAATATATGGCAGCCCTGGGCAGTAATGACAACTTAATGGCGTTTTGCGATATCATCGCGAGGGAGCCGTTCAAGACTCCTGAACACACTGGGGCATTTAAATTGCGGATGGGCGTCGGCTGTCAAAGACAGCCGAAACTCACTGTGTATGGAGCTGGCTATGCTCCCGCTACATACAAACTCCACTTAAGGATGTACATGTACACGCTTTAGTGCCAAGGGGTTAAAGAAAACAACAAAAAACATTGACCCCAATGTTGCTGCTCTTGTAACCATGCACAATCTGTCTTGGTGTTTTCCTGATAGAAATGTGAAAGAGTCAGTCAGTCAGAGATGTGGAGGAAAGGGAAAATCATAGTTCATTACTGAAGGACTAGCAACTACTAGAATAAATTTACAAATTGCCTTTCAGAGCTTTGCCATCCAGCAGACTTCAGTGTTGTGGTGTAAGTCCTTGAACTCGTAAATGTTTTTCATTTTATTGTATTTATATATTTTTCTTTTAAGAGAGAAAAGAAAGATAATCCCAACCGCGGCAATGTGAATCCTCGTAAGATCCGCACACGGAAAGATCAGTGGGAACAATTGAAGATGGGGCCAGAATTTGTGGATGCAAAAACTCAACAGCCTGGGTATGATTCTACAGATTTAGAACTGCAGATGACAAGATTGCAGTTTGCAGAACTAGACTAGTCTAATGGCGCATTTACACGGGGCGACCCATCGGGAGCAGATGCCGGACAGATTGTCCCAGCGATGATCGCTCCTGTGGTTTTAAACATAAACGTGCATCGCTGTGTGAATGGATGCGGAGCAGGCCGAGGATCGTTCTGCCCACCTGCCACCATCCATTGTACACACTGGCTGAACCATTGTTCAGTTTTATGTATGCATAAACTGAATGAACGAGAAGCAAACGAATTGTCATTCAGTTGGTGCATTAATTTAGACTGAATGACAATCATTCCCACTGGATGCGGGAATCTGAACTATTTGTTGGCCAGTGTAAAAGGGCCCTAAGAGGCCATACTATAGCGTGGGCCAAAGTCTCTTACAACTTTACCATGTGCTGTTTATAGTTAGACCAATTTTAACAGATAATCGTATTTGTATTTCTCAGAGTTGAATTAACTCAAAATGGATCTATCAGCCCCATGGATATGGGAGATATAATTCATTATCCTCCTCCACCTCCAAATGAAGACGTGCCAAGCCCACCATCCGCTTCTGATGACTCTTTGCCTCCTCCTCCCATGGAGTTCAGGTAAAACACAAATGTTACCACACAAAGATCACTAATGTACAATTTAGAATTAAAATAAAGGATTGATGCACGCGGTTATTTTCAAGGAGATGTTGGAATCAAATGAAACTTTGTATGTGTGATTGTAACGTGGATATAAGTAAGTGACTACAGTATCAGAGAAAGAAGATGATGTATTGCGGAAAACTGAACCCTTGAAGGGAGGCTTTAGTACCTGGTTGAGCCATCTCTAGCTGGAAAATGCCTCTTGGAAGCCCTGCCATGAGACAACACATGTGGCTGCAGGATGTCCTGTACATATCGCTGAGTTTACATTGTCCCTCGTACCACTACTAGGGGCGATTGACTGTTGTATACGATGATCCCCGCAGAACCTCATACCAGCAGTGGGGGCAGTGTGCTGCTCCACTGCAAAGGCAAGACGGAGGCGCTCACTCCTAAGTTTCCAGATACGAACACGACAGTCGTTGCTTCCCAAACTTAACCTGGATTTGGCACTGAAGATAACACGGTTCCACTCTGTAGCAATCCACTTTTATTGCTCACAACACCACTGCAAACTGAGGCGGCAGTGGGTGGGTTTTAAACGCAGTACACATAATGTCCACCATGCGACCAGATGTCCTACAGCCAAGCACCTGGAAATGGTTCAGATAGGCACCTGCCTGTAACAATGATGCCACCTGTCTTTGGACGGTTAGATCTACGCATGCTTGTCGTGCATTTGAAAGAAGCTTTCTACTGGTGGTCTGTTGAAGGCGTCCTGAGCCTGGTTGTATTGTGTGCATGCTCTCATGCATTCACTGGTCCCAACATGCCCTAATAATCTGATAATCTGGTCAGAATGGCCTGGGGGTGAGCAGTTCATCATTTTAACCATCTAGCTTCTCGCATTCCAATAATGTGCCTCCTCTCAGACTTAAAGGGGTTGTCCCGCGAAAGCAAGTGGGGTTCAGCACTTCTGTATGGCCATATTAATGCACTTTGTAATGTACATCGTGCATTAATTATGAGCCATACAGAAGTTATTCACTTACCTGTTCCGTTGCTAGCGTCCCCGTCGCCATGGTGCCGTTTAATTTCAGCGTCTAATCGCCCGATTAGACGCGCTTGCGCAGTCCGGTCTTCTCCCTGGTGAATGGGGCCGCTCGTGCTGGAGAGCTGGTCCCCGTAGCTCCGCCCCGTCACGTGTGCCGATTCCAGCCAATCAGGAGGCTGGAATCGGCAATGGACCGCACAGAGCTCACGGTGCACCATGGGAGAAGACCCGCGGTGCATCGTGGGTGAAGATCCCGGCGGCCATCTTAGTAAGGTAAGGAAGAAGTCGCTGCAGCGCGGGGATTCGGGTAAGTACTAAATTTTTTTTTTTTTAACACATGCATTGGGTTTGTCTCGCGCCGAACGGGGGGCCTATTGAAGAAAAAAAAAACCGTTTCGGCGCGGGACAACCCCTTTAACTTTGTGAATTCTTTTTGATTGCATAGTAGAGGCATGTATTAGTCTTCAAGCTCTACACTAGTGTAAACCGTAGCCTCTGAGAGGTGTTTTGTTTTGTTTTTTTTTTGTTTTTTTTTTTTAAATATAAGCCAAAGGTGAAACAACTTTTAAGGCCTTAGTTGACAAGACCGCTCATCTAATCACGGCACAACTTTAATCATTTACATATCTGTGTTACATAAAGTGTCTGTATGTTTGTGTAATAGATTACTGTAATATTACTATGCAGCGGTTTTAGGCAGGTGTAGGAAAAATGCTAGGCATTTTTGGCAGGTGTGGAAAAAGTACGGATGCTTTCAAAAATAGAAGTGTTAATAGTTTTATTTCTGTCAATTAACAAAAGGAAGAGTGGATGATTGAAAGAAATCTAAATCGGATCAATATTTGGTGGGATCACCATTTGTTTTCAAAACAGCATCAATTCTTCTAGATAGACGTCCATGCAGTTTTTGAAGGAACTTGGCAGGATGGTTGATTCAAACATCTTGGAGAACTAACCACAGATCTTCTGTAGATGTAAGCTCGCTCAAATCCTTCTATGATATTGAGATCACTGTTCTGTGTGGCCATATCACTTTCAGGACTTCTTGTTCTTCCTAACCCTGAAGATGGTTCTTAATGTTCTGGGGTCATTGTCCATCTGCAGAATACATTTGAAGCCAATTGGACAGTTCCCTGAAGGTATTGCATGATTGATAAGCATCTGCCTGTATTTCCCAGCATTCAGGTACCATTAATCTTGGCCAAATCTACAACTCAGTTTGCTGGAATCCACCCCAAACTTGCAGGGAACCTCCATCATGTTTTACTGTTGCTGACGAACACACTATTGCACCGCTCTCTAGCCCTTCAGCGAACAAACTGCCTTCTGTTAAAGCTAAATATTTTAAATACTGACTCCTCACTCCAGATCATAGACTGCATTTTTCTGCACCCCAGTTTCTATGATTTTGTATAAAGTTAAATCGCTTGGCCTTGTTTCTACGCTGAAGGTATGGCTTTTTGGCAACAGTTCTTCCATGAAGGTAAATTCTATCCTGACTTCGAACGTTATCCTGGTTCCCACTGGCTTTTGCCAATTCTGAGCTGGTGGCACTGCTGGGCATCTTCAAATTTCGAAGGGAAGTAAGCATGATGTGTCTTTCATCTGTTGCATGAAGTTTCCTTGGTTGACCACTGCATATAAGTCCCACATTTTTGTTGTTTTTCAAAAGAACTTGAACAGCACATCTTAAAACCTCAGTCTGCTTTGGTGTGGCTGGGAGAGACCTTGCTGATGGATGCAGTATAACTACCTTGTGTCTAGTGGCTTTGCTCAGTCTTGCCATGGTGTATGGCCTGTGACATGAAACTTTCTTTCGCAACCTCTTTTTAGAAGAGTTTTGTCTATTCTTCATCTAGTTTGAAGCTTTCTATACAACTGTCTCTGTTCAAGGACTTTGTTAACTTGCATATTAAAATGATGATCAATATTACCTGACTATGATCCTGCGAAATCCATGACTTTGTGCAAGTGTACCTAAAAGAACTGATGCTATTTCGAAGGCAAAGGCTGGTCACACCAAATATTGATTTGGTTTAGATTTCTCTTGTGTTCATTCACTTTGCATTTTATTAACTGCAAAAAAAAAGTAAACTACACTCCTAGTTTTGAAAGCATTGGTTTTTTTTCTCGCCTGTTTAAAAGTTTTGCGCAGTATTGTATATAATTTATTTTTAAAGATGGGCTAGAAACCATGTAATGAGGCACTTACTAATGGCCCAATGTCTTTAGAGCAGCACCAGTGCCGCCTAAAGCCTATTTCTTTGTAATGGGGTAAAACATGTAAGAATATTTGGTAGCCTTTAGCATGCTTCAAGGATTGCTGGAAAACGGAGTATTTGTAAGTTAATCCTCTCCACTTTCTTTTTCTTCTTCAGTTCACCTGGAAACTCCAATCGATCAAGCCTGGTTAACCAAATGCACCCACCCCCAGCACCTCCATCTGGTCCTCCTACTGGAGGAAGACCCAGTTTCTCTCCCCCTCCACCACCCCCACCTGCTGGTGCTTTCCCAGAAATCACTTACCTACCACCCCCCTCGCCTCCAGAGTGCCCCCCTGCTCCTGGCTTTCCTGCTCCTCCCCCTCCTCCAGTGCCTTCTGGGATAGATTATGCAGCTATTTCTCCTGTTCCTCCTCCTGCAGGCGGGCCCCCTCCTCCTCCCCCACCTCCACCTCCACCAGGTCCACCACCTCCTGGTCCCCCTCCTCCTCCATCTTTTTCTCCTCAAGATGGAGATTCCATTCCACAGATAACCAAGCCCAAAACTTCCCTGCCACCAGTAAGCGATGTTCGCAGCGATCTCCTTTCTGCTATTCGTCAAGGTAATTATACACCTCCTTATCTACTTGCTTACTTTCTGACATTGTAATCCCCAGTTTATTCAGGATATGTAGAGCAAAACATGGCTTATTATAGTCTTTTGTGCTCCTGCTAAAATGTGCATATTTTTATATACTAATCATAAGACTTATGTTTGTAAATACAATATTCATTTTAATAACACTGGACAACTCTTTCTTACATCCTCAAACAATTAGTTGACATGTTGACGTTTGAAGATCACAAGAAATATCCAGGAGTGCAAGGATTCATTTAAAACTGAAGATTATTTCACAAGTTTAAAATGGCATACACAGGTGACGCGTTTCAAGCATTGCTTTTATAACTTCTTACTTAAAAGGAAGTACTGCTCAAAATGCGTCAGATGATTGTATATGCAGTTTTAAATGTGTCTTCACAGTGCTGAATGTCTCTTGTGATCGTTGGTAGTTTTGTCACAAAATTCCTGAGTTGCACATCTGGTCCAGGTGATTATTTTAGGTGGAGTACAAGGATATAGTAAAAGCTGGCCTCTGCCATCTGTGTACGTGTTGACAGTAATTCAGAATTGTTCTATGAGACCTATTTTACAGCATTATTGTCATATATTTAAAGTGATCCTCCAGTCCTGGACAAACAAAGATGGCTGAACTGGTTTTCTGACTACCTGATGCACCTCACATTAGTATGCATTGGTAATCTAGGATAATACATGCTACTCTGACTGGTCAGTGCTCCTCGTGGACAGCACTGGTCAATCAAAGCAGATGGTAGTGTCTCGTACATTGTGCATTATTTTGCATCATTAATCAATCAGGTAGTCAGGGAAGAAGTGTGCCCATGGCTGGATGGTCGTTTTAATTAAATTGCTTTTTTTAATAGGGTTTTTAATATCTTTTTTATAAAAGTGGTTTGTTTTTGTTTTTTTAATTTCAATACCTTGGGGCTGCTCCACACAAGAGGATTATGGTGTGGGGTTTATTTTCTTGCAGAGACCCTGTAATTACACTTTGCACTGTGTTCTGCTTATAATAGTACAATTCTGTTGTCAAATCTGGTCTATCAGTTCTGGTTTTTGACCTTTTTTCTTTTTTCCTATATACTTTGTCCAGGATTCCAGCTACGTAAGGTGGAGGAACAGCTGGAGCATGAAAAGCGAGACATTGGAGGTAATGATGTGGCTACAATCCTATCTCGTCGTATAGCAGTAGAGTACAGCGACTCGGAAGATGACTCTTCGGAATTTGATGAAGATGATTGGTCTGATTAAACATGTCAAGATTTTCGATGGGGATAGGGCTGTGGGATCTGTATTAGTCCAGAATCAAATATGCATATTTTTTTTAATGCAGTTTTCTGACTCCTTCAAAAGGAATGAGAAATATAAAAGAACAACTTATGCTTCCTGCTGAATTAGGACTTCGGCTCACAGAATTGCAGCAAAAACTGCATGAGTTTTTTTCAGGCTTAGACTTTTCATACTTGCTTGTAGTTTCTGTTTTCCTGCTCCATTATGGGGCAGGCAAATGCAAACTACTGGCTGAGTGGATCTTATGACTGAACTGAAAGGACCCCATTGACTATAATGGGGTCTGTTTGGTTTCTGTCCGGCATTTTCCTAGACGAAATAGCACAGCATGCTGTGCTATCTTGGCCAGGATTTTCTTGGAAATTAGTGGTGGAGCCTCCAAATGAAACCTCCATTACTGATGTGACTATAGACTCATGTATGTTTCACTGCCACCAGAACATCCTGCAGAAAGTGTCTGCAGATATCAGTTTGAGGTTTATAATAGAAGAAAATGCTTAATATTGTTGTAATATACCCTTACCTATGGGCATTCTTTAAAACAATATATGTGACAATGTGTTTTTTTTTTCTATTTTTTTTTTTTTTTCTTGAGCTATAGGGTTAATTTGATACTTTGCTGTTTTTAACTTCTCCCTTAAACATTTATAGGAGAAATAAAAAAAAAAAATCATCCTTGTAGCTAAAAAAAAAAGGCCTTTGCAAATTTTTAGTAGAGGGAATACTCGAGGCTTATTTTGGCCTACAGAAGACAGGCTTTGGCGAAACAGAGTATTTTCACATGTGCGTAACATGACAATCATGTGACTGTCTTTGTGCTACAACTGGACAGTGAATAGGTAATCTAGTCCTTGTGGTGTGAACATTCCTGAGAAGAAATGCATATTTGCACTTGTTAGATAAATTTTAAAGTAACTGTGCCTTAAATTTAATTTACCTTGAATTTCGTTTCAATAGTTAAGGAATGATCATTGGTGGAATTTATCATCATGTGTTTCTATATTTATCATATGATCATAATGTACGGTATCATGTCTTGGATACCTAATGCAGTGAAAATAGAAAACTGATTTATCAATGCAGATGAACACGTCTGGATTTATATATAACCTGCTATATTTCACATTGGGCAGGTGGGGTCCTATTCTATGCATATATTATAGTTATCTATTTTGTTTTCTGTTATTGCAATTTTGTCTCTGTGTTGGATCCAGTGGGAAATATATGCCCTTATGACACAGCGGTTTGAGGATAAACTGTCTGGACCACTCGGGAGATAATGGGGAAGAAATCTCAACCTAATAATATGTAATTATTTGTTGTTATAATGTATCTAGAGAACAACTTTAATTATTCTTTAAATTCTAGTCTATGCAAAATGTAAGCCTACATACTGTGTATATTCAAACTGTGCACTCAAGTACATGAGTACATATACACTAGTTGCAAACAATGTCTGCAAACTACTGAGTTGACTGACGATATGGAGATCGTAAGTGCCTTAATATAAGTGACTTGGGAACTCAGTGCCAAAAGAGAAAATCTAATCGTCCTTTGTACTGCCGATCCCATGTGGGTTTTTTTCTAACTTGCTTTTTTCAGTTTCCCAAATGATGTTTACCTGTATAAGTATACTGTTTAATAATAACTCTGTTAAAACCTTCAATTCCTTGTGTTGTGTGTTTTGTGTCACTTGGGATTCTGTGTTGTCTTGAAGCAGAAGTGGGGTGTTTATTGGTAGACCTAACAACACATATCCAGGTATTGTTTTTTTTTTTTAATGGCAAATTTGTATTTTATGCCTATGAAATTAACATTAAGGCCGGCTGTCCACGGGCGATGCGGTATCCCGCAGTGAAGCTCCGCTGGGGGAGCCACCGCCCGGGAGCAGGAGCCACCGGCGAATATTCGCCGGTCAGCCCTATCTAATAGATAGGCGGCTGACCTCGGGAGAATCGGGGCAATTTGCAGCATGCTGCGAATTGCCCGCCACGAGCGGAGAATCACAGTGATTCTCCGCTCGTGGACAGGTGCCAGCGCTTTCCATAGCAATGCTATGGGAAGCATCGGCTGGCGTGATTCGCCGGGGGTTTACTGCCAGCGAATAAACTGCCATGGACAGGGGGCCTTACACTTGAAAACTTGTTCAGGGCCTTGCTAATCAAAACTGCCCTTGCTTGACATGTGATTAAATAGAAGCATGAAACAAGTGTGTTCTACAGTAGATTTGGGCCCAATGTCCACTTGCATGCACAAATTCCATCTGATGAATCCCGCAGCGGAATCCATTCGTGCCCGTAGACATGGACTGAAAAATGCATTTTCTTACGTGTCCAGATCCAGCACGGGTCTCATATGAGATACAAAGACGATATACAAACAAGAATGAAAAAAAAAATTATCCTACTTAGTGTCTGTGACAATTGCATATCGTTGACATAAAGAGGTCAAGAGCTGCTTTACTCTATTGTGGGCACCACCTGTCCTTTGCATCGTCAATGGTGTATAAGGGTTTGTTTTTATACAATTATTTTTGCTTCATATCCAATGAGACACTATAAAGCCATTATCAGTTGAGAGGTCTCTTCTTAGCAGTTACAGAGGCACTTAACATGACCTGGTCACTGTCTTAAAGGGGTTGTCTCGCGGCAGCAAGTGAGGTCATACACTTCTGTATGGCCATATTAATGCACTTTGTAATATACATCGTGCATTAATTATGAGCCATACAGAAGTTATTCACTTACCTGCTCCGTTGCTAGTGTCCCCGTCGCCATGGATCCGTCTAAATTCGCTGTCTTCTGGCGTTTTTAGACGCGCTTGCGCAGTCCGATCTTCTGCCTGGTGAATGGGGCCGCTGGTGCCGGAGAGCTGGTCCCGCGTCGTCATCGTAGCTCCGCCCCGTCACATTCCAGCCAATCAGGAGGCTGGAATCGGCAATGGACCGCACAGAGCCCACGGTGCACCATGGGAGAAGACCCGCGGTGCATCGTGGGTGAAAATCCCGGCGGCCATCTTGAAGAAGGAAGAAAGAAGTCGTCGCAGAGCGGGGATTCGGGTAAGTAATATATAATATATATATATATATATATATATATATATATATATATATATATATATATATATATATATATATATATATATTTTGTTTTTTTTTTAACCCATCCCTTGGGTTTGTCTCGCGCCGAGCGGGGGGCCTATTGAAAAATAAAAACCCGTTTTGGCGCGATACAACCCCTTTAAGGAATGTGCAGCTAATGGTCCATTTACACAGGACGAGCTGTTGGGCAAACTATGCCTGACACTCATCCCAGTTAGTATCGCTGGAATGGAGGCGGAGTAGTCTGGTGAGTGTCCACCCCCCCCCCCCCCCCCCACACACACACACCCACACCCACCTGTCTGCCTCCATTCACAGTTAGCACACGGACATTCAAAAGTGAGCGTTGCTGTTTGCACACGTTTAGTTTTCTGCATGTAGAAACTGGATGACTAAGGCCTCATGTCCATCAGGCCCCATAGCGGGTCCCTCCTCCCCCGCGGGTCCCTCCTCCCCCGCGGGTCCCTCCTTCCCTTCGCCACGGCTTCATCTTCTCTCCGTCATGGCCGGATATTCTTTCTTCGGCCCGGCGGATGTGCATGATGACGTCGGTGACGTGCTCCACGCATGCGCCGGCCCGAAGAAAAAAGATCCGGCTGCGACGGAGAGAAGATGAAGCCGCGGCGAAGGGAAGATCCGGAACAGGTGAGTATATTCTGATTTTGGTCTCCCACGGATCCGGACGGCTTTCATAGGCTTCAATAGGAGCCGTCCCCGCGGGAGACCCGCACGAAAATGGAGCATGGTCCAGATTTTTTCATGCTCCATTTTTTTTAAAATCACTTCTATTGACCATCCACGGGTATTGATCTACCCGCTGGTGGTCAATGCATCCCTATGGGATGCGGATCCGCGGGCAGGAGAAGAGTTAAAATCCGCTGCGGATTTTAATTCTTCTTTTGCCCGTGGACATGAGGCCTTAGCAATGCTCGTTCAGTCGTTTTGTTACTACATGCTGTTGCACGGGACGATTATTGTTCAAACTCCCATGGGAGCACGGGAATCTGAACAATTATCGTCTCGTGCAAAAGGTCCATGAGTGAATGTCAAAACCAATTAACTCCTAATATACAAAGAGACAAAGATGGCTGGTAGGAAAACAAAGTTTGCTGGCAGTACACAATAGGTGAAAAGGTTGTCTGGCTAAATAACACTTTCATTATGAAGGGTCATTGATGCTCCTGTATCCAGTTCACATTCTGCAGTTCTGGTATTCCCACTCTTTTTAATAAAGTTATGATTTTTTTTCAGGAGTGGGACAAACCAGCCGGAGGGTCCTGTTTCCCTAGGGGATTAAAAGAGTATTCCTTCTGAGGAGAACTATGCAGCCTGGGAGTCAGTACGGTAGATATTGCTGTGGCTAAGGTGGCAAAACACACAACCTACCGTCTGAGGATTTCACTTAGCTTAGAGATATTATGGATCGAAATGCGGAGGTCTTGCTTAAAAAGACATGGGAAGCAGCTTCATGTGTGTTAAGACTAGGGCTTGCAGCCACCTGCGGGGCAAGAACCTTGGATACCTGGTTAGAACGGCTGGATAAACATATCCAGAAAAGAACCCCAAGGAAAGAAATCCTAGACTGCTTGCCAGTTTTAAAAAAATGGCAACAAGTTCTCTAGCCAACGTGGCGGCAGAGACCGTTAAAATTTCAGCCCGCACAGTGGCATTCTCCAATACGACCAGGACAGTTATTTGGCTAAAATAACAAGCTCTGCTTATTACCATTTCATGGGTAGTTCTTATTCGGTCCTTATTTAGACGATATTCTGGAAAAAGCCTCAGATAAAAGAGAGGGGTTTCCAGAATAGAAACAAAAAGAAAAACCTTTTTTCATCCCTCAGGCCCTCAGCCAGAAGCATATAGGGACAAAGGGAAGTCGGGAAGGTGGAGTTATCCCAAAGAAGGCAGGGGGAAGGGTTTTTCTATCTTTAACCCCAACCAAGCACCATCCTACAGGCAGAAATAGTGACGCCATCTGGGTCGGGGGCAAGATTGCCGTCCTTCTCACAACAGTGCAACCTTCTTGAAGGGGACCCCTGGATAACAAAAATAATAGACAAAGGATACAAAATAGAATTTATTTCTCCCCCACCTCAAAGATTTGTCATTACATCAGAGGCCAGGTCTAAGGAGAATGTACTGGCACAGGGTGTCAGAGAGTTACTGAAGCTGGGTGCTGTACCCCCATTAGAGACTCAAAAAGGACACTCTTCAGACTCTTCCTGGTCAGAAAACCATTAGGGAAACACAGGGTAATTGTAAATTTAAAACCGCTAAACAATCTCATAGTCTACAGAAAGTTCAAAATGGAAGGTGTGAAGTCGGCAGTGAAAATTTGATTTAAAAAATGGAAGCCTTTTATGGCCACAATAGATCTCAGTAACATATTTTCATGTGCCAATACATCAAGATTGCCAAAGATACCTGAGGTTTGCGTTGAGGAGGAACGGTTAGATGAGACCCTTTCAGTTTAGGTGTCTCGCTTACGGGATTTCATCTGCTCCTCATATTTACCAAAGTTGTGGCAGTGCAAATGTCTGTTTTGAGAGAAGGATCCCTCCTCTCCATCCCACACCTCGACGATATTTTGGTAGTAGCTCAGACAAACAAAATCTTCTAAGTCATGATCCAATTACTTCAACAGCTAGCCTAGATCATAAATTGGGAAATATTCAATCTGTATCCCAGTAAAGAAAAAGAATTCCTGGGTGTAATCCTATACTCCATAAAACAAAGTTCCTTTTTTGCCGGTAGACAGTGCCCAGGAGCTTTAGGCCACCGTAACATCCTTCGTATGTGTAAGGAATTGCCCAATAAGGAAAGCAATGTCTCTTTTTGGGCAAACTTATAGCATGTATTGCTGCAGTAGCATGGGCCCATTTCAACACCAGAGTCCTGTGGGGGGCTCAGATACGGGACCACTATTTTCAAGAAACATGGTGAGGAGTTGGTCTTCAAGTTTCTGAGATTTGTATGCGATTTTGGAGGGCTCTCTACACTCGGAAGGGCTGACCAAAGGACTACACTTAAGAATTTTATCGGACAACGCCACAGCAGTGGCATATGTTGACCATCGGGGGGGGGGGGTTTACAAAGTCACCTCTCTTCAAAGTATTGCAGAGAAAAAAAAAATTCTGAGCCCAACGCCACATACAATCCCTATCAGCCATTCACCTAAAAGGCTGCCAGAATACAAAAGCAGACTTCCCGAGCCGCCACAAAATAGAACAAGGGGAGTGGTTCTTTCCCAGTCGATGTGTCAAGAACTGATACAGGAATGGGGACTTCCAAAAATAGATTTGCCAGCAGAAAAAACAAGAAGGTAAAACTATTTTCCCTCAATCCCGTGGATCATCCTTTGGCAGTGGATGCACTATCTCAGGATTAGGGCTGAGGACTGGCATATGCGGTTCCCCCTGTCCCACTCATTCCAAGAGTTTTACAGAAATTTCTGAAGGAGTAGTGCACCCTGATATCATAGTACCATTCTGGCCCAAGAGGAGTTGGTTCTCCGTTATGAGGATGACTAGCGTCCAGTAACCAGTTACTTCAAAGATCCAAGACCTGCTCTCTCAAGGTCCTCTGACACATCTAGGCCTAAAAAATCGGCACCTCTCTGCATGGATTCTGAAAAAATCCATTTTTGCTAGGAAGTGGACTGTCTGAGAAGGTAGTCTCCATTATGTGGTTAAGTCGGAGGGACAGCACTAGCTATCTATCTTAAAGTGTGGAGAAGGTTTAATTACTGGTGTGAGAAGAAACAGTCAGTCGTTATCCCCAGATATCCTAGTCATCTTGGACTTCTTGCAGGAGGGGTTCGATGGGGGTCTAGCTCCAGCTACCCTTAGGGTGCAGATATCAGCCCTCAGTACTTTCCTTGATACCAGGTTATCTCAGAATAGATGGGTCATTAGGTTCTTAGAGGCAATGGAAAGACAAAGCCTTAGAACCTCTAACATATCGGGACATTTATATGCCACTTTCTGAACTGACAGTTATTTAAAGGGGTTAGGGCTGCAATCAGAGTTCTTTCTGATTGCGGCCTTTGTTGGTGGGTGTCGGCTGACAAATACCTGCCATGTGTGGGTGGCTAGTTACTTCCTAAACGCACAAGGTATGTGCAATTAGAATGTAAATAGTATGCGTGTAACAAAGGGATAAAAATGGAGGGCTTCAAATGGTGTAAAGTCAGTGAGTGGCTGGAGTGGTCTCATATCCATGTTGAATAGTAGATGTTTTTTTTTCTTCTTTCAGTCGCCTGTCAACACCCTGGAATAAGGCCTCGTTCACACGGGTGACAAAGTAATGCGATTTTGTTGCGTTGCTACAATGCTACAAATCGCATGCATGTAAAGCCCATGCTTTCCTATGGGTTCCTTCACACATACGATGTTTTGTAGCATGCAACAACCCGACACACAAACCTTTCGGGTCTGGCGATATGCCTGCAACTGGTGAGGTTTTGTAGCCCATGTTTCCCGATTGTCGTGGGACGTAACTTTGACAGTAGGAAATCCTACTATCAAAGCCCTAGCTGTCGAAAAAATAAAAAAAAAACACATACATCACCTTGAAAGCGCTCTCCACCACCACAGCTTCTGACCGGGTCCCTACACTGTTTCCCTTCTTCATCTTCTGGCCGGGGATTGAAAAATCCCTGCCTCCTGACAGAGCTGGCTGTGATTGGCTGATGCTTAGCCAATTACAGCCAGTGCTCGATGAATGGCTGTGATTGGCCAAGTGTCAGCCAATCACAGCCAGCGCTTCCAGGAGGCGGGGATTTTTCAATCCCTGACCAGAAGATGAAGAGAAACTGCGTCAGCGCCCCGGACAGCGCAGGAGGGGAGATGTATACTTTATTTTTTTCTTCAGCTACAACTTATTTTCCGGGTAGGGCTTGTATTTCAACAACCCCACTCTTCTCCCCCCCCCCCCCCCCCCAAAAAAAATCCCCGCATGTGATGCTGCAAAGTCGCTAGAAGACGCAGCGATATCGCATGGACTAGCGATGCGCTATCGTTGCAATTTTCTCACAGTGTCACCCATGTGGAGGAGGCCTATGGCTAACTTCACACTGCCGACTGCGATAACAGCCCGATATCGTGCTCGTCAACATGTCATTTCCCCGAAGATGTGAGGCGTTTTTATTTCCTATGCTTTGCATCACTTCAGGGAAGTAGCAACCCCCCAATGCGGCAGTCAGACACGCCGGATGATTTATAAGTGTTTCCCATTGTTATTAATGGGAAGCCTTGCATCGCATGCACCTCGCACGCGCTGCAATGGGGCGGCATTCCGAGGGAATGTCCAAAGATAGGACACGACACAAATTATTTTTTTTTTTTTCCCCTCACACCACACACATCTCATGCGATCTTCTCGGCCGTGTGAAAGCGGCCTAAGAGAGGTAGGAGGACATTCAGTCTGGATGCAAGTACTGAAGAATGCTCCCAACTTTTGACCAATGTACACATATTCACCCCCCGGTTTTCATTTCATCTGTTAAGTAATTTTGTTTTTCAACTATTTACCTACAATTTTATTTTTAGTTTATACAGGTTAGAAAAGAAGTAACAATATATTTTGATAGACGGTACTGAGTGTTTCGTAGTGTATTCTGCTACACTAAAGTATATCTTCCTATCTGGTCATGGAGAAATCACATTACATGAATATTTACATACTTTGTTCGTGGTTAAAGAGAATCTGTCACAGTTAGAATGTACAGTAGTTATGCAGCTTGTACGTATGTGCATGACTCGAGAGATGCTGAAGGCCCTGAAAATAAAGGCCTCACTCTAGATGTTTTTGACTTTTGTTTACATCTTTAAGAAAAATATGCGACTTTTGCAATATTGCTAACATGTAGGGTTGAAAATGCCCAGCGCTTAATACGTGACCGTTTATCTTGAACATACATTGTAATGAAGGTGTATTTTCAATACCTGGCACCAGAGGGCACTATCAGCATACACAAATGTAAATCATTTACATCCTTACTCTACAGACTGTTGCACTCAAGCTAACTCGCAGTTACACATGTGTTGAAGAGCTTAAGAGTTAAGGTCCATTTACATGTAAGGATTGTCGCTCAACCAAATGAAAGAGCATAATAATCGATATGGCTAAACGCAAGCCATTCTGCATTTTTTGTCGTGTTTAAATGAGAATCAATTTGTATAAAAGGGGCATTAAACATTATAATGCGCAGTTTAATCATCTGAACCTGCCAATACAACTGTCTACTGTATATGAGGGTGGGTTATCTTTCCAGGGATGCGGGCGAAAGAACGATTATGTATGTTGAATTTCCATACCCAATCCTTTTGTTCCTTGAGAGATAAGCTATTTTGCTGGGGCTCTAAAGGCCCTTTCAGGCCACCTGCACACGAACAGGTCGGATTCCGCATGCGGGAGCCCACAGCGGAATCTGACCCTGCATACCTGTCATTTCTCCTCTCCGAACTGTGGCGAGCTGCCATCAGACATGCACAGTACAGTTTGTTTTTTCTAAATGTTTATTCTTGCCGTGCCGTCACCAGGTGATGACGTGGGTACCTGCGACCTTTCCGCAGTGTCAATTACGGAAGGGCCACGGGTTGGACTGGTTCCATTGACTTCAATGGAAGCCGTCTGTGTGGACACTGCACAAAAATAGAGCATGCTGCGATTTTTTTTCCTCCGTTCGCAGAAACCGCAATTCATTTCCATCAATGTGCAGGAAGAAGCACTTTCCCATGCTATGAACCGTATTTGCTACGGATCCGCGGTGTGGATGCCCGCCCCAGATTCTGCAATGCAAATCGGTTCCTGTGCAGGCAGCGTTACATGGGATGATTGTTGGATGATTCAGCTTGACAGTCATCCCAGCGATAATTGCTCCTGTTCTTTCACACAGGTGGGAGGATTGCTCAGTGAATGGAGACAATGTGGAATGGAAATCGCTCCAGTCACCCGCCTCCATTCACAGTAAACAAGCAGTCGTTCATAGATGAACATCTGCCTGTTTAACAGACCGTTCATGGTTTTATTTTTATGACTACCAAAACTGAAGGACAAAAAAATTATCGTTCGGTGGCTGCCTGCATTTACACTGAAGCATTATCATTAAGATGTCTGCAATCCAGTGAGAATCTGAACAATTACACTGTGCAACACAATTTTTGTAGCAGATAAGCGGCTCATAGTAACTTTAGTGCGCTGAATTCACATATATCCGTTCTTTTTCTGCCACGTAAGGTTTTCCAGTTATGGGCAATAATGTAATCCAATTGCCGTTGTACTCTATATTTTGGAAATAAGCCTATACAATGAATCCAGTAGGCTTGCTATAACTTTGCTTAGTAAATAGAACAAAAGTGATCGCGCAACTATTTTGCAATTGCTGTTACACACTGCACACTGACTGAACACTATAAGGGTAGGTTTATGTAACATATAAGGTATGTTTCCACGTGGCAGAAATGCTGCGGATCATTCACCAGTATGTAGTAATTCATGAACTGGGTTTTTACAGGTCAGTGGTTAGACTGGAACAATTTTTCAAAATTTAATAACAATATGCCTGAGTGGTGTGGATGTCTGAACAACCCAGACAATTTCTGCTATGTCTGCGGACAGTTCACAACAAAGACACAGCGGAGGAAAATAACATCCTTGGTAAATTGGGCCTATTACAAGTATTTCTAAATAAGGCTTCGTGACTAAGATAAGAAGTGGCACCACACATCATCTATGTGTCATGTAACACTCATCTCAAACAGGGGCTGAAAGGCAAGAATATAACGCCATTCGCCATTTAGATTCTATGGCGAGTACAAAGAGCCCACCATACTGACTGTTATTTCTGCATGACAAATACCAAAGGTTTCTCCAGTAAACTGAAAGATAAAATTCTGTATCCAGATATACCTTCTGCAATAAAGCCTGTGCCTCATATCACCGGAATACCTATTCCTGATCCAATGGGAGGGATGCTATTGGCCCCTGGCTGGGCAGCATCTCTGGGACTACTATGGTGGTCACTATTACTACTTGGGCCAATATAGAGGATATTGTTACTACTAAGGCCAGTATAGGGGACACTTACTACTATGGTCACTGTGGGGGTCACTATTACTACTGAGGCAACTGTAGAGGTCACTATTACTACTCGGGCCACTGTGGTGGTCCCTATTACTACTGAGGCTACTATAGGAGCCACTATTGGGGCTCATTCCCATGGATGTAGGCACATTTCAGTCATGCAAATGCGGTATGTATTTGCATGACCAAAAATCTCTTATGCCCGCGTTTAACGCCTGCTCTGGGATGTTTTTAAGTGCACAAATACACTGCAAGTTTGCGCATGCAAAAAAGAACATAATGGTGTGCAAATAAGCAGGTTTCCTGTGTACTCACTGCGTATTTGTGCCTGCCCATTCACTTCAATGGCTTATTGCAGTGTGTAATACGCCCCAACAAGGTCATGCTGCATATTTTTTTACACAGTTATACATTGAAATCCATGGGTTCTATTCACTGCGTATTACGCACACAAGTCATGTCAGTCATTGAAGACTGTTACAAAGGGAAGTACAATCCGAATATGATGGGTGACTTTTGCTGGTTCTTACAGAGAGAAAGTAATGTTTCTTACAGGAGGACGTCAAGATCTAAGCATCATTTTCCACCAAAAACAGTCGAATAGTAATATTACGGCACGTCCAAACTATTATCATCTTAAACAAAGGAAATGATTTGTAAGTTGAAAGTGAGACGTGCTGTTATTATTCAGTGTTACCAGTGGAATCAGCAGGTTTTAATTTTACAAAAACATATCAATTACTTTCTGTTGTGAAAATGTTTTAAAAAATTGTTGCACCGTGTTATCGTTGAGCGTTAAGGGCCTCTAAATTTCTAAACACGAGAACATTCAGCGAAGCATTCATGTGTCGGCTGGAAGCGATCTTCGGTCTGCTCCTTCTCTATTCGTTTAGCTCTATTTGCTCCTCTGTGAAAGCACAGAAGCAATAATCACTTGAATGACTGTCATACCATGTTAAAGGAACCTTAGACTTTTTTTTAGGTTTATGTCCCTTTTACACAGGCCAACAGTCGGCTAAACGACTGCTCGAGCGCGAATGTCACCGCTATGGCAGAGTTTACCGCTGGATCGTGGGCTTCTCGCTCAGTGCTTTACCTCCTATGTGAAGCGCTGAGCTGGGGCGTTTATACGGAACGACAAGCCCACGATCCAGCGATGTGTTTTTGTTTTTTTTCATGCTGACTGAAAGTCAGCGATAATGAATAGTGACTGAATAGTAAATGACTCTTTTGCATTTACACTGAACGATCATCGCTCAATATCCTCCTCGACCTCTCTGCTGCGTTTGACACTGTTGAACATGACCTCCTCCTCACTATGCTCCACTCTATCGGCCTAAAGGACACTGCTCTTTCCTGGTTCTTCTCCTACCTCTCTGACCACTCTTTCAGCCTCTCCTTTGCTGGCTTTATCTCCTCTCCACTCCCCCTTGCTGTTGGAGTCCCCTATTTCGCGGTCGTCTGTTTCCTCCTCTTCTCTATCAACACAGCCACAATCAGACAAACCATCCGCAAATTTAGCCTCCAATACCATTTCTACGCTGATGACATCCAGTTATACACCTATTCCAGCGACATCTCTGAACTATTCCTCCAAAATATCACTGACTGTCTGTCCACTGTCTCTAATACTATGTCTTCGCTTATTCTCAAACGTAACCTCTATAAAACTAACCTTCTCGTCTTTCCGCCCTCCAACCGACCTCCCCCCTACATCTCCATTCCAGTGTCTGACATCATAATAACCCCCAAATAGCACGCCCACTGTCTTGGGGTCATACTGGACTCAGACCTCTGCTTCACCCCCCACATCCAATCCATGGCCCAAACATGCCATCTGCACCTAAGAAATATTGCTAAAATCCAGCCATTTCTCACCCTGGACATGCTAAAGACACTCGTTGTCGCCCTGAATTGTTCCTGACTCGATTACTGTAACTCATTGGCCTTCCCCGCATCAGACTATCCCCTCTCCAATCCATACTAAATGTGGCAGCTAGCCTTAATTTTCCTATCCTGCTGCTTCTTAGATGCATCTGCACTATACCAGGCGCTGCACTGGCTACCCATCCACTACAGAACTAAATTCCAACTTATCCCCTTCACCCACAAAGCTGTCCATCGCGCTGTGCCACCATACATCACCTCCCTCCTGTTCGTATACCACCAGCCCGCATACTCAATTCAGCCAACACATTGAGATTAAACACCCCTCTAATTCGATCCTGACATGCTCGCCTCCAGGACCTCTCTAGAGCAGCATTGGTCCTCTGGAATGCACTACTCCAAAACATCCAAACAATCCCTGATGCACAGAATTTCAGACACGCCTTAAAAACACACCTCTTCAGGGAGGCATACCAAATCTCCTGATCTAATTCCCCACCCCCACAACATGCCCCCTGCCCCTCCTTATTGCTCCCCATACCTTCCACTTTGTCTATCGTCTGCCTCTGTACCTCCTTATCACCCCCCCCGTTCTGTTTCCTAATATTTAAATATTGTATCTAAATTTTGTACTGTTTTGTGCTCCCCCATGCCTCAGCTCCTGCCCCAGTACCGCCTGAACCACCTCACCCCGTATCTCTCCAAATAAGTGTATACCACATGTAATTGTCGTGTTTGTGTTCCCCATGCTTTGAAAGAGCTGTGGAATAAGTTGGTGCTATACAAATAAAGATTATTCTGTACCCCAGAATAGACCATATTCTGCCACCAGCTACTTTTTTTTTTACCACAGATAACACAATCCAAAATACTGTCAGTTTCCTAGTCTGATCACAGCCCAGTTTCATTTTCCTGCAACTCATTGATGTCCAAACCCATGACTTTGTCATAGTCGTTTAATGACTCACTCTTAGCTATTCCGGATGTCATAACTGCATTGCAAGGGCAGATAGCAGAAAACTTTGAAATCAATGGTTTCTCAGCTTCCTCCTCTATCTCATTGTGGGAAAGACACAAAGTAGAGCTTCGTGGGCCCCTTATTCAAATTGCAGCAAGACGAAAAAAGGAACGGATGTCCCGACAAAAAATGTTTGAACAAAACATCTCACAATTAGAGGAAACGGCCAAAATGCACCCTACACGACTTAACCTGCCAAAACAGAATTAGACCTATGTCTTACAAACACTATCGAACGTAAAATATGATGGCCACAACAACGCTATTATACATTGAATAACAAAGCCTCTACGTTATTGGCTCGGAAACCCCACTCGGACCCTACAACAAACCCCTTCTATAAATTACATATCAGAAGTGGTACAATTTCTGCAAACATGTTAACTATAGTAGCGGAATTTAAACAACTTTTAACAAAGCTATATTCTCAGACCAACTCAATACCCTCAAAACAGCTTGGCTCATATCTTCAAAATCTAACATTACCTGCCTTAAGCAAAACATTCCTAGAATATTTAGCCTCGAAGATAACACCAGACGAAGTTAAAAATGCCATTTTGGACTCCATAAAGTACTCAGGGGTCCTGATTTCACGTCACCTGCCCATCCTACCACTTTTGCAGAACCCCCTTTTTCCTCCTAGCAACGCAACTCCCAGGGCTTTTCAGGCTGGGACAGACAAGGGTATCACTAAAATCTACCATTTACTCTCAAAGGAAGGAGTCACCCCATTTATTACTCTTCAGAAAGATTATCAACTTTTCCCCTCAGAAATATTCAGATATCTGCAAATAAAACACTTAATTTCAACCCTTCCAAAAAGCACTACCTCCCCATTATCCCTAACTCCCCTTGAGATTTTTGGTCTCAAATATCCTCACGCTAGAGGCATCATCTCGAAAATTTATTCTGAATTAGTCCACTCCTCCTACCAAACCCAACTAAGCTATGTATATAGATTGGAGACGAACATAGGCAATACTCTTACTAATGATGAGTGGACCCAGATTTGGGAGTCAACCAACAAAAGCGCTTGATATACTCTAATACTAGAAACATCCTACGAGGTATTATTCAGATGGTATCTGGTTCCCACCCGAATATCCCATGCGTTTCCAGATTACCCATCACATTGCTTTCGACGCTGTCAAGTTCCTGGAGACATGATTCACATTTGCTAGTCATGCCCCAGAGTCAAAAGGTTATGGATCAGAGTTTACCAATTAATTTTTTCATCGACCGGCTGTAGCATTTGAAAAAATTCTTGGGAAGCCTTACTAAATAAACACATAACAAATATCTCTATAAATTCCCAGAGATTCCCAATCACTTTCTTTTTTTTAACCACCAAACAGACCGTAGCTCAATCCTAACAAAAGGCTTCTTCGGATTTTTTAAATGTAAAACGAAGATGAAATTGGTATCTCAGTAATGAAAAACTAACTATCAATATTGTTAGACCGCTATGAGGCTTTTTAAAGAGTCTGGAATCCATGGGTGAACTATATTTTGCCCTCTCAATATGACAGATCCTTAATTTCCTTATAAACTTGATATAAAATATTTCTATACTACTGTGCACAGTTTTTTTGATGGTAACACAGCAAGAAGTGCCCCCTCCCCCCCTTCTTTACCTCCCCTCTACCTCCCTCCCCACTCCTGTTTCCTTATAAGAATACAGAAGAGGCCCTCACCAGGCCACTAAATATCCAGAAATCCCATATCACGTATATAGAAGTAACATTCTAACAGACAATGATCAAACGGGGATGTGTTATTAGTTAATAAACTGTTTAATTTTTTTAAAATGCTTTGTTTGTAAAAAAAAAGAAAAATTGAAAGCGAAAAAAAAAAAGATTATTATTATTCCAGTAGGGGCGAGATTGCAGGCCCTTTCGGAGAGATGGGCTACTCTGCGAGAACACGTGGATCTCCAAAATTTTAAAAGAAGGATATTGTTTTTTTTCCTCACTCAATCAGATCTTCCTGATAACCTCAGGTGCAGAATCCCAGTTACGAATTGTTCAACAGGAAGTATGGGAATTGTTGCAGTTACAAGCAGTTATTCCAGTTTCCTTGGCTGATCAGAATACAAGCCGTTATTCTTGGTTATTTATACTAAAAAACCCAGGCAAAAAACGCATGATTATAAATCTAAAGCCAGTAAACACCTCAATAAGATACTGGAGGTTTAACCCCTTAGTGACGAAGCCTGTTTGCGCCTTAGTGACGGAGCCAAATTTTGGAAATCTGACATGCGTTGTTCAACGTAGCATAACTCCGTAAAGGCTTTACATATCCAAGTGATTCTGGCATTGTTTTTTCGTCACATGTTGTACTTCATTTTGGTTGTAAAAAGAGACCAATATGATTTGTGTATATTTATTAAAAGTACCAATATTGGAAAAATTTAGAAAAAATTGTCATTTTTTCACATTTTCAACTGTAATATCTCAAATATGTCCAAACATACTGTACAAATTTTTGATAAGATATATATTTCCATCTGTTTACTTTATTCTGAATGCACACTTGAAAAACTTTTGTGTTTTTTTTTAACCATTTATAGGATGTACAAATTTAACATTACTTTTCAGCATTTTGAGGAACACTTTGTTTTCCTGCACCAAGCCAAGTTTGCAAAGGCTCATGAGTGTCAGAATAATACCGTAGATACCCAACCAAATGACCCCATTTTAAAAACTACACCCCTTAATGTATTCACTGAGGGGTGTCATGAGTATTTTGACCCCACCGGTTTTTTTCAGGAATTAATTCAATTTAGAGGAGAAAAAATAAAATTTAATATTTTTGCAAATATGTCATTTTAAAGACACATTTTTTTCCAATAGTGCCCATGAAAATGAGGATTTACACCCCAAAATGGATACCCCTGTTTCTCCCGTGTTCAGAAACATACCCATTGTGGCCCTAATCTTATGTCTGGATGCACAACGGGACCCAAAATGAAAGGAGTAGTCGGTGTCTTTCAGAACATAAATTTTGCTTGAAGGCGTTTTAGGCCCATAGCACTTTTGTAGAGCTCTTGAGCGGCCAAAACCAAAGAGAAACCCCACAAGTGACCCCATTTTGAAAACTAGACCCCTTAACGAATTTATCTAGGGGTGTACTGCCCATTTTGACCACACAGTTTTTGAATGAATTCAAGCAAAGCAAAAGGGAAAAAAATGTGATTTTCGTTTTTTGGCAATTCTGTCGTTTTAAAAACTGCTTTTTTTGTACAGCACACACATGAATGAAGACTTGCACCCCAAAATGGATACCCCTGTTTGTCCCGTGTTCAGAGACATACCCATTGTGGCCCTAATCTTTTGTCTGAATGCACAACGGGGCCCAAAATGAAAGAAGTAGTCGATGGCTTTCAGAACAGAAATTTAGCATGAAGGTGATTTAGGCCCCATTGCCCACTTGTAGAGCCCTTGAGCGGCCAAAACGACAGAGAACCCCCACAAATGACCCCATTTTGAAAACTAGACCCCTTAACGAATTTAACTAGGGGTGTACTGTGTATTTTTACCCTACAATTTTTGAATAAATCTAAGCAAAGCAGTAGGAAAAAAAATTACAATTTTCATTTTTTTGGCAGTTGTATCAATTTAAAAACTGTTTTTTTTGTACAGCACACATAGGAATTAAGACTTTCACCCCAAAATGGATACCCCTGTTTGTCCCGTGTTCAGAACCATACCCCTTGTGGCCCTAATCTACTTAAAGGACACATGGCTAGGCCTATAATGGAAGTAGCACCCGTTGGATTTCAGGGTACAACGGAATAAATTCCAGGCCCCATTGCCCACTTGTAGAGCTATTGAGCATCCAAAACGATAAAGAACCCCCTCAAATGACCCCATTTTAAAAACTAGACCCCATAATGAAATCATCTAGGGGTGTATTGCGTATTTTGACCCCACAGTATTTGAATAAATCTAAGGAAAGCAGAAGAAAAAAATTACGATTTTCATTTTTTTGGCAATTTTGTCAATTTAAAAACTGTTTTTTTTTGTACAGTGTACATAGGAATGAAGACCTTCACCTCAAAATGGATACCCCCGTTTGTCCCGTGTTCAAAAACATACCCATTGTGGCCCTAATCTACTTATAGGACACATGGTTAGGCCTGTAATGCAGGGAACACCTGTTCGATTGCAGGGCACAACTGACTAAATTCCAGGCCCCATTGCTTATTTGTACGGAATAAAAATTGACTCCCTAAAATTTTCCCCCGCGCCCACACACACTCCACGCCCTTTTCGGCGTTCCCCAAATCTTAGATAAAAGTAATAATGTGAACTGTGTGGTATTTCCGAAGACAGGGGTAATTACGGAGGCTGTCTGGGATGGGTACATGGGGCAATAAAACCATGTATCCCCCCTCCTCTCATGCTTTTTGGGGGTATTTAGTGACCTCAGTGGCGGGTATGGGGTGTAAAAAGTCGCGCTCCATGAGTCTTCGTAAGCTTGATGAGGTACGGCGGTCTCGCACAGAAGACGCTCAACAAGGTGCTCCTGGAACTGCAGGAAGGCGAGCATTCCTGGGGCTTCTTGTAAATACGTATTACAGGTAGCGGTCTGAATAACGCCGGGCTCACGCAGCCGTAGGCGGAATCTGCTTGCGGAGGCCCGCAACGGATCCCAGCTGTGAGCCCGGCTGTGACCCTGCGTACGGCCGCGTAATGTACTGCGCATAACTGCGTACTTACACGGGCGGTCATTCGCAGTACTTTTTTTTTTTTGTTTGTATTTCCCACACAGTCGCTTAGCGATGACACGGGTACCCGCAGCCCATATACAACGTAGTTGCGTATGGGCTGCGGGTATATCCACGACAATGGAGCACAATGGGCTCTATGTTGCGGATATCCGTGGTAAAATAGAACCTACTGCGCTCTCTTTTCTGCGAGTGGATTACGCAATTCCGACCCGCTAATGTGAGCGGAATTGTGTAATCCAATGCGATTGATCTGCGTATTACCACGGATCAGACGCATGCGGAATCCGTAATTCCTATCTGGTCATGTGAGACCGGCCAAAGGTAGATCGCTACCTTTTTATCATGTGACCGGAGACCGCTCAACGAGGCCACCCGTCACTGCTCCAGGCTCTCGGCGACCGTTGGTCGTTGGGAGCAAGGAGATTTTACATTTCCTGTGCTCCTCGACTCCTGCGCATGTGTCCGGTGTTTTGCTGGCGGTCGCATGCGCAGGATCCAGGAAAGTTCACGGAGGTAGATCGCGTTGGGGTGCAAATACGGAGGCCTCCGCTAAAAAGTTTCATCTTCTCTCACCGATCGCATCGGTGAGGGGAGATCAACCTTCACCTATTCAATGGATAGCGGCGATCGCGTGCCCGGGGACCGCTCACAGCGGTCCCCGGTAACACCTCCTGGTTCCCGGCTACCTTTAGGAGCTGGGAGCCAGGAGATTTCAAATTTGCCGGGGGCTCCCAGGCTTCTGCGCATGCGCCTGATGTCATCGTCTGGCGCGCATGCGCAGAAGACCGCCGGCGGGTTCAGGAGGACCCGATCTCCGGGGGACACCGCCGACAAGCCGCGTGAGTATTTTCAGCTGCCCTGATGGATCCGATCCATCAGGGCAGCTGAATCTTTACTTTTTTACACATTTTTGTTTCCTTTTTTGCGATCGCAATGCCGGGGGGACTGCCCGCATCCTGGGATGACAGCTCCATGCTGTCGGCTACCTGCGGGCACCGACAGCGTGGAGCTGTCACGTCCTCAGGCAAGTGGGCATTAATCCAAAGAGGATGCATAAAACTACGTCCTGTAGGATTAAAGCCCACTTGCTGAGGACGTAGTTTCCCGATGGGGCAGTCGTTAAGGGGTTAAAATGGAGACTATAAACTCCACAGTAAAAATGATAAAAAATGGTGCATTTATGGCATCAATAGATTTAAAAGATGCCTACTTTCATGTGCCACTTCCAATTTACGTGTCTACAATTCAGCCCCCCCTGGTCTGTACAAAGATCATGGCGGATCAATCCAATAATCCCTTGTATGGACGACATTTTGGTGGTAGCCGAAACCAGAGAAGTCTTGACGGCCCACCTAATAACAACACTTCAGCTTTCACAACATCTAGGCTTGGTGATCAACTCGGAGAAATCTGACACCGTCCCCAGTCAAAGAAAATACTTTCTAGAAATGATGCTGGATTCAGTGAGGCAGTGCTACTTCCTCCCTACAAAGAAGGTTTAGGACCTACAATTTCAAATCAGTGGGTTCCTGAGGCAAAGGGTCTGTTCCATCCAATTGGCTATGTCCCTCCTAGGGAAATTAACTTCTTGTATCCCAGCAGTAGCCTGGGCCCAGTCACACACAAGGGTACTTCAGGAAACAATCCTTTTAGTCTGAGATAGAAAACAATCCACCCGAGACAGGAAAATGATGATAGAGTATATGGTGAGTGCCCCCACTAGGAAAGCGTAGGATGCCATTGTGGGTACCGTCCCTGCGAGGCCTGTGGTCTCCACCTTCGGGTGTGGTATGACAGGTAGTAGCCGGACCAAGATCCACTCCGGTACAGAGGTGTACCAGTCAGGAAGGACAGGGGGTGTGACCCCGCAAGGCCCGGCTGGCATATTTGCTGTCACCCATAGAGTGCCCAAAACGCAGGGACCCCACTGCCTTCCAGACTCTCGGCCCCCCCATCCAGCAGGATAGAGGGCGTCCCCAAGCTGGTCCCAGAGGGCCCGCTGGAGTAACGACTGTAACGTCACTTCTGGCTGTACCAAACCAGGAGTTCCAGGCTGCTGAGCGTAACAAATCCACCCTAGGGGCATTAAGGGACCTTGCTGAGAAAACTCCCTCCGAGTCGGACACAGAGAGGGTCTTTTGGGACCAAGAAAGATTGTACAGGGAGACTACCAGTTTAGGGCACAGTTGCTATGTATTGCCCATGAAATACTGTTGGCTGCACACCTAGGGGTCAGTAAGACCAAAGCCCGGTTAGCCCACCTTTACTACTGGCCAAAGATGGGTACTGACGTAGCCAACTATTGTCAGTTGTGTGAGACGTGTCAAAGGGTGGAGAAGTTGGGGCTTAGCCCCAAGGCTCCCTTCATCCTTCTGCCAGTCATTGACGAGCCTTTCCAAAGGGTCGTTGTGGATCTGATTGGGGCCCTGGCCCTTCCCAGCAGCTCTGGGAAACACTACATACTGACTATACCCTGAGGCCATGGCCCTGTCCCCCATACGGGCCGAGAAGGTGGCCAAATCCTTAATAGGCATATTTTCACATGTAGGATTTCCCCGCGAGATGCTTATGGATCAGGGGCCCCAGTTCATGTCCAGTCTCATGCGGTGCCTCTGTACGAGAATGCAGGTGCAACATCTGGTAGTCAGTATCACCCCAGACTAATGGTCTGTGTGATCGGTTCAATGACACCTTAAAGCAGATGATGATGTTGGTCGAGTCACACGGACGCGACTGGGAGCGTTACCTCCTGCACCTGCTATTTGCCTACAGAGAGGTACCTCAGGCCTCAATGGGTTTCTCACACTTTGAGCTCCGGTACGGGGATCCCTGGGAAGGAGAAGTACCCACCTCTAGTGTGTCCATCGTTGACTATGTCATGCGGCTACGCGATAATTTGCAGGCGTTGATGCAGCTCGTGCACGAGAATATGGAGCAGGCCCAAAGCAGCCAGCAGCAATGGTACGATCAGAATGCCAGAGAGAGAGTACCAGGTGGGTCAGAAGGTGTGGGTCTTAGTCCCACTGACCGAAAACAAGCTTCGGTCTGCTTGGGAAGGCCCATATGTCGTGCACCAGCGGCTCAATCCTGTGAACTACGTGGTCACGCCCACAGGAAGCAGAGAGTCTTCCACGTCAACATGATGAAAGCTCATCATGAACACGGGGCCTGCGTCCTACCAGCATGCAGTGTACCTGAAGATGGTGAACCAGACGTCTCGATAGATCTGCTGGCCACAGCCCAGGCTGGTGGATCCAATGAAGATGCTGAGTTCAACCTGCTGGTCCGGAAAGGAAAAATGGCGGCGAAAGTGCAGAAGAACAGTTAGGCTCGGGGGATTTGAAATCTCCTGGCTACTGAAAGTAGCCAAGAGGCTGGAGATTTCACCAGGGAATTCAGTGACCGTTCCCCAGACCAATGGATAAAGGTGATCACGGAAAAGTTATAAGAAAATATAACTAACTAATAAAGTTAGTTTCAGCTACAGATGAGCGAGCACCAAAATGCTCGGGTGCTCGTTACTCGGGACGAAAATTTCGCGATGCTCGAGGGTTCGTTTCGAATAACGAACCCCATTGAAGTCAATGGGCGACCCGAGCATTTTTGTATATCGCCGATGTTCGCTAAGGTTTCCATTTGTGAAAATCTGGGCAATTTTTACTTCTGAAAAGCCCTCATTAGCAATGCATACCTTAGCTAAGCACGACACTACCTCCAACAAAGCACAATCACTGCCTGCATGACACTCCGCTGCCACTTCTCCTGGGTTACATGCTGCCCAACCCCCTCCCGCACGACCCAGTGTCCACAGCACACACCAAAGTGTCCCTGCGCAGCCTTCAGCTGCCCTCATGCCACACCACCCTCATGTCTATTTATAAGTGTGTCTGCCATGAGGAGGAACCGCAGGCACAACTGCAGAGGGTTGGCACGGCTAGGCAGTGACCCTCTTTAAAAGGGGCGGGGCGATAGCCCACAATGCTGTACAGAAGCAATGAGAAATCCAATCCTGTGCCACCTCCATCAGGAGCTGTACACGTGGGCATAGCAATGGGGAACCTATGTGCCACACACTATTCATTCTGTCAAGGTGTCTGCATGCCCCAGTCAGACCACGGTTTTTTATAAATAGTCACAGGCAGGTACAACTCCGCAATGGGAATTCCGTGTACACCCACAGCATGGGTGGCTCCCTGGAACCCACCGGCGGTACATAAATATATCCCATTGCAGTGCCCAGCACAGCTGATGTAATGTCATGTTAAATGCAGGTGGGCTTCGGCCCACACTGCATGCCCCAGTCAGACTGGGGTTCTTTAGAAGTAGACACATGCAGTTACAACTCCTTGTGGACCCACAGCATGGGTGGCTCCCTGGAACCCACCGGCGGTACATAAATATATCCCATTGCATTGCCCATCACAGCTGAGGTAATGTCATGGTAAATGCAGGTGGGCTTTGGCCCACACTGCATGCCCCAGTCAGACTGGGGTTTTTTAGAAGTGGACACATGCAGTTACAACTCCGTGTGGACCGACAGCATGGGTGGGTGCCAGGAAGCCACCGGCGGTACATAAATATATCCCATTGCATTGCCCATCACAGCTGAGGTAATGTCATGTTAAATGCAGGTGGGCTTCGGCCCACACTGCATGCCCCAGTCAGACTGGGGTTCTTTAGAAGTAGACACATGCAGTTACAACTCCGTGTGGACCGACAGCATGGGTGGGTCCCAGGAAGCCACCGGCGGTACATAAATATATCCCATTGCAGTGCCCAGCACAACTGATGTAACGTCAGCTTTAATGCAGGTGGGCAAAAAATTAATTGGATTACACTGTAGGCGAGGGCCCAAAAAAATTGGTGTACCAACAGTTCTAATGTACCTCAGAAAAATTGCCCATGCCCAACCAAGAGGGCAGGTGAAACCGATTAATTGCTTTGGTTAATGTGGCTTAATTTGTAACTAGCCCTGGAGGCAGCCCAGTTAGAATAAAAATTGGTTCAGGTGCAGGTTTCAACGCTTTAATGAGCATTGAAACGTATAAAAATTGTTTACAAAAATTATATGACTGAGCCTTGTGGGCCTAAGAAAAATTGCCCATTCGGCGTGATTACGTGAGGTTTCAGGAGGAGGAGCAGGAGGAGGAGGATGAATATTATACACAGATTGATGAAGCAAAAAGGTCCCCGTTTTTGATGGGGATAGAGAACGATGCTTCCATCCGCGGGTGCAGCCTACGTATTGTTTAGGTATCGCTGCTGTCCGCTGGTGGAGAAGAGAAGTCTGGGGAAATCCAGGCTTTGTTCATCTTGATGAGTGTAAGCCTGTCGGCACTGTCGGTTGACAGGCGGGTACGCTTATCCGTGATGATTCCCCCAGCCGCACTAAACACCCTCTCTGACAAGACGCTAGCCGCAGGACAAGCAAGCACCTCCAGGGCATACAGTGCGAGTTCAGGCCACGTGTCCAGCTTCGACACCCAGTAGTTGTAGGGGGCAGAGGCGTCACGGAGGGCGGTCGTGCGATCAGCTACGTACTCCCTCACCATCCTTTTACAGTGCTCCCGCCGACTCAGCCTTGACTGGGGACCGGTGACACAGTCTTGCTGGGGAGCCAGAAAGCTGTCAAAGGCCTTAGAGAGTGTTCCCGTGCCCGTGCTGTACATGCTGCCTGATCTCCGCGCCTCCCCTGCTACCTGGCCCTCAGAACTGCGCCTTCTGCCACTAGCGCTGTCGGATGGGAATTTTACCAGCAGCTTGTCCGCCAGGGTCCTGCGGTATAGCATCACTCTCGAACCCCTTTCCTCTTCGGGTATGAGAGAGCAAAGGTTCTCCTTATACCATGGGTCAAGCAGTGTGTACACCCAGTAATCCGTAGTGGCCAGAATGCGTGTAACGCGAGGGTCACGAGAAAGGCATCCTAACATGAAGTCAGCCATGTGTGCCAGGGTACCTGTACGCAACACATGGCTGTCCTCACTAGGAAGATCACTTTCAGGATCCTCCTCCTCCTCAGGCCATACACGCTGAAAGGATGACAGGCAAGCAGCATGGGTACCCTCAGCAGTGGGCCAAGCTGTCTCTTCCCCCTCCTCCTTATCCTCCTCATGCTCCTCCTCCTCAACGCGCTGAGATACAGACAGGAGGGTGCTCTGACTATCCGGCAACATACTGTCTTCCCTCCGTTTCCGAGCGCAAAGCGTCTGCCTTTATGCTTTGCAGGGAACTTCTCAAGAGGCATAGTAGAGGAATGGTGACGCTAATGATTGCAGCATCGCCGCTCACCATCTGGGAAGACTCCTCAAAGTTTCCAAGGACCTGGCAGATGTCTGCCAACCATGCCCACTCTTCTGTAAAGAATTGAGGAGGCTGACTCCCACTACGCCGCCCATGTTGGAGTTGGTATTCCACTATAGCTCTACGCTGCTCATAGAGCCTGGCCAACATGTGGAGCGTAGAGTTCCACCGTGTGGGCACGTCGCACAGCAGTCGGTGCACTGGCAGATTGAACCGATGTTGCAGGGTGCGCAGGGTGGCAGCGTCCGTGTGGGACTTGCGGAAATGTGCGCAAAGCCGGCGCACCTTTCCGAGTAGGTCAGACAAGCGTGGGTAGCTTTTCAGAAAGCGCTGAACCACCAAATTAAAGACGTGGGCCAGGCATGGCACGTGCGTGAGGCTGCCGAGCTGCAGAGCTGCCACCAGGTTACGGCTGTTGTCACACACGACCATGCGCGGTTGGAGGCTCAGCGGCGCAAGCCAGGGGTCGGTCTGCTCTGTCAGACCCTGCAGCAGTTCGTGGGCCGTGTGCCTCTTCTCTCCTAAGCTGAGTAGTTTCAGCACGGCCTGCTGACGCTTGCCCACTGCTGTGCTGCCGCGCGACACCGACTGCTGGCGACGTGCTGCTGCTGACACATCTTGATTGCGAGATAGAGGTTGCGTAGGAGGAGGAGGAGGAGGAGGAGGAGGGTGGTTTAGTGGAGGAAGCATACACCGCCGCAGATACCACCACCGAGCTGGGGCCCGCAATTCTGGGGGTGGGTAGGACGTGAGCGGTCCCAGGCTCTGACTCTGTCCCAGCCTCCACTAAATTCACCCAATGTGCCGTCAGGGAGATATAGTGGCCCTGCCCGCCTGTGCTTGTCCACGTGTCCGTTGTTAAGTGGACCTTGGCAGTAACCGCGTTGGTGAGGGCGTGTACAATGTTGCGGGAGATGTGGTCGTGCAGGGCTGGGACGGCACATCGGGAAAAGTAGTGGCGACTGGGAACTGAGTAGCGCGGGGCCGCCGCCGCCATCATACCTTTGAAAGCCTCCGTTTCCACAACCCTATACGGCAGCATCTCCAGTCTGATAAATTTGGCTATGTACACGTTTAACGCTTGAGCGTGCGGGTGTGTGGCGGCGTACTTGCACTTGCGCTCCAACACTTGCGCTAGTGACGGCTGGACGATGCGCTGAGAGACATTGGTGGATGGGGCCGAGGACAGCGGAGGTGAGGGTGTGGGTGCAGGCCAGGAGACGGTAGTGCCTGTGTCCTGAGAGGGGGGTTGGATCTCAGTGGCAGGTTGGAGCACAGGGGGAGAGGCAGCGGTGCAAACCGGAGGCGGTGAACGGCCTCCGTCCCACCTTGTGGGGTGCTTGGCCATCATATGTCTGCGCATGCTGGTAGTGGTGAGGCTGGTGGTGGTGGCTCCCCAGCTGATCTTGGCGTGACAAAGGTTGCACACCACTGTTCGTCGGTCGTCTGCACTCTCAGTGAAAAACTGCCAGACCTTTGAGCACCTCGGCCTCTGCAGGGTGGCATGGCGCGAGGGGGCGCTTTGGGAAACAGTTGGTGGATTATTCGGTCTGGCCCTGCCTCTACCCCTGGCCACCGCACTGCCTCTTCCAACCTGCCCTGCTGCTGCACTTGCCTCCCCCTCTGAAGACCTGTCCTCAGTAGGCGTAGCAAACCAGGTGGGGTCAGTCACCTCATCGTCCTGCTGCTCTTCCTCCGAATCCTCTGTGCGTTCCTCCCTCGGACTTACTCCAATTACTACTACCTGAGTGATAGACAACTGTGTCTCATCGTCATCGTCCTCCTCACCCACTGAAAGCTCTTGAGACAGTTGCCGGAAGTCCCCAGCCTCATCCCCCGGACCCCGGGAACTTTCCAAAGGTTGGGCATCGGTCACGACAAACTCCTCCAGTGGGAGAGGATTCGGAACCATTGCTGCCCATTCTGGGCAGGGGCCCGAGAACAGTTCCTGGGAGTCTGCCTGCTCCTCAGAATGTGTCATTGTAATGGAGTGAGGAGGCTGGGAGGAAGGAAGAGCAGCAGCCAGAGGATTCAGAGTTGCAGCAGTGGACGGCGCAGAACTCTGGGTGGTCGATAGATTGCTGGATGCACTTTCTGCCATCCACGACAGGACCTGCTCACACTGCTCATTTTCTAATAAAGGTCTACCGCGTGGACCCATTAATTGTGAGATGAATGTGGGGACGCCAGAAACGTGCCTCTCTCCTAATCCCGCAGCAGTCGGCTGCGATACACCTGGATCAGGAGCTCGGCCTGTGCCCACACCCTGACTTGGGCCTCAGCGTCCTCGCCCGCATCCACGTCCACGTCCTCTAGGCCTACCCCTCAGCATGGTGTATTACCAGTAGTGCAGAAACAGAACGCTGTAATTAAATGTGCCGCTTATTGGCCTGTGGTTGGAGGCTGACTTCGCTTACGGAACGCACAGCAGAGCCAGGAAAGAATTTTGCGCAAGCCTGCTGTAACACTTAGCTGGCTGCGTATTAATTAGGACTACTACCCCCAGCAGAGACGCAGTACACTCAGGACGGTCACAGGCAGCCCAAATAGAATGTTTTTTCCCAAATATTTTTGGAAAAGCCCACTGCCTATTTAGACAGTATACGTCTTTCACCTTTTTCACTGTCCCTGCCTCAGCACTACTGGCCCTATACTATGTAAAATTACTGCAGACTAAGGACGCAATGCTCTGCACGGCCGATATACAAAAAAAAAAAAGTGCAACACTGCAAAAAGCAGCCTCAACAGTACTGCACACGGTCAGATGTGGCCCTAAGAAGGACCGTTGGGGTTCTTGAAGCCTAAAATAACTCCTAACACTCTCCCTATAGCAACTCCAGCAAGACAGCACTTTCCCTGAACTATGTCAGAATGCATCTGTGGTGAGCCGCGGGAGGGGCCAATTTATATACTCGGGTGACACCTGATCTCGCCAGCCACTCACTGCAGGGGGGTGGTATAGGGCTTGAACGTCGCAGGGGGAAGTTGTAATGCCTTCCCTGTCTTTCTATTGGCCAGAAAAGCGCGCTAACGTCTCAGAGATGAAAGTGAAAGTAACTCGAACATTGCGTGGTGCTCGCCTCTAGTAACGAGCATCTCGAACACGCTAATACTCGAACGAGTATCAAGCTCGGACGAGTACGTTCGCTTATCTCTAGTTTCAGCTCCCCTCATGGATCGGATCCATGAGGGAAGCTGAAAATACTGACTCCCGTCCTCCGCGATGTCCCTCGATGTTCTAGTCTTCCAGTACCTTACGTCGTCTTCTGTGCATGCACAGAACCTTACATCGTCATATTTCATGCGCGTGCACAGAAGGGCTCGCGTCCCAGGAGATTTAAAATCTCTCTGGCTACCATATAAGAGATATCACCGGGAGCCGCTGTATGCGGTTCTTGATCACATGATTGCCATTATCCAAAATCAAAAAAAGTGTAAAAAAAAAAAAAGTTTAAAAAGTTTAAGTTTCAACTCTCGTCATTGATATGGGAGATGAAATTACGAAGCTAAAGCCCCCAAATTTATCCGTGGACCTTACCCCATCTTTTACGCACGCTCTCGTCGCCAAGGTTGCCAGGGTAATTTAGCCGCGGATTGCCAGTGTAATTTAAAATCTGCCAAACATAGCCAAGGGCCAGGAGATTTCACGGGACAGGGGGGGGGAGGGGCACAGTATGCGGTCCCTGGTCACATGAAAGCCGTCCAATGGATAACGGCGATCACGTAAAAGTAAAAAAAAAGTTGAAATTTCATCTCCCATCACGGATATGATCTGTGAGGGGAAGTGCAACTACTTACCTAAGGCCTCCGGCAATGTCCCCCGTTGGGATCTTTATCTGTGGAGCTTTGCACAACTTCGTTGCATGCGCCCGTTGGCAAAATGACGGACGTAAGCGCAGAATTCTCCTTGCTCTTGGCTACTAAAGGTCTCCAGTCATATCATCGCCATTATCCAACAGATAGCAAGTTAAAAAGATTTGTCAGCTTTCCAAAATTTGGATCCGTTGCTAAGGCGCAAACAGGCTTCGTCACTAAGGGGTTAAGAATAAGGTATTTGAAACTTCGCAAAAAAAGGGTGGAGTCTGCCCTGAAATAGTATTGATGAAGTCTATTCTCACCTCTGGGGTTGATGGCTTTCACCCAGATTTACTTCCACTTATAATGGATGCCAAGTATAATATTATTTCCCATGTCTTGCTGGTATAAACTATTTGTATATGCTGTTTGTATCTTTTTGATCTTATATGTTTATTTTGATGATATCTTTCTTGATATCTTGGGTTTCTTTTTTATCTTTATTCCTTTTGATATTTGGAATGTATGTCCATTCACCCTAGAAATGGGCATCCTGCTAATATCACTCTAGAAGCAAAATGGGCAATGTTGAAGAGGTGAGAAAGAACTAAAATACCGTATATACCGGCGTATAAGGCGACGGGGCGTATAAGACGACCCCCCAACTTTCACCTTATACACCGGTATTACAATGGAGAAAAAAAAAATCAGTACTCACCTCCCCCGGCGTTCTGTCGCGCTCCGGCAGGATGTCGCTCGCTCCTCGTCCCCGGCGCAGCATTGCTTTCTGAATGCGGGGCTTGAAATCCCCGCCTCCAGAAAGCTAATACACACGCCGTCAGCCAGTTACATCCATTCAATGACATCATTGAATGGCTGTGATTGGCTAAAACACACGTGGCTTCAGCCAATCACACTATTCAATGACATCATTGAATGGGTGTGATTGCTAACACACGTGCGCCTTCAGCCAATCACAGCCATTCAATGATGTCATTGAATAGTGTGATTGGCTGAAGCCACGTGTGTTTTAGCCAATCACAGCCATTCAATGCTGTCATTGAATAGCTGTACCGGCTGACGGCGTGTGTATTAGCTTTCTGGAAGCGGGGATTTCAAGCCCCGCATTCAGAAAGCAATGCTGCGCCGGGGACGAACCCCGACTGCAGAGCAGATTTTTCGGGGTTCAAAAGTCGTCTTATACGCCGGTATATACGGTACTTCTTTTTATGTGTTAACTATTAGTAAACTGAATAAGAATGGTGTTCATGGAAGGATGCTGGCCATAGCAGACAGCATCTCTTACATCCTGCCATTGGTCATGACCAACACCATGGCGCCCGTGGCAAATGCCATGTACTTGCTTCCCACACTCCAGTTGTAACTGCTGTCTGAAGGGTGTAAGCTTGGTCCACCTCTTAGAAGGCCAGAGCACACATCCTACTCCCCAGTCACAGTCAGTTTAGATAAACTGCAGATTATTTAATCCTACCCCACTGAAAGGTACTTGAGCAATTCTGTGCAATCCTTCAGTGCTAAAGTGTTTGATTTCCTGGTTTTGATCCATGCCTGTCCTATTCTGCTCTCCTGGTTTCTCCTCTCCTGACCTCGACTTGCTCATTGACCATGACTATTCTGCTTGTTGCCTGCCCTCATACTTGGACTACTTCTCGACTGCTCAAGAAATCTTCCTGTCATAACCTCAAATCTATTAGCGCAATAGAGTGCTGCAGGTATATTCTTGTGTTCCAACTTCAGGGGTTAAGTATGTGCTGCTCGTCGAATCACTGATAGGTCACACATCAATTGTGTAATCACAACTGATTCTGTTTATTTGATACCAGACAGAAGTATTTATAGTTTTTAGACAAAGACATTGAAAATGAGGCTAGAAGACAACTTACTTACCGTATACATATGCATAACTTGTTGCAATTCATTATTAGTATTGGTCACTAAACCTTAACATGGGCAGTGATGTCTATCTTCAGGCATGAATTCCTCTCAAATCAACACTACTTGCATGCTATGTGTTTCTATGGTTGTTAACTGGTTAATCTATAGGCTTCCTTGAGCTATGTTCTCTCTGGCCACGTACTGCTTATACATTAACTATCTCTAGGGTCATTAGTTGGTTAATACACAGATGCCTCTGCCCAGTGCCAGTCACTGCGCTGGCTGCCCATCAAATACAAAATTCTATTTAAATGCTCCACCCTCATCCAAAAATCCACCCTACATTGCTTCCCTCATCTCAATCCAGCCCACGTCCTCCGCTAACAAAATCAGACTAACCTCCTCTTTAATTCAAACCTCTGATTTCTGCCTCCAAGACTTCTCCAGAGCAACTAAAAACAATCCGGGCAATTCCTGACACACAAAACTTCACGCATGCTCTAAAAACGCACCTCTTCAGGGAGGCATACTATATCTCCTAAACCAAACCCCTCTGTACTACCCCTGATAACATGCAACATTTTTTACTGATTGTGGCTAGAAGGGATTGCAATCAACTGCCCCCTACTATCACACGATTCGACTACTATTCGGCCCAATTTGACCATCGTCTATGTGTATAGCACCCCACATTCTCAACCTCACCATACCGTGCACATCTCCAGCCCCTTTACCTTCTGTATCACCCCGCTATCTGTAGTATGTAAGCTCGTTGGAGCAGGTCCCCCACCCCTATAGTTTATTACTACATGTAACCGTGGTTTTGTTTGTTTCCCCTGTTTTGTAAGCGCTGCGGAATATGTTGGCGCTATACAAATAAAGATTATTATTATTATATATATAAACATTTTTGAGCTTGCAGCTGTCAGTGTTTGGCAGTCATTAATCAGTTAAGGCTTACATAAAGGCCTCATGCACACGGCCGGGTCGGATTCTGACTGAGAGATTCTCGCAGCGGGATGCGACCCGTGCCCTGTGTCTTGTTTACCCGTCCAGCGTCTTCTCTCTCTGCTCTGCAATGTGCCTGCTGTGGTGACGTTTTTGTGTGAGCCTAAGACATGCCGCAATTTTATTACCGCACAGAATTTCCACGATCAAAATTGCGGCTGTCTGCATAGGATTGCATGCACGCATACGATCCTATGGCAGCGTGCAATGGTGGAAGTTCTGCACGGAATCTTGCTGCAGAATTTTCCTCCGTGGGCTTTTGGCTAAAGCAGTGAGACTACATTGTGATGTCATCAGTCTATGGTGACACAGGCAATATAGAACTAGAATGCCAGAGCTTGGCAACCATCTTAAGGCAGTCTACGCTGCAGCTGGAAGTGAGCAGATATGTCCTCCTGTATCTCCCCCAAAAAGCCACAGGATCTGGATTATTTTTATTTTTAACGAAGCGCCCTTTTAATTCAGCCCACAAGGGGGAGGCAGCGGCCTACAAAAAAAATCTAATTGTCCGCTGCTGTGTCCGCTGCTCGGGCTAACCTTTAAAGATGGAGCAGCATTTTCAGTAAGTTCAGGCAGCCTTCTGACAGCATTCACAATGCACTGTGGCAGATTTAAAATCTTTGCATAGCACAGCCTTGTTAACTGCCCGCACCTTATCATCATTCCTTTTGCACTGGGTTCGCTCACGCATCCTAGGCTTGCAGTGCCTGCAGCTCTCATCCCCTCCCTCCCTATGCAGGATGGTTCAGCAGGTGATTACTTTGCATTCACTAGTTTCCCTATGGAGGTGCATCGCTCTGAGGGATCCTTTTGGCTGGCCGCATTTCGAGTGAAGGCGGACAGAAATTTTTCCCTAAAATGGGGAAAATAGGCTTCGACCCCATAGGGGTTTATTGCCTTCAGCTGGGTTCACATTAATAGCACTAGTAAGAATAATGATAGCTTATCATCCCCAACATCATCGTCGTCACCCTCAACAATGGCTGAAGGATTTAAACATACAGCAGGCCTTCTTTCCGCCATACATACCTATAGTTATGGATTATTTGTATAAAGAAATCTTGCTATTTGTATAGCACCAACTTATTCCGCAGTGCTTTCAAGTAATTTATTTATCACCCCAGACCCCAGCAAGCTGGGTGCTCATATATATATATTGGTTGGTTCAATTTTCGTTAGTTGGGGAATGCTGGGCTCATTAGCAGACAGTGTGTATGCATGCCTGTGTATGTCTGGGTATAAATTTATATGTATACATATCTAAAAGTACATTCATCTAAGAATTATATATCAATAGAAAGAACTGTTTATCATCTGCTTTACATAGCAGACTAATCATGCAACATGAGTATATTTCTTAGTAAAATCCAGCTTTAATTGCTCATCCTCCCCTCACTCCATTGTCAGATGCAGTTTGCTCTTGTGTAGGAGAAAGTTAATTGCTACTCTTCTATGTGGAGCCTCATGAACGACCTTGTATACCTCAGATTGTCCGGTTTATGAGCCAAGACATCCGGATATGTTTCAAGTAAGAATTACAAAATGGAGTAGAGAACAAGATGGAGTGCAGCAGACATTATAGTTTCTCTCACAACTCTGTTCCTCAACTACATGTCAGTCTACATCAGTGTTTTCCAAACTCCAGTCCTCATGCTCCCTCTTTCAGCAGGTCATGTTTTCAGGATTGCACAGGGGATGTAATTATTGTCAGTGCCTAAGACATTGCTACAGGTTTTCTCTCTATAGGATATCATCAAATAATGACCAGTTTGGGAATTGTGAGGACTGGATTTTGGAAAACACTGGTCCACATCCTCCGTACTGTATTATGCAAGAGTTCTGTCGTTACTGACCCTGACATTGTTCTACAAATACGTCTGTCTTCATTGTTAGTCCTGCGTTATGGTATTTCTGACCAAGTTGACTCAGGAGCCTCTTAACAACTTGGCTAACCCAAGATTGTTTCTGAGGTAACCATCTGGGGTTCCCTGCAATGAAGACCAGATCTCGATTGGTGGAATTAAAGGGTGAAAACTGGGAACCTGAGGTGCAGACCTAGATTTACCAGTATTTCAAATTGATTTAGAGTCTTCCCTTCTGGAAGGGCCTCTATGGCAAGATAAATGATGAGCTAGCGGGTTATTATCCGTTCATCTTCATTTCAGGAACACTAGAGGAAGTCTATTGGAGAAAGAAAATTGCCCCATCTAGCACCAATCTTCATTCTCTTTATCAACTGTACATCCTAGGGTTAAGACGACAAAACTAACTCCTGTGGAGGAACAGAAGAGATATTCTGCGAATCTGTGCCTATACTGTGGTACTCAGGGGTACTATATTTGTGAATGCCCTGTTAAACAGAAAAAACACCAGTGCCTAGAGTCAGCTGGAGACGCTGCCCTAGGTAATAAGTTTCTTCTCTTAGGCTAGTCCCACATAGGCATTTGTAAAAACATATGGCTTTCAAACGCTGCGTTTTACAGCGTTTTAAACGCGTTTGACAATGTTCTTAACACACCCCATCTTTGCAATGGATGATGTGGTGCATTAAAAAGCGCTGTAACACACTACAATAGAACAGACAGCATTCAATTAGCATGGCATTAAAAATGTTAAGCTAAAACCCTTGTCTATGAAGCTGCATTGAAATCAATGGAGGCTTACTTCAGTATTCTTAGCAGGTGCTGTAAGAAATGCGTGTGTGAGAGTGGTCCAAGCCACCATGTCCTGTGGTAATAATCTGTTGTCAGATCAGGCCTACCAGGCTGTGGTCTACAGGGAACTTTATTCATCAAGACTTTGTGGCCCAGCATAGCATCCCAATGGTTCTGCTCAAACAATCAATGTCTATCAATTCTGTCAGTGCAGAACCTCTTCTAGGTGTGGTCCAGTGCATCACTGCTCCTCTGACCCTGTAAGTTGGTGTTCCGTATGTTGAGATTTCTTTTCGCACTCTACCCAGGTCTACCAACTCTTTGCTCCTCTGTGCCCCATGACATAATCTACTCTGATAATCGATTTGGGCACAGGGCAAATTGTTACTTGGGGTACATACTGTCATACACATATGATTTCTGTTTCATCAGCTCAGAGGATCCACTTAACCCAGGATTTATCCAGTCCACTATCTCTGTATGACTCTTTTGTGGATGTATTCAGTGAGAAACAGACTGAGATGTTGCCTCCACACTGACCATATGATTGCCCCATCAATCTACTGTACTGGATAGTATTTTCTCCAGCAGGTTTCAGGGTATTCTGTAGCTTCTCAATTGTGTAATATGGCATGCCGACCAAGTCAGACACAAGCTATAAGTCTCAAGTCTAAACTGGATCTGGGTGGTACATTGTTCAGACCCTCACTTTATTGAAACACATAATGCCTGCCCTTTATGGGCATATATTACATTACATCAGTAACATATAGAATCCTCCCCGCCCCCTCCCCACACCTCTCTCAAGTCCAGTGTATGAGCCAGTCTTTGTCCCATCAACATGTGGTCAGGCAAAAGTAGTTTCTTTGTCTCAGAAGTTGAGAGTGGGGGAGGGCTGGGAAGACACCCAACGTGGATACAAGTAATACAGTATAGGAATGTGTCTTGAACTCTTAGAGGCTGGAGAGGAGCTTTATATTAGGCTACCTTTATAGAACACACATCTTTCACCATGCCATTGTCCAGCAATTACCATAATGAAATTATGTGGCCATTAGCCTCTACAGAGTTAAATCACTACAGCTGCATAATACATCTAGTTTATACAAATCAATAGACATTTTACGCTAACTAATCATCATGTCTACTACAATCCCCTCTTTAAATGTCTATTCTCTAACTCTCCCTGGTAATTTTCGCAGTCCTCTGCGGGTGACCCTGTAACTGGAGCGCGTTGAAGGTTGGACTTAGGGTCTTCAAGGGGGTGTAGGACTTGTCAACTCCTTCTGGGGATGCATCAAGCAAACTCATTGTGGGAGCGGCTTTTTCAGCGGCAGTTTCACAGGTCTTTCTGACACAGGGGATAATACACCAGACTAGAACGGAAAAGATAATTATATGATTATAATCAGTGCACATAAAACAGCGACGCCTAACTGAGCCAGGATCCTTTGCCACCCGCTCACCCATGGAAAGTACTGGTTCCAAAGGTTAGCTCTTTTTAGTTAGTGTGGTCAGCTTCTTAATGGCAACTGTGTCTTTACCTGTGGGTCGCGTGTTGTCTGGGATGTAGGTACAACAAGTTTTCCCTATCATCTTACAGACACCCCCCCCCTTGGCTGTCCTATGACCTCAATGTACACGTGTAGATCAAAACTACCACCAGGAGTCTTTCTTCTCGCTCTAGGGTAATGTTACAATACTAGTAGTGTGCACAGGTACGCATGGCGCGGGACTCCCTGACCTTCACCCACACCAATTTCCCTTCCTGGAGATAGCCCTAAAGGTGGACAGCTCCAGGCCGCAAACACTGACCCTACGCTGCCTAGTGACAAGACTGGAAGGAACCGCCGTACCTATGCAGAAAACAAGGATAGACCAACATGACAGGAAAACCACAGAACACAGGCAGAGTTGGATCGAGATAAGGTAACTATTGGTGGTAACCTCATTATCCTCAACGCTGTCTGACAGGATGTGGAGGAGCATAAGGGCTTTACCAAGTGGCACACTCCCCTGTCCAATTACCTTCCAGGCAGGTCCTCCACCTCATGTTCTCACAAAGCCAGTAAACATCTCCTAAGGACTGGACCTGGTTCTGCGTCCATTCCCCTCCTAGTGTACTGTAGGAGGAGCAATGCCCGTTGGTGAGTCCCCCAAAATCTCCCTCCACCCTGCCTGTTTGCATGGCAGGTGTAGTTTCCAGGGTAGCCAGTAATACTCTCTCCGGTGCAAGACACTTAAGTAGTTATAGAGTATTCCTTTTTTCACTTCTCACATGTAGTGTAATTAGTGGAAGTGTTAGTGAAGAGACTAAGGAAACACTCTTAAGCATCTACAGGGAGATTTGGGGGGACCGTCCCCGAGTATGGTTGGGCACTACCGCACACGCAACAGTTAGACTTGTTGCTCTTGTTGGCATTGTACCTCATCCACTCCAACCAGAGATTCTGGTCAGAGTAGCCAGTCTCTACTGTCAAGGTGTCCTCAAAGGTAGGGTCGGCTATGATCATCGTGTCTTGCAAGGTTTTTTTATTCTAGGGCATAGGGGATTAATTACGGGCACGGGCTAGGTGAAGGCTTCCACTCGGGAGCATCTACCATATCCCTTATAGCGGCAGTCTTCTCCCCAGACATTATCAGTGGCGCAAATATATTGTATTCCCCGGGTATATAAGTCATATAACCAGCTAGACTGATCTAAATCTAGCCCGCGGTGGGATATTGCGCCTAGTCACGGGACCACAGTAGAATAGTCGAAGGAATATGCGGCCACTTGAGTGTTGGACGAGTTATAAGAGAAGGTAACCGTACCCTCATATTCTCCCGACTAAGGATTCCAGTTGCCACCCTCCTCTCTCACTAGCCCCAACCAGAGTAATGTCCACAGCAGGCCTTGGTAACAGGGTAGGCCTCCAACCTGAAAAGACATCAACAAAAACAAGCACATATTCATACTTCCCAACAGGTGGGAGCTGAATGTAGTCAATTTGCAATCCCTGAATTGGGTAGAGTGGTCTAGGCAAGTGTCTTAGGGGCACCTTTTCCCTTCTGTCTTGACTCACCTATGGCATAGATCATGCTAAACCGGACAAATAATGCAGCAGCTACAGAGAACCCAGGAGTCGCCCACCCTCTTTCAAGTGTCTACGTAATTGCTGTTTTACTAGGTGCGTCTTTCCGTGCGTCAGCTGGGCCATCATGGGATACAGGAACCGTAGTAGGCAAGTACTGTTGACTGTTCACCATATGCTGGTGAGGGCTGTGACCAATCAGAGGCAGCCCATTCAGCAGGCGGGGATTTTAAATCCCCGACTGCTGAATACTACACAGAGCAGTTCAGGAGAACTGCCGGCTGGATGCGGCTGAACTCCGGCTGCAAGAAAAAGGTGAGTATACTTTTTTTTTTTTTTTTTACACATTTTAGGATGGTTTTCAGGCAAGGGCTTATATTTTTAAGCACTTCCCGAAAATTCATCCCGCGCTCGCCGGCTACCCATTGCTTTCAATGGAGCCGGCTGTATTGCCGGCTCCATTGAATTCAATGGGCGATCATCGTTCTCCTCTGCCACAGCTGTTACAGCTGTGGCAGAGGAGAACGATCTTTAAGTAAGTGTTCTCAATGGAGTCGGCGCTGCTCCCGCCGGCCCCATTGAGCACATATATAGAACACAGCGATGCGCAGAACGCAGATATGTCCTATAATTGATCGCACATTGATCGCACATCCGCATAAAAAGCGGACATGTGACCGATCCCAATGGGATGCATTGGGTCTTTAGATCTGCAGATCGCATGCGCGTCTGCAGATCGGACCAAAAAATGGTCGTGTGACCGAGCCCTCATGCTGTCAGTATCTTTTCTTCCACGGCTTGAGGGCCGTTGCCTTTGCTGTGCTATCGGCGAGGACGTTGCCTCTTGCTTCTGCAAAGTAGGAATTGGTGTGAGCTCTCCACTGTCAGGTAGTAGTAGGGTCTCCATGAGACTCTGCACCGCTGCACCATTCTTAATTGGTTGTCCTGCTAAGGTAAAAAACTGTCTGGCCTTCCATATTGGGCCGTAATCATGAGCTATGCTAAACACATACCAGGAGTCAGTGTAAATGGTTGCTGTCTTACCTTTCACCACTCTACACGCTTCAGTGAGGGCATTCAGTTCCGCTTCTGGTGCTGCGACATGCGGAGGCAGAGCTTCTGCTTCTAGGACTTCTTGTTGTGTGGCCACTGCATATCCGATGTGGAGTCATCAATCTTCACCCTGGTACCATCTGCAAAAAGCTCAAAATATGCATTGTCAACAGAGGGGTTCCAGTAACTGTTTGCATACCTACAGTTTCTTGCTGCATCAGTACTGAATAATCATGCTGATGTTTTATTTCACATGGATCAGAATCTTGTAGCAAAAATTATATTTATTTCCTTTTTGTTTAAAAAAACCAATAGCTGATCTACAACACCTAGATCACCTATGCCTGCCCCCTTTTGAACTGGAATACTCAATTGAAAAAGGAGTAGTCGGGTTCAAAATAGTACAACGTTGAAAAAGGAAACCAAGAGGCACAAAAACAAGCACTTTGTAGGTCAAGGTGACATTGTATGCAGCAAAATCTGAGCGAAAATATCCTTTTGATTTTTTTCCCCCAAGTCGCAGTTAGCATTTCTAACACAAGGGAGCGCAACACAAGAGAAATTAACAGCCACCCAGTCGAAATTGGCATTCAGGGAATTACATTGTTTGACTTGACTATCCTGTCTAAATAAAATTATAGCTTCAGTAGAGACTGACACTAGAATATACAAAGACATAAGGAAAAAAACTAAAAAATGCGGATGAATTGACATCCTACTCTGAGCAATTAAGTCCCTCTTTCTCACATAAAAACCCAGACTACTTTGGCAAATTGCGTGAAAAAGTTTGCTGGGTGACTGTAGGGAAATTATTCAGTCTGTAGGAGCCTTCCTTAACATCATCTGTCTGAACTTCCATTGGAGAAGCAGGCAGCGGAAAACAGAGCCCCTGGGAACACACCATGAGAGGGCGTCCCCTGCTCATGGGTCCCTGGCCTCTGTCCTCCATGCATCAACTCCAATCTTCTATACACTATAAACCAGCTTAGTCATCTACTATGTCCTAAGCTGCATCTTCACAAAGAACAAAGGTTTGTTTCCCTGAAATTATCACACATCCAAGGTGGCCACATCTTGGAGTGTAACAAAGTCTGGTCAAACAGGGCCTTACTTCAGACAATCATGATGTTAGCACTGGATACAGTGGCTTTGGGGAAGTTAGGCCTCCCGAGTGCAGTAAGATGGCCGCCAGAGGTGGAAGGGGGCACGGCTACAGATCCTCCAGGTGAGGCAAGATGGCTGCTGGAGGAGGACGGGGCGGGGCTTAGTCCTGTCCCGGATTGGAAGGGCCAGAAGTGACGTCACACACCCTGAAAGTGAGCACATGGGGGGAAGTAATTTCAGGATGAGGGCAGGGCTCACCACACTTGCTGCTGAGTCACACTATCTGGCTTTTTAAACATTGCAAGTGGGGCCGCCATTATAGGAATGGGCTGTAGCCAACACAAAAGCATTACATTGTTCATGATACAGGCAATACACATCCCCCACTACACTCTCTCCTTCTCCCCCACCCAATTCTGCTCATGAATCCCTTTTCTACATTATACCACCTCCTAGCAATCTGAAGCACCTTTCTGTCTGCTAGGGACCCCCTGCTTATCTGCCTATAACCCAACCCCCCCTCCATTATTCACATTTCCCAACATTCCTTTCTTTCAGCAACTAAGTTACATGCTCTATGCCCCTTATCTTTGCTTGCTTTGTTCCCCATTCTCTATAATTCCTGGACAACCTGAATCTATGCCGTATTCTACTCTGCCTGCTCATTCTATCCTATTTGAAATTTCTGAACACAGTAAAACTCCTTTACTAGATTCCACCTTTCTCAAATCCTCCCAGCAGAATCTCTTCTTCCCTCGCAAATCACAATGCACATTAAACAAAAGGAACAGAAGGGTTTACTGGGGAATACAGTGGCTTAAAGTATACATCTCACACTATCTGTGCAACATCCCACTCTCTATCAGTACAATCCCCAGTAACAAACACTGTACACCCTTTAAACAAGACATTTGGCTATACACAAAGACTGACGATTATATTCAGTGACCAAGACCTCAACAGTATATAGAGTATCCAGCCATCTCACAACACGGCTATAATCTCGCGTATCCCTTTCCACATATGAGAACATAACGTGCTCGATCATACAAGTAAATACGCCTATTTTAATCCCTGCATATCCCTCCTTACGTATGAGAGCATATACCGTGCTCGATCATACAAGTGAATACGCCTATTTTAAATTTTCCTGGCACTACTCTCCAAGTATCATTAACATACATAGGAGAATGCACCCCGGGTGCGCTCCCTCAAAGCTTATACAGCCAAAGTCCGCCCTTCTTAACCCTCGCAGAATCTGTCTCTTGGTCTTGTGTACACAATCTTTAACCATCCCAAACACAACATTCACAGCATACAGAATACCCCTAGACAGGTTACAAGGTGGTAATCTCGAGTAGACAGAACTACATTACTTGTCTTTCAGTGATTTGTTAGCAGTCTGGAGTAGGGGCAGGCAGGTAAACAGGCAAAAGTCAGCTCACACAGGTAGATCAACGTAAAGCAATCTTACCATGTTCTGTAGATTTTCTGGCCCCTAAGTTCTGCGTGTTATCTGCCAGTCTCTGTATTTTCCAGAATGAAGAAATCACAGCCTACTCTCCCACACAGGAACGCCAAATGTACTGGATAGTATTTTCTCCAGCAGGTTTCAGGGTATTCTGTAGCTTCCTAATTGTGTAATATGGCATGCCAACCAAGTCAGACACAAGATATAAGTCTCACGTCTAAACTGGATCTGGGTGGTACATTGTTCAGACCCTTTCTTTGTCTCAGAAGTTGAGAGTGAGGGAGGGCTGGGAAGACACCCAACGTGGATACAAGTAATACAGTATAGGAATGTGACTTTAACTCTTAGAGGCTGGAGAGGAGCTTTATATTAGGCTACCTTTATAGAACACACATCTTTCACCATGCCATTGTCCAGCAATTACCATAATGAAATTATGTGGCCATTAGCCTCTACAGAGTTAAATCACTACAGCTGCGTAATATATCTAGTTTATACAAATTAATAGACATTTTACGATAACTAATTATCATGTCTACTACACTACTTCCTGGCGCAGTTCCATCTAGAGGTTGGGTGTACCCCTTGTCCTTTCCAGAGATGGAAGCCACGTTGGCCTGTATCAAAGAGTATCTGAAGAGAGGCTTTGCCTCCTGTTGTGGCAATGTCCTTCTTTGTGAAAAAGAAGGATGGGTCACTGCACCCAAGTATCAATTACCAAGGCCTCAATTCAGTGACAAATAATTCTGGAATTATTTGAAAGGATTTGTAAAGCCAAAATTTTCATGAAACTTGACTTGCGAGATGCTTACAACTTGATCTGTATATAGCAAGATGTTGAATGGAAAACAGCATTCAACACTTGAGTGGGCATTATAAATACATCATCATGACCCTTGGACTTTGCAATGCCCCTACCATATTTCAAGAAATTGTTATTCCATGATCTGATACAGTTCCACATAAGTGCTTGTAGATAAGTGTTTAAAAATTGGACTTCATCCTCTGATAGTCCAGTGGATTCATAATTAAAAGATATCAGAGTGCTATTGTTAATAGAGTGTATTCTGAATAGGTACAAGTTACAAGTGGTGACCACAAGGTCTGTCCTCGGTCCTATTCTTTTAAATATTTTCATAAGTGACATAGCAGAAAGATTAACAGGTAAGGTTTGTCTATTGGCTGATGACACAAAAGTGTGCAATAGGGTTGATACTCCTGGTGGTGTCTTGAACATGGAGAAAGATTTAGCCTCATTGGTTAAATGGTCAAAACAATGAGAACTAGGGGGCGTGGCCTGGCCATGGCGGAGTGAAGACGCTGCTCTCAAAAGTTCCCTTTCCCGGAGGCACTCTCAGCCCAGCATAGTGCTTTAACCTCCACCTACCAGCACACCATGGGTAGCAGCAGAAAGTCCCGATCCCAGCGGCACCCTGGAATGCAACCTCGTGCTTCTACCGGCCGCAGGATGGATGAATTTTTCCTCAGCAGGCAGCGGTCAGGTCCCGATCGGGGAGAGGAGAAAGATGGCACCAGCACTATGCGGGAGGAGATGCTGCCTGCAAACTCCACAGCAGCAGAGCAGTGCTCATTAGACCGGAGCCCTCCTCAGCTGCTCTCTACTGCTCAACGGGCTGTGAGCAGAGGAGGAGAGCCCAGCCAGCAAGAAGGCTCCAGCAGCAGTTCCCCCAGCTCCCCAACACCTAGCTTCACATATCAGACAGCAGCCTTAGTGCGGGGAAGGGAGCAGCAAAGCCCAGAAGGCAGGAGAGACCAGGTACGTCTGTGGGGACAGATGAGGGAGACCCTCCACATCCTCCAAGAGGGGGCTCCCATCCTAGTCTCCCTGGTACTGACTGCCAGCCCTCACCTGCCATGTCCAGCTTAGGACTACTACCCCCAACCTCCACCACTTCACAGAGCAGCACCATGGCTGTGGGGGCTGAAGAGGGAGCACAGCCACATTCACCAAGAGGGGGCTCCCACCCTGGTCTCCCTAGGATTGACTGCCAGCCCTCACCTGCCATGTCCAGCTCAGGACTACTACCCCCAACCTTCACCACTCCACAAGGCAGCAATATGAATATGGGGGCTAAAAAGGGAACACAGCCACATCTAATAAGAAAGGACTCCCACTCTGGTTTTCCTGGGACTGGTCACTATCCTTTGATAGTACAGACCCCCACATCTAAATCAGAGGGACTACCACCCCCAACTTCTGGCACTTCGCAGATCAACAGAATGATCATGGGGGCTGATGAGGGAACCTCTCCATATTCATCAAGAAGCCCCCCCCCCCTGGTCTTTCTGGGAAGGGTTACCAGCTCTCTCCAGCAGTGCACCTCACATATGGCTCAGAGGGACTATCACCCCCAACCTTCACCATCTCGCAGACCAGAAGCATGAGCCATTTAGCAGCCCCCACGCGGGCAGCACCTGCGCAGCTGGCGCGACAGAATTCGGGACATACTTCTCCCCCGCTGAGCGGATAGCGGGCAGGCATCAATCCTTGCAAGCGGTTCCTCCATTGGCTGCAGATGCCCTCCACTCTGATTTTGCCATGTTGAACATGCAGGACTCGGAGATGCAGCAGGGAGAAGTGCAGCCCTCAGGTGGTATGTGGGATTCTCCTCCTTCTCTATCTCAGCAAGCGGGCCAGGATCCTTTGATATCTGAATTCCGTGAACTGCGAGCTCAGGTGCGATCTATTCCTACTAGAGAGTACATGGAAATATATATATTGTGTCTAGAATCTGCATACAAGACCGAAATCTGCTCCGTCCATCAGGATGTCCACCACATCGGTGAAAGGGTCTCGTCGATGGAGGGCTCTGTTGCATCTTTTGTCGATAAAGTGGAGTATCACGAATCTGCTCTGGCTACTGTATCTCACCAGCTGTACTTCCTGATGGACTCCCTTGATGATATAGAGAATCGGAGGCACAGAAATAACGTTCGCATCAGAGGCCTCACTGAAGCTGTAGAATCCTCCCAGTTGGAAGAAACAGTGTAACAAATTTTCAGTGACCTACGAGGAGCTCCCTCTAATGCCCCTTTGGAGCTGGATAGATGCCACAGGGTACTCGGTCCTCGTTCTAGAGATCCGGCCGTCCGCGCGATATTGTCTGCAGGGTCCACAAGTTCCAACTGAATGAAGCGATTATGAGGGGAGCTCGTGAGAAACGGGCTATATTATATGAAGGGTCACAGCTCCAGATCTTGCCGGATCTTTTCAGATTCACTCTGGCCAAAAGAAGAGCTCTTTGCCCCCTGCTGGAGGAACTCAGCCAATGGGACATGGCATATAGCTGGGGATTCCCCTTTCACTTGCAGGTTCGCCACCGGGGAGTCACAAGGGAGCTGCAACACCCGGATGAGACTCCAGCCTTCTGCGAGGCGCTGGGTATCCCTGTGAGGGACATTCTGGGCTGGTACACACTGCCCACCCTACCCACGAACGAATTCCCCCAACGACCATGCAGGGGTCCCAGAAGAAGACAGCGACGTCAAAAGGGTCAAGGCAATGCGTGATCCCTGCCGGGCTTCCCACGTGACTGTCCGACACAGGTTAAAGCAACTCTGCCTGTATATTTTCGCTCGCAACATTTTTTATGCTGCTAGAACAATGTTTAGCATGTTTTTTTCAGTGTTAGGTTTTTGGTGGGTGCAGTTTGTTGCTGCGGTTGTTCTGTGATGGGCTGGGAGTCGCTTTTCGGGGGGGATCTCCTGCCTTTGGAAAGCGTGCTCTAGATCGGTGGGCCCGGGACTGGCTTCTTGACCATTCCACTGGCAGTTTTCTTTCACTTCCCCCTTCACTTTTTTTTTTCTTTCTTGCGGGGTGCAGGTGTCTCCCTTTGCAATTGGGGAGGGGGCAGGTGCATCCCAGTTAGGGAGGTGGTTGCCGTTTTCCCATTATTTAACTAGTTCAGTCTACTGTTTTTCTCCCATGTTGTCTGTTGCCTTATATTTTCTTCTTTTTCTCTCTTTTCTGTTTACAATACTATTATTATCTTTTCTAATCACCTACTTGGTGCAGAGCCTGAGTGGCGGTCGACATTCGGAGGCAGCCTCTGCCCCTTCCATCTAGGGGTCTATTCCTGCTCTTGCTGTTGCCTGTCCTTTCTGCTCTCTCCTTCTTTTGCTTTGTCGGCTTGTCTGCCCTGCCCTGTAGTCCTTTCCTCTCTGTCCGACATTTTGGGTGGTTTCCACTGTGCTGTAGCTGTGGCTCCTAATCATGGTTGAGTTAAATTTCTGCTCTCTAAACGTCCGGGACCTGAATGTGGCGCAAAAAAGAAGTCAGATACTGTATCAAATGCATAAGCTAAATCTCATGTCTTATTTCTTCAGGGGATGCATTTCCGTGTAGGGCACTTCCCGTCTCTGAGAGATCAGCATTTTACGGCATGGTACCACAGCACGAACTCGATAACCAAGTCGAGAGGGGCGTCAATTGTGATACACAGGGCAGTGCCACACGAGGTCCTGGATGAGGTGATTGGCTCAGAGGGGCGGTTCATCTTTTTAAAGGTCAGAACATGGGGTAAACTCCTCATGCTGGAGGCGTGGTACCTTCCCAATCAGAGTCCTGTACAAATTGGTTGAACCATATTGGGCAGATTGGCGGATTTTGCTGAGGGGGTGGTAGTATTGGGGGGCGACCTTAATTTTCCATTGGATCCTGAGTGTGATTGCTCATTGGGGCAGGCATCGGTTTCTGCTGCACAGCTTCGCCTGTTTCATAGAGCTCTTCGTCGACTTCAGTTGGTGGACATCTAGAGGGTGACTCACCACTCAGAACAAGACTACTCCTACTTTTCCCCGGCACACCAATCGCATAGCCGTATGGACCTTATAATTACGAGTCACCACGCCCTTACTTGGAACCCAGAGGCCTCCATTGGTTCTGCAATCTGGTCGGACCATGGCCCAGTTCTTCTTACTCTGATGGTTCCTGGGGCTCCAGAGAGGCCTTGGTCATGGAGGTTCAACGACAATCTTTTGAAGGATCCATTGTGCTGTGCGGATCTACACAGCACCATTGGGAATTTTCTTAGCGATCACACAGTTGACGCAACATCTAAACCGGTCCAGTGGGAGGCGCTCATATGTGTCCTTAGAGGGGTCATTCTCAAACATTGGACATGCCTGAAACGAGAGAGGGTGGCCAAGATCATCTCCCTGCTAGCCAAAGTAGCCAATCTGGAGAAGTTGTTCCGACAGGCAGGGGCCCCATCCACTCAAAATGAATTACTGAATGCTAGGGAGGAATTGAGACATCTCCTGGACAAAAATACCTGTGGTTCAGAGATAGCTTGAAACGCTACTCATATGAGCATGCCAAGACTAACCTAACACACATACGGTACCTCACATTACGGATAGTACAGGCCAAAAAAGACATGACCCCAGGGAGATCACAGTAGCATTCAAAGCATATTACCATGGCCTCTATAATATAAAGGGGCAACTAGGTGATATGATGCCTACCAGCCGGAAGGATAGGATTAATGACTATGTACGGCGGACGGCCCTACCGAGTATTTCAGGAGAGACTGGGGAGTCCTTGGTCCTCGAGTTTACAGTAGAGGAAATTAGCGAGGCTATTAAATCCTGACCGTCGGGGAAAGCTCCCGGCCCTGAAAGGTTCATACCTTGTTTCTTTTAAACAATTCTGGGAAATCCTCACTCCAATCCTGCAGGAGGCATTTAACCAAATATCACCCTCAGCTCCTTTCCCCCCTCAGTCGCTTATGGCCCACATTACAGTGCTCACTAAACCTGGGAAAGACCCAGGAGTGTGCTCCAGTTACTGTCCTATTTCGCTCCTCAATCTAGATGTCAAGCTGTTTTCCAAGGTCCTAGCAGGCAGGTTGGCTCCCATTCTGCCGGCCCATATACACAACAACCAAAATACATTTGCAAAGGGGAGAGAAGCTACAGATAATACCAGTAAGACCCTCCTGCTGATTAGTCAGGCCCAACATTTGCCGCAGCCATTTTGCCTCCTCTCGGTGGACGCAGAAGAGGCCTTTGCATGCATTGCGCTGATGCATTTAGGTCTGAGCTGGATTCTGGAGTTGTATGGGAGCTCATTAGCACAGATCCGGGTGAACGGCCTCCTGTTGGACCCGATACCTATTAGGAACAGGACGAGACAGGGCTGCCCCCTGTCCCCTCTTCTATATGCCATTGTCATGGAGCATTTGTCTGTGGCCCTGAGGAATAACCCAGATGTGCAGGGCGTGCAGATTGGGACCCAAGTCTGAAAGATGGCCTTGTATGCAGACGATCTTCTCCTTTTCATTTTTCAGCCGCGCATTTCATTTCCGGCAATTTTGCGGGAGTTCTCTAATTTTGGACACCTGAGCAACTTCAAGGTTAATTTACACAAATCAGAGGCCATGAACATTTCTCTCCCACTCAAGGAGGTAGCCCATCTAGCGGATCAATTTGATTTTAAATTGGTGTTCAACCACCTTTCAGTACCTAGGGGTATACTTAACGGCGGATGTATCATCCTTATAACATCTTAATTATGTCCGTCTGCTGGAAAAGGTGACGAAAGAGCTGAACGGACAACTGACCTGGTTCGGGCGAATAAAAGTGTTGAAAATGGACGTGACCCCCAAATTTCTATACCTGTTCCAGGCACTGTCAATTAGGGTTCCGGTGCACTATTTTAGGCAGATCCAGCAATTGTTCTGCAGATTTGTGTATGGAGGGAAGAATAGCCGTATCAGCTATTGGACCATGTCACGCACAAAGCACAGGGGAGGAGTCAGTCTACCGGACCTCAAAATCTACTTTTGGGCTGCGGTCCTCACCAGACTGGTAGATTGGCATCATCATGCTGCTTCAAAACAATGGGTGGGCTTGGAAGCGACTTTTATCTGGCCCCACTCGCGACTGCTACCATGGATCCCGGTGGCAGATAGACCTGAGGCATTACCTCATACTCCATTGACTCGGAATTATTTGGACGTATGGGACAGACTGACTACCAGAGGTGACATTGCGATTCGCAGGGGAGCCTTGACCCCTATATTTCACAACCCCGCATTTCCCCCGGAGCAGGAGAGACTGAGCTTTCTGAGGTGGCGGGAGGAGGAGGATACTCAATGCTGCCAAATCGTGAGTTCTGGGGGTCTTCCTTCATTTAATGAGTTGCAGACGTCTCGGCCAGAGCATAAACTGCTATGGATGGTGTATCTCCAGCTGCTTTCATTTTGGAGGGCCTGTTTGGGGTCGTGTCTTCTCAGGAACCCCCCTGAACCCATTGAGGAACTATTTCTGCAGACTGGTCCTCCAGCTCGGGCCCTATCAAGGATATATGGGATCATACTAGAACGGCTCACTCAGGGTTCTTTCTCGGTATGTCAGGGGCTAGGATAGGGATCTGGCCTTGGAACTGCAGGACTCTGATTGGGCGAAGGCTTTCACATTCACGCACAAATTACCCTTGGCCTGTGTGGCGCAAGAGAGGAACTTCAAGCTCCTGTCTAGGTGGTACAGATGCCCTGTTCTGATTCACTGCGTCTTTCCCTCAGTTCCAGAAGAGTGTTGGAGATGTTGGTCCGGATATGGTACCATGCTACATATCTGGTGGGACTGCCCGCTCATCCAGCCTTTTTGTAGGGGGGTATTTGAGCTATACGAGGGGGTGTAGCATGAGACAGTCGAGGCCACCCCACAGTTGGCATTGGTGTCTGTTATCCCGGGGCCATGTTTTATCAAAACAGGTCTTCTGCGACACTTTCTCACCGCGGCCAGAGCTGTGATCCCACACCGTTATTATTACTGAGGGGGGGGTATTATTACTGAGGGGGGCTTATTATTACTGGGGGGGGCTTATTACTACTGAGGGGGGGTTTATTACTACTGAGGGGGGCTTATTACTGAGGGGGGCTTATTACTGGGGGGGCTTATTATTATTACTGAGGGGGGGGGCTTATTACTCACGGTGGCTTATTATTATTACTATGGGGGGCTTATTATTACTGAGGGAGGCTTATTATTATTACTGAGGGGAGATTATTATTACTGAGGTGTGCTTGTTATTACTGAGGGGGGCTTATTATTATTTATGAGTGAGGTATTACTACTGAGGGGGGTTAATATTACTAATTGGGCCACTGTGGGGGTCGTTATTTTTACTGGGACCACTATCAGGGTCACTATTTTTACTGGGGCCACTATCAGGGTCACTATTAGGGCTCGTTCACATGGGTGTAATTGTACTTCGGTCGCACAAATACGCTGCGTATTTGCGTACGCAAAAAAGAATGCAGATGGGCCCACTGAAATGGTGTGCAAATATGCAGTAAATACACGTTTCCTGCGCATTCACCACGTATTTGCGCGGCCCATTCACTTCAACCGCCTATTGGGGTGCGTAGTATGCAACAAAATAGGTCATGCTGTGTGAAAATATACATCATGTGAATGAACTCATGTACGCAAATACGCTTGTGTGAACAAGCCCTTACTATACTGTCTTAGGCCCCCTGTCCATGGGCCGAAATTCCGCTTGTGGAAAATGCCATAGGATTGCGTTAGAAAACGCAATCCTAGGCAGACGGCCGCGGTTTGTCCACGTGGAAAACAAAGCGTGGCATGCTCTATTACTCTGCGAGCCCTGCACAGAACTGTCACTCCCCAGCCGCTGGCTCCGTGCTGCGGATGCGCCGGCTGGCCGGCAGCCAGCACATCACAGAGCTGGAGCCGTGGGTCAGGTGAGTGCCGCGCTGGTCCCTGCAGGGGCATGAAGAAGGCTTACCTAAGCCGAAACCTCGCTGTCTGTGGGTGATGGGTAAATAAACATCATTGGATTTTTTATTGCATCCTGAAGTGCTGCCGGATCTCTTTCTTATATGGACCCTGCAGGGGCTCGGGTCGGGATCTGAACCGGGCGTCTGCAGGCGGCCTTACAATCGGCCTTATGAAGGTCAACATAAGCCTGATGTGGCCCTCAGTGAAAATGAGTTTGACACCCCTGACTTAGGTAGAAGAATACTGAGTATCATATCAGGTCTGCTCTCTTATCCATGACAAAAGAGTCAATGCATAGATGACAAAAATACATGTCTGAACAATGAGGGAAATGTAACCTAGAAAAAGTGTAAACATCATAAATTTTTTACCATGAGACCTTGGTACTAAAAGAAAGACCCCTCTTCCAAACATTTCCTTTTACATCAACAAATAATAAAACATTAAATAAAACTGTAGAACTTAGGATGAGAGGGAGGAAGACAGGGGAAGGGCAGGTTAGGAGGAAAGGTTGAGCCACATGTATTATTAGAAAAAAACCCTCTTTCTGATGAGTAAGAATATAAGGGAAAAGTGAAAAAAGGACAGCATCCCAAAGGAAAGGGGAGAGGCCAAGGGTGAGGCTGACCCCCATCCATGTGTGCCACAAGATGCAGAGATCGGACCCTATGTCATGACCAGCCCCATGGACAGCCACCTCCCCAATTTGGGGGAAGATCTGAAGTCGAGCCAAGGCTGCCACAACACATAAAATGCCAAAAGAGATAAATCCTCTTGAGCTCTCATCTCCTCATAGCGCCACAGGACGTTGTCCGCCTCCACTCAATGAACTCTGGTTGGGGCCATGCTGGATCTCCAAAACCTTGGGATTATCTGCCTGACAGCCTGGATGAAAAACCATAATAGACTTCTATTTATAATAGCTATGGACCCCGGGAACATGGACAGCACCGCGATCTTGAAGGTGAGAGCAACCGAAGTGCCACCCATGGCATTATATCAGGCCGATACGTCCAACCTTAGAGCTGCTATCACAGGATAATCCCACCGAATATGGCTCATGCTGCCCCTGTCTTCCAAATACCTCCAGCACTAGGGGGATGACTTGTTTTCCACTTTTCATAAATAGAAAGTGGATCACGGTTTATCTTGGCCGACAGCAAGTGTGTGTAAAGTGCTGATATTAGTCCTCTAGGTCCCTGTGATTTAAGAATCTTGTTCCATCTGTACCAGCATGATAAGATCTTAAAATTGAGTCCCTGGAGTCTGGAATATACTGTACCCTTATGTGTTAGTATGAAAGCTTTCTGCCATGAGCCCCCTGGGAGGTGACAACCCAACTCCTCCTTCCAAACCATATAAATTCCAAAGACTTGTCACCCACATCCCGAGCAAACCGCATCTTGTATAAGCACGAAATTGGATGTGTGGAAGAATCTGTGGACATGCAAACTACCTTAAAGGGATTGTCCCGCGGCAGCAAGTGGGTCTATACACTTCTGTATGGCCATATTAATGCACTTTGTAATATACATTGTGCATTAATTATGAGCCATACAGAAGTTATAAAAAGTTTTTTACTTACCTGCTCCGTTGCTGGCGTCCTCGTCTCCATGGTGCCGACTAATTTTCGCCCTCCGATGGCAAAATTAGCCGCGCTTGCGCAGTCCTGGTCTTCTGCTCTCTTCAATGGAGCCGCTCGTGCAGAATGCAGGCTCTGTGTAGCTCCGCCCCGTCACGTGCCGATTCCAGCCAATCAGGAGGCTGGAATCGGCAATGGACCGCACAGAAGAGCTGCGGTCCACGGAGGAAGAGGATTCCGGCGGCCATCTTCACAGGTAAGTATAGAAGTCACCGGAGCGCGGGGATTAAGGTAAGCGCTCCGGTAAGCTTTCTGTATGTCCCTGCATCGGGGTTGTCTCGCGCCGAACGGGGGGGGGGGGTTGAAAAAAAAAAACCCGTTTCGGCGCGGGACAACCCCTTTAAAAGGAGTTAGGGGTTTAACTGAGAATGATCTGGGCATCAGACATTCCATGGCCCCCCCGTAGCTGAAAGTAACAAAGCCGCATCTCTCTGTAGAACTCCAAGGGCTTCAAACCTGCCACGCCAAGAACATCTTTTGAGTGTGGAATGGGTTCCGAGGGAAGAGACATGAGAGATGTACCATGCTCAAAGGCCTTAAATTGAGGGTTTGCCAGCAAGGGAGTGAGTAGTCCAGGAATAGAAATCAACAAACTCTTTGTGGCAAAACTACCCCATGAACACATTACTTGGGAGAGTAAGGGGGATGAATTGGGTGAATCTCTGAAAGAGCTACATGGAATCCAGAACACCCCTGTGTCAACCTGGGATCCGTGTCATATTCTATTTCAACCCAGAGCATGGATGTTTGGTGTTTGAGCAAGTTTCAAATGCAACTAGTGTAATATACAGACTGTGTCCCAGCCTTAAGGCAATAGGAGTGCTACTTCTGTGCATATACTTGTCCTAATATACAGCCCAATGATGTGCCACGTTTCATTTGTTTATACTGTGTTAAAATTAAGTGTATATGTGTTTCTGTGATTCTGGTCAGCAGCCCCTGCAATGGGAATGTGATGCTGGAGGGACACACCCCTATGAGGTCAGCCTGCCTGTCTGCAGACAGAGTGTGAGAAGGGAAGCAGGATGTGACGACACAGAGAGAGCAGCAGCCATCTTTGCAGAGAGAGAACCAAGTGTCTGTGCTGCATTGAGAGTGTGTGGAGATCTTAGAGGACTTTCCTGTGCAGCTAACCTGTGTGTCAGTCCAGAGGCAGACAGAGTGTAAAGAGACAGTATGTTCAGTGGAGCCATGCTGAAAGGACTGTGCCCAGTGGCTAACCAGTAATACTGACGTTGTGGCTGTGGACATTGCCACCAAAGCTAAAGACTGGCAGTGCTGTTGAGTACCGGATGGTAACTGCACAACCCTGGCTCATATCACACCGCGGTGTATAGATTCTGCAGGACTATCAGTGTGCTGAGCTACTTGCTGTTGGATCCCATTTCATCCATTTTGTTTTCCTGCCTGCTGAGAAGAATCTTATTGCCTCAGATGTTGTGATAACCGTGAGGAGAGGACGCTTCGCTATACAAGAAAGGGACGACATTGGGCCCCAACGCGCGCTTCTACACACTGTAAGCAGTCCACCCGGACCACTGGTAAGAGGGGTGCGCACCCAAATGTGAAGTTAGGGTCAGTTAGGGATAGTTTTGGGACTATTGTTCTTTCAGTGTCCGTGCTGTGGAGGTGGACATAGTAAACGTGGAATATATTGTGAAATCTAACTTGAATTGTTCAAACTATACTGTGTATTTTGCTTGTCCTTATTCCTGTTCTTTTACCATTAACTTGCCTTTATTAACCTGTAGTAAATACATTTTTCTTAACTTGACCACCCCGTGTGCGTCCTTTCTGGTTGCGGAGACCAAACCACCTGCCTTGCTCTCGGTTCACAAATTGGCGTAGTCGGCAGGATCCGCTTTCCAGAATGGACGGCAACGCACCAGTTAGAGGGGATGGTGCCAGGGGAGGAATGCCAGCAGGGGCTATAGTGAGTCAGTTAGCTAAATTTGATGGCAATAATATGTCTGTGAGTATGTGGGTGGAGCAGATAAGAATGGTACAGCGAATGTACCAGACCGCACCAGAAGTACTAGTAGAGCTAGCAATATTGACGTTACAAGGTGATGCTAAGACCACAGTGATATTAAGGCCATTCGATCAAAGGCAGACATTTGAGCAAGTGGTACAGATTCTAGAAACCATCTATGGAGAAACAGCATTGCTGGGATCCCTGCAGGCTCGATTCTTCCAGAGAGTGCAACAGGAGAATAAAAGTCTCCCCCAATATGCAAATGCCCTACAAGAACTGATCCGAGATATTCAAGGGAAGGAAAGAGGCTCACCGGCCTTCTGTAACCCTGATCGGACTCTCCGTGACCAGTTTGTTCTGGGGATCCGCGACGGCAGTTTGACTGTTGCTATGCAGGACTTTATACGACGAGAGACTAATGCTAAATTTCATGACGTGCAGGTAGAGGCCATCTCACGTGCCAATAGTATTGTCCCAAAGCCCCAGACCGCAGTTGGAGTCACTTTGTCGCAGGGGGCTAGCTCCAGTCTAGAAACAGTAGAAAGAGTGCCAGCTAAAGAAATTCTAACAGTAATGCAGAAATTGCAAGAGCAAATGGAACGCTTGCAAACCTGTTGTGATGAAAACTCTATGAGAATTGCAGACTTCCAGAGAACTAGAGATGAAGGAGTGGGCCGTCCACACCAAGAAGGTAAGAACCACCCATAACCCCGCTGGAGGGATGAGAACAGGACCTACCGAAGGGGTCCCAATAATTTAGTATAGCGCTCAGGAGAAACCGAAGGGGCTTACCGAAGGGGCCCAAATTGATGTCCAGAACGACGGGAAATACGCTGCTGGGAGTGTGGACGGATGGGCCACGTTGCTGCCAGATGTCCAGACCAGCGACAAGCTTATGAGAGACTGCCGTTAAACTAAGGTCCCCTGCTCCTGTAGGGCACGGAGTAGGGGAAACTGAGAAGGAGATTATGTGGGGAAAATGCCCTGATGATGACCTAATTGCTGCAAGTCCTGTCATCCAAATGGAATTAGAAGGTATTCCGGTTATCGGGATGATTGACACGGGTTCTCAAGTAACGACTCTGAGTAGAGATTGTTATGAACGGTACTTCCGACAACATGTGAAATATGATCCCCATACATTCGTACGAGTGGTCGCAGCCAACCAGTTACCAGTCCCAGTAGTGGGAGTGACCTGGATGAATGTCCGGTTATGTGGTCAAGATCTAGGTAAGAGAGGCATTGTGGTGGTACAGGAGCCACATGAAGTAAAGGCCCCTGTCATTTTGGGGATGAATGTGCTAAAAGAATTGGATCAGATCCTCTTTGAAAAGAAAGGTCATGGTTATTGGAAACAAACTACCACCCATCGGCCTACTCGAGCAGCGTTCTAGCGGCTGATCCGGATATGTGGCTTACAGGAAAGCTCGGATGCACAGCGTCCTCTGGCACGAATTTCTGTCCCTATGCATACAAAAGTTACACTGCCACTCCGTCGGGAGATGATAGTGTCCATGCCTGTAGGCACCTGTCGGAAATTAGAAGGCATAGCTGTCTTGGTAGAACCACTGCCGGCAGCCGAAGGAGGTGTTGATCCGCTAGTAGCCCGTTCCTTGGCAATAGTTCGCAATGGGACAGTACCACTCCGATGTGTAAACACCCGGGACCAGAGTGTAGATCTGACACCAGGAAGGTTGCTGGCTAACATCTATGTAACTCCAGAAGAAGTAAAGGGGGTAACGCCGATGCATCTGAAGCAGGCTGAAAGAGATGAGTGGACCATAACCGTGTCTATGGGAGAAAATGAGGGTCCCTCATCTGAATGGAATGGCTGTGCAATTCGAGAACAGATGAAGATGGAGACTTATTCGTGTTCTCCAAAACAGGTCCAGAAGATAGATGAGCTGTTGTGGGAAAACAGAGCCACTTTCACGCATTACGCTGAAGATTTTGGATGTACAACTGGGGTCTGCCATGAGATTCCCACAGGAGACACCCCTCCAATTAGAGAGCGCTACCAACAAATTCCTCCACGGTTGTATCAGGAAGTGAAAGAACTGTTAACTAAGATGCTGCAAGGTGGGATCATCCGAGAAAGCCAAAGTCCCTGGGCAGCTCCAGTGGTGTTAGTAAAAAAAAAAGATGGGTCTCTTCGGTTTTGTGTAGACTATCGGAAGTTAAATGCCTGCACCGTGAGAGATTCCTACCCCTTACCCCGGATTGAGGAGTCCCTCTCAGCGCTAGGGAGAGCTCGGTACTTCTCCTCACTAGATCTGGCTAGTGGGTATTGGCAGCTGCCGATGGCTGAGAAAGACAAGGAGAAGACAGCTTTCATCTTGCCCATGGGACTATATGAATTTAACCGGATGCCCTTCGGGCTGACAAATGCACCCGGAACGTTCCAGAGATTGATGGAGAAATGTCTCGGTGACTTCTACTTTGAGTTCACTCTCATCTACTTGGATCACATTATAGTGTATTCTGCAACCTTTGAAGACCATCTCTACCAACTGGGTCAAGTATTTCGACGATTGCGGGAACACGGGCTCAAATTAAAACCCAGCAAATGTCGGTTGTTCCAATCTGAAATTGATTACTTGGGTCATCGCGTATCAGGAGAAGGGGTGAGACCGTCGAGGGACAAGATAGCGGCTATTCAGGAGTGGCCAACACCAACTACCCTGCGAGAAGTGAGGGCGTTTCTTGGAGTAGCCGGTTACTATCGACGGTTTATTAAGGATTTTGCCAGGGTAGCAGCACCACTAAATGCCCTCCTACGGGGCACATCCAGTGGTCTGAAGAACCGGCCTGTGAAATGGGGAACTGAACAGGAAAAAGGCTTCCGGGAATTGAAGGATGCTCTGACAACGACCCCAATCTTGGCGTACGCTGATTACCACTTACCGTTCCAGCTATATACGGATGCGAGCCTGTATGGTCTCGGAGCAGTGCTTTCCCAGGTTCAGGATGGCCAAGAGCGGGTTATAGCATACGCCAGCCGGTCTTTGCGGGATTCTGAAAGAAATCCTGAGAATTATAGTTCATTTAAGTTGGAGCTGTTGGCACTAGTATGGGCCATGACTGAGAAATTCTCTGAATACTTGACTGGGGCTGAAGTTTTAGTACTGACTGACAACAACCCATTAGCTCATCTGGAAAATGCCAAGCTTGGGGCTTTAGAGCAGAGGTGGATAGCCCGAATGTCTAAGTTCAATTATCACATTAAGTATCGGTCCAAGACAGAGAAACAGAATGCTGATGGACTTTCTAGGGTAACTACCTAGACCCCCACAGGAGATGTGGATCACGAGTTAGAGCATGTGGAGGTGCCTGACTTCAGCAGATTTTCACAGGCCTTAGCCACCGCTAATCAGTGTGAAATGGAAGGGACTGAAGTGGCTCCTTTCTTTGGTCCCTCAAGACAGGAATGGGCACAGATGCAGCAGGCCCATGAGGGGCTGGCACGGATGATCAAGTTTGTTGAGGAAGGCAAGAAGCCCTGTAGAGAGGAAAGAGAACGACTGACACGGGAGATATTATCAGTTCTGAGTCAGTGGGAGAAGTTGGAGATGAAAAATGGAGTTCTATGCCGAAAGGTTTATCTACCTTCTGAAATCGACGTTCAATACCAAATTGTGGTGCCTAGTGAACTGGCTCGCTCATTGGCGATGGAGGCTCATAACAAGAATGGTCACTTTGGTCACAAGAAGACCTTTAGTTGGTTACAGCGTCTGATTTACTGCCATGGTCTCCGTCAAATGGTTGAAGAAGTATGCCGCAGCTGTCGAACTTGTGAGATCCATAAGGCAATAGAACAGAGGGCTGCCATGCAAACCAAAGTGACCCAGGAACCTTTGGAAATCGTCATGATAGACTATCTAATGGTGGGCCCATCCAACAGCGGGCATCAGTGTTGCCTCGTAATGGTGGACCACTTTACCAAATTTGCAGTGGTAACCGCCACCAAGGACCAGACAGCTGAGTCAGCAGCTCGGGCTCTGTGTCAAGATTTCATTCGAGTGTATGGGTGTCCTCAACGCATCCACTCCGATCAGGGAGCCTGCTTTGAGGGCCATGTAATGAAGGAAGTTCAACGTATCTATGGAATAAAGAAGTCGCACACAACTCCATACCATCCGCAATGGAACGGGGCCTGTGAAAGATTCAACAGAACTCTGCTACAGATGCTGCGGACGCTGGAGGAAGACAAGAAGTTACAATGGCCTCAGTTCTTGTCTGAGATGGTCTGGGCCTATAATGATCAGGTCCATTCAACAACGGGGTACTCCCCTTATACTCTCTTCTTTGGGCGTTCTGGGCGAAGTATGGGAGAATTACAGCTGACTGATGTGGATGGGTTCCCTCCAAGGGATCCAAACTCCTGGGTACGAGCACATCGGCAGAGACTTGAGACGATCCATCGATTGGTGCGGCAGCATCTACGAGAACATTCTCATTCTGATAAGATCCCAGTGCAAGAAGCACCATTGCAGCCAGGCGACCTGGTTCTGGTGCGTGTCAAGAAGCCCCAAGGGAAGCTGGAAAGCAGATGGGAGGCTGTGCCATATCGTGTTGTTTGCCGCAAGTATGCCAATGGGCCAGTGTACCAAGTCCAGAAGGAAGGAGCTGATTGTGTTCGAGTACTTCACAGAAATATGCTGCGCCTATGTCATTCTGAAGAAACAAATTGTATCAGAACTGCCAACGTCAACGAGCTCCCACAGTCAGAGACTGGTGGTGTGGAATGGGCCTATGACGATGAGGATGATTGCTGGCCGATCCTTGCTCCTGAGGATGTTCCACCGGTGACTACTGAGCCTCCAGCCTGTGCCCCCACTGGTGCGGAGTCTGCTAGTACTTCTCAGCCCATGGCTGAAGTGCCCCAGAGTATTTCACAGGTCCTCAGACGGACCACTAGGACAAATGCTGGCACCCCCCCTGTTTGGTATTTGCAGGATGAGTTTGTTTGGCCTGCCATACAACGGTACACTACCACTTTGCGCATAAAAGTACAACCCTCTGGATATTCAGTCGTTGGCAGGGACTGCCAATATTAAAGTGTGGGGAGGGGGGAATATGTAATATACAGACTGTGTCCCAGCCTTATGGCAATAGGAGTGCTGCTTCTGTGCATATACTTGTCCTAATATACAGCCCAATGATGTGCCAAGTTTCATTTGTTTATACTGATTGGCTGGAATCGGTACATGTGACGGGGCGGAGCTACGCGATGATGCGTACAAGGGGGCGGAGCCAAAACGCCGCTGCTGCCGAGCCGATCCGAAGGGAGAAGACCCATCTGCGCAAGCGCGTCTAAAAAAGCAAGAAGACACTGAAATTAGACGGAGCCATGGAGACAGGGACGCCAGCAACGGAGCAGGTAAGTGAATAACTTCTGTATGGCTCATATTTAATGCACGATGTATATTACAAAGTGCATTAATATGGCCATACAGAAGTACTTAACCTCACTTGCTTTCGCGAGACAACCCCTTTAAGTCTTTTTCAAGACCAGAGAGAAATGGTTTTAAAATTAAGTGTGAAGGCTTCAGATGGGTAAGCTGAGGATTGAGTCCCAAGGTAAGTAATGCAAGAATATTGCCACCGAAATGGGAACTGTTTCTGAAGGAGCGACGCCTCGGTCTGTGACAAGGTGATATTCAAAATTTCTGTTTTTTGTAGATTAATCTTAAAATTGCTTATTGCACTAAATTTATTGAACTCCTGAAGCAGAACAGGGATGCCCACACTTGGTATTTTTTGTTAGAAGTTTCCTTCTATGTGGAGTTCATTAAGGAGGTTGTTCAATTTAGCTGATCTCGCTTTTTTGAGTCGAGCTCCATGTGATATAAAAATGTCCCTTAAGACGCACTTTAAGGCTTCCCATTTTATATGGGGACTGGAATTGTCATTCTTATAAGTATTTTCAAATTCAAAGATTTCTCTTTTAATGTCTACTACACATAGAGAGTTGTTGAGAAGGTTCTCATTTAATCTCCAGACATTTATTCAAGGCTCCCTACCCGAACTTCTTATTTTCCAATAAATTGGAGCATGATCAGACCATATAATGGACCAATGGAGCATGTCGGGCTGAAGTATAGACGTTTGTATGAAATTAGCAAGTGGTCTATACGGCTAAAGCTATTAAATGCTGTGGAGTGGAAGCTGAAGTCTCTGATGTCCGTATGTAGAACTCTCCACAAATCTACCAACTGAAGTCTCTCCAACTCTTTTTTCAGTGTGTGTAGTGCTGTGTGGTAGATAGGGGACTAACCTAATGATGTATATACCTCAGGGCCCATCACCAAGTTCAAGTCCCCACACAACACGATACTGGGACCGTCAGCAAAGTTGGCCTATTTCCTCAGAAGGGAGATCCCGAATGAAATCTGATCCTGTTTGGGTAAGTAGACCATCGCAAATATTAAAACGTTATCTAGAACAGCTAATTTTAAAAGATAAGTCTACCTCTTGCGTCCACACTAGAATCCAAGACCTAGTGTTGGAGAGACTTATGCAAAGCTATGGAGACCCCTTTGGCTTTTTTAGATGGATGTGGACTATGAAAGGGTTCTTATTTTTGATAGCTTCAAAATGAGTCCACAGTGCATTTAGGCAGCAAAGAAAGCAAGTAGAATGCTCTGCTGCATATCTAGAGGTATAACCAGTAGAAAGAAAGAGAGTGTGGTCCCGCTGTATAGAGCTTTAGTGGGACCACATTAGGAATACTGTGTTCGGTTCTAGAGATCTCATCTACAGAAACACATTGATAAAAAAAGAAAAAGTCCAAAGACGGACTGCAAAAATGGTGGAACGTCTGAAGAACAAAACATAAAGGAAAAACTTAAAGGGAATCTGTCATCACTTTCCACTATATTGCACAAGCCCAACAACAGAATACTTCAGGCCTTCTAAACTTCTGATTGTCCTTTTCGTGAGTCAAGACACCTGAATACGTGTTAAGCAAGATACACAAAATAGAGTAGAGCACAAGATGGAGTGCAGCACACATTATAGTTTCTCTCAAACTATTATAACATGGGTATCTCATGTATATAATTATATATGTACAGCTGGTATAAGTTATACATCGTGTATATAGTGACGTGATGCAAAAAAAGTACTAACAATAATTGTTCACTTTTAATATGATAATAATTTTACAATTCAGTGATAACCACAAAGGAAATCAGAAAGATATGATAAAGTACATCAAATTTGAGTAGATAAGTACAGAGATTCCCATTATTGTGCTATGTGGCTTGAAGCCTCCACATCATATACCAATCCCATAGAGATTTATTATAAAGTTATTAGGGGGGTCTCCCATTAGGATTTTCTCCTGGAACCAGGTTATCAACTTGAAGGACTCCTGCATAAATTTACAGATGTGATTACCGCAAGTAGAAGTACTATAAAGCTTTTGCAAGTTTCAAGAAAATATTGAACATACCATTCTTTCTGAGGAGAGGCTTTCATCCAGTCTATCTTCATTAGGAAAGAGCTCTTTCAAAAATAGTTTGAAAGGTAAAGACTGGTTATAAAGCTATCTGTATTGTTTTGGATCCCGCTGTTGCAGTCATGTATAAAATTACAGTCCTATTACACGGCACGACCACTGACTGACAACAGACATGTTTGGTATATGTGCAGCCGACCAGAGTGTATTTTTATGCTCACCTAAACAACAAGAACAGCTGAATGGTGAGGGATTGTTCTTTCATTGGCTAATCCTTTGTCCTTTTACACAGCATGAAATGTTGGAATACTTGAGCCCAATAATCAGCCTGTGTAAAAGGACCTTAGGAGTTTTTTCACTCCTGAGGTATGATGGTTTGTTTTTACATCTCTTTATCCTATCATTTTCATAAAACAAGATGTAAAAAAATGGGAGAACACCGTACAATAGATTCATCAATGATAGTAGTTGGCTATATTGAGAACAGTTCCATGGAAGGACAACACTGTATGATGCATACTATCATCTAGGACATCATGATAAGCTGGTGACTTTTATTGTTTCTGGAATTCTAATTGGCCCCACCAAAATTCACTGATTGGCTCACAGACACAAATATGATACATTCTGCAGACATTCTCCCTACCCATTTATCTGAGTGAAAGACTGCATTTATATCTTCGTAATAATTTTTTGCATTGATTAAAAGAACTCCTGTTTGTTGATGAACATTATTGCAGCAGTATATGAAATACAATGGAATACACCGGCACAAAAACTGTTTCTTTTACTTATGTGGACACAACAAGCTTGTTTCCTGTTCTTCTTTGTCTTTGGGCACTTGAGCCAGTCCTTTTAGTTTCTCCATGCGCAAGTCGTTAAGCTACCTATCCGTGTCTTTCTGATTCTTGCTCAGCTGTGGTTACCATGGAAACTAGTTTCTCGGGCAAGGGATATCTATCTTCCTCCTGTCTATCTAATCTATCTGTCTATCTATCTATCTATCTATCTATCTATCTATCTATCTATCTATCTATTGACACTTATTGTCAAAAAAGTCAAGCACTTAGAAGGAGTTGTAGCAATCAAATGAAACTTTATATGTGTGATTGTAACATTGAGGTTGCTAGGTTACAGTGTGCGCTGCGCTCTGTGTGCTCACAGCCTACCTTTATTTTACCTTTGCATTCATAACTTTGGTGTTGGGTGTCAACAGATGTACTGACCTATTAGTTGTAGAAAATATTTAAATAAATTTATGCTATGAGTAAAGAAAGGAATTGGACATATTTTTGTGCAAAAGTATATTTAAAAAAATGTAATGTGGTATTGATTTATATTTTGGCCAAGGTATGCAATATCAAATTACCTAAAGACAGGCATTAATATGTTTTTTTTTTATTCAATAGAGGTTGTATATTTTGTCCAAAATACACTCACTGTCAGGCTGCTCTTACACAGGTGCATTTTACTGCGATTACCACGGCATGATAGCTCAGTAGAGCTGAAGGAACTTGGAGCCTGAGGTCTGGTGCGGAACGGTGTGGGACCTGTCACCCGGTCTGAAAGAGGATAAACGCCCTCTAGACACCCCAGGTGGGGGTTAGGGACAGAAACCCTATGGGTTGTAAACTCGGGACTTTGTACATGAACTATGTTGTTTGTGGTGTGTGAATACATACTGGCAGGCACCAGATTTTATGAAAGTGCAGTGTCCTGGAGGCTTTCTACATGTGTGGTGCCCATTTCCTAACGCAGACGAGTAAACCCCCTTACCACATATTGTGGAGGATTCGCTAGCAAAATGGAATGATGCACAAAGCTGTAAAGTGCAAGCAACGTGTAAAGTGGATGGCTCCTGTGTACAGTGCTGCCGGATGCTTGTAATGAGCAAGGGGGCTGAATTTCCCGTTGCTCAGTAGTGACAAAAGCTGCAGGCTGAGTTTAAAGGGCAAGGGAGCCAAAGCTGTGGTTGCTGTGGAAGCATTAAAGGTCCAGACTGAGGATGATGTCGGAAAGCAAGTTGATGGACTTGTTTTGTGTTTATCGTATTTGGACTGTGCTGTCAAGATGGTGGTCGTGGGTAACTACCTCAATGAGCCTCGCTGGGGTTCTGTGCAGGACAGCACAGCAAGAACTGCACAATGTGCATGGACATTTGATGAGGAAATGTCTAAGGACTATTTTTCTGATAATGTGTTGCAGAAAAAATTTTACATTAATCCTGAAATATCTTGGGGGGATTGTGAAATGTTTTCTCTGCATAGAATGTGTAAAAATGTTCCCAAAATGAAATCAGGGTGTGAACAGGTGGCTAAAGAGAGTTCAGCCAATGCCCATGGGAGATTTAGCACAGATGTGCTCTAGTGGCAAAGAGGGAAAGGAAAACTGCTTCTAGCAAAACAGAAAGTGCAGTTTGGGCAGACCCTGAGGTCCGAAGCGAGACAGACAGGGAATGCTTGCTTATAGTTCAGGAAGAACTTGTACAGATGCGAGCTTATGCAAATTTTCTTGAGGGAGCCTGTCAAGTAGCGAAAAAGGGTCTATTTAGATGGGCCAAATGTCGGGCAAACGATGCCCGACGATCGTCCCTGTGTGTCCTCGCTCCCATGCTCCTGCACGGGAGCTTGTAGTGCTGGCTCGCTCACAGAGCAGCCAGCAGGGGGGCGGGGCGGCTGCAGGAAATTTCTCTCCTCTCGCTTCCTCCTCCCCTCCCCATTGACTTAACATAGCGGCTGTTCTGTACTGAACTGACACTATTTACTCTGAAAGATGAGTGATCAGCTCATCATCCATCGTTCATGCTGCATGAATGATGGATGATGAGCTGATCACTCATGGTTTAGTGTATATAGCGGCTGGCTGTTCAGTTAAGTCAATGGAGAGGGACGAGGGAGTGCAAGGAGAGAACTCTTCTTCAGCCTCCCCGCTAAGAGCTAATGTGCGGGGACGAGTGTCAGTCATCGCTTGCCCAACATTCGTCTCGTCTAAAAGAACCTTTGGAAATATGACGCGCAGTTAGAAAAAGAAAGGGCTAACTTGGGTCTACTTGGAGAGGAGGCCAAGAAGCAAAGGCTACTGATAGAGGAGCAGGCAGAGAGACTTCAGAGAGAAGCAGAGGATGCTCTTAAAGAAGCTGCTCAGCTCAAAGCAGAAAATGCAACTCTTTTAAAGGAGAATGAGCACTGTAGAAGATTAGCTAAGGAGGAAGCTAATCACAGGTTGTTGTTGGAGGAGAAAGCTATGAAGTGTGAACAAGTGTTGAAAGAAATGAGAAGTGAGAAAAAGAAATAAGAGGTGTGATATAGAGACTTGTGGGACATCAGCCATTTTGACAGTGTGTGTCAGGCCTAGCTACACTGACATTCATTTTTGTGAAGTTTCTCAGTTCTCACCCACCCTGCCCCCTGCCTTTTGAATATTTGCATTTAGAAAGGCAACTGGTCTCCTCTCACCCTGGACCAGAGCTGTGATATAAATATCCCCCTTCCTTTCTTCTTCTCTACCTGTCCCTGTGGTTTAGAATTAGAAAGATGATACCAAATAGTTTGACCATTTACTTGTTAATGATGTTTAAGGAAAGTCATTCACCTAGGAGCTGGATTCTCACAGACGTGCTGGCTCCAAAATTCAAATTAGGGAAAAATCTTTTAATAAGGATTATTGGTCATGTTAAGGTCCTATCACGATATGAATTTATATTTTCAGAATCAGGCGGGCCAGCTGAATAAAACACCTCTAAACTCATTGAAGTACGAACCCCAGAACACCCCCAGATGGAGTATCTGCGTACCTGTATGTAATTTATCTGTCACATTTGATATCACTAAATAGATAAAATCATGACCAGAAATATGCCAGGCATATATTCCCAATCAGAGGATCTCTTACGGAGATATGGCCAAAATGAGGAATTATGGGTTTTCACAGCTACGTATGCATTTACACCACTCTTCTCTGAATGACCTCAAAGGTGGAAGGAGTAGGGGTGTTCTGGGGAAACCTTAAAAAGTGGGGGCTCAGAGAAACTGAGTGACAGACCTTCAGAGATATGCCACAGCATAAGGACTTTCCCATTGCTTCCAGGGACTCCGCATAATCAAAACCTTGGGCCAAAGATCCCAAAACTAGTATCTTCTTTTTCTTCCTTGTTTTAGATTAAGTACTGTCTGTTGTGATACCTGTAAACCTTCTCTCCACTGTAACCTCTTTTTCTGTTTATTTTTGTATATATATCAATATTTAGCATTTTTTAGTCTTTTTTAGAATAAATCTAGAATAAATGTTCTCCACCCAGAACATAGAGGATCCTGGGACCTGGAGCCAGTGCTCCATTGGCACCATTGTTGTTTCAGCCCTGCTTGTAGATGCTGTTCCTGGAGATGTCACATGCTCCACTAAAGTTTCCTCCACCACTCCTTCTTCAGTTTCCAGGCTGCTGCTTGTGCTAAATGTGTAAGGAGCAAACTTTAGTTTAAAATGTGCATTAAAACAAGTATGAATTATCTTAAATTCCTGCCACATGTTTAGATCGGCAAGCAAAGTGCTCTTCTACTGCAAAATCCAGCATTGTGTGGCTAACAATGTAAGGAATATCAAGATTGGCCAAAAAACGAAAGAACGTGGACCGAAATTTATAAAGAAATGCACCCTGTTAAATTGAGCTTGAGCAACGTATTCTACTGTAAATATTTCCTTCGGAGATTCAAAATTGGGAAAGTCTATTCAAATGTGTTTGACCTATGTTATTTTTTTTCTATCATATTTTTTTTAAATAAAGAAAAATCAAAGTTGTTGAGGCAGATATAAGGACTCCTGTTTTTCCCCAGACCCACAGTTTTTTTTCCGGTATAATTGTACCAAAATTGTTTCAAAGTTCTTTGCCTCTTTTTTATCCACTGTAAAAATGTTACGACCAGCGGGTGTGGACCCACTGTCCCAACTACCTGGAGTAGTCCCGGTGTAGATGTCGGCTGACTCACAGGAGTTGACGACACTGGTGCAAATTACGACGAGACAGGCCAAAGTGCAGAGTCTGGATACAGACTTTATGTTGGAGCAGGCAGTATATAAACGAAACTCGGATCACAAGTCCGAGGGTCAAGGGAAGCAGCGTTCTAGCAAGTCCAGATCACAATTTTAAGGTTCAAGGCAGGCAGAGTTCAGGCAAGTCCGGTAAACAGATCCAAGGATTGGTACACAGTAGATCAAGATCAAAATAGCTAGCTGGGAACAGGAAACAAACAACACCAATACTTTGGCAAGGAGGAAGTTCCCCCCCCGGCTCGGCTTAAATAGGAGAGTAATAGCCCTTTAACCCTGCAGCTGGGCTGAGAGCACGGAGAAGGGTTAACTCCTGAGGTGCTGGTGGAAAGCACACATCACTGCGGAGGATTAACTGCAGCAGTGCCGATAGCAAGTAAAAGAGCGATTCATGCAGGAGGGGCAGAGTTACGCAATAGCAGAAGGGTGGCAGACCCGGGCAGCTGACCTAACAAAAAAGTTGAAAAAAAATACAGCAAACATTAGGATACATGGAATATAATCTATCTAACTGCATCTTAACACCTAAACGAATGTTACAACTAGAGATGAGCGAGCGTACTCGTCCGAGCTTGATACTCGTTCGAGTATTAGGGTGTTCGAGATACTTGTTACTCGAGACGAACACCACGCGATGTTCGAGTTACTTTCACTTTCATCTCTGAGACATTTGCGCGCTTTTCTGGCCAATAGAAAGACATGGAAGGCATTACAACTTCCTCCTGTGATGTTCCAGCCCTATACCACCCCCTGCAGTGAGTGGCTGGGGAGATCAGGTGTCACCCAAGTATTTAAATCTGCCCCGCCCGTGGCTCTTCACAGATGCATTCTGACATAGATCAGGGACAGTGCTGCTGATGCTGCTGCTGCTATAGGGAGAGCGTTAGGAGTTATATTAGGCTTCAAGAACCCCAACGGTCCTTCTTAGGGCCACATCTGACCGTGTGCAGTACTGTTGAGGCTGCTTTTAGCAGTGTTGCACAATTTTTTTTTTTTTGTATATCGGGCGTGCAGAGCATTGCGTCCTCAGTCTGCAGTCATTGTACAGAGTATAGGGCCAGTACTGGTGAGGCAGGGACAGTGGTACAGGGAAAGAGATATACAGGCTATATAGGCAGTGGGCTTTTTCAAAAAAATTGGGGAAAAATACTATATTTGAGCTGCCTGTGACCGTCTTCAGTGTACTGCGTGTCTGCTGGGGGTAGTAGTCCTAATTAATACGCAGCTAAGCGTTACAGCAGGCTTGCGCAAAATTGTTTCCTGGCTCTGCTGTCTCCGTTACATCACCTCCGTCATCCCGCCAGAGGGAAACAGTATACATAATATACGCTGCCTACAGTATCTGTCTGCTGTATCAGCTCAGCATTTAAAAAAATAGAAGCAAAATACTTAAGGCCTACTAGTGGCCTTTGGCCACTTGACTGCTTCTGCGCTGTGAATTCCACTAGCTCAGTCATACGCACCTACGTCTCAGTGCAGGCGTGCGCAAAATTGTTTCCTGGCTCTGCTGTGCGTTCCGTAAGCGAAGTCAGCCTCCAACCACAGGCCAATAAGCGGCAGGTGTATCGCAGCCGACTGCTGTGGGATTAGGAGAGAGGCAAGTTTCAGGGGTCCCCAGATTCATCTCACAATTAATGGGTCCACGCGGTAGACCTTTATTAGAAAATGAGCAGTGTGAGCAGGTCCTGTCGTGGATGGCAGAAAGTGCATCCAGCAATCTGTCGACCAACCAGACTTCTACGCCGTCCACTGCTGCAACTCTGAATCTTCTGGCTGCTGCTCCTCCTTCCTCCCAGCCTCCGCACTCCATTACAATGACACATTCTGAGGAGCAGGCAGACTCCCAGGAACTGTTCTCGGGCCCCTGCCCAGAATGGGCAGCAATGGTACCTCTCCCACCGGAGGAGTTTGTCGTGACCGATGCCCAACCCAAAGTTCCCGGGGTCCGGGGGATGAGGCTGGGGACTTCCGGCAACTGTCTCAAGAGCTTTCAGTGGGTGAGGAGGACGATGACGATGAGACACAGTTGTCTATCACTCAGGTAGTAGTAATTGCAGTAAGTCCGAGGGAGGAGCACACAGAGGATTTGGAGGAAGAACAGCTGGACGATGAGGTGACTGACCCCACCTGGTTTGCTAAGCCTACTGAGGACAGGTCTTCAGAGGGGGAGGCAAGTGCAGCAGCAGGGCAGGTTGGAAGAGGCAGTGCGGTGGCCAGGGGTAAAGGCAGGGCCAGACCGAATAATCCACCAACTGTTTCCCAAAGCGCCCCCTCGCACCATGCCACCCTGCAGAGGCCGAGGTGCTCAAAGGTCTGGCAGTTTTTCACTGAGAGTGCAGACGACTGACGAACTGTGGTGTGCAAAGTTTGTCGTGCCAAGATCAGCCATGGAGCCACCACCACCAGCCTCACCACCACCAGCATGCGCAGACATATGATGGCCAAGCACCCCACAAGGTGGGACGAAGGCCGTTCACCGCCTCCGGTTTGCACCACTGCCTCTCCCCCTGTGCCCCAACCTGCCACTGATATCCAACCCCCCTCTTAGGACACAGGCACTACCGTCTTCTGGCCTGCACCCACACCCTCACCTCCGCTGTCCTCGGCCCCATCCAGCAATGCCGTCGCTAGCGCAACTGTTTGAGCGCAAGCGCAAGTACGCCGCCACGCACCCGCACGCTCAAGCGTTAAACGTGCACATAGCCAAATTGATCAGCCTGGAGATGCTGCCGTATAGGCTTGTGGAAAAGGAGGCTTTCAAAAACATGATGGCAGCGGCGGCCCCGCGCTACTCGGTTCCCAGTCGCCACTACTTTTCCCGATGTGCTGTCCCAGCCCTGCACGACCACGTCTCCCGCAACATTGTACGCGCCCTCACCAACGCGGTTACTGCCAAGGTCCACTTAACAACGGACACGTGGACAAGCACAGGCAGGCAGGGCCACTATATCTCCCTAACGGCACATTGGGTGAATTTAGTGGAGGCTGGGACCGAGTCAGAGCCTGGGACCGCTCACGTCCTACCCTCCCCCAGAATTGCGGGCCCCAGCTCGGTGTTGGTATCTGCGGCGGTGTATGCTTCCCTCCACTAAACCACCCTCCTCCTCCTCCTCCTCCTACGCAACCTCTGTCTCGCAATCAAGATGTGTCAGCAGCAGCACGACGCCAGCAGTCGGTGTCGCGTGGCGTGGCAGCACAGCGGTGGGCAAGCGTCAGCAGGCCGTGCTGAAACTACTCAGCTTAGGAGAGAAGAGGCACATGGCCCACGAACTGCTGCAGGGTCTGACAGAGCAGACCGACCGCTGGCTTTCGCCGTTGAGCCTCCAACCGCGCATGGTCATGTGTGACAACGGCCGTAACCTGGTGGCGGCTCTGCAGCTTGGCAGCCTCACGCAAGTGCCATGCCTGGCCCACGTCTTTAATTTGGTGGTTCAGCGGTTTCTGAAAAGCTACCCACGCTTGTCAGACCTGCTGGGAAAGGTGCGCCGGCTCAGCGCACATTTCCGCAAGTCCAACACGGACGCTGCCACCCTGTGGACCCTGCAACATCGGCCAGGTCCTTGGAAACTTTGAGGAGTCTACCCAGATGGTGAGCGGCGATGCTGCAATCATTAGCATCACCATTCCTCTGCTATGCCTCTTGAGAAGTTCCCTGCAAAGCATAAAGGCAGACGCTTTGCGCTCGGAAACGGAGGCAGGGCAAGACAGTATGTCGCTGGATAGTCAGAGCACCCTCATGTCTACATCTCAGCGCGTTTTGGAGGAGGAGGAGGGGGAAGAGACAACACTGCTCGACCCACGGTATAAGGAGAACCTTTCCACTCTCATACCCGAAGAGGAAAGGGGTTCAAGAGTGATGCTATACCACAGGACCCTGGCGGACAAACTGATGGTAAAATCCCCATCCGACAGCGCTAGTGGCAGAAGGCGCAGTTCCGAGGGCCAGGTAGCAGGGGAGGCGCGGAGATCAGGCAGCATGTACAGCGCAGGCAGGGGAACACTCTCCAAGGCCTTTGCCAGCTTTATGGCTCCCCAGCAAGACTGTGTCACTGCTCCCCAGTCAAGGCTGAGTCGGCAGGAGCACGGTAAAAGGATGGTGAGGGAGTACGTAGCCGATCACACGACCGTCCTCCGTGATGCCTCTGCCCCCTACAACTACTGGGTGTCGAAGCTGGACACGTGGCCTGAAGTCGCGCTGTATGCCCTGGAGGTGCTTGCTTGTCCTGCGGCTAGCGTCTTGTCAGAGAGTGTGTTTAGTGCGGCTGGGGGAATCATCACAGATAAGCGTACCCACCTGTCAACCGACAGTGCCAACAGGCTTACACTCATAAAGATGAACAATGCCTGGATTTCCCCAGACTTCTCTTCTCCACTAGCGGACAGCAGCGGTACCTAAACAATACGTAGGCTGCACCCGCGGATGGAAGCATCGTTCTCTATCACCATCCAAAACGGGGACCTTTCAGGTTCATCAATCTGTGTATTATATTCATCCTCCTCCTCCTGCTCCTCCTCCTGAAACCTCACGTAATCACACTGAACGGGCAATTTTTCTTAGGCCCACAAGGCTCAGTCATATTACTTTAGTAAACAATGTTTATACGTTTCAATTCTCATTAAAGCGTTGAAACTTGCACCTGAACCAATTTTTATTTTAACTGGGCTGCCTACAGGCCTAGTTACAAATTAAGCCACATTAGCCAAAGCGATTAATGGGTTTCACCTGCCCTCTTGGTTGGGCATGGGCAATTTTTCTGAGGTACATTAGTACTGTTGGTACACCAATTTTTTTGGGCCCTCGCCTACAGTGTAATCCTAGTAATTTTTATGGGCTTCGCCTGCACTCATGGTACAGCAAGGTGTGTGGGGTTGGCCTACACTTTTGCTACATAAACATATTACCAGTCTGATTGGGGCATGCACTATGGGCCGAAGCACACCTGTATTGTATGTGACGTTAGCTCTGCTGAGCAGGGCACTGCAATGGGATATATTTATGTACCGCCGGTGGGTTCCAGGGAGCCACCCATGCTGTGGGTCCACAGGGACTTCACATTAGGGATTTGTACCTGCCAGTGTCTATGTATTAAAAACCCCGGTCAGACTGGGGCATGCAATTTTTCTGAGGTACATTAGTACTGTTGGTACACCAATTTTTTTGGGCCCTCGCCTACAGTGTAATCCAATTAATTTTTTGCCCACCTGCATTTAATCGGACGTTACCTCAGCTGTGATGGGCAATGCAATGGGATATATTTGTGTACCGCCGGTGGCTTCCTGGGACCCACCCATGTTGTCGGTCCACACGGAGTTGTAACTGCATGTGTCCACTTCTAAAGAACCCCAGTCTGACTGGGGCATGCAGTGTGGGCCGAAGCCCACCTGCATTAAACCTGACGTTACCTCAGCTGTGATGGGCAATGCAATGGGATATATTTATGTACCGCCGATGGGTTCCAGGGAGCCACCCATGCTGCAGGTCCACAGGGACTTCACATTAGGGATTTGTACCTGCCAGTGTCTATGTATTAAAAACCCCAGTCAGACTGGGGCATGCAGTGTGGGCCGAAGACCACCTGCATTTAATCTGATGTTAGCTCTGCTGTCCAGGGCACTGCAATGGGATGGATACATTTATGTACCGCCGGTGGGTTCCAGGGAGCCACCCATGCTGTGGGTGCACACGGAATTCCCATTGCGGAGTTGTACCTGCCTGTGACTATTTATAAAAAACCCCGGTCTGACTGGGGCATGCAGACACCTTGACAGAATGAATAGTGTGTGGCACATGGGTTCCCCATTGCTATGCCCACGTGTGCAGCTCCTGATGGAGTTGGCACAGGATTGGATTTCTCATTGCTTCTGTATAGCATTGTGGGCTATCGCCCCGCCCCTTTTAAAGAGGGTCGCTGCCTGGCCGTGCCAACCCTCTGCAGTGCGTGCCTGCGGTTCCTCCTCATGGCAGACGCACTTATAAATAGACATGAGGATGGTGTGGCTATGAGGCCAGCGTGTGGCATGAGTGCAGCTGAAGGCTGCGCAGGGACACTTTGGTGTGCGCTGTGGACACTGGGTCGTGCGGGGGGGGGGTTGGGCAGCATGTTACCCAGGAGAAGTGGCAGCGGAGTGTCATGCAGGCAGTGATTGTGCTTTGTTGGAGGTAGTGTGGTGCTTAGCTAAGGTATGCCTTGCTAATGAGGGCTTTTCAGAAGTAAAAGTTGTTGGGGGGGGGGCCCACTCTTGCCGCTATTGTGGCTTAATAGTGGGACCTGGGAACTTGAGATGCAGCCCAACATGTAGCCCCTCGCCTGCCCTATCCGTTTCTTTGTCGTTTCCATCACTTTCTTGAATTGCCCAGATTTTCACAAATGAAAACCTTAGCGAGCATCGGCGATATACAAAAATGCTCGGGTCGCCCATTGACTTCAATGGGGTTCGTTACTCGAAACGAACCCTCGAGCATCGCGAAAAGTTCGTCTCGAGTAACGAGCACCCGAGCATTTTGGTGCTCGCTCATCTCTAGTCACAACCTTTTGAAATAACCAGTAAAAAACGCCAAACAAAAACAAAACATGAAGAAAAAATTTGCTAGTTAAAAAAAAATTTAACAGGTGGTGCATGGGATACCTGTACAGTACTGCAGTGCCCAGATACGAAATTGCAAAATGCAAAAAATATATGCATAAAGCCACAGTGTAGATAGCACAAATATTTAACTCACACATCTTTTTCTGATTCTGAGAATGACTTGGATGCACTCTCTCAGCTATTTATCCCTCGGCCCGCATTTACCATGCCTATCTTGGGATCCTTGGCAGTTGGAGTCCGAAACAACGGGGTGTTGCTCAATCACAGCAAACATTCTTCCCATGTCTACATGTGGCATTGTTTTATCTCGTCTCTGTGCTGTATTCTGTTTGTACAATCGCAGAAATGTCCACTTCCTCCCCCCCCCTCAAGTCTCCTAACAACTTCAATAAAATACAGCAAATATACATGTAAATGCTTATTTATTGTGTATTCTACGCACTCATAGACTAGCATGGGTGTATAATGCACTAAAATAGGACATGCTGCTATTCTTTTCACACACATAAAATACAAGCATGAAAAATGCAGGTTTGATCTTGTCATGTCGTGTCTCCTCCAGGATGGGTTCTATAGAGATAAATGTAGTCGGGCCCTAATTATTCCGCGTAGTCCATGTGACAGGGAGACTTCTCCTTTAAGGAGTTGCTATGGAGAGCGCAGCCCCCTGTCCACGAGCGGAGAATTATAGTGATTCTCTGCTAACGGGCGGCAAATCGCGGCATCAGATAGGCTCACCGCGGAGAACTGACAGTTCTCTCCCCTGCTCCCGTGTGGCGGAATATTGCTAGCGATATTCCATAATGCCCGTGGACAGGCGGCCTATGCAGAAACTATCATCCCACTCATCAGTCCATCAGACTGCACTGCTGGAAGACAGCATGATGGCAATGGCTACTTCTCCGCCTTTCCGTGGGACTGGGAATGGGAATGAGACCGAAGAGCCTTTAAAGTCAGTAGAAATCACAACATCGCACACCAATACAGGTCACAGCCAGAAAAGTAAAGTTCTGCAGCACAATCCATAAGTCCTTCAGCTGGGCAGAATCTAGATAGTAAAAGTAATTGAGATAGTAGCAGTCCAACTTATCATCCCTAAATCAGCAATAAACCCCACACACTTCTGACTAAACAGGCTAAGTTACAGGAGGTGAATGGACTGAGTCACCGAGCCATGAAAACAGCTCTCCAAAATGAAAAGCACTCTAGAAAAACTGAAGAATTCTAAGAGGTGATTACTACAAGATAATGAAGGTCTTTCCAACCAGCTGAAAGTCCAGACTGACGTTAACAGAGAGCTGAAAAAGCTGCTGGTGGCCTCCATCGAGGATGATTTGCAGTATTATTTTGAATAATTCACTTGAGAAAAAAAAAGCTAATTTTAGAGAATGAAGCTTTGGCACAGCTAATAGAGCCCAACTCTCAGAGCAGTTAGAACACGTCCATTTACTGTGATGTATGGAGAAGCAAGTTTCATGCTAGCCGAGTTATGGCAGAGGAATTGACCAACATAAGTGCAAATCTTCAGAGGCAAAATAGAGAGACCCAAAGTACACTTCAAGATTTGTTAAGTGAAAGGGACCAGGAATGTCTGAAACAGAAAAAGTATTAGAAGAACTTCTCATCTCTCTGCAGTGGGGAAGGCAGCAGACCTACTACCCCATCGCTCAATCATACTCTACCACAGAGCTTGTGGCAGCAAATCGGAAGCTGTCTGTAACTATAAAGTCCCACCTTAGGCCGCCTGCACACGAGCGGGTCGGATCCGGCAGCGAGAATTCTCGCCGCGGGACCCGACCCGAGAGCCTGCAGGGACGAGCGCGTACTCACCCGCGCCTGGCGGCCCCGGCTCTTTCATGTGCTGGCTGCCGCGCAGCCGGCGCATGCGCAGACCGGAGCCGGCGGCCGGGTGAGTGCGTGCCCCGCACAAAAATAGGACATGCCGCGGTTTGTTTGCCGCGCGAGATTTTGCGCAGCCAAACCGCGGCAGTCTGCATAGGAGTGCGTATTGTAATGCACTCCTATGCAAACTTTCAGTGGCGGAAATCCCGCGGCGGGATTTCCGCCCGTGTGCAGGCGGCCTAATTGGAAATATTGGATCAGTGTCCCAAACAAACAAGCTTCACAAACAATCGAATTTTGCAGCACTCCTGTGGAAAAAATGGCAGAATTAATACTGAAGGCTCAGATCCTTATTGCATGTTCTGAGACATCTCCAGACATTTCCTTCTCAGAGTCATGACCGTCTTTCTTAGCAGCTAAAAAAAAGTATTGGACAATTTCACCCCTACACCAGATATAAGAACATCACTTTCAATTGCTGCAATCACTGCCAGGGAGAACTGATCGCTCTATGGCTCGATGGCTGGGTCGGATCCCGCTGCGAGAATTCTCACAGTGGGACCCGACCTGAGCCCCTGCAGGGACCAGCGCGGCACTCACCTCTCCCGCGGGCCCGGCTCTTCGATGTGCCGGCTGCCGGCCAGCCGGCGCATGCGCAGAGTGGAGCCGGCGGCCGGGGAGTGACATGTCTGCCCCGCACAGAAATAGAGCATGCCGCAATTTGTTTTCTGCATGTGATTTCGCGTGGACAAATTGCGTAGGATTGTGTTTTCTAACACAATCCTATGGCAGCTTCCACGGGCGGAAATTCTTTTTTTTTTAAATCAAATTTTTATTGAAATTTTGGGCGGAAATTCTGCGGGAAACCCTGCCGCGGAATTTCCGCGCGTGTGCAGGGGGCCTGTAGGACTTGCTGATAGCAGCGAAGAAAATGGTAGTGAAATAGCAATAATTATAAATAATAATTTCTCTACTCAGGCAAGAGGCTTAGTGCAATAAAACTATAATAATGAATATACTGTTCTTGAAGAATCTTTAAGCAAGATATTTTTGACCTTCTAGGTATGGACTATCTAGATAATGGACGGTTTTGAGGTTCTTCTACACAACTAGGTCATTCCAAAATGCATTCTTTGGTTGGTGTCTTTTTCTCCTCAATATTCCTTTTCCCGGGGGTGTCTGACAGCTTTTTATCATTCTTTGATCTGCGGTGTGATCAAACAGTATTTGTTGTAGTAATTTATGTTTAATAAATTTTTATTAAATCTTTTGTATACATTGTGCACACAAATAAAGAAGAACACAACAAATAGCTGGTCTCGCAGGACCGCAACAATAACCTAACATTTAGGATATAACAGAGAGAGAGAAAAAAAGAGAAAAAAAAAGAAGGGGGGTAACGTACCAAACAGGGTAGTTGTAGTGCTCATTGGGGGACTGAAACCACCGAAGCGGCAGGCCCCGATTTACTGGACAAAAAAATAAATAAAAACACACTAAAACTAAAAACTAATAGGTCCTTAATAGAGATGAGCGAGCGTACTCGGAAAAGCACTACTCGCTCGAGTAATTTGCTTTATCCGAGTATCGCTGTGCTCGTCCCTGAAGATTCGGGTGCCGCTGCGGCTGACAGGTGAGTCGCAGCGGGGAGCAGGGGAGAGCGGGCGGGAGAGAGGGAGAGAAAGATCTCCCCTCTGTTCCTCCCCGCTCTCCCCTGCAGCTCCCCGCTCCGTGCCGGCACCCGAATCTTCAGGGACGAGCACAGCGATACTCGGATAAAGCAAATTACACGAGCGAGTAGTGCTTTTCCGAGTACACTCGCTCATCTCTAGTCCTTAAACCAAAAGAAGGAAAAAACGAGTAAAGAGGACATTACTTAGTAAATGAAAGAGACCCTCTAGCGACTATCGAGGTAGGTCTGCTCGGAACCTAGACGTGGGTTGTCCAGGTGGCGGCCTCACTTTGTTGTAGTAATTTACCCCAATACCCCCATAGAAGTCAATGGGGTTTACGTGTTCTGTATTATGTGTGTAAAAAATACACTCATAATTGGAATTCAAAATATGCTTGTATGAATGAAGCTTTACAGTGCACAAATAACACTGCTGTATAGTCCATTGACAATACTGCTATTATGTACTCATTGTCCAAAAAGCATAAGCCACTCCTCCAATTTACCTGGAATTTTAAAATATCTTCTTCAATAAAGAATATCTGTGGGGAAGCCTGTATGTGCTGGACAAGTTACTTTTCTTTCCATTCCCCTGACTGGGCTGAGTCCACTGCACTTGGACACTGCATCCTGAGCTTGCAATGAGCTGGCATACTTTGCTGCTTTTGATAAATAATACTGTCCTATACTGGCCACCCAATACAACCCTACAGTGCATAATTATAATTAATTGATTGTAGTGTTGATAAAATAAAAGGAGTATTTCCATCTTGGCTTTTAAAGCTGAGATGGGAATCTACTGCTATAGTTACTGGCCACTCACCCGGTAGCTACGAAAACAGCTGAGCACTACACTGTTTCTGTAACTCTGGGAGTAACGGAAACACCATAGCATGCTGTGCTACACTGTTACCATAGCTTTCATTCACTTCAATAAGAACTATGCAAACGGTGCTGCCCTGAAGCGCTATGCTGTTTCGGACAGGTGGTTGGAATCAGAGGCACAGGTTTTCCCATCTCGGCCTTAATTTTTCTAACCGATAAAAAAAATCACAATTCATCCAGCAAAAAAAACCAAAAACTTTTTCATAGCACCATTGACTAAAAAAGAAAAATTTTAGGGGTTTTTGAAAGCAGCATTATAAGCAAAAAAATACATTAAAAAAGGGGGGAAAAACCCATATAAATTTGGTATTGACATAACTGTACTGGCCTGCAGAATTAATGCAACATAATATTTATACTGCACGGTGAAGAATGTTAAAAAAAAAACAAATAAAAAACATGCCAGAATTGCAGATTTTGTTAATCTTGTCTCTAGAAAAAAAGGGAATGAAAAGCAATCAAAATGTTATATATTCCCTAAAATTGTATAAATTAAGACTAGAGTTTATTTTTAGAGATGAGCGAGCACCAAAATGCTCGGGGTGCTCATTGCTCGAGTCGAGCTTTCCGCGATGCTCGAGAGTTCGTTTCGAGTAACGAACCCCATTGAAGTCAATGGGCGACTCGAGCATTTTTGTATATAACCGATGCTCGCTAAGGTTTTCATTTGTGAAAATCTGCAAAACCTACGAAAGTGATGGAAACGACACAGAAACGGATAGGGCAGACGAGGGGCAACATGCTGGGCTGCATCTCAGGTTCCCAGGTCTCACTATTAAGCCACAATAGGGGCAAGAGTGCCCCCCCTAACAATTTTTACTTCGGACAAACCCTCATTAGCAAGGCACACCTTAGCTAAGCACCACACTACCTCCAACCAAGCACAATCACTGCCTGTGGGACACACCGCTGCCTCTTCTCCTGGGTTACATGCTGCCCAACCCCCCCCCCCCACGACCCTGCGTCCGCAGCGCACACAAAAGTGCCGCTGCGCAGCCTTCAGCTGCCCTCATGTCACACGCTGGCCTCATAGCCACACCACCCTCATGTCTATTTATAAGTGCGTCTGCCATGAGGAGGAACCGGAGGCACACACTGCAGAGGGTTGGCAGGGCCAGGCAGCGACCCTCTTTGAAAGTGTGGGCGATAGCCCACAATGCTGTTGAGAATTAATAATAGATTGACGTTCCATCTTCATTCCAATCCTTTGCCACCTCCGTCAGGAGCTGCAAACATGGGCATAAAGGGGAGTCCGCTGCCAGCCCAGCACTTCTACACATCTCCACAATGCAGCAATACTCGGTGTGGGAAGTATGTGAGCGGGCCCTGGGTCAGCCTCTGTCCCAGCAAACACCTTGTGTGGCCCAAGGTGCTGCGAGTGACATAGCAATGGGGACTCCACGTGTCCACACACTACTCATTCTGTTTGGGTGTCGGATACCTCATCGACAACGCAAGGGGTAAACCATCTGCACTCTGCACCCTACCCAAGTCTGTCAGTGTTTTGAGGACAGGCAGGTACAACTCCGCTATGGCAAGTCTGTGTGTACCCACAGCATGGGTGGCTAGCAGGAACACACAGACGGTACAGAAAGAAATCCCATTGCAGTGCCCCGGATAGCTGAGGTTACGTGAAAGGAAATACATGTTGACTGCGGCCCACACGCCATGCCCTAGACATTCTGTTTTGTTTTTTTTAAGTGCCAGGCAGGTACAACTCTGCTATGGCAAGTCTGTGTGCACCCGCAGCATAGGTGGCTATCAGGAACACACAGACGGTACATAAAGAAATCCCATTGCAGTGCTCCGGATAGCTGAGGTTACGTGAGAGGAAATACATGTTTGCTGCAGCCCACAATCCATGCCCTAGTCAGTCGGGGTTTTTTTAGGGCCAGATAGGTTGAACACCACCATGGGAAGAGTTAGTGCATCCATAGTATACACAGACCCCTGTAATATTCCTCTAGCAAAGGTATAAGCTGACCCCAGTAACAGTTATGTTGCAGAAGTCTAGGGAGACCCCAGTAACATTTCTGTTGTAACAGTATAGACAGAGCCGAGTAACATTTCCGTAGTAACAGTATATGCAGACCCCAGTAACATTTCTGTAGCAGCAGCAGTATAGGCAGACCCCTGTAACATTTCTGTAGCAGTAGTATAAACAGACCCCTGTACCATTTTTGTAGCAGAAGTATACGCAGACCCTCTGACATTTACGTGGCAGAAGTATAGGCAGACTCCTGTAAAATTTAAGTGGCAGCAGTATAGGCAGACCCCTGTAACATTTATGTGGCAGAAGTATAGGCAGACCCCAGTAACAGTTATGTAGCAGCAGTATCGGCAGACCCCAGTATCATTTCTGTAGCAGCAGTATAGGCAGACCCCACCACCATTTCTGTTGTTGAAGTATAGGCAGACCCCAGTAACATTTTTGTAGCAGCAGTATAGGCAGACCCCTGTAACATTTTCATTGCTGGATGCATTTTCTGCCGTCCATAACAGGACCTGCTCACACTGCTCAGTTTGTAATAAAGGTCTACCACGTAGACCCAAAAATTGTGATATGAAGCTGGGGAGCCCAGAAACTTGCCTCTCTCCTGATCCCGCAGCAGCCGGCTGCGATTCGCCTGGACCAGGAACTGTGCCCACACCCTCACTTGGACCTCCGCATCCTCGCCCGCGTCCACAGCCACGTCCTCTAGGCCTACCCCTACCCCTCAGCATGGTGTATTATGAATAGAGCAGACTCAGAGCCGTCTGAATAATTATGCAATTATTGGCGTGCAGTTGGAGGCTGACAGTGGTTACGTAACGCACACTGCAGTCCGCCAAAAATTATACGCTAGGCTGCAAAAAGGCCTAGCTGGGTAATAGTGAGCCACTACAACTCCCAGCGGCCACGCAGTAAAATGCACACGTTCACAGGTAGCCCTAAGAAGGAGCTTTTTTTCAAATTTTTTTGAAAAAACAAACAGCCTAGATAGCGTGTATATGTCTTTCCCTCTATCAGGTTCTGTCGCCGCACGCTGTGCGTGAATTTGACGGCACACACAGAGCGGTGAAAAAAATTAGGCAATTATTGGCCTGCAGTTGGAGGCTCACAGCGGTTATGTAACGCACACTGCAGTCTGCCAAAAATTGTATGCTAGGCTGCAAAAAGGCCTAGCTGGGTAATAGTGAGCCACTACAACTCCCAGCGGCCACGCAGTAAAATGCACACGGTCACAGGTAGCCCTAAGAAGGAGCTTTTTTTCAAATTTTTTTGAAAAAGCAAACAGCCTAGATATCGTGTATGTCTTTCCCTCTATCAGGGGCTGTCGCCGCACGCTGTGCGTGAAGTTGACGGGACGCACAGAGCGGTGTACAAAATTATGCAATTATTGGCCTGCAGTTGGAGGATCACAGCGGTTATGTAACGCACACTGCAGTACGAAAAAAATTATACGCAAGGCTGCAAAAAGGCCTAGCTGGGTAATAGTGAGCCACTACAACTCCCAGCAGCCACGCAGTAAAATGCACACGGTCGCAGGTAGCCCTAAGAAGGAGCTTTTTTGGGGTACTTGTTGACAGGATTTTACACTACCACTGTCCCTGCCTCACCAGTACTGCCCCTATACTCTGTATAATTGACTGCAGACTGAGAACGCTATAGCCTGCACAGCCCAATATGAAAAAAAAATTTGTGCAAAACTGCTCCCAGCAGCCCAACAGTAATGCACACGGTCACAGGTAGCCCTAAGAAGGAGTTTTTTTGGGGTACTTGCTGACAGGATTATACACTACCACTGTCCCTGCCTCACCAGTACTGCCCCTATACTCTGTATAATTGGCTGCAGACTGAGAACACTATAGCCTGCACAGCCCAAGATGGAAAAAGAAATTGGTGCAAAACTGCTCCCAGCAGCCACAACAGTAATGCACACGGTCAGATGTGGCCCTAAGGAGGACCATTGGGGTTCTTGAAGACGCAAACAGTAGCCTAACACTCTCCCTATAGCAGGAACAGCACTCTCCCTAATCTCTGCCAGCGTGTGTCTGAGGCGAGCCACGGGCGGGACCGCTTTAAATACTCGGCGGTCACTTGATCTCACCAGCCACTCACTGCAGGGGGTTGGGATAGGGCTGGAATGTCACAGGAGGAAGTTGTAATGCCTTCACTGCATGTCTATTGGCCAGAAAATGGCGCTAAACATTGAGGGAAGGTAATGGAATTGACTCGAGTACCGCGTGGTGTTCGTCTCGAGTAACGAGCATCTCAAACACCCTAATACTCGAGCAAGCATCAAGCTCGGACGAGTATGCTCGCTCATCTCTATTTATTTTACAAAAAATAAACCCTTATAAAACTTCATCGATGAAAAATAAAAATGCTATGGCACTTGGAATGCCGCAACACAAGAGCAAATCTTTAAAAAAAAAAACTCTTTCGTGTACAAAAATAATAAAACATAAAAAACAGTATAAACTTGATACAGCCGGAATCGTGCTGATCCAGAGAATAATTTTATCACTAAATGTATGAAATCCAAAAAACACATGGCAGAATTTCTTTTTTTTCCCTAATCCCCTTATAAAAAATTTTATAAAAGTTATACAATACCCAAACATGCCATTGAAAAATACTATTTGTCCCACCAAAAACAAGCCCTAATATGTTAACGGAAAAATTAAAACGTTATAGCTCTGGGAATGCAACGATGAGACAAACTGAAAAATTAGGTCTTTAAGGCGCAAACAGGCTTTGTGACTATTTCACTGTCACTTTTCAGAATAATCTGCCATGTGTACATGAGGAATAACAGTATATCTGCGCACTATATGACTTGTATCCTGTGTTTTTCACCAGTCTCTCTGCTCTGCACGCCATATCTCTAATTCTCACTCCTTTCTAAGTTGGCGGAAGGACACTGCTGTTTTGATGTCTCTATACACTATGGCAGCGGTTCCCAAACTGTGCTCCTCTGTGCTCTTCTTTGAGAAGAGAAGAAGTTCATTGGCCACATCTTCCGGCTCCCTGGATGCCCTCTGCACATAGTGTCTGATAGGCAGGTCCAGTTTACTTTAAAATTTAGGAGGACTCTTTGTTAACTTATGGTTGTATCTCTAGCCTTCTCTTCTGCATACCATACACAGTCTAATGGGCAGGTTGAGTGTACCAACCAGATTCTGACGAATTACCTCCATCACTTTACCAACGCACATCAAGATGATTGGTCTAATCTGCTTTCCTGGGTGAAGTTTTCCCATAACCATCATGTCAGTGAGTCCTCTAATAAGTCTCCTTTTTGTATATGGGCTATCAACTCAGGATAACTCTGCCTATCTCTGCCACATCTGAAATTCTGGCAACAGTTTCGTCGGTGGAGAATTTTTTCCAAAATCTGTCAGGAGACCAAGACAACATTGAAGTGCAACTATCCAGATGAAGACGTTCGCTGATCGCAAGCGCCAATCTCCTCCGCAGTTTGTTTCAGGTCACAAAGTCGGGCTTTCTTCTAGACATATAAGGTTTAAAGTGCCATCCTATAAACAAGCCCCTTAATTTTTGGGCCCATTTGAAGTACCCAAAAAGGTGAACCCCATATGCTACAAGTTCCGGCTTCATTGAGCGTACCCAATTCCTTCCACGTCTCGTTTCTCAAAACACTGGTTCTTAAAATTCCAAAAAGTCAAAGCCTGCTATGGCCCAAGTTTTCTCCAAACACATTTATGAGGTCAAGAACATTCTTGATAGGAAAAAGATCAGGAATAAAACATTTTTTGGTGGACTGGGTATGGCCTAGAGGATAGTTCTTGGGAGCCTTCGGCAAAAAAATAATGCTCCTCTTCTACTACAAAGGTTCTTGTTAAGAACTGTGAGGAAGAGGAGGGGGCAAAAGGGGGGAGGAACTTTTAGGCAGCCGCCCTCTTGCTATTCTCAACAGACACGGGTGTCACTCTGCTTCTCAAGTATAAATAGCGTTTATCCATTTACTTTCCATCAGTACTACAGAAGTTAATTCTCCCCAGTGCTGTGTACTTTCTATCAGCATTGCAGGAGTTAATCCTCCCCAGTGCTCTCATGCCCAGCTGCACGGTAATTGGCTACTACTCTCCTATTTAGCTGCGCTGGGAATCCTTCTCCTCGCCTCAGTATTGAGCAAGGAAGTAATGGTGTGGACAGCGCCTCTTGGGGGCGCAAAGGTCAATAGTGCTTTATGATGCGTGAAGGTTAAGCTATATATAGTAGTGAAGTTGACATATAGAGAAAACCCTGTCCCACTAAGGGGACATTTAAAGGAGAGCATGCAAGGAATGGATAACTGGGTGGCTGAAATCCCCCAGGGAAGGTGTAAAATAAATAGAAACGAAAAAGATCCTGCGCTCAGGGTGCCCTCCAACAAACCTTATGTAAATAGTTTAGGATTAGCTATCTCCTAGAAGGGAATCAACCCAGGGTAGTGACATATAAGGATGTTTATTGAATAAAACAGGAAGGTGCAATGCATTTCAGAGCTCACAAGGCCCCTTTCTCAAGAACAATCTAGATAAAAATATAAAATATAGCATGTGGTGCAGAAAGTTGTAGAATAAAATTAGAATACAAGAAATATATATAGTATATAAAAATAATAAGCAGAAAAAAATGAGACAGAATCAGTATAGCTTCAACCACTAGTCCTCTAAACTAATTCAGACATCAGCATCCCATTGGTCTTTTAACCCTTGTAAAGGATCCTTCAAAATTTTTGGAAGCACTGTTTGATAAAATACAGAGATTAATTTACTACCCTGTTTCCCTGAAAATAAGCCCTAGCATGATTTTTAAATAGTGTCTAGGCAGCTATATATGTAAAAAAGGAATATTTTGGAGCAAAAATTAATCTAAGACCTTGTCTTATTTTCGGGGAAACACGGTAGATGTTTTGGCACCCAGAATACAGTCTACCGCCTTCAATAATGACAACTCCATATTAGTAACTAGTGCCTGGCATTGCAATGCATGTCCCAATTGCAAATATTGATACAAAGTAGCATTTGGCAATGCTAATTCCTTCTATAGTTGTTGAAAGGAACACACTATTCCACCCTCATAGCATTTAATAATATATTGTATATCCTTACGCCACAACAACTCAATGCTCTCTAACTTAAATAATTAGATACAAATGATCCCAAATAGGCATGTATCTTGTACAACCCAGAATCTTCCAACACTTCTAATACGCTTTGTGAATCATGAGCATTGTCAGAGCACTCACTTGGTAAAGAGTAAATCTATAGGTTTCCAGAGATCCAGTAACGGAAAACACCCTTGTATACATTAATATCCAAACCCCTTTTGGCCTTTCATAGCCGAAATGAAAAACTGACGCATTGGCTACCAGCCACCTGGCCAGGGTCTATTCAAAGAACTAAGAGCTTAGCGCAGCGCTGTTTCCATAGCTTTCATTGAAGTTATTCTCTGGATGAGTACGATTACAGCGATACCAAGTATATTACATTTGTATTTTTGAAATTGACAGAGCTGCATAAGGACTTATTTTTTGTGGGACCACCTATACTTTTTATTGGTACCATTTTGGGCTACAAATGACTAGTTGATTGTTTTCCAGTTGCATTTTTTATTGATATCACTTTGGGGTACTTGCGGCTTTTTTTTTTAGCAGTGGCTGTATAAGAACATAGCAATTCTGACATTTTTTAAAAATCCATGTAGGATAAATAACTATTTTCATTGCTTGGATTGTTCTGAGTGCTATCACATGTATTTTTGACATTTTTTCTGTTTTTGTTTATTAAAAAAATGTTTTTTGTGGATTTTTTACAGAAAATTTTACACAGAATTTTTTTTTCAACTAAACTGCTGTATATTGAACTTTTGTGACACTATTTTATATCCCTCAAGGGGATTTGAAGAAGTAATTGTTTGATCGCTAGTAAAGATGAGCGAGCATACTCGCTAAGGCAAACTACTCGAGCAAGTAGTGCCTTATTCGTGTACTTGCCCGCTCGTCTCTAAAGATTTGGGTGCCGGCAGGGAGCGGGAAGCAGCGGGGGAGAGCGGGGAGGAACGGAGGGGAGATCTCTCTCTCCCTCTCTCCCCCTGCTCACTCCCGCAACTCACTGCTCACCTGCGCCGGCAGCCGAATCTTTAGAGACGAGCGGGCAGGTACACGAATAAGGCACTACTCGCTCGAGTAGTTTGCCTTATCGAGTATGCTCGCTCATCTCTAATCGCTAGCATAGTACACCTAAATTACTTCTGTAATACAGTGAACTATGCATGTAATGTCTGCCCGTTAGATGGAGTCTGATCGGCTAACTGGCATGGCAGACATGAAGGCCTTTTTCAGGCCCCATGGGAACCCATTGGCAACTTGCGATCGCATCACGGTATGCGGATATGAGATAGGGGTAGGCCCCACCTCGTCACCTGCTTGCATGTCGTGATCGTTATTACTCGCAGCATAAAAGCAGTTAAATAGTCAGGAACAGAGGTTTCTCCACTGCCGCCATTAGAGCAGGAATCCAAGCCCTGACTTGGACGGGAAACCTATGCTGGGTTTAACCAGCACAACCGTAAAAAGGTGTATGTGCAGGTTAAATCACAACGGTCATGTTTAAATTGGAAACCCTCTTGCAGAAGGTCACTGTTTTTATTGTAGATTTTGAATTTGTCTCATATAAGGGCTCAGTCACACGGGTGCATCGGCGCCTGTGTTACTGCACGAGGAAGACGGCCGTACCTCAAGACGGACGTCTCTCTGCAGCGCCAGGAGAAAGAACATGTGACCGGCTTCATGTGTTCTTTCTTCAGCGCTGCGGGGAGTCGTCCGTCTTGAAGTACGGCCGTCTTCTTCCTGCAGTAAGGGGTCAGTCACACGGGCGCATCGGCACCTGTGTACGGGTGCCGATGCGCCCGTGTGACTGAGCCCTAAAGATATTTGACGCAGTGCTCAGTAGTCTTAACTGCATTTTTAACCCCTTAGTAACATAACATTTCCCCTTTTGTTTTCCAGGCAGGGCTGTGGAGTCAGCAAGCCAAACCTCAATTTTCACAGATTCCAATTGCTTTATATATGACTCATGTTTTTTAAGTGATAAATTTACTGTATTAAAATGGTATTATCAGGTTTTTTAGCACCATTATGACAAAATAATCAAGCTATTTAGATAGAACATAAAATATAACTTATTGGAATACAGTTTCATAACACAAAACTTTACCAAATTCCTATGAAAGGAAATATGCAACAAATTCTGCATCAATTAATTATACAATATTATTATACATACCGTATTTACTCGAGTATTAGCCGAGGCACCTAATTTTACCACAAAAAGCTGGGAAAATTAGGTGCCTCGAGTATAAGCCTAGCTAGACTAGGTAAAAAAAAACCAGAACACAATACTCACCTCACAGCCGGAATTTGTGTCCCCCGCGTGATGGTCTCCCCAGTGCTCTTTCTGCCAAACGGGGCTTTGAATTTCCCTGCCCTCAGAAAGTAAGCTCTGTGATTGGATCGAGCGCCAGCCAATCACAGCCGGCGCTCGATGAACCAATCACAGCCATTAGGCCTCCCTCACACAGGCATTTGCAGAAATGCTGTGTTTTTCTGCAGATTTAGCCTGGTTTCAGCAGCTCTGGCATGCGTTATGCCAGCGTTTTGGCTGCACTTTCAGCATAGCTGAAAATGCAGCCAAGGATGCTTAAAAAGAAAAAAAACATCAATACTCACCTTGCAGGTGCCGTTTGGGGTCCCTGGTGCCGCTATCTGGACCTCTGGGCAGACTGCTGGGCACTTGTCAAGCTGGCAGAGGATTGTGTTCCTTCAGATTAGCAATGTTTTATAGGCTGCTACATTGCAAGAGAAAAAAATACTGCAGCTGAATATTGCCAGGATTTGCGCTGTTTTGTAGCCCATGTTTCTCTATGGAGCCTTCCTATGTGTTGCATTGCATCACACGAAAACACTATGCAACTTTTACAGTAGGAAAACCTACTATTTCCCCTAAAATAACCCCTAGCTACATAAAAAAAAAACACAAAAAACAATACATCACCTAACATGCGCTATCAGCTCCGCCGCACTCCTTTCCGCAGATCCCCGATACTTGTCTGAAGTCTTCAGTCAGCGAGCGCTTCCTGGTCAGGTGTTTTGAAAACCCCGCCTTTAGGAAGCGGTGGCTCTGATTTGTTCTCGAGTGCCGCAGCTCGGCTAATCACTGCAGAGCTTGACAAACAAATTACAGCCATCACATTGAATGGCTGTGATTGGTTCATTGAGCGCTGCAGTTATTTATTTTTCACATGCTTTATAAAAAATGTTGCAAAAAATTGTGGGGTCAGAATGCTTAGTACACACCAAGATGAATTTGTCTAGTTTTCAAAATAGGGTCATTTGTGGGGCGCGTTCTATCGTTTTGGCAGCCTTGAAGGCTCTACAAGTGTGCTAAGGGGCCTGAAAAACCTTCAAGCAAAATGTCTGTTCTGAAAGCTGTCAATCAATGACGGCTGTGCACTGCCTCTGATTGGTCACAGCGCTCAGCCAATCAGAGGCAGCGCTTCAGAAGGCGAGGATTTTCAATCCCCGGCCAGAAGAAGAGCAGAAGAGTCACAGAACCTGTAAGCAGATACGCCGTAAATGACAACGCTACTAAGGTGATGTATTCTTTTTAATTTTTCTATAGTTATTGATTACTTTCGAGGGGGGTGCAGGGGTGCTTGAAATATTTTTTAAGCCACACACCCCTGAAAATCTTTGTCGCGGAGAGTCCCCTGCCACTGTTGTCACAGCAGTGGCCGGGGATCGCGATCCTCACACATTGACTTCAACAGGGCCTGCGCTGCTGCCGCCAGCCCCATTGGAAACAATGGCCGAGATTGCAAAAAGAATGGACATGCCGCAATTTTGTTTTAACGCTGCATCGCAATCACTACAACATCGCAAATGTGCGTGGAGCCATTGGCTTCAGAATTTTGTGATTTCTCGCAGCGCTGGGAAATCGTGCAATTCCCTCACCAGTGTGAAGCCACCCTTATTGTATGTTAAAGTGACACGTCAGATTTCCCAAATTTGGCTCGGTCCTTAAGGCGCAAACAGGCTTGGTCACTAAGTGGTTAAAGGCCCAATATTGCACTCCCAATGTGCATTTCACATTGATGCGGGGCTCCTGTTAAGTAGTGATCCTCCGACGAGCATTTTAACCGCATTGGAGGATCGGCAAGTGCTTACCATTGTTTTCAATGGGAAACCTCGCATTGAACTCATTGCATAGGCGTGCGATGTGTTTTACTGTCCCACTGAAAACAATGGACGATGCGTTCCAAGAAACGCGAAAAGATAGGAAATGCTGTTTTTTTTATTCATGTAGTTTAGCTAGGGTTTATTTTCAGGGGAGGGCTTATATTTCAAACCTCCTCGAAAATCGGAGTTATTTTTGGGGAAACACGGTAGCAGAATCCTGCCGTCGATTCCACAGTTGGCAATGCAGATTGCAGGGACAGCATATTCTACAACGCTGTTGTGGAATATTGCGCCCCTATGTGAAAGGTTGCCACAGCTGTCAGGGTTGCCAACCTGCATTATTCTTTTTTTCTGGACAACTTACCCAAAAATCACGGTCAGCCATAATTCTTTACAGACAAATTGGAAAATCGTCACAAACAATAAAGAAGAGACACAGAATTATAGGCCAGGAGCTGAAAGGAACTCATTACCAGCACTTACAGTGGGCTGTAAAATGATGACAATTACAGCCATAATATCCTGTTCACGTGCCGAGAGACTCTAAAAAATCACAATAGCAGCTATTTTTTCACAAACACTGGAAAAGGTGCCCTATTATACCAGACAGCGCGGGTATTTCTGGGCGGTTGGCAACCCTGATGACTGTGTACATGGGCTACACAACTGTTCCTGCTACGCAAGGACAAGCTGTGAACACACACTACGAAGTCAAAGCACAAACTGTGCTCAGCTGAACACTCCCTGACCACCTCCCTGTGGTGCTACGTAAAAGCCAATCCGTTTAGAGTGTAAACTACAACTTCCAGAAGGCTTTGCGCTGGGCGTAACTGCGCAAGTGCTGATTTTACAAGCCAACCTAACCTAACAGCTGATCTGGTCAAGCTTTCCTATTGGTTCCACGAACTGTCATTCTAAAAACGGCTCCTATTATTGGTTTACATGGCCTTTCCTTTTCCTCCTCACGTTGCCAAGGAGCCGTAGTACTAAGTTAGTAAGCCGAAGCGTATTCTTGAATGCCATTGTGCGCACTTTACGTAGCGTAGAAGTCGGATCTGATAATTCCATTACGGTAATTACGTAGTTGGAGGGTGCCTGTTCTGAGAGACACCCGGAGAGGTAAACACGGGTAACTGGGCTGTCAGGGGCCTCCTCGCTAGTGAATCCAGATACATTGCTAAGGAACTGTGCACACAAATGGAAGGCGCCGCAGTTTATTTTCTGAGTAGCCATTTCCCCAGAGTGTGTAGTGCACAGAGGCAGGGAGCTTTGTACGTGAGCTGTGCATGGAGTCAGTGCTGTAAATACCTGCAGCGCTGCATAGCTGACGCATGTGAGGATAGACTTCTTGCGAGGAGTACGGGCCTCCGTTAGGAGGAAGCTGGCACATGATGGGCCACACAGCAGGGCACTGCCGGCATTCCTGGGGGCTAATGTGAAGCTTTCTTAGAAGTTGCCCCAAATGTTAGGATGCTGCCTTTTTAGCAATTTCCTAATGTTGCCTTAGTGGGAGTGTCCCCCATGACCCCATGGTTCTCCATTCTCCTTGCCTGGAGACCCCCTAGCTGCACTATGGTGGGCCGGTATTGTCATGACTGTGTTTATGGCATGGAGGCTGGCACCAGGATGTTGTGGTTACAGCAGTTATGTGTTTACAAGCTGTATATTATGTCCTTTCTACTAGGTTGATAAACTGTGATTATGTTCGGCTACCGTAGTAGAGTCGCCCTCTGAAAGCCCCCAATACCTACAATCAAGGAGTTTTGAACCTCTTAACTTCCCACAAAGTTCTGCTGCAGTGGTTAAAGGTGTCATCCCACTAAAATGTGATACACAGGAGTGTATGACAGCTGGGGGTCTAAGTGCAGGGACCCCCAGGAATCATGAGGAAGGGAACAGTGCCTGCAGTACCAACCCCAGCCACTGTATAGCACACAGAGCTGTCTGCTTCCGGCTCTGCACACTGTGACTTGGCAAACAACTGGAGTCCTAGGAAGCAGACCTAAGCCGAAACGGATGACTTTCCCTGAGGATAGGTCATCAATAATTCAAAGCTGGAGAACTCCTTTAATAAACTTGACATATTTTGGACTGCCTGAAAGTCAGAAAATGAAATCAAGTGATAATTTGAGTCAGAATTTGCAATTTCTGGTTTTCAGCTCAATAAATTGAATACATTTTTCTTGAGGTGCGTTGACATACAGAGTTGTATCTGTGCGGCATCTCTGCTGAAATTCCACAACAATGTAAAGTACAATGTAAGTGAATGCGGTTTTAACAGACTCAGCGGAAGAAACCAGCAGCAGAATCTAGTCGTGATCTGGTCTTTCACATTCACAGTACGGTCTGGGTGTTGCAAAGAAGCTTTAGATTTTCACAGAGTATTTCATTCATTGCCATGCATGAAATCTGCAGTGAGTATTCACCGCTAAGTCAGATGTGGGATATGTCCACTATGTGTGCTCATAGCCCTAAACATGGACACCATGCCCACTTTTATGTGACATTTTCAGCTTTTGCTAATTGCTGTTGTGCAATTTTGGACCACATAATGATTTTCAGCAATTTTTGGCACAAAATTTGCTCCAAAAACCTGTTGCAAAGCACTTTAATAATTGTTGGTTGACCCGTGTTTGGATGTCAATGCATGGAATCCTTTTTAATTGAAATCTTTAATTATCTTGCAGGCTCATGAAATGATAATGGGAGTGCTACCATCTCAGTCTTTGACGTCGTGAGCTCTGTATTTGAACTCCGTGATGGATACAGCCAACATTTCTCAGGATCTCATCCACAGGCAGATCGGGGTACGTGGTGTAATGTCCAAAAAATGGAAAAGATTTATTTCAGTGGGTTCCCCGAACTAACACCCTCACCCCATAAGCTGTGTTCACATATTGCAGTAGTGTGCCAGGAGGTAAAACAGCGTGTGCTTTGCTGAAGGTTTGTCATAGGGTTATTCGTTGTAATATTACTGTTGCTGTTGGTTACAGAACAGGGTGGTACTCTCGCTAGGAATCTCAAACATTACTCAATAACGTCTACATTTTAGTATGGTTAGCTATGAAAACTGACATGGGTGAAGATTATGAAGCACATTTATGAAAACTGTTTAAAAGAAAAACACTTTGTTGCCCATAGCAACCAATCTCAGAGGAGCTTAAATTTTTTAAGAGCACTATGAGGAATGAAAGCTGAGCTGTGACCGGTTGCTATAGGGAACAAATACCGTTTTTATTATAGACTCCCTCTATGTCTGTCGAACCATCACACCTCTCAATGAATTGGAATGTACCCATGAAATGAATGAATTAAGGCCTCGTCTCCACGGGCGGATCGGATTCCGCATGTGGTAGCCCACCCTGCCCATGGCCGAGGACACTGCGGGACTTCTACTTACCGGTCTGGGTCTTCTCTTTTCTTCACAGCTTATGTGTGCGGAAGCACTGGCCGCCAGTGGAGTTATTTTTAACTCCTGCTTTCCCATGGAATCCGCCGCCCATCTGCAATTGAATTGTGGACGGGCCGCGGATTGGACAGCTTTCATTGACTGGATCCACAGTGAAATTGAGCATGCTGCAATCTATTTTTTTTGTACCAAAAGGTCTGCAAATCACGCTTTATTTCACTTGCGGACACCCATGTATCCCTATGGGCGGCTTGATTGGATTGCGTAAATTAGATCCACTTGTGGACTTTTGGCCTAACAGATGACAAATAAATGGAAGGTTAATTTTAATACGATGCTGCAACATACCACACATCTAATACAAGCATGAGGGAAATTAAAAGTTATTTCAATGACCAATTAATTTAGAAAATTCTGGGACAGGCAGGATCCTCAGATCTGACGCCTCCTGATTTCTTCTTGCGGGATCCACTGAAGGGTTCTGTATACAGCAATAAGTCACAAACAATTGATACCCTCAGAAGCACAGTATGGTGGGAGGTAGCGGCCATTACTGATGTCACATTAGCAGAGGTCTTCACCAATATAGAGCCTCATGTAGCGCAGAATGTTAAGGCACCAGAAATGCAGTCCTAAGCTCTCTCGCTCACAACCTGAAGGTTGGAGGGTTCAATCCTCATGTGGTTCAGGTAGCCAGCTCAAGGTTGGGAGGTAGCGGCCATTACTGATGTCACATTCCATCCTTCCGAAGTCGGTAAAATGAGTACCCAGCTAAATAAATTACCTGAAAGTGCTGCGGAATAAGTTGGCGCTATACAAATAACAAGATTTATTTTTATATACAGACACATACAAAAGTGCTTGGGTGCTGGGTGACCATTTTCAACATATAGTAAGCTCTAGACAGACCTTGTTTTGCAACATACAGTATGCATGTCAGTTTTGATAGACAGAGACAGACAAAAATGTAAAACATTTTGAAGGTTTTAGCAAGTCAGCCTGTATTTCTATTTAACATGCAAAAGCCATTTAAGCTCTTAGGGCTCCTTCACACAGGCAGAAGTGTTTTTTCACATGCCTTAATGCAACATATTTGCGCTTTGAACAAGTTTTTTTTTTTTTTTTTTCTGTGGGCATACCTGCGCATCTCACTGTACTTTTTGTGCCCGCAGATGACCATGCCCGCTTAAATGGCTATTTAGCCTAATTGACATCAATAGGTTCTATTCTCTGCGCATTGTGGTCGCAAGTACGCCCATGTGAAGCCAGCCCTAGGATGAACACTTTCCTCTGTTATTTATGTCAGTACATGTCTTAAATAGAGATGAGCGAGAATACTCGCTAAGGCGAACTACTCGAGCGAGTAGTGCCTTATGCGAGTACCTGCCCGCTCATCTCTAAAGATGTGGGGGGCGGGGAGGAACGGGAGGGGAGGGGGGAGGAGATCTCTTTCTCGCTCCCCTCTGCTCACTCCCGCAACTCACCACTCTTCCCCGCCGGCACTCGAATCTTTAGAGACGAGCGGGCAGGTACTCGAATATGGCACTACTCGCTCGAATAGTTTGCCTTAGCGAGTATGCTCGCTCATCTCTAGTCTTAAATCATAATAAAATCTGTTGGCCTCCAGAGAGTCTCTGCCACCAAGTATATATTAAAGGGGTTGTCCCGCGGCGAAATGCAATTTTTTTTTTCAACCTACCCCCGCATTCTGCCCCGTTAAAATCAATACCGTTTGTAATAAAAAAAAACAAAAAAAAAACTTGCTTACCTCCTTCCCAGTTCGCACAGCATCTTCTTTTCTTCTTTTAAAGATGGCCGCCGGTCCTTTCCCAATGATGCACCGCGGTTTTCTACCATGGTGCACCGCGGGTCTTCTCCCATGGTGCACCATGGGCTCTGTGCGTTCCATTGCCGATTCCAGCCTCCTGATTGGCTGGAATCGGCATGTGACAGGGCGGAGCTACGCGATGACGCGTAGAAGGGGGCGGAGCCAGAACGCCGCTCGTGCCCGGACCGACCAGAAGGGAGAAGACCCTTCTGCGCAAGCGCGTCTAATCGGGCGCTTAGACGCTGAAATTAGACGGAGCCATGGAGACGGGGACGCCAGCAACGGAGTGGGTAAGTGAATAACTTCTGTATGGCTCATATTTAATGCACGATGTATATTACAAAGTGCATTAATATGGCCATACAGAAGTGTATAACCCCACTTTGCATTCGCGGGACAACCCCTTTAAATAAGGTGTCTAATATCTTTGTTTTCCTTATCATGTTGAGGGTCCTCAGAAGAAGGTGCGGCAGCCTAAAAAGTTTGATTTTCTTTTAGGAAAGACAAGCTAGGAGCTTTCAGAGACATCATCATGTAACGGATCCTTTAATTCGTCGCTTGGGACTAGAAGCAGAGCTTCAGGTATACGCATGAGGAATATGTGCTTTTGGATCCTTTTGAAAGCAATAAAATAATGTATAAGTTTGAGTAAAAATACAGGTGCTCCCCGACTTGCGAACAGGTTCCGTTCCGGGAGCCCGTTCGCAAGTCCGTTTTGTTCGCAAGTCGAACAAATGGTTGTATGGAGGGGATCGCGGGTGGATCCCGCTCCATACAACGTCGGGTGCCGGCTGTTCTTACAGCGGGCACCCGGCGGCAGCAGTTCCGACGAGCCTCGCCGCTTGTCGGAACTGTTAACACTTTAAATACCGCTCTGACAGCGGTATTTAAAGTGTTAACAGTTCTGACGAGCGGCGCGGCTCGTCAGAACTGCTGCCTCCGGGTGCCCACTGTAAGAAACAGCCTGCACCCGACATTCAGGGGGCCCGTACAGCGTCCCACGATGAGATCACGGGACGCTGTGTGGTTGCTAGGCAGCCGGGGACCTCCTGAAAGGCCCCAGGGCTGCCTATGCTGAGTGCCCATCAAGCGCACGGCTTGCTAGGCGCTCTGCATAGACAGCCCTAGGGCCTTTCAGAAGGCCCCCGGCTGCCTAGCAACCGCGATGTGACCGGACAGGCTTCTATCAGGCTTGATAGAAGCCTCTCCGCTCCCTGCACAGCATGATGTAATGCCATAGCATTACATCATACTGTGCAGAACAGATAGTTCGTATCTAGCGAAATTCGTAAGTCGAATGTTCGCAAGTCGGGGACTATCTGTAATTTTAAATCCTCTCATTCTTTTTTCGTAGGGGCACTCTGGTTGTGTCAATTGTCTTGAATGGAATGAGAAGGGAGAGTAAGTATGAATTTCTTGTTTGTATGTTTTCTGTATTGTTAGACGTATTTGATAACTATCAATTTACTGGAATTCTTAATTTTTTTTTGGTAGATTCTATACTTAAACAACCATATTTTCAAAACTTTTGATGTGTGTTATGGCCCTTCTGCACTACACGATTATCATTCACATTCTTGCTGGATCGCGGAAATCTGAATGATTTTTCAGTGTAAATGCCTGCATGATGTGAATGAAGAGTAAATCATTCGTCGTTTGCATTATGCAGGCATAAACCCCAAGCAATGATTGGCCTGTGTAAACAAGCCAAAGTTCAGCATTGAATGACACCTAGTTTACTGTGACTGGAGGATGGTTGGGGCAATCTGCAGTCCACTCCACCTACATTCACTGAGCTATGAGCTGTAAAAGCACAGCAGTGATTATTGCTGGGACAGTTGTCAGGCCTTCTCTCGTCCTGTGTAAAAGGACTCTTAGAGTAACTTTATGGCAGTGATGGCAGTTTTGCTCTCTGAAGTCCTAATACCTCAAATGATTGCAGGAATACTGGAGATAAAGCTGGGCACTGTGCCCTGACATCTATCAGCTCTCCTCATAAAGCTGTGTACAGGCTGCATGTTTTTTATGCATTTTCTGCAATTCATACCTGCTCTCCAGAGAAAAGTTAAAATAAACGACTCTTTAAAGGGGTACTCCTACCTTGGGTATTTATAGTATAACTGTAGGACTACATGATATGGCATAAATGTCAGATAGATGTGGCTCCCACTTCTGGGACGTGCACCTTTGTGAAGAACGGTGGGACAGGTGAGCCGGTTGCCATATCCAGATGGAGGATAAACGGAGAAATGTCCCCTCTTTTGTGTTGCTCTATCTGTTAAAAAAATATAAAGGGTAATAAAAGTTTAAAAGTTTGCCATATTTATAATAAAAAAACAAACACATATTTGGTATCATTTGCTTCCATAAAAGTCTGATCTATCAAAGAAATGCATTACGTACAATGAACAGTGAACGTCACCAGAAAAAACAAAAACCACCAGAATTTCTTTTTTTTGGTTACCCTGTCTCCGAGAAAAAAAAAAGTGATAAATAAAGATCAAAACATCACGTGCACTCCAAAATGTTACTAGTAAAAATTACAGAACGTCCCATTAAAAAAAATTAGTCATCGCATAGCTATGAAAATAAAGTTATGGCTGTCAGAAGATGGCGGCAGAAAATATTTTTTTTTCCCAAAGATATTTCATATTTTTAAAAGTAGTACAGCTAAAAGAAACACTATAAATCTGTTACCGTACTAACCCATAGAAAAAAGCCATGGTTGCTACAATGTGTACACCATAGAAACAAGACCTCCCTCCAAACATGGTGGAATTGTGGGGGTTTTTTTTTTCTCTCCCATTTCAATCCACTTAGAATTTTTAAGAAGATTTTTAGTACATTATATGGTATATTAAATAACACTATTGAAAAATACAACTCGTACCACAAAAAACAAGCCCTCATACAGCTACATTGATGGTTAAATAAGAGTCATGAAAACGAAAATGGAAGAAAAAAAAGGGCTCTGTCCTTAAGGCCTCTTTCACACGGGCTACAAAATCTCACTACAAAATCATTGCTACAAAACACATGTATGTGAGGCTCATGGTTCCCAATTGGATTTCATGCTGCAGAACATCTCATATGAAATAACCCATTGGAAACCATGGGCTTCACATACATGCATTTTGTAGCCCCTGTGAAAGAAGCCTAAGGGGTTAGGGACATATATAGTATGGAATATCTCATTGCACAATAAAGAGATCTTCTTTAATGGACATTAAAGAAGTTTTGTCAGTACAAAAAAACAACAACTCTATACTCATATATTCCTCCCCTGTCAGTCTCCTTACCACATCTTCTCCTGGCTGAGCTTCTGCAGTGTCCCCGGGGTCACCTCACTGCATGTCAGCCGGCCTGTTATGAGGCTGCATTCCTTCCTTCTGGCCGGGTCAGTGAAGGTCACATCCCTGTGCTGTAGTGTTCACTCCCTAGGAAGGAATTCTGATCTATTTCAGAGACAGCTCACGTGAGCAGCCTCTGAAGTAGATCATCACTCCCCCTGCTGGCCTCTGAGCTGTGACGTAACGTACATTGCAGAAGACTGCCGGCAATGTATGTAGCCTCACAGAAGGAGAAGAATCGGGCACCTGGAGGTAAAGAGACTCCCCTGGACTGCAGGAGACAGGAGAAAATAGGGGAGCTGAAGATCTGGTAAGTAGACTGATCAAGGAGGAATAGGTTGATGACAGAACCCCTTTAAAGAAAAAAATAACTGCGATTACAAATTTTATTGTGTTTGTGCAAATATTTGTTTACTAATGTACCTTGTATTTTTCCCAGTGGAGATGGCTATGTCTATCTTGGTTCTAGCAACCCCACAGATACACATAGATAATGCTCAGTTATCATGGATTCACATAAAATAGGATATGAACAGTGAAACAGTATTGTCGGCTGAGGTACCTTTACATGGGCTAAAAATCGCCTGAATAATTACTCAAATGAGCAATTTATGGGCGACTGTACACACGGCCTACTACATGGCACTGAGCGAGAAGTTTCTCAGTAGTTACTAGTCGTACCGTTTCAGCTCACTGAAACGGAACTAATGAGCAACGACTCACTCCGTGAAGCAGGAGTCGCTCAATCTCTGAGCAACTGCATGTTTGCAGTGAATGGAGGTGGACGGCCAGAAGAGATCTCCAGCCTGCTCAGCCTCCATTATCTGAACAACTATCACTGTTGTGCTTATACGCCCAAAAGTCGTACCATGTAAAATTACCGTTAACCACTGGTTGTAAAGCTGGATTGTTGGAACGAAACAGAAAATAAATTTGTTTAAAAAAAGGAGTAAATGGTACTCTAAAAAGTATGACAACTGGAAAAAAGCTTTTAACCCCTTCCCGCTGCAGGGCGTAAGTTTACGTCCTGGCAGCCTGGTACTTCCCGCAACAGGACGTAAACTTACGTCCTGGAGATAGCGCGCGATCATATGTGATCCCGCGCTATCCCGCAGCGGGAGCCGGCTGTCAGTTACAGCCGGCGTCCCGCTGCAACAGCGGGGGGACATCGGAGATGCGCCCCCCGCTGTTAACCCCTTCGCTGCTGCGATCTAAGTAGATCGCGGCAGGGAAAGAGTTCACAGAGGGAGCGCGGCTCCCTCTGTGTCTCCGGCCGGAACTCGCGATATCATCGTGAGAGCCCGGCCTGTCACCATGGCAACAGGACGCCAGACACCGGCATCCTGTATTGCCTATGCCTATGATCGCTGTATAAGCGATAAGGCATGGCAGAGCAGTAGCTCTGCCATGCCTTATGACAGCGATCATAGGCACAGTGCTGCAAGTCCCTCAGAGGGACACAAATTATGTAAAAAAAAGAAAAGAAAAATGTAAAAAAACCCCCTTTTTTATGCTTTTTTTCAGATTAGCATAAAAAAGGTAAAAAAAAAATTAAACCCCACATATTTGGTATTGTCGCGTCCGTAACGACGCGTACAATAAGTTGCACATGCTTTTGACTGTGCACGCAAAAAAAACGTTAAAACAAACGCTAAAAAACTGAGGCAAAATGCTAATTTTTAGCATTTTGCCTCACTAAAAACGCAATAAAAGTGATCAAAAAAGCCGTATGTACCCCAAAATGGTATCAGTAAAAACTACAGCTCGTCTCGCAAAAAATAAGCCCTCATAGAGCTCCATACATCGAAAAATAAAAAAGTTATAGGACTTTGAATGCAGCAATTTAGAATAGAAAAAAGATTTCCTAAAAAAGGGTTTTTATTGCAGAAAAGTGGGGAAACCTAAAAAAAATGTAAGAATTTTGGTATCGTTGTAACCGTACCGACCCGCAGAAAAAATGGAATGTCTCATTTTTGCTGCATGATTAACACTGTAAAAAAAAAAAAAAAAAAAAAAAAAATCTATGTCAGAATTGATGCGTTTTCTCTCCCTGCTATCATAAAAAAAAAATAAAAGTTTTACAATATAGTCTATGTACCCAAAAGTGGCACCGATAAAAACTACAGTTCGCCACGCAAAAAACAAGCCCTCACACGGCCGCGTTGACGGAAAAATAAAAAAGTTATGACTTTTGATAAATGGAGAAGAAAATCCGCCAAAAATTGTTGCGTCCTTAAGCCCAAAATAGGCCATGTCATGAAGGGGTTAATAAAGAAAGGTTTGAGGTTTACGTGATGCTGTACTTTTTGCATGTTGTATTTACAGCATGTTATGAAAATGTGTAATTCACATTGTATGCTGAAGCAATCTGCAGTCTGTTAGGTAATGCTGTATACCTCTGCTATGTTGACTCTGTATTCAGCACTTGCTTGTAGACTGGCTGTATAGATGTACTTTTCTAAAAAAACTGCACTTTTTCTGTGTTGTCTGGCTACCTGATATCTCTGGTATGGGACCACTTAAAGATATAATAGTATTTGCAATGTTTCATGCCATTTACAGTATATGAGCACAAATACTGAACTGTAGAACAATTGTGATAGGCCTTTGTCTGCTATTTAATGGTTATACATATTTTTTTTCCCCTCCCATAACTAGCTTGCTGGCCTCTGGTTCAGATGATCAGTACATGATGCTGTGGGATCCTTTTCGTCACAAGAAATTGTTATCTATGCACACAGGTCACACTGCCAACATCTTTTCTGTTAAGGTGAGCAACGTGTGATGAACTCTGTGTGTGTATATAGATAGTCACTCAATACATATTATGAATCAGACTTCTAACAACCACTTGACTGTGAGTATGTATGTTTGTGTGTGGGTGCTTCTCATGCTCCGCCCCTGGTGATGTCATCGCAGGTCCTACAACATATATATATATAAAACACAGAGCCTGATGACAGAAGAACAATTAAGGTAGGGCTCTTGGAAGGGGAGGTCAAGAATAATAAATGAGAATACAACTAGGGCGTTATTATCTTAGACACAACTCAGTGGTCCTGACAGAAGACACTGACCTACCCCCACCACAGAGATCCAGTGGGCTGAAGGACCTGTGGTGACATCACTGCTGTGGGAGGAGCCATTGTGAATTTTGGTAAAAGAGATCCTGTGGGCTGAAGGACCTGCTGCGACGTCACTGCTGTGGGTGGAGCCATTGTTCAGTTTGGCTAAGCCGACAGCAGCCACCAGGATCTGTGATGATGTCACCATCATGTGATCACCTGTGTGGGTGGAGTCATGGATCACAAGACCAGGGGCTGATCACTGTATCCAGGAGTCTGCTGAGCTGGTGATGTCTGGAAATCGGCATGGATGTACCACAGCGCTGTGTGTGTGTGTGATGTGTGTGAATCAGGATGCATGTAGTAGAGCTGTGTGTGTGATGTGTGGGGATCATAATGGATGTAGCACAGCACCATAAACACTGGTACTGTAATTTCCTAATAATTACTAGTAGTTCTACATAGGGCTGCAGGTTAACATTTTATTCCTTAAATATGGCATCTGATAATCCAGCACTTGACTTGCTTCCAGCACAGAGCTGCAATGATTTTGTGACTATTTTGTCATATGTCTAATACTTAAGAAAAAAAGTGTTCAAAAATGTGGAATTTCACAAGACCCAAAGCAGAGGAATGAGCAGAGAACTAATGTGGAAACTTCTTTGAGTAAGAAACAAAGAAGTATTACTATATATAACTCATCTATATTTGCTCTGTCTTCGCCCTATCAGTTCCTTCCACACACTGGAGATCGTATTTTGATTACTGGAGCGGCAGATGCCAAGGTTCATGTCCATGACATTAATTCAAAGGAAACACTCCATGTCTTTTCTGAACATACTAACCGAGTGAAACGCGTTGCCACTGCCCCTATGTGGCCAAATACTTTCTGGAGTGCAGCAGAGGATGGCTTGATCCGGTGAGAAAACTTTGCTGAGAAAGAAGCAATTTTTGTGTAACCATATTTAATCTCACTATGTTAATATATTTGTTTTTTCTTCTTCTCCAGGCAGTATGATTTGAGAGAGAGTAGCACCCATTCCGATGTTTTGATTGATTTAACAGAATACTGTGGTCAGCTGGTGGAGGCAAAATGTGTAAGCATTAGCCCCCAGGATAACAACTGCTTGGCAGTAGGAGCCAGTGGGCCTTTTGTCAGACTGTATGATATCCGAATGATCCACAGTCACAGGTGAGTATTGTTTTGTTGAGAATGGTAATACAAAGAGTGATTATTTTTACCATAATGTGTTACATATCCTTCATTACAGAAAGAATCTGCAGCAGACACAATCTGGGCTTCATACCTTTTGTTCAAGACAGAAACCCATTCCAGAGGGAGCTGCGCAGTATTATGTGGCAGGTGAGATTCAATTTCTCCGTGTTCTGTAACATTCCTGAGACCTACACTGATCTTACTGATCAGGGACTCCCATCCATCTCTTACAGCTTCACTAGGAAGAGACTAAAGACTGTAGGCTCCAATAGCCCAAACACTTCTCTTCTGATTGAATTCAAGCTTACAACAGTGTGGTGTTCTGAAGGACACCGTAACAATTCACATAAAGTAACAAAATATATTTAATGGTTGGAAATGTTCCCTCTTCCACATCATAGGTGATAAAAAGGTTTCATTAGGCCCCTGTCACTCAAGGTGACAGGTCAGCAGTCGCAGCCTTAGCAGCGACTGCCATTGGAGCTGCAAGCTGGGTGAGTATAAAGTCTGTAGGGATGCTTCCTAGCCATAGACCAGTAGAAGGGGTTGCTGTTGGCTTTTGGCTGGGTAGCATGCCTGTGACCAATATGAAGGTCATTTTTACTACTGGGGCCACCATGGGGGATCACTATTACTATTGCGGTCACTATTGTATGTGTATTTACAGACTGAACAATGCTTTTTTGCATGCGCATCAGCGTATTTTACTGCGTTTTGCTTTTTTTTTTGCGTGTGACCGAAGTGTACAGGAAAAATACACGTATGTGAACGAACCTATTGAAATAAATAGGTTCTATTCTTTGCGTGTTGTGTGCGGAAATACACCCATGTGAAGGGGGCCTTGGTGAGGGACCAGCTGCTGGAACCTGCACTGATTAGAAATACAGTATCTACCATTCTCTATAGCTGGGCTAGAGAAAACGAAAAGGAGATTATACACGAAGACTTTGTGTGCGTGGCCTCTGTTTTCTTTTCGCTCTCTTGCCGGCTCACTTATATGGAACAGCTGACACATGCTCGTATTCTTACGAATGGTGAGGTCGCATCAGTCGAACTCTTCACTAATCAAGCATTTTATTATATCAAGGATATAGGATAAATGTTTCTCATGAGAAAATGCAAATTATTGTATGGATAACATTTCTAGTTGAATATTACTAGAAATGATGGCCATAAATCTGTTCACTTTTGTAAAAGGTAATTTGTGAATTGTACATTTGTCCTTTTGTATCAATGTGTTTTTTGCTTAACCCACACTATGACTTATATATTTGCCACAGCCCATGAGTTTTTGCCACTTGGTGCTATATATAAGCCTTAGGGCTCATGTCTGTTTTGCGGATGTGTGAGGAAGCGCCATCTGGCACACCTGCACAGTTCATTTTTAAAAATGTTTCTAAACTCCTGCTTTCCCACGAAATCCGCTGCCCGTCAGCACCTAGAAGGAGTTGTTGTTGTGCTTCGAAACTCGTCATGTAGTTATATCTGAAGCAGATATACAGTTGTGGTGTGATTAGATGAACTGTCTTGCCACCCGAAGCCCTAAAAGTGGTTCCACCCTTGGCCTACAAAAAGGCTCTCAGAGGCTACTTGTGTGTAGTGGACCTATTTTCTCATCCGTTGCATAGGGGGGCACAGTTAAAGACCATGGGTATAGCTACTACCACTAGGAGGCGGATGCTTTTCTCTTTCTACCTAAGATGGTCTCGGCCTTCCACATCAATCAAGACATTGTTTTGCCCCTCCGCAGCTCGCCCTCGGGAATCGTCTCTCACAAATTGAACCTGATCTAAGCCTTAAGAATATGCCTTTATCAAACGTTGTTCTTCTGGCACTCTAACTCACTCTTGTCATTCCACATGGTCCAAGACTTGGCCTTGTGACTTCCAAACCATCCTATCACGTTGAATCAGGTCAGCAGTGGTGAAGGCTTAACATGTCAGTTTGCAAACAACCTTCTTTTCAGGTTAGGGCACACTCTACTCGGATACTCGGTGTCAAATAGGAGGTATGCAACGACGCTTCTGATCTCCAAGGGGTAGGCCACTACATGGGCCTCTCTACACACCTTCTCAAAGTGCTACCGGGTGCATGTTTGCATCTGATAGTGTCTCTTTTGGTCGAACACTTTTCCAAACATCAATATAGAACTGCCCACACACGTCCTTGTCTATGTTTGCCTAGTCCTGACTGCTTTGGAACATCCCATGGTCTTCAGCTGTAATTCCCCCCCCCCAATGCAACGGTCGAGAAATCAAGATTTTTGTACTTGCTATAAAATCTCTTCTTGTTCATTGGGGGACACAGCACCCAGCACAATGTTTTTCAAAAAACTTCTGATAAGCAGCCGCCTTGTTGGAGCTTTTCTCCTGGAGTTGCATATGATTTAACAAAGTGTTAGGTTAAACCAGATAACCTGAACAATAACGTTACAAACCTGCTTCTTTCCTACTGGCTGCTCCTACGGGTTAGCTTAATGCCTGCAGGAGAGATATAGTTAGTAGGAGGAGCTAACACTTTTTTTTATTTACTATCTGCCTTCTAGTGGCAGTAGCTATACCCATGGTCTTCAGCTGTGTCCCCCATTGAAAGAGACAAGGAAAAGGTTTTATGGTAAATACAAAAATCTTGTTTTTCCACTTGTATAGAGCTTGTTGACCACTAGACACGCCTCTATGACGCAATCGAAAAGATTTCGCCCAGTTAACAGAGTTTGAGAGTGGGTGTATTATGACACCTAGGCCGTTCTGATCAGCGTGTTAGGAGGTGTTAGGACCAGTCAGTGCGTGAGGGCATGCATAAGGTGACTAGGTTCAGGACGCTGTCAACAGACCACCAGTAGAGAGGATCATCTGATCGTCTGACAAGCTCCAACTGTTTTATTGTCTGCCATCCAGAGATAGGTGGCATCATCATCATTACAGGCCCCTGTGTTTGTCTGAACCATTTCCAGGTGCTTTGCTGTAGGACATTTGGTCTCATGGCACCCATTACATGTACTGCGTTCAACATTTACCCACTGTCGCCTCCATTTGCAGTGATGTCGTGAACCACTAAACTGGACTGCTATGGAGTGGAACCATGTTGTCTTTATTGACAAATCCAGGTTTATTTGGGCACTGACAACGACTGTGTTCATGTTTGGAGACCTGGAGATGAGAACCTCAATCCTACCTTTGCTGTGGAGTGGCACACTGCCACCACTGCTGGTGTGTTGGTCTGGGGGCCATCACATATCACAGTCAGTCCTAGTAGTGGTATGAGGGACAATGACAGCTCGGGAATCTAAAATCAATCAGTTCAATTCACTGCGTATTACATGCAAAAGAATTGTGCACATATTATGCTGTGCAAATACGCTCATATGAACAAGCTTTTACTATACAATTACAATCAACTCTTTAAAGGCAACTATAAGGCTGATGTAGCCCTTCGTAAAAATGTGTTTGACAACCCCTGATCTAGAGGCTCAGTTACAGCAAATGTGGATATCTGTACCGCAGGATACCATACGGAATCTGTATACCTCCATGCCCGCCCGTATCACGTCTTGCATCCAAGCTAGAGGTGGCCCAAGCATGTACTATAGCCTCCATTCATTTATTTCCACAATAAAGGATTCTTTTGCTTTGATATTGTAATTACTTATATGATGTTACAATCACAAATATAGTTTAATTCTATTCCAACAACTGCTTCTAGTGCATGATTTTTTTTTATTTTTTTGATAGAACATTCTAAATACAGTTTTATTCCCTAACTGCACTGCACACCAGTAATGGGAAAGAAGTAGAATTCAGAATTTTAATTTGATGTGAATTGAGAAGAACAATTAATGTAGCTTTCAACTGTGAAACGCAACAATGTATGGAGTTTTTGAAGAGTTTCTTTACCTAACTTTTTTCAACTCATTTTCTTGAAGAATTGTTTACAGACTTATCAATGAAAGTAACAATAAAAACAATTCAGGAAAAAAAAATGAAAAAACAGATTTTGGTGTCGTCCATAGCGTTGCAAATGGCATGTAATTTTAGGTTTAAGGCTGGGTTCACACTGGGCGGATTTTCTGCAGATCCGCCTGCGGCCGCTAATCCCGGGGTTAGCCAGCCATGTGGACGAGATTTCTCAGAAATCTCGTCCACATGGGACGGCGAATCCATCGTGGCAGAAGCCGGCGCTGCGGCGCGGATTCACGGGTCACAGCTGCAGCGGAAAGGTGTGCGGCCAAGCCGCTCCAAAACCCGCGGCTAAGTGCCGCAGGTTTCTTTAAGCAGCGCTTTCCCGGCGGAAGTCTCGCGGTTTTTCGCTGCAGCCAAAACGTGAGATTTCTGCCGTGTGAGAACCCAGCCTTAGTGTTAGAAGAAATTCTAAGCAGTAAATTCTGATTCATTTTGTACTGTATATTAAAGAGAGTCAAGGGAGATGAGCACCAACCGCCCCACATCTTCATAAAGTTATCCAGGCAGCCCCTAAACACTCTACGTTTGTTATAAAAGTGTCATTAACCAACTGCTTCCATTGTGTGACCGACACGATCTGGACCTAAATTTTAGTTTAGAAAAAACCTTCACAATTACACATATAAAGTTCCATTTGATTCTCACAAATCCTTGCGTTGCTTGTTCGTTTTTGATAATGAGTATGTTATGTTTGACATTATGTTTTCAAATGCTTCACTCATTGTAGCAAATGAGAGATTTTAGTGCTTGAAACACCGTTAACCCATTTTATGACATGCTTTTCCCCCCTGTTTCTGCACTTACTATGTGGTGTTGCCTTTTACCGCCCATACAATATATTCTTACAGATTAGTTCATTGTATTTATTTCCTCCAGGACACCTTCCAGTCAAACTGCCAGATTACAATAACAGATTACGCGTTTTGGTTGCAACATATGTAACCTTCAGTCCTGATGGCACTGAGCTGCTTGTCAACATGGGAGGGGAGCAGGTAATTTTAATGTCAAGCACTTTTTTCTTATGGGCGTTTTCACACATGCTAAAAGTGTTCGGCGCTTTACCACAAGTTCTTGAGATCCAGTTTTTGGGAGTACACATGAAACATATGCTTTTTAAAGATGTTTTCCCACAATTGACATTTATGATCTATGCACATAAGTGAAAAATGTCTGATCACTGGAGACTGCATGACTGCTGTGAGGAGGAGCTTGAATGGAATGCTGGTCGAGTGCCTTGCCGCTCCATTCATTATCTATGGTGCTGATAAAAATCAGATAAGCAGTGCGCTCTGCTGTCTCCGTCAGTCCCACAGGCTTTGAATTGAATGATGCTGTGGTCATGTGATCGGGGTCTTGGGTAATAAATGTCTAATTGCGAGCCAAACTCCATAATCATGTTGAAAGGCTACTATAGCTGTAAAAGGGTACTCAACTCCATATGAATGCCCATTTTTCGAATGGGATAACAAGTAAGCATATATGGATGTGTTGGTCAGATGTCTAAATATTTTTGACACTTTTTTGGCCGCCTGCAGACGGGTGGGATTTCCCATGGGATTTCCGCCGCTGGAAGCCTGCATAGGATTGCGTTAACAAACGCAATCCTAGGCAGACGGCCGCGGTTTGGCCGTGCGAAATCTCGTGCGGCACACAAACCGCGGCATGTTCTATTTCTGAAACGTCACTCACCCGCCGCCGGCTCCGGACTGCGCATGCGCTGGCTGCCCGGCAGCCGGCACATGAAAGATCCGGAGCTGCGGGGCGCGGGTGAGTATGCGCTGCTCTCTGCAGGCGCTCAGGTCAGGTCCTGCGGCGAGAATTCTCGCAGCCGGATCCGACCCGGCCGTCTGCAGGCGGCCTTTCGCTTCTGTGTTAATATCAAATCTCCTGCTGTGATTTATAGTAGAATCTTCCAATTGCTGATGTCTACAGCCATGTTTTCCCTACACTGGATGTGATGGTACAGCATGACTTGCTAAAGGGATGGGGAGACCGCAACTATACCCACATCATTTTGTAGGCTATACTATATACTGCTCTACTCTAGCAAGTTAACGACCATACTACATTGAAAGCTAAGCATAGATATTGTGGTCACTGTGCTGTGAAATGGGCAATATTATACTATAACCTGAAGGGCTTGTTCACATGGCCATATGAGTACAATGCTGCGAGTTTCGCAGTGTTGTACTCATCGCAGACCCTACGCTCTGACAGCTGAAGAGACGTAAGAGATCGTGTACGGGCTGCGATAGGCACTGCGCATGCCCGCATCTATGACGTCTTGGACATTCTCAGTGTGACTTTTTTTTCTTAATTCCTCACTCTGTGCAGAGCAAGGCTCTGTATTAAATGCTGCCCTGTTGCAGGTATTGTGAAGGGGCAGCGTTTCAATACGCAGCCCTTCAAGGGCTCAGTGAAAAAAGAGGAGAAATAGAGCATGCTGCGATTTATTTCTCCTGCGTTTTATACGGATGTCCCCTCACAGTTCCAACACGTGTGACTAGAAAAATGTGTTAGGCACGGGAAATACGCGTGTGTAATACGTGGTGACTCTATGCTCGTGTGAATGAGCTCTTAGTCATAGTAAAATTAATTGATAATAATACAAAGAAGGTAACAATATTCACGTACACCTGAAAAGGGTGGAGAATTAAATAAATTGCCTGACTTTTTTTTCTATCTTTGAAGTGATTTAAATGACCGTCACATCTATTTTGTAGGTATACCTCTTTGATTTAACTTTCAAGCAAAGACCTTGTACATTCCTGTTACCTAAAGCTCTCCATACACCAGGAGGTGAGCATACCCAAAATACTTTGTGAAAAAAACGCTTATAAGTTATTACACTGGTAATAAAATGTAAGGATGATTTAGTTTTATTGATTGAAAACAACTAAACAAACTGAGCTTTGCCTCTTCAGAAGTCCAGAATGGCAAGACCCCAACCAATGGACTTCATCTTTACAGTAATGGGATCCGTGTGAGTGATACCAAGAACATAGTGGGGTGAGAACAGCAAAATCTTTCCTTTCTATTTGTTTACTAGAAATATACTACATTTTGTTATAGCCTCTGTAATACTTATTTGAAAAGTAATTGCCCTCCTAAACCTAAAAACTGCTCCAACTTTCGGCTAAGGACACACGATCTAGCTGGCTGTACATGGTGGTAGTACCCTGCCCTCCTGCACTGGCCTATGGTTGAACTATCTTGTGGTACAATTGTACGGCCAATGGCCACTGTGGGTGAGACTTCAGCCATGTGCCGGTGCCTGACTGTGTGTCCTTAACATTATCTGCAACAATGCAACCAAAATTTTATTATAAATCCCTATCAATCTTTCACATCGTTGCTGTGAAAATTAAACCATTCTTGTTAAGGCCTCATTCAGACAGCAGTATGTGGTCAGTATTTGTAAGCCCAAATCAGGAGAGGGTCAAAATGTGATACTAACTGTAGTTTTTTGGAAGATGAGCAATGAAAGCTACATTTCTGTATTTTTGGGTTTTAAGCCTTGCTTATGACTTGTACATATGTCATGTAGCATTAAGGGATTAAAGATCATCTGTCAAATGACAACGCATGTTTGTAGGAACCCACATGCCCTGCAAAAGATGAGATAGTTGAGTGCAATTCATGCAACTTGTGAACATAACCTATAATACAGAATTGATACACTTAACTAGCTGAGCACCTGTGTACATGCATTTAAGGACAGTCTGTCAGTTGCTCAATCATAATAGAAATGTACTGTCAGCAAGCAAAGCTCTTAGAAATGGCGAGGAACTGAAACACACAAGTACTTTATATCAGAAAACTGAATAAGTTTTCATTACACAATAAACAACTTTATTTACAGAAGTCAGTAGGGGCAAATTAGCGCGTGAATATGGTTCCTTTAAAATATATATATTTGTTATAGTTTTTTCTTAAGAGCAATTTTCTCATTAAAATTGTATGAAAACACTTCTATTGCACTGCATGCAATATTTTTTTTCTTCCATATGCTATGAGTGTTACAAAAAGCCTCAAAGAAAACAGTCACATTATGTCTTATAAACACTTTTACTGAATGGTGAAAATAGCTGTATGAATATGGACAGCTCTTGTTGCTTTTGCTCTAAATATGTTATGTATTTGCATATTCTAACTTTTCCTCCAAGGCAGGAAATCTTGCACATTCAGGTTACCCATGCAATTTCTTTTACTGACTTTTTCCTAGAAAACCGCCGACGTACAATATACACAGGTCATAAAATACTAATTGAAAATTCATAATATCCATAAAACCAGCTAAAAATAGTAGTGTTATACTCATGTTAAAAGCAGGTTTCTACAAGGTCCACATCAATACATATACCATCATGATAGCATACTTGATCATTACAAGTCAGTATTCTCCATATATCATGGCAGAATAAGAGCCCATATCAAGGTACAGCACGAAATAGATCAACCTCAATATATAGACCCAGGTGTCAGTAAAAATAAATATGAATTAATATCTTGGATGCGTAGCTTTGAAAATGTAAGATTTTGTACTGTAAGAGGAAAGGTTATAATATACAAATAAGTTATATATAATTTCATATATATATTATACACACACAGTAAGGCCTCATGTCCATGGGTGGGTCGGGTTCCGTGGAAAGGAGCCTGCAGCAGAATCCCACTCTGCACTCTGCCCGCGGCCGATGACCTCATTTTACCTGTTCCGGGTCTGTGCAGGTCTTCTGCATCCCGGCCAGACCTTCTTTCTTCTGTATGGTAGATGTGTTCCGGCGCACATGCACAGTAAGTGGTTTTCTTTTTCAAACTCCTGCTTTCCCACGGGATCTGCGGCACTACTGCAGTGTCAGCAGCGTGTGTGCTGCGGATCGGACGGCTTCCATTGACTTCAATGGAAGCTGTTGGTGCGGGATCCTCAGAAAAATGGAGCATACTGCAATTTGTTTTCCGGACCAAAAGGTCTGCGGATTTGTTTTGCATACTTAAATTATTTTGCGGGCACCCATAATTCCCTATGGGCGGCTTGATTTGCACATCTCCCACACAGGTGTCCCGTGTGGGGTCTGCCAATCATACCCACCCGTGAACATGAGGCCAGAGATAGAGAGAGATGCTTGCATGCATTGATGTAGACCTTGTAGGGATAGGTTTTTAACATGGGTATATAACCACTATTTTTAATCTGGTTTTGGTGATATTATGAATTTTTCATACAGATATTTTGGTATATTATGACCTGTGTATATTGTGTTGTTGGTGATTTGCTTTGGATTTAAAGCGCTTGTAGTGATTTTGTGCCTGGAATATATAAGTCGTTTTATAATGGCTTTTTCCTAGGTCAACAAATGAGCTTCCACCTCATCTGGAAAAAGTAAAGCAAAAAGCCAATGATGCTTTTGCTCGGCAGCAATGGAGCCAGGCAATTGAACTTTATAGCCAAGCTATGCAGAGGGCACCTCACAGTGCTATGTTATTTGGAAATCGGGCTGCAGCATACATGAAGCGGAAATGGTGAGCAGAATAGATTCTAGCATTGGCTGGTTAAGTTAGTGTTTAGAGCTTTATCTGATGCTTTTTCTTGCATTCATGTTATTCTGTTAGGGATGGGGATCACTATGATGCATTGAGAGATTGCCTGCAAGCACTAGCATTGAATCCAGCCCATTTGAAAGCACACTTTCGTCTGGCACGCTGCCTGTTTGAGCTGCGCTATGTTTCTGAAGCACTGGATTGTTTGGAGGAATTTAAGGCAAAGTTTCCAGAACAAGCCCAAAGCAGTGCATGTGATGCTCTGGACAGGGACATAAGGGTTGCCTTATTCTCCAAAAATGAAAATCGTAAGTCCCCTTTATATTGAATAGAATTTCTCCCATCATGTTCCATTGGTTTCATTTGTTGTAGCTGTTTGTACTTTTCTAAGTTAGTGATGTATTGAACACTTTTTTTTTTTTATCTGAAAGAGGAGATTTTACAGCACAAAAAGATTCTTTTGTAGCATATGATATATTATTTCTTCCTCTGTTGATTTTTTAATATTAAAGCAATTTAATGTCTTAGATATACTTTAGCCAACTCATAAAAAATGACTAGTCATTAGATGTAAGATATCCAACTCTCTCTCAATGTTCAGAAACCTCCACAGTCACCTGAAGAACAAAAATCTGTGTAGGGTAATGCAGTAAATGGTAAACCAAGAGGAAGCGGGTGCAGCTGCAGGCTTAAGGCCCATTTACACGTACCGATTCTCTCAAACAAACGAAAATGTGTAATAATCGCTCAGTTTTAGCCCGCATAACAATTTTTGGCGTCTCACTTTTCGTTGCGTCTAATCATACCCGGCTCGGTGCTTCACATAGAATGTAAAGCACTGAACGAAATGTGAACACTTCTCAGTGATGATCTGCCTGTCTAAATACACCACAAACGGTGACGTAACTCGCTCTTGTGCTCGTTCAAACAAGAATCGTCTTGTGTAAAAGGGGCATTACTCTCTGTGTTTGAGACTGCACCTGATCACAGCTTTTACAGAGACCACATTTTAGACAGGCATGTAGAGATGAGAGGCCCGAGCACCCAGGTTAGACACAATTTCTGACTCCTACACGTATTATACATTATACTCCAGTGATTTTTGTCATCCATTTTGATTGATTTTGAGCACTTGTAGCCATCGATCGCCCTTTTATCATGTGTTGAAAGATTGTGTAACACCCCGACCAATGACAGATGGCTGTGAAAAGCTCGACCTGAGATGTTTTGTTTTTTTTTGTTATTGTCCATTGTAGACATTGATAATATTTGTAAAGTTATTTGTGCCAGATAAGTGCACCCCATCAGTAGAAGCCCAATGCAGGTGATGATCAGGTATTTGTTTTAACTTATGTCGTTAGTCAGACGACAATCTTCTTAGACCAACCGTCTTTCAGAAAATAGCTGTCTGAACTGTGTGTTCAGATTTAGTATACTTGAGGAAACAAATATACATCAAGCAAGACAGGAATCATTCTTCTTTATATCTCCCTGACAGAAGAGGATAAAAAAGGAGGCTCTGTTCGCCTGCGATCTGGGGGCAGGAAGGATTCCCTCTCAGAAGATGAGCTGCTGCTTAGAGAAAGAAGCTTGGATTATAAACATAGATATTGTGGTCACTGTAACACCACTACAGACATAAAAGAGGCCAGTTTTATGGGAAGGTAAGGCAGCCATCCTTTGTTGCTTTTTACCACTGCATGAAGCATGTTACTATGGTAGTTGTATTAGGTGCAATTCTACATGTGTAGTTCACATTTGTGTTCTTCTGTTTTATTCTGGAACAGAATAACTCAAATTAAAACGGCCATCGGATCTGTCGAAATGATGGAACCCATGGACTATAATAGTGTCCATATAGTTCCGTCCAGGGGTTCTATCATCTTACTGGAAAAATAGCACAGTGTGGTACACTGTTTTACCTGGCATTTATGATGGAACCCCAAGACGGAAAGAGCTGATGCATATCTGAGCAAAGACTAAATTATCAGGTATCTTTCAGGCAAGCATTACATAGTCCTCAACTTTTGACCTCCATGTTTTTTCTGATTCTCCTAGTAATGCACAATACATAGTAAGTGGTTCAGATGATGGCTCGTTCTTTATCTGGGAGAAGGAGACTCGTGCTCTCATCAGGGTTCTGCAAGGAGATGAGTCCATCGTTAATTGTCTACAACCGCATCCAAGCTACTGCTTCTTGGCCACAAGTGGAATTGACCCAGTTGTGAGACTATGGAGCCCACGTTCTGAGGTTTGAGAGCAATTAATCATATATGGTATTTTGCACCTTTTTACTGTACTGTAAACTTCGCTGCTGCAAAGAAGCAACCAAACTGCACACCTGCTGGAGCTACTGACTGTTAAATTGACAATATTTGGCAAAAGGAGTGCTCATTGCATGCTGCCACTTAGAGGGAGCCATCAATTCCATTATCGTAGTCTAATTAGCTCACCTTTTAAGAGTTTTTAAATTAAAGGCCCTATTACACACAAAGATGATTGCTCAGAAGATGGCTTCTGAGCAATCATTTTGCATGAACTACTAATTGGTACTAATGCCAACTAGTAGCTTATTAATGCATGTGAGCCGCCAGTAGCTATAATCAGAGAACAGCGGGTGGTCTGTTCTCTAAATACATTCCCTTTGTTCTGCCAAGGGGCTGACAGCTGAGACAATGTTATCAGCGCTCCCCGCAGAGAACACAACATGAAGTCCCTGCTATCAGCTCTTCTGCCCAATGATGGATTTTATGCCAAACATAAAGTTATTGTTCGGCAGAAAAGTGAAAGATGGGCACATTTATACACAAAGATTATCACTCAAAATATGGCTTTTGACTCTTTTGTAAGAATTTTGCACTTTGGTAGCTTATATAATATTCACGGTTCTAATAATATGCAAATTCATTATTGAATTAAAAAAATCTAATTCTACACTTAGAGTTTGTGAAAGTGAACCTCAGTGAAAAGACCATGAGCACTTTACACTAATGACTCATTCATTATTAACGTTGTGTATTTTAAACCATCATTAATGCCAGGGCACTGTACATGTAGAGACAGTCGTTTATATACATAAGGAAAAAAACACCACGTAATAAACATGGACTGAATGAGTTAAAACTGAGGGGAAAATGGATGATATGTAAGCGTTTGTTTTTACTCTGTTTTGAAAAGGTGAGTTTTCAGCTTACTATTGACCCTTTCGAAGTTGATGGATAGAGTTGAGCGAACATACTCTGCCGAGCTTGATACTTGTTCTAGTATTAGCGTACTCGATGGTGCTCGTTACTCGAACGAGCATCAAGCCGTGTTCAACCCCGCCCCAGTTTTTGGCTCCTCCCACTTTTTTCTGGCTGGCTGGCGAGAGAGAGAGTGAACTAACCTAGGGGGGGGGGGGGGGGGGGGGAAGCTCGGCACCCAGCGTTCAACATACAAAAATGCTCGAGTCCCCCATTGTAGTCAATGGGGTTCGTTACTCAAGTAGAGCTCTCGAATTTTACAAAAAACTCGACTCGAATAACGCGGACCTGAGCATTTGGGTGTTCGCTCATCTCTAGTGATGGACACTCTGATGTGTTGAGGCAGTACACTGGAGTATAAGTGACACACTGGAGAGATCCTGCAGATGGCTATGTTAGGATTAGAGGAGAGCAGAGAGGGAAGCCTTGTGATGACTGGAGATTACGTGTGGGGAGGTATCTGAATGGAAGCTCTGAGATGTATGGAGGGGCAGATTGTGGAAGCCTTTTATGTCAGTAATAATATTTTGAATTGGATTCCCTGAACAGTGGGTAGCTAGTGAAAGGATTGGCAGAGGGGAGAGACTGCATAGTAATGGGGGGAAAAGGTTGATTAGTCAGCCAGCAGCGGTTGAATTTGGATTGGAGGGGTGTAAGAGTGTTTGGATAGGAGGTCACAGAGAAAGCTATTTCAGGATGAGGGAGATGATGTAGCGTGTACTAGCGTTTTTTTTTTTGCTGACTCTGGTTTTTAAGGAAATCTCATATCTGACAGATGTTTTTAGTTGAAAGAGGTAGCTAGGGCTTGTGTGGTTTGGATGGCACAGAAGATTCAAATGTCACACATAGACAGTGGGTGTGTGGGTCTGAGAAAAGCCATTGATTTTGATTGATAGGTCTTCCATGGTCTAAGGATAAACGCCTTACCCTCTAGAGCCATTGTTGAACCATCAAGTTTAGATTTGACAATCTGTAACCCCCTATCATGTTCAATTAAGGTTTGGAGACTTAAGTTATCAAAAGAGACCAAGATTGATCCACCTGGACATTTCAAGGTCTATATTCTCAAAATCGGTGGTGTCACACATGTATATGACCTTGTATTAATAGACAGGTCTCTGAGGACCTTGTCTAGGTATATTTCCACTGGACTAAAAAATAAGGTCTCTACTGGAGGTTCTTTTAAGACACACTCAAACAAGCGTATGGGGTTGCGTTTTATGCGCGTATTTTTCATATGCATAATATGCAGTCCTAAAAGCCTATTGATTTACATATGGCCATTCATATGTGTTCTTTCGCGCATATGAAAAAAAACACATAGTTCTCAATTTTGGTGTGTGTTACGTGCCTAATAGGCCCATTAAAGGCTATGGGGGTTTAAAATACACAGTAAGTACACATTACATACGTATTTAATTGTGTACAGCGCTTTACACCCCCCCATACACCCATGTCAGTGAGCCCTAAGAGTTTTTTTTTGTATTTTTTGGGGGACAATAGAGTATTGGTGTCCTTGGGTTTGATCTTTCAAACAAAAACCCAGCAAAGTCCTCCTCACTAATATTAATTAAGACCCCCTCAATGACCTCTTCAAATAGGTCATGGATCCAATGTCTCACATCATGGTGAATCTTCTGATATACATCAGTCTCCAATAATTGCCCATAAACCTCAGCTAGATGTTGGGGAGGTCTATCGCAACACTGCAGGCTGCTGCGTATATCCTGGACAGCAAGAGTAACACATGGAGAAGTCTTGAATCATATAAGACCTGATATATCACGAGGGCAAGATGACCAGACTCAGACTTGTGTGTATTGGCCATTTAATGGGAGCAGAGTCGCTAGAAAAATCTATAATGCTTAGACAGATTAGTGGCAAAAGACCTGGCTACCAAAGGACACGATGGCTAATACTGTCAAGGCTGATACTGGTGTGGATATCACAGAAGTGAAAGAAGCAGTGCAAAACCGAAAAACAAGGAGGGAGGGAGCATTTAGGGTCGCGACCGACTAAATGGCTAACAGCAACAACAACACAACATACACCCCTTATCCATAGGTTTTAATTGTAATAGCAACCTTATACTGCAATTCGTAGAGAGTATGTCATTAGACATATTATACCAAACTAGATGTCTATTTCTCATATTTATCACTTCATCAATCTGTTCAGTCACTACCTTGATGACTCTATACCATGATTACCTCCCAAATGTTAATAAGTACTCTTTTACAAAACAGCCCTGTATCTTTTTAAATAGTTTGTCATGAGTGACATCAGTAGTACTCACAATCACCAATGTCTTTCTATCCATAAACATAGATCTTAGTATTAATCGTCTAAAATAACATCTCTTAAGTCAATATGAAGTTCAAACCAGTTAATATCATTAATGGGACAGGAGAGCCGCTTTTCAAGAATCCTCGTTTCCATATTATTCAGAGACTAGAAAAAAATTTAGTTGCCATTAATTTCTTGCTATCCGTTGATTGTTCCCCTGACCCTTAGGTGGGCTGTTGTACTGCCTCTCTCTGGTCCACATACCTTCTTATCTCTCCTCCCTGTGTCGAGTATCCTTGAAGCATCCTGTTCTGGGTACAAATATTAGATGATGACCTTCCCGCTGGGCTTTTCGTCGTCACTTTGCATGAAGTAGACAAATGTCCTGTGCAAGTCCTTATAGGCACTCCCAGAGACACTTGGTTTAAATGTCAGCACAAACTCCAGTCATACAGGGGATCATGGTACACTCTCGAACTTCAAATGCACAAAATGGATCACAGAAGAGGTTCATAAATATATTGCTGTTTTATTCAAGTAATCCCATATGCATAAAGTGTGATGTTTCGGCAAGATTGCCATTTTGAATCATAATGATACACAAAGTGCACAGACATATTTTCCTTATTTGCATTACAATTGTACATAATTGTTTTTTTTTTTGTTTTTTTTTAAAAACCCCTTTCCCAATGCAGTCAACTTACTAACCGCATATACTCGGCTCTCGCTGCTGTGTTCTGCACCACTGCTCCCCTCTGACGTCAGGTTTACAGGCTACCCCATATTTTTATGGGTCTCTTCTGTAATGCTGTCTATTGTAGGAATGCACAAGTGAAGTTTGGGTTTGAAATAAAATATGTAAAAGAGCCTGAACATATCAAAAGTGAGCTATATATATATATATATATATATATATATATATATATATATATAGCTCACTTTTGATATGTTCAGGCTCTTTTACATATTTTATTTCAAACCCAAACTTCACTTGTGCATTCCTACAATAAAAAAGTGAAAGTTAAAAAGTATGATTGCAATAGTCTTTCCTAATTGTTTACATCCATGACTTTTTGCAAGGGACTTTTCATTAATTTTATCGACTACAGAATAAAAAAAAAGTCACTGGCCTATAAAAAACACTTCTTCAGTTAAGCCAATAGCACATGGAATTCATACATTACATATATACGTATGTGCATGAATCTCTTATATATACAGGTAGTGATATGAACAATATCTGAGCAGGGCAGCAAATTTAGAAGTAGCAACATGAATTAAATAAGGATTTAGGGATTGAACACCCCATAAAGTGACTACATCTCCAAACCTACATGATTTCTAATCGTAGACCTCTCTACGACAGGTAATAGATCTCTATAGTAATTTATAGTTCTAGGCACTTTCATGCAATTCTGGGACAAATAGAGATTTTTCACTAAATAAATAAATGAAATTTTGAGCCTATGGCCTGTTGCAGACGGTTGGGTCGGATCCCGCTGTGAGAATTCTCTTATCTTCTCAGTAATGACAGAAATCGTATATTGCACAGATTGTTTTGAGGAACCAGTTGGAAATGATCGTTATGCCCACAATTTGTTTACTCGTAAAGACCTAGTCGACTGCGCAACTGTATAGATCTAGCAGTGCCAAGCCTCGGTGCAGCTATGCTAATTGTGTAGCTCCGCTGCTATGTACTTTGAATGGCAGCGGCCGTGCTATGTAATTAGTGTAGTGCGGCCAACAGGAGCCCAGCGGTCCGTGCTACAGATTTAGCGCGCCAAATATCCTTGTTGACGCTGCTACTTCGGTAGTTTCAAGGTGCCGTTTCAGAAGCCAAGTTTTTTTTCTAGATTACTTGTTGATGCAGTCACTAAAGCCTTGTGATTTTTTTTTTTTTTTCTTTCTACGTTATAATTTGTTACATGTATTATACCAAAAGAAACTCTGTCTCTTTGTAGACTGAAGGAACAGACAGACGAGTAGTGCAGGACATGGAGAGCGCTTGTCAAGCTAACCAAAGGAGAATGAATGCGGACCCCCTGGAAGTAATGCTTCTGAACATGGGTTACAGAATTACAGGACTGAGCGGAGGAGGTCCAGCATCTGGCGGTGGAGGTTCAGATGATGAGGATTCTACAGAGGGACAAGTGCAGTGCCGGACCAGCTAACCTTGACTAGGAGGGATATGTGTGGTAAATGGGGTGCACACACCTTTTATAAAGACAAGCTTGACCATATTTTAATGGCCATTCATCTTGCTTTGAAAGAGGTCTGTATAGACTAATGTACCTCATAATGACAATGGTAGAAAAGGTGGAGGTACAGAATCCCCACTGTATATATAACTTTTTTGGCTAACAACCAGGCATCGTGTCACCCCCAATCTCCTAAATAAATAGGATGCTGATCACTGCACAGCCCCATCATCTTATATTTTCAAAGGGGGAAATCATAATTAAAAGGACACTAAAAAGAGGTAATAATGCCTGCGTGCGCTATTTTTTTGGATACCCAGGAATTTCTTTCAGAATTTACAAGTTGGGCTGAACATGAATCATTTGAAGAGTTACTATGAATGCTTGAGGCAGCTAACAGAATTGCTATGACTTAGATTATCAAGTGGTGTTTAGACTACTTGCCAGGAAGTTAATTTTGAGCCTATCTCTGAAAATGATTAAGGTTACACGAAGCCATGTTGTAGGCCTTTTTGACATTTTTTTAAGCCTATGTTTCTAGACTTCACAATCTAGAAGCATGGTCTATAGATGTTAAGCCTAGTTTAAACTAATGTGAAGGCCTCTTCTGATGGTCTAGAATGCTATCTAGACCGAGATAGTTGTCTTATTACTATAGCTTCAGAATAAGGCCGCTATAAGTTTGCCCTCTCACAACTTGAGTAACAGTTTTCTGCTGCCAACACCATCTCTTCTTGACTTTTGATTTTTCCAATGGGGAAAGCTGTCTTTGACTTGTGAGTGACTCTGCTCAATTTGTATTTGATGTACATCTACAAATAAAAAAGTTCTTTATTTCTGAGCTGTAGTGATATGTGTTCTAAATCATTTTGCCACTTGCATACTGAGAAGCTGGTTTGTGAAGTTTGCCTCTTTCCACTCCTGTGTCTTAAAGGGGTTGTCTCGCGAAAGCAAGTGGGGTTAAGTACTTCTGTATGGCCATATTAATGCACTTTGTAATATACATCGTGCATTAAATATGAGCCATACAGAAGTTATTCACTTACCTGCTCCATTGCTGGCGTCCCCGTCTCCATGGCTCCGTCTAATTTCGGTGTCTTCTTGCTTTTTTAGACGCGCTTGCGCAGATGGGTCTTCTCCCTTCGGCTCGGCAGCAGCGCCGTTTTGGCTCCGCCCCCTTGTACGTGTCATCGCGTAGCCCCGCCCCCGTCACACGTGCCAATTCCAGCCTCCTGATTGGCTGGAATCGGCAAATGGGGCGGGGCGGAGCTACGCGATGACGCTTACAAGGGGGCGAAGCCAAAACGCAGCTGCTGCCGAGCCGAGCTGAAGGGAGAAGACCCATCTGCGCAAGCGCGTCTAAAAAAGCAAGAAGACACCGAAATTAGACGGAGCCATGGAGACGGGGACGCCAGCAACGGAGCAGGTAAGTGAATAACTTCTGTATGGCTCATATTTAATGCACGATGTATATTACAAAGTGCATTAATATGGCCATACAGAAGTACTTAACCCCACTTGCTTTCGCGAGACAACCCCTTTAAGACTACTGTTTAAAGGCCCTTTTACAAGCAAAGATAATCGCTCAAACTGCTGAAAGATTTAGCAATAGTTTTGCATAAAATTACAGGCACAGATAATCACTCAATTTCCCTCATTAGCAAAGTAAACTCAGTAGCAGCCCAGTTATGTGTTTAGTGTGAGGGATTATCTGCCCAGTGGGATTCCATTGTTCTGCCATTGGTTTGCCTTAAATAATCAATGAACTTATCCTGTATGCCAGGTAAACAAATCCATCATGGAGTCTTTTGAAAAACCAAGTGAAATGCATTTAAATGAAGGAATTGGCTCAGTCTATCAGCGGATTCAATAATGGATTTTGTGCGGGTTGAAACCCATCCTTAAAGGGGTTGTCTCGTGAAATCAAGTGGGGTTTAGCACTTCTGTATGGCCATATTAATGCACTTTGTAATATACATCGTGCATTAATTATGAGCCATACAGAAGTTATTCACTTACCTGCTCCATTGCTAGCGTCCCCGTCGCCATGGATCCGTCTAAATTCGCTGTTTTCTGGCGTTTTTAGACGCGCTTGCGCAGTCCGGTCTTCTCCCTGGTGAATGGGGCTGCTCGTGCCGGAGAGCTGGTCCTCGTAGCTCCGCCCCGTCACGTGTGCCGATTCCAGCCAATCAGGAGGCTGGAATCGGCAATGGACCGCACAGAGCCCACGGTGCACCATGGGAGAAGACCCGCGGTGCATTGTGGGTGAAGATCCTGGCGACCATTTTGGTAAAGGAAGAAAGAAGTCGTCGCAGCGCAGGGATTCGGGTAAGTAATAAACTTTTTTTTTTTTTTTTTAACCCATCCCTTGGGTTTGTCTCGCGCCGAATGGGGGGCCTATTGAATAAAAAAAAAACGTTTCGGCGTGAGAAAACCCCTTTTAAGAGAAACCTGCATGACTGCGCGCATTGACACGTAACGATTATCGCTCACTTTCTGCCGTTTGAACAAATTTTGAGCAATAATCATTGCGTGTAACAGGGCCTTAACAAGCACTCTTTCCATTAGAACAAATTAAATGTATTAATTACTGTAAGTGATGTAGCTTAGGGTGACTTAAGATGGGACAACTGTTGTCTCACAAAAAATATCTTAAACAAGTTATTTTCAGTGATCTACTGTCCCGTATAAACATAGGACCTGATTGGGTACTGAGCAATTTTAATCGCTCAGTAGTTGCTTTGTTTCAACCCACTAAAGCGAAGCAACTAGTGAGTCACTTCTTGCTAAATGCAAATATGCAGTCATCCATCTTTGAACAACTGTCTGTTTACCATGAATGGAGGCAGGCAACCGAAAAGATTTCTGGCACACTTCACCTCCATTCACTGAACAACTATCATTCCTATGTGAAACCACAGGAGCCATAAGTCATTTGGACGACTTAGGAGCTTCTGCTCCTGACAGTCTTCTGGTGTAAAGCCACTCTTACTCTTTTTTTGAAGTTTGTGTAATGGCTTTTTTCTCTTATCCTAGCACCTATTGTTCTCCACTGATTATGAAAACTGTGAACTTGCCCATAAATAGTAGAATCGTCTACATAGCAAATAAAGTAAGTTTCTTAAGGCCCATTTACACAGAGCGATGATCGCTCAAAAATCGCTAAAAAGCGATCGTTTGAGCGATAATCGTCTAAACGTGCGGCCATCATGCACTTTTCATACACTGCTAGCTGATTGTTAAATTCAGTCCAACCTAAAAATCATCGTTCAGCCTTATCAGGAGTTCTCTGCGGGTAGTGCTGATAGCACTGTTTCCTGCTGAAGGACAAAAGAACTGAAAGCAGATAAGAGCCCTCGGGCTATTAACTTCTTTCAGCTGAAGGTCCATTTACACAGGACGAGTGTCGGGCAAATGATGCCTGACACTCGTCCCTGTATCTCTGCGCTCCCTTGCTCCTGCAGCATAAAAGATGAGCGATGAAGTTCCTCGTGCAGTTTAACCCCTTAACGACTGCCCCATCGGGAAACTACGTCCTCAGAAAGTGGGCTTTAATCCTAGAGGACGTAGTTTTATGCATCCTCTTTGGATTGATGCTCACTTGCCTGAGGACGTGACAGCTCCATGCTGTCGGTGCCCGCAGGTAGCCGACAGCATGGAGCTGTCATCCCAGGATGCGGGCAGACCCCACCGGCATTGCGATCGGCGCTATCCAATGCATAGCGCCGATCGCAAAAAAGTAAATAAAGCTGTGAAAAAAAGGAAAGATTCAGCTGCCCTGATGGATCGGATCCATCAGAGCAGCTAAAAAAATACTCACGCGGCTTGTCCCTGGTGTCCCCCGGAGATCGGGTCCTCCCGGACCCGCCGGTGGTCTTCTGCGCATGCGCGCCAGCTGATGACGTCAGGCGCATGCGCAGAAGCCCGGGAGCCCCCGGCAAATTTTAAATCTCCTGGCTCCCGGCTCCTGAAGGTAGCCGGGAACCAGGAGGTGTTACCGGGAACCGCTGTGAGCGGTCCCCGGGCACGCGATCGCCGCTATGCATTGGATAGCGGCGATCGCGAAAAAGTTTAAAAAAAGTTTTTAAAAAAGTCAGTTTCACCTCCCCTCATGGATCGGATCCATGAGGGGAGGTGAAAATACTTACCTAAGTCCACCCGATGTCCCGGGACCCGAATCCCCGTCTGCGCATGCGCGCCCGATGATTGACATCGGACTCGTGCCCAGACGGGCTCGAGCCCCGGGAAATTTAAAATCCCTCTGCTCTTGGCTGCAATGTGTATCCCGGAGCAGAGAGATTATACCGGGGACATGATCACTGTTATACAATGGATGACAGTGATCATGTAAAGTTAAAAAAAAACTGTAAAGAGTAAAAAAAAAAGTGTAAAAGTAAAAAAAAAAGTTTTAAAAAAGCTTGCGTTTCATCTCCCCCCACGGATCATATCCGTGAGGGAGGATGAAATGACGTACCTAATGCCTGCGGATTTATCCGCGGACCTTACCCCAGCTTCTGCGCATGCGTCCGTCGCCAAAATGGCGGACGCATGCGCAAAAGCCGTGGATTGCCAGGATAATTGAAAATCTCCCTGCTCCTGGCTACAAAACTTAGTGAAGACCCTGGAGATTTCACAGGGGGCCGCGGTGAGCGGTTCCTCGTCACGTGTTCGCCGTTATCCAATGGATAATGGCGAACACGTAAAAGTAAAAAAAAGTGAAGCTTCATCTCCCCTCACCGATTCAATCGGTGACAGGAGATGAAACTTTTTACCGGAGGCCTCCGTATTTGCACCCCAATGCGATCTTCTCCCGTGAACTTTCCCGGATCCTGGGCATGCGACCGCCGGCCAAACACCGGACACGGTGCGCAGGAGGCGGGGAGCCCAGGAAACGTAAAATCTCCTTGCTCTCAGCAACCAATGGTCGCCGAGGGCCCGGAGCAGTGACAGGTGGCCTCGTTGAGCGATTCCCGGTCACGTGATAAAAAGGTAGCGATCTACCATCGGCCGGTCTCACATGACCGAATAGGAATTATGGATTCCGCATGCGTCTGATCCGCGGTAATACGCAGATCAATCGCATTGGATTACACAATTCCGCTCACATTAGTGGGTTGGAATTGTGTAATCCACTCGCAGAAAAGAGAACGCAGCAGGTTCTATTTTACCGCGGATATCTGCAACATAGAGCCTACTGTGCTCCGTGGTCGCAGATATACCCGCAGCCCATACGCAACTACCTTGTATAGGGCTGCGGGTACCCGCGTCATCGCTAAGCGACGGTGCGGGAAATACAAACAAAAAAAAGGTGTACTGTGCATGACCGCCTTTGTAAGTACGCAGTTATGCGCAGTACATTACGCGGCCGTACACAGGGTCACAGACGGGCTCACAGCTGGGATCCGCTGCGGGCCTCCGCAAGTGGATTTCGCCTACGGCTGCGTGAGCCCGGCGTTATTTAGACCGCTACCTGAAATACGTAATTTACAAGAAGCCCCGGGAACGCTCGCCTTCATGCAGTTCCAGGAGCACCTTGTTGAGCGGGGGGGGGGGGGGGTGGGGGGGGGGGGGATATTTTTAGGGAGTCAATTTTTATTCCGTACAAATGAACAATGGGGCCTGGGATTTATTCAGTTGTGCCCTGCAATCCAACGGGTGTTCCCTCCATTATGGGCCTAACCATGTGTCCTATAAGTAGATTAGGGCCACAATGGGTATGTTTTTGAACACGGGACAAACGGGGGTATCCATTTTGGGGTGAACGTCTTCAGTTCTATGTACACTGTACAAAAAAAACATTTTTAAATTGACAAGAAAATGAAAATCGTAATTTTTTCCTTCTGCTTTGCTTAGATTTATTCAAATACTGTGGGGTCAAAATACACAATACACCCCTAGATGAATTCATTAAGGGGTCTAGTTTTTAAAATGGGGTCATTTTGTGGGTGTTCTCTATCGTTTTGGCCGCTCAATGGCTCTATAAGTGGGCGATGGGGCCTGGAATTTTTTCCGTTGTACCCTGAAATCAAACGGGTGCTCCTTCCATTATAGGCCTAGCCATGTGTCCTTTAAGTAGATTAGGGCCACAAGGGGTATGTATCTGAACACAGGACAAACAGGGGTATCCATTTTGGGGTGAAAGTCTTCATTCCTATGTACATTGTACAAAAAAACTTTTTAAATTGACACAACTGCCAAAAAAATAAAAATTGTAATTTTTTTCCTACTGCTTTGTTTAGATTTATTCAAAAATTGTAGGGTAAAAATACACAGTACACCCCTAGATGAATTCGTTAAGGGGTCTAGTTTTCAAAATGGGGTCATTTGTGGGGGTTCTCTGTCGTTTTGGCCGCTCAAGGGCTCTACAAGTGGGCAATGGGGCCTAAATCACTTTCATGCTAAATTTCTGTTCTGAAAGCCACCGACTACTTCTTTCATTTTGCGCCCCGTTGTGCATCCAGACAAAAGATTAGGGCCACAATGGGTATGTCTCTGAACACGGGACAAACAGAGGTATCCATTTTGGGGTGCAAGTCTTCATTCATGTGTGTGCTGTACAAAAAAAGCAGTTTTTAAAACGACAGAATTGCCAAAAAAACGAAAATCACATTTTTTTCCTTTTGCTTTGCTTGAATTCATTCAAAAACTGTGGGGTCAAAATGGGCAGTACACCCCTAGATAAAATCATTAAGGGGTCTATTTTTCAAAATGGGGTCACTTGTGGGGGTTCTCTTTGGTTTTGGCTGCTCAAGAGCTCTACAAAAGTGCTATGGGCCTAAAACGCCTTCAAACAAAATTTATGTTCTGAAAGACACCGACTACTCCTTTCATTTTGGGTCCCGTTGTGCATCCAGACATAAGATTAGGGCCACAATGGGTATGTTTCTAAACACGGGAGAAAAGGGGGTATCCATTTTGGGGTGTAAATCCTCATTTTCATGGGCACTATAGGAAAAAAATATGTCTTTAAAATGACATATTTACAAAAATATGAAATTTTATTTTTTCTCCTCTAAATTGAATTAATTCCTGAAAAAAACTGGTAGGGTCAAAATACTCATGACACCCCTCAGTGAATACATTAAGGGGTGTAGTTTTTAAAATGGGGTCATTTGGGGGGGTATCTATTATTCTGACACTCATGAGCCTTTGCAAACTTGGCTTGGTGCAGGAAAGCAAAGTGTTCCTCAAAATGCTGAAAAGTAATGTTAAATTTGTACTCCCTATAAATGGTTAAAAAAAACCACAAAAGTTTTTCAAGTGTGCATTCAGAATAAAGTAAACAGATGGAAATATATATCTTATCAAAAATTTGTACAGTATGTTTGGACCTATTTGAGATATTACAGTTGAAAATGTGAAAAAAATTACAATTTTTTCGAATTTTTCCAATATTGGTACTTTTAATAAATTTACACAAATTATATCGGTCTGTTTTTACAACCAAAATGAAGTACAACATGTGGCGAAAAAACAATGTCAGAATCACTTGGATATGTAAAGCCTTTACGGCGTTATGCTACGTTGAACGATGCATGTCAGATTTCCAAAATTTGGCTCCGTCACTAAGGCGCAAACAGGCTTCGTCACTAAGGGGTTAAACAGCCGCTGTGTTATCTTAATGTTATCGCGGGAGAGCGAGAGGAGAGGAATCTCCTGCACTGCCCCACCAACCTGCTGGCCGCTCCGTTAACCAGTCAGCTGTGACAGCTCCCGTGCAGGAGCACGGGAGCGTGGAGATACAGGGACAAGTGTCGGGCATCGTTTGCCCGACACTCTTCCTGTGTAAATGGACCTTAAGGCTTCATTTGCACACTTAATTGCTCTTAAGTAGCTGAGTAGCTACTTAAAAGTTTATGCAAAATGATTGCTCAAAGCTGTCACTCAAACTGTCGTTTTGAGCTATCATCGCTCCGTGTAAATGGACCTTTACTCAAATGACATGGTTGTTTGTAGTATAAAAGATGGATTGACAGGAGAAATGAGCGAGTATACTCGCTAAGGGCAATTGCTCGAGTGAGCATTGCCCTTAGCGAGTACCTGCCAGCTCGAGACAAAAGGTTCGGGTGTCGGCGCGGGGGAGTGGTGAGTAGCGGCAGTCAGCAGGGGGGAGAGAGGGAGAGGGAGAGAGAGATCTCCCCCGCAGCTCCCTGCCTGCCGTCGGCACCCGAACCTTTTGTCTCGAGCGGGCAGGTACTCACTAAGGGCAATGCTCGCTCGAGCAATTGCCCTTAGCGAGTATACTCGCTCATCACTAATTGACAGCATCCATTCAGGTGAAAAAAGTAACTTTTTGCTATGAAGAATTTAAACGTACAGCAGGTCTTTTTTCCCCCCGCCATATCATACATTAAAAAAAAAAGAAAATATTATCGATCTATGTAGATTCTATTATTATGTAGATTACAAAATATATCTAGATAGAGAGTTAGCTACATACAGACATACACTGTATGCTAATGAGCCTAGCATCTAGCAGTTGAGACTACATTGTGATGTCATCAGTCTATTGTGACATGCCCAATATAGAACAAGGAATACAAGGGCGTGGCGGCCATCTTAAGTCATGCTCCGCTGCAGCTGGAAGCGGGCAGATGTGTCTTCCTGTATCTCCCCCGAGAAGCCACAGGAGCTGGATTTGCCTTTTTGACGGAGTGCCGTTTTAATTCAGCCCACAAGAGGGAGACAGTGGCCTAAAAATATCTAATTGGTCGCTGCTGTGGAATTTATTTAAAAATAGATGCAGTTCTTCCATGAAGAAGAATAGGTAGGTAGGTTTGTTCAGTACTTGCAGGTTGTGGAATGATTATGAGCAAGACCTTATCAGGGCAAGACCTGATCGGTGGCACATTAAATGGCAGATAGGCTGTCTGCTCTGAAGCATGAATCAGGGGTCTGCCACTTATCAACTAGCAATGACAGTGGGTCACACAGGTTGGCTGGAATCGCCTAGCACGAATGATACCTGGAACACACGCAAGCTCCCAGGATACGTTGTAACTGAAGAGTACAATTACGTTGTACCTGACCAATGATTCCAATGTTGATAACAGTCGTAAGCAATATGGAGTGTACTTGGCATATTACTTGGTCTGCGGTATTGCTGCCAACAGGTACCTTATGCACGCACCCTGCCAGACGCTCAGTGGATACAATTTTGCGAGCTGAGAAAAACGCCTAGAATAATCCACAGCATGCAAAGTGCAAATAAACTGCGCTGTTAGCTGCTGTGCTAGAACTTCTGCTTGTAGTTTGTTTTTGGATTCTGCAATGGAAGGTAGAGTGCACCGATCCTGGAGGTACTGCAATAAGAGGTTCATGCGCAGAATGGACAGAGCAAGCTCTTTTTTCAGCTCCCTGTTCTAAAAATCCATTTAATATATGGTCCCCAGTTAGAGGACGTATCATAACAACAGGTTCTACACTTGATTTTAGCCAAAAACCCTGCCTTCTACTGCTTGAAGTGACATCAGGTCCACTCACAAGCCATAGGCTCTGCGGGCACCCACAATGTAAAGCCACAGTGTTATAACCTCAAATATCGCCGCCTCGTCAACTGTCCCTTATCGTTCCTCTTGCACCATGCTCACACATCCTAGGCTTGCAGTGTGTGCAGCACTCTTCACTTCACTATGCAGGATGGTTCAGCAGATGTTAGCACATTGTAATCACTAGCTGGTCTCTGAAGGTGAATCGAGGGATGGATTTCTTTGGCTTGCCACATTTGGGGTGGAGAAGGTACTTTTTCCCTAATATGAGGGAAATTGGCTTCAACCCCATAGGCGTTTATTGCCTTCCCCTGGGTTTACATTAATAGCACTAGTAGGAATAATGATAGTCATCATCATCATCACCCTCAACAAAGGCTGAAGAATTTAAACATACAGCAAGTCTTTTTATTCTGCCATACCATACATAAAAAAATATAGATTTGATAGATACATACAGACATACACTGTATGCTAATAAGCCCAGCTGTCTGGCAGTTGAGACTACATTGTGATGGTTGCTGATTTGCAGAATTTTGTGAGTGGACCTGATGTCGCCTCAAGCAGTAAAAGGCAGGGTTTGAAGGCAGGGTTGCAGGCCAAAACTGCTGTACGTTTAAATTCTTCAGGCTTAGTTGAGGGTGATGATGACGATGATAATTTATCATTATTCTTACTAGTGCTATTAATATCAACCCAGGGGAAGGCAATAAACCCCCATGGGGCGAAGCCAAACAAATCCAATCCTTGACTGACACACATTCAGAGGCAAACTATTGATGAAAATGTAATTATCTGCATAGGGAGGTGAAGAATTTTGTAGGCACTGCAAGCCTAGGATGCATGAGCATGGTACAAGAGGAACGATAATAAGGGGCGGTTGACAAGGTGGCGATATGCGCAGTTATAGCACTGCATTGTTGGTGCCCGCAGAGCCTATGGCTTGTGAGTGGACCTGATGTTGCCTCAAGCAATAGAAGGCAGGGTTGGTAGGCCGGATTGCAGGTGAAACCTTTTTCGGGTTATCGCTTCTCGGCCTTTTGGTTATGATCAAGTGTAGTGTCTGTTCTTATCAGTTTAATATCTGATAAGTCCCTTATCTGTGGAGCATATATTTTTAGAACAGGGAGCTGGAAAGAGTTTGCTCTGTCCACTCTGCGCATCGACCTGGTATTGCAGTACCTCCAGGACCAATGCACCCCTCTTCCTATTGCAGTATCCAAAAGCAGAAACTATACAAGCAAGAGTTCTAGTACAGCAGCTAACCAAGCCCTTTATTTGTACTTTTGCATGCTGTGGATTATTCTAGGGGTTTTCTCCAGCTTGCAACATTGTATCCACTGAGCAGCTGTGTCTGGCAGAGTGCGTGCGGTAGGTACATGTTGAAAGCAATATCGCAGACCAGTTAATATGCCAAGCACACTCCAAATCGCTTACAACTGTGTTATTATCAACGTTGGAAACATTGTGCAGGCAAAACGTCATTGCACTCTTGAGTTATACAATGTATCCTGGGAGCATGCGTTTGCTCCAGGTATCACTACTAGTTGATAAATGGCAGGCCCCTGATGCATGCTTCAGAGCAGACAGCAGCTGACACCATATACACAGACCCGAGCCTATCTGCCATTCAATGTGCCACCACTCAGGCATAAGGCCTTGCCCATAAGTATTCTCTAACCTGCAAGAACTGAACGAACCTATCTACCTACGTCCCTACCTACCTATTCCTCTCCATTGAAGAAATGAACCTATCTTTAAAAAATTGCCACAGCTTCGACAAATTAGATTTTTTTTTGGCGGCTGTCTTCCTCTTGTGGGCTGATTTTTAAAAGGCGCTCAGTCAAAAAGGCAAATTATCCAGCTCCCGTTGCTTGTTGGGGGAGAAAGAGGAGGACACATCTGCCCACTTCCAGCTGCAGCAGAGACTGACTTAAAATGAGCTGCCACGCCCTGGTATTCCTAGTTCTATATTGGGAGTGTCACAATAGACTGATGACATCACAATGTAGTCTCAACTGCCAGACAGCTGGGCTCATTAGCATACAGTGTATGTCTGCTGTATGTATCCAACGATCTATCTAATTACCTATCTATATAATATATGTATGTATATGTGTGTATGCGTGTGTGTGTGTGTATATATATATATATATATATATATATATATAAAAATTCTTTTTTTTTTTTTTGGTATGTATGGTATGACGGAAAAAAAAGATCTGCTGTTGGTTTAAATTCTTCAGCCTTTGTTGAGGGTCATGATGACGACGACAATCTATCATTATCCCTACTAGTGCTATTAATGTCAACCCAGGGGATGGCAATGAAGCCCTCTGGGGTCAAAGCCAATTTCCCTCATTTTTGGGAAAAAGTACCTTCCCCACTCCAAATGTGGCAAGCCAAAGAGATCCATCCCTCATCAGACACACCTTCAGAGGCAAACTAGTGATTACAATGTAATCATCTGCTGAACCATCCTGCATAGGGAGGTGAAGAGGGCAGCAGGCACTGCAAGACTAGGATGTGTGAGCACGGTGCAAGAGGAATGAGGATAAGGTGCAGTTGGCAAGATGGTGCTACGAACGGTTATAGCACTGCGGCTCTGCATTGTGGGTGCCTGCAGAGCCTATGGCTTATGAATGGACCTGATGTCGCCTCAAGCAGTAGAAGACAGGGTTGGAAGTCCGGGTTGCGAGCGAAACCTTTTTCCAGTTATTGCTTCTCTATTCTTAAGCGCTGCGGAATATGTTGGCGCTATATAAATAAAGATTATTATTATTCTCAGCCTTTTGGGTAAGATCAAGTCTAGTATCTGTTCTTATGATCTGGATTATGATTTCTCCAGCAGGCTTTGGGGTATTTTGCCGCTTCCGAATTATGTCGTGTGCACACATCGTCGACCAGAATCAGACACAAATGCTGGTCTAAAACCGGGAGAGTCTCTACAATGTGTAGAGGCTCAAGCCTTTTATTATAACACATGACAACCGCCCTTCAATGGGCGTGCAACAGATTACATCAGTAACATATAAGATTCTCATTTGTCGGATCATATAGAATCCCCCACCTCTCTGCCCACCCCCTTCCAAGTGCTGAGGTAGTATGGACTTTTGTCCTAGCTGAAGTCAGCTCCGTGTAGTGATGAATCATTTGTTTAACTAGCTTGTGTGAAGGAGTGGAAGGGGGCTAGGTAAACACTCAGTGTTAAACACAGGATATACACAACACTATGGCCCTTTAACTCTTAGAGGCTGGTTGTGCAACTTGTGTAACTTCTATGTACTTAACTAACATTACATCAGACATCCATTGTCTAGCAAATACCATGATTAGATTGTGTGTGTGTTCTTTAAACTCCTCAGAGCTGAAAGTCATTACAACAGCAAAATACATTTGGGTTATATAAATCGATAGACATTTTATACCAAAATAATCATCATGTCTATCACAATCCCCCCTTAAAATGTCTATCCTCTAATTCTCTATCTAATTTTCACAGTTTTCTGCGCATGAGCCTATAACTGGAGCGCGTTGAAGGTTCGTTTTAGGGTCTTCAAGGGGGTGTAGGACTTGTCCACTCCTTCTGGGGATGCATCCAGCAAACTCATGGTGGGAGCGGCTTTTCCAGCATCAGTTTCACAGGTCTCTCTGACACAGGGGAATAACACAGCAGACTAGAACAGAAAAGGTAACCATCAGTTCACATACAACAGCGACGCCCGTCTGTGCCAGGATCCTTTACCACCCGCTCATCCATGGCGAGTGCTGGTCCCAAAAGTTAGCTCTTTTTAGTTAGTGCGGTCAGCTTCTTTAATGGCAACTGCGTCTTTACCCGCGGGTCACGTGTCGTCTAGGATGTAGGTATGACAAGTCTCCCCTATCATCTTTCAGACACTCCCCTTTTTAGCTAAAGTCATATCTAAGGCCATTCTATTTTTTAAAAAAGTCATAGTCGAGGTAGGTCCTATTGGTCGACTAGTCCCTATAAGGCGTCTCTAGTATAATTTATAAACCACTGCTAATTATAATAAACATAATTAATCCAGTCAACGTTTATTTACCATAATGATCAGGAAAATGGACTCGATTCTAGTTTTAACTTGGTCTCTAATTTTTAAAACTTGTCAGGTACCCCCCTTGGCTATCCTATGACGTCATTGTACACGTGTAGATCAAAACTACCACCAGGAGTCTCTCTTCTCGCTCTAGCATAATGTTACAATACTAGTAGCGTGCACAGGTACGCACGGCGTGGGACTCCCTAATCTTCACCCACACCAATGTCCCTCCTGGAGATAGTCCTAATGGTGAACACGTCCAAGTCGCCTCACCCTTGCGTCAGGGTTTTCCCACTGCCCGTAAGTCCCTACTCCTAGGAGGGGGGATCCCTACCTCACCTCAGAGGGAGGCCATGGATTCCCTGGGCTCTTTTCCGGGCATCCATACCCTCTATCTGTACAAGTTAACACCCCACAGGGTGTGCCCTCGCCGGAACCTAAGGTCTTCTGCACTATCCCTTGGCAAATGGGAATTCCACTGACAATCCATCTTAGGAGATCGGGGCAGGCACATTACTAGTACATTTCTCCTTTTCTTTGGTAGCGTATGTGGTTGGCTTGATCGGAACTGGCTCTTCATCTTTTTTAAACAAGGGAAATATTGCTGAGTTCCCCAAAAATCTCCCTCCACCCTGCCTAATTGCCTGGCAGGTGTAGTTTCCAGGGTAGTCAGTAATACTCTCTCCGGTGCAAAACACTTAAGTAGTTATAGAGTATTCCTTCTTCCATTTCTCACGGACAGTGTAATTAGCGGAAATGTTCGTGAAGAGACTAATAAACCACTCTTCAGCATCTACAGGGAGCTTTAGGGGGACCATCCCCGAGTGTAGTCGGGCACTACCGCACACGCAACAGTTAGACTTGTTGCTCCTGTTAGCATTGTACCTCGTCAACTCCAACCAGAGATTCTGGTCAGAGTAGCCAGTCGCTACTGTCAAGGTGTCCTCAAAAGGTAGGGTCAGCTATGATCATCATGTTCGTCAAGGTCTTTATCTTACGGCGGAGGGGGTTAATTATGGGCACGGGACTAAGTGAAGGCTTCCATTCGGCTGCATCTACCATACCCCTTATTTTAAACTTCCCTAAGGGATCTGTCCTCCCGTACGGGTATGTCCCCAGACTATAAGTCTCCCCGTCCCCCGGGCTTGGATCTCCCATGGTTAATGTAAAAACCGCATTAAAACCAAGCAACATACTAAGTTCAGCCTTCCAATACCTGCTGTCATTATTCTCAAGGAGGGTTATACGACTAATTAGGGATTTCCCGCTCTTATCTTTCTTATTTAAGGCACTTCGCGGTTTATAGGACTAGTCTGTTCCTGCGTTCCATCCCACTAATCCCCAATAACGGCAGTCTTCTCCCCAGACGTTATCAGTGGCGCGAACATATTGTATTCCCCGGGTATATGAGTCATATAACCAGCTGGACTGAGCTAAATCTGGCCTGCGGTGGGATCTTGCGCCTAGACACGGGACCACAGTACAATAGTCGAAGGAATATGCGGCTACTTGAGCATTGGACGAGTTATACTAGAAGGTAACCATACCCTCATATTCTTCCGACTAAGGATTCCAGTTGCCACCCTCCTCTCTCACTAGCCCTAACCAGAGTAATGTCTTTGGCACAACTAAGACTGGTCTCCCGGATCTGAAGCTTTCTTACAGTATGAAGCATGGATCCATGTAAGTCTTTCGGCTAGTTTCACAGCTGTGGCAGTAGTCAGAAGCACCTGGTAGGGGCCATCAAATCGGGGCTCAAGAGGGTGCTTCCTGAGGAACTTCTTGACGCACACCCAATCCCCAGGCTGCAAGATATGTGTCCCAGTGTCTGCCTCTGAGTCTGGAAGAGAACACCTGTGCATAGGCTTTGGTTAGTTCTTTAACAACGGAAATCACATACTCAGTCAACACATCAGATTGTAATTGTAACCACTGAGGATAGTAAAGACCTAGCCTTGGGGCTAGCCCAAACAATCTCGTAGGGAGATAATGTATAATCCCCCCTGGGTTCATATCTAACACTGTATAAGGCTATTGGATGACAGTCTTTCCAAAGTGGCGTCATTTTTAAGTATCTTACTTTTAGCGTGCCACTACGTCTCTCCACCTTGCCACTACTCTAAAGGTGGTACAGTATGTAACAGGCCTGGGATACACCCAGAGCAGACATGACATGTTACATTCACCTGCGAAGTTTATACCTCTGTCTGTTTCTGAATCACTTCTGGTACCCCATATTCACAGTTTACCTCGTTCATGAGCTTCTTTGCGGTTACCTACTTGTTTGCCTTGGTAACAGGGTCAGCCTCCAACCTGAAAAGACATCAACAACAACAAGCACGTAGTCATACTTCCCAACAAGTGGGAGCTGAACGTAGTCAATTTGCAATCCCTGAAATGGGTAGAGTGGTCCCGGCAAGTGTGATGTGGCAAATTTACTTCTGCCCTGACTCACCTATGGCATAGATCATGCTAAACCGGACAAATGATGCAGCAGCTACAGAGAACCCAGAAGTCGCCCAACCTCTTTCAAGCGTCGTCGTCAGTGCTGCTTTACTAGGTGGGTCTTTGCGTCCATCAGCTGGGCCATCATGGGATACAGGAACTGTGGCGGGCAAGTGCTGTTGACCGTTCACCACACGCTGTCCTGTTTCTGCTGCTCCCATATTAGTCCATTTATTCTTTTCTTCCTTGCTGGCTTGTAACTGTAAAAGTCTTTTAGCATATCAAAGTCCAAATTTTTGTCAATGTCCAAAGTTTTTTTACCACTGACTCATGCTGTCAGTATCTTTCTTCTTTCTTCCACGGCTTGAGGGCCGCTGCCTTTGCTGCGCTGTCAGCGAGGGTGTCGTCTCTCGCCTCTCCAGTGTAGGAATCGGTGCGAACTCTCAACTTTGTCAGGTAGAAGCAGGGCCTCCATGCGACTCTGTACCGCTGCACCATTCTCAATTGGTTGTCCTGCTAAGGTAAAAAAACTGTCTGGCCTTCCATATTGGGCCGTAATCATGAGCTGTGCCAAATGCATACCAGGAGTCAGTGTAAAGGATTGCCGGTCTTACCTCTCGCCACTCTACTCGCCTCAGTGAGGGCCTTCAATTCCGCTTCTTGTACTGAGACATGCGGAGGCAGAACTTCTGCTTCTAGGACATCTTGTTGTGTGACCACTGCATATCCGATGTGGAGTCATCAATCCTCACCCTGGTACCATCTGCAAAAAGCTCAACATATGCATTATCAACAGAGGTTCTGGTAACTGTTTGCATACCTGCAGTTTCTTACTGTATTAGTACTAAATAATCGTGCTGATGTTCTATTTCACATGGCTTGGAATCTTGTAGCACAAAATCATTTATTTATTTATTTTTTTTCAAACCCAATCGCTGATCTACAACACCTAGATCATCTATGGCCCAGATCACCTCTGCCTCCCCCCTTTTGAACAGGAATACTCAATGGAAAAAGAGTAATTGCGTTCAAACTAGTAAACCAAGAGGCACAAAAACAAGCACTTTGTAGGTCAAGGTGACATTGTATGCAGCGAAGTCTGAGCGAAAATCTCCTTACAAAAAAAATGGGTTTTTTTTTGTTTTTTTTTTTCCTTTCAGGTCGCAGTTAGTATTTTTTAACACAAGGGGGCGCCACACAATTCAAATTTTACGTCACCCAGTGTAATAGTATTTCAGGGTATGGCCAGCGTTTAGCTTTTACTCTCCTGTCGGAATATAATTATAGCTTCAGTGTAGACTGACACTAGAATATACAAAAGACTTAAAGAAAAACTAAAGAATACGGATGACTTAACATCCTACTCTGGGCAATTCAGTCCCTCTTTCTTCACATAAAAAAGTAAAATTACTTCACCAAATTGCATGAAAAAGTTTGCTGGGTGACTATAGGGAAATTATTCCATCTGTAGGAGCCTTCCATAACATCATCGGTCTGAGTATCCATTGGAGAAGCGGGCAGTGGAAAACAGAGCCCCTGGGAACATGAGAGAGCGTCCCCTGCCATGTATTCCTGGTCTCTGCCCCCCATGCATCAACTCCAATCTTCCATGCACTATAAACCAGCTTAGTCATCTACTATGTCCCAAGCTGCATCTTCACAAAGGTTTGTTTCCCTGAACTTATCACACATCCAAAGTGGCCACATCTTGGAGCGTAACAAAGTCTGGTCAAACAAAACCTTACTTCAGACAATCATGATGTTAGCACTGGATACAGTGGCATTGGGGAATATAGGCCTCCCAAATGCAGCAAAATGGCCGCCAGAGGCAGAAAGGGGCGGGGCTACAGATCTCCCAGGTGAGGCAAGATGGCCGCTGGAGGAGGAAGGGGCGGGGCCAGGTCCTGTCCCGGATGGGGAGGGACCGGAAGTAACATCACACACCCTGAAAGTGAGCACATGGGGGGAAGTAACTTCAGGGTGGGGGCAGGCCTCACTACATTTACTGCAGAGTCACACTATGTTGGATTGTAAACATTGCAAGCACGGCCGCCATTACAGGGAGGGGCTGTAGTCAACACAAAGACATTACATTGTTCATTAGCAATACACATACCCCACTACATGCTTTCCCCTCTTCAATCTCTTAACTACGTTATACCTCCTCCTAGCAATCTAAAAACACCTTTCTTTCTGCTAGGCTTCCTGCTCATCTTCTGAAAACTTTCTACAGTCTATCTTATCTGTCCATACTCATTTCTGCTTATCTGTCCATGACCTAACATTTCTTTCTGCAACTTTTCCTGGTCCTTTCCCATTATTCAGCAACCAAATCACAAGCTCTATGACCTTTGTCCTTGCTCACTTTGCTCCCCATTCTCTAAACAACCTGCGTCTATGCCTAACCTTCTCATTCTGCTCAACTCTATGCTACCTGCTTATTCTAGCCTATTCGAAGTTTCTGGACACAATAATGTTCCTCTTGTAAAATCCGCTTTCTTCAAATCCTTCAAATATAACCTCTCTTCCCCACTCAGATTACAATGCACATTAATTCTACAAAACACAGGGAACGACAAAGTAAACAGAAAGGGTTAATTGGAAAAAGCTTTCAGTTCACTCTTATCAGCAGCCCTCCCCCCAACAATAAACACTGCACATTCTTTCTATAGTACCAAACAGACGGGATTACTGGAGAATACCCACAACGGCTCAAGGTATATATCTCATCTACCTTTATAACAGCCCACTGTATACTAGTAATCCCCAAGAGCACTCCTTGTACACGATCTAGACAGGACATTTAGCTATACACAGAGACTGACGACAGGTAACATGGTGATTTTTCCGAGTGGACAGAACTAGAGTTATTACCTGTCTTTCAGTGAAGGTCCAGTCTGGATCAGGAACAGGCAGAAAAGCAGTCAGAACCCAGCTCACATCGGTAGATTTACATAAAGCAATCTTACCGTGTTCTGTAGATTTTCAGGCCCCTGAGTTCTGCGTGCCATCTGCCGATCTCTGTACGTTCCAGGCTGTGACCTCACAGATCCACTCGCTCACCCAGGGACTCCACTGATCTGGATTATGATTTCTCCAGCAGGCTTTGGGGTATTTTGCCGCTTCCGAATTATGTCGTGTGCACACATCGTCGACCAGAATCAGACACAAATGCTGGTCTAAAACCGGGAGAGTCTCTACAACGTGTAGAGGCTCAAGCCTTTTATTATAACACATGACAACCGCCCTTCAATGGGCGTGCAACAGATTACATCAGTAACATATAAGATTCTCATTTGTCGGATCATATAGAATCCCCCACCTCTCTGCCCACCCCCTTCCAAGTGCTGAGGTAGTATGGACTTTTGTCCTAGCTGAAGTCAGCTCCGTATAGTGATGAATCATTTGTTTAACTAGCTTGTGTGAAGGAGTGGAAGGGGGCTAGGTAAACACTCAGTGTTAAACACAGGATATACACAACACTATGGCCCTTTAACTCTTAGAGGCTGGTTGTGCAACTTGTGTAACTTCTATGTACTTAACTAACATTACATCAGACATCCATTGTCTAGCAAATACCATGATTAGATTGTGTGTGTGTCCTTTAAACTCCTCAGAGCTGAAAGTCATTACAACAGCAAAATACATTTGGGTTATATAAATCGATAGACATTTTATACCAAAATAATCATCATGTCTATCACACTTATCAGCTTAATATCTGATATGTCCCCTATCTAGGGACCATATATTAAATGAATTTTTAGAACAGGGAGCTGGAAAAAGAGCTTGCTCTGTCCACTCTGTGCATCAACCTCATATTGCAGTACCTCCATGATTGGTGCACTCTACTTCCCATTGCAGAATCTAAAAACAAACTACAAGCAGGAGTTCTAGCACAGCAGCTAACAGCGCAGTTTATTTGCACTTTGCATGCTGTGGATTATTCTAGGGGTTTTCCTCAGCATGCAACATTGTATCTACTGAGCGCTTGGAAGGGTGCATGCATTAGGTACCTGTTGGAAGCAACACCGCAAACCAGTTAATATGCCAAGCACACTCCATATTGCTTACGACTGTGCTATTATCAACTTTGGAAACATTGGTCAGGCACAACGTCATTGTACTCTTCAGTTAGGCCGCCTGCAGTCGAGCGGGTCGGATCCGGCAGCGAGAATTCTCGCCGCGGGACCCGACCCGAGAGCCTGCAGGGAGGAGCGCGTACTCACCCGCGCCTGGCGGCCCTGGCTCTCTCATGTGCCGGCTGCGGCGCAGCCGGCGCATGCGCAGACCGGAGCCGGCGGCCGGGTGAGTGCGTGCCCCGCACAAAACTAGGACACGCCGTGGTTTGTTTGCCGCGCAAGATTTCGCGCGGCCAAACCGCGGCCGTCTGCATAGGAGTGCATATTGTAATGCACTCCTATGCAAACTTTCAGTGGCGGAAATCCCACTGGAAATACCGCCGCGGGATTTCCGCCTGTGTGCAGGCGGCCTTACAACGTATCCTGGAAGTTTGCGTGTGCCCCAGGTATCGTTCATGCTAGGCCATTCCAACCACGCTTTATGACCCACAGTTACTGCTAGTTAATAAGTGGCAGGCCCCTGATGCATGCTTCAAAGCAGACAGCAGCTGATGCCAAATACACTGACCCGAGCCTTCCTGCCATTTACTGCACCACCGATCAGACATAAGGCCTTGCCCATAAGCATTCCCCAACCTGGAAGAACTAAACAAAACTACCTACCTAGGCGCTGGAAAAAATCCTGGAGCTATTGTATATAGCCACGGTCTCTAGAAAAGTGCCACAGGTACCCAACATTTTGAATTGTTTTTTTTTCTTTAACTACAAAAGTTCCATTAAGTTCTGAACCACTATATATATATACATATATATATATATAAATAAAAGAAAAAAATCAACTTGCTTGTAGAGCAGCATAACTAAATTCTAAGGCTGGGTTCATGGGACGGAATTTCAGCAGAATTCTCGTGGAATTACCGCACTGAAATTCCACAAGAATTCCGCCAGAGAAGCGCTGCTTCAAAACCCGTGGCATTTTGCCGCGGGTTTTGCATCGGTTTCGCTGTCGGCATTCCGCTGCGCCTTTCTCTCCCCATAGAGAGGAGAGAGGTTGTTGCGGAAACAAAAAAAAAAAAAAAAGAAATTGACATGTTGCCTTTTTGTTTTCCGCACCGCATGTCCGTTTTTCGCGTGGTTTGGCCACAACGGATTGGGTGCAGCGTGTGGTCGAGATTTTTGCAAAATCTCATCCACTTTGCTGGCTAATCTCGGGATTAGGAGCTGCGGGTGGAATTACCATGCGAATATTACACACGGAAATTCTGCGACAATTCCATCCCGTCTGAACCCAGCCTAAAGGTTTAAAATTTTTCCTGCCTTTGCTTAAGTGTTGTTCTTAGGGTGTTTTTAGACAAAATAGGAAATTGTTCACCCGAGTGAACGAGCAGACGTCGTGACGGCTCAGACGTTTCCTCGGGCATTCAGTTTAAACACAATAAAATGTATTTATTTTTTATAGGATTGTTCAGTTCGCTGCACCAGTGAATGAGAACGACAGAACGATCGGTATTGAAATCAAACGTCTAGCAAATGAGCCAACAATGATTTTCATGCCTGCATCAAATGAACTATAAGTGATTACATTTTTGTTCATCTTTCAAATTTGAACGATAATAGTTTAAAAGCACCTTTGGAAATCGTGCACTCGGCAAAGGTGTAGGATCTTTCTTTGTGTTGTATGGTATCTTTGTACAACACTGTATTATGATTACATTCTCTCCAGGAGAGCATATCACCATAATTTGGCATACGATGGAACATTGCATGATTTTTTCATATGAAAGCTAACAGAAAAGGGCTATGTATGCCTAGGAATATTATTGGAGGTACAGGGATACAACAGAGCCCATGGACACTGCTACAAATGCAATACACAAATTTGCAAAGATCAAAAAAGTAAGCAAGTCCTCACAAAGATGCACACTTAAAGAAATAGAATGTGGAACAATCTTTATGATTACAAAAAATATTCACAAAAAATGTTTTTATTTAACAGTAAAAAAGGATCTAGCATTGATAAAATCATGGCTTCATGGAGACATATTTCAAATCTCAACAGAAAGGACATACAACAGCGCAACAACTGACTCTCGTTCAAATGAGCGAGTAATGTCATCACTAGCTTGTTCACTCTTGTCTAGCCGGTTTAAACAGGCAGACACATTGTTGGCTTGTTCAAACAAGAATCATTTAGTGTTTCACATTCACTATTAGGCTGCATTCAGACGAACGTATATCGGCTCGGTTTTCACGCCGAGCCGATATACGTTGTCCTCGTGTGCAGGGGGGGGGAGGATGGAAGAGCCAGGAACAGGAACTGAGCTCCTGCCCCCTCTCTGCCTCTTCTCCGCCCCTCTGCACTATTTGCAATGGGGAGAGGCGGCCCGCCCACCTCTCCCCATTGCAAATAGTGCAGAGGGGCGGAGAGGAGGCAGGGAGGGGGCGGGAGCTCAGTTCCTGCTCCTGGCTCTTCCATCCTCCCCCCCTGCACACGAAGACAACGTATATCAGCTCGGCATGAAAACCGAGCCGATATACATTCGTCTGAATGCAGCCTTAGTGAATGTGAAAGACTGAACGAGCCCTGTTTAAACCCAACGAGCCAATGATGATTTTTATGCCTACATAAAATAAACGATGAGCAAAAGCGAATGATTCTTGTTCACTTTACAAGTGTGAAAGATTTTTTGAATGAATTGTTCCGTCTAAAAGCATCATTAGTCACAGCATAAGAATATGCACCTGCACAGTTTAAAAAGAAACCTACAACGAATAAACAAGCAAAAATGTAATCATGACTAAGGCCCTCTGTCCACGGCAGTGTATTCGCCAGGGGTAAACTGCCCACGAATCACGCCGGCCGACGCTTCCCATAGCATTGCTATGGAAAGCGCCGGCACCTGTCCACGCGCTGTAGTGTGAGGAATATTACCGCAGTGGTTTGATTGCATGTGCTAACAGGAAAAGTGCTCTGTTATGTGGGGCAGATAGCATGCAGAGCATAAATGGCAGCTGATGAAAAGTTATATAGCAGCAGACAGAGAAACTGTGCTGTAGTGTAGAGAATATTGCAGCGGCTGAAAGTGTATTGTTATATACTTACTTGTTGGTTTGGGTGCAAAAAAAAAATCAGGGAAAAACACAAAAATATGCATACAGGTCATGTAAAGGTCATGAAAGTTTTGAAACTGAAACAAAGTTTGGCTTTCACAGTGTTTGCTGCTTTAGTTTTATATTGCTAATTTGCATTAACTCTAGATTGTCATGAAGATTGATTAGATGAGTTGCAATAAATTGCGAGATCATTTGTTGCCATAATAATTATCTTGATCACAAAAGCCCCATTTCCACTGAATTTTAGCCCTGTTCAAAGGTGTGGATATTTTTTAGTGAGAGCACGGACGACCGACGAACAGTGGTGTGCAACCTGTGTCGCACCGAGATCAGCAGGGGAGCCACCACTGCAAGCCTCACCACCACCAGCATGCGCAGGCATATGATGGCCAAGCACCCCACAAGGTAGGACGAAGGCCATTCACCGCCTCCGGGTCACACCACTGCCTCTTCCCCTGTGACACAACCTGGCACACAGGTACAATCCCCCTCCCAGGACACAGGCACGAGCGCCTCTCGGCCTGCACCCAAACCCTCACCTCCACCGTCCTCCACTCCATCCAGCAATGTCTCTCAGCGCAGCGTTCAGCTGTTACCAACACATGTGTTGGAGCAAAAGCGGAAATACGCCACCACCCACCCGCATGCACAAGCTTTAAACGTGCACATTGCCAAATTAATCAGCCCGGAGATGCTGCCGCACAGGCTTGTGGAAACGGAGGCTTTCAAAAACATGATGTTGGCGGCGGTCCCGCGCTACTCGATCCCCAGTCACCACTATTTTTCCCGGTGTGCCGTCCCAGCCCTACACCAGCACGTCTCCTGCAACATAAATCGTGCCCTTACCAACGCGGTTATTGGGAAGGTCCACTTAACCACGGACACGTGGATAGTACTGGCGGGCAGGGCCATTATATCTTCCTGACGGCACATTGGGTGAACTTGGTGGGGGCTGGGACCGAGTCAGAGCCTGGGATCGCTCACGTCCTACTCACACCCAGAATAGTGGGTCCTACCTCGGTGCTGGTATCTGCGGCGTTTTATGCCACCTCCTCCGAACACTCCCCCTCCTCTGCCATGTCTACCTCTCAATTAAGAAGTGTGAGCACATTGCCAGCAGTCGGTAGCGTGCGGTGGTTCAGCGGTTTCTGAAAAACTACCCCCACTTGTCTGACCTGCTCGGCAAGGTGCGCTGCGTCTGCACACATTTCCGCAAGTCTACCACGGACGCTGCCACCCTGAGGACCCTGCAACCTCGGTTTCAGCTGCCAGACCACCGACTGCTGTGCGACGTGCCCACACGCTGGAATTCTACGCTGCACATGTTGGCCAGGCTGTACAAGCAGCATAGAGCAATAGTTCGCCTATACTTTTGCTACAGAAATGTTACTGGGGTCCGCCTATACTTTTGCTACAGAAATGTTACTGGGGTCCGCCTATACTTTTGCTACAGAAATGTTACTGGGGTCCGCCTATACTTTTGCTACAGAAATGTTACTGGGGTCTGCCTATACTCTTGCTACAGAATGGTTTGAGGGGTTCGCCTATACTCTTACTACAGAAATGTTACAGGGGTTCGCCTATACTTTTGCTACAGAAATGTTACTGGGGTCTGCCTATACTCTTGCTACAGAATGGTTTGAGGGGTTCGCCTATACTCTTACTACAGAAATGTTACAGGGGTTCGCCTATACTTTTGCTACAGAAATGTTACTGGGGTCTGCCTATACTTTGGCTACAGAAATGTTACTGGGGTCTGCCTATACCTTTTCTACTGAATGGTTTCAGGGGTTCGCCTATACTCTTGCTACAGAAATTTTACAGGGGTTCGCTTATACTCATGCTACAGAAATGTTACTGGGGTCTGCCTATACAGTTTCTACTGAATGGTTTGAGGGGTTTGCCTATACTCTTGCTACAGAGATGTTACAGAGGTTCGCCTATACTTCTGCTACAGAAATGTTACTGGGGTCCACCTATACTTTGGCTAGAGAAATGTTACTGGGGTCTGCCTATACCTTTTCTACTGAATGGTTTGATGGGTGCGCCTATACTTTTGCTACAGAAATGTTACAGGGGTCTGCCTATTCTGTGGGTGCACAAAGACTTCCCATTGCGGTGTTTTACCTATCTGGCACAAATACACTGACTGACTTGGGCAGAAATATGGGCCGAGGCCAAGGTCTTGGGGGTGTGTGAAACTCTGCCATGTTTCTTCCTGTGTAATACCATCTTTGTGCACCGACAACATAGGCAAGCCTAAGGAACTCAAAGACTTCCCATTGCGGTGTTGAGCGATCTGACACCTACACAGAATGAATTGTGTGGGGACACATGGATTTCCCATTGCTATGTAACTCGCAGCACCTTGGGTCACACAAGGTGGAGGCTGGGACCGAGCCTGACCCTGGGCCCGCTCACCTACTTCCCACACAGAGTACTGCTGCATTGTGGAGATGTGTAGAAGTGCTGGCACCGGAGTCCCCTTTATACCCACGTTTGTGGCTCCTGCCAATTTTGTGACGGAGGTGGCAAGGGATTGGAATGATGATCGTGCGTCAATTTATCATCAATTCTCAACAGCATTGTGGGCTATCACCCACACTTTCAAAGAGGGTCGCTGCCTAGCCCTGCCAACCCTCTGCAGTGTGTGCCTCTAGTTCCTCCTCATCCATTACGCACCTATAAATAGACATGAGGGTGGTGTGGCTATGAAGCGAGCGTGTGGCATGAGGCGAGCTGAACGCTGCGCAGGGAAAATTTTCGGTGCGCTGTGGACGCAGCGTCGTGCGGGAAGGGGAAGGGGGGGTTGGACAGCAATGCTAGCATGTAACCCAGGAGAAGAGGCAGCGGTGTCACCCGCAGGCAGTGGTTGTCCTTGGTTGCAGGTAGTGTGGTGCTTAGCTAAGATGTGGCAGCGCATGTGCCTTGCTAATGAGGGTTTTTCCCAAGTAAATTATTAGGGGGGTGACGCCAGACTCTTGCCAGCATTTTGGCTTAATAGTGGGACCTGGGAGCCTCAGATGCAGCCATGCATGCTGCCCCTGCCCTTCCCTATCCGTTTCTGTGGTGTTTCCATGACTTTCTGATGTTTTCTGGTGTTTGACAAGTCATCACCTATGTGGAGCATCGGTCCCATACAAAAATGCTCGAGTCGCCCATTGACTTCAATGGGGTTCGTTACTTGAAACGAGCTCTCGAGCATTACGAAAAGTTCGACTCGAGCAACGAGCACCCGAGCATTTTTGTGCTCGCTTATCTCTAGTCTGGATCTTTTCATTAATCCCTTCAAGTGGCTCACTCTGCACATCTCAAGGAGTACAGTAGTGTAAAATTCCTGTTGCTAGTTCTGAACTACGATCAGTATGGTCGAGAGGTAATTGGAGACTCCAAGATGGTTGTTTTCCTAATGGGTCTTCAAGGTGGTTTCACAAAGTTTCCTTACTATCTTTGTCTTTGGGATAGTAAAGCCAAAGCTGAACACTACTATCGACGAGACTGGCCTGAACGTATTGACTTCACTGTCAGACAAAGCAACGTCAAGTGGAAACCCCTAGTAGATCCTGATTCCACCTCTTCACATAAAACTTGGGCTTATGAAACAGTTTGTCACAGCTCTAGATAAAGAGTCTACAGTGATGAAACATCTACTAAATTATAGTGGCCCAGTACATGCTTTCCTGGCCCCCTCCATATTGTCATACATGTTATGTCTTATGTAGATGCTCTGTGCAAAACTGTCTTGTCATTCTCTTATGTGTATTGCACAGCTGCAGCCAATGAGAGGTTAATGTCTGCAAAGTGTGAGCTGACTGTATGCAAGGCTTCATGTCTACGGGGAAAATCAGGCCCGTGCGGATTCCTGCTGCGGATGCACTATAATTGACTTTTTTTCTTGCGAGAGATCAATTGAGATCGAGCTCCTGCACACGTGATCTGCGTTAAAATGGAGCATGCCACGTTTTTTTCCCGCGTGCAAAATTTGCAAATCACTTAAAGTACCATCCACGACTATTTAATTAACCGCGGGTGGTCCTATGGGATGTGGATTTGTGTTTTTTCTCCCACACGGATTTGTTAAATATAATTTTCCTGTGGACATGAGCCCTAAATGTAACAATTCTTTCCTGTCATGTGCTATGAGTGAAGGTATAAATGTGAGTGCTTGAGAGCGGGAAAGGGTTCCATCTGGTCTTCCATCTTGAGTTCCATCTGCTAGAGCAAAGCATAGAGGCACATGGTGGCACCTTCAGCCCTCGTGTGTTGAAGATGGATGAACGCAAGGATCAGCATGATCAGTAAGTGAGCCCCCAAAGAGAGAGAGAGAGAGACAGCCCTAAGTCTTTACTACACAAGGCCCAGTGCAGAGGTACTTTTCTTCTTGCAATTGTTCACGCCCAAGCGTCCTGAAGTCTGGGACTGTTGGGTGGAGGTACGCATCTTCAATTGTCACACACACAGGCATCCTGAAGTCTGGGATTGCTGTGTGGAGGTACTCATCTTCAAGTCTGTCTGTATATATTTATAACGGTACCTGCACTTGGAACACGGTCTCTTTTTTTTGCCTTGTATTGTTGGAGTGTTTATTGAAATAAAGTGATTCCAGGCCCTGAGCGTTCCCAGGGACGTGAGGTACTATACTCCTGTCTGTGGCTCGTTTATTTCCCTGCAGAGCACTGCCATCACTTCCTGGAGGTAGGATTTACGAATCCCGTAACCAGGAAGTGATCTTCTGTGGGCCGCCAAAGATTGCAAGAAGTGTGTTGGAGCTTCAAAAAGCAGCTGGAGGGACCTGGACTGTGCTTGGTAGGTAAGTATAATAAGACCTAGCACCTCTTCTGGTGCAAAAATTTATATAAGACAGGGTCTTATTTTCTGGGAAACACGGTAACAGGAACAAATAAACTTTTCTTAGACACAAAAATTGCATTGCTTGGTGTAATCATTCAGTGTAAATGTGAAAAAAAAATCACTCTCCATTCATTTATTTGTCGCTATCACTGACTTTCAGAACTTTCAAAGCGATTGCTGGATTGCTAGCTTCTCGTGACGTGTAAATGTTCCCTGCTCAACACTTCACATAGAAGGTGAAGCGCTGAATGAGAACCCAGCAATCCAGCGATAAGTTTTTCAGTCTAAACGCTCTGCATGAGCATCAACTACTTTAGCGGTGACATAAGTGCTCATGCAGTCGTTTAAACAACTGTTGGCCTGTGTAAAAGGGCCATAACATCGTTTCAGTAATTTTCTTGTTCACTCAGGAGAGAGTGCCAACAAGCACAAGGCAGCTGATATCCTTCAGTAATGCTAATTGAATTCTAAGAACAGACTCAGTGCTTTTAAAAGGGGGATGGTGATTGAAATCATTGTTGAATTATAAGAGCAGGTCTCAGGTCATCAGCCGGCTCTCCATCCCCTAGCTATGGAAGTGTAAATATAGTATCACCTCAACCAACCCCAAGCACAGAGCCTGAATGCAAGCATAGCACAGCTGCTCGCAATGGAAATGCTACTCTTCAGATTGGTGGGCACAGTCGCCTTCTGCAACATCATGGTCCATGCTAACCTACAGTACCAAATGCTTAGCCACCATTTCTTTGCCAAAAAAGGCCTGCACTGTCATGTGAGTGATAACGTGTCCCTGGCACTGAAGAACGCTGTCAGTGACTGTGTGTTCCTGACCACATATACATGATCAAGCAAGCATTCCCAGGAGCATTACATATCCTTAACAGCACACTGGGAGAGTGTTCTGAAGGTGAAGCATGAAGCTGAAAGGCCTGACCCCCAAGAAATGTGGGCCGTCATTGGTAGGCACTTTGAGACATATGAGTGCCTTTATTAGTAAAATAAAAAGAAAAAGCTGCTTTTGCGCTCGTCGGGAACAAAAGATGACAAATGTAATTATAATGAATTTAATCATATAGGTATGCTCGTACCTATATGATTAAATTCATTATAATTACATTTGTCATCTTTTGTTCCCGACGAGCGCAAAAGCAGCTTTTTCTTTTTATTTTACTACTATTGTTTACTAAGCACCTACGGGTGCTTTGTATGCTGCATACTTTTGCTGCTCTCCATCTTGCTGCGGATGTGGGATTGAAAGAACCTGTTTAAAAGCCTTTGTGGACATCGGTGCCGACGGGGTTTATCAGGCTGATTTCCCCGTTTGGCACCAGGTGAGTTCTAAACTGAGTTTTGTTGTACATCTGTTGTTCCTTCACTTGGCGCATTCCTGACTTATTTCATGAGTGCCTTTATGTTGCAGCTCTTGCAGAAGGACTGTAGCATAGCCCACATGTAAACATCAGATCATTACTGGGTGGCTACCGTCCTTGACCCCGCTACAAAACCAAAATAACAAGTCTCATTCCAGCAATGGAAAGGGACCTTAATATGCAGCAGTATCAGGATAGATTGTTAAGCAGCTTGAGCGCAGCATTTCCCCCATGGTAGCGGGGATGCATCCACAAGCAATCGCATCACTATGGCTCATCACAGACAAGCAGAAAGCCACTGCAGCAGCATCACCCCTGGTGGCAGAGTAAATTTAATAGAGATGTGGTGTGGCATAGTTTTTTTTGCCAATTGCAGCCTGCAACAACACAGCGTAGGACTCACAATCACTGGCAACACTTATCCATGATGGTCTGAAACTATGTCTGCTTTTCAGTCAATGTACTCCGACATAGTGTTGGCTTCTTTGACCTCTGGAAGAGCGGCCAGAGCTTGCCCAACATATGTTATAGGTGCTTGCCTGCCCTTGCTGTCAGTGTGTCTTTGGAATTTGGAAAATGTCAGTGTTTGTCTACATGCTTTAGAAAAAATATCCCCTACCGTATTAATACCCTATAGACTTCCAAAACCTGAATTTGTCATAAGGGTTTCCATCTTAAAAGTGTGAATTACCCAAGCAAGTAGCAGTTTAGAATAATAAGGATTTTGTCTTAGATGTCTTCCAGCCTGTTGCCATGCTTTGATAGTAGATATGAGGATTGTGTTGGCCATGTTAACTTTTTTTTTTACACTTTTTGATGTTGGGCGCGCATGCGCAGAAGGGGACTTCAGGTCCCGAAGACCAGGACATCGCAGAGGACCCAGGGTGAATATTTTCATGGGCAGAGGCATTTAGGCATTGCTCAAATATCTCGAGATCCCAGTCATCGATTTTGGGATATCAAAGTTCCTGTATTTTTTGGTCACCACCTGTAGAGACATACAAGACATACAGAAGAGGTTAGCCGCCTACCAAAATAAAATTGGCTTGTTCCCCACTCCATACAATGCTACTCTATTTTTCATACCTTGGCTAGATGGAGCTTTGGCAAAAGGTTGCAATCAGCCAGAGTTATGTCATCACCATCTAAGAATTTCCTGTTGGAAACTGTTACATCTTCAATACTATTCTCATCAGGTTCAGGTACTCATCAAGCTTCTGCAACGTTTTCAGCAATCCTCTTTCCAGTCCTCCAAAGTAAATCATAAAAATGTGTCAAACCGCAATGAAGTAATTATAATGGGGGACTTTAATTATCCAGATATAATATGGGAAAATGAGACCTGCAAATCTCACAGGGGTGATAAGTTCTTGAGAGTAATTAAAGATAATTATCTGAACCAACTGGTGCAGGAACCAACAAGAGGGAGGGCCACTCTGGACCTAGTACTAACTAACAAACCGGACCGAATAAAGGGGGTACAGGTTGAGGGGCACTTGGGGAACAGTGACCACAATATAATCAACTTCCAGCTGTCATTCAATAAGAAGCCTTATCAGGGAGCGACAAACAAACTAAACTTTAGTAAAGCAAAATTTGATGAGCTTAGAACTACAATCAGTAACATTAAATGGGATAACATCCTCAAAAATGCCAGTACGGAGGACAAATGGGAAAAGTTCAAAAGGATCCCAATCACTTCATGTGAACAGTTCATTCCCTTTAAAAATAAAAGAATCTCAACTAAAAGGAACCAATGTGGCTCGACAAGACGGTAAGGGGGGCAATAAACGAAAAAAAGAAAGCGTTCAAACTACGAAAACAACAAGGCAGCGAAGAAGCGCTAAAATCGTACGGGGAAAAAACAAAATATGCAAAGATACGATCAAAATTGCCAAGGAGGAGGCGGAAAGACTGATCGCCAAAGAGAGCAAAAACAACCCGAAACTATTTTTCAACTATATTAACAGCAAAAGGATTTGCAGGAAGAGCACTGGCCCTGTAACAAATAATGCAGGGGAAATCATTGAAGATGATGGAGGGAAGGCAAATCTATTAAATAGTTTCTTTTCAAGCTTATTCACAAACGAAAAGGAAATGCCACACGAGATACAGGGGAATAAAATAAACGCCTCGCAAAATATGGCATACCTAACGCAGGAGGAAGTGCGGAACAGGTTAAAGAAGATTAAAATTGATAAAATCGCCAGGCCCAGATGGAATACAGCCAAGGATACTAAGGGAACTAAATGATGAGTTAGCTAGGCCGCTATACCTAATATTTCAAGACACTATCAAGACCGATGTTGTACCATTGGATTGGCGCATTGCCAACGTGGTTCCAATTTATAAAAAGGGGACCAAAAGTGAGCCTGGCAACTACAGGCCGGTAAGTCTCACTTCAGTAACGGGAAAAGTTTTCGAGGGGATTCTGAGAGATGCCATCGATGAGCACCTCAAGGAGAACAAGGGAATAACTCCTCACCAGCATGGATTCATGAAGGGTAGCTCATGTCAGACAAATCTGATCAGTTTCTACGATGAAGTAAGCTCTAAGCTGGACCTGGGAGAGTCTATTGATCTCGTATATCTGGATTTCTCTAAAGCGTTTGACACCGTGCCACATAATAGGCTAATATACAAAATGAGACAGCTCGGACTGGGTGAAAACGTGTGTAATTGGCTTAAAAATTGGCTCAATGATAGAAAGCAGAGGGTGGTAATAAATGGCTCATACTCTGATTGGGCCACAGTCACTAGTGGGGTGCCACAAGGTTCAGTATTGGGCCCCATTCTGTTCAATATATTTATCAACGACCTGATAGAGGGGCTGCACAGCAAAATTTCAATATTTGCAGATGACACAAAACTATACAATATAATTAATGCAATGGAGGACAATGTGCAGCTACAAACGGACCTAGATAAGCTAGGGGCTTGGGCAGAAAAATGTCAAATGAAGTTCAATGTTGATAAACGTAAGGTTATGCATATGGGCAGCAAGAATGGATGTTACCAATATTCGCTTAATGGGGTACCGCTAGGGAAAAGTGATATGGAAAAAGACCTGGGGGTACTAGTGGACTATAGACTAAAATGGAGTAATCAATGACAATCAGCTGCTACAAAGGCAAATAAAGTTTTGGGATGCATTAAAAGAGGTATAGGGGCGAAGGACAAGAACATTATCCTTCCATTATATAAGGCACTTGTCAGACCTCACATGGAATACTGCACACAGTTCTGGTCACCGGTGCTCAGGAAAGATGTTACGGTATTGAAGGGGTTCAAAGAAGGGCAACTAAACTAATATATGGAATGACTGGACTGGAATACCCAGAGAGGCTATCCAAATTGGGACTATTTACTCTAGAAAAAAGAAGGTTAAGAGGCGACCAAATAACCATGTATAAATACATGAGGGGACAATACAAGGATCTCTCCCAGGATCTGTTTATACCCAGGACTGCAACGGTAACAAGAGGGCATCCGCTACGTTTAGAGGAAAGCAAGTTTCATCACCAACATAGAAAGGGATTCTTTACTGTTAGAGCAGCTAGACTGTGGAACTCTCTGCCTAAGGACGTAGTGATGGCAAAATCCTTAGAGGAGTTTAAAAGGGGACTTGATGTCTTTCTGGAGAGGAAGGATATTATAGGCTATAAATCTAAGATTATTTGTTAATCCGGGTCTACAGGCAGGTAGGAACTATTAGCCTGGGTTCACACAGGGCGGATTTGGCGCGGTTTTGCGGCAGCAGATTCGCCCGCGGCAAAACTGCCCACGGCCGCTAATCTCGGGATTAGCCAGCCATGTGGACGAGATTTCTCAGAAACCTCGTCCACACGGGACGGCTAATCCGCTGCGGTAAATCCGGCTGAAACCGCGGCTGGTTTCAAAAGAAGCAGCATGTCTATTTACCTTTTCTTTTTTGTTTATTTATGTCATGGCCGCACTCTCCTCTATGGGAGCGCCGGCCGCAATGGAAAAGCAAGCGGCCGCGGCTTAAACCGCAGCGGTTCTCCCGGTTTTTGCTGCGGCCAAACTGCGAGCTTTCCAACGGGAATCCGCCCTGTGTGAACCCAGCCTTAGGGGTTGATCCAGGGAACAGTCTGATTGCCATTAGGGAGTTGGGAAGGAATTTTTTCCCCAAAACGGCTAATTGGCTTCTGCTCTTGAGGTTTTTTACCTTCCTCTGGATCAACAAAACAGGAGGCTAGACAGGCCGGACTAGATGGACATTGTCTTCATTCAGCCTTACGAACTATGTTACTATGTTAAAATGTATGCCCCTCCCGAGAATGATTATGCGATCAAGTTATCCTAAGAATCTCTGGATAGTAGAGGTCTGAATGACAGCTGAGAGCTGCCCCTGATTGGTCCCTGCGCTCAGCCAATCAGAGGCAGCACTCACTCACCCATTCATGAATTCATGAATGGGTGAGTGAGAGCTGCCTCTGATTGGTGAGGCTGTGACCAATCAGAGGCAGCTCATTCAGAAGGCAGGGATTTTAAATCCCCGGCTGCTGAATACTACTCACAGCAGTTCAGGAGAACTGCCGGCCGGCCGTGGCTGAACTCCGTCTGCCGGGACAAGGTGAGTATTTTTTTTTTTTTACTTTTTACACATTTCTGGATGAATTTCAGGGAAGGGCTTGTATTTTTAAGCCCTTCCCGAAAATTCATCATGAGATCGCCCGCAGCCAATTGCTTTCAATGGAGCCGGCTGTATTGCGATCCGCAAATCGCGATCCGCAAATCGATCCGCAAATCGCGGGGAAAAAACGCCCGTGTGACCGAGGCTTTAGATGCAAGGTGAATATTAATTTTGTGTGCTGCTTAAATAACTGTCCTATTGATTAAAAATGATAGAAAACTTGTTTTTACACTTGAATCAAAACTCTAGAGTTGATTTGCAACTCATGCTCTAATTGAGCATTCTGTTGCTGCTGTTATTTAACTAATTGGCATCACAACTGGTTTTCATTTTATTTTTCATCCTTGACTTCCAAAAGCCATAGTGTTTTCTTGTTTGTATGTCAACGTAACCATATGTGGGCATGTGTTGCCTGTCAAGTTCTGTTTTTTTAAAGTCCCTATTTAATCTGCCATAAAATGTATTGATACATTTTGAAAATAAATATGGGAGGTAGAATGGATAAAAAAAAAATCGCAATGTGAACAATTTTTAGTAGGTTTAGTTTCTACAGAGTTTACTGCAAGTAAAATGGTATGGTATCTGTTAGTGCAAATAAGGGAGATGGAATAATATCTCCACAGTGCCACCTATTGGAAGGCAGCATTCCTTCAAACCAAAGTTAGACTCTTTATACAAGCATTGTAACAATGACTGGGAATTAAAAGCAAATCCAGACTCCATGCACAGACAGCTGTTTCGTGGTATTGATAATGGCGATACCAAATTATAGAAAGCTTTTGTTATGTTTTTTTGGGAAAAAAAATCTGTTTTGCAAAATTGCTTTGTGTCAAAAGTTTCTACACCCCATATCTTTGTTATTTAATGGAGCTGTGTGAGGTTGGTTGCAGGTTACCATGACAATCCCATGGTGGCATTTGAGTGACCACTTAGATGCCTAGATCAATAAAGAACATGGCATCCAAGGAAGTAAACGGCTGAAATAATAGTTATCTCTGATCCTGGTCTTTGCGGGTGAGTGCCAGCTGTATGAGCCTGCTCCATAGACTTCTTGCGCGCATCTACACTTCTTGCGCGCATCTATCATAAAAATATGACAGATGGTATCAAGGGGTTAAAATTGATAGCCTATCCTTAGGATAGGCCATCAACAGTAGATTGATGGGGAACTGACTGTTATCACCCCAGATGGACAGCTTCTTTAAGGGACTTCCTTGTTTACCAGGTACAGATTCCTGTTTAGTAACGGCTTTGTTTGATACTACAGCTTCTTCACATTCAAGTGAATGTGTGATAGACATGATAATTATTTAGTATAAAATGTCTATCGATATTTGTATATAACCCAAATGTGAAACTGATGCTGGAAAAGCCGCTCCCACCATGAGTTTGCTGGATGCATCCCCAGAAGGAGTGGACAAGTCCTACACCCCCTTGAAGACTCTAAAACGAACCTTCAACGCGCTCCGGTTCATGCGCAGAAAACTGTGAAAATTAGATAGAGAATTAGAGGATAGACATTTTAAGGGGGGATTGTGATAGACATGATAATTATTTAGTATAAAATGTCTATCGATATTTGTATATAACCCAAATGTATTTTGCTGTTGTAATGACTTTCAGCTCTGAGGAGTCTAAAGGACACACACAATCTAATCATGGTATTTGCTAGCCAATGGATGGGTGATGTATTTGCTCTAAATACATCGAAGTTGCTCAACCAGTTTCTAAGAAGTTAAAGGGCCATAGTGTCGTGTATATCCTGTGTTCAATACTGTGTGTTTACCTAGGCCCCTTCCACTCTTCAAACACAAGCTAGTTAAACACATCATTTGTCAACTACACAGAATTCCTTAAGGCTGTCTGCATGCTAAAGAATACAAAGTCCATACCTTGGCGGACGTGAGGACGGGAGGGTAGGGAGGCGGGAGACTCTGTATAATCTAGCGAATAAGAATATATATATATGTTAGTGATGTAATCTGTTAAACGCCCATAAAGGGCAGGTGTTATCCTTTTTCAATAAAAAGGCCTGTCTGGACGTCTCTGCCAGGAGAGCCATTTTTAACATGAGATTCATACCTTGTGTTTGACTTGGTCAGTGTGCGCATACTGCTTCCACACAATTAGGAAAGCGACAAAATACCCCAAAGCCTGCTGGAGAAACTATAATCCAGATCAGTGGCGTCCCTGGGTGGGCGAGTGGATCTGTGAGGTCACAGCCTGGAACGTACAGAGATCGGCGGATGGCACGCAGAACTCAGGGGCCCGAAAATCTACAGAACACGGTAAGATTGCTTTATGTAAATCTACCGATGTGAGCTGGGTTCTGACTGCTTTTCTGCCTGTTCCTGATCCAGACTGGACCTTCACTGAAAGACAGGTAATAACTCTAGTTCTGTCCACTCGGAAAAATCACCACGTTACCTGTCTAGGGGTATTTTGTATGCTGTGTATATTATGTCTGAGACGGTTAAAAATTGTCTATGCAAGACCAAGAGATAAATTCTGTGAGGGTTAATGTGTCGGGAGGGCGGACTCGGCTGTTTAAGTCTGAGGGAATACGCCAGTGACACGTGCTCCTAGGTAAAACTAGTGTGAGGTTAGGAAGATTTATGATACGTATACTTAACTTTATGATTGAGCGTGTTATGTTCTCATATGTGGAAAGGTATATACGTATGAAGTATAGTCGTGCTTTGTGACGGCTGATTTCTCCAGAATATTATTGAGGTTTTGGTCATTGAAAATAATCGTCAGTCTCTGTGTATAGCTAAATGTCCTGTCTAGATCGTGTACAAGGAGTGCTCTTGGGGATTACTAGTATACGGTGGGCTGTTATAAAGGTAGATGAGATATATACCTTGGGTTGATATAAAGGTGGATATATATATATACCTTGAGCCGTTGTGGGTATTCTCCAGTAATCCCGTCTGTCTGCTATTATAGAAACAATGTGCAGTGTTGATTATTGGGGGAGGGGTGCTGGTAAGAGAGTGAACTGAAAGCTTTTTCAATTAACCCTTTCTGTTTCCTTTGTCTTTTCTGAGTGGGAAAGAGGGGTTATATTGGAAGGATTTGAAGAAAGCAGATTTTACAAGAGGAACACTATTGTGTCCAGAAACTTTGAATAGAATAGAATAAGCAGGTAGCATAAAGTTGAGCAGATTGAGAAGGTTCAGGCATAGACGCAGGTTGTTTAGAGAATGGGGAGCAAAGTGAGCAAGGACAAAGGTCATAGAGCTTGTGATTTGGTTACTGAACAATGGGAAAGGATCAGGAAAAGTTGCAGAAAGAAATGTTAGGTCATGGACAGATAAGATAGGTTGTAGAAAGTTTTCAGAAGATGAGCAGGAAGCCTAGCAGAAAGAAAGGTGTTTTTAGATTGCTAGGAGGAGGTATAACGTAGTTAAGAGATTGAAGAGGGGAAAGCATGTAGGGGGGTATGTGTATTGCTAATGAACAATGTAATGCCTTTGTGTTGACTACAGCCCCTCCCTGTAATGGCGGCCGTGCTTGCAATGTTTACAATCCAACATAGTGTGACTCTGCAGTAAATGTAGTGAGGCCTGCCCCCACCCTGAAGTTACTTCCCCCCATGTGCTCACTTTCAGGGTGTGTGATGTTACTTCCGGTCCCTCCCCATCCGGGACAGGACCTGGCCCCGCCCGGTCCTCCAGCGGCCATCTTGCCTCACCTGGAAGTGCTGCTGCCCCTGGCCCCGCCCGGTCCTCCAGCGGCCATCTTGCCTCACCTGGAAGTGCTGCTGCCCCTGGCCCCGCCCGGTCCTCCGGCAGCCATTTTGCCTCGCCTGGGAGATCTGTAGCCCCGCCCCTTTCTGCCTCTGGCGGCCATTTTGCTGCACTTGGGAGGCCTATATTTCCCAATGCCACTGTATCCAGTGCTAACATCATGATTGTCTGAAGTAAGGTTTTGTTTGACCAGACTTTGTTACACTCCAAGATGTGGCCACTTTGGATGTGTGATAAGTTCAGGGAAACAAACCTTTGTGAAGATGCAGCTTGGGACATAGTAGATGACTAAGCTGGTTTATAGTGCATGGAAGATTGGAGTTGATGCATGGGGGGGGCAGAGACCAGGAATACATGACAGGGGACGCTCTCTCATGTTCCCAGGGGCTCTGTTTTCCACTGCCCGCTTCTCCAATGGATGCTCAGACAGATGATGTTATGGAAGGCTCCTACAGATGGAATAATTTCCCTATAGTCACCCAGCAAACTTTTTCATGCAATTTGGTGAAGTAATTTTACTTTTTATGTGAAGAAAGAGGGACTGAATTGCCCAGAGTAGGATGTTAATTAATCCGTATTCTTTAGTTTTTCTTTAAGTCTTTTGTATATTCTAGTGTCAGTCTACACTGAAGCTATAATTATATTCCGACAGGAGAGTAAAAGCTAAACGCTGGCCATACCCTGAAATACTATTACACTGGGTGACGTAAAATTTGAATCGTGTGGCGCCCCCTTGTGTTAAAAAATGCTAACTGCGACCTGAAAGGGAAAAGAAAAAAATTTTTTTTTTTTTTTTAAGGAGCTTTTCGCTCAGACTTCGCTGCATATAATGTCATCTTGACCTACAAAGTGCTTGTTTTTGTGCCTCTTGGTTTACTAGTTTGAACGCAATGACTCTTTTTCCATTGAGTATTGCGGTTCAAAAGGGGGGAGGCATAGGTGATCTGGATCATAGATGATCTAGGTGTTGTAGATCAGCTATTGGGTTTGAAAAAAATAAATAAATGATTTTGTGCTACAAGATTCCGAGCCATGTGAAATAGAACATCAGCACGATTATTTAGTACTAATTCAGTAAGAAACTGCAGATATGCAAACAGTTACCAGAACCCCTGTTGATAATGCATATGTTGAGCTCTTTGCAGATGGTACCAGGGTGAGGATTGATGACTCCACATCGGATATGCAGTGGTCACACAACAAGATGTCCTAGAAGCAGAAGCTCTGCCTCCGCATGTCACAGTACAATAAGCGGAATGGAAGGCCCTCACTGAGGCGTGTAGAGTGGCGAGAGGTAAGACCGGCAATCCTTTACACTGACTCCTGGTATGCATTTGGCATAGCTCATGATTACGGCCCAATATGGAAGGCCAGACAGTTTTTTTACCTTAGCAGGACAACCAATTGAGAATGGTGCAGCGGTACAGAGTCGCATGGAGGCCCTGCTTCTACCTGATAAAGTTGAGAGTTCGCACCGAGTCCTACACTGGAGAGGCGAGAGACGACACCCTCGCTGACAGCGCAGCAAAGGCAGCGGCCCTCAAGCCGTGGAAGAAAGATACTGACAGCATGAGTCAGTGGTAAAAAAAAAAAAAAACTTTGGACATTGACAAAAATTTGGACTTTGATATGCTAAAAGACTTTTACAGTTACAAGCCAGCAAGGAAGAAAAGAATAAATGGACTAATATGGGAGCAGCAGAAACAGGACAGCGTGTGGTGAACGGTCAACAGCACTTGCCCACCACAGTTCCTGTATCCCATGATGGCCCAGCTGATGGACGCAAAGACCCACCTAGTAAAGCAGCACTGACGACGACGCTTGAAAGAGGTTGGGCGACTTCTGGGTTCTCTGTAGCTGCTGCATCATTTGTCCGGTTTAGCATGATCTATGCCATGGGTAAGTCAGGGCAGAAGTAAATTTGCCACACCACACTTGCCTGGACCACTCTACCCATTTCAGGGATTGCAAATTGACTACGTTCAGCTCCCACTTGTTGGGAAGTATGACTACGTGCTTGTTGTTGTTGATGTCTTTGCAGGTTGGAGGCCGACCCTGTTACCAAGGTAAACAAGTAGGTAACCGCAAAGAAGCTCATGAACGAGGTAAACTGTGAATATGGGGTACCAGAGGTGATTCAGAGTCAGACAGAGGTATAAACTTCGCAGGTGAATGTAACATGTCATGTCTGCTCTGGGTGTATCCCAGGCCTTTTACATACTGTACCACCTTTAGTGTAGTGGAAAGGTGGAGAGACGTAGTGGCACGCTAAAAAGTAAGATACTTAAAAATGACGCCACTTTGGAAAGACTGTCATCCAATAGCCTTATACAGTGTTAGATATGAACCCAGGGGGGATTATACATTATCTCCCTACGAGGTTGTTTGGGCTAGCCCCAAGGCTAGGTTGTTACTATCCTCAGTAGTTACAATTACAATCTGATGTGTTGACTGAATATGTGATTTCCATTGTTAAAGAACTAACCAAAGCCTATGCACAGGTGTTCTCTTCCAGACTCAGAGGCAGACACTGGGACACATATCTTGCAGCCTGGGGATTGGGTGCGCATCAAGAAGTTCCCCAGGAAGCACCCTCCTGAGCCCCGATTTGATGGCCCCTACCAGGTGTTTCTGACTACTGCCACAGCTGTGAAACTAGCCGAAAGACTTACATGGATCCATGCTTCATACTGTAAGAAAGCTTCAGATCCGGGAGACCAGTCTTAAGTTGTGCCAAAGACATTACTCTGGTTAGGGCTAGTGAGAGAGGAAGGTAGCAACTGGAATCCTTAGTCGGAAGAATATGGGGGTATGGTTACCTTCTAGTATAACTCGTCCAATGCTTAAGTAGCCGCATATTCCTTCGACTATTGTACTGTGGTCCCGTGTCTAGGCGCAAGATCCCACCGCAGGCCAGATTTAGCTCAGTCCAGCTGGTTATATGACTTACATACCCGGGGAATACAATATGTTTGCGCCACTGATAACGTCTGGGGAGAAGACTGCCGTTATTGGGGATTAGTGGGATGGAACGCAGGAACAGACTAGTCCTATAAACCGCGAAGTGCCTTAAATAAGAAAGATAAGAGCGGGAAATCCCTAATTAGTCGTATAACCCTCCTTGAGAATAATAAGGACAGCAGGTATTGGAAGGCTGAACTTAGTATGCTGCTTGGTTTGAATGCGGTTTTTACATTAACCATGGGAGATCCAAGCCCGGGGGACGGGGAGACTTATAGTCTGGGGACATACCGGTACAGGAGGACAGATCCCTTAGGGAAGTTTAAAATAAGGGATATGGTAGATGCAGCCGAATGGAAGCCTTCACTTAGTCCCGTGCCCATAATTAACCCCCTCCGCCGTAAGATAAAGACCTTGACGAACATGATGATCATAGCCGACCCTACCTTTGAGGACACCTTGACAGTAGCGACTGGCTACTCTGACCAGAATCTCTGGTTGGAGTTGATGAGGTACAATGCTAACAGGAGCAACAAGTCTAACTGTTGCGTGTGCGGTAGTGCCCGACTACACTCGGGGATGGTCCCCCTAAATCTCCCTGTAGATGCTGAAGAGTGGTTTATTAGTCTCTTCACGAACATTTCCGCTAATTACACTGTCCGTGAGAAATGGAAGAAGGAATACTCTATAACTACTTAAGTGTTTTGCACCGGAGAGAGTATTACTGACTACCCTGGAAACTACACCTGCCAGGCAATTAGGCAGGGTGGAGGGAGATTTTTGGGGAACTCACCTACGGGTATTGCTCCTCCTACAGTATGATAGGAGGGGAATAGATGCAGAATCAGGTCCAGTCCTTAGGAGACGTTTACTGGCTTTGTGGAGACATGAGGTAGAAGACCCGCCTGGAGGGTAATTGGACAGGGGAGTGTGCCTTAGTAAAGCCCTTATGCTCCTCCACATCCTGTCAGACACCAACGTTTCCCTTGTTTGAAAAAGATGAAGAGCCAGTTCCGATAATGCCAAACACATACGCTACCAAAGAAAAAGGAGAAATGTACTAGTACTGCGCCTGCCCCGATCTCCTAAGATGGATTGTCAGTGGAATTCCCATTTGCCAAGGGATAGTGCAGAAGACCTTAGGTTCCGGCGAGGGCACACCCTGTGGAGTGTTAACTTGTACAGATAGAGGGTATGGATGCCCGGAAATGAGCCCAGGGAATCCATGGCCTCCCTCTGAGGTGAGGTAGGGATCCCCCCCCCTCCTAGGAGTAGGGACTTACGGGCAGTGGGAAAACCCTGACGCAAGGGTGAGGCGACTTGGACGTGTTCACCATTAGGACTATCTCCAGGAGGGACATTGGTGTGGGTGAAGATTAGGGAGTCCCACGCCGTGCGTACCTGTGCACGCTACTAGTATTGTAACATTATGCTAGAGCGAGAAGAGAGACCCCTGGTGGTAGTTTTGATCTACACGTGTACATTGACGTCATAGGATAGCCAAGGGGGGTACCTGACGAGTTTTAAAAATTAGAGACCAAGTTAAAACTAGATTCGAGTCCATTTTCCTGATCATTAGGGTAAATAAATGTTGACTGGATTAATTATGTTTATTATAATTAGCAGTGGTTTATAAATTATACTAGAGACGCCTTATAGGGACTAGTCGACCAATAGGACCTACCTCGACTATGACCTTTTTTAAAATAGAGTGACCTCAGATATGACTTTAGCTAAAAAGGGGAGTGTCTATAAGATGATAGGGGAGACTTGTTGTACCTACATCCTAGACGACACGTGACCCGCGGGTAAAAACGCACTTGCCATTAAGAAGCTGACCGCACTAACTAAAAAGAGCTAACTTTTGGGACCAGCACTCGCCATGGATGAGCGGGTGGTAAAGGATCCTGGCACAGACGGGCGTCGCTGTTGTATGTGAACTGATTATCTTTTCTGTTCTAGTCTGCTGTGTTATCCCCTGTGTCAGAGAGACCTGTGAAACTGATGCTGGAAAAGCCGCTCCCACCATGAGTTTGCTGGATGCATCCCCAGAAGGAGTGGACAAGTCCTACACCCCCTTGAAGACTCTAAAACGAACCTTCAACGCGCTCCGGTTATAGGCTCATGCGCAGAAAACTGTGAAAATTAGATAGAGAATTAGAGGATAGACATTTTAAGGGGGGATTGTGATAGACATGATAATTATTTAGTATAAAATGTCTATCGATATTTGTATATAACCCAAATGTATTTTGCTGTTGTAATGACTTTCAGCTCTGAGGAGTCTAAAGGACACACACAATCTAATCATGGTATTTGCTAGCCAATGGATGGGTGATGTATTTGCTCTAAATACATCGAAGTTGCTCAACCAGTTTCTAAGAAGTTAAAGGGCCATAGTGTCGTGTATATCCTGTGTTCAATACTGTGTGTTTACCTAGGCCCCTTCCACTCTTCAAACACAAGCTAGTTAAACACATCATTTGTCAACTACACAGAATTCCTTAAGGCTGTCTGCATGCTAAAGAATACAAAGTCCATACCTTGGCGGATGTGAGGACGGGAGGGTAGGGAGGCGGGAGACTCTGTATAATCTAGCGAATAAGAAAATATATATGTTAGTGATGTAATCTGTTAAACGCCCATAAAGGGCAGGTGTTATCCTTTTTCAATAAAAAGGCCTGTCTGGACGTCTCTGCCAGGAGAGCCATTTTTAACATGAGATTCATACCTTGTGTTTGACTTGGTCAGTGTGCGCATACTGCTTCCACACAATTAGGAAAGCGACAAAATACCCCAAAGCCTGCTGGAGAAACTATAATCCAGATCAAATGAGAGCAAGACGAAATATCTGGCAGCATATATAGAAAATAGGAAGCAGCACCATAAGCAGATTCTTCACAGCATCTTATAAAGGTAAAAGTTGCTCATCCTTATTAAGGCATCCAGGGTCTGCCACTTTTTAACCCTGGATGCCTAAATAAAGATGAGCAACTTTTATCTTTATAACATGCTGTGAAGAATCTGCTTATGGTGCTGCTTCATATTTTCTATATATGGACTACTTTGGTGGAACCTACTGAGGTCGAGTTCTCTGGTTAAGCCTGCACCCTTTTCCATGTTGCACCCCCACTGTTAGTGGTTTTATTTTGGAGTGCTGCTGTTCATTTTATCTATTTTCACTGAAATATCTGGCACCATCGCTCCTAATAAAAACTAAACTGTACGGAGCATTGTAAATAGTCATGGTGGTGGCCCCTTAAGAGAGCTGTTAGGTGGTGGTGCTGAGAGTCAGGCCCCACCGATCTGATCTAAGGATAAGCCATCTGTTTTAAAGAATTGGAAAAACATTTTTTCCACCTTTTACTAATTGCATTTTTTTTTAATTTACAGGTTTTATTTTGTTCAGATCTAAAAAAATTCAGAGAGAGTTCAGGATATAAACCAAACGCAAAAACAAAAAAGAAGCTAAAAGGATAAAAATTGTATTTCTTTTTCTTTTGTGTTTTTCTATACATAATCATTATTTCCCTGTGTAGAAAAGAAATAAAGTGTTAATTCTCTATTACTCCTGTGTCGGTGGTATAAGTTTTATAAATAAATTTCAGATACAAATCTTCTCAACGTTTTGCAGCATATGGTACAATGATACTGTCACTTAATAAATATACTAACTAGCAGAATAATGGTTTCTGGCATCTTTTCCAATGTTGTAGGGTTTTTCTTTAACCCCTTCCCTCCCCATGACGTAAGGGTACTTCCTGCAAAATGACGTACCCTTACGTCATAGGGATAGCGTGAGATCATAGCAGATCTCGCGCTATCCCGCAGCGAGAGCCGACTGTCACTAGTAGCCGGCCACCCGCTGCAACAGTGGGGGGCATCGGAGATGCGCCCCCCCCGCTGTTAACCCCTCTACTTAGATCATGGCAGGGAAAGGGTTCACAGAGGGAGCGTACTCCCTCTGTGACTTCAGCCGGCTCTCGCAATATAATCGCGAGAGCCTGGCTGGTTGCTATGGCAGCAGGATGCCAGATACCGGAGTCCTGTATTGCCATTGCCTAAGATCGCTATAATAAGCCGGCATGGCAGGAGAGAAGTCCTGCCATGCCTTATCCTAGCGATCATCAGTCCTGCAGTGTAAGTCCCTCAGATGGACACAGATTGTGTAAAAAGGAGAAAAATAAAGTACAGGCGGGACAGGGGTGGGGCTAAGTTTCAGGAATTAGCTCCGCCCCCGGCCCGCCTCTCCTCATTAAAAATAGTGCAAGGGGGTGGAGAGGAGGCAGAGAGAGGGCAGGAGCATAGAGCACTGCTCCCGGCTCTTCCAGCCTCCTCCCCCTGCAGAGAGAGACGCTGTTTATCGGCTGGGCGTGAAAACCCAGCCGATATACGGCCGTCTGAATGCACCGTAAGGGTGCCCACCCACTGGTGTTTTTTTTTCTTTGCGTTTTGCGTTTTTTCTCAAGAGCAATTAGTATTGAATGTGTTCCTGTCCACTGGCGTTTTTTTCCCCGGTCCGTTGCAATTTTTAACATAGAAACTGTCAGTTGCATATGTGTCCTTATTTTTCTCTTAATGCACCCATGAATGTCAATGGAAATTAACGGAAAAGGCGCGAAAAAGCCACGAAAAACGCACCAAAAACGTGCGGAAAACGCTGCGTTTTTCACACACGGAAATCGCAAACGCCAGTGGGTGGGCGCCCTAAGGGTGGGCTCACACAAACATATTTGCATTGCGTATTGCATGTGCAATGTACTTCCGCCTAATATGTGATAAATGGCGCCAAAGAAAGTACATTGATTTTTATTGTTCCACTCACACTTGTGTATATTGATTGCGTATGTTACTTGTGTAAAAAAGAACGCAGCATGTTCTATTTTAGCGCCTAAGAGAACTATTGTTCACTAAGGGAGTGTTTGCAATCCAGTGAATGCACAATTTTTTTATGCACCGGCTTAACATTGCAAACTAAATTTTGTTCACATAATGCACAGATTCTAAATTTATTGTAGGCTTCACTATACAAGGTTTTTTGGTAATTAGATCCTGTTTCGCAAGCAGCAGAAAAACATGTGAACTAATGTAACTTTTATAGTTTAACAATGGCACCAAACTCTCTGGGAAGGCCCCTTTGTGCCATTGGAGATGCCCACATTTGAGATGTAGAAAGCCTCTGCTACTAAATTACTTTTCAGCTGTGGCCCTCTACAGCAGTTGTTTAAAACATAATCAGCAATATTCACATAAAAAGACTCAATATCTGTCGAACACCATCAGAAGCAACCCCTCCATTAGAGGGATTCATCTAAACAAGCAGACCCACAAACTGGCACTGTACGCAGACGACATGCTGCTCTACATCACATCTCCGAGAGTAGATATCCCTATGCTTCTACAAGAATTTTCTAATATATTAGGATTAGTAACTTCAAAATTAACATTCAGAAATATTAAATACCATATATACTCGAATATAAGCCTGGTTTTTCAGCACATTTTTTTATGCTGAAAAAGCTCCCCTCGGCTTATACTTGAGTGAGATAAAAAAAAAGAAAAAAAAAACCCCACTGCAATACATACCTCCCAGCCGGCGCCTGTGTTTCCGACGCGATGGTCTGCCCGACGGTGCGGCAAGCTGCTTGAGAATTCTCCCCACTGTCATCTCCCTGCTCAGCTTTGAATTCCCCCGCCGCCAGTACTGTGTAGGTAAGCACTGTGGTTGGATCAAGCGCCAGCCAATCACAGCCAGTTAGTGAATTACATCACTAAATAGCTGTGATTGGTTTATCGAGCGCCAGCTGTGATTGATCGAGCGATCCAATCACAGCTCTTACTTATACAGCGCTGACGGCAGGGGAATTGAAAACCTAGCAGGGAGATGAGAGCGGGGAGAAGTCTGAAGCAGCTTGCGGCACCGCCGGGGAGACCATCGCGTCGGGGACACAGACGCCAGCTGGGAGGTGAGTGTTGAGGTTTTTTTTTTACCTAGTATATACTCGAGTCTAGCTAGGCTTATACTCGAGTCAATAAGTTTTACCAGTTTTTTGTGGTAAAACTTATTGACTCGGCTTATACTCGGGTCGGCTAATACTCGACTATATACGGTATATCTATCCCGGGTGGCAAAGTGGAACACTTCCCATTTAGGTGGAGAAACTCATCCATAAAATATTTAGAAATCCAGCTTGCAGCCGACCTACAACAATCGGCAACTGCATTATAGACGTTTACCTACATTCTAGGACTAAATTCTGGGTGGAAATGGAGCAGGCCATAAACCCCTTTCAGATTCAAGGGAGCGTTCTGGATACCAGGGGGCCTGAATTGAGGGAGGATTGGCGCCTCAACTTTAATACAGACATTGCTACATGGCTGGCATGGGCGAGCCAGAGGGAGTTTGATGATATCGAGACCAGGACCACTTACCCCACTGGTAGGGAACCCCGATCTGTTAAAAGGAGTACACAGTTTGCCAAGGGGATCCTGGTTATTGTATTTCCATTTACATAACTATATTACCATGCTTGCTCCAAACTCTGACCTGACAGTATATCTCACACCATTCAAAAGACAATGCACAGCAGAGAAGTCACCCACGCACATGATCTCACTAGTGTACGCGCTCCTGCTGGATGGTCGGATGAAGAACTCCGACCCCAGTTGGATCAGGAAGTGGAAGGAGGCATTGGGGAGGCCCGTTCCCCGAGAGCTCTGGTCTAAATTTTATGCCCTGTCAAGTGAAATGAATATATCGCTCAAACTACAGGAGCTCAACTTCAAAATACATTCACAGTGGTATAGAACCCCAGTCAGACTGCATAGAATGCACCCCTCAGTTTTGGAACAGTGCTGGAGGGAGGTGTATGTCAGGCAGGGGCTCCATGGTACGTATGTTGTATTGCCCCCTTTTCGCAAGATGTTGCCCAATTATACAAAGCCATGTGTGCATCTTCACTGCAGTTCACACTGGAATTGGCACTCCTATCTATCTTCCCTGATCTCCCAGCTGAAGAAAGGTCTGCTCAGACTCTTTATTATGGCAATGAGACAGATAATCCCAGGATATTCAAGGCAGAGCATTGCTATTCCGAGAGTGGTGTGGTTGGAGGCCATAGAGGAGTTTAGAAGCAGACAACTCAAAATTTGATGCTACTTGGGCCGTCTGGGTGAAGTTCCAAGACTCCCCCTCTCTCACATCTTAGCTGAGGAGTGGTTTGATGACATAAGAGATCCCAGGTAAATTTTCATGCACAGTATTGGTCTATGTCCCCAGGGTATTTTCCCTTCCCTAAATTCCCCTTCTAATCCCTCTTTCAGATTTTCTTATTCTTCTTAACTTATCTGGCTTTCCTCTTCAAACTATTTCTATACTTTCACATCGCCCCGTGAGACGAGAGGGAAGCAGTGCCCCCCTTCTGGCATGTAGGAGGGCGGTTACGCTCAAATCGGAGCCCCACATCCCCGGGGGAATCAAAACAGGCCGCAAAAACCCACGCAAACAGGTGGTCAATGCGATAGCTCAACCTCTATCCCAACCTACCCACACCCTCCCCCCTCCCCCACCCTTCCCTAACTGCCCGCCGAGCTCTTCGGAGCCCTAACCCTGGTTAATTCTTCTGTCGTTTTTTTCCTTGTTCTTCTCTCTACCGCCTCATGGACCCCTACCTTGAGGTGGGAAAGAATCCGGTTAATAAAAAGAAAAGTGTGGGCGGAGGCGGGCCAGATACAGCCTCCACTGCGATGAGGCAGTGGAGAGGGAAAGTGGGCGCATCACTAAGTATGTATACATTACAATTGCTTTTGTCTGAGATGCACTCCATGTTTGCTCTTTCACATGCCTTCCAGCCTCAATAAAAACTTATTGAACTAAACTATTTCTATACTTTCATATATATCTAGACTAAAATGGACAAGAGGGGAGGGGTTGGCGCTCGGCGAGCTATCTTAGGGGGGCCAGAGGCGGGAGAGAGAGGGGCTGGACGAGAAGCCCCCAGGCAAGACACAGAAGAATGTGGTAATGTTTATTTTGTTCTATGCATAAATAAAAGGGACCGTAGAAAATGCCACATTAAGGCTGCCTGTCCACGGGTGGGTTTTCATTGCATTCCCCGCAGCGATAATCCGGCCGTGGGGAACGCAGTTAAGCTCTCCATAGCATTGCTATGAAGAGCGCTTGCCCCCTGTCCACCAATGGAGAATCATTGTGATTGTCTGCTCGCGGACGGCAAATCGCAGCATGCTGCGATTTGCCGCGATTCTCCGTGATCAGCCTATCTCTCAGATAGGCTGACAGTAGAGATCCGTCTGCCGGCTTCTGCTCCCGGGCGGCGGTATCCTGCGGTGGAGTGGCTAAGACTGTCTGTCCATGGGCGTTGCATTTTCCTGCAGTGAATTTAGATGCAGGAAACCGCTAAAGTCACTGCGGTTCTCTGCGATGAACCTATCATCAATGATGGTTCATTGCGGCATGCCGCAATTTTTATACGTGAGTGGAAAATTGCAGCTGGCTGCGCTTTCCATAGTTATCCTTTGGAAAGCGTTCATTTGTTGAGCCACGTGCGGATTATTGCAGCAGATAACGCAATGATATATCGCCTGTGGACAGGAGGCCTTAAGGCCCATTTAGGCACAACGATTATCGCTCAAAAGCGATCTTTTGAGCGATAATCGTTGTGTGTAACTGCACTGACATTGTGCAGTTTTTATTAAGCCATCGCTCATCGTTGTCTTTCAGCTTGCTGAAAGACAACGATGAGTCTTATCAGGGATTCACAGCGGGATACAGCTGATACTATTGTTTCAGCTGTATCTTGCTCCCTGATGACAGGCTGGGTATGAAGAACAGAGCGGTCCAGCTGTGTTCTCCAGACCCCACACGGAGCGCTAGACTGTATAACAGCCGGGCGCTCCATGCAGAGAACAGCTGGATGCAGGAGACAAACGGGGACACCCTGCTTGTCTTCTGTATCCTCCGCTCAGAGCGCAAGGCTGTATAACAGCTGGGCGCTCGGAGCGGGGAACAGCTGGATGCAGAAGACAAGTAGGGACACCCAGCTTGTCTTCTGCATCCTCCGCTCGGAGTGCTCGGCTGCATAACAGCCAGGCGCTCTGTGCAGAGAACAGCTGGAGCACATGGTAATTGCTCAATGTTTGAGAGATCATCTTGCGCTGTAAGTGACACAACGATTACCTCTCAATGACATCTTTTCAGTGATCATCATTGTGTCTAAATGAGCCTTTAAGGATGTCATATCTGTATGCAAATATTTTATTTACAAACAGCCAATTCTTACTCAATGTCCTGTTTTCAAATTCTAACTGTATGTATTCTGCATACGAAAGTTAATAAAGATCTTTTTGAACATAAAAAGACTCAGGAGTTCTGTCATACATTAATCCTCCATGATTCAACGCTTCATTCTACTGCGCATACTTGGCTTTCAGTAGTAGGACAACCTGCTTTGTTTTTACTCCTGCAACTAAAGACATCCAAAGTGAAACTTCTACCAGCTGGAGATTATATTTACCTGCAGCGCTATTTGTCCAGTTTAAAAGAAATGGAAACAGAATGGAAACAAATTGAAAGCATTTGGTTTTTGAAAACCCATTGAAATCAATGGGGAAACAAATGAAACCTTTAGGGCTTCTACCCAGTAGCTTTTTTTTTAACCCTGCGATATTCACAGCGTTTTTTTCAATGGGACTTTCTAATGTTAAAATTGCATCGCACAAAAATCGCAAGTTTGTGCTTTTGTGATTTTGTGCGATGCAATTTTAACATTAAAAAGTCCCATTGAAAAAAAAACGCACCGATATTGCAGCATTAAAAAAAAAACCTAGTGGGTAGAAGCCCTTAATTGTGTTTTTCTGCTCCAGAAACGGAACAGAAAGACGGAAGGCCCTAATGCAGATGGGGACAAGCCCTAAGTTACTTTCTGCCCTTTAACATCCTAACAAATTTTATGAAGATCTGAGATGGCCAGGTTGGGAGTTCTGAAGATTTTTAAGATTTTGTCCACAAAGCTTAAACTGTAAACGATGCAGATTTTCTGTACAGAAAATCTGCAGAATTTTTGCCCTGTGCGAACATACCCTTAGGCTAACTTCACATGGGCGAGCACGATATAGTGCCATGAATCCTGCCCCCATATTGCACTCCCCACCATGTGAATTCCCTGTGGATGTGAGGCATATTCATGGCAAAACAGCCTCACATCATTCCGGGGAAGAAGCAATCCTCTGCCACAGCTGTCAGCCACTGTGTTGGATCACGGAGTTTCTTCCATTGATTTCAATGGGAGACCTTACGATGATGCCGCCGGTCCCATTAGAAACCATGGGTGCTACGATCAGAGAGCACACAGCAAGATAGAACGTGCCCCGATTTGTTTCTCTCACGTAGCATTGCATTGCGGTGTCATGCAGGAAAAAAAAACAAAACAAAAAGCTCATGTGTATGACCCCATTCAAAATGGGGGTAATTTGTGTAGGGTTTGTGTGTCTCGCAAAGCACAAATCTCACGTGATTTTCTTGGCCATGTGAAGCGAGCCTTAGTTATCTGTGCAGCTTTACTCCTGGACAAGTAAACTCTTTTCTTCTCCAAACGCTTATCCTGTCAACACTCACTCTTTTAGATGCGTCACAGCTCTGCTTGGTGATTTCTTCTCCTTAGTTTACTGAAAATGACTCCTGGGGGTAGTAGTCTCAGGGCAACTCACTGGATATCGCTCAGCCTCTTCCATTCTCCAATTCCTCTCTCAGCCTACTCCCTGACTGCCTGGTTACTTCTACTGACTGGCTACTACTACTGACTTGCTAACTTGCAAACACGTATGAAGCATGATCACATGACTTCCAAACTAACAACTTAAAATGATACATTTCCAGACAAACATCTTACATACCAGACAGTTAGCACTTACAATGCTGCAGCTATGCAATGCACATCAATCATGCAACACAGAGGATACTGACAATACAGTTAGACAAGTGTATGCACACTTTTCTGGAGGGGCCCCATTACTCCGGGCCACTACACAGGCAGCTGTGGCACTTTAAAAAAAAAAAAAAAGGTAGGTTCAATTCTTCCATGGAGATGAATAGGTAGGTAGGCAGGTAGGTAGGTTGGTTCAGTTGCAGCAGCATTTTCAGCAAGCTCAGGCAGCCTTCTGACAGCACCCACAATGCACTGCGATGGATTTAAAATCGTTTTCATAGCACAGCCTTGTGAATTGCCCCACCCCTTATCCTTATTCCTTTTGCACCGGGCTCGCTCACACATCCTGGTCTTGCAGTGCCTGCAGCACTCTTCCCCTCCGTCCTTTTGCAGGATCGTTCAGTGGGTGATTACCTTGCAATCACTTGTTTCCCTCTGAAGATGCGTCGCTCCGAGGGATCTCTTTGGCTGGACGCATTTCGAGTGGGGACAGACAGAACTTTTCCCCTAAAATGAGGAAAATTGGCTTCAACCCCATAGTGGTTTATTGCCTTCCCCTGGGTTGATATTAATAGCACTAGTAAGAATAATGATAAATTATCATCGTCATCATCATCATCACCCTCAACAAAGGCTGAAGAATTTACACGTACAGCAGGACTTTTTTTCCACCATACATAACTATAGATATGGATTATATATATAAATAAATCTTGCTATTTGTATAGCGCCAACTTATTCCACAGCGCTTTCAAGTCATTTAGAGAGATAATATATAAGTAGTTTCTATGCTCTATATTGATTAATAATAATGATTTTTATTATAGATTTTATAATGTGTCAATAGATACACAGACATGCATACACACTGTATGCTAATGAGCCCACCTGTCTGGCAATTGAGACTACATTGTGATGTCATCAGTTTATTACGACACTGGCAGTATAGAACTATAAATGCCAGAGCTTGGCGATCACCTTAAGGCAGTCTCCTCTGCAGCTAGAAGTGGGCAGATGTGTCCTCCTGTATCTCCCCCCAGAAGTTACAGGAGTTGGATTATTTTTATTTTTAACAGAGCACCTTTTAATTCAGCTCACAAGGGGGAGAGAGCGGACTACAGAAATCAAATTGGCCAATGCTGTGGCATTAAAAAAAAAAAAAGTAGGTTCAATTCTTTCATGGAGAGGAATAGGTAGTTCGGTAGGTTGGTTCAGTTCTTGTCAGTTGGGGAATGCTTATGACCAACGCCTTATGTCTGGTGGTGCATGAAATGTCAGGCAGGCTTGGGCAGACCTTTAAAGATGGAGCACCATTTGCAGTAAGCTCAGGCAGCTTTTTGAGAGCACCCATAATGCACTGTGGTGGGTTTAAAAATTTTTGTATAGCCCCACCTTGTGAACCACCGCACCCCTTATCACCATTCCTCTTGCACCGAGCTCGCTCATGCATCCTAGTCTTGCAGTGCCTGCAGCACTTTTCCCTCCCCCTCCCTTTGCAGGATGGTTCAAAGGGGGGCTAGTTTACTTCTGAAGGTGTGTTGTTCCTAGGGGTCTCTGGCAGTCCGCATTTCAAGTGGGGACAGAAGGAACTTTTTCCCTAAATGAGGAAAATTGGCTTCGACCCCATGGGACTTTATTGCTTACCCCTAGTTTGACATTAATAGCTCTAGTAAGAATGATGATAGATTATCATCGTCATCATCATCACCCTCAACAAAGGCTGAAGAATTTACACGTACAGCAGGACATTTTTTCCACCATACATAACTATAGATATGGATTATATGTAAAAATAAATCTTGCTATTTGTAGAACGCCAACTTATTCCACAGCGCTTTCAAGTCATTTAGAGTTAATATATAAGTAGTTTCTATGCTCTATATTGATTAATAATAATGATCTTTATTATAGATTTTATAATATGTCAATAGATACACAGACATGCATACACACTGCATACACACAATTGAGACTACATTGTGATGTCATCAGTCTATTGTGATGTCATCAGTCTATTGTGATGTCATCAGTCTATTGTGATGTCATCAGTCTATTGTGATGTCATCAGTCTATTGTGACACGGGCAGTATAGAACTATAAATGGCCGAGAGGCCCTACGCGGGACAGACCGGCCGAGAGGCCCTACGAGGGACAGACCGGCCGAGAGGCCCTACGCGGGACAGACCGGCCGAGAGGCCCTACGCGGGACAGACCGGCCGAGAGGCCCTACGCGGGACAGACCGGCCGAGAGGCCCTACGCGGGACAGACCGGCCGAGAGGCCCTACGCGGGACAGACCGGCCGAGAGGCCCTACGCGGGACAGACCGGCCGAGAGGCCCTACGCGGGACAGACCGGCCGAGAGGCCCTACGCGGGACAGACCGGCCGAGAGGCCCTACGCGGGACAGACCGGCCGAGAGGCCCTACGCGGGACAGACCGGCCGAGAGGCCCTACGCGGGACAGACCGGCCGAGAGGCCCTACGCGGGACAGACCGGCCGAGAGGCCCTACGCGGGACAGACCGGCCGAGAGGCCCTACGCGGGACCCTATATATTTAAAAAATTATTTATTCTACTCACTTTTCTCTTTTTCTTTTTAATCACCGGACTGGCCGCCGCCACCAGCTGCACCCGAGACAGAGGCCGCCGCCACCAGCTGCACCCGAGACAGAGGCCGCCGCCACCAGCTGCACCCGAGACAGAGGCCGCCGCCACCAGCTGCACCCGAGACAGAGGCCGCCGCCACCAGCTGCACCCGAGACAGAGGCCGCCGCCACCAGCTGCACCCGAGACCGAGGCCGCCGCCACCAGCTGCACCCGAGACCGAGGCCGCCGCCACCAGCTGCACCCGAGACCGAGGCCGCCGCCACCAGCTGCACCCGAGACCGAGGCCGCCGCCACCAGCTGCACCCGAGACCGAGGCCGCCGCCACCAGCTGCACCCGAGACAGAGGCCGCCGCCACCAGCTGCACCCGAGACAGAGGCCGCCGCCACCAGCTGCACCCGAGACAGAGGCCGCCGCCACCAGCTGCACCCGAGACAGAGGCCGCCGCCGCCACCAGCTGCACCCGAGACAGAGGCAGGCCGCCGCCACCAGCTGCACCCGAGACAGAGGCCGCCGCCGCCACCAGCTGCACCCGAGACAGAGGCAGGCCGCCGCCACCAGCTGCACCCGAGACAGAGGCAGGCCGCCGCCACCAGCTGCACCCGAGACAGAGGCAGGCCGCCGCCACCAGCTGCACCCGAGACAGAGGCTGCCGCCACCAGCTGCACCCGAGACAGAGGCTGCCGCCACCAGCTGCACCCGAGACAGAGGCAGGCCGCCGCCACCAGCTGCACCCGAGACAGAGGCCGCCGCCACCAGCTGCACCCGAGACAGAGGCCGCCGCCACCAGCTGCACCCGAGACAGAGGCAGGCCGCTGCCACCAGCTGCACCCGAGACAGAGGCAGGCCGCCGCCACCAGCTGCACCCGAGACAGAGGCAGGCCGCCGCCACCAGCTGCACCCGAGACAGAGGCCGCCGCCACCAGCTGCACCCGAGACAGAGCCCGCCGCCACCAGCTGCACCCGAGACAGAGCCCGCCGCCACCAGCTGCACCCGAGACAGAGCCTGCCGCCACCAGCTGCACCCGAGACAGAGCCTGCCGCCACCAGCTGCACCCGAGACAGAGCCTGCCGCCACCAGCTGCACCCAAGACAGAGCCTGCCGCCACCAGCTGCACCCGAGACAGAGCCTGCCGCCACCAGCTGCACCCGAGACAGAGCCTGCCGCCACCAGCTGCACCCGAGACAGAGCCTGCCGCCACCAGCTGCACCCGAGACAGAGCCTGCCGCCATCAGCTGCACCCGACACAGAGGCCGCCACCAGCTCCATAGTTTAAGACAGGAGTCCCCAACTCCAGTCCTCAGGAACCAATAACAGGTCATGTTTTCAGGATATCCTATGGTAAGAACAGCTGTGGCAATGTCTGAAGCACCGGCAATAATTACATCACCTGTGCAACACTGAGGAAATCCTGAAAACATGACCTGTTGGCGGTCCCTGAGGACTGGAATTGGGGAACACTGATTTAAGAGACTCTTTGTTACTGCAAAATCTTGCATGTAGACACAGTGTTGTTTAATAGTCAAGCAATCATATTCAAAGTAGTTGAAACTGTTCCAAGTTTGTGACTGTACCGCTAATTCAGCTGTCAAATAAAGACCTTTATTATACTGCAATGTGTGTTGTTGTTAAATCTACCTGCACACGCTTTCAGTAGTAGTCTGTGACCTGGTTCTTAACCCTTTCCAATCCAATTTGTATCCTGGTTTTCCTAGGGGGCTTACTCTCTTTCTGCCGTTATACAATGGCGCTATATGCTGGCTAAAGCCAGTACTGCATGAGGTGACACATTGGATAGGCTCCGACAGCAAAGAAGCTGGCAATATACAGTAAGAGAACCCCAATGGACGTCTTCCAACATCCGAGCTGTACAGCCTCAAATCACAATGTCTTCAGAGGTCAGACAGTGGATTGGAAAGGGTTAATTTGAACTAGGGGCCCTCTAGGCTCTGAATTGAGGATATATCCTCTGGCAGGCCTCAATGCAAGATTCTGCAAGGCTACCCATTGTATAGATTAGCACAGCGCTGTTTCCATAGCTCTTATTGAAGAAAAAAGAAGCTACTGATACAGCATAAGGGCTTATTCAGACGTGCGTAAATCGGGCATGTTTTCATGTCAGCAGTGCACTGAGCTCCCACCCCCTCGCCACTCTTTGCAATGGGAGGGACGGGGTGGAGCTAAGTTCCGCCCCCGCCCTGCCCCTTCTATTGCAAATAGTGGCGAGGGGCGTAGAGGGGGCAAGAGCTCAGTGCATTGCTTCTGGCCTGGCCTGCTTCCTCACCCTGCAGAGAGGGACAGCGTATAACGGCCGAGCGTGATAACTCACCGATATATGCACGTCTGAATAAGCCCTAACACCGTGCACTGTGCTGCTTCCTTAACTCTCAGACTTTGATAACAGTGTAGTGTTGGGCTGTGCCGTTTCCTTAGCCGCCATACACTTCAATGAGATTAACAAAAACAGCTCTGTATTAAGCACTCAGTTCTCCTCTTTGACTGGTAAAATGACGATCCAATACTCCCCTCTGCATAGGGTTTCTGTTGACAGTCTGCATTCAACCCGTTTACAGAAAATCTGACTACTGCAGCCAATCAGAGACCTCAGTGCTTGAATGCTGAGGTCTGATTGGCTCCATCTGCCTGTGACATTCCATACACAGGCCGACTGCAGCCTGTCCACACTGCATTAGAGAGAAGACTGAAGGATGTGACACTGCAGCTGTACAAACCTGGGAGAAGGGGCTATACATTATTTCTGTGTAATATATATTTTTTTGCATGGCGAGCAGGAATATAAATGGAACCTGTCACGTCCCCACCGCACCATAGACCAAGTTAGTGCACCATTAGGGGATGTGACCGAGTCAGGCAATGTATTTTTTATACTCACCGATCCCCACGATCCAGTGATGAGTCTCATACATGTGCTCTCCAACAGACGTGTATGGGAGTGTGCATGCACAGGACTCGGAAAAGAATCGGAATTTCGCACCATGCGTTGTCTTCAGAGGGGGCATCGTGAGAGTTTCTAAAAAAATACTGTATCTGGCTCCCTGTCACGTGTCCCAACAGCACCATAACTTTGTTTATGGCGCTGTGGGGACTAGACAGGTTTCTTTAAAAAAGAAACAAAAAACTAAGTGACAAGCTCTGCTGTGTTATTGCGCAATAGAAGAATAAAGAAAAATCTTCTACATAGTTGGCATCACTGTAATTGTACCGAGAATAAAGGTAACACATTATTGCCACATGGTACTGTAGAATTTAAAAAGCAAAATAAAAAGCAACAGTTCTGGTTGTCTGAAAAAAGTGCCAAAGTTGGCCTGGTAAGTGGTGGGAGCAGAGTGCTTTGGTAATTAAGGAGTGCGGACTCATTCACATTAGCGATTTTGCCTCCGTTCAGGCCGTCTGTCCCATTTTTGGAGCAGAGCGACCAAATTAAGGTCTCTTACACACTGGCGATAGGTTTTCTAGTGATTGAAAATGCATGATTATGAAACCAATGATTTTCAATGGTTTCTTTCTCATTTGCTATGTGTTTACTCAAGCCTCCGTGCGATACAAAAAAACTTGCAGTATCATCCATTGTTTTTAATGGGCTGGGGCCCCATTAAAATCAATGGGAGAAGATCGCGCAACAGTCTTGGAATCCCCCATAGTGAGGGGAGAGAGCGGGCGAAGCTACAGGGGATCTCTGACATATCTTGAAGAGATAGGGGGCGTGGCTAAAGGGCTTTCCCAGGGTTTAGCTGAGAGAAGGGCGGGGCTAGAGGGATTCTCATAGTGATTCTTGTCTAACAAAGAGAGAAGGCAGGGCTAGCGGGAGGATCCCGCTAAGCCCACCCCCTCTCTTGACCACAGATTGAATTATTATATCACTAGAAAAGTAAAGTTATGGGGGGAGAATTTACTAATACTGGAATTTGTTACAAACCTTGGCACAAAATGCTCCAAATTTATTAAGGGCTCAGGCCCATGGACTATGTGTAAAACGCAAGTTTAACTACAGAGTTTTACCCATCTTGTTGGGCGTAGCTACAGGGGGTGCAGGGGTGGCAGTTGCTACCGGACCCCAAAGCCTTAGGGGGCCCAAAGGCCCCTCCCTCATATAAGTAGACCAAAGTATTATAAACACCACATGTAAGTAGGGGTCACTGTTATAGATTTTGCATCAGGGCCCAAGAGCTTCTAGTTACGCCTCTGCTTGTGACCATACGCTCTGCCAGCAGAGAGCTGGCACAGACCGCGTATGGCACTACGCATGCCTGCGTATAATCTTTTATCACACAAGGCTACCACAAGGCTCTGTCATAGGCCCAGTGTTGTTCAACATTTTTATAAACGATCTGGAGAAGGGAATTGAAGGGAAACTGATCAAATTTGCTGATGACACAAAGCTAGGAGGGATAGCTAACACTAGGGAAGAGAGGGAGTATTCAAAAAGATCCAGAAAAGCTTGAACAGTGGGTGGCGACTAACGGAATGGTATTTAACAAGGAGAAATGCAAAGTCCTACATCTGGGCAAGAAAAATGAAAAAAGCACATACAGAATGGGAGGACTTGGGCTAAGCAGCCTTGGGTATACGAATAGTTCATAGACTGAACATGAGTCAACAATGTGATGCAGCAGTCAAAATGTCAAACACAATTCTGGGATGTATTAAGAGAAGCATAGAATCTAGATCATGTGAGGTAATTATCCCCCTCTACTCTTCCTTGGTCAGACCTCATCTGCAATACTGTGTCCAGTTCTGGGCACCCCACTTTAAAAAAGACATAGACAAACTGGCACAAGTTCAAAGAAGAGTTACCAGGATGGTGAGCGGTCTGCAAATCATGTCCTATGAAGTTAAAGGATCTGGGAATGTTTAACTTGCAAAAGAAGGCTTATTGGAGACTTAATAGCCTTCTACAACTATCTGAAGGGTTGTCACAGTGCAGAGGTATCAGTCCTATTCTCATTTGCACAAGGAAAGACCAGACGCAATGGGATAAAACTGAAAGGGAGGACACACAAATTAGATATTAGAAAAAAACTTTCTGACAGTGAGGGTGATCAATGAGTGGAACAGGTTACCACGGGAGTTGGCGAGTTCTCCTTCAATGGAAGTGTTTAAACAAAGGCTGGACAAATATCTGTCTGGGATGATTTAGTGAATCCTGCACTGAGCAGGGGGTTGGGGCCAATGACCTGGGAGGTCCCTTCCAACTCTATGAGTATCACACAGACATGCAGGGATGCATATGAAAATGCTACACATACACAATGTATTTCATAGCAGGGTCATACAAGCAGGACAGACCCATCAGCAGTCTATGCACTGGTCTTACCCCTCTTGTCTGCTCCAGTCTTACAGCCATCACTCACTAGTACTCCTATAGAAAGAGTCAACTCTTCTCACCTGGTCAGTCAGAGCAGCAGGTGTAATTCTTGGGATGGAATGAGGGTGGTGGATCCTCCCAACTCTTCCCCAAGCGGCTTCAGGACCCTCTATATGCTGGACTAGGACAGAACACAGTTTTCTTCTATGTTTAAACACTATGGGGCTGATTTATTAAGACCAGTACCAGTAACCATGAATGTAACTTTATGTCCTGTGGCATTAAGGGGGTTAAGAGGTTTATGCCACTTAATAGATGTGTCTTGGGCTGATCATGTGCCAGAAGAAAAAATCTTTACCAGCTATGAGGCAGTTCCCTGGTGTAAATTCTACTAAACATAGTGGGTGCCCCCACCTACTTCTCTAAAAGTGTGGAGTGTGGTGCAAAAATCCCAAAAGTTACAAGTCTTAGTGCTGGCTATATTTGTGCACAAAATTAGCTACTTATTTTTTCCCAACATTTGTCCAAGTTGCCACCCCGCAATAACATCATTTTTTCTCATAATTAAAATTGCCAGTAAAAAATTATTCCCCACACCGGCCTCTAGATGTAATTACTGGCCTGGCCAGTAGAGATGAGCGAACGTACTCGGATAGGCACTACTCGTCCGAGTAATGTGCCTTATCCGAGTACCGCTGTACTCGTGCTCAAAGATTCGGGGCGCTCCGCTGCTGACAGGTGAGTCGGAGCGGGGCAGAGCGGCCGGGAGAGAAGGAGAGAAAGATCTCCCCTCCGTTCCTCCCCGCTCTCCCCTGCAGCTCCCCGCTCCGCAGCGCGTCCTGAATCTTTGAGCACGAGCACAGCGGTACTCGGATAAGGCACATTACTCGGACGAGTAGTGCCTATCCGAGTACGTTCGCTCATCTCTACTGGCCAGGCCAGTCATTTAGCAGCAGGGCGGCAATGCTAGTAATGGATGGGACATACTGGGAGATGAGGGGACAGTAATGAATGTGACACATGGGGAGATGAGGGGACAGTAATGAATGTGACACATGGGGAGATGAGGGGACAGTAATAAATGTGACACATGGGGAGATAAGGGAAAAGTAATGAATGTGACTCGTGGGGAGATGCAGGGACAATAAGGATATGTTCACAAGGTGGATTCCACCTGGAATTCCATTCTGCTGCAGTTTTTGCTGTGAATCTACACGTGGATGTAGCCATCAGTGGGCAAAATTTGCGAGCAAATTTTTGTGACGTGCATTCAAGAAAATCATGCGGATCCATGCAAAAACGTGTCAGACATTCAGCACACGGATTTTGCCCATTGACAGAGCTAAATCCGCATATTGATCAAGAGCAAAAGCCTAATAAATGTGTCACACATGGAGATGAGAGGGCAGTAATGAATGTGACATAGATAGTATAAGATAGAGAGTGCCCCCATTGTGCCAGACAGACTACCATCATAAATAGTGCCAGACAGAGAATGCCTCCATATATAGTATCAGAGGGAATGCCTTATAGTGACCCATAGAGAGCGACCCAATAAATAGTGCGAGATAGCGAATGTCACCCTAGTGCTACACAGAGTGCCCTCATAAATAGTATCAGATAGAGAGTGTCCCCACAAATAGTGCTAGACAGAGCACCCCCAATAATAGTGCTAGATAGAGTGCCCCCATAAACAGTGTCAGAATTCCTCTATAATGTAGGCAGTCAGCGTTCCCCCATGAACAGTGTCGCTGCAAAGAGCAGCCCCATAACCAGTGCCTGACAGTGACCCTACAAAAACTATTAGCCAGTAAACAGTTTGAACCCAACAACAGCCCCGTTCACAATATCAGGGCACTGCACAGTGCCAGCCACAGAGTGCCCACATTAACAGTGCCATGTAACAGAACTGGAGGCAGGTTCACACGGATGGTATATTGATAGAATATCTCATCATTGTCTAATTAGTGAGGGGTCCGCTGTTGGGACACCTACAATCCCCACACCGTGCTGTAAAGGAAGTGCAGCTGCATTCACCAGCATTATTGCAAGGCAAAAGCTAAAGAGGCAGTTGGGTCATTGTAGGTTTCAATGGTATCATTTAATGTACCCCATAATGTACTGAAGAGCTGTAAATGTGGGCTGAAATGCAACCCCCCCCCCTGCCATTTTTTGGAGGGAAGGGGGTGTTACAGTAAACAACCTGCAGCTACAATGACACGTTGGCTTTATTGTGTTAGAATAATTACAACCAGGGGCGTACCTACAGGCTTGTGGGCCCGGGTGCAAGAGTTCAGTTTGGGCCCCCCCTCCACAGCTGCACACCCATCACAGTAAGGCCTAGTGCCCACAGCCGTGACGGGCGCCGCAAGCGGAATACCGTATTGGAGCCTGTCACGGCGACCCCCCCGGAGACCCCATACTTACCTCCGGATCCGCTGCCCAGCGTCCCGCATGACGCTCCGGTGCACATGCGCAGTAGAGCGCGTGATGCGCCGACAGCATCATATGCCCACAGCGTCATGTGACGCATCCAAGGCGTCAGATGACGCAGCTGGCGGGAAGCGTTTTCACGCAATCTTCCGCTCTGCTACAGCGGAAGCTAGCGTGACAGACGGCTTCTATTGACTGCAATGGAAGCCGTCTGCGCGTACGTGTGATTTCAAGGTGTGGAATTCCACGGTTCAATTCCGCACCATTAGCATTGCGCTATTAGGTTCTATAGAACCTAATAGCTGCGGGGCAACACGGCGGATTTCCGCTGCATAATACGCGGTGGAAATCCACCTGTAGGAATTAGGCCTAGTAATAGGGAAAAAGCTTACAGATATAAACTTATTTTATTTTCATTAAGAGTGAAATGATGCTAGAGAGGTCCAATTACTTGTAGTGCACACCCGGAAACAGGAAAAATGTTTGTAGTTAGGAGCACTATTAGTAGTATGGTAATGATACTACAACAACGATACTTCTCCTGCAACAATGGGGTGCATCGGAAATGCGCCCCCCCCGCTGTTAACCCCTTCCCTGCCGCCATCTATGTAGATTGCGGCATGGGAAGGGTTCACATAGGGAGCGCGCTCTCCCTTTGTGAAGTTGCCGGGCTCTCGCAATATAATCGCAGAGTGCCCGGCTGATTGCCATAGCAACAGGATGCCAGATACCGGCATCCTGTATTCTCATAGCCTGTGATCGCTGTATAAGCGATAAGGCATTGCAGGGCAGTAGCCCTGCCATGCCTTATCACAGCGATCATCAGTGGTATGGTGTAAGTCCCCCAGAGGGACACAAATGGTGTAAAAAAAAGATAATAAAAATGAACAAAAAAGAAAAATGTAAAAAAACCTTTTTTTTGCTTTTTCTCATATTAGCATAAAAAAAGGTTAAAAAAATTGAAATCCCACATATTTGGTATTGTCACGTCCGTAACGACACGTACAATAAGTTGCACATGCTTTTGACTCTAAAGCGTAAAAAAAGGCTAAAAAAAATTTTTAGTGTTTCACCTCCCTAAAAACGCTATTAAAGTAATCAAAAAAGCAGTATGTACCCTATAATGGTACAAATAAAAACTACAGCTCGTCTCACAAAAATGGAAAAATAAAAAAGTTACAGGACTTTGAATGCAGTGATTTAGAAAAAAAATAAATAAAAAGGGGGTTTTATTGCAGAAAAGTGAAAAAAAAAGATTGAATTTTGGTATGGTTGTAACTGTACTGACCCGCAGAAAAAAATATATTGCGTCATTTATGCTGCATGATTAACGCTGTTAAAAAAAAAAACCTATGGCAAAACTGATGCGTTTTCTTTCCCTGTTATCATAAAAAAAATAATAAAATTTTACAATATAGTCTATGTACACAAAAATGGTACCATCAAAAACTACAGTTCGCCACGCAAAAAACAAGTCCTCATACGGCCGTGCCGACACAATCCCAAATTTATATAAAGTTGTATAACCTTTTGTGTAATATATATATATATATATTTTATCATATAAAAAAAGGAAGTTGTTCCCTTCCCTTCCCCACTAGCCCACTCTGTCCAATAGCAGCAATCAGGTAGCAGAGCAGCAGAACTTTAACCCTTGCTGCCCTCAGTCCAAGAGCCCTCCCCACTAAGCAGATGATCCACCTAACCACCATATAGTTCTAGTATTCAGGTATTACCTGCTGACCCTGCAGGGTACGTTGCACATCTACATTGTGGCCTCATAGCAGGATAATGATGCACATAGTAAGACTGCTCTTCTGGGACGGCACACATACCTCAATCAATTGCAGTTCGTGACCCCTGTCACTTCTCAGCAGGAGGGCACCTACGGAGCCGATGTGCACTGTGTCTGCAGGGGGATGACGACATCATCCTGCTACACAGTGCTGTGCCGTGCATCCCCCCTCCCCCCGGAGCCCCTCCTTCTCCTCACCTCTCCCCAGCTACCTCCCTGTCTCATCCTGTCGGCTGGAGCACACGGCTGACAGCGCGACATGGTAATGGTGGAGGGCAGCTTCTGGGCCCCCTTAAGCTCCCGGGCCGGGTCGCAGTTGCGACCCCAGCACCCCCTGACGCTCCGCCTATGATTACAACAATATCAGATGTATCTAGTTTTTTTGAAAAATGAATATATAAAGTATATTTTTTTGAAAAAGGAAATTGCTTTCTGTCACCATCTTCTGACACCATCCATTTTTCATTTTTCTATCAAGTTGGTTGTTTAACCCATTCCCGCTGCAGGGCGTAAGTTTACGTCCTGGCAGCAGGGTACTTCCCGCAACAGGGCGTAAACTTACGTCCTGGGGATAGCGCGGGATCACATATGATGTCCCGCTGCAACAGCGGGGGGCATCGGAGATGCGCCCCCCCCCGCTGTTAACCCCTTCCCTGCCGCGATCTAAGTAGATTGCGGCAGGGAAAGAGTTCACAGAGGGAGCGGCCTGTCTCCATGGTAACAGGACGCCAGACACTGGCGTCCTGTGTTACCAGTGCCTGAGATCGCTGTATAAGCGATAAGGCATGGCAGAGCAGTATCTCTGCCATGCCTGATGACAGCGATCATCAGGGCAGTGGTCAAAGTCCCCCAGGGGGACACAAATGTTGTAAAAAAAAAAAAAAAGATTAAAAAAATGAATTTAACGAGTCTCAGCTGCAGCTGGGAGACGGGAGATGGTCTTATCTCCTCCAAGAAGCCGCAGAACTAATTGGATCATTTAGATTTTATTGAACTATAAAAAAAAAAAAAAAAGGAATTTAACAAAACAGTAAACAAACCTTTTTTATGCTTTTTCTCAGATTAGCATAAAAAAAGGTAAGAAAAAATAAAACCCCAAATATTTGGTATTGTCGCGTCCGTAACGACCGTACAATAAGTTGCACATGCTTTTGACTGTGCACGGAAAAAAAACCCCAAAAAAACACTAAAAAACTGAGGCAAAATGCTAATTTTTAGCATTTTGCCTCACTAAAAACGCAATAAAAGTGATCAAAAAAGCCGTATGTACCCCAAAATGGTACCACTAAAAACTACAGCTCGTCTCGCTAAAAATAAGCCCTCACAAAGCTCCGTACATCAAAAAGTAAAAAAGTTACAGGACTTTGATTGCAGCGATTTAGAAAAAAAAAAAGATTTCCAAAAAAAGTGTTTTTATTGCAGAAAAGTGGAAAAACCTAAAAAAATGTAAGAATTTTGGTATCGTTGTAACCATACCGGTGCGCAGAAAAAATGGAATGTCTCATTTATGCTGCATGATTAACGCTGTAAAAGAAAAATAAAAAAATCTATGTCAGAATTGATACATTTTCTCTCCCTGCTATCATAAAAAAAAAAAAAAGTTTTACAATATAGTTAATGTATAGAGATGAGCGAACGTGTTCGTCCGAGCTTGATATTCGTGCGAATATTAGGGTGTTCGGGATGTTCGTTATTCGTAACGAACACCATGCGGTGTTCGGGTTACTTTCACTTCCTTCCCTGAGACGTTAGCGCGCTTTTCTGGCCAATTGAAAGACAGGGAAGGCATTACAACTTCCCCCTGTGTTGTTCCAGCCCTATACCACCCCCCTGCTGTGAGTGGCTGGGGTGATCAGGTGTCCGCCGAATATAAAAGTCGGCCCCTCCCGCGGCTCGCCTCAGATGCCGTGTGAGTTAGATGAGGGACAGTGCTGTTTGTACCGGAGCTGCTGTAGGGAAAGAATTGGTAGTTAGTGTAGGCTTCAAGACCCCCAAAGGTCCTTATTAGGGCCACTGATAGCTGTGTGTTGGCTGCTGTTAGCAGTGGCAATTATTTTTTTTCTCAAAATCGCCTCTGCAGAGCGTTGCACCCGGCATTAGGGACAGAAGTGCTGCATAGGCAGGGAGAGTGTTAGGAGTGAGTGTAGCCTTCAAGAATCTCAACGGTCCTTTCTAGGGCCAAATTTAACCGTGTGCAGTACTGTGCTGGCTGCTGTTAGCTGTGCTGCATTTTTTTTTTCTTCTCAAAATCGCCTCTGCAGAGCATTGCACCCTCCATTGATACTGCAGGGAAAGAATTGTGTAGGCAGGGCCACAACACAGTTATTATTCATTGAATATACGCAGTGCGGCCTTTTGGTGGAAAAAAACTGAAAATAATTGTATTTGTCCTGCCTCTGTCCGTCCTAAGGGCGGTGGACACATGTCGGCTGCATCTGCAACGTTTAAAAATCAGACGCACCCAGCTACGTTTTACTCCTGGCTTCGCCATTTGCTTTCCTTAATTGGGAAAAAAAATACCTGCTCTGCCAGAGTTAATAACTCTGCTACCCTCACGTTCTGTGCCACATTAGCAGGGCCACAGCACAGTTATTAAACGTCTCATGTTCATTGAATATACGCAGTGCTGCCTTTTGGTGGAAAAAAACTGAAAATAATTGTATTTGTCCTGCCTCTGTCCGTCCTAAGGGCGGTGGACACGTGTCGGCTGCGTGTGCAACGTTTAAAAATCAGACGCACCCAGCTACGGTTTACTCCTGGCTTCGCCATTTGCTTTCCTTAATTGGGAAAAAAAATACCTGCTCTGCCAGAGTTAATAACTCTGCTACCCAAACGTTCTGTGACACATTAGCAGGGACACAGCACAGTTATTAAACTTCTCATGTTCATTGAATATACGCAGTGCTGCCTTTTGGTGGAAAAAAACTGAAAATAATTCTATTTGTCCTGCCTCTGTCCGTCCTAAGGGCGGTGGACACGTGTCGGCTGCGTGTGCAACGTTTAAAAATCAGACGCACCCAGCTACGTTTTACTCCTGGCTTCGCCATTTGCTTTCCTTAATTGGGAAAAAAAATACCTGCTCTGCCAGAGTTAATAACTCTGCTACCCTCACGTTCTGTGACACATTAGCAGGGACACAGCACAGTTATTAAACTTAGATTATTCATTCACTAGAGGCAGTGTGGCCTTTCGTTTTCAAAAAAGGGAAAAAATTATATTTGGCTGCAGTCTTGCGCCAATTTATTTCCTGCCTGTGAAATCAAATCACTGGTAATACAGCATGCTGAGGGGTAGGGGTAGGCCTAGAGGATGTGGACGCGGCCGAGGACGCGGAGGGCCAAGTCAGGGTGTGGGCACAGGCCGAGCTCCTGATCCAGGTTTGTCGCAGCCGACTGCTGCGCGATTAGGAGAGAGGCACGTTTCTGGCGTCCCCACATTCATCGCCCAATTAATGGGTCCACGCGGGAGACGGTTATTAGAAAATGAGCAGTGTGAGCAGGTCCTGTCCTGGATGGCAGAAAGTGCTTCGAGCAACCTATCGTCAACACGCAGTTCTGCGCCGTCCACTGCTGCAAATCCGAATCCTCTGTCTGCTGCTCCTCCTTCCTCCCAGCCTCCTCACTCCACTACAATGACACCTGCTCAGGAGCGGGAACACTCCCAGGAACTGTTCTCGGGCCCCTGCTTAGATTGGGCAGCAGCGGTTCCTCTCCCACCAGAGGAGTTTATCGTCACTGATGCCCAACCATTCGAAAGTTCCCGGGGTCCGGGGGAAGAGGCTGGGGACTTCCGCCAACTGTCTCAACAACTTTCTGTGGGTGAGGAGGACGATGACGATCAGACACAGTTGTCTTGCAGTGAGGTAGTAGTAAGGGCAGTAAGTCCGAGGGAGCAGCGCACAGAGGATTCGGAGGAAGAGCAGCAGGACGATGAGGTGACTGACCCCACCTGGTGTGCAACGCTTACTCAGGAGGACAGGTCTTCAGAGGGGGAGTCAAGGGCATCAGCAGGGCAGGTTGCAAGAGGCAGTGCGGTGGCCAGGGGTAGAGGCAGGGCCAGACCGAATAATCCACCAACTGTTTCCCAAAGCGCCCCCTCGCGCCATGCCACCCTGCAGAGGCCGAGGTGCTCTAAGGTCTGGCAGTTTTTCACAGAGACGCCTGACGACCGACGAACAGTGGTGTGCAACCTTTGTCGCGCAAAGCTCAGCCGGGGAGCCAACACCAACAGCCTCACCACCACCACCATGCGCAGACATATGATGGCCAAGCACCCCACAAGGTGGGACGAAGGCCGTTCAGCGCCTCCGGTTTGCACCCCTGCCTCTCCCCCTGTGCCCCAACCTGCCACTGAGATGCAACCCCCCTCTCAGGACACAGGCACTACCGCCTCATGGCCTGCACCCACACCCTCATCTCCGCTGTCCTCGGCCCCATCCAGCAGTGTAGTTCAGCGCACCGTCCAGCTGTCGCTTGCGCAACTGTTGGAGCGCAAGCGCAAGTACGCCGCCACGCACCCGCACGCTCAAACGTTAACCGTCCGCATAGCAAAATTTATCAGCCTTGAGATGCTGCCGTATAGGGTTGTGGAAACGGAGTCCTTCAAAAGTATCATGGAGGCGGCGGCCCCGCGCTACTCAGTTCCCAGTCGCCACTACTTTTCCCGGTGTGCCGTCCCAGCCCTGCACGACCGCGTCTCCCGCAACATTGTACGCGCCCTCACCAATGCGGTTACTGCCACGGTCCACTTAACAACGGACACGTGGACAAGCACAGGCGGGCAGGGCCACTACATCTCCCTGACGGCACATTGGGTGAATTTAGTGGAGGCTGGGACAGAGTCAGAGCCTGGGACCGCTCACGTCCTACCCACCCCCAGAATTGCGGGCCCCAGCTCGGTGGTGGTATCTGCGGAGGTGTATGCTTCCTCCACTAAAGCACCCTCCTCCTCCTCCTCTGTCTCGCAATCAAGATGTGTTAGCAGCAGCATGTCGCCAGCAGTCGGTGTTGCGCGGTGTAGCAGCACACCGGTGGGCAAGCGTCAGCAGGCCGTGCTGAAACTACTCAGCTTAGGCGATAAGAGGCACACGGCCCACGAACTGCTGCAGGGTCTGACACAGCAGACCGACCGCTGGCTTGCGCCGCTGAGCCTCCAACCGGGCATGGTCGTGTGTGACAACGGGCGTAACCTGGTGGCGGCTCTGCAGCTCGGCAGCCTCACGCACGTGCCATGCCTGGCCCACGTCTTTAATTTGGTGGTTCAGCGCTTTCTGAAAAGCTACCCACGCTTGTCAGACCTGCTCGTAAAGGCGCGCCGGCTCTGCGCACATTTCCGCAAGTCCCACACGGACGCTGCCACCCTGCGCACCCTGCAACATCACTTTAAGCTGCCAGTGCACCGACTGCTGTGCGACGTGCCCACACGGTGGAACTCTACGCTCCACATGTTGGCCAGGCTCTATGAACAACGTAGAGCTATAGTCGAATACCAACTCCAACATGGGCGGCGCAGTGGGAGTCAGCCTCCTCAATTCCTTTCAGAAGAGTGGGCCTCGTTGGCAGACATCTGCCATGTCCTTGGTAATTTTGAGGAGTCTACCCAGGTGGTGAGCGGCGATGCTACAATCATTAGCGTCACCATTCCTCTGCTATGCATCTTGAGAAATTCCCTGCAAACCATAAAGGCAGCTGCTTTGCGCTCGGAAACGGGGGCGGGGGAAGACAGTATGCCGCTGGATAGTCAGGGCACCCTCCTGTCTATTTCTCAGCGCGTACAGGAGGAGGAGCATGAGGAGGATGAGGAGGAGGGGGAAGAGACAGCTTGGCCCGCTGCTGATGGTACACCGGCTGATTGCCTGTCATCCTTTCAGCGTGTATGGCCTGAGGAGGAGGAGGATCCTGAAAGTGATCTTCCTAGTGAAGACAGCCATGTGTTGCGTACTGGTACCCTGGCACACATGGCTGACTTCATGTTAGGATGCCTTTCTCGTGACCCTCGCGTTGCACGCATTCTGGCCACAACGGATTACTGGGTGTACACACTGCTCGACCCACGCTATAAGGAGAACCTGCCCACTCTCATTCCCGAAGAGGAAAGGGTTTCGAGAGTGTTGCTATACCACAGGACCCTTGCGGACAAGCTGATGGTAAAATTCCCAGCCGACAGCGCTAGTGGCAGAAGGCGCAGTACCGAGGGCAAGGTAGCAGGGGAGGTGCGGAGATCGAGCAGCATGTACATCCCAGGCAGTGCAACAGTCTTTAAGGGCCTGGCCAGCTTTATGGCTCCCCACCAAGACTGTGTCACCGCTCCCCAGTCAAGGCTGAGTCGGCGGGAGCACTGTAAAAGGATGGTGAGGGAGTACGTAGCCGATCGCACGACCATCCTCGGTGACGCCTCTGCCCCCTACAACTACTGGGTGTCGAAGCTGGACACGTGGCCTGAACTAGCGCTGTATGCCCTGGAGGTGCTTGCTTGTCCTGCGGCTAGCGTCTTGTCGGAGAGGGTGTTTAGTGCGGCTGGGGGAATCATCACAGATAAGCGTAGCCGCTTGTCAACCGACAGTGCCGACAGGCTAACACTCATCAAGATGAACAAAGGCTGGATTTCCCCAGACTTCTGTTCTCCACCAGCGGACAGCAGCGATACGTAAGCAATACGTAGGCTGCACCCGCGGATGGAAGCTATGTTCTCTCTCACCATCCAAAACGGGGACATTTCTGCTTCATCAATCTGTGTCTAATATTCCTCCTCCTCCTCCTGCTCCTCCTCCTGAAACCTCACGTAATCACGCTGAACGGGCAATTTTTCTTAGGGCCACAAGGCTCACTCAAATAATTTTTCTGAACAATTTTTATAAGTTTCAATGCGCTTAAAAGCGTTGGAACTGTAACTTGAACCAATTTTTCGTTACACTGGGCTGCCTCCAGGCCTAGTTACCACTTAAGCCACATTAACCAAAGCGATTAATGGGTTTCACCTGCCCTCTTGGCTGGCCATGGCCAATTTTTGGGATGTACATTAGTACTGTTGATACAGCAATTTTTGTGGGCCCTCGCCTACAGTGTAATCAAATTAATTTTTAGCCCACCTGCATTCCAGCTGACGTTACCTCAGCTGTGTTGGCCAATGCAATGGGATATTTCTATGTACCGCCGGTGGCTTCCTGGCACCCACCCAGGCTGTGGGTCCACAGGGAATTATAAATGCATCTGTTTCCACTTGTAAAGAACCCCAGTCAGACTGGGGCATGCAGTGTGGGCCGAAGCCCACCTGTATTACGCACGACATTACTACCTCAGCTGTGTTGGGCAATGCAATGGGATATTTTTGTGTACCGCCGGTGGGTTCCAGGGAGCCACCCATGCTGTAGGTGCACACGGAGTGTAACCTACATGTGTCCACTTGTAAAGAACCCCAGTCTGACTGGGGCATGCAGTGTGGGCCGAAGCCCACCTGTATTACGCACGACATTACTACCTCAGCTGTGTTGGGCAATGCAATGGGATATTTCTATGTACTGCCGGTGGCTTCCTGGCACCCACCCAGGCAGTGGGTCCACAGGGAGTTTAACCTACATGTGTCCACTTCTAAAGAACCCCAGTCAGACTGGGGCATGCAGTGTGGGCCGAAGCCCACCTGTATTACGCACGACATTACTACCTCAGCTGTGTTGGGCAATGCAATGGGATATTTCTATGTACCGCCGGTGGCTTCCTGGCACCCACCCAGGCAGTGGGTCCACAGGGAGTTTAACCTACATGTGTCCACTTCTAAAGAACCCCAGTCTGACTGGGGCATGCAGTGTGGGCCGAAGCCCACCTGTGTTACGCACGACATTACTACCTCAGCTGTGTTGGGCAATGCAATGGGATATTTCTATGTACCGCCGGTGGCTTCCTGGCACCCACCCAGGCTGTGGGTCCACAGGGAATTATAAATGCATCTGTTTCCACTTGTAAAGAACCCCAGTCAGACTGGGGCATGCAGTGTGGGCCGAAGCCCACCTGTATTACGCACGACATTACTACCTCAGCTGTGTTGGGCAATGCAATGGGATATTTTTGTGTACCGCCGGTGGGTTCCAGGGAGCCACCCATGCTGTAGGTGCACACGGAGTGTAACCTACATGTGTCCACTTGTAAAGAACCCCAGTCTGACTGGGGCATGCAGTGTGGGCCGAAGCCCACCTGTATTACGCACGACATTACTACCTCAGCTGTGTTGGGCAATGCAATGGGATATTTCTATGTACTGCCGGTGGCTTCCTGGCACCCACCCAGGCAGTGGGTCCACAGGGAGTTTAACCTACATGTGTCCACTTCTAAAGAACCCCAGTCAGACTGGGGCATGCAGTGTGGGCCGAAGCCCACCTGTATTACGCACGACATTACTACCTCAGCTGTGTTGGGCAATGCAATGGGATATTTCTATGTACCGCCGGTGGCTTCCTGGCACCCACCCAGGCAGTGGGTCCACAGGGAGTTTAACCTACATGTGTCCACTTCTAAAGAACCCCAGTCTGACTGGGGCATGCAGTGTGGGCCGAAGCCCACCTGTGTTACGCACGACATTACTACCTCAGCTGTGTTGGGCAATGCAATGGGATATTTCTATGTACCGCCGGTGGCTTCCTGGCACCCACCCAGGCAGTGGGTCCACAGGGAGTTTAACCTACATGTGTCCACTTCTAAAGAACCCCAGTCAGACTGGGGCATGCAGTGTGGGCCGAAGCCCACCTGTATTACGCACGACATTACTACCTCAGCTGTGTTGGGCAATGCAATGGGATATTTCTATGTACCGCCGGTGGCTTCCTGGCACCCACCCAGGCAGTGGGTCCACAGGGAGTTTAACCTACATGTGTCCACTTCTAAAGAACCCCAGTCTGACTGGGGCATGCAGTGTGGGCCGAAGCCCACCTGTATTACGCACGACATTACTACCTCAGCTGTGTTGGGCAATGCAATGGGATATTTTTGTGTACCGCCGGTGGGTTCCAGGGAGCCACCCATGCTGTCGGTCGACAGGGACTTCACAATAGGGAGTTGTACCTGCCTGTGTCTATGAATTAAAAAGCCCGGTCTAACTGGGGCATGCAGACACCTTGACAGAATGAATAGTGTGTGGCACATAGGTTCCCCATTGCTATGCCCACGTGTGCAGCTCCTGATGGCGGTGGCACAGGATTCTATTTCTCATTGCTTCTGTACAGCATTGTGGGCTATCGCCCCGCCCCTTTTAAAGAGGGTCGCTGCCTAGTCGTGCCAACCCTGTGCAGTGTGTGCCTGCGGTCCCTCGTCATGGCAGACGCACTTCTAAATAGACATGAGGGTGGTGTGGCATGAGGGCAGCTGAAGGCTGCGCAGGGACACTTTGGTGTGCGCTGTGGGGGGGAGGGGGGGCGGTTGGGCAGCATGTAACCCAGTAGAAGTGGCAGTGGAGTGTCATGCAGGCGGTGATTGTGCTTTGTTGGAGGTAGTGTGGTGCTTAGCAAAAGTATGCCATGCTAATGATGGCTTTTCAGAAGTAAAAGTTGTTGGGAGGGGGGGGCCCCACTCTTGCCGGTATTCTGGCTTAATAGTGGGACCTGTGAACTTGAGATGCAGCCCAACATGTAGCCCCTCGCCTGCCCTATCCGTTGCTGTGTCGTTCCCATCACTTTCTTGAATTGCCCAGATTTTCACACATGAAAACCTTAGCGAGCATCGGCGAAATACAAAAATGTTCTGGTCGCCCATTGACTTCAATGGGGTTCGTTATTCGAAACGAACCCTCGAACATCGCGGGAAGTTCGTTTCGAATAACGAACACCCGAACATTTTGGTGTTCGCTCATCTCTATTAATGTACACAAAAATAACGCCGATAAAAACTACAGTTCGCCAGGCAAAAAACAAGCCCTTACATGGCCGCGTCGACGGAAAAATAAAAAAGTTATGGCTTTTGAAAAACGGAGAAGAAAATCCGCCAAAAATTGTTGCGTCCTTAAGCCCAAAATAGGCCATGTCATGAAGGGGTTAAAGGCTGTCTTTTTGGGTAGGGCGGAGGGGGGCTGTAGTTTCTATTGACACCATTTTGGGGTATGTACGGATTTTTAATCGCTTTCTATAACATTTTTTTCTTGGAAATAAAAGTGCACTTTTTGTATGATGTATCTTTTTTCTAAAGGTGTTGGCCGTGCGGCAAAAATAATACACTCTTTGTAAAAAAAAACAAGCACCTAGAATTAGTTGTCGCTTTACTACAAAACTCGTCATGCAGTTATATCTCCGGCAGATATGCAAATGATTATAGTGGTGGCATGATTAGATGAACAGTCCTGCCAGCTGGGGCCTCTTTCAAACGGGCTACAAAATCGCCACTACAAAACGCATGTGTGTGAAGTCTATGGTTTCCAATGGGTTCTTTCAGGCTACAAAGCATCTCATGTGAAAGAACCCAATGGACACCACGGGCTTCACATACATGCATTTTGTAGCGAGATTTTGTAGCCCATGTGAAAGAGGCCTTAAATTAGTTCCACCCTTGGCCTATAAAAAGGCTCTCAGAGGCTACTTGTGTGTATTGGACCTTTTTTTTCTGCTTGTGTAGAGCTTGTTAACCACTAGACGCCTCTACGTTACAATCAAAGAGATTATGCCCAGTTAAAGGAGTTTCAAAGGGAAGGTATTATTAGATTTCGAGAACCTGGATGGTTCTATGTATAAATCGCCCATTACTTGGGCTGACCAGAATGTTAGGAGACATTGGGACCAGAGCGTGCATGAGGGCACTTAATAGACCACCAGTATGGATCATTTGATTGCCCGACAAGCATGAGCAGCTCCAACTGTATCATTGTCTGCCATCCACAGACAGGTGGCACCATTGTTACAGGCCACTGTGTCTTCTGTCGAAACTTTTACCGGCCACATGGCTGAAAGACATTTGGTGTCACGGCACCCATTATGCCTTTGACACTCACCCACCGTTTGCAGTGGCGTCGTGCACAGCTAAACTGGACTGCTACGGAGTGGAACTGGGCTGTCTTCAGCGAAAAAAAGTGGATTATACCCACCTGATAGTCAGGTTTCCAGTAGTCTCCACGACAGCACCAACTGAGATTGCCTCCTCCTGGTAGGACAGGAACATACTGAGAGGTTAAAAGCTCCCCCCCCTTCCCCACTTTCCTCAGTGGATTTTAACGAATTGCAGGAGCTAAACTTAAATTTCTTCCCCTAACCGGGGTTTTTTTTTTTTTTTTATTTTTTTTTAATTTTTAAATTTATTATTTTACTTTTATAGGGGGGGGAAGGTACGGTATAATTGATTATCAGGTGGGTATAATCCACTTTTTCCCCCAGTCGTCTCCACGACAGCACCAACTGAGACGTACCAACTAAAGTTTATTAGGGTGGGATCGCTGCCGAGAGGACTTTATGGCCGAAGGCCATGTCCTCGTCCTGCTGCACTTTTACCCTATAGTGTTTAGTGAACGTGTGGGGTTTTTTCCAGACTGCGGCCTTGCAAATTTGCTCGACCGAGGCTGAACTGTGTTCGGCCCATGAGGACGCTACTGCCCTTGTGGAATGGGCTTTAAGAGCTAACGGGATCTCCTTCCCGAGGGCCTTATAGGATTCTATGATGGCCAGACGGATCCACCTGGCTATGGACCTTTTTGCTGCTTTGCTACCCTTATTTGGGCCACTGAACTGGACGAACAAGTTGTCGTCCCGCCTCCAGTGGCTCGTTGTATCTATGTAGGTTAGGACTGCTCTCCTAACGTCCAGGCAGCTTAGGGTTCTTTCCTCCTCGTTTTTTGGGTTACTGAAGAATGAGGGGATTATTATATCCTGGGACCTATGAAAATCTGACACTACTTTTGGCATAAAGGCCGGGTCTGTTTTAAATATTAGTTTGGTGTCTGCGATTTTCATGAACGGGTGGCGGATGGACAAGGCCTGTAGTTCGCTAACCTGTCTTGCGGAGGTGATGGCTACTAGGAAGATGGTCTTGATTGTAAGCATTCTTATAGGTAGCGCCTCGATCGGTTCGAATGGTACCGCTGTCATGGCCCCTAGAACCCAATTAAGGTTCCAGTCTTATGGGCCTAGGGCGTAGTCTAGCTGCTGCTGTTAGGAACCTGTGGACCCATCTGTCGTCTGCGAATTTTGTGTCGCAGATGGCGCTAAGGGCTGAAACTTGGACTTTTAGGGTGCTCGGGGAGAGGCCCATCTCTAAGCCCTCCTGCAGGAATTCTAAGATTAGCGGAGTGTCGGGGATAGAATCCCCGCGATCCCTTCCCTGTCTCCATGAGGAAAACCTTCTCCAGACCTTCTGGTAGATCAGGTGGGTCGTCTTTTTCCTACTGGACATTAGGGTTTCTACTACTTTCTCTGAGAATCCTTTCTTTCTTAGCGAGGATTCTTCAAGAGCCATGCCGTTAAATGGAGTTTGTCTAGGCCGGGGTGGTTCAGTGGCCCCTGCGATAGAAGATCTGTCCAGGTAGGGAAGGTGACTGGGTCCTGGACGCTCAGTGTTGTCAGAAGACCGAACCAGCTTCTTTTCGGCCAGAAGGGGGTCACCAGGATTAGCGTGCATCCCTGGGTTCTGAAGTGCTGTAAGACCCTGGGAATTAGTGGTATGGGAGGAAAGGCGTAAGCCAGTCCTTGTCCACAGTCCTGGCCTAGGGCGTGTACCGCTATCGGGCGATCTCCTGACCGGAGGGAGAAAAAGTTGCCTACTTTTGTGTTCTCCCTGGTTGCGAAGAGGTCCAACTGTGGGGTCCCCCACCGGTTGGTTAGGATTCTGAATGCCTCTGGGGAGAGGGACCACTCTCCTGGGTCTATTTGCTTCCTGCTGAGGAAGTCTGCTTTTTCGTTTAGTGTCCCCTTCAAGTGGGTTGCCGTGATCGAGAGGATCCGGCCCTCCGCCCAGTGAAAGATTTTCTGTGCGATGCTTTGCAGTGGGGGAGATCTTGTGCCCCCTTGGTGTCGTATGTGAGCGACCGCGGTGACATTGTCTGACAGTATTTTTATGTGTTGGTTCTGTAGCGAGTTGCCCAACTGCTGTAGAACCTGCCAAACTGCCTGTAGTTCTCTGAAATTTGAGGACTGTTCTTTTATCCTCTGAGGCCAGGGACCCTGAAAGAATTGGTTCCCCACATGCGCTCCCCATCCACAAGCGCTTGCGTCTGTTGTGATGTGGATGGCTGGGTTTTGTAGCCAGTGAACCCCTCTCCGCAGGTTCTCTGGGGATGTCCACCAACGCAGGGATGTTTTTGCCCTGTTTGGGATGTACATCCTTGCCCCTAACGAGGACTGCCTTTTGTCCCATGAGGATAGGACTACGGCCTGCAGGGCTCTGGTGTGGGCCTGGGCCCATGCTACTCCTGGGATGCATGATGTCAAGCTCCTTAGGAGAGACATTGCCTCCCGAGTTGTGCAGAATCGTCTTCGTAGGAACGTTTTGACTATTCTGCGGATTTTTTGTATTCTCTCCTCGGGTAGGTAGGAGCATTGCGATTCTGAGTCGAGAGTTATTCCCAGAAACGTCTTCTGCTTGTCGGGATCTAGGCTGGATTTTTCCCAGTTTATAATCCATCCCAACGATTGGAGAAGTTCTAGTACTGTCTCCAGGTGTTTTGTTAGGAGTTTTTTGGACTCTGCTATTAATAGAACATCGTCCAGGTAGGGTACTACTAGGATCGATTTTTCTCTCAAGTGGGCGGCTACCTCCGCCATAATCTTGGTAAAGATTCTGGGGGCTGAGGATATCCCGAAGGGCAAGCATCTGAATTGGTGGTGCTCTATTCTTCTGCCCATGTCCACTGCGAACCGCAGGTATTTCTGAGAATCTTTGTGGATCGGGATGTGAAAATAAGCGTCCTTTAGGTCGATGGACGCCATGTAGGCTCCTCTGGGGATCAACTTTATTGTCGAGGAGATGGTTTCCATTTTGAATCTCCTGTATCGGACGCAGGTGTTCAGGTCTTTCAGATTTATTATCGTCCGGTGTTTCCCTCCGGGTTTTTTTACTAGAAAGAGCCTGGAATAATAGCCCTGGGTTTCCTCGTTTCGCGGTACGGGAGATATTGCGTTTAACCGTTGCAAGTCGCGCACGCTTTGCCTTAGTAAATGTATCTGTTTTTTTGGGGCTCGTGTGGTAATAAATTTCCTTCTGGGGATGGACACTAGCTCTATCCGGTATCCGTACTGTAGGATTTTTGGGATCCATGGGCCCCCGCAGATTGCGGCCCATTGATCCGCAAAGCTCCCCAGCCTTGCCCCTACGGGGATGGCGTCAGGGTCTCTGCTTCGGCTCCCCCTGGTGGGGGTTGAAAAGGATATTCCTTCCTCTGCCCCCCTTGGGGTAACTCCAGCGGCCTGTCTTGCCCTTGCCTCGGTAGGCCTCAGGCTGCTGCATTGGGGCCCGGGAAAAGGTCTTCGCTCTCTGTGGCTTTTCCTCAGGGAACCCTTTTTTCCTGTCGGCCGCCTTTTCTAGAATTTTGTCTAGGTCCGGTCCGAATAGAAATTGGCCGTAGAATGGGAGGGCACACAATTTGTTTTTCGAGGCCAGGTCGCCTGACCATGATCTCAGCCATAACACCCTTCTGGCTGAGTTAGAGCGGGCTGTGGCCTTTGCTGAGAGCTTGACGGTCTCGGCCGCGGCGTCCGCTAGGAAGTTAGTTGCCATGCGCAAGATGGGAAGGGAGTTAAGGATCTGATCTCTTGGTGTTTTGTTGGTCAGGTGTAGTTCCAACTGCTCTAACCATACCCCCAGGGTCCGCGCCACGCAAGTGGCTGCGATCCCTGGCCTAAGGATGTTTGCCGCTGCCTCCCATGATTTCTTTAGGAGTCCCTCTGCCTTGCGATCCATGGGGTCTTTTAGCTGTGCGGCATCCTCAAAGGGAAGAGTCGTCCTCTTGGCTACCTTGGCCACCGGGACGTCTACTTTAGGTATTTCGTCCCAGCTTGCGCAAGCTTCCTCTTCCAAGGGGTATCTCCTTTTTACCCCTCGAGCGGAGAAGGAACCTCCGTCTGGTTTACTCCACTCTCTCTGGATTATTTTAGAGATATTTTTGTGGACCGGGAAGGTATGTTTACGCCTCTCCCCAAGTCCACTGAATATTTCATCCTGTAGAGTCCGTGGCTCTCTGGGCTGTTCCATTTTTAATGTAGCCCTGACTGATTTAATTAATTCCGTCAAATCGTCTTGATGGAATAAATATTTCCTGTAGTCCTCCTCCTCTGAGGACTCCTCGGCCGCCTGTTCCTCTTGCTCTGATCCGATGGAATTCTCGGAATCAGAAGGCTCCTCGGGAACATACGCCTTTTTCTGGCGTTTTGCTGGCGGTGCCGGCAGTGACGTTAGAGCTGATCGAACCTCCTCCTTCACCAGCTTCCTAACGTCATCCAGGAATCCCCCCGATTCCTCTCTGACTAGCCTAGCCACGCATGCCTTGCATAGAGGCCTCTGGTACGTGGCTGGCAGTCTCGTCCCGCATTCCACGCATTTTCGCAGTTTTGTTCTGGGGGGGATGTCTTTTTTATCCCCCTGACAAACAAAGCATTTTTGCGGGTAAACATGCAATTTTTCCATATACAACATACTGGATATTTGCATTGTATTTTTGCCGCACTGGCTACTTACGGCCGCTGAGGCTGAAGTTTCAGCTGTCTCTGGGGCTGGAGCACTCATCTTTATACCAGTGCTGCAGACACCCTGCGACCTGTAGTGCTGGTGTTCTGGCTTCTCTCAGGTTCCTATTTGAATTTTCGTGCTCCTGCGCTAAGCCCCGCCCCCTCCGCTCCTAATGCAGTTGTGATGACGTCATCGCGCTGGATGCGAGATGCAGCGCCCCGCCCCCTGCCGTCAAAGGGCTTCCTGCAGCGCCGCGCTGTAATTTCTGCCGGAGGACGAGGGGGACTGAGGCTCCCGCTTTGAACCCCCCATGGGCCACCGCGGGAGGAACCTGGCCCGGGGGTTACCACCCCATGTGGCGTCCCGGGAGTCGTCTGGCTGCGAAGGGATGACAGGGTGAGCCACTGCCTTCCGATCCGCCTGTATACTTTCGCTGGCTTCTCCACCAGCTCCTCTCAGCGATCCTGCCTCCTGGCAGGACAGGAAGACACTGAGGAAAGTGGGGAAGGAGGGGAGCTTTTAACCTCTCAGTATGTTCCTGTCCTACCAGGAGGAGGCAATCTCAGTTGGTGCTGTCGTGGAGACGACTGGGGGAAATCCAAGTTTAGTTTGGTCACCGATCACGCCGTGTTCCTGTCTGTAGACCTAGGGGTGAGCGCCTCAATCCTACCCTTGCTGTAGAGCGGCACACTGTCGCCAATGGTGTGATTGTCTGGGGGCCATCGAATATGATATACAATCATCTCTAGTAATGACACGAGGGACAATGAGAGCTCAGCAATATGTTCAGGACATTCTGTAGCCACGTGTGTTCTTCTCATGGCGGCTTCCAAGAGGAATTTTCCAACAGGATAATACTCGATCGCACACAATAAGTGTCACAGGAACGCCTCCACAATATTGCCACAATTCCGTGGCCCGCCGGGCACAAACTTTATCACCAATAGAACATGTATGGGACCATCTGGGACGCCAACTTCGACAGCCTACGAGTTTGTATGATCTAGAGGCTCAGTTACAGCAAATCTGGACCGATATGCTGCAGGATACCATACAGAACTCGTATGCTTCCATGCCCGTCCGTATTCTTGTATCCAAGCTAGAGGCGGTACAACAGGGTACTAGAGCCTCCATGCCCGCCTATATCACATCTTACATCCAAGCTAGAGGTGGTATAATAGGGTACTAGAGCCTCCATGCCTGCCTGTATCACATCTTACATCCAAACTAGGGGTGACCCACCAGGGTACTAGAGCCTCCATTCCCGCCTATATCACATCTTACATCCACGCTAGAGGCGGTACAGTAGGGTACTAGAGCTTCCATGCCCGCCCGTGTCACATCTTACATCCAAGCTAGAGGCGATACAACAGGGTACTAGAGCCTCTCTTCAAGTGTTCGGTTTTCTGCAGTAAATTTTCCTTTTGGTCTAATATTGTAATCACTTCTTGATATCATCGTTATAATCACACAGAGCAAATTTCATTTGATTCCAAGAACGTCTTCTAGGGGAGGGATTTCTTTTGATAATGAGTATATGTTTTATTTCAAATCAAAATTCGCACCAATGTTGCGGATTTTGACTCTGTTTTGGATTTGGAAATACTGCGGACATTCTGGATTCATGATAGGGCTACGTATTGCTGGTTGATCTTTGTGTAATAATGTGTCAGAATCGCATCGGATGCCACAATCGTGGGTCAAATTTGAAGACGGTGTTCAGCAGAAGGAAATGTGCATCATCATAGTGTGACTGGAGCACTGAGACGAACAATTCACATATCCGGTGTTAGAAGTAGCTGCTCCACAATCCGCTGCTGGTGACATTATGCAGAGTATATGGACAGATTACTGCAGCATTTATCAGCATTGCCCCAACACTTCACACTGCACCCCAACATTCAGCACCCTCCTATTTATTGGACTTTTTCATCCACTTCACCGCCATCTAACATCCCACTCCAGGGACTACTGTGCATTCCTCTCAACACCTCAATATTTATTTACTTCTAAGCCTGTATCCCAATATCAAACCATATCATCAATGCTTATTAATGCACCATCCCACAGCGGAGATGTACTCCAATACACCCTATAGGTGCATCTTACACTTAGGGCAGTCGTCTGGTATTGCTTTATCCTCATTATCTAGCACCTGCACCCCAATATCCATGTACCGTCGCTGTCTTGGTTTTGTGATCTTGATAACGGACGTTACTTTTCACCCACATGCCCGTATTATCATCGGCTTATCTAATGTCCATCACATCACATGTCAAAGTGTCTCCAGCGCTCACAGTAGCCCAATAATTGTCGCCAAGTTCCATGTGATGAAAGAGGGGGGGTTCAGCTCATCATATGACACTCCCACATACAGACCTCACCTGTCACGTCACTCCTGCTCCATGTATTACATGTTATTTTTATATTATTAAAATGTATTTTATCTCAGTGACTCTCAAGTTAGGACTGGTGGAAACCACAAAACTTGCTGCAGTCCTTTTGACCAGTCCCCCAATGCCCTAAGATGAAAGGCACCGGACCCAAAGATCTAGAGCACATGTCAAACAAAAGGCCCGCGGCGTGCCAACGGCTGCTCGCCACTCTACTGATTACTAGCTGGGGTGCCGCAGCTCCTTGCTGGTAATCATGCTGACAGCGTTGATCCTGGCGCACACTCTGACGTCAGTGTGCAGCTGGAATACTCCTCCCCTGAGTCCCCTGCTCTTCAGTTCCACAGGAGAGGACTCAGGGAGGAAGGGTTCCGGGCGCGCACACTGATGTCAGTGTGCACCCGGGCTCAGGGCTAGCAGAGGGGAAGCGGCGCTGACAGCAAGGAGGAGGTGAGTATATTGGTTAGGGGGGAGCTATTACTACTGAAGGGGGGGTTATATTTCTGAGGGGGGGTTAATATTACTGAGGGGGATAATAATATTACTGAGGGGGGTTAATATTGCTATGGGGTTAATATTACTGTGGAGGTTAATATTACTGAGGGGGGTTAATATTACTGACTGTGATAATATCATTACTAAGGAGGGTTAATATTACTATGGGGGGGTTAATATTATTACTGTGGGGGTTGCTATTACTAATGGGGCCACTGTGGGGGGCGCTATTACTACTGAGCCCACTGTGGGGGGTGCCATTACTACTGGGGCCACTGTGGGGGTCACTATGAGAGTCACTATTACTACGGCGACCACTATAGTGGTCACTATTAAGGCTCGTTCACATGGGCCTAATCATATTTCGGTTGCACAAATACGCTGTGTATTTGCGCAATCAAAAATTGCTTATGTCTGAATATTTGGTTACGCAAAAAATAACGCAGATGGGCTCACTGAAAGGTGAGCAAAGATGCAGTGAATACATAGGTTTCCTGCGCATTCACCACGTATTTGCGCGCCCCATTCACTCCAATGGCCCCACGGGGGGGGCGTAGTACGCAACAAAATAGGTCATGCTGTGTGAAAATATACATCATGTGAATGAACTCAATGAAATCAATGGCTTCTATTCACTGCATATTATGTACGCAAATACGCTTGTGTGAACAGGCCCTTACTATACTGTCTTCCATTCGGCCCTTTGAAGGTCACCATATGCCTGATGTGGCCCTCAGTGAAAAGGAGTTTGACACCCCTGATCAAGAGAAAGACAATCCCCTCCAAAATAATTCCTGCCAACACCAGATTTTGCAATCGGCTATCACCCTGGATCTAATCTGTCCTGCTGCATATATACATGTAATTATAGATTCAGAAGAGCTAACGCTGTACAGAAATAGACATATACAACCTGTTCCTAAGAGCTTCCAATCTAATAGACAATAAAAACTTTGCTGCTATGAGCTTCCAATCTAATAGAATATTAGATATACCTTAGTAGCAGCATATGCGTACCCTAAGATAGCTGCAGGGCCAGCACTCATTCAGCTGATAGTGATTCCTTCCAACTGCCCCAGGCATGGGTCCTGTGAAAACAGCCTTGCATCACTTCGGGAATCCTCCGGTCCAGTTGTCACAGCCGTGGCATTGGACCGTGGAGTTCTTCTATTGCTTTTAATGAGGTGGGCATCTGCAAGTAATTAAATACCTACGGATGTCATTTTATCCTAGTGTGCGGATCGCACGAGCGGGATAAAAATCGCAGCAGGCTTTATTTTCTGCAGCTTCCTGTAGGACAGCAGGAGATTTAAAGAAAACCAAAAAAAAACAAAACACGTCGCTGGCATGCTTGGACAGATCCACCGGGCAGAAGAAAGAAGAACCGGCCATGATGAAAGAGAGTTGTGCCGCGTCCGGATAGGTGAGAAAATGTCATTTTTAGTTTCATGGCTGCGGAATTCTGCACTCCAATTCCATGCGTGCTCATGGACATGAGGCCTTAAACCGGCTGGCTCTGTCAGCTCGCCGTCAGACATCCACAGTACAGATTGTTTTATTTTCTTTTAAATGTCTGTTTTTCCCGTGCTTTTGCTAGGCGATGACGTGGGTACCTGTGACCTATTGACATTGCGGATGTGCCGCAGGTCAGACGGCTTCCATTGACTTCAATGGACGCTATCTGTGGTTAACTGCACAAAAATAGGACATGCTTTGATTTTCCCTCTGCTCGCAGAAATCACGATTTAGAGTGTAGGAAAAAGCAGTTTTGTATAGCATGTTTCGAACAGTATTTGCTGCGGATCTGCAGTGTGGATGCCGAACACGTATTCCAAAATGTAAATCCGTTTGTGTCAGCATCCTTAGGTAATAATCTCATCTTCCCTCGTGGATATGATCTGTCAGGTAAGATGAAACACTAACTTTTTATTTTTTTACTTCTTCATGATCGCTGTTATCCATACCACGGCCCACGGTGACATCTCCTTCCTTTTGGCTACCTTTAGTAGTGAGCCATAGTGAGATTTTAATTTTCCAGGCTCTCTAGCCCTCTGCGCCTGACAACTTTCCTCTTGGCGCACATGCGCAAAAGCCAGTGACAGGTTCATGCAGGACCAGATCGCAGTGGGATGTCTGAGGCCAGACGGGAGTAGTTTCATCTCTCCTCACAGATCCAATCCACGAGAGGAGATGAAACTACCTTTTTTTCCCCTCGGAACACATCGACCATTGTTTTCAACGGGGTATGAGGTTTCCCATTGAAAACAGGATCGCAAGTGTACTGAAGTGATGGGAGGAGTGTTTGACACATGGCCGGTATCACGCTCAGCCATGTGAAACTAGCCTCAGAAAGGAGTGCGTTCATTCCAAAACGGATTCTAGATGATCAAAGATTGGATGATGTGGTTGAACCTGAAGCTGCTAATTACCAATCTGATTTCGGTTCACCAGTGTAAACCATGCTCCCTATGTGAAGCCAATGGAATGTGAAATTTTCCCTTTTTGAAATTATATGAGCTCCAGATTTTTCACACATTAGATGTATTATATGTATGAAGAGCTTGGTTGTGACACAATTCTATCTTTTTTTTTTTTTTTTTGCTGATATAGGCCTTAATTACCTGGGTTCTAAATGTAGATTTTGACATCTAATCGCCTTAACCTGTATGGAACAAATAGGTTATGGTGGATCCAATCAAATAGGGCAGTGGTAGATTGCTAGTGGAACATAGTTCACGTTTATATCTACATAGGGTTAATAATGAATGGGGAATAATGCTATCATGTCTCACATATGGCTAAGATGCTGTGAGCTATAATCACTAGAGCCTCTAGAGCAGGGGTCCCCAACCACCGGTCTGCGGACCGGGGCCGGGGCGTTAGGTGGTTAGCACCGGTCCGCGGCACCGCCGAAACTTTTCTTCTAAACACAAGGTCCACGGGCCGAATCCAGCCCGCTGCCTCGTGTTATGTGGTCTGCGGCATGCTGACGCTCACCACTGAAGCGATTACCAGCGCGGGCGCCGCAGCTCCCCACTGGTAATCGCGCTGATCCCGGCGCACACTGAGGTCTGTGTGCAGCCAGGATCCTCCTCCCCGAGTCCCCGGCTCATTACTTACCTCCTCCCCGGACGCTGACAGCAGGGAGGAGGTAAGTATATGGGTTGGGGGGGGGTTATTTCTGGGGGGGGGCTGCTTGTTACTGTGGGGGCTGGGCTGATTACAACTGGGGGGGGCCTGCTTACTACTGGGCGGGGGCTGCTTACTACTGGGGGGGCTGCCTATTACTGGAGGGATGCCTATTACGGGGGGGGGTGCCTATTACGGGGGGGGGTGCCTATTACGGGGGGGGGGGGGTGCCGCTTATTACTGGTGGGCGGCCTGCTTATTACTGGGGGGGCCTGCTTATTACTGGGGGTGGGGGCTACTTACTACAGGGGGAGGGGCTGCTAATTACTGGGGGGCTGCTTATTCCGGGGGGGGGGGCTGCTTATTACTGGGGAGGGCTGTCTTACTGGGGGGGGGGTTAGATAAATTATATGCTGCCCTATGTGTGTGCTGGGAAGGGGGTAAATAGATTATATACTGCCCTATGTGTGTGCTGCCAGATGGGGGGGGCCTGCTTACTACTGGGGGGGACTGCCTATTACTGAGGGGTGGGGGCTGCCTGTTACTGGGTGGGGCTGCTTACTACTGGGGGGGCTGCCTACTACTGGCGGGGCTGCCTACTACTGGGGGGGCTGCTTATTACTGGGGGGGCTGCTAATTACTGGGGGGTGGGCTGGTTATTACTGGGGGGTGGGCTGGTTATTACTGGGGGGGCTGCCTATTACTGGGGAGATGCCTATTATGGGGGGGATGCCTATTATGGGGGGGCTGCTTATTACTGGTGGGGGGCCTGCTTATTACTGGGGGGGCTGCTTATTACTGGGGGGCTGCTTATTACTGGGGGTGGGGGCTACTTACTACAGGGGGAGGGGCTGCTAATTACTGGGGGGCTGCTTATTTCAGGGGGGGGCTGCTTATTACTGGAAAGGGCTGTCTTACTGGGGGGAGGAGATGAATTTTATGCTGCCCTATGTGTGTGCTGGGGAGGGGGGAAATAGATTATATACTGCCCTATGTGTGCGCTGCCAGGTGGGGGGGGGAGGGGGATATATTATACTGCCCTATGTGTGTACTGCCAGTACATTCTAAATGTCATAATTGAATAAGTATGCACTAAACTCCAACCCCCTTTATAACCCCGCCCTATATAACCAAAGCCCCGCCCATGTCCCGCCAATGAGAAAGCTCAGTACTGAATAGCAGAGCACTGTCATTGGCTGAAGCAACCTGCGACGTCTCTTAAGCAGGCTTGGCAGCTTGTAAATGTGACCTGGAGCAGCGGCACAGTGGGTAGAAGTATATGCCATCTGGACCAAGCAATTGTTTGTTTTTTTTGCTTTTTTTTTTTAAGGCAGCTCCGTATTACTTCCTTGGTTAGACTGATGATATTTAATGTCATCATCTCACATTTAATTTTTCTCTGTAAATACAGTGGAGAAAAAAAACCTGATAATTTGTTTTTTCCTCATCACCTTCTAAAATGTTTCTCTCATTACTTTTAAAAGGGCAACACTTTCAGTATAATCTTTTTATGTTTTAGATGATTGAACAGTTTACAGTTAGTTTTACACTTTGGCGAAGAGGAGTTAACGTCTATAATAAATATAGGAGAACCACCTTTGTATCGTATTAGCCAGTAGAAACCTATGAACTCATATTAATAGTTTTCCATCATTGCCTTATTTACCTCACTATTGCTATCCTATTTCCTTTTGTGTATAATCACATGGCTCCAGATTCTGTGGTAAACCATCCCTGATAAAGAGACCCGAATTGTCTGAAAGACTTGCCATTTGTTATAGTCTTTTCAGTTAGGTATTACAAAGGGAACAACTAAGGCCTCCTTCCCACGAGCGTGACGGGGTCCGCCGCGTAATATTACGCAGTGAAGCCCGTCACGGCGCCCCCCAGAGCCCCTATACTTACCTGCGGGAGATAGCGTGAAATCGCTTCCCCGCCCACCACCGCCGCGTCACCGCCCGTCACCGCCCACCACCGCCGCGTCACCGAGCGTGTCACGTGACGCGGCCGGCCGTGTCACTTGGCGTCAGATGACGCGCGGCGGTGGGCGGGAAAGCGTTTTTTCACGCTATCTCCCGCTGGTTACAGCGGGAGATAGCGTGAACGGACGGCTTCCATTGACTGCAATGGAAGCCGTCAGTGCGTACAGCCCGTCCTCACCCGCAGAAAATAGAGCATGCTGCGGGTGAGGACGGGAGAAATCGCGGTGCGTAATTCCGCGCTGGAATTACGCATCGTGAGCATTGTGCTATTAGGTTCAATAGAACCTAATAGCTGCGGGCAACGCAGCGGATTTTCGCCGCGAATTACGCGGCGGAAATCCGTTCGTGGGAAGGAGGCCTAAGAACACATTTGTGAATGAAAATACTCCCTACAGGCCACAACATGAGATTCACCAAAGTAAAAACCGAGGCTAGAAAACAAAACCTTTAATTTTACAATAGCTTACAAACATTTTTTAATGGATGATCATAATTCTCACCACGATTGTTGGTCATGGTCTTATCAGTGCAGAAGATATCACGTCATACATATTCACCACAATCGAGATGATTATTTTCTGTTTTGATTTTCCATCCTTGGTACCTTGAGCCTTTCCAAATAAAAAGGAGAAAAAAGAAGAATGCATATGAGAGCGACTCCATAATGTATTCACTGTAATAAACTGCATGGAAGGATTTTCTTAAAATACACATACATCATATCTCTGTATAACAAGCACAGGTGTATCGCAGTTTAGTTTACTTACCCTTTCAATTGTTTTACAATGGACTTGTTGTGTTCGGCCGCCTTCACACAGGCATTTACAGTGTAAGCCATGTGGAGGAGATTTCTGAAGTCTCCTTCAAATGGTGCAAACATTTTTCACCAGAAAATCCACAGAGTTTTTAAAACACGATGCGGATTCTATATCTGCAGCCAGTCTATAAATGTTGTGGAATTCAACCCCCTGAAACACAAGAGTTGAATTCTGCAGCTGTTCCACAGCTAAAAATACAGATTTGGCTGCAGTGGATTTCGCCATGTGAGAAGGTGCTTTTTTAATGATTCAAGAAATCATGTGGCATTTGCTACATCCACATGTATATATTTTACACACACACTATCTTATATACACTCACATATATTATACAGGGTGTTTCACTGGAAGCGTAACCCTTATTCCAACTTATTTGTGTAGAACTGTAACCATGTTCAGGAGTCTAGAGTTTATCAATGACCCTTGTCCTGTCTCATGCCATGGGTGTATTGTTCAACTGCTGGTGTGCAGTTCGCATTTCCAAGTAGGTGGGTCTCATTAATCCAAACTGTCTTACAGTAAATGCCCATTTAGACACAAAGATTATTGCTCAAAAGCCATATTTTGAGTGATAACCGTTGGGTCTAAACGCATCAACAGCTAACTACAAAAAAAACACTCCATCCCTTTGGGTTCAGCCTATTACTTCTCTCACACAAACACACACACACACGTTGATCCAGAGGAAGGAAGGGGAAAAAACAAACAAACAATGAGTTAGAAGCCAATTTTCCCCATTTAGAGGAAAATAATTTATCCCTGACTCTAATCTAGCAATTGGAATCATCCCTGGATAGACAACCCATCTGAAGGGATTAATGACAGGCAACTTGTCACATGTCCAACCACAACATGATGAAAGTTCATTCTTTCTTGGGGGACAGGATCAACTCGAAGGTGGGTGGTCACACAGATCACTGGGCCCTACGCCAGCAGACTTTCCCCTGTGGGCCACCAAAAATGTTAACGGTTTGTCAATAAACCTTGCATTGAAGAACAACATTAGATATGAAATTGCCACCATTGATGTGGGCATGTTGCAGCACACTTGACTACAGAGTGCCGGGTTCAGCAGTGCTTGGAGGGTAGCGGTGGCCACTTTCAACATGTTCTGTGAGGACTTTGAATATGGACACCTACCTGGGTTCCTGATGAGTTCACTCGTGACATTGTTTCGAACACAAATATTACAATGTTACTGGGTTGCACTTCAAGTGAAGCACCCTGTACACACAATATATAATATAGAATAAATTAGATTCTGTTGATGGTTAGAGGACCGAGTTCATGTGGAAAACTAGACTGCTTGAATTATCAAGCACTTCTTTTCACAGCAGTGATTGTTTTTTCTTTTCTCTCCTTCAAGAAGGAGAAAGTTTCTTCTGAATAAGGGAAGAGGTTTCTTATTGGGCTCCATCCATCTTTGCCATTTAAGAACATTGAATTATAGATACATTTAAGAGCATTCATGGGGTAAGTTTGCAAATACTTACTTCCATCTGCCGTACAACATCCATTCCCTCCATCACCTCTCCAAACACAACATGTTTCCCATCAAGCCAGTCTGTCTTGTCACATGTGATGAAGAACTGTGATCCATTTGTATTTTGACCAGAATTTGCCATAGAGTGTAAAGCTGTACAAAGACAACCTTAGAATGGAAAAACTAAACCGCCTAAAATACTGACCTAGTATAGCGGTGTTTCAATTGCTGCAGACTGAAGGATCCGCAAGTGACCCTGAATGACATTACTAGTCAATTTTGGTAAAATTCTTCTTTTTCATTGACTATATACAGTGAGACATATGTTGTACATATTGGGACATGTCTATTAAGTTATGTATGCCAAATTTCTACAATACAAAGGTTGCAATGTTGGTACACATCGTAAATTTGTGACTTTTCAGGGGCTTTAGGTTTGATCTCTGCACTTTTTCAGAAGTGGGTTTGGTCTAGCTTTAGGAGGCATAGCCATCCACAGCCTACCGGAGTAGCTGGAACCTACACTAGCTTGGGTGTTAGTCTGGCACATGGAGGTACTGCCAATTGCCACAAATATATTAAGAGGCACATTCCTCCTAATACATTTATCTCGCCGAGTCAGCTCATAGTTTACTTTGATCAGAGTATAAAGCAACAGTTTAAGTAACTAGGCTCCTAAGTGTTTATGGGAAATCTATCAAAATAAGCTTACCCACCTATACCTGTGTGCTTTAGAATGAGGTTCTCATCATCAAATTTCCATCCCCATAGATGGATTTTCCGCCTGTGCCATTGTGATTGGTGAAGTCACCTCCCTGACACATAAATTGAGGGATAATTCTATGGAAGCTGCTTCCTTTGAAGCCAAAGCCCTTCTCATGTGTACAGAGACAGCGAAAGTTTTCTGCAAGTTAAAAAAACAAAAACATAAAAACACAAATGTGGACATTCTTACATACAACCCCCCCCCCCCCAAAACTGTATTTCACTAAAATACCTAGTTTCCTCGAAAATAAGCCTTTGCATAATTTTGGAGGATGCAGAACGATTTTTCTGGATTTTTGAAGCTGCTTGAACTATAAGCCCTACTCCAAAATTAAGCCGTAGTTACTGTCAATAAAAACAGTCAATTTAAATAGTGTCCAGGCAGCTATACTCATAAATAAAATCCTTTGGAGTAAAAATAAATTTTAAGACCTGGTCTTATTTTTGGGGAAACAGGGTAGTTGTGTTTAGGGCTCATACAGTATGATACATACAACTTATAGCCTTGAAATCAATTCGCTCAATTTATTGAATGAAAGCATTGTGCCGAGATGGCATCCCCTCTTCATATTAAGGCTCCTGAATGTCAAAGACAAGGGTCCCCTGGCCGGAACAAACCAGTCACGTGAAAGTCCATCCTGTAATACTACATTTTCCCTGCAGTGGAAATATCTCACTAGCAGCAGCTTTCCCTTGCATTACCAGCTTTTAATGGGGGTGACAAGAGTTAGACCTGAGGAAATCATCATTTTGAATGGGATTGTGCATGTTGGCATAACCTCTTTTAACCCCTTCTCGCCACATGACTTAAGGTTACGTCATTGCAGGCAGGTACTTTAGGCAACATGACGTAACCTTACATCATATGGAACTCGCGGGATCTGAAGAGATCCTGCGGTATCCGGCAGCGGGAGCCAGCGATTACTAATAGTAAGGGTGCATTGGGACAGCGACCCCTGCTGTTAACCCCATACACGCTGCAATCTTCGTAGATCGAGGTTTATAAAGGGTTCACAGAGGGAGCGCACTCCCTCTGTGAGGTCATCGGATCCCCCCTCCCCCGACTTTATCGAGGATAGCCGACAGGTTGCCATGGCAACATGACGTCAGCTACAGGCGTCCTGCTTTGCCATTGCCTATGATCGCTATAACCAGCGATAAGGCATTGCAGGACAGAAGTCCTGCAATGCCTTACCACAGCGATCATAGCTGCTATGGATCAAGTTCCTGAGGACCTAAATAGTGTAAAAAAACAAAATAAATAGTGTAAAAAGAAAAACATAAAAAAATAGAAAAAAACAAAAAACACAACCCCCTATTTATATGAATAAACGTAAGAAAAAAAAAAACACACGTGTGGCGTCATTGTGTCCGTAACGATCTGTGCTATAATTTGATCAAACTAATCCTGCGCAGCAAAACCTGTTAAAAAAAAAAAAAACAGATTAAAGGCTTATTTATTCATTTTACCTTCAAAAAGGCGCAATAAAAGCGATCCAAAAAGCTATATGTACCCTAAAATGGTAAAACTAAAAGCTACAGTTCGTGACGCAAAAAAAATCCCTCACATAGCTGCGACAATGGAACGATTGAAAAATAATTATAACTTCCAAAAGAAAAGTGTCTATTGTGCAAAATTGGAAAAATCTAAAAAAAATTATGTTTTTGTTATAGTTGTAATCGAACCGACCGCAGAAAAAATGTATTGTGTCATTTATGACTTGCTCCACTCCAATCCATACTAAATGCAGCAGCTAGGCTCATTTCTCTATCCAGTCGTTACTCAGACGCCTCTGCATTATGCCAGTCGCTGCATTGGCTGCCCATCCACTGCAGAACTAAATTTAAACTCCTCTACCTCACTCACAAAGCTCTGCATGGCGCTGCACCAGCATACATCGCCTCCCTCCTGTCAGTACACCACCCAGCCTGCTCACTCCGATCGGCTAACACACTCAGACTAAACACCCCTGTAATACGAACCTCACATGCTCGCCTACAGGACTTCACCAGAGCAGCACCCATCCTCTGGAACGCTCTACCCCAAGGCATCCGGACAATTTCCGATGCACGAAATTTTAGACGTGCCTTAAAAATGCACCTCTTCAGGGAAGCATACCAAATCTCCTGACCTAGTCCCCTACCCCTCCCTATGGTGCCCCACCCTGTTTGCTTTCTAATAATTGATCTGCACATGAAATTTCCTATTGGCTGTGTTCCCCAGCCCTTGCACCTCCTGTACCACCCCCAACCATTTGTGTCTAACCCAATGTACCTCACATTGTAATTGTTGTATTGCTTTGCATACATCCATGCCTGAAAGCGCTGCGGAATAAGTTGGCGCTATACAAATAAAGATTATTATTATTATTTATGCTCTTTGATTGACGCACTTAAAAAAATTTAAAATATATGCACCCAAAAATGGTAGCAATAAAAAAAAAAACCCTTCACAGTTTAGACAGAAATAATATAAAATCAATAAACTTTATTAGATATATTTAAAACCATATAACACAAATAGGGCACTACACAAAAAAACCTCTATATATCAAGAGGTGTACAGGTCTCTATCAAAAGAGACTATCACCACTTCTTTTTAGTACTAGGGGTCCCTAATGTGGGTACAGGTACTAGTAGAGTGGTGAAAAGAAAAAACGCAGGAACTAGTAGATAAAAAAATTCCTTTCTTGTTTAACTTTCCCCGTCCTTATATCTTTCTTTTGAACATATTCATATAGTGTGGAAGTATTTCATTTGGATGAATTGGATGTCATCATCACTCTAGTATTTCTTCTAGTACGTGTTCTAGAAAGATATAGTATGGGAATAAATTTATCTTCCCTTTGTTTTGGGATTATAGAGTTACACAGGTGATAGCATGATATGGACCATTGGTATGCAATATTGATATTGAACAATACCCAATTGTCTCAGTACTGCCACCTTATGTTCTCATAAGAAAGAGAAAGGTACAGATGGTAGCCCTCTTTTAGAGAAATTAATCTTGGGGCGACCACTTTGTGTTTTCTGATAGTGATTCCACTTTATAAAATTCAGTATCAGCTAATAGTACTATGTATAATCTCAGTCTCAGGACCCTTTACTGATCTCAAATTGAACAGTACCAAGTTTCCACCACAGGGACAGTCACCACATATCGATATTTTTGAAAAGATCATTCAGAACGAAATAAAAAACAGTTCGTTATCCCCATTGAAAAAGAATAATCTGTCCTCCAATGAATTGAGAGCTCTGAAAAATCTTGAGACTAATCATGAACTAATAATCAAGTCATCGGACAAAGGGGGGAATATAGTCGTCCTATCACGGGATGACTATATTGTTATGTGTAACAGAATATTGAATGATAGGGATACATATAGAACTTTACCTTATGATCCCTCTGATCCATTCAAAAATTCGTTGAGATCACTCCTGGACCAAGCTCTAAACGATCATTGTATTGATCAAGTTGAATATAATTTCCTCCTTCCCTCGAGTCCACAGATAGCCACCTTTTATTCTTTACCAAAGGTGCATAAGGGCCTACACCCCCTCAAGGGAAGGCCCATAGTCTCGGGGGTGGACAATCTGTCACAGAATTGTGGCATCTACTTGGATAAAGTATTGCGCCCGTTCGTCCAAGCGTTACCCTCTTTTGTTCAGGACACTCCCGATGTCCTTCGTCATATCGAAGGCATCCAAATTGAAGAAGGGGTCTACCTCGCTTCCTTGGACATAGAGTCGCTATATAGTTCCATCTTGCATGAATTTGGTCTTAAGGCGGTCTTTCATTTCCTCCAGCAAAGGGGGTGTGACTTCATCAGACATAATCAATTTATTCTGGACCTCCTCAACTATGTTCTGACCCATAATTTCTTTTTGTTTAACGGCAAGATCTTCCACCAGCTCAGGGGCACCGCGATGGGGAGTCCAGCAGCCCCATCCTACGCAAATCTGTTCCTGGGCTGGTGGGAGGAGCATCTTGTCTTTTCAGAGGAGAATTGTAACTGGACTAAGGACATTCTAGTCTGGTATAGATACATCGATGATGTATTTCTGTTATGGTCTGGGACTAAAGCCAGTTTTTCTATTTTCGTTGATCGATTAAACAACAATAACATCAATCTAAAAGTCACCTCGGAACTACAGGAACATTCTCTGTCTTTCCTCGACATTAACATCTCTAAATCTCCACAAGGGTACCTTTCCACTACGCTATTTAGGAAGAAAACGGCTACCAATAGCCTGTTGTCGTGGCATAGTTACCATCCCTTTCCCCTACGTCGGGGCATTCCCAAAGGGCAGTTCTTAAGATTGAAAAGAAACTGCTCATCTGAATCTGATTTTCAAAGGGAATGTGCTAACTTAACAGACAGATTCCTCCAGAGGGGCTACCCCAAACACATAATCGATCAGGCCCATGATTTTGCTGTGAAACAAGACAGAACGATTCTTCTCAAACAACGGACTAGACCATCAGATAATAAAGTACGGGTCATTGGAACATATGATGATGGAGTACCATTCATGCAAGGGTTACTACAAAAATATTGGCATATCCTCAAAGAGGATCCGGATATTCGAGACATCGTTCCAGAGAGGCCCCTCTTCACTTTTAGGAGGGGAAGGAATCTTAAAGACCATTTGGTCAAAAGTCATCTGGACCCCTCTGTTAACACACGCACCTGGTTGGGCCAGGCTCGACCTAGTGGTACTTTTGCATGCGGAAGGTGTGAAGCTTGCACATACATCAGTAAGGGCGATAAATTTCACAGTGTGTCAACAGGTACCTCGTATGTGATTAAGGACTTCATTAATTGCAAATCTATGTTGCCACATGCCCATGCCCCAGGAATTACGTCGGCAAGACAATTCAGCAATTCCGCAGACGTATCTTGGGGCATGTGGGCAATATCAGCAGGGGAGAGAGCACCCCGGTGGCAAACCACATGCGTCAGGTACATGTGGGGGACGAACTCAATATCAAATTCCAAGGTGTAGAACTTATACGCTCCTATGGAAGAAGAGGTGACGTTAACCGCAAAGTTTTACAGAAGGAATCACAGTGGATCTATCGGATGGATTCCGTGGCACCTAGGGGTCTAAATGAGATGCTACCCTTTGGGTGCTTTCTCTAACTTCTCTCTGGTTTCTAATTATTATTTATTATTTTACTTTTTACTGTCTTTTTCCCGGTTACTTTTTCTTAGGTCTTATTCATCGTCCCTGTTTTCATTCATTTTAAATATGCAGTAGGCATTTCTCTTGAGTATATATGCACACTTATCTATGTCACCTGGCATTGATGTGGTCTTGCAGTCCATAATATCAGTTATGCGGCTTTTTTCTTTCTTCACAATATCCAATGATGCGCATAAATATCAATTTTCTCAATTATAGCACTTGCAAGCCTATTCATATTGCTTTATCATGCATATCTCCCTTTCTTTTATCGCTTTGTATTACAGTGGTACATCCTCATACTTCATCAATTATCCTAAGTTAACCTTCATATTAATGGAGGCCACTGTTCTCATGTGTATTACTAATTGAAATGCTATGTTCTGCTTAGCCACACTTATTAATAATCATCCATATGCTTACTAACATCATCTACTGCTGCTGTGCATCTTCTATCGTATAGTCATAAGCACCGAATAACGAACGAGCATATCTCTCCGGTCTCCATGACTACGGACTGCTGTTTGTTTACCTACTAGCCACAAGCACATGTGCCATCCTGCGGCTTAACCCCTCCCTCTCACATCAGCAGGCCCCCGCCCTGTCCACAACATTGCAAGGGGGTGGTTTTCCTTTTTTATTATGGATGGTCACTCATTGGCTTACAGGGACGTGCCCCCAAGTGGGGCGTTAGCCTCCTTTCCTCATTTAAGACACACAACTCCTGTGCAGTCATCATTTCCCTCCTGTCTACCATCAAGACAGGAGCTGCTGTTCTCACTCTTTTCTTCCAACTTTTTGCTCTGTCTCCTACCGGATTAGGGTTTACCTTTGTGTTAGAAGCTTTCTCCACATATCGTGGGGTTGCTGGTTTTCTGTGGATATTGTTCCCAGTTTGTCATTTCTATCCCAAAACTCCCCTTTTTTAGGGGTTTAATCAATTTTTGGGTTATGTGGGACGCGTTATCTTCTATTTTAGTGTCCCGTTTTAATCTGGTTAGGTTTATCTAGAGGAGCGATTTCCTCCTTTTCTCATCTAGGAGGACTTAATTACTTAGGGAAGTTCAGGGTAGCATATTCATTGCCTGATAACAGCATTATTTTCAGTGTATGGCACCTTTGTATCATAGATTAGAGAAATGTTATAACTACCAAGGACAATTTCGTGTTTGATGACACCATCATAGATTACGGTTCCTGATGAGTCTGTGTATGACAGAAACGCGTTGAACCAGTACGAACCATTTCTGCATTAATAATTCTCTCAGAAGGTTTTTCTGAATCTCGTCCTGAATGGTTATTGAAGCTATATTCTGCATGAGAACGCATCAGTACCTTAATGGTGGTTCTCTGGATATTTCTAGCAGAATTTGATTCTTCATTGATTGATAACCTGTGGTTGATAATCTATCAGCCACTTGTGTATTTTTTCTCGGGGGGCATCAGCAGAAGCTTTGCTTGTGGTTTGTCCATTCTAAACGAAACTATATACAGTTCTTTTTTTCATCACGGACAAGGACCTATCATAGGCTGCTGCTGGTGTCCTACTGTTTCAGCATCTTTAGCCCGGTGCTATTATCCAGATAGGGCAGTTACCTGGTCAAGAACCAGATTTTATCTCTTATTTAAGAGGGTTTGTGTACTAAGAAGACATAGGCCTGGTGGCCTCTTGTCATTTCACCTCTAATAATTCTGATCCTTGTTGATGAGACACAATAGGAGCCCGAATGTACGTCACCATTGGAGGTGTTCCGTAAACCACTAACCTTGATGGAACGATCATCCTCCTTTCATCTTTTTGTGAAGGACGCATCCCAATATGGTCCTCTAATCTTTATTGGGTGACATCCATCCCCAATGGTGACTGAAAAAGAGTGCATTAGAGTGTCTCATGTTGCAGGATACTTCTGCATTGTAATAGAGGTGTCAATTGCATGTATTTTCTCTGGTCCTTTTCCAGGGTTTAAAATTCTTGCTCTGTGTTTGTTAGTTCCAGTTTGTCTGTTTTTTGTGAGGCCCAATCATTTTATATTTATTGATTAATAAAAGTTATATTTTAAGGGATATACCCAGTGAATATTTTGAGAAAGCCTTTCTTCTATATCCCTCTGCCTCTGTGAATTATGTATAATCTCAGTCTCAGTCTCGACGCGTTTCCCCGTTCATAAAACGGATCATCAGGAGAACTTGTCAATTAGTACCATCTGTGTATAGTTATAACTGATCCGGCGTTTTTTAGAACAGTAGCACATATATTATGTCTCACTCCTATATCCTTTTAATTTGAAAGGGCAGAAAGACTCACTAGCAGGTATTTTCCATGTAATGTTTGACTGTAAGGTAACTGAGCACCTAGTGCATGAGTGATATCTTAGTTTGTCAGAATATCCTCAGTGAGCTTAAAGAACATTTTATAGTGCACTTTAAAGAAGATATATACTTTCGTGCACGTAATATTCTTTTAGTTTTCTTTTTTATAGCTCACAGGTATGCTCTATTACCCAACAAGAGAGTATTCATATGCTATGATGATGTTAAGCATATGTATCTCTTTTATTTTGCACCTAGCTGGCACAGGTGCAAAGGCCTAGCAATGAATGCAATAGATGCAACTGATAGTAGGAGTGTGCCCCGTATCCCATTGGCATCTCCTTATTGCATCAGTAGTATTCAGTTAACTGTGGGACTGCAAGGTAGATGCAGAGCTCACAGTATGCTAGAAAACAAACCGAATACAGAGCTAACATAGATGAATTGGCATTCTAAATAGAGATGCACTTGTGTAGGTGATGTTAATCTAGCTTTCTTTTTTCAAAGATTGCTCTATTACCCAGCAAAGGAGTATTCATATGCTATGATAGTATTGAGCATATGTATCTCTTTGTTTACCACCTAGCTAGCAAAGGTACAAAAGCCTTGCAATAGATGCGGTGGATATACTATAAAGGGAGTATGACCCATATCTAATATGAGTAAGTCAGAGAGGTAGCGCCTCTGGCCTGGATGGTAGGTCAGAGCTCTGACCTACCATCCAGGCCAGAGGCGCTACCTCTCTGATCCTAAATATATGATGACTCCTATAACATAGCAGAAAAAGACCAACTAAATCCTAGCAAAGAAAACTGCACTTCTATCTAGAATGCTAACTTACTCATATTAGCTCTTGACTCTATTTCCCCCTAGCACACTGTGATCTCTGCATACACTTTGCAATTTCACAGTACAATGGATGCTGATATACTGAGGAGATGCTAATAAGATATGGGTCATACTCCCTTTATAGTATATCCACCGCATCTATTGCAAGGCTTTTGTACCTTTGCTAGCTAGGTGGAAAACAAAGAGATACATATGCTCAATACTATCATAGCAATCTTTGAAAAAAGAAAGCTAGATTAACATCACCTACACAAGTGCATCTCTATTTAGAATGCCAATTCATCTATGTTAGCTCTGTATTCGGTTTGTTTTCTAGCATACTGTGAGCTCTGCATCTACCTTGCAGTCCCACAGTTAACTGAATACTACTGATGCAATAAGGAGATGCCAATGGGATACGGGGCACACTCCTACTATCAGTTGCATCTATTGCATTCATTGCTAGGCCTTTGCACCTGTGCCAGCTAGGTGCAAAATAAAAGAGATACATATGCTTAACATCATCATAGCATATGAATACTCTCTTGTTGGGTAATAGAGCATACCTGTGAGCTATAAAAAAGAAAACTAAAAGAATATTACGTGCACGAAAGTATATATCTTCTTTAAAGTGCACTATAAAATGTTCTTTAAGCTCACTGAGGATATTCTGACAAACTAAGATATCACTCATGCACTAGGTGCTCAGTTACCTTACAGTCAAACATTACATGGAAAATACCTGCTAGTGAGTCTTTCTGCCCTTTCAAATTAAAAGGATATAGGAGTGAGACATAATATATGTGCTACTGTTCTAAAAAACGCCGGATCAGTTATAACTATACACAGATGGTACTAATTGACAAGTTCTCCTGATGATCCGTTTTATGAACGGGGAAACGCGTCGAGACTGAGACTGAGATTATACATAGTACTATTAGCTGATACTGAATTTTATAAAGTGGAATCACTATCAGAAAACACAAAGTGGTCGCCCCAAGATTAATTTCTCTAAAAGAGGGCTACCATCTGTACCTTTCTCTTTCTTATGAGAACATAAGGTGGCAGTACTGAGACAATTGGGTATTGTTCAATATCAATATTGCATACCAATGGTCCATATCATGCTATCACCTGTGTAACTCTATAATCCCAAAACAAAGGGAAGATAAATTTATTCCCATACTATATCTTTCTAGAACACGTACTAGAAGAAATACTAGAGTGATGATGACATCCAATTCATCCAAATGAAATACTTCCACACTATATGAATATGTTCAAAAGAAAGATATAAGGACGGGGAAAGTTAAACAAGAAAGGAATTTTTTTATCTACTAGTTCCTGCGTTTTTTCTTTTCACCACTCTACTAGTACCTGTACCCACATTAGGGACCCCTAGTACTAAAAAGAAGTGGTGATAGTCTCTTTTGATAGAGACCTGTACACCTCTTGATATATAGAGGTTTTTTTGTGTAGTGCCCTATTTGTGTTATATGGTTTTAAATATATCTAATAAAGTTTATTGATTTTATATTATTTCTGTCTAAACTGTGAAGGGCTTTCTGGTTGATTATTAGACAATTCTGCCTCTGTGATAAATCAATAAAAAAAAAAAAAGGTTGGCCACGCAAAAGACAAGCCCTTATATGGCCATGTCGACGAAAAAATAAAAATGTTATGTAATGAAATGAAAATCCCCCAAAAATCGTTGCTTCCTTTGACTAACCAATTGACTAATCGTTGACTAACCACTACAGATTTTTTTCACTGCGAAATTCACAGCATTTTTTTTTCTGCAGGGGCCTATGAGACTTGTAATGTTAAAATTGCAATTTCCCACGAAATCGCGATTTTAACATTACAAGTCCCATAGACCCCTGCAGAAAAAAAAACTCAGCGAATTTCGCAGTGAAAAAAAAACTGTTGTGGGTAGTCACCCTTAGGGCTTATTTAGACGACCGTATATCGGCTCGGTTTTCACACCGAGCCGATATATGGTGTCATTGTCTGCAGGGGGGGAGGGATGGAAGAGCCAGGAGTAGGAACTGAGCCCCCCGCCTCTTCCTCGCCCCTATTTGCAATAGGAGAGGCGGGGTGGGGGCAGAGATAAGCAACAGGACTTAGCTCCGCCCCTGTCTCGCCCCCTCCTATTGCAAATAGTGGCAAGGGGCGGGAGCTCAGTTCCTGCTCCTGGCTCTTCCATCCTCCCCCCCCATGCAGACAAGGACACCGTATATCGGCTCGGCGTGAAAACCGAGCCGATATACGGTCGTCTAAATAAGCCTTTAGGGGGTTAAAGAGGTTTTCCAGTTTGCTCTGAATAAAGCTTAATCATTGTACAATAGTAAAATAGCTTTGCAGCTTTCTAACATCCCTTCTGCTCTAATTGCTCCATTTTAATTCTATTTTGCAGATCTCTGCTTGCCATCAGTGAGTGCAGAAATTTGTTACATTGCTATGGCTGAAAAACTTGCCTTGAACATGTCAAACTTCATGGGTTGTACCAAAGCTGGACAACGCTTGGACATGATCAGGTGTAGATCTAGATGTAAACATAAATGCTTTAAATCACTGAAAGCAAACATCTCAAAAAGTGAGAAACTGAAATAAATTAGAATACTATTTCATCATACATTGGACAAGCTTAACGAACATAAAATTAGAAGAAAAAAAAGATTTTTTTTGGATAAAGACAGGAAATGCAAATGAAACATGCTGGTCATTCACAGAGAAATATCCTGCAATAGTCTGTAATAACCCAGCTCTGCCAGAGAGCCGTGTATACATTGCCAGAACAGCTCTGATCCCATCAACAGCAAGTAGATTCAATCTTTATATATTTTTTAAAACCTAAGGCTCAATGTCCACGGGCGGATTTGATTTGCTGAATCTACGCGTGGCACCTGCGTGAGATCTGCAAATCAAGCCGCCCATAGGGAAGCATTGGGCATCCGCACTTCATTTAACATCTGCGGATTTTTAATTTGATTTGCGGATAATAAATCGCAGCATGCTCCATTTTACCGCGGATGTGGATTCATTCATCTCTATGGGAGCTTACGATCCGCAGTGCATCCACAAATACATTCGCAGATTTAAAGGTTATGTTCAATCTTTTTTATTGAAGATTTTTTGTTTCAATAAACAAATAAGTCAGGTCTCGCAGGACCCCATAACATCAAGAAACATGTATAAAGATGAATTACAAAAACATAACTGACAGAGCCTATCTTAAAATTTCCTTTGCCTATCTTGTCGCATGGTTTGTCTCTAATACATCAAACGAACACCTAAGAATTGACCATATCAAAGCAGGCTTATCTTCATTGATAGATTACATTGCTCTAGGCTCCAAGATGAATGAAGAGAAAATGCAAAACAAAAAAAAAACAAAAAAAACAAACAAACAAAAAAATACACACATACAGAAAAGAAAAAAAACAGGGTTGCTGAGGGGGAAGGGGGGGGGGGGGGTGCAGGAGACCAGGTATAACCATCCCATGGTCAGTCCAATGTGTCTACCGCTTTGTAGACAATTCCAATCTTAGTTTCCCTCTTCTTGAGCTATCAACGTTTATGCAAGTTTATGGAATTTTATGAAAACAGGATCTCGAACTCTGTGGAGGACACAAAGTCCAGCCAAGGCTGCCATATTATTAGGAATTTTTCCATCTCTCTATTACGTTCTGCACAGAGTTCTTCCATGTGGCATAGTTGTGCCATTTCATGCTGCCATTCACTCATAGAAGGCACATGAGTCGTTCGCCAGTGACGTGGGATCACCACCCGCGCAGCTGCCAGACAGAATCTAAGCAGTCCCCTTTTCTGAGCTCCTATCGAGCCTGGCAGGATAGAGAGTAACGCTATCTGTGGGGTATTTTGGATAGTCTTCCTGCTTAGCAAATTGTATATTGAGAACACCTTGTCCCAGAAGGGTTTCACCCGGTCACAGCTCCACCATATGTGGATCATTGTGCCCCTGTCAGTCCCACAGCGCCAACACCGGTCCGAAACCGAAGGGAAAATGTGGTGCAAGCGAGCCGGGTATCTATACCACCTTGACAGTATCTTGTAACTTTTTTCTTGAGCAGAGCATGCAATGGACAGCTTATGTGTGAACAGGCATGCCTTCTGCCAATCCCCGGTGGATATCGCAGCCCCCAGGTCATCTTCCCAAGCCCGCTTAAAACCAGGATCCGCATCACAGGATTCCATTATCAATAGGCTGTATATCAGGGATACTACATGTGCCGGAGGGGATTGCAAAGAGAATAGCTTCTCAAATGGAGTTAGTGCTCTCCGGAAGGAGCCGCCAACCCCACGTGCTGTGAGGAATGAACGCAACTGAAAGTATTCAAACCAGGAGAGGTCTGGTCTCCCATATTTATCTCTAAGTTCCTGTAAAGATGGCAACGACGCCCCATTGAGAATATGGTGTATCCGTGTGCCTTCCTTTGCCTCCCAACCCATGAATCTTTCTCCAACATGGCCCGGTGGAAAAGCCGGATTGTGAAATAGGGGGGTGAGAGGGCCGTCCTCCCCAGACAGACTTTGTTCTCGAATTGTCCAATCCCATATTCTCAGTGTCCCCTGTAATAGAAAGTTAGGAGAAATGGATTGAGCCCTTCTCCGGCTCTAATCCATGGTAAAAGATTTATAGGGATTGAGCAATCCTCTTGTTCCAGGACCACCCATTGTTTGCTAATAGCATGGTACTGCCAGTCTATCAGATGCGTCAAGACTGCTGCTCTGTGGTATTGCCTGAAGTTCGGAAACCCTACCCCCCCTCTAATTTTGGAAAATGATAGGTACCGAAATCCCAGTCGAGGTCTACGTCTGCCCCATACAAACTTGGTCATGGCTGTTTTTAGTCTATTGAAAAATTGTATTGGAGGTGTGATGGGTATAGCCTGAAAGAGATATAGGAACCTAGGGAGTATGTCCATTTTAATGGCATTTATCCGTCCGAACCAGGATAAATCTCGGGTTGCGTAGGAGAGCAGGTCTTTCATCGTTCGCTCTAAGAGCGTCATATAATTCAGAGGGAACAATTTAGTTTGGTCAGCAGGGATATGCACTCCCAGATATTGTATCGCCCCTTTTTTCCATTTAAAAGGAAACTGTTCAGCGATATGCTGCTCCTCTACACCTGGCAAAGAAACATTCATGGCCTCTGATTTAGAGTAATTAATTTTGAAGTTAGACAGATGTCCAAACTTCTCAAATTCTTTCAACAGGGATGGCAGAGTGGTACGCGGCTTAGTAATATACAACAATAGATCGTCCGCATATAACGCCGCCTTGTACTGGGCCCCTCCTATTTGTACTCCCTTAATAGTAGTGTTGTTCCTGATCGCCACAGCCAAGTGCTCCATAACTAGTACATATAGCAGTGGGGACAGGGGACAACCCTGTCTAGTACCATTTTTAATACTAATTGGGGATGACAGTCTACCATTTATTCTGATCTTAGCTGTGGGACAGGTGTACAGAGCGAGGACCTTTGTCAGGAATTTGGAGCCTACCCCAATCTGTTTCAATGTCTCAGTCAGGAAACCCCAATGTACCCTGTCGAAGGCTTTTTCAGCATCAACGGATAGTAGGCACATGGGGACCGATCTATTTCTTGCCTTAGATGTTACCAGTATGGTTTTAATAACATTGTCTCTCGCCTCCCTACCCCTGACAAAGCCCACTTGGTCCATATGAATAATGGAGGGCATGTATGGGGTTAGTCTGTTAGCCAGGATTTTTGAGAAGAATTTCACATCCACATTTATTAATGATATTGGTCTATAATTGGTGGAGACTGTGTGATCTTTGCCTGGTTTTGATATGACGCTAATATGCGCTTCTAAAGATTGACGTGGGAAGGGAGATTCAGAAGAGATTGCAGAGAAGACTCTTGCTAAGATGGGGGAGAGCTGTTGTCTCATGAGTTTATAAAAAGCTGGTGTGAAGCCGTCTGGCCCTGGGCTCTTCCCTGCCGGAGTAGTCTTAATGACTTCCTCAATTTCCTCTGTTGATATATCGTTTCTTTATGATCCATATCCAAAACTGGCAAAGCTGTCTCTGCTATATATTCTGTTATGCGGTCTCGTAGAGCACTCTGCTCCATATCCGCAAATTGACCCCTTAACCCATAGAGTTGCGAATAATAATTCCGGAAAGTCTCCAAGATCTCCGCGGGGTTGTAAGTGTCCATTCCTGCCGCGTTCTTGATGCGGGGGACATAGGTACCCATCGCTCTCGGGTGGAGCAGGCGGGACAAGGGTCTACCCGCTTTATTAGAATATTCGTAGTAAAACCGTCTACACTGATCTCTATAGCATAAGTATCTTTGGTCTAGTTTTGCTTTGAGCTCAATTCTGGTCTTCACCAGATCTGCAAGTGTAGATGGGGATAACGTTTGTTTGTGCGAGGTTTCTAACACATGTATCTGCTGGAGTAAAGCAGATATCTTGGCTGCGCCCTCTCTCTTGAGTCGTGCTCCGTGCTTGATAAACAAACCCCGTAAGACGCACTTCAGAGCCTCCCATTGGGTAGGTTCCGGTGTATCGTCCGCTGCATGTACTGCTGTAAACATGTCAATATGTTCCCTTATTTCGGTAATGCACACGCTATCCCTTAATAGATTATCATTCAGGCGCCAAGTCCACGGACGGTCAACCTGATCTGGTAAGGAGAGGCTCATAAAAATTGGGGCATGGTCCGACCAGATCATGTCACCAATGCTAGCAGCAGGGTGCCAGGACAGCGCATGGTGGCCCAACAAAAAGAAGTCAATCCTACTGTAAGAGTTGTGCGGGTGCGAGAAGAAGGTGTAGTCTCGGTCTTGCGGATGTAAAATGCGCCAGATATCCACCACCTGAAGTGTATGTAGTGTACGCTTGAGCGATCGCAATTGGCTATTGGAGACCCCTCCTCTACCCACTGACGTGTCAATATCAGGGCTTAGGGTCAGGTTGAAATCTCCCCCGGCAACAAGAACCCCCTCCGCAAACTCAGCCAGGACATTCAAAAAGGAGATGCAAGCCATGGCCTGTCGCTGATTTGGTGCGTACCAGTTGGCAATGGTGAATTTGGTAGTCCCTACTGATATCTTAATAATTGCGTACCTACCCTGATTGTCAATTCGCTGATCTATCAAGCAATGGGCCAGTGACCTATGGAGAGCGATAGACACCCCCCCCCGATCTACCGTCCGGGTTGGCGCCGTGGAACCAATGGGCAAAATGGCGATCTCTAATGTCTGGGACGTGTCCAACCTTGAAATGAGTTTCCTGCAGCAGTAACACCTGAACCCGTTGTTTGTGCATATGGTATAAAATCTGTGCTCTCTTCTGAGGGGTGTTGAAGCCCCTGACATTAAGGGAACTAAATTGAAGTGCTGCCATGGGTGGCTATAGGGTCCACGTAGGGGAATCAAAGACAAGTGGACTGACCAGTAGATATAAGCAAATAAGGGGGAAGGGAAGGGGAAATAAAGAAAAGGGACAAGCAGACAAAGCAATAGAAATCAATGCAGATTTAGCGTCTGTATAACAAGACGCAAAATTCTAGCTGGGTAGCGGGCTTTCAAACAAAGGAGCCTCCCACTGCCCAGGAAGAATGGCCACATATAACATTTGGAAAATACAATTAAGGCATCAGTTGTGAACGGAATGTAATTTCAAAAAGGGCAACATTGCAACAATAACACTGCACCGCAGTACCTCCACTCCACCGACATGTGTTATGAGCATTCTCATTGCTCCTGCGAACAGTCCCACTCAGGGACTAACTCACGTGTCCCTAGCAAAGTTCCAAGGTCTCCTTGATTCAGATGCTGGTCTTCCTTGGGGTCAGGTTGTCCGTTCCTCTCAACTTTAATGTCCTCAGGCCCCCGATAGCTGTCGTCTACGAGGGAGGAGGAAATGGGAAGAAAAAGAAAAGGAGGGGGAAAAAAGGAAGGGGAGAAGGGAGGAGAAATATATATAAACATAAATTAAAATTAAAAAAAATAAATAAAAATAAATAAATAAAAATAAAATAAATAAATAAATAATAAGGGGGGGGGGGGAGATGAAGAGAAGACAAAACCCCCTTTATCTTCCTCTGAGGCATGGAAGGGCAAGATGATGCACCTTGATACTTCGTAGGGATCCTTACATGTGGAGCCTTGCTCAGTCCAAGCGCATCTGCGCAAGCAGTCTTAGGCTTCTGTGCATCAGGATTGGACTGAATCCTAAAGATCGCAGGAGTGGGATGGTCTGGTGTGCATAGCAGAAGTCCTATTGATCGGAGACTGCAATATCAGCAGGGCTTCAAGCGGATGCGGCAGTGGAAACAACATTTGCATTCTGTCGTTGCCTGGGTCTCTCTCTTCCCCGTCCTCTTGCCATTCTTTGGGGCCGTGGGGGTGCTCCAGCCGGTGGTGCCGTGGGTAAGGAGGGCCAATCGTGAATTGGCATTAGAGGGAGATCCAAGGCGGAGGTGAAAGAGGGCATGTCTTCTGGGCTTCTGAGGACGTATGTACGACCCCCGTGGCGTACCTGCAAACGAAATGGGAACCCCCATGTGTATGCAAGATTGTGCTGTCGCAAAATTTCCAGTAGGGGTTTAAGAGCTTTCCGTTTTTGCAGGGTAGTGCGGGAGAGATCAGGAAGTAACTGTATACGCTTCCCCTGATGGTATATAAGGTGGCGCTCCCACGCTCTCCTCATAATCGCCTCCTTTATTTGATACCTATGGACTCTGCAAATAATGTCTCTAGGGTATTCCGGGTCTGTGGATTTTGGGCCCAAGGATCGGTGGGCGCGGTCTAGCTCCAAGGGAGAGTCTCGAGGAACCTCCAAAAGAGAGTTAAAGATATGACGCAGTGTTTCCTCTATATTTTGCTGCTCCACTTCCTCCGGTATTCCTCGCACCCTGATATTATTTCTCCGTCCCCTATTTTCCACATCATCCAAAGAATCTGCTAGGTATTGCATTTGGTAGGCATATGATGATAACAGCTGATCCTGTGCGTTCACGCGGGTAACAAGCTCAGCAATGGACGTCTCATTAGTAGCGACTCTCGAGTCCACTTGCGCTAACTCAGTACGGACCGATGCCAGCTCTGTTTTATAGGAGTTTTCTAGCCTGGTCACATATGCCTCCATATCGGCTTTGGTGGGCATTGCCTGGAGATGGGCGCTCAGAGCTCTAAACTCTGCTAGAGCTGCTGTGACTTGGCTAGGGTCCTGAGTGACAGGGGCTGTGGGATCTGCTGTACTGCAGCTGGGGAACTCAGTAGCTGTTACTGTATGTGTGTGTCTTCTGGACTTGGAGGATGATGGGGGTGATGGTGGGGCCTCTTGTACAGATGCCTTATCAGGTGCTGGGTATTGTAGTATGCAGCTCTCTGGAGTCTGGGAGCCTGTCATTGTCATTACTTCCCCTGCAGGGACCCCCCCTGCAGCACCCCTCTGCTGCCTTCTCTCCTCTGCTGCTGCACTACAGGTTATGGGGGATGTGCCTCCTTTACTCATGTAATGGTCTCCGGTGGTGACCGCTGCTCTCCCTCCTCCTCCAGCCCTGTCAGCAGCGCATCTGGTGGTGAAGTTCCCAGCCCGCTCTCTCTCACAGCGGGGGAGTCCACAGTGCCTCCTGTCAGATGTCCTCTCTCCGCACGGCTGATCGCTGCGGCCACCGCCATGCCACGTGGTGTGGGAGCTGCGCTCCTCTCCCTCACAGCCCCAGTCGCTGCTGTTGGTGAGCGCTGCTGTTTCTCCCCCTGCGGTGCTGTCCTCTGTTTCTCCAGCGGTGAATGCTCCGCTCTGTGCAGGCCCTGACTGGGGGAATCTCCGGTACTTTCTTGCAGGAGTTCTCTCCCCTGTGTGTCGTCAGTAGCGGCCACTGCCGCCATGGTGCCCGCAGATTCTTCCTGCCCTTGCTGGGAGCCCGCCAGGTATCGCCTTATACCGCGGGAAGCCGGCATTTCAGCTGGGGATGATGACTGGGATACAGTCTTCCTCCTTTTGTTGCCCATTCTTCCAGATATTGGTGCCTAATAAGTTTTGATGGCTAATTTTATCCTCAGGCAGCGGGAGCAGAAGGGCTCAGCGTCCTCTCTCCTTCATAGCCAGGCCACGCCCCCCAGATTTAAAGGTTATAATCTATTCGGGAGGTGGCGGAAAGGCTGGGAGGTGGGGCTGCGGATTTGTTCCACACGGATGATCCAAAAGGCATCTGCGTGGGAAAAAAAATGCAATCCGCGATCTCCTGCAAACAATAAAAAAATCAATTTGATGACTTGCAGTGCATCCGCTGCGGAAATCCGCATAAAAAATCTGCGTGTGTATGGACATGAGGCCTAAGGCCTCATGCCCACGGGGAAAATCAGATCCGCTGCGGATTTGTAACGCGGATTTGGGCTGCGGATGCACTGTAATTGTCTTTTATTTTTCATGCGGGAGATCAATTGAGCTATGTGCTCTATGAGCTCCTGCACACGTGATCCGCACTAAAATGGAGCATTTACATTTTTTGTTTTCATGCTCCAGAAAGATTTTAATTCACTTTTAAATACCATCCGCGGGTATTTATCTACCCGCAGGTGGTCAATGCATTCCTATGGGGCGCGGATCCGCGTGCGGGAAGAACACTGTGGATTTTAATTCTTATTTTCCCCGTGGACATGAGGCCTTAGGCCTCATGTCCACGGGGAAAATCAGGCCCGCTACAGATTCTCCATGGAGAATCCGTAGCGGGTCCCTCCTGCCCCGCAGACATGAGGGCTGAAAATAAGAATTAACTCACCTCTCGCACGCTCCGGATTTTCCCTTCGCCGCAGCTTCATCTTCTCTCCGTTACGGCCGGATCTTCTTTCTTCAGCCCGGCGGATGTGTATGGCACGTCGGTTGCGTGCCGCGCACATGCGCCGACCCGAAGAGAGAAGATCCGGCCGCGACGGAGAGAAGATGAAGCCGCGGCGAAGGGAAGATCCGGAGCAGGTGAGTATATTCTTATTTTAGGTCTCCCGCGGATCCGGATGGCTTCCATAGGCCTCAATAGAAGCTTGCGGGAGCCGTCCCCGCGGGAAACCCGCACGAAAATGGAGCATGGTCCTGATTTTTTCATTCTCCATTTTAAAAAAAATCAATTTTATTGACCATCCGCGGGTATTTATCTACCCTCGGGTGGTCAATGCATCATGCCTAGGGGTGCGGATCCACGGGCGGGAGAAGAGTTAAAATCCGCTGCGGATTTTAATTCTTCTTTTGCCCGTGGACATGAGGCCTTAGAAAGGTTTTCCCAAGTACACAGGATAGCATTGATCCTATTACCAGCACCAATATAAGGCTCCTGGATAGAATGCTAGGCAGCCCAACCTCTGTATCTTAATTCTTGATTAAAGGGGTATTCTGGCCTTCTTTCAACTGACGATCTATCCTGTGGATGTCAGTGCAGCAGGACTAATTAATTAGGGCTAATTATTCGCTCAGGTCCTTTCGTCTTGTTATCCAATTCTATCAGGATGATACCTGCGCTGCAATTTTGGAAACGTCCAGGACATTTGTCAATTTAACACTAACAATACAAGTTGGTTAAGTTGACTCTGTGTCACTTAACTTGATTAGTCTTTATTTTCCTACGAAAGTGGCATAAATCGTAGCACACTTTATTCATCATTTTTTCTATCATCTATAATATATGTGTCTGTTCTTCTTTCTTTTAACTATTAGTAATAAAAGTTATATTTTAATATTTATTAGTTCTAAGGTCCATTTAGTTAGCTTCTTGAAACCATTTCTTGGACTTATATTGCCTTTGTGAAATTCGATTTTACGCTCGCAAATCCATGGTAGAAAATATGCCGCTTATATGCCACATGTGAAGATACTTTTTCCCTAGGATAAGAGTTTAGGTAATATAAGATTTAAGGTTTTGTATCTTCCTAATATCTGTACTTGGAGCTATGATTACTATAGGACCAGTACCTCTTGTGCTGCAGGTTTAGGAGCTTCTGACCCTTCAGTCTGTTCGCTCTCCTCCAGTGTTTACCAGAAAATCTTTTGAGCCAGTCGTCATCAGACCAAACTATAATAAAAAAAAATGAAGTGTAAACCTTAGAACATGGAAGTAAAGTAGACATTTGTAAAGGCCCATTTATAAACAACGATAATCGCTCAAAAGGTGTCGCACAAGCGACTTGAGCGATCATCGCTGTGTCAGCGCAAGATGCAGAAGGCAAGCGGGGTGTCTTAGAAAGAGCCAGATCATCTCGCCTGGTCAGTCAGAGCAGCAGGTGTAATTCATGGGATGGAATGAGGGTTGAGTATCCTTCCAACTCTTCCCCAACCGGCTCCAGGACCCTCTCCATGCTGGACTGAGACACAACACAGTTTTCTTCTATGTTTAAACACTATGGGGCTGATTTAATAAGACCAATAACTGTAACCAGTAATGTAACTTTACATCCTGTGGCATTAAGGGTTAGGAGGTGTATGCCACTTAATAGATGTGTCTTGGGCGGCTCATGTTAAAGAAGAAGAAATCTTTACCAGCTATGAGGCAGTCCCCTGGTGTAAATTCTACTAAACATAGTGGGTGCCCCCACCTACTTCTCTAAAAGTGTGGAGCGTGGTGCAAAAATCCCAAAAGTTACAAGTCTTAGTGCTGGCTATATTTGTGCACAAAATTTGCTGCTTATTTTTTCCCACCATTTGTCCAAGTTGCCACCCCGCAATAACATCATTTATTCTCATAATTAAAATTGCCAGTAAAATATTATTCCCCACACCGGCCTCTAGATGTAATTACTGGCCAGGCCGGTCATTTACCAGCAGGGTGGCAACCCTAGTAATGGATGGGACATACTGGGAGATGAGGGGACAGTAATGAATGTAACTCATGGGGAGATGAGGGGACAGTAATGAATGTGACACATGGGGAGATGAGGGGACAGTAATGAATGTGACTCATGGGGAGATGAGGGGACAGTAATGAATGTGACACATGGGGAGATGAGGGGACAGTAATGAATGTGACACATGGGGAGATGAGGGGACAGTAATGAATGTAACTCATGGGGAGATGAGGGGACAGTAATGAATGTGACACGGGGAGATGAGGGGACAGTAATGAATGTGACTCATGGGGAGATGAGGGGACAGTAATGTGAGACATGGGGAGATGAGGGGACAGTAATGAATGTGACGCATGGGGAGAGGAGGGGACAGTAATGAAAGTGACACATGGGGAGAGGAGGGGACAGTAATGAATGTGACACATGGGGAGAGGAGGGTACAGTAATGAAAGTGACACATGCAGAGATGGGGGGACAATAAGGATATGTTCACACGGTGGATTCCACCTGGAATTCCATTCTGCTGCAGTTTTCGCCATGGATCCACACGTGGCTGCAGCCATAAATAGTATCAGATAGAGAGTGTCCCCACAAATAGTGCTAGACAGAGCGCCCCCATTAATAGTGCTAGATAGAGTGCCCCCATAAACAGTGTCAGAATTCCCCTATAATGTACACAGGCAGCCAGTGTGCCCCCATAAACAGTGTCCGCCAAAGAACGTCACTGCAAAGAGCAGCTCGATCACACGTGCCTGACAGTGACCCTATAAAGAGCAGCAGCCATAGTGTCCCAGTAGTCTAACAACAGCCCCGCTCACAATATCAGAGCATTGCACAGTGCCAGCCACAGAGTGCCCACGTTAGCAGTGCCATATGACAGAACTGGAGGCAGGTTCACACGGATGGTATATTGATAGAATATCTCATCATTGTCTGATTAGTGAGGGGTCCGCTGTTGGGATCCCTACAATCCCCACACCTTGCTGTAAAGGAAGTGCAGCTACATTCACCAGCATGATTGCGATGGAAAAGTTAAAGAGGCAGTAGGGCCGTTACCCGGGGGGTGCAGACATCCATGGATATCACATAGTATCAGATTAACATAATATGCCATCAATGACATTATGTGTAGGGTAGGATTATCCCTTCAAATGCAGTTTAATAAACAGACACCAGAGGGAGGCACTGAACCAACCTAGTTAATACACTACATAGCTGTGCCATCTATAGACATCAATGCCCTCCTCATCTGCGTTCTTGCGTTGTGGCACATGTGGACGATAGTGATTATCATCCATATGTAAAGAGACCTTCCTTAAAGGGTTTTTTTAACGGCCCATTTTTGGTTTAACATTTTTCTTTTTTTTCTCCCCATTAAAAAAAAAAAATAAAAACATACCTTATTTATTTGTCCGGCAACATAGCCACCTGAGGGCTTGTTTTTTGTGGACAAGTTGTATGTTTCTATTGTATCATTTAATGTATCACATAATGTACTGGAAAGCTTTTAAAAGTTCGCCATTTTTTGGAGGGGGGGGTGTGTTTTTACAGTAAACAACCTGCAGCTAAAATGACGTGTTGGCTTTATTTTGTCAGAATAATTACAACAATATCAGATGTATCTAGTTTAGAGATGAGCGAACACACTCTTCCGAGCTTGATGCTCGTTCAAGTACTAGGGTACTCGAGATGCTCGTCACTCGAGTTGAACACCACGCGGTACTCGAGTCAATTGCATTTCCTTCCCCGCATGTTTAGCGCCATTTTCTAGCCAAAAAACATGCGGAGAAGGCATTACCACTTCCGGCTGTGACGTGCCCCCCACCCCAGTAGTGAGTGGCTGGGCCGATCAGGTGACCGCCGAGTACTTAAACTGGTCCCGCCTGCGGCTCGCCTCAGACGCATGCTGGCAGAGGTTAGGGAAAGTGCTGCTGCTGATATAGGGACAGTGTTAGAGTAGGATCCTGTTGTCAAGAACCCCAACGGTCCTTCTTAGGGCTACTCCTCATAGTGTGCATTACTGTTGTTGCTGGCTGGGAGCAGTGGTGCACCAATTTTTTTTTTAAGCATCTCGGGCTGTGCAGGCCATTTCAACTATAGCGTTCTCAGTCTGCAGTGTATTATGCAGAGTTTAGAGAGGGAGCTGCCTATATAGGGAAAGTTTTACAGTACTCCTGATCCTCTGTGCAAGAACCCCAATGGTCCTTCTTGGGGCTACATCTGACCGTGTGCATTATAGTTGTGGCTGGCTGGGAGCAGTAGTGCATCAATGTTTGTATTACGCATCTAGGCCTGTTCCCAGCCTTGCAGTTATAGCGTTCTCAGCCTGCAGTGCATAACGCAGAGTTTAGGGACAGAGCTGCTTCTATAGGGAAAGTTATACAGTCCTCATCCTCTGTACAAGAACCCCAACGGTCCTTCTTAGGGCTACATCTGATCCGTGTACTTTACAATTGTGGCTGGCTGGGAGCAGTAGTGCACCAACCTTTGTATTACGCATCTAAGCCTGTTCCCAGTCTTTCCGTAATAGCGTTCTCAGCCTGCAGTGCCGTACAACCAGCTTTCACCATGAAACTGCACTCTAGGGCTGGGTTCACACAGGGCGGATTTGCTGCGGTTTTGCCGCAGTTTTTCCGTTGCAGTTTTGCCGCAGAAGAAATGCTTCTCCGGCAAAACCGTTTCAAAGGTTAATTTTGGCTTGCGGATTTTCTTGCGGAAAAATCTGCAAGCTTTTTTTCCCAGCGTTTTTTTACTTTTTGCTGCGTATTTTGGTACAGATTTTGCTGCGTCCATAGAGGTCTATGGACAAAAAAGCGCTGCGGAAAAGAAAGAAGAATGGACATGCTGCATTTTTGAAAACCGCGCCGCAGTTGCATTTCCGCACTCATTTTTGCTGCATTGCACTGCAAAGGCAGCGGTTTTGCCGCAGTGCGGATATGCAACGGCAATCCGCGGCAAAACCACAGCAAATCCGCACTGTGTGAACCCAGGCTAACATTTCCTAGCCTACTGCAAAGTAGTTCAGTTATACCATTCCGTGTCTGCAGTGCATTAGCAGAGGTCTCACCGCTAAACAGTAATGCAATATTTCCTGGGCCACTGCAAAGTATTTTAGTTATATCGTTCTATGCCTGCAGTGCATTAGACAGAGGTCTCACCATGAAACTGCAGCCACTTCTATAGGGAAAGTTATACAGTCCTGCTCCTCCGTGCAAGAAACGCAACGCTCCTTCTTAGGGCTACATCTCACCGTGTGCATTATAGTTGTGGCTGGCTGGGAGCAGTAGTGCATCAATTTTTGTATTACGCATCTAGGCCGGTTCCCAGCCTTTCAGTAATAGCATTCTCAGCCTGCAGTGCCGTACAACCAGCTCTCACCGTGAAACTGCACTCTAACATTTCCGAGCCTACTGCAAACTACTTCAGTTATACTGTTCTGTGTCTGCAGTGCATTAGACAGAGGCCCCACCGCTAAACAGTACTGTAATATTTCCTGGGCCACTGCAAAGTATTTCAGCTCTGCCGCTGTGCAGAGCGTCTCACAATACCCTTTTCTTGGTGGGGTTGAGATAGCCTCAGTTACCAGCACTATCCATTGGCTTTAGAGTCTTCTCCCACTCCATACAGCTCCTATTATCTACAAATCTCTGCGTGCGGTAAATTACCCCTAGGTATCAGCGCAAGACAGCGGATTAATTTTTTCAAGTCACAGCATAGCATTCCGCTATCTACAAGTCTGTGTGTGCAGGGAATTAAGCCACAGTTGTCAGTGCTGTACAGTCGGGTAATTTATTTGGGCCCTCCTCTATTCTTAATCCGCCATGATGAGGAGTAGGGGTAGGGGTCGAGGGCACGGACGTCCAAATGAGGGTGTTGGCACAGGCCGAGTTCCTGGGCGTGGTAAATCACAACCGGCTGTTGCAGGATTAGGAGAGAGGCAAGTTTCTGGGCTTCCCAGCTTCATATCACAATTTACGGGTCCGTGTGGTAGACTTTTATTACAAACAGAGCAGTGCGAGCAAGTCCTCTCCTGGATGGCAAAAAACGCGTCCAGCAATGTATCGACCACCCAGTCTTCTACGCAGTCCACTACTCCCGGCCTAGGGACTGCAACTCTGAATCCTCTGGCTGCTCCTCCTTCCTCCCAGCCTTCTCACTCCATGAAAATGACATATTCTGAGCAGGCAGACTCTCAGGAACTGTTCTCGGGTCCCTGCCATGAGTGGGAAAAAAACGGTTCCTCTCTCACCTGAGGAGTTTGTCGTGACTGATGCCCAACCTTTAGAAAGTTCCCGGAGTCTGGGTAATGAGGCTGGGGACTTCCAACAACTGTCTCAAGAGCTTTTTGTGGATGAGGATGATGAGACACAGTTGTCTGTCAGTGACGTAGTAGTAAGGGCAGTAAGTCCGAGGGAGGAGCGCACAGAGGATTCAGAGGAAGAGCAGCTGTACGATGAGGTGACCGACTCCACCTGGTTTGCTAAGCCTACTGAGGACAGGGCTTCAGAGGGGGAGGCAAGTGCAGCATCAGGAAAGGTTGGAAGAGGCAGTGGAGTGGCCAGGGGTAGAGGCAGGGCCAGAGCAAAGAATCCCCTAACTGTTTCCCAAAGCACCCCCTCGCGGCAAACCTCCGTGCAGAGGGCTAGGTGTTCAAAGGTGTGGATGTTTTTTAGTGAGACCGTGGATGACCAACAAACAGTGGTGTGCAACCTGTGTCACACCAAGATCTCCCGGGGAGCCACCACTACCAGCCTTACCACCACCAGCATGCGCGGGCATATGATGGCCAAGGTGGGACGAAGGCCATTCACCGCCTCTGGATCACACCACTGCCTCTTCCCCTGTGACACAACCTGGCACACAGACCCAATCCCCCTCCCAGGACACAGGCACGAGCGTCTCCCGGCCTGCACGCACACCCTCACCTCCACCGTCCTCCACTCCATCCAGCAATGTCTCTCAGCGCAGCGTTCAGCTTTAGCTAACAGAAGCGTTGGAGCGAAAGTGGAAATACGCCGCCACCCACTCGCATGCACAAGCTTTAAACATGCACATTGCCAAATTAATCAGCCTGGAGATGCTGCTGTACAGGCTTGTGGAAACAGAGGCTGCCAGAGCAGCGACTACTGTGCGATGTGCCCACACGCTGGAATTCTACGCTGCACATGTTGGCCAGGCTGTACGTGCAGCGTGGAGCAATATTGGAATACCAGCTGCAACATGGGCAGCAGAGTGGTAGTCAGCCTCCGCAATTCTTTACTGAGGAGTGGGCATGGATGGCAGATATCTGCCAGGTCCTCGGAAACTTTGAGTAGTCTACGCAGATGTTGAACGGCGATGCGGCAATCATTAACATTACCATCCTGCTGCTTTGCCTGCTGAGAAGTTCGCTGCTAAGCATAAAGGCCGACGTTTTGCGGTTGGAACAGGAGACGGGGCATGACAGTATGTCGCTTGATAGCCAGACCACCCTCATGTCTATATCTCAGTGCATTTTGGAGGAGGAGGAAGAGGGGGGGGGGGGAGAGGAGGAGGGGGAAGAGACAGCTGGCCACACTGCAGAGGGTACCCATGCTGCTTGCCTCTCATCTGTTCAGCGTGTATGGGCTGAAGAGAAGGAGGAGGATCCTGAAAGTCATCTTCCTAGTGAAAACAGCGATGTGTTGCGTACTGGGACCCTGGCACACATAGCTGACTTCATGTTAGGCTGCCTTTCCCATGACCCTCGCGTTAGACGCATTCTGGCCAACACGGATTACTGGGTGTACACCCTTCTAGACCCACGGTATAAGGAGAACCTTTCCACTCTCATTCCTGAAGAGGAAAGGGGTACGAGAGTGATGCAATACTACAGGGCCCTGGTGGAAAAAGTGATGCTAAAGTTCCCATCTGACAGCGCTAGTGGCAAAAGACGTAGTTCAGAGGGCCAACTAGCAGGGGAGCTGCAGGGATCAGGCAGCATGTCCAGCGCATGCAGGGGAACACTCTCCAAGGCCTTTGCCAGATTTATGGCTCCCCAGCAAGGCTGTGTCACCACTCTCCAGTCAGAGGGAGCACTGTAAAAAGATGGTGAGGGAGTACGTAGCCGATCGTACCACCGTCCTCTGTGATGCCTCTGCTCTATACAACTATTGGGTGTCAAAGCTGGACACGTGGCACAAACTTGCGCTGTATGCCCTGGAGGTGCTGGCCTGCCCTGCCGATAGCATCTTGTCAGAGAGGGTGTTTAGTGTAGCTGTGGGAATCATCACGGATAAGCGTACCCGCCTGTCAACTGACAGCGCCGACATGCTTACACTCATAAAAATTAACAAAGGCTGGATTTCCCCAGACTTCTCTTCTCCAGCGGTGGAAAGCAGCGGATCCTAAAGAATCTTTTTGCTGCAACATACAAAAATGCATCCTCTAGCACCCAAAAAAAGGGAGAATTAACTTTGTGTATATCTTTCAGATATTATTACTCCTCCTCCTCCTAAAACAGCATGTCATCACGCTGAACTGCCAATTTCTATGCGTCTCAAAATGCTCTGTTTAAAACTTTTATCAGTTTTTAAAGTTTTAAAAGTTAAACTTAAACCAATCTTTGCGGAGGGCTGCCTCCAGGCTCTGTTACAAATTAACCAATAACGAGCTGTATCTTCAAAAAATGTTTGTGGGTTTCACCTGCCCTCGCGGTTGAGCAATTTTTCAGGGGTATACTTGTACTCTTGGTACACCAATTTTTTCAGGCCATTGCCAATACTGTTAGCAAACTAATTTTTCTGGCTTCGCCTATACTCTTGGTAAACAAATTTTTACAGGTGTTCGCCTATACTCTTGGTACACCAATGTTACTGGGGTTCGCCTATACTATTGCTACAGAAATGTTCAGGGGTTAGTCTATACTTTTGCTACAGAAATGTTACTGGGGTCTGCCTATACTTTTGCTACCGAAATGTTACTGGGGTCTGCCTATACCTTTTCTACTAAAATGTATGCCCCTCCCGAGAATGATTATGGGATCAAGTTATCCTAAGAATCTCTGGATAGTAGAGGTCTGAATGACAGCTGAGAGCTGCTCCTGATTGGCTGAGCGCAGGGACCAATCAGAGGCAGCACTCACTCACCCATTCATGAATTCATGAATGGGTGAGTGAGAGCTGCCTCTGATTGGTGAGGCTGGGACCAATCAGAGGCAGCTCATTCAGCAGGCGGGGATTTTAAATCCCCGGCTGCTGAATACTACTCACAGCAGTTCAGGAGAACTGCCGGCCGGCCGCGGCTGAACTCCGTCTGCCGGGACAAGGTGAGTATTTTTTATTTTTTTTTACTTTTTACACATTTCTGGATGAATTTCAGGGAAGGGCTTATATTTTTAAGCCCTTCCCGAAAATTCATCGTGAGATCGCCCGCTGTATTGCCGGCTCCATTGAATTCAATGCGCTGGACAGCGCTGCACTGCTCCGGCCCGTTTCTAATGAAACGCGGCTAGGAGCAGATTTTTCGGGCAATTTTTCGGCCCCGGTCACGCGATTTGCAGATGTGCATCCGTCATGCGATCCGCAAATTACGGGGAAAAACGCCCGTGTGACCGAGGCCTTAGATGCAAGGTGAATATTAATTTTGTGTGCTGCTTAAATAACTGTCCTATTGATTAAAAATGATAGAAAACTTGTTTTTACACTTGAATCAAAACTCTAGAGTTTATTTGCAACTCATGCTCTAATTGAGCATTCTGTTGCTGCTGTTATTTAACTAATTGGCATCACAACTGGTTTTCATTTTTTTTTTTCATCCTTGACTTCCAAAAGCCATAGTGTTTTCTTGCTTGTATGTCAACGTAACCATATGTGGGCGTGTGTTGCCTGTTAAAGGGGTTGTCCCGCGGCAGCAAGTGGGTCTATACACTTCTGTATGGCCATATTAATGCACTTTGTAATGTACATTGTGCATTAATTATGAGCCATACAGAAGTTATAAAAAGTTTTATACTTACCTGCTCCGTTGCTGGCGTCCTCGTTCCCATGGAGCCGACTAATTTTCGCCCTCCGATGGCCAAATTAGCCGCGCTTGCGCAGTCCGGGTCTTCTTCTTTTCTGAATGGGGCTCCGTGTAGCTCCGTGTAGCTCCGCCCCGTCACGTGCCGATTCCAGCCAATCAGGAGGCTGGAATCGGCAATGGACCGCACAGAAGCCCTGCGGTCCATGGAGACAGAGGATCCCGGCGGCCATCTTCAGCAGGTGAGTATGAAGACGCCGGACCGCCGGGATTCAGGTAAGCGCTGTGCGGGTTGTTTTTTTAACCCCTGCATCGGGGTTGTCTCGCGCCGAACGGGGGGGGGGGGGGTTAAAAAAAAAAAAAAAACGTTTCGGCGCGGGACAACCCCTTTAAGTTCTGTTTTTTTAAAGTCCCTATTTAATCTGCCATAAAATGTATTGATACATTTTGAAAATAAATATGGGAGGTAGAATGGATAAAAAAATCGCAATGTGAACAATTTTTAGTAGGTTTAGTTTCTACAGAGTTTACTGCAAGTAAAATGGTATGCTATCTGTTAGTGCAAATAAGGGAGATGGAATAATATCTCCACAGTCCCACCTTTTGGAAGGCAGCATTCCTTCAAACCAAAGTTAGACTCTTTATACAAGCCTTGTAACAATGACTGGGAATTAAAAGCAAATCCAGACTCCATGCACAGACAGCTGTTTCGTGGTATTGATAATGGCGATACCAAATTATAGAAAGCTTTTGTTATGTTTTTTTGGGGAAAAAAAATCTGTTTTGCAAAATTGCTTTGTGTCAAAAGTTTCTACACCCCATATCTTTGTTATTTAATGGAGCTGTGTGAGGTTGGTTGCAGGTTACCATGACAATCCCATGGTGGCACTTGAGTGACCACTTAGATGCCTAGATCAATAAAGAACATGGCATCCAAGGAAGTAAACGGCTGAAATAATAGTTATCTCTGATCCTGGCCTTTTGCGGGTGAGTGCCAGCTGTATGAGCCTGCTCCATAGACTTCTTGCGCGCATCTACACTTCTTGCGCGCATCTATCATAAAAATATGGCAGATGGTATCAAGGGGTTAAAATTGATAGCCTATCCTAGGCTATCAACAGTAGATTGATGGGGAACTGACTGTTACCACCCCAGATGGACAGCTTCTTTAAGGGACTTTCTTGTTTACCAGGTACAGATTCCTGTTTAGTAACGGCTTTGTTTGATACTACAGCTTCTTCACATTCAAGTGAATGAGAGCAAGACGAAATATCTGGCACCATATATAGAAAATAGGAAGCAGCACCATAAGCAGATTCTTCACAGTATCTTATAAAGATAAAAGTTTCTTATCTTTATTTAGGCATCCAGGGTCTGCCACTTTTTAACCCTGGATGTCTAAATAAAGATGAGCAACTTTTATCTTTATAAGATGCTGTGAAGAATCTGCTTATGGTGCTGCTTCATATTTTCTATATATGGACTACTTTGGTGGAACCTACTGAGGTCGAGTTCTCTGGTTAAGCCTGCACCTTTTTCCATGTTGCACCCCCACTGTTACCCACTGTTAGTGGTTTTATTTTGGAGTGCTGCTGTTCATTTTATCTATTTTCACTGAAATATCTGGCACCATCGCTCCTAATAAAAACTAAACTGTACAGAGCATTGTAAACAGTCATGGTGGTGGCCCCTTAAGAGAGCTGTTAGGTGGTGGTGCTGAGAGTCAGACCCCACCGATCTAATCTAAGGATAAGCCATCTGTTTTAAAGAATTGAAAAAAACATTTTTTCCACCTTTTACTAATTGCATTTTTTTTTTAATTTACAGGTTTTATTTTGTTCAGATCTAAAGAAATTCAGAGAGAGTTCAGGATATAAACCAAACGCAAAAACAAAAAAGAAGCTAAAAGGATAAAAATAGTATTTCTTTTTCTTTTGTGTTTTTCTATACATAATCATTATTTCCCTGTGTAGAAAAGAAATAAAGTGTTTATTCTCTATTACTCCTGTGTCGGTGGTATAAGTTTTATAAATAAATTTCAGATACAAATCTTCTCAACGTTTTGCAGCATATGGTACAATGATACTGTCTCTTAATAAAATATACTAACTGGCAGAATAATGGTTTCTGGCATCTTTTCCAATGTTGTAGGGTTTTTCTTTAACCCCTTCCCTCCCCATGACGTAAGGGTACTTCCTGCAAAATGACGTACCCTTACGTCATAGGGATAGCGTGAGATCATAGCAGATCTCGCGCTATACCGCAGCGAGAGCCGACTGTCACTAGTAGCCGGCCACCCGCTGCAACAGTGGGGGGCATCGGAGATGTGCCCCCCCCGCTGTTAACCCCTCTACTTAGATCGTGGCAGGGAAAGGGTTCACAGAGGGAGCGTACTCCCTCTGTGACTGCAGCCGGCTCTCGCAATATAAGCGCGAGAGCCTGGCTGGTTGCTATGGCAGCAGGATGCCAGATACCGGAGTCCTGTATTGCCATTGCCTAAGATCGCTATAATAAGCCGGCATGGCAGGAGAGAAGTCCTGCCATGCCTTATCCTAGCGATCTGCAGTCCTGCAGTGTAAGTCCCTCAGATGGACACAGATTGTGTAAAAAGGAGAAAAATATAGTACAGGCGGGACAGGGGTAGGGCTAAGTTTCAGGAATTAGCTCCACCCCCAGCCCGCCTCTCCTCATTAAAAATAGTGCAAGGGGGTGGAGAGGAGGCAGAGAGTGGGCAGGAGCATAGAGCACTGCTCCCGGCTCTTCCAGTCTCCTCCCGACTCTTCCAGTCTCCTCCCCCTGCAGAGAGAGACGCTGTATATCGGCTGGTCGTGAAAACCCAGCCGATATACGGCCGTCTGAATGCACCCTAAGGGCGCCCACCCACTGGCGTTTTTTTTTCTTTGCGTTTTGCGTTTTTTCTCAAGAGCAATTAGTATTGAATGTGTTCCAGTCCACTGGCGTTTTTTTTTCCGGTCTGTTGCAATTTTTAACATAGGAACTGTCAGTTGCATATGTGTCCTTATTTTTCTCTTAATGCACCCATGAATGTCAATGGAAATTAACGGAAAAGGCGCGAAAAAGCAGCGAAAAACGCGCGGAAAATGCTGCGTTTTTCACACACGGAAATCGCAAACGCCAGTGGGTGGGCGCCCTAAGGGTGGGCTCACACAAACATATTTGCATTGCGTATTGCATGTGCAATGTACTTGCGCCTAATATGTGATAAATGGCGCCAAAGAAAGTACATTGATTTTTATTGTTCCACTCACACTTGTGTATATTGATTGCGTATGTTACTTGTGTAAAAAAGAACGCAGCATGTTCTATTTTAGCGCCTAAGAGAACTATTGTTCACTAAGGGAGTGTTTGCAATCCAGTGAATGCACAATTTTTTTATGCACCGGCTTAACATTGCAAACTAAATTTTGTTCACATAATGCAGATTCTAAATTTATTGTAGGCTTCACTATACAAGGTTTTTTGGTAATTAGATCCTGTTTCGCAAGCAGCAGAAAAACATGTGAACTAATGTAACTTTTATAGTTTAACAATGGCACCAAACTCTCTGGGAAGGCCCCTTTGTGCCATTGGAGATGCCCACATTTGAGATGTAGAAAGCCTCTGCTACTAAATTACTTTTCAGCTGTGGCCCTCTACAGCAGTTGTTTAAAACATAATCAGCAATATTCACATAAAAAGACTCAAGATCTGTCGAACACCATCAGAAGCAACCCCTCCATTAGAGGGATTCATCTAAACAAGCAGACCCACAAACTGGCACTGTACGCAGACGACATGCTGCTCTACATCACATCTCCGAGAGTAGATATCCCTATGCTTCTACAAGAATTTTCTAATATATTAGGATTAGTAACTTCAAAATTAACATTCAGAAGTATTAAATACCATATATACTCGAATATAAGCCTGGTTTTTCAGCACATTTTTTTATGCTGAAAAAGCTCCCCTTGGCTTATACTTGAGTGAGATAAAAAAAAGAAAGAAAAAAAAACACTGCAATACATACCTCCCAGCCGGCGCCTGTGTTTCCGACGCGATGGTCTGCCCGACGGTGCGGCAAGCTGCTTGAGAATTCTCCCCACTGTCATCTCCCTGCTCAGCTTTGAATTCCTCCGCCGCCAGTACTGTGTAGGTAAGCACTGTGGTTGGATCAAGCGCCAGCCAATCACAGCCAGTTAGTGAAATACATCACTAAATGGCTGTGATTGGTTTATCGAGCGCCAGCTGTGATTGGCTGGTGCTCGATCCAATCACAGCTCTTACTTATACAGCGCTGACGGCAGGGGAATTGAAAACCTAGCAGGGAGATGAGAGCGGGGAGAAGTCTGAAGCAGCTTGCGGCACCGCCGGGGAGACCATCGCGTCGGGGACACAGACGCCAGCTGAGAGGTGAGTGTTGAGGTTTTTTTTTTACCTAGTATATACTCGAGTCTAGCTAGACTTATACTCGAGTCAATAAGTTTTACCAGTTTTTTGTGGTAAAACTTATTGACTCGGCTTATACTCGGGTCGGCTAATACTCGACTATATACGGTATATCTATCCCGGGTGGCAAAGTGGAACACTTCCCATTTAGGTGGAGAAACTCATCCATAAAATATTTAGAAATCCAGCTTGCAGCCGACCTACAACAATCGGCAACTGCATTATAGACATTTGTCTACATTCTAGGACTAAATTCTGGGTGGAAATGGAGCAGGCCATAAACCCCTTTCAGATTCAAGGGAGCGTTCTGGATACCAGGGGGCCTGAATTGAGGGAGGAGTGGCGCCTCAACTTTAATACAGACATTGCTACATGGCTGGCATGGGCGAGCCAGAGGGAGTTTGATGATATCGAGACCAGGACCACTTACCCCACTGGTAGGGAACCCCGATCTGTTAAAAGGAGTACACAGTTTGCCAAGGGGATCCTGGTTATTGTATTTCCATTTACATAACTATATTACCATGCTTGCTCCAAACTCTGACCTGACAGTATATCTCACACCATTCAAAAGACAATGCACAGCAGAGAAGTCACCCACGCACATGATCTCACTAGTGTACGCGCTCCTGCTGGATGGTCGGATGAAGAACTCCGACCCCAGTTGGATCAGGAAGTGGAAGGAGGCATTGGGGAGGCCTGTTCCCCGAGAGCTCTGGTCTAAATTTTATGCCCTGTCAAGTGAAATGAATATATCGCTCAAACTACAGGAGCTCAACTTCAAAATACATTCACAGTGGTATAGAACCCCAGTCAGACTGCATAGAATGCACCCCTCAGTTTTGGAACAGTGCTGGAGGGAGGTGTATGTCAGGCAGGGGCTCCATGGTACGTATGTGGTATTGCCCCCTTTTCGCAAGATGTTGCCCAATTATACAAAGCCATGTGTGCATCTTCACTGCAGTTCACACTGGAATTGGCACTCCTATCTATCTTCCCTGATCTCCCAGCTGAAGAAAGGTCTGCTCAGACTCTTTATTATGGCAATGAGACAGATAATCCCAGGATATTCAAGGCAAAGCATTGCTATTCCGAGAGTGGTGTGGTTGGAGGCCATAGAGGAGTTTAGAAGCAGACAACTCAAAATTTGATGCTACTTGGGCCGTCTGGGTGGAGTTCCAAGACTTCCCCTCTCTCACATCTTAGTTGAGGAGTGGTTTGATGACATAACAGATCCCAGGTAAATTTTCATGCACAGTATTGGTCTATGTCCCCGGGGTATTTTCCCTTCCCTAAATTCCCCTTCTAATCCCTCTTTCAGATTTTCTTATTCTTCTTAACTTATCTGGCTTTCCTCTTCAAACTATTTCTATACTTTCACATCGCCCCGTGAGACGAGAGGGAAGCAGTGCCCCCCTTCTGGCATGTAGGAGGGCGGTTACGCTCAAATCGGAGCCCCACATCCCCGGGGGAATAAAAACAGGCCGCAAAAACCCACACAAACAGGTGGTCAATGCGATAGCTCAACCTCTATCCCAACCTACCCACACACTCCCCCCTCCCCCACCCTTCCCTAACTGCCCGCCGAGCTCTTCGGAGCCCTAACCCTGGTTAATTCTTCTGTCGTTTTTTTCCTTGTTCTTCTCTCTACCGCCTCATGGACCCCTACCTTGAGGTGGGAAAGAATCCGGTTAATAAAAAGAAAAGTGTGGGCGGAGGCGGGCCAGATACAGCCTCCACTGCGATGAGGCAGTGGAGAGGGAAAGTGGGCGCATCACTAAGTTTGTATACATTACAATTGCTTTTGTCTGAGATGCACTCCATGTTTGCTCTTTCACATGCCTTCCAGCCTCAATAAAAACTTATTGAACTAAACTATTTCTATACTTTCATATATATCTAGACTAAAATGGACAAGAGGGGAGGGGTTGGCGCTCGGCGAGCTATCTTAGGGGGGCCAGAGGCGGGAGAGAGAGGGGCTGGACGAGAAGCCCCCAGACAAGACACAGAAGAATGTGGTAATGTTTATTTTGTTCTATGCATAAATAAAAGGGACCGAAGAAAATGCCACATTAAGGCTGCCTGTCCACGGGTGGGTTTTCATTGCATTCCCCGCAGCGATAATCCGGCCGTGGGGAACGCAGTTAAGCTCTCCATAGCATTGCTATGAAGAGCGCTTGCCCCCTGTCCACCAGTGGAGAATAATTGTGATTGTCTGCTCGCAGACGGCAAATCGCAGCATGCTGCGATTTGCCGCGATTCTCCGCGATCAGCCTATCTCTCAGATAGGCTGACAGTAGAGATCCGTCTGCCGGCTTCTGCTCCCGGGCGGCGGTATCCTGCGGTGGAGTGGCTAAGACTGTCTGTCCATGGGCGTTGCATTTTCCTACAGTGAATTTAGATGCAGGAAACCGCTAAAGTCACTGCGGTTCTCTGCGATGAACCTATCATCAATGATGGTACATTGCGGCATGCCGCAATTTTTATACGTGAGTGGAAAATTGCAGCTGGCTGCGCTTTCCATAGTTATCCTTTGGAAAGCGTTCATTTGTTGAGCCACGTGCGGATTATTGCAGCAGATAACGCAATGATATATCGCCCTTGGACAGAAGGCCTTAAGGCCCATTTAGGCACAACGATTATCGCTCAAAAGCGATCTTTTGAGCGATAATCGTTGTGTGTAACTGCACTGACAATGTGCAGTTTTTATTAAGCCATCGCTCATCGTTGTCTTTCAGCTTGCTGAAAGACAACGATGAGTCTTATCAGGGATTCACAGCGGGATACAGCTGATACTATTGTTTCAGCTGTATCTTGCTCCCTGATGACAGGCTGGGTATGAAGAACAGAGCGGTCCAGCTGTGTTCTCCAGACCCCACACGGAGCGCTAGACTGTATAACAGCCGGGCGCTCCATGCAGAGAACAGCTGGATGCAGGAGACAAACGGGGACACCCTGCTTGTCTTCTGTATCCTCCGCTCAGAGCGCAAGGCTGTATAACAGCTGGGCGCTCGGAGCGGGGGAACAGCTGGATGCAGAAGACAAGTAGGGACACCCAGCTTGTCTTCTGCATCCTCCGCTCGGAGCGCTCGGCTGCATAACAGCCAGGCGCTCTGTGCAGAGAACAGCTGGAGCACAAGGTAATTGCTCAATGTTTGAGAGATCATCTTGCGCTGTAAGTGACACAACGATTACCTCTCAATGACATCTTTTCAGTGATCATCATTGTGTCTAAATGAGCCTTTAAGGATGTCATATCTGTATGCAAATATTTTATTTACAAACAGCCAATTCTTACTCAATGTCCTGTTTTCAAATTCTAACTGTATGTATTCTGCATACGAAAGTTAATAAAGATCTTTTTGAACATAAAAAGACTCAGGAGTTCTGTCATACATTAATCCTCCATGATTCAACGTTTCATTCTACTGCGCATACTTGGCTTTCAGTAGTAGGACAACCTGCTTTGTTTTTACTCCTGCAACTAAAGACATCCAAAGTGAAACTTCTACCAGCTGGAGATTATATTTACCTGCAGCGCTATTTGTCCAGTTTAAAAGAAATGGAAACAGAATGGAAACAAATTGAAAGCATTTGGTTTTTGAAAACCCATTGAAATCAATGGGGAAACAAATGAAACCTTTAGGGCTTCTACCCAGTAGCTCTTTTTTTTAACCCTGCGATATTCACAGCGTTTTTTTCAATGGGACTTTCTAATGTTAAAATTGCATCGCACAAAAATCGCAAGTTTGTGCTTTTGTGATTTTGTGCGATGCAATTTTAACATTAAAAAGTCCCATTGAAAAAAAAAACGCACCGATATTGCAGCATTAAAAAAAAAAACCTAGTGGGTAGAAGCCCTTAATTGTGTTTTTCTGCTCCAGAAACGGAACAGAAAGACGGAAGGCCCTAATGCAGATGGGGACAAGCCCTAAGTTACTTTCTGCCCTTTAACATCCTAACAAATTTTATGAAGATCTGAGATGGCCAGGTTGGGAGTTCTGAAGATTTTTAAGATTTTGTCCACAAAGCTTAAACTGTAAACGATGCAGATTTTCTGTACAGAAAATCTGCAGAATTTTTGCCCTGTGCGAACATACCCTTAGGCTAACTTCACATGGGCGAGCACGATATAGTGCCATGAATCCTGCCCCCATATTGCACTCCCCACCATGTGAATTCCCTGTGGATGTGAGGCATATTCATGGCAAAACAGCCTCACATCATTCCGGGGAAGAAGCAATCCTCTGCCACAGCTGTCAGCCACTGTGTTGGATCACAGAGTTTCTTCCATTGATTTCAATGGGAGACCTTACGATGATGCCGCCGGTCCCATTAGAAACCATGGGTGCTACGATCAGAGAGCACACAGCAAGATAGAACGTGCCCCGATTTGTTTCTCTCACGTAGCATTGCATTGCGGTGTCATGCAGGAAAAAAAAACAAAACAAAAAGCTCATGTGTATGACCCCATTCAAAATGGGGGTAATTTGTGTGGGGTTTGTGTGTCTCGCAAAGCACAAATCTCACGTGATTTTCTTGGCCATGTGAAGCGAGCCTTAGTTATCTGTGCAGCTCTGCTCCTGGACAAGTAAACTCTTTTCTTCTCCAAACGCTTATCCTGTCAACACTCACTCTTTTAGATGCGTCACAGCTCTGCTTGGTGATTTCTTCTCCTTAGTTTACTGAAAATGACTCCTGGGGGTAGTAGTCTCAGGGCAACTCACTGGATATCGCTCAGCCTCTTCCATTCTCCAACGCCTCTCTCAGCCTACTCCCTGACTGCCTGGTTACTTCTACTGACTGGCTACTACTACTGACTTGCTAACTTGCAAACACATATGAAGCATGATCACATGACTTCCAAACTAACAACTTAAAATGATACATTTCCAGACAAACATCTTACATACCAGACAGTTAGCACTTACAATGCTGCAGCTATGCAATGCACATCAATCATGCAACACAGAGGATACTGACAATACAGTTAGACAAGTGTATGCACACTTTTCTGGAGGGGCCCCATTACTCCGGGCCACTACACAGGCAGCTGTGGCACTTTAAAAAAAAAAAAAAGGTAGGTTCAATTCTTCCATGGAGATGAATAGGTAGGTAGGCAGGTAGGTAGGTTGGTTCAGTTGCAGCAGCATTTTCAGCAAGCTCAGGCAGCCTTCTGACAGCACCCACAATGCACTGCGATGGATTTAAAATCGTTTTCATAGCACAGCCTTGTGAATTGCCCCACCCCTTATCCTTATTCCTTTTGCACCGGGCTCGCTCACACATCCTGGTCTTGCAGTGCCTGCAGCACTCTTCCCCTCCGTCCTTTTGCAGGATCGTTCAGTGGGTGATTACCTTGCAATCACTTGTTTCCCTCTGAAGATGCGTCGCTCCGAGGGATCTCTTTGGCTGGACGCATTTCGAGTGGGGACAGACAGAACTTTTCCCCTAAAATGAGGAAAATTGGCTTCAACCCCATAGTGGTTTATTGCCTTCCCCTGGGTTGATATTAATAGCACTAGTAAGAATAATGATAAATTATCATCGTCATCATCATCATCACCCTCAACAAAGGCTGAAGAATTTACACGTACAGCAGGACTTTTTTTCCACCATACATAACTATTAAAGATGAGCGAACGTGTTTGGCTCCGCCCTTTTCGCCCGAACACCGAACTTTGCGAGCAATTCCGTGCTCGGGCGAAAAAAGTTCGGGGGCCGCCGTGGCAGCGCGGCGGGGTGCGGCGGGGAGTGGGGGGGAGAGGGAGAGAGAGAGGGCTCCCCCCTGTTCCCCGCTGCTGCCGCCCGCGCCGCCGCGCCTCTCCCCGCCCCCGGCGCCCCCCGACACTGAAGTCCTCGGTAAAGCCGGTGTCCGGGTGCGTAAGTGTTCGTTAAGAACACGTTCGCTCATCTCTAATAAATATAGATATGGATTATATATATAAATAAATCTTGCTATTTGTATAGCGCCAACTTATTCCACAGCGCTTTCAAGTCATTTAGAGAGATAATATATAAGTAGTTTCTATGCTCTGTATTGATTAATAATAATGATTTTTATTATAGATTTTATAATGTGTCAATAGATACACAGACATGCATACACACTGTATGCTAATGAGCCCACCTGTCTGGCAATTGAGACTACATTGTGATGTCATCAGTCTATTGGGACACGGGCAGTATAGAACTATAAATGCCAGAGCTTGGCGGCCATCTTAAGGCAGTCTCCTCTGCAGCTAGAAGTGGGCAGATGTGTCCTCCTGTATCTCCCCACAGAAGTTACAGGAACTGGATTATTTTTTATTTTTAACAGAACACCTTTTAATTCAGCCCTCAAGGGGGAGACAGTGGCCTACAAAAATCTAATTGTCCGCTGCTGTGGCATTTAAAAAAAAAAGGTAGGTTCAATTCTTCCATGGAGAGGAATAGGTAGGTAGGTAGGTTGGTTCAGTTCTTGTCAGTTGGGGAATGCTTATGGGCAAGGCCTTATGCCTGGTGGTGCATGAAACATCTGGAAGGCTCGGGCCAACCTTTAAAGATGGAGCAGCATTTTCAGCAAGCTCAGGCAGCCTTCTGACAGCACCCACAATGCACTGCGGCAGATTTAAAATCTTTTGCATAGCACAGCCATGTGAACCGCCCCACCCCTTATCACCATTCCTCTTGCATGGAGCTCGCTCATGCATCCTAGGCATGCAGTGCCTGCAGCACTCTTCCCCTCCCTCCCTTTGCAGGATGGTTCAGTGGGTGATTACTTTGCAATAACTACTTTCCGTCTGAGGGTGCGTCACTCCAAGGGATCTCTTTGGCTGGCCACATTTCGAGTGGGGACGGACGGCAATTTTTACCTAAAATATGGAAAATTGGCTTCGCCCCATGGGGGTTGATTGCTTTCCCCGGGTTGACATTAATAGCACTAGTAAGAATAATGATAGATTATCGTCATCATCATCACCCTCAACAAAGGCTGAAGAATTTAAACTTACAGCAGGCCTTTTTTCCCACCATACATAACTATAAATATGGATTATATATAAATAAATCTTGCTATTTCTATAGCGCCAACTTATTCCACAGAGCTTTCAAGTCATTTTTTTATCCCCCCACACCCCATCAAGCTGGGTGCTCATTTTACCAGCCTCGGTAGGATGGAAGGCTATAGATTATAGATTTGGATTATATCTATCTTGGATTATAGATTTTGTGGATATAGATGATAGATTTTATGTATATATAGATTTATTATATCTATGTAGTTTCTATGCCATGTATTGATTAATAATAATAATCTTTAGATAGATACACACAGATATGCATACACACTGTATGCTAATGAGCCCAGCTGTCTGGCAATTGAGACTACATTGTGATGTCATCAGTCTATTGTCATGTCATCAGTCTATTACAACACTGGCAGTATAGAACTATAAATGCCAGAGCTTGGCGATCATCTTAAGGCAGTCTCCTCTGCAGCTAGAAGTGGGCAGATGTGTCCTCCTGTATCTCCCCCCAGAAGTTACAGGAGTTGGATTATTTTTATTTTTAACAGAGCACCTTTTAATTCAGCTCACAAGGGGGAGAGAGCGGACTACAGAAATCAAATTGGCCAATGCTGTGGCATTAAAAAAAAAAAAAAGTAGGTTCAATTCTTTCATGGAGAGGAATAGGTAGTCCGGTAGGTTGGTTCAGTTCTTGTCAGTTGGGGAATGCTTATGACCAACGCCTTATGTCTGGTGGTGCATGAAATGTCAGGCAGGCTTGGGCAGACCTTTAAAGATGGAGCACCATTTGCAGTAAGCTCAGGCAGCTTTTTGAGAGCACCCATAATGCACTGTGGTGGGTTTAAAATTTTTTGTATAGCCCCACCTTGTGAACCACCGCACCCCTTATCACCATTCCTCTTGCACCGAGCTCGCTCATGCATCCTAGTCTTGCAGAGCCTGCAGCACTCTTCCCTCCCCCTCACTTTGCAGGATGGTTCAAAGGGGGGCTAGTTTGCTTCTGAAGGTGTGTTGTTCCTAGGGGTCTCTGGCAGTCCGCATTTCAAGTGGGGACAGAAGGAACTTTTTCCCTAAATGAGGAAAATTGGCATCGACCCCATGGGACTTTATTGCTTACCCCTAGTTTGACATTAATAGCTCTAGTAAGAATGATGATAGATTATCATCGTCATCATCATCACCCTCAACAAAGGCTGAAGAATTTACACGTACAGCAGGACATTTTTTCCACCATACATAACTATAGATATGGATTATATGTAAAAATAAATCTTGCTATTTGTATAACGCCAACTTATTCCACAGCGCTTTCAAGTCATTTAGAGTTAATATATAAGTAGTTTCTATGCTCTATATTGATTAATAATAATGATCTTTATTATAGATTTTATAATGTGTCAATAGATACACAGACATGCATACACACTGTATGCTAATGAGCCCACCTGTCTGGCAATTGAGACTACATTGTGATGTCATCAGTCTTTTGTGATGTCATCAGTCTTTTGTGATGTCAGTCTATTGTGATGTCATCAGTCTTTTGTGATGTCAGTCTATTGTGATGTCATCAGTCTTTTGTGATGTCAGTCTATTGTGATGTCATCAGTCTTTTGTGATGTCAGTCTATTGTGATGTCATCAGTCTATTGTGACACGGGCAGTATAGAACTATAAATGGCAGAGAGGCCCTACGCGGGACAGACCGGCCGAGAGGCCCTACGCGGGACAGACCGGCCGAGAGGCCCTACGCGGGACAGACCGGCCGAGAGGCCCTACGCGGGACAGACCGGCCGAGAGGCCCTACGCGGGACAGACCGGCCGAGAGGCCCTACGCGGGACAGACCGGCCGAGAGGCCCTACGCGGGACAGACCGGCCGAGAGGCCCTACGCGGGACAGACCGGCCGAGAGGCCCTACGCGGGACAGACCGGCCGAGAGGCCCTACGCGGGACAGACCGGCCGAGAGGCCCTACGCGGGACAGACCGGCCGAGAGGCCCTACGCGGGACAGACCGGCCGAGAGGCCCTACGCGGGACAGACCGGCCGAGAGGCCCTACGCGGGACAGACCGGCCGAGAGGCCCTACGCGGGACAGACCGGCCGAGAGGCCCTACGCGGGACAGACCGGCCGAGAGGCCCTACGCGGGACAGACCGGCCGAGAGGCCCTACGCGGGACAGACCGGCCGAGAGGCCCTACGCGGGACAGACCGGCCGAGAGGCCCTACGCGGGACAGACCGGCCGAGAGGCCCTACGCGGGACAGACCGGCCGAGAGGCCCTACGCGGGACAGACCGGCCGAGAGGCCCTACGCTGGACAGACCGGCCGAGAGGCCCTACGCGGGACAGACCGGCCGAGAGGCCCTACGCGGGACAGACCGGCCGAGAGGCCCTACGCGGGACAGACCGGCCGAGAGGCCCTACGCGGGACAGACCGGCCGAGAGGCCCTACGCGGGACAGACCGGCCGAGAGGCCCTACGCGGGACAGACCGGCCGAGAGGCCCTACGCGGGACAGACCGGCCGAGAGGCCCTACGCGGGACCCTATAAATTTAAAAAATTATTTATTCTACTCACTTTTCTCTTTTTCTTTTTAATCACCGGACTGGCCGCCACCAGCGCCACCCGAGACAGAGGCCGCCGCCACCACCGCCACCCGAGACAGAGGCCGCCGCCACCAGCTGCACCCGAGACAGAGGCCGCCACCACCAGCTGCACCCGAGACAGAGGCCGCCGCCACCAGCTGCACCCGAGACAGAGGCCGCCGCCACCAGCTGCACCCGAGACAGAGGCCGCCGCCACCAGCTGCACCCGAGACCGAGGCCGCCGCCACCAGCTGCACCCGAGACCGAGGCCGCCGCCACCAGCTGCACCCGAGACAGAGGCCGCCGCCACCAGCTGCACCCGAGACAGAGGCCGCCGCCACCAGCTGCACCCGAGACAGAGTCCGCCGCCACCAGCTGCACCCGAGACAGAGGCCGCCGCCACCAGCTGCACCCGAGACAGAGGCCGCCGCCACCAGTTGCACCCGAGACAGAGGCCGCCGCCACCAGCTGCACCCGAGACAGAGGCCGCCGCCGCCACCAGCTGCACCCGAGACAGAGGCAGGCCGCCGCCACCAGCTGCACCCGAGACAGAGGCAGGCCGCCGCCACCAGCTGCACCCGAGACAGAGGCAGGCCGCCGCCACCAGCTGCACCCGAGACAGAGGCCGCCGCCACCAGCTGCACCCGAGACAGAGGCAGGCCGCCGCCACCAGCTGCACCCGAGACAGAGGCAGGCCGCTGCCACCAGCTGCACCTGAGACAGAGGCAGGCCGCTGCCACCAGCTGCACCTGAGACAGAGGCAGGCCGCCGCCACCAGCTGCACCCGAGACAGAGGCAGGCCGCCGCCACCAGCTGCACCCGAGACAGAGGCAGGCCGCCGCCACCAGCTGCACCCGAGACAGAGGCAGGCCGCTGCCACCAGCTGCACCCGAGACAGAGGCAGGCCGCCGCCACCAGCTGCACCCGAGACAGAGGCCGCCGCCACCAGCTGCACCCGAGACAGAGCCCGCCGCCACCAGCTGCACCCGAGACAGAGCCCGCCGCCACCAGCTGCACCCGAGACAGAGCCTGCCGCCACCAGCTGCACCCGAGACAGAGCCTGCCGCCACCAGCTGCACCCGAGACAGAGCCTGCCGCCACCAGCTGCACCCGAGACAGAGCCTGCCGCCACCAGCTGCACCCGAGACAGAGCCTGCCGCCATCAGCTGCACCCGAGACAGAGGCCGCCACCAGCTCCATAGTTTAAGACAGGAGTCCCCAACTCCAGTCCTCAGGAACCAATAACAGGTCATGTTTTCAGGATATCCTATGGTAAGAACAGCTGTGGCAATGTCTGAAGCACCGGCAATAATTACATCACCTGTGCAACACTGAGGAAATCCTGAAAACATGACTTGTTGGCGGTCCCTGAGGACTGGAATTGGGGAACACTGATTTAAGAGACTCTTTGTTACTGCAAAATCTTGCATGTAGACACAGTGTTGTTTAATAGTCAAGCAATCATATTCAAAGTAGTTGAAACTGTTCCAAGTTTGTGACTGTACCGCTAATTCAGCTGTCAAATAAAGACCTTTATTATACTGCAATGTGTGTTGTTGTTAAATCTACCTGCACACGCTTTCAGTAGTAGTCTGTGACCTGGTTCTTAACCCTTTCCAATCCAATTTGTATCCTGGTTTTCCTAGGGGGCTTACTCTCTTTCTGCCGTTATACAATGGCGCTATATGCTGGCTAAAGCCAGTACTGCATGCATGAGGTGACACATTGGATAGGCTCCGACAGCAAAGAAGCTGGCAATATACAGTAAGAGAACCCCAATGGACGTCTTCCAACATCCGAGCTGTACAGCCTCAAATCACAATGTCTTCAGAGGTCAGACAGTGGATTGGAAAGGGTTAATTTGAACTAGGGGCCCTCTAGGCTCTGAATTGAGGATATATCCTCTGGCAGGCCTCAATGCAAGATTCTGCAAGGCTACCCATTGTATAGATTAGCACAGCGCTGTTTCCATAGCTCTTATTGAAGAAAAAAGAAGCTACTGATACAGCATAAGGGCTTATTCAGACGTGCGTAAATCGGGCATGTTTTCATGTCAGCAGTGCACTGAGCTCCCACCCCCTCGCCACTCTTTGCAATGGGAGGGACGGGGTGGAGCTAAGTTCCGCCCCCGCCCTGCCCCTTCTATTGCAAATAGTGGCGAGGGGCGTAGAGGGGGCAAGAGCTCAGTGCATTGCTTCTGGCCTGGCCTGCTTCCTCACCCTGCAGAGAGGGACAGCGTATAACGGCCGAGCGTGATAACTCACCGATATATGCACGTCTGAATAAGCCCTAACACCGTGCACTGTGCTGCTTCCTTAACTCTCAGACTTTGATAACAGTGTAGTGTTGGGCTGTGCCGTTTCCTTAGCCGCCATACACTTCAATGAGATTAACAAAAACAGCTCTGTATTAAGCACTCAGTTCTCCTCTTTGACTGGTAAAATGACGATCCAATACTCCCCTCTGCATAGGGTTTGTGTTGACAGTCTGCATTCAACCCGTTTACAGAAAATCTGACTACTGCAGCCAATCAGAGACCTCAGTGCTTGAATGCTGAGGTCTGATTGGCTCCATCTGCCTGTGACATTCCATACACAGGCCGACTGCAGCCTGTCCACACTGCATTAGAGAGAAGACTGAAGGATGTGACACTGCAGCTGTACAAACCTGGGAGAAGGGCCTATACATTATTTCTGTGTAATATATATTTTTTTGCATGGCGAGCAGGAATATAAATGGAACCTGTCACGTCCCCACCGCACCATAGACCAAGTTAGTGCACCATTAGGGGATGTGACCGAGTCAGGCGATGTATTTTTTATACTCACCGATCCCCACGATCCAGTGATGAGTCTCATACATGTGCTCTCCAACAGACGTGTATGGGAGTGTGCATGCACAGGACTCGGAAAAGAATCGGAATTTCGCACCATGCGTTGTCTTCAGAGGGGGCATCGTGAGAGTTTCTAAAAAAATACTGTATCTGGCTCCCTGTCACGTGTCCCAACAGCACCATAACTTTGTTTATGGCGCTGTGGGGACTAGACAGGTTTCTTTAAAAAAGAAACAAAAAACTAAGTGACAAGCTCTGCTGTGTTATTGCGCAATAGAAGAATAAAGAAAAATCTTCTACATAGTTGGCATCACTGTAATTGTACCGAGAATAAAGGTAACACATTATTGCCACATGGTACTGTAGAATTTAAAAAGCAAAATAAAAAGCAACAGTTCTGGTTGTCTGAAAAAAGTGCCAAAGTTGGCCTGGTAAGTGGTGGGAGCAGAGTGCTTTGGTAATTAAGGAGTGCGGACTCATTCACATTAGCGATTTTGCCTCCGTTCAGGCCGTCTGTCCCATTTTTGGAGCAGAGCGACCAAATTAAGGTCTCTTACACACTGGCGATAGGTTTTCTAGTGATTGAAAATGCATGATTATGAAACCAATGATTTTCAATGGTTTCTTTCTCATTTGCTATGTGTTTACTCAAGCCTCCGTGCGATACAAAAAAACTTGCAGTATCATCCATTGTTTTTAATGGGCTGGGGCCCCATTAAAATCAATGGGAGAAGATCGCGCAACAGTCTTGGAATCCCCCATAGCGAGGGGAGAGAGCGGGCGAAGCTACAGGGGATCTCTGACATATCTTGAAGAGATAGGGGGCGTGGCTAAAGGGCTTTCCCAGGGTTTAGCTGAGAGAAGGGCGGGGCTAGAGGGATTCTCATAGTGATTCTTGTCTAACAAAGAGAGAAGGCAGGGCTAGCGGGAGGATCCCGCTAAGCCCACCCCCTCTCTTGACCACAGATTGAATTATTATATCACTAGAAAAGTAAAGTTATGGGGGGAGAATTTACTAATACTGGAATTTGTTACAAACCTTGGCACAAAATGCTCCAAATTTATTAAGGGCTCAGGCCCATGGACTATGTGTAAAACGCAAGTTTAACTACAGAGTTTTACCCATCTTGTTGGGCGTAGCTACAGGGGGTGCAGGGGTGGCAGTTGCTACCGGACCCCAAAGCCTTAGGGGGCCCAAAGGCCCCTCCCTCATATAAGTAGACCAAAGTATTATAAACACCACATGTAAGTAGGGGTCACTGTTATAGATTTTGCATCAGGGCCCAAGAGCTTCTAGTTACGCCTCTGCTTGTGACCATACGCTCTGCCAGCAGAGAGCTGGCACAGACCGCGTATGGCACTACGCATGCCTGCGTATAATCTTTTATCACACAAGGCTACCACAAGGCTCTGTCATAGGCCCAGTGTTGTTCAACATTTTTATAAACGATCTGGAGAAGGGAATTGAAGGGAAACTGATCAAATTTGCTGATGACACAAAGCTAGGAGGGATAGCTAACACTAGGGAAGAGAGGGAGTATTCAAAAAGATCCAGAAAAGCTTGAACAGTGGGTGGCGACTAACGGAATGGTATTTAACAAGGAGAAATGCAAAGTCCTACATCTGGGCAAGAAAAATGAAAAAAGCACATACAGAATGGGAGGACTTGGGCTAAGCAGCCTTGGGTATACGAATAGTTCATAGACTGAACATGAGTCAACAATGTGATGCAGCAGTCAAAATGTCAAACACAATTCTGGGATGTATTAAGAGAAGCATAGAATCTAGATCATGTGAGGTAATTATCCCCCTCTACTCTTCCTTGGTCAGACCTCATCTGCAATACTGTGTCCAGTTCTGGGCACCCCACTTTAAAAAAGACATAGACAAACTGGCACAAGTTCAAAGAAGAGTTACCAGGATGGTGAGCGGTCTGCAAATCATGTCCTATGAAGTTAAAGGATCTGGGAATGTTTAACTTGCAAAAGAAGGCTTATTGGAGACTTAATAGCCTTCTACAACTATCTGAAGGGTTGTCACAGTGCAGAGGTATCAGTCCTATTCTCATTTGCACAAGGAAAGACCAGACGCAATGGGATAAAACTGAAAGGGAGGACACACAAATTAGATATTAGAAAAAAACTTTCTGACAGTGAGGGTGATCAATGAGTGGAACAGGTTACCACGGGAGTTGGCGAGTTCTCCTTCAATGGAAGTGTTTAAACAAAGGCTGGACAAATATCTGTCTGGGATGATTTAGTGAATCCTGCACTGAGCAGGGGGTTGGGGCCAATGACCTGGGAGGTCCCTTCCAACTCTATGAGTATCACACAGACATGCAGGGATGCATATGAAAATGCTACACATACACAATGTATTTCATAGCAGGGTCATACAAGCAGGACAGACCCATCAGCAGTCTATGCACTGGTCTTACCCCTCTTGTCTGCTCCAGTCTTACAGCCATCACTCACTAGTACTCCTATAGAAAGAGTCAACTCTTCTCACCTGGTCAGTCAGAGCAGCAGGTGTAATTCTTGGGATGGAATGAGGGTGGTGGATCCTCCCAACTCTTCCCCAAGCGGCTTCAGGACCCTCTATATGCTGGACTAGGACAGAACACAGTTTTCTTCTATGTTTAAACACTATGGGGCTGATTTATTAAGACCAGTACCAGTAACCATGAATGTAACTTTATGTCCTGTGGCATTAAGGGGGTTAAGAGGTTTATGCCACTTAATAGATGTGTCTTGGGCTGATCATGTGCCAGAAGAAAAAATCTTTACCAGCTATGAGGCAGTTCCCTGGTGTAAATTCTACTAAACATAGTGGGTGCCCCCACCTACTTCTCTAAAAGTGTGGAGTGTGGTGCAAAAATCCCAAAAGTTACAAGTCTTAGTGCTGGCTATATTTGTGCACAAAATTAGCTACTTATTTTTTCCCAACATTTGTCCAAGTTGCCACCCCGCAATAACATCATTTTTTCTCATAATTAAAATTGCCAGTAAAAAATTATTCCCCACACCGGCCTCTAGATGTAATTACTGGCCTGGCCAGTAGAGATGAGCGAACGTACTCGGATAGGCACTACTCGTCCGAGTAATGTGCCTTATCCGAGTACCGCTGTACTCGTGCTCAAAGATTCAGGGCGCTCCACTGCTGACAGGTGAGTCGGAGCGGGGAGCGGGGCAGAGCGGCCGGGAGAGAAGGAGAGAAAGATCTCCCCTCCGTTCCTCCCCGCTCTCCCCTGCAGCTCCCCGCTCCGCAGCGCGTCCCGAATCTTTGAGCACGAGCACAGCGGTACTCGGATAAGGCACATTACTCGGACGAGTAGTGCCTATCCGAGTACGTTCGCTCATCTCTACTGGCCAGGCCAGTCATTTAGCAGCAGGGCGGCAATGCTAGTAATGGATGGGACATACTGGGAGATGAGGGGACAGTAATGAATGTGACACATGGGGAGATAAGGGGACAGTAATGAATGTAACACATGGGGAGATGAGGGGACAGTAATGAATGTGACACATGGGGAGATGAGGGGACAGTAATAAATGTGACACATGGGGAGATAAGGGAAAAGTAATGAATGTGACTCGTGGGGAGATGCAGGGACAATAAGGATATGTTCACAAGGTGGATTCCACCTGGAATTCCATTCTGCTGCAGTTTTTGCTGTGAATCTACACGTGGATGTAGCCATCAGTGGGCAAAATTTGCGAGCAAATTTTTGTGACGTGCATTCAAGAAAATCATGCGGATCCATGCAAAAACGTGTCAGACATTCAGCACACGGATTTTGCCCATTGACAGAGCTAAATCCGCATATTGATCAAGAGCAAAAGCCTAATAAATGTGTCACACATGGAGATGAGAGGGCAGTAATGAATGTGACATAGATAGTATAAGATAGAGAGTGCCCCCATTGTGCCAGACAGACTACCATCATAAATAGTGCCAGACAGAGAATGCCTCCATATATAGTATCAGAGGGAATGCCTTATAGTGACCCATAGAGAGCGACCCAATAAATAGTGCGAGATAGCGAATGTCACCCTAGTGCTACACAGAGTGCCCTCATAAATAGTATCAGATAGAGAGTGTCCCCACAAATAGTGCTAGACAGAGCACCCCCAATAATAGTGCTAGATAGAGTGCCCCCATAAACAGTGTCAGAATTCCTCTATAATGTAGGCAGTCAGCGTTCCCCCATGAACAGTGTCGCTGCAAAGAGCAGCCCCATAACCAGTGCCTGACAGTGACCCTACAAAAACTATTAGCCAGTAAACAGTTTGAACCCAACAACAGCCCCGTTCACAATATCAGGGCACTGCACAGTGCCAGCCACAGAGTGCCCACATTAACAGTGCCATGTAACAGAACTGGAGGCAGGTTCACACGGATGGTATATTGATAGAATATCTCATCATTGTCTAATTAGTGAGGGGTCCGCTGTTGGGACACCTACAATCCCCACACCGTGCTGTAAAGGAAGTGCAGCTGCATTCACCAGCATTATTGCAAGGCAAAAGCTAAAGAGGCAGTTGGGTCATTGTAGGTTTCAATGGTATCATTTAATGTACCCCATAATGTACTGAAGAGCTGTAAATGTGGGCTGAAATGCAACCCCCCCCCCCCTGCCATTTTTTGGAGGGAAGGGGGTGTTACAGTAAACAACCTGCAGCTACAATGACACGTTGGCTTTATTGTGTTAGAATAATTACAACCAGGGGCGTACCTACAGGCTTGTGGGCCCGGGTGCAAGAGTTCAGTTTGGGCCCCCCCTCCACAGCTGCACACCCATCACAGTAAGGCCTAGTGCCCACAGCCGTGACGGGCGCCGCAAGCGGAATACCGTATTGGAGCCTGTCACGGCGACCCCCCCGGAGACCCCATACTTACCTCCGGATCCGCTGCCCAGCGTCCCGCATGACGCTCCGGTGCACATGCGCAGTAGAGCGCGTGATGCGCCGACAGCATCATATGCCCACAGCGTCATGTGACGCATCCAAGGCGTCAGATGACGCAGCTGGCGGGAAGCGTTTTCACGCAATCTTCCGCTCTGCTACAGCGGAAGCTAGCGTGACAGACGGCTTCTATTGACTGCAATGGAAGCCGTCTGCGCGTACGTGTGATTTCAAGGTGTGGAATTCCACGGTTCAATTCCGCACCGTGAGCATTGCGCTATTAGGTTCTATAGAACCTAATAGCTGCGGGGCAACACGGCGGATTTCCGCTGCATAATACGCGGTGGAAATCCACCTGTAGGAATTAGGCCTAGTAATAGGGAAAAAGCTTACAGATATAAACTTATTTTATTTTCATTAAGAGTGAAATGATGCTAGAGAGGTCCAATTACTTGTAGTGCACACCCGGAAACAGGAAAAATGTTTGTAGTTAGGAGCACTATTAGTAGTATGGTAATGATACTACAACAACGATACTTCTCCTGCAACAATGGGGTGCATCGGAAATGCGCCCCCCGCTGTTAACCCCTTCCCTGCCGCCATCTATGTAGATTGCGGCATGGGAAGGGTTCACATAGGGAGCGCGCTCTCCCTTTGTGAAGTTGCCGGGCTCTCGCAATATAATCGCAGAGTGCCCGGCTGATTGCCATAGCAACAGGATGCCAGATACCGGCATCCTGTATTCTCATAGCCTGTAATCGCTGTATAAGCGATAAGGCATTGCAGGGCAGTAGCCCTGCCATGCCTTATCACAGCGATCATCAGTGGTATGGTGTAAGTCCCCCAGAGGGACACAAATGGTGTAAAAAAAAGATAATAAAAATGAACAAAAAAGAAAAATGTAAAAAAACCTTTTTTTTGCTTTTTCTCATATTAGCATAAAAAAAGGTTAAAAAAATTGAAATCCCACATATTTGGTATTGTCACGTCCGTAACGACACGTACAATAAGTTGCACATGCTTTTGACTCTAAAGCGTAAAAAAAGGCTAAAAAAAACTGAGGCAAAATGCTAATTTTTAGTGTTTCACCTCCCTAAAAACGCTATTAAAGTAATCAAAAAAGCAGTATGTACCCTATAATGGTACAAATAAAAACTACAGCTCGTCTCACAAAAATGGAAAAATAAAAAAGTTACAGGACTTTGAATGCAGTGATTTAGAAAAAAAAATAAATAAAAAGGGGGTTTTATTGCAGAAAAGTGAAAAAAAAAGATTGAATTTTGGTATGGTTGTAACTGTACTGACCCGCAGAAAAAAATATATTGCGTCATTTATGCTGCATGATTAACGCTGTTAAAAAAAAAAACCTATGGCAAAACTGATGCGTTTTCTTTCCCTGTTATCATAAAAAAAATAATAAAATTTTACAATATAGTCTATGTACACAAAAATGGTACCATCAAAAACTACAGTTCGCCACGCAAAAAACAAGTCCTCATACGGCCGTGCCGACACAATCCCAAATTTATATAAAGTTGTATAACCTTTTGTGTAATATATATATATATATTTTATCATATAAAAAAAGGAAGTTGTTCCCTTCCCTTCCCCACTAGCCCACTCTGTCCAATAGCAGCAATCAGGTAGCAGAGCAGCAGAACTTTAACCCTTGCTGCCCTCAGTCCAAGAGCCCTCCCCACTAAGCAGATGATCCACCTAACCACCATATAGTTCTAGTATTCAGGTATTACCTGCTGACCCTGCAGGGTACGTTGCACATCTACATTGTGGCCTCATAGCAGGATAATGATGCACATAGTAAGGCTGCTCTTCTGGGACGGCACACATACCTCAATCAATTGCAGTTCGTGACCCCTGTCACTTCTCAGCAGGAGGGCACCTACGGAGCCGATGTGCACTGTGTCTGCAGGGGGATGATGACATCATCCTGCTACACAGTGCTGTGCCGTGCATCCCCCCTCCCCCCGGAGCCCCTCCTTCTCCTCACCTCTCCCCAGCTACCTCCCTGTCTCATCCTGTCGGCTGGAGCACACGGCTGACAGCGCGACATGGTAATGGTGGAGGGCAGCTTCTGGGCCCCCTTAAGCTCCCGGGCCGGGTCGCAGTTGCGACCCCAGCACCCCCTGACGCTCCGCCTATGATTACAACAATATCAGATGTATCTAGTTTTTTTGAAAAATGAATATATAAAGTATATTTTTTTGAAAAAGGAAATTGCTTTCTGTCACCATCTTCTGACACCATCCATTTTTCATTTTTCTATCAAGTTGGTTGTTTAACCCATTCCCGCTGCAGGGCATAAGTTTACGTCCTGGCAGCAGGGTACTTCCCGCAACAGGGCGTAAACTTACGTCCTGGGGATAGCGCGGGATCACATATGATCCCGCGGTATCCCGCAGCGGGAGCCGGCTGTCAGTCACAGCCGGTGTCCCGCTGCAACAACGGGGGGCATCGGAGATGTGCCCCCCCCCCCGCGCTGTTAACCCCTTCCCTGCCGCGATCTAAGTAGATTGCGGCAGGGAAAGAGTTCACAGAGGGAGCGGCCTGTCGCCATGGTAACAGGACGCCAGACACTGGCGTCCTGTGTTACCAGTGCCTGAGATCGCTGTATAAGCGATAAGGCATGGCAGAGCAGTATCTCTGCCATGCCTGATGACAGCGATCATCAGGGCAGTGGTCAAAGTCCCCCAGGGGGACACAAATGTTGTAAAAAAAAAAAAAAAAAAGATTAAAAAAATGAATTTAACGAGTCTCAGCTGCAGCTGGGAGACGGGAGATGGTCTTATCTCCTCCAAGAAGCCGCAGAACTAATTGGATCATTTAGATTTTATTGAACTACAAAAAAAAAAAAAAAAAAGGAATTTAACAAAACAGTAAAAAAACCTTTTTTATGCTTTTTCTCAGATTAGCATAAAAAAAGGTAAGAAAAAATAAAACCCCAAATATTTGGTATTGTCGCGTCCGTAACGACCGTACAATAAGTTGCACATGCTTTTGACTGTGCACGGAAAAACCCCCCCAAAAAAACACTAAAAAACTGAGGTAAAATGCTAATTTTTAGCATTTTGCCTCACTAAAAACGCAATGAAAGTGATCAAAAAAGCCGTATGTACCCCAAAATGGTACCACTAAAAACTACAGCTCGTCCCTGCTATCATAAAAAAAAAATAAAAGTTTTACAATATAGTTAATGTACCCAAAAATAACGCCGATAAAAACTACAGTTCGCCAGGCAAAAAACAAGCCCTTACATGGCCGCGTTGACGGAAAAATAAAAAAGTTATGGCTTTTGAAAAACGGAGAAGAAAATCCGCCAAAAATTGTTGCGTCCTTAAGCCCAAAATAGGCCATGTCATGAAGGGGTTAAAGGCTTTCTTTTTGGGTAGGGCGGAGGGGGGCTGTAGTTTCTATTGACACCATTTTGGGGTATGTACGGATTTTTAATCGCTTTCTATAACATTTTTTTCTTGGAAATAAAAGTGCACTTTTTGTATGATGTATCTTTTTTCTAAAGGTGTTGGCTGTGCGGCAAAAATAATACACTCTTTGTAAAAAAAAACAAGCACCTAGAATTAGTTGTCGCTTTACTACAAAACTCGTCATGCAGTTATATCTCCGGCAGATATGCAAATGATTATAGTGGTGGCATGATTAGATGAACAGTCCTGCCAGCTGGGGCCTCTTTCAAACGGGCTACAAAATCGCCACTACAAAACGCATGTATGTGAAGTCTATGGTTTCCAATGGGTTCTTTCAGGCTACAAAGCATCTCATGTGAAAGAACCCAATGGACACCACGGGCTTCACATACATGCATTTTGTAGCGAGATTTTGTAGCCCATGTGAAAGAGGCCTTAAATTAGTTCCACCCTTGGCCTATAAAAAGGCTCTCAGAGGCTACTTGTGTGTATTGGACCTTTTTTTTCCGCTTGTGTAGAGCTTGTTAACCACTAGACGCCTCTACGTTACAATCAAAGAGATTATGCCCAGTTAAAGGAGTTTCAAAGGGAAGGTATTATTAGATTTCGAGAACCTGGATGGTTCTATGTATAAATCGCCCATTACCTGGGCTGACCAGAATGTTAGGAGACATTGGGACCAGAGCATGCATGAGGGCACTTAATAGACCACCAGTATGGATCATTTGATTGCCCGACAAGCATGAGCAGCTCCAACTGTATCATTGTCTGCCATCCACAGACAGGTGGCACCATTGTTACAGGCCACTGTGTCTTCTGTCGAAACTTTTACCGGCCACATGGCTGAAAGAGATTTGGTGTCACGGCACCCATTATGCCTTTGACACTCACCCACCGTTTGCAGTGGCGTCGTGCACAGCTAAACTGGACTGCTACGGAGTGGAACTGGGCTGTCTTCAGCGAAAAATCCAAGTTTAGTTTGGTCACCGATCACGCCGTGTTCCTGCCTGTAGACCTAGGGGTGAGCGCCTCAATCCTACCCTTGCTGTAGAGCGGCACACTGTCGCCAATGGTGTGATTGTCTGGGGGCCATCGAATATGATATACAATCATCTCTAGTAATGGCACGAGGGACAATGAGAGCTCAGCAATATGTTCAGGACATTCTGTAGCCACGTGTGTTCTTCTCATGGCGGCTTCCAAGAGGAATTTTCCAACAGGATAATACTCGATCGCACACAATAAGTGTCACAGGAACGCCTCCACAATATTGCCACAATTCCGTGGCCCGCCGGGCACAAACTTTATCACCAATAGAACATGTATGGGACCATCTGGGACGCCAACTTCGACAGCCTACGAGTTTGTATGATCTAGAGGCTCAGTTACAGCAAATCTGGACCGATATGCTGCAGGATACCATACAGAACTCGTATGCTTCCATGCCCGTCCGTATTCTTGTATCCAAGCTAGAGGCGGTACAACAGGGTACTAGAGCCTCCATGCCCGCCTATATCACATCTTACATCCAAGCTAGAGGTGGTATAATAGGGTACTAGAGCCTCCATGCCTGCCTGTATCACATCTTACATCCAAACTAGGGGTGACCCACCAGGGTACTAGAGCCTCCATTCCCGCCTATATCACATCTTACATCCACGCTAGAGGCGGTACAGTAGGGTACTAGAGCTTCCATGCCCGCCCGTGTCACATCTTACATCCAAGCTAGAGGCGATACAACAGGGTACTAGAGCCTCTCTTCAAGTGTTCGGTTTTCTGCAGTAAATTTTCCTTTTGGTCTAATATTGTAATCACTTCTTGATATCATCGTTATAATCACACAGAACAAGTTTCATTTGATTCCAAGAACGTCTTCTAGGGGAGGGATTTCTTTTGATAATGAGTATATGTTTTATTTCAAATCAAAATTCGCACCAATGTTGCGGATTTTGACTCTGTTTTGGATTTGGAAATACTGCGGACATTCTGGATTCATGATAGGGCTACGTATTGCTGGTTGATCTTTGTGTAATAATGTGTCAGAATCGCATCGGATGCCACAATCGTGGGTCAAATTTGAAGACGGTGTTCAGCAGAAGGAAATGTGCATCATCATAGTGTGACTGGAGCACTGAGACGAACAATTCACATATCCGGTGTTAGAAGTAGCTGCTCCACAATCCGCTGCTGGTGACATTATGCAGAGTATATGGACAGATTACTGCAGCATTTATCAGCATTGCCCCAACACTTCACACTGCACCCCAACATTCAGCACCCTCCTATTTATTGGACTTTTTCATCCACTTCACCGCCATCTAACATCCCACTCCAGGGACTACTGTGCATTCCTCTCAACACCTCAATATTTATTTACTTCTAAGCCTGTATCCCAATATCAAACCATATCATCAATGCTTATTAATGCACCATCCCACAGCGGAGATGTACTCCAATACACCCTATAGGTGCATCTTACACTTAGGGCAGTCGTCTGGTATTGCTTTATCCTCATTATCTAGCACCTGCACCCCAATATCCATGTACCGTCGCTGTCTTGGTTTTGTGATCTTGATAACGGACGTTACTTTTCACCCACATGCCCGTATTATCATCGGCTTATCTAATGTCCATCACATCACACGTCAAAGTGTCTCCAGCGCTGACAGTAGCCCAATAATTGTCGCCAAGTTCCATGTGATGAAAGAGGGGGGGGGTTCAGCTCATCATATGACACTCCCACATACAGACCTCACCTGTCACGTCACTCCTTCTCCATGTATTACATGTTATTTTTATATTATTAAAATGTATTTTATCTCAGTGACTCTCAAGTTAGGACTGGTGGAAACCACAAAACTTGCTGCAGTCCTTTTGACCAGTCCCCCAATGCCCTAAGATGAAAGGCACCGGACCCAAAGATCTAGAGCACTTGTCAAACAAAAGGCCCGCGGGCCGAATCCGGCCCGCTGCCTCCTTTTATGTGGCCCGCGGCATGCCAACGGCTGCTCGCCACTCTACTGATTACTAGCTGGGGTGCCACAGCTCCTTGCTGGTAATCATGCTGACAGCGTTGATCCTGGCGCACACTCTGACGTCAGTGTGCAGCTGGAATACTCCTCCCCTGAGTCCCCTGCTCTTCAGTTTCACAGGAGAGGACTCAGGGAGGAAGGGTTCCGGGCGCACACACTGATGTCAGTGTGCACCCGGGCTCAGGGCTAGCAGAGGGGAAGCGGCGCTGACAGCAAGGAGGAGGTGAGTATATGGGTTAAGGGGGAGCTATTACTACTGAAGGGGGGGGTTATATTACTGAGAGGGGGGTTATATTTCTGAGGGGGGGTTAATATTACTGAGGGGGATAATATTATTACTGAGGGGGGTTAATATTGCTATGGGGTTAATATTATTTAGGGGGGTTAATATTACTGTGGAGGTTAATATTACTGAGGGGGTTTAATATTACTGACTGTGATAATATCATTACTAAGGAGGGTTAATATTACTATGGGGGGGTTAATATTATTACTGTGGGGGTTGCTATTACTAATGGGGCCACTGTGGGGGGCGCTATTACTACTGAGCCCACTGTGGGGGGTGCCATTACTACTGGGGCCACTGTGGGGGTCACTATTTTTACTGGGGCCACTATGAGAGTCACTATTACTACGGCAACCACTATAGTGGTCACTATTAAGGCTCGTTCACATGGGCCTAATCATATTTCGGTTGCACAAACACGCTGTGTATTTGCGCAATCAAAAATTGCTTATGTCTGAATATTTGGTTACGCAAAACATAACGCAGATGGGCTCACTGAAAGGTGAGCAAATATGCAGTGAATACATAGGTTTCCTGCGCATTCACCACGTATTTGCGCGCCCCATTCACTCCAATGGCCTACGGTGTCGTGGAACCTTCCTTTGTGGAACCACGGCTTACTCAATTTGGAATGTTTACACCCCTCCATATTAATTCTGAATTGATAATGCGCATAAGAAGTTTTCACACTGACACGAGGTTCAGCATGTATAGCTTCCTCAATTCTAACTTTAATGATCGGCGTGTAGCCTGTTTTAAGAGTTTAACATATCCGCCCATCTGGGCAGGTCAAAGATTACATAGATACAACGTATTGTTTAATTATTGGATAAGCATCTTGCAATTCTTCCATCCTCCGGTCATCTGTGATTGGCCATCAGGTGGTGGATGAAATGACTGGGTTGTCTTAGGCCCACGTGTGGTTCCTTCGATATAATTGGGTTACATCATGAGTTAGTAATAGCATAGACCTCCCATGTTATTTGCATACGTTTCCAGTAAAATTGCTTGGGTAATTTCTGCGGTAGCTGTTTCAGACTGCGGTTGTCCATGTCTGAGTTAACTGTCTTCCAAAATTGCAAAACAGATGGAAAACGTAACGTGTTTATACTATATATTATCTTGTCAGCGTTTTGAGAACAGAAGTTTCATGTTGGCTTCCCCATGTCAGCAGAGTTATAAAACAGATATTTTCATATGAGCGGAAGTACCTATTGCATAACTGTAAGAACATTATATTTGTAGCAAGACAGAAAGCAAATATGTATACAGAATGTTAAATTGACAACTGTCTACTGCCAAGGCCCACCGATCCATATAGATATATACTGGGCTTCCACCACAGACCCCCCTTGAAACTATCCGTTTCACTAAACTCGCCCTGCTCCGCCCCACCCCCACTGCTGACCCTAGACTCGCATTGTGTTGTACACTGGAGCTATTGCTGTCATGGGGGTATAGGATGGTTCGACATCATCACATTCTGGATCCATGATAACGACGTTTGCGCTGACAGTGGGCTTTTTGTTGGACATCGTAGTGAGACAGGTGGACCAGGTAGTCATCAGGGTCGGAATACACTGTATGCAACGACAAACAGAAATTAGGATGACTATAAAGGTGACAAATATAATCAGGTTAGGAGAGGTGCGACTTTTACTACTTCAGGTAAACACTGCATAACTTGTATAGAACCCCGCCTTCTTGACGTTACCTCGATTCATCAACAAGAGTGCAAAATCAGAACTATCTAATTACTGATCAATATGACTAAACCCCTGTCTCATTAGTAAGTGCATTATCATATATATCAATCTGGAAAGAAAGAGCTACAAGGTGATTATTCCCACTTCCCTTTTCCAGAGGCGGCAAGGTAACAGGACCACGGGCGTTGTAACACCGGTATGTTGCGTGGACATAAGCAGAGTGCACTGCAGATAAAATAAAGCAAAATCTTAGCGAAAACCTATCACAGTGTTCTAAATACACAATGTTTCAAAACTTATTTTATATATATTTTCCTTCTCCCGTTAGGTACCTTACTGAGGAAAACAGACTAAGGTTAGCTCTTTTTAGTTAGTGCGGTCAGCTTCTTAATGGCAACTGCGTCTTTACCTGCGGGTCACGTTTTGTCTGGAATGTAGGTACAAGTCTCCCCTATCATCTTACAGACACTCCCTTTTTTGGCTAAAATCGTACCTAGTGCCATTCTATTTTGAAAAGTCATAGTCGAGGTAGGTCCTATTGGTCGACTAGTCCCTATAAGGCGTCTCTAGTATAACTTATAAATCACTTTTAATTGTAATAAACATAATTAATCTGGTCAACATTTTATTTACCATAATAAATCAGGAAAAATTTTAAAAACTCGTCAGGTACCCCCCTTGGCTGTCTTATGACGTCAACGTACATGTGTGGGTCAAAACTATCACCAGGAGCCTCTCTTCTCACTCTAATGTGCTGTTACAATACTAGTAGTGTGCACAGGTACGCACGGCGTGGGACACCCTGATCTTCACCCACACCGATGTCCCTCCTGGAGATAGTCCTAATGGTGAACACGTCCAGGCCGCCTACCCTGACCCTACACTACCTAGTGACAAGACTGGAAGGAGCCGTCGTACCTATGCAGAAACAAGGGTAGACCAACATGACAGGATAACTACAGAAAACAGCAGAGTTGGATCAAGATAGAGTAACTATGGGGGGTAACCTCATTATCTTCAATGCTGTCTGACAGGATGTGGGGGAGCATAAGGGATTTACTAAGGCACACTCCCCTGTCCAATTACTTTCTAGACATGATGTCACATTATTTTACCTGTGAAGTGTGTACCTTTGTTTACCTCATTCACTTCCGGTACCCTGTGTCTGCAGATTACCTCATTCATGAGCTTCTGTGTGGTTACCTGCTCATTCACCTTAGTATCAGGGTGGGCCTCCAACCTGAAAAAGACTCGAGCAACAACAAGCACATATTCATGCTCCCCAACAGGTGTGAGCTGAATTTGGTCAAATTGGCAATCCCTGAAATGGGTAGAGTGGTCAAAGCAAGGGTTATATGGCCACCTTACTTCTGTCCGGACTTGCATATGGCAAAGATCATGCTAACTGGACAAATGATGCAGCAGCTACAGAGAACCTAGGTGTCACCCATTCTTGTTCAGTGTCGACGTCATCGCTGCTTTTGATTCTGTGTACCAGTTGGGCCATCATGGGGGACAGGGACCTCTGTAGGCAAGTTCTGTTGATTGTTCGCCATACGCCGTCCTGTTCTGTCGCTCCCGTCTTTTAGCCCATCTGCTTTCTTTCCTCGTTGACTTGTAACTGTAAAGTCCTTGACATATCAAAGTCCAAGGTTTTATCAAAGTCCAAAGGTTTTATCAAAGTCCAAAGGTTTTATCAAAGTCCAAAGGTTTTATCAAAGTCCAAAGTTTTTATCACTGACTCCTGCTGTCAGTATCTATTCTTCTTTCTTCTTTCTTCCACGGCTTGAGGGCCGCTGCCTTTGCTGTGTTGTCGGCGAGGGTGTCATCTCTCGCTTCTCCATTGTAGAAATCGGTGTGAATTCTCCATTGCCAGGTAGTAGTAGTAGGGTTTCCATGAGACTCTGCACCGCTGCACCATTCTTAATTGGCTGTCCTACTGAGATAACAAGCTGTCTGGCCTTCCATATTGGGCCGTAATCATGAGCTATGCCAAATGCATTCCAGGAGTCAGTGTAGAGAGTTGCCGTCTTACCTTCTACCACTCCACACGCCACAGTGAGGGCCTCCGGTTCCGCTTCTTGCCCTGAGACATGCGGAGGCAGAGCTTCTGCGTTTAGGACATCTTGTTATGTGACCTCTGCATATCTGGTTCGGAGTCATCAATCCTCACCCTGGTACCATCTACAAAAGAAAACTCAAAATATGCATCATTAACAGTGTATTCTAATAACATAAGAATTTTTGTTGCACAGAATCTTAAAAAACTTAAAAAAATAGCTGATCTGTCATACTCAGATCACCTATGCCTCCCCTCCCCCGTTTGAACCGGAATACCTGATTAAAAGAAGAGTAGCCGGATTCAATGTATTACAACATTGGGAAGAAATATTGGGGGAGGCATGGAAAGAGCACATTGTAGCCGGATCTAATAGGCCAGAGATAAGTGCTTGGGTTACACTTGCATGAGTATGTTCTGGGTGTCATTTGGGGTGTGGACCACTAGGGGTAGTCCAATACCAACTTAGAAGATTTGTCAACCATTGCCTGTACTGCTGCCACCGCACAAGCAGATGAGGGAGCTCCTTGAGTCACTGGATCTAACCTCATGGCTGTGGTTGTCCTCCGTGCTTTTGTGTCAATACTGTCGTATGGGCAACAGTATGAAACAAGGCCCAGAAAGGTGCGGAATTTGGCAACGGGTGTATGTACAGTTATGGCCTGCAGAACTTGGTTAGTATTTGGAGGCCTCCAGGCCTTACAGCCTTCTGCAAGAGAAATTAACAGTGAAATTGTGGCCGGTTGGCAGTTTTTCCAAAGCATCAGCACACAGCACCTAACATGTGTGGCTGACCCTTCACCCCTTTTTTTTTTTTTTAACTAGGGGGATAATGTTTGACCCAGGGGTGTGTATCTGGGTCTCGTATATATTATCATGGTCGGTACATTCAATTTCCCTATGCCGGTCTTGTGGGTGTCAGGAAACGTGGAAAGCTGAGTTTGAGACAAGAGAAAAAAACAAAACTTTTTTCTTCTGGCTATCTATGATTCTTACCCCCTCCTTGGATAAGAGACGTGTTCTTGCATCATCTAGCTCCACCCCTCTGAATCAGGCTAATCCCTTACTTCCTTATTCTCTCATTCAAGGTTAGCAGTCCTCAGACACACATCACAACCCAATAAAGATAAAGTCTTATGCATAACACAATTTACATTTTACAAATTACGGGTCAATCTGCCCCGTTCCTCCCGTGGATACCTGGCCTTATCGTTACCTGCTTGTTTCCTATTCCTTGGCTTCTCTACCGTTTCTCTACAGTTTCTCTTACTCCCTGTAGTTTATTTATTTATTTTATATTGTCTGTGAATATACGTTACTTGTGCTGGGACTACAGGGCAAGTAACTTCCTCTTTTTAAGTCTCTCGCTCATGTGACAGCCCAGCGACAGGATTACAAGGGAGAACGTGGCTAATTTTTACTTTTACAACAGTTTTTGTCCCAGACTTCCAGTGACTGGGCAGATGCAGTCTTAGATGCCGGGCATCTCCATCTGATTGGTAATGTACTGCAATTCTCTCTATTTACTAAACTGTTATATTGAACGCTGGTGTCTTTGGCGTGTTTTAATACAGACGCCATTTCAGCCCACCTTCTCTTCCTCTTTTTAGGTCTCTTAGGAAAATTCTAACGTCTAATGCATAAATCTTATGTTGTAACCTTACGGTCACAGCGGTGACCACCTAACATTGTATGTGGTTACAATTGAATTGGGGACTTGGCAAACATAGATGTATTCTTAAGAGCCCCCTCAGGATGTGAGTGGCATATAACTTTTTACATTTGTATGACGGACGTATAGTTTATTTATTTATTACAGCACAGGAATTGCTTAACCTCTATTCAAAGTTATGGCACTTCCTCTTTTTAAATGTAGTTAGCAGCCTTTTTTTTTTTTTTCCTTTCTAAACAATTACGGGCACAGTTGAGCAGGACTGATACTAATTCTATATGATAGACAAACAAACTATTTCTATATAACAACTCAGCAGGATTAGCTCTACACAACAGACAAGCACACTAACTTTATATAGGTAGGACACACAGAAAGATTGCTTGATTAATCAATGATAACTTGACTCTCCACCCCTTCCACACTTTTCTGGGGGGTGTAAGAATTGACCTTGGTACATTGTTTGTTGCCTTTCAATTTCAATCATGGCTGCCAAATTCATGATTATAGAAGTCTTCTCAGACGCCGGACACAGTATGTCCCGCCATAGAGTCTCTAGCATTTCTGTCACTACACAGTTTATTGATCTACTCTCAGACGGAGGGATCTACTCGTGAACGTTCAAACGATAAACAAATATTTGGGGACACACACAAATAGACAGAGCACCAGTACGGCTGGCTTAGTCTCACTGCCCCTCGGGATACGTGTCTGACAGCTCCCTTCTCCCGGACCCTACAAGCAGGCCTAGCAGGAGCGGAAATCCCATATCAGACTTTTTTCTGGCAGTCTCTCCCTCCCTGGGCCCTCCAAACAGGCCTCAGGACTGCTGAGTCTCTGCGACAGGCCACCTGAACGGCTCCCTCCTCCCTCAGGAGAGGAAACACCCCGTACAGGCCCTCCCTAGAGGCAGCTATTGATGTCACCAATTAACTAGTACTCTCAAGACAACAGGCATGCAAACATTCCTTTTATATCTTATGACAGGTTCTTATCGAGTGATCGAGACTTATAGAAATACCTGTCGAGCGGGTCCAAATCGTTCGGCCTTGACACGGCACATAGGTGAGCCTGAACTTAGCCACACAGGTATAGATAATTAATTTATCTTACCGTGTTCTGATGATATTTTGGGCCCACCAAGTCCAAGGTCGCATATGTCCGTGTCTTCTGTCCGACCTCTATGGAACCTATCGATCACTCCCCGTATGGGCCACCAGCTGTCGTGGAACCTTCCTTTGTGGAACCACGGCTTACTCAATTTGGAATGTTTACACCCCTCCATATTAATTCTGAATTGATAATGCGCATAAGAAGTTTTCACACTGACACGAGGTTCAGCATGTATAGCTTCCTCAATTCTAACTTTAATGATCGGCGTGTAGCCTGTTTTAAGAGTTTAACATATCCGCCCATCTGGGCAGGTCAAAGATTACATAGATACAACGTATTGTTTAATTATTGGATAAGCATCTTGCAATTCTTCCATCCTCCGGTCATCTGTGATTGGCCATCAGGTGGTGGATGAAATGACTGGGTTGTCTTAGGCCCACGTGTGGTTCCTTCGATATAATTGGGTTACATCATGAGTTAGTAATAGCATAGACCTCCCATGTTATTTGCATACGTTTCCAGTAAAATTGCTTGGGTAATTTCTGCGGTAGCTGTTTCAGACTGCGGTTGTCCATGTCTGAGTTAACTGTCTTCCAAAATTGCAAAACAGATGGAAAACGTGACGTGTTTATACTATATATTATCTTGTCAGCGTTTTGAGAACAGAAGTTTCATGTTGGCTTCCCCATGTCAGCAGAGTTATAAAACAGATATTTTCATATGAGCGGAAGTACCTATTGCATAACTGTAAGAACATTATATTTGTAGCAAGACAGAAAGCAAATATGTATGCAGAATGTTAAATTGACAACTGTCTACTGCCAAGGCCCACCGATCCATATAGATATATACTGGGCTTCCACCACAACGGGGGGGGGGGGGGGGCGTAGTACGCAACAAAATAGGTCATGCTGTGTGAAAATATACATCATGTGAATGAACTCAATGAATTCAATGGCTTCTATTCACTGCATATTATGTACGCAAATACGCTTGTGTGAACAGGCCCTTACTATACTGTCTTCCATTCGGCCCTTTGAAGGTCACCATATGCCTGATGTGGCCCTCAGTGAAAAGGAGTTTGACACCCCTGATCAAGAGAAAGGCAATCCCCTCCAAAATAATTCCTGCCAACACCAGATTTTGCAATCGGCTATCACCCTGGATCTAATCTGTCCTGCTGCATATATACATGTAATTATAGACTCAGAAGAGCTAACGCTGTACAGAAATAGACATATACAACCTGTTCCTAAGAGCTTCCAATCTAATAGACAATAAAAACTTTGCTGCTATGAGCTTCCAATCTAATAGAATATTAGATATACCTTAGTAGCAGCATATGCGTACCCTAAGATAGCTGCAGGGCCAGCACTCATTCAGCTGACAGTGATTCCTCCCAACTGCCCCAGGCATGGGTCCTGTGAAAACAGCCTTGCATCACTTCGGGAATCCTCCGGTCCAGTTGTCACAGCCGTGGCATTGGACCGTGGAGTTCTTCTATTGCTTTTAATGAGGTGGGCATCTGCAAGTAATTAAATACCTACGGATGTCATTTTATCCTAGTGTGCGGATCGCACGAGCGGGATAAAAATCGCAGCAGGCTTTATTTTCTGCAGCTTCCTGTAGGACAGCAGGAGATTTAAAGAAAACCCCAAAAAAAAAAAACACGTCGCTGGCATGCTTGGACAGATCCACCGGGCAGAAGAAAGAAGAACCGGCCATGATGAAAGAGAGTTGTGCCGCGTCCGGATAGGTGAGAAAATGTCATTTTTAGTTTCATGGCTGCGGAATTCTGCACTCGAATTCCATGCGTGCTCATGGACATGAGGCCTTAAACCGGCTGGCTCTGTCATCTCGCCGTCAGACATGCACAGTACAGATTGTTTTATTTTCTTTTAAATGTCTGTTTTTCCCGTGCTTTTGCTAGGCGATGACGTGGGTACCTGTGACCTATTGACATTGCGGATGGGCCGCAGGTCAGACGGCTTCCATTGACTTCAATGGACGCTATCTGTGGTTAACTGCACAAAAATAGGACATGCTTTGATTTTCCCTCTGCTCGCAGAAATCACGATTTAGAGTGTAGGAAAAAGCAGTTTTGTATAGCATGTTTCGAACAGTATTTGCTGCGGATCTGCAGTGTGGATGCCGAACACGTATTCCAAAATGTAAATCCGTTTGTGTCAGCATCCTTAGGTAATAATCTCATCTTCCCTCGTGGATATGATCTGTCAGGTAAGATGAAACACTAACTTTTTATTTTTTTACTTTTTCATGATCGCTGTTATCCATACCACGGCCCACGGTGACATCTCCTTCCTTTTGGCTACCTTTAGTAGTGAGCCATAGTGAGATTTTAATTTTCCAGGCTCTCTAGCCTTCTGCGCCTGACAACTTTCCTCTTGGCGCACATGCGCAAAAGCCAGTGACAGGTTCATGCAGGACCAGATCGCAGCGGGATGTCTGAGGCCAGAGGGGAGTAGTTTCATCTCTCCTCACAGATCCAATCCACGAGAGGAGATGAAGCTACCTTTTTTTCCCCTCGGAACACATCGACCATTGTTTTCAACGGGGTATGAGGTTTCCCATTGAAAACAGGATCGCAAGTGTACTGAAGTGATGGGAGGAGTGTTTGAAAAATGGCCGGTATCACGCTCAGCAATGTGAAACTAGCCTCAGAAAGGAGTGCGTTCATTCCAAAACGGATTCTAGATGATCAAAGATTGGATGATGTGGTTGAACCTGAAGCTGCTAATTACAAATCTGATTTCGGTTCACCAGTGTAAACCATGTTCCCTATGTGAAGCCACTGGAATGTGAAATTTTCCCTTTTTGAAATTATATGAGTTCCAGATTTTTCACACATTAGATGTATTATATGTATGAAGAGCTTGGTTGTGACACAATTCTATCTTTTTTTTTTTTTTTTGCTGATATAGGCCTTAATTACCTGGGTTCTAAATGTAGATTTTGACATCTAATCGCCTTAACCTGTATGGAACAAATAGGTTATGGTGGATCCAATCAAATAGGGCAGTGGTAGATTGCTAGTGGAACATAGTTCACGTTTATATCTACATAGGGTTAATAATGAATGGGGAATAATGCTATCATGTCTCACATATGGCTGAGATGCTGTGAGCTATAATCACTAGAGCCTCTAGAGCAGGGGTCCCCAGCCACCGGTCTGCGGACCGGGGCCGGGCCGTTAGGTGGTTAGCGCCGGTCCGCGGCACCGCCGAAACTTTTCTTCTAAACACAAGGTCCACGGGCCGAATCCAGCCCGCTGCCTCGTGTTATGTGGTCTGCGGCATGCTGACGCTCACCACTGAAGCGATTACCAGCGCGGGCGCCGCAGCTCCCCACTGGTAATCGCGCTGATCCCGGCGCACACTGAGGTTTGTGTGCAGCCAGGATCCTCCTCCCCGAGTCCCCGGCTCATTACTTACCTCCTCCCCGGACGCTGACAGCAGGGAGGAGGTAAGTATATGGGTTGGGGGGGGTTATTTCTGGGGGGGGCTGCCAGTTACTGTGGGGGCTGGGCTGATTACAACTGGGGGGGGCCTGCTTACTACTGGGGGGGGGGCTGCCTGTTACTGGGGAGGACTGCCTATTACTGAGGGGTGGGGGCTGCTTACTACTGGGGGGGATGCCTATTATGGGGGGGATGCCTATTATGGGGGGGGGTGCCTATTACGGGGGGGTGCCGCTTATTACTGGTGGGCGGCCTGCTTATTACTGGTGGGCGGCCTGCTTATTACTGGGGGTGGGGGCTACTTACTACAGGGGGAGGGACTGCTAATTATTGGGGGGCTGCTTATTTCGGGGGGGGCTGCTTATTACTGGGGAGGGCTGTCTTACTGGGGGGGAGATAAATTATATGCTGCCCTATGTGTGTGCTGGGAAGGGGGTAAATAGATTATATACTGCCCTATGTGTGTGCTGCCAGGTGGGGGGGGGGCCTGCTTACTACTGGGGGGGACTGCCTATTACTGAGGGGTGGGGGCTGCCTGTTACTGGGGAGGGGGCTGCTTACTACTGGGGGGGCTGCCTACTACTGGCGGGGCTGCCTACTACTGGGGGGGCTGCTTATTACTGGGGGGGCTGCTAATTACTGGGGGGTGGGCTGGTTATTACTGGGGGGTGGGCTGGTTATTACTGGGGGGGCTGCCTATTACTGGGGAGATGCCTATTATGGGGGGATGCCTATTATGGGGGGGCTGCTTATTACTGGTGGGGGGCCTGCTTATTACTGGGAGTGGGGGCTACTTACTACAGGGGGAGGGGCTGCTAATTACTGGGGGGCTGCTTATTTCAGGGGGGGGGCTGCTTATTACTGGGGAGGGCTGTCTTACTGGGGGGAGGAGATGAATTATATGCTGCCCTATGTGTGTGCTGGGGAGGGGGGAAATAGATTATATACTGCCCTATGTGTGTGCTGCCAGGTGGGGGGGGGGATATATTATACTGCCCTATGTGTGTACTGCCAGGACATTCTAAATGTCATAATTGACTAAGTATGCACTAAACTCCAACCCCCTTTATAACCCTGCCCTATATAACCAAAGCCCCGCCCATGTCCCGCCAATGAGAAAGCTCAGTACTGAATAGCAGAGCACTGTCATTGGCTGAAGCAACCTGCGACGTCTCTTAAGCTGGCTTGGCAGCTTGTAAATGTGACCTGGAGCAGCGACACAGTGGGTAGAAGTATATGCCATCTGGACCAAGCAATTTGTTTGTTTATTTTGCTTTTTTTTTTAAGGCAGCTCCGTATTACTTCCTTGGTTAGACTGATGATATTTAATGTCATCATCTCACATTTAATTTTTCTCTGTAAATACAGTGGAGAAAAAAAACCTGATAATTTGTTTTTTCCTCATCACCTTCTAAAATGTTTCTCTCATTACTTTTAAAAGGGCAACACTTTCAGTATAATCTTTTTGTTTTAGATGATTGAACAGTTTACAGTTAGTTTTACACTTTGGCGAAGAGGAGTTAACGTCTATAATAAATATAGGAGAACCACCTTTGTATCGTATTAGCCAGTAGAAACCTATGAACTCATATTAATAGTTTTCCATCATTGCCTTATTTACCTCACTATTGCTATCCTATTTCCTTTTGTGTATAATCACATGGCTCCAGATTCTGTGGTAAACCATCCCTGATAAAGAGACCCGAATTGTCTGAAAGACTCGCCATTTGTTATAGTCTTTTCAGTTAGGTATTACAAAGGGAACAACTAAGAACACATTTGTGAATGAAAATACTCCCTACTAGAGATGAGCGAACGTGCTCGGCCACGCCCCTTTTTCGCCCGAGTACCGCGATTTTCGAGTACTTCCGTACTCGGGCGAAAAAATTCAGGTGGCGCCGTGGGTGAGTGGGGGGTTGCAGCGGGGAGTGGGGGGGAAAGGGAGAGAGAGAGGGCTCCCCCCTGTTTCCCGCTACTACCCCCTACTCACCCACGGCGCCCCCCGGCCACCCCGAGTACTTTTCACTCGAGTACTGAAGTACTCAAAAATGGCGGTACTCGGGCGAAAAAGGGGCGTGGCCGAGCACGTTCGCTCATCTCTACTCCCTACAGGCCACAACATGAGATTCACCAAAGTAAAAACCGAGGCTAGAAAACAAAACCTTTAATTTTACAATAGCTTACAAACATTTTTTAATGGATGATCATAATTCTCACCACGATTGTTGGTCATGGTCTTATCAGTGCAGAAGATATCACGTCATACATATTCACCACAATCGAGATGATTATTTTCTGTTTTGATTTTCCATCCTTGGTACCTTGAGCCTTTCCAAATAAAAAGGAGAAAAAAGAAGAATGCATATGAGAGCGACTCCATAATGTATTCACTGTAATAAACTGCATGGAAGGATTTTCTTAAAATACACATACATCATATCTCTGTATAACAAGCACAGGTGTATCGCAGTTTAGTTTACTTACCCTTTCAATTGTTTTACAATGGACTTGTTGTGTTCGGCCGCCTTCACACAGGCATTTACAGTGTAAGCCATGTGGAGGAGATTTCTGAAGTCTCCTTCAAATGGTGCAAACATTTTTCACCAGAAAATCCACAGAGTTTTTAAAACACGATGCGGATTCTATATCTGCAGCCAGTCTATAAATGTTGTGGAATTCAACCCCTGAAACACAAGAGTTGAATTCTGCAGCTGTTCCACAGCTAAAAATACAGATTTGGCTGCAGTGGATTTCGCCACGTGAGAAGGTGCTTTTTTAATGATTCAAGAAATCATGTGGCATTTGCTACATCCACATGTATATATTTTACACACACACTATCTTATATACACTCACATATATTATACAGGGTGTTTCACTGGAAGCGTAACCCTTATTCCAACTTATTTGTGTAGAACTGTAACCATGTTCAGGAGTCTAGAGTTTATCAATGACCCTTGTCCTGTCTCATGCCATGGGTGTATTGTTCAACTGCTGGTGTGCAGTTCGCATTTCCAAGTAGGTGGGTCTCATTTATCCAAACTGTCTTACAGTAAATGCCCATTTAGACACAAAGATTATTGCTCAAAAGCCATATTTTGAGTGATAACCGTTGGGTCTAAACGCATCAACAGCTAACTACAAAAAAAACACTCCATCCCTTTGGGTTCAGCCTATTACTTCTCTCACACAAACACACACACACGTTGATCCAGAGGAAGGAAGGGGAAAAAACAAACAAACAATGAGTTAGAAGCCAATTTTCCCCATTTAGAGGAAAATAATTTATCCCTGACTCTAATCTAGCAATTGGAATCATCCCTGGATAGACAACCCATCTGAAGGGATTAATGACAGGCAACTTGTCACATGTCCAACCACAACATGATGAAAGTTCATTCTTTCTTGGGGGACAGGATCAACTCCAAGGTGGGTGGTCACACAGATCACTGGGCCCTACGCCAGCACACTTTCCCCTGTGGGCCACCAAAAATGTTAACGGTTTGTCAATAAACCTTGCATTGAAGAACAACATTAGATATGAAATTGCCACCATTGATGTGGGCATGTTGCAGCACACTTGACTACAGAGTGCCGGGTTCAGCAGTGCTTGGAGGGTAGCGGTGGCCACTTTCAACATGTTCTGTGAGGACTCTGAATATGGACACCTACCTGGGTTCCTGATGAGTTCACTCGTGACATTGTTTCGAACACAAATATTACAATGTTACTGGGTTGCACTTCAAGTGAAGCACCCTGTACACACAATATATAATATAGAATAAATTGGATCCTGTTGATGGTTAGAGGACCGAGTTCATGTGGAAAACTAGACTGCTTGAATTATCAAGCACTTCTTTTCACAGCAGTGATTGTTTTTTCTTTTCTCTCCTTCAAGAAGGAGAAAGTTTCTTCTGAATAAGGGAAGAGGTTTCTTATTGGGCTCCATCCATCTTTGCCATTTAAGAACATTGAATTATAGATACATTTAAGAGCATTCATGGGGTAAGTTTGCAAATACTTACTTCCATCTGCCGTACAACATCCATTCCCTCCATCACCTCTCCAAACACAACATGTTTCCCATCAAGCCAGTCTGTCTTGTCACATGTGATGAAGAACTGTGATCCATTTGTATTTTGACCAGAATTTGCCATAGAGAGTAAACCTGTACAAAGACAACCTTAGAATGGAAAAACTAAACCGCCTAAAATACTGACCTAGTATAGGGGTGTTTCAATTGCTGCAGACTGAAGGATCCGCAAGTGACCCTGAATGACATTACTAGTCAATTTTGGTAAAATTCTTCTTTTTCATTGACTATATACAGTGAGACATATGTTGTACATATTGGGACATGTCTATTAAGTTATGTATGCCAAATTTCTACAATACAAAGGTTGCAATGTTGGTACACATCGTAAATTTGTGACTTTTCAGGGGCTTTAGGTTTGATCTCTGCACTTTTTCAGAAGTGGGTTTGGTCTAGCTTTAGGAGGCATAGCCATCCACAGCCTACCGGAGTAGCTGGAACCTACACTAGCTTGGGTGTTAGTCTGGCACATGTAGGTACTGCCAATTGCCACAAATATATTAAGAGGCACATTCCTCCTAATACATTTATCTCGCCGAGTCAGCTCATAGTTTACTTTGATCAGAGTATAAAGCAACAGTTTAAGTAACTAGGCTCCTAAGTGTTTATGGGAAATCTATCAAAATAAGCTTACCCACCTACACCTGTGTGCTTTAGAATGAGGTTCTCATCATCAAATTTCCATCCCCATAGATGGATTTTCCGCCTGTGCCATTGTGATTGGTGAAGTCACCTCCCTGACACATAAATTGAGGGATAATTCTATGGAAGCTGCTTCCTTTGAAGCCAAAGCCCTTCTCATGTGTACAGAGACAGCGAAAGTTTTCTGCAAGTTAAAAAAACAAAAACATAAAAACACAAATGTGGACATTCTTACATACAACCCCCCCCCCCCCAAAAAAAAACTGTATTTCACTAAAATACCTAGTTTCCTCGAAAATAAGTCTTTGCATAATTTTGGAGGATGCAGAACGATTTTTCTGGATTTTTGAAGCTGCTTGAACTATAAGCCCTACTCCAAAATTAAGCCGTAGTTACTGTCAATAAAAAAAGTCAATTTAAATAGTGTCCAGGCAGCTATACTCATAAATAAAATCCTTCGGAGTAAAAATAAATTTTAAGACCTGGTCTTATTTTTGGGGAAACAGGGTAGTTGTGTTTAGGGCTCATACAGTATGATACATACAACTTATAGCCTTGAAATCAATTAGCTCAATTTATTGAATGAAAGCATTGTGCCGAGATGGCATCCCCTCTTCATATTAAGGCTCCTGAATGTCAAAGACAAGGGTCCCCTGGCCGGAACAAACCAGTCACGTGAAAGTCCATCCTGTAATACTACATTTTCCCTGCAGTGGAAATATCTCACTAGCAGAAGCTTTCCCTCGCATTACCAGCTTTTAATGGGGGTGACAAGAGTTAGACCTGAGGAAATCATCATTTTGAATGGGATTGTGCATGTTGGCATAACCTCTTTTAACCCCTTCTCGCCACATGACTTAAGGTTACGTCATTGCAGGCAGGTACTTAAGGCAACATGACGTAACCTTACGTCATATGGAACTCGCGGGATCTGAAGAGATCCTGCGGTATCCGGCAGCGGGAGCCAGCTATTACTAATAGTAAGGGTGCATTGGGACAGCGACCCCTGCTGTTAACCCCATACACGCTGCAATCTTTGTAGATCGAGGTTTATAAAGGGTTCACAGAGGGAGCGCACTCCCTCTGTGAGGTCATCGGATCCCCCCTCCCCCGACTTTATCGAGGATAGCCGACAGGTTGCCATGGCAACATGACGTCAGCTACAGGCGTCCTGCTTTGCCATTGCCTATGATCGCTATAACCAGCGATAAGGCATTGCAGGACAGAAGTCCTGCAATGCCTTACCACAGCGATCATAGCTGCTATGGATCAAGTTCCTGAGGACCTAAATAGTGTAAAAAAACAAAATAAATAGTGTAAAAAGAAAAACATAAAAAAATAGAAAAAAACAAGAAACACAACCCCCTATTTATATGAATAAACGTAAGAAGAAAAAAAACACACGTGTGGCGTCATTGTGTCCGTAACGATCTGTTCTATAATTTGATCAAACTAATCCTGCGCAGCAAAACCTGTTAAAAAAAAAAAAACAGATTAAAGGCTTATTTATTCATTTTACCTTCAAAAAGGCGCAATAAAAGCGATCCAAAAAGCTATATGTACCCTAAAATGGTAAAACTAAAAGCTACAGCTCGTGACGCAAAAAAAAATCCCTCACATAGCTGCGACAATGGAACGATTGAAAAATAATTATAACTTCCAAAAGAAAAGTGTCTATTGTGCAAAATTGGAAAAATCTAAAAAAAATTATGTTTTTGTTATAGTTGTAATCGAACCGACCGCAGAAAAAATGTATTGTGTCATTTATGACTTGCTCCACTCCAATCCATACTAAATGCAGCAGCTAGGCTCATTTCTCTATCCAGTCGTTACTCAGACGCCTCTGCATTATGCCAGTCGCTGCATTGGCTGCCCATCCACTGCAGAACTAAATTTAAACTGCTATACCTCACTCACAAAGCTCTGCATGGCGCTGCACCAGCATACATCGCCTCCCTCCTGTCAGTACACCACCCAGCCTGCTCACTCCGATCGGCTAACACACTCAGACTAAACACCCCTGTAATACGAACCTCTCATGCTCGCCTACAGGACTTCACTAGAGCAGCACCCATCCTCTGGAACGCTCTACCCCAAGGCATCCGGACAATTTCCGATGCACGAAATTTTAGACGTGCCTTAAAAATGCACCTCTTCAGGGAAGCATACCAAATCTCCTGACCTAGTCCCCTACCCCTCCCTATGGTGCCCCACCCTGTTTGCTTTCTAATAATTGATCTGCACATGAAATTTCCTATTGGCTGTGTTCCCCAGCCCTTGCACCTCCTGTACCACCCCCAACCATTTGTGTCTAACCCAATGTACCTCACATTGTAATTGTTGTATTGTTCTGCATACATCCATGCCTGAAAGCGCTGCGGAATAAGTTGGCGCTATACAAATAAAGATTATTATTATTATTTATGCTCTTTGATTGACGCACTTAAAAAAATTTAAAATATATGCACCCAAAAATGGTAGCAATAAAAAAAAAAAAAAAAAAGGTTGGCCACGCAAAAGACAAGCCCTTATATGGCCATGTCGACGAAAAAATAAAAATGTTATGTAATGAAATGAAAATCCCCCAAAAATCGTTGCTTCCTTTGACTAACCAATTGACTAATCGTTGACTAACCACTACAGATTTTTTTCACTGCGAAATTCCCAGCATTTTTTTTCTGCAGGAGCCTATGAGACTTGTAATGTTAAAATTGCAATTTCCCACGAAATCGCGATTTTAACATTACAAGTCCCATGGACCCCTGCAGAAAAAAAAACTCAGCGAATTTCGCAGTGAAAAAAAACCTGTTGTGGGTAGTCACCCTTAGGGCTTATTTAGACGACCGTATATCGGCTCGGTTTTCACACCGAGCCGATATATGGTGTCATTGTCTGCAGGGGGGGAGGGATGGAAGAGCCAGGAGTAGGAACTGAGCCCCCCGCCTCTTCCTCGCCCCTCGCCACTATTTGCAATAGGAGGGGCGGGGGCAGAGCTAAGCAACAGGACTTAGCTCCGCCCCCGTCTCGCCCCCTCCTATTGCAAATAGTGGCAAGGGGCGGGAGCTCAGTTCCTGCTCCTGGCTCTTCCATCCTCCCCCCCCATGCAGACAAGGACACCGTATATCGGCTCGGCGTGAAAACCGAGCCGATATACGGTCGTCTAAATAAGCCTTTAGGGGGTTAAAGAGGTTTTCCAGTTTGCTCTGAATAAAGCTTAATCATTGTACAATAATAAAATAGCTTTACAGCTTTCTAACATCCCTTCTGCTCTAATTGCTCCATTTTAATTCTATTTTGCAGATCTCTGCTTGCCATCAGTGAGTGCAGAAATTTGTTACATTGCTATGGCTGAAAAACTTGCCTTGAACATGTCAAACTTCATGGGTTGTACCAAAGCTGGACAACGCTTGGACATGATCAGGGCTTAAGCCTCTAGATGTAAACATAAATGCTTTAAATCACTGAAAGCAAACATCTCAAAAAGTGAGAAACTGAAATAAATTAGAATACTATTTCATCATACATTGGACAAGCTTAACGAACATAAAATTAGAAGAAAAAAAAGATTTTTTTTGGATAAAGACAGGAAATGCAAATGAAACATGCTGGTCATTCACAGAGAAATATCCTGCAATAGTCTGTAATAACCCAGCTCTGCCAGAGAGCCGTGTATACATTGCCAGAACAGCTCTGATCCCATCAACAGCAAGTAGATTCAATCTTTATATATTTTTTAAAACCTAAGGCTCAATGTCCACGGGCGGATTTGATTTGCTGAATCTACGCCTGGCACCTGCGTGACATCTGGAAATCAAGCCGCCCATAGGGAAGCATTGGGCATCCGCACTTCATTTAACATCTGCGGATTTTTAATTTGATTTGCAGATAATAAATCGCAGCATGCTCCATTTTACCGCGGATGTGGCTTCATTCATCTCTATGGGAGCTTACGATCCGCAGTGCATCCACAAATACATTCGCAGATTTAAAGGTTATAATCTATTCGGGAGGTGGCGGAAAGGCTGGGAGGTGGGGCTGCGGATTTGTTCCACACGGATGATCCAAAAGGCATCTGCGTGGGAAAAAAAATGCAATCCGCGATCTCCTGCAAACAATAAAAAAATCAATTTGATGACTTGCAGTGCATCCGCTGCGGAAATCCGCATAAAAAATCTGCGTGTGTATGGACATGAGGCCTAAGGCCTCATGCCCACAGGGAAAATCAGATCCGCTGCGGATTTGTAACGCGGATTTGGGCTGCGGATGCACTGTAATTGTCTTTTATTTTTCATGCGGGAGATCAATTGAGCTATGTGCTCTATGAGCTCCTGCACACGTGATCCGCACTAAAATGGAGCATGTCCATTTTTTGTTTTCATGCTCCAGAAAGATTTTAATTCACTTTTAAATACCATCCGCGAGTATTTATCTACCCGCGGGTGGTCAATGCATTCCTATGGGGCGCGGATCCGCGTGCGGGAAAAACGCTGTGGATTTTAATCCTTATTTTCCACGTGGACATGAGGCCTTAGGCCTCATGTCCACGGGGAAAATCAGGCCCGCTACGGATTCTCCATGGAGAATCCGTAGCGGGTCCCTCCTGCCCCGCAGACATGAGGGCTGAAAATAAGAATTAACTCACCTCTCACACGCTCCGGATTTTCCCTTCGCCGCAGCTTCATCTTCTCTCCGTTACGGCCGGATCTTCTTTCTTCAGCCCGGCGGATGTGTATGGCACGTCGGTTGCGTGCCGCGCACATGCGCCGGCCCGAAGAGAAAAGATCCGGCCGCGACGGAGAGAAGATGAAGCCGCGGCGAAGGGAAGATCCGGAGCAGGTGAGTATATTCTTATTTTAGGTCTCCCGCGGATCCGGATGGCTTCCATAGGCCTCAATAGAAGCTTGCGGGAGCCGTCCCCGTGGGAAACCCGCACGAAAATGGAGCATGGTCCTGATTTTTTCATTCTCCATTTTAAAAAAAATCAATTTTATTGACCATCCGCGGGTATTTATCTACCCTCGGGTGGTCAATGCATCATGCCTAGGGGTGCGGATCCACGGGCGGGAGGAGAGTTAAAATCCACTGCGGATTTTAATTCTTCTTTTGCCCGTGGACATGAGGCCTTAGAAAGGTTTTCCCAAGTACACAGGATAGCATTGATCCTATTACCAGCACCAATATAAGGCTCCTGGATAGAATGCTAGGCAGCCCAACCTCTGTATCTTAATTCTTGATTAAAGGGGTATTCTGGCCTTCTTTCAACTGACGATCTATCCTGTGGATGTCAGTGCAGCAGGACTAATTAATTAGGGCTAATTATTCGCTCAGGTCCTTTCGTCTTGTTATCCAATTCTATCAGGATGATACCTGCGCTGCAATTTTGGAAACGTCCAGGACATTTGTCAATTTAACACTAACAATACAAGTTGGTTAAGTTGACTCTCTGTCACTTAACTTGATTAGTCTTTATTTTCCTACGAAAGTGGCATAAATCGTAGCACACTTTATTCATCATTTTTTCTATCATCTATAATATATGTGTCTGTTCTTCTTTCTTTTAACTATTAGTAATAAAAGTTATATTTTAATATTTATTAGTTCTAAGGTCCATTTAGTTAGCTTCTCTACAACTCTCTACACTGACTCCTGGAATGCATTTGGCATAGCTCATGATTACGGCCCAATATGGAAGGCCAGACAGCTTGTTATCTCAGTAGGACAGCCAATTAAGAATGGTGCAGCGGTGCAGAGTCTCATGGAAACCCTACTACTACTACCTGGCAATGGAGAATTCACACCGATTTCTACAATGGAGAAGCGAGAGATGACACCCTCGCCGACAACACAGCAAAGGCAGCGGCCCTCAAGCCGTGGAAGAAAGAAGAATAGATACTGACAGCAGGAGTCAGTGATAAAACCTTTGGACTTTGATAAAACCTTGGACTTTGATATGTCAAGGACTTTACAGTTACAAGTCAACGAGGAAAGAAAGCAGATGGGCTAAAAGACGGGAGCGACAGAACAGGACGGCGTATGGCGAACAATCAACAGAACTTGCCTACAGAGGTCCCTGTCCCCCATGATGGCCCAACTGGTACACAGAATCAAAAGCAGCGATGACGTCGACACTGAACAAGAATGGGTGACACCTAGGTTCTCTGTAGCTGCTGCATCATTTGTCCAGTTAGCATGATCTTTGCCATATGCAAGTCCGGACAGAAGTAAGGTGGCCATATAACCCTTGCTTTGACCACTCTACCCATTTCAGGGATTGCCAATTTGACCAAATTCAGCTCACACCTGTTGGGGAGCATGAATATGTGCTTGTTGTTGCTCGAGTCTTTTTCAGGTTGGAGGCCCACCCTGATACTAAGGTGAATGAGCAGGTAACCACACAGAAGCTCATGAATGAGGTAATCTGCAGACACAGGGTACCGGAAGTGAATGAGGTAAACAAAGGTACACACTTCACAGGTAAAATAATGTGACATCATGTCTAGAAAGTAATTGGACAGGGGAGTGTGCCTTAGTAAATCCCTTATGCTCCCCCACATCCTGTCAGACAGCATTGAAGATAATGAGGTTACCCCCCATAGTTACTCTATCTTGATCCAACTCTGCTGTTTTCTGTAGTTATCCTGTCATGTTGGTCTACCCTTGTTTCTGCATAGGTACGACGGCTCCTTCCAGTCTTGTCACTAGGTAGTGTAGGGTCAGGGTAGGCGGCCTGGACGTGTTCACCATTAGGACTATCTCCAGGAGGGACATCGGTGTGGGTGAAGATCAGGGTGTCCCACGCCGTGCGTACCTGTGCACACTACTAGTATTGTAACAGCACATTAGAGTGAGAAGAGAGGCTCCTGGTGATAGTTTTGACCCACACATGTACGTTGACGTCATAAGACAGCCAAGGGGGGTACCTGACGAGTTTTTAAAATTTTTCCTGATTTATTATGGTAAATAAAATGTTGACCAGATTAATTATGTTTATTACAATTAAAAGTGATTTATAAGTTATACTAGAGACGCCTTATAGGGACTAGTCGACCAATAGGACCTACCTCGACTATGACTTTTCAAAATAGAATGGCACTAGGTACGATTTTAGCCAAAAAAGGGAGTGTCTGTAAGATGATAGGGGAGACTTGTACCTACATTCCAGACAAAACGTGACCCGCAGGTAAAGACGCAGTTGCCATTAAGAAGCTGACCGCACTAACTAAAAAGAGCTAACCTTAGTCTGTTTTCCTCAGTAAGGTACCTAACGGGAGAAGGAAAATATATATAAAATAAGTTTTGAAACATTGTGTATTTAGAACACTGTGATAGGTTTTCGCTAAGATTTTGCTTTATTTTATCTGCAGTGCACTCTGCTTATGTCCACGCAACATACCGGTGTTACAACGCCCGTGGTCCTGTTACCTTGCCGCCTCTGGAAAAGGGAAGTGGGAATAATCACCTTGTAGCTCTTTCTTTCCAGATTGATATATATGATAATGCACTTACTAATGAGACAGGGGTTTAGTCATATTGATCAGTAATTAGATAGTTCTGATTTTGCACTCTTGTTGATGAATCGAGGTAACGTCAAGAAGGCGGGGTTCTATACAAGTTATGCAGTGTTTACCTGAAGTAGTAAAAGTCGCACCTCTCCTAACCTGATTATATTTGTCACCTTTATAGTCATCCTAATTTCTGTTTGTCGTTGCATACAGTGTATTCCGACCCTGATGACTACCTGGTCCACCTGTCTCACTACGATGTCCAACAAAAAGCCCACTGTCAGCGCAAACGTCGTTATCATGGATCCAGAATGTGATGATGTCGAACCATCCTATACCCCCATGACAGCAATAGCTCCAGTGTACAACACAATGCGAGTCTAGGGTCAGCAGTGGGGGTGGGGCGGAGCAGGGCGAGTTTAGTGAAACGGATAGTTTCAAGGGGGGTCTGTGGTGGAAGCCCAGTATATATCTATATGGATCGGTGGGCCTTGGCAGTAGACAGTTGTCAATTTAACATTCTGTATACATATTTGCTTTCTGTCTTGCTACAAATATAATGTTCTTACAGTTATGCAATAGGTACTTCCGCTCATATGAAAATATCTGTTTTATAACTCTGCTGACATGGGGAAGCCAACATGAAACTTCTGTTCTCAAAACGCTGACAAGATAATATATAGTATAAACACGTTACGTTTTCCATCTGTTTTGCAATTTTGGAAGACAGTTAACTCAGACATGGACAACCGCAGTCTGAAACAGCTATCGCAGAAATTACCCAAGCAATTTTACTGGAAACGTATGCAAATAACATGGGAGGTCTATGCTATTACTAACTCATGATGTAACCCAATTATATCGAAGGAACCACACGTGGGCCTAAGACAACCCAGTCATTTCATCCACCACCTGATGGCCAATCACAGATAACCGGAGGATGGAAGAATTGCAAGATGCTTATCCAATAATTAAACAATACGTTGTATCTATGTAATCTTTGACCTGCCCAGATGGGCGGATATGTTAAACTCTTAAAACAGGCTACACGCCGATCATTAAAGTTAGAATTGAGGAAGCTATACATGCTGAACCTCGTGTCAGTGTGAAAACTTCTTATGCGCATTATCAATTCAGAATTAATATGGAGGGGTGTAAACATTCCAAATTGAGTAAGCCGTGGTTCCACAAAGGAAGGTTCCACGACACCGTAGGCCATTGGAGTGAATGGGGCGCGCAAATACGTGGTGAATGCGCAGGAAACCTATGTATTCACTGCATATTTGCTCACCTTTCAGTGAGCCCATCTGCGTTATGTTTTGCGTAACCAAATATTCAGACATAAGCAATTTTTGATTGCGCAAATACACAGCGTGTTTGTGCAACCGAAATATGATTAGGCCCATGTGAACGAGCCTTAATAGTGACCACTATAGTGGTTGCCGTAGTAATAGTGACTCTCATAGTGGCCCCAGTAAAAATAGTGACCCCCACAGTGGCCCCAGTAGTAATGGCACCCCCCACAGTGGGCTCAGTAGTAATAGCGCCCCCCACAGTGGCCCCATTAGTAATAGCAACCCCCACAGTAATAATATTAACCCCCCCATAGTAATATTAACCCTCCTTAGTAATGATATTATCACAGTCAGTAATATTAAACCCCCTCAGTAATATTAACCTCCACAGTAATATTAACCCCCCTAAATAATATTAACCCATAGCAATATTAACCCCCCTCAGTAATAATATTATCCCCCTCAGTAATATTAACCCCCCCTCAGAAATATAACCCCCCCCTCAGTAATATAACCCCCCCCCTTCAGTAGTAATAGCTCCCCCTTAACCCATATACTCACCTCCTCCTTGCTGTCAGCGCCGCTTCCCCTCTGCTAGCCCTGAGCCCGGGTGCACACTGACATCAGTGTGTGCGCCCGGAACACTTCCTCCCTGAGTCCTCTCCTGTGGAACTGAAGAGCAGGGGACTCAGGGGAGGAGTATTCCAGCTGCACACTGACGTCAGAGTGTGCGCCAGGATCAAAGCTGTCAGCATGATTACCAGCAAGGAGCTGCGGCACCCCAGCTAGTAATCAGTAGAGTGGCAAGCAGCCGTTGGCACGCCGCAGGCCACATAAAAGGAGGCAGTGGGCCGGATTCGGCCCGCGGGCCTTTTGTTTGACAAGTGCTCTAGATCTTTGGGTCCGGTGCCTTTCATCTTAGGGCATTGGGGGACTGGTCAAAAGGACTGCAGCAAGTTTTGTGGTTTCCACCAGTCCTAACTTGAGAGTCACTGAGATAAAATACATTTTAATAATATAAAAATAACATGTAATACATGGAGCAGGAGTGACGTGACAGGTGAGGTCTGTATGTGGGAGTGTCATATGATGAGCTGAACCCCCCCCTCTTTCATCACATGGAACTTGGCGACAATTATTTGGCTACTGTCAGCGCTGGAGACACTTTGACGTGTGATGTGATGGACATTAGATAAGCCGATGATAATACGGGCATGTGGGTGAAAAGTAACGTCCGTTATCAAGATCACAAAACCAAGACAGCGACGGAACATGGATATTGGGGTGCAGGTGCTAGATAATGAGGATAAAGCAATACCAGACGACTGCCCTAAGTGTAAGATGCACCTATAGGGTGTATTGGAGTACATCTCCGCTGTGGGATGGTGCATTAATAAGCATTGATGATATGGTTTGATATTGGGATACAGGCTTAGAAGTAAATAAATATTGAGGTGTTGAGAGGAATGCACAGTAGTCCCTGGAGTGGGATGTTAGATGGCGGTGAAGTGGATGAAAAAGTCCAATAAATAGGAGGGTGCTGAATGTTGGGGTGCAGTGTGAAGTGTTGGGGCAATGCTGATAAATGCTGCAGTAATCTGTCCATATACTCTGCATAATGTCACCAGCAGCGGATTGTGGAGCAGCTACTTCTAACACCGGATATGTGAATTGTTCGTCTCAGTGCTCCAGTCACACTATGATGATGCACATTTCCTTCTGCTGAACACCGTCTTCAAATTTGACCCACGATTGTGGCATCCGATGCGATTCTGACACATTATTACACAAAGATCAACCAGCAATACGTAGCCCTATCATGAATCCAGAATGTCCGCAGTATTTCCAAATCCAAAACAGAGTCAAAATCCGCAACATTGGTGCGAATTTTGATTTGAAATAAAACATATACTCATTATCAAAAGAAATCCCTCCCCTAGAAGACGTTCTTGGAATCAAATGAAACTTGTTCTGTGTGATTATAACGATGATATCAAGAAGTGATTACAATATTAGACCAAAAGGAAAATTTACTGCAGAAAACCGAACACTTGAAGAGAGGCTCTAGTACCCTTTTGTATCGCCTCTAGCTTGGATGTAAGATGTGACACGGGCTGGCATGGAAGCTCTAGTACCCTACTGTACCGCCTCTAGCGTGGATGTAAGATGTGATATAGGCGGGAATGGAGGCTCTAGTACCCTGGTGGGTCACCCCTAGTTTGGATGTAAGATGTGATACAGGCAGGCATGGAGGCTCTAGTACCCTATTATACCACCTCTAGCTTGGATGTAAGATGTGATATAGGCGGGCATGGAGGCTCTAGTACCCTGTTGTACCGCCTCTAGCTTGGATACAAGAATACGGACGGGCATGGAAGCATACGAGTTCTGTATGGTATCCTGCAGCATATCGGTCCAGATTTGCTGTAACTGAGCCTCTAGATCATACAAACTCGTAGGCTGTCGAAGTTGGCGTCCCAGATGGTCCCATACATGTTCTATTGGTGATAAAGTTTGTGCCCGGCGGGCCACGGAATTGTGGCAATATTGTGGAGGCGTTCCTGTGACACTTATTGTGTGCGATCGAGTATTATCCTGTTGGAAAATTCCTCTTGGAAGCCGCCATGAGAAGAACACACGTGGCTACAGAATGTCCTGAACATATTGCTGAGCTCTCATTGTCCCTCGTGCCATTACTAGAGATGATTGTATATCATATTCGATGGCCCCCAGACAATCACACCATTGGCGACAGTGTGCCGCTCTACAGCAAGGGTAGGATTGAGGCGCTCACCCCTAGGTCTACAGACAGGAGCACGGCGTGATCGGTGACCAAACTAAACTTGGATTTTTCGCTGAAGACAGCCCAGTTCCACTCCGTAGCAGTCCAGTTTAGCTGTGCACGACGCCACTGCAAACGGTGGGTGAGTGTCAAAGGCATAATGGGTGCCGTGACACCAAATCTCTTTCAGCCATGTGGCCGGTAAAAGTTTCGACAGAAGACACAGTGTGTCTGTGGATGGCAGACAATGATACAGTTGGAGCTGCTCATGCTTGTCGGGCAATCAAATGATCCATACTGGTGGTCTATTAAGTGCCCTCATGCATGCTCTGGTCCCAATGTCTCCTAACATTCTGGTCAGCCCAGGTAATGGGCGATTTATACATAGAACCATCCAGGTTCTCGAAATCTAATAATACCTTCCCTTTGAAACTCCTTTAACTGGGCATAATCTCTTTGATTGTAACGTAGAGGCGTCTAGTGGTTAACAAGCTCTACACAAGCGGAAAAAAAAGGTCCAATACACACAAGTAGCCTCTGAGAGCCTTTTTATAGGCCAAGGGTGGAACTAATTTAAGGCCTCTTTCACATGGGCTACAAAATCTCGCTACAAAATGCATGTATGTGAAGCCCGTGGTGTCCATTGGGTTCTTTCACATGAGATGCTTTGTAGCCTGAAAGAACCCATTGGAAACCATAGACTTCACATACATGCGTTTTGTAGTGGCGATTTTGTAGCCCGTTTGAAAGAGGCCCCAGCTGGCAGGACTGTTCATCTAATCATGCCACCACTATAATCATTTGCATATCTGCCGGAGATATAACTGCATGACGAGTTTTGTAGTAAAGCGACAACTAATTCTAGGTGCTTGTTTTTTTTTACAAAGAGTGTATTATTTTTGCCGCACAGCCAACACCTTTAGAAAAAAGATACATCATACAAAAAGTGCACTTTTATTTCCAAGAAAAAAATGTTATAGAAAGCGATTAAAAATCCGTACATACCCCAAAATGGTGTCAATAGAAACTACAGCCCCCCTCCGCCCTACCCAAAAAGAAAGCCTTTAACCCCTTCATGACATGGCCTATTTTGGGCTTAAGGACGCAACAATTTTTGGCGGATTTTCTTCTCCGTTTTTCAAAAGCCATAACTTTTTTATTTTTCCGTCGACGCGGCCATGTAAGGGCTTGTTTTTTGCCTGGCGAACTGTAGTTTTTATCGGCGTTATTTTTGGGTACATTAACTATATTGTAAAACTTTTATTTTTTTTTTATGATAGCAGGGAGAGAAAATGTATCAATTCTGACATAGATTTTTTTATTTTTCTTTTACAGCGTTAATCATGCAGCATAAATGAGACATTCCATTTTTTCTGCGCACCGGTATGGTTACAACGATACCAAAATTCTTACATTTTTTTAGGTTTTTCCACTTTTCTGCAATAAAAACACTTTTTTTGGAAATCTTTTTTTTTTTCTAAATCGCTGCAATCAAAGTCCTGTAACTTTTTTACTTTTTGATGTACGGAGCTTTGTGAGGGCTTATTTTTAGCGAGACGAGCTGTAGTTTTTAGTGGTACCATTTTGGGGTACATACGGCTTTTTTGATCACTTTTATTGCGTTTTTAGTGAGGCAAAATGCTAAAAATTAGCATTTTGCCTCAGTTTTTTAGTGTTTTTTTGGGGTTTTTTTTCCGTGCACAGTCAAAAGCATGTGCAACTTATTGTACGGTCGTTACGGACGCGACAATACCAAATATTTGGGGTTTTATTTTTTCTTACCTTTTTTTATGCTAATCTGAGAAAAAGCATAAAAAAGGTTTTTTTACTGTTTTGTTAAATTCCTTTTTTTTTTTTTTTTTGTAGTTCAATAAAATCTAAATGATCCAATTAGTTCTGCGGCTTCTTGGAGGAGATAAGACCATCTCCCGTCTCCCAGCTGCAGCTGAGACTCGTTAAATTCATTTTTTTAATCTTTTTTTTTTTTTTTTACAACATTTGTGTCCCCCTGGGGGACTTTGACCACTGCCCTGATGATCGCTGTCATCAGGCATGGCAGAGATACTGCTCTGCCATGCCTTATCGCTTATACAGCGATCTCAGGCACTGGTAACACAGGACGCCAGTGTCTGGCGTCCTGTTACCATGGCGACAGGCCGCTCCCTCTGTGAACTCTTTCCCTGCCGCAATCTACTTAGATCGCGGCAGGGAAGGGGTTAACAGCGTGGGGGGGGGGGCACATCTCCGATGCCCCCCGCTGTTGCAGCGGGACACCGGCTGTGACTGACAGCCGGCTCCCGCTGCGGGATACCGCGGGATCATATGTGATCCCGCGCTATCCCCAGGACGTAAGTTTACGCCCTGTTGCGGGAAGTACCCTGCTGCCAGGACGTAAACTTACGCCCTGCAGCGGGAATGGGTTAAACAACCAACTTGATAGAAAAATGAAAAATGGATGGTGTCAGAAGATGGTGACAGAAAGCAATTTCCTTTTTCAAAAAAATATACTTTATATATTCATTTTTCAAAAAAACTAGATACATCTGATATTGTTGTAATCATAGGCGGAGCGTCAGGGGGTGCTGGGGTCGCAACTGCGACCCGGCCCGGGAGCTTAAGGGGGCCCAGAAGCTGCCCTCCACCATTACCATGTCGCGCTGTCAGCCGTGTGCTCCAGCCGACAGGATGAGACAGGGAGGTAGCTGGGGAGAGGTGAGGAGAAGGAGGGGCTCCGGGGGGAGGGGGGATGCACGGCACAGCACTGTGTAGCAGGATGATGTCATCATCCCCCTGCAGACACAGTGCACATCGGCTCCGTAGGTGCCCTCCTGCTGAGAAGTGACAGGGGTCACGAACTGCAATTGATTGAGGTATGTGTGCCGTCCCAGAAGAGCAGCCTTACTATGTGCATCATTATCCTGCTATGAGGCCACAATGTAGATGTGCAACGTACCCTGCAGGGTCAGCAGGTAATACCTGAATACTAGAACTATATGGTGGTTAGGTGGATCATCTGCTTAGTGGGGAGGGCTCTTGGACTGAGGGCAGCAAGGGTTAAAGTTCTGCTGCTCTGCTACCTGATTGCTGCTATTGGACAGAGTGGGCTAGTGGGGAAGGGAAGGGAACAACTTCCTTTTTTTATATGATAAAATATATATATATATATATATTACACAAAAGGTTATACAACTTTATATAAATTTGGGATTGTGTCGGCACGGCCGTATGAGGACTTGTGTTTTGCGTGGCGAACTGTAGTTTTTGATGGTACCATTTTTGTGTACATAGACTATATTGTAAAATTTTATTATTTTTTTTATGATAACAGGGAAAGAAAACGCATCAGTTTTGCCATAGGTTTTTTTTTTTTAACAGCGTTAATCATGCAGCATAAATGACGCAATATATTTTTTTCTGCGGGTCAGTACAGTTACAACCATACCAAAATTCAATCTTTTTTTTTCACTTTTCTGCAATAAAACCCCCTTTTTATTTATTTTTTTTCTAAATCACTGCATTCAAAGTCCTGTAACTTTTTTATTTTTCCATTTTTGTGAGACGAGCTGTAGTTTTTATTTGTACCATTATAGGGTACATACTGCTTTTTTGATTACTTTAATAGCGTTTTTAGGGAGGTGAAACACTAAAAATTAGCATTTTGCCTCAGTTTTTTTTAGCCTTTTTTTACGCTTTAGAGTCAAAAGCATGTGCAACTTATTGTACGTGTCGTTACGGACGTGACAATACCAAATATGTGGGATTTCAATTTTTTTAACCTTTTTTTATGCTAATATGAGAAAAAGCAAAAAAAAGGTTTTTTTACATTTTTCTTTTTTGTTCATTTTTATTATCTTTTTTTTACACCATTTGTGTCCCTCTGGGGGACTTACACCATACCACTGATGATCGCTGTGATAAGGCATGGCAGGGCTACTGCCCTGCAATGCCTTATCGCTTATACAGCGATTACAGGCTATGAGAATACAGGATGCCGGTATCTGGCATCCTGTTGCTATGGCAATCAGCCGGGCACTCTGCGATTATATTGCGAGAGCCCGGCAACTTCACAAAGGGAGAGCGCGCTCCCTATGTGAACCCTTCCCATGCCGCAATCTACATAGATGGCGGCAGGGAAGGGGTTAACAGCGGGGGGCGCATTTCCAATGCACCCCATTGTTGCAGGAGAAGTATCGTTGTTGTAGTATCATTACCATACTACTAATAGTGCTCCTAACTACAAACATTTTTCCTGTTTCCGGGTGTGCACTACAAGTAATTGGACCTCTCTAGCATCATTTCACTCTTAATGAAAATAAAATAAGTTTATATCTGTAAGCTTTTTCCCTATTACTAGGCCTAATTCCTACAGGTGGATTTCCACCGCGTATTATGCAGCGGAAATCCGCCGTGTTGCCCCGCAGCTATTAGGTTCTATAGAACCTAATAGCGCAATGCTCACGGTGCGGAATTGAACCGTGGAATTCCACACCTTGAAATCACACGTACGCGCAGACGGCTTCCATTGCAGTCAATAGAAGCCGTCTGTCACGCTAGCTTCCGCTGTAGCAGAGCGGAAGATTGCGTGAAAACGCTTCCCGCCAGCTGCGTCATCTGACGCCTTGGATGCGTCACATGACGCTGTGGGCATATGATGCTGTCGGCGCATCACGCGCTCTACTGCGCATGTGCACCGGAGCGTCATGCGGGACGCTGGGCAGCGGATCCGGAGGTAAGTATGGGGTCTCCGGGGGGGTCGCCGTGACAGGCTCCAATACGGTATTCCGCTTGCGGCGCCCGTCACGGCTGTGGGCACTAGGCCTTACTGTGATGGGTGTGCAGCTGTGGAGGGGGGGCCCAAACTGAACTCTTGCACCCGGGCCCACAAGCCTGTAGGTACGCCCCTGGTTGTAATTATTCTAACACAATAAAGCCAACGTGTCATTGTAGCTGCAGGTTGTTTACTGTAACACCCCCTTCCCTCCAAAAAATGGCAGGGGGGGGGGGGGTTGCATTTCAGCCCACATTTACAGCTCTTCAGTACATTATGGGGTACATTAAATGATACCATTGAAACCTACAATGACCCAACTGCCTCTTTAGCTTTTGCCTTGCAATAATGCTGGTGAATGCAGCTGCACTTCCTTTACAGCACGGTGTGGGGATTGTAGGTGTCCCAACAGCGGACCCCTCACTAATTAGACAATGATGAGATATTCTATCAATATACCATCCGTGTGAACCTGCCTCCAGTTCTGTTACATGGCACTGTTAATGTGGGCACTCTGTGGCTGGCACTGTGCAGTGCCCTGATATTGTGAACGGGGCTGTTGTTGGGTTCAAACTGTTTACTGGCTAATAGTTTTTGTAGGGTCACTGTCAGGCACTGGTTATGGGGCTGCTCTTTGCAGCGACACTGTTCATGGGGGAACGCTGACTGCCTACATTATAGAGGAATTCTGACACTGTTTATGGGGGCACTCTATCTAGCACTATTATTGGGGGTGCTCTGTCTAGCACTATTTGTGGGGACACTCTCTATCTGATACTATTTATGAGGGCACTCTGTGTAGCACTAGGGTGACATTCGCTATCTCGCACTATTTATTGGGTCGCTCTCTATGGGTCACTATAAGGCATTCCCTCTGATACTATATATGGAGGCATTCTCTGTCTGGCACTATTTATGATGGTAGTCTGTCTGGCACAATGGGGGCACTCTCTATCTTATACTATCTATGTCACATTCATTACTGCCCTCTCATCTCCATGTGTGACACATTTATTAGGCTTTTGCTCTTGATCAATATGCGGATTTAGCTCTGTCAATGGGCAAAATCCGTGTGCTGAATGTCTGACACGTTTTTGCATGGATCCGCATGATTTTCTTGAATGCACGTCACAAAAATTTGCTCGCAAATTTTGCCCACTGATGGCTACATCCACGTGTAGATTCACAGCAAAAACTGCAGCAGAATGGAATTCCAGGTGGAATCCACCTTGTGAACATATCCTTATTGTCCCTGCATCTCCCCACGAGTCACATTCATTACTTTTCCCTTATCTCCCCATGTGTCACATTTATTACTGTCCCCTCATCTCCCCATGTGTTACATTCATTACTGTCCCCTTATCTCCCCATGTGTCACATTCATTACTGTCCCCTCATCTCCCAGTATGTCCCATCCATTACTAGCATTGCCGCCCTGCTGCTAAATGACTGGCCTGGCCAGTAGAGATGAGCGAACGTACTCGGATAGGCACTACTCGTCCGAGTAATGTGCCTTATCTGAGTACCGCTGTGCTCGTGCTCAAAGATTCGGGACGCGCTGCGGAGCGGGGAGCTGCAGGGGAGAGCGGGGAGGAACGGAGGGGAGATCTTTCTCTCCTTCTCTCCCGGCCGCTCTGCCCCGCTCCCCGCTCCGACTCACCTGTCAGCAGTGGAGCGCCCCGAATCTTTGAGCACGAGTACAGCGGTACTCGGATAAGGCACATTACTCGGACGAGTAGTGCCTATCCGAGTACGTTCGCTCATCTCTACTGGCCAGGCCAGTAATTACATCTAGAGGCCGGTGTGGGGAATAATTTTTTACTGGCAATTTTAATTATGAGAAAAAATGATGTTATTGCGGGGTGGCAACTTGGACAAATGTTGGGAAAAAATAAGTAGCTAATTTTGTGCACAAATATAGCCAGCACTAAGACTTGTAACTTTTGGGATTTTTGCACCACACTCCACACTTTTAGAGAAGTAGGTGGGTGCACCCACTATGTTTAGTAGAATTTACACCAGGGAACTGCCTCATAGCTGGTAAAAAATTTTTCTTCTGGCACATGATCAGCCCAAGACACATCTATTAAGTGGCATAAACCTCTTAACCCCCTTAATGCCACAGGACATAAAGTTACATTCATGGTTACTGGTACTGGTCTTAATAAATCAGCCCCATAGTGTTTAAACATAGAAGAAAACTGTGTTCTGTCCTAGTCCAGCATATAGAGGGTCCTGAAGCCGCTTGGGGAAGAGTTGGGAGGATCCACCACCCTCATTCCATCCCAAGAATTACACCTGCTGCTCTGACTGACCAGGTGAGAAGAGTTGACTCTTTCTATAGGAGTACTAGTGAGTGATGGCTGTAAGACTGGAGCAGACAAGAGGGGTAAGACCAGTGCATAGACTGCTGATGGGTCTGTCCTGCTTGTATGACCCTGCTATGAAATACATTGTGTATGTGTAGCATTTTCATATGCATCCCTGCATGTCTGTGTGATACTCATAGAGTTGGAAGGGACCTCCCAGGTCATTGGCCCCAACCCCCTGCTCAGTGCAGGATTCACTAAATCATCCCAGACAAATATTTGTCCAGCCTTTGTTTAAACACTTCCATTGAAGGAGAACTCGCCAACTCCCGTGGTAACCTGTTCCACTCATTGATCACCCTCACTGTCAGAAAGTTTTTTTCTAATATCTAATTTGTGTGTCCTCCCTTTCAGTTTTATCCCATTGCGTCTGGTCTTTCCTTGTGCAAATGAGAATAGGGCTGATACCTCTGCACTGTGACAACCCTTCAGATAGTTGTAGAAGGCTATTAAGTCTCCAATAAGCCTTCTTTTGCAAGTTAAACATTCCCAGATCCTTTAACTTCATAGGACATGATTTGCAGACCGCTCACCATCCTGGTAACTCTTCTTTGAACTTGTGCCAGTTTGTCTATGTCTTTTTTAAAGTGGGGTGCCCAGAACTGGACACAGTATTGCAGATGAGGTCTGACCAAGGAAGAGTAGAGGGGGATAATTACCTCACATGATCTAGATTCTATGCTTCTCTAAATACATCCCAGAATTGTGTTTGACATTTTGACTGCTGCATCACATTGTTGACTCATGTTCAGTCTATGAACTATTCGTATACCCAAGGCTGCTTAGCCCAAGTCCTCCCATTCTGTATGTGCTTTTTTCATTTTTCTTGCCCAGATGTAGGACTTTGCATTTCTCCTTGTTAAATACCATTCCGTTAGTCGCCACCCACTGTTCAAGCTTTTCTGGATCTTTTTGAATACTCCCTCTCTTCCCTAGTGTTAGCTATCCCTCCTAGCTTTGTGTCATCAGCAAATTTGATCAGTTTCCCTTCAATTCCCTTCTCCAGATCGTTTATAAAAATGTTGAACAACACTGGGCCTATGACAGAGCCTTGTGGTAGCCTTGTGTGATAAAAGATTATACGCAGGCATGCGTAGTGCCATACGCGGTCTGTGCCAGCTCTCTGCTGGCAGAGCGTATGGTCACAAGCAGAGGCGTAACTAGAAGCTCTTGGGCCCTGATGCAAAATCTATAACAGTGACCCCTACTTACATGTGGTGTTTATAATACTTTGGTCTACTTATATGAGGGAGGGGCCTTTGGGCCCCCTAAGGCTTTGGGGTCCGGTAGCAACTGCCACCCCTGCACCCCCTGTAGCTACGCCCAACAAGATGGGTAAAACTCTGTAGTTAAACTTGCGTTTTACACATAGTCCATGGGCCTGAGCCCTTAATAAATTTGGAGCATTTTGTGCCAAGGTTTGTAACAAATTCCAGTATTAGTAAATTCTCCCCCCATAACTTTACTTTTCTAGTGATATAATAATTCAATCTGTGGTCAAGAGAGGGGGTGGGCTTAGCGGGATCCTCCCGCTAGCCCTGCCTTCTCTCTTTGTTAGACAAGAATCACTATGAGAATCCCTCTAGCCCCGCCCTTCTCTCAGCTAAACCCTGGGAAAGCCCTTTAGCCACGCCCCCTATCTCTTCAAGATATGTCAGAGATCCCCTGTAGCTTCGCCCGCTCTCTCCCCTCGCTATGGGGGATTCCAAGACTGTTGCGCGATCTTCTCCCATTGATTTTAATGGGGCCCCAGCCCATTAAAAACAATGGATGATACTGCAAGTTTTTTTGTATCGCACGGAGGCTTGAGTAAACACATAGCAAATGAGAAAGAAACCATTGAAAATCATTGGTTTCATAATCATGCATTTTCAATCACTAGAAAACCTATCGCCAGTGTGTAAGAGACCTTAATTTGGTCGCTCTGCTCCAAAAATGGGACAGACGGCCTGAACGGAGGCAAAATCGCTAATGTGAATGAGTCCGCACTCCTTAATTACCAAAGCACTCTGCTCCCACCACTTACCAGGCCAACTTTGGCACTTTTTTCAGACAACCAGAACTGTTGCTTTTTATTTTGCTTTTTAAATTCTACAGTACCATGTGGCAATAATGTGTTACCTTTATTCTCGGTACAATTACAGTGATGCCAACTATGTAGAAGATTTTTCTTTATTCTTCTATTGCGCAATAACACAGCAGAGCTTGTCACTTAGTTTTTTGTTTCTTTTTTAAAGAAACCTGTCTAGTCCCCACAGCGCCATAAACAAAGTTATGGTGCTGTTGGGACACGTGACAGGGAGCCAGATACAGTATTTTTTTAGAAACTCTCACGATGCCCCCTCTGAAGACAACGCATGGTGCGAAATTCCGATTCTTTTCCGAGTCCTGTGCATGCACACTCCCATACACGTCTGTTGGAGAGCACATGTATGAGACTCATCACTGGATCGTGGGGATCGGTGAGTATAAAAAATACATCGCCTGACTCGGTCACATCCCCTAATGGTGCACTAACTTGGTCTATGGTGCGGTGGGGACGTGACAGGTTCCATTTATATTCCTGCTCGCCATGCAAAAAAATATATATTACACAGAAATAATGTATAGGCCCTTCTCCCAGGTTTGTACAGCTGCAGTGTCACATCCTTCAGTCTTCTCTCTAATGCAGTGTGGACAGGCTGCAGTCGGCCTGTGTATGGAATGTCACAGGCAGATGGAGCCAATCAGACCTCAGCATTCAAGCACTGAGGTCTCTGATTGGCTGCAGTAGTCAGATTTTCTGTAAACGGGTTGAATGCAGACTGTCAACACAAACCCTATGCAGAGGGGAGTATTGGATCGTCATTTTGCCAGTCAAAGAGGAGAACTGAGTGCTTAATACAGAGCTGTTTTTGTTAATCTCATTGAAGTGTATGGCGGCTAAGGAAACGGCACAGCCCAACACTACACTGTTATCAAAGTCTGAGAGTTAAGGAAGCAGCACAGTGCACGGTGTTAGGGCTTATTCAGACGTGCATATATCGGTGAGTTATCACGCTCGGCCGTTATACGCTGTCCCTCTCTGCAGGGTGAGGAAGCAGGCCAGGCCAGAAGCAATGCACTGAGCTCTTGCCCCCTCTACGCCCCTCGCCACTATTTGCAATAGAAGGGGCAGGGCGGGGGCGGAACTTAGGTCCACCCCGTCCCTCCCATTGCAAAGAGTGGCGAGGGGGTGGGAGCTCAGTGCACTGCTGACATGAAAACATGCCCGATTTACGCACGTCTGAATAAGCCCTTATGCTGTATCAGTAGCTTCTTTTTTCTTCAATAAGAGCTATGGAAACAGCGCTGTGCTAATCTATACAATGGGTAGCCTTGCAGAATCTTGCATTGAGGCCTGCCAGAGGATATATCCTCAATTCAGAGCCTAGAGGGCCCCTAGTTCAAATTAACCCTTTCCAATCCACTGTCTGACCTCTGAAGACATTGTGATTTGAGGCTGTACAGCTCGGATGTTGGAAGACGTCCGTTGGGGTTCTCTTACTGTATATTGCCAGCTTCTTTGCTGTCGGAGCCTATCCAATGTGTCACCTCATGCAGTACTGGCTTTAGCCAGCATATAGCGCCATTGTATAACGGCAGAAAGAGAGTAAGCCCCCTAGGAAAACCAGGATACAAATTGGATTGGAAAGGGTTAAGAACCAGGTCACAGACTACTACTGAAAGCGTGTGCAGGTAGATTTAACAACAACACACATTGCAGTATAATAAAGGTCTTTATTTGACAGCTGAATTAGCGGTACAGTCACAAACTTGGAACAGTTTCAACTACTTTGAATATGATTGCTTGACTATTAAACAACACTGTCTCTACATGCAAGATTTTGCAGTAACAAAGAGTCTCTTAAATCAGTGTTCCCCAACTCCAGTCCTCAGGGACCGCCAACAGGTCATGTTTTCAGGATTTCCTCAGTGTTGCACAGGTGATGTAATTATTGCCGGTGCTTCAGACATTGCCACAGCTGTTCTTACCATAGGATATCCTGAAAACATGACCTGTTATTGGTTCCTGAGGACTGGAGTTGGGGACTCCTGTCTTAAACTATGGAGCTGGTGGCGGCCTCTGTCTTGGGTGCAGCTGATGGCGGCAGGCTCTGTCTCGGGTGCAGCTGGTGGCAGCAGGCTCTGTCTCGGGCGCAGCTGGTGGCGGCAGGCTCTGTCTCGGGTGCAGCTGGTGGCGGCAGGCTCTGTCTCGGGTGCAGCTGGTGGCGGCAGGCTCTGTCTCGGGTGCAGCTGGTGGCGGCAGGCTCTGTCTCGGGTGCAGCTGGTGGCGGCAGGCTCTGTCTCGGGTGCAGCTGGTGGCGGCAGGCTCTGTCTCGGGTGCAGCTGGTGGCGGCAGGCTCTGTCTCGGGTGCAGCTGGTGGCGGCGGCCTCTGTCTCGGGTGCAGCTGGTGGCGGCGGCCTCTGTCTCGGGTGCAGCTGGTGGCGGCGGCCTGCCTCTGTCTCGGGTGCAGCTGGTGGCGGCGGCCTGCCTCTGTCTCGGGTGCAGCTGGTGGCGGCGGCCTCTGTCTCGGGTGCAGCTGGTGGCGGCGGCCTGCCTCTGTCTCGGGTGCAGCTGGTGGCGGCGGCCTGCCTCTGTCTCGGGTGCAGCTGGTGGCGGCGGCCTGCCTCTGTCTCGGGTGCAGCTGGTGGCGGCGGCCTCTGTCTCGGGTGCAGTTGGTGGCGGCGGCCTGCCTCTGTCTCGGGTGCAGCTGGTGGCGGCGGCCTGCCTCTGTCTCGGGTGCAGCTGGTGGCGGCGGCCTGCCTCTGTCTCGGGTGCAGCTGGTGGCGGCGGCCTGCCTCTGTCTCGGGTGCAGCTGGTGGCGGCGGCCTGCCTCTGTCTCGGGTGCAGCTGGTGGCGGCGGCCTGCCTCTGTCTCGGGTGCAGCTGGTGGCGGCGGCCTGCCTCTGTCTCGGGTGCAGCTGGTGGCGGCGGCCTGCCTCTGTCTCGGGTGCAGCTGGTGGCGGCGGCCTGCCTCTGTCTCGGGTGCAGCTGGTGGCGGCGGCCTCTGTCTCGGGTGCAGCTGGTGGCGGCGGCCTGCCTCTGTCTCGGGTGCAGCTGGTGGCGGCGGCCTGCCTCTGTCTCGGGTGCAGCTGGTGGCGGCGGCCTCTGTCTCGGGTGCAGCTGGTGGCGGCGGCCTCTGTCTCGGGTGCAGCTGGTGGCGGCGGCCTCTGTCTCGGGTGCAGCTGGTGGCGGCGGCCTCTGTCTCGGGTGCAGCTGGTGGCGGCGGCCTCTGTCTCGGGTGCAGCTGGTGGCGGCGGCCTCGGTCTCGGGTGCAGCTGGTGGCGGCGGCCTCTGTCTCGGGTGCAGCTGGTGGCGGCGGCCTCTGTCTCGGGTGCAGCTGGTGGCGGCGGCCTCTGTCTCGGGTGCAGCTGGTGGCGGCGGCCTCTGTCTCGGGTGCAGCTGGTGGCGGCGGCCTCTGTCTCGGGTGCAGCTGGTGGCGGCGGCCTCTGTCTCGGGTGCAGCTGGTGGCGGCGGCCTCTGTCTCGGGTGGCGGTGGTGGCGGCCAGTCCGGTGATTAAAAAGAAAAAGAGAAAAGTGAGTAGAATAAATAATTTTTTAAATATATAGGGTCCCGCGTAGGGCCTCTCGGCCGGTCTGTCCCGCGTAGGGCCTCTCGGCCGGTCTGTCCCGCGTAGGGCCTCTCGGCCGGTCTGTCCCGCGTAGGGCCTCTCGGCCGGTCTGTCCCGCGTAGGGCCTCTCGGCCGGTCTGTCCCGCGTAGGGCCTCTCGGCCGGTCTGTCCCGCGTAGGGCCTCTCGGCCGGTCTGTCCCGCGTAGGGCCTCTCGGCCGGTCTGTCCCGCGTAGGGCCTCTCGGCCGGTCTGTCCCGCGTAGGGCCTCTCGGCCGGTCTGTCCCGCGTAGGGCCTCTCGGCCGGTCTGTCCCGCGTAGGGCCTCTCGGCCGGTCTGTCCCGCGTAGGGCCTCTCGGCCGGTCTGTCCCGCGTAGGGCCTCTCGGCCGGTCTGTCCCGCGTAGGGCCTCTCGGCCGGTCTGTCCCGCGTAGGGCCTCTCGGCCGGTCTGTCCCGCGTAGGGCCTCTCGGCCGGTCTGTCCCGCGTAGGGCCTCTCGGCCGGTCTGTCCCGCGTAGGGCCTCTCGGCCGGTCTGTCCCGCGTAGGGCCTCTCGGCCGGTCTGTCCCGCGTAGGGCCTCTCTGCCATTTATAGTTCTATACTGCCCGTGTCACAATAGACTGATGACATCACAATAGACTGACATCACAAAAGACTGATGACATCACAATAGACTGACATCACAAAAGACTGATGACATCACAATGTAGTCTCAATTGCCAGACAGGTGGGCTCATTAGCATACAGTGTGTATGCATGTCTGTGTATCTATTGACACATTATAAAATCTATAATAAAGATCATTATTATTAATCAATATAGAGCATAGAAACTACTTATATATTAACTCTAAATGACTTGAAAGCGCTGTGGAATAAGTTGGCGTTATACAAATAGCAAGATTTATTTTTACATATAATCCATATCTATAGTTATGTATGGTGGAAAAAATGTCCTGCTGTACGTGTAAATTCTTCAGCCTTTGTTGAGGGTGATGATGATGACGATGATAATCTATCATCATTCTTACTAGAGCTATTAATGTCAAACTAGGGGTAAGCAATAAAGTCCCATGGGGTCGAAGCCAATTTTCCTCATTTAGGGAAAAAGTTCCTTCTGTCACCACTTGAAATGCGGACTGCCAGAGACCCCTAGGAACAACACACCTTCAGAAGCAAACTAGCCCCCCTTTGAACCATCCTGCAAAGTGAGGGGGAGGGAAGAATGCTGCAGGCACTGCAAGACTAGGATGCATGAGCGAGCTCGGTGCAAGAGGAATGGTGATAAGGGGTGCGGTGGTTCACAAGGTGGGGCTATACAAAAAATTTTAAACCCACCACAGTGCATTATGGGTGCTCTCAAAAAGCTGCCTGAGCTTACTGCAAATGGTGCTCCATCTTTAAAGGTCTGCCCAAGCCTGCCTGACATTTCATGCACCACCAGACATAAGGCGTTGGTCATAAGCATTCCCCAACTGACAAGAACTGAACCAACCTACCGGACTACCTATTCCTCTCCATGAAAGAATTGAACCTACTTTTTTTTTTTTTTTAATGCCACAGCATTGGCCAATTTGATTTCTGTAGTCCGCTCTCTCCCCCTTGTGAGCTGAATTAAAAGGTGCTCTGTTAAAAATAAAAATAATCCAACTCCTGTAACTTCTGGGGGGAGATACAGGAGGACACATCTGCCCACTTCTAGCTGCAGAGGAGACTGCCTTAAGATGATCGCCAAGCTCTGGCATTTATAGTTCTATACTGCCAGTGTTGTAATAGACTGATGACATGACAATAGACTGATGACATCACAATGTAGTCTCAATTGCCAGACAGCTGGGCTCATTAGCATACAGTGTGTATGCATATCTGTGTGTATCTATCTAAAGATTATTATTATTAATCAATACATGGCATAGAAACTACATAGATATAATAAATCTCTCTATATATACATAAAATCTATCATCTATATCCACAAAATCTATAATCCAAGATAGATATAATCCAAATCTATAATCTATAGCCTTCCATCCTACCGAGGCTGGTAAAATGAGCACCCAGCTTGATGGGGTATGGGGGGATAAAAAAATGACTTGAAAGCTCTGTGGAATAAGTTGGCGCTATAGAAATAGCAAGATTTATTTATATATAATCCATATTTATAGTTATGTATGGTGGGAAAAAAGGCCTGCTGTAAGTTTAAATTCTTCAGCCTTTGTTGAGGGTGATGATGATGACGATAATCTATCATTATTCTTACTAGTGCTATTAATGTCAACCCGGGGAAAGCAATCAACCCCCATGGGGCGAAGCCAATTTTCCATATTTTAGGTAAAAATTGCCGTCCGTCCCCACTCGAAATGTGGCCAGCCAAAGAGATCCCTTGGAGTGACGCACTCTCAGACGGAAAGTAGTTATTGCAAAGTAATCACCCACTGAACCATCCTGCAAAGGGAGGGAGGGGAAGAGTGCTGCAGGCACTGCATGCCTAGGATGCATGAGCGAGCTCCATGCAAGAGGAATGGTGATAAGGGGTGGGGCGGTTCACATGGCTGTGCTATGCAAAAGATTTTAAATCTGCCGCAGTGCATTGTGGGTGCTGTCAGAAGGCTGCCTGAGCTTGCTGAAAATGCTGCTCCATCTTTAAAGGTTGGCCCGAGCCTTCCAGATGTTTCATGCACCACCAGGCATAAGGCCTTGCCCATAAGCATTCCCCAACTGACAAGAACTGAACCAACCTACCTACCTACCTATTCCTCTCCATGGAAGAATTGAACCTACCTTTTTTTTTTAAATGCCACAGCAGCGGACAATTAGATTTTTGTAGGCCACTGTCTCCCCCTTGAGGGCTGAATTAAAAGGTGTTCTGTTAAAAATAAAAAATAATCCAGTTCCTGTAACTTCTGTGGGGAGATACAGGAGGACACATCTGCCCACTTCTAGCTGCAGAGGAGACTGCCTTAAGATGGCCGCCAAGCTCTGGCATTTATAGTTCTATACTGCCCGTGTCCCAATAGACTGATGACATCACAATGTAGTCTCAATTGCCAGACAGGTGGGCTCATTAGCATACAGTGTGTATGCATGTCTGTGTATCTATTGACACATTATAAAATCTATAATAAAAATCATTATTATTAATCAATATAGAGCATAGAAACTACTTATATATTATCTCTCTAAATGACTTGAAAGCGCTGTGGAATAAGTTGGCGCTATACAAATAGCAAGATTTATTTATATATGTCATCCATATCTATAGTTATTAGAGATGAGCGAACGTGTTCTTAACGAACACTTACGCACCCGGACACCGGCTTTACCGAGGACTTCAGTGTCGGGGGGCGCCGGGCGGCGGGGAGAGGCGCGGCGGCGCGGGCGGCAGCAGCGGGGAACAGGGGGAGCCCTCTCTCTCTCCCTCTCCCCCCCACTCCCCGCCGCACCCCCCCGCGCTGCCACGGCGACCCCCGAACTTTTTTCGCCCGAGCACGGAATTGCTCGCAAAGTTCGGTGTTCGGGCGAAAAGGGGCGGAGCCGAACACGTTCGCTCATCTTTAATAGTTATGTATGGTGGAAAAAAAGTCCTGCTGTACGTGTAAATTCTTCAGCCTTTGTTGAGGGTGATGATGATGATGACGATGATAATTTATCATTATTCTTACTAGTGCTATTAATATCAACCCAGGGGAAGGCAATAACCCACTATGGGGTTGAAGCCAATTTTCCTCATTTTAGGGGAAAAGTTCTGTCTGTCCCCACTCGAAATGCGTCCAGCCAAAGAGATCCCTCGGAGCGACGCATCTTCAGAGGGAAACAAGTGATTGCAAGGTAATCACCCACTGAACGATCCTGCAAAAGGACGGAGGGGAAGAGTGCTGCAGGCACTGCAAGACCAGGATGTGTGAGCGAGCCCGGTGCAAAAGGAATAAGGATAAGGGGTGGGGCAATTCACAAGGCTGTGCTATGAAAACGATTTTAAATCCATCGCAGTGCATTGTGGGTGCTGTCAGAAGGCTGCCTGAGCTTGCTGAAAATGCTGCTGCAACTGAACCAACCTACCTACCTGCCTACCTACCTATTCATCTCCATGGAAGAATTGAACCTACCTTTTTTTTTTTTTTTAAAGTGCCACAGCTGCCTGTGTAGTGGCCCGGAGTAATGGGGCCCCTCCAGAAAAGTGTGCATACACTTGTCTAACTGTATTGTCAGTATCCTCTGTGTTGCATGATTGATGTGCATTGCATAGCTGCAGCATTGTAAGTGCTAACTGTCTGGTATGTAAGATGTTTGTCTGGAAATGTATCATTTTAAGTTGTTAGTTTGGAAGTCATGTGATCATGCTTCATACGTGTTTGCAAGTTAGCAAGTCAGTAGTAGTAGCCAGTCAGTAGAAGTAACCAGGCAGTCAGGGAGTAGGCTGAGAGAGGAGTTGGAGAATGGAAGAGGCTGAGCGATATCCAGTGAGTTGCCCTGAGACTACTACCCCCAGGAGTCATTTTCAGTAAACTAAGGAGAAGAAATCACCAAGCAGAGCTGTGACGCATCTAAAAGAGTGAGTGTTGACAGGATAAGCGTTTGGAGAAGAAAAGAGTTTACTTGTCCAGGAGTAGAGCTGCACAGATAACTAAGGCTCGCTTCACATGGCCAAGAAAATCACGTGAGATTTGTGCTTTGCGAGACACACAAACCCCACACAAATTACCCCCATTTTGAATGGGGTCATACACATGAGCTTTTTGTTTTTTTTTTTTTTCCTGCATGACACCGCAATGCAATGCTACGTGAGAGAAACAAATCGGGGCACGTTCTATCTTGCTGTGTGCTCTCTGATCGTAGCACCCATGGTTTCTAATGGGACCGGCGGCATCATCGTAAGGTCTCCCCTTGAAATCAATGGAAGAAACTCCGTGATCCAACACAGTGGCTGACAGCTGTGGCAGAGGATTGCTTCTTCCCCGGAATGATGTGAGGCTGTTTTGCCATGAATATGCCTCACATCCACAGGGAATTCACATGGTGGGGAGTGCAATATGGGGGCAGGATTCATGGCACTATATCGTGCTCGCCCATGTGAAGTTAGCCTAAGGGTATGTTCGCACAGGGCAAAAATTCTGCAGATTTTCTGTACAGAAAATCTGCATCGTTTACAGTTTAAGCTTTGTGGACAAAATCTTAAAAATCTTCAGAACTCCCAACCTGGCCATCTCAGATCTTCATAAAATTTGTTAGGATGTTAAAGGGCAGAAAGTAACTTAGGGCTTGTCCCCATCTGCATTAGGGCCTTCCGTCTTTCTGTTCCGTTTCTGGAGCAGAAAAACACAATTAAGGGCTTCTACCCACTAGGTTTTTTTTTTAATGCTGCAATATCGGTGCGTTTTTTTTCAATGGGACTTTTTAATGTTAAAATTGCATCGCACAAAATCACAAAAGCACAAACTTGCGATTTTTGTGCGATGCAATTTTAACATTAGAAAGTCCCATTGAAAAAAACGCTGTGAATATCGCAGGGTTAAAAAAAAGAGCTACTGGGTAGAAGCCCTAAAGGTTTCATTTGTTTCCCCATTGATTTCAATGGGTTTTCAAAAACCAAATGCTTTCAATTTGTTTCCATTCTGTTTCCATTTCTTTTAAACTGGACAAATAGCGCTGCAGGTAAATATAATCTCCAGCTGGTAGAAGTTTCACTTTGGATGTCTTTAGTTGCAGGAGTAAAAACAAAGCAGGTTGTCCTACTACTGAAAGCCAAGTATGCGCAGTAGAATGAAACGTTGAATCATGGAGGATTAATGTATGACAGAACTCCTGAGTCTTTTTATGTTCAAAAAGATCTTTATTAACTTTCGTATGCAGAATACATACAGTTAGAATTTGAAAACAGGACATTGAGTAAGAATTGGCTGTTTGTAAATAAAATATTTGCATACAGATATGACATCCTTAAAGGCTCATTTAGACACAATGATGATCACTGAAAAGATGTCATTGAGAGGTAATCGTTGTGTCACTTACAGCGCAAGATGATCTCTCAAACATTGAGCAATTACCTTGTGCTCCAGCTGTTCTCTGCACAGAGCGCCTGGCTGTTATGCAGCCGAGCGCTCCGAGCGGAGGATGCAGAAGACAAGCTGGGTGTCCTCACTTGTCTTCTGCATCCAGCTGTTCCCCCGCTCCGAGCGCCCAGCTGTTATACAGCCTTGCGCTCTGAGCGGAGGATACAGAAGACAAGCAGGGTGTCCCTGTTTGTCTCCTGCATCCAGCTGTTCTCTGCATGGAGCGCCCGGCTGTTATACAGTCTAGCGCTCCGTGTGGGGTCTGGAGAACACAGCTGGACCGCTCTGTTCTTCATACCCAGCCTGTCATCAGGGAGCAAGATACAGCTGAAACAATAGTATCAGCTGTATCCCGCTGTGAATCCCTGATAAGACTCATCGTTGTCTTTCAGCAAGCTGAAAGACAACGATGAGCGATGGCTTAATAAAAACTGCACAATGTCAGTGCAGTTACACACAACGATTATCGCTCAAAAGATCGCTTTTGAGCGATAATCGTTGTGCCTAAATGGGCCTTAAGGCCTCCTGTCCACAGGCGATATATCATTGCGTTATCTGCTGCAATAATCCGCATGTGGCTCAACAAATGAACGCTTTCCAAAGGATAACTATGGAAAGCGCAGCCAGCTGCAATTTTCCACTCACGTATAAAAATTGCGGCATGCCGCAATGAACCATCATTGATGATAGGTTCATCGCAGAGAACCGCAGTGACTTTAGCGGTTTCCTGCATCTAAATTCACTGCAGGAAAATGCAACGCCCATGGACAGACAGTCTTAGCCACTCCACCGCAGGATACCGCCGCCCGGGAGCAGAAGCCGGCAGACGGATCTCTACTGTCAGCCTATCTGAGAGATAGGCTGATCGCGGAGAATCGCGGCAAATCGCAGCATGCTGCGATTTGCCGTCCGCGAGCAGACAATCACAATTATTCTCCACTGGTGGACAGGGGGCAAGCGCTCTTCATAGCAATGCTATGGAGAGCTTAACTGCGTTCCCCACGGCCGGATTATCGCTGCGGGGAATGCAATGAAAACCCACCCGTGGACAGGCAGCCTTAATGTGGCATTTTCTTCGGTCCCTTTTATTTATGCATAGAACAAAATAAACATTACCACATTCTTCTGTGTCTTGTCTGGGAGATTCTCATCCAGCCCCTCTCTCTCCCGCCTCTGGCCCCCCTAAGATAGCTTGCCGAGCGCCAACCCCTCCCCTCTTGTCCATTTTAGTCTAGATATATATGAAAGTATAGAAATAGTTTAGTTCAATAAGTTTTTATTGAGGCTGGAAGGCATGTGAAAGAGCAAACATGGAGTGCATCTCAGACAAAAGCAATTGTAATGTATACATACTTAGTGATGCGCCCACTTTCCCTCTCCACTGCCTCATCGCAGTGGAGGCTGTATCTGGCCCGCCTCCGCCCACACTTTTCTTTTTATTAACCGGATTCTTTCCCACCTCAAGGTAGGGGTCCATGAGGCGGTAGAGAGAAGAACAAGGAAAAAAACGACAGAAGAATTAACCAGGGTTAGGGCTCCGAAGAGCTCGGCGGGCAGTTAGGGAAGGGTGCGTGTGGGTAGGTTGGGATAGAGGTTGAGCTATCGCATTGACCACCTGTTTGCGTGGGTTTTTGCGGCCTGTTTTGATTCCCCCGGGGATGTGGGGCTCCGATTTGAGCGTAACCGCCCTCCTACATGCCAGAAGGGGGGCACTGCTTCCCTCTCGTCTCACGGGGCGATGTGAAAGTATAGAAATAGTTTGAAGAGGAAAGCCAGATAAGTTAAGAAGAATAAGAAAATCTGAAAGAGGGATTAGAAGGGGAATTTAGGGAAGGGAAAATACCCTGGGGACATAGACCAATACTGTGCATGAAAATTTACCTGGGATCTGTTATGTCATCAAACCACTCCTCAACTAAGATGTGAGAGAGGGGGAGTCTTGGAACTCCACCCAGACGGCCCAAGTAGCATCAAATTTTGAGTTGTCTGCTTCTAAACTCCTCTATGGCCTCCAACCACACCACTCTCGGAATAGCAATGCTCTGCCTTGAATATCCTGGGATTATCTGTCTCATTGCCATAATAAAGAGTCTGAGCAGACCTTTCTTCAGCTGGGAGATCAGGGAAGATAGATAGGAGTGCCAATTCCAGTGTGAACTGCAGTGAAGATGCACACATGGCTTTGTATAATTGGGCAACATCTTGCGAAAAGGGGGCAATACCACATACGTACCATGGAGCCCCTGCCTGACATACACCTCCCTCCAGCACTGTTCCAAAACTGAGGGGTGCATTCTATGCAGTCTGACTGGGGTTCTATACCACTGTGAATGTATTTTGAAGTTGAGCTCCTGTAGTTTGAGCGATATATTCATTTCACTTGACAGGGCATAAAATTTAGACCAGAGCTCTCGGGGAACAGGCCTCCCCAATGCCTCCTTCCACTTCCTGATCCAACTGGGGTCGGAGTTCTTCATCCGACCATCCAGCAGGAGCGCGTACACTAGTGAGATCATGTGCGTGGGTGACTTCTCTGCTGTGCATTGTCTTTTGAATGGTGCGAGATATACTGTCAGGTCAGAGTTTGGAGCAAGCATGGTAATATAGTTATGTAAATGGAAATACAATAACCAGGATCCCCTTGGCAAACTGTGTACTCCTTTTAACAGATCAGGGGTCCCTACCAGTGGGGTAAGTGGTCCTGGTCTCGATATCATCAAACTCCCTCTGGCTCGCCCATGCCAGCCATGTAGCAATGTCTGTATTAAAGTTGAGGCGCCACTCCTCCCTCAATTCAGGCCCCCTGGTATCCAGAACGCTCCCTTGAATCTGAAAGGGGTTTATTAGTTCACATGTTTTTCTGCTGCTTGCGAAACAGGATCTAATTACCAAAAAACCTTGTATAGTGAAGCCTACAATAAATTTAGAATCTGCATTATGTGAACAAAATTTAGTTTGCAATGTTAAGCCGGTGCATAAAAAAATTGTGCATTCACTGGATTGCAAACACTCCCTTAGTGAACAATAGTTCTCTTAGGCGCTAAAATAGAACATGCTGCGTTCTTTTTTACACAAGTAACATACGCAATCAATATACACAAGTGTGAGTGGAACAATAAAAATCAATGTACTTTCTTTGGCGCCATTTATCACATATTAGTACATTGCACATGCAATACGCAATGCAAATATGTTTGTGTGAGCCCACCCTTAGGGCGCCCACCCACTGGCGTTTGCAATTTCCGTGCGTGAAAAACGCAGCGTTTTCCGCGCGTTTTTGGCGCGTTTTTCACGGCTTTTTCGCGCCTTTTGCATTGACATTCATGGGTGCATTAAGAGAAAAATAAGGACACATATGCAACTGACAGTTCCTATGTTAAAAATTGCAACGGACCGGAAAAAAAAACGCCAGTGGACAGGAACACATTCAATACTAATTGCTCTTGAGAAAAAACGCAAAACGCAAAGAAAAAAAAACGCCAGTGGGTGGGCGCCCTTAGGGTGCATTCAGACGGCCGTATATCGGCTGGGTTTTCACGCCCAGCCGATATACAGCGTCTCTCTCTGCAGGGGGAGGAGACTGGAAGAGTCGGGAGCAGTGCTCTATGCTCCTGCCCCCTCTCTGCCTCCTCTCCACCCCCTTGCACTATTTTTAATGAGGAGAGGCGGGCCGGGGGCGGGGCTAATTCCTGAAACTTAGCCCCACCCCTGTTCCGCCTGTACTTTATTTTTCTCCTTTTTACACAATCTGTGTCCATCTGAGGGACTTACACTGCAGGACTGAAGATCGCTAGGATAAGGCATGGCAGGACTTCTCTCCTGCCATGCCGGCTTATTATAGCGATCTTAGGCAATGGCAATACAGGACTCCGGTATCTTGCATCCTGCTGCCATAGCAACCAGCCAGGCTCTCGCGATTATATTGCGAGAGCCGGCTGAAGTCACAGAGGGAGTACGCTCCCTCTGTGAACCCTTTCCCTGCCAGGATCTAAGTAGAGGGGTTAACAGCGGGGGGGGCGCATCTCCGATGCCCCCCACTGTTGCAGCGGGTGGCCGGCTACTAGTGACAGTCGGCTCTCGCTGCGGTATAGCGCGAGATCTGCTATGATCTCACGCTATCCCTATGACGTAAGGGTACGTCATTTTGCAGGAAGTACCCTTACGTCATGGGGAGGGAAGGGGTTAAAGAAAAACCCTACAACATTGGAAAAGATGCCAGAAACCATTATTCTGCCAGTTAGTATCTTTTATTAAGAGACAGTATCATTGTACCATATGCTGCAAAACGTTGAGAAGATTTGTATCTGAAATTTATTTATAAAACTTATACCACCGACACAGGAGTAATAGAGAATAAACACTTTATTTCTTTTCTACACAGGGAAATAATGATTATGTATAGAAAAACACAAAAGAAAAAGAAATACTATTTTTATCCTTTTAGCTTCTTTTTTGTTTTTGCGTTTGGTTTATATCCTGAACTCTCTCTGAATTTCTTTAGATCTGAACAAAATAAAACCTGTAAATTAAAAAAAAAATGCAATTAGTAAAAGGTGGAAAAAATGTTTTTTTCAATTCTTTAAAACAGATGGCTTATCCTTAGATTAGATCGGTGGGGTCTGACTCTCAGCACCACCACCTAACAGCTCTCTTAAGGGGCCACCACCATGACTGTTTACAATGCTCTGTACAGTTTAGTTTTTATTAGGAGCGATGGTGCCAGATATTTCAGTGAAAATAGATAAAATGAACAGCAGCACTCCAAAATAAAACCACTAACAGTGGGTAACAGTGGGGGTGCAACATGGAAAAAGGTGCAGGCTTAACCAGAGAACTCGACCTCAGTAGGTTCCACCAAAGTAGTCCATATATAGAAAATATGAAGCAGCACCATAAGCAGATTCTTCACAGCATCTTATAAAGATAAAAGTTGCTCATCTTTATTTAGGCATCCAGGGTTAAAAAGTGGCAGACCCTGGATGCCTAAATAAAGATAAGCAACTTTTATCTTTATAAGATACTGTGAAGAATCTGCTTATGGTGCTGCTTCCTATTTTCTATATATGCTGCCAGATATTTCGTCTTGCTCTCATTCACTTGAATGTGAAGAAGCTGTAGTATCAAACAAAGCCGTTACTAAACCGTTTACCTAGTAAACAAGAAAGTCCCTTAAAGAAGCTATCCATCTGGGGTGGTAACAGTCAGTTCCCCATCAATCTACTGTTGATAGCCTAGGATAGGCTATCAATTTTAACCCCTTGATACCATCTGTCATATTTTTATGATAGATGCGCGCAAGGAGTGTAGATGCGTGCAAGAAGTCTATGGAGCAGGCTCATACAGCTGGCACTCACCCGCAAAAGGCCAGGATCAGAGATAACTATTATTTCAGCCGTTTACTTCCTTGGATGCCATGTTCTTTATTGATCTAGGCATCTAAGTGGTCACTCAAATGCCACCATGGGATTGTCATGGTAACCTGCAACCAACCTCACACAGCTCCATTAAATAACAAAGATATGGGGTGTAGAAACTTTTGACACAAAGCAATTTTGCAAAACAGATTTTTTTTCCCCAAAAAAACATAACAAAAGCTTTCTATAATTTGGTATCACCATTATCAATACCACGAAACAGCTGTCTGTGCATGGAGTCTGGATTTGCTTTTGATTCCCAGTCATTGTTACAAGGCTTGTATAAAGAGTCTAACTTTGGTTTGAAGCAATGCTGCCTTCCAATAGGTGGCACTGTGGAGATATTATTCCATCTCCCTTATTTGCACTAACAGATACCATACCATTTTACTTGCAGTAAACTCTGTAGAAACTAAACCTACTAAAAATTGTTCACATTGCGATTTTTTTATCCATTCTACCTCCCATATTTATTTTCAAAATGTATCAATACATTTTATGGCAGATTAAATAGGGACTTTAAAAAAACAGAACTTAACAGGCAACACACGCCCACATATGGTTACGTTGACATACAAGCAAGAAAACACTATGGCTTTTGGAAGTCAAGGATGAAAAAAAAAATGAAAACCAGTTGTGATGCCAATTAGTTAAATAACAGCAGCAACAGAATGCTCAATTAGAGCATGAGTTGCAAATAAACTCTAGAGTTTTGATTCAAGTGTAAAAACAAGTTTTCTATCATTTTTAATCAATAGGACAGTTATTTAAGCAGCACACAAAATTAATATTCACCTTGCATCTAAGGCCTCGGTCACACGGGCGTTTTTCCCCGTAATTTGCGGATCGCATGACGGATGCACATCTGCAAATCGCGTGACCGGGGCCGAAAAATTGCCCGAAAAATCTGCTCCTAGCCGCGTTTCATTAGAAACGGGCCGGAGCAGTGCAGCGCTGTCCAGCGCATTGAATTCAATGGAGCCGGCAATACAGCGGGCGATCTCACGATGAATTTTCGGGAAGGGCTTAAAAATATAAGCCCTTCCCTGAAATTCATCCAGAAATGTGTAAAAAGTAAAAAAAAAATAAAAAATACTCACCTTGTCCCGGCAGACGGAGTTCAGCCGTGGCCGGCCGGCAGTTTTCCTGAACTGCTGTGAGTAGTATTCAGCAGCCGGGGATTTAAAATCACAGAGGACGGTGGTACGATCGGCTACGTACTCCCTCACCATCTTTTTACAGTGCTCCCTCTGACTGGAGAGTGGTGACACAGCCTTGCTGGGGAGCCATAAATCTGGCAAAGGCCTTGGAGAGTGTTCCCCTGCATGCGCTGGACATGCTGCCTGATCCCTGCAGCTCCCCTGCTAGTTGGCCCTCTGAACTACGTCTTTTGCCACTAGCGCTGTCAGATGGGAACTTTAGCATCACTTTTTCCACCAAGGCCCTGTAGTATTGCATCACTCTCGTACCCCTTTCCTCTTCAGGAATGAGAGTGGAAAGGTTCTCCTTATACCGTAGGTCTAGAAGGGTGTACACCCAGTAATCCGTGTTGGCCAGAATGCGTCTAACGCGAGGGTCATGGGAAAGGCAGCCTAACATGAAGTCAGCTATGTGTGCCAGGGTCCCAGTACGCAACACATTGCTGTTTTCACTAGGAAGATGACTTTCAGGATCCTCCTCCTTCTCTTCAGCCCATACACGCTGAACAGATGAGAGGCAAGCAGCATGGGTACCCTCTGCAGTGTGGCCAGCTGTCTCTTCCCCCTCCTCCTCTCCCCCCCCCCCTCCCCACCTCTTCCTCCTCCTCCAAAATGCACTGGGATATAGACATGAGGGTGGTCTGGCTATCAAGCGACATACTGTCATGCCCTGTCTCCTGTTCCAACCGCAAAACGTCGGCCTTTATGCTTAGCAGCGAACTTCTCAGCAGGCAAAGCAGCAGGATGGTAATGTTAATGATTGCCGCATCGCCGTTCAACATCTGGGTAGACTACTCAAAGTTTCCGAGGACCTGGCAGATATCTGCCATCCATGCCCACTCCTCAGTAAAGAATTGCGGAGGCTGACTACCACTCTGCTGCCCATGTTGCAGCTGGTATTCCAACATTGCTCTACGCTGCACGTACAGCCTGGCCAACATGTGCAGCGTAGAATTCCAGCGTGTGGGCACATCGCACAGCAGTCGCTGCTCTGGCAGCCTCTGTTTCCACAAGCCTGTACAGCAGCATCTCCAGGCTGATTAATTTGGCAATGTGCATGTTTAAAGCTTGTGCATGCGAGTGGGTGGCGGCGTATTTCCACTTTCGCTCCAACGCTTCTGTTAGCTAAAGCTGAACGCTGCGCTGAGAGACATTGCTGGATGGAGTGGAGGACGGTGGAGGTGAGGGTGTGCGTGCAGGCCGGGAGACGCTCGTGCCTGTGTCCTGGGAGGGGGATTGGGTCTGTGTGCCAGGTTGTGTCACAGGGGAAGAGGCAGTGGTGTGACCCAGAGGCGGTGAATGGCCTTCGTCCCACCTTGGCCATCATATGCCTGCGCATGCTGGTGGTGGTAAGGCTGGTAGTGGTGGCTCCCCGGGAGATCTTGGTGTGACACAGGTTGCACACCACTGTTTGTTGGTCATCCACGCTCTCACTAAAAAACATCCACACCTTTGAACACCTAGCCCTCTGCACGGAGGCTTGCCGCGAGGGGGTGCTTTGGGAAACAGTTAGGGGATTCTTCGCTCTGGCCCTGCCTCTACCCCTGGCCACTCCACTGCCTCTTCCAACCTTTCCTGATGCTGCACTTGCCTCCCCCTCTGAAGCCCTGTCCTCAGTAGGCTTAGCAAACCAGGTGGAGTCGGTCACCTCATCGTACAGCTGCTCTTCCTCTGAATCCTCTGTGCGCTCCTCCCTCGGACTTACTGCCCTTACTACTACGTCACTGACAGACAACTGTGTCTCATCATCCTCATCCACAAAAAGCTCTTGAGACAGTTGTTGGAAGTCCCCAGCCTCATTACCCAGACTCTGGGAACTTTCCAAAGGTTGGGCATCAGTCACGACAAACTCCTCAGGTGAGAGAGGAACCGTTTTTTCCCCACTCATGGCAGGGACCCGAGAACAGTTCCTGAGAGTCTGCCTGCTCAGAATATGTCATTTTCATGGAGTGAGAAGGCTGGGAGGAAGGAGGAGCAGCCAGAGGATTCAGAGTTGCAGTCCCTAGGCCGGGAGTAGTGGACTGCGTAGAAGACTGGGTGGTCGATACATTGCTGGACGCGTTTTTTGCCATCCAGGAGAGGACTTGCTCGCACTGCTCTGTTTGTAATAAAGGTCTACCACACGGACCCATAAATTGTGATATGAAGCTGGGAAGCCCAGAAACTTGCCTCTCTCCTAATCCTGCAACAGCCGGCTGTGATTTACCACGCCCAGGAACTCGGCCTGTGCCAACACCCTCATTTGGACGTCCGTGCCCTCGACCCCTACCCCTACTCCTCATCATGGCGGATTAAGAATAGAGGAGGGCCCAAATAAATTACCCGACTGTACAGCACTGACACCTGTGGCTTAATTCCCTGCACACACAGACTTGTAGATAGCGGAATGCTATGCTGTGACTTGAAAAAATTAATCCGCTGTCTTGCGCTGATACCTAGGGGTAATTTACCGCACGCAGAGATTTGTAGATAATAGGAGCTGTATGGAGTGGGAGAAGACTCTAAAGCCAATGGATAGTGCTGGTAACTGTGGCTATCTCAACCCCACCAAGAAAAGGGTATTGTGAGACGCTCTGCACAGTGGCAGAGCTGAAATACTTTGCAGTGGCCCAGGAAATATTACAGTACTGTTTAGCGGTGGGGCCTCTGTCTAATGCACTGCAGACACAGAACAGTATAACTGAAGTAGTTTGCAGTAGGCTCGGAAATGTTAGAGTGCAGTTTCACGGTGAGAGCTGGTTGTACGGCACTGCAGGCTGAGAATGCTATTACTGAAAGGCTGGGAACCGGCCTAGATGCGTAATACAAAAATTGATGCACTACTGCTCCCAGCCAGCCACAACTATAATGCACACGGTGAGATGTAGCCCTAAGAAGGAGCGTTGCGTTTCTTGCACGGAGGAGCAGGACTGTATAACTTTCCCTATAGAAGTGGCTGCAGTTTCATGGTGAGACCTCTGTCTAATGCACTGCAGGCATAGAACGATATAACTAAAATATTTTGCAGTGGCCCAGGAAATATTGCATTACTGTTTAGCGGTGAGACCTCTGCTAATGCACTGCAGACACGGAATGGTATAACTGAACTACTTTGCAGTAGGCTAGGAAATGTTAGCCTGGGTTCACACAGTGCGGATTTGCTGCGGTTTTGCCACGGATTGCCGTTGCATATCCGCACTGCGGCAAAACCGCTGCCTTTGCAGTGCAATGCAGCAAAAATGAGTGCGGAAATGCAACTGCGGCGCAGTTTTAAAAAATGCAGCATGTCCATTCTTCTTTCTTTTCCGCAGCGCTTTTTTGTCCATAGACCTCTATGGACGCAGCAACATCTGTACCAAAATACGCGGCAAAAAGTAAAAAAACGCTGGGAAAAAAAGCTTGCAGATTTTTCCGAAAGAAAATCCGCAAGCCAAAATTAACCTTTGAAACGGTTTTGCCGGAGAAGCATTTCTTCTGCGGCAAAACTGCAACGGAAAAACTGCGGCAAAACCGCAGCAAATCCGCCCTGTGTGAACCCAGCCCTAGAGTGCAGTTTCATGGTGAAAGCTGGTTGTACGGCACTGCAGGCTGAGAACGCTATTACGGAAAGACTGGGAACAGGCCTAGATGCGTAATACAAAGGTTGGTGCACTACTGCTCCCAGCCAGCCACAATTGTAAAGTACACGGATCAGATGTAGCCCTAAGAAGGACTGTTGGGGTTCTTGTACGGAGGATGAGGACTGTATAACTTTCGCTATAGAAGCAGCTCTGTCCCTAAACTCTGCGTTATGCACTGCAGGCTGAGAATGCTATAACTGCAAGGCTGGGAACAGGCCTAGATGCGTAATACAAACATTGATGCACTACTGCTCCCAGCCAGCCACAACTATAATGCACACGGTCAGATGTAGCCCCAAGAAGGACCGTTGGGGTTCTTGCACAGAGGATCAGGAGTACTGTAAAACTTTCCCTATATAGGCAGCTCCGTCTCTAAACTCTGCATAATACACTGCAGACTGAGAACGCTATAGTTGAAATGGCCTGCACAGCCCGAGATGCTTAAAAAAAAAATTGGTGCATCACTGCTCCCAGCCAGCAACAACAGTAATGCACACTATAAGGAGTAGCCCTAAGAAGGACCGTTGGGGTTCTTGACAACAGGATCCTACTCTAACACTGTCCCTATATCAGCAGCAGCACTTTCCCTAACCTCTGCCAGCATGCGTCTGAGGCGAGCCGCAGGTGGGACCAGTTTAAGTACTCGGCGGACACCTGATCGGCCCAGCCACTCCCTACTGGGGTGGGGGGCACGTCACAGCAGGAAGTGGTAATGCCTTCTCCGCATGTTTATTGGCTAGAAAATGGCGCTAAACATGCGGGGAAGAAAATGCAATTGACTCGAGTACCGCGTGGTGTTCAACTCGAGTGACAAGCATCTCGAGTACCCTAGTACTTGAACGAGCATCAAGCTCGGAAGAGTGTGTTCGCTCATCTCTAAACTAGATACATCTGATATTGTTGTAATTATTCTGACAAAATAAAGCCAACACGTCATTTTAGCTTCAGGTTGTTTACTGTAAAAACACACCCCCCCCCCCCCCTCCAAAAAATGGCGAACTTGAGGGTTTTTTTTTTTCATTTCAGCCTACTTAGAAATTTTTAAAAGCTTTCCAGTACATTATGTGGTACATTAAATGATACAATAGAAACATACAACTTGTCCACAAAAAACAAGCCCTCAGGTGGATATGTTGCCGGACAAATAAATAAGGTATGTTTTTATTTTTTTTTTAATGGGGAGAAAAAAAAGAAAAATGTTAAACCAAAAATGGGCCGTTAAAAAAACCCTTTAAGGAAGGTCTCTTTACATATGGATGATAATCACTATCGTCCACATGTGCCACAACGCAAGAACGCAGATGAGCAGGGCATTGATGTCTATAGATGGCACAGCTATGTAGTGTATTAACTATGTTGGCTCAGTGCCTCCCTCTAGTGTCTGTTTATTAAACTGCATTTGAAGGGATAATCCTACCCTGCACATAATGTCATTGATGGCATATTATGTTAATCTGATACTATGTGATATCCATGGATGTCTGCACTCCCCGGGTAACGGCCCTACTGCCTCTTTAACTTTTCCATCGCAATCATGCTGGTGAATACAGCTGCACTTCCTTTACAGCAAGGTGTGGGGATTGTAGGGATCCCAACAGCGGACCCCTCACTAATCAGACAATGATGAGATATTCTATCAATATACCATCCGTGTGAACCTGCCTCCAGTTCTGTCATATGGCACTGCTAACGTGGGCACCCCGTGGCTGGCACTGTGCAATGCTCTGATATTGTGAACGGGGCTGTTGTTAGACTACTGGGACACTATGGCTGCTGCTCTTTATAGGGTCACTGTCAGGCACGTGTGATCGAGCTGCTCTTTGCAGTGACGTTCTTTGGCGGACACTGTTTATGGGGGCACACTGGCTGCCTGTGTACATTATAGGGGAATTCTGACACTGTTTATGGGGGCACTCTATCTAGCACTATTAATGGGGGCGCTCTGTCTAGCACTATTTGTGGGGACACTCTATCTGATACTATTTATGAGGGCACTCTGTGTAGCACTATTAATGGGGGTGCTCTGTCTAGCACTATTTGTGGGGACACTCTATCTGATACTATTTATGAGGGCACTCTATCTAGCACTATTAATGGGGGCGCTCTGTCTAGCACTATTTGTGGGGACACTCTCTATCTGATACTATTTATGAGGGCACTCTGTGTAGCACTATTAATGGGGGCGCTCTGTGTAGCACTATTTGTGGGGACACTCTCTATCTGATACTATTTATGAGGGCACTCTGTGTAGCACTATTAATGGGGGTGCTCTGTCTAGCACTATTTGTGGGGACACTCTATCTGATACTATTTATGAGGGCACTCTATCTAGCACTATTAATGGGGGCGCTCTGTCTAGCACTATTTGTGGGGACACTCTCTATCTGATACTATTTATGAGGGCACTCTGTGTAGCACTCGAGTGACATTCAGTATCTTGCCGTATTTATTGGGTGGCTTTCTATGGGTCACTATGAGGGCATTCTATATGATATCATTTGGCACCATTTACGGCTTTTGCTCGTGATCAATATGTGGATTTAGCTCTATTAATGGGCAAAATTCGCGTGCTGAATGTCTGACACGTTTTTGCATGGATCCGCATGAAGAAGTAACATACGACTTCTTTTCTTGAATACACGTCAAAAAATGTGCTCGCAAATTTTGCCCACTGATGGCTGCAGCCACGTGTGGATCCATGGCGAAAACTGCAGCAGAATGGAATTCCAGGTGGAATCCACCGTGTGAACATATCCTTATTGTCCCCCCATCTCTGCATGTGTCACTTTCATTACTGTACCCTCCTCTCCCCATGCGTCACATTCATTACTGTCCCCTCCTCTCCCCATGTGTCACTTTCATTACTGTCCCCTCCTCTCCCCATGCGTCACATTCATTACTGTCCCCTCATCTCCCCATGTGTTACATTCATTACTGTCCCCTCCTCTCCCCATGCGTCACATTCATTACTGTCCCCTCATCTCCCCATGTGTTACATTCATTACTGTCCCCTCATCTCCCCATGAGTCACATTCATTACTGTCCCCTCATCTCCCCATGTGTCACATTCATTACTGTCCCCTCATCTCCCCATGAGTCACATTCATTACTGTCCCCTCATCTCCCCATGTGTCACATTCATTACTGTCCCCTCATCTCCCCATGAGTTACATTCATTACTGTCCCCTCATCTCCCAGTATGTCCCATCCATTACTAGGGTTGCCACCCTGCTGGTAAATGACCGGCCTGGCCAGTAATTACATCTAGAGGCCGGTGTGGGGAATAATATTTTACTGGCAATTTTAATTATGAGAATAAATGATGTTATTGCGGGGTGGCAACTTGGACAAATGTTGGGAAAAAATAAGCAGCACATTTTGTGCACAAATATAGCCAGCACTAAGACTTGTAACTTTTGGGATTTTTGCACCACGCTCCACACTTTTAGAGAAGTAGGTGGGGGCACCCACTATGTTTAGTAGAATTTACACCAGGGGACTGCCTCATAGCTGGTAAAGATTTCTTCTTCTTTAACATGAGCCGCCCAAGACACATCTATTAAGTGGCATACACCTCCTAACCCTTAATGCCACAGGATGTAAAGTTACATTACTGGTTACAGTTATTGGTCTTATTAAATCAGCCCCATAGTGTTTAAACATAGAAGAAAACTGTGTTGTGTCTCAGTCCAGCATGGAGAGGGTCCTGGAGTCGGTTGGGGAAGAGTTGGAAGGATACTCAACCCTCATTCCATCCCATGAATTACACCTGCTGCTCTGACTGACCAGGCGAGATGATCTGTCTCTTTTTAAGACACCCCGCTTGCCTTCTGCATCTTGCGCTGACACAGCGATGATCGCTCAAGTCGCTTGTGCGACACCTTTTGAGCGATTATCGTTGTGTATAAATGGGCCTTTACAAATGTCTACTTTACTTCCATGTTCTAAGGTTTACACTTCATTTTTTTTTATTATAGTTTGGTCTGATGACGACTGGCTCAAAAGATTTTCTGGTAAACACTGGAGGAGAGCGAACAGGCTGAAGGGTCAGAAGCTCCTAAACCTGCAGCACAAGAGGTACTGGTCCTATAGTAATCATAGCTCCAAGTACAGATATTAGGAGGATACAAAACCTTAAATCTTATATTACCTAAACTCTTATCCTAGGGAAAAAGTATCTTCACATGTGGCATATAAGCGGCATATTTTCTACCATGGATTTGCGAGCGTAAAATCGAATTTCACAAAGGCAATATAAGTCCAAGAAATGGTTTCAAGAAGCTAACTAAATGGACCTTAGAACTAATAAATATTAAAATATAACTTTTATTACTAATAGTTAAAAGAAAGAAGAACAGACACATATATTATAGATGATAGAAAAAATGATGAATAAAGTGTGCTACGATTTATGCCACTTTTGTAGGAAAATAAAGACTAATCAAGTTAAGTGACAGAGAGTCAACTTAACCAACTTGTATTGTTAGTGTTAAATTGACAAATGTCCTGGACGTTTCCAAAATTGCAGCGCAGGTATCATCCTGATAGAATTGGATAACAAGATGAAAGGACCTGAGCGAATAATTAGCCCTAATTAATTAGTCCTGCTGCACTGACATCCACAGGATAGATCGTCAGTTGAAAGAAGGCCAGAATACCCCTTTAATCAAGAATTAAGATACAGAGGTTGGGCTGCCTAGCATTCTATCCAGGAGCCTTATATTGGTGCTGGTAATAGGATCAATGCTATCCTGTGTACTTGGGAAAACCTTTCTAAGGCCTCATGTCCACGGGCAAAAGAAGAATTAAAATCCGCAGCGGATTTTAACTCTCCTCCCGCCCGTGGATCCGCACCCCTAGGCATGATGCATTGACCACCCGAGGGTAGATAAATACCCGCGGATGGTCAATAAAATTGATTTTTTTTAAAATGGAGAATGAAAAAATCAGGACCATGCTCCATTTTCGTGCGGGTTTCCCACGGGGACGGCTCCCGCAAGCTTCTATTGAGGCCTATGGAAGCCATCCGGATCCGCGGGAGACCTAAAATAAGAATATACTCACCTGCTCCGGATCTTCCCTTCGCCGCGGCTTCATCTTCTCTCCGTCGCGGCCGGATCTTTTCTCTTCGGGTCGGCGCATGTGCGCGGCACGCAACCGACGTGCCATACACATCCGCCGGGCTGAAGAAAGAAGATCCGGCCGTAACGGAGAGAAGATGAAGCTGCGGCGAAGGGAAAATCCGGAGCGTGTGAGAGGTGAGTTAATTCTTATTTTCAGCCCTCATGTCTGCGGGGCAGGAGGGACCCGCTACGGATTCTCCATGGAGAATCCGTAGCGGGCCTGATTTTCCCCGTGGACATGAGGCCTAAGGCCTCATGTCCACGGGGAAAATAAGGATTAAAATCCACAGCGTTTTTCCCGCACGCGGATCCGCGCCCCATAGGAATGCATTGACCACCCGCGGGTAGATAAATACTCGCGGATGGTATTTAAAAGTGAATTAAAATCTTTCTGGAGCATGAAAACAAAAAATGGACATGCTCCATTTTAGTGCGGATCACGTGTGCAGGAGCTCATAGAGCACATAGCTCAATTGATCTCCCGCATGAAAAATAAAAGACAATTACAGTGCATCCGCAGCCCAAATCCGCGTTACAAATCCGCAGCGGATCTGATTTTCCCTGTGGGCATGAGGCCTTAGGCCTCATGTCCATACACACGCAGATTTTTTATGCGGATTTCCGCAGCGGATCACTGCAAGTCATCAAATTGATTTTTTTATTGTTTGCAGGAGATCGCGGATTGCGTTTTTTTTCCCACGCAGATGCCTTTTGGATCATCCGTGTGGAACAAATCCGCAGCCCCACCTCCCAGCCTTTCCGCCACCTCCCGAATAGATTATAACCTTTAAATCTGCGAATGTATTTGTGGATGCAATGCGGATCGTAAGCTCCCATAGAGATGAATGAAGCCACATCCGCGGTAAAATGGAGCATGCTGCGATTTATTATCTGCAAATCAAATTAAAAATCCGCAGATGTTAAATGAAGTGCGGATGCCCAATGCTTCCCTATGGGCGGCTTCATTTGCAGATGTCACGCAGGTGCCACGCGTAGATTCAGCAAATCAAATCCGCCCGTGGACATTGAGCCTTAGGTTTTAAAAAATATATAAAGATTGAATCTACTTGCTGTTGATGGGATCAGAGCTGTTCTGGCAATGTATACACGGCTCTCTGGCAGAGCTGGGTTATTACAGACTATTGCAGGATATTTCTCTGTGAATGACCAGCATGTTTCATTTGCATTTCCTGTCTTTATCCAAAAAAAATCTTTTTTTTCTTCTAATTTTATGTTCGTTAAGCTTGTCCAATGTATGATGAAATAGTATTCTAATTTATTTCAGTTTCTCACTTTTTGAGATGTTTGCTTTCAGTGATTTAAAGCATTTATGTTTACATCTAGAGGCTTAAGCCCTGATCATGTCCAAGCGTTGTCCAGCTTTGGTACAACCCATGAAGTTTGACATGTTCAAGGCAAGTTTTTCAGCCATAGCAATGTAACAAATTTCTGCACTCACTGATGGCAAGCAGAGATCTGCAAAATAGAATTAAAATGGAGCAATTAGAGCAGAAGGGATGTTAGAAAGCTGCAAAGCTATTTTATTATTGTACAATGATTAAGCTTTATTCAGAGCAAACTGGAAAACCTCTTTAACCCCCTAAAGGCTTATTTAGACGACCGTATATCGGCTCGGTTTTCACGCCGAGCCGATATACGGTGTCCTTGTCTGCATGGGGGGGGAGGATGGAAGAGCCAGGAGCAGGAACTGAGCTCCCGCCCCTTGCCACTATTTGCAATAGGAGGGGGCGAGACGGGGGCGGAGCTAAGTCCTGTTGCTTAGCTCTGCCCCCGCCCCTCCTATTGCAAATAGTGGCGAGGGGCGAGGAAGAGGCGGGGGGCTCAGTTCCTACTCCTGGCTCTTCCATCCCTCCCCCCCTGCAGACAATGACACCATATATCGGCTCGGTGTGAAAACCGAGCCGATATACGGTCGTCTAAATAAGCCCTAAGGGTGACTACCCACAACAGTTTTTTTTTCACTGCGAAATTCGCTGAGTTTTTTTTTCTGCAGGGGTCTATGGGACTTGTAATGTTAAAATCGCGATTTCGTGGGAAATTGCAATTTTAACATTACAAGTCTCATAGGCTCCTGCAGAAAAAAAATGCTGGGAATTTCGCAGTGAAAAAAATCTGTAGTGGTTAGTCAACGATTAGTCAATTGGTTAGTCAAAGGAAGCAACGATTTTTGGGGGATTTTCATTTCATTACATAACATTTTTATTTTTTCGTTGACATGGCCATATAAGGGCTTGTCTTTTGCGTGGCCAACCTTTTTTTTTTTTTTTTTTTTATTGCTACCATTTTTGGGTGCATATATTTTAAATTTTTTTAAGTGCGTCAATCAAAGAGCATAAATAATAATAATAATCTTTATTTGTATAGCGCCAACTTATTCCGCAGCGCTTTCAGGCATGGATGTATGCAGAACAATACAACAATTACAATGTGAGGTACATTGGGTTAGACACAAATGGTTGGGGGTGGTACAGGAGGTGCAAGGGCTGGGGAACACAGCCAATAGGAAATTTCATGTGCAGATCAATTATTAGAAAGCAAACAGGGTGGGGCACCATAGGGAGGGGTAGGGGACTAGGTCAGGAGATTTGGTATGCTTCCCTGAAGAGGTGCATTTTTAAGGCACGTCTAAAATTTCGTGCATCGGAAATTGTCCGGATGCCTTGGGGTAGAGCGTTCCAGAAGATGGGTGCTGCTCTAGTGAAGTCCTGTAGGCGAGCATGAGAGGTTCGTATTACAGGGGTGTTTAGTCTGAGTGTGTTAGCCGATCGGAGTGAGCAGGCTGGGTGGTGTACTGACAGGAGGGAGGCGATGTATGCTGGTGCAGCGCCATGCAGAGCTTTGTGAGTGAGGTATAGCAGTTTAAATTTAGTTCTGCAGTGGATGGGCAGCCAATGCAGCGACTGGCATAATGCAGAGGCGTCTGAGTAACGACTGGATAGAGAAATGAGCCTAGCTGCTGCATTTAGTATGGATTGGAGTGGAGCAAGTCATAAATGACACAATACATTTTTTCTGCGGTCGGTTCGATTACAACTATAACAAAAACATAATTTTTTTTAGATTTTTCCAATTTTGCACAATAGACACTTTTCTTTTGGAAGTTATAATTATTTTTCAATCGTTCCATTGTCGCAGCTATGTGAGGGATTTTTTTTTGCGTCACGAGCTGTAGCTTTTAGTTTTACCATTTTAGGGTACATATAGCTTTTTGGATCACTTTTATTGCGCCTTTTTGAAGGTAAAATGAATAAATAAGCCTTTAATCTGTTTTTTTTTTTTTAACAGGTTTTGCTGCGCAGGATTAGTTTGATCAAATTATAGCACAGATCGTTACGGACACAATGATGCCACACGTGTGTTTTTTTTTTTTCTTAAGTTTATTCATATAAATAGGGGGTTGTGTTTCTTGTTTTTTTCTATTTTTTTATGTTTTTCTTTTTACACTATTTATTTTGTTTTTTTACACTATTTAGGTCCTCAGGAACTTGATCCATAGCAGCTATGATCGCTGTGGTAAGGCATTGCAGGACTTCTGTCCTGCAATGCCTTATCGCTGGTTATAGCGATCATAGGCAATGGCAAAGCAGGACGCCTGTAGCTGACGTCATGTTGCCATGGCAACCTGTCGGCTATCCTCGATAAAGTCGGGGGAGGGGGGATCCGATGACCTCACAGAGGGAGTGCGCTCCCTCTGTGAACCCTTTATAAACCTCGATCTACGAAGATTGCAGCGTGTATGGGGTTAACAGCAGGGGTCGCTGTCCCAATGCACCCTTACTATTAGTAATAGCTGGCTCCCGCTGCCGGATACCGCAGGATCTCTTCAGATCCCGCGAGTTCCATATGACGTAAGGTTACGTCATGTTGCCTTAAGTACCTGCCTGCAATGACGTAACCTTAAGTCATGTGGCGAGAAGGGGTTAAAAGAGGTTATGCCAACATGCACAATCCCATTCAAAATGATGATTTCCTCAGGTCTAACTCTTGTCACCCCCATTAAAAGCTGGTAATGCGAGGGAAAGCTTCTGCTAGTGAGATATTTCCACTGCAGGGAAAATGTAGTATTACAGGATGGACTTTCACGTGACTGGTTTGTTCCGGCCAGGGGACCCTTGTCTTTGACATTCAGGAGCCTTAATATGAAGAGGGGATGCCATCTCGGCACAATGCTTTCATTCAATAAATTGAGCTAATTGATTTCAAGGCTATAAGTTGTACGTATCATACTGTATGAGCCCTAAACACAACTACCCTGTTTCCCCAAAAATAAGACCAGGTCTTAAAATTTATTTTTACTCCGAAGGATTTTATTTATGAGTATAGCTGCCTGGACACTATTTAAATTGACTTTTTTTATTGACAGTAACTACGGCTTAATTTTGGAGTAGGGCTTATAGTTCAAGCAGCTTCAAAAATCCTGAAAAATCGTTCTGCATCCTCCAAAATTATGCAAAGACTTATTTTCGAGGAAACTAGGTATTTTAGTGAAATACAGTTGTTTTTTTTTTGGGGGGGGGGGGTTGTATGTAAGAATGTCCACATTTGTGTTTTTATGTTTTTGTTTTTTTAACTTGCAGAAAACTTTCGCTGTCTCTGTACACATGAGAAGGGCTTTGGCTTCAAAGGAAGCAGCTTCCATAGAATTATCCCTCAATTTATGTGTCAGGGAGGTGACTTCACCAATCACAATGGCACAGGCGGAAAATCCATCTATGGGGATGGAAATTTGATGATGAGAACCTCATTCTAAAGCACACAGGTGTAGGTGGGTAAGCTTATTTTGATAGATTTCCCATAAACACTTAGGAGCCTAGTTACTTAAACTGTTGCTTTATACTCTGATCAAAGTAAACTATGAGCTGACTCGGCGAGATAAATGTATTAGGAGGAATGTGCCTCTTAATATATTTGTGGCAATTGGCAGTACCTACATGTGCCAGACTAACACCCAAGCTAGTGTAGGTTCCAGCTACTCCGGTAGGCTGTGGATGGCTATGCCTCCTAAAGCTAGACCAAACCCACTTCTGAAAAAGTGCAGAGATCAAACCTAAAGCCCCTGAAAAGTCACAAATTTACGATGTGTACCAACATTGCAACCTTTGTATTGTAGAAATTTGGCATACATAACTTAATAGACATGTCCCAATATGTACAACATATGTCTCACTGTATATAGTCAATGAAAAAGAAGAATTTTACCAAAATTGACTAGTAATGTCATTCAGGGTCACTTGCGGATCCTTCAGTCTGCAGCAATTGAAACACCCCTATACTAGGTCAGTATTTTAGGCGGTTTAGTTTTTCCATTCTAAGGTTGTCTTTGTACAGGTTTACTCTCTATGGCAAATTCTGGTCAAAATACAAATGGATCACAGTTCTTCATCACATGTGACAAGACAGACTGGCTTGATGGAAAACATGTTGTGTTTGGAGAGGTGATGGAGGGAATGGATGTTGTACGGCAGATGGAAGTAAGTATTTGCAAACTTACCCCATGAATGCTCTTAAATGTATCTATAATTCAATGTTCTTAAATGGCAAAGATGGATGGAGCCCAATAAGAAACCTCTTCCCTTATTCAGAAGAAACTTTCTCCTTCTTGAAGGAGAGAAAAGAAAAAACAATCACTGCTGTGAAAAGAAGTGCTTGATAATTCAAGCAGTCTAGTTTTCCACATGAACTTGGTCCTCTAACCATCAACAGAATCCAATTTATTCTATATTATATATTGTGTGTACAGGGTGCTTCACTTGAAGTGCAACCCAGTAACATTGTAATATTTGTGTTCGAAACAATGTCACGAGTGAACTCATCAGGAACCCAGGTAGGTGTCCATATTCAGAGTCCTCACAGAACATGTTGAAAGTGGCCACCGCTACCCTCCAAGCACTGCTGAACCCGGCACTCTGTAGTCAAGTGTGCTGCAACATGCCCACATCAATGGTGGCAATTTCATATCTAATGTTGTTCTTCAATGCGAGGTTTATTGACAAACCGTTAACATTTTTGGTGGCCCACAGGGGAAAGTGTGCTGGCGTAGGGCCCAGTGATCTGTGTGACCACCCACCTTGGAGTTGATCCTGTCCCCCAAGAAAGAATGAACTTTCATCATGTTGTGGTTGGACATGTGACAAGTTGCCTGTCATTAATCCCTTCAGATGGGTTGTCTATCCAGGGATGATTCCAATTGCTAGATTAGAGTCAGGGATAAATTATTTTCCTCTAAATGGGGAAAATTGGCTTCTAACTCATTGTTTGTTTGTTTTTTCCCCTTCCTTCCTCTGGATCAACGTGTGTGTGTGTTTGTGTGAGAGAAGTAATAGGCTGAACCCAAAGGGATGGAGTGTTTTTTTTGTAGTTAGCTGTTGATGCGTTTAGACCCAACGGTTATCACTCAAAATATGGCTTTTGAGCAATAATCTTTGTGTCTAAATGGGCATTTACTGTAAGACAGTTTGGATAAATGAGACCCACCTACTTGGAAATGCGAACTGCACACCAGCAGTTGAACAATACACCCATGGCATGAGACAGGACAAGGGTCATTGATAAACTCTAGACTCCTGAACATGGTTACAGTTCTACACAAATAAGTTGGAATAAGGGTTACGCTTCCAGTGAAACACCCTGTATAATATATGTGAGTGTATATAAGATAGTGTGTGTGTAAAATATATACATGTGGATGTAGCAAATGCCACATGATTTCTTGAATCATTAAAAAAGCACCTTCTCACGTGGCGAAATCCACTGCAGCCAAATCTGTATTTTTAGCTGTGGAACAGCTGCAGAATTCAACTTTTGTGTTTCAGGGGGTTGAATTCCACAACATTTATAGACTGGCTGCAGATATAGAATCCGCATCGTGTTTTAAAAACTCTGTGGATTTTCTGGTGAAAAATGTTTGCACCATTTGAAGGAGACTTCAGAAATCTCCTCCACATGGCTTACACTGTAAATGCCTGTGTGAAGGCGGCCGAACACAACAAGTCCATTGTAAAACAATTGAAAGGGTAAGTAAACTAAACTGCGATACACCTGTGCTTGTTATACAGAGATATGATGTATGTGTATTTTAAGAAAATCCTTCCATGCAGTTTATTACAGTGAATACATTATGGAGTCGCTCTCATATGCATTCTTCTTTTTTCTCCTTTTTATTTGGAAAGGCTCAAGGTACCAAGGATGGAAAATCAAAACAGAAAATAATCATCTCGATTGTGGTGAATATGTATGACGTGATATCTTCTGCACTGATAAGACCATGACCAACAATCGTGGTGAGAATTATGATCATCCATTAAAAAATGTTTGTAAGCTATTGTAAAATTAAAGGTTTTGTTTTCTAGCCTCGGTTTTTACTTTGGTGAATCTCATGTTGTGGCCTGTAGGGAGTAGAGATGAGCGAACGTGCTCGGCCACGCCCCTTTTTCGCCCGAGTACCGCCATTTTTGAGTACTTCAGTACTCGAGTGAAAAGTACTCGGGGTGGCCGGGGGGCGCCGTGGGTGAGTGGGGGGTAGTAGCGGGAAACAAGGGGGAGCCCTCTCTCTCTCCCTCTCCCCCCCACTCCCCGCTGCAACCCCCCACTCACCCACGGCGCCACCTGAATTTTTTCGCCCGAGTACGGAAGTACTCGAAAATCGCGGTACTCGGGCGAAAAAGGGGCGTGGCCGAGCACATTCGCTCATCTCTAGTAGGGAGTATTTTCATTCACAAATGTGTTCTTAGTTGTTCCCTTTGTAATACGTAACTGAAAAGACTATAACAAATGGCGAGTCTTTCAGACAATTCGGGTCTCTTTATCAGGGATGGTTTACCACAGAATCTGGAGCCATGTGATTATACACAAAAGGAAATAGGATAGCAATAGTGAGGTAAATAAGGCAATGATGGAAAACTATTAATATGAGTTCATAGGTTTCTACTGGCTAATACGATACAAAGGTGGTTCTCCTATATTTATTATAGACGTTAACTCCTCTTCGCCAAAGTGTAAAACTAACTGTAAACTGTTCAATCATCTAAAACAAAAAGATTATACTGAAAGTGTTGCCCTTTTAAAAGTAATGAGAGAAACATTTTAGAAGGTGATGAGGAAAAAACAAATTATCAGTTTTTTTTTCTCCACTGTATTTACAGAGAAAAATTAAATGTGAGATGATGACATTAAATATCATCAGTCTAACCAAGGAAGTAATACGGAGCTGCCTTAAAAAAAAAAGCAAAATAAACAAACAAATTGCTTGGTCAAGATGGCATATACTTCTACCCACTGTGTCGCTGCTCCAGGTCACATTTACAAGCTGCCAAGCCTGCTTAAGAGACGTCGCAGGTTGCTTCAGCCAATGACAGTGCTCTGCTATTCAGTACTGAGCTTTCTCATTGGCGGGACATGGGCGGGGCTTTGGTTATATAGGGCGGGGTTATAAAGGGGGTTGGAGTTTAGTGCATACTTAGTCAATTATGACATTTAGAATGTCCTGGCAGTACACACATAGGGCAGTATAATATATCCCCCTCCCCCCCCCCACCTGGCAGCACACACATAGGGCAGTATATAATCTATTTCCCCCCTCCCCAGCACACACATAGGGCAGCATATAATTCATCTCCTCCCCCCAGTAAGACAGCCCTCCCCAGTAATAAGCAGCCCCCCCCCCCTGAAATAAGCAGCCCCCCAGTAATTAGCAGCCCCTCCCCCTGTAGTAAGTAGCCCCCACTCCCAGTAATAAGCAGGCCCCCCACCAGTAATAAGCAGCCCCCCCATAATAGGCATCCCCCCATAATAGGCATCCCCCCATAATAGGCATCTCCCCAGTAATAGGCAGCCCCCCCAGTAATAACCAGCCCACCCCCCAGTAATAACCAGCCCACCCCCCAGTAATAACCAGCCCACCCCCCAGTAATTAGCAGCCCCCCCAGTAATAAGCAGCCCCCCCAGTAGTAGGCAGCCCCGCCAGTAGTAGGCAGCCCCCCCAGTAGTAAGCAGCCCCCCCCCAGTAACAGGCAGCCCCCACCCCTCAGTAATAGGCAGTCCCCCCCAGTAGTAAGCAGGCCCCCCCCCACCTGGCAGCACACACATAGGGCAGTATATAATCTATTTACCCCCTTCCCAGCACACACATAGGGCAGCATATAATTTATCTCCCCCCCAGTAAGACAGCCCTCCCCAGTAATAAGCAGCCCCCCTGAAATAAGCAGCCCCCCAATAATTAGCAGCCCCTCCCCCTGTAGTAAGTAGCCCCCACCCCCAGTAATAAGCAGGCCGCCCACCAGTAATAAGCGGCACCCCCCCGTAATAGGCACCCCCCCCGTAATAGGCATCCCCCCCATAATAGGCATCCCCCCCAGTAGTAAGCAGCCCCCACCCCTCAGTAATAGGCAGTCCTCCCCAGTAACAGGCAGCCCCCCCCCAGTAGTAAGCAGGCCCCCCCCAGTTGTAATCAGCCCAGCCCCCACAGTAACAGGCAGCCCCCCCCCAGAAATAACCCCCCCCAACCCATATACTTACCTCCTCCCTGCTGTCAGCGTCCGGGGAGGAGGTAAGTAATGAGCCGGGGACTCGGGGAGGAGGATCCTGGCTGCACACAGACCTCAGTGTGCGCCGGGATCAGCGCGATTACCAGTGGGGAGCTGCGGCGCCCGCGCTGGTAATCGCTTCAGTGGTGAGCGTCAGCATGCCGCAGACCACATAACACAAGGCAGCGGGCTGGATTCGGCCCGTGGACCTTGTGTTTAGAAGAAAAGTTTCGGCGGTGCCGCGGACCGGCGCTAACCACCTAACGGCCCGGCCCCGGTCCGCAGACCGGTGGCTGGGGACCCCTGCTCTAGAGGCTCTAGTGATTATAGCTCACAGCATCTCAGCCATATGTGAGACATGATAGCATTATTCCCCATTCATTATTAATAGAGATGAGCGAACACCAAAATGTTCGGGTGTTCGTTATTCGTAACGAACTTCCCGTGATGCTCGAGGGTTCGTTTCGAACAACGAACCCCATTGAAGTCAATGGGCGACCAGAACATTTTTGTATTTCGCCGATGCTCGCTAAGGTTTTCATGTGTGAAAATCTGGGCAATTCAGGAAAGTGATGGGAATGACACAGTGACGGATAGGGCAGGCGAGGGGCTACATGTTGGGCTGCATCTCAAGTTCCCAGGTCCCACTATTAAGCCACAATACCGGCAAGAGTGGGCCCCCCCCCTCCCAACAACTTTTACTTCTGAAAAGCCCTCATTAGCATGGCATACCTTTGCTAAGCACCACACTACCTCCAACAAAGCACAATCACTGCCTGCATGACACTCCACTGACACTTCTCCTGGGTTACATGCTGCCCAACCGCCCCCCCCTCCCCCCCACAGCGCACACCAAAGTGTCCCTGCGCAGCCTTCAGCTGCCCTCATGCCACACCACGCTCATGTCTATTTAGAATTGCGTCTGCCATGACGAGGGACCGCAGGCACACACTGCAGAGGTTGGCACGGCTAGGCAGCGACCCTCTTTAAAAGTGGCGGAGCGATAGCCCACAATGCTGTACAGAAGCAATGAGAAATAGAATCCTGTGCCACCGCCATCAGGAGCTGCACACGTGGGCATAGCAATGGGGAACCTATGTGCCACACACTATTCATTCTGTCAAGGTGTCTGCATGCCCCAGTCAGACCGGGCTTTTTAATTCATAGACACAGGCAGGTACAACTCCCTATTGTGAAGTCCCTGTCGACCCACAGCATGGGTGGCTCCCTGGAACCCACCGGCGGTACACAGAAATATCCCATTGCATTGCCCAACACAGCTGAGGTAGTAATGTCGTGCTTAATGCAGGTGGGCTTCGGCCCACACTGCATGCCCCAGTCTGACTGGGGTTCTTTATAAGTGTACAGATGTAGTAAAAACTCCGTGTGCACCTACAGCATGGGTGGGTGCCAGGAAGCCACCGGCGGTACATAGAAATATCCCATTGCATTGCCCAACACAGCTGAGGTAGTAATGTTGTGCTTAACCCTTTCCAATCCAATTTGTATATGGTTTTCCTAGGGGGCTTACTCTTTTTCTGCTGTTATACAACGGCGCTATATGCTGGCTAAAGCCAGTACTGCATGAGCTGACACGTAGGATAGGCTCCGACAGCAGAGAGGCTGGCAATATACAGTAAGAGAACCCCGACGGACGTCTACCAACAACGGAGCTGTACAGCCTTAAACCCTAATGTCTTCACAGGTCACACAGTGGACTGGAAAGGGTTAATGCAGGTGGGTTTCGGCCCACACTGCATGCCCCAGTCAGACTGGGGTTCTTTACAAGTGGACACATGTAGGTTTAACTCCCTGTGGACCCACTGCCTGGGTGGGTGCCAGGAAGCCACCGGCGGTACATAGAAATATCCCATTGCATTGCCCAACACAGCTGAGGTAGTAATGTCGTGCGTAATACAGGTGGGCTTCGGCCCACACTGCATGCCCCAGTCAGACGGGTTCTTTAGAAGTGTACAGATGTATTAAAAACTCAGTGTGCACCTACAGCATGGGTGGCTCCCTGGAACCCACCGGCGGTACACAAAAATATCCCATTGCATTGCCCAACACAGCTGAGGTAGTAATGTCGTGCGGAATACAGGTGGGCTTCGGCCCACACTGCATGCCCCAGTCAGACTGGGGTTCTTTACAAGTGGACACATGTAGGTTTAACTCCCTGTGGACCCACTGCCTGGGTGGGTGCCAGGAAGCCACCGGCGGTACATAGAAATATCCCATTGCATTGCCCAACACAGCTGAGGTAACGTCAGCTGTAATGCAGGTGGGCTAAAAATTAATTTGATTACACTGTAGGCGAGGGCCCACAAAAATTGCTGTATCAACAGTACTAATGTACATCCCAAAAATTGGCCATGGCCAGCCAAGAGGGCAGGTGAAACCCATTAATCGCTTTGGTTAATGTGGCTTAAGTGGTAACTAGGCCTGGAGGCAGCCCAGTGTAACGAAAAATTGGTTCAAGTTAAAGTTCCAATGCTTTTAAGCGCATTGAAACTTATAAAAATTGTTCTGAAAAATTATTTGAGTGAGCCTTGTGGCCCTAAGAAAAATTGCCCGTTCAGCGTGATTACGTGAGGTTTCAGGAGGAGGAGCAGGAGGAGGAGGAGGAGGAATATTAGACACAGATTGATGAAGCAGAAATGTCCCCGTTTTGGATGGTGAGAGAGAACGTAGCTTCCATCCGCGGGTGCAGCCTACGTATTGCTTACGTATCGCTGCTGTCCGCTGGTGGAGAACAGAAGTCTGGGGAAATCCAGCCTTTGTTCATCTTGATGAGTGTTAGCCTGTCGGCACTGTCGGTTGACAAGCGGCTACGCTTATCTGTGATGATTCCCCCAGCCGCACTAAACACCCTCTCCGACAACACGCTAGCCGCAGGACAAGCAAGCACCTCAAGGGCATACAGGGCTAGTTCAGGCCACGTGTCCAGCTTCGACACCCAGTAGTTGTAGGGGGCAGAGGCGTCACCAAGGATGGTCGTGCGATCCGCTACGTACTCCCTCACCATCCTTTTGCAGTGCTCCCGCCGACTCAGCCGTGACTGGGGAGCGGTGACACAGTCTTGGTGGGGAGCCATAAAGCTGGCCAGGCCCTTAAAGACTGTTGCACTGCCTGGGATGTACATGCTGCTCGATCTACGCACATCCCCTGCAACATGGCCCTCGGAACTGCGCCTTCTGCCACTAGCGCTGTCGGCTGGGAATTTTACCATCAGCTTGTCCGCAAGGGTCCTGTGGTATAGCAACACTCTCGAACCCCTTTCCTCTTCGGGAATCAGAGTGGGCAGGTTCTCCTTATACCGTGGATCGAGCAGTGTGTACACCCAGTAATCCGTAGTGGCCAGAATGCGTGCAACGCGAGGGTCACGAGAAAGGCATCCTAACATGAAGTCAGCCATGTGTGCCAGGGTACCTGTGCGCAACACATGGCTGTCTTCACTAGGAAGATCACTTTCAGGATCCTCCTCCTCCTCCTCCTCCTCCTCCTCCTCAGGCCATACACGCTGAAAGGATGACAGGCAATCAGCCGGTGTACCGTCAGCAGCGGCCCAAGCTGTCTCTTCCCCCTCCTCCTCATCCTCCTCATGCTCCTCCTCCTCCTCCTGTACGCGCTGAGAAATAGACAGGAGGGTGCCCTGACTATCCAGCGGCATACTGTCTTCCCCCGCCCCCGTTTCCGAGCGCAAAGCAGCTGCCTTTATGGTTTGCAGGGAATTTCTCAAGATGCATAGCAGAGGAATGGTGACGCTAATGATTGTAGCATCGCCGCTCACCACCTGGGTAGACTCCTCAAAATTACCAAGGACATGGCAGATGTCTGCCAACCAGGCCCACTCTTCTGAAAGGAATTGAGGAGGCTGACTCCCACTGCGCCGCCCATGTTGGAGTTGGTATTCGACTATAGCTCTACGCTGTTCATAGAGCCTGGCCAACATGTGGAGCGTAGAGTTCCACCGTGTGGGCACGTCGCACAGCAGTCGGTGCACTGGCAGCTTAAAGTGATGTTGCAGGGTGCGCAGGGTGGCAGCGTCCGTGTGGGACTTGCGGAAATGTGCGCAGAGCCGGCGCGCCTTTACGAGCAGGTCTGACAAGCGTGGGTAGCTTTTCAGAAAGCGCTGAACCACCAAATTAAAGACGTGGGCCAGGCATGGCACGTGCGTGAGGCTGCCGAGCTGCAGAGCCGCCACCAGGTTACGGCCGTTGTCACACACGACCATGCCCGGTTGGAGGCTCAGCGGCGCAAGCCAGCGGTCGGTCTGCTGTGTCAGACCCTGCAGCAGTTCGTGGGCCGTGTGCCTCTTATCGCCTAAGCTGAGTAGTTTCAGCACGGCCTGCTGACGCTTGCCCACCGCTGTGCTGCCACACCGCGCGACACCGACTGCTGGCGACATGCTGCTGCTAACACATCTTGATTGTGAGACAGAGGAGGAGGAGGAGGAGGAGGGTGCTTTAGTGGAGGAAGCATACACCTCCGCAGATACCAGCACCGAGCTGGGGCCCGCAATTCTGGGGGTGGGTAGGACGTGAGCGGTCCCAGGCTCTGACTCTGTCCCAGCCTCCACTAAATTCACCCAATGTGCCGTCAGGGAGATGTAGTGGCCCTGCCCGCCTGTGCTTGTCCACGTGTCCGTAGTTAAGTGGACCGTGGCAGTAACCGCGTTGGTGAGGGCGCGGACAATGTTGCGGGAGACGTGGTCGTGCAGGGCTGGGACGGCACATCGGGAAAAGTAGTGGCGACTGGGAACTGAGTAGCGCGGGGCCGCCGCCTCCATGATACTTTTGAAGGACTCCGTTTCCACAACCCTATACGGCAGCATCTCAAGGCTGATGAATTTTGCGATGCGGATGGTTAACGTTTGAGCGTGCGGGTGCGTGGCGGCGTACTTGCGCTTGCGCTCGAACACTTGCGCAAGCGACGGCTGAACGGTGCGCTGAACTACACTGCTGGATGGGGCCGAGGACAGCGGAGATGAGGGTGTGGGTGCAGGCCATGAGGCGGTAGTGCCTGTGTCCTGAGAGGGGGGTTGCATCTCAGTGGCAGGTTGGGGCACAGGGGGAGAGGCAGGGGTGCAAACCGGAGGCGGTGAACGGCCTTTGTCCCACCTTGCGGGGTGCTTGGCCATCATATGTCTGCGCATGGTGGTGGTGGTGAGGCTGTTGGTGTTGGCTCCCCGGCTGAGCTTTGCGCGACAAAGGTTGCACACCACTGTTCGTCGGTCGTCAGGCGTCTCTGTGAAAAACTGCCAGACCTTAGAGCACCTCGGCCTCCGCAGGGTGGCATGGCGCGAGGGGGCGCTTTGGGAAACACTTGGTGGATTATTCGGTCTGGCCCTGCCTCTACCCCTGGCCCTGGACACCGCACTGCCTCTTGCAACCTGCCCTGCTGATGCCCTTGACTCCCCCTCTGAAGACCTGTCCTCCTGAGTAAGCGTTGCACACCAGGTGGGGTCAGTCACCTCATCGTCCTGCTGCTCTTCCTCCGAATCCTCTGTGCGCTGCTCCCTGGGACTTACTGCCCTTACTACTACCTCACTGCAAGACAACTGTGTCTGATCGTCATCGTCCTCCTGACCCACAGAAAGTTGTTGAGACAGTTGGCGGAAGTCCCCAGCCTCTTCCCCCGGACCCCGGGAACTTTCGAATGGTTGGGCATCAGTGACGATAAACTCCTCTGGTGGGAGAGGAACCGCTGCTGCCCAATCTAAGCAGGGGCCCGAGAACAGTTCCTGGGAGTGCTCCCGCTCCTGAGCAGGTGTTATTGTAGTGGAGTGAGGAGGCTGGGAGGAAGGAGGAGCAGCAGACAGAGGATTCGGATTGGCAGCAGTGGACGGCGCAGAACTGCGGGTAGACGATAGGTTGCTCGAAGCACTTTCTGCCATCCAGGACAGGACCTGCTCACACTGCTCATTTTCTAATAACCGTCTCCCGCGTGGACCCATTAATTGGGCGATGAATGTGGGGACGCCAGAAACGTGCCTCTCTCCTAATCGCGCAGTAGTCGGCTGCGACACACCTGGATCAGGAGCTTGGCCTGTGCCCACACCCTGACTTGGCCCTCCGCATCCTCGGCCGCGTCCACGTCCTCTAGGCCTACCCCTACCCCTCAGCATGCTGTATTACCAGTGATTTGATTTCACAGGCAGGAAATAAATTGGCGCAAGACTGCAGGCCAAATATAATTTTTGCCCTTTTTGGAAAACGAAAGGCCCCACTGCCTCTAGTGAATGAATTATCTAAGTTTAATAACTGTGCTGTGTCCCTGCTTATGTGTCACAGAACGTGAGGGTAGCAGAGTTATTATAACTCTTGGAGAGCAGGTATTTTTTTCCCAATTAAGGAAAGCAAATGGCGAAGCCAGCAGTAAAGCGTAGCTGGGTGCGTATGATTTAGCACTGTTCTTCACGCAGCTCACACGTCTCCACCGCCCGTAAGGACGGACAGAGGCTGGACAAATAGATTTGTTTTCAGTTTTTTCCCACCAACAGGCAGCACTGCGTATATTCAATGAACATGAGAAGTTTAATAACTGTGCTGTGTCCCTGCTTATGTGTCACAGAACGTGAGGGTAGCAGAGTTATTATAACTCTGGCAGAGCAGGTATTTTTTTCCCAATTAAGGAAAGCAAATGGCGAAGCCAGCAGTAAAGCGTAGCTGGGTGCGTATGATTTAGCACTGTTCTTCACGCAGCTCACACGTCTCCACCGCCCGTAAGGACGGACAGAGGCTGGACAAATAGATTTGTTTTCAGTTTTTTCCCACCAACAGGCAGCACTGCGTATATTCAATGAACATGAGAAGTTTAATAACTGTGCTGTGTCCCTGCTTATGTGTCACAGAACGTGAGGGTAGCAGAGTTATTATAACTCTGGCAGAGCAGGTATTTTTTTTCCCAATTAAGGAAAGCAAATGGCGAAGCCAGCAGTAAAGCGTAGCTGGGTGCGTATGATTTAGCAATGTTTTTCACGCAGCTCACACGTCTCCACAGGCGTAAGGACGGACAGAGGCTGGACAAATAGATTTGTTTTCAGTTTTTTCCCACCAACAGGCAGCACTGCGTATATTCAATGAACATGAGAAGTTTAATAACTGTGCTGTGTCCCTGCTTATGTGTCACAGAACGTGAGGGTAGCAGAGTTATTATAACTCTGGCAGAGCAGGTATTTTTTTCCCAATTAAGGAAAGCAAATGGCGAAGCCAGCAGTAAAGCGTAGCTGGGTGCGTATGATTTAGCACTGTTCTTCACGCAGCTCACACGTCTCCACCGCCCGTAAGGACGGACAGAGGCTGGACAAATAGATTTGTTTTCAGTTTTTTCCCACCAACAGGCAGCACTGCGTATATTCAATGAACATGAGAAGTTTAATAACTGTGCTGTGTCCCTGCTTATGTGTCACAGAACGTGAGGGTAGCAGAGTTATTATAACTCTGGCAGAGCAGGTATTTTTTTTCCCAATTAAGGAAAGCAAATGGCGAAGCCAGCAGTAAAGCGTAGCTGGGTGCACGCAGCTCACACGTCTCCACAGGCGTAAGGACGGACAGAGGCTGGACAAATAGATTTGTTTTCAGTTTTTTCCCACCAACAGGCAGCACTGCGTATATTCAATGAACATGAGAAGTTTAATAACTGTGCTGTGTCCCTGCTTATGTGTCACAGAACGTGAGGGTAGCAGAGTTATTATAACTCTGGCAGAGCAGGTATTTTTTTCCCAATTAAGGAAAGCAAATGGCGAAGCCAGCAGTAAAGCGTAGCTGGGTGCGTATGATTTAGCAATGTTTTTCACGCAGCTCACACGTCTCCACAGGCGTAAGGACGGACAGAGGCTGGACAAATAGATTTGTTTTCAGTTTTTTCCCACCAACAGGCAGCACTGCGTATATTCAATGAACATGAGAAGTTTAATAACTGTGCTGTGTCCCTGCTTATGTGTCACAGAACGTGAGGGTAGCAGAGTTATTATAACTCTGGCAGAGCAGGTATTTTTTTCCCAATTAAGGAAAGCAAATGGCGAAGCCAGCAGTAAAGCGTAGCTGGGTGCGTATGATTTAGCAATGTTTTTCACGCAGCTCACACGTCTCCACAGGCGTAAGGACGGACAGAGGCTGGACAAATAGATTTGTTTTCAGTTTTTTCCCACCAACAGGCAGCACTGCGTATATTCAATGAACATGAGAAGTTTAATAACTGTGCTGTGTCCCTGCTTATGTGTCACAGAACGTGAGGGTAGCAGAGTTATTATAACTCTGGCAGAGCAGGTATTTTTTTCCCAATTAAGGAAAGCAAATGGCGAAGCCAGCAGTAAAGCGTAGCTGGGTGCGTATGATTTAGCAATGTTTTTCACGCAGCTCACACGTGTCCACAGCCCGTAAGGACGGACAGAGGCTGGACAAATAGATTTGTTTTCAGTTTTTTCCCACCAACAGGCAGCACTGCGTATATTCTATGAATAATAACTGTGTTGTGGCCCTGCCTATACAATTCTTTCCCTGCAGTATCAATGGAGGGTGGAATGCTCTGCAGAGGCGATTTTGAGAAGCCCAAAAAAAATGCAGCACAGCTAACAGCAGCCTGGACAGTACTGCACACGGATAAATATGGCCCTAGAAAGGACCGTTGAGGTTCTTGAAGGCTACACTCACTCCTAACACTCTCCCTGCCTATGCAGCACTTCTGTCCCTAATGCCAGGTGCAACGGTCTGCAGAGGCGATTTTGAGAAGAAAAAAATCCCACTGCTAACAGCAGCCAACACACAGCTATCAGTGGCCCTAATAAGGACCTTTGGGGGGTCTTGAAGCCTACACTAACTACCAATTCTTTCCCTACAGCAGCTCCGGTATAAACAGCACTGTCCCTCATCTAACTCACACCGCATCTGAGGCGAGCCGCGGGAGGGGCCGACTTTTATATTAGGCGAACACCTGATCTCGCCAGCCACTCACAGCAGGGGGGTGGTATAGGGCTTAAACGTTGCAGGGGGAAGTTGTAATGCCTTCCCTGTCTTTCAATTGGCCAGAAAAGCGCGCTAACGTCTCAGGGAAGGAAGTGAAAGTAACCAGAACACCGCATGGTGTTCGTTACGAATAACGAACATCCCGAACACCCTAATATTCGCACGAATATCAAGCTCAGACGAACGCGTTCGCTCATCTCTAATTATTAACCCTATGTAGATATAAACGTGAACTATGTTCCACTAGCAATCTACCACTGCCCTATTTGATTGGATCCACCATAACCTATTTGTTCCATACAGGTTAAGGCGATTAGATGTCAAAATCTACATTTAGAACCCAGGTAATTAAGGCCTATATCAGCAAAAAAAAAAAAAAAAGATAGAATTGTGTCACAACCAAGCTCTTCATACATATAATACATCTAATGTGTGAAAAATCTGGAACTCATATAATTTCAAAAAGGGAAAATTTCACATTCCAGTGGCTTCACATAGGGAACATGGTTTACACTGGTGAACCGAAATCAGATTTGTAATTAGCAGCTTCAGGTTCAACCACATCATCCAATCTTTGATCATCTAGAATCCGTTTTGGAATGAACGCACTCCTTTCTGAGGCTAGTTTCACATGGCTGAGCGTGATACCGGCCATTTTTCAAACACTCCTCCCATCACTTCAGTACACTTGCGATCCTGTTTTCAATGGGAAACCTCATACCCCGTTGAAAACAATGGTCGATGTGTTCCGAGGGGAAAAAAAGGTAGTTTCATCTCCTCTCGTGGATTGGATCTGTGAGGAGAGATGAAACTACTCCCCTCTGGCCTCAGACATCCCGCTGCGATCTGGTCCTGCATGAACCTGTCACTGGCTTTTGCGCATGTGCGCCAAGAGGAAAGTTGTCAGGCGCAGAAGGCTAGAGAGCCTGGAAAATTAAAATCTCACTATGGCTCACTACTAAAGGTAGCCAAAAGGAAGGAGATGTCACCATGGGCCGTGGTATGGATAACAGCGATCATGAAAAAGTAAAAAAATAAAAAGTTAGTGTTTCATCTTACCTGACAGATCATATCCACGAGGGAAGATGAGATTATTACCTAAGGATGCTGACACAAACGGATTTACATTTTGGAATACGTGTTCGGCATCCACACTGCAGATCCGCAGCAAATACTGTTCGAAACATGCTATACAAAACTGCTTTTTCCTACACTCTAAATCGTGATTTCTGCGAGCAGAGGGAAAATCAAAGCATGTCCTATTTTTGTGCAGTTAACCACAGATAGCGTCCATTGAAGTCAATGGAAGCCGTCTGACCTGCGGCCCATCCGCAATGTCAATAGGTCACAGGTACCCACGTCATCGCCTAGCAAAAGCACGGGAAAAACAGACATTTAAAAGAAAATAAAACAATCTGTACTGTGCATGTCTGACGGCGAGATGACAGAGCCAGCCGGTTTAAGGCCTCATGTCCATGAGCACGCATGGAATTCGAGTGCAGAATTCCGCAGCCATGAAACTAAAAATGACATTTTCTCACCTATCCGGACGCGGCACAACTGTCTTTCATCATGGCCGGTTCTTCTTTCTTCTGCCCGGTGGATCTGTCCAAGCATGCCAGCGACGTGTTTTGTTTTTTTTTTGGTTTTCTTTAAATCTCCTGCTGTCCTACAGGAAGCTGCAGAAAATAAAGCCTGCTGCGATTTTTATCCCGCTCGTGCGATCCGCACACTAGGATAAAATGACATCCGTAGGTATTTAATTACTTGCAGATGCCCACCTCATTAAAAGCAATAGAAGAACTCCACGGTCCAATGCCACGGCTGTGACAACTGGACCGGAGGATTCCCGAAGTGATGCAAGGCTGTTTTCACAGGACCCATGCCTGGGGCAGTTGGGAGGAATCACTGTCAGCTGAATGAGTGCTGGCCCTGCAGCTATCTTAGGGTACGCATATGCTGCTACTAAGGTATATCTAATATTCTATTAGATTGGAAGCTCATAGCAGCAAAGTTTTTATTGTCTATTAGATTGGAAGCTCTTAGGAACAGGTTGTATATGTCTATTTCTGTACAGCGTTAGCTCTTCTGAGTCTATAATTACATGTATATATGCAGCAGGACAGATTAGATCCAGGGTGATAGCCGATTGCAAAATCTGGTGTTGGCAGGAATTATTTTGGAGGGGATTGCCTTTCTCTTGATCAGGGGTGTCAAACTCCTTTTCACTGAGGGCCACATCAGGCATATGGTGACCTTCAAAGGGCCGAATGGAAGACAGTATAGTAAGGGCCTGTTCACACAAGCGTATTTGCGTACATAATATGCAGTGAATAGAAGCCATTGAATTCATTGAGTTCATTCACATGATGTATATTTTCACACAGCATGACCTATTTTGTTGCGTACTACGCCCCCCCCCCCCCCCCCCCCCGTTGTGGTGGAAGCCCAGTATATATCTATATGGATCGGTGGGCCTTGGCAGTAGACAGTTGTCAATTTAACATTCTGCATACATATTTGCTTTCTGTCTTGCTACAAATATAATGTTCTTACAGTTATGCAATAGGTACTTCCGCTCATATGAAAATATCTGTTTTATAACTCTGCTGACATGGGGAAGCCAACATGAAACTTCTGTTCTCAAAACGCTGACAAGATAATATATAGTATAAACACGTTACGTTTTCCATCTGTTTTGCAATTTTGGAAGACAGTTAACTCAGACATGGACAACCGCAGTCTGAAACAGCTACCGCAGAAATTACCCAAGCAATTTTACTGGAAACGTATGCAAATAACATGGGAGGTCTATGCTATTACTAACTCATGATGTAACCCAATTATATCGAAGGAACCACACGTGGGCCTAAGACAACCCAGTCATTTCATCCACCACCTGATGGCCAATCACAGATAACCGGAGGATGGAAGAATTGCAAGATGCTTATCCAATAATTAAACAATACGTTGTATCTATGTAATCTTTGACCTGCCCAGATGGGCGGATATGTTAAACTCTTAAAACAGGCTACACGCCGATCATTAAAGTTAGAATTGAGGAAGCTATACATGCTGAACCTCGTGTCAGTGTGAAAACTTCTTATGCGCATTATCAATTCAGAATTAATATGGAGGGGTGTAAACATTCCAAATTGAGTAAGCCGTGGTTCCACAAAGGAAGGTTCCACGACAGCTGGTGGCCCATACGGGGAGTGATCGATAGGTTCCATAGAGGTCGGACAGAAGACACGGACATATGCGACCTTGGACTTGGTGGGCCCAAAATATCATCAGAACACGGTAAGATAAATTAATTATCTATACCTGTGTGGCTAAGTTCAGGCTCACCTATGTGCCGTGTCAAGGCCGAACGATTTGGACCCGCTCGACAGGTATTTCTATAAGTCTCGATCACTCGATAAGAACCTGTCATAAGATATAAAAGGAATGTTTGCATGCCTGTTGTCTTGAGAGTACTAGTTAATTGGTGACATCAATAGCTGCCTCTAGGGAGGGCCTGTACGGGGTGTTTCCTCTCCTGAGGGAGGAGGGAGCCGTTCAGGTGGCCTGTCGCAGAGACTCAGCAGTCCTGAGGCCTGTTTGGAGGGCCCAGGGAGGGAGAGACTGCCAGAGAAAAGTCTGATATGGGATTTCCGCTCCTGCTAGGCCTGCTTGTAGGGTCCGGGAGAAGGGAGCTGTCAGACACGTATCCCGAGGGGCAGTGAGACTAAGCCAGCCGTACTGGTGCTCTGTCTATTTGTGTGTGTCCCCAAATATTTGTTTATCGTTTGAACGTTCACGAGTAGATCCCTCCGTCTGAGAGTAGATCAATAAACTGTGTAGTGACAGAAATGCTAGAGACTCTATGGCGGGACATACTGTGTCCGGCGTCTGAGAAGACTTCTATAATCATGAATTTGGCAGCCATGATTGAAATTGAAAGGCAACAAACAATGTACCAAGGTCAATTCTTACACCCCCCAGAAAAGTGTGGAAGGGGTGGAGAGTCAAGTTATCATTGATTAATCAAGCAATCTTTCTGTGTGTCCTACCTATATAAAGTTAGTGTGCTTGTCTGTTGTGTAGAGCTAATCCTGCTGAGTTGTTATATAGAAATAGTTTGTTTGTCTATCATATAGAATTAGTATCAGTCCTGCTCAACTGTGCCCGTAATTGTTTAGAAAGGAAAAAAAAAAAAAAAAGGCTGCTAACTACATTTAAAAAGAGGAAGTGCCATAACTCTGAATAGAGGTTAAGCAATTCCTGTGCTGTAATAAATAAATAAACTATACGTCCGTCATACAAATGTAAAAAGTTATATGCCACTCACATCCTGAGGGGGCTCTTAAGAATACATCTATGTTTGCCAAGTCCCCAATTCAATTGTAACCACATACAATGTTAGGTGGTCACCGCTGTGACCGTAAGGTTACAACATAAGATTTATGCATTAGACGTTAGAATTTCCCTAAGAGACCTAAAAAGAGGAAGAGAAGGTGGGCTGAAATGGCGTCTGTATTAAAACACGCCAAAGACACCAGCGTTCAATATAACAGTTTAGTAAATAGAGAGAATTGCAGTACATTACCAATCAGATGGAGATGCCCGGCATCTAAGACTGCATCTGCCCAGTCGCTGGAAGTCTGGGACAAAAACTGTTGTAAAAGTAAAAATTAGCCACGTTCTCCCTTGTAATCCTGTCGCTGGGCTGTCACATGAGCGAGAGACTTAAAAAGAGGAAGTTACTTGCCCTGTAGTCCCAGCACAAGTAACGTATATTCACAGACAATATAAAATAAATAAATAAACTACAGGGAGTAAGAGAAACTGTAGAGAAACGGTAGAGAAGCCAAGGAATAGGAAACAAGCAGGTAACGATAAGGCCAGGTATCCACGGGAGGAACGGGGCAGATTGACCCGTAATTTGTAAAATGTAAATTGTGTGATGCATAAGACTTTATCTTTATTGGGTTGTGATGTGTGTCTGAGGACTGCTAACCTTGAATGAGAGAATAAGGAAGTAAGGGATTAGCCTGATTCAGAGGGGTGGAGCTAGATGATGCAAGAACACGTCTCTTATCCAAGGAGGGGGTAAGAATCATAGATAGCCAGAAGAAAAAAGTTTTGTTTTTTTCTCTTGTCTCAAACTCAGCTTTTCACGTTTCCTGACACCCACAAGACCGGCATAGGGAAATTGAATGTACCGACCATGATAATATATACGAGACCCAGATACACACCCCTGGGTCAAACATTATCCCCCTAGTTAAAAAAAAAAAAAAGGGGTGAAGGGTCAGCCACACATGTTAGGTGCTGTGTGCTGATGCTTTGGAAAAACTGCCAACCGGCCACAATTTCACTGTTAATTTCTCTTGCAGAAGGCTGTAAGGCCTGGAGGCCTCCAAATACTAACCAAGTTCTGCAGGCCATAACTGTACATACACCCATTGCCAAATTCCGCACCTTTCTGGGCCTTGTTTCATACTGTTGCCCATACGACAGTATTGACACAAAAGCACGGAGGACAACCACAGCCATGAGGTTAGATCCAGTGACTCAAGGAGCTCCCTCATCTGCTTGTGCGGTGGCAGCAGTACAGGCAATGGTTGACAAATCTTCTAAGTTGGTATTGGACTACCCCTAGTGGTCCACACCCCAAATGACACCCAGAACATACTCATGCAAGTGTAACCCAAGCACTTATCTCTGGCCTATTAGATCCGGCTACAATGTGCTCTTTCCATGCCTCCCCCAATATTTCTTCCCAATGTTGTAATACCTTGAATCCGGCTACTCTTCTTTTAATCAGGCCCAATATGGAAGGCCAGACAGCTTGTTATCTCAGTAGGACAGCCAATTAAGAATGGTGCAGCGGTGCAGAGTCTCATGGAAACCCTACTACTACTACCTGGCAATGGAGAATTCACACCGATTTCTACAATGGAGAAGCGAGAGATGACACCCTCGCCGACAACACAGCAAAGGCAGCGGCCCTCAAGCCGTGGAAGAAAGAAGAATAGATACTGACAGCAGGAGTCAGTGATAAAACCTTTGGACTTTGATAAAACCTTGGACTTTGATATGTCAAGGACTTTACAGTTACAAGTCAACGAGGAAAGAAAGCAGATGGGCTAAAAGACGGGAGCGACAGAACAGGACGGCGTATGGCGAACAATCAACAGAACTTGCCTACAGAGGTCCCTGTCCCCCATGATGGCCCAACTGGTACACAGAATCAAAAGCAGCGATGACGTCGACACTGAACAAGAATGGGTGACACCTAGGTTCTCTGTAGCTGCTGCATCATTTGTCCAGTTAGCATGATCTTTGCCATATGCAAGTCCGGACAGAAGTAAGGTGGCCATATAACCCTTGCTTTGACCACTCTACCCATTTCAGGGATTGCCAATTTGACCAAATTCAGCTCACACCTGTTGGGGAGCATGAATATGTGCTTGTTGTTGCTCGAGTCTTTTTCAGGTTGGAGGCCCACCCTGATACTAAGGTGAATGAGCAGGTAACCACACAGAAGCTCATGAATGAGGTAATCTGCAGACACAGGGTACCGGAAGTGAATGAGGTAAACGAAGGTACACACTTCACAGGTAAAATAATGTGACATCATGTCTAGAAAGTAATTGGACAGGGGAGTGTGCCTTAGTAAATCCCTTATGCTCCCCCACATCCTGTCAGACAGCATTGAAGATAATGAGGTTACCCCCCATAGTTACTCTATCTTGATCCAACTCTGCTGTTTTCTGTAGTTATCCTGTCATGTTGGTCTACCCTTGTTTCTGCATAGGTACGACGGCTCCTTCCAGTCTTGTCACTAGGTAGTGTAGGGTCAGGGTAGGCGGCCTGGACGTGTTCACCATTAGGACTATCTCCAGGAGGGACATCGGTGTGGGTGAAGATCAGGGTGTCCCACGCCGTGCGTACCTGTGCACACTACTAGTATTGTAACAGCATATTAGAGTGAGAAGAGAGGCTCCTGGTGATAGTTTTGACCCACACATGTACGTTGACGTCATAAGACAGCCAAGGGGGGTACCTGACGAGTTTTTAAAATTTTTCTTGATTTATTATGGTAAATAAAATGTTGACCAGATTAATTATGTTTATTACAATTAAAAGTGATTTATAAGTTATACTAGAGACGCCTTATAGGGAGTAGTCGACCAATAGGACCTACCTCGACTATGACTTTTCAAAATAGAATGGCACTAGGTACGATTTTAGCCAAAAAAGGGAGTGTCTGTAAGATGATAGGGGAGACTTGTACCTACATTCCAGACAAAACGTGACCCGCAGGTAAAGACGCAGTTGCCATTAAGAAGCTGACCGCACTAACTAAAAAGAGCTAACCTTAGTCTGTTTTCCTCAGTAAGGTACCTAACGGGAGAAGGAAAATATATATAAAATAAGTTTTGAAACATTGTGTATTTAGAACACTGTGATAGGTTTTCGCTAAGATTTTGCTTTATTTTATCTGCAGTGCACTCTGCTTATGTCCACGCAACATACCGGTGTTACAACGCCCGTGGTCCTGTTACCTTGCCGCCTCTGGAAAAGGGAAGTGGGAATAATCACCTTGTAGCTCTTTCTTTCCAGATTGATATATATGATAATGCACTTACTAATGAGACAGGGGTTTAGTCATATTGATCAGTAATTAGATAGTTCTGATTTTGCACTCTTGTTGATGAATCGAGGTAACGTCAAGAAGGCGGGGTTCTATACAAGTTATGCAGTGTTTACCTGAAGTAGTAAAAGTCGCACCTCTCCTAACCTGATTATATTTGTCACCTTTATAGTCATCCTAATTTCTGTTTGTCATTGCATACAGTGTATTCCGACCCTGATGACTACCTGGTCCACCTGTCTCACTACGATGTCCAACAAAAAGCCCACTGTCAGCGCAAACGTCGTTATCATGGATCCAGAATGTGATGATGTCGAACCATCCTATACCCCCATGACAGCAATAGCTCCAGTGTACAACACAATGCGAGTCTAGGGTCAGCAGTGGGGGTGGGGCGGAGCAGGGCGAGTTTAGTGAAACGGATAGTTTCAAGGGGGGTCTGTGGTGGAAGCCCAGTATATATCTATATGGATCGGTGGGCCTTGGCAGTAGACAGTTGTCAATTTAACATTCTGTATACATATTTGCTTTCTGTCTTGCTACAAATATAATGTTCTTACAGTTATGCAATAGGTACTTCCGCTCATATGAAAATATCTGTTTTATAACTCTGCTGACATGGGGAAGCCAACATGAAACTTCTGTTCTCAAAACGCTGACAAGATAATATATAGTATAAACACGTTACGTTTTCCATCTGTTTTGCAATTTTGGAAGACAGTTAACTCAGACATGGACAACCGCAGTCTGAAACAGCTACCGCAGAAATTACCCAAGCAATTTTACTGGAAACGTATGCAAATAACATGGGAGGTCTATGCTATTACTAACTCATGATGTAACCCAATTATATCGAAGGAACCACACGTGGGCCTAAGACAACCCAGTCATTTCATCCACCACCTGATGGCCAATCACAGATGACCGGAGGATGGAAGAATTGCAAGATGCTTATCCAATAATTAAACAATACGTTGTATCTATGTAATCTTTGACCTGCCCAGATGGGCGGATATGTTAAACTCTTAAAACAGGCTACACGCCGATCATTAAAGTTAGAATTGAGGAAGCTATACATGCTGAACCTCGTGTCAGTGTGAAAACTTCTTATGCGCATTATCAATTCAGAATTAATATGGAGGGGTGTAAACATTCCAAATTGAGTAAGCCGTGGTTCCACAAAGGAAGGTTCCACGACACCGTAGGCCATTGGAGTGAATGGGGCGCGCAAATACGTGGTGAATGCGCAGGAAACCTATGTATTCACTGCATATTTGCTCACCTTTCAGTGAGCCCATCTGCGTTATGTTTTGCGTAACCAAATATTCAGACATAAGCAATTTTTGATTGCGCAAATACACAGCGTGTTTGTGCAACCGAAATATGATTAGGCCCATGTGAACGAGCCTTAATAGTGACCACTATAGTGGTTGCCGTAGTAATAGTGACTCTCATAGTGGCCCCAGTAAAAATAGTGACCCCCACAGTGGCCCCAGTAGTAATGGCACCCCCCACAGTGGGCTCAGTAGTAATAGCGCCCCCCACAGTGGCCCCATTAGTAATAGCAACCCCCACAGTAATAATATTAACCCCCCCATAGTAATATTAACCCTCCTTAGTAATGATATTATCACAGTCAGTAATATTAAACCCCCTCAGTAATATTAACCTCCACAGTAATATTAACCCCCCTAAATAATATTAACCCCATAGCAATATTAACCCCCCTCAGTAATAATATTATCCCCCTCAGTAATATTAACCCCCCCTCAGAAATATAACCCCCCCCCTCAGTAATATAACCCCCCCCTTCAGTAGTAATAGCTCCCCCTTAACCCATATACTCACCTCCTCCTTGCTGTCAGCGCCGCTTCCCCTCTGCTAGCCCTGAGCCCGGGTGCACACTGACATCAGTGTGTGCGCCCGGAACCCTTCCTCCCTGAGTCCTCTCCTGTGGAACTGAAGAGCAGGGGACTCAGGGGAGGAGTATTCCAGCTGCACACTGACGTCAGAGTGTGCGCCAGGATCAAAGCTGTCAGCATGATTACCAGCAAGGAGCTGCGGCACCCCAGCTAGTAATCAGTAGAGTGGCGAGCAGCCGTTGGCACGCCGCAGGCCACATAAAAGGAGGCAGCGGGCCGGATTCGGCCCGCGGGCCTTTTGTTTGACAAGTGCTCTAGATCTTTGGGTCCGGTGCCTTTCATCTTAGGGCATTGGGGGACTGGTCAAAAGGACTGCAGCAAGTTTTGTGGTTTCCACCAGTCCTAACTTGAGAGTCACTGAGATAAAATACATTTTAATAATATAAAAATAACATGTAATACATGGAGCAGGAGTGACGTGACAGGTGAGGTCTGTATGTGGGAGTGTCATATGATGAGCTGAACCCCCCCCTCTTTCATCACATGGAACTTGGCGACAATTATTGGGCTACTGTCAGCGCTGGAGACACTTTGACGTGTGATGTGATGGACATTAGATAAGCCGATGATAATACGGGCATGTGGGTGAAAAGTAACGTCCGTTATCAAGATCACAAAACCAAGACAGCGACGGTACATGGATATTGGGGTGCAGGTGCTAGATAATGAGGATAAAGCAATACCAGACGACTGCCCTAAGTGTAAGATGCACCTATAGGGTGTATTGGAGTACATCTCCGCTGTGGGATGGTGCATTAATAAGCATTGATTATATGGTTTGATATTGGGATACAGGCTTAGAAGTAAATAAATATTGAGGTGTTGAGAGGAATGCACAGTAGTCCCTGGAGTGGGATGTTAGATGGCGGTGAAGTGGATGAAAAAGTCCAATAAATAGGAGGGTGCTGAATGTTGGGGTGCAGTGTGAAGTGTTGGGGCAATGCTGATAAATGCTGCAGTAATCTGTCCATATACTCTGCATAATGTCACCAGCAGCGGATTGTGGAACAGCTACTTCTAACACCGGATATGTGAATTGTTCGTCTCAGTGCTCCAGTCACACTATGATGATGCACATTTCCTTCTGCTGAACACCGTCTTCAAATTTGACCCACGATTGTGGCATCCGATGCGATTCTGACACATTATTACACAAAGATCAACCAGCAATACGTAGCCCTATCATGAATCCAGAATGTCCGCAGTATTTCCAAATCCAAAACAGAGTCAAAATCCGCAACATTGGTGCGAATTTTGATTTGAAATAAAACATATACTCATTATCAAAAGAAATCCCTCCCCTAGAAGACGTTCTTGGAATCAAATGAAACTTGTTCTGTGTGATTATAACGATGATATCAAGAAGTGATTACAATATTAGACCAAAAGGAAAATTTACTGCAGAAAACCGAACACTTGAAGAGAGGCTCTAGTACCCTGTTGTATCGCCTCTAGCTTGGATGTAAGATGTGACACGGGCGGGCATGGAAGCTCTAGTACCCTACTGTACCGCCTCTAGCGTGGATGTAAGATGTGATATAGGCGGGAATGGAGGCTCTAGTACCCTGGTGGGTCACCCCTAGTTTGGATGTAAGATGTGATACAGGCAGGCATGGAGGCTCTAGTACCCTATTATACCACCTCTAGCTTGGATGTAAGATGTGATATAGGCGGGCATGGAGGCTCTAGTACCCTGTTGTACCGCCTCTAGCTTGGATACAAGAATACGGACGGGCATGGAAGCATACGAGTTCTGTATGGTATCCTGCAGCATATCGGTCCAGATTTGCTGTAACTGAGCCTCTAGATCATACAAACTCGTAGGCTGTCGAAGTTGGCGTCCCAGATGGTCCCATACATGTTCTATTGGTGATAAAGTTTGTGCCCGGCGGGCCACGGAATTGTGGCAATATTGTGGAGGCGTTCCTGTGACACTTATTGTGTGCGATCGAGTATTATCCTGTTGGAAAATTCCTCTTGGAAGCCGCCATGAGAAGAACACACGTGGCTACAGAATGTCCTGAACATATTGCTGAGCTCTCATTGTCCCTCGTGCCATTACTAGAGATGATTGTATATCATATTCGATGGCCCCCAGACAATCACACCATTGGCGACAGTGTGCCGCTCTACAGCAAGGGTAGGATTGAGGCGCTCACCCCTAGGTCTACAGACAGGAACACGGCGTGATCGGTGACCAAACTAAACTTGGATTTTTCGCTGAAGACAGCCCAGTTCCACTCCGTAGCAGTCCAGTTTAGCTGTGCACGACGCCACTGCAAACGGTGGGTGAGTGTCAAAGGCATAATGGGTGCCGTGACACCAAATCTCTTTCAGCCATGTGGCCGGTAAAAGTTTCGACAGAAGACACAGTGGCCTGTAACAATGGTGCCACCTGTCTGTGGATGGCAGACAATGATACAGTTGGAGCTGCTCATGCTTGTCGGGCAATCAAATGATCCATACTGGTGGTCTATTAAGTGCCCTCATGCATGCTCTGGTCCCAATGTCTCCTAACATTCTGGTCAGCCCAGGTAATGGGCGATTTATACATAGAACCATCCAGGTTCTTGAAATCTAATAATACCTTCCCTTTGAAACTCCTTTAACTGGGCATAATCTCTTTGATTGTAACGTAGAGGCGTCTAGTGGTTAACAAGCTCTACACAAGCGGAAAAAAAAGGTCCAATACACACAAGTAGCCTCTGAGAGCCTTTTTATAGGCCAAGGGTGGAACTAATTTAAGGCCTCTTTCACATGGGCTACAAAATCTCGCTACAAAATGCATGTATGTGAAGCCCGTGGTGTCCATTGGGTTCTTTCACATGAGATGCTTTGTAGCCTGAAAGAACCCATTGGAAACCATAGACTTCACATACATGCGTTTTGTAGTGGCGATTTTGTAGCCCGTTTGAAAGAGGCCCCAGCTGGCAGGACTGTTCATCTAATCATGCCACCACTATAATCATTTGCATATCTGCCGGAGATATAACTGCATGACGAGTTTTGTAGTAAAGCGACAACTAATTCTAGGTGCTTGTTTTTTTTTACAGAGTGTATTATTTTTGCCGCACGGCCAACACCTTTAGAAAAAAGATACATCATACAAAAAGTGCACTTTTATTTCCAAGAAAAAAATGTTATAGAAAGCGATTAAAAATCCGTACATACCCCAAAATGGTGTCAATAGAAACTACAGCCCCCCTCCGCCCTACCCAAAAAGAAAGCCTTTAACCCCTTCATGACATGGCCTATTTTGGGCTTAAGGACGCAACAATTTTTGGCGGATTTTCTTCTCCGTTTTTCAAAAGCCATAACTTTTTTATTTTTCCGTCGACGCGGCCATGTAAGGGCTTGTTTTTTGCCTGGCGAACTGTAGCTTTTATCGGCGTTATTTTTGGGTACATTAACTATATTGTAAAACTTTTTTTTTTTTTTTATGATAGCAGGGAGAGAAAATGTATCAATTCTGACATAGATTTTTTTATTTTTCTTTTACAGCGTTAATCATGCAGCATAAATGAGACATTCCATTTTTTCTGCGCACCGGTATGGTTACAACGATACCAAAATTCTTACATTTTTTTAGGTTTTTCCACTTTTCTGCAATAAAAACACTTTTTTTGGAAATCTTTTTTTTTTTCTAAATCGCTGCAATAAAAGTCCTGTAACTTTTTTACTTTTTGATGTACGGAGCTTTGTGAGGGCTTATTTTTAGCGAGACGAGCTGTAGTTTTTAGTGGTACCATTTTGGGGTACATACGGCTTTTTTGATCACTTTTATTGCGTTTTTAGTGAGGCAAAATGCTAAAAATTAGCATTTTGCCTCAGTTTTTTAGTGTTTTTTTGGGGTTTTTTTTCCGTGCACAGTCAAAAGCATGTGCAACTTATTGTACGGTCGTTACGGACGCGACAATACCAAATATTTGGGGTTTTATTTTTTCTTACCTTTTTTTATGCTAATCTGAGAAAAAGCATAAAAAAGGTTTTTTTACTGTTTTGTTAAATTCCTTTTTTTTTTTTTTTTGTAGTTCAATAAAATCTAAATGATCCAATTAGTTCTGCGGCTTCTTGGAGGAGATAAGACCATCTCCCGTCTCCCAGCTGCAGCTGAGACTCGTTAAATTCATTTTTTTAATCTTTTTTTTTTTTTTTTACAACATTTGTGTCCCCCTGGGGGACTTTGACCACTGCCCTGATGATCGCTGTCATCAGGCATGGCAGAGATACTGCTCTGCCATGCCTTATCGCTTATACAGCGATCTCAGGCACTGGTAACACAGGACGCCAGTGTCTGGCGTCCTGTTACCATGGCGACAGGCCGCTCCCTCTGTGAACTCTTTCCCTGCCGCAATCTACTTAGATCGCGGCAGGGAAGGGGTTAACAGCGCGGGGGGGGGGCACATCTCCGATGCCCCCCGCTGTTGCAGCGGGACACCGGCTGTGACTGACAGCCGGCTCCCGCTGCGGGATACCGCGGGATCATATGTGATCCTGCGCTATCCCCAGGACGTAAGTTTACGCCCTGTTGCGGGAAGTACCCTGCTGCCAGGACGTAAACTTACGCCCTGCAGCGGGAATGGGTTAAACAACCAACTTGATAGAAAAATGAAAAATGGATGGTGTCAGAAGATGGTGACAGAAAGCAATTTCCTTTTTCAAAAAAATATACTTTATATATTCATTTTTCAAAAAAACTAGATACATCTGATATTGTTGTAATCATAGGCGGAGCGTCAGGGGGTGCTGGGGTCGCAACCGCGACCCGGCCCGGGAGCTTAAGGGGGCCCAGAAGCTGCCCTCCACCATTACCATGTCGCGCTGTCAGCCGTGTGCTCCAGCCGACAGGATGAGACAGGGAGGTAGCTGGGGAGAGGTGAGGAGAAGGAGGGGCTCCGGGGGGAGGGGGGATGCACGGCACAGCACTGTGTAGCAGGATGATGTCATCATCCCCCTGCAGACACAGTGCACATCGGCTCCGTAGGTGCCCTCCTGCTGAGAAGTGACAGGGGTCACGAACTGCAATTGATTGAGGTATGTGTGCCGTCCCAGAAGAGCAGCCTTACTATGTGCATCATTATCCTGCTATGAGGCCACAATGTAGATGTGCAACGTACCCTGCAGGGTCAGCAGGTAATACCTGAATACTAGAACTATATGGTGGTTAGGTGGATCATCTGCTTAGTGGGGAGGGCTCTTGGACTGAGGGCAGCAAGGGTTAAAGTTCTGCTGCTCTGCTACCTGATTGCTGCTATTGGACAGAGTGGGCTAGTGGGGAAGGGAAGGGAACAACTTCCTTTTTTTATATGATAAAATATATATATATATATTACACAAAAGGTTATACAACTTTATATAAATTTGGGATTGTGTCGGCACGGCCGTATGAGGACTTGTTTTTTGCGTGGCGAACTGTAGTTTTTGATGGTACCATTTTTGTGTACATAGACTATATTGTAAAATTTTATTATTTTTTTTATGATAACAGGGAAAGAAAACGCATCAGTTTTGCCATAGGTTTTTTTTTTTAACAGCGTTAATCATGCAGCATAAATGACGCAATATATTTTTTTCTGCGGGTCAGTACAGTTACAACCATACCAAAATTCAATCTTTTTTTTTCACTTTTCTGCAATAAAACCCCCTTTTTATTTATTTTTTTTCTAAATCACTGCATTCAAAGTCCTGTAACTTTTTTATTTTTCCATTTTTGTGAGACGAGCTGTAGTTTTTATTTGTACCATTATAGGGTACATACTGCTTTTTTGATTACTTTAATAGCGTTTTTAGGGAGGTGAAACACTAAAAATTAGCATTTTGCCTCAGTTTTTTTTAGCCTTTTTTTACGCTTTAGAGTCAAAAGCATGTGCAACTTATTGTACGTGTCGTTACGGACGTGACAATACCAAATATGTGGGATTTCAATTTTTTTAACCTTTTTTTATGCTAATATGAGAAAAAGCAAAAAAAAGGTTTTTTTACATTTTTCTTTTTTGTTCATTTTTATTATCTTTTTTTTACACCATTTGTGTCCCTCTGGGGGACTTACACCATACCACTGATGATCGCTGTGATAAGGCATGGCAGGGCTACTGCCCTGCAATGCCTTATCGCTTATACAGCGATCACAGGCTATGAGAATACAGGATGCCGGTATCTGGCATCCTGTTGCTATGGCAATCAGCCGGGCACTCTGCGATTATATTGCGAGAGCCCGGCAACTTCACAAAGGGAGAGCGCGCTCCCTATGTGAACCCTTCCCATGCCGCAATCTACATAGATGGCGGCAGGGAAGGGGTTAACAGCGGGGGGGGGCGCATTTCCGATGCACCCCATTGTTGCAGGAGAAGTATCGTTGTTGTAGTATCATTACCATACTACTAATAGTGCTCCTAACTACAAACATTTTTCCTGTTTCCGGGTGTGCACTACAAGTAATTGGACCTCTCTAGCATCATTTCACTCTTAATGAAAATAAAATAAGTTTATATCTGTAAGCTTTTTCCCTATTACTAGGCCTAATTCCTACAGGTGGATTTCCACCGCGTATTATGCAGCGGAAATCCGCCGTGTTGCCCCGCAGCTATTAGGTTCTATAGAACCTAATAGCGCAATGCTCACGGTGCGGAATTGAACCGTGGAATTCCACACCTTGAAATCACACGTACGCGCAGACGGCTTCCATTGCAGTCAATAGAAGCCGTCTGTCACGCTAGCTTCCGCTGTAGCAGAGCGGAAGATTGCGTGAAAACGCTTCCCGCCAGCTGCGTCATCTGACGCCTTGGATGCGTCACATGACGCTGTGGGCATATGATGCTGTCGGCGCATCACGCGCTCTACTGCGCATGTGCACCGGAGCGTCATGCGGGACGCTGGGCAGCGGATCCGGAGGTAAGTATGGGGTCTCCGGGGGGGTCGCCGTGACAGGCTCCAATACTGAACTCTTGCACCCGGGCCCACAAGCCTGTAGGTACGCCCCTGGTTGTAATTATTCTAACACAATAAAGCCAACGTGTCATTGTAGCTGCAGGTTGTTTACTGTAACACCCCCTTCCCTCCAAAAAATGGCAGGGGGGGGGGGGGTTGCATTTCAGCCCACATTTACAGCTCTTCAGTACATTATGGGGTACATTAAATGATACCATTGAAACCTACAATGACCCAACTGCCTCTTTAGCTTTTGCCTTGCAATAATGCTGGTGAATGCAGCTGCACTTCCTTTACAGCACGGTGTGGGGATTGTAGGTGTCCCAACAGCGGACCCCTCACTAATTAGACAATGATGAGATATTCTATCAATATACCATCCGTGTGAACCTGCCTCCAGTTCTGTTACATGGCACTGTTAATGTGGGCACTCTGTGGCTGGCACTGTGCAGTGCCCTGATATTGTGAACGGGGCTGTTGTTGGGTTCAAACTGTTTACTGGCTAATAGTTTTTGTAGGGTCACTGTCAGGCACTGGTTATGGGGCTGCTCTTTGCAGCGACACTGTTCATGGGGGAACGCTGACTGCCTACATTATAGAGGAATTCTGACACTGTTTATGGGGGCACTCTATCTAGCACTATTATTGGGGGTGCTCTATCTAGCACTATTTGTGGGGACACTCTCTATCTGATACTATTTATGAGGGCACTCTGTGTAGCACTAGGGTGACATTCGCTCTATTTATTGGGTCGCTCTCTATGGGTCACTATAAGGCATTCCCTCTGATACTATATATGGAGGCATTCTCTGTCTGGCACTATTTATGATGGTAGTCTGTCTGGCACAATGGGGGCACTCTCTATCTTATACTATCTATGTCACATTCATTACTGCCCTCTCATCTCCATGTGTGACACATTTATTAGGCTTTTGCTCTTGATCAATATGCGGATTTAGCTCTGTCAATGGGCAAAATCCGTGAGCTGAATGTCTGACACGTTTTTGCATGGATCCGCATGATTTTCTTGAATGCACGTCACAAAAATTTGCTCGCAAATTTTGCCCACTGATGGCTACATCCACGTGTAGATTCACAGCAAAAACTGCAGCAGAATGGAATTCCAGGTGGAATCCACCTTGTGAACATATCCTTATTGTCCCTGCATCTCCCCACGAGTCACATTCATTACTTTTCCCTTATCTCCCCATGTGTCACATTTATTACTGTCCCCTCATCTCCCCATGTGTCACATTCATTACTGTCCCCTCATCTCCCCATGTGTTACATTCATTACTGTCCCCTTATCTCCCCATGTGTCACATTCATTACTGTCCCCTCATCTCCCAGTATGTCCCATCCATTACTAGCATTGCCGCCCTGCTGCTAAATGACTGGCCTGGCCAGTAGAGATGAGCGAACGTACTCGGATAGGCACTACTCGTCCGAGTAATGTGCCTTATCCGAGTACCGCTGTGCTCGTGCTCAAAGATTCGGGACGCGCTGCGTAGCGGGGAGCTGCAGGGGAGAGCGGGGAGGAACGGAGGGGAGATCTTTCTCTCCTTCTCTCCCGGCCGCTCTGCCCCGCTCCCCGCTCCGACTCACCTGTCAGCAGCGGAGCGCCCCGAATCTTTGAGCACGAGTACAGCGGTACTCGGATAAGGCACATTACTCGGACGAGTAGTGCCTATCCGAGTACGTTCGCTCATCTCTACTGGCCAGGCCAGTAATTACATCTAGAGGCCGGTGTGGGGAATAATTTTTTACTGGCAATTTTAATTATGAGAAAAAATGATGTTATTGCGGGGTGGCAACTTGGACAAATGTTGGGAAAAAATAAGTAGCTAATTTTGTGCACAAATATAGGCAGCACTAAGACTTGTAACTTTTGGGATTTTTGCACCACACTCCACACTTTTAGAGAAGTAGGTGGGGGCACCCACTATGTTTAGTAGAATTTACACCAGGGAACTGCCTCATAGCTGGTAAAGATTTTTTCTTCTGGCACATGATCAGCCCAAGACACATCTATTAAGTGGCATAAACCTCTTAACCCCCTTAATGCCACAGGACATAAAGTTACATTCATGGTTACTGGTACTGGTCTTAATAAATCAGCCCCATAGTGTTTAAACATAGAAGAAAACTGTGTTCTGTCCTAGTCCAGCATATAGAGGGTCCTGAAGCCGCTTGGGGAAGAGTTGGGAGGATCCACCACCCTCATTCCATCCCAAGAATTACACCTGCTGCTCTGACTGACCAGGTGAGAAGAGTTGACTCTTTCTATAGGAGTACTAGTGAGTGATGGCTGTAAGACTGGAGCAGACAAGAGGGGTAAGACCAGTGCATAGACTGCTGATGGGTCTGTCCTGCTTGTATGACCCTGCTATGAAATACATTGTGTATGTGTAGCATTTTCATATGCATCCCTGCATGTCTGTGTGATACTCATAGAGTTGGAAGGGACCTCCCAGGTCATTGGCCCCAACCCCCTGCTCAGTGCAGGATTCACTAAATCATCCCAGACAGATATTTGTCCAGCCTTTGTTTAAACACTTCCATTGAAGGAGAACTCGCCAACTCCCGTGGTAACCTGTTCCACTCATTGATCACCCTCACTGTCAGAAAGTTTTTTTCTAATATCTAATTTGTGTGTCCTCCCTTTCAGTTTTATCCCATTGCGTCTGGTCTTTCCTTGTGCAAATGAGAATAGGACTGATACCTCTGCACTGTGACAACCCTTCAGATAGTTGTAGAAGGCTATTAAGTCTCCAATAAGCCTTCTTTTGCAAGTTAAACATTCCCAGATCCTTTAACTTCATAGGACATGATTTGCAGACCGCTCACCATCCTGGTAACTCTTCTTTGAACTTGTGCCAGTTTGTCTATGTCTTTTTTAAAGTGGGGTGCCCAGAACTGGACACAGTATTGCAGATGAGGTCTGACCAAGGAAGAGTAGAGGGGGATAATTACCTCACATGATCTAGATTCTATGCTTCTCTTAATACATCCCAGAATTGTGTTTGACATTTTGACTGCTGCATCACATTGTTGACTCATGTTCAGTCTATGAACTATTCGTATACCCAAGGCTGCTTAGCCCAAGTCCTCCCATTCTGTATGTGCTTTTTTCATTTTTCTTGCCCAGATGTAGGACTTTGCATTTCTCCTTGTTAAATACCATTCCGTTAGTCGCCACCCACTGTTCAAGCTTTTCTGGATCTTTTTGAATACTCCCTCTCTTCCCTAGTGTTAGCTATCCCTCCTAGCTTTGTGTCATCAGCAAATTTGATCAGTTTCCCTTCAATTCCCTTCTCCAGATCGTTTATAAAAATGTTGAACAACACTGGGCCTATGACAGAGCCTTGTGGTAGCCTTGTGTGATAAAAGATTATACGCAGGCATGCGTAGTGCCATACGCGGTCTGTGCCAGCTCTCTGCTGGCAGAGCGTATGGTCACAAGCAGAGGCGTAACTAGAAGCTCTTGGGCCCTGATGCAAAATCTATAACAGTGACCCCTACTTACATGTGGTGTTTATAATACTTTGGTCTACTTATATGAGGGAGGGGCCTTTGGGCCCCCTAAGGCTTTGGGGTCCGGTAGCAACTGCCACCCCTGCACCCCCTGTAGCTACGCCCAACAAGATGGGTAAAACTCTGTAGTTAAACTTGCGTTTTACACATAGTCCATGGGCCTGAGCCCTTAATAAATTTGGAGCATTTTGTGCCAAGGTTTGTAACAAATTCCAGTATTAGTAAATTCTCCCCCCATAACTTTACTTTTCTAGTGATATAATAATTCAATCTGTGGTCAAGAGAGGGGGTGGGCTTAGCGGGATCCTCCCGCTAGCCCTGCCTTCTCTCTTTGTTAGACAAGAATCACTATGAGAATCCCTCTAGCCCCGCCCTTCTCTCAGCTAAACCCTGGGAAAGCCCTTTAGCCACGCCCCCTATCTCTTCAAGATATGTCAGAGATCCCCTGTAGCTTCGCCCGCTCTCTCCCCTCGCTATGGGGGATTCCAAGACTGTTGCGCGATCTTCTCCCATTGATTTTAATGGGGCCCCAGCCCATTAAAAACAATGGATGATACTGCAAGTTTTTTTGTATCGCACGGAGGCTTGAGTAAACACATAGCAAATGAGAAAGAAACCATTGAAAATCATTGGTTTCATAATCATGCATTTTCAATCACTAGAAAACCTATCGCCAGTGTGTAAGAGACCTTAATTTGGTCGCTCTGCTCCAAAAATGGGACAGACGGCCTGAACGGAGGCAAAATCGCTAATGTGAATGAGTCCGCACTCCTTAATTACCAAAGCACTCTGCTCCCACCACTTACCAGGCCAACTTTGGCACTTTTTTCAGACAACCAGAACTGTTGCTTTTTATTTTGCTTTTTAAATTCTACAGTACCATGTGGCAATAATGTGTTACCTTTATTCTCGGTACAATTACAGTGATGCCAACTATGTAGAAGATTTTTCTTTATTCTTCTATTGCGCAATAACACAGCAGAGCTTGTCACTTAGTTTTTTGTTTCTTTTTTAAAGAAACCTGTCTAGTCCCCACAGCGCCATAAACAAAGTTATGGTGCTGTTGGGACACGTGACAGGGAGCCAGATACAGTATTTTTTTAGAAACTCTCACGATGCCCCCTCTGAAGACAACGCATGGTGCGAAATTCCGATTCTTTTCCGAGTCCTGTGCATGCACACTCCCATACACGTCTGTTGGAGAGCACATGTATGAGACTCATCACTGGATCGTGGGGATCGGTGAGTATAAAAAATACATTGCCTGACTCGGTCACATCCCCTAATGGTGCACTAACTTGGTCTATGGTGCGGTGGGGACGTGACAGGTTCCATTTATATTCCTGCTTGCCATGCAAAAAAATATATATTACACAGAAATAATGTATAGGCCCTTCTCCCAGGTTTGTACAGCTGCAGTGTCACATCCTTCAGTCTTCTCTCTAATGCAGTGTGGACAGGCTGCAGTCGGCCTGTGTATGGAATGTCACAGGCAGATGGAGCCAATCAGACCTCAGCATTCAAGCACTGAGGTCTCTGATTGGCTGCAGTAGTCAGATTTTCTGTAAATGGGTTGAATGCAGACTGTCAACACAAACCCTATGCAGAGGGGAGTATTGGATCGTCATTTTACCAGTCAAAGAGGAGAACTGAGTGCTTAATACAGAGCTGTTTTTGTTAATCTCATTGAAGTGTATGGCGGCTAAGGAAACGGCACAGCCCAACACTACACTGTTATCAAAGTCTGAGAGTTAAGGAAGCAGCACAGTGCACGGTGTTAGGGCTTATTCAGACGTGCATATATCGGTGAGTTATCACGCTCGGCCGTTATACGCTGTCCCTCTCTGCAGGGTGAGGAAGCAGGCCAGGCCAGAAGCAATGCACTGAGCTCTTGCCCCCTCTACGCCCCTCGCCACTATTTGCAATAGAAGGGGCAGGGCGGGGGCGGAACTTAGCTCCACCCCGTCCCTCCCATTGCAAAGAGTGGCGAGGGGGTGGGAGCTCAGTGCACTGCTGACATGAAAACATGCCCGATTTACGCACGTCTGAATAAGCCCTTATGCTGTATCAGTAGCTTCTTTTTTCTTCAATAAGAGCTATGGAAACAGCGCTGTGCTAATCTATACAATGGGTAGCCTTGCAGAATCTTGCATTGAGGCCTGCCAGAGGATATATCCTCAATTCAGAGCCTAGAGGGCCCCTAGTTCAAATTAACCCTTTCCAATCCACTGTCTGACCTCTGAAGACATTGTGATTTGAGGCTGTACAGCTCGGATGTTGGAAGACGTCCGTTGGGGTTCTCTTACTGTATATTGCCAGCTTCTTTGCTGTCGGAGCCTATCCAATGTGTCACCTCATGCAGTACTGGCTTTAGCCAGCATATAGCGCCATTGTATAACGGCAGAAAGAGAGTAAGCCCCCTAGGAAAACCAGGATACAAATTGGATTGGAAAGGGTTAAGAACCAGGTCACAGACTACTACTGAAAGCGTGTGCAGGTAGATTTAACAACAACACACATTGCAGTATAATAAAGGTCTTTATTTGACAGCTGAATTAGCGGTACAGTCACAAACTTGGAACAGTTTCAACTACTTTGAATATGATTGCTTGACTATTAAACAACACTGTCTCTACATGCAAGATTTTGCAGTAACAAAGAGTCTCTTAAATCAGTGTTCCCCAACTCCAGTCCTCAGGGACCGCCAACAGGTCATGTTTTCAGGATTTCCTCAGTGTTGCACAGGTGATGTAATTATTGCCGGTGCTTCAGACATTGCCACAGCTGTTCTTACCATAGGATATCCTGAAAACATGACCTGTTATTGGTTCCTGAGGACTGGAGTTGGGGACTCCTGTCTTAAACTATGGAGCTGGTGGCGGCCTCTGTCTCGGGTGCAGCTGATAGCGGCAGGCTCTGTCTCGGGTGCAGCTGGTGGCGGCAGGCTCTGTCTCGGGTGCAGCTGGTGGCGGCAGGCTCTGTCTCGGGTGCAGCTGGTGGCGGCAGGCTCTGTCTCGGGTGCAGCTGGTGGCGGCAGGCTCTGTCTCGGGTGCAGCTGGTGGCAGCGGCCTCTGTCTCGGGTGCAGCTGGTGGCGGCGGCCTCTGTCTCGGGTGCAGCTGGTGGCGGCGGCCTGCCTCTGTCTCGGGTGCAGCTGGTGGCGGCAGCCTGCCTGTCTCGGGTGCAGCTGGTGGCGGCGGCCTCTGTCTCGGGTGCAGCTGGTGGTGGCGGCCTCTGTCTCGGGTGCAGCTGGTGGCGGCGGCCTGCCTCTGTCTCGGGTGCAGCTGGTGGCGGCGGCCTGCCTCTGTCTCGGGTGCAGCTGGTGGCGGCGGCCTGCCTCTGTCTCGGGTGCAGCTGGTGGCGGCGGCCTGCCTCTGTCTCGGGTGCAGCTGGTGGCGGCGGCCTGCCTCTGTCTCGGGTGCAGCTGGTGGCGGCGGCCTGCCTCTGTCTCGGGTGCAGCTGGTGGCGGCGGCCTGCCTCTGTCTCGGGTGCAGCTGGTGGCGGCGGCCTGCCTCTGTCTCGGGTGCAGCTGGTGGCGGCGGCCTGCCTCTGTCTCGGGTGCAGCTGGTGGCGGCGGCCGGCCTCTGTCTCGGGTGCAGCTGGTGGCGGCGGCCGGCCTCTGTCTCGGGTGCAGCTGGTGGCGGCGGCCTCTGTCTCGGGTGCAGCTGGTGGCGGCGGCCTCTGTCTCGGGTGCAGCTGGTGGCGGCGGCCTCTGTCTCGGGTGCAGCTGGTGGCGGCGGCCTCTGTCTCGGGTGCAGCTGGTGGCGGCGGCCTCTGTCTCGGGTGCAGCTGGTGGCGGCGGCCTCTGTCTCGGGTGCAGCTGGTGGCGACGGCCTCTGTCTCGGGTGCAGCTGGTGGCGGCGGCCTCGGTCTCGGGTGCAGCTGGTGGCGGCGGCCTCGGTCTCGGGTGCAGCTGGTGGCGGCGGCCTCTGTCTCGGGTGCAGCTGGTGGCGGCGGCCTCTGTCTCGGGTGCAGCTGGTGGCGGCGGCCTCTGTCTCGGGTGCAGCTGGTGGCGGCGGCCTCTGTCTCGGGTGCAGCTGGTGGCGGCGGCCTCTGTCTCGGGTGGCGGTGGTGGCGGCCAGTCCGGTGATTAAAAAGAAAAAGAGAAAAGTGAGTAGAATAAATAATTTTTTAAATATATAGGGTCCCGCGTAGGGCCTCTCGGCCGGTCTGTCCCGCGTAGGGCCTCTCGGCCGGTCTGTCCCGCGTAGGGCCTCTCGGCCGGTCTGTCCCGCGTAGGGCCTCTCGGCCGGTCTGTCCCGCGTAGGGCCTCTCGGCCGGTCTGTCCCGCGTAGGGCCTCTCGGCCGGTCTGTCCCGCGTAGGGCCTCTCGGCCGGTCTGTCCCGCGTAGGGCCTCTCGGCCGGTCTGTCCCGCGTAGGGCCTCTCGGCCGGTCTGTCCCGCGTAGGGCCTCTCGGCCGGTCTGTCCCGCGTAGGGCCTCTCGGCCGGTCTGTCCCGCGTAGGGCCTCTCGGCCGGTCTGTCCCGCGTAGGGCCTCTCGGCCGGTCTGTCCCGCGTAGGGCCTCTCGGCCGGTCTGTCCCGCGTAGGGCCTCTCGGCCGGTCTGTCCCGCGTAGGGCCTCTCGGCCGGTCTGTCCCGCGTAGGGCCTCTCGGCCGGTCTGTCCCGCGTAGGGCCTCTCGGCCGGTCTGTCCCGCGTAGGGCCTCTCGGCCGGTCTGTCCCGCGTAGGGCCTCTCTGCCATTTATAGTTCTATACTGTCCGTGTCACAATAGACTGATGACATCACAATAGACTGACATCACAAAAGACTGATGACATCACAATAGACTGACATCACAATAGACTGACATCACAAAAGACTGATGACATCACAATAGACTGACATCACAAAAGACTGATGACATCACAAAAGACTGATGACATCACAAAAGACTGATGACATCACAATGTAGTCTCAATTGCCAGACAGGTGGGCTCATTAGCCTCTGTCTCGGGTGCAGCTGGTGGCGGCGGCCTCTGTCTCGGGTGCAGCTGGTGGCGGCGGCCTCTGTCTCGGGTGCAGCTGGTGGCGGCGGCCTCTGTCTCGGGTGCAGCTGGTGGCGACGGCCTCTGTCTCGGGTGCAGCTGGTGGCGGCGGCCTCGGTCTCGGGTGCAGCTGGTGGCGGCGGCCTCGGTCTCGGGTGCAGCTGGTGGCGGCGGCCTCTGTCTCGGGTGCAGCTGGTGGCGGCGGCCTCTGTCTCGGGTGCAGCTGGTGGCGGCGGCCTCTGTCTCGGGTGCAGCTGGTGGCGGCGGCCTCTGTCTCGGGTGCAGCTGGTGGCGGCGGCCTCTGTCTCGGGTGGCGGTGGTGGCGGCCAGTCCGGTGATTAAAAAGAAAAAGAGAAAAGTGAGTAGAATAAATAATTTTTTAAATATATAGGGTCCCGCGTAGGGCCTCTCGGCCGGTCTGTCCCGCGTAGGGCCTCTCGGCCGGTCTGTCCCGCGTAGGGCCTCTCGGCCGGTCTGTCCCGCGTAGGGCCTCTCGGCCGGTCTGTCCCGCGTAGGGCCTCTCGGCCGGTCTGTCCCGCGTAGGGCCTCTCGGCCGGTCTGTCCCGCGTAGGGCCTCTCGGCCGGTCTGTCCCGCGTAGGGCCTCTCGGCCGGTCTGTCCCGCGTAGGGCCTCTCGGCCGGTCTGTCCCGCGTAGGGCCTCTCGGCCGGTCTGTCCCGCGTAGGGCCTCTCGGCCGGTCTGTCCCGCGTAGGGCCTCTCGGCCGGTCTGTCCCGCGTAGGGCCTCTCGGCCGGTCTGTCCCGCGTAGGGCCTCTCGGCCGGTCTGTCCCGCGTAGGGCCTCTCGGCCGGTCTGTCCCGCGTAGGGCCTCTCGGCCGGTCTGTCCCGCGTAGGGCCTCTCGGCCGGTCTGTCCCGCGTAGGGCCTCTCGGCCGGTCTGTCCCGCGTAGGGCCTCTCGGCCGGTCTGTCCCGCGTAGGGCCTCTCTGCCATTTATAGTTCTATACTGTCCGTGTCACAATAGACTGATGACATCACAATAGACTGACATCACAAAAGACTGATGACATCACAATAGACTGACATCACAATAGACTGACATCACAAAAGACTGATGACATCACAATAGACTGACATCACAAAAGACTGATGACATCACAAAAGACTGATGACATCACAAAAGACTGATGACATCACAATGTAGTCTCAATTGCCAGACAGGTGGGCTCATTAGCATACAGTGTGTATGCATGTCTGTGTATCTATTGACACATTATAAAATCTATAATAAAGATCATTATTATTAATCAATATAGAGCATAGAAACTACTTATATATTAACTCTAAATGACTTGAAAGCGCTGTGGAATAAGTTGGCGTTATACAAATAGCAAGATTTATTTTTACATATAATCCATATCTATAGTTATGTATGGTGGAAAAAATGTCCTGCTGTACGTGTAAATTCTTCAGCCTTTGTTGAGGGTGATGATGATGACGATGATAATCTATCATCATTCTTACTAGAGCTATTAATGTCAAACTAGGGGTAAGCAATAAAGTCCCATGGGGTCGAAGCCAATTTTCCTCATTTAGGGAAAAAGTTCCTTCTGTCCCCACTTGAAATGCGGACTGCCAGAGACCCCTAGGAACAACACACCTTCAGAAGCAAACTAGCCCCCCTTTGAACCATCCTGCAAAGTGAGGGGGAGGGAAGAGTGCTGCAGGCACTGCAAGACTAGGATGCATGAGCGAGCTCGGTGCAAGAGGAATGGTGATAAGGGGTGCGGTGGTTCACAAGGTGGGGCTATACAAAAAATTTTAAACCCACCACAGTGCATTATGGGTGCTCTCAAAAAGCTGCCTGAGCTTACTGCAAATGGTGCTCCATCTTTAAAGGTCTGCCCAAGCCTGCCTGACATTTCATGCACCACCAGACATAAGGCGTTGGTCATAAGCATTCCCCAACTGACAAGAACTGAACCAACCTACCGGACTACCTATTCCTCTCCATGAAAGAATTGAACCTACTTTTTTTTTTTTTTAATGCCACAGCATTGGCCAATTTGATTTCTGTAGTCCGCTCTCTCCCCCTTGTGAGCTGAATTAAAAGGTGCTCTGTTAAAAATAAAAATAATCCAACTCCTGTAACTTCTGGGGGGAGATACAGGAGGACACATCTGCCCACTTCTAGCTGCAGAGGAGACTGCCTTAAGATGATCGCCAAGCTCTGGCATTTATAGTTCTATACTGCCAGTGTTGTAATAGACTGATGACATGACAATAGACTGATGACATCACAATGTAGTCTCAATTGCCAGACAGCTGGGCTCATTAGCATACAGTGTGTATGCATATCTGTGTGTATCTATCTAAAGATTATTATTATTAATCAATACATGGCATAGAAACTACATAGATATAATAAATCTCTCTATATATACATAAAATCTATCATCTATATCCACAAAATCTATAATCCAAGATAGATATAATCCAAATCTATAATCTATAGCCTTCCATCCTACCGAGGCTGGTAAAATGAGCACCCAGCTTGATGGGGTGTGGGGGGATAAAAAAATGACTTGAAAGCTCTGTGGAATAAGTTGGCGCTATAGAAATAGCAAGATTTATTTATATATAATCCATATTTATAGTTATGTATGGTGGGAAAAAAGGCCTGCTGTAAGTTTAAATTCTTCAGCCTTTGTTGAGGGTGATGATGATGACGATAATCTATCATTATTCTTACTAGTGCTATTAATGTCAACCCGGGGAAAGCAATCAACCCCCATGGGGCGAAGCCAATTTTCCATATTTTAGGTAAAAATTGCCGTCCGTCCCCACTCGAAATGTGGCCAGCCAAAGAGATCCCTTGGAGTGACGCACCCTCAGACGGAAAGTAGTTATTGCAAAGTAATCACCCACTGAACCATCCTGCAAAGGGAGGGAGGGGAAGAGTGCTGCAGGCACTGCATGCCTAGGATGCATGAGCGAGCTCCATGCAAGAGGAATGGTGATAAGGGGTGGGGCGGTTCACATGGCTGTGCTATGCAAAAGATTTTAAATCTGCCGCAGTGCATTGTGGGTGCTGTCAGAAGGCTGCCTGAGCTTGCTGAAAATGCTGCTCCATCTTTAAAGGTTGGCCCGAGCCTTCCAGATGTTTCATGCACCACCAGGCATAAGGCCTTGCCCATAAGCATTCCCCAACTGACAAGAACTGAACCAACCTACCTACCTACCTATTCCTCTCCATGGAAGAATTGAACCTACCTTTTTTTTTTAAATGCCACAGCAGCGGACAATTAGATTTTTGTAGGCCACTGTCTCCCCCTTGAGGGCTGAATTAAAAGGTGTTCTGTTAAAAATAAAAAATAATCCAGTTCCTGTAACTTCTGTGGGGAGATACAGGAGGACACATCTGCCCACTTCTAGCTGCAGAGGAGACTGCCTTAAGATGGCCGCCAAGCTCTGGCATTTATAGTTCTATACTGCCCGTGTCCCAATAGACTGATGACATCACAATGTAGTCTCAATTGCCAGACAGGTGGGCTCATTAGCATACAGTGTGTATGCATGTCTGTGTATCTATTGACACATTATAAAATCTATAATAAAAATCATTATTATTAATCAATATAGAGCATAGAAACTACTTATATATTATCTCTCTAAATGACTTGAAAGCGCTGTGGAATAAGTTGGCGCTATACAAATTGCAAGATTTATTTATATATATAATCCATATCTATAGTTATTAGAGATGAGCGAACGTGTTCTTAACGAACACTTACGCACCCTGACACCGGCTTTACCGAGGACTTCAGTGTCGGGGGGCGCCGGGGGGCGGGGGGCGGGGAGAGGTGCGTTGCCACGGCGACCCCCGAACTTTTTTCGCCCGAGCACGGAATTGCTCGCAAAGTTCGGTGTTCGGGCGAAAAGGGGCGGAGCCGAACACGTTCGCTCATCTTTAATAGTTATGTATGGTGGAAAAAAAGTCCTGCTGTACGTGTAAATTCTTCAGCCTTTGTTGAGGGTGATGATGATGATGATGATAATTTATCATTATTCTTACTAGTGCTATTAATATCAACCCAGGGGAAGGCAATAAACCACTATGGGGTTGAAGCCAATTTTCCTCATTTTAGGGGAAAAGTTCTGTCTGTCCCCACTCGAAATGCGTCCAGCCAAAGAGATCCCTCGGAGCGACGCATCTTCAGAGGGAAACAAGTGATTGCAAGGTAATCACCCACTGAACGATCCTGCAAAAGGACGGAGGGGAAGAGTGCTGCAGGCACTGCAAGACTAGGATGTGTGAGCGAGCCCGGTGCAAAAGGAATAAGGATAAGGGGTGGGGCAATTCACAAGGCTGTGCTATGAAAACGATTTTAAATCCATCGCAGTGCATTGTGGGTGCTGTCAGAAGGCTGCCTGAGCTTGCTGAAAATGCTGCTGCAACTGAACCAACCTACCTACCTGCCTACCTACCTATTCATCTCCATGGAAGAATTGAACCTACCTTTTTTTTTTTTTTTAAAGTGCCACAGCTGCCTGTGTAGTGGCCCGGAGTAATGGGGCCCCTCCAGAAAAGTGTGCATACACTTGTCTAACTGTATTGTCAGTATCCTCTGTGTTGCATGATTGATGTGCATTGCATAGCTGCAGCATTGTAAGTGCTAACTGTCTGGTATGTAAGATGTTTGTCTGGAAATGTATCATTTTAAGTTGTTAGTTTGGAAGTCATGTGATCATGCTTCATACGTGTTTGCAAGTTAGCAAGTCAGTAGTAGTAGCCAGTCAGTAGAAGTAACCAGGCAGTCAGGGAGTAGGCTGAGAGAGGCGTTGGAGAATGGAAGAGGCTGAGCGATATCCAGTGAGTTGCCCTGAGACTACTACCCCCAGGAGTCATTTTCAGTAAACTAAGGAGAAGAAATCACCAAGCAGAGCTGTGACGCATCTAAAAGAGTGAGTGTTGACAGGATAAGAGTTTGGAGAAGAAAAGAGTTTACTTGTCCAGGAGTAGAGCTGCACAGATAACTAAGGCTCGCTTCACATGGCCAAGAAAATCATGTGAGATTTGTGCTTTGCGAGACACACAAACCCTACACAAATTACCCCCATTTTGAATGGGGTCATACACATGAGCTTTTTGTTTTGTTTTTTTTTTCCTGCATGACACCGCAATGCAATGCTACGTGAGAGAAACAAATCGGGGCACGTTCTATCTTGCTGTGTGCTCTCTGATCGTAGCACCCATGGTTTCTAATGGGACCGGCGGCATCATCGTAAGGTCTCCCATTGAAATCAATGGAAGAAACTCTGTGATCCAACACAGTGGCTGACAGCTGTGGCAGAGGATTGCTTCTTCCCCGGAATGATGTGAGGCTGTTTTGCCATGAATATGCCTCACATCCACAGGGAATTCACATGGTGGGGAGTGCAATATGGGGGCAGGATTCATGGCACTATATCGTGCTCGCCCATGTGAAGTTAGCCTAAGGGTATGTTCGCACAGGGCAAAAATTCTGCAGATTTTCTGTACAGAAAATCTGCATCGTTTACAGTTTAAGCTTTGTGGACAAAATCTTAAAAATCTTCAGAACTCCCAACCTGGCCATCTCAGATCTTCATAAAATTTGTTAGGATGTTAAAGGGCAGAAAGTAACTTAGGGCTTGTCCCCATCTGCATTAGGGCCTTCCGTCTTTCTGTTCCGTTTCTGGAGCAGAAAAACACAATTAAGGGCTTCTACCCACTAGGTTTTTTTTTTAATGCTGCAATATCGGTGCGTTTTTTTTTCAATGGGACTTTTTAATGTTAAAATTGCATCGCACAAAATCACAAAAGCACAAACTTGCGATTTTTGTGCGATGCAATTTTAACATTAGAAAGTCCCATTGAAAAAAACGCTGTGAATATCGCAGGGTTAAAAAAAAGAGCTACTGGGTAGAAGCCCTAAAGGTTTCATTTGTTTCCCCATTGATTTCAATGGGTTTTCAAAAACCAAATGCTTTCAATTTGTTTCCATTCTGTTTCCATTTCTTTTAAACTGGACAAATAGCGCTGCAGGTAAATATAATCTCCAGCTGGTAGAAGTTTCACTTTGGATGTCTTTAGTTGCAGGAGTAAAAACAAAGCAGGTTGTCCTACTACTGAAAGCCAAGTATGCGCAGTAGAATGAAGCGTTGAATCATGGAGGATTAATGTATGACAGAACTCCTGAGTCTTTTTATGTTCAAAAAGATCTTTATTAACTTTCGTATGCAGAATACATACAGTTAGAATTTGAAAACAGGACATTGAGTAAGAATTGGCTGTTTGTAAATAAAATATTTGCATACAGATATGACATCCTTAAAGGCTCATTTAGACACAATGATGATCACTGAAAAGATGTCATTGAGAGGTAATCGTTGTGTCACTTACAGCGCAAGATGATCTCTCAAACATTGAGCAATTACCTTGTGCTCCAGCTGTTCTCTGCACAGAGCGCCTGGCTGTTATGCAGCCGAGCGCTCCGAGCGGAGGATGCAGAAGACAAGCTGGGTGTCCTCACTTGTCTTCTGCATCCAGCTGTTCCCCCGCTCCGAGCGCCCAGCTGTTATACAGCCTTGCGCTCTGAGCGGAGGATACAGAAGACAAGCAGGGTGTCCCTGTTTGTCTCCTGCATCCAGCTGTTCTCTGCATGGAGCGCCCGGCTGTTATACAGTCTAGCGCTCCGTGTGGGGTCTGGAGAACACAGCTGGACCGCTCTGTTCTTCATACCCAGCCTGTCATCAGGGAGCAAGATACAGCTGAAACAATAGTATCAGCTGTATCCCGCTGTGAATCCCTGATAAGACTCATCGTTGTCTTTCAGCAAGCTGAAAGACAACGATGAGCGATGGCTTAATAAAAACTGCACAATGTCAGTGCAGTTACACACAACGATTATCGCTCAAAAGATCGCTTTTGAGCGATAATCGTTGTGCCTAAATGGGCCTTAAGGCCTCCTGTCCACAGGCGATATATCATTGCGTTATCTGCTGCAATAATCCGCACGTGGCTCAACAAATGAACGCTTTCCAAAGGATAACTATGGAAAGCGCAGCCAGCTGCAATTTTCCACTCACGTATAAAAATTGCGGCATGCCGCAATGAACCATCATTGATGATAGGTTCATCGCAGAGAACCGCAGTGACTTTAGCGGTTTCCTGCATCTAAATTCACTGCAGGAAAATGCAACGCCCATGGACAGACAGTCTTAGCCACTCCACCGCAGGATACCGCCGCCCGGGAGCAGAAGCCGGCAGACGGATCTCTACTGTCAGCCTATCTGAGAGATAGGCTGATCGCGGAGAATCGCGGCAAATCGCAGCATGCTGCGATTTGCCGTCCGCGAGCAGACAATCACAATTATTCTCCACTGGTGGACAGGGGGCAAGCGCTCTTCATAGCAATGCTATGGAGAGCTTAACTGCGTTCCCCACGGCCGGATTATCGCTGCGGGGAATGCAATGAAAACCCACCCGTGGACAGGCAGCCTTAATGTGGCATTTTCTTCGGTCCCTTTTATTTATGCATAGAACAAAATAAACATTACCACATTCTTCTGTGTCTTGTCTGGGAGATTCTCATCCAGCCCCTCTCTCTCCCGCCTCTGGCCCCCCTAAGATAGCTCGCCGAGCGCCAACCCCTCCCCTCTTGTCCATTTTAGTCTAGATATATATGAAAGTATAGAAATAGTTTAGTTCAATAAGTTTTTATTGAGGCTGGAAGGCATGTGAAAGAGCAAACATGGAGTGCATCTCAGACAAAAGCAATTGTAATGTATACATACTTAGTGATGCGCCCACTTTCCCTCTCCACTGCCTCATCGCAGTGGAGGCTGTATCTGGCCCGCCTCCGCCCACACTTTTCTTTTTATTAACCGGATTCTTTCCCACCTCAAGGTAGGGGTCCATGAGGCGGTAGAGAGAAGAACAAGGAAAAAAACGACAGAAGAATTAACCAGGGTTAGGGCTCCGAAGAGCTCGGCGGGCAGTTAGGGAAGGGTGCGTGTGGGTAGGTTGGGATAGAGGTTGAGCTATCGCATTGACCACCTGTTTGCGTGGGTTTTTGCGGCCTGTTTTGATTCCCCCGGGGATGTGGGGCTCCGATTTGAGCGTAACCGCCCTCCTACATGCCAGAAGGGGGGCACTGCTTCCCTCTCGTCTCACGGGGCGATGTGAAAGTATAGAAATAGTTTGAAGAGGAAAGCCAGATAAGTTAAGAAGAATAAGAAAATCTGAAAGAGGGATTAGAAGGGGAATTTAGGGAAGGGAAAATACCCTGGGGACATAGACCAATACTGTGCATGAAAATTTACCTGGGATCTGTTATGTCATCAAACCACTCCTCAACTAAGATGTGAGAGAGGGGGAGTCTTGGAACTCCACCCAGACGGCCCAAGTAGCATCAAATTTTGAGTTGTCTGCTTCTAAACTCCTCTATGGCCTCCAACCACACCACTCTCGGAATAGCAATGCTCTGCCTTGAATATCCTGGGATTATCTGTCTCATTGCCATAATAAAGAGTCTGAGCAGACCTTTCTTCAGCTGGGAGATCAGGGAAGATAGATAGGAGTGCCAATTCCAGTGTGAACTGCAGTGAAGATGCACACATGGCTTTGTATAATTGGGCAACATCTTGCGAAAAGGGGGCAATACCACATACGTACCATGGAGCCCCTGCCTGACATACACCTCCCTCCAGCACTGTTCCAAAACTGAGGGGTGCATTTTATGCAGTCTGACTGGGGTTCTATACCACTGTGAATGTATTTTGAAGTTGAGCTCCTGTAGTTTGAGCGATATATTCATTTCACTTGACAGGGCATAAAATTTAGACCAGAGCTCTCGGGGAACAGGCCTCCCCAATGCCTCCTTCCACTTCCTGATCCAACTGGGGTCGGAGTTCTTCATCCGACCATCCAGCAGGAGCGCGTACACTAGTGAGATCATGTGCGTGGGTGACTTCTCTGCTGTGCATTGTCTTTTGAATGGTGTGAGATATACTGTCAGGTCAGAGTTTGGAGCAAGCATGGTAATATAGTTATGTAAATGGAAATACAATAACCAGGATCCCCTTGGCAAACTGTGTACTCCTTTTAACAGATCAGGGGTCCCTACCAGTGGGGTAAGTGGTCCTGGTCTCGATATCATCAAACTCCCTCTGGCTCGCCCATGCCAGCCATGTAGCAATGTCTGTATTAAAGTTGAGGCGCCACTCCTCCCTCAATTCAGGCCCCCTGGTATCCAGAACGCTCCCTTGAATCTGAAAGGGGTTTATTAGTTCACATGTTTTTCTGCTGCTTGCGAAACAGGATCTAATTACCAAAAAACCTTGTATAGTGAAGCCTACAATAAATTTAGAATCTGCATTATGTGAACAAAATTTAGTTTGCAATGTTAAGCCGGTGCATAAAAAAATTGTGCATTCACTGGATTGCAAACACTCCCTTAGTGAACAATAGTTCTCTTAGGCGCTAAAATAGAACATGCTGCGTTCTTTTTTACACAAGTAACATACGCAATCAATATACACAAGTGTGAGTGGAACAATAAAAATCAATGTACTTTCTTTGGCGCCATTTATCACATATTAGTACATTGCACATGCAATACGCAATGCAAATATGTTTGTGTGAGCCCACCCTTAGGGCGCCCACCCACTGGCGTTTGCAATTTCCGTGCGTGAAAAACGCAGCGTTTTTGGCGCGTTTTTCACGGCTTTTTCGCGCCTTTTCCATTGACATTCATGGGTGCATTAAGAGAAAAATAAGGACACATATGCAACTGACAGTTCCTATGTTAAAAATTGCAACGGACCGGAAAAAAAAACGCCAGTGGACAGGAACACATTCAATACTAATTGCTCTTGAGAAAAAACGCAAAACGCAAAGAAAAAAAAACGCCAGTGGGTGGGCGCCCTTAGGGTGCATTCAGACGGCCGTATATCGGCTGAGTTTTCACGCCCAGCCGATATACAGCGTCTCTCTCTGCAGGGGGAGGAGACTGGAAGAGTCGGGAGCAGTGCTCTATGCTCCTGCCCCCTCTCTGCCTCCTCTCCACCCCCTTGCACTATTTTTAATGAGGAGAGGCGGGCCGGGGGCGGAGCTAATTCCTGAAACTTAGCCCCACCCCTGTTCCGCCTGTACTTTATTTTTCTCCTTTTTACACAATCTGTGTCCATCTGAGGGACTTACACTGCAGGACTGAAGATCGCTAGGATAAGGCATGGCAGGACTTCTCTCCTGCCATGCCGGCTTATTATAGCGATCTTAGGCAATGGCAATACAGGACTCCGGTATCTTGCATCCTGCTGCCATAGCAACCAGCCAGGCTCTCGCGATTATATTGCGAGAGCCGGCTGAAGTCACAGAGGGAGTACGCTCCCTCTGTGAACCCTTTCCCTGCCAGGATCTAAGTAGAGGGGTTAACAGCGGGGGGGCGCATCTCCGATGCCCCCCACTGTTGCAGCGGGTGGCCGGCTACTAGTGACAGTCGGCTCTCGCTGCGGGATAGCGCGAGATCTGCTATGATCTCACGCTATCCCTATGACGTAAGGGTACGTCATTTTGCAGGAAGTACCCTTACGTCATGGGGAGGGAAAGGGTTAAAGAAAAACCCTACAACATTGGAAAAGATGCCAGAAACCATTATTCTGCCAGTTAGTATCTTTTATTAAGAGACAGTATCATTGTACCATATGCTGCAAAACGTTGAGAAGATTTGTATCTGAAATTTATTTATAAAACTTATACCACCGACACAGGAGTAATAGAGAATTAACACTTTATTTCTTTTCTACACAGGAAAATAATGATTATGTATAGAAAAACACAAAAGAAAAAGAAATACTATTTTTATCCTTTTAGCTTCTTTTTTGTTTTTGCGTTTGGTTTATATCCTGAACTCTCTGAATTTCTTTAGATCTGAACAAAATAAAACCTGTAAATTTAAAAAAAATGCAATTAGTAAAAGGTGGAAAAAATGTTTTTTTCAATTCTTTAAAACAGATGGCTTATCCTTAGATTAGATCGGTGGGGTCTGACTCTCAGCACCACCACCTAACAGCTCTCTTAAGGGGCCACCACCATGACTGTTTACAATGCTCTGTACAGTTTAGTTTTTATTAGGAGCGATGGTGCCAGATATTTCAGTGAAAATAGATAAAATGAACAGCAGCACTCCAAAATAAAACCACTAACAGTGGGTAACAGTGGGGGTGCAACATGGAAAAAGGTGCAGGCTTAACCAGAGAACTCGACCTCAGTAGGTTCCACCAAAGTAGTCCATATATAGAAAATATGAAGCAGCACCATAAGCAGATTCTTCACAGCATCTTATAAAGATAAAAGTTGCTCATCTTTATTTAGGCATCCAGGGTTAAAAAGTGGCAGACCCTGGATGCCTAAATAAAGATAAGCAACTTTTATCTTTATAACATACTGTGAAGAATCTGCTTATGGTGCTGCTTCCTATTTTCTATATATGCTGCCAGATATTTCGTCTTGCTCTCATTCACTTGAATGTGAAGAAGCTGTAGTATCAAACAAAGCCGTTACTAAACAGGAATCTGTACCTAGTAAACAAGAAAGTCCCTTAAAGAAGCTATCCATCTGGGGTGGTAACAGTCAGTTCCCCATCAATCTACTGTTGATAGCCTAGGATAGGCTATCAATTTTAACCCCTTGATACCATCTGTCATATTTTTATGATAGATGCGCGCAAGGAGTGTAGATGCGCGCAAGAAGTCTATGGAGCAGGCTCATACAGCTGGCACTCACCCGCAAAAGGCCAGGATCAGAGATAACTATTATTTCAGCCGTTTACTTCCTTGGATGCCATGTTCTTTATTGATCTAGGCATCTAAGTGGTCACTCAAATGCCACCATGGGATTGTCATGGTAACCTGCAACCAACCTCACACAGCTCCATTAAATAACAAAGATATGGGGTGTAGAAACTTTTGACACAAAGCAATTTTGCAAAACAGATTTTTTTTCCCCAAAAAAACATAACAAAAGCTTTCTATAATTTGGTATCACCATTATCAATACCACGAAACAGCTGTCTGTGCATGGAGTCTGGATTTGCTTTTGATTCCCAGTCATTGTTACAAGGCTTGTATAAAGAGTCTAACTTTGGTTTGAAGGAATGCTGCCTTCCAATAGGTGGCACTGTGGAGATATTATTCCATCTCCCTTATTTGCACTAACAGATACCATACCATTTTACTTGCAGTAAACTCTGTAGAAACTAAACCTACTAAAAATTGTTCACATTGCGATTTTTTTATCCATTCTACCTCCCATATTTATTTTCAAAATGTATCAATACATTTTATGGCAGATTAAATAGGGACTTTAAAAAAACAGAACTTAACAGGCAACACACGCCCACATATGGTTACGTTGACATACAAGCAAGAAAACACTATGGCTTTTGGAAGTCAAGGATGAAAAAAAAAATGAAAACCAGTTGTGATGCCAATTAGTTAAATAACAGCAGCAACAGAATGCTCAATTAGAGCATGAGTTGCAAATAAACTCTAGAGTTTTGATTCAAGTGTAAAAACAAGTTTTCTATCATTTTTAATCAATAGGACAGTTATTTAAGCAGCACACAAAATTAATATTCACCTTGCATCTAAGGCCTCGGTCACACGGGCGTTTTTCCCCATAATTTGCGGATCGCATGACGGATGCACATCTGCAAATCGCGTGACCGGGGCCGAAAAATTGCCCGAAAAATCTGCTCCTAGCCGCGTTTCATTAGAAACGGGCCGGAGCAGTGCAGCGCTGTCCAGCGCATTGAATTCAATGGAGCCGGCAATACAGCGGGCGATCTCACGATGAATTTTCGGGAAGGGCTTAAAAATATAAGCCCTTCCCTGAAATTCATCCAGAAATGTGTAAAAAGTAAAAAAAAAAATAAAAATACTCACCTTGTCCCGGCAGACGGAGTTCAGCCGTGGCCGTCCGGCAGTTTTCCTGAACTGCTGTGAGTAGTATTCAGCAGCCGGGGATTTAAAATCCCCGCCTGCTGAATGAGCTGCCTCTGATTGGTCCCAGCCTCACCAATCAGAGGCAGCTCTCACTCACCCATTCATGAATTCATGAATGGGTGAGTGAGTGCTGCCTCTGATTGGTCCCTGCGCTCAGCCAATCAGGGGCAGCTCTCAGCTGTCATTCAGACCTCTACTATCCAGAGATTCTTAGGATAACTTGATCCCATAATCATTCTCGGGAGGGGCATACATTTTAGTAGAAAAGGTATAGGCAGACCCCAGTAACATTTCGGTAGCAAAAGTATAGGCAGACCCAAGTAACATTTCTGTAGCAAAAGTATAGACTAACCCCTGAACATTTCTGTAGCAATAGTATAGGCGAACCCCAGTAACATTGGTGTACCAAGAGTATAGGCGAACACCTGTAAAAATTTGTTTACCAAGAGTATAGGCGAAGCCTGGAAAAATTAGTTTGCTAACAGTATTGGCAATGGCCTGAAAAAATTGGTGTACCAAGAGTACAAGTATACCCCTGAAAAGGCAGGTGAAACCCACAAACATTTTTTGAAGATACAGCTCGTTATTGGTTAATTTGTAACAGAGCCTGGAGGCAGCCCTCCGCAAAGATTGGTTTAAGTTTAACTTTTAAAACTTTAAAAACTGATAAAAGTTTTAAACAGAGCATTTTGAGACGCATAGAAATTGGCAGTTCAGCGTGATGACATGCTGTTTTAGGAGGAGGAGGAGGAGTAATAATATCTGAAAGAGATACACAAAGTTGATTCTCCCTTTTTTTGGGTGCTAGAGGATGCATTTTTGTATGTTGCAGCAAAAAGATTCTTTAGGATCCGCTGCTTTCCACCGCTGGAGAAGAGAAGTCTGGGGAAATCCAGCCTTTGTTCATTTTTATGAGTGTAAGCATGTCGGCGCTGTCAGTTGACAGGCGGGTACGCTTATCCGTGATGATTCCCACAGCTACACTAAACACCCTCTCTGACAAGATGCTATCGGCAGGGCAGGCCAGCACCTCCAGGGCATACAGCGCAAGTTCGTGCCACGTGTCCAGCTTTGACACCCAATAGTTGTATAGAGCAGAGGCATCACAGAGGACGGTGGTACGATCGGCTACGTACTCCCTCACCATCTTTTTACAGTGCTCCCTCTGACTGGAGAGTGGTGACACAGCCTTGCTGGGGAGCCATAAATCTGGCAAAGGCCTTGGAGAGTGTTCCCCTGCATGCGCTGGACATGCTGCCTGATCCCTGCAGCTCCCCTGCTAGTTGGCCCTCTGAACTACGTCTTTTGCCACTAGCGCTGTCAGATGGGAACTTTAGCATCACTTTTTCCACCAGGGCCCTGTAGTATTGCATCACTCTCGTACCCCTTTCCTCTTCAGGAATGAGAGTGGAAAGGTTCTCCTTATACCGTAGGTCTAGAAGGGTGTACACCCAGTAATCCGTGTTGGCCAGAATGCGTCTAACGCGAGGGTCATGGGAAAGGCAGCCTAACATGAAGTCAGCTATGTGTGCCAGGGTCCCAGTACGCAACACATCGCTGTTTTCACTAGGAAGATGACTTTCAGGATCCTCCTCCTTCTCTTCAGCCCATACACGCTGAACAGATGAGAGGCAAGCAGCATGGGTACCCTCTGCAGTGTGGCCAGCTGTCTCTTCCCCCTCCTCCTCTCCCCCCCCCCACCTCTTCCTCCTCCTCCAAAATGCACTGGGATATAGACATGAGGGTGGTCTGGCTATCAAGCGACATACTGTCATGCCCTGTCTCCTGTTCCAACCGCAAAACGTCGGCCTTTATGCTTAGCAGCGAACTTCTCAGCAGGCAAAGCAGCAGGATGGTAATGTTAATGATTGCCGCATCGCCGTTCAACATCTGGGTAGACTACTCAAAGTTTCCGAGGACCTGGCAGATATCTGCCATCCATGCCCACTCCTCAGTAAAGAATTGCGGAGGCTGACTACCACTCTGCTGCCCATGTTGCAGCTGGTATTCCAATATTGCTCTACGCTGCACGTACAGCCTGGCCAACATGTGCAGCGTAGAATTCCAGCGTGTGGGCACATCGCACAGCAGTCGCTGCTCTGGCAGCCTCTGTTTCCACAAGCCTGTACAGCAGCATCTCCAGGCTGATTAATTTGGCAATGTGCATGTTTAAAGCTTGTGCATGCGAGTGGGTGGCGGCGTATTTCCACTTTCGCTCCAACGCTTCTGTTAGCTAAAGCTGAACGCTGCGCTGAGAGACATTGCTGGATGGAGTGGAGGACGGTGGAGGTGAGGGTGTGCGTGCAGGCCGGGAGACGCTCGTGCCTGTGTCCTGGGAGGGGGATTGGGTCTGTGTGCCAGGTTGTGTCACAGGGGAAGAGGCAGTGGTGTGACCCAGAGGTGGTGAATGGCCTTCGTCCCACCTTGGCCATCATATGCCTGCGCATGCTGGTGGTGGTAAGGCTGGTAGTGGTGGCTCCCCGGGAGATCTTGGTGTGACACAGGTTGCACACCACTGTTTGTTGGTCATCCACGCTCTCACTAAAAAACATCCACACCTTTGAACACCTAGCCCTCTGCACGGAGGCTTGCCGCGAGGGGGTGCTTTGGGAAACAGTTAGGGGATTCTTCGCTCTGGCCCTGCCTCTACCCCTGGCCACTCCACTGCCTCTTCCAACCTTTCCTGATGCTGCACTTGCCTCCCCCTCTGAAGCCCTGTCCTCAGTAGGCTTAGCAAACCAGGTGGAGTCGGTCACCTCATCGTACAGCTGCTCTTCCTCTGAATCCTCTGTGCGCTCCTCCCTCGGACTTACTGCCCTTACTACTACGTCACTGACAGACAACTGTGTCTCATCATCCTCATCCACAAAAAGCTCTTGAGACAGTTGTTGGAAGTCCCCAGCCTCATTACCCAGACTCTGGGAACTTTCCAAAGGTTGGGCATCAGTCACGACAAACTCCTCAGGTGAGAGAGGAACCGTTTTTTCCCCACTCATGGCAGGGACCCGAGAACAGTTCCTGAGAGTCTGCCTGCTCAGAATATGTCATTTTCATGGAGTGAGAAGGCTGGGAGGAAGGAGGAGCAGCCAGAGGATTCAGAGTTGCAGTCCCTAGGCCGGGAGTAGTGGACTGCGTAGAAGACTGGGTGGTCGATACATTGCTGGACGCGTTTTTTGCCATCCAGGAGAGGACTTGCTCGCACTGCTCTGTTTGTAATAAAGGTCTACCACACGGACCCGTAAATTGTGATATGAAGCTGGGAAGCCCAGAAACTTGCCTCTCTCCTAATCCTGCAACAGCCGGCTGTGATTTACCACACCCAGGAACTCGGCCTGTGCCCACACCCTCATTTGGACGTCCGTGCCCTCGACCCCTACCCCTACTCCTCATCATGGCGGATTAAGAATAGAGGAGGGCCCAAATAAATTACCCGACTGTACAGCACTGACACCTGTGGCTTAATTCCCTGCACACACAGACTTGTAGATAGCGGAATGCTATGCTGTGACTTGAAAAAATTAATCCGCTGTCTTGCGCTGATACCTAGGGGTAATTTACCGCACGCAGAGATTTGTAGATAATAGGAGCTGTATGGAGTGGGAGAAGACTCTAAAGCCAATGGATAGTGCTGGTAACTGTGGCTATCTCAACCCCACCAAGAAAAGGGTATTGTGAGACGCTCTGCACAGCGGCAGAGCTGAAATACTTTGCAGTGGCCCAGGAAATATTACAGTACTGTTTAGCGGTGGGGCCTCTGTCTAATGCACTGCAGACACAGAACAGTATAACTGAAGTAGTTTGCAGTAGGCTCGGAAATGTTAGAGTGCAGTTTCACGGTGAGAGCTGGTTGTACGGCACTGCAGGCTGAGAATGCTATTACTGAAAGGCTGGGAACCGGCCTAGATGCGTAATACAAAAATTGATGCACTAGTGCTCCCAGCCAGCCACAACTATAATGCACACGGTGAGATGTAGCCCTAAGAAGGAGCGTTGCGTTTCTTGCACGGAGGAGCAGGACTGTATAACTTTCCCTATAGAAGTGGCTGCAGTTTCATGGTGAGACCTCTGTCTAATGCACTGCAGGCATAGAACGATATAACTAAAATATTTTGCAGTGGCCCAGGAAATATTGCATTACTGTTTAGCGGTGAGACCTCTGCCTTTGCTGTGTTGTCGGCGAGGGTGTCATCTCTCGCTTCTCCATTGTAGAAATCGGTGTGAATTCTCCATTGCCAGGTAGTAGTAGTAGGGTTTCCATGAGACTCTGCACCGCTGCACCATTCTTAATTGGCTGTCCTACTGAGATAACAAGCTGTCTGGCCTTCCATATTGGGCCGTAATCATGAGCTATGCCAAATGCATTCCAGGAGTCAGTGTAGAGAGTTGCCGTCTTACCTTCTACCACTCCACACGCCACAGTGAGGGCCTCCGGTTCCGCTTCTTGCCCTGAGACATGCGGAGGCAGAGCTTCTGCGTTTAGGACATCTTGTTATGTGACCTCTGCATATCTGGTTCGGAGTCATCAATCCTCACCCTGGTACCATCTACAAAAGAAAACTCAAAATATGCATCATTAACAGTGTATTCTAATAACATAAGAATTTTTGTTGCACAGAATCTTAAAAAACTTAAAAAAATAGCTGATCTGTCATACTCAGATCACCTATGCCTCCCCTCCCCCGTTTGAACCGGAATACCTGATTAAAAGAAGAGTAGCCGGATTCAAGGTATTACAACATTGGGAAGAAATATTGGGGGAGGCATGGAAAGAGCACATTGTAGCCGGATCTAATAGGCCAGAGATAAGTGCTTGGGTTACACTTGCATGAGTATGTTCTGGGTGTCATTTGGGGTGTGGACCACTAGGGGTAGTCCAATACCAACTTAGAAGATTTGTCAACCATTGCCTGTACTGCTGCCACCGCACAAGCAGATGAGGGAGCTCCTTGAGTCACTGGATCTAACCTCATGGCTGTGGTTGTCCTCCGTGCTTTTGTGTCAATACTGTCGTATGGGCAACAGTATGAAACAAGGCCCAGAAAGGTGCGGAATTTGGCAACGGGTGTATGTACAGTTATGGCCTGCAGAACTTGGTTAGTATTTGGAGGCCTCCAGGCCTTACAGCCTTCTGCAAGAGAAATTAACAGTGAAATTGTGGCCGGTTGGCAGTTTTTCCAAAGCATCAGCACACAGCACCTAACATGTGTGGCTGACCCTTCACCCCTTTTTTTTTTTTTTAACTAGGGGGATAATGTTTGACCCAGGGGTGTGTATCTGGGTCTCGTATATATTATCATGGTCGGTACATTCAATTTCCCTATGCCGGTCTTGTGGGTGTCAGGAAACGTGAAAAGCTGAGTTTGAGACAAGAGAAAAAAACAAAACTTTTTTCTTCTGGCTATCTATGATTCTTACCCCCTCCTTGGATAAGAGACGTGTTCTTGCATCATCTAGCTCCACCCCTCTGAATCAGGCTAATCCCTTACTTCCTTATTCTCTCATTCAAGGTTAGCAGTCCTCAGACACACATCACAACCCAATAAAGATAAAGTCTTATGCATCACACAATTTACATTTTACAAATTACGGGTCAATCTGCCCCGTTCCTCCCGTGGATACCTGGCCTTATCGTTACCTGCTTGTTTCCTATTCCTTGGCTTCTCTACCGTTTCTCTACAGTTTCTCTTACTCCCTGTAGTTTATTTATTTATTTTATATTGTCTGTGAATATACGTTACTTGTGCTGGGACTACAGGGCAAGTAACTTCCTCTTTTTAAGTCTCTCGCTCATGTGACAGCCCAGCGACAGGATTACAAGGGAGAACGTGGCTAATTTTTACTTTTACAACAGTTTTTGTCCCAGACTTCCAGCGACTGGGCAGATGCAGTCTTAGATGCCGGGCATCTCCATCTGATTGGTAATGTACTGCAATTCTCTCTATTTACTAAACTGTTATATTGAACGCTGGTGTCTTTGGCGTGTTTTAATACAGACGCCATTTCAGCCCACCTTCTCTTCCTCTTTTTAGGTCTCTTAGGGAAATTCTAACGTCTAATGCATAAATCTTATGTTGTAACCTTACGGTCACAGCGGTGACCACCTAACATTGTATGTGGTTACAATTGAATTGGGGACTTGGCAAACATAGATGTATTCTTAAGAGCCCCCTCAGGATGTGAGTGGCATATAACTTTTTACATTTGTATGACGGACGTATAGTTTATTTATTTATTACAGCACAGGAATTGCTTAACCTCTATTCAGAGTTATGGCACTTCCTCTTTTTAAATGTAGTTAGCAGCCTTTTTTTTTTTTTTTTCCTTTCTAAACAATTACGGGCACAGTTGAGCAGGACTGATACTAATTCTATATGATAGACAAACAAACTATTTCTATATAACAACTCAGCAGGATTAGCTCTACACAACAGACAAGCACACTAACTTTATATAGGTAGGACACACAGAAAGATTGCTTGATTAATCAATGATAACTTGACTCTCCACCCCTTCCACACTTTTCTGGGGGGGTGTAAGAATTGACCTTGGTACATTGTTTGTTGCCTTTCAATTTCAATCATGGCTGCCAAATTCATGATTATAGAAGTCTTCTCAGACGCCGGACACAGTATGTCCCGCCATAGAGTCTCTAGCATTTCTGTCACTACACAGTTTATTGATCTACTCTCAGACGGAGGGATCTACTCGTGAACGTTCAAACGATAAACAAATATTTGGGGACACACACAAATAGACAGAGCACCAGTACGGCTGGCTTAGTCTCACTGCCCCTCGGGATACGTGTCTGACAGCTCCCTTCTCCCGGACCCTACAAGCAGGCCTAGCAGGAGCGGAAATCCCATATCAGACTTTTCTCTGGCAGTCTCTCCCTCCCTGGGCCCTCCAAACAGGCCTCAGGACTGCTGAGTCTCTGCGACAGGCCACCTGAACGGCTCCCTCCTCCCTCAGGAGAGGAAACACCCCGTACAGGCCCTCCCTAGAGGCAGCTATTGATGTCACCAATTAACTAGTACTCTCAAGACAACAGGCATGCAAACATTCCTTTTATATCTTATGACAGGTTCTTATCGAGTGATCGAGACTTATAGAAATACCTGTCGAGCGGGTCCAAATCGTTCGGCCTTGACACGGCACATAGGTGAGCCTGAACTTAGCCACACAGGTATAGATAATTAATTTATCTTACCGTGTTCTGATGATATTTTGGGCCCACCAAGTCCAAGGTCGCATATGTCCGTGTCTTCTGTCCGACCTCTATGGAACCTATCGATCACTCCCCGTATGGGCCACCAGCTGTCGTGGAACCTTCCTTTGTGGAACCACGGCTTACTCAATTTGGAATGTTTACACCCCTCCATATTAATTCTGAATTGATAATGCGCATAAGAAGTTTTCACACTGACACGAGGTTCAGCATGTATAGCTTCCTCAATTCTAACTTTAATGATCGGCGTGTAGCCTGTTTTAAGAGTTTAACATATCCGCCCATCTGGGCAGGTCAAAGATTACATAGATACAACGTATTGTTTAATTATTGGATAAGCATCTTGCAATTCTTCCATCCTCCGGTTATCTGTGATTGGCCATCAGGTGGTGGATGAAATGACTGGGTTGTCTTAGGCCCACGTGTGGTTCCTTCGATATAATTGGGTTACATCATGAGTTAGTAATAGCATAGACCTCCCATGTTATTTGCATACGTTTCCAGTAAAATTGCTTGGGTAATTTCTGTGGTAGCTGTTTCAGACTGCGGTTGTCCATGTCTGAGTTAACTGTCTTCCAAAATTGCAAAACAGATGGAAAACGTAACGTGTTTATACTATATATTATCTTGTCAGCGTTTTGAGAACAGAAGTTTCATGTTGGCTTCCCCATGTCAGCAGAGTTATAAAACAGATATTTTCATATGAGCGGAAGTACCTATTGCATAACTGTAAGAACATTATATTTGTAGCAAGACAGAAAGCAAATATGTATGCAGAATGTTAAATTGACAACTGTCTACTGCCAAGGCCCACCGATCCATATAGATATATACTGGGCTTCCACCACAACGGGGGGGGCGTAGTACGCAACAAAATAGGTCATGCTGTGTGAAAATATACATCATGTGAATGAACTCAATGAATTCAATGGCTTCTATTCACTGCATATTATGTACGCAAATACGCTTGTGTGAACAGGCCCTTACTATACTGTCTTCCATTCGGCCCTTTGAAGGTCACCATATGCCTGATGTGGCCCTCAGTGAAAAGGAGTTTGACACCCCTGATCAAGAGAAAGGCAATCCCCTCCAAAATAATTCCTGCCAACACCAGATTTTGCAATCGGCTATCACCCTGGATCTAATCTGTCGTGCTGCATATATACATGTAATTATAGACTCAGAAGAGCTAACGCTGTACAGAAATAGACATATACAACCTGTTCCTAAGAGCTTCCAATCTAATAGACAATAAAAACTTGGCTGCTATGAGCTTCCAATCTAATAGAATATTAGATATACCTTAGTAGCAGCATATGCGTACCCTAAGATAGCTGCAGGGCCAGCACTCATTCAGCTGACAGTGATTCCTCCCAACTGCCCCAGGCATGGGTCCTGTGAAAACAGCCTTGCATCACTTCGGGAATCCTCCGGTCCAGTTGTCACAGCCGTGGCATTGGACCGTGGAGTTCTTCTATTGCTTTTAATGAGGTGGGCATCTGCAAGTAATTAAATACCTACGGATGTCATTTTATCCTAGTGTGCGGATCGCACGAGCGGGATAAAAATCGCAGCAGGCTTTATTTTCTGCAGCTTCCTGTAGGACAGCAGGAGATTTAAAGAAAACCCAAAAAAAAAAAAACACGTCGCTGGCATGCTTGGACAGATCCACCGGGCAGAAGAAAGAAGAACCGGCCATGATGAAAGACAGTTGTGCCGCGTCCGGATAGGTGAGAAAATGTCATTTTTAGTTTCATGGCTGCGGAATTCTGCACTCGAATTCCATGCGTGCTCATGGACATGAGGCCTTAAACCGGCTGGCTCTGTCATCTCGCCGTCAGACATGCACAGTACAGATTGTTTTATTTTCTTTTAAATGTCTGTTTTTCCCGTGCTTTTGCTAGGCGATGACGTGGGTACCTGTGACCTATTGACATTGCGGATGGGCCGCAGGTCAGACGGCTTCCATTGACTTCAATGGACGCTATCTGTGGTTAACTGCACAAAAATAGGACATGCTTTGATTTTCCCTCTGCTCGCAGAAATCACGATTTAGAGTGTAGGAAAAAGCAGTTTTGTATAGCATGTTTCAAACAGTATTTGCTGCGGATCTGCAGTGTGGATGCCGAACACGTATTCCAAAATGTAAATCCGTTTGTGTCAGCATCCTTAGGTAATAATCTCATCTTCCCTCGTGGATATGATCTGTCAGGTAAGATGAAACACTAACTTTTTATTTTTTTACTTTTTCATGATCGCTGTTATCCATACCACGGCCCACGGTGACATCTCCTTCCTTTTGGCTACCTTTAGTAGTGAGCCATAGTGAGATTTTAATTTTCAGGCTCTCTAGCCTTCTGCGCCTGACAACTTTCCTCTTGGCGCACATGCGCAAAAGCCAGTGACAGGTTCATGCAGGACCAGATCGCAGCGGGATGTCTGAGGCCAGAGGGGAGTAGTTTCATCTCTCCTCACAGATCCAATCCACGAGAGGAGATGAAACTACCTTTTTTTCCCCTCGGAACACATCGACCATTGTTTTCAACGGGGTATGAGGTTTCCCATTGAAAACAGGATCGCAAGTGTACTGAAGTGATGGGAGGAGTGTTTGAAAAATGGCCGGTATCACGCTCAGCCATGTGAAACTAGCCTCAGAAAGGAGTGCGTTCATTCCAAAACGGATTCTAGATGATCAAAGATTGGATGATGTGGTTGAACCTGAAGCTGCTAATTACAAATCTGATTTCGGTTCACCAGTGTAAACCATGTTCCCTATGTGAAGCCACTGGAATGTGAAATTTTCCCTTTTTGAAATTATATGAGTTCCAGATTTTTCACACATTAGATGTATTATATGTATGAAGAGCTTGGTTGTGACACAATTCTATCTTTTTTTTTTGCTGATATAGGCCTTAATTACCTGGGTTCTAAATGTAGATTTTGACATCTAATCGCCTTAACCTGTATGGAACAAATAGGTTATGGTGGATCCAATCAAATAGGGCAGTGGTAGATTGCTAGTGGAACATAGTTCACGTTTATATCTACATAGGGTTAATAATGAATGGGGAATAATGCTATCATGTCTCACATATGGCTGAGATGCTGTGAGCTATAATCACTAGAGCCTCTAGAGCAGGGGTCCCCAGCCACCGGTCTGCGGACCGGGGCCGGGCCGTTAGGTGGTTAGCGCCGGTCCGCGGCACCGCCGAAACTTTTCTTCTAAACACAAGGTCCACGGGCCGAATCCAGCCCGCTGCCTCGTGTTATGTGGTCTGCGGCATGCTGACGCTCACCACTGAAGCGATTACCAGCGCGGGCGCCGCAGCTCCCCACTGGTAATCGCGCTGATCCCGGCGCACACTGAGGTCTGTGTGCAGCCAGGATCCTCCTCCCCGAGTCCCCGGCTCATTACTTACCTCCTCCTCGGACGCTGACAGCAGGGAGGAGGTAAGTATATGGGTTGGGGGGGTTATTTCTGGGGGGGGCTGCCTGTTACTGTGGGGGCTGGGCTGATTACAACTGGGGGGGGCCTGCTTACTACTGGGGGGGGCTGCCTGTTACTGGGGAGGACTGCCTATTACTGAGGGGTGGGGGCTGCTGACTACTGGGGGGGGATGCCTATTATGGGGGGGATGCCTATTACGGGGGGGGGTGCCTATTACGGGGGGGTGCCGCTTATTACTGGTGGGCGGCCTGCTTATTACTGGGGGTGGGGGCTACTTACTACTGGGGGAGGGGCTGCTAATTATTGGGGGGCTGCTTATTACTGGGGAGGGCTGTCTTACTGGGGGGGAGATAAATTATATGCTGTCCAATGTGTGTGCTGGGAAGGGGGTAAATAGATTATATACTGCCCTATGTGTGTGCTGCCAGGTGGGGGGGGGGGCCTGCTTACTACTGGGGGGGACTGCCTATTACTGAGGGGTGGGGGCTGCCTGTTACTGGGGGGGGGGCTGCTTACTACTGGGGGGGCTGCCTACTACTGGCGGGGCTGCCTACTACTGGGGGGGCTGCTTATTACTGGGGGGGCTGCTAATTACTGGGGGGTGGGCTGGTTATTACTGGGGGGTGGGCTGGTTATTACTGGGGGGGCTGCCTATTACTGGGGAGATGCCTATTATGGGGGGATGCCTATTATGGGGGAGCTGCTTATTACTGGTGGGGGGCCTGCTTATTACTGGGAGTGGGGGCTACTTACTACAGGGGGAGGGGCTGCTAATTACTGGGGGGCTGCTTATTTCAGGGGGGGGGGCTGCTTATTACTGGGGAGGGCTGTCTTACTGGGGGGAGGAGATGAATTATATGCTGCCCTATGTGTGTGCTGGGGAGGGGGGAAATAGATTATATACTGCCCTATGTGTGTGCTGCCAGGTGGGGGGGGGGGGGAGGGGGATATATTATACTGCCCTATGTGTGTACTGCCAGGACATTCTAAATGTCATAATTGACTAAGTATGCACTAAACTCCAACCCCCTTTATAACCCCGCCCTATATAACCAAAGCCCCGCCCATGTCCCGCCAATGAGAAAGCTCAGTACTGAATAGCAGAGCACTGTCATTGGCTGAAGCAACCTGCGACGTCTCTTAAGCAGGCTTGGCAGCTTGTAAATGTGACCTGGAGCAGCGACACAGTGGGTAGAAGTATATGCCATCTGGACCAAGCAATTTGTTTGTTTATTTTGCTTTTTTTTTTAAGGCAGCTCCGTATTACTTCCTTGGTTAGACTGATGATATTTAATGTCATCATCTCACATTTAATTTTTCTCTGTAAATACAGTGGAGAAAAAAAAACTGATAATTTGTTTTTTCCTCATCACCTTCTAAAATGTTTCTCTCATTACTTTTAAAAGGGCAACACTTTCAGTATAATCTTTTTGTTTTAGATGATTGAACAGTTTACAGTTAGTTTTACACTTTGGCGAAGAGGAGTTAACGTCTATAATAAATATAGGAGAACCACCTTTGTATCGTATTAGCCAGTAGAAACCTATGAACTCATATTAATAGTTTTCCATCATTGCCTTATTTACCTCACTATTGCTATCCTATTTCCTTTTGTGTATAATCACATGGCTCCAGATTCTGTGGTAAACCATCCCTGATAAAGAGACCCGAATTGTCTGAAAGACTCGCCATTTGTTATAGTCTTTTCAGTTAGGTATTACAAAGGGAACAACTAAGAACACATTTGTGAATGAAAATACTCCCTACTAGAGATGAGCGAACGTGCTCGGCCACGCCCCTTTTTCGCCCGAGTACCGCGATTTTCGAGTACTTCCGTACTCGGGCGAAAAAATTCAGGTGGCGCCGTGGGTGAGTGGGGGGTTGCAGCGAGGAGTGGGGGGGAAAGGGAGAGAGAGAGGGCTCCCCCCTGTTTCCCGCTACTACCCCCTACTCACCCACGGCGCCCCCCGGCCACCCCGAGTACTTTTCACTCGAGTACTGAAGTACTCAAAAATGGCGGTACTCGGGCGAAAAAGGGGCGTGGCCGAGCACGTTCGCTCATCTCTACTCCCTACAGGCCACAACATGAGATTCACCAAAGTAAAAACCGAGGCTAGAAAACAAAACCTTTAATTTTACAATAGCTTACAAACATTTTTTAATGGATGATCATAATTCTCACCACGATTGTTGGTCATGGTCTTATCAGTGCAGAAGATATCACGTCATACATATTCACCACAATCGAGATGATTATTTTCTGTTTTGATTTTCCATCCTTGGTACCTTGAGCCTTTCCAAATAAAAAGGAGAAAAAAGAAGAATGCATATGAGAGCGACTCCATAATGTATTCACTGTAATAAACTGCATGGAAGGATTTTCTTAAAATACACATACATCATATCTCTGTATAACAAGCACAGGTGTATCGCAGTTTACTTACCCTTTCAATTGTTTTACAATGGACTTGTTGTGTTCGGCCGCCTTCACACAGGCATTTACAGTGTAAGCCATGTGGAGGAGATTTCTGAAGTCTCCTTCAAATGGTGCAAACATTTTTCACCAGAAAATCCACAGAGTTTTTAAAACACGATGCGGATTCTATATCTGCAGCCAGTCTATAAATGTTGTGGAATTCAACCCCCTGAAACACAAGAGTTGAATTCTGCAGCTGTTCCACAGCTAAAAATACAGATTTGGCTGCAGTGGATTTCGCCACGTGAGAAGGTGCTTTTTTAATGATTCAAGAAATCATGTGGCATTTGCTACATCCACATGTATATATTTTACACACACACTATCTTATATACACTCACATATATTATACAGGGTGTTTCACTGGAAGCGTAACCCTTATTCCAACTTATTTGTGTAGAACTGTAACCATGTTCAGGAGTCTAGAGTTTATCAATGACCCTTGTCCTGTCTCATGCCATGGGTGTATTGTTCAACTGCTGGTGTGCAGTTCGCATTTCCAAGTAGGTGGGTCTCATTAATCCAAACTGTCTTACAGTAAATGCCCATTTAGACACAAAGATTATTGCTCAAAAGCCATATTTTGAGTGATAACCGTTGGGTCTAAACGCATCAACAGCTAACTACAAAAAAAACACTCCATCCCTTTGGGTTCAGCCTATTACTTCTCTCACACAAACACACACACACGTTGATCCAGAGGAAGGAAGGGGAAAAAACAAACAAACAATGAGTTAGAAGCCAATTTTCCCCATTTAGAGGAAAATAATTTATCCCTGACTCTAATCTAGCAATTGGAATCATCCCTGGATAGACAACCCATCTGAAGGGATTAATGACAGGCAACTTGTCACATGTCCAACCACAACATGATGAAAGTTCATTCTTTCTTGGGGGACAGGATCAACTCCAAGGTGGGTGGTCACACAGATCACTGGGCCCTACGCCAGCACACTTTCCCCTGTGGGCCACCAAAAATGTTAACGGTTTGTCAATAAACCTCGCATTGAAGAACAACATTAGATATGAAATTGCCACCAGTGATGTGGGCATGTTGCAGCACACTTGACTACAGAGTGCCGGGTTCAGCAGTGCTTGGAGGGTAGCGGTGGCCACTTTCAACATGTTCTGTGAGGACTCTGAATATGGACACCTACCTGGGTTCCTGATGAGTTCACTCGTGACATTGTTTCGAACACAAATATTACAATGTTACTGGGTTGCACTTCAAGTGAAGCACCCTGTACACACAATATATAATATAGAATAAATTGGATTCTGTTGATGGTTAGAGGACCGAGTTCATGTGGAAAACTAGACTGCTTGAATTATCAAGCACTTCTTTTCACAGCAGTGATTGTTTTTTCTTTTCTCTCCTTCAAGAAGGAGAAAGTTTCTTCTGAATAAGGGAAGAGGTTTCTTATTGGGCTCCATCCATCTTTGCCATTTAAGAACATTGAATTATAGATACATTTAAGAGCATTCATGGGGTAAGTTTGCAAATACTTACTTCCATCTGCCGTACAACATCCATTCCCTCCATCACCTCTCCAAACACAACATGTTTCCCATCAAGCCAGTCTGTCTTGTCACATGTGATGAAGAACTGTGATCCATTTGTATTTTGACCAGAATTTGCCATAGAGAGTAAACCTGTACAAAGACAACCTTAGAATGGAAAAACTAAACCGCCTAAAATACTGACCTAGTATAGGGGTGTTTCAATTGCTGCAGACTGAAGGATCCGCAAGTGACCCTGAATGACATTACTAGTCAATTTTGGTAAAATTCTTCTTTTTCATTGACTATATACAGTGAGACATATGTTGTACATATTGGGACATGTCTATTAAGTTATGTATGCCAAATTTCTACAATACAAAGGTTGCAATGTTGGTACACATCGTAAATTTGTGACTTTTCAGGGGCTTTAGGTTTGATCTCTGCACTTTTTCAGAAGTGGGTTTGGTCTAGCTTTAGGAGGCATAGCCATCCACAGCCTACCGGAGTAGCTGGAACCTACACTAGCTTGGGTGTTAGTCTGGCACATGGAGGTACTGCCAATTGCCACAAATATATTAAGAGGCACATTCCTCCTAATACATTTATCTCGCCGAGTCAGCTCATAGTTTACTTTGATCAGAGTATAAAGCAACAGTTTAAGTAACTAGGCTCCTAAGTGTTTATGGGAAATCTATCAAAATAAGCTTACCCACCTATACCTGTGTGCTTTAGAATGAGGTTCTCATCATCAAATTTCCATCCCCATAGATGGATTTTCCGCCTGTGCCATTGTGATTGGTGAAGTCACCTCCCTGACACATAAATTGAGGGATAATTCTATGGAAGCTGCTTCCTTTGAAGCCAAAGCCCTTCTCATGTGTACAGAGACAGCGAAAGTTTTCTGCAAGTTAAAAAAACAAAAACATAAAAACACAAATGTGGACATTCTTACATACAACCCCCCCCCCCCCCCCCAAAAAAAACAACTGTATTTCACTAAAATACCTAGTTTCCTCGAAAATAAGTCTTTGCATAATTTTGGAGGATGCAGAACGATTTTTCAGGATTTTTGAAGCTGCTTGAACTATAAGCCCTACTCCAAAATTAAGCCGTAGTTACTGTCATTTAAAAAAAGTCAATTTAAATAGTGTCCAGGCAGCTATACTCATAAATAAAATCCTTCGGAGTAAAAATAAATTTTAAGACCTGGTCTTATTTTTGGGGAAACAGGGTAGTTGTGTTTAGGGCTCATACAGTATGATACATACAACTTATAGCCTTGAAATCAATTAGCTCAATTTATTGAATGAAAGCATTGTGCCGAGATGGCATCCCCTCTTCATATTAAGGCTCCTGAATGTCAAAGACAAGGGTCCCCTGGCCGGAACAAACCAGTCACGTGAAAGTCCATCCTGTAATACTACATTTTCCCTGCAGTGGAAATATCTCACTAGCAGAAGCTTTCCCTCGCATTACCAGCTTTTAATGGGGGTGACAAGAGTTAGACCTGAGGAAATCATCATTTTGAATGGGATTGTGCATGTTGGCATAACCTCTTTTAACCCCTTCTCGCCACATGACTTAAGGTTACGTCATTGCAGGCAGGTACTTAAGGCAACATGACGTAACCTTACGTCATATGGAACTCGCGGGATCTGAAGAGATCCTGCGGTATCCGGCAGCGGGAGCCAGCTATTACTAATAGTAAGGGTGCATTGGGACAGCGACCCCTGCTGTTAACCCCATACACGCTGCAATCTTTGTAGATCGAGGTTTATAAAGGGTTCACAGAGGGAGCGCACTCCCTCTGTGAGGTCATCGGATCCCCCCTCCCCCGACTTTATCGAGGATAGCCGACAGGTTGCCATGGCAACATGACGTCAGCTACAGGCGTCCTGCTTTGCCATTGCCTATGATCACTATAACCAGCGATAAGGCATTGCAGGACAGAAGCCCTGCAATGCCTTACCACAGCGATCATAGCTGCTATGGATCAAGTTCCTGAGGACCTAAATAGTGTAAAAAAACAAAATAAATAGTGTAAAAAGAAAAACATAAAAAAATAGAAAAAAACAAGAAACACAACCCCCTATTTATATGAATAAACGTAAGAAAAAAAAGCACACACGTGTGGCATCATTGTGTCCGTAACGATCTGTGCTATAATTTGATCAAACTAATCCTGCGCAGCAAAACCTGTTAAAAAAAAACAAACAGATTAAAGGCTTATTTATTCATTTTACCTTCAAAAAGGCGCAATAAAAGCGATCCAAAAAGCTATATGTACCCTAAAATGGTAAAACTAAAAGCTACAGCTCGTGACGCAAAAAAAAATCCCTCACATAGCTGCGACAATGGAACGATTGAAAAATAATTATAACTTCCAAAAGAAAAGTGTCTATTGTGCAAAATTGGAAAAATCTAAAAAAAATTATGTTTTTGTTATAGTTGTAATCGAACCGACCGCAGAAAAAATGTATTGTGTCATTTATGACTTGCTCCACTCCAATCCATACTAAATGCAGCAGCTAGGCTCATTTCTCTATCCAGTCGTTACTCAGACGCCTCTGCATTATGCCAGTCGCTGCATTGGCTGCCCATCCACTGCAGAACTAAATTTAAACTCCTCTACCTCACTCACAAAGCTCTGCATGGCGCTGCACCAGCATACATCGCCTCCCTCCTGTCAGTACACCACCCAGCCTGCTCACTCCGATCGGCTAACACACTCAGACTAAACACCCCTGTAATACGAACCTCTCATGCTCGCCTACAGGACTTCACTAGAGCAGCACCCATCCTCTGGAACGCTCTACCCCAAGGCATCCGGACAATTTCCGATGCACGAAATTTTAGACGTGCCTTAAAAATGCACCTCTTCAGGGAAGCATACCAAATCTCCTGACCTAGTCCCCTACCCCTCCCTATGGTGCCCCACCCTGTTTGCTTTCTAATAATTGATCTGCACATGAAATTTCCTATTGGCTGTGTTCCCCAGCCCTTGCACCTCCTGTACCACCCCCAACCATTTGTGTCTAACCCAATGTACCTCACATTGTAATTGTTGTATTGTTCTGCATACATCCATGCCTGAAAGCGCTGCGGAATAAGTTGGCGCTATACAAATAAAGATTATTATTATTATTTATGCTCTTTGATTGACGCACTTAAAAAAATTTAAAATATATGCACCCAAAAATGGTAGCAATAAAAAAAAAAAAAAAAAAGGTTGGCCACGCAAAAGACAAGCCCTTATATGGCCATGTCAACGAAAAAATAAAAATGTTATGTAATGAAATGAAAATCCCCCAAAAATCGTTGCTTCCTTTGACTAACCAATTGACTAATCGTTGACTAACCACTACAGATTTTTTTCACTGCGAAATTCCCAGCATTTTTTTTCTGCAGGGGCCTATGAGACTTGTAATGTTAAAATTGCAATTTCCCACGAAATCGCGATTTTAACATTACAAGTCCCATAGACCCCTGCAGAAAAAAAAACTCAGCGAATTTCGCAGTGAAAAAAAAACTGTTGTGGGTAGTCACCCTTAGGGCTTATTTAGACGACCGTATATCGGCTCGGTTTTCACACCGAGCCGATATATGGTGTCATTGTCTGCAGGGGGGGAGGGATGGAAGAGCCAGGAGTAGGAACTGAGCCCCCCGCCTCTTCCTCGCCCCTCGCCACTATTTGCAATAGGAGGGGCGGGGGCAGAGCTAAGCAACAGGACTTAGCTCCGCCCCCGTCTCGCCCCCTCCTATTGCAAATAGTGGCAAGGGGCGGGAGCTCAGTTCCTGCTCCTGGCTCTTCCATCCTCCCCCCCCATGCAGACAAGGACACCGTATATCGGCTCGGCGTGAAAACCGAGCCGATATACGGTCGTCTAAATAAGCCTTTAGGGGGTTAAAGAGGTTTTCCAGTTTGCTCTGAATAAAGCTTAATCATTGTACAATAATAAAATAGCTTTGCAGCTTTCTAACATCCCTTCTGCTCTAATTGCTCCATTTTAATTCTATTTTGCAGATCTCTGCTTGCCATCAGTGAGTGCAGAAATTTGTTACATTGCTATGGCTGAAAAACTTGCCTTGAACATGTCAAACTTCATGGGTTGTACCAAAGCTGGACAACGCTTGGACATGATCAGGTGTAGATCTAGATGTAAACATAAATGCTTTAAATCACTGAAAGCAAACATCTCAAAAAGTGAGAAACTGAAATAAATTAGAATACTATTTCATCATACATTGGACAAGCTTAACGAACATAAAATTAGAAGAAAAAAAAGATTTTTTTTGGATAAAGACAGGAAATGCAAATGAAACATGCTGGTCATTCACAGAGAAATATCCTGCAATAGTCTGTAATAACCCAGCTCTGCCAGAGAGCCGTGTATACATTGCCAGAACAGCTCTGATCCCATCAACAGCAAGTAGATTCAATCTTTATATATTTTTTAAAACCTAAGGCTCAATGTCCACGGGCGGATTTGATTTGCTGAATCTACGCGTGGCACCTGCGTGACATCTGCAAATGAAGCCGCCCATAGGGAAGCATTGGGCATCCGCACTTCATTTAACATCTGCGGATTTTTAATTTGATTTGCAGATAATAAATCGCAGCATGCTCCATTTTACCGCGGATGTGGCTTCATTCATCTCTATGGGAGCTTACGATCCGCAGTGCATCCACAAATACATTCGCAGATTTAAAGGTTATAATCTATTCGGGAGGTGGCGGAAAGGCTGGGAGGTGGGGCTGCGGATTTGTTCCACACGGATGATCCAAAAGGCATCTGCGTGGGAAAAAAAACGCAATCCGCGATCTCCTGCAAACAATAAAAAAATCAATTTGATGACTTGCAGTGATCCGCTGCGGAAATCCGCATAAAAAATCTGCGTGTGTATGGACATGAGGCCTAAGGCCTCATGCCCACAGGGAAAATCAGATCCGCTGCGGATTTGTAACGCGGATTTGGGCTGCGGATGCACTGTAATTGTCTTTTATTTTTCATGCGGGAGATCAATTGAGCTATGTGCTCTATGAGCTCCTGCACACGTGATCCGCACTAAAATGGAGCATGTCCATTTTTTGTTTTCATGCTCCAGAAAGATTTTAATTCACTTTTAAATACCATCCGCGAGTATTTATCTACCCGCGGGTGGTCAATGCATTCCTATGGGGCGCGGATCCGCGTGCGGGAAAAACGCTGTGGATTTTAATCCTTATTTTCCCCGTGGACATGAGGCCTTAGGCCTCATGTCCACGGGGAAAATCAGGCCCGCTACGGATTCTCCATGGAGAATCCGTAGCGGGTCCCTCCTGCCCCGCAGACATGAGGGCTGAAAATAAGAATTAACTCACCTCTCACACGCTCCGGATTTTCCCTTCGCCGCAGCTTCATCTTCTCTCCGTTACGGCCGGATCTTCTTTCTTCAGCCCGGCGGATGTGTATGGCACGTCGGTTGCGTGCCGCGCACATGCGCCGACCCGAAGAGAAAAGATCCGGCCGCGACGGAGAGAAGATGAAGCCGCGGCGAAGGGAAGATCCGGAGCAGGTGAGTATATTCTTATTTTAGGTCTCCCGCGGATCCGGATGGCTTCCATAGGCCTCAATAGAAGCTTGCGGGAGCCGTCCCCGTGGGAAACCCGCACGAAAATGGAGCATGGTCCTGATTTTTTCATTCTCCATTTAAAAAAAAATCAATTTTATTGACCATCCGCGGGTATTTATCTACCCTCGGGTGGTCAATGCATCATGCCTAGGGGTGCGGATCCACGGGCGGGAGGAGAGTTAAAATCCGCTGCGGATTTTAATTCTTCTTTTGCCCGTGGACATGAGGCCTTAGAAAGGTTTTCCCAAGTACACAGGATAGCATTGATCCTATTACCAGCACCAATATAAGGCTCCTGGATAGAATGCTAGGCAGCCCAACCTCTGTATCTTAATTCTTGATTAAAGGGGTATTCTGGCCTTCTTTCAACTGACGATCTATCCTGTGGATGTCAGTGCAGCAGGACTAATTAATTAGGGCTAATTATTCGCTCAGGTCCTTTCATCTTGTTATCCAATTCTATCAGGATGATACCTGCGCTGCAATTTTGGAAACGTCCAGGACATTTGTCAATTTAACACTAACAATACAAGTTGGTTAAGTTGACTCTCTGTCACTTAACTTGATTAGTCTTTATTTTCCTACAAAAGTGGCATAAATCGTAGCACACTTTATTCATCATTTTTTCTATCATCTATAATATATGTGTCTGTTCTTCTTTCTTTTAACTATTAGTAATAAAAGTTATATTTTAATATTTATTAGTTCTAAGGTCCATTTAGTTAGCTTCTTGAAACCATTTCTTGGACTTATATTGCCTTTGTGAAATTCGATTTTACGCTCGCAAATCCATGGTAGAAAATATGCCGCTTATATGCCACATGTGAAGATACTTTTTCCCTAGGATAAGAGTTTAGGTAATATAAGATTTAAGGTTTTGTATCCTCCTAATATCTGTACTTGGAGCTATGATTACTATAGGACCAGTACCTCTTGTGCTGCAGGTTTAGGAGCTTCTGACCCTTCAGCCTGTTCGCTCTCCTCCAGTGTTTACCAGAAAATCTTTTGAGCCAGTCGTCATCAGACCAAACTATAATAAAAAAAAATGAAGTGTAAACCTTAGAACATGGAAGTAAAGTAGACATTTGTAAAGGCCCATTTATAAACAACGATAATCGCTCAAAAGGTGTCGCACAAGCGACTTGAGCGATCATCGCTGTGTCAGCGCAAGATGCAGAAGGCAAGCGGGGTGTCTTAAAAAGAGACAGATCATCTCGCCTGGTCAGTCAGAGCAGCAGGTGTAATTCATGGGATGGAATGAGGGTTGAGTATCCTTCCAACTCTTCCCCAACCGACTCCAGGACCCTCTCCATGCTGGACTGAGACACAACACAGTTTTCTTCTATGTTTAAACACTATGGGGCTGATTTAATAAGACCAATAACTGTAACCAGTAATGTAACTTTACATCCTGTGGCATTAAGGGTTAGGAGGTGTATGCCACTTAATAGATGTGTCTTGGGCGGCTCATGTTAAAGAAGAAGAAATCTTTACCAGCTATGAGGCAGTCCCCTGGTGTAAATTCTACTAAACATAGTGGGTGCCCCCACCTACTTCTCTAAAAGTGTGGAGCGTGGTGCAAAAATCCCAAAAGTTACAAGTCTTAGTGCTGGCTATATTTGTGCACAAAATGTGCTGCTTATTTTTTCCCACCATTTGTCCAAGTTGCCACCCCGCAATAACATCATTTATTCTCATAATTAAAATTGCCAGTAAAATATTATTCCCCACACCGGCCTCTAGATGTAATTACTGGCCAGGCCGGTCATTTACCAGCAGGGTGGCAACCCTAGTAATGGATGGGACATACTGGGAGATGAGGGGACAGTAATGAATGTAACTCATGGGGAGATGAGGGGACAGTAATGAATGTGACACATGGGGAGATGAGGGGACAGTAATGAATGTGACTCATGGGGAGATGAGGGGACAGTAATGAATGTGACACATGGGGAGATGAGGGGACAGTAATGAATGTGACTCATGGGGAGATGAGGGGACAGTAATGAATGTAACACATGGGGAGATGAGGGGACAGTAATGAATGTGACGCATGGGGAGAGGAGGGGACAGTAATGAATGTAACACATGGGGAGATGAGGGGACAGTAATGAATGTGACGCATGGGGAGAGGAGGGGACAGTAATGAAAGTGACACATGGGGAGAGGAGGGGACAGTAATGAATGTGACGCATGGGGAGAGGAGGGTACAGTAATGAAAGTGACACATGCAGAGATGGGGGGACAATAAGGATATGTTCACACGGTGGATTCCACCTGGAATTCCATTCTGCTGCAGTTTTCGCCATGGATCCACACGTGGCTGCAGCCATCAGTGGGCAAAATTTGCGAGCACATTTTTTGACGTGTATTCAAGAAAAGAAGTCGTATGTTACTTCTTCATGCGGATCCATGCAAAAACGTGTCAGACATTCAGCACGCGAATTTTGCCCATTAATAGAGCTAAATCCACATATTGATCACGAGCAAAAGCCGTAAATGGTGCCAAATGATATCATATAGAATGCCCTCATAGTGACCCATAGAGAGCCACCCAATAAATACGGCAAGATACTGAATGTCACCCGAGTGCTACACAGAGTGCCCTCATAAATAGTATCAGATAGAGTGTCCCCACAAATAGTGCTAGACAGAGCGCCCCCATTAATAGTGCTAGATAGAGTGCCCCCATAAATAGTATCAGATAGAGTGTCCCCACAAATAGTGCTAGACAGAGCACCCCCATTAATAGTGCTAGATAGAGTGCCCTCATAAATAGTATCAGATAGAGTGTCCCCACAAATAGTGCTAGACAGAGCACCCCCATTAATAGTGCTACACAGAGTGCCCTCATAAATAGTATCAGATAGAGAGTGTCCCCACAAATAGTGCTACACAGAGCGCCCCCATTAATAGTGCTACACAGAGTGCCCTCATAAATAGTATCAGATAGAGAGTGTCCCCACAAATAGTGCTAGACAGAGCGCCCCCATTAATAGTGCTAGATAGAGTGCCCTCATAAATAGTATCAGATAGAGTGTCCCCACAAATAGTGCTAGACAGAGCACCCCCATTAATAGTGCTACACAGAGTGCCCTCATAAATAGTATCAGATAGAGTGTCCCCACAAATAGTGCTAGACAGAGCGCCCCCATTAATAGTGCTAGATAGAGTGCCCCCATAAACAGTGTCAGAATTCCCCTATAATGTACACAGGCAGCCAGTGTGCCCCCATAAACAGTGTCCGCCAAAGAACGTCACTGCAAAGAGCAGCTCGATCACACGTGCCTGACAGTGACCCTATAAAGAGCAGCAGCCATAGTGTCCCAGTAGTCTAACAACAGCCCCGCTCACAATATCAGAGCATTGCACAGTGCCAGCCACAGAGTGCCCACGTTAGCAGTGCCATATGACAGAACTGGAGGCAGGTTCACACGGATGGTATATTGATAGAATATCTCATCATTGTCTGATTAGTGAGGGGTCCGCTGTTGGGATCCCTACAATCCCCACACCTTGCTGTAAAGGAAGTGCAGCTGTATTCACCAGCCTGATTGCGATGGAAAAGTTAAAGAGGCAGTAGGGCCGTTACCCGGGGAGTGCAGACATCCATGGATATCACATAGTATCAGATTAACATAATATGCCATCAATGACATTATGTGCAGGGTAGGATTATCCCTTCAAATGCAGTTTAATAAACAGACACTAGAGGGAGGCACTGAGCCAACATAGTTAATACACTACATAGCTGTGCCATCTATAGACATCAATGCCCTCCTCATCTGCGTTCTTGCGTTGTGGCACATGTGGACGATAGTGATTATCATCCATATGTAAAGAGACCTTCCTTAAAGGGTTTTTTTAACGGCCCATTTTTGGTTTAACATTTTTCTTTTTTTTCTCCCCATTAAAAAAAAAATAAAAACATACCTTATTTATTTGTCCGGCAACATATCCACCTGAGGGCTTGTTTTTTGTGGACAAGTTGTATGTTTCTATTGTATCATTTAATGTACCACATAATGTACTGGAAAGCTTTTAAAAATTTCTAAGTAGGCTGAAATGAAAAAAAAAAAACCCTCAAGTTCGCCATTTTTTGGAGGGGGGGGGGGGTGTGTTTTTACAGTAAACAACCTGCAGCTAAAATGACGTGTTGGCTTTATTTTGTCAGAATAATTACAACAATATCAGATGTATCTAGTTTAGAGATGAGCGAACACACTCTTCCGAGCTTGATGCTCGTTCAAGTACTAGGGTACTCGAGATGCTTGTCACTCGAGTTGAACACCACGCGGTACTCGAGTCAATTGCATTTCCTTCCCCGCATGTTTAGCGCCATTTTCTAGCCAATAAACATGCGGAGAAGGCATTACCACTTCCTGCTGTGACGTGCCCCCCACCCCAGTAGGGAGTGGCTGGGCCGATCAGGTGTCCGCCGAGTACTTAAACTGGTCCCACCTGCGGCTCGCCTCAGACGCATGCTGGCAGAGGTTAGGGAAAGTGCTGCTGCTGATATAGGGACAGTGTTAGAGTAGGATCCTGTTGTCAAGAACCCCAACGGTCCTTCTTAGGGCTACTCCTTATAGTGTGCATTACTGTTGTTGCTGGCTGGGAGCAGTGATGCACCAATTTTTTTTTTAAGCATCTCGGGCTGTGCAGGCCATTTCAACTATAGCGTTCTCAGTCTGCAGTGTATTATGCAGAGTTTAGAGACGGAGCTGCCTATATAGGGAAAGTTTTACAGTACTCCTGATCCTCTGTGCAAGAACCCCAACGGTCCTTCTTGGGGCTACATCTGACCGTGTGCATTATAGTTGTGGCTGGCTGGGAGCAGTAGTGCATCAATGTTTGTATTACGCATCTAGGCCTGTTCCCAGCCTTGCAGTTATAGCATTCTCAGCCTGCAGTGCATAACGCAGAGTTTAGGGACAGAGCTGCTTCTATAGGGAAAGTTATACAGTCCTCATCCTCCGTACAAGAACCCCAACAGTCCTTCTTAGGGCTACATCTGATCCGTGTACTTTACAATTGTGGCTGGCTGGGAGCAGTAGTGCACCAACCTTTGTATTACGCATCTAGGCCTGTTCCCAGTCTTTCCGTAATAGCGTTCTCAGCCTGCAGTGCCGTACAACCAGCTTTCACCATGAAACTGCACTCTAGGGCTGGGTTCACACAGGGCGGATTTGCTGCGGTTTTGCCGCAGTTTTTCCGTTGCAGTTTTGCCGCAGAAGAAATGCTTCTCCGGCAAAACCGTTTCAAAGGTTAATTTTGGCTTGCGGATTTTCTTTCGGAAAAATCTGCAAGCTTTTTTTCCCAGCGTTTTTTTACTTTTTGCCGCGTATTTTGGTACAGATTTTGCTGCGTCCATAGAGGTCTATGGACAAAAAAGCGCTGCGGAAAAGAAAGAAGAATGGACATGCTGCATTTTTTAAAACTGCGCCGCAGTTGCATTTCCGCACTCATTTTTGCTGCATTGCACTGCAAAGGCAGCGGTTTTGCCGCAGTGCGGATATGCAACGGCAATCCGTGGCAAAACCGCAGCAAATCCGCACTGTGTGAACCCAGGCTAACATTTCCTAGCCTACTGCAAAGTAGTTCAGTTATACCATTCCGTGTCTGCAGTGCATTAGCAGAGGTCTCACCGCTAAACAGTAATGCAATATTTCCTGGGCCACTGCAAAATATTTTAGTTATATCGTTCTATGCCTGCAGTGCATTAGACAGAGGTCTCACCATGAAACTGCAGCCACTTCTATAGGGAAAGTTATACAGTCCTGCTCCTCCGTGCAAGAAACGCAACGCTCCTTCTTAGGGCTACATCTCACCGTGTGCATTATAGTTGTGGCTGGCTGGGAGCAGTAGTGCATCAATTTTTGTATTACGCATCTAGGCCGGTTCCCAGCCTTTCAGTAATAGCATTCTCAGCCTGCAGTGCCGTACAACCAGCTCTCACCGTGAAACTGCACTCTAACATTTCCGAGCCTACTGCAAACTACTTCAGTTATACTGTTCTGTGTCTGCAGTGCATTAGACAGAGGCCCCACCGCTAAACAGTACTGTAATATTTCCTGGGCCACTGCAAAGTATTTCAGCTCTGCCACTGTGCAGAGCGTCTCACAATACCCTTTTCTTGGTGGGGTTGAGATAGCCACAGTTACCAGCACTATCCATTGGCTTTAGAGTCTTCTCCCACTCCATACAGCTCCTATTATCTACAAATCTCTGCGTGCGGTAAATTACCCCTAGGTATCAGCGCAAGACAGCGGATTAATTTTTTCAAGTCACAGCATAGCATTCCGCTATCTACAAGTCTGTGTGTGCAGGGAATTAAGCCACAGGTGTCAGTGCTGTACAGTCGGGTAATTTATTTGGGCCCTCCTCTATTCTTAATCCGCCATGATGAGGAGTAGGGGTAGGGGTCGAGGGCACGGACGTCCAAATGAGGGTGTGGGCACAGGCCGAGTTCCTGGGCGTGGTAAATCACAGCCGGCTGTTGCAGGATTAGGAGAGAGGCAAGTTTCTGGGCTTCCCAGCTTCATATCACAATTTACGGGTCCGTGTGGTAGACCTTTATTACAAACAGAGCAGTGCGAGCAAGTCCTCTCCTGGATGGCAAAAAACGCGTCCAGCAATGTATCGACCACCCAGTCTTCTACGCAGTCCACTACTCCCGGCCTAGGGACTGCAACTCTGAATCCTCTGGCTGCTCCTCCTTCCTCCCAGCCTTCTCACTCCATGAAAATGACATATTCTGAGCAGGCAGACTCTCAGGAACTGTTCTCGGGTCCCTGCCATGAGTGGGGAAAAAACGGTTCCTCTCTCACCTGAGGAGTTTGTCGTGACTGATGCCCAACCTTTGGAAAGTTCCCAGAGTCTGGGTAATGAGGCTGGGGACTTCCAACAACTGTCTCAAGAGCTTTTTGTGGATGAGGATGATGAGACACAGTTGTCTGTCAGTGACGTAGTAGTAAGGGCAGTAAGTCCGAGGGAGGAGCGCACAGAGGATTCAGAGGAAGAGCAGCTGTACGATGAGGTGACCGACTCCACCTGGTTTGCTAAGCCTACTGAGGACAGGGCTTCAGAGGGGGAGGCAAGTGCAGCATCAGGAAAGGTTGGAAGAGGCAGTGGAGTGGCCAGGGGTAGAGGCAGGGCCAGAGCGAAGAATCCCCTAACTGTTTCCCAAAGCACCCCCTCGCGGCAAGCCTCCGTGCAGAGGGCTAGGTGTTCAAAGGTGTGGATGTTTTTTAGTGAGAGCGTGGATGACCAACAAACAGTGGTGTGCAACCTGTGTCACACCAAGATCTCCCGGGGAGCCACCACTACCAGCCTTACCACCACCAGCATGCGCAGGCATATGATGGCCAAGGTGGGACGAAGGCCATTCACCGCCTCTGGGTCACACCACTGCCTCTTCCCCTGTGACACAACCTGGCACACAGACCCAATCCCCCTCCCAGGACACAGGCACGAGCGTCTCCCGGCCTGCACGCACACCCTCACCTCCACCGTCCTCCACTCCATCCAGCAATGTCTCTCAGCGCAGCGTTCAGCTTTAGCTAACAGAAGCGTTGGAGCGAAAGTGGAAATACGCCGCCACCCACTCGCATGCACAAGCTTTAAACATGCACATTGCCAAATTAATCAGCCTGGAGATGCTGCTGTACAGGCTTGTGGAAACAGAGGCTGCCAGAGCAGCGACTGCTGTGCGATGTGCCCACACGCTGGAATTCTACGCTGCACATGTTGGCCAGGCTGTACGTGCAGCGTAGAGCAATATTGGAATACCAGCTGCAACATGGGCAGCAGAGTGGTAGTCAGCCTCCGCAATTCTTTACTGAGGAGTGGGCATGGATGGCAGATATCTGCCAGGTCCTCGGAAACTTTGAGTAGTCTACCCAGATGTTGAACGGCGATGCGGCAATCATTAACATTACCATCCTGCTGCTTTGCCTGCTGAGAAGTTCGCTGCTAAGCATAAAGGCCGACGTTTTGCGGTTGGAACAGGAGACAGGGCATGACAGTATGTCGCTTGATAGCCAGACCACCCTCATGTCTATATCTCAGTGCATTTTGGAGGAGGAGGAAGAGGTGGGGAGGGGGGGGGGAGAGGAGGAGGGGGAAGAGACAGCTGGCCACACTGCAGAGGGTACCCATGCTGCTTGCCTCTCATCTGTTCAGCGTGTATGGGCTGAAGAGAAGGAGGAGGATCCTGAAAGTCATCTTCCTAGTGAAAACAGCGATGTGTTGCGTACTGGGACCCTGGCACACATAGCTGACTTCATGTTAGGCTGCCTTTCCCATGACCCTCGCGTTAGACGCATTCTGGCCAACACGGATTACTGGGTGTACACCCTTCTAGACCTACGGTATAAGGAGAACCTTTCCACTCTCATTCCTGAAGAGGAAAGGGGTACGAGAGTGATGCAATACTACAGGGCCCTGGTGGAAAAAGTGATGCTAAAGTTCCCATCTGACAGCGCTAGTGGCAAAAGACGTAGTTCAGAGGGCCAACTAGCAGGGGAGCTGCAGGGATCAGGCAGCATGTCCAGCGCATGCAGGGGAACACTCTCCAAGGCCTTTGCCAGATTTATGGCTCCCCAGCAAGGCTGTGTCACCACTCTCCAGTCAGAGGGAGCACTGTAAAAAGATGGTGAGGGAGTACGTAGCCGATCGTACCACCGTCCTCTGTGATGCCTCTGCTCTATACAACTATTGGGTGTCAAAGCTGGACACGTGGCACGAACTTGCGCTGTATGCCCTGGAGGTGCTGGCCTGCCCTGCCGATAGCATCTTGTCAGAGAGGGTGTTTAGTGTAGCTGTGGGAATCATCACGGATAAGCGTACCCGCCTGTCAACTGACAGCGCCGACATGCTTACACTCATAAAAATGAACAAAGGCTGGATTTCCCCAGACTTCTCTTCTCCAGCGGTGGAAAGCAGCGGATCCTAAAGAATCTTTTTGCTGCAACATACAAAAATGCATCCTCTAGCACCCAAAAAAAGGGAGAATCAACTTTGTGTATCTCTTTCAGATATTATTACTCCTCCTAAAACAGCATGTCATCACGCTGAACTGCCAATTTCTATGCGTCTCAAAATGCTCTGTTTAAAACTTTTATCAGTTTTTAAAGTTTTAAAAGTTAAACTTAAACCAATCTTTGCGGAGGGCTGCCTCCAGGCTCTGTTACAAATTAACCAATAACGAGCTGTATCTTCAAAAAATGTTTGTGGGTTTCACCTGCCCTCGCGGTCGAGCAATTTTTCAGGGGTATACTTGTACTCTTGGTACACCAATTTTTTCAGGCCATTGCCAATACAGTTAGCAAACTAATTTTTCCAGGCTTCGCCTATACTCTTGGTAAACAAATTTTTACAGGTGTTCGCCTATACTCTTGGTAAACAAATTTTTACAGGTGTTCGCCTATACTCTTGGTACACCAATGTTACTGGGGTTCGCCTATACTATTGCTACAGAAATGTTCAGGGGTTAGTCTATACTTTTGCTACAGAAATGTTACTTGGGTCTGCCTATACTTTTTCTACTAAAATGTATGCCCCTCCGGAGAATGATTATGGGATCAAGTTATCCTAAGAATCTCTGGATAGTAGAGGTCTGAATGACAGCTGAGAGCTGCCCCTGATTGGCTGAGCGCAGGGACCAATCAGAGGCAGCACTCACTCACCCATTCATGAATTCATGAATGGGTGAGTGAGAGCTGCCTCTGATTGGTGAGGCTGGGACCAATCAGAGGCAGCTCATTCAGCAGGCGGGGATTTTAAATCCCCGGCTGCTGAATACTACTCACAGCAGTTCAGGAAAACTGCCGGCCGGCCACGGCTGAACTCCGTCTGCCGGGACAAGGTGAGTATTTTTTATTTTTTTTTTACACATTTCTGGATGAATTTCAGGGAAGCCCTTCCCGAAAATTCATCGTGAGATCGCCCGCTGTATTGCCGGCTCCATTGAATTCAATGCGCTGGACAGCGCTGCACTGCTCCGGCCCGTTTCTAATGAAACGCGGCTAGGAGCAGATTTTTCAGGCAATTTTTCGGCCCCGGTCACGCGATTTGCAGATGTGCATCCGTCATGCGATCCGCAAATTACGGGGAAAAACGCCCGTGTGACCGAGGCCTTAGATGCAAGGTGAATATTAATTTTGTGTGCTGCTTAAATAACTGTCCTATTGATTAAAAATGATAGAAAACTTGTTTTTACACTTGAATCAAAACTCTAGAGTTTATTTGCAACTCATGCTCTAATTGAGCATTCTGTTGCTGCTGTTATTTAACTAATTGGCATCACAACTGGTTTTCATTTTTTTTTTCATCCTTGACTTCCAAAAGCCATAGTGTTTTCTTGCTTGTATGTCAACGTAACCATATGTGGGCGTGTGTTGCCTGTTAAGTTCTGTTTTTTTAAAGTCCCTATTTAATCTGCCATAAAATGTATTGATACATTTTGAAAATAAATATGGGAGGTAGAATGGATAAAAAAATCGCAATGTGAACAATTTTTAGTAGGTTTAGTTTCTACAGAGTTTACTGCAAGTAAAATGGTATGGTATCTGTTAGTGCAAATAAGGGAGATGGAATAATATCTCCACAGTGCCACCTATTGGAAGGCAGCATTCCTTCAAACCAAAGTTAGACTCTTTATACAAGCCTTGTAACAATGACTGGGAATCAAAAGCAAATCCAGACTCCATGCACAGACAGCTGTTTCGTGGTATTGATAATGGTGATACCAAATTATAGAAAGCTTTTGTTATGTTTTTTTGGGGAAAAAAAATCTGTTTTGCAAAATTGCTTTGTGTCAAAAGTTTCTACACCCCATATCTTTGTTATTTAATGGAGCTGTGTGAGGTTGGTTGCAGGTTACCATGACAATCCCATGGTGGCATTTGAGTGACCACTTAGATGCCTAGATCAATAAAGAACATGGCATCCAAGGAAGTAAACGGCTGAAATAATAGTTATCTCTGATCCTGGCCTTTTGCGGGTGAGTGCCAGCTGTATGAGCCTGCTCCATAGACTTCTTGCGCGCATCTACACTTCTTGCGCGCATCTATCATAAAAATATGACAGATGGTATCAAGGGGTTAAAATTGATAGCCTATCCTAGGCTATCAACAGTAGATTGATGGGGAACTGACTGTTACCACCCCAGATGGACAGCTTCTTTAAGGGACTTTCTTGTTTACTAGGTAAACGGTTTAGTAACGGCTTTGTTTGATACTACAGCTTCTTCACATTCAAGTGAATGAGAGCAAGACGAAATATCTGGCAGCATATATAGAAAATAGGAAGCAGCACCATAAGCAGATTCTTCACAGTATCTTATAAAGATAAAAGTTGCTTATCTTTATTTAGGCATCCAGGGTCTGCCACTTTTTAACCCTGGATGCCTAAATAAAGATGAGCAACTTTTATCTTTATAAGATGCTGTGAAGAATCTGCTTATGGTGCTGCTTCATATTTTCTATATATGGACTACTTTGGTGGAACCTACTGAGGTCGAGTTCTCTGGTTAAGCCTGCACCTTTTTCCATGTTGCACCCCCACTGTTACCCACTGTTAGTGGTTTTATTTTGGAGTGCTGCTGTTCATTTTATCTATTTTCACTGAAATATCTGGCACCATCGCTCCTAATAAAAACTAAACTGTACAGAGCATTGTAAACAGTCATGGTGGTGGCCCCTTAAGAGAGCTGTTAGGTGGTGGTGCTGAGAGTCAGACCCCACCGATCTGATCTAAGGATAAGCCATCTGTTTTAAAGAATTGAAAAAAACATTTTTTCCACCTTTTACTAATTGCATTTTTTTTTTAATTTACAGGTTTTATTTTGTTCAGATCTAAAGAAATTCAGAGAGAGTTCAGGATATAAACCAAACGCAAAAACAAAAAAGAAGCTAAAAGGATAAAAATAGTATTTTTTTCTTTTGTGTTTTTCTATACATAATCATTATTTCCCTGTGTAGAAAAGAAATAAAGTGTTAATTCTCTATTACTCCTGTGTCGGTGGTATAAGTTTTATAAATAAATTTCAGATACAAATCTTCTCAACGTTTTGCAGCATATGGTACAATGATACTGTCTCTTAATAAAAGATACTAACTGGCAGAATAATGGTTTCTGGCATCTTTTCCAATGTTGTAGGGTTTTTCTTTAACCCCTTCCCTCCCCATGACGTAAGGGTACTTCCTGCAAAATGACGTACCCTTACGTCATAGGGATAGCGTGAGATCATAGCAGATCTCGCGCTATCCCGCAGCGAGAGCCGACTGTCACTAGTAGCCGGCCACCCGCTGCAACAGTGGGGGGCATCGGAGATGCGCCCCCCCCCCCGCTGTTAACCCCTCTACTTAGATCCTGGCAGGGAAAGGGTTCACAGAGGGAGCGTACTCCCTCTGTGACTTCAGCCGGCTCTCGCAATATAATCGCGAGAGCCTGGCTGGTTGCTATGGCAGCAGGATGCAAGATACCGGAGTCCTGTATTGCCATTGCCTAAGATCGCTATAATAAGCCGGCATGGCAGGAGAGAAGTCCTGCCATGCCTTATCCTAGCGATCTTCAGTCCTGCAGTGTAAGTCCCTCAGATGGACACAGATTGTGTAAAAAGGAGAAAAATAAAGTACAGGCGGAACAGGGGTGGGGCTAAGTTTCAGGAATTAGCTCCGCCCCCGGCCCGCCTCTCCTCATTAAAAATAGTGCAAGGGGGTGGAGAGGAGGCAGAGAGGGGGCAGGAGCATAGAGCACTGCTCCCGACTCTTCCAGTCTCCTCCCCCTGCAGAGAGAGACGCTGTATATCGGCTGGGCGTGAAAACCCAGCCGATATACGGCCGTCTGAATGCACCCTAAGGGCGCCCACCCACTGGCGTTTTTTTTTCTTTGCGTTTTGCGTTTTTTCTCAAGAGCAATTAGTATTGAATGTGTTCCTGTCCACTGGCGTTTTTTTTTCCGGTCCGTTGCAATTTTTAACATAGGAACTGTCAGTTGCATATGTGTCCTTATTTTTCTCTTAATGCACCCATGAATGTCAATGGAAAAGGCGCGAAAAAGCCGTGAAAAACGCGCGGAAAACGCTGCGTTTTTCACGCACGGAAATTGCAAACGCCAGTGGGTGGGCGCCCTAAGGGTGGGCTCACACAAACATATTTGCATTGCGTATTGCATGTGCAATGTACTAATATGTGATAAATGGCGCCAAAGAAAGTACATTGATTTTTATTGTTCCACTCACACTTGTGTATATTGATTGCGTATGTTACTTGTGTAAAAAAGAACGCAGCATGTTCTATTTTAGCGCCTAAGAGAACTATTGTTCACTAAGGGAGTGTTTGCAATCCAGTGAATGCACAATTTTTTTATGCACCGGCTTAACATTGCAAACTAAATTTTGTTCACATAATGCAGATTCTAAATTTATTGTAGGCTTCACTATACAAGGTTTTTTGGTAATTAGATCCTGTTTCGCAAGCAGCAGAAAAACATGTGAACTAATAAACCCCTTTCAGATTCAAGGGAGCGTTCTGGATACCAGGGGGCCTGAATTGAGGGAGGAGTGGCGCCTCAACTTTAATACAGACATTGCTACATGGCTGGCATGGGCGAGCCAGAGGGAGTTTGATGATATCGAGACCAGGACCACTTACCCCACTGGTAGGGACCCCTGATCTGTTAAAAGGAGTACACAGTTTGCCAAGGGGATCCTGGTTATTGTATTTCCATTTACATAACTATATTACCATGCTTGCTCCAAACTCTGACCTGACAGTATATCTCACACCATTCAAAAGACAATGCACAGCAGAGAAGTCACCCACGCACATGATCTCACTAGTGTACGCGCTCCTGCTGGATGGTCGGATGAAGAACTCCGACCCCAGTTGGATCAGGAAGTGGAAGGAGGCATTGGGGAGGCCTGTTCCCCGAGAGCTCTGGTCTAAATTTTATGCCCTGTCAAGTGAAATGAATATATCGCTCAAACTACAGGAGCTCAACTTCAAAATACATTCACAGTGGTATAGAACCCCAGTCAGACTGCATAGAATGCACCCCTCAGTTTTGGAACAGTGCTGGAGGGAGGTGTATGTCAGGCAGGGGCTCCATGGTACGTATGTGGTATTGCCCCCTTTTCGCAAGATGTTGCCCAATTATACAAAGCCATGTGTGCATCTTCACTGCAGTTCACACTGGAATTGGCACTCCTATCTATCTTCCCTGATCTCCCAGCTGAAGAAAGGTCTGCTCAGACTCTTTATTATGGCAATGAGACAGATAATCCCAGGATATTCAAGGCAGAGCATTGCTATTCCGAGAGTGGTGTGGTTGGAGGCCATAGAGGAGTTTAGAAGCAGACAACTCAAAATTTGATGCTACTTGGGCCGTCTGGGTGGAGTTCCAAGACTCCCCCTCTCTCACATCTTAGTTGAGGAGTGGTTTGATGACATAACAGATCCCAGGTAAATTTTCATGCACAGTATTGGTCTATGTCCCCAGGGTATTTTCCCTTCCCTAAATTCTCCTTCTAATTCTTTTTTTCAGATTTTCTTATTCTTCTTAACTTATCTGGCTTTCCTCTTCCAACTATTTCTATACTTTCACATCGCCCCGTGAGACGAGAGGGAAGCAGTGCCCCCCTTCTGGCATGTAGGAGGGCGGTTACGCTCAAATCGGAGCCCCACATCCCCGGGGGAATAAAAACAGGCCGCAAAAACCCACGCAAACAGGTGGTCAATGCGATAGCTCAACCTCTATCCCAACCTACCCACACCCTCCCCCCTCCCCCACCCTTCCCTAACTGCCCACCGAGCTCTTCGGAGCCCTAACCCTGGTTAATTCTTCTGTCGTTTTTTTCCTTGTTCTTCTCTCTACCGCCTCATGGACCCCTACCTTGAGGTGGGAAAGAATCCGGTTAATAAAAAGAAAAGTGTGGGCGGAGGCGGGCCAGATACAGCCTCCACTGCGATGAGGCAGTGGAGAGGGAAAGTGGGCGCATCACTAAGTATGTATACATTACAATTGCTTTTGTCTGAGATGCACTCCATGTTTGCTCTTTCACATGCCTTCCAGCCTCAATAAAAACTTATTGAACTAAACTATTTCTATACTTTCATATATATCTAGACTAAAATGGACAAGAGGGGAGGGGTTGGCGCTCGGCGAGCTATCTTAGGGGGGCCAGAGACGGGAGAGAGAGGGGCTGGACGAGAAGCCCCCAGACAAGACACAGAAGAATGTGGTAATGTTTATTTTGTTCTATGCATAAATAAAAGGGACCGAAGAAAATGCCACATTAAGGCTGCCTGTCCACGGGTGGGTTTTCATTGCATTCCCCGCAGCGATAATCCGGCCGTGGGGAACGCAGTTAAGCTCTCCATAGCATTGCTATGAAGAGCGCTTGCCCCCTGTCCACCAGTGGAGAATCATTGTGATTGTCTGCTCGCGGACGGCAAATCGCAGCATGCTGCGATTTGCAGCTATTCTCCGCAATCAGCCTATCTCTCAGATAGGCTGACAGTAGAGATCCGTCTGCCGGCTTCTGCTCCCGGGCGGCGGTATCCTGCGGTGGAGTGGCTAAGACTGTCTGTCCATGGGCGTTGCATTTTCCTGCAGTGAATTTAGATGCAGGAAACCGCTAAAGTCACTGCGGTTCTCTGCGATGAACCTATCATCAATGATGGTTCATTGCGGCATGCCGCAATTTTTATACGTGAGTGGAAAATTGCAGCTGGCTGCGCTTTCCATAGTTATCCTTTGGAAAGCGTTCATTTGTTGAGCCATTATTGCGGATTATTGCAGCAGATAACGCAATGATATATCGCCTGTGGACAGGAGGCCTTAAGGCCCATTTAGGCACAACGATTATCGCTCAAAAGCGATCTTTTGAGCGATAATCGTTGTGTGTAACTGCACTGACATTGTGCAGTTTTTATTAAGCCATCGCTCATCGTTGTCTTTCAGCTTGCTGAAAGACAACGATGAGTCTTATCAGGGATTCACAGCGGGATACAGCTGATACTATTGTTTCAGCTGTATCTTGCTCCCTGATGACAGGCTGGGTATGAAGAACAGAGCGGTCCAGCTGTGTTCTCCAGACCCCACACGGAGTGCTAGACTGTATAACAGCCGGGCGCTCCATGCAGAGAACAGCTGGATGCAGGAGACAAACGGGGACACCCTGCTTGTCTTCTGTATCCTCCGCTCAGAGCGCAAGGCTGTATAACAGCTGGGCGCTCAGAGCGGGGAACAGCTGGATGCAGAAGACAAGTAGGGACACCCAGCTTGTCTTCTGCATCCTCCGCTCGGAGCGCTCGGCTGCATAACAGCCAGGCGCTCTGTGCAGAGAACAGCTGGATGCAGAAGACATGCGGGGACACCCCAATTGTCTTCTGCATCCTCCGCTCGGCTTCATAACAGCTGGGCGCTCTGAGCAGAGAACAGCTGGAGCACAAGGTAATTGCTCAATGTTTGAGAGATCATCTTGCGCTGTAAGTGACACAACGATTACCTCTCAATGACATCTTTTCAGTGATCATCATTGTGTCTAAATGAGCCTTTAAGGATGTCATATCTGTATGCAAATATTTTATTTACAAACAGCCAATTCTTACTCAATGTCCTGTTTTCAAATTCTAACTGTATGTATTCTGCATACGAAAGTTAATAAAGATCTTTTTGAACATAAAAAGACTCAGGAGTTCTGTCATACATTAATCCTCCATAATTCAACGTTTCATTCTACTGCGCATACTTGGCTTTCAGTAGTAGGACAACCTGCTTTGTTTTTACTCCTGCAACTAAAGACATCCAAAGTGAAACTTCTACCAGCTGGAGATTATATTTACCTGCAGCGCTATTTGTCCAGTTTAAAAGAAATGGAAACAGAATGGAAACAAATTGAAAGCATTTGGTTTTTGAAAACCCATTGAAATCAATGGGGAAACAAATGAAACCTTTAGGGCTTCTACCCAGTAGCTTTTTTTTTAACCCTGCGATATTCACAGCGTTTTTTTCAATGGGACTTTCTAATGTTAAAATTGCATCGCACAAAAATCGCAAGTTTGTGCTTTTGTGATTTTGTGCGATGCAATTTTAACATTAAAAAGTCCCATTGAAAAAAAAACGCACCGATATTGCAGCATTAAAAAAAAAACCTAGTGGGTAGAAGCCCTTAATTGTGTTTTTCTGCTCCAGAAACGGAACAGAAAGACGGAAGGCCCTAATGCAGATGGGGACAAGCCCTAAGTTACTTTCTGCCCTTTAACATCCTAACAAATTTTATGAAGATCTGAGATGGCCAGGTTGGGAGTTCTGAAGATTTTTAAGATTTTGTCCACAAAGCTTAAACTGTAAACGATGCAGATTTTCTGTACAGAAAATCTGCAGAATTTTTGCCCTGTGCGAACATACCCTTAGGCTAACTTCACATGGGCGAGCACGATATAGTGCCATGAATCCTGCCCCCATATTGCACTCCCCACCATGTGAATTCCCTGTGGATGTGAGGCATATTCATGGCAAAACAGCCTCACATCATTCCGGGGAAGAAGCAATCCTCTGCCACAGCTGTCAGCCACTGTGTTGGATCACGGAGTTTCTTCCATTGATTTCAATGGGAGACCTTACGATCATGCCGCCGGTCCCATTAGAAACCATGGGTGCTACGATTAGAGAGCACACAGCAAGATAGAACGTGCCCCGATTTTTTTCTCTCACGTAGCATTGCATTGCGGTGTCATGCAGGAAAAAAAAAACAAAACAAAAAGCTCATGTGTATGACCCCATTCAAAATGGGGGTAATTTGTGTGGGGTTTGTGTGTCTCGCAAAGCACAAATCTCACGTGATTTTCTTGGCCATGTGAAGCGAGCCTTAGTTATCTGTGCAGCTTTACTCCTGGACAAGTAAACTCTTTTCTTCTCCAAACGCTTATCCTGTCAACACTCACTCTTTTAGATGCGTCACAGATCTGCTTGGTGATTTCTTCTCCTTAGTTTACTGAAAATGACTCCTGGGGGTAGTAGTCTCAGGGCAACTCACTGGATATCGCTCAGCCTCTTCCATTCTCCAACGCCTCTCTCAGCCTACTCCCTGACTGCCTGGTTACTTCTACTGACTGGCTACTACTACTGACTTGCTAACTTGCAAACACGTATGAAGCATGATCACATGACTTCCAAACTAACAACTTAAAATGATACATTTCCAGACAAACATCTTACATACCAGACAGTTAGCACTTACAATGCTGCAGCTATGCAATGCACATCAATCATGCAACACAGAGGATACTGACAATACAGTTAGACAAGTGTATGCACACTTTTCTGGAGGGGCCCCATTACTCCGGGCCACTACACAGGCAGCTGTGGCACTTTAAAAAAAAAAAAAAAAGGTAGGTTCAATTCTTCCATGGAGATGAATAGGTAGGTAGGCAGGTAGGTAGGTTGGTTCAGTTGCAGCAGCATTTTCAGCAAGCTCAGGCAGCCTTCTGACAGCACCCACAATGCACTGCGATGGATTTAAAATCGTTTTCATAGCACAGCCTTGTGAATTGCCCCACCCCTTATCCTTATTCCTTTTGCACCGGGCTCGCTCACACATCCTGGTCTTGCAGTGCCTGCAGCACTCTTCCCCTCCGTCCTTTTGCAGGATCGTTCAGTGGGTGATTACCTTGCAATCACTTGTTTCCCTCTGAAGATGCGTCGCTCCGAGGGATCTCTTTGGCTGGACGCATTTCGAGTGGGGACAGACAGAACTTTTCCCCTAAAATGAGGAAAATTGGCTTCAACCCCATAGTGGTTTATTGCCTTCCCCTGGGTTGATATTAATAGCACTAGTAAGAATAATGATAAATTATCATCGTCATCATCATCATCACCCTCAACAAAGGCTGAAGAATTTACACGTACAGCAGGACTTTTTTTCCACCATACATAACTCTAGATATGGATTATATATATAAATAAATCTTGCTATTTGTATAGCGCCAACTTATTCCACAGCGCTTTCAAGTCATTTAGAGAGATAATATATAAGTAGTTTCTATGCTCTATATTGATTAATAATAATGATTTTTATTATAGATTTTATAATGTGTCAATAGATACACAGACATGCATACACACTGTATGCTAATGAGCCCACCTGTCTGGCAATTGAGACTACATTGTGATGTCATCAGTCTATTGGGACACGGGCAGTATAGAACTATAAATGCCAGAGCTTGGCGGCCATCTTAAGGCAGTCTCCTCTGCAGCTAGAAGTGGGCAGATGTGTCCTCCTGTATCTCCCCACAGAAGTTACAGGAACTGGATTATTTTTTATTTTTAACAGAACACCTTTTAATTCAGCCCTCAAGGGGGAGACAGTGGCCTACAAAAATCTAATTGTCCGCTGCTGTGGCATTTAAAAAAAAAAGGTAGGTTCAATTCTTCCATGGAGAGGAATAGGTAGGTAGGTAGGTTACATAGTAACATAGTAACATAGTATGTAAGGCCGAATGAAGACATTGTCCATCTAGTCCAGCCTGTCTATCCTACTGTGTTGATCCAGAGGATGGCAAAAAACCCCAAGGCCAGAAGTCAATTAGCCCTTTTGGGGAAAAAATTCCTTCCCGACTCCCTAATGGCAATCAGACTGTTCCCTGGATCAACCCCTAATAGTTCCTACCTGCCTATATACCAGGATTGACACTTAACCTAAAATTTATATCCTGTAATATCCTTCTCCAGAAAGACATCAAGTCCCCTTTTAAACTCCTCTATGGATTTTGCCATCACCACTTCCTCCGGTAGAGAGTTCCACAGTCTAACTGCTCTTACAGTAAAGAACCCCTTTCTGTGTTGGTGATGAAACCTACTTTCCTCTAATCGTAGCGGATGTCCTCTTGTTACCGTCGTGGTCCTGGGTGTAAACAGATCGCGGGAGAGATCCATGTGTTGTCCCCTCATGTACTTATACATGGTTATTTGGTCGCCTCTTAACCTTCTTTTTTCTAGAGTAAATAGTCCCAATTTGGATAGCCTCTCTGGGTATTCCAGTCCCGTCATTCCATGTATTAGTTTAGTCGCTCTTCTTTGAACCCCCTCAAGCACTGTGACATCTTTCCTGAGCACCGGTGTCCAGAATTGTACGCAGTATTCCATGTGAGGTCTGACAAGTGCCTTATATAATGGAAGGATAATGTTCTCGTCCTTCGCCCCTATACCTCTTTTGATGCACCCCAAGACTTTATTTGCCTTTGCAGCGGCTGACTGGCATTGGTTACTCCAGTTTAGTCTATTATCCACTAATACCCCCAGATCCTTTTCCATATCACTTTTCCCTAGTGGTACCCCATTAAGTGAATATTTGTGACATCCGTTCCTCTTGCCCATGTGCATAGTCTTACATTTTTCAACATTGAACTTCATTTGCCATTTTTCTGCCCAAGCCCCCAGCTTATCCAGGTCCGTTTGTAGCCGCACATTGTCCTCCGTTGCATTAATTATATTGTATAATTTTGTGTCATCTGCAAATATTGATATTTTGCTGTGCAGCCCCTCTATCAGGTCATTGATAAATATGTTGAACAGAGTGGGGCCTAATACTGAACCCTGTGGCACCCCGCTAGCGACTGTGGTCCAATCAGAGTACGAACCATTTATTACCACCCTCTGCTTTCTATCGTTGAGCCAATTTTTTACCCACTTACACACGTTTTCGCCCAGTCCGAGCTGCCTCATTTTGTATATTAGCCTATTATGTGGCACGGTGTCAAAGGCTTTAGAGAAGTCCAGATATACAAGATCAATAGATTCTCCCTGGTCCAGCTTAGAGCTTACTTCATCGTAGAAACTGATCAGATTTGTCTGACATGAGCGACCCTTCATGAATCCATGCTGGTGAGGAGTTATTCCCTTAATCTCCTTGAGGTACTCATCGATGACGTCTCTCAGAATCCCCTCGAAAATTTTTCCCGTTACTGAAGTGAGACTTACTGGCCTGTAGTTACCAGGCTCACTTTTGCTCCCTTTTTTGTAAATTGGAACCACGTTGGCAATGTGCCAGTCCAATGGTACTACTCCGGTCTTGATAGTGTCTAGAAATATTAGGTATAGCGGCCTAGCTATCTCGTCACTTAGTTCCTTTAGTATCCTTGGGTGTAATCCATCTGGGCCCGGTGATTTATCAATTTTAGTTTTCTTTAGACGCTTCCGCACCTCATCCTGCGTTAGGTATGAGATATTTTGTGAGGGGTTCGTTTTATTCCCCTGCATCTCGTGTGGCATTTCCTTTTCTTTGGTGAACACACTTGAGAAGAAACTGTTTATTAGATTTGCTTTCCCTTCGTCATCATCAATGATTTCTCCTGCATTGTTTTTTAAAGGGCCAGCGCTCTCCCTGCAAATCCTTTTGCTGTTTATGTAGTTGAAAAATAGCTTCGGGTTGTTTCTGCTCTCTTTTGCGATCCGTCTTTCTGCTTCCTCCTTGGCAGTTTTAATCGTATCTTTGCATATTTTGTTTTTTTCCCTGTATGATTTTAGCGCTTCTTCGCTGCCTTGTTGCTTTAGTAGTTTGAACGCTTTCTTCTTTTCGTTTATTGCCCCTCGTACCGTCTTGTCGAACCACATTGGTTTCCTTTTAGCTGAGTTTCTTTTATTTTTAAAGGGAATGAACTGCTCACATGAGGCGATTAGGATCCTTTTGAACTTTTCCCATTTTTCCTCCGTACTGATATTTTTGAGGATGTTGTCCCAATTAATGTTACCGATAGTAGTTCTAAGCTCATCAAATTTTGCTTTACTAAAGTTTAGTTTCTTTGTCACTCCCTGATAAGGCTTCCTATTGATTGACAGCTGGAAGTTGATTATATTGTGGTCGCTGTTCCCCAAGTGCCCCTCAACCTGCACCCCCTTTATACGTTCCGGTTTGTTAGTTAGCACTAGGTCCAGAATGGCTCTCCCTCTTGTTGGTTCCTGCACAAGTTGGTTCAGGTAATTGTCTTTAATTACTCTCAAAAACTTATCACCCCTGTGAGATTTGCAGGTTTCGTTCTCCCATGTTATATCTGGGTAATTAAAGTCCCCCATGATAATTACTTCGTTTCGTTTTGACACCTCTTCTATCTGCCTTAGTAGTAAGTCTTCAGTTTCTTCTGTTGCTTTTGGTGGTCGATAGAAGACCCCTATCAGGATTTTGTTATTTTTTCCTCCCTGTATTTCTACCCACAGAGATTCCACCTGTTCGTCTCCTACCCCTATATCCTCCCGTAGCCTCGGCTTCAAGTTCGATTTGACGTACAGACATACCCCTCCCCCTTTCTGGTTCCTTCGGTCTCTTCTGAAGAGATTGTACCCCTGCAAATTCACCGCCCAATCGCACTTATCATCAAGCCATGTTTCAGTAATTCCGACCATATCATAACTTTCATCAGTCATTCTTGCTTCAAGCTCGCCCACTTTACCGATCAGACTTCGTGCATTCGTGATCATACAATTTATTTCATTTTTTTTGTTTTTTAAATTTGTTTTGTTGCTATTCGTACTTATGGCTGATCTATCAGTTCTAACTGTACTAACCCCACCCCCTGCTCGTCCCCCATTCCCTTTGCTTGGACCCAGATCGCTAATTACACTGGCTACCCCACTATTTCTCATTTTACCCTCCCCCCCAGTCCCTAGTTTAAACACTCCTCCAGCCTTCTAGCCATCTTTTCCCCCAGCACAGCTGCACCCTCCCCATTTAGATGCAGCCCGTCCCTACGGTAGAGCCTGTAGCCGACCGCAAAGTCAGCCCAGTTCTCCAGGAACCCAAATCCCTCCTTCTTGCACCAACTCCGGAGCCACTTGTTTACCTCCCTAAGGTCCTGCTGCCTTTCTAGTGTGGCTTTAGGTACAGGTAGTATTTCCGAGAAAACTACCCTGGAGGTCCGCGCCCTGAGCTTGGACCCTAAGTCCCTGAAATCATTTTTGAGGGCCCTCCATTGACCTCTAACTTGTTCATTGGTGCCAACGTGCACCATGACTGCTGGATCCTCACCAGCCCCTCCCAGTAATCTGTGAATCCGATCCGCGATGTGTCGAACTCGAGCGCCAGGAAGACAACACACCGTTCGACGATCCCGGTCTTTATGGCAGATTGCCCTCTCTGTCCCCCTAATAATTGAGTCCCCCACCACTAGAACCTGTCTAGCCTGCCCTGCGCTCCCCGTCCCCGTCTCACTGGAGCAGTCATCCCCCTGGCGTTCAGAGGGCGGGTCGTGCTGCAGCGGTGCTGGCTCTGTAATGGCATCCCCCTCATCTGCCAATCGTGCAAACTTGTTGGGTTGTGCCAGTTCAGGACTAGCCTCCCTGGTTCTCTTCCCTCTATCCCTCCTTCTTTCTTCCACCCAGCTGACTGCCTGCTCCCCCTGCTCTTCCGTACTACCATCCGCCCCCGCCTCTACCCCAGCGAGTGCCTGCTCAGTGAGCACCAAACTCCTTTCCATGATGTCAATGGCTCTCAGTGTTGCCAGTTGCCCATTTAGATCCAGAATTTGGGCTTCTAAATTTGCAACGTGCATGCATCTTGCGCAACAGTATGCACCCTCGATCGGCTGATCAAGGACCGCATACATTGCACAAGTAGCACACTGGATGACATTGCCAGGCATGGAGCTCATCCTAACGGGGATCTACAATTTACTTGTGGAAGTAGTGAAGATAGACTTGCTCACACTCCGCTCACACGCTGCCGCAACCGCTGTCCCGCTGCCGCAACCGCTGTCCCGCTGCCGCAACCGCTGTCCCGCTGCCGCAACCGCTGTCCCGCTGCCGCAACCGCTGTCCCGCTGCCGCAACCGCTGTCCCGCTGCCGCAACCGCTGACCCGCTGCCGCAACCGCTGACCCGCTGCCGCAACCCCTCACCCGCTGCCGCAACCCCTCACCCGCTGCCGCAACCCCTCACCCGCTGCCGCAACCCCTCACCCGCTGCCTCTCTCGCGCAACCTCTTACCCACTGACACTTATGCGCAAGCAGTCAAATTTTTTTTTTTTCCCCCCTCACAAACACTTAGACCCCCAGACACACACACACACACACACAGAAGACACAACTAACCAGATACACAGAAGACACACAGCTCACAAACACACACAGAGGTAGATACTCAGCTCCTCCGCTCCTCCTGGTGACGTCACCCGCTGTCCCAGCGGCCGCTCACTCTGCCCTCCTGTCTCAGCTGCTCCGCTGAACTCCTGGTGGCCTCTTGGCGCCGGCTGCTGCGCTCCGGTCACACTGGTCACTCCTGCCCCCGCACCTGCTTCGGCTGCCGCTGCCCCCGGGTTGACATTAATAGCACTAGTAAGAATAATGATAGATTGTCGTCATCATCATCACCCTCAACAAAGGCTGAAGAATTTAAACTTACAGCAGGCCTTTTTTCCCACCATACATAACTATAAATATGGATTATATATAAATAAATCTTGCTATTTCTATAGCGCCAACTTATTCCACAGAGCTTTCAAGTCATTTTTTTATCCCCCCACACCCCATCAAGCTGGGTGCTCATTTTACCAGCCTCGGTAGGATGGAAGGCTATAGATTATAGATTTGGATTATATCTATCTTGGATTATAGATTTTGTGGATATAGATGATAGATTTTATGTATATATAGAGAGATTTATTATATCTATGTAGTTTCTATGCCATGTATTGATTAATAATAATAATCTTTAGATAGATACACACAGATATGCATACACACTGTATGCTAATGAGCCCAGCTGTCTGGCAATTGAGACTACATTGTGATGTCATCAGTCTATTGTCATGTCATCAGTCTATTACAACACTGGCAGTATAGAACTATAAATGCCAGAGCTTGGCGATCATCTTAAGGCAGTCTCCTCTGCAGCTAGAAGTGGGCAGATGTGTCCTCCTGTATCTCCCCCCAGAAGTTACAGGAGTTGGATTATTTTTATTTTTAACAGAGCACCTTTTAATTCAGCTCACAAGGGGGAGAGAGCGGACTACAGAAATCAAATTGGCCAATGCTGTGGCATTAAAAAAAAAAAAAAGTAGCTTCAATTCTTTCATGGAGAGGAATAGGTAGTCCGGTAGGTTGGTTCAGTTCTTGTCAGTTGGGGAATGCTTATGACCAACGCCTTATGTCTGGTGGTGCATGAAATGTCAGGCAGGCTTGGGCAGACCTTTAAAGATGGAGCACCATTTGCAGTAAGCTCAGGCAGCTTTTTGAGAGCACCCATAATGCACTGTGGTGGGTTTAAAATTTTTTGTATAGCCCCACCTTGTGAACCACCGCACCCCTTATCACCATTCCTCTTGCACCGAGCTCGCTCATGCATCCTAGTCTTGCAGTGCCTGCAGCACTCTTCCCTCCCCCTCACTTTGCAGGATGGTTCAAAGGGGGGCTAGTTTGCTTCTGAAGGTGTGTTGTTCCTAGGGGTCTCTGGCAGTCCGCATTTCAAGTGGGGACAGAAGGAACTTTTTCCCTAAATGAGGAAAATTGGCTTCGACCCCATGGGACTTTATTGCTTACCCCTAGTTTGACATTAATAGCTCTAGTAAGAATGATGATAGATTATCATCGTCATCATCATCACCCTCAACAAAGGCTGAAGAATTTACACGTACAGCAGGACATTTTTTCCACCATACATAACTATAGATATGGATTATATGTAAAAATAAATCTTGCTATTTGTATAACGCCAACTTATTCCACAGCGCTTTCAAGTCATTTAGAGTTAATATATAAGTAGTTTCTATGCTCTATATTGATTAATAATAATGATCTTTATTATAGATTTTATAATGTGTCAATAGATACACAGACATGCATACACACTGTATGCTAATGAGCCCACCTGTCTGGCAATTGAGACTACATTGTGATGTCATCAGTCTTTTGTGATGTCAGTCTATTGTGATGTCATCAGTCTTTTGTGATGTCAGTCTATTGTGATGTCATCAGTCTTTTGTGATGTCAGTCTATTGTGATGTCATCAGTCTTTTGTGATGTCAGTCTATTGTGATGTCATCAGTCTATTGTGACACGGGCAGTATAGAACTATAAATGGCCGAGAGGCCCTACGCGGGACAGACCGGCCGAGAGGCCCTACGCGGGACAGACCGGCCGAGAGGCCCTACGCGGGACAGACCGGCCGAGAGGCCCTACGCGGGACAGACCGGCCGAGAGGCCCTACGCGGGACAGACCGGCCGAGAGGCCCTACGCGGGACAGACCGGCCGAGAGGCCCTACGCGGGACAGACCGGCCGAGAGGCCCTACGCGGGACAGACCGGCCGAGAGGCCCTACGCGGGACAGACCGGCCGAGAGGCCCTACGCGGGACAGACCGGCCGAGAGGCCCTACGCGGGACAGACCGGCCGAGAGGCCCTACGCGGGACAGACCGGCCGAGAGGCCCTACGCGGGACAGACCGGCCGAGAGGCCCTACGCGGGACCCTATATATTTAAAAAATTATTTATTCTACTCTCTTTTCTCTTTTTCTTTTTAATCACCGGACTGGCCGCCACCAGCGCCACCCGAGACAGAGGCCGCCGCCACCAGCGCCACCCGAGACAGAGGCCACCGCCACCAGCGCCACCCGAGACAGAGGCCGCCGCCACCAGCGCCACCCGAGACAGAGGCCGCCGCCACCAGCGCCACCCGAGACAGAGGCCGCCGCCACCAGCTGCACCCGAGACCGAGGCCGCCGCCACCAGCTGCACCCGAGACCGAGGCCGCCGCCACCAGCTGCACCCGAGACCGAGGCCGCCGCCACCAGCTGCACCCGAGACCGAGGCCGCCGCCACCAGCTGCACCCGAGACCGAGGCCGCCGCCACCAGCTGCACCCGAGACCGAGGCCGCCGCCACCAGCTGCACCCGAGACCGAGGCCGCCGCCACCAGCTGCACCCGAGACAGAGGCCGCCGCCACCAGCTGCACCCGAGACAGAGGCCGCCGCCACCAGCTGCACCCGAGACAGAGGCCGCCGCCACCAGCTGCACCCGAGACAGAGGCCACCGCCACCAGCTGCACCCGAGACAGAGGCCGCCGCCACCAGCTGCACCCGAGACAGAGGCCGCCGCCACCAGCTGCACCCGAGACAGAGGCAGGCCGCCGCCACCAGCTGCACCCGAGACAGAGGCAGGCCGCCGCCACCAGCTGCACCCGAGACAGAGGCAGGCCGCCGCCACCAGCTGCACCCGAGACAGAGGCAGGCCGCCGCCACCAGCTGCACCCGAGACAGAGGCAGGCCGCCGCCACCAGCTGCACCCGAGACAGAGGCAGGCCGCCGCCACCAGCTGCACCCGAGACAGAGGCAGGCCGCCGCCACCAGCTGCACCCGAGACAGAGGCAGGCCGCCGCCACCAGCTGCACCCGAGACAGAGGCAGGCCGCCGCCACCAGCTGCACCCGAGACAGAGGCAGGCCGCCGCCACCAGCTGCACCCGAGACAGAGGCAGGCCGCCGCCACCAGCTGCACCCGAGACAGAGGCAGGCCGCCGCCACCAGCTGCACCCGAGACAGAGGCAGGCCGCCGCCACCAGCTGCACCCGAGACAGAGGCAGGCCGCCGCCACCAGCTGCACCCGAGACAGAGGCAGGCCGCCGCCACCAGCTGCACCCGAGACAGAGGCAGGCCGCCGCCACCAGCTGCACCCGAGACAGAGGCAGGCCGCCGCCACCAGCTGCACCCGAGACAGAGGCAGGCCGCCGCCACCAGCTGCACCGGAGACAGAGGCAGGCCGCCGCCACCAGCTGCACCCGAGACAGAGGCCGCCGCCGCCACCAGCTGCACCCGAGACAGAGGCCGCCGCCGCCACCAGCTGCACCCGAGACAGAGGCAGGCCGCCGCCACCAGCTGCACCCGAGACAGAGGCCGCCGCCGCCACCAGCTGCACCCGAGACAGAGGCCGCCACCAGCTCCATAGTTTAAGACAGGAGTCCCCAACTCCAGTCCTCAGGAACCAATAACAGGTCATGTTTTCAGGATATCCTATGGTAAGAACAGCTGTGGCAATGTCTGAAGCACCGGCAATAATTACATCACCTGTGCAACACTGAGGAAATCCTGAAAACATGACCTGTTGGCGGTCCCTGAGGACTGGAGTAGGGGAACACTGATTTAAGAGACTCTTTGTTACTGCAAAATCTTGCATGTAGAGATAGTGTTGTTTAATAGTCAAGCAATCATATTCAAAGTAGTTGAAACTGTTCCAAGTTTGTGACTGTACCGCTAATTCAGCTGTCAAATAAAGACCTTTATTATACTGCAATGTGTGTTGTTGTTAAATCTACCTGCACACGCTTTCAGTAGTAGTCTGTGACCTGGTTCTTAACCCTTTCCAATCCAATTTGTATCCTGGTTTTCCTAGGGGGCTTACTCTCTTTCTGCCGTTATACAATGGCGCTATATGCTGGCTAAAGCCAGTACTGCATGAGGTGACACATTGGATAGGCTCTGACAGCAGAGAAGCTGGCAATATACAGTAAGAGAACCCCAACGGACGTCTTCCAACATCCGAGCTGTACAGCCTCAAATCACAATGTCTTCAGAGGTCAGACAGTGGATTGGAAAGGGTTAAAGAAGGCTCCCGATACGGCTTAGATGTGCATAAGTTAATTTGAACTAGGGGCCCTCTAGGCTCTGAATTGAGGATATATCCTCTGGCAGGCCTCAATGCAAGATTCTGCAAGGCTACCCATTGTATAGATTAGCACAGCGCTGTTTCCGTAGCTCTTATTGAAGAAAAAAGAAGCTACTGATACAGCATAAGGGCTTATTCAGATGTGCGTAAATCGGGCATGTTTTCATGTCAGCAGTGCACTGATCCCCCCCCCCCCCCCTCGCCACTCTTTGCAATGGGAGGGACGGGGTGGAGCTAAGTTCCGCCCTGCCCTGCCCCTTCTATTGCAAATAGTGGCAAGGGGCGTAGAGGGGGCAAGAGCTCAGTGCATTGCTTCTGGCCTGGCCTGCTTCCTCACCCTGCAGAGAGGGACAGCGTATAACGGCCGAGCGTGATAACTCACCGATATATGCACGTCTGAATAAGCCCTAACACCGTGCACTGTGCTGCTTCCTTAACTCTCAGACTTTGATAACAGTGTAGTGTTGGGCTGTGCCGTTTCCTTAGCCGCCATACACTTCAATGAGATTAACAAAAACAGATCTGTATTAAGCACTCAGTTCTCCTCTTTGACTGGTAAAATGACGATCCAATACTCCCCTCTGCATAGGGTTTGTGTTGACAGTCTGCATTCAACCCGTTTACAGAAAATCTGACTACTGCAGCCAATCAGAGACCTCAGTGCTTGAATGCTGAGGTCTGATTGGCTCCATCTGCCTGTGACATTCCATACACAGGCCGACTGCAGCCTGTCCACACTGCATTAGAGAGAAGACTGAAGGATGTGACACTGCAGCTGTACAAACCTGGGAGAAGGGGCTATACATTATTTCTGTGTAATATATATTTTTTTGCATGGCGAGCAGGAATATAAATGGAACCTGTCACGTCCCCACCGCACCATAGACCAAGTTAGTGCACCATTAGGGGATGTGACCGAGTCAGGCGATGTATTTTTTATACTCACCGATCCCCACGATCCAGTGATGAGTCTCATACATGTGCTCTCCAACAGACGTGTATGGGAGTGTGCATGCACAGGACTCGGAAAAGAATCGGAATTTCGCACCATGCGTTGTCTTCAGAGGGGGCATCGTGAGAGTTTCTAAAAAAATACTGTATCTGGCTCCCTGTCACGTGTCCCAACAGCACCATAACTTTGTTTATGGCGCTGTGGGGACTAGACAGGTTTCTTTAAAAAAGAAACAAAAAACTAAGTGACAAGCTCTGCTGTGTTATTGCGCAATAGAAGAATAAAGAAAAATCTTCTACATAGTTGGCATCACTGTAATTGTACCGAGAATAAAGGTAACACATTATTGCCACATGGTACTGTAGAATTTAAAAAGCAAAATAAAAAGCAACAGTTCTGGTTGTCTGAAAAAAGTGCCAAAGTTGGCCTGGTAAGTGGTGGGAGCAGAGTGCTTTGGTAATTAAGGAGTGCGGACTCATTCACATTAGCGATTTTGCCTCCGTTCAGGCCGTCTGTCTCATTTTTGGAGCAGAGCGACCAAATTAAGGTCTCTTACACACTGGCGATAGGTTTTCTAGTGATTGAAAATGCATGATTATGAAACCAATGATTTTCAATGGTTTCTTTCTCATTTGCTATGTGTTTACTCAAGCCTCCGTGCGATACAAAAAAACTTGCAATATCATCCATTGTTTTTGATGGGGCCAGGGCCCCATTAAAATCAATGGGAGAAGATCGCGCAACAGTCTTGGAATCCCAGTACCAGTAACCATGGATGTAACTTTATGTCCTGTGGCATTAAGGGGTTAAGAGGTTTATGCCACTTAATAGATGTGTCTTGGGCTGATCATGTGCCATAAGAAGAAATCTTTACCAGCTATGAGGCAGTTCCCTGGTGTAAATTCTACTAAACATAGTGGGTGCCCCCACCTACTTCTCTAAAAATGTGGAGTGTGGTGCAAAAATCCCAAAAGTTACAAGTCTTAGTGCTGGCTATATTTGTGCACAAAATTAGCTACTTATTTTTTCCCAACATTTGTCCAAGTTGCCACCCCGCAATAACATCATTTTTTCTCATAATTAAAATTGCCAGTAAAAAATTATTACCCACAGCGGCCTCTCGATGTAATTACTGGCCAGGCCGGTCATATAGCAGCAGGGCGGCAACCCTAGTAATGGATGGGACATACTGGGAGATGAGGGGACAGTAATGAATGTGACACATGGGGAGATGAGGGGACAGTAATGTGAGACTTGGGGAGATGAGGGGACAGTAATGAATGTGACACATGGGGAGATGAGGGGACAGTAATGAATGTAACTCATGGGGAGATGAGGGGACAGTAATGAATGTGACTCATAGGGAGATGAGGGGACAATAAGGATATGTTCACAAGGTGGATTGCACCTGGAATTCCATTCTGCTGCAGTTTTCGGCTGGAATCTGCACATGTGACGGGGGCGGAGCTACGCGATGACGCGTACAAGGGGACGGAGCCAAAACGCCGCTGCTGCCGGACCGAGCCGAAGGGAAAAGACCCATCTGCGCAAGCGCGTCTAATCGGGCGAGTAGACGCTGAAATTAGACGGCACCATGGCGACGGGGACGCTAGCAACGGAGCAGGTAAGTGAATAACTTCTGTATGGCTCATATTTAATGCATGATGTATATTAAAAAGTGCATTAATATGGCCATACAGAAGTGTATAACCCCACTTGCTGCCGCGGGACAACCCCTTTAATGGTGAAAACCACTAACATGGGTAACGGCCACCCGGCTAGAGTCTACAGACAGAGTAAAGAGCTTAGCGCAGTGCTGTTTCCGTAGCTCTTATTCAAAAAAAGGAAGCTACAGAAATAGCATAACATAGTGCACTATGCTGTTTCCATTACTCCCAGAATTTTGAGTAGTGCGCTGGGCTGTGCTTTTCCTTAGCCACCATTCACTTTAATGAGACCTACAAAAACAGGCCTGTATTAAGCGATCAGTTCGCCTGTTTTACTGGATGATGAGCTGAATGATAAGCGTTCAATGTTAATAGCAGCTGTTCAGTATTGAACAGCCGCTATGTTAAGGAAATGAAGAGGGGTGGGGGAGCGCAAGGAGAGAAATCTCCTGCAGCCTTCCCGCTGTGAGCCAGCGATACTAGCTGGGATGAGTGTCGGGCATCATTTAGCTGACATTTGTCCCGTCTAAATGGGCCTTTAGCCTAGTCAGTGGGCAAAATTTGAATGTAGAACTCTGATGCGATACCGCACAGATTCGCATCAAGTGCATGTTTTTTCCCCCTCTGCACAGAGTTTTTTTTGTTTTTATAATTTTAGCTCACCATGCCTAAAAAAATGGAGGAAAGACCAAATACACCCCTCTGCACAGGGTCTGTGTTGACAGTCTGCATTCAGCCTGTTTACAGGAAGTCAGACTGCTGCAGCCAATCAGACCTCAGTGCTCGAATGCCTAGGTCTGATTAGCTGCAGTTGCCTGTGATGTTCCATACATCAGCCGACTGCAGCCTGACCACACTGCATTAGAGGGAAGACTGAGGGATGAGAGGCTGCAGCTGACACAAGCCCAGGAGAAGGCGTTATACATTATTTTTGTAATGCAGATTTTTTTGCATGACGAGCAGGAATATAAAGGGAACCTGTCACGTCTCCACCGCACCATAAAAGTGAAGGCGCCATTAGGGGATGTGACAGGGAGTCAGGCGATGTTTTTTTTTTTATACTAATTGATTCCCATGATCAGTCCCATACACATGTACTCTAATAGACTTATATGGGAGTGTGCATGCACAGGCGATGACGCAGGAAAAGAAGCAATTAAAAAAAAATCAGTACTGTACATGTCTGGCGGTGAGTCGATTGGACCATCCGGAGTATAGATAAAAAGAAAGGCAGGTACGTGCGGATGCCTTTTGTGTGTAGGCGGCCTAAAAGGATCTTTTTTCCCCTTAAATGATTTTAATGGGTTTTTAAAAACAGAAAGCAAACAGAACAGAAACAAACTAAAAGGTTTCAATCTACTTTTGTTTTTTTTGTTTTTTTATCCCATTAAAAACAAAAAGGGGGGAAATTGATTCATTTATTTCCGTTTTAATTCTGTTTCTGTGCTGCAACAACAGAAGAGAAACACAGAAAGCCCAAATGTAGGCAAAACTTAAGTATCAATCGTCCCTTAGGCTGGGTTCGCACACGGCATATTCCCGGCAGAAATCTCGCGGTTTGGCCGCACCAAAAAAAAATGCGATGTTTCCGCCGGGAAAGTGTTGCTTCAAAACCCGCGGCACTAAGCAGTCAATGGAAGCAGTCCGTCCCGTGTCATCGCCAGTGCGACTCTGCACTGCGTGTGTGCTAGGGCGCAACAGCCAGTACATCCGCAGAGCAGAGAAAAGACGACAAGACAGTATGCAGGGGTCAATGCAAGGGCAGAGGGTCTGAGTCCTCTGCAAGATCTCGCAGTCGGAATCCAACCCGGCCGTGTGCATTCAGCCTTATACTGTACAGTATAAGAAAACTAAAACACAAAAGAGTGCAACTGTTTTCTTTACTACCAACTCATTCCATGCAAAGCGATAAAGCCTACACATTTCCCAAGTGCAGTGCTCCTGTCCTTCAGCACCGCTTCACAGGAGCACTTCCTCTCACTCACCCCGTTGCTCTGGCTTCTGCCGTGGCCACTCCTTCACTCCGACTTTTCCTGCCTCAGTTTCCACTGGCACTTCACAGGGGCGCCTCCAGTCAGTTACTCCGCCGCTCTCCCTTGTCCTTTCATCGCTCCTGCACTTTCTCTGCAGATGAACATCACCCGGTCACTGTCTCCTGCAGTAAGGTCCTAGCAGCGTGGGGACTGAGTTTTGCCTTGAATGGAGAGTTAGGGTGAGTTTCAGTTATAGGGTTACATTATTAGCTGTAAACAGCTAATAATGTAAGCCTAACACTTAAACTAACCCTAACCCTCCATCCAAGGCATAACTATATACCTACGCTGCTAGGACCTTGCTCTAGTCAGCCAATCACTAGCTTGTGGGCGTACACTAAGCGAATACAGTCCATCACTAGGTCTCCACCCATACTCACGGTGGAGACAAGACACACCAATATCCCCATATCCTAAAGGGTTATACAGTCCAACGGAGGCTCCTCTCTGTATGTTACAGTATATCATCCCACTGTACAGAGGAGACATTTCTCACTGCAACATAAGTAGCCAACAACTCATCCCGGCAACCCCAAAACCTCCTCCGTGATAGCAGGGTTATAGTAGCAGCACATCCCCATCAGCAAGGTATGCACTGGTTTTACCCCTCTTGTCTGCTCCAGTCTTACAGGCATCACTCACTAGTACACCTCCATGCTAGCAGAGTCATACTAGCAACACAGTCCCATCATTAGTCGATGCACTGGTCTTACCCCTCTTGTCTGCTCCAGTCTTACAGCCATCACTCACTAGTAATCCTATAAAAAGAGCCAGCTCTTCTCACCTGGTCAGTCAGAGCAGCAGGTGTAATTCATGGAATGGAATGAGGGTGGGGGATCCTCCCAACTCTTCCCTAAGTGGCTTCAGGACCCTCTCCATGCTGGACTGGGACACAACACGGGTTTCTTCTATGTCCAAACACAACGGGGCTGATTTATTAAGACCAGTAACTGTGACCAGTCATGTAACTTTATGTCCTGTGGCATTAAGGGGTTAAGAGGTGTATGCCACTTAATACATGTGTCTTGGGCGGCTCATGTGCCAGAAGAAGAAATCTTTACCAGCTATGAGGCAGTTCCCTGGTGTAAATTATTATTCTACTTTGCGCACACAAAATGAAATGCAGTAGGGCCAATTGAAATGCTGCACAAATATGGCGCGAATATGCAGGTTTCCTGCATTGATTTCAATGGGTTCCCAGAGTGTGTAATACGCACCGATAGAACAGGCCACATATTTTTTTTCCTGTGATCCCAACCAAATCAATGGGTTCTATTCACTGCGTGTGAACGAGCCCTTAGCCTGACAGATTTATTATATAGCGTACATTATGAATTTCTATCTGCTCCCAGAAAGTCCATCTGACTTTCTGGATCATGGACTGACACCTACATAAAGATTGAGAAATGTGTGCGTCCATATAACAAGTTTCCTCCTTCTGTTTGTGTGTTGGGCATAGTGAGACAGGACCCTGCAATCCGTTATCTCCGGGGGAAATGGCCACTCTGTACTGGCCAAAAATTCTGCAAATTCTTATGCAGAGTGGCCATTCACCCTGCAGTGGTCCCAATAGTAATAGCGCCTCCTGCAGTGGTCCCAATAGTAATAGCGCCTCCTGCAGTGGTCCCAATAGTTACAGTGGCCCTTGAAATAGCCCCAATAGTAAGAGTGCCACCATTGGTTGTCCTAATAGTAACAGTACCCCATGCAGTTGCCCCAATAGTAACAGTGCCACCATTCGTGGCCCCAATAGTGGCAGTGCCCCCACACCTCCTGAGTGAAGTCTATCACCCACTGTCAGGACAGTCTGTATCCGGGCAGCATGCTTTCTCTCTGTAAATCATCCACTCGCTCACCCACCAACCGGCTTTTGTGCCAGACGGCTGCCTTGCACGAACAATGGCATGGAACCGGGCGGAGGGGAGGGGATCTGATGCTTTAGGGTGCATTCACATTGATGACAGTGAGTCCCGCGTGACATTCTCAGGCGTGACTCGCATTGCCCAGCACACGGGCATTCCAGGACTGCATATGGGCACAGGGGGACCGCACATCTGCATGTTCTATTATCATGTGAGTCGCACAAATATAGACCATGCTGTTACTTATCCGTCTCACAGCATCGCTGCAGGAGAAGAATCTCCCATATAAATACACCGGTACAAATAATGGGCTGTATTTTCGTGCGAGTTTTATGTGTGTTGTAATGCACACATCTCACACGGTTTTCTCGCCTATGTGAATGTACCCTAACAGAGAGAGCGCACTGGTCGGGATACTGACTGTCCTGACAGTGGGGCCTCATTCCCACAGGCGTATCTTACGTTCGGTATTGTTTTACGGATGTGATACGGACAGCATACAACACCATGACTTTGCTGTGATGTATTTAGATTTTAGACGTTTTTTTTTACCTGCAAGTAAAACTGCAGTGTCTTATTTAGGGCCGTATTCACAGACCAACGTAGCCCATGAAAGTCGATGAAAGCGTAAAAAACACAGTGAATATAGATGTTACATGCGTATTCAGGGTTTGGTTCAGATGTTGCCATCAAATGGTCCTTTATTTTGACTGGGGTTTCCGCCCAGAATTCACCTGTTAACCACTTCCCTCCCCATAATGTACGGGTACGTCATGGGAGCGGGGTACTTCCTGCAACATGACGTACCCGTACGTCATGTCATTAAAGTGTCGCCACGGTGACAATCGTGGCGACACAGCAGTAATGACTGCTGACTTGGACAGCAGACAAGCACTGCATGCGGGCTGGGGACCAATCACAGCAGTCCCTCCTCCACGATCGCTGTGATTGGTCAGCGTAAAACTGCCTTTAGAGGCGGGAGAGGCAGGATGGGGGTGGGGCTAATTCTCAGAACTTAGCCCCATCCCCCATCCCACCTCCTTTCATTGCAAATAGTGCAGAGGGGCAGAGAGGGGGCGGGAGCTCAGTTCCTGCTCCTGGCTCTTCCATCCCCCCCCCTGCAGATGAGGACGACGTATATCGGCTCGGCGTGAAAACCGAGCCGATATACGTTCGTGGGAATGCACCCTAAGTCAGTATAAGAGTGTGTCTGATATGTCAATCTTATAGAGCAAAGCAGTCTTTCCAGTGGACAACCATAATACCTTTATCCTAATTTGGCAGATGATAAAGATCATTACGCCTACCTTTAGGGCTCATGTTTACGACTGTGTTTTCACTGCGTATTACGAGTCCGTTGCATGATATGCAGTGAATGGATTCAATGAAAGTCAATGGACTTTCATTGATCCATGCACATAGCCATGCAGACAATGCCTATCGATACGTAAGGGAAATAAATCACAGCATGTTATGCTGTCTATATGCAATTTAAAAAAAAGGCACACTGCGCATGTTCGTGTGCATGGAATCTTTCGCTTTATTAAAACCTTACCAAACTCTTATAAATAACTGACACAGACACCAATATTGGGTAAAGAAGGCCGCGGTGTTTATTAATGGGGTTACAAACATTGGGGAGAAATGTAACCAATAATAACCATAACACTTCCTGTAAACTCTGTTTTACAGGCCCAAGTTTATTAACCAATCAATAACCAAAACCCTAAGGCCTCATGTCCACGGGGAAAATCAGGCCTGCTCTGGATTCTCCATGGAGAATCTGCAGCGGGTCCCTCCTGCCCAGCGGACATGAGCGCTTAAAATAGGAATTTAAAAGAATTAACTCACCCGCAGCGGGCCGGGAAAGTCTTCTCTTCCTCACGGCCGGATCTTCTTTTTCGGCCGGCGGATGAACTCGTCACGCCGGCGGCACGTCGCTGACATGCTGCGCGCATGCGCGGGGCACATCCGCCGAGCCGAAGCAAGAAAGATCCGGCCGTGAGGAGAGAAGACCGTCCCGGCCTGCTGCGGGTGAGTTAATGCTTTTAAATTCCTATTTTAGGTCTCCCGCGGATCCGGACGGCTTCCATAGGCTTCAATAGAAGCCCGCGGGAGCCGTCCCCGCGGGAGACCCGCAGGAAACTGGAGCATGGTCCAGATTTTTTCATGCTCCATTTTTTTTTAAATCCCTTTTATTGACCATCCGCGGGTATTTATCTACCCGCGGGTGGTCAATGCATCCCTATGGGGTGCGGATCCGCATGTGGGTGATCCACTGCGGATTTTAATTCGTATTTTGCCCGTGGACATGAGCCCTAACAGTTCATGTAAACTCTGTTTTACAGACCCAAGTTTATTAACCAATCAATAACCATAACAGTTCATATTAACTCTGTCTTACAGACACGAGTTTACCACCACCAAACTCTCCCCAAGTTTACCTGTCCACCCGCCTAATGCGGGCGACAATCCCCCACCAGGCCATGGCATCCACTAATGACATGTCCCCCCCCCCCCCCCCCAACACCCGCAGCCTCCTCAATCATCTACACAAATCCATATTAAAAATATCCAACGCAATCTCTGACAAGTATACTATATCCTTCCTATGGAAGCCTGGAACAAAACCTTCTAAATCAGCATATCTAAAAAGAAAAAATCCACTCCTGGCATGAGCTCTACCACCAGGTTAACTCTTCTCCGAATTCTCACGCTATATACAGACCTTGGCAAGGACCATAATAATCAAGGAACAATATCTGAAAAAACTATCACTGTATCTGGAACCTTGTTTCAATGTTCCACTTCTCCCTTTCAATGTCCCATGACATATCAATGTGTTCTCTTCTATGTCATTAACCCCTAAGTGTAAAATTAAAACATCTGGACAGGGCCCACGTGACTCTCCAAGCCCACGTGACCCTCTATATATCAGTTCAGCCATTAATCCACTCCACCTCATACATCTACTACCGCGCCAAAAATTTCAAACTGTGATCTGTAGAATCCCAAATTTTCGGAATAACAGCGATCTGCTGCCCTTCTCCAAGCCCGGTACATAAAGGAGGGTCCAACAATCCACACAATACTTTTCTTAATTCCTAAAATGAAAAAATAAGTAGTACACCATATTATTCAGGCGTATGTACAACTTAAACCGAGATGAACCCCATCTGTCTACTTTTTCTTCAATAAAACCACACCTGTAAACAATTTTAAGCACCATTATACATTAAAAACAAGAAAATGACTGTCCATCATCCCTGTCTCCCCGAAAACAAGACAGGGTATTCTACTAATTTTTGCTACATAAGATCTTACTTTTGCCATGTATGGCTGCCTGGACACCATTTACATTGACTTTTTTAAATTAACTGCAACTAGGGCTTAATTTTGGAAAGGGGCTTAAAGTTCAAGCATCCTCAAGAATCCTGAAAAATCCTGCTAGGGTTTATTTCCGGGGTAGGTTTTATCTCCAGGGAAACAGGGTACATGGATCAACAAAGAACCTGGTGCTTGCGGGCATAGACACATAAACGCCTGCAAATTCCTAAGCAGGCATATATTCTCATGGAAATTAGCAAACAAGCGAATCCACTCCCCTTTACCCATTTTTTTTTAAATTATTATAAAGCTACCATGGTTTGACCCATCTCTAAGGCCCCAAAGTCACATCTAAACAGCTGTACCTCATATGCTGATCTACACACTTCAGGCAATACATTTACCAACTTCTCTAATAAGCTAAATGTGATAGCAGATAGTGTTGATCAGCGGCATACACTACTGCCTTACAGCCCCCGATCAATCGCTCTACCTGAAAAACAGAATTAATGGTACCAGATTATGCCAGCTTTGAAAGAAAGCAATACCCGACAATACCTTCCAAACTGACCTATATGAGCGCTGCATCCTAAATGTTGGACTCTTCTTCCCTGAATTGCTGCATCAGCAAACAGGACTGTGAAATAGCAGCCACATTAATCTCACACCGACCATCTCTAACCCTCAGTAAGAGGTTATATGCTAGACATAATCTGACTATGAACTAACTCCTGCCGACCGGCTCTTACCAACAATCACTCTATGACCATTACCCACTGATGTCAGCACCTCATAATAGCTCCTCCGCTTCCACAAACTCTTATCACCAAGCTGACTGACCATTAAAGTCACAGATACCAACCATACCACTAAGTCCTGCTTTAGCCCCCTTGACATCTGCACATGCAATGTGTGGGACTTCCAACCGCACATAACCTGCACCTGTGAAGCCAAACAGGACCGACCTGCTAACTGCTGCAGCTCCCTCCATGTAATCTGCCTTTTTATGTAATGTCTGACTAATTAACCCATAAACTACACACCCCTGACATTGGCAATTAGAAAAACCATCACAATGCTATCAATCGAATACCTAAAAACTCCAACCGAGTACATGGCCATACCGTTCTTCCTGTGCGCCAGTGGCACCACAAAATCCTCCATCCTGCCACATGCCCTCTAAAACTTGTGCCCCCCTCCTTACTCTGATGCCCCAAAAACAAAATCATCTCAGTAGTGTATTACACCTGCATCAGGAGATTCCTTCCTCCCACCTACTCTAAAAATAAGGATAGTTCTAAATAATAGTAGGATGCCTTAGATCCCATCGGTAACGCCAAACCGGAAACCACAAGAATTAACACCCCAACCAATAAGAAGTTATCCGAATACTGCATCACATGACTGAAGTGCCATAATAAAGCCAATGTAGTCACATGATGCATATCTTAATGCCAGCAGCTCAGGAGCGCCTCAGCATTCAGAGACAACTGCTCTGGGTAAGATAGATGATAAATCACGGAGAGGAGATGGACTACTTCTTTGGTATCACCCTTACAGGGAACAACCTCAAATTGAAACAAAGGGGGGATATCAAAATGACTGGCAACTCTGCCCTCAGCTATGTTCTTAGCAATTTGCCTACATCAAGATCATAAATACCATATATTCTGGCGTATAAGGCAATGGGGCGTATAAGGCGATGGGGCGTATAAGACGACCCCCCAACTGTCGCCTTATACGCCTTGAATACGGTGTAAAAAAAAACAGTACTCACCTCCCCCGGCATTCTGCGGCGCTGCTGCAGGCTGTCACTCCCTCCTCGTCCCCGGCAGAGCATTGATTTCTGGAAGCGGGGCTTGAAATCCCCGCCTTCAGAAAGCTAATGCTGTGATTGGCTAACTCACACGGCAGATTTTTCACGGTTAAAAGATCGTCTTATGCGCTGGAATGTACAGTAACTGAAATTAACTTATTAACCCCTTCACAGCTGAGTCCCTTTAACTTATGCACATCTAAGCCGTATCGGGAGCCTTCTTTAACCCTTTCCAATCCACTGTCTCACCTCTGAAGACATTATAATTTAAGGCTGTACAGCTCCGATGTTGGAAGACGTCCGTCAGGGTTCTCTTACAGTATATTGTCAGCCTCTCTGCTGTTGGAGCCTATCCAACATGTCACCCCATGCAGTACTGGCTTTAGCCAGCATATAGTGCCGTTGCATAATGGCAGAAAAAAAAGTAAGCCCCCTAGGAAAACCAGCACACAAATTGGATTGGAAAGGGTTAATGAGCCAGTCCTACTTCCAATATGAGAGCCTCCCTGGAGTTTTGCCCTATTGCAGGAAATTCTCTATTTCCTGGATGCAAGGAATTTGTACTGATTTTTGACTAAAACAACAATAAATGGATGAGAGTGGAGCAATATGAGCCCTCATGGCAGTACCCACAGCTCTTACCTCAGTACCCACACCGCTCCATTACCTCGATTCCCATAAATGTAACAACATATCCAGATAGTGAGGCGCTCCAAGGATGTCTGACAACCACCTAACTAGTCACACCGAGGTAGTGAGGTGCCTCACGGATCTCTGACAACCACCTAACTAGTTACACTGAGGGAACACCAACATCCCGGTAACCATTGTTAACCATCTCTGTTCCTCCGGCCATCATTAGATTCTGCTTCTTTATATGAAAGTAACAGTTATAAAATAACAAGTAATTATAAACCAAATCTGATTAACAGCAGCAGCCGCCTCAACCACAGACTGCATACAGTAGTTACCTCACAGCTGATAGGCTAAATACAGTGGTTACCTCACAGCTGACAGACTGAATACAGTGGTCACCTCACAGCTGACAGACTGAATACAGTGGTTACCTCACAGCTGACAGACTGAATACAGTGGTTATCTCAGACCTGACAGTCTCCTGCAGTGCCCAGCTACCTCAGTGCAGCGTTCAGCTACCTCAGCTCAGCGTTCAGCTACCTCAGCTCAGACATGATAACATTAATAAAACACAAGTGTTTAGCAGACAGAAATTCCTCATCACCCTGAACTAGCCCTTTCTTTACAGCCCTTTCTTTTCTCTGACAAATCTACCTTAGGGGGCGCTCACACGACGGCCCCAATGCCCAGCACCTTGCGAGCCAAAGCCAGGAGCAGAGAGAAAGTACAATGGAAAGATTCACATGTCTTCCCTGTAATGGACCCGCTCTTGGCTCCGGCCCGCCAAAAAAAACGAACACAAAAACCGCTGTGCGAAATCGCTCCCAACTGGTACACAAGCTAAATCCTTCTATACACAGGTGCCAGTAACCAGGGGTACCACCTGATTACCGGGGGTCTCACCAACTTGTAGAGCTTCACCTGTACCCTGCAACTGCAGCAGCACAGGACTTGGCAGAGGTGCTGTGCCATCTTGTAGAGCTTCACCTGTACCTTGCACCTGCAGCAGCACAGGACTTGGTGATGTCATCTGGTGGGCACTGTTCCTGCTGGCGTGGCATCTGCCTGGCACTGTTCCCGTTGCCAGGTTTCAGTCGCCTCCAATCGGATGAAGGTAAAGGCAGCCCCTGCGTTCACTTCGCTGGTGGTTCTCTACTGCCAAGTCCTCCTCAGATACAAGTGTTCACATGATGTCCTCTGCCTGTTCAGCTCCTCCTGGCCGGCGCTGCTGACAAGTCCCAAACTGAAGCGCAGGGGATTCCAGACATCTGCGCAGCCATTCCTCACCATCCACTTTATCCTCGCTGACGATCAGCCGCTGCAGAAGGTCCTCAATCTTCACAGAGGATCTGAAGCTGTGACAGGAATTGTGAGGGGAGCTGACAGGAATTGTGAGGGGAGCTGACAGGAACAGGGAGCTGTCACCTGGATGCTGCATGCTGCTTTCTTTCCAGATGATGATGGCCCACATCTCTGCACCTCCATATCTCACTGCTGCTCCTCTCAGCTTGTTCCTTTGGGCCAATCACCAGCCACTGTCAGGCCACCAGATTCTGCCTGACTACCATAGGCATTTCCCGCCATTTTTCTTCAGACAATCATCTGCTGCTGTCAGCCACTCCATCACTGGGCAGAACTACTCTCTGCCATCTCATCTGACCCAGTAATGACCTTTGTAATATATTTTGGTTAAAGGGGTTGTCCCGCGAAACAAAGTGGGGGTATACACTTCTGTATGGCCATATTAATGCACTTTGTAATGTACATTGTGCATTAATTATGAGCCATACGGAAGTTATTCACTTACCTGCTCCGTTGCTGGCGTCCCCGTCTCCATGGTGCCGTCTAATCTTCAGCGTCTAATCGCCCGATTAGACACGCTTGCGCAGTCCGGTCTTCTCCCTTCTGAATGGGGCCACTCGTGCCGGAGAGCGGCTCCTCGTAGCTCCGCCCCGTCACGTGTGCCGATTCCAGCCAATCAGGAGGCTGGAATCGGCAATGGACCGCACAGAAGACCTGCGGTCCACCGAGGGTGAAGATCCCGGCGGCCATCTTCACAAGGTAAGTAAGAAGTCACCGGAGCGCGGGGATTCGGGTAAGTACTATCCGTTTTTTTTTTTTTTAAACGTCTGCATCGTGTTTGTCTCGCGCCGAACGGGGGGGGGCTATTGAAAAAAAAAAAAACCGTTTCGGCGCGGGACAACCCCTTTAACCAGAAAACCTCTTCCATGGAGGGTGACATATCATCCATCCATCATGTACCTAAAGCTCCCAGATTCCATGAGGCTCTACCTCTTAACTGTCCCTCAAGCCTTACATGTGATACGCCGGCATGTGCAGTGCACAAGCACCCATGCGCGGTCTCTGACGGCAGGGTATAAGTTTACAAAATGGGTAAAACACTGTGGGTCTTCCCGCAGCGTTTTACACATACGCCTGTCGGAATGAGCCCTTACTTGTCAGAGGGTATGCAGCTGGAAGAATGATTGCACAAGAACTGAGGCATTTTTCAGAATTAGGGCTATTTCAGACTACCATATATCGGCTGGGTTTTTGCGCTGAGCCGATATACGGTGTCCTTGTCTGCAAGGGGAGGAGGATGGAAGAGCCAGGAGCAGGAATTGAGCTCCCGCCCCCTCTCCGCCCCGCTCCACTATTTGCAATAGGAGGGGGCCAGACGGGGGCGGGGCTAAGTACAGCCACTTAGCTCCGCCCCCCATTGCAAATAGTGGTGAGGGGTGGGGAAGGGGCGGGAGCTCAGTTCCTGCTCCCCGCTCTTCCACTCCCCCCTGCAGACAAGGACACTGTATATCGGCTCGGCATGAAAACCGAGCCAATATACGATTGTCTACGTAAGCCCTTATAGGACAAGAAAACAATGTTAAAATATTTTTGCTGTTGTGCTATATCTGTTTCTGAATTCTATCTAATATAAGGCTTGAAAGACAATTAAGATTGAGAGCTTCATGGAATCAGGAAGCGAGATAAGATGGCTGTGCTTTATATTACATGGTAGTGTTAGGCTGCGGTTACACGGGACGTATTCCCGATGGAAATCTCGCGGTTTTGCCGCAGCAAAAAAATGCGAGATTTCGGCTGGGAAAGGGCTGCTTCAAAACCCGCAGCACATTGCTGTGGGCTTTGGAGCTGCTTGGCCGGATGCTTTTCCGTTGCAGCCGGCTCCTCCATAGAGAGGAGCATAGCCACAACGAAATAAAAAAATAGACATACTACGGCCAGGGAATCCGCGCCCAGCGCTGGTTTATGCTGCCTTTGGATTGGCCATCCCGTGTGGTCAAAAGGCCCCCAGCTGCCATGACACCTGCACGGTAACCTGTGATATCATCATGAGGGGCTGTACAGGACCCCGAAACATCGTGAGGGGCATTTATTACTGTTGTCAGAATTGATGGTGGCATTTAAAAAGTTAACATCTCCGATGAGCGGCGTGGGTTATGGGAGCTGTGGCGGGCAAGAGTCGGCTGTAAGAAACAGCCAGCGCCCGCGTTGTATGGAGCGAGATCGCCCTGCTATGTCTCTTCATACATACCCAGACATACAGGACGTAACTGTACGTCCTATAGTGTTAAGGGATTAACCCCTTAACGACTGCCCCATCGGGAAACTACGTCCTCAGAAAGTGGGCTTTAATCCTAGAGGACGTAGTTTTATGCATCCTCTTTGGATTAATGCCCACTGGCCTGAGGACGTGACAGCTCCATGCTGTCGGTGCCCGCAGGTAGCCGACAGCATGGAGCTGTCATCCCAGGATGCGGGCAGTCCCCCCCCGGTATTGCGATCGGCGCTATGCAATGGATAGCGCCGATCGCAAAAAAGTAAATAAAACAGTGTAAAAAAGTAGTAATTCAGCTGCTATGATGGATCGGATCCATCACGGCAGCTGAAAATACTCACACGGCTTGTCTGCGATGTCCCCCGGAGATCTGGTCCTCCCGGACCCGCCGGCGGCCTTCTGCGCATGTGCGCCAGACGATGACGTCACGCGCACGCACAGAAGCCCGGGTGTCCCCGGCAAATTTAAAATCTCCTGGCTTCCGGCTCCTGAACGTAGCCAGGAACCAGGAGGTGTTACCGGGGACCACTGTGAGCGGCTCACAGATGGGATCCGCTGCATGCCTCCGCAAGCGGATTCCACCTACGGCTGCGTAAGCCCGGCGTTATTCAGACCGCTACCTGTAATACGTAATTTACAAGAAGCCTCGGGAACGCTTGCCTTCCTGCAGTTTCAGGAGCAGCTTGTTGAGCGTTTTCTGTGTGAGACCGCCGCACCTCATCAAGCTTACGGAGACTCACATTGCGCCACTTTTTACATCCCATACCCGCCACTGAGGTCAAAAAATGACCCCCAAAAAGCATGAGAGGACCAAGGGATACACGGTTTTATTGCCCTATGTGCCCATCCCAACCAGCCTCCATAATTACCCGTCTTTGGAAATACTACACAGTTCACATTATTACTTTTATCTAAGATTTGGGGAACGCCGAAAAGGGCGCGGAGGGGGGGGGGGTTTAGGGAGTCAATTTTTATTCCGTAAAAATGAGCAATGGGGCCTGGGATTTATTTAGTTGTGCCCTGCAATCCAACGGGTGTTCCCTCCATTACAGGCCTTGCCATGTGTCCTATAAATAGTAGATTAGGGCCACAATGGGTATGTTTTTGAACACGTGACAAACGGGGGTATCCATTTTGGGGTGAAAGTCTTCATTCCTATGTACACTGTACAAAAAAAAAAAGTTTTTATATTAACAAAATTTCCAAAAAAGAGAAAATCGTTATTTTTTTCTTCTGCTTTGCTTAAATTTATTCAAATACTGTGGGGTCAAAATACGCAGTACACCCCTAGATGAATTCGTTAAGGGGTCTAGTTTTTTAAAATGGGGATATTTGTGGGGGTTCTTTATCGTTTTGGATGCTCAATGGCTCTATAAGTGGGCGATGGGCCTGGAATTTATTCCGTTGTACCCCAAAATCCAACGGGTGCTCCTTCCATTATAGGCCTAGCCATGTGTCCTTTAAGTAGATTAGGGCCACAAGGGGTATGGTTCTGAACATGGGACAAACAGGGGTATCCATTTTGGGGTGAAAGTCTTCATTCCTATGTGTGCTGTACAAAAATAAACAGTTTTTAAATTGATATAACTGCCAAAAAAATGAAAATTGTAATTTTTTTCCTACTGCTTTGCTTAGATTTATTCAAAAATTGTAGGGTAAAAATACACAGTACACCCCTAGAGAAATTCGTTAGGGGGTCTAATTTTCAAAATGGGATCATTTGTGGGGGTTCTCTGTCGTTTTGGCCGCTCAAGGGCTCTACAAGTGGGCAATGGGGCCTAAATCACCTTCATGCTAAATTTCTGTTCTTAAAGCCACCGAACACTCTTTTCATTTTGGGCCCCGTTGTGCATCCAAACAAAAGATTAGGGCCACAATGGGTATGTCTCTGAACACGGGAGAAACAGGGGTATGCACTTTGGGGTGCAAGTCCTCATTCATATGTGTGCTGTACCAAAAAAGCAGTTTTTAAAACGACAGAATTGTCAAAAAAATGAAAATCACAATTTTTTCCTTTTGCTTTGCTTCAATTCATTTAAAAACTGTGGGGTCAAAATGGTCAGTACACCCCTAGATAAATTCGTTAAGGGGTCTAGTTTTCAAAATGGGGTCACTTGTGGGGGTTCTCTTTGATTTTGGCCGCTCAAGAGCTCTACAAATGTGCTACGGGGCCTAAAACGCCTTCAAGGGAAATCTATGTTCTGAAAGCCACCGACTACTCCTTTCGTTTTGGGCCCCGTTGTGCATCCAGACATGAGATTAGGGCCACAATGGGTATGTCTCTGAACACGGGAGAAACAGGGGTATCCATTTTGGAGTGAAAGGCTTCATTCATGTGTGTGCTGTACAAAAAAAGCTGTTTTTAAAATGACAGAATTGACAAAAAAACGAAAATCACAATTTTTTCCTTTTGCCTGGCTTGAATTCATTCAAAAACTGTGGGGTCAAAATGGGCAGTACACCCCTAGATAAATTCGTTAAGGGGTCTAGTTTTCAAAATGGGGTCACTTGTGGGGGTTCTCTTTGGTTTTGACCACTCAAGAGCTCTACAAAAGTGCTATGGGGCCTAAAACGCCTTCAAGCAAAATTTCTGTTCTGAAAGACAGCGACTGCTCCTTTCATTTTGGCTCCCGTTGTGCATCCAGACATAAGATTAGGGCCACAATGGGTATGTTTCTGAACACGGGAGAAACGGGGGTATCCATTTTGGGGTGTAAATCCTCATTTTCATGGGCTCTATAGGAAAAAAATATGTCTTTAAAATGACATATTTGCAAAAATATGACATTTTAGTTTTTCTCCCCTAAATTGAACTAATTCCTGAAAAAAACTGGTGGGGTCAAAATACTCATGACACCCCTCAGTGAATACATTAAAGGGTGTAGTTTTTAAAATGGGGTCATTTGTGGGGGTATCTATTATTCTGACACTTATGAGCCTTTGCAAACTTGGCTTGGTGCAGGAAAACAAAGTGCTCCTCAAAATGCTGAAACGTAATGTTAAATTTGTACGTCCTCTAAATGGTTAAAAAAAACACAAAAGTTTTTCAAGTGTGCATTCAGAATAAAGTAAACAGATGGAAATACATATCTTATCAAAAATTTGTACAGTATGTTTGGACATATTTGAGATATTACGGTTGAAAATTTGAATTTTTTTTTTCCAATATTGGTACTTTTAATAAATATACACAAATTATATCGGTCTCTTTTTACAACCTAAATGAAGTACAACATGTGGCGAAAAAACAATGTCAGAATCACTTGGATATGTAAAGCCTTTACGGAGTTATGCTACGTTGAACGACGCATGTCAGATTACCAAAATTTGGCTCCGTCACTAAGGCGCAAACAGGCTTTGTCACTAAGGGGTTAATCAAATTAATGGCATCATAAACGTGCTAGCTATTAGGGCTCCTTCATTTACGAGTGTTTTGGTGGAAAGTTGCGCACAACTGCGTTTTTTACTGTACGTTTTGCACGTGCAAGTTATACGCAATCGCATGTGCAAAAAAAATGCACATTAATGCTCTCAGCCATTGAAATGGCTAAATTCAGTAATGAGTGCCAGATGTGTTTTTTTCTGTGCAAATGTGTAGAAAAGCAGAGCATACTGCATTTTTTTCGTGCAATGCAATTGCGCACACGCACAATATGCGCTTCTGAACGAACCCATTGAAATCAATGAGTTCTATAGTCTGCGTATTGCCGTGTGGAAATGCACCAAGTGAAGGGGCCCTTATACACTGTTATGTTGCTACATGTTACCGTATTGTACATCAGCTGCATGTTATATCTTTTTATTTCCCTTACAAATTCACAGAAACCATGAGAAAACTTGTGTATTTCTGTACAAAACCTCATGCCCCCAGATATACAGACTACATCCCTATGCTTTGGACACCAAATACAAGATGCTTGTCGTACAGATCACAACAATGGCCAAGTGCAATAAGCTGTTACTATGGAAAAGAAAAATGATCAGCTCCAGCAGGGTCCAATTACACATTTTGCTATTGATCCTCTCTATTTAGGGCATGTATGAACGTACCCTATAGAGGTTTTCTCATAATAGACATTTTATCCCCATGCAGAGGCGTAACTTTAAGCTTCAGGGCCCTGATACAAAACCTGTAACAGAGCCCCCAAGTATAATGCTTTATTTATTTTACTGGGCTTCCTATATGAAGAACAGAGGTTTGATGGGGACTCCTGGGCCCGGGTGCAACCGCATCCTCTGCACCCCCTATAGTTACGCCACTATCCTCATGATAGCTAATACAGGTGTGATTGCTGGGCTCCCCACTGATCACTAGAACATGGGCTATGAGCCCCCATTCCTCCTCACTGCTCAGCTGCAGTCGGGAGGCGTTTGAATGAAGTGGCTGTTGCACATGCATTTTTAAATGGTGGAGCTGGAATAATTCTGCCTGCATACATATTGCTGTACAGAAATGCATAACAAAAGCACATTATAGTTTTATTTCTCCATAGATAAGCTCACCTCCACAACCAGCTTTGTTAATACTTGAATTGTCCACCAGGTGACGTACTATGCGTATTAAATAATCAAGAACGTGATCTTATGTAAGCTTACAAGGTGTTAGGAAAGTAATATGAAGATGATACTGGGGGTCAGCATTAGGACTAACTAAACAGAATAATGCAAAAACGCAAGAGGACGCTGATCAAACAATCAGAGACCACGTCCTGTCAAATCACGCCAGCAGCATGGCGGATGTGACCTCACGCCTGGCAGATGAAGCCGGAAAGGGTAACTGGTGGTAATGGCGGAAGTAGATGTGTTGCTGCCGCATATTAACATTTTCTTCCCCACTTCTGCCTCAGTCAGCAATTCCAGCTACCTGATTGGTTGTTTGGGTTGGCTGGTGTGCACGAGGGTAAAGTTACAGAGATGTGCCTGTGAAGCACATGCTGAGCCGTCAGTGGCAGTGATTGGAGGCTCGGTGCTCATGTTTATGCAATACAAATGGTGTGGTATGTGAACATGGTGCATGTTAGCATGTGGTGTGTTATGTGGCGCATTAGTGTGCATGCACGTTAGCGTGTGTACATTAGCATGTGTGTTTGCGCACATGTTTGTGCGCACGGTGCATATTAGCGCACGTGGTTGTGTGTGTAGGGGTGCCTACACACACACACAGACCACCACATGCTAACAGGCACCCCACACACACACACAACCACACCCTAATATGCACCCCGTGCGCTAATATGCACCGTGCGCAAACACGCATGCTAATGTGCGCGCTAATGTACACAGGCTAAAGTGCGCACACAAACACGCGCTAATATGCGGGCTTAAACGCGCTAGTATGCATCGCACACGTGCTAATATGCACCGCAGGCGCACATGCGCTAATGTGCATCGTGCGCACAAATATGTGCCATATTCACACAACACACACCACATGCAATGTATAAACAGGACCACACACTAATATGTACCACATACACACACACATGTGCTGTATAAACAGGACCACGCACTTGCACAACACATACACTAATATGTACCACATACACATGACCACACCACATGTGCTGTATAAAAACACTAACACAACACATACACGCTAACTACATACACCCATGACCACATGCTAGCACACCACTATGCAGTAGCCTAACACACATACCTGCATACACACATATCCACACACTAATATGTGCCATATAGCACACCACATGCTAATATGGTGTGTTGTGTGAATCTGGTGCATATATACTGCATAAACATGAGCACCGAGCCTCCAATCACTGCCACTGACGGCTCAGCATGTGCTTCACGTGCACATCTCTGGAACTCTATCCTCGTGCACACCAGCCAACCCAAACAACCAATCAGGTTGCTGGAAGGGCAGATTAGGGCAGAAGTGGGGCGGAAAATGTTACTATGCCCGTGATGGCGGAAGTGATAGAGGAAAAGATGAAGCCAGATCCCGAGAGAAGTCGTTTTCCTCATTGTGTTGTATGGACCCCGATTCCAGTGCTGACGTAAGGAGGCGGCATGGTGTGAATGCAGAGTACGAGCTGTACATAATGCATGTGGGCAGGGAACTTGTTGCCTTGTGCAGGCAGTACAATGCCTGCTGAATGTTGTTGCTAGACCTCTGACATTAGCAGCTAATTGATGGCTTCCGTGTAATGTGCCTGCAGTTGTCCGGGGGAGGATAAAACTCTGTGAAGAGCCATAACACTACCTGGTGTCCACGGTGACAGTGCCAGCTAGATGTAGGGGGCAGAGCTGGCAGGCGATGGCACACACAAGCCAGTATAATAAATGGGGTAGAAGGGCAGCGCCCGGATCAATTCTCTTATGCAAACAAATGCCCTTTTATTTTTTTTCCCAAGTCTATGAATGACCCTTTTTTTTCACAATGAATTACAGTATGAGGTCCGCGGCTCAACCACATTTAACCCTTTAATAACCCCAGCCGATATACGGTCGTCTGAAGGCGCCCTTAAGGCCCCCTGTCCACGGCGAATCACGGCGTCTGAAGCTTTCCATAGCGTTGCTATGGAAAGCACCGGCCCCGTGTCCACAAGCAGAGAATCATTGCGATTCTCTGCTCGCGGCCGGCAATTCGCATCGTGCTGCGAATTGCCGCGATTCTCTGCGGTCAGCCTATCTGTCATATAGACTGAACAGCGGAGATTCGTCTGTGGCTCCTGCTCCCGGCAGCGGCTCTCCATCGCGGGATACCGCAACGCCCGTGGACAGGGGGCCTAAATCAAGAGTCAAGGGAAGGGGTTGAGTAAGGCCGCCTGCACACGAGCGGAAATCCCGCCGCGGGATTTCCCATGGGATTTCCGCCGCTGAAAGTTTGCATAGGAGTGCATTAAAATACGCACTCCTATGCAGACGGCCGCGGTTTGGCCGCGCGAAATCTCGCGCGGCAAACAAACCGCGGCATGTCCTAATTTTCTGCGGGGCACGCACTCACCCGGCCGCCGGCTCCGGTCTGCGCATGAAAGAGCCGGGGCCGCCAGGCGCGGGTGAGTACGCGCTCGTCCCTGCAGGCGCTCGGGTCGGATCGCGCGGCGAGAATTCTCGCTGCCGGATCCGACCCGCTCGTCTGCAGGCGGCCTAATGCTTAGTGAAGAAATCCCAGAACCACTCACTGCTCATGGCTTGTCCAGCAGATGGTTCTTGCCTAATCTGCATAGGACGCACAGTGGAATAACAAAGAACTCTGAGATAGGCCCCCTGCACACAGGCGGAATTTCCGCGGTGGGATTTCCCGCGGAATTTCCACCCGTGGCTGCTGCCATAGCATTGCATTAGAAAACGCAATCCTAGGCAGACGGCCGCGATTTGTCCGAGTGAAATCGCACGTGGAAAATAAATCACGGCATGTTCTATTTCTGTGCGGGTCTGGCAGAGGCCCGCACAGAAATGTCAGCGGTGACGGGCCGGCTCCTCTCTGCACATGCGCCTGCTGGCCGGCAGCCGGCACACAGCGCAGAGAGAAGATACAGGCCTCTGCAGGGGCACGGGACCGCATCCCGCTGCGAGGCTTCGCGAGATTTCCGCCGGGATTCCGCTGTGTGGGAACCCAGGATTAAAGATGGCATGTGTAAAACAAATTCATGCTAAACAGACCTTCTGTATAAGTTGTTAAAGTAATGTAATGGTTTTGTAGATTTAGAGCAGATATCCCCTTGGACCACCCCTTTCTATTTGACAGCTCCTCAACAATGAGCTAATTGCAGCTACTTATCCCCCTTGACATCTATTGGAAAGTCAGAGGACGGGTAAGGGTGGCTTTTAATGGGATAATTGTCGGGCACATGAGCTCCCAACAGATGTCCCATAGGCTGCCGCCCGACTATCACTTTTGTACTTTACACCGGAGCACTAGTCCTCAAGTGAATGGAGGTAGAGCGACGGAATTATTCGGCTACCCAACTCAATTCACAGTATACAGTACACGTGTAAACAGGAGTCGCTTAAACATTGAGCGACTCCTGTTAACGCGGCCCGACAGTTGCTTGGTTTTTAGCACCAAGCAACTTCCACGGGAGAGCAATTCTTTACTCAGTGCTGTGTCGATGGCCGCTAGTACATGGGGCAATTACCGCCTGAACTTCCAGTTTCCAAGTAGAATGCTGGCGATAATCACCCCGTGTAAAAGTACCTTAAAGGGGATGTCTCGCGAAATCAAGTGGGGTTATACACTTCCGTATGGCCATATTAATGCACTTTGTAATATACATCGTGCATTAATTATGAGCCATACAGAAGTTATTCACTTACCTGCTCCGTTGCTAGCGTCCTCGTCTCCATGGTTCCGTCTAAATTCGCTGGCGGCTTGCTTTTTTAGACGCGCTTGCGCAGTCCGGTCTTCTCCTTTCAGCACGAGCCGCTTCAGTGTGCTCCCCGCTACCGCTCTTCTGCGCATGCGCAGACGAGCTGTCACTGCTCGGAAGCGCGCTGGAGCGGCCATTCTATACCATCCTCTGTTAGAGGAAGGTGCAGAAACTGGAGCTGCCCAGCCGAGAAGCCGCCCTAGCGCTGGGCTCCGGAACCTAGCGCTGGGCTCCGGAACCTAGTGCTGGGCTCCGGAACCTAGCGCTGGGCCGAGGGGCCTTCGTCTGTTGTCAGGGTCTAGCGCTGGGGAGCCGGGGGGTAGCGCTGGTGAGCCGGGGGCTAGCGCCGGTTACCTGCTGCCTGGCGGTGGGTGACTGGTCGGCGGCGTTCAATCCCGGGGTCCGGTCGGCGGCTGCGGGGCGTCTGGTTGTCAGGGAGACACAGCTGGTAGCGTCTCGGGAGCGCGCACGTCGGGCTACAGCAAGCGACGGGAAAAGAGCCGGCGGCCATCTTGGGGAAACTTTTATAAGTTGCTGAAACGCTGGAACTGTAAGTAGAAACCAGCTAGAAAAGTCATTTACAGGGGGGCTTAGTAATGTATGCTTAATTAGGGGGACTGGGCAAAAAAAAATTCACTGCTTCCTCGAGACATCTCCTTTAAGGTTGGATTATGTCTGTCCACCTCCTTGACCCCTGAGCTAAGTGACACTACAGGTGTTTGGTGACAGCTTTTTTTACCCCAACCTCATATAAATATGTTCATTCAACCAAACTGAATAAGGCCTGGCTGCACACGTCCAGGTCGGATTCCGCAATTCTGACAGCGTCATTTAAATTCCATGAACGATGTTCAGGAGACCCGTACGCCCCCCCCTTAAAAAAAAAACACCTTTTGCCATATCTACAATAAAAGAATCTAAATAATAAAGCAAAAATATGTGTTTGGTATTGCTGCGTCCGTAAGAGTCTGATCTATCAAAGTAATGCATTATTTTTCCCACACGGTGAACTTCGTTCGAAAAAAAAAATAAAGAACTCCACAAACGCGCTTTTTTTGTCACCCTGTCTCCAAGAAAAAAATGTAATAAAAAGCGATCAAAAAGTCGTATGTATTCAAAAAGGATATCAACGGAAACAGCAGGATGTACTGCACAAAACGAGCCCTCACACAACTATGTCGACTGAAAAATAAAAGTTATTGGGCGGAGAAAATGGAGACAAAAAATAATTCTAAAAAATTTAATATATTTAAAAAAAAGTAGTACAGCAAAAGAAACTATACAAGTTTGGTATCGTAGTAATTGTACTGACCCATAGAATAAAGTTATCTTGTTATTTTTGTTGCAGTTTGTGCGCCATAGAAACAGGAGGCACTGAAAGATGCGGAATGTCGGGTTTTTTTCCATTTCTCTACACTTAGAATTTTTTAAACGTTTTCAGTACATTATATGGTACATTAAACAGCACCATTGAAAAACACAACTCGTCCCACAAAAAACAAGCCCTCAAACAGTGACGTCGATTGATAAATAAAGGAGTTATGATTTTTTAAAAGGGCGGAGGAAAAAACGAATATGGGAAAAAAACAAAAAGCTCCGTCACTAAGCAGTTAAAGAACAAATGTAATTAATATTTCTATGTATATGTAACGTGAAGTATGTCATTAAAACTTTTATGTATCTTTCACAGGTGGCTTTTCCCATTCATTGGTCATATGGGAATCTGTACATCATCTGGTGTGATTCGGGACTTTGCTGGTCCCTATTATGTTTCTGTAAGTATAATCTATTTTGAGCACGATGCAACAGATTCTAAGCGGGTAATTGCATTAATCCTGCAAAATCAATAATAATGGTTATCTGACTATATCTTATTAAAAATATTGATAACCTAACATCTTTCCCTCACAGAAGGCGGGCAATTGAATTAACCCTTTCCAATCCAATTTGTATCCTGGTATTCCTAGGGGGCTTACTCTTTTTCTGCCGTTATACAACGGCGCTATATGCTGGCTAAAGCCAGTACTGCATGGGGTGACACGTTGGATAGGCTCCGACAGCAGAGTGGCTGGCAATATACAGTAAGAGAACCCCAACGGATGTCTTCAAACATCGGAGCTGTACAGCCTTAAATCATAATGTCTTCAGAGGTCAGACAGTGGATTGGAAAGGGTTAGGTAGTGTCCATCTCTACTGATTGTTTTGACCTCAAACCCAGATACACCATAGTTCTGAACATGATTAAAGGGTTTTTTCAGGAGAAAACTATTCATGACCTATCACCAGGATAGCAGAATGGGAGATTGATGTACTACCAAACTGCGCCTCGGGCTGTGGATGGTGTTTTGATAATTCTGGTAGGTCACCAATTGTTTTCTCCTGTAAAATCCATTTACTATATATTAGACTACTAGTGTATATGTTACATGATGATACTGACATTGGCACTAGACATATGGGAATGTTTTGATCATCGCGTCGGTGCCAACACTTAGGGCTGTTGACATCTTCAAGTTGGAGCCAGCACTAGGGGTGCTTTTGGGTGGAACGATTATTGATAAAAAGATCGTTCAAACAAGTGAAAGTGAACGCTAATTGTTCAGTCTAACGCGAACCAACAACGTACGATAATTGTTCGCTTTTCACTCACCATTCATTTTTTACAGGCATAAAAAAATCATTGTTTTCTCGTTTGTTTTAACCCCTTAGTGACCAAGCCTGTTTGCGCCTTAATGACCAGGCCAAATTTTGCAAATCTGACATGTGTCACTTTAACATGGAAAAACACCAGAAAGGTTTTGCATATCCAAGCGATTCTGACATTGTTTTTTCGCCACATGTTGTTCTTCATTTAGGCGGAAAAAATAGACCGATAGAAATTGTGTTTATTTATTAAAAGCGCCAAAATTGGGAAAATTTTGAAAAAATCGTCATTTTTTTACATTTCCAACTGCAATATCTTAAATATGTGCAAACATAATATAGAAATTTTTGCTAAGTTTATATTTCCACCCGTTTACTTGATTTTGGGCGCACATTGGAAAAACTTTCGTTGTTTTTTAACCATTTAGGAGACGTACAAATTTAACATTACTTTTTAGCATTTTGAGGAACACTTTGTTTTCCTATACCAAGCCAAGATTGAAAAAGGCTCATGAGTGTCAGAATAATAGATACCCCCCCCAAATGACCTCATTTTAAAAACTACACCCCTTAGTGTATTCACTGAGGGGTGTCATGAGTATTTTGACCCCACAGTTTTTTTTCAGGAATTAATTCAATTTAGAGGAGAAAAAGTAAAATTTCATATTTTTGCAAATCTGTAATTTTAAAGACATATTTTTTTCCTATAGTATACATGAAAATCAGGATTTACACCCCAAAATGGATACCCCTATTTCTCCCGTGTTCAGAAATATACCCATTGTGGCCCTATTGTTATATCTGAGTCCACAACGGGGCCCAAAATGAAAGGAGTAGTCAGTGTCTTTCAAAACAGAAATTTTGCTTGAAGTCCTTTTAGGCCCCATAGCACACATGTAGAGTTCTTGAGCGCCCAAAACCATAGAAACCCCCCACAAATGACCCCATTTTGAAAACTAGACCCCTTAAGGAATTTATCTAGGGGTGTACTGCATATTTTGACCCCACAGTTTTTGAATGAATTCAAACCAAGCAAAAGGAAAAAATTGTGATTTTCGTTTTTTCGGCAATTCTGTCATTTTAAAAACAGCTTTTTTTGTACAGTACACATATGAAGGAAGACTTGCACCCAAAAATGGATACCCCTGTTTGTCCCGTGTTCAGAGACATACCCATTGTGGCCCTAATCTTATGTCTGGATACACAACGGAGCCCAAAATGAAAGGAGCGACCGGTGGCTTTCGGAACACAAATTTTGCTTGAAGTCCTTTTAGGCCCCATTGCCCACTTGTAGAGTTCTTGAGTGCCCAAAACCATAGAGAACCCCCACAAATGACCCCATTTTGAAAACTAGACTCCTTAACGAATTTATCTAGGGGTGTACTGCGTATTTTGACCCCACAGTTTTTGAATAAATTCAAGCAAAGCAATAGGAAAAAATTTGGATTTTTGTTTTTTTGGCAATTCTGTCATTTTAAAAACAGCTTTTTTTGTACAGCACACATATGAAGGAAGACTTACACTCCAAAATGGATACCCCTGTTTGTGCTGTTTTCAGAAATATACCCATTGTGGCCCTAATCTTATGTCCACATGCACAACGGGGCCCAAAATAAAAGGAGTAATCGGTGGCTTTCAGAACATAGATTTTGCTTGAAGTCCTTTTAGGCCCCATTGCCCACTATAAATGAAGGCTTTCACCCCAAAATGGATACCCCTGTTTGTCCCGTGTTCAGAAACATACCCATTGTGGCCCTAATAGACTTACAGGACCCATGGCTAGGCCTACAATGAAAGGAATACCCGTTGGATTTCAGGGTACCACTAAATAAATTTCAGGCCCCATTGCCCACTTATAGAGCCATTGAGCGGCCAAAACTATAAAGAACCCCCTCAAATGACCCCATTTTGAAAACTAGACCCCTTAACGAATTCATCTAGGGGTGTACTGCGTATTTTGACCCCACAGTATTTGAATGAATCTAAGCAAAGCAGAAGGAAAAAGTAACGATTTTCAATTTTTTTGGCAATTTTTTCAATTTAAAAACAGTTTTTTTGTACAGTGCACATAGGAATGAAGACGTTCACCCCAAAATGGATACCCCCGTTTGTCCCGAGTTCAGAAACATACCCATTGTGGCCCTAATCTACTTACAGGACGCATGGCAAGGCCTATAAAGGACGGAACACCTGTCGGATTTTAGGGCACAACTGAATAAATTCCAGGCCCCATTGCTTATTTGTACAGAATAAAGATTGACTCCCTAAAAATTCCCCCCCTCCCCCTCCGCGCCCTTTTTGGCGTTCGCAAATCTTAGGTAAAAGTAAAAATGTGAACTGTGTAGTATTTCCGAAGACGGGTAATTACGGAGGCTGGTTGGAATGGGCCCATGGGGCAATAAAACCGGGTATCCCCCCCCCTCCTCTCATGCTTTTTGGGGGTATTTCATGACCTCAGTGGCGGGTATGGGGTGTAAAAAGTGGCGTTCCGTGAGTCTCCGTAAGCTTGATGAGGTGCGGCGGTCTCACACAGAAGGTGCTCAACAAGCTGGTCCTGGAACTGCAGGAAGGCGCGCGTTCCCGGGGCTTCTTGTAAAATACGTATCACAGGTAGCGGTCTGAATAACGCCGGGCTCACGCGGGTGCAGGCGGAATCCGCTTGCAGAGGCCCGCAGCGGATCCCATCTGTGAGCCCGGCTGTGACCCTGCGTACGGCTGCGTAATGTACTGCGCATAACTGCGTACTCACACAGGCGGTCATGCACAGTACACCTTTGTTTGTATTTCCCGCACCATCGCTTAGCGATGACGCTGGTACCGGCAGCCCGTATACAATGTAGTTGCGTATGGGCTGCGGGTATATCCGCGACCACGGAGCACAATGGGCTCTATGTTGCCGATATCCGCAGTAAAATAGAACCTGCTGCGTTCTCTTTTCTGCAAGTGGATTACGCAATTCCGACCCGCTAATGTGAGCGGAATTGTGTAATCCAATGCGATTGATCTGCGTAATACCGTGGATCAGACGCATGCAGAATCTGTAATTCCTATCCGGTCATGTGAGACCGGCCTAAGGTAGATCGCTACCTTTTTATCACGTGACCGGGGACCGCTCAACGAGGCCACCCGTCACTGCTCCAGGCTCACGGTGACCATTGGTCGCTGGGAGCAAGGAGATTTTAAATTTCCTGGGCTCCCCGACTCCTGCGCATGTGTCCGGCTTTTTGCCGGCAATCGCATGTGCAGAATTCGGGAAGGTCCACGGAGGAAGATCGCGTCGGGGTTCAAATACGCAGGCCTCCTGTAAAAAGTTTCATCTCCTCTCACCGATCGCATCAGTGAGGGGAGATGAAACTTCAAATTTTTTTTTTTACTTTTACGTGATCAGCATTATTGGATAATGGCGAACACGTGACCAGGAACCGCTCACCGCGGACCCCCATTAAATCTCCATGCTCTTGGCTACGTTTTGTAGCCAGGAGCAGGGAGAATTTAAATTATCCTGGCAATCCACAGCTTTTGCGCATGCGCCCGCCATTTTGGCGACGGGCGCGTGTGCAGAAGCTGTGGTAAGGTCCGTGGATAAATCTGGGGGCCTTAGGTACGTACTTTCATCCTCCCTCACGAATATGATCCATGAGGGGAGATGAAACGTACGCTTTTTAAACTTTTAAAAACTTTTTTTTACTTTTTTACACTTTTTTTTCACTTTACATGATCACTGTCATCCAATGGATCATGTCCCCGGTATAATCTCTCTGCTCCTAGCTACACATGGCAGCCAGGAGCAGAGGGATTTTAAATTCCCCGGGGCTCGAGCCCGTCTGTGCACGCGCCCGATGTCAATTATCGGGCGCGAATGCGCAGACGGGGATTCGGGTCCAGGGACATCGGGACACCGCTGAGGACTGGGGGTGAGTATTTTCACCTCCCCTCGTGGATCCGATCCATGAGGGGAGGTGAAACTGACTTTTTTAAAACTTTTTTTTAACTTTTTCGCAATCGCCGCTAACCATTGGATAACGGCGATCACGGTACCGGGGACCGCTCACCGCAGTCCCCGCTGACATCTCCTGCCTCCCGGCTACCTACTGGAACCGGGAGCCAGGAGATTTTAAATCTCCCGCGCCGCCGGGCCTTCTGCGCATGCGGCTGACGTAATGCCGCCTGGCGCGCATGCGCAGAAGACCGGCTTCGGGCCCCGGAGCGGCAGGAGAGCGGGGAGCAGCGTGCCGGACCTGGGTGAGTAATTTCAGCTGCTCCGATGGATCCGATCCATCAGAGCAGCTGAATCTTTAACTTTTGTGTACTTTTATTTACTTTTTTTGCGATCGGCGCTATCCATTGCATAGCGCCGATCGCAATGCCGAGGGGGATGTCCGAACAGCCCGGGATGACAGCTCCATGCTGTCAGCTACCCGCGGACACCGACAGCATGGAGCTGTCACGTCCACAGCCCGAGGGGCATTATTCTCTGCAGGAAGCATGTTTTTACATCCTCAGAGAATAAAGCCCACTTCAGGAGGACGTAAAAACACTATGGGCTGGTCGTTAAGGGGTTAAACTGCGCTCGTTCAGTCCTTCCCATTTACTTATACAGTGAATTTGAAAGGCTGAACGGTTTCTTGTTTGAACGAGCCAACAATGTGTCTGCCTGTATGAATAGAGTACACAAGCAAACAAGGTAACGTTGATGTCATTCGCTCATTCAATCAATAAATTGGCCTGTCTAAAAGGGCCCTTAGATGTACATATGGATGCTGGTGACCTTATTAATGTTAGGGCCTGTTTACATCACATTCAGGCCTCCGTCCTCGGGTTTCATCTGGAGCACTAAAAACTACACTGGGGTGGAAATCTATAGGCTTCCATCACTCAGACTAATACGGTCTCCTTTTGAGCAGAGTTTCATTCATTTTCTGGAATTTATGCCAGATAAAACAGTGTAGTTATCCAGGTTTCTGTCTGGATCCAATTTCTGATTTATCATGTATAGTGGCTGACACTCTATTGAAATTCCATTAATCCTTCCTGCACCCTTTAGTCCAATAGTGAAGTCTGTTACAGTTACCCTCCCATTTCGGGACTACATTTTCTCCAGGGACAGGAGCTATATTACATGCAGTTGTTCTCTATCACCCTTCGGATCCCCCAGTTCCAGGCCCCATTTTTAGTAATCCAGGATGGCTGCAGCAATTTTCTAACTACCTAATGCACACTCTGTACTGCTCTCTGATCAGTTAGCACTAATCGGAGAGTAGATATAATGCACTGGTAGTCTAACAGTATCCATGAGATATGGTGATGAGGTAGTCTGAAGATTATAGGCAATCTTGCATGGCTGAAAACGGGACCAGGAACCAGTGAATTGAAGGGTCAGCAGAGAAGACCTGCAGGTAACACATCTCCCTTTCTCCCTCCACCTCTGGTCCCAAGGCAGAAATTTGTCACAAGTTGCTTTGTCAGAACTGCCTAATTGTGTATAAAATAATATAAAGGAAGTTAGGATCTAGAGCAGAGAAAAACCAGACAACTTCAGATAAAGAATGGGAATAGATATGTGCATATATTCTTTTCCTTTTGGTCAGACACTAAGCTTGGGTTCCCACACAGCGGAATCCCGGCGGAAATCTCATGGTTTGACTGCAGCGAAAAACCGCGAGATTTCAGCCGAGAGAAGCGCTGCTTCAAAACCCGCGGCACTTAGCCACGGGTTTTGAAGCGGCCCGGCCGCTCGCTCTTCCGCTGCGGCCGGCGCTCCCATAGAGGAGAGCGCGGCCACAGCGGAGGAAGAAAAAGAATGAGCATGCTGCGGCCGGCTAATCCGCGCCGCAGTGCCGGCTTTGCCGCGGCGGATTTTCCGTCCCGTGTGGACAAGATTTCTCAGAAATCTTGTCCACATGGCTGGCTAATCCCTGGATTAGCGGCCGCGGCGAAATTCCGGACGGAATTTCCACGGCAAATCTGCCCCGTGTGAACCCAGCCTAACTTTCCTGTCTTGCTATGAAACAAAAACATTCTTGTATTCATTAAATAAACGGTACCTACAGCTCTACACTAAACTTGTGCAACCCTCTTTTGTTTGCAGGAAGATTGCATGGCTTTTGGGAAGCCAGTAAAGTAAGTACCCATGTTACTGCTTTGCATCTAAGTGAAGTGACATTGGCAAATGTTGTTGCATCACCCAAACCCTCTCTCTGTAGATATTGGCAGTTAGATCCTAATTTTGTATATGCCAACGGGCCTAACCCATGGGATACAGCCGTCCATGAAGCGTCTGAGGAATATAAACATCGTATGGTGAGTTGTGTATACGACTGTTTCTTTCACCATAGCATTCCGAGTTCTTGAATACATTGCTGTGGACAATACTATGTTGTAAGCACTACATATCAAATACAGTCGTATTCTGCTGTATCTCACGGGACTATCTGTACATGAATCTGTACTAGTTATGTCTGTTTCCGCATTTTTTAGCACAACCTGTGCTGTGATAACTGTCATTCCCACGTGGCTATGGCAATGAACCTAATGAAATACAACAATACATCCTGGAATATGGTGAAACTCTGTGTTTACAGCCTGATCTACAGCAAATACGTCAGGTGGGTGGACGCCTCTGAGTTATTCTGCTCATCTAGAGATGGACGTAAATATTTATACTGTTCAATGCAAGTAACCAATGTACGTGTACTTCTAGTGTTGGAGGCTTTCTGAAGACGTGGGTTCCATTCCTGTTACTCGTAGGGGCAATCCTCACAGTCATTCTTACCTTACACCTGCGGTAAAATTTTCTATGAGGACTTGTGAATCATTGTCTACCATCCAGACCTGCGCCCCGCCAGGAATAAAGTGTGAGATGGAACCGAAAACCGTGTCTTCATTTTGTGGAATCTCTCTGCCTAGCATTTACTGTGGGGCATGCATAGATGGCTCTTTGATCTTGTTTCCTTCAACCAACTGGAAATTGACAGGAAAGTTTGTCTTAACCTTTTTCAGTCTCAGTTCAGACAGGCAGGTGCTTCTACTAACTATCATGTAGGACCCAGACTCTCATGTAAACTAGCCAAACAAGTTATTGGTGTCAAGAGCTCACTCATAAGCACAGTACTGTGTATAGTATACAACTGTAAATAAAATAAGGAATAGAATTCAATGCCATTTTTTGCATACACCTGTGGTTTTCCTCGTTTGTGTGTATATTTCCATATGGAAATAAAAATAAATGTGTTTGATTAAATAAAACGTTACCAGCATCCAGTCTCTTTGGCTCTTCCACGAACAATAACATAACTGATTATATTGTACATTTTATTTGCTGCATGTTAATAGGGTGGGGTGAAAGTGTGTTTTATCCAAATTATAGCATTGTTGAATTTAGCCTACTTATGTCATTATTTATGGTCATTATGTTTATCGAACTAATATAAAGAATTCAGAGTAAGGCAAGTTAGTTGCCATTGAGAACAAGCATAGGACCTGCTACAAAATGTTCTGGTTGTTACTGGTATGATTGTAAAATGTAATACTCATGTGGCAGACAAGAAAACACAATTCTCATCTGAACTATTTTTGTAGCAGTGAGAACAATTCTGCAGGTCAAAATTCATTTCTTTTAACCATTTTTTCACATATGCTCATCAGATGACAGCTGTGCTGTGTACTTCTTCTAACCACACGCTATATGCCTCTATTACAGCAGGCAGAGCACATTTGAGGTAAGTAAGGCTTTGTTCACTCCACCATTTTGGCTTCTGTTTGTAACAGAATGCTGGATCCATTAAATGACCATTGATTTACGATGGAATCCGTCATAGTGTTGGTCATTTTAATGGGACTTGTAACAGTGGCTGTGAACTGTGCCTCAAGCGCAAATGGGGAATATAACTTAATACACTCAAGCAGTGCCACTGCTATGATCACATTGTGTTTGTGTTGGGGAGGGGTGAAAGGAGGAAACTACTGCCACTACTTGGATACAGTGTAGCAGCACTATGGCAAAGTTCCATCAGGGCAGAGGTAACGATCAAGCATACTCTGATATTGAAAAAAGCTTTTAGTGAACAGTTTGTAGCATCGTAAATAACAATATCCCCAAAGTTGTTTTTTGTTTTTTTTTTATTTACTTCTCCTAATAAGAATTTATTGTGTTATTTAAGCTTCAAAAGTTGAAGCATGTAGGGATAATAGATATGCTACGTCTAGTATTGTCTCCAGGTTAAAAAGTATTTCCAGTTGCGGAGAGAGGAAGTTTGTGTACCTAGTTGTTTCATTTCCTTGAAGTGATTACGGAGTACAAATCCTGTGTGTAGTTTAATATTGCAGTTCTGCGTTAGACCCCATTTACACTGAAAGATGATCGCTCAAAAATCACTCAAATGACAGTTTGAGTGACAGTTTTGAGCGATCACCTTTCCATTGTATAGTAGCTAAGTAGCTACATAAGAGCTATGCAGGCAGAGTGGGATACTGCCACTATTGCTTGGTGAACAATACAGCTGTTTTGCATAAGCAAACAGCTGCATTGTTCTCCGTGCTTACAGGTTGCGTCCTACTCTGAGCTACCAGTGGGACACAAGATGAAAGAATGTTATCAGTGCTTCCAACTCTGATAACAGCCTGGACCGCTGATACGGGTTCATCACTCAATTCTAGAAAACTAGAATTGAGCGGAGAACGAATCGTGCACGAAAACTGCACGATATGCATGCATTTAGACGCAATGGTTATTGCTCAAAAGATGGCTTTGAGCTAATTTTGAGCGAGAATCGTTGTGTCTAAATGGGCCTTTACTCCACTGATGTTTTTCTAATCTCTCCCTAAGCATTTGTGCTCAGTATTATTGTCACACAGCATGCTATAACTCCTTGCTGAGATTTCTGAGAATTTTCCCATAGAAAAAAAGCAGTTTGTATGGCAATGTCAGTGTAAGGGTGCATTCCCACGAACGTATATCGGCTCGGCTTTCACGCCGAGCCGATATACGTTGTCCTCGTGTGCTGGGGGGGGGGGGGGGAGGATGGAAGAACCAGGAGCAGGAACTGAGCTCCCGCCCCCTCTCTGCCTCCTCTCCGCCCCTCTGCACTATTTGCAATGGGGAGAGGTGGGGTGGGGCTAATGCTTGGAACTTAGCCCCGCCCCGCCTCTCCCCATTGCAAATAGTGCAGAGGGGCGGAGAAGGGGCGGGAGCTCAGTTCCTGCTCCTGGCTCTTCCATCCTCCCCCAACCCCCCCCCCCCCCTGCACACGAGGACAACGTATATCGGCTCGGCGTGAAAACCGAGCCGATATACGTTCGTCTGAATGCAGCTTAAGGGTGCCTGCACACGAACGGAATTTCCAGCGCGTTATTTTAGCCACATTATCTGCCCCAGACCGCAGCCAATATACTCCTATGAGGATCCGCAGTTGTCCCCGGACGGACGGATTTGTATCGCGTTTTTTCACGCGCGTGAAAAAATCTGCGACCTGTTCTAATTTGGGTCGGATTCTGCGCGTGAAGCCTCCAATACAAGTGAATGGGTGCGTTTTTTCACGCAGTACATCCGCAGTGCAGCTGCAGATGGAGTCACTGGTTGCTATGACTACAGGAAGTAGGCATGGTAGGAGGCGTCCCAACACACAGCACAGAGCTTCACAGGCAAATTTGTAGAGGGAGATAGGTAGTATTTCTTGCCCATGCAGGATGTAAGAATGCAAAATCTGTAGTAATGAATTCCTCTTGTGAATTTTTTTGCAGTGACTGAAATAAAGTCACGCTGGAGAAGCGCCCGAAAAAAGTTACATGGATCAACCATGCCCACAAAGACATCTGCTCACCGGGTGAAAGCATGTTGCCAGAATAATTTAACGGTGCTCGCACAAGCAAGAGGGACAAAACTGAGTCTAGGTGTTGGTTTTAAAGCTGTTTTCCAAGGAATGGGCAGTTATCTAGGGGTTGGGTTTTTACGATAAGGGGTGTCTGCTGGTTTTTCGGCGCGTTTTTTTCCGCAACACATCCGCGTATATCCGCGCGTGATTTTTCACGCATCCGCACCTATCCACAAGCACATTTAGGTACCATACGCGCGTGAAAATCCGCTAGCGGAATCCGGAACGCTCGTGTGCAGGCGGCCTAAGATAGAGAAAACAAGTTACTGAAAATAAAGAAACCTACAAATTCTCAATTAGTGTCTGATAACCACAGCTATTTCTTCCAACAGCCCATACACATATGCCCAGCAGAGCATGCATACGTTCTGAATGGATAAAGGGGAATAAGCTTCTACCAGACACTTCTGGTTGAGACCCGTTCAGCCAACTTTTCATTTTTGTATATGGAGTCCTTAATGGGGACCTGTCACCTCCCTAAAGCACAATAAACTAATAATGGAGTTATTAGGGCAGGTGACAGGGAGCTGGGTGCTGTATTTTTCATACTCGCCCACTTCCTGGTTCCCACCTGTAAATCTGCCTGTCTGCTTAAAATGCGACACTTTTGAGAATCCCATACTCATTTGTACAAGTCTATGGGACCAAAATCGCCCATTAACCCCTTGAGTGGCACGCCCGGAAAATTTCCGGGACGAGCTCCACTGCTCATAGCAACATAGCTCGGAGGATTTCCGGGCTATGTATCACTATGGGAGCTGCAGAGCACAATGCCACAAGCTGTGACAGTGTGCTCTGCCTGCACAGACCCACAGAGAACAAAGCAAGGGCTTTGAAAAACCAGCAGAAGATATTGCCGATATGTCGGCAATTTCCTGCTTTGTTTACAGGTTGCCATAGAGACCATCGGCTTGTCAGAAGCAAGCCGATGGTCTCTGTGGCAGGGAGAGCTTGGTGCTTGGCTGTGAGAGGACAGCTAGGTACTAGCTCTTACAGCAGAGATCAGAGAAAACCTCCGATCTCTGCTGTGTTAACCCCTTACCTGCTGCAGTCTATGTGACTGCAGCATGTAAAGGGCTGTCACTGCAGCATGTAAAGGGCTGTCACCATCGGACCCCCGGAATGTGATCAGGGGTCCTGATGGGTCCCTGTGGAAGTCCCCTAAAGGGACAAAAAAAAAAAAGTTAAAAGATTATAAAAAAAATTATAAAAACACTTGTCTCCCTTTACTTTGTAAAAAAATCAAAAATACAATCACACATGTGGTATCCATGCGTCGTAATGACCCAGAGAAGGAAGTTAATGCATTATTTAACCCCTTAATGACATGGCCCCCTTTTTTCCCCATTTCTTTTTTTCCTCACCCCTGTTTAAAAAGTCACAACTTGTCCCGCAAAAAACAAGCCCTCATATGGCCATGTCAATGGAAAAATGAAAAAGTTATGGCTCTTGAGACGCAACTGCAAAATTAGTTGAAATTCAATGATTAGACCATTTTAAAAAACCTGCCCTGATGGGCTCGACAGGGTGGTAGGAAACCCGCCACTCAAGGGGTTAAAGTCTATAGGATTGCATGTGTATTTACTGCGTTTTACACATGTTGGCATGAGATAGGGGTTAAAAAAATAGGGACATCAATTGGGCCTTCTTGGTTTTTTTTGTTTTGTGTTTTTTCACATGTCAAAAAAGCCCAGTGAATGCACGCATAAAAAAAAACAAACATCCACATAATTATGTATGCACTGCTTATTTCATGGACTGAAATTGCATATGCCTATGTCAATAAGCCCTTATAGTTGCATTGCTGGGTCTCTTAAATGACCATTTGATGCAGTATAATCAGCCAGAGGCATTGCGAGGGTTTTACAAGTGCAAGTTTTTAGCAATCATCTCTTCAGCTGGACTGAAATGATCTTGCAGCACTTGGCTAAGAAATTACTCATGCATAATAAATAAGGATCAGCTGGACGGTACTGGCAGCCAAAGGGGTTCCCAAAAGAGCTGAAAACTGTACCCCCACTATCAGCATTTGCAGTAATAGCTTCCAGGGAGAGGAAGATGGTGACCGTGGTCCACATGCTTGCCCTCCGCACCTTCCTTATGCTTGACATGTGGGGATCATCAGCAGAGGTAGATTAAATCACCCAAGGGTTCTGGTTTGTATGAAGAATGTGGGTCTTCTATGAGTCTTAAGGAACCTGTTACCCGGCACAGCACCATAACTTAAGTAATGGTTCTGTTTTGGGAGGAGATGGGAGATGTAATTTCGATAATTTACATTCTTGTCAACATTTGCAACTGCTGTTATGCAGCTGAATTTTGAAGGGAAAAAATCAATACCTTACTGCACTACCAGTGATCATAGTGAGCGTATGCAGGTGTCCCAGCTGGAACCACAGATTGAGGTATATGCTGGGGGTAGAGTATAGTGACATATCCATGCCCATGCTGCCTTTGGTTCTGTTGTCTTCACACCAGCACTGCTTGCCCAATGACATCTAAGTTAGGCTTTTTTTCACATTACTATTTTGCTCTCCATTTCACGGGGTTTCCATTTCTTTCCTGCTTTTTTTTTTAAGGGATAGAACATGTTATCCAGTGTACTTTTCTATTCCTATTTTCCTAGCTCGATAGAAACCTTGTGTCTTTCCTTTTTCAATCTGTTACCTGTAATAGTGTATGCCCAGGTATAACTGAGGAAGGGGCGTGGCCCTGAAACGCGTCTTTTTATGCTCGTTTAAAATAAAACAGAGAAGCTGAGCTTACTTCTTGTATTCTATTGAACTTTATATTCTGGTCAGCTGCGCCTACACCCATCACATTTTTCTCTTCACTAATCTATCAGAATAGTCTCAACTGCCAGTGCGACTTTCATGGGTTGGCTGCACCCCAACTAGTTCTTCACCACGACCGACCATCTTAACCCTTTCCAGTCCACTGTCTGACATCTAAAGACATTCTGATTGAAGGCTGTACAGCTTTGATGTCGGATGACATCCGGCAGGGTATTCTTACTGTAGATTACTAGCCGCTCTGTTGTCGGGGGCCTCTCCAGCATGTCCCATACCGCAGTACTGGCTCTAGCCAGCAGGTGGCACCATTGTATAATGACAGAAAGAGAAAGACCCCCTAGAAAACCCTGAATCCGAAATTGGATTGCAAAGGGTTAATGGGAGGAAAGAATCACATCATCTGCACTTTCCTCTACCTATGTTTATCCAAGTCACTAACTCATTGAGCGCTCTCTCTCTCTCATCGTGCAGTTTTCGTTAAGCCGTTGCTCATCGTTGTCTTTCAGCGTGCTGAAAGACGACAATGAGTCTTATCAGGGATTCACAGCGGGATACAGCTGATACTATTGTTTCCCTGTTGACAGGCTGGGTATGAAGAACAGAGCGGTCCAGCCCTGTTTTCCATACCCCACACGGAGCGCTCAGCTGTATAACAGCCGGGCGCTTGGAGCGAGAAACAGCTGGATGCAGAAGACAAGTGGGGACACACTGCTTGCCTTCTGCATCTTCCGCTTGCAGCGCAAGGTGATCACTCATCTTGAGCGATCATCTTGCGCTGTAAATGACACAATGATTGTCGCTCAAAAGACATCTTTTAAGCGATAATCGTTGTGTCTAAATGGGCCTTAAGGAATCAGTATACAGTCTTTCTGATCTAACAGTGGCCACGTTTGTAATCCATTTGCATGTGTAACAATTTATGAACGTTTAAGGGTATATTTATATGTGGACAATTTGTGCTACAAGCTACTGTAACTGCTGCATTCATCTGAATCGGGTCCTCCAGAGATGCATGCACAGGCTACAGAAACAATCCAAATCAGATGCATCAAAAGTGGGTTTTCAGTTGCAGTAATTCTAGTAATTAATCTACTTGGATAATATATACCTAAGTCTTTCAAGAAAATGGTAACAAGCTTGACCTGCATCCTCATGCTCTTATAGCATCCGTTACAAATAAATAATCTTTCCAAACCTTTACGAGAACAGTTTTTGTAAAATTTCAACCACTGCCTTGCTCTAAGTGCATTGTCCTGTGGACTGTGTAGTTGAATTTTACTGACCTACTACGTGGCTGCATTCATATACATTAGATGCTTGGGGAGAATTAGGCTGGCCTCACACTACCGGATTTGAATTGTGATCGTATGATCCGTGGTTATATGCAGTTCCGCTCACATTAGCGTGTCAGAATTGCGTAATCTGCTTGCAGAAAATAAAACGCAGCATGTTCTCTGTTACTGCGGAATTCGTGACCATAGAGCCCATTGTGCTCTAATGTCAAGCATAAACTTGCATTGTCACTAAACGACAACGCAGGAAATATAAACTAAAAAAGGTGTACTGCGTATGACTGCCTACATAGTCATAAACAATACAATTAGGTGCCATATGCAGGGTCATCAGCCGGGCTCATAGCTGGAATCCACTGCGGGCCTCCCACATGCAGAGTCTGACCCAGTTCTGTGAGCCTGGCCTTATTCAGCAAAATGTGCCTCAATTTTATATACTTTTTACAACTCACTAGACCTTTTTTAAAAAAGAAAAAATACCTAAAATGGGGTGTGGAGATGTAACATGCCTCTGTTTATTGTGTGTGCTATTGCGTTGGCACAAAATATTGGTGTAAAGTAAGCCAGTCAGGGGGATGGTGTAAGGAAAAGGTGACTGGTATATCTAGTGAATTGCTGTAGTTTTATGCTCTCTAAATTTACGATTGTAAATAAGGATCCATTCATATTTATAACTCAGAAAATCTCGGATAAAACAGCACAGCATGCTGCACTATTTTGTCCGGTAAAATGATGGAATCCGGACGGATGCCATTGTAGTCAGTGGAGTCCGTGTGAGGTATGTTCAGCAGTGTTCGACTCCAGCATGTTCTGGATGCGGCACTTCTTTTTATTTTCGTTAATCAACACCCCTCCCCCTTCCCCTCAAAGGATGCAGTTAAACAACCAAAATATCGCAGAACCCCCAGCAGGTGTGAATGGGGCCTAAATCTGAACCAGTATTTAAAGGTGTTGACTTGTTATACTTAAACCCCTTTCAAGAGTAAAAAAAAAATCTTGTAATTCCACATTCCTACAGAATCTGTCTATGAGATAAACTGTACCAGTCTTTCTCCTACGACATTCTGATTATCACCTTTATAATATATGATTGTTTTGGTAAAATTGTAATAAAAATGTTTACAAATAAACATATAACCATTTTCACGTATTTGTCATAATAAAATGTAATAAATAATTTGTTGTAGTTATGACAACCCTGCGAATTGTGTCATGTTTGAGCCAACCGGTTCAGTGAAGGACGTTTAGTTTTTTTTCTTTGAACATAACAATGCCCCATGAATATTCCTTTGGACTACAGTGGTAGCTCAATAGTTAAAGGACCACTTCGGCAAAAGACCATTTTTCTATCCCTGTTGCCCTCACCTGATTGCGTGTGACACTCTGAAGGTCTCCTCTATATATTCCAGCTACATCCCTGCAGTGCAGACTCCTTTCTGCCACCATATTGAGGCTGAGATATTTTTTTACTTTCATTTTCAAGCAATCCTATAATGCATCAGTACTGCATTAGCTAAGGTTAAACCATTTTGCCTTCAGGGGGAACTGTTTTTATCCTTAGCTTCTATATTCACCAAAATAAGCTACAGCCCATAGGTATATAGTCAGGATCATAAGCTTTGATCTCCTCTATTATAACTGTGTGACAGGAGCTGTGGAATCATAATCAGTAACTGTGAGAGGAATGTCTGGATTATACTCTAAAGATCTTATGTGGAAGATCAATGTAACGGCAGGCAAACACGGTAAGGTAAGACCATTATTTCTTACACATGTTTGCTTCTGTCTGCTGTCTTGGAAAGATACAGTATTTGTTTCTATTTCACTTGCCATATCCTCAACCAGAGTATTTTGTGTCCATGATGCGTTTGCAGTGTGAGGGCTGTTTCAGACGACCGTGTATCGTCTGGGTATTTACGCCCAGCCGATATACGGCGTCTCTGTCTGCAGGGTGAGGAGGATAGAAGAGCCGGGAGCAGTGCTCTGAGCTCCCGCCCCCTCTCTGCCTCCTCTTCACCCCCCTCTCCGCCCCTCTGCACTATTTGCAATGAGAGGAGGTGGGACGGGGCGGGGCTAAGTTTCCGGGAATTAGCTCCGCCTCCGTCCAGCCTCCCCTCATTGAAAATAGTGCAGAGGGGCAGAGAGGGGGTGGAGAGGAGGCAGAGAGGGGGCAGGAGCACAGAGCACTGCTCCTGGCTCTTTCAACCTCCTCCTGATGCAGACAGAGACGCCATATATCGGCCAGCGTGAATACCCGCCCGATATACGGTCGTCTGAAACAGCCCTGAGACTGCAATACAGAGACAGCGATTTGAGCTGGAATGTACTGGCTATTCTCAGTGACCCTGTGTGTCCTGACGGACAGACTGCTAAAATGGGGAGGAATCTCTTGTCTAGTGAATTTGCATGCTGTTCCTCAGTTCTGTGCTCAAGGGAAAGATTTTGATTGGGTTATAAGAAATGGAGCATGTGCGTGGCTTGATAGAATGCCTATCAGATCGCAGTATAATGTAACCGTATAATATAATTACATCATACTGCAAAAGTGATCAAAGCAGCAAACGTTTTTGTTCCCTATGGGGACTAAAAAAAAGTAAAAATACGTTTTAAAAAGTTTTACGAATTTTGATAGCAAATATTTGGTATTGCTGTGTCCCTAAAAGTCTGATCTATTTAAAATAACGATTATTTACTCTGCCCGGTGAATGTCGTCAGAAAAATAAAGATTGTCATAATTGTGTTTTGGTCACTATTAGAGATGAGCGAACGTACTCGTCCGAGCTTGATACTCGTTCGAGTATTAGCGTGTTCGAGATGCTCGTTACTAGAGGCGAGCACCACGCGATGTTCGAGTTACTTTCACTTTCATCTCTGAGACGTTAGCGCGCTTTTCTGGCCAATAGAAAGACAGGGAAGGCATTACAACTTCCCCCTGCGATGTTCAAGCCCTATACCACCCCCCTGCAGTGAGTGGCTGGCGAGATCAGGTGTCACCCGAGTATATAAATCGGCCCCTCCCGCGGCTCGCCACAGATGCATTCTGACATAGCTCAGGGAAAGTGCTGCTGATGGTGGAGCTGCTATAGGGAGAGTGTTAGGGGTTATTTTAGGCTTCAAGAACCCCAACGGTCCTTCTTAGGGCCACATCTGACTGTGTGCAGTACTGTTGAGGCTGCTTTTTGCAGTGTTGCACTTTTTTTTTTTTGTATATCGGCCGTGCAGAGCATTGCGTCCTCAGTCTGCAGTAATTTTACATAGGGCCAGTAGTGGTGAGGCAGGGACAGTGAGTCCTAATTAATACGCAGCCAGCTAAGTGTTACAGCAGGCTTGCGCAAAATTCTTTCCTGGCTCTGCGTTGCCCGTCACATCACCGCTGTCATCCTGTCCAGAGGGAAACAGTCTGCAGTAATTTTACATAGTCCAGGGCCAGTAGTGCTGAGGCAGGGACAGTGAAAGAGATATACTGTCTATATAGGCAGTGGGCTTTTCCAAAACAATTTGGGGAAAAAAAAATATATTTGGGCTGCCTGTGACCGTCCTCAGTGTACTGCGTCTCTGCTGGGGGTAGTTGTCCTAATTCATACGCAGCCAGCTAAGTGTTACAGCAGGCTTGCGCAAAATTCTTTCCTGGCTCTGCTGTGCTTTCCGTAAGCGAAGTCAGCCTCCAACCACAGGCCAATAAGCGGCACATTTAATTACAGCGTTCTGTTTCTGCTCTACTCGTAATACCACCAGCATGCATATGATGGCCAAGCACCCCACAAGGTGGGACGAAGGCTGCTCACCGCCTCCGGTTTGCACCACTGCCTCTCCCCCTGTGCCCCAACCTGCCACTGAGATCCAACCCCCCTCTCAGGACACAGGCACTACCGTCTCCTGGCCTGCACCCACGCCCTCACCTCCGCTGTCCTCGGCCCCATCCACCAATGTCTCTCAGCGCACCGTCCAGCCGTCGCTAGCGCAAGTGTTTGAGCGCAAGCGCACGTACGCCGCCACGCACCCACACGCTCAAGCGTTAAACGTGCACATAGCCAAATTGATCAGTCTGGAGATGCTGGTGTATAGGCTTGTGGAAACGGAGGCTTTCAAAAGCATGGTGGCAGCGGCGGCCCCGCGCTACTCGGTTCCCAGTCGCCACTACTTTTCCCGATGTGCCGTCCCAGCCCTGCACGACCACGTCTCCCGCAACATTGTACGCGCCCTCACCAACGCGGTTACTGCCAAGGTCCACTTAACAACGGACACGTGGACAAGCACAGGCGGGCAGGACCACTATATCTCCCTGACGGCACATTGGGTGAATTTAGTGGAGGCTGGGACCGAGTTAGAGCCTGGGACCGCTCACGTCCTACCCACCCCCAGAATTGCGGGCCCCAGCTCGGTGCTGGTATCTGCGGCGGTGTATGCTTCCTCCACTAAACCACCCTCCTCCTCCAACGCAACCTCTGTCTCGCAATCAAGATGTGTCAGCAGCAGCAGCACGTCGCCAGCAGTCGGTGTCGCGCGGCGTGGCAGCACAGCGGTGGGCAAGCGTCAGCAGGCCGTGCTGAAACTACTCAGCTTAGGAGAGAAGAGGCACACGGCCCATGAACTGCTGCAGGGTCTGACAGAGCAGACCGACTGCTGGCTTTCGCCGCTGAGCCTCCAACCGGGCATGGTCGTGTGTGACAACGGCCGTAACCTGGTGGCGGCTCTGCAGCTCGGCAGCCTCACGCACGTGCCATGCCTGGCCCATGTCTTTAATTTGGTGGTTCAGCGCTTTCTGAAAAGCTACCCACACTTGTTAGACCTGCTCGGAAAGGTGCGCCTGCTCAGCGCACATTTCCGCAAGTCCAACACGGACGCTGCCACCCTGCGCACCCTGCAACATCGGTTTAATCTGCCAGTGCACCGACTGCTGTGCGACGTGCCCACACGGTGGAACTCTACGCTCCACATGTTGGCCAGACTCTATGAGCAGCGTAGAGCTATAGTGGAATACCAACTCCAACATGGGCAGCGTAGTGGGAGTCAGCCTCCTCAATTCTTTGCAGAAGAGTGGGCCTGGTTGGCAGACATCTGCCAGGTCCTTGGAAACTTTGAGGAGTCTACCCAGATGGTGAGCAGGGATGCTGCAATCATTAGCGTCACCATTCCTCTGCTATGCCTCTTGAGAAGTTTCCTGCAAAGCATAAAGGCAGACGCTTTGCGCTTGGAAACGGAGGCGGGTGAAGACAGTATGTCGCTGGATAGTCAGAGCGCCCTCATGTCTATATCTCAGCACATTGAGGAGGAGGAGGAGGGGGAGGAGCATGAGGAGGAGAGGGAAGAGACAGCTTGGCCCACTGCTGAGGGTACCCATGCTGCTTGCCTGTCATCCTTTCAGCGTGTATGGCCTGAGGAGGAGGAGGAGGATCCTGAAAGTGATCTTCCTAGTGAGGACAGCCATGTGTTGCGTACAGGTACCCTGGCACACATGGCCGACTTCATGTTTGGATGACTTTCTCGTGACCCTCGCATTACACGCATTCTGGCCACTACGGATTACTGGGTGTACACACTGCTCGACCCACGGTATAAGGAGAACCTTTCCACTCTCATACCCGAAGAGGAAAGGAGTTCGAGAGTGATGCTATACCACAGGACCCTGGCGGACAAACTGATGGTAACATTCCCATCCGACAGCGCTAGTGGCCGAAGGCACAGTTCCGAGGGCCAGGTAGCAGGGGAGGCGCGGAGATCAGGCAGCATGTACAGCGCAGGCAGGGGAACACTCTCCAAGGCCTTTGCCAGCTTTATGGCTCCCCAGCAAGACTGTGTCACCGCTCCCCAGTCAAGGCTGAGTCGGCGGGAGCACTGTTAAAGGATGGTGAGGGAGTACGTAGCCGATTGCACGACCGTCCTCGGTGACGCCTCTGCCCCCTACAACTACTGGGTGTCGAAGCTGAACACGTGGCCTGAACTTGCGCTGTATGCCCTGGAGGTGCTTGCTTGTCCTGCGGCTAGCGTCTTGTCAGAGAGGGTGTTTAGTGGGGCTGGGGGAATCATCACGGATAAGCGTACCCGCCTGTCAACCGACAGTGCTGACAGGCTTCCACTCATCAAGATGAACAAAGCCTGGATTTCCCCAGACTTCACTTCTCCACCAGCGGACAGCAGCGATACCTAAACAATACGTAGGCTGCACCCGCGGATCAAAAACAGGGACCTTTTAGCTTCATCAATCTGTGTATTTTATTCATCCTCCTCCTCCTGCTCCTCCTCCTGAAACCTCACGTAATCACGCCGAACGGGCAATTTTTCTTAGGCCCACAAGGCTCAGTCATATAATTTTTGTAAACAATTTTTATACGTTTCAATGCTCATTAAAGCGTTGAAACTTGTACCTGAACCAATTTTTATTTTAACTGGGCTGCCTCCAGGCCTAGTTACAAATTAAGCCACAGTAACCAAAGCGATTAATGGGTTTCACCTGCCCTCTTGGTTGGGCATGGGCAATTTTTCTGAGGTACATTAGTACTGTTGGTACACCAATTTTTTTGGGCCCTCGCCTACAGTGTAATCCAATTAATTTTTTGCCCACCTGCATTAAAGCTGATGTTACATCAGCTGTGCTGGGCACTGCAATGGGATATATTTATGTACCGCCGGTGGCTTCCTGGGACCCACCCATGCTGTCGGTCCACATGGAATTCCCATTAGGGAGATGTATGTGCCTGTGTATACTTATAAAAAACTCGAGCCTGACTGGGGCATGCAGCTTGGGCCGAAGCCCACCTGCATTAAGCACGACATTACTACCTCAGCTGTGTTGGGCAATGCAATGGGATATTTTTATGTACCGCCGGTGGGTTCCAGGGAGCCACCCATGCTGTCGGTCCACAGGGAGTTGTCAATGCATCTGTTTCCACTTCTAAAGAACCCCAGTCTGACTGGGGCATGCAGTGTGGGCCGAAGCCCACCTGCATTAAACATGACATTACTACCTCAGCTGTGATGGGCACTGCAATGGGATATTTTTATGTACCGCTGGTGGCTTCCTGGCACCCACCCATGCTGTCGGTCCACAGGGAGTTGTAAATGCATCTGTTTCCACTTCTAAAGAACCCCAGTCTGACTGGGGCATGCAGTGTGGGCCGAAGCCCACCTGCATTAAGCACGACATTACTACCTCAGCTGTGTTGGGCAATGCAATGGGATATTTTTATGTACCGCCGGTGGGTTCCAGGGAGCCACCCATGCTGTCGGTCCACAGGGAGTTGTAAATGCATCTGTTTCCACTTCTAAAGAACCCCAGTCTGACTGGGGCATGCAGTGTGGGCCGAAGCCCACCTGCATTGAACATGACATTACTACCTCAGCTGTGATGGGCACTGCAATGGGATATTTTTATGTACCGCCGGTGGCTTCCTGGCACCCACCCATGCTGTCGGTCCACAGGGAGTTGTAAATGCATCTGTTTCTACTTCTAAAGAACCCCAGTCTGACTGGGGCATGCAGTGTGGGCCGAAGCCCACCTGCATTAAGCACGACATTACTACCTCAGCTGTGTTGGGCAATGCAATGGGATATTTTTATGTACCGCCGGTGGGTTCCAGGGAGCCACCCATGCTGTCGGTCCACAGGGAGTTGTAAATGCATCTGTTTCCACTTCTAAAGAACCCCAGTCTGACTGGGGCATGCAGTGTGGGCCGAAGCCCACCTGCATTGAACATGACATTACTACCTCAGCTGTGATGGGCACTGCAATGGGATATTTTTATGTACCGCCGGTGGCTTCCTGGCACCCACCCATGCTGTCGGTCCACAGGGAGTTGTAAATGCATCTGTTTCTACTTCTAAAGAACCCCAGTCTGACTGGGGCATGCAGTGTGGGTCGAAGCCCACCTGTATTAAACATGACATTACTACCTCAGCTGTGATGGGCACTGCAATGGGATACATTTATGTACAGCGGGTGGGTTCCAGGGAGCCACCCATGCTGTGGGTGCACACAGAATCCCCATTGCGGAGTTGTACCTGCCTGTGACTATTTATAAAAAACCGCGGTCTGACTGGGGCGTGCAGACACCTTGACAGAATGAATAGTGTGTGGCACATAGGTTCCCCATTGCTATGCCCACGTGTGCAGCTCCAGATGGAGGTGGCACAGGATTGGATTTCTCATTGCTTCTGTACAGCATTGTGGGCTATCGTCCCGCCCCTTTTAAACAGGGTCGCTGCCTAGCCGTGCCAACCCTCTGCAGTGTGTGCCTGCTTTTCCTGTGGCAGACGCCCTTATAAATGGACATGAGGGTGGAGTGGCATGAGGGCAGCTGAAGGCTGAGCAGGGACAGTTTGGTGTGCGCTGTGGACACTGGGTCGTGGGGGGGGGGGGGAATTGGCAGCATGTAACCCAGGAGAAGTGGCAGTAGAGTGTCATGCAGGCAGTGATTGTGCTTTGTTGGAGGTAGTGTGGTGCTTAGCTAAGGTATCCATTGCTAATGAGGGCTTTTCAGAAGTAAAAGTTGTTGGGAGGGTATTTAATCAGACGTTAGCTCTGCTGTCCAGGGCACTGCAATGGGATATATTTTTGTACCGCCAGTAGGTTCCAGGGAGCCACCCATTCTGTCGGTCCAAACGAACCTCACATTAGGGAGTTGTACCTGCCTGTGTCTATGTATTAAAAACCGCGGTCTGACTGGGGCATGCAGTGTGGGCCGAAGCCCACCTGTATTTTATATGACGTTACCTCAGCTGTGCAGGGCAATGCAATGGGATATATTTATGTACCGCTGGTGGCTTCCTGGCACCCACCCATGCTGTCGGTCCACACAGAGTTGTAACTGCATGTGTCCACTTCTAAAGAACCCCAGTCGGACTGGGGCATTCAGTGTGGGCCGAAGCCCACCTGCATTAAACATGACATTACCTCAGCTGTGATGGGCAATGCAATGGGATATATTTATGTACCGCCAGTGGGTTCCAGGGAGCCACCCATGTTGTCGGTCCACACGGAGTTGTAACTGCATGTGTCCACTTCTAAAGAACCCCAGTCTGACTGGGGCATGCAGTGTGGGCCGAAGCCCACCTGCATTAAACATGACATTACCTCAGCTGTGATGGGCATTGCAATGGGATATATTTATGTACCGCCGGTGGCTTCCTGGCACCCACCCATGCTGTCGGTCCACACGGAGTTGTAACTGCATGTGTCCACTTCTAAAGAACCCCAGTCTGACTGGGGCATTCAGTGTGGGCCGAAGCCCACCTGCATTAAACATGACATTACCTCAGCTGTGATGGGCAATGCAATGGGATATATTTATGTACCGCCGGTGGGTTCCAGGGAGCCACCCATGCTGTCGGTCCACACGGAGTTGTAACTGCATGTGTCCACTTCTAAAGAACCCCAGTCTGACTGGGGCATGCAGTGTGGGCCGAAGCCCACCTGCATTAAACATGACATTACCTCAGCTGTGATGGGCAATGCAATGGGATATATTTATGTACCGCCGGTGGGTTCCAGGGAGCCACCCATGCTGTGGGTGCACACGGAATTCCCATTGCGGAGTTGTACCTGCCTGTGACTATTTATAAAAAAACGCGGTCTGACTGGGGCATGCAGACACCTTGACAGAATGAATAGTGTGTGGCACATAGGTTCCCCATTACTATGCCCACATGTGCAGCTCCTGATGGCGGTGGCACAGGATTGGATTTCTCATTGCTTCTGAACAGCATTGTGGGCTATCGCCCCGCCCCTTTTAAAGAGGGTCGCTGCCTAGCCGTGCCAACCCTCTGCAGCGTGTGCCTGCGGTTCCTCCTCATGGCAGACGCACTTATAAATAGACATGAGGGTGGTGTGGCATGAGGGCAGCTAAAGGCTGCGCAGGGACACTTTGGTGTGTGCTGTGGACACTGGGTCGTGCGTGGGGGGGGGGGGGCAGCATGTAACCCAGGAGAAGTGGCAGCGGAGTGTCATGCAGGCAGTGATTGTGCTTTGTTGGAGGTAGTGTGGTGCTTAGCTAAGGTATGCATTGCTAATGAGGGCTTTTCAGAAGTAAAAATTGTTGGGGGGGGGCCCACTCTTGCCGCTATTGTGGCTTAATAGTGGGACCTGGGAACTTGAGATGCAGCCCAATATGTAGCCCCTCTCCTGCCCTATCCGTTGCTGTGTCGTTCCCATCACTTTCTTGAATTGCCCAGATTTTCACAAATGGAAACCTTAGCGAGCATCGGCGATATACAAAAATGCTCGGGTCGCCCGTTGACTTCAATGGGGTTCGTTATTCGAAACGAACCCTCGAGCATCGCGAAATTTTCGTCCCGAGTAACGAGCACCCGAGTATTTTGGTGCTCGCTTATCTCTAGTCACTATGTCTCCAAGAAACAATGTAATAAAAAGCGATCAAAAAGTTGTATGTATTCCAAAATTGTACCAACGGAAACTACATGACGTCTCACACAAAATGAGCCCTTGCACAACTATGTCGACAGAAAAATAAAAAAGTTAAAGCCGTATGAAGATGGAGGCAGGAAATAATTTAAAAAAATAAAATATCTTTGAAAAAACTAAAAGTAGTATAGCAAAAAAAAAAAAACTATATAAATTTGGTGTCGTAGTAGTCAAACTAACCCACAGAATAAAGTTATCATGTCATTTTTTTTTGCAGTGTGTACGCTGTAGACGCACATAAAGATGGTGGAATTTATTTTTTTTTCCATTTCAGTCCCCTTAGAATTTTTTACGTTTTTCAATACATTATGTGGTACATTAAATAGTAGCATTGAAAAATACCTACAACCTGTCCTGCAAAAAACAAGCCCTCAAGCATGTATGTTAATGGATAAATAAAAGCGTTATGATTATTTTAAAAGGGAGCAGGAAAAAACGAATATGTGGGGGTGGGGAGAAAGGACTGCGTCCTTAAGGGGTTAAGACACGAACAAAACAGGCATGTATGATTTTTTCAGAAATGGAAAATATTGGTTAAAACCCACAAGAAAAAATTGACCTTATGTCTGCATTCCAATATATATAATGTAACTGTATAATATAATTACATCATACTGCAGGAGTGATCAAAGCAGCAAACGTTTTTGTTCCCTATGGGGACTAAAAAAAAGTAAAAATAAGTTTTAAAAATTTAACTAATTTTGAAAATAAAAAATAATAAGTAAAAAAATAAATAAAACCTTTTACCATATTTATAATAAAATTAATCTAAATAATAAAAATACGTATTTGGTATCGCTGTGTCCCTAAAAGTCTGATCTATCAAAATAATGATTATTTACCCCACACGGTGAATGTCGTCAGAAAAATAAAGATCGTCAGAATTGCGTTTTTGTCACTATGTCTCCAAGAAACAATCTGCCTCGAACAATCTCTGAATTCTCTGGAAATTCTGAAAATATAGTTAGGCTATATTCACAAGGGTGAGCATGATATTGGGCCGTGAAACTCAGCGTTTTTCATTCAAAACCGCCTCACATCACTTCTGTGAAATTGTGTTTCTCAGGTGCATGTTTCACGCGCGTCAGAGGATCACAAGTGTCTCTCATTGATTTCAGTGGGAATCATCACTGCGCATGGCATCGAAGCACCATGTAATGTCTTTTAAGATCCCATTGAAAACAGCTGAGGCATTGCGAGGGAACGCCAAAAAAATAGTACATGCTGCGATTTTCACCCTCGTAGCATCGCTGTGAGCTTAAAAAAAAACGCTCGTGAATTAAGTCTATTAAAAAGGCTGGAGTTCATGTTCATGCGTATCGCAACGCACAAAGCTCGCACGAGATTCTTGCTCATGTGAATAAGCCCTTTCTCTTAATAATATGGGTTCCCGTTATCTCAGTAGCTCCCATCCAGTCAGTAAGCCAGTGTTTATCATGAGCTAAAAATTCAGGTCACGATATAATACTATAATAATTGGAAATATAAGCCCTACCCCGAAAATTAACCCTAGCTGCAGGGGGGAAAAAAAAGTATACATCACCTAGAAGCGTTGTCCGGCGCTGCTGCAGCTTCCTACCGGTCTTCGGCACTGGTCGTCTTCATCTGTCTCTTCTGGCCTGGGATTGAAAATTCCCCGCCTCCTGGAAGCGCTGCCTCTAATTGGCCGACGCTTAGCCAATCAGAGGCAGCCCTCAATGAACAAATCACAGCCATTCATCGGGTGCTGGCTCTGATTGGCTAAGCGTCAGCAAATGAGAGGCAGCTCTTCCAGGAGGCAGGAATTTTTTAATCCCAGGCCAGAAAAGATGGAGAACACCATTGCCGTGGATCGGGAGGAAGCTGCAGCAGCTCCAGACAGTGTTACTAAGGGCATGTATATTTTTGTTTCCCCTGCAGCTAGATAGGGCTTAGGTTATGGCTTTGACAGTAGGATTTCATACTGTCAAAGTTGCCTCTCACAAAAAACACATTTTAATGCAATGTAACAGAGAAGAAGGCTCCACAGGGAAACAGGGGCTACAAAACCAACGAGATTTTGGTCTAGCAATGTCGCTTGCTACAAAACATCGTAAATGTGAAGGAACTCATAGCAAAGCATGGGCTTCTCATGCATGCGATTTGTAGCATTCTCGCATCGTGAGAAAATTGTGTGACTGTCGCCCATGTGAAGGAGGCCTTAATCTCCAGGGCCGTAAAACACGCTCGCTCTGAGGATTAAAGCACTGTGGGCTATGGATGTGACAGCTCCATGTGATCACATTAAAGTAAATAGAAAGTAAAAAAAAAGTTAAAGTTTCAGATATAAGAGTACTCTAACCCTGTCCTCCACGGTATTCTGGTCTTCCAGGACCTGACACCTGCATCTGCGTATGCGGGCCAGACGTCATTACGTCACACACACATGCAAAAGGCCGGGAGGCCCGGGAAATTTCAGATCGCCCTGCTGCGGGCTACTATGTGTAGTCGAGAGCAGAAAGATGTCACCGGGCCCCACTGTATGCGGTTCCCGGTCACATCATTGCTGTTATCTAATGGATAACAGTGATGTAAAGTGGAAAAAAAAAAAGTTTAACTATCATATCCATGAGGGAAGATGAAATTACATACCTAAGGCCCCGGATTTATCCTTGGACCTTACCCCGGTTTCTGCACCCGTCGCCAAAATGGTAGGGTAATTTATAATCTCCATGCTCCTGGCTACTAAACATAGCTGAGAGCCTGGAGATTTCACAAGGGGCCGTGGTACGTGGTCCTTGGTCACGTGATCGCCGTTATCCAATGGTAAAAGTAATGGTATAAGTAAATAAAAGTTAAAGTTTCACCTCCTGTCACGGATCCGGTCTGTGAGGGGAGGTGAAATTACTTACCTAAGGCCTCCAGCACTATCCTCCAGCGGGATCTTTATCCATGGACCTTTCCCCAGCTTCGGCACATGCGCCCATCGCCAGAATGGCAGACGCAAGCGCGGAAGCTGGGGAGGGCCTGGAAATGTAACATCTCCTTGCTACTGGCTACTAAAGGTAGCCAATGTAACAAAAGGAGAGTCCCACAGCACACCTCCGTATGCACAAAAAAGTGCAGAGGCCACGGTAGATATGTGATGCAACAGCCACTTATCCTTAGTCCCCTGCAGTTAACATACCATATTTTTCGCTCTATAAGACGCACTTTTTTCCCCTCCAAAGTTGGGTGAAAAAGTCAGTGCGTCTTATAGAGCGAACGTGCCGAGATCAGACCCGGCCGGAGCTGAAAAGGATCGCAAATCCTTCTCACTGTGCCGCCGGCCGTTTGCATACAAAGTCGGCACAGCAGTAGAGCAGAGCGGCCGCACAACAGCTGATTGCTGGGGACAGGGAAGGAGCAGGGAGCAGAATGGCCCGGCAGGTACAACAGCTGATTGCTGGGGGTGGGGGAGGAGCAGGGAGCAGAACAGCCCCGCCCGTACAACAGTTGATTGCTGGGGGCGGGGTAGGAACAGGGAGCAGAGCAGCCCGTACAACAGCTGATTGCTGGGGGCGGGGGAGGAGCAGAGAGCAGAGCGGCCCTGCAACAGCTGATTGCTGCGGGCGGGGGAGGAGCAGGGAGCAGAGCAGCCTGTACAACAGCTGATTGCTGCGGGAGGGGGAGGAGCAGGGAGCAGAGCAGCCTGTACAACAGCTGATTGCTGGGGGCGGGGGAGGAGCAGGAAGCTATTATACAGACAGGCAGCTCCTGCTATATTGCTGACAGTGTGATAAAGATAGGAGGTCTGCTCCACACCAGCACCCATACAACAGCTGATTAGTGAGAGGGAGCTGCTGCTCCCCCCTGTCTCAGCAGTCAGCTGTATGTACAGACACTCTCACATCTGCAAGCTACATAGGAGAGGGAGGGGCAGAGGGAGAAAGAGCTGCCTGTATTGTGTGCCTAGTATTTGTATAATATACAATATTAGTATAGTGCCTATTGTATTTGTGCCTAGTTATGCATAACCATAATGATACATGCCATGCAGGGTTTCTGGAAAGTTGGGTGACAACTAATTGAATCATTACATTGTCACTCAGCTCTTCCAGGATCCTGAATGCCATCTGCAGAGTTATGCAAGCATGCATACCACATGCATTGCCATAACTATTCAATGTGGGATTCAGGGTTCCTGGAAAGCTGGATGACAAGTAATGAGAACACCATTACATATATACTCAGCTTTACTGGATCCTGAATGACAGGTTGACCTAGTGGTATATACTTCATTCTGAGGCGGTACTACTGCTGTTTATTTCTCCTGTAATACCTCCCTCACTGCCTGGTTTGGGGAGTTCAAAATATTTTTCTCCTATTTTCCTCCTCTAAAACCCAGGTGCGTCTTATCATCCGATGCGTCTTATAAAGCAAAAAATACGGTATGTCTCATGTGTTACACATATGTGATAATTACCTCTTTGTGGGGGTGTGTCTGTCTCATTTGTATCTGTCTGTCATTTGCTATTTAAACTCTGTACTAGTGGCTGTATGTTAGGCTTGATAAAGACTGCTAAAGTCGAAACGTTGCCTGCTGTATGGAGCAATAAAACTTTATATTCTTTTACTACACCATTGATGCTGCCATTTGCTTTTCTACTGGATGTACTAAAGGTAGCCGAGAGCCCGGGGCCGCAGTGAGTGGTCACATGATTGCTGTTATCTAATGGCAATCACGTAAAACAGTTGAAGTGTAATTCTCCTTTCACTTTGGGCCCCGTTGTGCATACGGACATAAGGTTAGGGCTATAATGGGTATGTCTCTAAACACAGGACAAATGGGCATCCATTTTGGGGGGAAAGTCTTCATTTGTATGTGTGCGGTAAAAAAACAACTCTTTTTAAAATTACACTTGCCAAAAAAAAAAGAAAAACATAATGTTTTTCCTTCTGCTTTGCTTAATTTCATTCAAAAACTATGGGGTCAAAATATGCAGTATACCCCTATATAAATTCGTTATGGGGTCTAGTTTTCAAAATGGGGTCATTTGTGGGGGTTCTCCATCATTTTGGCCGCTCAAGGGCTCCATAAATGTGCAATGGGGCCTAAATCACCTTAATTCAAAATGTCTGTTCTGAAAGTCACCGGCTACTCCTTTCGGTTTGGGCCGTGTTAAGCATACAGACATAATATTAGGCCACAATAAGTATGTTTCCGAACACATGGCAAACAGGGGTATCCATTTTGGGGTGCAAATCCTCATTTCCATGTCCACCATAGAAAATAAGTATGGCTTTAAAATGACAAAGTTTGCAAAGATATGAAATTTTCTTCCCCCCCCCCTAAATTGCAAAACTGTGGGGTCAAAATACTCATAACATCCCTCAGTAAAAATATTAAGGGGTATAGTTTTTAAAATGGGGTCTTCCTACGCCCAGCCCCAACACACTCCATCCACATCAGCGCTTCCTTCCTCTCCTCACACATCCACAGCTCCCATGCACTTTTCACCTTGCTCAGACGCCTCCAACCCCCCCTTATCGCCTAGAAACATTTTAGCCACCATCAAAAACCCACAACCACCTACTCACTCTCACTACCCTGCTACTCCTAGCTGTGGGGGACATATCCCCCAATCTAGGCCCACCCCGTACTGCTCTCTACTAATATCCTCTCCCAATCATACCAAACCACCCCATTAGCCCATGTTCCCCCCCACCTGCCGCATTCAAATGCGCCCTATAGAACTCCCAATCTGCGTGCAACAAACTCCCAACTATCCACGACCTCTTAACCATCAAACACCTCAACATGCCTGCCCTCTCCGAAACGTGAATACAGCAGTCTGCCTCCCCCACTCCATTGTCCTATGATGGCCTTCAGTTCTCCCCCACCCCGAGATCAGACGACAGGCACGACGGAGGAGTAGGCATCCTCCCCTTGCCAAACTGTACCTTCCAGGTCATTCCCTCGGCTCCCTCGCTCACTTTTCAGTCATTTAAAGTCCACACCGTATGACTCTTCTGCCCACTGTCCCTGCGAGTCGTAGTTATCTACCGGCCACAGCCGCTTATTCCTAGACCACTTTGCCAGGGAGCCAGCTGGCTCACCCACTTCCTATCCTGTGAAATCCCAACCCTCATCCTTGGCAATTTCAATATCCCTACTGACAACCCCAGCTCCTCATCTACCTCCTGGCTTTTAATGCTCACCTCCTCCCTCGGCCTATCACAACTCTCAGACTCCCCCACTCGGACATGGCAACACTCTCGATTTAATCTTCCACCGCCTCTGCTCTGCCTATCACTTTACTAACTCCCCCCTTCCACTCTCAGATCACAACCTTCTCTCTTTCTTCATCAGGCACCCTAGCATCTTCCTTGACCCGCCTATCTATCGCACCTCTAGGAACCTCCAGACTGTCTGCACCCAACAGTTCGCCGAGACAATCCAGTCCTCCCTGGCCCCTATCTCTCTCCTTCCCTGCCCTAACCTGGCAGCCGAACACTACCACACCACTCTCAGACGTGCCCTGGATGAAGCAGCACCACCCGTGACCCGAGCCGTTAACCGCAGACTATGGCAACCTTGGCTCACATCCCAAATGCGCTTCATCTGGCGGTGTTCTAGGCGCACTGAACGGCTGTGGAGAAAATCAAAGCTGTCTGCAGAATTCCTCCATTTCAAATTCATGCTTAAAGCTTATAACCTAGCCCTCCACCATGCCAAACAAGTTTATTTCACCTCCCTTGTTTCCTCACTATCCCATAACCCCAAACGACTCTTCAACACCTTCCACTCCCTCCTCAGCCCCAAAGAACAGGTTCCCATGACAGAACTTAGTGCAGGAGAACTAGCCGCCTATTTCAAAGAAAAAATTGACAGCATCCGAAAAGCAATCTCCAAAAACTGCATGGCTAGGCTCGATCCCAGTCTCCTCAGCAATTCATTCAGCATCCATCACCCAATCACTTTCTTCATTAGAACCAACAACAGATGAACAAGTCTTCAGGTTGATTTCCGCTGCTCACCCCACCAAGTGTGCTACCGACCTTCTCACCTCATCCGGTCCCTTTCCCCAGCTGTCATTACCCACCTCACCACCATCTGCAAACTCTACCTAACCTCTCGCACCTTCCCCTCCTCATTCAAACACTCCATCATATCCCCTTTACTAAACCAACCCTTGAACCGACTGACGCTGCCAACTACCAACCCATCTCAAACCTCCCCCTCATCTCCAAACTACTAGAACACTTGCCTACTCCTACTTTACACACTTTCTCTCTGACAACTCTCTCCCCAACCCCCTCCAGTCCGAATTTTTTACCCTTTACACTCGACCAAAACCACCCTCACAAAAGTATTAAATTACCTGATGACGGCAAAGTCGAGGGGTGACTACTCCCTACTAATCCTCCTTGACCTCTCTACTGCATTTGACCTCTCTACATGACCTTCTCACTATGCTCCACTCCATCAGCCTAAAGGACACTGACCTCTCCTGGTTCTCCTCCTACCACTCTGACTGCTCTTTTAGCGTCTCCTTCGCTGGCTCTATCTCCTCTCTACTTCCTCTTGTTTTTTGTCCGTTCACCACCCAGCCTGCACACTCCGATCCACTAACACACTCAGAATAAACAACTCTCTAATACAAACCTCACATGCTCGCCTACAGGACTTCGCCAGAGCAGCACCCATCCTCTGGAATGCTCTACCCCAAGGCATACAAACAATTCCTGATGCACGAAATTTCAGACATGCCTTTAAAACGCATCTTTTCAGGAACGCATACCAAATCTCCTGACCTAGTCCCCTTGCCCCTCCCTAGGGCTCCCCACACCTTCCACCCTGCTTATCGCATATGACCCCTACCCCTGCACCTCCTTACCGCCTCACACTGTTTGCTTCATAATAACTGATTTCCACATGTAAATTCTATACTGCCTGTGTTCCCCCATGCCTTATCCCCCTCCCCCCTTGTACCTCCTGTATTACCCCCACCCCGTTGGCTTCAAACTGATTGTATATCACATGTAATTGTTGTATTGTCTGTGTTCTCCCATGCCTGAAAGCGCTGCGGAATAAGTTGGCGCTATACAAATAAAGATTATTATTATTTGTGGGGATATCTATCATTCTGACACCTATGAGCCTTTGCAATCTTGGCTTAGTGTAGGAAAACAAGGTGTTCCTCAAAATGTTGATAAGTAATGTTACATTTGTACGTCTCCTAAATGGTTAAAAAAAGCGAAAGTTTTTCAAATGTATGTCTAGAATAAAAGAAACAGATGGAAATACATACCTCATCAAAAATTTGTACAGTATGTTTGCATATATCTGAGATATTACATACAGTTGAAAACGTGAAAAAAAGTCTGAGGTTGTCTTACAAATTTTGCATGTAGTGTCCTGTGTGTTACCTTGTCTATATTTTAATTATTTTATTATGTTAAGCTTTTATATAGTCCAGCAAAAGGTCTATGCCTAGTTCTAGTATAGTACGCTACATGAAAACTAGTATTCAGTACTAATGGGTTTAATACATTTTTCTTTTCATTTTAATGGCAATTTTATGCATTCTAGGACAAAAGACTAGGGGTGAATTTTGAAGGGGTGAAATGATTAGCGTTCAAAAAAATAATTCAAACGAGCAAAAGTGAACAATAATCGTTCGGTCTAAATGTGAGCCAATGGTTGACCGATGAACAAGAATTGTTCACTTCTCACTTGTCGTTCATTTTATGTAGGCATAAAAAGCATTGTTGGCTCATTCACTTCGCGCTCAGTTTAAACACTGATCATTCAGTGTCTCACATAAGTGAATATGAAACCCTGAACAATACTGAACGATTCTCATTGAATGAGTTAACAATGAATCTGCCTGTCTAAACAGGCTTCACGAGAGCAAATTAGCCAGCGATTTACGTAACTGGTTCATTCGCTCATGCAAATGAGAATCGTTCAGTGTAGAAGCAGCCTAAGCTATATTTGTGCATACCTAAAAGTAAAGTTTGAGTTTAATTAGCCCCAGGCAGTACAAGCAATTATTATATTAGTATCTGCTTTCTGCTCATTAGACGTATCTGAATTAATAACTGCCCTAGCTGTAGCTAATCAGGAGTGTAATACTTGGAATGTACCACCAACAACACCATAAATTCACGTCCTAACTAAAGAACTGTATTTGTGTCTATTTAGTAACCTTCACATTACGGCTTCTTACACACGGGCATCATTTTAACGCTCAGATAGCCATGCCAAAAAAATTGTGACTATCGGGGCATAAAATTGCACGGACCCAGAATAGCTGCGACCAAGTCGCGGCTATCCTTTGCGATTTTATCGTCCATTCACACGTTATTTCACCACAGCCCCGAAATCCCTCGGTCGGCAAAACTACTTTAAATGACATAAATGTCTCAACTAGAGGCACCTGTCATTGTTTAGCCGCTGCTAAACTCCCTCCCCCTCCCTTTTTTTGGACGGCTCCCATAAACGCCCATACAAGTCTATGGTGTCTTCTGAGTTGTGCTGTCAAAAGATAGGACAAGACCTATCTTTTGACCCTGCAAAAAATGTCAGTGTTAAAATAAAGCGCGGTGCATTTTTTCTATTTTTCTTTAGAGGCGTCAAAAAAAACATTCATCTGAAGGAATCCATAAGAAACCATTGTTTCTTATAGTCGTGATTTTTTTGGCGTGCCTAAATCACATCAAAAATGACGTTACACATGCCGCTTAGTGCTCACTGGTATGAGCACTTATGGATACAACATGCAAAAAGTCAAAGATAACAAAAAAAATGTACCAACAGTATAAGAAAATCTTAAAATGAGAGGGAATGCAAATGGTGGTTGACAGGTACTCAAAAGAGAGTTTGAGCCTGTAGAAGGCCATAACATTTCTAATACCCAGGGGATTGACGGACTAGTAATCAAATAGGTAAAGTACACATTATAAAAGGATAGTGAATCTTACAACCGAGTGTTCTAATACTCTGTCTGAGTATAGCTGCCCATACACCTTCAACAACTGAGAGATGAAGAATAGGTCTACAGCTATTTCCCTAGCTCAGCTAAATGTTTGGGTGGTTAAAGGGGTTGTCCCGAGAAAGCAAGTGGGGGTAAGCACTTCTGTATGGCCATATTAATGCACTTTGTAATATACATCGTGCATTAAATATGAGCCATACAGAAGTTATTCACTTACCTGCTCCTTTGCTGGCGTCCCCGTCTCCATGGTGCCGTCTAATTTCAGCGTCTAATCTCCCGATTAGACGCGCTTGCGCAGAAGGGTCTTCTCCCTTCTCTTGGGTCTCGGCACGAGCGGCGTTCTGGCTCCGCCCCCTTCTACGCGTCATCGCGTAGCTCCGCCCCTTCACGTGTGCCGATACCAGCCAATCAGGAGGCTGGAATCGGCAATGGACCGCACAGAGCCCACGGTGCACCATGGGAGAAGACCCGCGGTGCATCGTGGGTGAAGATCCCGGTGGCCATCTTGGTAAGGTAAGTAAGAAGTCGCCGCAGAGCGGGGATTCGGGTAAGTATTAAACTTTTTTTTTTTTTAACCCATCCCTTGTGTTTGTCTCGCACCAAACGGGGGGCCTATTGAAAAAAAAAAAAAGTTGTTTCGGCGCGGGACAACCCCTTTAAGGTATCATTACCGGGGGGTGATTATTGCCAGAATTCTCACTGAAAACAGCGACTTCCTGCGCTATTCATCCCGTGAACATGCTGCTGCAAACAGGGCACTGAGTGATAAATCGCTCACCTATCAGATTCGCTTGTTTTGTAGCAGAACAAAAAACCACGGGCCTGTTGGCCAATGTAAACAGGAGCCACTCAACGTTTAAGCCATTTCTGTTTACTGTGAATGGAGGCGGGCAGCTGGAATAATCCTCGGACACTCTGCCTCCATTCACTGTGTAAAGCACAGAAGCGCTATTTGGGCGGTAGCCGCTGGGACGGCTGTTAGGTTCTTATGCGTTCGACAGTCGTGCCATGTAAGGGTACCCTTGGGATGCTTAGCTGCAGCCAGACAGCTCTGGCACTAGCTTATCTCCTTGGAAACAATAGGATCAAGCATTCAAATTTAATGTGCTCAATTCTACATTACACAGGCGTCCAGCCCACTGCTATGTGGCAGGTTTGGATGACAATTGTGTAATGTGTATGGGGGCTTTGACCCTGTCCAAAATGAAATTTACATTTCAGTGGATGATAGATTTCCAAATTTGAGCTATTAAGACACTGCACTGCAGTAGGAGATTAACTTTGCTTAGAGAAGCCGTGCCTAAATATATGACTAAAGGAAGCTTCTTCCTCTGTAGGATATATTTTGTAAAATCGCACAACAGTTGAATACCATAATTATATAATTTTGAATATAATAATTGTAACACACATTGATGTCTTGGAAGCAAAAGCCCAAATCTAGTACAATATATAAGAATGGGTGTAAGAGGCAGGTGGGGAGAAACCTATTTAAAAGTCATTTTAGAAAACAGCACAAAATTTCGGGAAATAGAGGTGGTATGCAATTGGAGGTAGAATCACGTGCAAGTTTGAACATCATAGCAGCAAAATCAACATCTTAATGAGGACAAAGCCCTATTTGCCAGCCAAAAGGCTACAACTCTTGTAAAAGAGCAAAGAGGAAGCTTGGGATCTCCAGAAGAGAGCTGTCTGGGAATATGGAATCGGAGGTCAGACAAGTAGAAGCAATGTATCCACATAGACAGGGAGAATGTCATGGCTTGGAGGGCTACAGGGATCTGTTTGAGTTCCATCAGTCAGATCCAGATGACTTTTCCAGGGTGTAAAGACAGAAAAAGGTTGCATTCAATCTGATTCTACCTAGAGTAGGGGGATCACGTTGAACAAGGGATTGTCTTCATACACTGTAGTATTTAATGATATTGTGGACTGAACACCACTCTGCACCAAATATTGCATCACTTAATAAGTCCGATGAGACCATATAAAATTAAATATGTAGACTGAATTTCTTGGTGAAAACTGGCTACATTCAAACATTATAAATCTTAATTTTTTTTTTGTAAACACAACTATATACTAATAATGTGGATAGCTTTATGAATCAGAAACTCCTTCACATTCTGGAACCTCAAAGAACAACATAGAAATAGTTGACTGTAACTGGACACCTGGAGCTCCTGGGAACTCTGTCAGGGCTTACAAAGTTAATAGCATTTTGTATTTGTTTTATGTATACCCTAGAAAGAGGTGTGCCTGTCTAGGGGGTGGAGTGTTCTGCAGTGACTCAGTGCTATGCATACTGTATGCACACACATACCTACGCTCCACACAAGTTGCTTGTACACCTGGACAGGATCTGTGCCCACACACACAGGTAAGCCACAATCAAGGAGTTTATTAAGAAAAATAGTATTTCACAAGAGATTTGTGAAGGAAGGAGAGTTTAGTATCAGATACTCAAGTAGGCCAAGTTGACCAGTGTATGATTAGGTTATTAGTGGAGTCTTTTTAAGAGAATTCCATATGTGGTTATAGTCTTATTCTTCTCTTGTTCAGTTTTCAACTCTTTCTTATGTCACAAGCCTTTGTCTTGTAAGATTAATAGTAACATACGGAAAAGGACATTTTATATTGCCTATGGCTAAAAGACTCACCTGTATATCTAAGACAAACTGAGGCAACTCCTTGTATGTGTGCGTGGTACTGACAGATTTAGGGATCCCTTTTCCCGTTTATGTGACATGCTGAAAAGGGGAGGGAGTTCCATTGCTGCTGCTATGAAACACAAATAAGCTAAGGGTGGTGGGGGTGTCCGTTCCCTATGTACCTGTAGTGCAAACATATTGTCAGTGTCGCTGTCACTGTATCTTCAGTGAGTGCACGGTTCTTCCTGGCGGTCACTAATAGACCAAACACGTTTTATTTACAGTTGCTTCCTTTATTCAATATTTAAACTAGAAGAATAACAATTAAGGACAGTAGGAATACAGTTGACCAAACCCTTAGGCCGCCTGCAGACGAGCGGGTCGGATCCGGCAGCGAGAAATCTCGCCGCGCGATCCGACCCCAGAGCCTGCAGGGGCGAGCGCGTACTCACCCGCGCCTGGCGGCCCCGGCTCTTTGATGTGCCGGCTGCCGCGCAGCCGGCGCATGCGCAGACCGGAGCCGGCGGCCAGGTGAGTGCGTGCTCCGCACAAAATTAGAACATGCCGCGGTTTGTTTGCCGCGCGAGATTTCGCGCGGCCAAACCGCGGCCGTCTGCATAGGAGTGCGTATTGTAATGCACTCCTATGCAGACTTTCAGCGGCGGAAATCCCGCGGCGGGATTTCCGCTCGTCTGCAGGCGGCCTTAGGCTGGGTTCACACGGGGCGGATTTGCCGCAGAAATTCCGTCCGGAATTTCGCCGCGGCAAATCCGCATGCGACCACTAATCCCGGGATTAGCCAGCCATGTGGATGAGATTTCTCAGAAACCTCGTCCACACGGGACGGAAAATCTGCTGCGGCAAAGCCGGCAGAAGCCGCCGCTGCGGCGTGGATTTGCCGGCCGCAGCATGTTCATTTTGTTTTCTTCCGCCAAGGGTTTTGAAGCAGCGGTTCTCCCGGCGGAAATCTCGCTGTTTTTCGCTGGGGCCAAACCGCGAGATTTTAGTTGAGAATCCGCCCCGTGTGAACCCAGCCTAAGAAATGAACCCAATGTAGTTAAAATGATAATATGTTATTGGTAGTAGCCCACACAGGAGCAGAGAACACAGAATAGTTCTCGATATATCCTTATAGACTAGTAAATGTGTAGTATTAACCCTTTCCAATCCACTGTCTGACATCTGATTTAAGGCTGTACAGCTCCGATGTTGGAAGACGTCCGTCGGGGTTTTCTTACTGCATATTGCCAGCCTCTCTGCTGTCGGAGCCTATCCAACGTGCCACCTCATGCAGTACTGGCCTTAGCCAGCATATAGCGTCGTTGTATAATGGCAGAAACAGTAAGCCCCCTAGGAAAACCGGGATACAAATTGTATTGGAAAGGGTTAAATGATTCATACAGAATTTGATTTCTCACATTTCTGAAACCTCTAATAATTTGATTTATTCTGGCAGATAAATAGTCCAGAATCAAACAATATGCCCTTTCCCTTTTAAAAGGCATTTACTATGCATTTGAAAATTTAGCTATATGTAATTTAAAGAAATATTTCAGTAACAATGCTATTTCAACCGCTGGCTCCCCCACCAATCGCTAGAAGTGGGGTCCCTTGCCCCCCCTTTTGAGACTGACAAATGAAGGAATGGCAGCACGAAAGCTCAGCCACTGCTCCACTTATTTCAAAGGGTGCACCATAGATATCCAAATTGAAGCTCTTGATGATTTCCAGCAATCCCATTGATATGAATAGTATGTGTGCTGCTGCTGCATTCAAATGCCAGTCTCTCAGGGGGACACAGGACCCCCTTTCGGGCTATCAGTGAGGGTCACAGCCAGGGGTGTAACTATAGAGGATGCAGGGGGTGCGGTTGCACCCGGGCCCAGGAGCCTTGGAGGGCCCATAAGGCCTCTCTTCTCCATATAGGGAGCCCATTAATATGAATAAAGCATTATAGTTGGGGCCCCCGTTCCAGGTTTTGCATTGGGGCCCAGGAGCTTTAAGTTACGCCTCTGGTCACAGCGGACAGATGCCCACAATCGTTTAGTTGTAGATAAGGGCTGACTTTATCTTACTGGAATACCCCTTTAACCCCTTCAGTGGCAGTTTTAGGTAGTCTTTAGCACATTTCAGTGCAGCAAGCCCCGGAGATTTTCCTGGCGTGCCACTAAATGGGCTAAAGGGGTAGTTTAGAATTAGAAAAAATGGCATGCTTTGCTTCCAGAAAAAGCATAGCTCTTGTATATGGGCTGTGCCTGGTATTGTAAGTCATCTCCCTACAAGTGAAATAGGATTTGCACCACAAATTACTATTTAGCATCTTTTTTGCACACCCAAAAATTATAATAAACAACATTTATTGAAGACAAACCAAACACATTATTTAAATCTATTAGAAATGAGAAAAAACAACAAGACTCACAACATTACTGTAGGACTAATCACAGCACTTAACAGTCTATGATAAGACGGCAATGTGTATACAAAATGGATGCCATATAATGTAGGAGGAATATATTAATCAACATACCGATATCAAATATATGAAATCATCAATAAAACAATTGTATAAATATTTTAATATTACACCATAGTCAAAATGAGTATAAAATTTGCCAAAATGTGCATATACTCATATAAAGAGTGAGTCCCATTACAGTGCCATGGGGCCTAAATGAAAGTGTTCATGCATATAATGACATCAAAAGGCCTTAAAATACTGTAGGGAAAAGATTACACTAGGGCGTTGATGGCGAACCTTTTAGAGACCGAGTGCCCAAACTGCAACCCAAAGCCTACTTATTTATTGCAAAGTGCCAACACGTCAGGGGGCGGGGCTTATCACAACGTATGATTTTACCTCAGTCGTTATAAAAAGAACAGGGCTGTTTCAAAATATACAGCGTGCGGATTTGGACTGCTTTTTAGATGCGGAAATGCTGCAGAATGTCCTCAGCGGAAATTTCTGTGGATAATTCTGCAGCATTTCTGCATCCAAAAAGCAGTCAAAATCTGCACCTGGTCTATTTTAAAACAGCCCTGCCCATTTCCGCCACATGTAAACATACCCCAGTGGTAATAGTGACACCGCACAGCGGCACTGAGCGTAATAGTGACACACCCCATAGCGGCCCCCAGCGTAATAGTGACACCCCCCAGGGGCCCCCAGCATACCAGTGATACCCTCCAGCGCCCCCCCCCCCGCGTACCAGTGACAAACCACAGTGGCCCCCCGCGTACCAGTGACAGACCACAGCAGCCCCCCGCGTACCATTGACAGACCACAGCGCCCCCCTGCATACCAGTGACACCCCCCCATGTACCAGTGACACCTCCCCTAGCAGCTCCCCGGGTACCAGTGACACCCCCCAGCTGCCCCTGGGTACCAGTGACACCCCCTACCCAGCTGCCCCCCAGGTACCAGTGACACCCCCCAGCTGCCCCCAGGCACCAGTGACACCCCCTTAGCGGCCCCCCGGGTACTAGTGACACCCCCCCCAGCGGCCCCCCGAGTGTTAGTGACACCCCCCCAGCAGTCCCCCGGGTACCAATGACACCCTCCCAGCAGCCCCCCGGGTACCAGTGACACCCCCCAGCGGCCCCTCGGGTACTAGTGACACCCGCCAGCGGCCCCACAGTCTGTGCTGCAGCCTTTCCATGCCCTGCTCTCCAGCTGCTGCAGCTCCCTCCAGCCTCCGCTGACTGTGGCTGTGCTCAAGCTGGCTGCGCTCCGTATCCTGCTGCCGGCGGTGCTCCCTCTGGCGTCACTGCTGCTGCCACTGATCTCTCTGCCTCGGTCCGCCGCTGCTGCTTCGCCGCCCCCTTTGCTGCCGATTCCTTCGCCGCCGATGCTTCCGCTGGTAAGGCCACACACGCCCCCAGCCTTCCAGAAGCTGGGGACGTTACAACATGTAAAACCCCTGTATTATGTTGCAACCCCTAACTTCTGGTGGCGACACAATACAAGAATACCGGGGAGCCGCGGCCCCTGCTGGCATTCACTAGTGGTGAGCGGCCAATGGCGGCGCATGCCAGCAGCGAGGGCTCTGCGTGCCGCCTCTGGCACGTGTGCCATAGGTTCGCCACCACTGCACTAGGGGAACCTAGTAATATCAGATCTAACCATAAAAGTGATATGTCCTCCGGATTATGGAAATTAACCAGGTATAAAGTGGAGTGAGAAGCAAAGCCCCCATTGCCATATGAGGGATTGTTTTTACGTAGCGGGCTGTAGTTTTTATTGGTACCATTTTTTATGCTGCGTTAATCATGCAGCATAAATTACATTTTTTTCTGCAGATTGGTTTATTACGACAATATCAAAATTATATATTTAAAAAAAAAAATTTTTCAGGCCCCATAACTGTTTGATTTTTTATTGACTTTTTGAAAAAATTGATTCTTTGTATAACGAGCTGTAATTTTTAATGGTACTATTTTGAGGTCTATATATGGTTTTATTAATCACTTTGCTTTTTGGGGGGGAGTTGAAGTAAGCTAAAAAAAAGGCATTTTGGTTGCGTTTTCTGAAACAATTTTTATAGCATTTACTTTGCAGGATAAAAAGCGTGTTTCTATTACTATTTGTTACAGTTATTTTTTAACATTTTTATTTTTTTTTATGTCCCTGCAGGGGACTTGAATTTGTGATCCTTTGATAATATGGTCACTCTGATAATGCATTATCACTATTCATAGTGAATACAGGCCATGGCAGAACCAAACGTTTTTGACTGGTGTCCTGTTGCCATGGAAACCCATTGCGATTACATTGCGGAGGGCCGATGACGTCATAGATGGAGCGCCCTCGCTCTGTGAACCCTTTGCATGCCACGATCAACATTGATTTTGACGTGCAAGGGGTTAACAGCAGGATTCGGTGTTCTCACCGATTCCCACTATTGCTGCAGGAAGCCATCTTTCAATCACAGGCGGCTCATGCTGCCGATGTCTCAGGGTTCAGCTCCTAAGCATCCATTTGTGGAAACCCCTTCCCAGCCAGGAGATAAACATACGTCCTGAGATGGGAAGGGGTTAAGGCAGGGGTGTAGCTAAAGGCTCATGGGCCTGGGTGCAAAAGATTATCTTTTTGGGTGCCCAACTTCTCTTAACCCCTTAACGCAGAGGCGTAACTTGAAGCATTTTTCATAGTACTGGACTCCCTATATGGAGAAGAGAGGCCTTATGGGCCCCCTAAGGCTCCTGGGCCTGTTTGCAACTGCATCCCCTATAGCAGTGGTGGCAAACCTATGGCACGCGTGCCAGAGGCGGCACGCAGAGCCCTCCCTACTGGCACGCGCTGCCATTGGCTGCTCACCACTTGTGAATACCAACAGGCGCTGCGGCTCTCCTGCCGGCATTCACTCAGCTGCGCTGCTAGCAGCACCGATCCCGGCGCACACAGCGATGTCAGTGTGCAGCCGGGATCCTCCTCCCCCAACGTCTCCTCGGTACGCACGTTTTCCACAACACTTCTGCCCTATTCAGTGGGTTGCTGGAATTACTGAATAGGGCAGAAGTGATGTGAAAAAAGTTAATATGCCCTCGTACTGGTGATTATTTTGCCACGAGAAGTAAGGGGTGGCGACATAATACACCTGATTCACGCCCCCAGCTTCTGATTAGCTGGGGGCGGAGGCACAGGCAGCGCAGGGCCTGGCTAGCAGCCCCCGCATAGAGGACAGCGCCGAGGCAGGGAGCGCCAGGACAGAGGACAGTGGCGGCAGAAGCGCAGGCGCAGGAGGAGAGTACACCATAACTGTGAGTGTGGGAAGGGAGGCCGCTATGGACGTCACTATTACGTTGGGGGCATTTATGCACATAAACAATATTCTCACACAAGTTTTGTGCGATGCGCACAAAGCTCGCATTAATATGAAATCTAGTCTTTTAAATGGATTTTTATTCATTTTAGCGATGCTCCAAGAAAAAAAAATCACAGCATGTTTCCATTGTTTACAATGGGACTTGGAAAGACATTGCATTATACTTGCATGCCCTTTGATGCACATGTGAATGCGATGTGATGTTTCCCATTGAAGTCAATGGGAAACACTTGCAATCCTAACATGTGGGAGGATTGCAATTTCACAGAAGCGATGCGTTGCGATTTTGAGTTAAAAAAAAAGAATTGCACCGCTGTGAGAAACGTGTTTTTCTAGTGCTTTATTCCTACAAGGCAGTTGCATCACTACCATCCATGGAGACAAAGCAGTTCAAACTTGCAAGTTTGTAAGAGCTGATTCTTCAAGATCTGTGGGCAGTCAGGGCTGTAACCAGCTGCCAGCCAAAAGTTGTGTGCACTCCCTATACTCCAATTCAGGGGGCATATGATGGTCAGCCTGATCGTGCCTATTAATGTAACTTTTGTAGATGTTACTTTTTAAAGTGACAGTCTAAGGCCTTAGTCACACGGGCGTTTTTTCACGCGATTTGCGGATCGCATGACGGATGCGCATCCGCAAATCGCGTGACCGGTGCGCGCAAGTCGCCCGCAAATCACCCGAAAATCTGCTCCTAGCCGCGTTTCATTAGAAACGGGCCGGAGCTGTCCAGCGCATTGCATTCAATGGAGACAGCAATAGAGCCAGCTCCATTTGAGGTCGCCCACCCACTGAATTCATGAATGGGTGTGTGAGTGAAACCTGCCTCTGATTGGTCAGGGCTGTGACCAATCAGAGGCAGATCATTCAGCAGGCGGGGATTTTAAAGCCCCGCCGGCTGAATAGTGCCGAGAAGCAGTTCAGGAGAACTGACAGCGGCCACGGCTGGACTCCGGCTGCAGCGGAAAGGTGAGTATACAATTTTTTTTTTATTTTAACACATTTTAGGATGAATTGCAGGGAAGGGCTTATATATTTAAGCCCTTCCCGACAATTCACCCCGCGCACGCCGGCAGCCCATTTCTTTCAATGGAGCGGCTGTATTGCCGGCTCCATTGAATTCAATGGGCAAACATCGTTCTTCTCTGTCACAGCTGTTACAGCTGTGGCAGAGAAGAATGATTTGTCTTCTATATGTTCTCAATGGGGTCGGCGCTGCTGACGCCGGCCCCATTGAGCGCATATAGAGAAGAGAACAGGAATCGCAGATCGCAGATAGGTGCGATCTGCGATTTCTGTTCTATAATTTATCGGACGAGTGCATAAAAAGCGCTCATGTGTCCGATACCATTGCAAAGCAATGGTTTTATAAAATCGCCGGACGCATGCGCATGCGCAAATCGCGGCTACAAACGCCCGTCTGACTAAGGCCTAAAGGTGCGTTTCAAAAAATCATTGAAATGAGCGAAAGTGAACAAAAGGTTGGTTTAAGTGCGAGCCAATGACTGAAAGACAAACAAAAATTGTTCACTTTTTAGTTTCAGCAGAACTAAAAATCAGTGTTTGCTCATTCATTTCTCGTTGCGTTTAAACACTCCCCGCTCAGTGTTTCACATACCGCGTTTCCCTGAAAATAAGACCTACCCCAATAATAAGCCGAACCCTGATTTTCGGGGGCGGCCGAAAATATAAGCTTTCTCACGAAAGTAAGCCTTAGCTACACTAGCAGGTGCTGTTGGAGTCCCTCGAGCTGGTCTCCAGCGCTGCAGCAGGCTTCTGTGTAGTTCTCAAAGCTGAAGGAGCATCTATTGCTGGTAACGGGCCTTGAATACCCAGCCTCCAGCAAGCAAGTGCTCTGATTAGTTCATGAACACTTCTTCAGCCAATCAGAGCTGCTGCTCGATGAAGCAATCACAGACATTCAATGATGCCATTCAATAAATCGCTGTCATTGGTTCATCGAGCGCCGTCTTTGATTGGCTAAGGAAGTGCTCATGAACCAATCAGAGCACTCGCTTGCTGGAGGCGGGGTATTCAAGGCCCGTTACCAGCAAGAGAAGCTCCTTCAGCATTGAGGACTACACAGAAGCCTGCCTCAGTGCCAGAGACCAGTGCGAGGGACCCGAAAGCCACCTGCTAGGTGAGTATAAGACACCCCTCGACAATAAGACCCTGTGCCTCTTTTGGGGCAAAAATTAATATAAGACAGGGTCTTATTTTCAGGGAAACATGATAGGAAGGCCTCGTTCACATGAGTGCTGTTTTAGTGCATTAGAGGTGTGCAAAGAAAGCGCTTCTATTAGAACCAATGGTTTCCTATAGAACCGTTCAGATTAAGGAATTTTAGACGCGCTGAATACTTGCAGCTAACAAAGATAGGGCATGCAACTGCAATCTAAGGTCCGTGGTGCGTGCTTTCCATAGACTCCTATAGGAGCTGGAAAGCACGCAGCACGCACCTCGGATCGTGTGAACGGGTAATTTCACAGCTAATTAAAATAGCTGGAAATCACCCGTTCACGCGATCTTTGGTACAGTATAGCCGCAATCTTTTCTCGCGCCTACACTGCACTGAACCAGCACTCTTGTGAACAAGGCCTAATTTTCCATATTTCTGATTTGCACAAGGCCTAATTGAAACACTGAATGAGAAGTGAATATTTGTCATTGATGATCTAAATACCGTATATACCGGCGTATAAGACGACTTTTGAACCCCGAAAAATCTGCTCTGCAGTCGGGGGTCGTCTTATGCGCCGGTAATACAAAAAAAAAAGTGTAAAAAAAAAAAAATTATTACTCACCTCCCACGGCGTTCTGTCGCGCTCCGGCAGGATGTCGCTCGCTCCGGCAGGCTGTCGCTCGCTCCTCGTCCCCGGCGCAGCATGGCAGCATAGCTTTCTGAATGCGGGGCTTGAAATCCCCGCTTCCAGAAAGCTAATACACACGCCGGCAGCCATGACAGCATTGAATGGCTGTGATTGGCTGAAGGCGCACGTGTTAGCAATCACACCCATTCAATGATGTCATTGAATAGTGTGATTGGCTGAAGCCACGTGTGCTTTAGCCAATCACAGCCATTCAATGATGTCATGGCTGCCGGCGTGTGTATTAGCTTTCTGGAAGCGGGGATTTCAAGCCCCGCATTCAGAAAGCTATGCTGCCATGCTGCGCCGGGGACGAGGAGCGAGCGACAGCCTGCCGGAGCGAGCGACATCCTGCCGGAGCGCGACAGAACGCCGGGGGAGGTGAGTAATGCATTTTTTTTTTTCTCCACTGTATACCGGCGTATAAGGTGACAGTTGGGGGGTCGTCTTATACGCCCCGTCGCCTTATACGCCGGTATATACGGTAAGCTGAACGAGTGCAATTGAGTTAGCAGTGACATCACTCGTTCATTCGTTCAAACAAGAATCGGCTGGTCTAAAAGGGGCATAAGGAACCTTGAATCCCCACTGTGAGGCAAAGTTCTTCAATAAACTTGTGTAGAGTACACCAATAAATCATAGAAAAGACATCCTTGGCAGTCCAAGCTTTATATAAGATGTTTGGTTCACAAATGGTTTTATTGGTGCCTCAAATTATTTTTCTGTAACCTTTCTCTTGCCTGTCCATAATTCATTACTTCCTTAGTGAAGGTTTGTGGTATTTGTATTAACCATACATCCTGTAGATGCACCGCCAAGCAGCTGCAACTAGAGTACTCCCCCACAGAGAGTGTGTCGTTTGCTCTGTCACTGAGTTTTTAATTTATTTTTTATTGCTCTATGTCTCACGTATCTTTCAAGATGTCCTCATCCTTATGTGCTTTTCTAGGTGCCAAGTAGGTATACATCATACTACCAATGGTCCTTAAGCAGGTGTGATTCACTTGTGTGACCAATGTGGGCAAAGAATGGATGACAGTGTGGACCTTCTGGATCTTAGTTTCTTGACAGGAGAGGAGCAAAGAGTGATAACTCAGGTACTGGAGCGCGACACACAGCTAAAGGAGAAGGATGAACAACGAGTACAGTAAGTGATTAAGAAATTTGGAAAAATGAAAATTTCCACTATTTAGACTAATAACTTGCTTTTCTATATGTGCAGTTTTGTTTACAATCTGTATCTATTATTTTCACAACATACTTCTATGCAGATGCAATCACACTTGAATTGATAAGGTTGTCACTCGAATCCAGGAGGTCAGTAGCCTCTGTATAGAACGTTCACGTTGTGGTTCTATGGGACTATTCAGAATGCTGCACTGTAGAGTAAGGTTGGGACAGCGACACAAAAATATCGCTGAACAAGCAACCGATTATTAAAATAACGAAATCTTGGTATTTGTATAGCGCCAACTTATTCCGCAGCGCTTTCAGGTAATAATTACTTATTACCCCCCACCAAGCTGGGTTCTCATTTTACCAACCTCGGAAGGATGGAAGGCTGAGTCAACCTTGAGATGGCTACCTAACTCACACAGGGATCGAACTTGCAACCTTCAGGTCATAGGCGAGAGCTTACACTCTGCGCCACATAAGGCTCATAATTATTGTAAAATATCAGTGGAAAACTATCGATATTTCGATATATCGACTTTTTAAAATGCTGTATAAAAATAAAACCGGTCTAGGGTTAATAAAGCAACACAATCAACAAAAAAAATTATAGTTTTCTTTTAAAACTTTAAACTGTTGAATTTATTAATAACTTAGAACTATTAATAACATGAAAATATATTAAAGTTACAAATGAAAATAAAAAATTACAGATGACATATAATTAAAATTAGGTATAGGAAAAGAAGTTTTTTATCATTGGCCCCAATAATCGTTATCTAATGAGCCAAGAAATATTAATTTGCTCGCATGCTCTCCCTCCAAAATGCTCCTTTGAGCCGACATCATTTCACCAGCTTGACCAGCAGAAAGATGATTGGAGGTAAACACACTGAAACAAGGTCCTGCCAGCTACAAGGAAGCCAGAAGATGGACGCTGGACCTGACGGGATGTGAGCATGATCTGTGTGTGTGTGTTTGTGGAGCTGTGTGCCTTGCATTTTTTCAAGTTGCCACTGAGGGACCAACGGTCTCCATGGCAATGTGTAAATAATGCAGGGCCTGGTAACACGAACGCAGTGCCCCGAACGCAATTGTAATTGCGTTAGATGGGTCTCCTATCTTTTCTATGGGCACTGTGTTCACGTTAGACGCTGAGCGCACGACATGTCGCATCTCCTTTTCTGAACGTGACCTTCGTGCATTCAGCACAGCCCTCCTTCTACATGTGGAAATGCTTTCATTTAGAAAGCACTGCCCACAGCCATTGCGTTAGATGCAAGCGTTCGGAGCCTGCGTCTAACGCCATTAACAAACGCATGTGTAAAAGGGGCCGAAGACCCCACTTTTTCTGAGAGTCGTTTTGTTTGGAGCAAACCTTATTGGTGACAAAGAGTCGCCTCACACTTTCCAAAAGTTTCTAGAACTTGTTTATAAGTTCATTAGTGCCTCGAGCAAAACTACATCCTGTACCAACACAAAGGAAAGGGCAGAATGTAAAGAAAGAACATCTGGTCACCAGACCACAAGACACGTTTCTTCTTTACAAAAATCGATATTCTATCGCCTTAAACTGTTGTTTGCCCCCGAAATAGGATAGTGTAAAGGTGAGTACCTTACCTTACACATAATGCGCAAGTGCATATAGCATAGCACCATTGTGGCTACCTAGTCTACTACTTCTCTACTACCTTTAGTTTACTTTCCTGCGGCAGAATGCCAATTAAAGAGGTTGTCCAAATGGTATTAGTGTATCTTGACGCTACCAGGAAGTCCTGGTGGAGTCAATAGTGACAGGGGGTGAGGCCCCTTGCAGCTGATTGGCTGCAAAATAAGGCTTGCCTACATGTCCTGGCAGGCCAGTGTAACTGTAGTGTCCTGGCTCGCTGGCTCCCCACTCGTTCCCAGTGCTCGGTGCTCCCGCTGTTCCGTATCTGCTCCTCATCTGGCAGCAGATGCTGTGTTCTCGGCGCCGCCGTGCTTTGCCCGGCCGTCTTGCTATAGCGTCTGCGGGCCTCTACTCCCCGCTCCTGCTGCCCCATTGGCGGCCCTCTGCTGAACCCCAGTGCCTTAGGAGCGGTAAGCACTCATCAGCACTGAGGCACCACCCAGAAGAAATGTGAGGCCAGCTGCGGAGTGCCGGTGCCTTAGGAGCGGTGAGCGCTGATCACCACCAAGGCACCGGCCAAAAGAAACCAGAGAGGTGCGACACAGCTGACAAGCACCAGCTGCTCGGCTCTCGCTGCTGCGGACCTAATTGCGAGCGCTGATCGGGGGAGCGGCTGTGAAGGAACATAGAGGCGCTGGCCAGCAGGCTGTCCCGACGGAGCCGGACGACACATGCAGGCCCAGCAACAACATCGGGGTGAGCAGGGGACCGGACGTCAGCCAGCACAGACTCAGCAACTGCTGCCGGCTAATGCAACAGTGAGGCGGGTTTGCTTTATGGCTGGCCCGCAGCCTCACGGTTACTTCGGTTCGGCGTACATTATAACATGTTAATGCTGCCATGTGACTGCGGTTACATGCCAGCATTGACAGCTCATAATGTATGCCTAAGAACCGAAGTAGCCTTGAGGCTAAGAATGCCGGACAGCCATTAAGCAATTGGTACAGTGTGCAGCTAGGACCTTGGTACCTTCACCCTATCGGGAGCTGGGTGTGTGACAGGGGCATTCCAGCTGTCAAACCCCTAGCTTCTGGTGGCGTCAAGGTACACTAATACCTGTCCAAATTTTTAAGGAACAATAAAAGCAGGGGTACTTACCCATTTTCAGGATGATCCAGCACTGCAGCCCTACCATCCTCACCTAACTGCTGAAGCAAAATGAAGGCTGCAGCAGTTAGGTGCCATTCTGCTGGCTTTAGCGCTCAGATGCTGGGAGCCATGGTGCCAGGAAAATGGCACTTGACCACTGCAGCCTGTGACTAACTGCAGAGGAAAAGGAAAAAAGAAGGGGTGGAGTAAACCCAACAGTGTCTGCGGCCTGAGGAGTTGCGAGAAAATATATGTGTAGAGAATAATTAATGGAGATGCTGCCAACCAGATAGACCCACCAACAGTGGTTGAGTAGAATGTGTGAAGGCTAAAGAACTGGTGTCTTGGTACTGCTCTCCAGTGAAGGTCACGAGACAGTTAGATAAAATATGCAACTTTTATTAAATAAATTGAAAAACAGCTGATACACATTTTGGGGCGAACCCCTTCATCAGTCAGGCTGGGTGATACATCCCTGTTGGGCCTGGGGAATGTGGGCCCAAAAGTGGGGGTGGTACCAGGAATGTAAATAACCAGGACTGGGAGCACCAGGAGAAGCAACTTGTCCTGGACACAACATGACTCTTCAGAGGTTGCAACACAAATGTTGTTGGCTCTTTGCTTTTTCATATCCGTAATAAACTTTTAATAGTGCCACACATGGATTCCCCTAAATGCTGCATAACCGTGTAATACACTGTGCCCCCTGAGTGATAAATAACAAAGCACACTGTCCACCTAGAGTAAATAAGGAGCTATAGTGCCCCCTGTAGTAATAAATACTGTGTTTCCCTCAAAATAAGACACTGTCTTATATTAATTTTTACCCAAAAGAGGGCTTATTTTCGGGGATGTCTTATTTTGCTTACCTAGTAGGCTCGGTCCAAGTCCCTCCTGCTGCTCTCCAGAGCCCTCACTTGGTTCCTGCAGTCCTTGGCTGCCCACAAAATATTGCTTTCTGGTTACGTGATTCAAAAATCCCGCCTCCACGAAGTGATGGCTGTGATTCGTTCTTCAAGCATTGCTCAGCCAATCAATGCAGTGCTCGACGAACCAATCACAGGCATCGCTTTGTGGAGGTGTGATTTATGAATCCTGTAACCAGTAAGTGATCTTGTGTGCGCGGCCGAGGGCTGCGAAAACCCGTGTCAAGGCTCTGGAAAGCAGCGGGAGGGACCTGGGCCAAGCCTGCTAGGTGATGTATTTCTATTTTTTAAAGTAATGTAACTAGGGCTTATTTTCGGGGCTGGGCATATATTTTAAGCCTTCCCAAAAATCCTGAAAAATCAGGCTAGGGCTTATTTTCGTGGAAACACAATAGCCATACTGTCCCCCTGTAGTAATAAATAGCAATACTGTCCCCCTGTAGTAATAAATAGCCCTATTGTCCCCTATAAATAGCTATAATGTCTACCTGTAGCAATATAAACTGCCCTCCTGTAGGAACATATAGCCATTATGTCCCTCTGTAGTAATATATAGCCGTACTATTCTTCTGTGAAAATTAAAAGAAATACGTGCAAATATATTCTTGGTTGTCTTGTGGGGAATTCCAATAATATTCACAAGACTCTCATATGATCCAGAGATAGACAGAGAATGCTGTGGGATATTCTAGCAAATGTATTTAATAGGTCACAAAAATAAGATATACTGCAACTAGCGTTGTGGATCATATGAGAGCCTTGTGAATATTATTGGAATTTCCTGCAAGAGCGCCTTTTTGTGCAGATATTTGCATGTATTTCTTGTGGTCTGTTTTTTGCTATCCATTTTTCTTTCTTTTTTTTTTATTCTTTATTACTCGTTTTCAATTCAATTACAATTAACCATTAACCATATTCCTGTTTCCAATTTCAGGTATATGCATTTGTCAGAAGTATGTAAATCTCTATTTTTAACAGTACTTTAGGAAAACAATAAAAGGCTCTTTATTCTCTTCTCCAACTCTACTTATTGTTTGGTCTTATGAACCAATATACTCTTAGCCTGAATCCTTGAAATCGGTTGTTGTTTAGGTCAAGTCAGTTCTTTGAATATGACGGCCAAGCTGGAACTCGTGACCTGCTTCAAGTTCCCATGGTTCTGAACGTGTGAGATAACAGAGCTTAAAGGGGTTGTCCCGCGGCAGCAAGTGGGTCTATACACTTCTGTATGGCCATAATAATGCACTTTGTAATATACATTGTGCATTAATTATGAGCCATACAGAAGTTATAAAAAGTTTTATACTTACCTGCTCCGTTGCTAGCGTCCTCGTCTCCATGGTGCCGACTAATTTTCGCCCTCCGATGGCCAAATTAGCCGCGCTTGCGTAGTCCAGGTCTTCTCCTGTTCTCTATGGGGCTCCGTGTAGCTCCGTGTAGCTCCGCCCCGTCACGTGCCGATTCCAGCCAATCAGGAGGCTGGAATCGGCAATGGACCGCACAGAAGAGCTGCGGTCCACGGAGGAAGAGGTTCCCGGCGGCCATCTTCACCGGTAAGTATAGAAGTCACCGGAGCGCGGGGATTAAGGTAAGCGCTCCGGTAAGCTTTCTTTAGGTCCCTGCATCGGGGTTGTCTCGCGCCGAACGGGGGGGGGGGGGGGGGTTGAAAAAAAAAAAAACCCGTTTCGGCGCGGGACAACCCCTTTAACTTATTTAACCACAAACTTATATAGCGACTGGACACAAAGAGACAAGGGGATACGATGGGGGGGTCAGACGCAGAGGGGAGGTTAAGTGGGGTGGGGTAGGGAAAGGGGAGTGCTGTGACCTTTAGTTGTTTGTGTTTAGAAGCGTTCGGTATTCCGCCGAGTCCTGAAACTCCATCCAGTAGTACCAAGTCTTCGTGAACTTTTCTTGGGATCCTGTGAGTGACGCTGTAAGGTCCTCCATCTCCATCAGCCCCTGTGTCGCATTGAGCCACATCGCCACCGTGGGAGGGATGGTCTGTCGCCAGAGTCTCGGGATGCAGGACCTCGCTGCACTGACTAGATGACGTACTATTGATTTCTTGTAAAACGATAGGGGGATCGTATTGTGATGTAGGAGGAAAAATGCTGGTGTTTTAGGTATTGAGAATTGTGTAAATTTAGAAGTGATGGATGCCTGCAGTTTGGACGGCACGTTGAAGCTAACAGTTTCCCTTTATATGCATAAAATGAAAGCACAATGCAAGAAACAGATATCTGCATCATTTTTTTCTGCAGGGACTTAGTGTATTGATTTTGCATGCAGAAAGGTTTCCGTAGTCTTTAATATTTGAGACACATGTTTTGGAGCTCCATCAGGGATTTTGGAGCAGCAGAACTGCTGTCATGAGTAAGAGGGGGCAGGGCACTGCTCACCCCTCTTACATTAGGATCCTCATTATTAAACTCAATACATTGCACAAGTTGGTGCATTCAGGAAAATTGTATAGAAATATTGGCCTTTTCTCAAGCAAGATTAGGTGAAAAAAAAAACACTTAGGGCCCAATGCACACGGGTGTATTTGCATTGCAGAATCCGGAACGGGCGTATTTGCATTGCAGAATCCAGGGCGGGCCTATACCTCCAGATTCCGAAGCAAATACTGGCCATAGACATGCTATAGAAAATCACTTTTCCTGTCCATGAGTGAAAATCACTTGCGATTTTCCACTTGCAGAGGCAAAATCGCAGTATGTTCTTTTTCGGCACAGATTCCATGCGGACAGCTTCTATTGCAGTCAATGGAAGCCTTCCGATCTGCATCACTGCGGACGCACCGCGGAATCCATGTCATCGCCTAGCGAGAGCGCAACATTATCTGTAGTGCTTATGTGCACCAGCGCAACACCGACACATCCGCAGCACAGACAAGAAATTATCCGGATAGGTTTGCAGGTTTCTACATGGGTCACCGGCCGAGCACCAGGTCGGATTCCGATGTGGGATCCTGCATGCACAATCTGTCCCGGATGTGTGCATTTGGCCTAATACTACAATAATAATACAGGATTTACCTCATGTAGAAACTGTGACACATGTTTAAAACTACATTTTAAGATATGTCCAGTAATCCCCATAGTGCAGATTTCTTATACAAACAGTTTAAGATCAATGAAGTAATGAATTGTCTAACAGAATGATTTACATTATCGTATTCTCGTGTCACAAGATGTATATATGAATAAAACAAACTTTTAAGGTCAGAGATGGGGACCATTGCAATTTACATCCCAAAAGAATTTATAGGACATGAATGTCTTTCAAATATTCTAGAAAGGACATTCTCTCTGCTAATTGATCATTCTACTGAATTGTTTGCACAGCAAGATGCTAATTTAATACTCAGGATGCACATTTTTGTTTTGTGGCTCCTGAATTTGGAGCTTTGTTTTTACCATAGGTTATCTGAACTAAAGGGCAGTTACTTTTTCATATAGGTGATATGTGGTATGACAATTGTGTTCCTTTTGTGCTCTTGCACTTTGAAACAACTGGTATCAATACAATAGCCAATGTGATAACTAGTAAACGTGCAAATCACTACATTTAACAAAAATTATGTTTTTGTGCTGAAAAATGCCTCTGAAGTGCTAGCTATTAGGGGCCTTCCTTCTTTCTAATTTGCTGTCCACTTAGTGTTGGAAAGTAAAGTTTGTCTTTAGTTACAAAGAGACTGAGACAGAACACAGGTAATGGAGGAGGGTGATGACTCATGCTGCCCCAATAGTGGAAGTCTATGGAGAGGAGAGGGGAGGGGGAAGAAAGAAGACAGATGTAGCAGCTACTACAATCACATCTACAGTGCTCAATACTTTTTTAGTGCCCTCCATGCTGTAGTTATTTTTTGGGTTCTGCAATAGAAAGTTACGGAACATAGTCTGGTGTTTTCTCCATGTGCAGTCTATGTGAAACATCATAGCAGCAATCTCCTCCCACCAGCAGAAAGCAAACTGAAAATCAGAGATACAGCCTTCAGAGTGGAAAACTAGTAAAAGTGGAAAAGTGCACAATACAAGTCATATAATGATCATAAATAGTGTTATTTCTGATGTACACACACTGCACCCTATTCTGAAAAGGTATCTGAAAGTGCAGATATACTTTTAAATAACTGCAGAGCTAAACTATGTTATATTCACTTATTTAGATACCGTAAAACAGTAATTGCACATTTTCTCCCTTTCTGCAGGAAATTACGATCATCTCTTTCAGATACTCGAGCACTAAAAAGACTGTCTGGGGACTGGTTTAATGATGTCAGGGCAAGACGTCCTTGGGGTCAAGTTGGTGGAGTTGACATGGTTAGGGCATCAATCAGGCGCAAGAAGAAAACCAGAGGTGGGTCATAGATCTTCTTAGTAATTTTTAAAAAAAGCACTTCACTATTAATAAATGTAATAACTTGTTTTGACAGGCGAATGGAGCCAAAGTTGGGCTCAGGATGACAAAGAATTGAATGGGGATTATGATAGTGAGGATTCTGGGGAGGAGGAAACAAAAAGAACAGTAATAAGGTAAAATGTGATGGCGCTGTGAAATCCATGGTGTATCTCCAAATCGAGGCAGTCCACACAACTGCTATGGGGCCTGTGGAGCAGGAGGGCCCGGAGTTGAATGGCCTTACCTAATAAACCACCCAATCAGTTGTGAACAAAGCCAGCACTGCAGAATCAGATATTAATTACTTAATGCCGTCCATCCCTACCATCTCATTTATGATTGCTTTTCTGTTATGCTGGTAGCCAGAAATGTCAGAAGATTTAGATGGCCAATAAATAGAGATGCTCTGTTTATTGGCCTGCTGAGTTATCTGACATTTCTGGCCCACGTATCCATGACTTTCCCCCCATTTTTGAATTGGGATGTACTTCACTATTTTTTGCCATAACTGTTTCTATGTACTAACATTCATATGGATTTGGAACAACTCCAGCTTTGAAGCAGAGTGGCTGTAACTTTGTGATTCACGGGTTGGTGGTACCGCTATATGTGTTCTGGAATTAAACACACTGGCTCTGGATGGGTACCAAGGACGTTCTTTATAATTCTATGTAATATTTTTGGTCATCTTACTCAATGTGTAGCGGCAGGGAGACTGCTTGGGTAAACTTCTACCCATCCTTTCTTGCACAACTGTGGATTTATTCTCCTCTGTAAGGCATGTTATCTTGTGTGTTTTTATTTCTGTTGATGACTAGAGCCCAGATAAGCAGAAGAACATCACTGTGAGATTGTGTAGTCACTCACTTTGTTGCTGACTTTTTTCTTCTTTAAGGGGGTTTTCTTATACTCTAATATTGATGACTGGAACCCCCACCAATCTGCTGTTTGAAGAAGTCATGGCTCTCGCTTGAGCATTATGGTGTCTTCTAGAACACTGATCAATCATATGAGACTGAGCTGCTATACAAGGTCCAGGTACTAAAAAATGTTCGGCATTGCGCCTGGTATGCAGTGAACTGGCTGCAGCACTCACTCGAGCAACACAGCTTCTTTCAACAGCTAATCATTGGGGGTTCCAAGCGGCAGGCCCCCCACCAATCAGCTATAGATGAGCCATCCTCATGATAAGTCATCAATAATAGAATAATGGAAAACTCTGGTAAAAGCACTGGCGTAACTATAGGGGATGCGGTTGCCCTCGGGCCCAGGACCCTTAGGGGGCTCCATATAGGGAGCCCAGTAGTTTGAATAAATCATTATAGTTGGGGGCCCGGTTACAGGTTTTGCATTGGGGCCCAGAAGCCTCACGTTACACCTTTGGATAAAAGGAATGTCCCCATCTTTCTGCTGCCCTATGTGAGCACATCATAAGGTAGTGACAGGCTTGCTGATTGCAGTGATTTATCCGTCTGTCCAGTAGTTTTTTAGAAACGTACATTGTTTCAGTAGCTGCATACCTATAAAGGACTGCAGAAAGTAGTCCTCGACATTCATGAGCTGCAGTGTAACCTGTCTACCCTATCCTTCAGTTGCTGATTGACAGTTGTCTGCTTACTATTGGGCATAGAGACAGCTGTCAATCGGTGGTTGGAGGGTGGGCGGGGGTAGCCTGCAGCTCATGAATATCGAGAACTACTTCTGTAGTCCTCTGTGTGTGTTGCAACTGATAAAATGTAAGTTTCTGAGAAACTGCTTCACAGATACATAAGACAGACATATTGCTCCAATCAGCGTGCTGGTCACTACCTGATGCTGCTCTTTTGCTGCAGCATAAAGATGGTAACGTATTCCCATTAGCTTCTTTATTCAAATCTTTGTATTTGTGTGGCAAGGGAGCACTTCTAACTTTTTCTTTGGGGCCCATGATTTCTATGTTGGCCCTTGTGTGAGATATTGTAAATGCGGAAAAATAAAGAACTGCCATTTTTCTTGCTCTAGTGCACATTTTTAGAATTATTTGTTCTTACTATAATAAATTCTAGTTCCTTTAGAGGGAGAGACTCAGAAGTCTCCTCATAATAAGAAAAAAATGAATGGATTGTATGAGATTATAATTTAGCTTGTAAAATATATAGCAAATTTCTTTCAGAAACCGTGTCATGTGACTCTTTGTCCATGGTATATGGTATCGCAGCACAGATGGCCAGAGTGGGTCTGTTTCTTGAAGAGAGCAACCATATGTAATTTTCTACAACCCCTTTACCAAATGACTTCATAGCACTAAAGTCTTAAGATTTGTTAACACATGGCATCAGCATTAGCAAAATTGCACAGGATACCAACATGACCTAAAAAGTGTGTAATTTTCAAATCGATTTCTGAAATCATGTTCACTACTATGTACCATCAGATCACTGTGGTAAATAATGCAGCAGCCAAAATGCAGCAACATTTTTTTCACTAATTCATTTGTGTTTTTCTGTAATCTATCATAGGATTTCCAGTGTATCTCTAGATCAGGATTCCTCTGATGAAGATCAGGTATGTGTAATGAAGATGCCGACTATTTCCTACACACCAGAATATTCCATCATCCTGAAAAATCCGTACCTAAATATGCATGTCTAACATGCAATGAGGATTTGCAAATGGCCTAATTTTGCTGGCAATTGCTCATCAAAATCCACATTTAGACATGCAGATTTCGGTGCAGATTTTGATGGTAAAATATTCCAGAGCATCTTGTAGAATATTCCAGTGTGTAAAAGCAACCAAAATAGATGATATTCAGATATTTTGTCTCTCTTTATTATACTCCACCCATTCCCCAGGTACTTGAACAGTGTACTGTGACTTACAGTGAATATACAAAGTAGTAATAGTGACCCCCCACAGTGGCCTTAGTAGTCATAGTGTCCCCTATATTGGCCTCTGTAGTAATAGTGTCCCCCTGAGACCTATATACTTGCCTCCTACTTGTCGTCAAAGTACCGTTGCTCCTCTTCTAGGTGCTGCAGCGGGAGAACGTGTGTGCACCCAGATGATTCCTCCCTTCTCTCCTCCTCCGGAACTAAAGAGGACACTTCAGGGGAGTAGGATCCCGGGTGCACACCCTGCCATCAGAGTGTGCACCCAGGATCAGCGCCACTAACAACACCGCTGAGTAATTACCGTTGGGGCACCCCAGCTGATAATTACTGTCATGGTGGGCAGCCTTTGGCGTGCGTACCAACACAAAGGGCTCTGCGTGCCCCCACTGGCACGTGTGCCATAGGTTCACCACCACGGGTATATGTAATACCTTGGAAACCTTTTGTTGCCCTTCTCCTGACTGATACCTTTCAACAATCAGATCCCTTTGATGTATTGTATGGCTTTTGCTGAAAAATGCAAAAAGAAAATGTCATGAAAATTCTACCAGAACAGCTGAACTTTAAATGAGGGAAATCACTTTACATAATAACAGCTATGTACTGACTACTATTTATCATGAGTTTAAGGGCTCACTCACACGACCATAGGCATTTTTACGCTGAGGCCGCAGTGCCTTCCCTTCCCCTCGCTGGCTCTTTGCCTCTCTCCTCCCCTCCAGATGTTTGCAGTGGGAGGGGGTAGTACGGGGGTGGGGCTAAGCTCCCGCCCCTTGTCCGCAGCTAGCAATAGGAGGGACAGGATGGTGTGGAGCTTAGCGCCGCCCCCTCTGATTGCAAACAGCTGTAGGGGAGGAGAGAGGAGGAGAGAAGGGGGAGGGAGTTTAGCAGTCACGCTGCTAAGCTCCCTCCCATCTCCATTCTCCGGCTGCTGTCTTAAGCTCCCATAGGAGTCTATGCAGCAGCGGACGTATTCCGGCTGGGAAGATAGTTACAGGACTATCTTTCCTGCCCAGCGTAAACGTTGCTCGCGCTATATTTGCTGTCCGGGCGCTTTTACGCTGCGGGAATACACCTGTGTGATCTGATGCATTGGAATCCAATGCATCAGATGGTAGCATATATCGTCCAGCCATGAAAACGGCGGCCATTATATATGCTTGTGTGAATAAGCCCTAAATATGATTGGCTAATTCTAAACACAACCACATTCCCAAATATAAAAGGGTGTTCACACCTGTGCAACTATATTATTTTAGTTTTGCTATTTTTAATCTTCCCCCCTAAAAAAGATTTGAGTTTGTTTTTCAATGGAATTGTACAGATAACGGGTCACATTGATGGTGGAAATAAATCTGAAATGATTCATCTTTGTTGGATTTTTTAACATGACAAAAACACGGTATTTTAGCAGGGTCTGTAGACTTTTTATATCCATTGTATGTTTATATGGATTTTCTTGGACTAAAATATTGATAGCGTATTCTCTGGATAGGTTCTCCGTATCAGATTAGTCACCATGTCGATCAGCTGTTTGAAAAGGCCATAACATTTGAGCAAACTCTGCAGCCCCTTCTCCACTGACCTGTGAGGTCACTTCCATCAGTCACATGGCCTTTGTGCAGCTCAGTCCCATTCAAATGAATGGGATTGAGCTGCAATTGCCAGACACTGGAAAATTTAAAATGCACAGCCCAGTGCCCGTATGTCATGAAGAGGCTGCAGCGCTCGCCTGAATTGCTGCATTAAACAGCTGATGGTACTAGGAGTAAAACCCTCAATGATCATCAGTATTTTAGTCTGCCCATTTAAAGCCATATCGTGTGCAGAGCTGAGGTGCAAAACCAGATGCAACCCATGGACAAGTCTGCCACTGATTCTGGAAAAAAGCAGACCCTTTTTTCTAATTCTGGACAAGTTCTTTAAATTTAACAGTGGGAGAGAGTATCATACCATTCTGGAAGCCACTTCTGCAGCTATGTCTTTTCAAACACAGGGTTTTTTAAGCCCAAGCCAGAAGTGGATCCAGCAGAAAGAAAAAAAAATTACATCCTTTCATTTTCTCATATGCTTTTTTATAGGAAAATAAGCCACCTGGAAGAGACATCATAAATTTGTGACAAAAAAAGCCGCATTCATTTAATGGCAATTTTTAAAAGCTCAAAAAATCTGCAACAAAAAGTGTGTGAAAGAAGCTTATGGGCATATTCACGCAGGACGGAATTGCCAAGAATTGTCCACAGTGTACATTCTGCAGCAGATTCATAGCTGAATGTCTGCATCAAAACGGGTTGAGCGCAGATTTTGGTGCAGAGTTCACGCCCCCATTTCAGAGTAAATAAATTCTGCAGCATATCAGGTGCTAAAATTGATATACTATGGATTTAAATTCCACACTGCATGTCAATTTCCACATGAGTTTGTGCAGTTTTTACACAGCATGTGGATGGGATTTTGAAAATTGATTTATAGGAAAGTGATCATCCAATAAATAGCACTGCAGAGCCTTTGTTCCATATTCAATTTGCGTATGACAATTTGCATCAATATATTCTTTTAGAATCCAGACTAGACTGCACCGTGTTGACGATCTTTCAGCTCATTAAGATAAATTCAGTTACACCAAGAACAAATGCACAATTTGCATTTCTAACTGTACATGCAGATTTTGATGTGGAATTGTAGTGAGAGCTCAATACAATAGGGCTCTGCACTCGGGTGTGTCCTGTAAAATCTGGTGCCGGGGGGAAAGGAGACAAAGTAGTGACTAAGTTGGGCCTGTCGCCATAGTGAAAGGGCGCAAGGTTTCGGAGTCATAGACAACATAAGTCTGAAAATGTAGAACTCTGAACTTGTCATGCAGGGTCCATTTTCGGAGACTTTAGGTCGGGGCTGATGTCTGTCAGCACCCATGGTAAGGCAGCTAGAGGGACAAAAGAAAAGGTTTGCTCTTATTGTAACCCATTATTTATGAGTTGCGTGTCTACACCATTCCACTATCCACAATGAATGGGGGGGCCTGATGATCAATGCCAATGTTCAGCAAGCCCACCAACAATACATTTTAGGACAGAAAAGTACGGACTGCCCTACACATGTAAGCTTTTACCCCCATATAAAGTTAGTCATAGCCCAGATGGATCTGAAAAGGGTATATGGATGATGGATCAATAAGGCTGGGTTCTCACAGGGCAGATTCTCGGCGAAAATCCCGTGGTTTGGCCGCAGCGAAAAACCGCGAGATTTCCGCCGGGAGAACCGCTGCTGCAAAACCGCGGCGGCTTTGAAGTGGCCTGGCCGCTCGTTCTTCCACTGCGGCCGGCGCTCCCATAGAGGAGAGCCCAGCCGCAACAGAAAGAAAAAAAAATGAACATGCTGCGGTCAGCAAATCCGCGCCAAATCAGCGCCTTCTGCCGGCGTAGCTGCAGCGGATTTGCTGTCCCATGTGGACGAGATTTCTGAGATTAGCGGCCGCGTGCGGATTTGCCGCAGTGATATTCCGCACGGAATTTCCGCGGCAAATCCGCTCCGTGTGAACCTAGCCTAAGGCTGGAAAAAATTACAGTCAAATCTTCACCTTTAAAACCGCACATCTGTCAAACCCTTTAGAACAGGAGTCACAATAGGATCTAAGTCCCTTTTTAAGCTCTGTAGTAACGGGGATATTTAATTTCATTCTGTTTGTAGGAGGAGAACTTAATACCCAAAGAGGAAGATGACAATGATATACCAGGTAACTGCTAATGTGATTTAAAAAAAAAATCGGTATATTTTGTCCTTACGTACTTTATATAGCTTAAATAATACCACTTAATACACACTTATGTCTGTATTGTATAGGCTTTTCTATACTAAAACTGAGTAAGGCTGCATGTCCACGGGCGATGATCTGCCGGCGGATCACGCTGTGTGAAGCTCCCTATAGCGTTTCTATGGTAAGCGCAGCGCCAGCGTCCATGAGTGGAGGATCGTAGCAATTCTTTGCTCGTGGGATCTAAATCGCGGCATGCCGCGATTTGCTGCGATTCTCTGCGGTGAGCCTATCTAACAGATAGGTCTCAGGGGTGAGCCTGTCAGCTCTCCCCCCTTGTCCCCCGCAGCGGAACATCACTGGCGATATTCCGTCACGAACGTGGACAGGGGGCCTAATGATTCTATTTAATTTCACAAACCTGCAAATAATTTTACATTTAGGGCTCCTACCCACTAGCGTTTTTTTTCACTGCGAAATTCGCAGGTTTTTTTTTTCCTACATGGGACCTGTAATGTTAAAATTGCGATCGCGCAAAATCGCGATTTACCGCGATGTCGCGATTTTGCGCAATCGCGATTTTAGCTTTACAACTCCCATAGCCCAAAGACCCCTGCAGAAAAAAAAAACTGCTGCGAATTTCGCAGTAAAAAAAACGCTAGTGGGTAGGAGCCCTTAGTTGTCCTCCACATTATTATATGAATACTTGAAACCCTTATTTCAGTCTTGAACAGCAGTAAAACATGACATACCACACACTTTCCTTTATCCACCAACCTTTGAAATTTTATCACTGAGCATGGATCTCACCAAGCAGACAGAGAATAATTTGGTTGGCGTAATAAGTAAAGGTATGTTCACACGTTGAGGATTTGGATTTTTCTCAGCAGAAAATCTGCAGCAAGTCAGCAGTGGAAAATCTACATCAAATACACACCAATTGGAATGTATTGTGGATTTTTCTGCTGACTTCGTGCCCTCATTTGAAGAAGGAGGAAGCCACACTGAAAATAAACAACATAAATTGACATGTTGCAGATTTTAAATCCGCACCGCATGTCAATTCTGCAGTGGATTTGGTGTGGATTTTCTTGTATATAAATTTAATCAACATGGCTTGTACTGTAAGGGTATGTTCACATGATGGAATTAACCGTGGAAGAATTCCATGTGAATAGTTGCAATTTTTGCAGGGATCTTAATACGGGATTTGCCCTGTCAATAGCCAAAATTCATGAGCGGCATTCAGATGCAGAAAATCGTGTTTCCGTGCATTTCCACATCAAGAAATGACATGATTTTAGAGGTGGAATTCACGTGAATTTTTTCCATGCTGAATTCCCCCATGTGAACATACCCTAAATGCTGAATATTTGCTGTATGGAAATTCCACGCAGAAAATCCCCCATTTCTGCTCCGTGTAATAATACCCTGAATTAATTTTTGCAATCAAACCATAGACTTCCTTTTTACCTTTACAAGTTTCCTTCTACATATCTGTTTTAAAAAGTGCATGTTTGGGTATGTTAAGTTAACAAAGCTTTAAAAAGAGTTTTATTATATTTTATTATATTTATAGTCATGCATAACTATGATTGCTTGTCAGGTCGTGAAATTTTTTCTTTTAAAATGATGCATGTGAAACCAAAGACAAAATGCCTCACTGACTACTAATGCCAGTGAAATTATAGGTACAGTGATACGAGCCAAGTTTGCTGCAGATTTTCTGCAGTGGAAGACCTGCTGCAAATCCTCAGTAAAACCCCAGTGGTAAAAATGATGCGGATTTTGCCTTGGATTTTGGTGCGAGTTTGCCTTAAAAATCCTTGCTGATTTCCACAGCCAACAATTGACAGGCTGGGGATTAAATCCACAGAGCATTTCAATTCTGCTGCAGATTCTTTGGAGATGTTTTCTGCACCATGTGGATTAAGAATTGTTAAATGTCACCCACATGGCTTGTACTGTAGAACGTATTTATGCCCATGTGAATAAACCGTAAAGACACCTTTGAGGGAATTCTTTCTTTACGTAAATACAGTATATGTATTTTGGACTGTAATACATTTTTTCTGTAGGATTAAATTTAAAATTTTACACCATTTGGATGTTGCAGATTCTACAGCACACAGCACTGTATACAGAAGCTGGAGACAGTGCTTTCTATTCAGATCCATCAGTGAAGCTGCACCTAGGGCCTAGTTTTCAGTCCTCTCTTCTCTTGAACCTTCTTCTCAGCTGATTTATGACCACAACAAAGCCTATTTTTCTTGTGGTTATAAATCAACCTAGTAAGAACCTTCAAGAGAAGGTCATTCTTGCTTCTAAAGCCCCATTTACATGCAACGCTTATTGCTCAAAATATGCTCAAACAATGTCTTTTGAGCGATAATTGTTGCGTGTAAATCCCACCACCGTTTACTTTTCGTCCGAACGATGATTTTTAGTTGAGCTTAAAATCCATTGTTCATCCAGAGAGCTAATAGCAGGGACCGTACACTGTGTTTCTCCACTAGAGCACTGATAACATTGTATTAAGCTGCAGTCCCATGGCAAAACAAAAAAGCTGTATGCAGAGAACAGACCACATACTGTTCTCTGCATACAGTGCACGGAGGCTCATTTACATGCAAATTAAACTAATAAGCTACTAATGGACATTTGTGCCTATTAGCAGCTTATGTAAAATGATCGCTCAAACTGTCAATCATCCTATCTTTTGAACGAATTTTAAGCGATCATCTTTGCGTGTAAATAGGGCTTAAGGAGTTAACAGCCACAATTGGATGTGACTCCAGGTGTCAGCTACTTTCAGCCTGAGCCGATGGAGGTCTCAATGGTGAAACCACCACCACTCACACTTTTATTACCTCTTCTGTGGATAGGTGATAAAGGTCAATTTTTAAGAATAGGATTGGGCACAATTTTTTTGATAAATCATACATCAGATTGTTTGTATGAATGATCATAGAAACACTAGTTTGGATTTACAGAACAAAAAAATAATTTAAAAAGAGAGTTGCAAAAATACAGAAGGTACTTGCGCAAAGTGGTAAAAAATAGGGTATAATTGGCCAATTATGCCATACAAGTGTAGCTTCAGTCAATGACTGGCCAAAAAGAAAATTTAACATGACGACTCATTTTTTTCAACAGACATTTTTCTTATTGCTGGCCATTATTTGTGTTACTTTTTAAGTTTTAACAGCTGAAATGGTTAAAATTGTTTATTTTGGCCAACTTTTGTGCACAGCCAGGTTTTTGCTTGCCAATCAATGATTAATAACTGTAATACTATTTCATAAGAAAATACTTTATTAGTCTCATTTATACCACTTTGTTTTACAAGAGGTTGCTCCAATGCGTCGTCGAACACCTAGTGTTGGTGACCTGGGAATGGAAGAGATAAATTTATCATCTGAAGCTATAACTGGGGAGGTAATGCACCTATGACACAGAACATCACAGTATTCTTGAATAGTAAGCATATACTAGGTCCAGCAGTAACATATCTGTCTTTTCAGGGAAATCATACTGAAAATGACTTGACTGTCAGTAAGAGCCCAGTAGGTGAAAGTGGACATAGAAACCTTAACCACAGTCCATCGGTGCCAACTCTGGGCAATAAATCTGTAAGACAATGTCTTCCCAACTGTATAGTTGTTACTTTCTTCTTTACTTTAAAGGGGTTGTCCCGCGATAGCAAGTGGTGTTAAGCACTTCTGTATGGCCATATTAATGCACTTTGTAATATACATCGTGCATTAAATATTGGCCATACAGAAGTTATACACTTACCCCCTCCGGTGATGGCGTCCCTGTCTCCATGGCGCAGACCAAAGCCACCTTCTCCCTGGATTAGACGTGCTTGCGCTGAAGGGGCCGCTCCGGCATGCTCGCGCCGCACAGGTCTTCTGCGCATGCGTATTACAAAGTGCATTAATATGGCCATACAGAAGTGCTTAACCCCACTTGCTATCGCGGGACGACCCCTTTAAATTGCACCAATTTAAATTCATGGCATGGCACCTCAGCTGTTTCTGCAACACCCGTCAAGGGGGTCGAGAAATGATCACGGGTTTATCAACTTAGCCATGAAATGCTGAGATGGCAATACCTCTTTGAGTTGACTGTGAAATAACGTACCCATTATGTATCAATACTACACTTTGAATATTCTCACATCATTATGCTGATCAGGATCATTGTATTATTTGCTATTGTACAGTATTAAAATAAGACTTATCCCTTTAAACCCTGGATAAGAGTGTAAGATACTGCAGCAGGCAAGTGTGTTTGTTCTAAGCAAAGCGGAGTAGACTGATACGGAGGTCCAGAGTCCATGACTAGGAACCAAGTGCGGGAGGAGAGGGAGTCTCCTGCCCTCAGGTATGCAGCACAGAGCTTAAGTGACATCCTCAGCTGGGAACGAGGAATGGACATCATTGTGTCTGTGGTTTGGTGGTACTGGTTCAGTGGTGTGTGGCAGGGAGGTGTGCGAAGAGGAAGTTTCCCTTTACTGTGTTCCTGTGTACCTGTGATTGGTCCTACAAGTAATCTTACATTACAAGAGGTTGCTGGTGTCCACACTTGGTCCCACATACCACCCTGGTGAAATAATTGGCTTGTTTTCTGTAACATACATTTTATTGTTGTTCATAGAGGATATAATGCTATCTATTCTTTTGTTTTCCTGGTTTATGCTCATCCTGGACCTTAGTATCGGGTCCTTGTGATTGGCACTCTCCAGATTGGATGTCTTTGACAGACGGGGATTCATCCCAGCTTACTGAGTTTGTATTGCAAGGCCACCCTAGTGGTTGTGTGCAGTGCTGCGCCATGGTTCCCGTGGTGACACCACTATAGCGTTTGAGTTTGTTTCATGTTCCTTATCATTTTGGGAGCACTGTTAATTTTTGTATTTTGATTATTGTACTTGACCAGATAGGAACGGAGTGCCAATGTGTGGGAGGAGAGGAAGTCTCCCTTCTATTTGATCAATGAGAAACAGAGTGCCAGTGTGCAGAAGTAGAGGTAGCCTTCCTCCCATCTGACCAGGAAGGGGAACTGTAAGATGTGTCTGTGTTCTCTTATAGAGATTCTTCAGTTGAAGTGAAAAGAATACTGTACCTGTATCATGCATTTATTTCTCTTTGTGACTGTCAATGAGAGTAACCTGCCCCCTAGAATTTAAATAATTACAACACGGTGGAACAGGCATCACCACATGTTCCATAAAGTAGCCCTTTACTCTGAATTAAATGTACAGTTGCAATTAAAAGTAAGTGAACCCCTTAGGATTACCTGGAGTTCTGCATTTATTACTAATAAAATTAGATTTAATTATCTAAGTCACAATTATACACAAACACAATGTAACTAAACTAATAATGCACAAAGTTGCACTGTTGATGTCTTTTTAGTGAGCTAATTGACTAAACATCCAAAGCGCAGGAAGAAAAAGTACTGTAAGTGAACCCTTGAATTTAATAACCAAAAGAACCCCCTTGGCAGCAATCACCTCCACTAAGCATTTCCTGCAGCTGCAAATAAGAGTTGCACAGCATTGAGAAGGGATTTTGGGCCATTCCTCCTTAGGTCAGTACTGTGACATGGCCATTTCAAAACACAAATCTTTTTCAACTATTCTTTAGTTCATTTCCTTGTGTGCTTTGGATCATAGTCTTGTTGTACGATCCAAAGTCTCTTCATCTTGAAGTCATGGACTGCTGCCCTTACATTCTTCTGTAAGGTGTTTTGATACATCTTAGAATTTACTGTTCCCTCAATGATCTCAAGACATTCATGTCCTGAGGCAACAAGGTAGCCCCAAACAATGATACTCACACCACATTTCATAGTTGGCATGAGATTTTGGCATTGGCATACAGTTTTCTTTTTGCTTCAAACATAGCGTTTTGCATTTGTGCTACAAAGTTCCACTTTTGTCTCATCTATCAAAAGAACATCTTCCCATCCAGGGGATCTCTGGCAAAGTTTAGACTGGCCACAATGTTGTTTTTGGAGAGCAGCGCCTTCTGTCATGGAGTCCTTTCACAAACATCATTCTTTTTCACTGTTTTTGTAACAGTGGACACATGTGCACATGTTTATACAGTTACTTGAGTCTTTAGTAAGGTCTTTTGATGTGCATGTTGCCTTAGGGTTCTTTCTCATCTTTCAGAATTGTCCATTGTGCTCTTGAAGTGATCTAACGCCCACTTATATGGAGAGGAGCACAAATTCTGGAATTTCTTAATTTATGGCTTAATGTACAGTGGTGTGCATAACTGTCGATTAATAAACACCCAAGTCTTAAGCAATGATTTTGTAGCTTTCTCCAACATCATACATCTCTATAACACATCTTCTGAGGTATTCTGAAAAATTGTTGTTTGCATCAAGGCATGGTTCGCACTAACAAGTCTTTCTTGAGAAGAAAAGATTTGTCAGTAAGAAGTCTTCATTTAATGGGCAAAGTATATGCAAAACTCAAACTTCAAGATCATCTCTTTAATTGAAACACCTTTGGCCAATTAGTTCTTGGAAAAGTTATTAATGCAGAGGTTCACTTACTTTTTCTCCCTGCACTGTGGATGTTTACTGAATCTGCTTAATAAAATACATAAATGTTACAACTGTCTGTGTGTTTTTAGTTTAGTTAGATTGCATTGATTAACAATTGTGACTAAGGGAGCATTCGCACTGCGTTTTGAGCATTTTGTCAGACGTATACATCAGGACTCCTGAAATATACTTCTGATAGAAGGCTGTAACATATCCTACTGTATAGACATGCAGTAGGATACTTTCCTACCTAGCACCTTCTCTTTTCCATAGCAACAGCTGATTCCCCTTTCAGCCCCAAAGCATCAAACAATACAGACCACTACAGCAGTCCTACTAACAGTTCCTTATATAATCCATATCCCCGGAAGTCCGTGCTGCCCATTTTTTCCACTCTCCCTTTACTTCAGAAACCCTTTCCTTACTACTGCTCCATTACCATATCCACATATTATACGCTGCAGAACCTCGGAGTTACAGTGTGCTCAGGCTCTGCCCTCATTAAAAGCAATCCCCCTTTTATTTTTTTTAAAGTGCAGCCCTAGCCTTCAGCTGAGGAGTAACATGGCCCACAGCCAGCAAGAACATGCGATTCCCTCTCTTCTCTGACCTTTTATTGCTGTCTAGGAGCATTTTGTATCTCACTGTGTAGACGCTCCTACATAGCAGAATGAGCAGTTGAACAAGGACGTGGAGAGAGAATTTTTGTATACCAGCAATGTCACTGAACATATAGGACTTTTAATTCAAAATGTATTTTTATTAAAGACTTTGCACATTACAACTAATATGACGAAAATAGTTCTAGATATGAACATTGCTGAAATATAGTCAATATCAAAACCAAGAATCATAGGACTTGACAACCTATCGCTATAGGTTATCGCTGCAGAGGAGATCTCTCGCTTTATTATTTTTTTAACTCTGAGCATGCCCACATTTTAACACAAAACACTCACTAGCTGTAGGTAAAACAGCTAACATAAATAGTCAGCTATAAATTAAACAACCTCCTGAGGGAGGGCCCCACTGGGACACCAAGGGAAACTCCCCCACGAGGCTTGTAAAGAAGGGAGAAAGAGGAGGAAAGGCGAGAAAAAAGAGAGTAAGAAAAAAAAGAAGGGAGAAAAAGTAGAAGTACTTTAGTTCCAAGTCTACCTATTAACCCCAAAATTTAATTTTAGTTAGGCATAACCCCATTAGCCAGCCATTGTTCAAACCCTGGAGATTTGCAGAATGTCAACAAATATCTCCCACATAGCATGATATGCCGAGTATTTAGCATCATCTCTGGCCCTCAATTCTTCCATATGGCCTATTTCATCTAGGGCTATAACCCAATTCAATCTTGATGGGGAAACCCGGGACCTCCAAAGCTGAGGTATCACTGTTCTCATAGCTAGGAGGAAAAATCTAAGGATGCTTCTCTTGATAGCTCCAATAGATCCCGGGAGGACCGACAACAAAGCGATATCCGGTGTAAGTACTAGGGAGCCCCCGCTCAGAGTGTTATGTAGGCCCTCAACTTCCCTCCAAAGTGCCAAGATCTGAGGGCAAGACCACCAGAAATGTGTGAGTGTGCCAACCTCTCCCTGACATCTCCAACACAGGTCAAATGTTCCCGGATAGTATCTAGCCAGGTGGGCCAGAGTATGATACCACCTTATTAACAGCTTGTAATTAAGCTCCCGATAGTTGCCTGAAGCTGTTATCTTATGAGTCAAACACATAGCTTTGGTCCATTCCTCCTTGGACACAGTTCATCCCAGATCCCACTCCCAGGACCTCTTGAAGCCCCCTCTCCCCGGGGTCCTGCCCTCCCCTACCACCCGGCCACCAGGATACCATAAACCGCGGAGATCCCTCCTCTGGACCTCTGAGGGCCCCCACACATCGCCTCAAAGGGGGTGTATGGTGAAGTCAGATCTGAGACCGGACCCAGAGCTCACACATAGTGGCCTAACTGGAGGTACTGGAACCACGCACCTGTCATGGGTCCCCCTTCTCCCAAAAGTGTGTTTAAAGGTAGCAGACCATCCCCGTCAACCACGTCCCTAACCCTAGGAAGCCGAATCCTCAGCCTGACTAGCAAGAGTAGTCCTGTATCTCCCTGAAGGAAGTCCGAGTTCCCCACCAATGGTGTCCAAGGTCCCGGGGTTGTTATTAGGCCATGTCGATGCACAAAACCATCCCAGATCCTTAGGAGAGAGCCCACAAAGGAGGAGACCCTGACACCCCGCCTACCTAGTCCACCACTCAACCAGAAGAGTCCCTGGATCCGATCTGTAGTAACATCTTGTTCCAATTCGACCCATAGCTTGGAGGGCCCCTCTTGGACCAAATCCAAAACCCATTAACAAATTGCAGCTCTATAATAGAAAAGCAAGTCTGATAGTCCCGCCCCTCCCTTCTCCTTCCGTTAGGTGAGTAGTCTATAGCTGAGATGTGGCCTAGCCCCTCCCCATACAAAGCGCATCATCGATTTTTGGAGCTTAACAAAATATCCTGCGAGATCCGAATGGGCAATGTTTGAAAGAGATAAAGGCGTTTAGGAAGAGAATTCATTTTAATGGTGTTAATTCTGCGAACCACGAGAGGGTCAACAGTCGCCACCTCTCAAAGTCTTTGACTATGGTGGAGTACATTGGTTCATAATTCAGGTCGAATATTTTCTCTGGGTCAGGAGGAAGGACCACCCCCAGATATTTAATATAATCCTCGCGCCAGTTCAAAGGGAACAGACATTTGAGCCGCACAATCTCCAATGTCGGAAGTGTGATGTTCAGGATTTTCGATTTACTCAGATTAATCTTGAAGTTACTGACCCGGCTATACCTATCAAACTCTTGCAGGACGGCGGGCAATGCCTAGCTGGGGTTGGTGACATACACCAGCAGGGCGTCAGCGAACAAGGCAACTTTATGTTCGCGTCTGATTGTTTTAAAGCCCTGTATATCCTTGTTCTCCCACAAGGCATTGGCCAGCGATTCCATGACCAGAGTGTATAGTGTCAGTGATAATGGGCAACCCTGCCGCGTGCCGTTTCTAATATTGATCGGATTAGAGAGTTTCCCGTTTACACGAACCTTATCTGTGGGGTTATTATAAAGAACCATCACCCAACTTATTACCTTGCTACCCAGTCCGATCTTCCTTAGCGTGGCCTCCAGAAAAGCCCAATTTACGCGGTCGAAAGCCTTTTCGGCATCAACTGAGAGAAGGCGTAATGAGCTGTTCGCCTCCCGCACCCTTCCCATCAATGATAGGCTTCGAATTGTGTTTTCCCTGGCCTTGCATCCCAGTACAAATCGCACGTGATCTCTATGGATAAGCCTAGGAACGAGGGGACGCAAGCGTGCGGCTATCGTTTTAGCGAACATTTTCATGTTAATGTTCAGTAAAGAGATTAGTTGATAATTCCCGCATGACAAAGGGTCTCTGCCTGGCTTCGGAATGACTGTTATAATGGCTTGCAGGGCTTGATATGCGAAAGGGCAGCTCCCTAAAACTGCATTAAAGGCCTTGCTTAAGAGAGGGGCTATAAGATCCCCACATGCTTTATAAAACCTGGGGATAAAGCCGTCGGGGCCAGGACTCTTCCCTATTTTTAGATTCTTAATTTCCCCTAGTATCTCTTGGTCTAGCAGGTCCTCATCTAGCATCGCTGCGTCCTCCTCCAGGATCGCCGTCGGAGCATAACTCTGTAAATATTGGTCAATCGCTGATGCTTCTACTGTCTTCTCGAAATTATATAACTTGCTGCAGAATTTCCTAAAACATTCTAGAATGTCACCTGTTGAATGGATTTAGCCCTTATCCGTTAAGTTCATTGCGAAAATGTATGACTGGTTTTCCCGTAAGTTTAATGCTTTGGCTAACCAGGAACTACATTTATTGCCATATTCATAAAAAAAATCCTTTATTCTGTCTCTCAGGTATAGGTGAGCCCGATCCCTGATCCCCAAGATTTGCTGGCGCAAGTTCGAGATTTCCGCATTAAGAGACAGAGAAGCATTAGATTTATTGGCCTGCTCCGCCTTGTCCAGCTGAGAGATTAAGTCCGTCAGCTTTCCTGCCCTATCTCTCTTGAGTCTTGCCTTGTGAGAGATGAAGACTCCTCTCATGATGCATTTCAAAGCTTCCCATTGAGTAGTCAGGGATGTTGTGTCCGTCTTATGGATTTCAATAAAGGTTTCTATTGTCTGTCTGACCTCCAGAAGGCAACACACATCGCCCAGGAGATTGTCGTTGAGTCTCCAAAAGTTTAGTCCCCCTGGTGACCCCCCTCCCAGCAGGGCCCTATAAACAGGTGCATGGTTCAACCAAATAAAGTTACCCATAGAGCTTCTAGGGGTCAAGTCCAGGAGACCATGAGATACAAATATATAATCCAATCGTCCATAACTATTTTGGGCAACAGAGTGATGGCTGTAGTCCTTGATCCCTGGATGAAGTATCCTCCAGAGATCAACAAGACGTAGCTCTGACAGCCGTCTCGGCAGTCTCCGCAGGGCAGCCAGGGAAGGACCGGACTTATCCGAGGACGTGTCAAGGTCAGGATCCAAGCCAAGGACAATATGGGAACCCATATGAGGCAAACTGCGCCAACTTCCCCAGCACGCGGCATCCAAACAAGATCTGACCTTTATTGGGAAAATAGACGTTAGCCACAGTTAGTCAAGGTCATCAATATGCGCCAAGATATCTGCCATTTGTAGAGCTTGTGCATTAATAACTTGGCTGTGAGCATCAAGCGTAGAGACTCCTGAGACTCGTCAAATGCATTCAGGCGATGTTTCCATATGTTTGAGCTCCTGTTGTAAAAGGGATAAAGCCTCCTTATGAGAACCCTCCAGCCTCTGGAAGTCCCTTTTTGTCGGGAGAGATCTTAAATGTTCCTTCCAGTCCCAATTATCCTCAGAGGAAGGGTCACAGGGAAAGAGTGGGCAAGCTGGCGCGGTTTTAGTTGTCGCAGCACTTCTCCTGTGAGCCCTTTGTGGAGACTACTACCCCCATCTGGCAGGGTACTTGTGTTCCCAGGGGGACTCATTAATAGAGGCACCTGGCTTCCACCCAGAGCCTTCCCAGGAGCTTGTACCTGGGTTATGCCCCTGTTATGATCAGGGCTAAGTGTCCTGTATGGGGGCGTCCTGCAGCCTGTGTATGTGTGGGTCTGCTGAGAGGACCACTGCTCTCATCATGTGCGGCTGCAGCAGTTTAGGGGAGAGTTTCACAGCTCCCTGCATGTGCGGTGCGGTGCCAGTCAGGGAAGAGGAGCTACTGTTCTCACTTATGTTAGGGCCGGCTCTGAGGGCAACAATGTACTCATCTGCCCCTCCAGGTGATGAAGCTGAATCCAAAATGGTGCGCATGGTCCGGCGCCATTTTGGATTCAGAAGCCGTTGGCCGCAGCTCCCAAAGAACCGCTGTATCTTCTGCGGCCCGTCCTCTGCCGCCTCCTGTGTCCTACATGTGGGTCTCTTCTTCCCCATGGTGCTATTGGTGGTCTGCTGGAGCCGTTTGGATAGCGTTAAGCTGGGGTTTACCGGCGGGTACAGCGGGGCCAGGGAACGTCCGAACCAGGCATCAGCTAGTCTCCGCCCCGATATAGTACTTTTAGTCCCACATGTTATGCAGACTGCAGTGGGCTTTAATAAAGAGTACATTTTGCTCCTTTCGCTACAAAGCACTCAGGAACCCAGAGGAGTGTGTGGGCAGGTTGGCCATATTATTGGAGACCTTACTGCTCTCTCACAGAGAGCTCCCTTGAGAACTATTTATACATGAGCAGTGACATCTCTGGAGCTCCCCAGGACCTTCCCGGCCATACACACTAAACATAGTCCAAAAACACAGTAGGAAGGCACCCTTATATAGACAATCAGACAACATTTTATTAGTAATAAATACAGAAAACCAGGTATGGCCTCATTCACACTAATGCTGCCTGCACTGTCTCCCGAAATGTTCTGAATGAAGCCCTCAACGCTGATGTGAACGAGGTCTAATGCCAAAGGGTTCATTTACTTTTTCTTGCAACTTTAATCTACAGTACACTTGCAAAAATAAACATAGTACTAGTAAGGGCTCCTGCCCACGGACTGAAATTTGTTGCGGAATCCATGGTGGGTGTCCGTACCGCGGATCTGCAGCAAATAGCACCCATAGCATGCTATGGGAAATTGATTCTTCCAGCACACTTGCAGAGGAAAAATCGCATGCTCCATTTTCTCGCAGATTCCGCACTGACGGTTTCCATTGAAGTCAATAGAAGCTGTTCAATCCGCGGCCCTTTCGCGATCACATTGCGGAAAAGTCGCAGATTCCACATCTTCGCTAGGCAATGATGCAGAAAAAGTAGTACTTCAAGAGAAATGAAAATTCAGGCATAATTTTATATATATATATATATATATATATATATATATATATATATATATATTATACTGTACATATACCAGTTTTGTGGCATTTTAGGCGTGCTTTTGCGTATCAATGTTGCTTTTTTGCTTATTTGAATATAGTTTCATTATTGTTGTATACTAAAAGTCATATTTCCTTTTACAGCTTTCTGGCAGCATGATGAGCTTGTTTAGTGCAGGAGAATTACGTTCTCTTGACGTTCAAGGCTGGATCCAGTTCTCTCTTCAGTATGATTCACCCAAGAGGGAGCTGAGGGTCCTGGTTATACAATGTAGAGATTTGACGCCAGCTCATAACGAGACTTCTAATCCGTAAGTGGGAGGAATGGAAAAACAGAGAGAGGAAGCAATTGAAGATATATTTCCTGAAGCTTAGCGTACATATAATAATTATGTCATTTAAAGGAACACTAAATCTAGAAATTAATTATATAAGTAAATGGGAAATTTTGTTGTCCCCACTGCCTGCAGCATTTCTGCCTAATCCTGAAACAGACAGTCTTGAAGAATTCTTATAGACAACACATGAGTCAGTCTCCTGCTGATCTGTTCAGTTTTTCATCTAGCTCAGATCCTGGGAAACACAGAGATTTCTTTATATATTTCTCAGTTTTAACATAAATATGAGACAAATACTGTCCGATAAATGAAAAGGAGGAGATGAAGTCCTAGGATTTTGTTTAAATTTTTGGTGCATATTCTGTTTAATCTTCCTTTAAGGAAAGGGTAGACATTTGACTTTCTTCTAAGTGATATGACTAGTCACTAAAATCATCTTTTTACATTTTACCATAGTACCTAATTTTAAACCATAGGGAGATTCTAGATGTGTAGCACAATATATATAACTACCACCCTTAAATGCCGGATAAACGGTAGAGACTGGCACTCACAATTTTCCTTAGTATTTTTTCTTTGTAAATAAGTAAAAGGTTTTAGACTATAGCAAAACAGTAGTATAGGGAGAATTCAGAATCCAGATTTCCCTCTTTTTGGGAGACTCTTGGACATTCTTGTATGGCTAGCGAATATTATCTCAATGCATTGTTCAACATTCAACAGATCTTGTATATAATTTCATTATAAGAGTCTCTTTGTTATCTCAATTCTCATAAATTATGCAGTTTTTTTCACGTACAATATCAAATAAGTTGGTGGTAGAAAAGAATTATTTTTATGTAAACTTTTCTTTACTATCCTTAGGTATGTGAAATGTTACTTGCTTCCTGACAAATCTGTACAAGGCAAGAGGAAAACAAAGGTGAAGAAGAAGACTTTGGACCCCCTCTTCAATGAAACCCTTAAGGTTGGTTCAAGACATATGAATATTTGTGCATTGCAATGAAGCTGTGTGTTTATATGTATTTTACATTAAATAACCCATTCTGTGGTAAAGTTCAAACAAAAACAAATCACTACACAGTTTCTTACTAGAGATGAGCGAGCATACTCGATCGTGCATTGTCCTTAGCGAGTACCTGCCCGCTCGGAAGAAAAGGTTCGGCGGGGGGCGGGGAGCGCGGGGAGGAACGGAGGGGGGATCTTTCTCTCCCCCGGCTCCCCCCTGCTCACTGCCGCAACTCACCTGTCACCCGCGCCGGCAGCCGAACCTTTTCTTCCGAGCGGGCAGGTACTCGCTAAGGGCAATGCTCGATCGAGCAATTATCCTTAGCGAGTATGCTCGCTCATCTCAATTTCTTACCATTTTACAGAAGTATTGTGCTATATATAATATAAAAACATGCCTTTTATTTCAATCATTTAAAATAATTTTTACCAAAGCCTGTTATGCACTGTTCTGTCCCCTAGATACTAATCTATTGATGAAACATGCAAGGTACCCGTCCAGACAAGGATGACTCTGCCTGGAACCTAGACCCAAATACACTATTATTCCCTTAAGTCAGGAACAACAGTAGAGAGGGGGAAGAAAGAGACGGGTTGAAAAAGTATAAGGCCTCATGTCCACTAGCTAAATGGAATTGCGGAATCCGCAGCGGATTTTGCCCATAGGGAATCATTGGCCATCCGCGGGTCCATTAAATTGATTTTTGCACCCGCGGATGGCATTTTAAAAGAATTGCGTTTTTCACGCATGGGAGAAAAAACGCGGCATGCTCCATTCTGTCACGGATTCCGCGCAGATTGGCAACATTGCTATCACATTGATAGCAATGTGTGCGGATATCTGCATGCAAAAAAAATACCATTTAAAGCAAATCCGCGCGGAATCCGCGGCAGATTCTGCGCGGATTGTATTTTTCAAGTGGACATGAGGCCTAAATACTCACACACACGATCGTCCAAAATATTTCCAGTGATACCTGAAAACTCAAAAAAATTCCCAAATAATGTTTGGATTTTTTACCTATTCAACACATTTCGCTCTACCAATCACAAGGGTTCATCAGGGATCAAATGTTATAAATGTTACCATGGAGAAATATGATGATATTTATAATCACCATATTTAGGATCAATTATATCATTCTATATCATCATATACATAATGATACAAACAGCATATATCAAAGATCCATCACTCCATGTTAATAAGATAACAAGTAATTATATTAAAACATTCAACACTTTTGTAGTGATGTAGTAGTGAGTTTATAAGTGCTTTAGCAAATCATAATATATCATTAATTTGATAAAGGTTGAACTTGATGCACCTGTGTATTCATTACCTAAATGACTATGGAATGTATCTTTCTGGAATGTACAAGTTATGTCAGACTATGGTACAGATGTAGCGTGCTAAAGCATATATGCTGTTTCCCCGAAAATAAGACAGTGTCATATTAATTTTACTTATTTTTCCATGAAGAAGAATTTACATTAAAAAAATGAACATTTATTATATACTGTAAGTAGTTGTCATCACAAACCAGCATAACCAGACAAACTGTGAATCCTATCAAGAATTTCTTGTTACTATCATTATTTCCATATACAACAATCTATGGTACATTTACCGATCCCGATATTTATGAACACAAAGCAAGATTTATTCAATGACAGTCATGTCATCATCTTCTGGAACATCATCATAGCAATCCAAACCCTGAATTTCCTGGTGAATTTCTTGTGACTCAATTTCTTTCAGAATCTCTCATGTCTAGCAATATCACTGTCCTTGTCTTTCCTGACTCACACACAGGGCCACAAAAAATAAGGGCTGTAAAGTACCTGGCTCCCAAACACAGTTTGAAGACTGTAACGATCACCCACAGCAGTTCCTGGATCACTTGTACAGCAGGGACGGTATTGCCGCTTCCGGCCACCAGGGGGAGCTCCTCACAGCAGATTTGCACAGCAGGGACAGAGCCAGGTCTTACTTTCGTGAAAGGCTTTATATTTAGCACTTCAGCAAAACCTGTACTAGGTCTTATTTTCGGGGAAACACGGTAGCATTAGGGCACTACAGAAAAAATGCCTATGCTATTTGGCTAGTGCCTACACTATTGACATAGTATGCCAGACACTGTGGATGGTGCTCTGTTTATACTGTACAACACAACACTATTATTTACATGACAGTACAAGCTTGACAGATCGGAACTACAAAGCCGTTTCTTAAACCTTTCCGTGTGGCATCGTGGGTCACTAGCAAGGAACATTTTCTTGGGAGAAGTAGAACTGGATCTTGCAATGTGGGACTGGAGCCAGACTCAGCCAGCATGGCATAACCTACAGCCAAGGGTGAGTGTAAAGTTTCCTAATTGAAAAGCACAATATAGTTTATAAGAGAGTAGTGTATACAACTTCACATACATGTATGTTAATGTCTCTGAAGATTCTCAAATAGAGGCATTGTTTCCTATAGTAACCAATCAGATTACAGAGATTGGTTGCCATAGACATGGATGCAATAGTGGACAGTGTTATATTGTGTAACCAAATTATTTTATCGATAGAGCTACAGCTGTTTTTGCAAAGCAATACATTGAGCTTTATACAATCCCGTGGACTGCAGCTGTCACTTGATCAAGTAGCACTGCAAGAATTTCCTGTGTAGATCAGGTCTAATTGACAACTGTGTGTTACTATTACCCTTGTCAGTAGGATGTATGTCATGTCTCCTTCATACATGAACTAGTGAACTACGAACGGGACTCACGAGAGAGAGATGACATGACAATGACTGACAAACACCCAAAAGACTTACCCAGCATACCTGCATGCATAAACTGATGGAATTGCAACGATACGAGATATTAGTTCGTATTTTGGACAATATACTTCAGCCCACAAGCCCGCAACAAGGGTCCTCGTTGTCTCGTGCGACCCTACTCTAACAAGACACCTACCCCATGAGTCCTGCCTGAAATCGGTTCATAAAGCCTTTTATCCCAGTTTTTGACATAAAAAAGTTACACATTTTGCGTAAATGTAGATTTGCCAAAAAATTTGTGGCTTTTATGCCTTTGCGCTACCCTTACTATGTAAAAAAAAAATGCACAGGGCTTATTGAGAGGGGACCGGCCACCTTGGACCGACAAATTTAAGTATAGTTTATGCCAGAAACTGGCATAAATTATGCCAGAATTGAACACCAAGTCGAAACTGGCATATATTTCTGAGAAGGCAAGTAGAGTTGCCGAGATGTGCCTAATACATGAAGACCCATGTGCCTCTTCATTGATTATGTGCATCATGCATTAGGGTAAATTATACTAAGACCGGCCTTGGAAACGCCGGTCTTAGTAAATTTCCCCCAGAGGTCTAAGAAAAGATGCTCCAGAATTGTTTTTAATGTGGAAAACAAGTATTTACTAAAACATGTCAGGACAGATGACGGGTTCTTTTTAACTGTCAGAGAAAAGTCAAAGAAAGGGCAGAAAGTACTTAAGTACAGCCCCTTCCCCCTAGAAAACAGGTAGTGACAGAAATGATGCATAAAGGGTCTTTTCAATGTGCTTAGTTGTGCTACCCTTCCTTATCTAGACTCCACTAATACAAAAAAAAACAATTTTTAAAGGGGTTTTCCGTGGAATTGATCGGCTGGGGTTTGTCGGTCAGAACCCTGACTGATCAGCTGAGCGGGTGCATGCTGTCAGAGCTGCAAATACAGAGGTCAGAGCTAAAGCAGCGGAAGTCTCCGTGCCAACCTCTGTGTAGTGGCTGGCGCTTGTAACTGCAGGCACAGCTCTTATTGATTTCAATGAGAGCCGTGCCTGCAGTTACAAGTCCGACCTCTGTGTTTTTGCAGTGCTGACAGCATGCGCCCCCTCAGCTGATCGGTCAGGGTCCCGAGCGACGGACCCTAGCCGATCAACTATTGATGATGATACTATGATTGATGATGATACCTATCCTGAGGATAGGTCATCAGTAATATTTTCCACGGAAAATCCCTTTAAAGACTATGGACACCTTTGAGGGCATTTTTTAAACTTGAATGCATCTATTTTTGCAGTAGGACTTTATTAAAAATTTTGCACAATTTGGCATCACAGTATATGAGAGTATATAACAAACTGCAGAATGCTAATCAGTAACAAATTCTCTTCTGACAGCTCAGTCTCCAGACCGTATCTCTGCTCCTGATGCTGATCTGACAGCCACCAGTGCTAAAAAGCAGCCTTGGCACACAGTCCTGAACCAGCACCCATACAATATCACATGCTTCCCTTTAATTCTCCCTATGGTGAATTTTGCTTTACTTTGTGTGGCAGAGTAGCCATTGTACGCACTTGTTTTTGCCACTAGAGGGCCAAATGTCAAGAAAAGCGTTCCCCCTCCCTCATGCTTTGTGCCCTTTAATGAGATGATTAACATGTGGTTGAGAGTGTTTAATAAAAACTGGCAGTCTGGAGAAGAGACAGGCATTGCTAGAGTCTGTGGAAATAGTGCAGCACTAAAAGCGTAAAGATGCACGCTGTGTGTTCTGTTTTAGTCTGTTCCAGTGACAGAGAAGAAGCTAATGCTTAGTAAGTGGCCAAATGGCCAGAGTTTATTTTGCTATTTATGCACTCTGTCATTGTAAATAAAAGCTGGTGCAAACCAGTTTTATGCCTGAATCTTTTATCTCAGAGTATATTTCATGTGTGTGCCAACTGTCTTACCAGAATGATGGGATCCTATTAATCTGACATCCTCCTAAATTGTCACATTGATCTTTCCTTTGCTGCTCTATCCAGCCAAGAGCTTCATGATGACTTAATGACTACAGAGTTTCCTGTATAAACATCTCTTGACCGTCACTTCTGCAGCTTCTATAACAACACATGTGTTTAGATCCCAGACCAGACCCCTTAATTAGTTGCAGACCCCAGAACGGAAAGCAGGCTGGACCTCATAATTAATTGTAAACACCAGACTCCTTAATAAAATGTAGACCTAAGGACTAGAGATGAGCGAGCATACTCGTCCGAGCTTGATGCTCGTTCGAATATTAGGGTGCTCGAGATGCTCGTTACTCGAGACGAGCACCACGCGGTACTCGTCTCGATTAAACGAGCACTGACCATTGAATTCAATGGAGCTGGCAATACAGCTGGCTCCATTGAAAGCAATGGGCTGCCGGCGATCTCAGGATGAATTTTCGGGAAGGGCTTAAAAATATAAGCCCTTACCTGAAAATGTGTAAAAAAAAATAAAAAAAATATGTCAGCATAAATATCGTTCTCCTCTGCCACAGCTGAATTTCCCAGATTTTCACAAATGAAAACCTTAGCGAGCATCGGCGATATACAAAAATGCTCGAGTCGCCCATTGACATTAATGGGGTTCGTTACTCGAAACGAACCCTCGAGCATCACGGGAAGTTCGACTCGAGTAACGAGCACTCGAGCATTTTGGTGCTCGCTCATCTCTACTAAGGACCCCTTAATTGTAAACTTCTTAAAACAGTTTTTAAATACTATTGATGATCTATTCTCAGGACAGGTCATCAATAGTTGATCGGCTAGGGTCCAGCGCTTGGGACCCGACCGACTAGCTGATTTTGCACCCACTGGCAGTGCCCAACATACAGGGGTGCATAGCAGAAATAGATCGATCTGACCCCTGTGTAATGGTCGGTAACTGTAGGCATAGCTCTCATTTAAATCAGTGACAACTGCGCCTGCAGTTACAAACGCCAGTCAGAGCAATCTGCTTCTGTTCTGTATCCATGTGTTGTGGAGTTTACAGCGGGCGTCCGATCAGCTGATTGGCCAGAGTCCCAAGTAGTGGATTTTGATATGGATTTGCATTAAGGCCTATTTAGAGCTATACTCGCTCTCGTGCTGCTGCACAGGAGCTATTATCGCTGGCTCACAGCGGGGCAGCTGGAGGAGATTTCTCTCCTCGCTCCTCTCCATTGACTTAACATAGTGGCCATTCAGTACTGAACAGCTGCTATTTACACTGAACGATGATCGTTATGCTGCATAAACGATGGACGATGAGCTGATCACTCAGTGTAAATAGCAGTTGTTCAGTACTAAACGGCCATTATGTTAAGTCAATGGAGAGGGCCGGGGAGCACGAGAAATCTCCTGCAACTTCTGGCCCCCCTGCTGGCCGCTCTGCGAGCTAGCCAGCGATACTAGCTCCCATGCAACAGCACGGGAGCGAGTGTATGTGGGGACGAGTGTCGGGCCTTATAGAATGGCCGCGGATTTGCAATCAATTACAAATCCACAGCAATTCTACTGCAAAACTGCATTGAACTCCACATTAGACATGCTCATGCTTTCACATTAGGCTCCAATCCTGACTAGAAGCTGGTCCTGGCAACTACCCTGCTTCACCGAAAATAAGCCCTGCCCCAAAAATAAGCCCTTCCACGATTTTAAGGGGTCTTGAAATATAAGCCCCACCCCAAAAATAAGCCCTAGCTACACTACATTAAAAAAAGCAATACATTACCTAGCAGGCGCGGTCCGGGTCCCCTCCTGCTGGTCTCCTGGAGTACCAGCACTCTTGCTTCAGTCCTCATCCATCAACAAAAGATCGCTGGTTAGTTACGGGGTTCATAAACCCCGCCTCCAGCAAGCAATGGCTCTGATTGGCTCAACTGTTGCGTTTGAGAACCAATCAATGCAGTACTCAAAGAACCAATCACAACTGATCTTCTGTCGGTGGCTGAGGACTAAAGCAAGAATGCCAGAGCTCCAGGAGACCAGCGGGAGGGAACCAGACGGCGCCTGCCAGGTAAGTATAATAAGACATCCCCGAAAATAAGACCCTGTGCCTTTTGGTGGCAAAAATTAATATAAGATAGGGTCTTATTTTCGGGGAAACGTGGTAGGAATACTGTAAATGTTTGGCAGCAACCCCGTTTGCAGCTGCCTTCCAAACACAACATAATAAAAAGGTAACAGGTGAACAAAGCTAAATATAATAAAGTTGGTAGGATAATTCAGCTGTATAGCTGTTAATTTTATTAGCTGCTGATTAATGCATATTATTTTATTACAATGCACATTTATATATTTTCTGTGAGATATTATGTTTGATAACTGTAATTTCGTCTCTGGTTCTTCTACTTGACAGACCTGTTCTAACTTGTAACATCTTTCACAGACGCCTCTCTCACCAGACTTTTTGTATAGTCGAGGAAGACTCAATTTCGCTGCAAAATTCATTCCTCAGGGAGGTGATGGTGAGTTTTGCATTTTTATTTAGGGCTTCTTCATGTCTGATTTTGGTCTGTGATAAATGGACTGATATAAATCCACTTTTGTCCATTTCGCATCAGTATGCTTTGTATCTGTCCATTTTTCACTTTCGTAAAAAAGGAGTTCATATGGATGTCATCCATGTATGTGTTCTGTTTTTTTTTCTGAACCCATAGACTGGAATGGGCGACTATTGTCTAAGAAATCGAACCAGAATAGGACATGCTGCAATTTAAACTGTATAAAAAAAACTCATGTCTGCAAAGCACTACTGACTGTAAGGGCCATTTCAGACGACCGTATATCGGCCATTTCACGCCGAGCCGATATACGGTGTCCTTGTCTGCAGAGGGGGGAGGATGAAAGAGCCAGGAGCAGGAACTGAGCTCCCGCCCCTTCCTCGCCCCTCTCCACTATTTGCAATGGGAGGGGGCGAGACGGGGGCAGAGCTAAGTATCGGCTCTTAGCTCCACCCCTGTCTCGCCCTCTCCTATTGCAAATAGTGACAAGGGGCGGAGAGGGGGTGGGAGCTCAGTTCCTGCTCCTGGCTCTTCCATCCTCCCCCCCACCTGAAGACAAGGACACCGTATATCGGCTCGGCGTGAAAACCGAGCCGATATACGGTCGTCTGAATCTACCCTAATGGTCAGTGTACTGTCTGTGTGTAGTTAATTGCAAACATGGACAGTACACGGATTTGAAAATTGCCCATGTAAATAAACAGTTATTCTTTAATTGACTTTGCTACTATTTCCATTGCATGAAAGTGATTTTCAACCATTTGTGGATTTTCCATATTGAATGAACAGTTTGTATAATTTGGCCTTATATGGACAATATTTGCAGCAGCAGATCAACCTCTTTAGCAAATCGAGGTTTCCTTTTTTTGTCCAGCTATTACAAAGCATCAGATAAACTGTATATATTGTGTGAATATGTAACTGTACTCTATTTCTTCGAATAGGTCCTTAGGAAGTGAGCATTCATCGCATTTTAATTACATTGCTACACTTTTTTCTTAATGGCAGGTTTAGGACTTCCACCGTCTGGAGAACTGCATATTTGGGTGAAGGAGGCACAGCAGCTTGTTCCTCATAAAGCTGGGAATATTAGTTCATTTGTAAAATGGTATAGTAACAGAATAAATTAATTTTAACTTTTAGCTTTTAAAGTGTTAACTTTTAGTCCAATATTGGCCAGTATTTATGTATATACAGTGTGTGTGTGCTTACAATGCGTTTGCTCATGGTGTAACAGTTAAGAGGTATTTCTGCCAAATGATGTTATATATGAAGTTTTCACCTATACACTGGACACGTGATATCTGATAGATTAGTGGGGTCTAGTTCCTGGGTCCCACACTAATTCTTAGAATGCAGATCTCAAAGGTACCTGACTGAATGGAGCAGTGGTTGAGCAAGTGGACTACAAAAGATAGTGGAGCTCTTGAATTCTGCTATCTCCATCAGTCCTATAGAGATTAATGGAGCAGCAGGAGCATGCATGCATTTTAACTGGGTGGATATGGGACCTTCATTCTAGCGATTTATGGTATTAGTCATGTAACTGGAATACCCCTTTAAGTGTAGTAACCTGCAGTACTTTTCCTTTTGTCTTACTTCCATATAGTTGTGTGCTCCCAGACGACAGTCTATCAAGTATTCAGCGCACACGAGTAATTCCACGTAGTTTGCGGCCAACATACAATCACACCATGGTATATGATGGCTTTCGAATGGAGGACTTGGCTGAAGCATGTGTAGAATTTACAGTCTGGGATCAAGGAACTATATCCAGTCGACCACTTGGAGGAATTCGTCTCAGTACTGGTCGAGGTAAATCAATCTTTTTTTCCTCAATCACCTTAGTAGAATTTAATATTTTATAATAAAAGCCTTTATCTATTTATTAACACCTTAACGACCGCCCCATCGGGAAACTACGTCCTCAGAAAGTGGGCTTTAATCCTAGAGGACGTAGTTTTATGCATCCTCTTTGGATTGATACCCACTGGCCTGAGGACGTGACAGCTCCATGCTGTCGGTGCCCGCAGGTAGCCGACAGCATGGAGCTGTCATCCCAGGATGCGGGCAGTCCCCCCCGGCATTGCGATCGGCGCTATAAAATGAATAGCGCCGATCGCAAAAAAGTAAATAAAACAGTGTAAAAAAGTAGTAATTCAGCTGCTATGATGGATCGGATCCATCACGGCAGCTGAAAATACTCACGCGGCTTGTCGGCGGTGTCCCCCGGAGTGCACAGAGGGGCTCGACCCCCGGAAAATTCAAAATTGCTCTGCTCCTGGCTGCCATGTGTAGCCAAGAGCAGAGGGATGTCACCAGGGACATGATCACTGTCATCCAATGGATGACAGTGATCATGTAAAGTTAAAAAAAAGTGCAAAAAGTAAAAAAAAATAAACAAAAAAAGGCGTAAAAGGTAAAAAAAAAATAGTGCAAAAAGTAAAAAAAAAGTTTTAAAAAGTTAAAAAAAGCTTGCGTTTCATCTCCCCCCACGGATCATATCCGTGAGGGAGGATGAAATGACGTACCTAAGGCCTGCGGATTTATCCGCGGACCTCACCCCAGCTTCTGCGCACGCGCCCGTCGCCAATGTGGCAGGCGCATGCGCAAAAGCCGTGGTTTTTTAAAATCTCCCTGCTCCTGGCTACAAAACTTAGCCGAGAGCCTGGAGATTTCACGGAGGGCCGCGGTGAGCGGTTCCTGATCACGTGTTCGCCGTTATCCAAAGAATAATGGCGATCACATAAAAGTTAAAAAAAGGGGAAGGTTCATCTCCCCTCACCGATGCGATCGGTGAGAGGAGATAAAACTTTTTACCAGAGGCCTCCATATTTGCACCCCGACGCAATCTTCTTCCGTGAACTTTCCCGTATTCTGCTCATGCGACCGCCGACAAAACACCGGACACATTAGCAGGAGACGGGGAGCCCAGGTCACCGAGAGCCTGGAGCAGTGACGGGTGGCCTCGTTGAGCGGTCCCCGGACACGTGAAAAAATGGTAGCGATCTACCTTTGGCCGGTCTCACATGACCGGATAGGAATTACGGATTCCGCATGCGTTTGATTAGCGGTAATACGCAGATCAATCGCATTGGATTACACAATTCCGCTCACATTAGCGGGTTGGAATTGTGTAATCCACTCGCAGAAAAGAGAACGCAGCAGGTTCTATTTTACCGCGGATATCCGCAACATAGAGCCCATTGTGCTCCATGGTCATGGATATACCTGCAGCCCATACGCAACTACGTTGTATACGGGCTGCGGGTACCCGCGTCATCGCTAAGTGACGGTGCGGGAAATACAAACAACAAAAAAAAAAGTGTACTGCGCATGACCGCCCGTGTAAGTACGCAGTTATGCACAGTACATTACGCGGCCGTACGCAGGGTCACAGCCGGGCTCACAGCCGGGATCCACCTACGGCTGCGTAAGCCCGGCGTTATTCAGACCGCTACCTGTAATACGCAATTTACAAGAAGCCCCGGGAACGCTCGCCTTCCTGCAGTTCCAGGAGCAGCTTGTTGAGCGTCTTCTGTGTGAGACCGCCGCACCTCATCAAGCTTACGGAGACTCACGGAACGCCACTTTTTACACCCCATCCCCGCCACTGAGGTCAAAAAATGACCCCCAAAAAGCATGAGAGGAGGGGGGTTACCCGATTTTATTGCCCTATGTGCCCATCCCAACCAGCCTCCATAATTACCCGTCTTTGGAAATACTACACAGTTCACATTATTACTTTTATCTAAGATTTGGGGAACGCCGAAAAGGGCGCAGAGGGGGGGGGGAATTTTAGGGAGTCAATTTTTATTCCGTACAAATGAGCAATGGGGCCTGGAATTTATTCAGTTGTGCCCTGCAATCCAACAGGTGTTCCCTCCATTACAGGCCTTGCCATGTTTCCTGTAAGTAGATTAGGGCCACAATGGGTATGTTTTTGAACACGGGACAAACGGGGGTATCCATTTGGGGTGAACGTCTTCATTCCTATGTACACTGTACAAAAAAAAAAGTTTTTAAATTGACAAAATTGCCAAAAAAATGAAAATCGTAATTTTTTCCTTCTGCTTTGCTGAAATTTAGTCAAATACTGTGGGGTCAAAATACGCTGTACACCCCTAGATGAATTCGTTAAGGAGTCTAGTTTTTAAAATGGGGATATTTGTGGGGCTTCTTTATAGTTTTGAACGCTCAATGGCTCTACAAGTGGGCAACGGGGCCTGGAATTTATTCCGTTGTACCCCCAACTGGTGCTCCTTCCATTATAGGCCTAGCCATGCGTCCTTTAAGTAGATTAGGGCCACAAGGGGTATGGTTCTGAACACGGGACAAACAGGGGTATCCATTTTGGGGTGAAAGTCTTCATTCCTATGTGTGCTGTACAAAAAAAACTGTTTTTAAATTGATACAACTGCCAAAAAAATGAAAATTGTAATTTTTTTCCTACTGCTTTGCTTAGATTTATTCAAAAATTGTAGGGTAAAAATACACAGTACACCCCTAGATAAATTCGTTAGGGGGTCGGTCTAGTTTTCAAAATGGGATCATTTGTGGGGTTTCTCTGTCGTTTTGGCCGCTCAAGGGCTCTACAATAGGGCAATGGGGCAATGGGGCCTAAATTTCTGTTCTGAAAGCCACCGACTACTCCTTTCATTTTGGGCCCCGTTGTGCATCCAGACAAAAGATTAGGGCCACAATGGGTATGTCTCTGAACACGGGAGAAACAGGGGTATCCACTTTAGGGTGCAAGTCTTCATTCGTGTGTGTGCTGTACCAAAAAAGCAGTTTTTAAAACGACAGAATTGCCAAAAAAACGAAAATCACAATTTTTTCCTTTTGCTTTGCTTCAATTCATTCAAAAACTGTGGGGTCAAAATGGTCAGTACACCCCTAGATAAATTCGTTAAGGGGTCTAGTTTTCAAAATGGGGTCACTTGTGGGGGTTCTCTTTGATTTTGGCCGCTCAAGAGCTCTACAAATGTGCTATGGGGCCTAAAACGCCTTCAAGGAAAATCTATGTTCTGAAAGCCACCGACTACTCCTTTCGTTTTGGGCCCCATTGTGCATCCAGACATGAGATTAGGGCCACAATGGGTATGTCTCTGAACACAGGAGAAACAGGGGTATCCATTTTGGGGTGAAAGGCTTCATTCATGCGTGTGCTGTACAAAAAAAGCTGTTTTTAAAATGACAGAATTGACAAAAAAACGAAAATCACAATTTTTTCCTTTTGCTTGGCTTGAATTCATTCAAAAACTGTGGGGTCAAAATGGTCAGTACACCCCTAGATAAATTCGTTAAGGGGTCCAGTTTTCAAAATAGGGTCACTTGTGGGGGTTCTCTTTGGTTTTGGCCACTCAAGAGCTCTACAAAAGTGCTATGGGGCCTAAAACGCCTTCAAGCAAAATTTATGTTCTGAAAGACACCGACTACTCCTTTCATTTTGGCTCCCGTTATGCATCCAGACATAAGATTAGGGCCACAATGGGTATGTTTCTGAACACGGGAGAAACGGGGGTATCCATTTTGGTGTGTAAATCCTCATTTTCATGGGCTCTATAGGAAAAAAATATGTCTTTAAAATGACATATTTGCAAAAATATGAAATTTTATTTTTTGTCCCCTAAATTGAACTAATTCCTGAAAAAAACTGGTGGGGTCAAAATACTCATGACCCCCCTCAGTGAATACACTAAGGGGTGTAGTTTTTAAAATGGGGTCATTTGTGGGTGTATCTATTATTCTGACACTTATGAGCCTTTGCAAACTTGGCTTGGTGCAGGAAAACAAAGTGCTCCTCAAAATGCTGAAAAGTAATGTTAAATTTGTACGTCCTCTAAATGGTTAAAAAAAACACAAAAGTTTTTCAAGTGTGCATTCAGAATAAAGTAAACAGATGGAAATACATATCTTATCAAAAATTTGTACAGTATGTTTGGACATATTTGAGATATTACGGTTGAAAATGTGAAAAAATGACAATTGTTTCAAAATTTTTCCAATATTGGTACTTTTAATAAATATACACAAATAATATCGGTCTCTTTTTACAACCTAAATGAAGTACAATATGTGCCGAAAAAACTGTGTCAGAATCACTGGGATATGTAAAGCCTTTACGGAGTTATGCCACGTTGAACGACGCATGTCAGATTTCCAAAATTTGGCTCCGTCACTAAGGTGCAAACAGGCTTCGTCACTAAGGGGTTAATGAGAAATATTCAATTCACCACAACAGAGACCCCTCTGCATTCTCAAAGAGGGACGTAATACTGAGTATATGTGACCACCTTGGAACAATTATTGAAGTGGTTGAACTTAGAAAGGCTTTTCAATAGAAACAGCAGGTGATACTATTCTAACGTTAGTCTTGGAAGATCTGGGGATAGAAACATATATTTTTTTTATAAATGTAAATACAAAAATGGATCATAATTATGGGCTGATTTAACTACAGACAAAATTCTACCACTTTGGTAGAAACAAGTTTTTCCATCCCCTGCCGTTGCAGCAATGCTGAGATCGCTGCCGGGTTGATGGACTCCGGTGCGGGTTTCAGACAGGGTTCTGCACCTTCCAGCTTAGTAGGTGTGATGCAATGTGCTCACATCTGTGGATGATTAGCTGGATATTTAGTTGGGATGGATAGGAAGCTAAGGTACTGTAAATTTTTATTTGCTCGCTGTCTGAGCTGGCAATTAGTGGCTCCCGTGGACAGCGTGGCGTCTGCTGTACCTTACTCTGGACGGCTCTGTGTGCTGCGGCTTATTCTACTAAAGCTAAGTGCTATGTTTTATTTTGTTTTGTCCTTTATCAGTTTGGCCAAGTAGGGTTACTTAGGTCCCAGGAACGAGTGCAGGCCTGTATCTATCGACGCAATCAGTCTGCTGTGTCAGGCAGGGCCCTCTCCCTCGTTCGTTACATATTTGGGGAAAGACTTCCCATGTATTATTCGTTGGTTTGTTTTGATCGCCACACTGTGAGCAATTATTGTGCATGTTTGCAGGTGCTTGTCCAGCACGTCCTTTGCAGACATAACAGAATTTACAGCCATACTTACTCGGTGGGATATTGTTTAACTTTGTTAAGATGCGTTGGAGGTTGCTGAGATCAAACAGCAGCAACCTGTGCTGGAGGCTTATATTAAGAAGCCTAAGATCAGTATTCCAGATTGTTTTTCTGGAGAGAGGTTAAATTTTTTTTGTTTCAAACAGTCCTGCAAACTTTTTTTCAGCCTACCCCCTCCCTGTCCTCAGGTGAGCTCCAGAGGGTGAGAATCATTATGTCCAGGTTGCAGGATGCCCCTCAGGCATGGGCATTTTCTTGCTCCCCTCTTCTAAAGTTTTGTGCTCTGGAACGACCCTGCATTGTGGAGTAAGTTTAAAGGAGATGTCCCGAGGCAGCAAGTGGGTCTATACACTTCTGTATGGCCATAATAATGCACTTTGTAATGTACATTGTGCATTAATTATGAGCCATACAGAAGTTATAAAAAGTTTTATACTTACCTGCTCCGTTGCTGGCGTCCTCGTCTCCATGGTGCCGACTAATTTTCGCCCTCCGATGGCCAAATTAGCCGCGCTTGCGCAGTCCGGGTCTTCTCCTCTTCTCTATGGGGCTCCGTGTAGCTCCGTGTAGCTCCGCCCCGTCACGTGCCGATTCCAGCCAATCAGGAGGCTGGAATCGGCAATGGACCGCACAGAAGCCCTGCGGTCCATGAAGACAGAGGATCCCGGCGGCCATCTTCAGCAGGTGAGTATGAAGACGCCGGACCGCCGGGATTCAGGTAAGCGCTGTGCGGGTGGGTTTTTTAACCCCTGCATCGGGGTTGTCTCGCGCCGAACGGGGGGGGGGTTTAAAAAAAAAAAAACCCGTTTCGGCGCGGGACATCTCCTTTAAGTGTGGCATAACGGATGGGATTAAGGACCTTTTGGTGGGTATCTCGTGCCTTAAAGCCTTGATGCAGCAATGTCTTTAGCCATTAGGGTAGGAAGACGGATTAGGGGAAGATATAAGGAGTTTTTTCACATTCCTGCTTCCCTGCTTACGGATGGGGAGGAACCCATGCAATTGGGTTTATTGGGTGGCAATGCCCGTAGGTGCAAGAGGGGTCAAAGCAAAGGGCAGTGTTTCCACTGCAACCAGACAGGACAGTTCCTGCAAAAGTATCCTCACCATAACTCTCAGCTAGGAAGACTAGGTAGTCTGGAAGTTAGAGGGGAAACCTCTCTAGGTCCAATGATTGCTTGGATGTCGTCCCCTAGGCTGGTGCTTCCTGCTGAGATATTCGCTGAGGGTGGTATTGATCCAATCACGATCTTCTTCGATTGTGGAGCGGGCGTCAATCTTATTCATCAAGGGACAATCAAGCGGTGTGAGTTAGAGGTAAAACCTCTGGATTCCCCCATCCCCATCTCTGCTATTGATGCCTCTCCGTTGTCTCAGAGGTTTCTGTAGTTTTGTGTACCAAACCTTTGTTCAAAAATTGGATTATTTCACACCGAAGTCATCACTTTGTATGTAATGGAATCCCTTCTGGCGCAAATCGTCTTGAGTTTGCCCTGGTTGCGGTTGCATAATCCCATGGTAGATTGCGAGAAGGGAGACATTGTTAAGTGGAGCCCCTACTGTACGGATTGTTGTATTTCAGTAGAAGTGTCTCCTGTGCAAGCCGAGTTACCTGATGATTGGTCTGTTTCTGCTGAGGTGTTTTCACAAGAAGAGGCGTTACAATCCTTTCAGGAGTTGAAGGGATGTTTGGCGGCGGCTCCGGTTTTAGTACAACTGGACTCGTCCAGACCGTTTGTAGTGGAGGTAGATGCCTCAGAGGTGGGGGTAGGTGCGGTGCTATCCCTGGGTACCAATACATTCTAAGATCTTCGACCTTGTGCTTTTTTTTTCATGCAAATTTTCGCCAGCCAAGCGCAATTATGATGTTGGTGGCAGAGAACTGTTGGCGATTAAGTGGGCATTGGAGGAGTGGCAACACTGGATGGAAGGAGGTCAGCATAAGGTGACTGTGGAGACAGCCAGGAGACTTAACCTGAGACAGGCGCGGTGGTATTTGTTTCTTTCGCGTTTTGACTTTCTTGTTATATAGTTAGGCAGTAAAACATTAAAGGGGTTGCCCCGCGGCAGCAAGTGGGTCTATACACTTCTGTATGGCCATAATAATGCACTTTGTAATGTACATTGTGCATTAATTATGAGCCATACAGAAGTTATAAAAAGTTTTTCACTTACCTGTTCCGTTGCTGGCAGCCCCGTCTCCATGGTTGCCGTCTAATTTTCGCCGTCTAATGGCCAAATTAGACGCGCTTGCGCAGTCCGGGTCTTCTGCTGTTCTCTATGGGGCTCCGTGTTGCTCCGTGTAGCTCCGCCCCGTCATGTGCCGATTCCAGCCAATCAGGAGGCTGGAATCGGCAATGGACCGCACAGAAGAGCTGCGGTCCACGGAGGGAGCAGACCCCGGCGGCCATCTTCAACCGGTAAGTATAGAAGTCACCGGAGCGCGGGGATTCAGGTAAGCGCTGTGCTGTTTTTTTTTTAAGTTCCTGCATCGGGGTTGTCTCGCGCCGAACGGGGGGGGGGTTGAAAAAAAAAAAACCCGTTTCGGCGCGGGACAACCCCTTTAAGGCTGATGCTGTTTCAGGGAATTTCGTTCCCGTAATTTAATATGAACCTCCCACGCCCATTCTTTTGGAGGGGTTGGAGGAGCAGTTCCGTAATGCGCGGGATCTGTCACTAGCAGGGTTGCCAGCGGGAAAGCTGTTAGTTCCTGTCGATTTAAGGCTGCAGGTACTGTCTGAGATGCACAATCCTGGGTTGGCTGGGTACCCGGGAATCCATAATACCCGGAAGCTACTCACAAGAAGGTTTTGGTGGCCATCTTTGTGACGGGATGTTTTCAGTTTTGTTGCATCCTGTAAGGTTTGTGCCAAGACTAAGTCACCTCGGAATTCTCCTGCTGGGAGATTGAGGCCTTTGCCTGAATTTGGGCTAAACAATATACCGCTGGATTTTACGGAGACATCTGCTAAAAATTTTAAGCTGGTGACTGATAACAGACGTTCGGTGAGGGCTAATTTCTTGGTGGGGGACTTGGTTTGGTTGTCTACTAGGAACGTAAAAACAGCAGTCATTCAGGTTGGGTTCACATTTCGTCGGTCCATTTAAAATCATGGAGAAAATTGGTTCGGTGTCTTTCCGTTTAAAGATTCCTAGTTCTATGAGAATCCATAATGTGTTTCATAAATTTGTGGACTCTAGCAATGGTTCTTCTCCGTCGGCCCCCATTGTGGTGGATGGAGATGTTCATTGTGAGGTAGGTCGCATAGTGAACTCTCGCCTAGTTAGGAGATCTCTCCAGTTATTGGTGCATTGGCATGGCTTTGGTCCTGAGGAAATGACGTGGGTACCATCAGCGGACGTCTATGCGGACCGATTAGTGGGAAATTTTCACAGGCTGAATCCTAAGCGACCTGGTCCTAAGGGTCCTGGGGACCCTTCAGGAAGGGGAGGTACTGTTGCAGCAGTGCTGAGATCACTGCCGGGTTGACGGAGTCCGGTGCGGGTATTAGACTTGGTTCTGCACCTTCTAGCTTAGTAGGTGTGATGCAATGTGCTCATATCTGTGGATGATTAGCTGGCTATTTAGCTGGGATGGATAGGAAGCTAAGGTGCTGTAGCTGTCTGAGCTGGCAGTTTGTGGCTCCTGTGGACTGCGTGGTGTCCACTGTTCCTTAGTCCGGATGGCTCTGTGTGCTGCGGCTTATTCTACTAAAGCTAAGTGCTATGTTTTATTTTGTTTTGTCCTTTATCAGTTTGCCCAAGTAGGGTTACTTAGGTCCCAGGAACGAGTGCAGGCCTGTATCTATCGACGCAATCAGTCTGCTGTGTCAGGCAGAGCCCTCTCCCTCGTTTGTTACGTATTTGGGGAAAGACTTCCCATGTATTATTTGTTGGTTTGTTTTGATCGCCACACTGTGAGCAATTATTGTGCACGTTTTCGGGTGCTTGTTCAGCACGTCCTTTGCAGACGTAACACCTGACCCCCTCTTTTATTTTTTTGTCATACCCTGAAGGTCTCCTATGTACATTGCAGTCACTTCCATGCAGTGCTGCCTATCAGGCACCATATTGATGCATAGATGTGTCCCTGCGTTTTCTTTCACTGTTTTGTGCTATCAATCTCATGATGCATCAGTACCCAACACATGAGCTACAGCCTGTACCTTCTCTGCCTGCAGATGCTGCCATTATAATCTGTATTTTATATTAACCTAAATAAGCTATAGACTACAAGTATACAGTCAGGTGGATGAGCTGTGATCTCATCTATTATAACTGTGTGACAGGAGCTGTGTCACAGCTCATCATCAGTACTTGTGATAGGAGTGTATGTGATCCCCTCTACTCAGCTTGTGTGGTAGGGTCCATCACACAGGAGTTATGCTGTGTGAATAACTGACTAATTTTAGAGCACATAAACCTAAGTAAATCTGAGCTAGTTAGAATTGAGACCACATGACCCACCAGAGGAAAAGGACCACAGGATTAGGGCTGTAAATCACAGCCTGGGTCCTGCTGCAGCTGCCAGGATCAGATATGGCTCTGATCCAAGCCGTTTAACCACTTGGATGCCACAGTCAATGCTGACCATAACATCTAAGTGGTTTAGACAGGAAATGCACTCCTTCTTTCCCGAATTGGCACTGCCACTGAAGCAATCTCTGGGTACTGATGGTTGCTGTGACAGTCAGAGCCCAAACCATGGCCTTTTGCTCTGTCATGTACTGTGGCCTATTAGAGCCTACAAGTGGTAGGGTCTAATAGGCTGATGGTAAGTAAAAAAAATAACAGGCTGGATTCACATAGCCATTTTGCGAGTGGCATCTGGCCGAAACTCACATCAGATGTCACACAGACACCCGCCCATGTGTGGACATAGCACATGACATATCCTATTATTGTCCATGAAAATGGCAGAGAATAGAACATGCAGTGATTTTCTTCACACCATCTGTCCATGTGAAAAATCAATCGCATATAGCCTCATAGGCTATAAGGGGGTCGTGTGCTACAAAGACACTACATGACCCAAAATTATGGCTATCTGAATAAGAACTTAGGCCTCATGTCCACGGCATAAATCGATTTTCAAAATCTACGCGGGTCTCCCAAACGTGCGATACGTAATTAAATACCTGCGGATGTCATTTTGCCCTGGCGTGTGGATCGCACGCAAGGGAGAACAACCGCAGCATGCTCAATTCTTGTGTTGTTTTCCCGCATGGACGGCTCCCGCGGCTTCCATTAAAGCCAATTGAAGCTGTCCGGATCCACGGCACAGACGCGGCTGTCATTGCATCCGTGCCGCGGGAAAGCAGGAGTTTTTTTTAAAAGAAAAGGGACGGCACGGTGAATGCGGACGGGACGCTGCCGGCGTCCCGAGCGCAATCTCCATGCAGAACACAGAAGGTCCAGCTGCGACAGAGGAGAACCCCACAGCGGCTGGACAGGTGAGTATAATGTATTTTCTGGCCTCATGCCTGCGGGCCGGGTGGAATCCACTGCAGGATTGTGCACGGGCAAACCGTGCGAGCCCATGGGCATGAGGCCTTATACATAATACTCTGCACTACATAGGTAGTGCAGTGTATTACATAAGTGATCAAGCAATCACATCTTCAAGTTCCCTACCGGGACTAATAAATGTTGTTAAAAAAAAACATAAAAAGGTTGCTTTTTAAATACCAAAAAATTCACAGAAAAGAAAAATCAAAAATGGTCATTTTACCAATAAGACAAGATTCATTGTCTAAAAAATGCAAACAGAAAAAAACCTCCACAAAACTTGTATCATCAAATAATATTTTAAAAATAGCTAAATTCCTATTTTATTTCTGCAATCTCCCCAAAAGACACAATAAAAAGTGATCAAAAAGTCATATCTACACAAAAATGTTACTAATGAAAAAGACAGCTTATCCCACAAAAAAACAAACCCTGACACAGCTCCACCGAAGGAACAAAAGGCTTCAATAAAGACTTATGAAACCCCCGGTGAACTCTCAATGTAGCTGGCAAATCAAGTTCATAAGCCAGAGGATTGACTACCCGCGTGATGACAAAGGGCCCCACATAACGCGGCGCCAGTTTTAAAGACGGAAGCTTCAATTTGAGATTTTTAGAAGACAGGTATGTATACCATCTGTCCCACCCTGTAAGGTTCAGACACTGACAAACTCTTCCCACTACGCAACTGCATACGAGCCTCCGTCGCTTCAAAGTTTTCTTGCACTTCATTCCATAATCCCTGCAGCGCATCTGTGGCAACATCAGCTGCAGGACAGGCAGATGGAGTACAAATAGCCGTAAGGAAGTGAGGATGCTGCCCATATACACAAAAGAATGGAGACACCCCAGTAGAAGAACAAGTGCGATTGTTTAGCGCAAACTCTGCCAACGGCAAACATTCTGTCAACTGATGAGCTTTTTCACTGGCAAACAACCATAAATATTGCACTAAATCCTGGTTCTTCCATTCCGTCTGACATTAGTTTGCGGGTGGAAGGCTGACGAGAAGGACAGCGACGTTCCCAGGTTTTTGCAGAAGGCTCGCCAAAACTGCGCAACAAACTGAACCCCGCAATCTGATACAATGTTCTCGGGAACCCCATGTAGACGAATGATTTCTTTCACAAAAATCTTGGAAAATTCTATTGCCGAAGGTAGCATTTTTAACGCCACAAAATGTGCCATTTTTGATAAACGGTCTACAACCACTAAAATAGTGGTGTACTTCTGAGATTCCGGGAGATCGGTGATAAAATCTACTGTTAACTGCGACCACGGACGAAAAGGTACCGGTAAAGGTCTCAGAGGCCCCTCCGGACTACCGACGCCCACTTTTACTGCGTGCACAGACTGAGCTTTCCTTAACAAAGTGACGGATCTCCTGAGACATGCCTGGCCACCAGAAGTGTCTAGAACAAAGATCAAGAGTACCCTGAACCCCTGGATGGCCTGCGAAAACCGATGAGTGAGATTATTCAATGACTCTGAGACGCAAGGTCTCTGGCACAAACCATCTGCCCTCCGGCACTCCCCAGGGAGTGTCCTGCTGACCATTCTGTAGTTGAGGGACGAGGTCGGATTCTACAGCTGCCACCACCACCCCAGGTGCCAAGATATTCTTGGGAGTCAGTCTCACCTTCTGGTGCCCCCAAACTCCGTGACAGGGCATCCGCCTTCACGTTCTTCTCTCCCGGAATATATGTCACGACGAAATTAAACCGGGCAAAAAATAGTGCCCACCTGGCCTGCCGAGCTGTGAGTCTTTTTAGCATTGTCTAGATTTACCAAGTTTTTGTGATCAGTGTACACAGTAATGGGGTGTCTAGCCCCCTCAAGATGGTGTTGCCACTCTTCTAGAGCCCACTTGATTGCCAATAACTCACGGTTCCCCACGTCGTAATTACGTTCCGCCAAATTAAACTCCCATGAGAAGAACGCACATGGACTATACCCGGATCTCCTGCTGACCTCCTGAGACAAAACCGCCCCTGCCCCCACCTCGGATGCATCGACTTCAATAAAAAACGGTTGCCGCGCGGCCGGCTGTACTAACACCGGGGCAATGAAAAACGCCCTTTTTAGACAACTAAAAGCCTCTAGGGCCTCTGGTGACCATCTTACCAAGTCAGCCCCCTTTTTGGTAAGATCGGTCAGGGGTTGGGCAATAACTAAGTAATTTTTAATGAATTTGCGGTAAAAATTAGCGAAACCCAAAAATCGCTGGAGAGCTTTTAGGTTGTCTGGTCTGACCCATTGGGAGATTGCAGCCACTTTATCAGATTCCATTTGAATCTCCGTGGGTGAAATCACATAAGCCAGGAACGACACTTGTTTAGTACCAAATGTGCATTTTTCCAACTTGACAAAAAGTTGGTATTCACGCAAACAGGTCCGAACCAACCTGAGGTGCTGCACATGGGAATCCCAGTCCGAGGAGTACACCAGAATGTCATCCATAAATACCCCCAGGAAGTCATGGAAGACCGCGTTCATAAATCGCTGGAACACAGCGGGGGCGTTACAAAGTCCAAAGGGCATGACCAGACATTCAAAATGTCCTAATGGGGTGTTGAACGCAGTCTTCCACTCATTTCCCTCTCAAATGCGAATTAGATTGTAAGCGATCCAATTAAGTCCAATTTGGAAAACCAGTGGGCCCCTACTACCTGATTCAATAAGTCAGAAATCGGGGGCAAGGAGCACTGGTTCTTTACTGTAATTTTATTCAAAGCTCGATAATCCAAACAAGGCCTCAATTTCCCATCCTTCTTCTCCACAAAGAAGAGACCTGCCCCGGCAGGGAACCTGGATGGCCTGATATGTCATTTGGCCAGAGACTCTGAGATATAGGGCTTAAGGGCTTCGTGCTCACGCCCAGACAAATTGAAAATGACTCCCTTACGGATTGGACTGTCGGGGATCAAATCAATACCACAGTCCCACTCCCTATGAGGAGGCAAAGTCTCAGACAGTTTCTTGGAAAATACGTCCTGAAAATCAGACAAATATTTTGAGATAAGTACGGTATCGGCTGAGCACATGGAGACAGTGGTTACGTGATTACGACAGGACAACCCCCAACGTGTCAATTCCCGGATGGATCAATCAATTTGGGGGTTGTGCAATGCCAACCAGGGCATACCAAGCACCACATCTACGGACATCCTTTCCATCACCAGGAAGGACAGATTCTCAGAGTGGAGAACACCCACAGTGAACTGCAGAATGGGATTCCTCCATCGGACAACTCCTGCAGACAGAGGGGTAGAGTCAATGCTAGTGAAGTGTATGGGGGACTTTAGCGCTGAGAATTCAGTCACTAGAGGTCTGACAAAAGTTAAATTAATCAAATTGGCGGCAGCGCCCGAATCAATGAAGGCTTGCCTGGATCGACTAAAATTTCGGAAGCCAACTTGACAAGGCACCTGTGATCCTAGGTGATCCTCCCGACAATCGCCTAGGATCTGTAGTTTTCTGCCGGTCCAGACTGCTATTGCAGATGTCTCTGAGGACAGATCGCTACTAGAGATGAGCGAACGTACTCGGTAAGGGCGATTTTGCAATCGAGCACTGCGATTTTCGAGTACTTCACTACTCGGGTGAAAAGTACTCGGGTGCGCTGGGGGTGAGCAGGGGGTTGCAGTGGGGAGTGGGGGGGGGAGAGGGAGAGAGAGAGGGCTCCCCCCTGTTCCCCGCTGCAACCCCCCGCCCCACAGCGCACCCGAGTACTTTTCACCCGAGTAGTGAAGTACTCTAAAATCGCGGTGCTCGATTGCGAAATCGCCCTTACCGAGTACGTTCGCTCATCTCTAATCGCTACACAGATGTCCGGCTTTCCCACAGTAGAAGTAAAGACGGTGAGTCATCCAGAACCGTCGCCGTTCCTCGGGCCTTAGATGGTCCACTTCCATAGGCTCGGTACCAGGAGTTGGCTTGGAAGAACTGGAAGCGGGTCTGGAAGATTCCCTAGTTTAACAGGCCTGACGTTCCTCTGTTCTACATCTCAGCCTCCTGTCAGCTTTTACTGCCAATTCCATTACCTCATTGAGTGTTACGGGAGTGGGATGAGAAAAAAGTAGATCCTTGACATCATCAGAAAGACCCAACAAAAACACATCTTTTAGGGCACTATCATTCCAGGAGGTTTCACCAGCATACTGTCTAAACTTAGAGCAATAGTCCTCTACCCACTGCTGCCCCTGACGTAGAGACATGAGCTGTGACACCGCCAACCCCGCCCCATCCGGCTCATCAAAAATACCTTCTAGTTCCCGAAAAAAACGAATCCACTGACTGCAGGCAAGCTGAACTCACGGGTAAGGAGTAGGCCCATGTCTCGAGGGGACCCCGCAGTAGGGACATAATTAATCCCACTTTCTGGGACTCTGAGCCAGATGAACAGGGCCGCATCCGAAAATACAGTCTACATGCCTGCTGAAAAACAAAAAACTTGCTTCTCTTCCCTGAAAATACCTCTAGGAGAGGACACTTGGGCTCAGGGATAGACGGGGCGGCAAAAACCTGCGCCAACGCTCGCTGCTCCTGGGCCACCATATGACCGGGCAGGTCTTGGATCACACCCAACTAGATCCTACAACTGACTAGCAAGGACACTCATAGTCTCCACTGGAGAGCCAAACAAAACCCACAGGGTAATTTAAGGGCCAGTTATTATGTTACGGTATCCTACCCACTGGTACGCCAACCCGGGTTGCCCTAGAACTTACCCGCACCTCCCTGTCCCTGCCACTGGCGTACCAAGATGTAACAAGATAGAATACCGACAGGATGGGCAGATGATACAACCAACAGAAAAATACAAGCAGGCCAAGGCAGCTGGGAGAACCTGGCAGATATGACAGAACAAGCTGACAACGCTGGAGACCAACAGAGGCAGGATGCTAGCACGCTGAAGGAAACCAAATAACTGGCAGTAAATGCAAGTCACTGCCAGCCTTAAAAACAAGCCTCCGTCCAGGGGCGGAGAGAGGGAAACACTCACTCCCACAGCACTAATTTAAAAGGTGCTAATGCACGGGGCTGACTACAGGTGCGCGTGCGCACAGTGCCGCCTGGACCTGCAAACATGCGCACCAAACCGTGCACCAACAGCATCACACCGACCAGCCACCCGCACCCCTGGCAACCGGACAACAAGCCAGGGGGACGCGCCCCGACCGTGGGACCCAGCGCCCCGCTGCCCCGGGAGGACCCGCAGCCGCCGCGGGGTAACCTACAGGTATGATGGAATTGCTGTTTTTTATCCATTCCCCAACCAAAAAATTATTATACTCTGATGTACTCTGCACAGTTTACATATTCCCCCACTCAAACAAAACTACTACTTCTTATAGCAATAGATGACTACCCTAAGGGGAGTAGTTTTCTAAATGGGGTCGCACCTCAGGTGGGTTTTCACTGTACTGATATATCATAGACTCTGAAAATGTGACATGGCACCTAAAAACCAATCCAGCAAAATCTACTCTTCAAATGCTAACTGGCAGGTCTCTCCTTCTGAGCACTGTGTTGACACAATGCTCACTACATGCCTAGATGAATGTCTTGAGGGGTATAATTTTCAAAATGAGGTCACTTTTTGGTTTTTCTCTTTACTGGTACCTCAGGGGCTCTGTAAATTCAACATGGCATCAAAAATGATTCCAGAAAAATCTGCACAGCAAAAGCCAAGTAGTGTTCCTTCCCTTCTTCCCTGTCATGCATCTAAACATTTCACAACCTACATTTTCGGTACTTGTGGGTTATCTGTGAGTAATATTATAAATATTTATGTTTTGGAGAAATAAAAAAAAGTTTAAGAAATAATTAGTGTTTTTTTATGCATGTATATTAGTGAAACATTTGTGAAATTAATTAAAAAAGTGACAGATAATTCACAACTATAACTTTTACTCCTGTTGGCCCTTATGAAAATGAAAAATTGAGGGCAATTTTTCAGTCAGGCAAGCGTTTTTTTTGGCGCACCTATGCTGCTGTAAAAAAAAAAAAATATATATATATATATATATACTCACCTCTTCTCCTCTGTCGGGGCTCTGACGTGTGTTCTCTTTTCCATGCCGGCACTATACTGAAGCACTTTCAGCAGGCGGATATTTAAAAATCCCCTCCTCCTGAAAGGGCTGTGTCTCATTGGCTGAGCGCTCAGCCAATCACAGGCAGCGTTCAGCCAATCTTTGAATGACAGCTCCTTGAATTTAATGAATGGCTGAGTACTGCCTGTGATTGGCCGAGCGCTGTGACCAATCACAGTCAGCGCTCCGCTGTCATTCAATGGCTGAGCACTGCCTATGATTGGCTGAGCGCTCAGTCAATCAGATACAGCTCTTTCAGGAGGCAGGGATTTTAAATCCCCGCTTGTTGAAAGAACTTCAGTACAGTGCCGGGGAGCCAAGCGTTAAGACAGCGGCGGAGAGGTGAGTATATATTTTCTTTTGTTTTTTACACCAGCTAGGGATAATTTTCAGGGAAGAGCTTATAATTTCAAGCCCTTCTCCAAAAAATCACTGCCGGGGTTGCCTGCAGCTCATTGCTTTCAATGGGACTAGCTGCAGCGCCGCTGGTACAAGTATTCACACCCTGTACTCAATAATTAGTTGAAGCACTTTGGCAATGATTACAGTCTCTAGTCTCTTTGGGTATGATTCCACAAAGTTTACACACCTGGATTTCAGGATTTTCTGCCATTCTCTCTGCAGATCTTCTCAAGCTCTGTCAGGTTGGATGGGAACTGTCTGTGGGCAGCCATTTTCAAGTCCTTTCAGAAATGTTTGACTGGGTTTAAGTAGGAGCTCTGGCTGGGCCACTCAAAGATATTCAGAGTTGTCCCTAAGCCACTCCTGCGTTGCCTTGCTGTGTGCTTAGGGTCATTGTTTAGTTGCAAGGGGAACCTTCTGCCCAGTTTGAGGTCCCTTGCGTTCTAGACAAGGTTTTCATTAAGAATATCTCTGAACTATCAACCCTGACCAGTCTCTCTGTCCTAGGAACTAAAAAACACCCCCACAGCACGCTTCACTGTAGGTATGGTATTGGGCAGATGATGAACAGTCTTTGTTTACTCCAGACATAACACTTGGAATTGAGGCTGAAAAGTTCAATCTTTGTTTTATCAGACCACAGAATCTTGTTTCTCACAGTCTGAGAGTCCTTTAGGTGCTGTTTGGCAAACTCCAGGCAGCTTTCATGTGTCTTTTACTAAGGAGCAGCGTCTTTCAGGCCACTCTGTCATAAAGCCCAGATTGGTAGATTGCTGCAGTGATAGTTGACCATCTGGAAGTTTCTCCCATCTGCACACAGGAACTTTGGAACTCAGCCAGAGTGACCATTGGGTTCTTGGTCACCTCTCATAACAAGGCCCTTTTTACCCTGTTAGTTCCAGATTTTATCTCATTTAAGAATTATTGAGGCCAATAAAAACCTGATCCAGAGCACAAAGGACCCCAGACTGGGCAAAAAGTTCACTTTGCAACAAGACAATGACCCTAAGCGCACAGACAAGACAACACAACACAGGAGTGGCTTAGAGACAACTCTATGAATGTTCTTGAGTTCTGACTTAAACACAATAGAACATCTCCAGAGGGACTTGAAAATGTCTGTCCAGAGACAGTATCCACAGCTCTGAGTCCCCTCTGTGTCATACTGTTTAAAGGCTGCAGCAACCTGTGCACTGGACATCACAGGCTGCTGTAACCAATGAAAGAGCGATCAAGCACTGAGCTTCGTCACTTGCTGCAGCAGCCTGTGACATCCCATAATTCTGCTGCTGCAGCCTATAAGCGATACGTCACAAGGGAGACCTGGAGCTGTGGCACTGGACACAACGCGAACCCAGTAGAGGTGAGTATAGGCTTGTTTGTTATTTTTTTTACACATGGGGAGCCTATTTATATAAAAGGTGAATAATTCAGACATCCCTTTTGACTATTTGTGTGGTATAACTATCTTACAAGCAGAAAATTTACATTTTGATCTCAATTTAAGTTTTCATTTTATGTTATGTCGCTGCTATTTCTTCATATACCTTCCTTAAACATGCAAATATAGGATAAAGCTTCCTATTGTGTAAATGAGGCCTAAATCATGTAACATTTTTCTATTCCCTTTATTTCCTTGTTTTAATAATTGATATCTGGAATATTTTTTGTAAAAATATCTTTCTGTATTACAGGAAGCAGTTATGATGTTCCTGTCAGTTGGATGGATTCTACAGAACAAGAAAAAACATTCTGGGAGACAGTTATAAAAAATCCATGCGAATGGACAGAAGTTACACTGCCACTAAGACAGAATTTAACCCCCCGCTAATAACATTTCGCATAAGACCTACTCTTACCTCAGCTAATAATTATAAGCTGGCCTTATACATTAGATAACTGCCAGTGTGAAGTTCTTAAGCTTGGCATTATTTCACCCGAACCCCATCTCCCATCCCCAAATAACATGCATGATTGGATTGTCTGAAAGTGCATGACTGGAGGAGAACAGAGTATCTCACACCTTCAGTATGGCTAGTTCTGGGAAAAATGTATAGTTTGGCTAAAAGAAATCCAACATTGCTGTATTTTACCTACAAAAAACTGCTAGCGGCATTTACCATTGCAAATACTCTTTAGATGGATGTCTGATCCTGTGAAACTTTAATTTTCGGACAAAATTAATGAGTATGGGCAACTTTACCAATCAGCCATAACTGTACATATTTTTAAATATCCTGTGCAGTGACAATTTTATTAAGACTGAACCACATTTTAATCCTCAAATACAGTTTAAGACTATTACATTACTCAAAAGTGATGCAAATCCATTGTCTGATTATGTCCAATACAACATATAAAGCCTCCTAATATATGTATATTAATGAGGACCTGTAATGACGGCCACAGTTTTACCTACGCTATTCCCTTTTTTTTCATGCTTACCTTCCTTTCGCCTGGACAGGCTCTTAGATCCAGCTCCTGGCGCTGTCAATCCGTCAGGTGGGCGGTGCACATCATTCACTCTCACTGAGTGACATCAGACTGTCAATGAAGTCAGATGTCTTCATTGAGAGTGAGTGGTGAGAACTGGCCCCTTAATGCACTTATAGTGCTTATTTCACTTATGAACATATTCAAAAGAATAGGACACAGGACATACTTTTGTGGTCACCACTTGTATCTAGTTTCTGTTTAGAATACACTTAATTAACAACAGTCTGATATCTATCTTTTAACCTAACTATGAATCCACTGGACTCAAAACATTAAGTCCAATTTTCAATACCTTATGAATGAGCTCTTTGTGTGGAACCGTATCAAGACTTTACTGAAATCCATATACGCAGTATCTATGGCACCACCTTCATTTTACACTTTTGTGGCAAGATTAAAGAAACTAATGACATTAGTTTGACATCATCTGCTTTCATTAAAGCCCTCCTTTTTAGGATCCAACAGGTTAGGAGTTTAAGTACTCTTTTTCAGAAGAGTTTACATTAATTTAACTACTACAGATGTCAAACTAACAAATCTGACATCCGTCACTTTATGTGGTAATAACTGTTGAATGCTTTTACTTATCGACACGATTCTGAGATTGTTTTACCGTGACAAATTGTAGTGGTAAATTTTCATCAATAAATTTTCTCTTTATTAAGAAAAAAATCTAAATTTACTAAAAATTTGGAAAAATTAGCAATTTTCAAACTGAGTTTTATGCCTTGTAAGACAGATACTCAAACTCCGCAAATTAACATTTACCATAGGCCTATTTTATATTGCAATCATTTTTAGGTGTTATTTTTTTTATAGAACTCCACAAAGTTTAGCAGTAGTTATTCACATTTAACTAGCAAATTTCAAAAGCTGATTTTTTTTTTTTAAGGACCAATTCAGTTCTGACATGGATTTTAAGAGCCTATGTATCAGAAACCATGAATCACCCCATTTTAAAAACTACACCCCTCAAATATTCAAAATGGCATTTAGTTTAATAACCTTTTAGATGTTTCACAGGAATTAAAGAAAAGTGCATAAGAAATGAGAACAGTTCCATTTTTTTTTTTTGCAGATTTTTAATTTAAAATACTTTTTTTCTACAACGCAGCAGGAGTTAGCAGAGAAACAAAATTACCTGGATTCTGCAGTTTTTAAAAATGCCCCATATGTGGATGTAAACTGCTGTTTGGGCACATGGCCAGGCTCATAGGAAAAAAGCACTATTTGGGTGTTGGAATGTAGATTGTGCTGGAATAACTTTCGGAAGCCATGTTGTGTTTGCAGCCCCTGAGGTATCAGTACATTTGAAACCCCCAAGAACTGACCCCCTTTTGGAAACTAGACCACCTTAGGGAATTCTTCGAGGGGTATATAGTGAGCGTTTTGACCCCACAGGTGATTTGTAAATTTTTTTTTTACATTTTGAGTTGAGAATGAAAAATTAAAATTTTTCCAATAAAAACATGATGTGTTACTCAATTTCTCCTGAGAACAGAAATGTTCCATTTGTGGACGTCAACTGCTGTTTGCATACATGGCCGGGCTCAGAAGAGAAGGATCAGCATGCAGCTTTATGTATAAGCTGTGAGGAGTAAATCATAAAACGGTGGTTCAACGCAATAATTAAATTAAAATTCCAGGGATGTGAGGTATATTTTAAAGCAAATTTTTATGTACAGGCCGGGTTGTGTGGGACAGGTTTCACGGTGACATATGGTGTCCTTCCTTATTCTTCGTTTGTAACAGATGCTGTACCTTTTTTGGGTCTTTCCTTTCTTACCAGTGTATGAAATTTCACTAGGAAAATGTTGTCCTGGTACAATACGTGTGGCCTCACTTCCTGAAGTACTGGGCTCACCACCTTCCTGGTCCTCAAATATTAGGGCCTTGATGACCTTCTCCTGGAATACAAGAAAGGGGCCCATCTGGCCTGCACAACAATATAGCACGTAGACATTATACAATGCCACCTGTATTATGTGCACAGCCATTTTTCTATACCGCACCCTTGTTTTGCACACTGCATTGTATTGCCCGAGTACTTAATCTGACAGGTCAGCCCCTCCTATGTACCTATTGTAGTAAAAGACATAGTCTGGCTTAGGGGTCTCTGTTCTGGTACTTCTATGGCTGTGTATTGCGCTCATTTTAAAGTATAATACTTTGTCTGCATAGCGCCCTGTTCTTACCTCTTCTGAAAATTTGCACATGCCACAGCTTTTCTGAAAGCGAGGTTCTGGAATAGGAGAACACTGATTATCCAGTAGAGGTGGTAACCCTAGTCTAGTACTGGGTGCATTCTTGAGGCTTAATGTCAGTCCCCTTCCCTTCATAAATCCTGAATTTATGGGTATACCCTGATGTACTGTCGCACAGCTTGTACATTTTCACGCCATATTGTGCCCTCCGACTAGGCAGATAGTGGCAGAATCAAAGCCTCCCTTTGAAATGTACCAGGTACTCATCTACAGCAAAGTTTTCTCAGGATGTACGCCTGGTCGAACTTAGCATTAAAATGTTGTATTACTGGCCTGATTTTATATAAATGATCATAATTGGGGTCATCACTGGGTGGGCACTGCATATTGTCATTATGATGCAGTAATTTTGTGATCTCTTCAAAAGGCATCCTTGACATAGCCATGGGGAACACTAGCTCGCCTTTTGTGTCGCCTTTCACTAGCCCTCTGCCAATCACTAAATCACTAGCCCTCCTCTTGTGTTGCCTTTGCTCCTTGGGAATGCCTTTATACATTTTGTGGGGTCTATTGGAGGTATCTATATCTTGCGGTTCCTCTCCTTGGTGTGGGGGGAGGGTGGGGTGTTACAATTTGGTTTGCTGGCTGCCTTGGTTGGTTGTGGTTGTGTTCGGGCTGCCCTTGCTGCTCTGTATTTTATGCTTTATGTGGACAAGAATTGTAAAGATGGCCAACTCTGCTGCAAAAATGTCATTTCTTCTCCATTTTGCACTGATTTGTATTGTGGTCTGCACCACCACAGTTCATGCAGGTGCTACCACAATACTCTTTTTGATAGCTATATTTTTGACAATTTTTGTAGTAGTCTGGCATTCCCAAAGCAGAGGTCACCACTTATTTTACCCAACTTAAAATGTGCTGACAGTAATTTTAGTCCCCGTGGGTAGCTGGGGTCATTAATACACTTGACCTAGAATCACCATTTTGAGGTCCAAATTCTCATTCATAATCTTACCTTACACTGAACGGATTTAAAATAACTTTGTAAAGGCCTCCAACTCTTTAACTTCAGCATAGGGAGAATACATTTTCATCACTGCGAGCTTGGACACATCTAGGACATGCTTATAAAGCTGAACACCTTGAAGCCTTGGACCCTCTTTCGCAGAAATAGCAGTAATTAAATCCTAAGATACCTTTTTTACGTAAAGGTAACATCATAAGTCCTGCGCTTGGGGTAATCCCGCACCGCCAATATTTCATGTTTCTGGAGGTTAAAAACGCCCATAAGCATGTCCTAGACCACATATCTCAGGCCATATGTTTCCACCGCTTTCTCTGCTAGGATGATTCAAACCTATTATAAAATGCCGATATAAAACCTGGGTTTTCCCACATGGTTCCTTAAGGCCTCATGTCCACGGGCAAATTGTGAATTAAAATCCGGAGCGTTTTTCTTACACGCCGATCCGCGTCCCATAGGGATGCATTAGACACCCGCAGGTAGTTAAATACCTGCGGATGTCATTTTTCCTTGCAGGCACGGGTCCCGCATGCAGGAAAATATCCGGACATGCTCCATTTAGGTGCGGGAGATCGCCTGCACAATGTACACTTAACCTCAGCCAAAAGGCCCAGAAGTAATAACCATAAAAAGTTTTCCCTGGACTCTGCCCTTACAACTGTGCCTTTCACTTCTTTAGCCGATGTCCGGTTCACTGACAAGCGACAGGTCCTGGTAGGCTTCAGCGGTCAACCACAATGCCGTACTGCAGCTTTTAAAATCTGCCTAGTACCACCTTGTGAAATGTGCCTTATCTTTCCTCCTGGACCCTCCCATGAACCCCAGACTTGCTGTGTGTGCAGCAGCCTTCACCTGCCTATGCAGAATGGTTTAGCAAATGATTACAGTTAAGGTTGATCGGTTATGGGATTTATTTTGATTGTCACATTTGGAGTTAGGAAGGAATTTTTTCCCTAAAATTAGGAAAATTGGCTTCAACCTCGTGGGGTTTATTGCTTTCCCCTGGAATAACATTACTAGCAATAATGATGATGATAATTAATCATCATCAACATCGTAGCTTGAAGAAGTTAGACTTACAGTGGGTCTTTTTTCACCCTTACATAACTGTATACATACACATACATAGATAAATAGATAGATATCCTATAGACAAGCCACTGCCCAACTAGGTGCATTTTTAGTTAAGACAGGAGCAGACTATCAAAGGGAAAGTCCTTAAAAAATTGAGTCCATGGCCTTTTCAATCAATCTGAAATTAAAGACTGGTCAGCTTTACCAGTGCTGTTGGCACAGAAATTGAATTTGAGAGCTTGGTATATTTTGTTGAGGCCTAATGTTGTTAGATTGTAAGAAGCCACTAGATGGCAGCAAAGTGCTATTTCACCAACTGGCTGCTAAATTTGCATGAGACAAAAATTGTTTAAAGAGAGACTAGCTGATTAGGAACTCCTCTCCAAAGTAGCTTGTACTGCAGCAATGTAGTCATCTGACCAACTCTATTACCTGGTTTACATTGAGTAAGTAGATGGTCGAGTAGGCAGGCAAGTTAGTAAAAGCATGACCACTTGACCAGTTTAAGCAGACAAGCTCTTAGAAGAGTTGACTATGAAAAATGTTTTGGTACTGTGTTACCCAGTAGAGTAAAGTGTGATTGTTCTCAGTGAGAGAAACCAAGTAATCTTGCAGATACGATACCTTTTATTGGCTAACAAAAATACATGATGTTATAGCGAGCTTTCGGGGATATCTCGCCCCCTTCGTCAGTCTAATGAATGAAACTAGTTTGGATGGCACATAATTATAACATACAGATGCAGAGGGGACACACTCCTCTTGATCTAAATAAATGTTCACACACAGAAATTTGAGACTTGAAAAAACACAAGACAGTCTGAGCAGAGAGTCAGACACTAAATCAGTTCACTAAGCTGAGGAATGCAACAGTTTTATGATGTTTCTTATCACTAATGCACCCATAAGAAGATACAGATAATACCTTGACAGCACTACCTCTGGAATGGAAACATTCTTACAATGAATTTCTGAATTCTTATGAAAAAAACAAAAAATGATTGGGAAGAGGACACCCATCTTGACCTACTTCAGACCTTTCATATTCCCCACTTAAGCAAGAAACCCAGGCTGAGGTTCATTCTATTCTTGAGGGTGTCAAACATGGCCATAAACTTATACTTCCAAATTCTTCTGTAACGCTGTGACTTGAAATTGCCCTTCAGTATGATAACTATCATCTGTTCTATGCCATGTCCGTGACTGCAAAAATATTTTCCCACAGGTAATTCTGTTTTTTCCTCGCCAATTGAGTGTCGATGAGATCTCATCATGGCTCTCAGTTTTTGTCCTGTTTCCCCGATATAAAGGCCCTCAACAGGACACTTACTGCATCGGATAAGGTACACAACATTGGACGTGGAACATATGAATGTCCCTGGGATCTTATAGTCCTGCTGTGTGTTGGGGATCCATATCCTGTCCGCGGTCAGTATATGTGAGCAAGTCTTGCAGTTAGTAACATAGTATGTTAGGCTGAATAAAGACAATGTCCATCTAGTTCAGCCTGGTTTAACCTCACTCTTATTGGTCCAGAGGAAGGCAAACCCCCTCCCCCTGTGAGCCAATTAGCTCTAATGGAGGCAAACGTTTCCTTCCTGACTCCATATGGCAGTCAGAGTAATCCCTGCATCAACGTTTGAGATAAACAAGCCCGCTGGTCACCCAATGTCTATATCCGGTAACATCATAGCGCTTTAGAAAGACATCTAGTCCCCTCTAAAACTCCTCTATGGTTATTGCCATCACCATGTCCTCAGGCAGAGAGTTCCACAGTCTCACTGCTCTTACAGTAAAGAACCCCCTTCTATGTTGGTGATGAAACCTGCTTTTTTCTGGAGTTCATCTGCAGTTCTTAACATTACAGGGATAGGTTCCTTTTTGTGTGTCAGAGGGCAATGCACTCCTGATTATAAAGTTCTTCAAATTAGAAGGTTGCCTATAACATAGGAGGGGAGGGTCCAGAAATATGGTTTTCAGACGCCCATCCTTGTGTAGGGTATGATGGAGTTTCTTTGCAGTCTTCCTTAGTACCTCTAGCTGTGAATTGTAGGTTGCTACTAGAGGCATATGAAGAAGTAGTTGATTTCTGGGTATCCTGGTGGCTCTGGTGATTTGGTCATCAATTGAGGTGGGATGGTAGTCCTGATTTAAAAATGTCTTTTTGAGATTGTGTAAATGTTCCTCTCTGTTTGTTGAGTTGGAGCAGTTCCGGTTGTATCTGATGGCCTGGCTGTATACAATGGACTTTTTTGATGTGCTTAGGATGGTAACTGTCCCATCTGAGGTATGTGGGTCTATCAATTGGTTTGTGGTATAGGGATGTCTATATTGAGTTGTTTGAAATTTTTATGATGGTGTCCAAAAAGTTGATTTTGGTAAACGAGTAGCTTAATGTCAGGTTTATGGTGGGGTGGAATGCATTGAATCTCTTATGAAATTTTATTAGTTCTTGTTCCGTGTTGGTCCAAAGGATTATGATGCCATCAATGTAGCAGAAGTAGGCTAGTGGTTTGCTGGAGCAGCAGGACAAAAAGTCACTCTCCAGTTTTACCATGAAAAGGTTGGCATATTGCGGTGCCATTTTACTGCGCATGGTGGTTCCGGTGAGTTGCAGAAATATCTTTTTGCCAAAGGAGAAAAAATTGTGTGCGCATGAACCTTGTGAGTTGTAACAGGGATTCAGAGGCTACCCCATTGACCTCAAGGTGTGCCTGGCAGGCGGTCAGTCCATCTTTGTGTGGGATGTTGGAGTATAAGGACTCCACATCCATGGTGGCCATGATTGTGCCATCTGGGAGTGGACCTATGGTTGACAGTTTGTTCAGTAGGTCCAGGGTGTCCTGCAAGTACCGTATATACTCAAGTATAAGCCGAGTTTTTCAGCACATTTTTTTGAATGACATCATTGAATGGCTGTGATTGGTTTATCGAGCACCGGCTGTGATTAGCTGGTGTTCAATCAAATTACAGCGCTTACTTACACAGCGCTGAGGGCGGGGGAATTCAAAGCCGAGCAGGGTGATGACAGCAGGGAGAATTCTCAAGCAGCTCCCACACCTGAGATAATTGGCCCCCTGGGTTGCCAGCTTTGTGTAGTTTGGGAAGCATATAGAATACTCTAACCCTGGGATTCTCCGGTATCAAGTCCAAGAGTCTTATGGAGCCTGCAGATAAACTTCTGATGACCCTCCTCAATTCCCTCACATATTTCTAAGTCGGGTCTTGATCCAGTCTGGTGTAGTATCTGCTGTCTGTCTGCTTCTTTCTTGTAGTCCAATGTATTCATGAGGACTATAGCAGGACTTATCTGCAGGCTTAATGGTGATCTCCTTGTTATTTTTGAGAGCATAGATGGCCCTTTTTCCCTGCATATTGATATTGTCTGCTTCTCTATTCTGTTTGTCCAGTATAGCAGATTGCACCAAATGCCTAAAGAAATCTATATATTTATCCAAAGCGGGATTGCAGCCAGTGGGGGTGTCTAATCAGAATTCTTCCTGTCCCCTAGTTTCTCCTGTGTTTGAGCGCTTGGAGGTCCTGTGTCCTCTTTGTCATGGAAGAACTCTTTCAGTCTTAGTCTCCTAAAATATTCTTTCAGGAGAAAGAGTTGACTGCATAGTTGCTCTCCCACTCGCCCTCTTCTCCTCTAATGAGCACCCGCCTTGCACTCTCCCTGTGCAAACAGATAAGACAGTGCAGAGGTGAGTGGAATAGCAAAAGGAAGGATTGTTTTTTTCTGGGACCAGTTCACTAGGGCCAGTAAATTAATTAAAAGTAAACACAAGCATGAAAATGTGAGGAAAGTTAAATACTGACCCCAGTTACTGGGACTAGTGAACCCAGTTATGTGACCATTTTAAACAAGGCCTAATGGATCTGCATAAGGGCAGGCTCACACAACCGTATGGTAAAACACTGCGTATATAACACGGCGTTTTACCGTGGTGTGGACCTGCATATTGCTGCGTATGGCAGAGTATCTCATGCAGGCTGTCATGCACAGTCTTCCTGGTTTAATTTATTTTTTTTATTAAACTCTCTGTCGCTTAGCATCATTGCATATAAATGCTGCACATACACAATGTAATTGCGTATGTATAGCGTTTTGTATGCACCCATGGAGAACAATAGGGCTCTATCGTGTGTAATACACAGTAGGATAGAATAAGCTGCGTTCTTTTTTACTCGCGTATTATGTGCAATGAAAAATGCTAGTGTGAGTATAACTGCGAAAATCAATGCATTTCAATTGCTGCGATGTACCGTGTATTATAGGCGTATACATCATGTGGCGCCCACAGGCCATGGAGGGGGTTCAGGTGATAGAATGGCTGTAGTGGTGGCTTTGCTACTCCCCCTGTTCCCAAACCGTGCCTGTGGGGAAAACAGCACAGTGTGAATGGTGTTCTGCATGGCGTTGGGTGCTACCTGTGAAGGCAAACAGGGTAAGATAGTGGTTTGTCAGGTTCTTGATACCAGTCAGTATGTAGGCCGAAACCCACTCCGGACAAAATAATAATAAAAATGGAAAACAAAATAAAAAGGAAATTGTCCTTTTCCTCCTGAAGTGTAGTGTGGTACCTCCATGCATATGTTGTAGTTGGTGTGAACATACTCCAGGAGACAGGATTAATAGTGAAAACAGGACGTTTTATTAGTAGCAAGAAAGATCTTCACTTAGGGACATTTACACAACTTGTTTACCTTTGCTTGAGATGGATGATTACAATTTAAATACAGGGCTCACTTTTCTTCCCATTTACGAGTTATTGATTGGACTACACTTTCATCCCTTTTGCTTTGCACTCCAGCTTTACTTCCTTATATTAATTAGTAAGATCGCCTTTCCTCTTTCTCTCTCTTCCTTTTACTGTCTTCCCTCTTTCTTTCTCTTCCTTTTACTGTCTTCCTGCTTGTGATTACTTTCTTCTAATTTCTCCCTTGCCCAAACTCTCCCTCTTGCTGACTTCCTCTCCATACACATTAACTGGATTGGGTACTCACACGTCTCCACTTTCCACCACACTGGCTTCTTCCAGCTCTTGGACTCTTCTTGCCTGAACTCTCCACTCCCTAAACTCCACTCCCTCTCTTCTTTTATACAAACCCGGTAACCCAACCCATGCGGAGGACTCCTCTACCGTTTCTTCCTACTACCTGCTTAATCATTCCCCAGGCTGTTGCTAGGTGACCTGAAACCCAATGGTGATGGGGGAACCTATCGGTGAACAAGAAACGGTGGTAAATGTAAAAGCATATTAAGAGTATAAAACGTAACTTTTGACGCACACCATAATAAACACATCTTAACCAATGAAATAACCACAGAGGTGCCATAGTGACCCTAATCCTGGTCACTACAATTGCGCATGTAATACTGAATTCAAATACGCTTGCGTGAGCGTGGCCTGAGACAGTTACATACCGTAGCAACTGTCCCAACAACAAAGCAGAAGACATGAGATAACGACACAGCAGAATTTCTGCTAATGATAACACTTGTTGTGGCTGCAGCCCTTTGTATAGTATGACTTACAATTATCTCTGCTGCTGATTTTCATGTTCATTTACAATAACAGGACATTTTATGAATTAGTGCTATTGATCAAATGACCACTAATATTCATGATTAACTGCATTAACATCATCTTAATTGGATTTTGGATTAGGATTCAAAGGATTTAGAATATTCACATGGAGGGTTCTTTCACACTGGCGTACTTTTCATAAGTATTTTATGAGCCAAAACCAGGAGCAGAACTTACAGAGAGAAAGCAGAAAGGAAAGATTTGCATTTCTTCCGTATTTTGCATCCACTCCTGGTTTTGTCTCACAAAATGCTGATGAAAAACACGCCAATATGAAAGAACCCTGATTCTCATTTTATAATAGCAAAAAAGTGGCCCTAGCAACCTTTTAGTTTTTCAATAGCAGTTTGAAAATGGAGACTGAGCTGATTGTATACAATTAGTTCTGCACATATCATGTAGTTTTAGAAATAAGTGACCATAACTATCTTTCTTCTTTAGAGAATATGAGGTCTCATTGAGGAATGCATGGGACTATATGAGATATGAGAAAAGATTCTGGTCACAAAGAAAGTGTATATATTTTACAGCTATATACATTAAATACATGTATTCTATTTTTCTAGTTACACACTATAGCACATGTGTCGAACACAAGGCCCGCGGGCCGAATCCGGCCCGCTGCCTCATGTTATGTGGCCCGCGGCATGCCGACGGCCGCTCACCACTGTAGTGATTACCAGCTGGGGTGCCGCAGCTCCCCACTTGTAATCACACTGACAGCGCTGATCCTAGCACACACTCTGACATCAGAATCCTTCTCCCCTGAGTCCCCTGCTCTTCAGTTCCGCAGGAGAGGACTCAGGGAGGAAGCGTGCTGTGCTGCACACTGTGCACCCGGGCGCATAGGAACTTTTTCCACAAGACTTTTGCACTATTGAGCAATTCCAGCAACGTGATTGGTTGTCTGGGTTGGCTGATTCACAGTGATTGGTTGTCTGGGTTGGCTGATTCACAGTGATTGGTTGTCTGGGTTGGCTGATTCACAGTGATTGGTTGTTTTGGTTCGCTGATTCACCAAGCAACCAATCAGGTTGCTGGAATTGCTCAATAGTGCAGAAGTCTTGTGGAAAAAGATAATATGCCACCCGGGCTCAGCACGATCCGAGGAGGAGCGGCGCTGACAGCAAGGAGGAGGTAAGCATATGGCTGGGGAAGGGGGAAGTCAATATTGCTGCTGGCGGTGGGGGGTTAATATTGCTGATTGCTGCCGGGGGTGAGAGGGTTAATATTGCTGGTGTGTTGGGAGGGGGTGGGGGTGTGTGTTAATATTGCTGGCGGGGGTGGGGGTTAATATTGCTGCTGGGTGGGGGTTAAAATTTCTGCGGGGGGGAGGGGTTAATATATATTGTTGCTGGGTGTGGGGGAATAATATTGTTGCTGGCAGGGGGTTAATATTGCTGCCGGGTTGGAAAGGGGGGTTAATATTGCTGCTGGGAGAGGGTTAATATTGCTGCAGGGGTGGGGTGGTAATATTGCTGGTGGGGGTTAATATTGCTGCTGGGTGGGTGGGGGTTAATACTGTTCTTGGGAGTGGGTTAATATTGGTGCGGGGGGAAGGGGTTAATATTGCTGGTGGGGGTTAATATTGTTGCTGGGTGGGGGGGTTATATTGCTGCTGGGAGGAGGTTAATATTACTGTGGGGGTCGCTATTACTACTGGGGCCACTGTGGGGTACCCTGTTACTACTGGGGCCACTGTGGGGGTCAATATTTTTACTGGGGCCACTATGAGAGTCACTATGACTACTGTGACCACTATAGGGGTCACTATTTTCACTGGGGCCACTATAGGGGTCACTATTACTACTGCGACCACTATAGGGGTCACTTATCACTGCCACCACTATAGGGGTCACTTATCACTGCGACCACTATAGGGGTCACTATGACTACTGCGACCACTATAGGGGTCACTATTAGGGTTCGTTCACACGGACGTAATTGCATTTCGGTCGCACAAATGCGCTACGTATTTGCGCAATCGAAAATCGCTTATACCTACGTATTTGGGCATGCAGAAAAGAACCCAGACGGGCCCCTGAGATGGTGCGCTAATATGCAGTGAATACATCGGCTTCCTGCGTGGCCCATTCACTTCAATGGCCTATTGTGGAGCATAGTACGCAACAACATAGGTCCTGCTGTGTGACAATATACATCATGGGAATGAAATCACTGAAACCAATGGCTTCTATTCACTGCATATTATGTACGCAAATACGCTTGTGTGAGCGGGCCCTTACTGTGCTGTCTTACAATCGGCCCTTTGAAGGTCACCATAAGCCCGATGTGGCCCTCGGTGAAAATGAGTTTGACACCCCTGCACTATAGTGACATTTGTTTTCTTACCGATTGCAACCTGCAGGTGTCACTATTGCTGTTACTTTCCAAGGTAATGTTTTATCAAAAAGGGTGGCCTCTAACGAGCTTAATCGCAAAAACGCACAAGAAAGTCAGACCTTCACAGCGCAAAAAGTCATGCTATCGTGCGTGTATCTGTGTACTTTCTGCGCTGCCAGGAACCCTGCACATTGGCATGCAACACACCTGCACCATGATTTAAAAGGCTCTGCAGCCCACTTAGTCCCCATTTTTTTTCGATTTCCCTGCAAAATTATCCAGCTCATTGATTCCTATGGTGCCTTTGCTGCGTAAATGCGCACAAAAATAGAGCATGTGCAGTGAGCCAGACTGAGCGCAGACCAATGATAAGGGTAAAGCAGCTGGGAATAAGATGGCTATCAACAGTGGCTATGCTGCCCTAAAATGTGGACAATTGTGATCTGTGCCAGTAGGCCATCTGCAGATGTAAAAACTAATAAAATAGCTGTTAAAGCCTGCTACCCGCGGAGTTGGGTAAGGGAAAATGTTAGTTTGTTGAAATGCCAGTCCATATATGGGTAGGGACTAGAGATGAGCGAATATACTCGTTTCGAGTAATTACTTGATCGAGCACCGCGATTTTCGAGTACTTCCGTACTTGGGTGAAAAGATTCGGGGGGCGAGGGGAGGCGTGGCGGAGCGGGGGTAGCAGCGGGGAACAGGGGGAGCCCTCTCTCTCTCCCTCTCCCCCCCACTCCCCGCTGCAACCCCCCACTCACCCATGGCGCCCCCCGAATCTTTTCGCCCGAGTACGGAAGTACTCGAAAATCGCGTCGCTCGGCCGAAAAAGGGGCGTGGCCGAGTAGGTTCGCTCATCTCTAGTAGGGACCCATTCTGGACAAAAACAATAAATATAAAAATGGGAGAACTAAACAAAAATGGGGATAGTAGTCCTTGTTTCTGAAGCTTTAGTGTGGTACCTCAGTGCAGTATGCCGGTGATGGGAAAGAACTCCAGGCATCAGACTTTAGATGATGAAACAACTTTTAACTATTTATTAGCCGGGAAAGAGTGTACACATGAGGTTTCAATTACACTGCATTAAATTCATTTGAGTAGATGCCGACTTTAAGTCACATTTGATAGACATTGATTAGTCCTGTACTTTCTTCAGGAAACTGACGTTAAAAACATTATATTTGGGACCTTTCCACATTTCTCCCTGGTACACCGCACAGGCTGTTGGTAAAGATGGTCTCCTTGATACTCTCCAGTCTTCTTCAGACTCTTCTGAGCTGGCTAGACTACTAGAATGGACTGACTAACCACGCGCACTCTCTACCTTTTTATACTCTCCCTCTAGACCTGTGGTTCCCAAAGTGGTCTATATGGACCCCTAGGAGTCGATTTTGACTTGCTTGGGGGCCTATATCAGTAAGAAAAAAATGTAGGCGTGTACGAGATGTAAATGGAGTTCCACGTGAGTGGACTCCTTTTAGGCAGGTCATCATCAACATTTAGGCATTCTATAAATGATATAATACACCTTAGACAGATTGTGTACATAATACTTATAATAGACATAGAAATTACTTACCTCTTTGATATTTCATAAAATTGTTTATGCAGAGTTCGCACAAAACGTCTTGGACTCTGGCGATAGACAAAACAGACCTGCGCAGTAGCTAACTTACCTATAAAGTATCAGTCAGTCCTTTAGTCCGTCTGTCTCTTAGTCAGTCCTTTAGTCCGTCTGTCTCTTAGTCAGTCAGTCTTTTAGTCCGTCTGTCTCTTAGTCAGTCAGTCCTTTAGTCTGTCTGTCTCTTAGTTAGTTAGTCAGTCCTTAGGCCGTCTGTCTCTTAGTTAGTCAGACCTTTAGTCCGCCTCTCCCTCAGTTAGTCAGTCAGTCCTTTAGTCGAGCTCGCCAATGTGTGATTCTTAATGGCCCTCCGCAGTGGGGGAGCAGGGGGAAGACCTGTCAATTCTCTGTGGTGAGCCTATTCTTTATTCCCTGCTGGGATGAAGAAAACATCTGCCGCATGTGGCAAATGTGTTCTTCATCCCCACGGGGGACATGGCAGCGGCGGACAGGTAAGTGTGTGTATGTGTGTATATATATACATTTTTTTTAACACTAAAAAGGATAATTTTTCAGGGAAGAGCTTATATTTAAAGCTCTTCCCTAAAAAATCACTTCAGGGGTGCTGGCAGACCATTGCCTTCAGTGGAGCCGCCGGCAGCAGCCGCGGCTCCATTTAAGGCAATGCGTGCCGGACCTATGGTGCACGCATGTCCTATCTTTACAGGTGCACGCCTGTAAAACACGGACATTGATCACACCATAGGGAATTCAGTGGTTGTAATAGACGCGTATTTTTGTGTGCACGTATGCATGCACATAAACACATCCGTGTGAAGGCTCCTTTAGTGTGAATCACACTAAATGTCATCTACTCGTGAGAACACGCTGCAGACGCTTGCATGAAATCCACATGCAGGCGCAGATCACTGACCTGAGGTACTCGACAAAACTGCTGCTCCTGTCCTGTCAGCAGTTCCTTATATCACCTCCCATTGTCACCTCACAGCCTCCTCAGCCAATCCGTATCTGTTGACAAGGGGCCAGCAAATTTTCAAGCTTTTCCTGCCGATTCGCCCGACCAATCCCAGCTCTCCAGCACTTTCTTTTCTTAGATACACCAGCTCCTCTTAGCCAGCTCCAGATGAACCTGTAAAAACTCAATCATAACCATTAATCTCCCTCCCCCCATCCCAACAACATATTAACCCATCCTTTGTTTTAAACTCGCTCAGATCCCATGAGGCTTCAGGCCCTTAGGGCTCATGTCCACGGGCAAAATAAGAATTAAAATCCGCAGCGGATTTTAACTCTTCTCCTGCCCGCGGATCCGCACCCCATAGGGATGCATTGACCACCCGCGGGTAGATAAATACCCGCGGATGGTCAATAAAAAGGATTTTAAAAAAAATGGAGCATGAAAAAATCTGGACCATGCTCCATTTTCATGCGGGTCTCCCGCGGGGACGGCTCCCGCGGGCTTCTATTGAAGCTTATGGAAGCCGTCCGGATCCGCGGGAGACAAAAATCGGGATTTACTCACACGCTCCGTTTCTTCTCTTCGCGCGGCGCCATCTTCTCTCCGTCGCGGCCGGATCTTTTTTCTTCGGGACGGCGCATGCGCGGGGCACGTCACCGACGTCATCATGCGCATCCGCCGAGCCGAAGAAAGAAGATCCGGCCGCGACGCAGAGAAGATGACGCCGCGGCGAAGAGAAGAAATGGAGCGGATGGGAGGTGAGTTTATTCTTTTTTATTCTTATTTTCAGCGCTCATGTCCGCGGGGCAGGAGGGACCCGCTGCAGATTCTCCATGGAGAATCTGCAGCGGATCTTATTTTCCCCGTGGACATGAGGCCTTAACGTCTCTCAGCCATACATGGAATCTTATGCTCTAATAAACTTTAAACTATTAAAATAAAAACACTAAAACTGGCTGGATTTTAATGGCCGTGGCATTTATTTCTTTAAAACTGGTTTTAACAACCAAACATTAAAATTGAATTCACCATAAATATAAATATCTCATCAAACTGCGTAGACTTCGTCCCAGATGCTCCAGTCTACTAATAACGATCAAGTTAAATCATTTCCATTCCCAACTGCAGAAGGCGGGTGGCAACCCCCCACCAGCCATGGCATAGCTATGGCATGCCCCTCCCAACCACCACCGCAGCCTTCTCTATCATACTTTGCAAATACATATTAAAAATGTCCAAAGCTATATCGGATAGATGAACTCCATTCATCCTATAGAACCCTTGCAAAAAACCTTCCCAATCCTTGTGTCGCACAGAAAAACCTCCTATGATCGGTAACCACCTTTCCAAAGCCCTGCTAAGCGTCTTCCACATCTTCTCTAAAAAAGAAAAATGAGGAAAAGACCAAACTAATCTAGGCACGATTTCAAAGAGAACTAAAACGCATCCGGAAAGCTAGCTCTGACACACCATAATTCTCTCCAAATATATCCACCAATAGCCCAACTGTCCGCTTCTTGCCCAAATCATTCCTACCCAAATGTAAGATGATAATATGCGGCACAGGAATCCCAGCCCTTCTTTCGGCCAACAACGCCATTAGCGAGGGCCATTGCATTCCTCTGACACCATTCCAATATAGTTCAAACTGTGAGATTTCCAACCCCAAATTACCGGTGTAGCTGCGCTCCATCGCTCTCCGATGAGCCAGGTAAACAAAAGAGTGGCCCACAATCCAGACTATAAACTTTGTGTGTGCGCCTAAAAGAGGAAATAACAAAACATTCACATGGCAACATTATCAGGACGCACATATAATTTAAAACGATTTGAATCCCATCTCCTTACTCTTTTAATATCGGCATCACTGAAACCGCACCTTGCAACTTCTAGCACTTGCTTTGTCTAAACACTTCCGTAACACTCCGAAAAATTAAAAACTAGATAGGGATGACCCATCAGCATGACATAGTAGTGAACCATCCTGCTTTGGGCGCACCTCTAAAAAACTTCTCCAAGTGTTTACCGGGCATAAACTGGCACAGGAATTTCAAAAAATACGGCACCAAACACCTTTACCCACTTTATCAGTTTTTCTTTGGCTTAAGAACACTTTGATGATCCGACATGTCCGAAATAAGCAAAGGTGAAACTACAAATTTAGATGATGCTAAAAACTCACTAGTGCGCAAAACTCCAAAGTAGGCTAAAAAAAAAGAAAATTAAAACAACTTTACCTCCAAACTCGATCTACAAACAGAAGACAATGCCTCAATCAATCTTCCAAGGAGACCAAACGAAATAGCAGCCCTATCATCCTTACAAAAAGCAGAAGCTTTAAAAGCCCGTAGCAACAACTTGCCCTGTGGAAACGAGGTACTTGGAGATAGCCCTAACCACCTCTGAAAAAATGCTATACCAGCCAGTAGCTTTAAAACAGAATTGTAAGACAGCTGTAATTGAATCCTGGAGTGAAAAAAGGCAAAAACGCGCTAATGTCCTGTGATCTCACATCTAACACCCGATCCACACAAAAGCCTTTCCAGGCCTTCCATGCAGCATTATACTCCTTCCAAGTTCTGGGAGCCACAGATCTTGATAACAGCCAATAAATCAATTCTGCCTCAGGGACCAAAGATGCTCTCGACATCTCACACCAGCCGAAGCCATGTCTGTTGTACATTTCCTGAAATGAACGATCTGCAAATGGGACAAAGCAGAAGTAAACACGTACTGTTTATACCTACCACTACAAGCCTTAACAAAAATATTGTATTGCAAACAAAACTTAGCAAAAATTTTCAACAGGGCTAAAACCATCTCTACTTTAGATGAGAAACAATTCACCGCTAACAACACGTCTTTGTTACTTGAATAAAACACCAACCTCTTATCTCTCAACTCAGCTCCCCAAAGAAACAGCGCCACAACCAATGGAAACAACTCAGTGAAAACCGAATCTCTCACTAATTTCTTCTGAAACCAAGAATGGATGCCAGACATCTGCAAAACCAACCTCTGAAGCCTGAAGCCACAAATTCACCTCCGGCAATTCACAAAATTCCTCTTGCCATGCCGCCTGCCCAATAAAATGCGGCATAAATTCCTGCCACACTTCCAAATCACCTCTTAAGCTAGCAGAAATTCTTACATGAGAAGAAGGTGATAACAGGCCTCTCATAGCAAATAACAGGTTTCTGCTGAAAATCCGGACCCACTGGTATAACCCGGCACCCAAAAGCCAATTAACCTGAAATCAGCTGAAGCTCTTTCAGGGTCAATTTCTTCCTCCTCATGGCACAGCAAAGCACATCACATAACCTCTCAATCTTCTCTTCAGGCAAACGAAATTCTATTCTCTGACTGTGAATGATAATACCCAAAAATTCTAACTGAACCATAGGGAAAACAGTCTTCTCCTGGGCTAAAGGTATCCCAAAAAACTCCATCAAATCCATAAAAATCGTGTAACACATCCAAAGATTCACTGGTATTAGCATGCTCAATAAAAAAAAATAAAAATACCCACTTCAGGAGACTCTGACTGCAACGCCCACTCCAAAAATGTGGAAAACAATTAAAAATAAAAACATAATAATTTGAAACCCATCAGTAAGGCCACGTCAAAAGAGAATTGCCTATCAAATTGGAATTCTAAAGATTAAACCCCCCAGGCCATACCGGCAATAAACGGAATGCCGATTGCATGTTGGTTTTTTACATCATAGCATGCATCTCGAAAGGGTGCAACAATCCCAGCGCAGCATCAAAAGATGCATATTTCACCCCCGCCAATTCCCCCGCCACCTCATCATTCGAAGAGGTGCCAGGGGGAAAAGACAAGCGGTGAATAACACTGGTGAATGCATTTGTCTCTTTCTTTGGCACTAGACCAAGAGGAGAGAGCCTGAAATCCTGCAAGGGGGGGCTTTAAAAAGGCCCAGCAACCCGGCCTTCATGCAACTCCTTCCAGATCTTCTCCCTTACCACGTCTGGGCGTAAACGCACCAAGCTAAGGTATTCAACCCATACACAACTAGAACCCTGAAAATGCGGAACAAAAAAAACACAACAAAAACTCTCTTTATCGAGGTGCGCTCTCTGATAGTCTGGCTACCGTTTTAACTATGCTAGCAGTCTTTGCAACTTCACTAGGGTCCTAGCTTTTAAACTGCACATGTCGCTGACTGGTCTGAGAAGAGGTAACTGCTGCCTTGCGAAAACATTTAGACGCTGGGTGCAAACCTCTACAAAAAGAACACTCATGTCTGGATCTACAGTTTTGTAACCATTTGCACTGGTTCTTATTATAGCCAAAACAATGACCTCTCCTCAGAAGCGCTCCAGCTTGAATCATTGGCCTTACCTGATATGATTGCCTCTGTGGTACCATCAGGCTCAACCACAAACACACATCTTCAACATCCCAACGCAGATTAGGATAAATCACCAGCTTCTAGCGGAACATCTCGTCATAAGTGAACCATGCTGCACCGCCGAAGCTGCGATAAGCTTCCAGCACAATGTCTATGTGCTGTAGAATTCCTGCAGTGCTTGTCTGAGACCGTTCAGGCAAAACTGCAGCAAAAATACAAAAGGCCTGCAGCCAAGCGTTAAAACTTTTGGGGCGTTTTTTCCTCTCTTCCTCAGATTTTGCTGTCTTCTTATCTAACGGCAAAAGCAGTAAAAGCTACAAATTCTCCTTTCCATATTTTTTCTTTAGTTGCCAGTGGAAGATGAAAACCCAGCAGCGTTACTTTACATGGCAAGGCTTCCTTGAAACCTTGCCGACTAACCCAGCCTTCCTATCTAAAGGAATGGCCGGCATCTCCCATGAAGCCGCTGGGTTATCAGCCAAAACTGGCAATTCTGAGCCCTTTGTCTATCCCTGAGTTCCCACATCATCCGCCTGCAACAACCCTTTCAACACTAAAAGCATTTTTTCTATGGTTGCCAATGAGCCGGCAGGAGCCGCAGTGAGCATAAAATCTGTACAGTTGCCAAAGAGCAGGGACCGCCCCTGCTCCCCAGTAGTCTCACTGCTACTGCCACCGGTCGGTGTCCACCATCCTTACGGCACTTCCACCGCTTGCGAAACATCAGGTCCACGCGGAACTCCCGATGCTGTGGCCTTGCGACACTGCAGAGATGTTGACGGTGAGAAGCGCCTGCTGCTTTTCCTAAGCCGCTTGCCTCTGGGTCACGATAATGGCTCCTCTTCTTCCTGCTGCCCTGCCTGCATCACATCCGGCGCGACACTGACACGTGTAGCCGTGCCACCCCGGCATCCCGTCACTCCACTCTGATTTCCAGGCGAAGTAGGTAAGCTCCTGCTCCATCTGTGCTCTGTCCTTACGGCCTTAGGTGATGGTCCGCACACCTCCTCAGGCTCACTTAAATCTGAGTCCATCCTTCGTAGTCCCTCCGGTCTGGTAAGCGCCGACCCTGCTGCTGCGTTAGTTGTCACTGGGGCCTTCAGGCAACCCCTCAGCCATTCCTCGCCACCCGTGGACTCTGCTCGCGAAACAGCTTACAGAGCAGCTCCTCCATGGTCTCAACAACTTGAGGTTCTTAACAAAACTGCTGCTCCTGTCCTGTCAGCAGTTCCTTATTTCACCTCCCGCTGTTACCTCACAGCCTCCTCAGCCAATCCGTGATCTGTTAACAAGGGGCCGGCAGATTTTCCAGCTTTTCCCGACAATTCTCCCAACCAATCACAGCTCTTCAGCACTGTCTTTTTTTAGATACACCAGCTCCTCTCAGCCAGCTCCAGATGAACCTGTAAAAACTCAATCATAATCATTAATCTCCGCCCCTCATCCCAACAACATATTAACCCTTCCTCTGCTTTAAACTCGCTCAGATCCCAAGAGGTTTCAGGCCTTTAACATCCCTCAGACATACAATAGGTGTTATACAGCTCTGAAATAACCAACTATCAACACAGCTGGATTGAGATTGTTAGGGCACTCTCACACGAGCATATGTAAAAACATTGCACTTTGTATGCAGCATTTTATTGCGTGCAGAGATGCGTTTTGATGCCTTTTTGTGCGCGTATGCATGCATTTTTACTGCATTTTTTTGTGCAGTAAAAATGCAGAAAGGCGAACTGATGATGCCAGAACTGGCCAAACCCACAGAAAACACCCCTGAAACAGTCACATAACAACACAGGTGCCATTTTAGTGAGCTTTCCTGCTTTGTGGTGATAGTTTAGTGCTAGCTGTTGTCTGGAAAGGATGTCCTACTGTTGCATGACTAGTGTCTATCACTTCAGACAGCCCAGTATGCAGTCCGATCCTGGAGGAAGAGCCCAGAAGACAGATGCAGAGGTTCTGGGTTCACCTTCTGGTGTCACAGTGAGGCCTCAGTCACACGGGCGCATCGGCACCCGTACACCGGCGCCGATGCGCCCGTGTGACTGACACCAGCAGACGGATGTACCTGAAGATGGCCGTCTCTCTGCAGCGCCGGAGGAAAGAACATGTGACCGGCTTCATTGCCGGTCATGTGTTCTTTCCTCCGGCGCTGCAGAGAGACGGCCGTCTTCAGGTACATCCGTCTCCTTCCTACAGTCACACAGGCGCATCGCCGCCGGTGTACGGATGCCGATGCGCCTGTGTGACTGAGCCCTGAGGCTGTAAAGGCCACTTCACAAGCATCTGCTATGATTTGAGACAGCACCTGGAGAAGTTCATTGCCTTTAGGCATATGTGGGAGTTGATACACTCTGGACTGACCTACACCAACATGAACATGCGCTGGAGTATCTCTGCTGAGGAATGTCTTCTGGTCACCCTGAGATATGATTTTTTGGGGGAGGTTAAGTATTTGGAATGTAAGATGTTCAGTGTAGAGTCCCTTTTACCCTACATGTATTCCCTAGCTAGTGTAACTTTGGTGTGGTGCCTATAGTTTTGTAACTCCTTTTTCTTGAAAGATTCTTTGCCACCAGGAACTCATTTGCATCACTACATATTAAGTTCCTATCGGGCAGTTCCACCTTCTCTGGAATCATCAGTAGGACCATCGATGTTCTTTGGACACAGCTAAAGCCATTGGTAATGCGTCCACCCTCTCCGCAAGCATGGATGGCTATTGCCGATGGTTTTAAAGCTGTAGCGCAGGTTGCAAACTTCATCGGGGCATTGAATGGCAAGAATATCTGTGTGAAGAAGCCAGTGAACTCAGGGTCTTATTATTACAATTACAAACAATACTTTTCGGTAGTTCTGTTGGCTGTTGCTGATAGCAACTATTGGTTTATGATTGCTGATATCGGGTCCTATGGAAGAACTGTGGATACTCGCATCTTCAGGGCTTCCAGAATGAAGCAGCAACTTCTTTCCAACCAGCTGGCCCTGCCAGCACCATGTGTGTTTCCTGGTTCTTCGGGCCCACCAGCCCCATTCGTTATTGTGGTGGATGAGGCGTTTTGCCTGGGGACCACATTTTGCACCCATTTCCGCACAGAGGGTTGGACACCAGGAGGCGGGTTTTTCATTACTGTCTCACACAGGCTCAGCGTTTTATCGAATGTGCCTTTGAGATTCTTAACAGTAAGTGGCGAGTTTTCCTGAGCACTATTCAGATGGAACCTGATAACGTGGGTGCAGGAATTCAAGCCGCCATGGTTCTGCATAATTTTTGCTGGGACAACACAGGTTGGACTGTGGGACAAGATCAAGTACCAGCATTTTCCCAGGTTGTTGCAGTTGATGGCATTCCACAGGGTAGGCCTGTGTCAGCTGGACTCAGAGTTAGAGACATCTTCACAAACTTCTTCCTGTTCCCTGAGAGAAAGGACCCATGGCAGATGGACTTTGTACAAGAATACTGATGATCTGGACTGTCCAAACTGTTTCAAACTCGATTTCTCATTTTATAATAATCATTCAGTGTAAACACATGCACCAGCAGCGCTTTGCATGATGACGGTGATACTTGCTCCCGAATAACAGCACAGTGATGAGTATCACAGGGATGTGCTGTCGGGCAGCGATTGCTCGACAGCTTGTTCTATGTAAACCCAGCATTATCCATCTGGCCAGGGAAATCTTCTTACCTGCTTCCATAATGAAGCTTGAAAACGGATTCTGGACACAATTCCAAAAGCAGCTTGAAAAATTGAAAATCTATTAAATCATACAGTGTTGCAAAGCTAACATTTATTACACAAAATTATACAAATACCCTATATCTATTTCCCCCACAAAAAAAAACAATGAATAGAGAAAAATTACAGATTAATGTAACTTGAGTCACACATGTTGCCAGAAGAATGGCTTGGCCCGTAGCCCATGGTGGTGGACTGGCTTTGGGATGAACCAAAACGATCTGTTTGGCCAATGTCAGGCGTATATAGCTTATACTGTGTTTGCCCCTGTTGTACTGCATAATCAGGACCCTGTTTTGGAAAACTGGACCCGTACTTTTGTCTGCATTCGAGTTCACTGACTTTATGTAATTGATCCCTCAGCGCAGGAGAACTTTTTCTTTAATCATTTGTCCTTTGTGTTCAGGTTCAGGAATTTGTTGATGGTGTATACATCGCCAGAGGTCCATTACAGCAAAAAGGCTCTATGGGACGGAGGGGGAAGGGGGGATATGCAGGCCTTTACTAATGCTTGGATATAGACCTGTATGGGCATGGAAAATTTTATGTTGATGTTACGCAGGTTTGTAGACAGGGACCTACAGAAATCATCTGACCAGTGTTCGGTGTGCCTCAATTTTAGTGGGTCCAGGACTCGGTTCTGGACCTGTTGAGTCACCGCTGCAGATGTTTTTTTTTTCTCTTTATTGCACATTCTCTCGGTGCTGTGGCAGGACTGGCTGGAGCTCTTCCACAGTTTCAGAGATCTGAGACTCTGCAAGTGAAGATGTAGTGTCCAGTCTTTCTGATGCATCTTCACCGGGCTCCAGGATGTCACGTTTGCTGTGGTGAACAGGAAAAAAGTTTTTAACATATATATGCATTGCTTTATTACTAAGAGAAATACGCTGCCAAAAAACTTAAAAACAGTGAACCTCCGCCCATGTGAGGTACACCAGTTGTTACAGGTACACATTTGTTTTTTCGTGCGCCTGAGCCACTCCGTACAGTACTCTTGCTAAAATTGATTGCGCGTGCTGCATCATTGCGTCTGCAGTTCATCAACTGAAAATAAAATGTTAAGGAAAAATCCATAAAATCACATAAAAGTTGCACAATGTCATTACATTTCAAAAGCACCCCAATAAAAAAATTGATAGTTTTTTTTTTTTGGAGGCGGGTTGACATTTTTACATGATGCTATCAAAAAGACAGTTTGCAATACAAACCAGGAGAGGTAACACATGTGGCTGCTGGATGTCCTGAACATATCACTGAGCATCATTGTTCCTCAGGTGACTGACTGTCATATGCGATGGCCTCCTGACCATCACACTAGCAGTGAGGGCAGTGTGCTGCTTCACAGCAAAGGCAGGGTTGAGGCGCTCACCCAGAGGTTCCAGACACAAAAAAAAAAAATTTTGTTTATACACTATATTTAAAAGACAAAATGTCCTTACTTAGGTCTTGCAATGATTTAATGCAGATGGCCACACTGTAGCATACATTCCTGAGCCGGCGCTTGATCATTAACACCCATTTAGTGAATGACATCACTGAATGGCTGTGATTGGTTCATCAAACGCCGGCTCTGATTGGCTGAGCCAGTGGCGCTCGTGATTCAATCACAGCACCCACTTGCTGGAGGCGGGGTATTCAAAGCCCCGTTACCAGGAAGAGAATGCTGTCAGCGTGGAGGAGATGGATGCCTGCCGCAGCGCCAGAGACCACACTGCCAGCTAGGTAAGTATAAGACATCCCCAAAAAAATAAGACACTGTGCCTCTTTTGGGAAAAAAAATAATAAGATAAGACAGTGTCTTATTTTCTGGGAAACACAGCAGTTGTTGTCATTAATGTCCCAGATTACAGGTTTTCCCTCCATGAAGGCAATACATTTCACCATGTCACTTGGAGATATCTTCTTGTTTTGTCAGCACAAAACTCTGTAAAGTAGATGCAAACAACTTCCTGTTTCGTTTTTTCCCCCTCCTGGTGGCATAGCAACCTGTGTACAAAACACAATAAAAAGCAGTACAGTGCGTTCAATTGCATATTTACTACATTTTTTTTCTACATACCCCTTTAATTTCTAAGGACGATTTATGCATGTAAGACGCAGAAAATAGATGCGGCGTGCGATAATTGCATGTGTAAAATGCTTGTGTGAGAGGCTGCATTGAAATATATGTAGCTCTAGTGCTGCCTATTACGTGCGTGCAAAAAAATTAATACACGGCAAAAACACTTGTGTGAGACTAGCCTTAGTCTAGTTTCTTGTCATAAAGAAAAACAAATGGCCTGGCCATGGGATGCAAGGTGGAATGAACAGCCATTCATGAGGAAAACTGAGGTGAAGCAATCAGTTGAGAGACACAAAAGAGTCTGCAGGGTGTGAAAACAGCTTCCCCAACGTCCTGTCCCATATAGGGGCATCTTTTGTAAAGGCCCATTTACACGAGCAGATAATCGCACAAATATCACTCAAACAACAGTTTGAGCAACAGCTTTGAGCGATTATTTTGCATAAAAAATAATTGGTATTCAAGTAGCTACTTAAATACCAATTATGTATGTAAATGAAGCCTTCACTGGGCACAGCTAATAGCCCAAGGCTATTATCTGCGCTCAGATCCTTTGTTCTCTATGGGGGAAACAATGCTATCAGCAGTCCCCACCCCCCTCCCCCGTGGAGAACGACTGATAAAAGTGATTGTTAAAATCAAGTGAGCTTGATTTTAACGATCACCAAAAAGTGCCCGAAATGCGGGTGCCCCACGCCCATTTACACGCACTGATTATCGCTAAAACGATCACCGATTATCGAATTTTTAGCGATAATCGTCTAGTGTAAATGGGCCTTAAGAAAGTGGGACAATCAAAAAGAAAGAAAAAAGGATAGGCAAAGAACAAGGAGATAGGAAAGAGTGGAAAGTATAAGCACCACTAGAAGGGAGGCCTCAGAAAAAAATTAAAATATCTTAAAAAATTAAATATCTTTGAAAAAAAAAAAACTATATAAGTTTGGTATCATAGTAATCCTACTGACCCATAGACTAAAGTTATGTAATTTTTGTTGCAGTTTGTGCGCCGTAGAAACAAGACAAACCAAAAGATGGCAGAATTTAATTTTTTTCTCTCTACTTAGAATTTTTTAAAAGTTTCTCATTACATTATATGGTACATTAAATAGCACCACTGAAAAATACAACTCGTCCCGCAAAAACCAAACAGCTACGTCGATGGATAAATAAAAGAGTTACCATTTTTTTAAAAGGGGGGAGGAAAAAGTGAAAATAGAAAAAAAAAAGTTCAGTCACTTAGGGGTTAATACATATTATGTATCCAGAAATATTACCCTTGCCCTCAATATGTGTCATATTTCACAGCTGCACCTGTTTAATCCTGAGTTTACTCACTTTCTTTTGTTGTGATGTCCATAAAATTTTAACTGAGACAATCTGCTATTTTATTTGAGTGAAAACAGCATTTTATACGATCTAGGTTAGTCAGACCAAGAATGCCACAAATAGTATAATATAGTTCAGGAAACTAGAACTCTCATAATTACTTTACACTAAAGCCGGTTTTACACAGCTGAGAAACTCGCGTGAGATTTCTGCATTGCAAGACGCATAAATCTCGGCCAAATATGAACACAATTCTTTTGAATGGAATCATATACAAGAGCGATGTTTTTCTACACCACACCTAGAAGCAGGAAAAAAAATCGTTTTGCATTCCTCGGAACGCATCGCCCATTGTTTTCAATAGGACATTAAAACACGTGTCAGGAGAGGTGTCGTGTCTCCTTTAGGAGAGCACCGAAAACACAAGTGTGATGCGAACTTTCCCATTTAAAACAATAGGAAACATTCGCCAATCTACCAACGCGCCTGCAAACTACGCCGGAGGATCACTACTTCACAGAAGTGATGGGAGGCGTTTTTGAAAAAAAAAAAACAACAACCTCGTATCGGTGTGAAAACACACTCTGGTGAGTGCTTGTGTAGGTAGTCTACTTTTTCAAAGCCTTGTCCTCAATGGGGCTCATTTACTATTGGTTTTGCACCAGAATTCTGGCACAAGTTGTACCCAGCAAAACATAACTTTAAAAATACAGCACATTATAAATTTCCTCAATATGTCTATATATTGCTTATTGACTTAGAATAGATTGCAAGGGGGGTTGATTACTGAAGTGTATAGATAGGTAAAGGTAAGGTTTCCTGGTGCAAGCACTGAGGCATGACTGACTCCTAGAGTGATGTCACATCGTTACGTTTTCTTGGCAGACTGTTTTTGCGGGGTAGTTTGCCATTTCATTCCCCACTCATCTTTACCCCCCAGCAAGCTGGGAACTCATTTTATCGACCTCGGAAGGATGGAAGGCTTAGTCAACCTTGAGCCGGCTACCTGAACCAAGCGGGGATAGAACCTGCAACCTTCAAACCTGCAATTGAGGTAAAATTGCAACAAAATATGTTTTTTTTTCTGCATTTGGTTCTACCACAGTATGGAAATGGTGCAGCTCCTATGAATGCCCTATTTCCTCTAATTAAATACAACTGAATGTAAACAGGCAGATGGCAAAGACACACAGACCAGGGTATAGTTGTGTTGCAGCTACGAGCCAGTATAAATGCATTTTTTTATAGTTTCTATGGTAATTTTGATGTACAGCACAGACGGAGCTCAGCTGATGTGTTGATTTTGTTAGCTGTGGATTAAGCATTTGGCTGTAGATTTCTCACTGCCTCCTTTCATTTGTGTAGGGGGCACTTCTAGAATTATGCATATGGAATCCAAATGTAACTGATTGTCAGGCTCATTCATACATAAGACAAGACACCAGTGCTATCAATGCCCTCTTTAAAGGGGTTTTCCAGTAGTAAACTATTGATGGATAGGCCAATAGTTTATCTGTGAGGGTCAGCTGCTCTTTAACCCCTTCGGTTAACAGGACAAAAGTTTACTTCCCTGGCTAGGTGATACTTAATGCAACAGGATATAAACTTACGTCCTGTCGATGGATGGGCTCAGAAGTGAGCCCATGTCATCCCATAATGGAAGCTGGCAACAGTGTTCGGTGAAAATACCGATACCTGCTGTCAGCACCTTACATGCTACAATCAATATAGATCACTGCAGATAAGTGGTTCCAGTGTAATACTGGAAGGCCGATGGGTAGCAATAGTCCGGGAGTGCTTACACTAGGGACTGAGGGGGAGGGTAAAAAGAGAAACAGAGGAGTAGACAGTGTAGATAGCAATCTGGGACCAAGTAATGTGAATGGGGGTCGAGCAGGGGGTGGGGTTAGTACAGTTAGAACTGACAGAACAGTTAATAGTACAATTAGTAGCACAATGAATATAAAGAATAACAACAACAACCGTATAAAATATATGGCAACGAATGCAAGAAGCTCCGCCCCGTCACATGTGCTGATTCCAGCCAATCAGGAGGCTGGAATCGGCACATGCGACGGGGGCGGAGCTACGCGATGATGCGTACAAGGGGGCGGAGCCAGAACGCCCCTGCTGCCGAACCGAGCCGAAGGGAAAAGACCCATCTGCGCAAGCGCGTCCAATCGGGCGATTAGACGCTGAAGTTAGACGGCACCATGGCGACGGGGACGCTAGCAACGGAGCAGGTAAGTGAATAACTTCTGTATGGCTCATATTTAATGCACGATGTATATTACAAAGTGCATTAATATGGCCATACAGAAGTGCATAACCCCACTTGCTGCCGCGGGACAACGCCTTTAATGCAGGTGGGCTTCGGCCCACACTGCATGCCCCAGTCAGACTGGGGTTCTTTATAACTGGACACATGCAGTTACAACTCCGTGTGGACCGACAGCATGGGTGGGTGCCAGGAAGCCACCGGCGGTACATAAATATATCCCATTGCAGTGCCCAGCACAGCTGATGTAACGTCAGCTTTAATGCAGGTGGGCAAAAAATTTATTGGATTACACTGTAGGCGAGGGCCCCCAAAAATTGGTGTACCAACAGTACTAATGTACGTCAGAAAAATTGCCCATGCCCAACCAAGAGGGCAGGTGAAACCCATTAATCGCTTTGGTTAATGTGGCTTAATTTGTAACTAGGCCAGCAGGCAGCCCAGTTAAAATAAAAATTGGTTCAGGTGCAAGTTTCAACTCTTTAATTGTTTACAAAAATTATATGACTGAGCCTTGTGGGCCTAAGAAAAATTGCCCGTTCGGCGTGATTACGTCAGGTTTCAGGAGGAGGATGAATATTATACACAGATTGATGAAGCTAAAAGGTCCACGTTTTTGATGGTGATAGAGAACAATGCTTCCATCCGCGGGTGCAGCCTACGTATTGTTTAGGTATCGCTGCTGTCCACTGGTGGAGAAGAAAAGTCTGGGGAAATCCAGGCTTTGTTCATCTTGATGAGTGTAAGCCTGTCGGCACTGTCGGTTGACAGGCGGGTACGCTTATCTGTGATGATTCCCCCAGCCGCACTAAACACCCTCTCTGACAAGACGCTAGCCGCAGGACAAGCAAGCACCTCCAGGGCATACAGCGCGAGTTCAGGCCACGTGTCCAGCTTCGACACCCAGTAGTTGTAGGGGGCAGAGGCGTCACGGAGGACGGTCATGCGATCGGCTACGTACTCCCTCACCATCCTTTTACAGTTCTCCCGCCGACTCAGCCTTGACTGGGGAGCGGTGACACAGTCTTGCTGGGGCGCCAGAAAGCTGTCAAAGGCCTTAGAGAGTGTTCCCCTGCCTGTGCTGTACATGCTGCCTGATCTCCGCGCCTCCCCTGCTACCTGGCCCTCGGAACTGCGCCTTCTGCCACTAGCGCTGTCGGATGGGAATTTTACCATCAGCTTGTCCGCCAGGGTCCTGTGGTATAGCATCACTCTCGAACCCCTTTCCTCTTCGGGTATGAGAGTGGAAAGGTTCTCCTTATACTGTGGGTCGAGCAGTGTGTACACCCAGTAATCCGTAGTGGCCAGAATGCGTGTAACGCGAGGGTCACGAGAAAGGCATCCTAACATGAAGTCAGCCATGTGTGCCAGGGTACCTGTACGCAACACATGGCTGTCCTCACTAGGAAGATCGCTTTCAGGATCCTCCTCCTCCGGCCATACACGCTGAAAGGATGACAGGCAAGCAGCATGGGTACCCTCAGCAGTGGGCCAAGCTGTCTCTTCCCCCTCCTCCTCATCCTCCTCATGCTCCTCTCCCTCCTCCTCAACGCGCTGAGATATAGACAGGAGGGTGCTCTGACTATCCAGCGACATACTGTCTTCCCCCGCCTCTGTTTCCGAGTGCAAAGCGTCTGCCTTTATGCTTTGCAGGGAACTTCTCAAGAGGCATAGCAGAGGAATGGTGACGCTAATGATTGCAGCATCGCCGCTCACCATCTGGGTAGACTCCTCAAAGTTTCCAAGGACCTGGCAGATGTCTGCCAACCAGGCCCACTTCTGTAAAGAATTGAGGAGGCTGACTCCCACTGCGCCGCCCATGTTGGAGTTGGTATTCCACTATAGCTCTACGCTGCTCATAGAGCCTGGCCAACATGTGGAGCGTAGAGTTCCACCATGTGGGCACGTCGCACAGCAGTCGGTGCACTGGCAGATGAAACCGATGTTGCAGGGTGCGCAGGGTGGCAGCGTCCGTGTGGGACTTGCAGAAATGTGCGCAGAGCCGGCGCACCTTTCCGAGCAGGTCTGACAAGCGTGGGTAGCTTTTCAGAAAGCGCTAAACCACCAAATTAAAGACGTGGGCCAGGCATGGCACGTGCGTGAGGCTGCCAAGCTGCAGAGCCGCCACCAGGTTACGGCCGTTATCACACACGACCATGCCCGGTTGGAGGCTCAGCGGCGCAAGCCAGTGGTCGGTCTGCTCTGTCAGACCCTGCAGCAGTTTGTGGGCCATATGCCTCTTCTCTCCTAAGCTGAGTAGTTTCAGCACGGCCTGCTGACGCTTGCCCACCGCTGTGCTGCCGTGCCGCGCGACACCGACTGCTAGCGACGTGCTGCTGCTGACACATCTTGATTGCGAGACAGAGGTTGCGTAGGAGGAGGAGGGTGGTTTAGTGGAGGAAGCATATACCGCCGCAGATACCACCACCGAGCTGGGGCCCGCAATTCTGGGGGTGGGTAGGACGTGAGCGGTCCCAGGCTCTGACTCTGTCCCAGCCTCCACTAAATTCACCCAATGTGCCGTCAGGGAGATATAGTGGCCCTGCCCGCCTGTGCTTGTCCACGTGTCCGTTGTTAAGTGGACCTTGGCAGTAACCGCGTTGGTGAGGGCGCGTACAATGTTGCGGGAGACGTGGTCGTGCAGGGCTGGGACGGCACATCGGGAAAAGTAGTGGCGACTGGGAACTGAGTAGCGCGGGGCCGCCGCCGCCATCATACCTTTGAAAGCCTCCGTTTCCACAACCCTATACGGTAGCATCTCCAGGCTGATAAATTTGGCTATGTGCACGTTTAACGCTTGAGCGTGCGGGTGCGTGGCGGCGTACTTACGCTTGCGCTCCAACACTTGCGCTAGCGACGGGTGGACGGTGCGCTGAGAGACATTGGTGGATGGGGCCGAGGACAGCGGAGGTGAGGGTGTGGGTGCAGGCCAGGAGACGGTAGTGCCTGTGTCCTGAGAGGGGGTTGGATCTCAGTGGCAGGTTGGGGCACAGGGGGAGAGGCAGCGGTGCAAACCGGAGGGGGTGAACGGCCTTCATCCCACCTTGTGGGGTGCTTGGCCATCATATGTCTGCACATGCTGGTGGTGGTGAGGCTGGTGGTGGTGGCTCCCTGGCTGATCTTGGCGCGACAAAGGTTGCACACCACTGTTCGTCGGCCGTCTGCACTCTCAGTGAAAAACTGCCAGACCTTTGAGCACCTCGGCCTCTGCAGGTTGGCATGGCACGAGGGGGCGCTTTGGGAAACAGTTGGTGGATTATTCGGTCTGGCCCTGCCTCTACCCCTGGCCACCGCACTGCCTCTTCCAACCTGCCCTGCTGCTGCACTTGCCTCCCCCTCTGAAGACCTGTCCTCAGTAGGCGTAGCAAACCAGGTGGGGTCAGTCATCTCATCGTCCTGCTGCTCTTCCTCCGAATCCTCTGTGCGCTCCTCCCTCGGACTTACTCCAATTACTACTACCTGAGTGATAGACAACTGTGTCTCATCGTCATCGTCCTCCTCACCCACTGAAAGCTCTTGAGACAGTTGCCGGAAGTCCCCAGCCTCATCCCCCGGGCCCGGGAACTTTCCAAAGGTTGGGCATCGGTCTCGACAAACTCCTCCAGTGGGAGAGGATTCGGAACCATTGCTGCCCATTCTGGGCAGGGGCCCGAGAACAGTTCCTGGGAGTCTGCCTGCTCCTCAGAATGTGTCATTGTAATGGAGTAAGGAGGCTGGGAGGAAGGAGGAGCAGCAGCCAGAGGATTCAGAGTTGCAGCAGTGGACGGCGCATAACTCTGGGTGGTCGATAGATTGTTGGATGCACTTTCTGCCATCCACGACAGGACCTGCTCACACTGCTCACATTTTCTAATAAAGGTCTACCGCGTGGACCCATTAATTATGAGATGAATGTGGGGACGCCAGAAACGTGCCTCTCTCCTAATCCCGCAGCAGTCGGCTGCGATACACCTGGACCAGGAGCTCGGCCTGTGCCCACACCCTGATCTGGGCCTCCGCGTCCTCGCCCGCGTCCACGTCCTCTAGGCCTACCCCTACCCCTCAGCATGCTATATTACCAGTAGTGCAGAAACAGAACGCTGTAATTAAATGTGCCGCTTATTGGCCTGTGGTTGGAGGCTGACTTCGCTTACAGAACGCACAGCAGAGCCAGGAAAGAATTTTGCGCAAGCCTGCTGTAACACTTAGCTGGCTGCGTATAAATTACGACAACTACCCCCAGCAGAGACGCAGTACAGTCAGGACGGTCACAGGCAGCCTAAATAGATTTTTTTCCCCAAATTTGTTTGCAAAATCCCACTGCCTATATAGACTGTATATGTCTTTCACTGTCCCTGCCTCACCACCACTACTAGCCCTCGACTATGTAAAATTACTGCAGACTGTTTCACTCTGGATAGGATGACAGCGGTGATGTAAGACGCAACGCAGAGCCAGGAAAGAATTTTGCGCATGCCTGCTGTAACACTTAGCTGGCTGCGTATGAATTAGGACAACTACCCCCAGCAGAGACGCAGTACAGTCAGGACGGTCACAGGCAGCCCAAATAGATATTTTTCCCCAAATTTTTTTGGAAAAGCCCACTGCCTATATAGACTGTATATGTCTTTCACTGTCCCTGCCTCACCACCACTACTGGCCCTGGACTTTGTAAAATTACTGCAGGACGCAATGCTCTGGACGCAATGCTCTGCACGGCCGATATACAAAAAAAAAAGATGTGCAACACTGCAAAAAGCAGCCTCAACAGTACTGCACATGGTCAGATGTGGCCCTAAGAAGGACAGTTGGGGTTCTTGAAGCCTAAAATCAATCCTAACACTCTCCTTATAGCAGCTCCGGCATCAGCAGCACTTTCCCTGATCTCTGTCAGAATGCATCTGTGGCGAGCCGCGGGAGGGGCCGATTTATATACTCGGGTGACACCTGATCTCCCCAGCCACTCACTGCAGGGGGGTGGTATAGGGCTTGAACGTCGCAGGGGGAAGTTGCAATGCCTTCCCTGTCTTTCTATTGGCCAGAAAAGCGCGCTAACGTCTCAGAGATGAAAGTGAAAGTAACTCGAACATCGCGTGGTGCTCGCCTCTAGTAACGAGCATCTCGAACACGCTAATACTCGAACGAGTATCAAGCTCGGACGAGTATGTTCGCTCATCTCTAGTAGAAACCTAACTTTCCCAGGTTGAGATGTACCACCTAGTATTAGTGTTAGGACCCATCTGAGCTCGGTCACCTGGACGTTGGTAGATGGGCCAATGTAATTCGATTGAATTATATACCAAGAACCTTGCATTTTTTAATGTGGTTAGAGTATTGATTATAGGTATGTATACCTCTGATAGTAAACGTAGATATCCCCGTATTTTTCAAAGGATCCCCCTTAGTGAGCATGTTAGTAAAAGACCAATCAGAAGACAAACCCAAGAGTTAAACCCAACACTTGAATATACAAAACCTTTACAGAGTTATTCTATGTTAAAGTGACACATATCAGATCTCCAAACTTTGGCTCCGTCACTAAGGCGCGAACGGGCTTGGTCACTAAGGGGTTAAGGGTAGATGTGTCTTTGGAAAGCTTGTGAAAATCACTATAGTTGACATAGCACAGCCCTTGGGTTGTCACTTCAGACTTTATCTTTAAAGAATCAGAAAAACAAAACAATGCTTAACGATGTACAATGAGCTGATCGCTCAGTGTAAATAGCAGCCCTTCAGTACTGAACTGCTGCTATGTTAAGTCAATAGAGAGAGGCAGGGGAATCCGAGGAGAGACCCCCTGCTGGCCACTCTGTGAGCGAGCTAGCGCTACTAGCTCCTGTGCAACAGCACAGGAGCGAGGACACACAGGGACAAGTGTCGGCCATCATTCACCCGACATTCATCCCATGTAAATGTACCTTTAAATGAACAACAGACAAAAAGTGAATGATTTACCATTTGTCAGCGGGCCGTTGCCTGCGTTTAGACTGAACGATTATTATTCACTTTCGCTCGTTTGAACAATTTTTTTGAAAAGGGCCCTCATGTAGCACATACCAATGGAAAAGCCATATTTCATTTACAAGTTAGTGCAATTCTGGGACAAGCAATAGCAGCTTCAGGCCTACAATAAAGAATTTAAACCTTACACTACTTCAGAATAGAAGCAGATTCATAAGCCACATAAGCAAGTTTTTCTTCAGACACTGCAATAAAGATCCTAGGAAGGCAGAGATCTCATGCAATTCGGATTCTTGGAAAGTAGAGGTGAAATGTATTTAGAGCATAGGTTTACGCTATTAAGCAATAGTAAGGCATCTTGCGTTTTCTCTTATTTACCGCACAACTTTGTGTCGCCATTTTCTTATTTTTACAGAAAATAATCAACCTGGATCGAGGGCTACTCCTTCGTGCACTAGTCAGAGCCACATCAAGACCGTAAGATTCCCAACTAGGTTTACTAGAACAAACCAGCATGGTGTTTATCACAGAGACGGGAAGTCTATATGTAAATTTTTCTTAAAAGCCCTTCACAGGTATAGACTAAAAGAATATAGTTTATTAGAAACTCTTAAAAACATATACGGGCTGACTAACAGTACTAACATACATTAACACAAAAAAGAGGAGAAGATATATTTAGGTGCAAGTTTGAATTATGCATCCAATGTCTCCAATGTAGATAATGGTCACAATAGCATGGTCAGTATAAGTGGATAACTTTAGTGCATATACAGAGTTCCTGCACTGAATGACTGGTGACAGTCGTGTGTAGAGGTCGCAGAGAACTACAGCTCTGAATGACTGGTGAAGTCACAGAGAAATACGGCTCAACGCGTTTCTCCGCTCGCTTTAGAGCGGTTCATCAGGAGCCACACAGATGTATATTTGACCAAAAAATCTTTAGTGGGATTAATAGCGTCAATCATTTAATTGACTAAGCTATCTTCCTCTTTTAGGATATATAATCAGTAGGATTAAATTGGCAAGAAAGTGGGTTGTCTGCGAAGATGTCGCCAACAGGTATATATATATACCAGACACCGTTAGACAAAAAGCCAGCAGAGTACGATGGTATAGTGGCTACGTTGGTAAAGAAGGAAGGAGGACTCGGATAAAGAACTTATGCACTGACAGTAGTCACAAGTCAGATGCGTGTTTAGATATGTCAGCTACAAGGATCCTGTATTTAGCGCTGTATACCTATCCTCCTACAAGTGTTGCAATGTTAGCAGCACTAATGTAGAATTTCTAGTATATGCACTGACATTAATAGAAAGTCAGGTGCATGTTCAGATAGGTCAGCTAAAGAGGATCCTGTATTTAAAGCTGCATACCTATCCTCCTAAAAGTGTTGCAATGTCAGCAACACTAATGTAGAAATGCTAGACTCCTATCCAAAGTTCAGACAACCAATCTAATATTCAAGCAGGCAGCCAACAATAGGCTTCAACAAATTTTTCTGCTCAAACAATAGGTCCCCAAGATAAGGCTACCTAGTGTGCCAAACATAGAGTAAAATAACAAACAGATAAAGCCTGTGGCCCTGATGGTGAGCCACAGGTAAATGGTTAGCTAGTGCAAGATCAGCGCTGTATATACCAGGGAGAGAACCTCCCTGTGGGAGGGATTTGATGAATACACCAATGAGGGCTGCTGAGAGGAGGAGATCTGTCAATCATTCTTAATTAGGCCAAAAAAAACAACAAAAAAAAACACTTCTAGGTTTACAAATATGTGGCCAGGTAGAGTACTTAATCCTTATGTTGATTATCTACCATTCGTGCTCCTTGATCATGGTGCAGTACCGGCGATTGTCCGTTAGTGATACGAATATAATGCCCATAACACGGACGTAGAGTAGTGACTCTGCGCATGCGCCCGTGACGCGATGACGTCAGAGCGTCAGATCATGTGCTTACAAAGGGGCGGAGACCCGTTGTTGTATCTCTCTCTCCGTGAGAGTATTCTTCCTTTGGTAAATAGATAAGGGGCACGTCATAGTTATGCTAATGTGTGGGCGGTGTTTCGCTATAGGTAAGCCGATCATTCTATTCATAAATATGTTGAATGAGCGGACATCGGGTAATAGTGACAACTCGAGATACAAACGGGCTGTTCTTTCAAATACTTTATGCACCATAGATGTATAGCTGATATAGGATATATATAGATTGATTAAAAGGAAGATTTTTGCCTAGCACATTAATAGTTGTAAACTCTATTTTTTTTTTTCTTCCCCTTCCTTCCCTCTTCCTTCTTCTTTCTTTCCTTCCCTCCTTCCCTTTTTCGCCTAGCACATTAGTAGTTATAAGCTCTATTCCGACCTAGTGTGAAAATAATAGCATCTGAGAGTGATGCCATAAAGGTACTGATAGAGCAGTCAGGCGTTGTTAAAGGGGAAGTAAATAATGTGCTGCAGAGAATGATTGTTTATATCATTTATACTAAAAGGAAGACATCACGATAAGATGTCCAGTTTGCTTCATGTAAGGTTAGGAGGATACAAATACAGCAGCAGCCTCATTGAGGAGTATAGGAATATCGGTATAGTGCTTGCCATCAATCGGTATGGAAAGAGTTAATGATGTCTATATTCTACATAGTTTCAGATGATGTTCCTAATAGAATTGGTAAGGATGCCGTAAGATCGATATTCTCAGGAGGGATAGTGCGGAACAAATAATGAGAGTTGGGAAAAGAGGCTATTTTACAAAAAGCAGTTAAAACATAAACTCTCATTCAAGCCAGCAGGGCTTAGGGTGTTCATACGATATATCCAGGCTGCCTCTTTTTGTAAGAGGCGCCTGTCAATGTCACCTCTGCGTCCGAAAGTCCTCAGGAGTTCAACTCCCTGAAATTTGAGTGAATTTGCATCACCGCCATGTAGGGACCAAACATGGTCGGCCAATGGTGTTGACTCTTTGCGATTTATATTGCCCACATGTCCCAAGATCCTACGTCGGAATTCCTGAATGGTTTTCCCCACGTAGACCTTGGGACAGGGGCACATCGCCATGTACACTATGTTTTTGGTCCTACAGTTAATGAAACTGCGGCACTTGTATACTTTATTGTTGGAGGCACATTGGAAAGTATCACTTTTCAAAATGTATGGACAAGCCATACAGCCATGGCAGGGGAAGGTACCGTTTGGTCTAGCAGATCCTAGCCAGGTTTTTTTGGTGTCATCTTGATACAAATGGCTCTTGACCAAATGGTCTTTGAGGTTATGGCCTCTCCGATATGTAATTAGTGGCATGGGTGATATTGAATCGCCAAGATCCATATCATTCTTCAAAATATCCCAGTAGTGACTTACGATGTTTCTGACTTGTTTGGAGGCCATATCGAATGTGCCTATAATGCGTGTGTACTGGTCAGTTGGACGTTTGCGGGGTGTTAAGAGAGTAGTCCTGTTTTGTTGCATAGCATGAGAGAAGGCACTTTGAATGACGTCTTCTGGATAATTTCTATCTCTAAAACGTGTCATCAGTTTTTGGCTTTCTTCTAGGAACGTGGAATCGTTCGAGCAGTTTCGTCGGAGCCGTAAGAGTTGTCCATTAGGAATTCCGCTTTTTAGAGGGACTGGATGATAGCTCTGCCACCCCAGTAAACTATTTGTGGCGGTAATTTTGCGGTACAATGTTGAGGAGATAGTGCCGTCCTCGTTCTTCTGGATCATTAAGTCTAGGTAAGGTAGACTGGTGGTGTTAAATTCACTCGTGACATGCAGATTTAAGGAGTTCTGGTTCAAAGAGTTCACAAAATCTTGGAAAGAGGATTCTGTTCCTCTCCAAAGGACAAGAATATCATCAATAAATCTAAGCCATAGTATGATATTATTTGACCATTCCATATTGTTGTAGATGACCCTTTCCTCCCACCAGCCCGGGTACAGGTTAGCATAGGATGGGGCACATGGCGTCCCCATCGCTGTACCCCTGAGCTGGTGGAAGTACTCGGAGTCAAACAAAAAGTAGTTATGGCGTAAGGTGAACTCAAGGAATTCCAGTATGCACTCATTGTGATTGATGTATTGGGAGCCCCTCTGTTCTAAAAAGAATTTTACTGCCTCACGCCTCCTTCGTGCAGGATAGAACTATAGAGTGCTTCTATGTCGAGTGATGCGAGGAAGGTATCTGGCTCAATTAAGATTCCATCGATAAGACGAAGAACGTCCATTGTATCCCTGACATGTGAGCGCAGGGATACGACAAAAGGGCGTAAGATGTTATCTATGTATGTACTTAGATTCTGGGTAAGGTTGTTGATGCCCGATACTATTGGTCTCCCTCTGATCGGGTCAATACCTTTGTGCACTTTTGGCAACGAGTAAAAAGTTGCCACTGTTGGATTAGTTGGATAAATAAATCGAAGTTCTTTCTCACTTATGCACCCCAGATCTCGTTGTCGTAGCAGTAGGTTCCTCAATTTGAACAAAAATGTATTAGTAGGATCGTTAGTCAAGCGACCATAGGTCGATGTGTCGCTAAGAAGTTGTCGACACATGTTGACATATTGCGATCTACTCATTACAACAATATTACCGCCTTTATCGGCGGGTTTCACAATAATTTGTTGATTAGATTCGAGGTTCTTTAGTGCTACGAGTTCACCTTTTGTTAAATTAGGATGTACGTTCTTTGGAGTACGAAGTGCCTTCAGATCTTTTTTAACCAACTTCTCAAAAATGTCAATTTCCGGACTTTTCAAAGCTGGAGGATTTGATTTATAAATTTGGCCACAGCAGCCATTTATTAACACAAACAACATAAAATACATTTTAACTTATTTCAACATCAACCTTAATGATGACCATATCCCGGTACCTGGGAAGGACCTTGGAGCCCACCCCTGTGCCTGCCACCTACTGCCGCCTCACCCCTACAAGGAGATAGCTGTCCCGGTCACCCGCCGCAACTTGGCCGACTCAGGCGACGCTATCCCCAAGAACTTTTTTAACTATTTCCTCCCGCCGCAGGTCGGCAGACTCGGGAGCGCAACGACACTCCCCATTAACCTCCGGCCGCCATCTCTTACCGACCCCGAGGCCGGCTAGCCAGGCCTGGCTAGCCTCTCCTACCGCCTATCAGGGCTCCGCCCTATACCCTGGAGGCGACAGGTCCCAAATTCGAAAAAGGAGAGGAACGGGGGGGGGGGGCTAGGTAGCCCCCACCATTCCCCTCACTACCTTCTATACGGGCTCCAAGGGTCCCTCTCCATCCCCCGCCACCGCAAGCGAGGCTCGACCCCCTTGAGCCTGCGCCGCCCTCCACACTGACAGCGCTCGCTCAATGCCTTCTTGTAAACCTTCCATCCATAGGTCCATCCCTATGTCGTTCAGATGAACGCCGTCCGACCTCCAATAGTTGCCCGTGCCTTTCTCCAGGTCTATGTGCCGCACTGCTATGCCCCCTTTTCCACCCACAAAACGAGAGACTTCTTTATTTAGCTTTACTCTCGCCCTGTTCAGCCCCTTTTCTGAGCGCGCTCCCCTCCATACTTTTCTCGGCACTAGCTCCGACCAAACCACGACTATTCCCGGGTATGACTCCTGTAACCTAAGGAAGTCATACCGAATGTCTCTCGATAGGTCCCTAAATCTCCTCTTCCCCAAGTCATTCCCCCCCGCATGAATGACTAATACGTCCGGTGCTCTATCCCATCTCACCCTCCTTTCTACCTCCTCCAAGACCGCGCCCCAGGACATGCCTCTAATGCCCATCCACCTTATCCGTGCTTCGTTCTTAGGGAACCGTAATTGCCTGCCGTTGGTCCGTTCCCCCGCTCTCTCAGCCCCCCAGAAGACATAAGAATGGCCTAAGATCCACACTAACGCTGGATGCCCATCTGTAAAACAAAATTACCGGTATAATTTAGTAACGGTCGCTCCTACTTTTTTACTCCCCCCCCCCCCCCCACCCTCACCCTGACACTTAGCCTTAAAGTAGGTGAGGGCGTACATAGGATCCAAAACGTCTTGACTCCCATCGACCTATTCTTTTTATAGCTTCCACCCCCATACCTCTCACTGATGCCTCTGTCGCTGCTCCCACCCTAAATGAATGTGACCCAAACTGTTCCTTATCAAACCCTGCTGTTTCCAGTGTACGCTTAAATATAGTTATAAATTGGAAGCGAGATAAAAATTGGCCATTCTCATGGCACAACAGGGGGCCTGTTCTAGATTCTAACCCTCCCCTATACTGCTCCCATGTCCTCTTAGGGCACATGAGGGCCCCTGGCACCTCGCCCAATTTCCGACGGATCCGCAACTCCAGCCTCCCTTCAACTAACCTTACGTCCTCCGCCTGCAAACCCCCCCCGGACTTTTTGCTGGGAGACACCAATTCATTTATCCTGAATGCTCCAAAGAATGCCAGAGAAAACGCCGTCCTGAACAACCGCCTCTCAAATTCGCTTCCGCACACAGTATCTAATGCTCTACCCAATTTTTCTAATATGTCAAAGGAAACCGGTCGCCTAGTGTCTACACTCTCCCTACCTCTCCTGAACCCCTTCAGCGCCTGTGTTACTAAAAACTTTTTAGTCACATCCCCCATCCCCCTTAACTTAAACCCAAATGCTAGCCCTGCTATAAATTGGTTTACTTGCGCCACTGACCTACCCCCTTCCGCCCTTCTACCCAACCAACTCAGCAGCAGACCTACTCTGTCTTCCTCTGAGTGCGCGCCCCCCTCCTTTCTCACCCATTCTTCCCACTCGTTCCATGCTGCGCTATACGCTACCCTGGTTCGCCGAGCCAATGACCGCTCTAACAGGCCCCCCACTGCTCGCTTACCACGCTCCAAATTTGATCCGGGCACTCTCTTCCTTTCATCTCTGCACCCGGCGCCAGTGTCCGGAACCGCTCCCACTGAAACCGAGAGAGAGCATCCGCAATTGAATTTTCAACACCGGGAACATGAGCCGCCACTATCCACATGTTTAGCGACAATGCTTCGAGCACTAAGTGATGCAGCAAGTTTACCACCGGGGGGGATGATGCCGAAAGGGTGTTAATCACTTGCACCACCCCCAAGTTGTCACAGTGAAATTTTACTTTTTTGTCCCGGAACTGGTCCCCCCACAGCATGATGGCCACCACTATTGGAAATAACTCCAGTAGCACTAAGTTCCGTATCAATCCTTCCTGCTTCCACTTCTCCGGCCACTCCCCCGCGCACCATTTCCCTTGGAAATAGGCCCCGAACCCAGCGCTGCCTGCCGCGTCAGTATATAGCTCCCAGTCCACATTGTTACTAACCTCGCCCATGATTACCGACCTGCCATTATATTTATCCAGGAAGGTAGACCATATCGTCAGGTCTGCCTTGTGGCTGGCCAGCAAACGAATGAAATGGTGGGGTGCCCGAATGCCCGCTGTTGCTGACGCCAACCGTCTACAAAACACCCGACCCATGGGCATGATCCTGCAGGCAAAGTTCAGTTTGCCTAACAGTGACTGCAGCCCTCTTAGCGTAATTTTCTTACTTCCTAGCGCCGCGCGCACCTCCTCCCGTAAGTCATCCAATTTATTCTTAGGTAAACGACAGACCATCGCAATTGAATCGATGGTGATGCCCAGAAAGCTTAAACACGTAGTAGGCCCCTCCGTCTTATCGGGAGCTAACGGCACCCCGAACCGCCTTGTCACACATTGCAAAGTGCCCAGCAGGCTCGCACACACGGGCGATCCCCCAGGCCCCACACACAGAAAATCATCTAAGTAATGAATGATCGACTGCACCGCAGCCGCATCCTTCACCACCCATTCTAAAAAGGAACTGAACGCTTCGAAGTATGCACACGAGATGGAACATCCCATGGGTAAACAACGATCCGCAAAATAATCCCCTTCCCAAAAGCACCCCAACAACCTCACGCTTTCCTGTGAAACCGGGAGCAGGCGAAAAGCCGATTCTACGTCAGCCTTTGCCATCAATGCTCCCTTCCCGTACCTTCTTATCCATTGCAATGCCGCATCGAACGACGTATACACCACCGAACAAAGCTCCGGGTCTATTCCGTCGTTCACCGATGCGCCCTTTGTATAAGATAAGTGGTGTATAAGCCGAAATTTTTTCGGCTCCCTCTTTGGGACCACCCCCAAAGGAGACACCACGAAATCTTGCACCGGCGGTTCTTTAAACGGCCCTGCCATGCGCCCCAACCTTACTTCCTTTCTTATCTTCTCCGTCACCACCTCCGGATACTCTAACGCTGATCGCAAGTTTTTTAACGAAAAGGGGACCCCATGCAACGGGGCTGGGATGTGAAACCCATCCCTAAAACCCTTAAACAGCAATTCCGCCTTCTCTCTATCAGGGTACCTACTTAGATGAGGTACCATCTCTTCCAAAATCACCGGGGTCATCCCTTTTTGTAAAACCGCCGGGACCTTTTCCCTTTCATTTCTTAAAACACCGTGCCGCTCCGTGGGAGCCTGTACTGCAATGGGAGCAGGCATGACGAAACTTGCATGTTGCCCCAAACTTACACTGTCCCTCATTGTACTGCCAACAGTACCCGAGCCTGTTCCCCCCCGCTGTGCTGCCTTGGCCCCCTGCTGAACTAGGGGCCAGGCCGAATGACCCGGCACTTCCCTGAAAGGGCTGTCCAAATCGTGCAGGGGCCATTACCCTCAACCATAGGCCTATATCTTTGTGCTCCCATCTGATAGATGGGCGCACCGCCTTACGCTGCCTAAATTGCTCATCGCAGCGTAGCCATGTCTGCCCCCCGTATACCCTATAAGCCTCCCCTATTGAGTCCATGTAGCAAAAAAGGCCGGAACAATTTTCCGGTGCTTTTTCTCCTATCACGCTGGCTAAAATGGCGAACGCTTGTAGCCAATTAGCAAACGTCTGGGGAATCAAGCGCCATCTCCTCTTCTCTTCCTCCTCTTTTTTAAAGTCCGTTCTCTTCCCCTTGTCCAAATTAAATTTTTCCAAGGGGAGGAGGGAGAATATCTCAACATATTCATCCTTCCAAATCTTTTCCCTCACCTCTTTTTTGAGATGCGCACCCAGAGGTCCCTCAAAGCACACGTATACTTCGCCCTTCGCTTTGTCGTCTAACCTTACTCCCTCCCCGTCTTTTTCTGTCTGTACTGCCACCGCGACGCCTGCTGCTGCACCTACCTCTGTAGCCCCCAATATTGCCCCCGTCTGGAGGTTTTCCCCGGCGACAAATGATGTCGCCGTGGCTACCCGCTCTACTGTAAGGGGGGTTTGTGTGCTTCCTACCGCCTGTCCTGCCCCAGTCCCCCCAGCAAGGGGTCCTATCCGACCTTCCTCTATGCTGGATGACGCACTGCCCGGTGAGCTCCATGCAGTGACAGGCGATGGGTTAACAACCCCCCCCGACGTCTCAAAAATTCTACCATGATACCAAGCAGCGCAGATGCATCGCTGCTTACGCTTGGTGTAGCTGCCCTACCCCCAGATCGTTGCCCAAAAATGCTCCCAGCAAGCACCCCCCGGTTAACATTACTAGGCATCCCGCACATATCCCCCACATGTTCAGCAAGGTTAACATTACTAGGCATGGTATACATATCCCCCACATTTTCTGCACGGTTAACATTACTAAACATCGTATACATATTACCCACATTTTCTGTATTATTAATATTACTAGACATACTGTACATGGAGCGTGACTCACCTGGCCGCGTGGGAGCTGTGGGCCCACCAGCCGCCGGACCTCCAGATCGAGCTTCTTCCTGACCCCCGCTGCGCTGCGACCGCTCTGCTGGCCCTGCAACCACCTCCCTTCTTCTTGTGTCCGCTAGACCATGGGGCACTTCTGTAACCGAACACCGCCTTCCCGATGGGGTTGCCGCCAGACCCGTAGATGTCCCGGGCCGCTGTACTCCTGACTCGCTGCAGGGTTGTTCTTGCTCTGCAGCGCCGCCTCCTTCTCTCCTTCTGCTCTTTGCCTGCCGACTAGCGGTAGGTCCCGCCCCCCTCTCAGCACGGGACCCAGCGCTGCCCGCCGTCCTCCTTTTCCTCGCAGGAGTTCTCCCCGCCTTGCTTCCCCTGCCTGTTGGTGTTGCCGGGGGAAGCGTGCTATGTGGGGGGGCCGGGGAGCCACTCCGCCTCCTTTGGCCCCGCGAGGGACCGTGCTCGGGGCTAAACCTTTCTGGTGCACGAGCCCTCCGCGGCCTTAGCTCTTTCATGTGCCCCGCTGGTGCTGCCACCGCCGGCCCCGCACCCTTTGCCAACCTGCTTTCCTCCACAGGTATTGCTCGTGAAGCCTCGACGCTCCCTGCCGTCATGTCCTGTGTTGCTGCGTCCCTCATGTCGGCAGACATTGCAGTTGCTCCATCCCCTGTGCTGAGTCCATGGGCTGAGAGCTGTAGTAGCCATTCCAGCCCTCTTTCCTCCGCCGCCGCCCGAATTCGTGCCAGAACCGCCTCCATTCCTTCAGCTGCTGAGATCTTCGGGCGCTTCCTTTTTTCTTCTGTGACTTCCGGTTCTTCGATTTAGCTCCGCCTCCTCCGGACTCCTTCCGCTTGTGGATCAATGCCCAGACTAGGCCGCTCTTGACTTTTGTCGCTTGCCGCCTTCCGATCGCCGCTACTGACTCTACCTTCAGCGCTCAGCCTTCTTCAGCACGTTCACCCGACAATTCCAGCTTCAGCGCACCCCGGCCTCTTCAGCGCTCGCCGCTCCGCTGCCGCACTCCCGATCTTCGTTCTTCGTTCTCCGCTCGCCGCTCTCCGCTCTCCTAACTCCGCTGTGCTTCTCCTGTCGTCTTCTCTCTCTTGCCTTCACTCTTTTGCTTGTTCTCCTCTTCTTCTTTTCGCCGCTCTGAGCTCTCCCGTGCTTGCTCCCCCTTATATAGGGCCTCCCGACGGAGGCCCCGCCCCCTCCCAGAATCCACTGCGCCCGATGACGTCACTCCTCCCCGTTCACCCTTTCATGCCGCCTCCCACCTATCGCTCTGCGGGCTTCCGGCTCCGGCGGTTCTTCGTACTCTGCTGGCTTTTTGTCTAACGGTGTCTGGTATATATATATACCTGTTGGCGACATCTTCGCAGACAACCCACTTTCTTGCCAATTTAATCCTACTGATTATATATCCTAAAAGAGGAAGATAGCTTAGTCAATTAAATGATTGACGCTATTAATCCCACTAAAGATTTTTTGGTCAAATATACATCTGTGTGGCTCCTGATGAACCGCTCTAAAGCGAGCGGAGAAACGCGTTGAGCCGTATTTCTCTGTGACTTCACCAGTCATTCAGAGCCGTAGTTCTCTGCGACCTCTACACACGACTGTCACCAGTCATTCAGTGCAGGAACTCTGTATATGCACTAAAGTGATCCACTTATACTGACCATGCTATTGTGACCATTATCTACATTGGAGACATTGGATGCATAATTCAAACTTGCATCTAAATATATCTTCTCCTCTTTTTTGTGTTAATGTATGTTAGTACTGTTAGTCAGCCCGTATATGTTTTTAAGAGTTTCTAATAAACTATATTCTTTTAGTCTATACCTGTGAAGGAAACCAGCATGGTGCAATGATTCTAACACAGAGCCACCCCACTTCATACAGGATGTAGCAAGAAACAGGCCACCACCTATTGGCAAGAAAAGCACATGAAAAGGACATATTGTCAACAAAACCTTTGCATCTCATGACTAATATCTGGCCAATGAGATGGCCTGGGCAAAAGAAATTGTTAGGCAGAATCGCGGCATTATTCCAAAATGAGGATGATGCGACAGTGATGCGACAATAGGTCGATGATAAGCCAGCGGACATGCTGATGATGAGGCATTTAATGGGGCCAATGTTAAAGGGGTTGTCCCGAGGCAGCAAGTGGGTCTATACACTTCTGTATGGCCATAATAATGCACTTTGTAATGTACATTGTGCATTAATTATGAGCCATACAGAAGTTATAAAAAGTTTTATACTTACCTGCTCCGTTGCTGGCGTCCTCGTCTCCATGGTGCCGACTAATTTTCGCCCTCCGATGGCCAAATTAGCCGCGCTTGCGCAGTCCGGGTCTTCTGCAGTCTTCTATGGGGCCGCTCGTGTAGAATGCCGGCTCCGTGTAGCTCCGCCCCGTCACGTGCCGATTCCAGCCAATCAGGAGGCTGGAATCGGCAATGGACCGCACAGAAGCCCTGCGGTCCACGGAGACAGAGGATCCCGGCGGCCATCTTCAGCAGTTAAGTATGAAGACGCCGGACCGCCGGGATTCAGGTAAGCGCTGTGCGGGTTGTTTTTTTAACCCCTGCATCGGGGTTGTCTCGCGCCGAACGGGGGGGGGGGGGTTAAAAAAAAAAAAACCCGTTTCGGCGCGGGACAACCCCTTTAAGCTAGTGAACTTGCTAGTGATTTTTAAAAATGTTTTTATTAATCAAATCAGGATACACATTCAACAGTACATAGATATCACAAACAAAATTGGCATTTTCACTGTCCAAAATCTGGACCGAATTATTATATAGCTTTAGACATTCTGTGACTGTCCAGTAACAGATAGGACTATGGACATCATCCCAACCTGCATTTTTCCATATTATGTAACCAAATAACTGAAAAAGAAAGAAAATGAAAAAAAATAGGAAAACAAAAACCAAATTGGGACCTGCTATGACCAAAGGGTTATACATCATCCCTTTTTTTTTTTCTCCTTTAGTATATACTGGGAAGGTGAGGGCTTATTTGGACGACCGTATATCGGCTCGGTTTTCACGCCGAGCCGATATACAGTGTCCTTGTCTGCAGGGGGGGAAGGATGGAAGAGCCAGGAGCAGGAACTAAGCTCCCGCCCCTCGCCACCATTTGCAATTGGAGGGGTGGGACGGGGCGGAGCTAAGTGCCGGGACTTAACTCCGCCCCCCGTCTCGGCCCCTCGTATTGCAAATAGTGGCAAGGGGCAAAGAGGGGGCGGGAGCTCAGTTCCTGCTCCTGGCTCTTCTATCTCCCCCCCCCCCCTGCAGGCAAGGACACCGTATATCGGCTTGGCGTGAAGACCGAGCCGATATACGGTCGTCTAAATAAGCCCTGAGCCTGCTCTTAGAGACTAATATTATTGTGCCCGTTTGTCCAAAACAGACTCTCAACCTATGTAGTAGAGATTTGCCCAAGGATATGGAGACCCCCCATGGCAACGGAATGATCAGAAAAACACTCTACGGCAGCAGCTGGACAAAGCTCCCCCAGGTCTCAAAAAAGTACTGCACCATTTTTTCCTTAAAAAGCGATGCTTTAGCTCAATCCATTTGGAACAGAAACGTTAATTTGTCCCAAAACAGCTTAAATGAGGTGCCTGTTGGCTGTATCCACACCTGTAGAATAGCCTTTAGTCCCGCCGCTGCCACAAAGTGCAAGAGTTTACGGACTCCTCTTGAGCAATGATATGTACTGGGATCAAGATACCTGAAAATCACCCACAAAGGTTCCTGTGGACAGAAGTTTGTCAAATGTGTATTGGTGTATTCGCGGACTCTGGACCAGAAAGCCTGGATTATAGGGCTGGTCCATAAGCAGTGGTATAGATAAGTGTTTGGTGCTTTACATTTGAAACAGTTTGAAGTGGAATATATTCCCATATGATATCCTCTTACAGGGGCTAAATAAGATCTATGGACAACCTGTAGCCTCATTTCCAGGAACCTAGCGAAGGGAAGGTATTTATAAACCAACGACATGGATTCCATAATCAATTTAGGTGTGAGGTCTGGGCTATCTAGGGACCATCGTCCAACCCCTGGGTCAATATCACTCTGTTCCTACATATTCTGTATTGCTCTGTATAATCTAGAGATAATTCCTTGCATGCCCATTGACCTGATAATCCATGTGCCACCCATCTGTGCCAAGTCAAATTCCCGGAATTGTGTCAGGAGTCCCAAGATAAAATGTCTGGCCTGTAAATATCAAAGCAGTGGGATTGAAAGTTTGGGGTAATTTTTTTTCTCCCTTTTACCTAGGAGTTTATCTATCGAATCGATACCTTGGGCCCACCATTCAGAAAAGACATTGAGGATTGCCATCTTGGAAGTTGGGATTATTGATTAACGATAGATGTGGAGACACATGTGGTGACGCATCGCTGTCACGGAGTAATTTATTCCATGTTTTCCAAGCTGCGAGTATCAAATGCTTATGTTTAACTGTCTCTGGTATTTCTGCATATGAAAAATGGAGTCACAGTTGCAGGAGGATCAGTGAATTATTAGAGTACTTTCACAGACTGAAATCCTTCAGTCTGGATTTCAGTCTGTGAAAGTGCATATGAAAAATGGAGTATATTTTCTAGCTGTATTGTACTAGTCATTTTTTTACTCAAGCAATTAATTTGTAAAATGTGATTGAGAATATATCCAATCATGAATAATGCAGACCTGTTCTGCTAAGTTATAGCAGTTTTCAGGACCGTTTCCAGTTTTTTAATATAAGGTTTGACGTTTATGTTGTATAATTTAGAAGGGTTTCTTGTGATCTGGACCCCAGATACTGTATGTAATGTTTTTCCCAATGGAAGTGATAGTGAGCTGCCCATAAAGGCTTAGCCGGCCCTTTGAGCAACAAAGCTTCAGTTTTATCTAGATTTAAAGTATATCTCGAGAGCTTAACGATTCTCTCAATTTCTTGTAGCAGAGGTATTAATGTCTGTCTAGGATTACTGACTATTACTAATATATCATCTGCGAATGCTTCTACTTTAATTCCCACATCGGCATAACACACTCCTGCAACAAAAAGTGTAGCATGTGTTTAGTGCTTGAGTAGTCGGTCTATGGATAAATTAAAGAGCAACGGGGAAAGAGGGCAGCCCTGACGTGTATTAAGGCTGTTAGCTGTAAGGATAGTGGTGGAATTTGTGTGTGTTGCATTAATATAGTTTACAAAAGTCTGTCCAAAACTGCTTCTTTCCAGTATTATGTTCAGTAATGGCCAAGCCATTTTGTCAAAGGCCTTCTCAACGTCCAGACTGAAAAGCATCGTCACCAGACTATCGGGGTTCTGTGCAGCAACCGTTGCCGCTATGGCAGCTCTAATATTTTTCAGAGCGCTTCTCCTACGGTATGTCAGAAGCCTTTCTGCGATGGGTCAAGTATGGAGGGAAGAATAAATTGGAGCCGGTCAGCCAATATCTTGGACAGAAACTTGTAATTGCAGTTTAACAATGCTATTGGACTGTATGAACGTGGGTCTGCCGGGTCTTTATTTGGTTTGGGAAGCAAATTTGTTTTGAAGTCCCAAAATCCTCGATATGAGTATCTTTTATGTAGATTGTATTGTAGAGTTGTGTCAACACTGGCACTAAGTCTGTTAAAAGTATTTTGTAGTATTCCGCTGAAAACCCGTCCGGTCCTGGCTATTTTCACCCTGCTGCCGCTGCAATCACCCGTCGCACCTCCTCCTCCTGTATAGCAGCATCCAATAGGGATATTTGTTCGTCGGAAATTCTGGTCAGGCCTATCTTCTCAAAAAAAGTATTTGTGTTTTGGATATTGGATGGCTCTGCCCTATAAAGATTTTAAAAATAGTCATATAATATTTGAGCCACCTCTTCCTGATTTGTTATTAAATTACTCACTCCAGGGTGCCTCAAGGCTAGGATTGGCTTATGTGGTTGTCGTTGTTTGGTCAAATTGGCTAGTAAACGTCCTGTTTTGTTACCCCATCTATAAAATTTATTTTTTGTTAGCTAGGTCTGCCAATGCACGTGGGTGTGTACAAATGTGTCTAATAGGCGCTTTGCTGTAAGGAATATTTGGTATGAATCGTCACTGCGGAGGTCGACATAATCTTTTTGGGCCATCAGCAAGGAGTTATGTAATGCCTCAAATTCTTCTTGAAATTTTCTCTGCCTATGCGATACATAGCCTATGATATGGCCCTGCATCACCGCTATGTCGTCTGCATGTTCCCTATTGTCATCTGCATAGTTATTCCAGTGGAGTTTTAGGTACTCCCTGAAATCTTCTGATTCCCACAAAAAAGAGGGGAAGTGCCACAGTCGTGACAGCCTCCGGGAGGGGACCAGTTGTAGTTTCAGCGTAACCGGTGCATGGTCAGAAAGAGTTATTGGGTGGATTGTGGACTGGCGGTGTTGATCAAAAAGGCTGTTAGATATTTAAAAATTCAATGCATTAGAATGAGTGGTGGGCGTTCGAGCAACATGTGTACTCCCTGCTAGTGGGGTTGAGCAGTCGTCACGGGTCACACAGGTGAAGCTGATCTATCATTGTTAGTAGCACGTGTGTGGTTAGTGCTGGTTGAATGGTAGGGCCTGTCCTATCCAGTGAGTCATCCTGCACACTGTTGAAATCGCCTCCGATAATTAGGCAGTCGTTCAAATATGGTTGTAATATTTCTATCAATGTGGAATAAAATAGTGGCTGGTCCGTGTTGGGGGCATAGATATTCACTAGACAGTATACTTATGAATCTATACGCACTCTTAGCGCAAGATACCTTCCCTGTGGATCGGCTATGGTGTGTATTAACGTGAATGGTGTGTTTTTCCTTATCAGAGTAACTACTCCTCGGGTCGCTGACGTGTGTCAAGCTGTGTAACATGCGTCGATCTACAGTGCCCTCAGCTCACCCCCTTCCTCTCCTTTTCCAGTGTGTTTCCTTAAGAAGATAATATCTGGTTTGTGGCGTTTTAAATGTGTGATCACTTTTTTCCGCTTAATGGGCGTGTAAAGTCCTGCTATGTTCTAAGACAAGAACTGTAGTGTTGTGGGTGTTTGGAAGTCTGCTAACTCTGTGTCCATAGGCATAGCGGTGTATGTAGTGTGGTCATAAATACCGTAACATATGCCTTGTTGTTGTTGTTGCATCCTCCAGTCCCAGTGAGCCGCAGACGCAACTGAATAGTAATCGTGCTGTGTGTGTTTGTGTGTGTGTGTGTGGGGGGGGGGGGGGGCAGTCTCTCTACAAGACCATTCTCTGAAAATCAAGCAGGCCACATTAGAACATATAACAAAAAACATATAAATAGTTAACATGCAAATTGTCGTTTTTTTCACATACGAGTTGCCCGCAAGGGCAGAATAGAGATAAGAGATAGAGTTCCTTCTTTGCGTCCACTTCAACCTCGTTCTCCTGCCTCCTCCAAATGAATATGCCTTCTTGCTTGCTCTGGGGTATTGAAGAGTAATGGTTTGTTACCATCTTGGACCCGGAGTTTTGCTAGGTATAGCAGCTGAAAACGGGTGGTTTTTTTTCATGTAGGATTTGACATATCGGGGTAAATAGCTTGCGTTTTTGTGACACAGCCACAGAAAAGTCCTAAAACAATAGGATCTTTACTAGAGATGAGCGAACGTACTCGGATAGGCACTACTCGTCCGAGTAATGTGCCTTATCCGAGTACCGCTGTGCTCGTGCTCTAAGATTCGGGACGCGCTGCGGAGCGGGGAGCTGCAGGGGAGAGCGGGGAGGAACGGAGGGGAGATCTTTCTCTCCTTCTCTCCCGGCCGCTCTGCCCCGCTCCCCGCTCCGACTCACCTGTCAGCAGCGGAGCGCCCCGAATCTTAGAGCACGAGCACAGCGGTACTCGGATAAGGCACATTACTCGGACGAGTAGTGCCTATCCGAGTACGTTCGCTCATCTCTAATCTTTACCCCATGGATTAATAATTCCCCCTGACGTCTGTAGGCTTGTGGGATAGCTTCTTTTGTCGCCCAGTGCATATATTTGGCTATCACCGAGCGAGGTCAGGCTCTGTTGTTGTTATGTACGTCTCCAGGAGGTCCAATGCGGTGAGCCCATTCTATTATTAGAGGATCAGCAGGTATGTTGAGCTGGAGAGCTTGTGGAAGGTCTGTGGTCAGATACGTTATAAGTTGATTGTTTGTTACTGACTCCGGTATTCCTACGAAGCACAGGTTGTTGCGACGGTGTCTATTCTCTAGATCGTCAATCTTATCTCTGAGTACTCCAGTCTCTGACCGGCTTCTTTGTAGTGATGCTTTCAAAGTTGCGATGGTGTATTCTGTGTTTTGAGTTTTCGTCTCCAGCTCTGTTAGCCTTTGAGTATTATCTGTAATTTGTGACAGTGCCGAGTTTATGGATTTATGCAATGCCTCCAGTCTGCTGTCGAATAAGGGAATTATTAGCTTTGATACCTCTTGCGCCACCAATGTCGCCTGCGTCACCTCCATATTGTCAGAGGTCTCAATTGTCAGTGGGGAAATCTGCGAGGAGGAAGTGTCCACTGTTTCAGAATGGGGATTCAGTGTGGCCAGGACCTGAGGCGAGGCGGTCTTTGGGGGGGACATAGACTGCTGAGGACCTTTGCACTCTTTCTTTAGTGGCTTTAGTAGGTCTGTTTTTTTGTTTCCCTGTTACTGTTCTTTTGTCAAGATCTAGCTGGCGTGTTGCTCGCGCCGAGGTACCCGCACTACGTTCGTGCAGATATTTGTCCATAGTTAGACTGCTTTAAGTCCGGCAGTTATGCGGGTTGTATATACAAAGATCAAGAATCCTACCCCATCTCCAAGATCAATAATAGTTTTGCTGCAGATTAATAATATGGATGTGGCTTCTCATCTGGCAACTATTCGGCCTCCATTTGTGTTTGTGTCATCTCACTGGCTTGGATCACAACCAGCATCTTTATTAATTAATTTTTTTGTCCCCTCTTCTCTCCACCTCCTCCTTAATGGGGTATTTGGCGTTGATGTGTCATAGGTAATCCCACCGCCAGCTCAAACCCCTCCCATCAAACCGCTTTGCGGTGATGTTCTTGCGGTACGTGAAAATTGGGCTATGGCGTAAGCTGCCCCTTGGTCCTGGCGTGTGTGTGACTGCGACCCGGGGACTGTATTACTGTAATTGAGGTCTCAAGTTGGGTAGCTGGGTTTGCCCCCGATAATAGTGTGATATTTGCGGTGCTGCTCTTCTTTATGTTAGTATGGTTGAGGGGGGGGGGGGTGTCTTTTGGCAGCAAGTGAGAAAAATGCTGTAATTGTTCTTTTCTTCCCCCCTCTCCTTCCCCTCAGCCTCCAGGACACGGTGATGTGAGTGTCAGTCCGGGTCCCAATGGGTCAGCAGCCGCACAACCAAGGTCTAACCCAGAAGCCGCAGGGGGACAGAGATCACTGGCGGCCTGTGTTTTTGATCCAGTACCCCGATGTTGAATGCCTGGGCCTCCGCTGTGTCTGCCGCGTTCCGGGCCTCTGATGCGGTGCCTGAAATGAGCGGGGTTCCTCCGGTTAGCTGAGGGTGCCATGCGCCTTCTCTTCCCTCCCATGGTGCTTAGTGAATTTTGCCGCGGGTATTGGAGCTGGAACTCTAGGCCGCGGCTTTAGGCGTCATGTCAGTAGTGACTGCGATGGAGTGCGGGCAGGGAAGTTGCAGCCGGATGGAGCTTACCGGGATTCCCCATCAGCGGTGAGGTCCCAAGAGATGGTATGTCCTGGTTGCTAGGTGGGCGCCATACTTGGGGTTTCGCGCTCCAGGCCACGTCGGGAAGGGCAGGGAAATGCCACGAGCTTTTCTCCGGTGGCACAGAGGGCTTCCTCCATGCAAGTAGGGGAGATGGCTGTCCCCTACAGCTGCTTTTGGGGCATCAGAGGGATCCCGATGTGTCCAGGGAGTATGGTATAGCAGGAACCCTTGTGATTTCGTATTTAATCGGACAATGTTAAACCAAAAGCAGAAAAGTAGGGCCCAGGTCATGGAACCCTATTTTGTCTTGCAGAATTGTGGCAATGCTGTCTGGGCAGGGCAGTTATGCTGTCAGCAGCAGAACCTGATATCTGTGGAGGAGGCTACATGGTGTTCGAGTCGGCCTTGGAGTAGGCGATGTTAAGGCAGATAAGCTCGTGATGCAGCTATGGAGGGCTGCATTGGTCTGTGGGAAGCGGGCTAGGCAGTCGAGGGCACTGTCCATTTAATAGGGACTGGGCCAGGATGAAGGTGGGTCCTGGCAGCCTGGAGGTAAGCCAGTTAACAGCTGGTGAGGCCAGTCCCCTTTGGGACAGTGCATATTTATTCGGGCAGCAAGCTGAAGGCCAACTTGATTAACTTCAAGAGGGTCAGATAGCAGACTCTGGCCTAGGCCAGCCATGGGATATACAGTGTCACAATTGGCACCAGGGTCCCGATTGTAATTGGTTGTAAATTAATTTTTAAAAATGTGGTTTGGCCACAGTTCTTATTCTTCCAAGTTATGCAGTGGTGTGTTTTTATTTATGAGAGCAGGTAGGTCCTCCACCTTAAGGCTACAATGCCATAGTGCACAGAGTGTACATTCCAGTGGCATTTCTTCCAAAAATATTACTCAGTTCCTCCTGATGCTACCACATTTAAACAATAGTTTTTCTTCCTGTAATATTGCAGCACACAGTTCTTTCCCAATAAAATGTGGTTGCTTAAGATACTTTGACGACTCTGTCACTGTAAATTATGGAAACGTAGTTAACTAATAGAGGTTTTGACTTTAGAAAATGCCAGTTAGCTAACTAAGATATACAGTGCGTCCACACATACAGCAGGTCAAAAAAGTCTTCAGACACTTCCACTTTTTTTGCATTTTGTTGTGTTGTGTTGTTGCTAGAGATGACCGAGCACCAAAATGCTCGGGTGCTCGTTGCTCGAGTCGAACTTTCCGCGATGCTCGAGAGTTCGTTTCGAGTAACAAACCCCATTGAAGTCAATGGGCGACTCGAGCATTTTTGTATATTACCCATGCTCCGCTAAGGTTTTCATTCGTGAAAATCTGGAAAACCCAAGAAAGTGATGGAAACGACACAGAAAAGGATAGGGCAGGCGAGGGCCAACATGCTGGGCTGCATCTCAGGCTCCCAGGTCCCACTGTTAAGCCACAATAGCGGCAAGAGTGAGCCCCCCCCCCAACAATTTTTACTTTGCACAAACCCTCATTAGCAAGGCATACCTTAGCTACGCACCACACTACCTCCAACCAACACTGCCTGCGGGACACACCGCTACCTCTTCTTCTGGGTTACATGCTGCCCAACACACCCCCCCCCCCCCCCGCACGACCCTGCATCCGCAGCGCACACAAAAGTGTCCCTGTGCAGCCTTCAGCTGCCCTCATGCCACACACTGGCTGCCACACCACCCTCATGTCTATTTATAAGTGCGTCTGCCATGAGGAGGAGCCGGAGGCACACACTGCAGAGGGTTGGCAGGGCCAGGTAGCGACCCTCTTTAAAAGGGGCGGGGCGATAGCCCACAATGCTGTAGAGAATCAATGATCGATCTTCATTCCAATCCTGTGCCACCTCCGTCAGGAGCTGCAAACGTGGGCATGAGTTACATAGCTATGGGGAATTCATGTGCCCACACAGTATTCATTCTGTCTAGGTGTCGCACAGCTCAATCGACACCGCAAGGGGAAAGCCATCTGCACTCTGCCCCCTACCCAAGTCAGTCAGTGTCTTTGTGCCAGACAGGTCAAACACCCCGATGAGAACTAAGTGTGCACCAACAGCATAGGTGGGTCCTAGGCAACCCAAGACATGAACAATAAATAAATCAGAGCGGCCAAACATGGCAGACTTGCACTGCGCCGACGACATAGGCCTCGGCCCACAGCTTCAGCAGTCGTAGGCATGAAATGGACTTCGATGCTAGTTCATCTGCGAGGGGCTCATTAAATCAGTTAGTTTTCCTTTCACCGCTCCAATGACTGGATTAGCAGGAAAAAACTCCACAGCCCCAACCTGGTGTAGTTGCACTTCCCCCGGGACATAGGCCTCAGCCCACACCCTTAGCAAACGCGGGCATGAAGCGGACTTCGATAGTAGTTCATCTGCGACGGGCTCAGTAAATCAGTTACGTTTTCTTTCTCCGCTCCAATGACTGGATTAGCCAGGAAAAAGTTGCACAGCCCCAACCTGGCACAGTTGCAGTTCCTTCGGGACATAGGCCTCGGCCAACAGCTTCAGCAATCGTAGGCAGGAAGTGGACTTTCACTTCACCCAGGACATAGGCCTCTGCACAAACCCTCAGCAATCGCGGGCCTAGAGCGGACTCCAATCTTAGCCTAGCTGTGAGCATCTCATTAGCGCTGTATCGCTCCTCTTGTTTGTCCCAATGCAGTGCCCCGGATAGCTGCGGTAACGTGAGATAAAATACAGGTTGGCTTCGGCCCACACTGCATGCCCTAATCAGTCTGGCCTTTTTTCATAGTCACAGGCAGATACAACTCCGCTATGGGAAGTCTGTGTGCACCCACAGCATGGGTGGCTCCCTGGAACCCACCGATGGTACATAAATAGATCCCATTGCAGTTCCCCGGATAGCTGAGGTAACGTGAGATAAAATACAGGTTGGCTTCGGTCCACACTCCATGCCCTAGTCAGTCTGGGTTTTTTTTTTAGGGCCAGATACGTAGAACACCGCGATCAGAAAACTTAGTGCACCCATACTATGCACAGACCCCTGTAAAATTCTTGTAGCAAAGGTATAAGCTGACCCCACTAACAGTTATGTTGCAGAAGTCTAGGGAGACCCTAGTAACATTTCAGTAGTAACAGTATAGACAGACCCCAGTAACATTTCAGTTGCAGCAGTATAGGCAGAGCCCAGTAACATTTCAGTAGTAACAGTATAGACAGACCCCAGTAACATTTCCGTAGAAGCAGTATAGGCATAGCCCAGTATTAGCAACATTTCAGTAGTTATAGTATTGACAGGCCCCAGTAACATTTCAGTTGCAGCAGTATAGGCAGAGCCCAGTAACATTTCAGTAGTAACAGTATACACAGACCCCAGTAACATTTCAGTAGTAACAGTATAGACAGACCCCAGTAACATTTCCGTAGCAGCAGTATAGGCATAGCCCAGTATTAGTAACATTTCAGTAGTAACAGTATAGACAGACCCCAGTAACATTTCAGTTGCAGCAGTATAGGCAGAGCCCAGTAACATTTCAGTAGTAACAGTATAGACAGACCCCAGTAACATTTCAGTTGCAGCAGTCTAGGCAGAGCCCAGTAACATTTCAGTAGTAACAGTATGACAGACCCCCGACACAGAGCGGTGTAAAAAAATTTTGAATTATTGGCGTGCAGTTGGAGGCAGACAGCACTTATGTTACACAAACTGCAGCCAGAAATAAATTATACAGAAAGGTGCAAGCAGGCCTAGCTGTGCAATATGCAATAGTGATGCACCTCAACTCCCAGCAGCCACGCAGTGAAATGCACACGGTCACAGGTAGCCGTAAGAAGGATTTAAAAAAAAAAAATTTTTTGAAATGCAATGCAGGCTATATAGCATGTATCTGACTTTTCCTCTATCAGGGGCTGTCACCATACGCTGTGCATACAGTTGACGGCAGACACAGAGTGGTGTAAAACATTTTTGAATTATTGGCATGCAGTTGGAGGAAGACAGCGCTTATGTTATGCAAACTGCAGCCAGAAATAAATTATATGGAAGGCTGCAAGCAGGCCTAGCTGTGCAATAGTGAGGTACTACAACTCCCAGCAGCCACGGAGTTAAATGCACACGGTCACAGGTAGCCCTAAGAAGGACCGTTGGTGTTCTTGTAGACAGGATTCCACACTACCACTGTCCCTGCCTCACCACCACTCTCCCTATACTATGTAGTACAGACTGCAGCCTGAGGATGCTATAGCCTGCATGCCCAATATAAAAAAAAAAAGGGCAAAACTGCTACCAGCAGCCACAACAGTAATGCACTAGGTCAGATGTAGCCCTAAGAAGGACCGTTGGGGTTCTTGTAGACGCTAACACTCTCCCTATAGCAGTAGCAACACCTTCCCTAATCTCTGCCAGCGTGTGTCTGAGGCCCGGGGGCGGGCCCACTTTAAATACTCAGGGGTCACTTGATCTCGCCAGCCACTCACTGCAGGGGGGTGGGATAGGGCTGGAACATCACAGGAGGAAGTTGTAATGCCTTCCCTGCATGTCTATTGGCCAGAAAATGGCGCAAAACTTTCAGGGAAGGAAATGGAATTGACTCGAGTACCGCGTGGTGTTCGTCTCGAGTAACGAGCATCTCGAGTACCCTAATACTCGAACGAGCATCAAGCTCGGACGAGTATGCTCGCTCATCTCTAGTTGTGGCCTTGTGCAAACTAAAAAAAAGTTCAAGTTTTCCTCCCATCATTCTGCAGTCAATACACCATAACGACAACATAAAAACAGAGTGTGAGAAATCTTTGTAAATTGTTTACAAATAAAAAACTAAGTGTCATGTCTGTCTCCTGAGATCTATTGTACTACAGGTTCTCTGGAGCTTTCCTTCTCAGGTGTTGGGGATTGTGCTGGCCTGGCGTGTGTGTCTCCAGTCAGCCAATCCCTCTAGGTCAGTACACCTGTCTTCCCAGGTGTGGGTGTGGTCAGCTTTCTCGGTTCCCATTTCTCTCTTTGTGTGGCGTGAGCAGGTTCTATGTGTGGTTCTATGTGTGGTGGCTGCAAGAAAGGTTTTTTTGGCTTTGCTTGGTTATGTCACTGAACACCTGGTTAGTGTAGTGTCTAACGGTATTGATAGGAGCCGTGACGGGGCCCGCTAGCTTCCATATTTTGACCAAAATGTCACCAAATACCTGGCATTTATAGCATTATCATTAGAGATGAGCGAGCACCAAAATGCTCGGGTGCTCGTTACTCGGGACGAAATTTTCGCGATGCTCGAGGGTTCGTTTCGAGTAACGAACCCCATTGAAGTCAATGGGCGACTCGAGCATTTTTGTATATCGCCGATGCTCGCTAAGGTTTCCATTTGTGAAAATCTGGGCAATTCAAGAAATTGATGGGAACGACACAACAACGGATAGGGCAGGCGAGGGGCTACATGTTGGGCTGCATCTCAAGTTCCCAGGTCCCACTATTAAGCCACAATAGCGGCAAGAGTGGCCCCCCCCCCCCCCTCCCAACAACTTTTACTTCTGAAAAGCCCTCATTAGCAATGCATACCTTAGCTAAGCACCACACCACCTCCAACAAAGCACAATCACTGCCTGCATGACACTCCGCTGCCACTTCTCCTGGGTTACATGCTGCCCACCCCCCCACCCCCCCGCACGACGCATTGTCCACAGCGCACACCAAAGTGTCCCCACACCACCCTCATGTCTATTTATAAGTGCGCCTGCCATGAGGAGGAACCGCAGGCACACACTGCAGAGGGTTGGCACGGCTAGGCAGTGACCCTCTTTAAAAGGGGCGGGGCGATAGCCCACAATGCTGTACAGAAGCAATGAGAAATATAATCCTGTGCCACCGCCATCAGGAGCTGCACACGTGGGCATAGCAATGGGGAACCTATGTGCCACACACTATTCATTCTGTCAAGGTGTCTGCATGCCCCAGTCAGACCGCGGTTCTTTATAAATAGTCACAGGCAGGTACAACACCGCAATGGGAATTCCGTGTGCACCCACAGCATGGGTGGCTCCCTGGAACCCACCGGCTGTGCATAAATGTATCCCATTGCAGTGCCCATCACAGCTGAGGTAACGTCCGATTAAATGCAGGTGGGCTTCGGCCCACACTGCATGCCCCAACCTGACCGGGGTTTTTAATTCATAGACACAGGCAGGTACAACTCCCTATTGTGAAGTCCCTGTGGACCGACAGCATGGGTGGGTGCCAGGAAGCCACCGGCGGTACATAAATATATCCCATTGCATTGCCCATCACAGCTGAGGTAATGTCATGTTTAATGGAGGTGGGCTTCGGCCCACACTGCATGCCCCAGTTAGACTGGGGTTCTTTAGAAGTGGACACATGTAGTTACAACTCCGTGTGGACCGACAGCATGGGTAGCTCCCTGGAACCCACCGACGGTACATAAATATATCCCATTGCAGTGCCCAGCACAGCTGAGGTAATGTCATGTTTAATGCAGGTGGGCTTCAGCCCACACTGCATGCCCCAGTCAGACTGGGGTTCTTTAGAAGTGGACACATGCAGTTACAACTCCGTGTGGACTGACAGCATGGGTGGGTGCCAGGAAGCCACCGGCGGTACATAAATATATCCCATTGCATTACCCATCACAGCTGATGTAACGTCAGCTTTAATGCTGGTGGGCAAAAAATTAATTGGATTACACTGTAGGCGAGGGCCCCAAAAAATTGGTGTACCAATAGTACTAATGTACGTCAGAAAAATTGCCCATGCCCAACCAAGAGGGCAGGTGAAACCCATTAGTCGCTTTGGTTAAAGTGGCTTCATTTGTAACTAGGCCTGGAGGCAGCCCAGTTAAAATAAAAATTGGTTCAGGTGCAAGTTTCAACGCTTTAATGAGCATTGAAACGTATAAAAATTGTTTACAAAAATTATATGACTGAGCCTTGTGGGCCTAAGAAAAATTGCCAGTTCGGCATGATTACGTCAGGTTTCAAGAGGAGGAGCAGGAGGAGGAGGATGAATATTATACACAGATTGATGAAGCTAAAAGGTCCACGTTTTTGATGGTGATAGAGAACAATGCTTCCATCCGCGGGTGCAGCCTACGTATTGTTTAGGTATCGCTGCTGTCCGCTGGTGGAGAAGAGAAGTCTGGGGAAATCCAGGCTTTGTTCATCTTGATGATTGTAAGCCTGTCGGCACTGTCGGTTGACAGACGGGTACGCTTATCTGTGATGATTCCCCCAGCCGCACTAAACACCCTCTCTGACAAGACGCTAGCCGCAGGACAAGCAAGCACCTCCAGGGCATACAGCGCGAGTTCAGGCCATGTGTCCAGCTTCGACACCCAGTAGTTGTAGGGGGCAGAGGCGTCACGGAGGACGGTCGTGCGATCGGCTGCGTACTCCCTCACCATCCTTTTACAGTGCTCCCGCCGACTCAGCCTTGACTGGGGAGCGGTGACACAGTCTTGCTGGGGAGCCAGAAAGCTGTCAAAGGCCTTAGAGAGTGTTCCCCTGCCTGTGCTGTACATGCTGCCTGATCTCCGCGCCTCCCCTGCTACCTGGCCCTCGTAACTGCGCCTTCAGCCACTAGCGCTGGGAATTTTACCATCAGTTTGTCCGCCAGGGTCCTGTGGTATAGCATCACTCTCGAACCCCTTTCCTCTTCGGGTATGAGAGTGGAAAGGTTCTCCTTATACCGTGGGTCGAGCAGTGTGTACACCCAGTAATCCGTAGTGGCCAGAATGCGTGTAACGTGAGGGTCACGAGAAAGGCATCCTAACATGAAGTCAGCCATGTGTGCCAGGGTACTTGTACGAAACACATGACTGTCCTCACTAGGAAGATCACTTTCAGGATCCTCCTCTTCCTCCTCCTCCTCCTCAGGCCATACACGCTGAAAGGATGACAGGCAAGCAGCATGGGTACCCTCAGCAGTGGGCGAAGCTGTCTCTTCCCCCTCCTCCTCATCCTCCTCCCCCTCCTCCTCCTCCTCCTCAACGCGCTGAGATATAGACAGGAGGGTGCTCTGACTATCCAGCGACATCCTGTCTTCCCCCGCCTCTCTTTCCGATCGCAAAGCGTCTGCCTTTATGCTTTGCAGGGAACTTCTCAAGAGGCATAGCAGAGGAATGGTGACACTAATGATTGCAGCATCGCCGCTCACCATCTAGGTAGACTCCTCAAAGTTTCCAAGGACCTGGCAGATGTCTGCCAACCAGGCCCACTCTTCTGTAAAGAATTGAGGAGGCTGACTCCCACTGCGCCGCCCATGTTGGAGTTGGTATTCGACTATAGCTCTACGCTGCTCATAGAGCCTGGCCAACATGTGGAGCGTAGAGTTCCACCGTGTGGGCACGTCGCACAGCAGTCGGTGCACTGGCAGATGAAACCGATGTTGCAGGGTGCGCAGGGTGGCAGCGTCCGTGTGGGACTTGTGGAAATGTGCGCAGAGTCGGCGCACCTTTCCGAGCAGGTCTGACAAGCGTGGGTAGCTTTTCAGAAAGCGCTGAACCACCAAATTAAAGACGTGGGCCAGGCATGGCACGTGCATGAGGCTGCCGAGCTGCAGAGCCGCCACCAGGTTACGGCCGTTGTCACACACGACCATGCCCGGTTGGAGGCTCAGCGGCGCAAGCCAGTGGTCGGTCTGCTCTGTCAGACCCTGCAGCAGTTCGTAGGCCGTGTGCCTCTTCTCTCCTAAGCTGAGTAGTTTCAGCACGGCCTGCTGACGCTTGCCCACTGCTGTGCTGCCACGACGCGCGACACCGACTGCTGGCGACATGCTGCTGCTAACACATCTTGATTGCGAGACAGAGGTTGCGTAGGAGGAGGAGGGTGGTTAAGTGGAGGAAGCATACACCGCCGCAGATACCATCACCGAGCTGGGGGTGGGTAGGACGTGAGCGGTCCCAGGCTCTGACTCTGTCCCAGCCTCCACTAAATTCACCCAATGTGCCGTCAGGGAGATATAGTGGCCCTGCCTGCCTGTGCTTGTCCACGTGTCCGTTGTTAAGTGGACCTTGCCAGTAACCGCGTTGGTGAGGGCACGTACAATGTTGCGGGAGACGTGGTCGTGCAGGGCTGGGACGGCACATCGGGAAAAGTAGTGGCGACTGGGAACTGAGTAGCACGGGGCCGCCGCCGCCATCATACCTTTGAAAGCCTCCGTTTCCACAACCCTATACGGCAGCATCTCCAGGCTGATAAATTTGGCTATGTGCACGTTTAACGCTTCAGCGTGCGGGTTCGTGGCGTACTTGCGCTTGCGCTCCAACACTTGCGCTAGCGACGGCTGGACGGTGCGCTGAGAGACATTGGTGGATGGGGCCGAGCACAGCGGAGGTGAGGGTGTGGGTGCAGGCCAGGAGACGGTAGTGCCTGTGTCCTGAGAGGGGGGTTGGATCTCAGTGGCAGGTTCGGGCACAGGGGGAGAGGCAGCGGTGCAAACCGGAGGCGGTGAACGGCCTTCGTCCCACCTTGTGGGGTGCTTGGCCATCATATGTCTGCGCATGCTGGTGGTGGTGGCTCCCCGGCTGATCTTGGCGCGACAAAGGTTGCACACCACTGTTCGTCGGTCGTCTGCACTCTCAGTGAAAAACTGCCAGACCTTTGAGCACCTCGGCCTCTGCAGGGTGGCATGGCGCGAGGGGGCGCTTTGGGAAACAGTTGGTGGATTATTCGGTCTGGCCCTGCCTCTACCCCTGGACACCGCACTGCCTCTTCCAACCTGCCCTGCTGCTGCACTTGCCTCCCCCTCTGAAGACCTGTCCTCAGTAGGCGTAGCAAACCAGGTGGGGTCAGTCACCTCATCGTCCTGCTGCTCTTCCTCCGAATCCTCTGTGCGCTCCTCCCTCGGACTTACTCCAATTACTACTACCTGAGTGATAGACAACTGTGTCTCATCGTCCTCCTCACCCACTGAAAGCTCTTGAGACAGTTGCCGGAAGTCCCCAGCCTCATCCCCCGGACCCCGGGAACTTTCCAAAGGTTGGGCATCGGTCACGACAAACTCCTCCAGTGGGAGAGGATTCGGAACCATTGCTGCCCATTCTGGGCAGGGGCCCGAGAACAGTTCCTGGGAGTCTGCCTGCTCCTCAGAATGTGTCATTGTAATGGAGTGAGGAGGCTGGGAGGAAGGAGGAGCAGCAGCCAGAGGATTCAGAGTTGCAGCAGTGGACGGCGCATAACTCTGGGTGGTCGATAGATTGTTGGATGCACTTTCTGCCATCCACGACAGGACCTGCTCACACTGCTCACATTTTCTAATAAAGGTCTACCGTGGACCCATTAATTATGAGATGAATGTGGGGACGCCAGAAACGTGCCTCTCTCCTAATCCCGCAGCAGTCGGCTGCGATACACCTGGATCAGGAGCTCGGCCTGTGCCCACACCCTGACTTGGGCCTCCGCGTCCTCGCCCACGTCCACGTCCTCTAGGCCTACCCCTACCCCTCAGCATGCTGTATTACCAGTAGTGCAGAAACAGAACGCTGTAATTAAATGTGCCGCTTATTGGCCTGTGGTTGGAGGCTGACTTCCCTTACGGAACGCACAGCAGATCCAGGAAACAATTTTGCGCAAGGCTGCTTTAACGCTTAGCTGCGTATTAATTAGGACTACTACCCGCAGCAGAAAGATACTGTAGGCAGCGTATAATATTATGTATACTGTTTCTCTCTGGCGGGATGACGGCGCTGATGTAACAGAGACAGCAGATCCAGGAAACAATTTTGCGCAAGCCTGCTGTAACGCTTAGCTGCGTATTAATTAGGACTACTACCCCCAGCAGATAGATACTGTAGGCAGCGTATAATATTATGTATACTGTTTCACTCTGGTGGGATGACGGCGCTGATGTAACAGAGACAGCAGATCCAGGAAACTATTTTGCGCAAGGCTGCTGTAACGCTTAGCTGCGTATTAATTAGGACTACTACCCCCAGCAGATAGATACTGTAGGCAGCATATAATATTATGTATACTGTTTCCCTCTGGCGGGATGACGGCGCTGATGTGACAGAGACAGCAGATCCAGGAAACAATTTTGCGCAAGCCTGCTGTAACGCTTAGCTGCGTATTAATGAGGACTACTACCCCCAGCAGACACGCAGTAAACTGAAGACGGTCACAGGCAGCCCAAATATAGTATTTTTCCCCAATTTTTTGGAAAAAGCCCATTGCCTATATAGCCTGAATATCTCCTTCCCTGCCTTACCAGTACTGGCCCTATACTCTGTACAATGACTGCAGACTGCGGACGCAATGCTCTGCACGCCCGATATACAAAAAACAAATTGTGCAACACTGCTAAAAGCAGCCTCAACAGTACTGCACACGGTCAGATGTGGCCCTAAGAAGGACCGTTGGGGTTCTTGAAGCCTAAAATCACTCCTAACGCTCTCCCTATAGCAGCTCCGGCACCAGAAGCACTTTCCCTGATCTCTGTCAGAATGCATCTGTGGCGAGCCGCGGGAGGGGCCGATTTATATACTCGGGTGACACCTGATCTCGCCAGCCACTCTGTCTTTCTATTGGCCAGAAAAGCGCGCTAACGTCTCAGAGATGAAAGTGAAAGTAACTCGAACATCGCGTGGTGCTCGCCTCTAGTAACGAGCATCTCGAACACGCTAATATTCGAACGAGTATCAAGCTCGGATGAGTACGTTCGCTCATCTCTAATTATCATCTGCTGTATGACATGATTTGGGCTCTGTGTGTGTTCTTATTCTGTCCAGTTTTCCCTGTGGGTGGTGGCATGTGTATGCATCCTAGCCTTGGTGTGTGGATTCCTAAGGGTAGGAAGGGCTCAGATCTAAAGACTGCTGGGCCGCCCCCTATTGGGGCCATGTCCCCGCTCAGGTAGGTCCTTGGTCATCTTCCTTTGTAGAAGATAGGAAGAGGTGTTAATTAGTGGTTGCTTCACCTGGGGTTCCCTATCCTTGGTAAAGTTCGTGTGGGCCCAGTGCTCACTAGCCCACATGAACACTAACACTTTGCATTGACATAAGTAATCAGGCTTTTTGGTATAACACTTAAAATTTAGCTCTGGGTACCTTCCATTTATCTTGCTCATCTTTGCAATGTTTCTACACCTTGATTGGAGACCACCTTTGGTAAATTCGATTCATTGGACATAATTTAAAAAAACACACCCTATGTCCATTTACTTCAGTCTATTAATCCCACCACCACCTCCATGTTGATCCAGAGGAAGGTAAAAAAAATCCAGTGAGGTAGAAGACAATTTTCCTCATTTAATGGAAAAAAATGTCTTCATGACTCCACTCTGGCAAGCAAAATAATCGCAGGATCAACAACCCTTCTGAAGTAATTTGTGACTGTAACATGTAATATTATAACACTTAAGAAAGGCGTTCAATCCTCTCTTAAACTCTTTTATCAAGTACACCATCATCCTGTCCTTAGGCAGAGACTTCCATAATCTCGCTGCTCTTATAGTAAAGACTGTAGAGGATGCCCTTTGTTTTAGTCAGAGTCCAGGGTATAAATAGATGATGGCAGAGATCTTGGTATTGTCCCCTGATATATTTATATATAGTTATTAGGTTGCCCCTTAGACATAGTTTTTTTTCCCTAAACTGTGTAAGGGCTCCCACACACTTGCGTTTGCGTTTTCTGGTAACGCAATTGCCAATGGGACTTTCTAATGTTAAAAACGCAACGCAATGCAACTTGCGTTTTTGGTGCATTGCGTTGCGTTTTTAACATTAGAAAGTCCCATTGACAATCGCGTTAACAAAAAACGCAAACGCAAGTGTGTGGAAGCCTTAACTCCAATTTTGATAACCTCTCTGAGTATTGTATTCCTCCCATTCCATTTATTACTTTAGTTGCTCACCTTTGAACCCACTCAAGCCCTGCTATGTCCTTCTCGACTGACACTGTATACAATATGCCATGTGTGGTCTGACTAGCAACAATGCTCTTGTCATGTGCCCCTGATTCTATTTGCCCTGGCAGCAGCTGCCTTACACTGGTTACTCTGGTTCAGTTTACAGTTAATTAAAATCCCCAAGTCCTTTTCCATGTCAGTTTTGCCATGTGCTTTCCCATTTAGTGTGTAATAGTGACATGTATTTTCCCTTCCCATGTGCATAACCTTACATTTATCAGTGTTAAACTTAATTTGCTACTTTTCTACCCAAGCCACCAACTTATCCAGATCCATTTGCAATCGCATTCTGTCCTCTGTTGTGTTTCTTTACATAATTTTGTATGATCTATAAATATTAATATTTTACTGTACAATCCTTCTACCAGGTCATTAATAAATATATTAAAAAGAATAGGGCCCAATACTGACCTTTGTGGTACCCCACTAGTAACAGTGACCCATTCAGCAATGGGCCAATCCAGTGGAGGAGACCACATCACTATAGAGTCCTTAAACATATGGAACAGTCTATCACATTGCTTAATTCGCTTAGAACCTGGGCATGTATGCCATCAGGAACCAGTGATTTGTCTATTTTAATCTTTTTCAGGTGGGGCTGCACTTCTTTCTGGGTGAAACTGGTGACATTTAATGGAGAGTTTATTTTAACCCTCTGCATGTCGTCTGACATTTCATTTTCCTCTGTGAATACACTGGAGAAAAAAGTATTTAATAGATTTGCTTTCCCCTCTTCACCTACCACAATTTTTCCTACATTATTATTAAAGGGCCAACACTTTCAATGTTCATCTTTTTACTATTTATATAATTGAAGAACAGTTTAGAGATAGACCGGGCTCACACGGGCGGATCAGATTCGCATGCAGGAGGCCCGGAGTGGATTGCGGTTGTAAGACCAGCCGGCAACCCTGTATACCTTCTTTTCCTGTATTGCGTATGACTGCGGGGGCTCACCATCGGTCATGCGCAGTACAGTTTTTTTGGGTTTTTTTCAATATTTTTATTTCCTGCACTGTTGCTAAGCGATGACGCGGGTACCCACGATCCATACACAATGTTAATCCTCCATTGCGCAAACATGGCCGTGTGATGTTACCATGACGCTGCAGCTTGTAAATACCCACACTTCAATGTAGGCCATCCGTGCGGAATCCGCGACAAAATAGCGCATGCTGCGTTTTTTTCTCCACTTGCAGAATACACAATTTGTGTTCACGAATGTGAGCGAAAAAGCTAATTTGTATGCTTTTCAATGGCCTCGTTTTGCGACGGATCCCAATCACAGATTCTGCCTGTGTGAGCCTGGCCTTAGTTTAACTCTCTTGTAATGTGTCTCTCTATCTCCACCTTGCTGCTTTTATTTGATTTTTACATAATTTATTTTTTCCTTACAGGTTGTTAGTGCCACACTGGTTTTCTCCTATTCCTAATTCCTTTATTACTGTAGGTTGTGAACTGCTCACAGTAAGTATTTAAGATGTTTTTAAACATCTCCCATTTATTGTTTGTACTTTTATTTCTGAGGACATTCTCTCAGTCAATTAGTTAAGGAGGCATCTCTGAGCTGATCAAACCTTGGCTTCCTAAAGTTTAGTGCTTTTGTAGCTCCTCGATAAAACTCCCTTTTGAAAGACAAGTGGAAGTTTATTATGGTCACTATTTTCCATTTGCCCTCCAACCTGCACCCCTGTTATTCTGTCAGGTCTGTTGGTTAATATTAAGTCCAAAATGGCCGTCCCTCTAGTAGAGTTCTGTACAAGATGGGTAAGGTAATTATTGAAATGTAGCCTATCCCAACCTGCAGCCAACAGCAAAGTCAGCCCAGTCCTTCTGGAACCCAACCCCCTCCTTCCTACACCAACTTTTGAGCCACTTGTTTACCTCCTTAATCTCCTGCTGCCTTTCTGTTATGGCTTGTGGTACAGGTTGTATTTCAGAAAATACTACCTTGGAGGTTCTTGCCTTAAGCTTACATCCTAATTCCCAGAAATCTTTTAAAGGACCCTCAACCTACCTCTAACTTTGTCACTGGTGTCAATGTGTACCATGACTGCTGGATCATTAGCAACCCCTTCCAATAATCTGTAAACCCAATCTGCAATGTGTCAAACTCTAGCGTCAGGAAGACAACACACTGTTCGACAATCCCGGTCTTTGTGGCAGATTGCCCTGTCTGTCCCGCTAATAATTTGGTTTCCTATTACCAGGACGAGTCTAGCCCGATCTGTGCTCCTATTCCCCTTGTTACTGGAGCAGACATCCTCCTGGCTGTCAGAGGCTATGTCGTACTCCAGCGGTGCTAATCCTGTTATGGAATTCCTCTCATTTGCCAATGTTGCAAACGTGGTGGGGTGTGCCAATTCAGAACTAGCTTGCCTGGATCTCTTCCCTCTACCCCTCCTTCTAACTCTGACCAAGCTATCTGCCTGATCATCCTGCACTCCCATGCCCCTGACCACATCTGCCTCAGAGGGTGCCTGCTCAGTAAACAGCAAACCCTTTTTTTATGTTGTCAATTGATCTTAGTGTTTTCAAAGTAATGCATTATTTACCCTGCACAATGAATGTCGTCCGAAATAGAAAAAAAAGAATGCCAAAAATGCGCTTTTTTTGGTCACTCCAAGAAAAAAATGAAATAAAAAGCGATCAAAAAGTCGTATGTATTCCACAGTGGTACCAACGGAAACAACAGGACGTCCTGCAAAAAATGAGTCCTCACACAACTATGTCAACGGAAAAATCAAAAAGTTATAGCGTGCAGAAGATGGCGGCAGAAAATAATTTTAAAAAATAAATGTCTTTGAAAAAATTAGGTTTTAAGTTTGCAAAAAAAACAACTATATAAGTTTGGTGTCGTAGTAGTCAGACTGACCCATTAGAATAAAGTTATCATATCATTTTTGATGCACCGAAAGATGGCTGAATGTCATTTTTTTAAAATTTCTCTCCACTAAGAACTAAAAGTTTTTCAGTACATTACACAGTACCATTGAAAAATACAACTACGTTTAAGGATAAAGGAGTTACAATTTTTAAAAAGGAGGGAGGAAAAAATGAAAATGGAAATAAAATTGGGCTGCTTCATTAAAGGGGTTGTCCCGCGGCAGCAAGTGGGTCTATACACTTCTGTATGGCCATAATAATGCACTTTGTAATGTACATTGTGCATTAATTATGAGCCATACAGAAGTTATAAAAAGTTTTATACTTACCTGCTCCGTTGCTAGCGTCCTCGTTCCCATGGAGCCGACTAATTTTCGCCCTCCGATGGCCAAATTAGCCGCGCTTGCGCAGTCCAGGTCTTCTCCTGTTCTCTATGGGGCTCCGTGTAGCTCCGTGTAGCTCCGCCCCGTCACGTGCCGATTCCAGCCAATCAGGAGGCTGGAATCGGCAATGGACCGCACAGAAGAGCTGCGGTCCACGGAGGAAGAGGATCCCGGCGGCCATCTTCACCGGTAAGTATAGAAGTCACCGGAGCGCGGGGATTAAGGTACGCGCTCCGGTAAGCTTTCTTTAGGTCCCTGCATCGGGGTTGTCTCGCGCCGAACGGGGGGGGGGGTTGAAAAAAAAAAAACCCGTTTCGGCGCGGGACAACCCCTTTAAGGGGTTAAAGGTACCTTTAGGAACCTTTTACACAGGCGGAACTGTTCTGCAAGTGGACCAGAATTTGCCATCTTATGAAAAATTCCGCACCAAAATCTGCATGTCTAATGATTTTCATGCAGGATTAAAAATTACTTAATTCTTTTGAGAATTCTGCATCAAAATCCACATTTAGATGTGCATATTTTGGTGCAGGTTTCTGCAGTGGTAAATTCAGCTTTGTGTTGTGAAACAATTTCATTGCTTCTAAAAGATCCCTTTAAAGTGTACAAGTCAGTATTAGGCCGGCTTCACACGTGTCAAAATTACTGCAGGCATTCCTGATTTTGAAGTGGCCAAATCTGCACCTAAATGTTATGGGTATGGCTATGTTTTTAACTGTGAATCAGCTGCAAGATTTAACTCTTGTATTGCAAGGGTTTGTTGCAGACAATTTCAGCACTGCACGAAGGAGATTTTTAAAAATCCCCTCCACATGGCTTGTATTGTAAATCTTGCAGAATTTCATCTGCAATTCTGTTAGTGAAAATCATGCAGTATTTCCACCGTATGGAAAAGTAGATTTACATATTTTCTTAACAGAGTATTCAAGAGTTAAAATAGAGTTTGTCACGGAATTTGTCACAGAGCAACTATTACAAGTGCTTTCGCCGCTGCGAACAATGGTCACGGCAGAGCCTTGATCGAACACTATAGTGGGAATTGCAAGCAGAGAGTTGTTAGAATACAGGCTGATCTGTACTCAGCTTTCCTGGGCTTCTGCACGCATGTGCCACGAAAGCTCAAATAATCACCTGATCTAGTCCAATGCTGCCGTACTTTACAATACCCGCACACACTTGCTGCCACCACAAGCCGTTAAAGGTAAGCTGGAACCCAGACTATGAATTATGAAGCTAATCTTCGGAGTTATGGTTCATCTTAAAGTGGACAAGGCTTAAATAATAAATTGCAGGTTTATTTTAAAAAAGACTAGCAGTGCAAATAAATATATATATATATATATATACACAAAAAGGTTGTTACATGGGAGTATAAGGGTATACAGACATACACACACCGTATGTCCTTACTCCCCCGCCCCCCCAAAAAAATGATATATTCACACTGAGTCAAAGCCTTGTAAAAGTTTTGCAGCGATCTTCACTAAGAATCCGCTAACTTTCTTCATATGAGGGTTAATCGCTTAACTCTGGCACGAACATTTTAAATATCCCACTGCTGCCACAAATTGAGATACGAATAGGGAGGGAAAAGAAAGGAAGGTGGTTATTTAGTCACATGACAGCTCTTGTCCAGGGGAATGTTAGACAATAGCCTTTCTAAAGCCCTATTCACACAGGACGACTGTTGGGCAAGCGATGCCCAACACTCATCCCTGTGTGTTCTTGCTCCCGTGCTGCTACACAGGAGCGAGTAATGCTGGCTCTCTGACAGAGCGGCCAGGAGGGAGCCGGGGCGGCAGGAGGAGATTTTACTCCTTGCTTTTTCCCACGCCTCTCCCTTAACTCGACAAAATGGCCCTTCGGTACTGAACAATCATCATTCAAGATTTTATGCAGCCTAAATGAAGAGTGATGATCCTGAACGATGAGTGTAAACAGCAGCCATTCAGTACTGAATGGCCGCTGTGTTAGTGAATGGAGAGGGGCGAGGGAGAGCGAGGAGTGAAATCTCCTCCAGCCTCCCCACTGCAAGCCAATGATACTCGCTTTTGTGCAGCAGCACAGAAGCGAGTACATGCAGGGATGAATATCAGGCATTGTTTGCCCGACAGTCGTCTTCTATAAAATGGGCTTAAATGCACATAACAACAGGCAGGCGTGAGGAACTGGGTGAAAGGTCGACTGAAAGCTACAAATGCAATTTAACTACACACAAAATAGATGACAATATAGCCAGACCTGACGCACACAAAATGGATAACACATGCAAAATGGCTGATGACCTACCAGTCTCTATATCACAAATGAATTTGAAAAATTGAAAGAGTGGGTTCCATAATAAAACATATTTGAAGCCTACATTGCTTGCAGCCCACTGTGTAATATGATAAAATTAATATGTTAAAATAACAGAAAACAAACAAATTCCTTTTCTTTGTAGAGATTAAACACAAGCAGGGAAGAGTATATGGACAAAGCAATGTTGTTACATCACCTAAGACACTTAGTTAGCCATGAATTAGACAATGCACTATGAAGCTCAAACATGCATACACATAGTTAGCCAGGTTGATATGAGTCACATCTGCTGTATTGACCTTTTTTTAAAGCATGAAAATTCATTTTTTTTATCTTGTATGATCAACTAACTCCTGGTCATTTAAAGCAGTGGTTCTCAACCATTTTCAGCCCCCTTTAGGTATTGGGATGGTGCCCAGCGCCCCCCAAGCCTTACAAGTTTAGACCCAGCCAAGGTTTACCTTGTTTACAAAGTTAAAACTACAAATTAAAATACTGAATACTTTTTTTTTGGAAAGTTTGATAGTGCCTAACAGATTAGCATTAATTGTGAAAACACGTCTCTAAAAATTACCAAAGAAGCATTTTAGTCAGCTACATTTTAGCTTCTAAAATGTAGGCGGTAAATATTTATAAACAGGTAATTGTTAGAGATGAGCGAACGTGTTCGTCCGAACTTGATATCCGTGCGGATATTAGGGTGTTCGGGATGTTCGTTATTCGTAACGAACACCATGCGTTGTTCGGGTTACTTTCACTTCCTTCCCTGAGACGTTAGCGCGCTTTTCTGGCCAATTGAAAGACAGGGAAGGCATTACAACTTCCCCCTGCGTCGTTCAAGCCCTATACCACCCCCCTGCTGTGAGTGGCTGGAGATGATCAGGTGTCCGCCTAATATAAAAGTCGGCCCCTCCCGCGGCTCGCCTCAGATGCCTTGTGAGTTAGTGAGGGACAGTGCTGTTTGTACCGGAGCTGCTGTAGGGAAAGAATTGGTAGTTAGTGTAGGCTTCAAGACCCCCAAAGGTCCTTATTAGGGCCACTGATAGCTGTGTGTTGGCTGCTGTTAGCAGTGGCAATTTTTTTTTTCCTCAAAATCGGCTCTGCAGAGCGTTGCACCCGGCATTAGGGACAGAAGTGTTGCATAGGCAGGGAGAGTGTTAGGAGTGAGTGTAGCCTTCAAGAACCTCAACGGTCCTTTCTAGGGCCATATTTAACCGTGTGCAGTACTGTGCTGGCTGCTGTTAGCTGTGCTGCATATTTTTTTTCTTCTCAAAATCGCCTCTGCAGAGCATTGCACCCTCCATTGATACTGCAGGGAAAGAATTGTGTAGGCAGGGCCACAACACAGTTATTATTCATTTAATATACGCAGTGCGGCCTTTTGCTTGTAAAACAAGTGAAAATAATTCTATTTGTCCTGCCTCTGTCCGTCCTAAGGGCGGTGGACACGTGTCGGCTGCGTGTGCAACGTTTAAAAATCAGACGCACCCAGCTACGTTTTACTCCTGGCTTCGCCATTTGCTTTCCTTAATTTGGAAAAAAAATACCTGCTCTGCCAGAGTTATAATAACTCTGCTACCCTAAAGTTCTGTGCCACATTAGCAGGGCCACAGCACAGTTATTAAACTTCTCATGTTCATTGAATATACGCAGTGCTGCCTTTTGGTGGAAAAAAACTGAAAATAATTCTATTTGTCCTGCCTCTGTCCGTCCTAAGGGCAGTGGACACGTGTCGGCTGCGTGTGCAACGTTTAAAAATCAGACGCACCCAGCTACGGTTTACTGCTGGCTTCGCCATTTGCTTTCCTTAATTGGGAAAAAAAATACCTGCTCTGCCAGAGTTATAATAACTCTGCTACCCTCACGTTCTGTGACACATTAGCAGGGACACAGCACAGTTATTAAACTTAGATTATTCATTCACTAGAGGCAGTGGGGCCTTTCGTTTTCAAAAAAGGGAAAAAATTATATTTGGCCTGCAGTCTTGCGCCAATTTATTTCCTGCCTGTGAAATCAAATCACTGGTAATACAGCATGCTGAGGGGTAGGGGTAGGCCTAGAGGACATGGACGCGGCCGAGGACGCGGAGGGCCAAGTCAGGGTGTGGGCACAGGCCGAGCTCCTGATCCAGGTGTGTCGCAGCCGACTGCTGCGCGATTAGGAGAGAGGCACGTTTCTGGCGTCCCCACATTCATCGCCCAATTAATGGGTCCACGCGGGAGACGGTTATTAGAAAATGAGCAGTGTGAGCAGGTCCTGTCCTGGATGGCAGAAAGTGCTTCGAGCAACCTATCGTCAACACGCAGTTCTGTGCCGTCCACTGCTGCAAATCCGAATCCTCTGTCTGCTGCTCCTCCTTCCTCCCAGCCTCCTCACTCCACTACAATGACACCTGCTCAGGAGCGGGAACACTCCCAGGAACTGTTCTCGGGCCCCTGCTTAGATTGGGCAGCAGCGGTTCCTCTCCCACCAGAGGAGTTTATCGTCACTGATGCCCAACCATTCGAAAGTTCCCGGGGTCCGGGGGAAGAGGCTGGGGACTTCCGCCAACTGTCTCAACAACTTTCTGTGGGTGAGGAGGACGATGACGATCAGACACAGTTGTCTTGCAGTGAGGTAGTAGTAAGGGCAGTAAGTCCGAGGGAGCAGCGCACAGAGGATTCGGAGGAAGAGCAGCAGGACGATGAGGTGACTGACCCCACCTGGTGTGCAACACTTACTCAGGACGACAGGTCTTCAGAGGGGGAGTCAAGGGCATCAGCCGGGCAGGTTGCAAGAGGCAGTGCGGTGGCCAGGGGTAGAGGCAGGGCCAGACTGAATAATCCACCAACTGTTTCCCAAAGCGCCCCCTCGCGCCATGCCACCCTGCAGAGGCCGAGGTGCTCTAAGGTCTGGCAGTTTTTCACAGAGACGCCTGACGACCGACGAACAGTGGTGTGCAACCTTTGTCGCGCAAAGCTCAGCCGGGGAGCCAACACCAACAGCCTCACCACCACCACCATGCGCAGACATATGATGGCCAAGCACCCCACAAGGTGGGACGAAGGCCGTTCAGCGCCTCCGGTTTGCACCCCTGCCTCTCCCCCTGTGCCCCAACCTGCCACTGAGATCCAATCCCCCTCTCAGGACACGGGCACTACGCCTCATGGCCTGCACCCACACCCTCATCTCCGCTGTCCTCGGCCCCATCCAGCAGTGTAGTTCAGCGCACCGTCCAGCCATTGCTTGCGCAACTGTTGGAGCGCAAGCGCAAGTACGCCGCCACGCACCCGCACGCTCAAACGTTAACCGTCCGCATAGCAAAATTCATCAGCCTTGAGATGCTGCCGTATAGGGTTGTGGAAACTGAGTCCTTCAAAAGTATCATGGAGGCGGCGGCCCCGCGCTACTCAGTTCCCAGTCGCCACTACTTTTCCCGATGTGCCGTCCCAGCCCTGCACGACCACGTCTCCCGCAACATTGTACGCGCCCTCACCAACGCGGTTACTGCCACGGTCCACTTAACAACGGACACGTGGACAAGCACAGGCGGGCAGGGCCACTACATCTCCCTGACGGCACATTGGGTGAATTTAGTGGAGGCTGGGACAGAGTCAGAGCCTGGGACCGCTCACGTCCTACCCACCCCCAGAATTGCGGGCCCCAGCTCGGTGGTGGTATCTGCGGAGGTGTATGCTTCCTCCACTAAAGCACCCTTCTCCTCCTCCTCCTCCTCTGTCTCGCAATCAAGATGTGTTAGCAGCAGCATGTCGCCAGCAGTCGGTGTCGCGCGGTGTGGCAGCACAGCGGTGGGCAAGCGTCAGCAGGCCGTGCTGAAACTACTCAGCTTAGGTGATAAGAGGCACACGGCCCACGAACTGCTGCAGGGTCTGACACAGCAGACCGACCACTGGCTTGCGCCGCTGAGCCTCCAACCGGGCATGGTCGTGTGTGACAACGGCCGTAACCTGGTGGCGGCTCTGCAGCTCGGCAGCCTCACGCACGTGCCATGCCTGGCCCACGTCTTTAATTTGGTGGTTCAGCGCTTTCTGAAAAGCTACCCACGCTTGTCAGACCTGCTCGTAAAGGCGCGCCGGCTCTGCGCACATTTCCGCAAGTCCCACACGGACGCTGCCACCCTGCGCACCCTGCAACATCACTTTAAGCTGCCAGTGCACCGACTGCTGTGCGACGTGCCCACACGGTGGAACTCTACGCTCCACATGTTGGTCAGGCTCTATGAACAGCGTAGAGCTATAGTCGAATACCAACTCCAACATGGGCGGCGCAGTGGGAGTCAGCCTCCTCAATTCCTTTCAGAAGAGTGGGCCTGGTTGGCAGACATCTGCCATGTCCTTGGTAATTTTGAGGAGTCTACCCAGGTGGTGAGCGGCGATGCTACAATCATTAGCGTCACCATTCCTCTGCTATGCATCTTGAGAAATTCCCTGCAAACCATAAAGGCAGCTGCTTTGCGCTCGGAAACGGGGGCGGTGGAAGACAGTATGCCGCTTGATAGTCAGGGCACCCTCCTGTCTATTTCTCAGCGCGTACAGGAGGAGGAGGAGGAGCATGAGGAGGAGGAGGAGGAGGGGGAAGAGACAGCTTGGCCCGCTGCTGACGGTACACCGGCTGATTGCCTGTCATCCTTTCAGCGTGTATAGCCTGAGGAGGAGGAGGAGGAGGAGGAGGATCCTGAAAGTGATCTTCCTAGTGAAGACAGCCATGTGTTGCGTACTGGTACCCTGGCACACATGGCTGACTTCATGTTAGGATGCCTTTCTCGTGACCCTCGCGTTGCACGCATTCTGGCCACAACGGATTACTGGGTGTACACACTGCTCGACCCACGCTATAAGGAGAACCTGCCCACTCTCATTCCCGAAGAGGAAAGGGGTTCGAGAGTGTTGCTATACCACAGGACCCTTGCGGACAAGCTGATGGTAAAATTCCCAGCCGACAGCGCTAGTGGCAGAAGGCACAGTACCGAGGGCAAGGTAGCAGGGGAGGTGCGGAGATCGAGCAGCATGTACATCCCAGGCAGTGCAACAGTCTTTAAGGGCCTGGCCAGCTTTATGGCTCCCCACCAAGACTGTGTCACCGCTCCCCAGTCAAGGCTGAGTCGGCGGGAGCACTGTAAAAGGATGGTGAGGGAGTACGTAGCCGATCGCACGACCATCCTCGGTGACGCCTCTGCCCCCTACAACTACTGGGTGTCGAAGCTGGACACGTGGCCTGAACTAGCGCTGTATGCCCTGGAGGTGCTTGCTTGTCCTGCGGCTAGCGTCTTGTCGGAGAGGGTGTTTAGTGCGGCTGGGGGAATCATCACAGATAAGCGTAGCCGCTTGTCAACCGACAGTGCCGACAGGCTAACACTCATCAAGATGAACAAAGGCTGGATTTCCCCAGACTTCTGTTCTCCACCAGCGGACAGCAGCGATACGTAAGCAATACGTAGGCTGCACCCGCGGATGGAAGCTACGTTCTCTCTCACCATCCAAAACGGGGACATTTCTGCTTCATCAATCTGCGTCTAATATTCCTCCTCCTCCTCCTGCTCCTCCTCCTGAAACCTCACGTAATCACGCTGAACGGGCAATTTTTCTTAGGGCCACAAGGCTCACTCAAATAATTTTTCTGAACAATTTTTATAAGTTTCAATGCGCTTAAAAGCGTTGGAACTTTAACTTGAACCAATTTTTCGTTACACTGGGCTGCCTCCAGGCCTAGTTACCACTTAAGCCACATTAACCAAAGCGATTCACCTGCCATCTTGGTTGGGCATGGCCAATTTTTACTGAGGTACATTAGTACTGTTGGTACACCAATTTTTTGGGGCCCTCACCTACAGTGTAATCATAGCAATTTGTATGTTCTTCGCCTGCACTCATGGTACAGAAAGGTGTGTGGGGTTGGCCTACACTTTAGCTACATAAATGTAACTAGGGCCTTGGCTATACTAAGGCTACTGAAATGGAACTAAGACTGCGCTCCCACTATACTGCTGCTTCAGAATTGTTACTGGGGCCTGTCTTGAGTGCTACTATTGCTGACATGGAACGAAGACTGCGCTCCCGCTATACTGCTGCTTCGGAATTGTTACTGGGGCCTGTCTTGAGTGCTACTATTGCTGACATGGAACGAAGACTGCGCTCCCGCTATACTGCTGCTTCGGAATTGTTACTGGGGCCTGTCTTGAGTGCTACTATTGCTGACATGGAACGAAGACTGCGCTCCCGCTATACTGCTGCTTCGGAATTGTTACTGGGGCCTGTCTTGAGTGCTACTATTGCTGACATGGAACGAAGACTGCGCTCCCGCTATACTGCTGCTTCGGAATTGTTACTGGGGCCTGTCTTGAGTGCTACTATTGCTGACATGGAACGAAGACTGCGCTCCCGCTATACTGCTGCTTCGGAATTGTTACTGGGGCCTGTCTTGAGTGCTACTATTGCTGACATGGAACGAAGACTGCGCTCCTCCTATAATGCTGCTAGTGATATGTTAGTGGGGCCTGTCCTAATGCTACGGCTGAAATGTTACGAATTCTGGGCTCTGCCTATACCGCTGCTAATGGTATGTCTCTGGGGTGTGGAAACAGAGGCTTCCCAAAGACATGATGGCGGCGAGGCCATTTCCCACCAACGCGGTTACTGTTAAGGTGCATATAACCACGGACACGTGGAGAGGACACGTAGTGCCTCAAAAACATCCCCCTCCTCCTCCAACAGGGAAAACATTCTTGGCAAATGCCTTTGCATTGGTTCGTCTGGTGGCAGTCCAAGAATTTCACCTTTACCGACACAACAAGAGAGCCCCCACACCATCCCCCCGCCACGGCCCACTTAATCCTGGCCGCATTCCGAAAACCAACAAAATACAACCGTGCTACTAGGTCCGCAGTCACCACCACATTACCACCAACGCGGTTACTGTTAAGGTGCATATAACCACGGACACGTGGAGAGGACACGTAGTGCCTCAAAAACATCCCCCTCCTCCTCCAACAGGGAAAACATTCTTGGCAAATGCCTTTGCATTGGTTCGTCTGGTGGCAGTCCAAGAATTTCACCTTTACCGACACAACAAGAGAGCCCCCACACCATCCCCCCGCCACGGCCCACTTAATCCTGGCCGCATTCCGAAAACCAACAAAATACAACCGTGCTACTAGGTCCGCAGTCACCACCACATTACCACCAACGCGGTTACTGTTAAGGTGCATATAACCACGGACACGTGGAGAGGACACGTAGTGCCTCAAAAACATCCCCCTCCTCCTCCAACAGGGAAAACATTCTTGGCAAATGCCTTTGCATTGGTTCGTCTGGTGGCAGTCCAAGAATTTCACCTTTACCGACACAACAAGAGAGCCCCCACACCATCCCCCCGCCACGGCCCACTTAATCCTGGCCGCATTCCGAAAACCAACAAAATACAACCGTGCTACTAGGTCCGCAGTCACCACCACATTACCACCAACGCGGTTACTGTTAAGGTGCATATAACCACGGACACGTGGAGAGGACACGTAGTGCCTCAAAAACATCCCCCTCCTCCTCCAACAGGGAAAACATTCTTGGCAAATGCCTTTGCATTGGTTCGTCTGGTGGCAGTCCAAGAATTTCACCTTTACCGACACAACAAGAGAGCCCCCACACCATCCCCCCGCCACGGCCCACTTAATCCTGGCCGCATTCCGAAAACCAACAAAATACAACCGTGCTACTAGGTCCGCAGTCACCACCACATTACCACCAACGCGGTTACTGTTAAGGTGCATATAACCACGGACACGTGGAGAGGACACGTAGTGCCTCAAAAACATCCCCCTCCTCCTCCAACAGGGAAAACATTCTTGGCAAATGCCTTTGCATTGGTTCGTCTGGTGGCAGTCCAAGAATTTCACCTTTACCGACACAACAAGAGAGCCCCCACACCATCCCCCCGCCACGGCCCACTTAATCCTGGCCGCATTCCGAAAACCAACAAAATACAACCGTGCTACTAGGTCCGCAGTCACCACCACATTACCACCAACGCGGTTACTGTTAAGGTACATATTACCAGTCTGACTGGGGCATGCAGACACCTTGACAGAATGAATAGTGTGTGGCACATAGGTTCCCCATTGCTATGCCTACGTGTGCAGCTCCTGATGGCGGTGGCACAGGATTATATTTCTCATTACTTCTGTACAGCATTGTGGGCTATCGCCCCACCCCTTTTAAAGAGGGTCGCTGCCTAGCCGTGCCAACCCTCTGCAGTGTGTGCCTGCGGTTCCTCCTCATGGCAGACGCACTTCTAAATAGACATGAGGGTGGTGTGGCATGAGGGCAGCTGAAGGCTGCGCAGGGACACTTTGGTGTGCGCTGTGGGGGGGAGGGGGGGCGGTTGGTCAGCATGTAACCCAGGAGAAGTGGCAGCGGAGTGTCATCCAGGCAGTGATTGTGCTTTGTTGTAGCTAGTGTGGTGCTTAGCAAAGGTATGCCATGCTAATGAGGGCTTTTCAGAAGTAAAAGTTGTTGGGAGGGGGGGGGGCCCACTCTTGCCGGTATTGTGGCTTAATAGTGGGACCTGTGAACTTGAGATGCAGCCCAACATGTAGCCCCTCGCCTGCCCTATCCGTTTCTGTGTCATTCCCATCACTTTCTTGAATTGCCCAGATTTTCACACATGAAAACCTTAGCGAGCATCGGCGAAATACAAAAATGCTCTGGTCGCCCATTGACTTCAATGGGGTTCGTTATTCGAAACGAACCCTCGAACATCGCGGGAAGTTCGTTTCGAATAACGAACACCCGAACATTTTGGTGTTCGCTCATCTCTAGTAATTGTGGATACAATTATAAATAGTTTTTTTTGCAGAAGATATTTTTGGGGGGGAACCAAGCAATAATACCATCCATAATTCATTTGGTAGAACCTTACAATGTATAAAGAAAATGCAAGATACACCTTAATCCTTAATGGTCAGAAAACTAATTAAAATGTGAAAAAAATGAATTTCGACTACTAATAAAAATAATGTTTGCCACAATCAATCTGTGTCATTAATGGCTGCCTTCGGCCTGATGAGTGGACGCCAATTTCACAATATTGGTTCTATCTTCGTCTACTGCAGTCCCAAGTCGCCCCCTACACATATCTGAAGTTTGTTTCTGGCTATTGTCAGGAGCTGCTGAACTGCGTTGAAGCCCCTCTCCACTAAGTAATGAGATGGAAAAGCTAACACGAGCAACTTAACTTTCTGCCACAGGATAGGATAGGAAGTCTTTACTTTAACCCCAAAACATTCATAGCCACATTGTTGGAAAAGTGCTTGGGCTTCGCTATCATGTTTTAAGTCAATCAACTGCTCTTGTAATCTGGGATGAAATTCTCCTGCGTCTACTGAAAATGGATTGAGTACCCACGTTCGTATTTCAAGGGTACATAGATCATGAAACCTAGTTTGCATGTCTTCTTTGATTTGTTTTACGTTTGAGCAAAACATGTCTAAGTCTGCATCTTGAAGTTTCTCTCTGTCTTCGCGTGTAATTTCTTGAAGACTTGGAAACTGACAGCGCTCGGTTTGATTCAGGTTTTGGTATGAAGGTCCAGTTTGGCAATGAAAGAAGAGATTACACCCTTAGCCTTAACCCCTTCCCGCCACAGGGCATAACTGTACATCCTGGCAGTGAGGTACTTAGCGCAACAGGATGTACAATTACACCCTGAGGATAGCGCAAGATTATAAGAGATCTCGCGCTATCCGGCAGTGGGAGGTGGCTGTCACTGATAGCTGTGCTCCCCCTGCAACAGCGGGGGTGCATCGGAGCAGCAACCCCCTCTGTTAACCACTTCCCTGCCGCTATCTATGTAGCCAGATCCTGTGTTGCGCGTGCCTGTGATCGCTATAACAAGCAATAAGCAATGCTTTATCATAGCTATCAGAGCTGATATGGTGCAAGTCCTCCACAGGGACATAAAATGTTTAATTAAAAAAAAATTAAACTAATGTACAAAAAAGAAAAATGTAAAAAATTTTTTAAAAACCCCCAAAACTTGCGTAAAAGTGGAAAAGCCTTAAAAAATATATAAGAATTTTGGTATTGTTGTAATCGTACCGACCTGCAAAGAAATTTATTGTGTCATTTATGCTGCATGATTAACACTGTAAAAAAAACCTATCATAAAATATAACTTCTATAAATTTATTTATAAAAAAGTATAAATGATAAAATTATAAAAGTTTTAAAATATAGTCTATGTACCCAAAAATGCCACCAATACAAACTACAGCCACGCAAAAAACAAGCCCTTATACAGCTGTGTCGATGGAAAAATAAAAAAGTTATGGCTTTTGAAAAATGGAGATGTAAATCAGCCAAAAATTGTTGCATGCCAAAATAGGCCATGTCCTTAAGGGGTTAATGAAATTTGTTTTGTTTCCTTGTAGCCTTGTGTTGACCTTATTGAGTTTGTCACATATGTCTGTGATATAGGCAACGTCAAGATGTCGTAGTTTAATTGCATCACAAAGGCTTGTCAAAAAGTCTGTAGAATAGAGATGAGCGAACGTGCTCGGCCACGCCCCTTTTTCACCCGAATACCGCGATTTTCGAGTACTTCCGTACTCGGGCGAAAAAATTCGGGGTGCGCCGTGGGTGAGTGGGGGGTTGCAGCGGGGAGTGGGGGGGAGAGGGAAAGAGAGAGGGCTCCCCCCTGTTCCCCGCTGCTACCCCCCACTCACCCACGCCTCCCCCCGGCCCCCGGCGACCCCGAGTACTTTTCACTCGAGTACTGAAGTACTCGAAAATGGCGGTACTCGATCGAGTAATTACTCGAAACGAGTACGTTCGCTCATCTCTACTGTAGAAGCATCATAAAGCACTTTTCTCTTGACAGACACCTCCCTTCGGTGTGTAGGAGTAGACGTTTGAATTCTTCATCATGGTCTTAACAGAGCTTGTGGAAAAGACGTTCGTTCAAAGAGTGCACTTTTATCTTGTTAATAGCATTTATTACATAGCACAGAGATACATGCAATCTCTCACATAAATGTTTAGTAACAATGTGCTGCCGATGGATCACACAGTGGACTGACATTATGCCAGGTACAGCAGATTTTAAATGGGCTATAAATCTGTGATATCGACCAATCATGGATGCTGCTCCGTTGGTAGCAAAAGCAAGTACATTTGTTAAAGTGATGTTTTCTTTGTCTTTGAAAAATTCTTCCACTCTTTTGTATATAGAGGAACCTTTCATGCCAGTGGTTACATTTTTGGTAAACAACAGTTCCTCCACTACCTCTTCATTCAATGAAATGAATATAAGCTAGCAGCAATGCTTCATTGTCTCTAACCATTGACTTATCAATTTGCATTACAAATTCTGTGTTCTTTAACACGTTCAAAAGCATTTCTTCCACATCAGCAGCCATCTTATCTCGTCAATTCTGCTGTCATTACTCAAGGGAGTCGATTTCACCATGGCACGCGTGTCAGGCCCAAACATAGTACTGACAATCTCTTTAACTGCGGGTAACACAAGTGTTTCCCCAATAGTAGGTGATTTGCCACATTGCACTATTAATAAAGAGACTTTATAGGAAGCAAGGAGGCCTTTGTCAGCATTGAGAGCAGATTTTCCAAATAGCTTGCCTACAGTGCTGCAGTTCTCAAACTTTGACTTTAAACCTTGGAAAAAGAAATAGACTAACCCACTTTGTCTGAATGCATTTTTGCAAAGTGATAACTCGGTCTCGAAGGCTTCATAGCTTCATTCGTAAATGCCTTTTAGGAGAAGGGATGAATCCATATTTCAAGTATTCATTTGAATATTGTAGAAAATTACGTACTCAGACAGCATAATATCACTGCACGCTCTAAATGTGATCCTAACCACGGATCAATATATCAAACAGAGTATTAGAGCAGCAGATAGGTGCAATAATTACATCCTCAGATCTGGAGGAAATTCCTTTATTTAAATCCACATCATAGACAACGTTTCGGCTGGGAAAATCAGCCTTTTTTCAAGTTGACTTTAAAAATTGATCGCATTTCTTCTCAGCCATTTTTTATAAAGTATGCTTCAAGAATGCTTATGTCGCTCTATCATATAATGATGTATGACTTTTATACCTCCATGACTCCACTACAGATCGTTACAACGAAATCACGGCATGTCCATTATTTTTGCAATCTCGCCCATTGCTTCCAATGGGGTCGGCAGCAGCAGCGCCAGCCCCATTGAAATTATTGGGTGAGCATCACGATCCTCTGCCACTGCTGTGTGACAGCAGTGGCTGGGGGACTCTCCGCGACAAGGATTTTCCGGAACTTCTAAGTGTTAATACATCGCAAATGTGCATGGAGCAATTAGAAGCCATTGGCTTCATAATTTTGCGCTTTCTCAGCGCTGGGAAATTATGTGATTCCCTTGCAAGTGTGAAGTCACCTTAACTGGTACATGCATTTATTTTAGTTTCAAATAGTTTTTTAATTTTTCTCAAATTATTACAATATAGTAACTATAGATATACCCCTCGCAGGGGGATTTCAAGATGAAAAAGTTTATAAAACAAAACATAACAAAAGCAAGCTCAGTCAAGTATCCAGGCAACAACTTCCGCAAACCATGTAATGTATTTTTGGGGTGAGTTCTGCTGCTATCCATGCTTTCCATAGGGCTACTTCATATCTCTCTCCCCTCCCCAACTTATCGCTGGAGGGCCTCTGTGAGACCTGGAACTCCTAAGTAGTCAGACCACCACGGCTGCCATGTTTTCAAGAACAGCTTCATCCTGTCTTCTCTGATAGCTGTAAGCTTCTCATATGCTATCATCAGCAAGATTCTAGCTTTGACCGGGCCTATCTGCAATACGGGCGATAACCATTGTGAGGCTATATACATGCATTTTTTTTTAAGTGCTTTTGTGTCGCACTTTTTTAAACACACGTTTTGTTTTTTGGTGTCTTGTATTCACGCATGCATTTTTCCTTTTGCACTTTGTTTTCCTTTGGAAACACTTATGGAGAAATACCTGAAAAATCATTACATCCAGAGCATGCTACGATTTGAAAAAAACACCATGAACCCAAAATATACAGCAAAAGTTGGGGGGAAAAAAACACTAAAAAAATGCAATGTTTGAAGGGATTTTCATATTTTATTACCAATCTACAGCAAACATCTAGAAGAAGGAAATACCACTGCATCAAAATGCCAGAAATTGAAGGTTTTGCAAAAAAGACTTTGAAACAAACCCTAAAAAGGTTTGAGAGCTTTATAGTTTTACAATGTGGTAAAGATCCAAAATGGTGCTTTACTTAAAGGAGTTCTGTCATTAAAAAAGAAAAATTCTAAACTTACCTATTTCTTCCCCGTCAATCTCCTTACCAGATCTTCACTTCCCCTATCTTCTCCTGTCTCTTGCAGTCCGGGTGGGAGGAGGGTCACCTCACCTCCAGATTCCTCTACTTCCTGTGAGGTTATGTACATTGCTGTCAGTCTTCTGCCTGCCCAACAATGTACGTTACGTCACAGCTCACAGGCCAGCAGGGGGAGTGCCGATCTACTTCAGAGGCTGCTCATGCGAGCTGTCTCTGAAATAGATTAGAATTCCTTCCTAGGCAGTGAACGCTACAATACAGGGACATGACCTTCACTGACCCGGCCGAAGGAATGTGAGGAATGCAGCCTTAATAACAAGATGGCTAGCATGTGGTGAATGCAGCCTTCATAACAAGACGGCCAGCATGCAGTGAGGTAACCCGGGATACTGCAGAAGCTCAGGCAGGAGAAGATGTGGTAAGGATACTGGGGGGGAGTAATAGGAGAGTATGGATTTTTTCTTTTTTTTTATAACAAAACCCTTTTGAGGTCCTCTTACAGGCAAAAAAGGATATTTCAATGGCCTAATGATTGAAGGATTTAGTGATGTATTTACATAAAGTGTTAATGGTTTTAATGTCCATTAACACTTTACTAATCTTCATTTGCATGTAAAAGGACCTTCTTTTTCCTCCAGGAGTTATTTGCTGAGGTGGGTGTGTGTCTAAACACACGCCCAGCTGTGTAAACATCTGCAGACAGATTCTATTGTTCTCCTCCTGGCAGTGTACAGTGTACTCCTTATGTATGCAAAGCAAAACACAAGGAATACACTGTGTATCCTGCAGTCTTTTGAAGGATGAGTGAAATGCATTCAAATGGAATGCATTTGCTCTCTCAGCTGCTAAATGATGGATGTTATGCGGAGCTAAAATCCATCGTTCAAATGAAAAGTGCACGATGCATGCATTCACATGTAATGACTATTGCTTATATTCGCCCGTTTGGACGAACTTTGAGCAATATTTGTTGCATGTAAGAGGCTCTTTATCTAGCATTTCTTGTCGTATAACAAATCTGCCCTACTGAACACTGAGAAAAATGTTCTTTTAGTGCCTGCACATCTACTGGAAATCTATAAGCAGTACATGGATCCTTGTGACAAGTAACCTATTTATTTTAAGGCCGCTCTCACACAGGCAACTTTTTACCGTGATTAGTGTGGCGTTTCGAGTGCTGCACTAATTGGGGTACAACTCCCCCTATTGATTTCAACTGGGCCTCACAGCGCTGTCTGTTCTATTTTTGTGTGTTTTAGCGCTTCTCAACACACCTCACCACGATGGGGTGCGTTAAAAAGCTGTGTCAACCGCTGTGACAGGTGTTCAAAAAGTTGCTCAAAATTGTGGTAAAAGTGCTGCGATTTTAATCAGAGTTTTCTGAACCTATGTGTGAGAATGGCCTAACTGATGCAAAAGATGTATGCTGCATTTAGACGTCAAAATTTATCGTTCAAAAAAATCCTTCAAACAAGCAAAAGCGAACGATAATCCTTCGGTTTAAACGCAAGACAACAACCGAAATGATGTGCAGTGTAATTGATGTAATGCTTGTAATCGTGAACTTTTCGTTTGTCATTCCATTTCAGCGGGACTAAAAATTAGTGTTGGTTTGTTCACTTCTCATTGCATTTAAACACTTCCTGAATGAGAAGTGAATGACTCAATGATGATCTGACTGTCAATGATGATCTGACTGTCTAGACAGGCTGAACGAGTTAGCAGTGATGTCACTTGCTCCTACAAACAAGAATCAGCTCATCTACAAGGGGCATAAGGATCCACAAGTGGATTATAGATAACTACCATGTTTCCCTGAAAACAAGACCCTGTCTTATATAAGTTTTTGCCCCAAAAGAGGCACTAGGTCTTATTTTCAGGGAATGGCTTATTTTACTTGCCTAGCCAGCATGCTCCAGGTCCCTCCCACTGGTCTCTCAGGTTCTGTAGCTCTGCCATGCATCCTGCACTCCTCGGCCACCGACAGAACATCACTTGCTGGTCGCTGGATTCATAAATCCTGCCTCTAGGAAACGATGGCTCTGATTGGTTCAGCGAGCGCTGCTCTCAGCCAATCACAGCGGTCACACTAGTTTAGCAAGCGTTGTGTTGATTGGCTGAGAGCAGCGCTCTCTGAACCAAACAGAGCCATCGTTTCCTAGAGGCAGGATTTATGAATCCCGTGACCAGCAAGTGATGTTCTGTCGGCGGCCAAGGAGTGCAAGATGCGCGGTGTAGCTACGGAACCACGGACACCAGTGGGAGCGACCCAGACCACGGCTGCTAGGCAATGTATTCATTTTTTTATGTTTGTCTAGCTTAGGCTTATGTCAGGGTAGGGCTTATATTTCAAGCCTCTTCGAAAATAGCCAAAAATCGGGGTAGGGCTTATTTTAGCGGTAGGTCTTAATTTTGGGGAACACGGTAGTAGCAGGATCAGACACTGAAAGAAGATTCTTCTGCACATCATGTGGATTGCAAGCAACAATGGTTAGATCTACTAAATAAGAGAAAACTAGTATTAAGGTGGTAAACAATGTTTCACTAACAAAGTTCTGGTTGATTCTAAAACTGCAGTCACACTGTGAAGTGATGTACAGATAATTACAAAATGGTTATTTTTATTGCAAGCACATAGAAATGTTGTGTCTTCTGCAGTCCATCACATGACCGAAATGTTTCCTCTCTTTGGAGAATAACAAGTGACCAGATCAGATGATAAGAATGTCTTACTGAGGAGTTTCCTCCCTGCCAAAACAAGAGAACACAAGACATAACTCATGATATTATAATGGTACCATACTAATAATAGTATCAATTTACTAAGAAACTTAGACAGTACTAAATTCTATTATACACAGAGATTTTCTAAAGCGGTCACTCTACTTGGTTTCTCTCTCTTGAAATGCTCTTTATGGGTGAACACATAGGTTACCAACGAACATTTGGTACATTCATTTAAAGGGGTTGTTTCAAGACAAGATTCCCTGTCCATATATCCTATTAGGGCATATGAATGTCATAGAGGGGGTCTCCATATTTTAATCTTGTACAGATGTTGTCTATTTTTGTAAAATGATATAACAGGGTCAAATTATAGCACAGATTCGCTTACTGTGGAATGAACAGCCCCATAGCATCTAACATCTGACTTGCTTGTTTCATATCCTGTAATTAAAACTGCATAGGTTCAAATTTCTTTAGGCCTCATGTCCACGGGGAAAATTAGACCCGCTAGGGATTCTCCATGGAGAATCCGTAGCGGGTCCCTCCTGCCCCACGGACATGAGGGCTGAAAATAAGAATAAATAAGAATAAACTTACCTTTCGCCTGCTCCGGTTCTTCCCTTCGACGCGGCGTCATGTTGTCTGCGTCACGGCCGGATCTTCTTTCTTCGGCTCGGCGGATGCGCAGGATGACGTCGGTGACATGCCCCGCGCATGCGCCGGCCCGAAGAAAAAAGATCCGGCTGCGACGGAGAGAAGATGGCGCCGTGGCGAAGGGAAGAACCGGAGCGGGTGAGTAAATTCTGATTTTTGTCTCCCGCGGATCCGGACGGCCTCCATAGGCTTCAATAGAAGCCCGCGGGAGCCGTCCCCGCGTGAGACCCGCATGAAAATGGAGCATGGTCCAGATTTTTTCATGCTCCATTTATTTTAAAATCACTTTTATTGACCATCCACGGGTATTTATCTACCCGCGGGTAGTCAATGCATCCCTATGGGATACGGATCCGCGGGCAGGAGAAGAGTTAAAATCCACTGCGGATTTTAATTCTTCTTTTGCCCGTGGACATGAGGCCTTAGTTCATCAATACTGACTGACTGGGCTTACTACATACCCACAGCAACATCCCAGCATAACGCTTGAGGTGGGAGGCTTTAGAACTTGCAACAGGCAGGAGAAGTAGAGCTGCTTAGGGCCCTGAAGCACTAAACCACCCTTTAGTGCTTCAGGTGTCCTATACTGTTTCTTCCTTCCAAACAGATACTATGAAGACTGAGAACCACTCACTCAGCCCAGGAGATACTGTACTAATCATACACTCTTTTGCAGATGGTAGAGGACATACTATATATGATGCATTAACCCACCTACTTTATATATTTTTCTTGAAGCCTGCACAATACTAACATAAAACACTCAGAGACCCAACAAATGTATATCTGCTTCAAAGTCTGCATAAAGATCTAGTTATCCCCACATCTCCAAAATACATCATATGAGGATTGTATCATACTTTTAGTCATGCCTGTTTGAAGAAGAAAATGACTTGATCAAGAAGGGTGAACCAATTATACGGTAAAAGACTCAAATTGCAAATATATTATGTCCTCCAACTTGTTTTCCAAAGTTTTCGTCGCCCCCACATGAGCAGATTTGCATTGTGGAATCCGGAGCGAGCGTCTGCCTCTGGATTCCGCAGCAAATACTGGCCATAACATGCTATTGAAAAACGCTTTTTTCTCTACACAAGCTGCAATCAATTTGAGATTTTTCTCTCCCGGAGGAAAAATCGCAGCATGTTCTATATTCGCACAGATTCTGCATGGACGGTTTCAATTGAAGTCCCTCGCTAGGCAATGATGTGGAAAAAGCAGAGGTTTAAACCAAAAATCTGTACAGAGAAGATTTCAGAAAGGCAGGTAAGTGTGGATACCGGCTGGGCACAGTTTGGATTCCGCATGCGGAATCCGACCCGCCCGTGTGCAGCCTGAGCTTAAATGTACACTTTAAAGTCTGTGCTACACATTTTGATGAGAGAAAGAAGGGGAAAAGAATGATCTACATACTTTGAAGACCTCGGAAAGAAAGTGAAGGAACTAGGAGCACAGGTAGTCTTCTCATCCATCCTCCCAGTGGATGGCCATGGAATAGGAAGATGGAACATGATTCTAGAGGTGAACAACTGGCTACGTCGATGGAGCCGTCAGCAAAGATTTGGATTTCTAGACCATGAAGTGAATTACCTGTATGATGGACTGCTTGCAAGAGTCAGGTTACACCTTACAAAAACAGGTAAGCATATATTTGGTGGGTGCCGTGCTTCACTCATTAAGAGAGCTTTAAACTCTAGAACAATATGGGTAGGGAAGTGTAAGGCCACCTGCACACGAGCGGAAATTCCGCGGCGGGATTTCCCGTGAAATTTACGCCGCTGGAAGCCTGCATAGGATTGAGTTAACAAACGCAATCCTATGCAGACGGATGTGGTTTGGCCGCGCGAAATCTCGTGCGGCAAACAAACCGCGGCATGTACTATTTCTGTGCGGGGCTCGCAGATCCGCACAGAAACGTCACTCACCCGCCGCCGGCTCCGGTCTGCGCATGTGCCAGCTGCCGGCACATGAAAGAGCCGCGGGCGCGGGTGAGTACGCGATGGTCCCTGCAGGCACTCGGGTCGGGTCCCGCGGCGAGAATCCTCGCCGCCGGATCTGACCCGCCCGTCTGCAGGCGGCCTAAGGCCAGGTAAAAATATACAGATAATGAATACATTTGAGAACCTTGCTATTAGAAGTGGAAAGAAAGAAAAAAGACAAAAAATTCAGAAGGAAAGTAGAGGAGCAAGAGACATCAATCACAAACTAAAATGTTTTTAAACAAATGCACAGAGCATGGGAAACAAACAAGGAGAATTGGAGATACTAACACAGAAAGAGAAATATGATGTCATAGGCATCACAGAAACATGGTGGAATGATACACATGATTGGAATACAAGGCTTGAAGAATACAACTTATTTATAAGAAACAGACCTAAAAAAAGGAAAGGAGGTATTGTGTTGTAGGTTAGGAAACATTAATTTCCACAGAGTTTCAAGCTTCAGAGCATGGTAGTTCTGTACAGACTGTTTGGGTAAGACTACAAGGAGAGAACAACCAGAAAGGACACCATTGTAGGCATTTACTATAGGCCATCTGGACAAGCAGAAGATATTGAAAAAAAAAAGCATGACATAGTGATCATGAGAGATTTTAACTATCCAGACATTTGTTGGGAATCTCTTTCAGATAAAAGTAATGGATCCAACAAATTCTTATCCGCTCTTGCTGACAACTTTATCTTCCAAAATGTAGAGTAATAGACAAGGAGATCTGCTATCTTGGACCTAATTCTTACCAACAAGGAGGGAAGGGTTGAGGAAATAAGAGTGTCTGGGACCTTAGGAGGCGGCGATCATGCTATCCTTAAATTTTGGATAAAAAGGGGAGGAAGACCTGAGAAAACTCAGACCTCAAGGTTGAATTTCAGAAAGGCAGATTTTAATAACCTCAGAGAGAGCATAGGAGGAATCCAATGGTTGGATGTTCTTAAGGACAGAAATGTCCAAGAAGGTTGGGAAATATTGTGAAATGAAATTCTCAAAGCACAATCGTTAACAATACCTAAAAGAAGGAAAAATGGGAAGCATTTAAAGAGACCAGGATGGATAAACACAGAACTTGCACACATGTTAAAAAGGAAGAAAAATTTGTTTATCAAATGGAAAGAGGAGGGGGGGGGGGTATCTAAAAAAGAATATAATGCAGTCTTCAGAAACTGTACGGCAAGTGTCAGAAAAGATAAAGCTAATAATGAATTGAGGCTTGCAACAGAGGCCAAAAGCAATAATAAAGGATTTGGGTGGTATGTCGAAAGCAAAAGCAAAGTCAAAGATGCTATTGGATGCTTGCAAAATAAAAATGGTGAATTGGTTAAGAATGATGTTGAGAAGGCAGAACTTTTAAATTCCTATTTTGTATCTGTTTTCTCTCTGAAAGTAGATGGAACATCACCTGATCTTCCCTGTGCTATTGGGGGAATAAAAGAATGCAGGCTATCTATAAACAGAGAGATGGGGAGGGAACACTTAGCTAAATTAAATGAATTCAAGTCTCAAGGTCCAGATGAATTACATCCTAGGATACTAAAGGAAGCAGCAGAGCTAATTGCTAAACCATTTGCCATAATCTTTGAAAATTCCTGGAGAACAGGAGAAGTCCCAGAAGATTGGAAAATGGCAAATGCTGTCCCTATCTTCAAAAAAGGGAAGAAAGTGGATACAGGAAACTACAGGTCTGTGAGCCCGACTTCTATAACGAGAAATATCTTTGAACAAATTATTAAACAGCATGTATGCAAGTACTTGGGAAAAAATGGAGTAATTTACCAGAGCCAGCATGGGTTTGTAACAAACAAGTCATGCCAGACGAATCTAATTTCCTTTTATTACAGAATCACCGACTGGGTTGATCAGGGAAATGTGGTGGATATAGTATATCATAACTTTAGTAAAGCATTTGACAAAGTATCTCCTACCATCCTTATTGAAAAAATAAAAAAATGGGATTGACAAGGCAACTGTTAGGTGGTTTTACAACTGGCTGAGTGACTGTACTCAAAGAGTGAAATAGCAAAATTATGGCAGCAATGGAAGATGCAAAAGAGTAAAAAATACAAAAAGACTTTATTCCTCCATAAAAAATCACGAACAGCAGCAACGTTTCGACCTATATGTTCAGTTTTTTTTCAAGCTTGATGGATGATGAGCTGATCACTCATTGTGCAGTGTAAATAGCAGCCGTTGAGTACTGAATGGCCGCTTTGTTAAGTCAATGGAGAAAGGCGGGAGAGCGCGAGGAGAGAACTCTCTTCCAGCCGCCCCGCTGTGAGCTAACAATACTAGCTCACATGCAGCAGCACGGGAGCTAGCATGTGTGGGGACAAGTGTCAGGCATCGTTTGCCCGTCATTTGTCCCGTCTAAATAGGGCTTTAGTCAGACCTCATCTGGAATACTGTGTCCAGTTCTGGGCACCCCCCTTTAAAAAAGACATAGACATACTGGAGCAAGTTCAGAGAAGAGTTAACAAGATGGTAAGACTTAAAGGGGTTGTCTCGCGCCGAAACGGGTTTTTTTTTTCCATAGGCCCCCCGTTCGGCGCAGGACAACCCCAAAGGATGTGTTAAAAAAACAAAAATTTTATTACTTGCCCGAATCCCCGCTCTGCGACGTCTTCCTTCTTCTTACTTCTTCCTTCACCAAGATGGCCGCCGGGATCTTCACCCACGATGCACCGCGGGTCTTCTCCCATGGTGCACCATGGGCTCTGTGCGGTCCATTGCCGATTCCAGCCTCCTGATTGGCTGGAATCGGCACACGTGACAGGGTGGAGCTACGAGGACCAGCTCTCCGGCACGAGCGGCCCCATTCACCAGGAAGAAGACCTCCAGAGTAGTCCAATCGAACTGAGGATTGTGTGTCCTTAGCCACGGCAATCCCAGAACGATATCCACGGACATCTTCTCCATGACCAGAAATGAAATAACCTCTGCATGTAATGCGCCCACCATGAACCGGAGTTCTGGTGTCCTCCAACGCACTACCCCTGAGGACAGAGTGGTTGCATCAATACTGGTGCAATGGATTGGCAAACCTAACACAGTAAAACTTGATAACAGTGGTCTTATGAACTGCAAATGGATAAGGTTCGCGGACGACCCAGAATCAATAAATGCCTGTCCCACCCTGTGAAAAGCCTTGTAAGACACACTGAAAGGCACTAGTAATTTCGGGAGTACCTGACCTCCTAGATGACCCTCCCGACAGTCACCTAGGAGCTGAAGTTTTCCTGATGCTTCCATATCCGCCTTTCCTGGCAGGACGCAATGCGCTGACCAGCCTTGCCGCAGTAGAAACAGAGTTGGTTTGAAACCCTGAACCGCCTCTGTTCTTCAGGACTCAACCGGTCTACTTCCATACCATCCGCTCCAGGGGTTGACAATGGGGTATAGGCTGTAGAACTCACCAGAGAATAAGCACCATGTACTTGACAGTACTCTAGCTTAGCTTCCCTTCTAGACCTGAGTCTATGATCAGCTCTGACTGCCAATTCCATAGCCTGATTCAAAGTAGAGGGTGACGGATGGGACAGCAATAGATGTTTTACTGCATCAGACAGGCCTACCAAAAACAAATCTTTGAGCGCACAGTCGTTCCATGCAGATTCACCTGAATACTTCCTGAAACTAGAACAATATTCTTCTGCCGACTGGCGCCCCTGGCGTAGGGCCAACAACTTACTGACTGCATAACCTGCACGATCGGGTTCATCAAAAATATTCCCAAGCTCAATGAAAAAAGAGTCTACTGACTGCAGACAAGCGGAATCAGCCGGTAAAGAATAGGCCCATGACTGAGGCCCTTCTCTGAGCAGAGACATAACAATCCCCACCCGTTGGGGCTCGGGCCCAAAGGAGCAACTTACAAGCCTCCCGGAAGACAAAGATTTTTTTCCGGTCCCCCAAGAACACCTCGGGTAATAGGCATTCAGGTTCAGGTACTGGATGAGCGAGCACAACCAACTGCTGCTCATGATGGCTGAGACGCCCCGACAGGTACTGAACCATCCTGGCCAGGTCATGAATCTGACCGGTAATCGTATTGTAGGACTCCATTCACACAGTGAATCCCACCTCAAAAAATCACAGGAAAATATTTTCTGGGCCAGTTATTATGTTACAGTACTAGTAGGGTGCACAGGTACGCAAGGTGCGGAACTCCCTGACACTCACCCATGCCAATGTCCCTTCCTGGAGATAGTCCCAAAGGTGGACAGGTCCAAGCCATCAACACTGACCCTACGCTGCCTAGTAGCAGGACAGGAGGGAACCGCTGTACATATGCAGATGACAACTTACTAGTACCAACAGGCTAGGCCGATGGAATAAACCAACACGACAGGAAAACCACTGAACTCAGGCGGAGCTGGATTGAGACAAGGTAACTTTGACTGGAGCAGGACCGAAGTCAGACACACAGTGAACGGAACCAATTACTGGCAACTGCTATCAGCAGCTGCCAGACTACAATCAAGCTGGCTGACTGGAGTTCCCAGCCAGACACTATAACTCACAGAGGTAGAGTGCGCGCGCCCCTCATAGCAGACACGTGCACGCGCCACACGACGCGCCCGCACACCGGAGCACGGCGACGCCGCTCGTCGACCCGAACGCGGGTGCAACACCATCCCAGAACCGTGACACTGACACCCATGGTCCGTGACCGGCCTCATGGTAACAGAAATAGTCACCAAAAGTATGTAACAGACAGGGCTGATGGCTGACCAGGTTATTTATCTTGAGGAAGGTACTCCAAACACTATATTATTGTTTGCAAAAAAGGAAGCGCTACCTATTGGATGGCAGCATTCCTACAAATCAATGTTTGACTCTTTATACAGGTCTTTATAACAATGACTGGGTGTGATATGGCCTTATAAGTCTCCTCACTCACCGCTTAGGTGTATCCTCACACACTTTCTAGGTACTCTCCTTAAAAAGAGATGATAACCCTCCCTGACATGTTGCAACAGAGAAACATTCTGCTCAGTACTAGTCATAAGGAACAATGTGTATGTATAGTAAAAAAAGTGCAGTCTGATAATATCACAGACAAAGTTATGCAGCACATAAATGATAGCCACGTAGTCCTTTGCAAGGCATGAATATGTGCTTAAAGAAAGGAAACTAAGATAGGCCAAGGACATTTAGTTTTCTGTTACAGGTTAAGGTTGATATTGCAATTGACCCCTTCACCATTCTAAGCCACCAATGATGTCAGGTATTCCACTCTAAAGAAGCCTTGATCACCAAGGATATTACTAGTAAATTATTCCCCACTGTTCAATACCAGAAATTCTGCCAACAACCTGTAGACACCAGAAATATATTAAAAGTAAACAAGTCACCTAGTATTATGTGCTATGTTTGGAATTATTTTGTTGGCAATGTACAGAGGAACTCCTAAGGTGAAGAAGTGTTTTATTTTTGGTTAATGAAAGCCCAAGTGGATAATGTTATTCAGTAATGTTAATATTTAGGGAAGAAGCAACTGCATGCAGGATAGTTAGGCTCCTCTTTTCATATAGGTTGTAATGGTCCGGTTCGGGTTCGGAGCCTTAGTATTGCAACCAATGTGGGCAGAGCGTGGTCAAGGGAAGCCAGAGGTCAGTATACAGGTAGTATTAGGTGCGGTACAGAGGAGCAGGCAGATAGCATAGTCAGGGGAAGTCAGAAGTCGGTACACAGATAGTAGCAGTTGCAATTCAGAGGAGCAGGCAGGTGGTGGAGCTTAAATATAGGTCATAGGAGCACAATAATCTCGCAATGAGGAAGATGGAAGGGCCAGGCTTTTATAGAGCGTCCAATCAGGAACAGGGTGGAGCTAAAACTGGAAACTGGAAACCATGAGCAATGAAACATGGACAAGGTCATGCAGGGGAACTATCCAAAGGGCTGGATAACTCAATAGGTATTGCTGCCGCCTCAGGTTTCAGTCCTGACATAGGTCAATGAAGTATGTAGCATCAATGCACACTAGAGACTTAAAACTCTAGCATCTCGACTAAAACTTGGGAACATGCATTTTAAATAAGTACAGCTATTTTATTGTAGATCCCATGACACATACAATTATCAGAAAATTACTGCTGTCAGTAAGTTCAGCCTGGTTAGATGTGTATCATTTACCTCTATATTTATTGTGATTACATGGGATGTAATTGCAAAGCATATTATAATTTAAAATACAGGTAAGACAACCTCTTTAAATGAAATCTGTCACCTACAGCTTAGTAGATGGAAAAATAAAAAAGTTATAGCTCCCAGTTTACGGTGGGGGGTTTTGTACAAGGCAATAAAACAAGACCTATATGAATTAGATAATTGTATCGATGCACAGAATAAAAATAACATGTTATTTATTTTGCAACCCAGCCATGGTGTTAACAACAGTGGTCCCAAGCTCGGATAAATGGGGAGGGGTGGGAAAAGCGATGGCAAACTACTCCACTACCACTGCCAAAATACTTTATGGATCAAAACCAAATGAGTCCAAAAATGGTGCTGGAAGGCGGGCCCCCTGGGCTGGAAGGCACCGATCAAGCCACGAGGGAAGAACACGGATGAAACTTGAATAACCTGGGCATTAATGACGCTGGCAGGACAAAGCCTTTCGGACGTCGGTCTGTTGAGGCAGCTCCAAGTGAAAGGTTTAATTTGCGTTAATCAAAGATTTACAAGATCGGCACTTGAAACGTCCGTGGCATGAACACGGGAAAATTGGAAATCCTAAAAAATGAAATGGAACGGCTCAACTTCAACCTGTTGGATATCAGCGAGCTCCACTGGAAAGGGAATGGGTTTTTCAATAGCAATCAATACACCGTTTTCTACTCTGGCAATGACACCACAACAATGGAATGGCATTCATCGCAAACAAGGCAGTGGCCAAAGTTGTCCATTGTTTTAATGCCATAAATGATAGGATCATATCAATACATATTAATGCAAGTTAATGCACCCACAACTGATGCAAAAAATGAGGACATTGAAAAATTCTATGCCAGTCTCTAGCAAGCAGTCAATCAGACCCTTGCCAAGAATGTCACTTTTATAACAGGTAATTTCAATGCAAAAATCAGCTCTGGAGAAGACCTACCAGTAGAGATGAGCGAGCATACTCGTCCGAGCTTGATGCTCGTTCGAGTATTAGGGTGCTCGAAATGCTCGTTACTCGAGACGAGCACCACGCGGTACTCGTCTCGATTAAACGAGCACTGACCAATACAGCCGGCTCCATTGAAAGCAATGGGATGCCGGCGAGCGCAGGATGAATTTTCGGGAAGGGCTTAAAAATATAAGCCCTTACCTGAAAATCATCCTAAAATGTGTAAAAAAAAAAAAAAAAAAATTATGTCAGCATTAAGATCGTTCTCCTCTGCCACAGCTGTAATAGCTGTGGCAGAGAAGAACGATGTTAGCCCATTGAATTCAATGGAGCCGGCAATACAGCCGGCTCCATTGAAAGCAATGGGCTGCCGGCGAGCGCGGGATGAATTTTCGGGAAGGGCTTAAAAATATAAGTCCTTACCTGAAAATCATCCTAAAATGTGTAAAAATAAAAAAAAAATGTATACTCACCTTTCCGCTGCAGCCGGAGTTCAGCCACGTCTGGCCGGCAGTTCTTCTGAACTGCACTGAGTAGTATTCAGCAGCCGGGGATTTAAAATCCCCGCCTGCTGAATGAGCTGCCTCTGATTGGTCACAGCCTCACCAATCAGAGGCAGCTCTCACTCACACCCATTCATGAATTCATGAATGGGTGAGTGAGTGCTGCCTCTGATTGACTCAGCGCAGGGACCAATCAGAGGCAGCACTCACCCATTCATGAATTCATGAATGGGTGTGAGTGAGAGCTGCCTCTGATTGGTGAGGCTGTGACCAATCAGAGGCAGCTCATTCAGCAGGCGGGGATTTTAAATCCCCGGCTGGTGATAGATCAGCAGTTCAGCACCACGGTGCAGGGGACAGCAGGAGAAGACACGGCTGTGCCCCGGCAGCTGAAGGGAGGTGAGTATCTATTTTTTTTGTTTTTTAAATCACTTTTAATTCATTTCCAGGGAATGGCTTATATGTAAAGCCCTTCCCTGAAAAAGAATTCAGGTGTGCCGGCAGCAGCGGCTCCATTGAAGAGAATGCCTGCATTTTTATTCCTTTTTACACTAAAATCTTTCTTTTTCAGGTAAGGGCTTATATTTTTAAGCCCTTCCCGAAAATTCATCCCGCGCTCACCGGCAGCCCATTGCTTTCAATGGAGCCGGCTGTATTGCCGGCTCCATTGAATTCAATGGGCTAACATCGTTCTTCTCTGCCACAGCTGTTACAGCTGTGGCAGAGGAGAACGATCTTTATGCTGACAGTGCGGGGGGGGGGGGGGGGTCTCACTCTTGCCACTATTGTGGCTTAATAGTGAGACCTCGGAGCCCGAAATGCAGCCCTGCATGTTGCTCCTCGCCTGCCCTATCCATTTCTGTGTTTTTTACATGACTTTGCTGATTTGCTAAGATTTTCACAAATGAAAACCTTAGCGGAGCACCAGTCATATACAAAAATGCTCGAGTCGCCCATTGACTTCAATGGGGTTCGTTACTTGAAACGAACTCTCGAGCATCACTGAAAGTTCGACTTGAGTAACGAGCACTTGAGCATTTTGGTGCTCGCTCATCTCTACCTACCAGTAATTGGCAAATTTGTATTGGGTGAGCAGAATAATGCAGGTGACTGTATGGTATTGCATGGAAAACTGCCTATCGATAATAAACACATGGTTTGAGCAGCCGAAATGCCATTTGTACACATCGACTGCCCCAAATGGCGTGCACCGAAACCAAATTGACTACTTCCTTTGACAACTGCGTTGGAAAAGCTTAATTCTGGACATGAGAACACTTCCAGGTGCGGATTGCAGCTCTGATCATCAGAAACTAGTCGCAAAAATCAAGCTCAGATTCAGCAACATCAAAAGGTCACCAGAAAACGCCGATGAAAACAACATCCCTTCACGATATGCAGTCGAAGTGAATAACAGACTTGAAGCACTCAGCACCATCGGAAAAGACCCTGACAATTTATGGGAGGAAATAAAATCCATAACGCGGAATACAGCTGAACAAATCATTCCTTTTTCAAAAAATCAGCAAAACGACCGCAATGACTATCAGATAAATCAATCAGATTTGCCAACAAATGCCAAGCAGCTAAAGCAGTGGGCACTATCGTTGAATTCAGGCAGCTAAAGAAAAGTCAGACAAGACAAGGAGTGCTACTGGAAAGACCAACACCAACTGGAAGAAGCAAACCAGCAAGGCTATACCCAAGCCCTCTTTGTCCATGTGAAGCTGACAAGGGCACTGTTCGCACCACGCAAGGCAGCAACTATCAAAGACTAGGATGGCAAATTATTACAAGAAGATCAAATCTAGCATAGGTGGTGAGAATCCATTGCATCTGATGGTGTCATTGCAGAGCTGTATGCAGGCAATCAGACAGACAAGTCATTGGATTACGTACATCAAGAACAGAGCATTCTGAAGGTAGAAGTCATATGGGCCCTGAAAAAACTACCAAACAGGAAAGCTCTGGGTATTGATCACATACCAACTGAACTGCTCAAACCAGTCAGTCGAGATCCTAATGAACCTTTTTCAAAGGATCTGGAACTCAAAATTGTGAACCAAAGCCTGGACAAGATCTGTCTTTGTCACGCTTTTAAAAAAAGGTGATGCTCAAAAATGTTCCAATTACTGCATCATCGCCTTCATACCTCACGTGAGCAAAATTTTTTAAGGATCATACAAAAACGCATTGTGACAATTGTTAAACGGGAACTGCCGGACGTTCAATCTGGCTTCCACAAACGTCGTGGCACCAGAGACCAAATTGCGAACCTGTGATGGATCATAGAGAATACCCCGGAGTATCAAAACAATGTGTGCATGTGTTTCATGGACTACAGCAAAGCATTTGATTGTGTCGAACATGACAAGCTTTGGAAGTGTTGGAAGCAAATGGGCGTCCCATAACATATTGAACAGCTTATAAGGTTGCTTTACAACAACCAAAAAGCAACAGTCAGGACAGCTTATGGAAACATGGATTAGTTTGGAATCGGGAAAGGCGTACGGCAAGGCTGCATTCTATCACCAGTCTTTTTCAATCTGTATGCAGAAACGATCATGAGGCGATGCAATTTGGACGAATCAGAAATCGGAGTCAAAATCGGTGGCAGAAATGTCAACAACCTTCGATATGGAGATGACACCACCCTGCTTGCGGAAAGTGAAAGGGATCTTAAAATACCTTATTCAACGAGTGCAAAAAGAAAACGAACACATGGGACTGTACCTCAACAGCAAGAAAAAAAAAGTAATGACCATCGTAGACAACAGTACAGTGAACATAAAAATGTACAACGAAGAAGACGAGTCGGTTTAGGATTTAATCTTCCTTGGATCTAAAATCGATTGCAATCGGCAAGGAATGGAAAAGATCTGTAAAATCAAGGATATTGGCATTGCAACAAATACCAGACTGGTCAATGCAATTGTCTTTCCCATGTTAAATGCTCAGGAAACAAAAGACAGAATAAAAATTGATGTGTTCAAACTATGGTGCTGGAGGAGAATGCTACAGATACCTTGGACTGCCATGACAACGAACAAGGTAGTGTTGGATCGCGCCAAACCAAAAATATCACTAGAGGGCAAAATCATCAAATAGCGGCTCACTTTTTGCCTTCATCAACAAAAGGTCTGTATATGGAAAAATAAAAGTTTTATGACCCTCTGAGTATGGCCTTATGCCCACGGCCAGGTCGGATTCCAACTACGCAATCTCGCAGCGGATTCAGACCTGGCGCCCCCCCCCCCCCCCAGTGACCCTATACTCACCTGTCCGCATCCACTGTGAGTGTCTCGCCCGGCGAGAATGCGCAGTGTAGAGCATAACGTGCCAGCACTGGGCTGGTATGGGAATTCCAGCGATACTCCGCAGTGCCCACAGCGCGGAATATCGTAGAACGGACAGCTTCCATTACCTGCTATGGAAGCCATCTATGTATTTTTCCGCACAAAACAGAACATACTGCGTCTCCCCCCCCCCCCCCCCCCCCCGTGAGTGGAAAATAGCAGTTGATTTCCACTCGTGGGCAGGGGAGAAGCTTTTAGTGCAGCATGTCTATGGATGGTCATTGCTGTGGAATTCGTGGCGGGCGTCTGGCCATGAACTCCACAGCGATTATCCGTCCGTGGGCATTAGCCCATAGGTGTTAAAAAATTATTTTGTAGAAAATCAGTAAAACAAAAAAATTAAATCAACTTGGTATTTCCATATCGTACACAATGACAGAACAAAGTTAACATATCATTTATACCACACGATCAGTACCATAAAAATGAAACCTATACAATAATAACTGAATTATTGTTTTTTTTCCACCCACCATCCCCCACAAAAAGTTAAGATTATACCCTGTATTCTGCACAGCATACATATGATCCCACATTATAAATTTACATACCAGTAAAATCCCAAACAAAATTATTGTTTCTTAGACACTTAGATGAGCACCACAACGGGTGTAGTTTCTAAAGTGGGGTTACATTTGAAGGGAGTTCCACCGTAATGGGGAACCTCAGGGGCTTTAAAAATATGACATTATTGCAGCAAAATATGAGCTCCTTCCCTTTCAAACCCAGCCAGGTGCTTAAACAGCTGTTTTAATACACATTGGGGTATTTCTGTACTTGGGAGAAATTGAATATCAAGTTGAGGGACACTTTTTCTGCTATTGCCCCTCGTGAATATGAAAAATCTGGGGTTAAGTCTACATTATTATCGGAAACATTTTAATTCTTTATTTTCATGGCCCATTGCTAACAAATTAACCAAATCCCTGTTGGGTCAAAGCACTCACTATATACACCTTCATGCATTCTTTGAGGGGTCTAGTTTCCAAAATAGGAGTCATTTTTGGGTGTTCCATTGTTCTAGATACTCCTGGGGCTGTGCAAATTCAACTAGCACAACTTCCCTTCTGATTCCTGCCATGTGTCAAAACAGCAGTTTACATCCACATATTGGTTGTTTCTGTACTCGGGAGAAATTTAAAATCTACACATATTAAAAGAATTATAATTTGACATTTTCATAGATTCCACAAAGGGTGGGCATAAACTAGTTACAACATTCCTAGTCTAATTCCTTAAGGGGTTTACTTTCCAAAATGGGGTCTTTTAGAAGGAATTTCTTATGTTTTGACATCTAATGAACCCTACAAACCTGAAATGATGTCTGGAGCAAGTCCTAATAAAAGGGAGGCTCCAAAATCAATAAGTTGTGTCATTATTTCTGAGTCCTGTGTTTGAGTAATGTTGTGTACTAGGGCAACGTGTAGGATTTTTCTAAAAACTGCAGAGTCATGGTAATAAATATTGGGTTGGTTCTTTGTTATCTGATTCACTGTTAACTCTTTTTTGTTACAGAAAAAAATGGTTTTAAATTTTTAAATTTCACCTCCACTTTAATTTAACGCCTGTGAAACATCTAAAGGATTAACAAACTTCCTAAATGCAGTTTTGAAGTCAGCCTTCTCAACATAATTCTTAACCAATTCACCATTTTCATCTTGTAAGCATCCAATAGCATCCTTGACTTTGCTTTTGACATACCCTCAAAATCCTTTTTTATTGCTTTAGGCCTCTTTTGCAAACATCAATTCATTATCAGCTTTAGCTTTTCTGACACTTGCCGTACAGTTTCTGCAGACCACATTATATTCTTATTTAGATATCCTCCCCTCATTCCATTTGATAAACATATTTTTCTTTGTTTTTAACGTGTTCAAGTTCTGTGTTCATCCATCCTGGTCTCCATAAATGATTCCCATTCTTCCTTCTTTTAGGGATTGTTAAGGATTGTGCTTTGAGAATTTCATTTTGCAATATTTCCCAACCTTCTTGGACATTCTAAATGTCATACATGTATGCCCTGTGTTGATGCAAAAGCTGTCTTGTCATTTCCAGTATGTGTGTTGCACAGCTGCATCACTTGAGAGGTTAATGTTTGTAAATCCAAAGCCTGTGTGTAAATGTATCAAGTGTGTCATGTCATGTGGTATGGTATAAATGTGTGAATAAGAGCGGGAAAGGGGTTCAGGTCTTCAGGAGTTTGGTGGTACAGGAGGTCCGGGTACATAGGGGCACCTTCAGCCCTCATGAAGCATGGAAGAGGAGGAGAGATTTCCCGTTCTACATGAAATTGAATGTTAATAGAGTGAGTACCAAGAGTGAGAGAGAGCATCTGTGAGTAACAACTTTCTTTCAAAGCCAGTGCAGAGGTACTATCAAATCTTCAGATTTTCCTACGCGGCCATCTGAAGTCTGGATCAGAGGTACACCCTTTACTTGTCACACCCACGGGTCTCCAAGGCTGGGTGGAGGTACTACAAGATAATAATCTCTGTTCACACATGTGCGTCTTTGAGCCTGTAAGAGCCGTGTGGAGGTACTAAGTTCTGAAGTCTATTCATTTACCTGCACTGTGAAGTCTACAATTGAACTGCCTTGTATTATATGTTCCACATTTCAAGTAAAATTCATACCGGGCTCTGACCATTCCTAGATACCTGTGGTACTTAAGAATTGTCTGTGGCTGAATTTCTTATTTGCCAAGGGTCATACCAGTTTGTGTAGGAACGGTGGCATCAGGCGTGACAAATTACCTCCTGTTATTCAGTTTTGTGGGCATTCCCTATCCTAGGGGTGTCCTAGGTGGACTGCAGTGTTACTCTGGCCCTGGCTGCATGTGTCCCTCCATAAAGGAGCATGGTAAGTGCCGCCGTGAAACGTCAGCACTTTACACTCTCAGCTCCCCACGTATGTCAGGTTTCCGGGTCTCCCTATGGGACACTGCATGAACATCATATAGGAAGTCCAGCACAGCAGCAGAGAAGCAAGCACACTCAGGACAGGACTAAGCCTCCTCTCTACAATGTCCGCAGCCTCTGGTCTCCTCAGACAAAAAGAGATGTGCTGGTTACTGTAAGCAGAAAGCCTGTGCTGCTAAGTAATGGAGCTGGTGGGTGGGGCCTCCTCCATTACTAACAGTACTGACAGTCTCCAGCAGAGGTAAAGCATTACATATGCACTGTTGCTCTGTATTGGGAGTGGGGCCCACTCCCGGCTCAAGGGCCCAATGGGGGATTCACTGGCACCCTTGTGTGCAAGTCCCAGCCTGACTGCACTCAATTTAATTGGGATAATGAAACAGTTTCAACTATTATTACTCAACATTATTAACAGCTTCTAATGTTTATGAACACAAATTATTTTTTAAAGAACAATAAAAAACAAACATCATTATCATCTTTACATCTAATGAATTAATAACAACATACAATCTTGTCCTGACATAACCTCTTCAACATCAGTCTATCATTGTAAAGCAGAAATGAAAATGAACTCACATGGTCTGGTAGTCTCTATCTGGTCCATGCAGTTGTTTCATTACTAGATATCCAACAGCCTGTAATAGTATCACCAAGACACCCCCTCCGATGAAACTGCCTGTGTGGAATACTGGAGGGGTCTCTGTGTGTGACTCGGGGGAATCTGAGAAAGAGAAATACATTTATTAACACAAAAAAGTGAAAATCCATGTAAACTTACTACTTTGAAAGTACATGTTTACATTTAACATAGTATTAATAGCTATCATAGTATAGTGAACGATGAGAACATATGAAGGGCAGTTATTCAAATTCCCAATGGCTTCCAATTAGCAGACACTTTTAAGGCTTCTTGGGGTAAATTTATCCATTATCCTTATTTGTCAACACTCCCAAAACGTCCAGGAGTCTCTCAAAAAAGTCTCCTGGGCAGTAGTGGGGGTGGGGATGACAAAGGGGAGAATCTGACCTGTACTTAGTTTAATTATCTCTATTCTTGCAGTTTTTAGATCTGGTCTGTCACACTGAGGTGCCCATCCAGCTATATGTGCATTTTCCCACCTGCTCCTCTGTGTCCTGTTCTTTGGTTCCTGCTTTTAGGAGCCAGAGGCAGGGCAGCAGGAAGGAAGATGCACACACTGCAGGCCAGTTGCCGTAATAGAAAAGAAGATAATTAAATATATTAACAAGTGCAGTAAGGAAATGGGAGCTCATTACTGTTGGGGGCAAAAATGGAAGTTTATAACTGGTAGAACCACAAATAAAGGCTTATTACTGTTGATACAACAAAGAGGGGCTTATTATTGTGGGACCACAAAGGGAGTTTATTACTAGGGGACTTATTTCTGTTTGGACCACAAATGAAGTCTTATAACTGTGAAGGCCACAAAGGGGGGCTTATTAATATAGTTTGAGGCCACAAAGGGTGCTTATTACTATGGGGCTTATTACTATTTGGACCTCAAAGTGGGGCTTATTAATGTTTAAGGCCATAAAGGGTGCTTATTACTATGGGGCTTATTACTGTTTGGACCTCAAAGTGGGGTTTATTACTGTGGAGGCCACGGGCTTGATACTGTTTGGACCAAACATGGGGGCTTATTACTGTGAAGGCCACAAAGGGAGGCTTATTGCTAATGTGGCTTATTACTGTGGCATGTTAAAAAAGGGGATGTGGTCTGTAAAAAAAGGGTGTAACCTACACACACAAAAAAATCTCTCTCCATTCTCCTTGAAGGCAGTTTATTAAATTTGGGAAAAATGGAGTAAACATGTCATTAAACAAAATTGTCAGGACTATGGGCAGGTTGTTTCAAGACTAGTGCAAGGCAAAAATGGAGTAATTGCCTATAACAACCAGATTCTGCCTTGCCTTGTTATTTCTACTACAATTGATACATCACCATATTTACATATGTTAGTACATGAGGGCGGTCTGGCGAATTTTAGGCTGGGAGACGAGCATATAGCTTTGGCCCATGAGTATCGGTCCATCTGTTTACTGCCACCTTTCATAACATAAATACAACACCAGAACTAGACTCCTAAATACATGGATACAAGAACAGAAGTAGGGCTCCTTCACACTAGTGTTTTGCTTTCATTCATGCTTTCTGTCTTTGTTCTGTTTGTTTTCTATTTTTTAAATGGAACAAATAGCTTTGCAGAAGGCAGCTTATCTCAGCAAAGCAAGTTATCCTCTATCTACAGGACCCCCACTGATCCTTAGACCGGGGCTCTGGTATGTCCTGAAATGTAGGCTGCTTCATTGATAGGACTGTCAGAGATAGCAAAGCGCTTGAAATTGGCTATCTCGTGAGATAAATGGAGTGGTGGTGTGCATATGTGACTGCTGTAGTACACACTTTGGAATATGCCACAGCTCTGTTTCGTGGACTGTGGGGTTCCCTTAAAGGGGTTTTGTCATAAAAAAAATTCTATACCCACCTATTTCTTCCCTGTCAGTCTCCTTACCACATCTTCTCATCACTAAGCTTCTCCAGTGCCTTGGGTTAGCTCACTGCACGCTGGCTGGCTTGCTATGAAGGCTGCATTCCTTGCATTCTCTTCCGGCCGGTCAGTGAATGTCAAGTCCCTGTGCTGTAGTGTTCACTGGCTAGGAAGGAATGCTGATCTATTGCCAAGATAGCACACATGAGCAGTCTCTGCAATAGCTCGGCACTCCCCCTGCTGGACTGTGAACTGTGATATAACATACATTGGCTGTCAGGAAGAAGTCTGCCTGTGAATGTACGTAACCTCACACAAAGGAGAGAAATCAGCCAGCTGGAGGTGAGGTGACCCCCCCTGGACTGCAGGAGACAGGAGAAGATAAATGAGGTGAAGATCTGGTAAGTAGACTTATGGGGGAGGAATAGGAAAGTATGGAATTTTCTTTTTTTTAATGACAGAACCGCTTTAATGATCAGCAAGTTATCCCCTATCCTGAGGATAGGGAATAAATTGCTTTTGTGGGATAAGCCCTTTAATTATCCTTGTTGCTAGTGGATCATATCAATAATTAGCTAGTATAAACAAACCTTGACGCTACCGTACACTGTAGTAGGGTACTCGTACACAATACGACCGTCAAGCACTGAAGCGCCCGACAGCTGTCCCAAAGATTATCACTCCGGTGCTTTCTAATAACTGTGATGATCCCTCACTGAATTGAGGCAAAGCATGCTGGAGATCTCTTCTGGCCGCATCCATTCACAATAAACAGCCAGTGGTTCAGTGATAATTAACTGCCTGTTTACACAGCCCGATAATTGATTTTTTTTAGCTGAGCTAAAAACCAAGCGACTTTGACAAGTGAGTGATTCTCACTCACTTGTCATGTCAGGTCCTGTGTTTACAAGGGATGATAGTCGCCCATAATCACTCCTTTGAGTGATCACTTGGGTGACATATGCAAGTATGCATATTACATACATATAAATATCAGGCTAGGTTTACATATGCGTCAGAGGCTTCTTCAGGAACCTCCATCGCAGATCCAGTTCAAAAAGCTGGACAAAAATGGCACAGTGACAGCACACTATACTAATTTTTACTATAAAATGACAGAAGCCTGACAGACCCCATTACAGTAAATGGGGTCTGTCAGGCACAATTGGTGTCCAATATCAATCCTATAATGGATATGAAACTATCCTTATTTACCATTTTGTGTCCCTGATACAAATCTGCATCATGGACTGACTGAGGGTCTTCTGACCTAAACTCACTGTTCATTCTTGTATTGCTCACATTTCGGATCAGGAGACCAGCAGTCAGGCTGGCATACACTTCCATATTAAAGTTGCAAAACAAGTAGAGATGAGCGAACGTACTCGTCCGAGCTTGATGCTCGGGCGAATATTAGTGTGTTCGGGATGCTCGTTACTCGTAACGAGTACCACGCGATGTTCGAGTTACTTTCAGTTTCCTCTCTGAGACGTTAGCGCGCTTTTCTGGCCAATTGAAAGACAGGGAAGGCATTACAACTTCCCCCTGTGATGTTCCAGCCCTATACCACCCCCTTGCTGTGAGTGGCTGGGGAGATCAGATGTCACCCGAGTATAAAAGTCGGCCCCTCCCGCGGCTCGCCTCAGATGCCTTGTGAGATAGCTGAGGGACAGTGCTGCTGGTGCCGGAGCTGCTGTAGGGAGAGCGTTAGGAATTAGTGTAGGCTTCAAGAACCCCAACGGTCCTTCTTAGGGCCACATCTAACAGTGTGCAGTAGTGTGGAGGCTGCAGTTAGCAGTGTTGCACTTTTTTTTTTTTTCCAAATCGGCCGTGCAGAGCATTGCGCCCTGCAGTAATACTACAGGGACAGAAGTGGTGGTTAGGCAGGGAGAGTGTTAGGAGTTAGTGTAGGCTTCAAGAACCCTAACGGTCCTTCTTAGGGCCACATCTAACAGTGTGCAGTAGTGTGGAGGCTGCAGTTAGCAGTGTTGCACTTTTTTTTTTTTTCCAAATCGGCCGTGCAGAGCATTGCGCCCTGCAGTAATACTACAGGGACAGAATTGTGTAGGCAGGGCCAGAAGACATTTATTATTGATTGAATATACGCAGTGGGCCTTTCCTTTAAAAAAAAGGGAAAAAATTCTATTTGGCCTGCAGGCTTGCGCCAATTTATTTCCTGCCTGGGAAATCACCGCTCTGCTGTAGTTAATAACTCTGCAACACTGCAGTTCTGTGACACATTGCAGGGCCACAACACATTTATTATTGATTGAATATACGCAGTGGGCCTTTCCTTTAAAAAAAAGGAAAAAAATTCTATTTGGCCTGCAGGCTTGCGCCAATTTATTTCCTGCCTGGGAAATCACCGCTCTGCTGTAGTTAATAACTCTGCAACACTGCAGTTCTGTGACACATTTGCAGGGCCACAACACATTTATATTGATTGAATATACGCAGTGGGCCTTTCCTTTAAAAAAAAGGGAAAAAATTCTATTTGGCCTGCAGGCTTGCGCCAATTTATTTACTGCCTGGGAAATCACCGCTCTGCTGTAGTTAATAACTCTGCAACACTGCAGTTCTGTGACACATTGCAGGGCCACAACACATTTATTATTGATTGAATATACGCAGTGGGCCTTTCCTTTAAAAAAAAGGGAAAAAATTCTATTTGGCCTGCAGGCTTGCGCCAATTTATTTCCTGCCTGGGAAATCACCGCTCTGCTGTAGTTAATAACTCTGCAACACTGCAGTTCTGTGACACATTGCAGGGCCACAACACATTTATTATTGATTGAATATACGCAGTGGGCCTTTCCTTTAAAAAAAAGGGAAAAAATTCTATTTGGCCTGCAGGCTTGCGCCAATTTATTTCCTGCCTGGGAAATCACCGCTCTGCTGTAGTTAATAACTCTGCAACACTGCAGTTCTGTGACACATTGCAGGGCCACAACACATTTATTATTGATTGAATATACGCAGTGGGCCTTTCCTTTAAAAAAAAAGGGAAAAAATTCTATTTGGCCTGCAGGCTTGCGCCAATTTATTTCCTGCCTGGGAAATCACCGCTCTGCTGTAGTTAATAACTCTGCAACACTGCAGTTCTGTGACACATTTGCTGGGCCACAACACATTTATATTGATTGAATATACGCAGTGGGCCTTTCCTTAAAAAAAAAGGGAAAAAATTCTATTTGGCCTGCAGGCTTGCGCCAATTTATTTCCTGCCTGGGAAATCAAATCACTGGTAATACAGCATGCTGAGGGGTAGGGGTAGGCCTAGAGGACGTGGACGCGGCCGAGGACGCGGAGGCCCAAGTCAGGGTGTGGGCACAGGCCGAACTCCTGATCCAGGTGTATCACAGCCGACTGCTGCGCGATTAGGAGAGAGGCACGTTTCTGGCGTCCCCACATTCATCGCACAATTAATGGGTCCACGCGGGAGACCTTTATTAGAAAATGAGCAGTGTGAGCAGGTCCTGTCGTGGATGGCAGAAAGTGCTTCGAGCAACCTATCGTCCACCCACAGTTCTGCGCCGTCCACTGCTGCAAATCTGAATCCTCTGTCTGCTGCTCCTCCTTCCTCCCAGCCTCCTCACTCCACTACAATGACGCATGCTCAGGAGCGGGAAGACTCCCAGGAACTGTTCTCGGGCCCCTGCTTAGATTGGGCAGCAGTGGTTCCTCTCCCACCAGAGGAGTTTATCATCACTGATGCCCAACCATTGGAAAGTTCCTGGGGTCCGGGGGATGAGGCTGGGGACTTCCGGCAACTGTCTCAAGACCTTTCAGTGGGTGAGGAGGACGATGACGATGAGACACAGTTGTCTATCGGTGAGGTAGTAGTAAGGGCAGTAAGTCTGAGGGAGGAGCGCACAGAGGATTCTGAGGAAGAGCAGCAGGACGATGAGGTGACTGACCCCACCTGGTTTGCAACGCCTACTCAGGATAGGTCTTCAGAGGGGGAGGCAAGGGCAGCAGCAGGGCAGGTTGCAAGAGGCAGTGCGGTGGCCAGGGGTAGAGGCAGGGCCAGACCGAATAATCCACCAACTGTTTCCCAAAGCGCACCCTCGCGCCATGCCACCCTGCAGAGGCCAAGGTGCTCTAAGGTCTGGCAGTTTTTCACAGAGACGCCTGACGACCGACGAACAGTGGTGTGCAACCTTTGTCGCGCCAAGATCAGCCGGGGAGCCACCACCAACAGCCTCACCACCACCAGCATGCGCAGACATATGATGGCCAAGCACCCCACAAGGTGGGACGAAGGCCGTTCACCGCCTCCGGTTTGCACCGCTGCCTCTCCCCCTGTGCCCCAACCTGCCACTGAGATCCAACCCCCCTCTGAGGACACAGGCACTACCGTCTGCTGGCCTGCACCCACACCCTCACCTCCGCTGTCCTCGGCCCCATCCACCAATGTCTCTCAGCGCACCGTCCAGCCGTCGCTAGCGCAAGTGTTGGAGCGCAAGCGCAAGTACGCCGCCACGCACCCGCACGCTCAAGCGTTAACCGTCCAGATAGCCAAATTTATCAGCCTTGAGATGCTGCCGTATAGGGTTGTGGAAACGGAGTCCTTCAAAAGTATGATGGCGGCGGCCGCGCTACTCAGTTCCCAGTCGCCACTACTTTTCCCGATGTGCCGTCCCAGCCCTGCACGACCACGTCTCCCGCAACATTGTACGCGCCCTCACCAACGCGGTTACTGCCAAGGTCCACTTAACGACGGACACGTGGACAAGCACAGGCGGGCAGGGCCACTACATCTCCCTGACGGCACATTGGGTGAATTTAGTGGAGGCTGGGACAGAGTCAGAGCCTGGGACCGCTCACGTCCTACCCACCCCCCAGAATTGCAGGCCCCAGCTCGGTGGTGGTATCTGCGGCGGTGTATGCTTCCTCTACTAAAGCACCCTCCTCCTCCTCCAATGCAACCTCTGTCTCGCAATCAAGATGTGTCAGCAGCAGCAGCACGTCGCCAGCAGTCGGTGTCGCGCAGCGTGGCAGCACAGCAGTGGGCAAGCGTCAGCAGGCCGTGCTGAAACTACTCAGCTTAGGAGAGAAGAGGCACACGGCCCACGAACTGCTGCAGGGTCTGACAGAGCAGACCGACCGCTGGCTTGCGCCGCTGAGCCTCCAACCGGCATGGTCGTGTGTGACAACGGCCGTAACCTGGTGGCGGCTCTGCAGCTTGGCAGCCTCACGCACGTGCCATGCCTGGCCCACGTCTTTAATTTGGTGGTTCAGCGCTTTCTGAAAAGCTACCCACGCTTGTCAGACCTGCTCGTAAAGGTGCGCCGGCTCTGCTGTGCGACATGCCCACACGGTGGAACTCTACGCTCCACATGTTGGCCAGGCTCTATGAGCAGCGTAGAGCTATAGTGGAATACCAACTCCAACATGGGCGGCGCAGTGGGAGTCAGCCTCCTCAATTATTTTCAGAAGAGTGGGCCTGGTTGGCAGACATCTGCCAGGTCCTTGGAAACTTTGAGCAGTCTACCCAGGTGGTGAGCGGCAATGCTGCAATCATTAGCGTCACCATTCCTCTGCTATGCATCTTGAGAAGTTCCCTGCAAAGCATAAAGGCAGATGCTTTGCGCTCGGAAACGGAGGCGGGGGAAGACAGTATGTCGCTGGATAGTCAGAGCACCCTCCTGTCTATATCTCAGCGCGTTCAGGAGGAGGAGGAGGAGCATGAGGAGGATGAGGAGGAGGGGGAAGAGACAGCTTGGCCCACTGCTGACGGTACCCATGCTGCTTGCCTGTCATCCTTTCAGCGTGTATGGCCTGAGGAGGAGGAGGAGGAGGATCCTGAAAGTGATCTTCCTAGTGAAGACAGCCATGTGTTGCGTACAGGTACCCTGGCACACATGGCTGACTTCATGTTAGGATGCCTTTCTCGTGACCCTCGCGTTACACGCATTCTGGCCACTACGGATTACTGGGTGTACACACTGCTCGACCCACGGTATAAGGAGAACCTTTTCACTCTCATTCCCGAAGAGGAAAGGGGTTCAAGAGTGTTGCTATACCACAGGACCCTGGCGGACAAGCTGATGGTAAAATTCCCATCCGACAGCGCTAGTGGCAGAAGGCGCAGTTCCGAGGGCCAGGTAGCAGGGGAGGTGCGGAGATCGAGCAGCATGTACAGCACAGGCAGTGCAACAGTCTTTAAGGCCCTGGACAGCTTTATGGCTCCCCAGCAAGACTGTGTCACCGCTCCCCAGTCAAGGCTGAGTCGGCGGGAGCACTGTAAAAGGATGGTGAGGGAGTACGTAGCCGATCGCACGACCGTCCTCCGTGACGCCTCTGCCACCTACAACTACTGGGTGTCGAAGCTGGACACGTGGCCTGAACTAGCGCTGTATACCCTGGAGGTGCTTGCTTGTCCTGCGGCTAGCGTCTTGTCAGAGAGGGTGTTTAGTGCGGCTGGGGGAATCATCACAGATAAGCGTACCCGCCTGTCAACCGACAGTGCCGACAGGCTAACACTCATCAAGATGAACAAAGCCTGGATTTCCCCAGACTTCTCTTCTCCAGGTGCATATAACCACGGACACGTGTAGAGGACACATAGTGCCTCCAAAACATCCCCCTCCTCCTCCAACAGTGAAAAGATTCTTGGCAAATACCTTTGCATTGGTCCGTCTGGTGGCAGTCCAAGAATTTCACCTTTAACGACACAACAAGAGAGCACCACCACCATCCCCCCGCCACGGCCCACTTAATCCTGGCCACATTCCGAAAACCAACTACATAAAACCGCGCTACCAGGTCCGCAGTCACCACCACATTACCACCAACGAGGTTACTGTTAAGGTACATATTACCAGTCTGACTGGGGCATGCAGTGTGGGCCGAAGCCCACGTGCATTAAGCACGACATTACTACCTCAGCTGTGTTGGGCAATGCAATGGGATATATTTATGTACCGCCGGTGGCTTCCTGGCACCCACCCATGCTGTGAGTCCACAGGGAATTATAAATGCATCTGTTTCCACTTCTAAAGAACCCCAGTCTGACTGGGGCATGCAGTGTGGTGCACACGGAATTCCCATTGCGGAGTTGTACCTGCCTGTGACTATTTATAAAAAACCGTGGTCTGACTGGGGCATGCAGACACCTTGATAGAATGAATAGTGTGTGGCACATAGGTTCCCCATTGCTATGCCCACGTGTGCAGCTCGAGATGGAGGTGGCACAGGATTGGATTTCTCATTGCTTCTGTACAGCATTGTGGACTATCGGCCCGCCCCTTTTATGGGGGGGTCGCTGCCTAGCCATGCCAACCCTCTGCAGTGTGTGCCTGCTTTTCCTGTGGCAGACGCACTTATAAATAGACATGAGGGTGGCGTGGCATGAGGGCAGCTGAAGGCTGGGCAGGGACAATTTGGTGTACGCTGTGGACACTGTCGTGCGGGGGGGGGGGGGGGGTTGGGCAGCATGTAACCCAGGAGAAGTGGCAGCGGAGTGTCATGCAGGCAGTGATTGTGCTTTGTTGGAGGTAGTGTGGTGCTTAGCTAAGGTATGCATTGCTAATGAGGGCTTTTCAGAAGTAAAAGTTGTTGGGAGGGGGGGGGCCCACTCTTGCCGGTATTGTGGCTTAATAGTGGGACCTGTGAACTTGAGATGCAGCCCAACATGTAGCCCCTCGCCTGCCCTATCCGTTGCTGTGTCGTTCCCATCACTTTCTTGAATTGCCCAGATTTTCACACATGAAAACCTTAGCGAGCATCGGCGAAATACAAAAATGCTCGGGTAGCCCATTGACTTCAATGGGGTTCGTTACTCAAAACGAACCCTCGAGCATCGCGATAATTTCGTCCCGAGTAACGAGCACCCGAGCATTTTGGTGCTCGCTCATCTCTAAAAACAAGTTAAAAAGATATGGTTTTAGGCTATGTCCACACTAGCAGTTTTTTTTCAATCCAGCCGTTACGTTGTGGGAGCAGAGCAATGATAAGAAAACAGAAATAAAAAACAGAAGCAAGCGAATAGCTTTCCGTTCACTTGCAGTTTTCATCAACAGCAAGGTTAAAAAACAAATCCGTTTTGGTTCTGTTTTTTTTTAACTGGAAGCAATACTGCGACAGTCTGTACTTTTCTTACAGTTTTAAAAACGGAATGGCGGCAGAAAACTAACAAACGCATTGAAACTAAAGGTCTTCAGTCTCAATGCATGTCTATGGACCCAAAAACTAAAGCATTTTCATTACGTTAAGCTGCTCCCATTATGGAACAGCTAGACAGAAATAAAATACTAATGTGAACATAGCTTTACTGTGTTGATACATCACAGTGTTGTGCGTAAAAATGTCAATTAGATTTTTACATTCATTTTACAATGCATTTTCTCCTCTTTAAAGATGATTGGACAAACCATGAGAAACAAAATGTGCCAAGGGGGAAATCTACTAAGCCTGGCATTTGCGACACTGGGCTTAGTGAGATTTCCCCCTGGCAGCCACACCCTCTCCTTTCAAAAGCGGTGGGGTCAGTGCAAAAAGGTAAAAAGTCACATTTTTTTTCGCAAATACTCACTTGCACAAGCATTTGTGACTATCTTACAGCAGAAACTGGCCTAAAGCCTTTTGTAAATGGAGCCCCATGTATTTAAGCCCAGACATTTTGTGAATGGGATTTTTTAAATTCTATTCATTATAACTAGATTGACCTGATGTTCACTATGCAAATATAAAATGTTTGGGAAAATGGTTGTTGTGAATCTTCCTTTCTCCCCTCTTCTCTCTCCATGCTGCGTTTCTCTCCCCTCTCTCTATGCCGCTTCTCTCTACCCTCTCCATGCTGCTTCTCTCTCCCTCTCTCTCCATGCTGCCCCTCTCTCCTCTCCTCCATGCTGCCTCTCTCTCCCCCATCTCCATGATGCTTCTCTGCCATCTCTCCATGCTGCTTCTCTCCACCTCCTTTCCAAGCCTCTTCTTTCTCCCCTCTGCGCCATGCCTGGTCTCTTTCCCTCTCCCCCTCTCCATGTTACTTCTCTCTTCCTCTGCCCCCTCTCGCTCTGCCTCTACTTTTGCCCCCCCTCTCCATGCTGCTTCTCTATCCCTATCCCCTCCCTCTCCATGACGCTTCTCTCTCCCTCCTTCCTCTCTCTCCATGCCACTTCTCTCTCCCTGTCCAATCATGCCTCTTCTCTCTCTCTCCCCCTCCCTCTCTGGTTTATGTGTGTTTTTGTGTGTGTGTTTGTTTCTCTCACTGGCGCTTAAGCCAGCAGTCTCGCAACAGTGAAGGAAAGAGATTTGAATCTCTATAACGGCGCTCACCACTATACTTAACATGGAAACGTTGACGTGGCCTGTCGTGTCACTCAATGTACCTACCTCAAATTTTGGGATTTTATGGTGGAGGTAATGATCTAAGGAATCAAATGGCACAAAACTCATCCTTCTAAGGTGAGGCAAAATTGTCAGAGACTGTTACAAAGGAAGTTACATTACATAGGAGTGCGCTTACTTTTGCAATTAGCATTGAATAATCGAGTTATGACCCCTTTACCTTTCCTATTTAGGACCTAAAGAATGATCATGCCAAATTTTACACTTGTACAGCATCGGTAAGTTATATTACATAGGGGTGCACTTACTTTTGCAATTAGCATTGAATAATCAAGTTGTGACCCCACTACTTTTCTTATTTAGGACTTAAAGAATTCCAGTGCCAAATTTCTTGCTTGTTTTTAACACCGGGAAGTTAGAGCATTAGATTAGGTACATTATATAGCGGTGCACTTACTTTTGTAATTAGCATTTAATAATTGAGTTGTGACCCCTTAACTTTTTCTATTTATGACCTAAAGAATGGTCGTAGCAAATTTCATGTTTGTACGACATCAGGGAAGTTACATTACATACGCATACACTTACTTTTGCAATTAGCATTGAATAATCAAGTTGTGACCCCTCTACTTTTCCTATTTAGGACCAAAAGAATGGTTGTGTCACATTTCGTGCTTGAACGACATCGGGAAGTTAGAGAATTAGTGGCGAGTCAGTCAGTCAGTCAGTCAGTCAGTGAGGATTTCGCCTTTATTTATTTATATATATATATATATATATATATATATATATATAGATTTAATATTTGGCTATTGTGGTAAAGACTGACAGCAGACGAATGCAAAAGAACCAAAAGGTGTGAATGTAATCTTGCTCAAAATGTAAGAAATGAGATACCTTTAAATGGGTTGTTCCATGAAAAATATTGTTTAGTTAAATTCAGCCCATAATTATAAACATTTTTTATATTTACACTTATTACAAAATGTTTCTATCCCGATATTTCAGATCTGAGGTTAGAATAGCGCTACCTACTGTCTCTATCCTTGCTGTGTCTGGTCCACCTCAGTAAATGTTCCAAGGTGGTCACACTACTCAGTGTTGCTTCTCTGCAGTAATACTGTCTCACTCATCATTTTTTCAGTATCTCTTCTGACATCAGAGAAGACACATCAACCTCAGACGTAACCGCTCAACACACCAAGGAGCCCTCTACCTACCTAATGGAGCAGAAAGAAAAACAAGACATGGTGGAATCTAGTACTGTTTTTAGCAGTGAATATTAGTCTCACACAAAGGCATATCATCTCTTGGATTCAATAAGAACAGACATAGCCACTCACCTTCAGGGTGTTCCTTCTCTGGCTCTAATGACCTGTTCTCAGGAACTGACACTGGAAAAAAACAAGCAAGAATCAAAAATGTTACACCACATCAAGTGAAAATCCAATAGAGAAGCAATTACAGTGCAGATGTGCACAATAATCACCTCTCTAAATAATCTGAGTTACAGAGGGACTCATTTATCAAAATTGTCTTGGTTGCCCATAGCCATCAATCAGAGCTCAGCTTACACTTCCCAAGCTGCTCTGGTAAAATGAAAGCTGTGTTGTGATTGGTTGCTAAAGGCAACAAAAACTTTTTTTCTCTTTTTGACAGTTTAGATAAATGAGGTCCATCTAAAATTCAGGTTATTTAGAAAAATGATTGTTGTGTATTCCTGCACACAGTGCTCTGCAGTGAGGCCCATTTGCAATCCAAGACTTCTTTTAGGGTGCAATCACACATGCAGGTTTTCTTCAGGTTTTTTTATGCAGTTTTTGAAGTGAAAACCAGGGGAGGATCCAAAAAGGAGAGGAAGAATAAAGGACAGATATAACTTCTCTTTTTTGGATCCATTCCCATGAAGAACGCCTCACATCCCTGGGGATTTCACATGGTGGGGAGCGCGATATAAGTGCGGAATTCACGGCTCCACATTGTACTTTCCCGTGTGAAGTTAGCCTAAGACAATTATGATAAATAAGGTCCTCTACCTCTAAACAGGACCATCGGAGGTGCATGCTGTTTATAGTCATGCACTAGGAGACAAAGTGTAACTAACATCTAACCAGATTCACTTTACATCCTACGGTGATGGCTTCTCTACAGCAGTATAGTTGTTTTTCTATATAACTTAAAGAGAACCTGTCACTGGCTATGAGAACCATTAATTAAGTTATGGTGCTCTTAGAGCAAGTTCCCAAAAAATACCTCCCTGCACTCCTGGGAACCTGCTCTATAACTTAGGCCTAATACACATGCATTGTGGAATACAGAGTGGCCAGCCGCCTACGGATTCCACAGCAAATACTGCCCATAGCATGCTATTTAAAATCCCTTTTCCATGTCCAAGAGCGGAAATTAATTGTGATTTTCCGCTCGCGGATGGAAATTTGCAGCATACTCTAATTGAGTGCGGAATCCACAAGGATGGCTTCCATTGAAGTCAATGGAAGCTGTCTGATCCGTGGCCCATCTGCAGCTGCCCCTGGGGACGGGCCGCGGAATCCGCGTCACGCCTAGTGACAGCACGGCACAATCTGTGCTGTGCATGTGCCCGGCGCACCAGCACATTTGCAATGCAGGTCCGGACAGTTAAGCAGTGGTCTCTGGCTGCGCATCGGGTTGGATTCTGCTGTGAGATCCCGCATGCGGAATCCGACCCGGTCGTGTGCATTTGGTTTTAGTTTATGGTACTCATAGCCCATGACATCTTCCTTTTAAGGTACACTTTAACCCCTTCCAAGAGCCCTAACTGTTTTTATAATTGTACGAAGCATTGTTTTCTGAGGACTCATTTTTTTCATTCATCAGTAACAAGTAGCCCAGGGTCCCAGTGTGGTTCATCTATTAGGTGCAGGGCAGCCCCCTGGATTGAAATATGGCGTCACTAATAGGTTGTAAACCTGCCTGGTGCACTATACGTACCATGTGGCGTGACACCCTGTATATGACTTTTTTGTGCAATAATAGTACTACAGACACCCCCTCAATATAAGGAAGGTGTGTGAGTTGTTCATCAGTACCTTGCACTTGTGTAAATTACTCTTCAATTTAGCAGTTTGACTGTCTGCATGTTGAGGGATGGGATGTTTTTACCTGCCCTCTTGTATCAGTATATCAGTAAGTATATGGCTGCTTTCTATGATTTTGTTTTTGTGTGCATAGTCCCATTGAAATGAATGGATGCTATTACTTTTCCATATTCAGGCCTTAGTCAGACGGGCGTTTTTTCGCGCGATTTGCGCATGTGCATGTGTCCGGCGATTTTTTAAAACCATTGCTTTGCAATGGTATCGGACACATGAGCGCTTTTTATGCGCTCGTTCGATAAATTATAGAACAGAAATAGCAGATCGCACCTATCTGCGATCTGCGATTCCTGTTCTCTTCTCTATATGCGCTCAATGGGGCCGGCGGCAGCAGCGCCGACCCCATTGGGAACATATAGAAGACAAATCATTCTTCTCTGCCACAGCTGTAGCAGCTGTGGCAGTGAAGAACGATGTTTGCCCATTGAATTCAATGGAGCCGGCAATACAGCCGGCTCCATTGAAAGCAATGGGCTGCCGGCGATTGCGGGATGAATTGTCGGGAAGGGCTTAAATATATAAGCCCTTCCCTGCAATTCATCCAGAAATGTGTAAAAAAAAAAATATATATATATACTCACCTTGTCCCGGTAGACAGAGTTCAGCGTGGCCGGCCTGCAGTTGGTGTGAAGGGGGGGTGAATCAGACCTGCCCCTGATTGGCTCAGCGCTGAGCCAATCAGAGGCAGGTCTCACTCACACCCATTCATGAATTCATATATATATTTCTTTTTACACATTTCTGGATGAATTGCAGGGAAGGACTTATATATTTAAGCCCTTCCCGACAATTCATCCCGCGCTCGCCCGCAGCACATTGCTTTCAATGGAGCCGGCTGTATTGCCAGCTCCATTGAATTCAATGTGCTGGACAGCTTCGGCCCGTTTCTAATGAAACGCGGCTAGGAGCAGATTTTTCAGGCGATTTTTGGGCCCCGGTCACGCGATTTGCGGATGCACATCCGTCATGCGATCCGCAAATCGCGCAAAAAAACGCCCGTGTGACTAAGGCCTCAAACTGATTTTGCAGTCCAAAGATCAGACAGAAATATCATCCATGCATGCACCCTCAACCTTTCACACGAGCACTTTTATGCAGCTAATTTAGCCACAATAAAAGAGACCATTGGAAGCATTGGATTCCAATGCATTCAAATGGATGGCTGATTATTACCCATGTAAAAACGTCCCGCCAGCGAAGATAGGACATCGGTGGCCAAATATGCTGGCCGATGTTTTGACACAGTTGGAAAACTAAATTATTATTTAAATAGAACCAGCTGACATTGTTTAACTGCTGCTAAACTCACTACCTTCCCTTTGCTAGTAGTTGGGAGCTGCAATCTGATCATGCCCGAAAGATAGGAGAAAACCTATCTTTTCCAGCCGTGTCAAAACATTGGCCAGTGTATTCGGCCACTGATGTCCTATTATATTAGAAGCCATGCTGAGGATTCATGCCAGCTTAAGGGAATTCCGGGCTACGGCATCTATATGCCGCATCCAGCCGTGTGAATGGGTGAGAAAGCGCACATTTTTGCCGTGACTTGGTTGGGCTTCTCCTCGTCCATGCGTTTTTTAGCCGAAAGGCGCATTGCCCATGTGAAGAGGCCTTGGGCTGCTTTCCTGCATCATCTTTTACTAAGGTGATTGCTATGCTTAAATTGAGAAAATAAAAGTAATAACAGGTACTATATCTCCAAAATTGGAATTCTTGAGTATAATGCATACGATAAAATATTAGCGTCACAAGCACTAATATAAAGCAAGTAATAATACTGATTGACAATTAAAGAAGAAACTCAGAGTTTGGCTGGTTTCAGATAAGCGCATTGTAATGTTTTCGTAATATGGATCTGTTTCATGGAGGTGTAACAGATGACATTACAACCACATGTCATCTGTATTTCATTTGTTTTTGCCTCAGTGTATTTTATTTTCTAATGGAAAAATACTGATCCGCATTTACCCTATTGAAAACGATAGCAAAAACGGGTCATGCTGCGGTTTTAAAAACAATTGTGAAAATACGTCCATGAATAAATATATAGATTAACATTAGCTGCATATTACGGTCTGCAAAGCACAGAACAAATACGAAGATATTAAACGCTCGTCTGAAAGCAGCATTTAAGCTACCTGCACACGGGCAAGCGCCATATTGGATCAATAAAGTTGGCATGATATTGCGCTCGCCAACGTGCGTGATTTGTGTATACACAAACGATAATGCTAATATTTATATATAGGTCATCTGAATACACATCAATAGTGCCTATCTTGTTATTCACAGTTTTAGGCTTCTTACCCACGAGCGTATATCAGCCGGCCGGCTGATATGCGCTGTGATCTGATGTATAGGATTCCAATGCATAAGATCACATGGCCATATTCCTGAGACGTAAAAGCGCCTGGCCAGGCCAATATAGCGCGTTTTTACGTCAGACCCAAGGATAGTCCTGGAACTATCTTTTGGCCGGAATACGTCAGCCGCTGCATGGGCTCCTATGGGAGCCTATGGCAGCGGCCATAGGTGGGAGGGAGTTTAGCAATGTGGCTGCTAAAGATCCTCCCTCTGCTCTCCTAACCAACTTCAGGGTCACCTGTCCTCTCTTCCCCGCTGGCTCTCTGCAATGGGAGGGGGCGGGCTGGGGGTGAGGGGGCTAAGCGCAGTTCCGTCCCGTCTCACCCATTGCTGGCTGTGGACAAGGGGCGGGATGTGGGCGGAGCTAAGCTACCACCCTCTCCTCGACCCTTGTCCATAGCCATCAATGGGAGGAGGCGGGACGGGACGGTGCCTAGCTCCCCCCCCCCCGTCCCGCCCACTCCCATTGCAAAGAACGAGCGGGGAGGAGAAGAGAGGTGAGCCTGCGATAGGGAGGGAGGGAAAAGGGGCGACGACATGGAACTTTCGGCGTATATGCGCCGGGACCCATGCGGCCTGAACAGGCACACAAACGTTTGATTTGTGCGCTCGTTCACCAGTTTTATCTCTCCCAACATTGCATATATCGCCCACCCGTGAAAACGGCTGGCTGATATACGCTTGTAGGAATGAAGCCTTACTAACATAGTAATGAAATACAGGTGAGTCTGAAATAATAATTCTGTGGATTCTTCCTATGTACCTGATCTGTTCTCCCCACCAATGCCACTTTGTTCATCGGGTCCTTTACCTACACACATGCTGCTACTGTTTGATACTGTACAGAATTCATGTGCATATTCTTTTTTGGTAACACAGCTGCTGTTTTCTGAAGAAACAAAAAAATAACAGAAAATAAGAACTCTTGAAGAGCAAGTGCTAATGTGTTTCCTTAGTGAGTGCTTTTAAATAAGTTGTTTTACACTAGTCTTGACTTTCTTCAAGACCGCTTTTATATAGGGTTTATTGTTGCATTTTATAAACCTCCACAGAAAACTATATATAATTAAAAAACACCACACTTGTTGCAGGTTTGCAAAATGGGCTACATCTCTTCAAAAATTACACAAAAAAATGCCATACCTGAACAAGTTAGGGATCTTTCACATGGTACAGAATAGGTCACATAACACACCGAAAGCCACAGTAAATTCCCTACCTGCAAATGCTTATGCAGAATTGAAAATGCCTTAAAACCTGCCTGCAATTGTGCATCAAGCCAAGCAGTTAGACTTGTGGATTTTGGTGTGGAATTCTGCAGCTGCAGATTAGGCTGCGTTCTGCGGCGTAATTTCATCCCATGTGAAAGGTACAACCCTGGTCTCAACAGAGTCCCTAAATATAAGGGAGAGTGGTCTGTCTAGTACATCACTTAGTTCCCTCAAAACCCTTGGGTGTATTCCATTGTTGATTTTAATCTTTTTTAACTGCCTCGGTACTTCCTGATATTTAGCGGGGATGAGGGAGGGTCGTTTTATCCCCCTGCATCTCTTGTGACATTTCTTTTTCCTTCATAAATACACTTGAGAAAAAACTATTTAATAGATTTGCTTCCAGCCCATCATCTTCTATGGTTTCTCTTGCATTATTTGTTAAAGGTCCAATGCTTTCAGTGCAAATCCTTTTACCGTTTTTATAACTGAAAAAATAGTTTTGGCTTATTTTTGCTGTGTTTGGCAATTAGTCTCTGCTTTCTCCTTGGCAGTTTTGATCTTTTTCATACATAGTTAGTTTTTTTCCCTGTATGTTTTTAGCGCTTTTTTACTGCCTTTTTGTTTTAGTAATTTAAACACTTTCTTTTTTTGTTTATTGCCCCCCTAACAGTCTTTTCGAGCCACAATAGTTTCTTTCTGCTTGTAGTTATTTAATTTTTGAAGGGTATGAACTGCTCATCTGAGGTAATTAGGATGTTTTTAAAATTCACCCATTTGTTGTCTGTACTATTATTTCTGAGGACATTGTCCCAGTTAATGTTGCCAAGAGTAATTCTGAGTTGATCACATTTTGCTTTACTAAAGTTTAGGTTTTTTTTGTTGCTCCGTGATAGGGCATTGTATTGAATAATAGCTAGAAATTAATTAAATTGTGGTCACTATTTCCCAAGTGTCCCTTAACCTGCACCGCCATGATTCTGTGATTCTGTCATGTTTGTTAGTTAATAATTAGTCCAGAATGGCCCTCCCTCTAGTTGTTTCCTGTACAAGTTGGGTAAGGTAGTTATCTTTAATTGTACTCAAGAGCTTATTGGCCTTTTTGATTTGCCTTATTAATAAGTTTTCAGTTTCTTCTGTCATTTTTGGTGGAATATACAAAACCCCTGTCAGGATTTTGTTATTTTTCCCTCCCTGGATTTTTACCCACAGAGATTCCACACGTTCATTACCTACACCTATATCTTCCCTTAGGCTTGGTATTAAGTAGGATTTAACATACAGACATACCCCTACCCCATTCTGGTTCTCACGGTCTCTTCTGGAAAGAAAAATTCACCACCCAATTGCACTTATCATCAAGCCATGTTTCCATTATTCCTACTATATCATAATTTTCTTCAGATATTCTTACTTCAAGGTCACACACTTTATTGATTAGACTTTTTGCATTTGTTGCCATACAATTTATATGGTTATTCTTCTTCTTTATATTCATTATGCTACTTATGGTCCTATTAACTGTTTTCCCCACCACTTGGACCTGTCTAGCCTTCCCTGTGCTCCCCTTCTTACTGGAGCAGTCATCTCCCTGGCATTCAGAGGGCATGTCACGCTGCAGCAGTGCTGACTTTGTAATGTCATCCCCCTCATCTGCAAACTTGTTGGGGTGTTAACTTATTGCTTGCTTGCTTCTTTACGCTGACTATTTGCTTCTGTTTCTTTCTACTGAACTTTTCCTCCCCTTCTCTCTCTTTTACTCTTCTCTGCTAACACTCAAGAATGACTTTGATTTCAGTACTCACACTTTTGATGTTCTCCTTTCCACCCCACTGGCTTTTCTCCTTTACTCTCCAGTCTCCTCTCAACTAGACGGGAAAGACTACTAAAATAGACTTGGAAGGCTAAGTGAAGAAGTTCTCTTGGTTCCTCCCCAGCTTCTATCTTAGGCTTTCCTGGACTAAACTGACTAACCCTATCCACTCTCTACCTTTTATACCTTTCTACACAACCAATCCTGCGCTAGGAAAAAGCTGACTATCCAATCCCTGTACTAGCTAGGGGTGATTGACTGGTATGAGAGCAGGTTAGGGTGAATTCACCATGCGATGCTTGGTTGTGAGAACACCTTCAATTAACACATTACTGACCATTTAAAGGTACATACACTCTTGATTTCATAAAGTGACTAGCAAATTGCTGTAGTGCCCACTCTGGGTCACTACACATGTTTATCTCTAATTGTCAGATTTCCCTGAGTTAAGCAGAAGACTGCTTGCTATAATGTCTCCATAAAAAGCACATATAGAAAAAACCCTGCTCTCATGTCTTTTAGTAGCACATGGAAGCAGCAGCATGTGATCCAGCAGTAAACAGTGATGTGGCTATAGGGGTTGCAGTTGCAACCAAGACCCTACATCAGGTGGCCCAAGGGCCTGCTTGACACAATGGCTGCTCTTGCTGGCCCCACACCCCCAAAACTCTGCACTAATAACCTTTACTTTACTCACGCTTCCATTTGTCAGATTGTCTCACGTGCTGTGGCCAGCATGTATAGCACTGTCTGAGTCCACCCTCAGTCTCTTGGCTCTCTGACCACTGCCTTCAAAACTTTAACTACACCCCTGGCAGTACTGAAGAGTGTAGCTGTGAATCCAGCACTGGGGTAAGATAGAAAACTTAGTACCCACCAATAGCATCTCTGTGTGTGTCTCTCTGCTTTTCTTTCACAGCTGGTCTCTCCCCCCCCCCCCCCCTCTCCATAGAATTGTAAGGGAAGCATGTAACCTGATCCCCAAGTAAGCTGATTACCTGTCTTGTCTCTCAAGAAAAATGTCATCCATAAACTGAAAGTGAATGAACAGTGCAGGAGGCAGGGGTAGGGGGAAGTGGCTCGTAAGTGGAGAAAAAGGCAATTTTTAGAATAAGATACAGTATATTACAAACTTATATTACAGCCAATATACGCTGCCCCTCTGATGGATTGGTTTACAATGCATCAGTTCACATTGGTGTATTCCCACGGCGTAAAAGCGCCCGGGCGGCCAAGATAGCACATTGCAGCCGGGTGCTTTTACGCTGGCAGCGGCTGCATAGACTCTTATGGGAGCCTATGACAGCTGCCGGAGAAGGGAGGTGGGAGGGAGTTTAGCAGCGTGACTTCTAAACTCCCACCCCCTTCCCTCCTCCTCTCCGCTCCTTGCCGACTGTTTGCAATGGGAGGGGGCGAGACTGGGAAGGGGAGCTAGTTGCTAAAATTTCCCGGCCCATCCCGCCCACTCCCATTACTGGCTGCTGACAAGGGGCGGAGAGGGGGTGGGAGCTTAGCACACTAGCTCCAGCCCCGTCTTGCCCACTCCCCATGCAGAAAGCCAGTGTGGGGGAGGAAAAGGGGAGACAGCTTAGCAGAGCTTAGCATTGCGGGTTCGGCGTATATGCACCAGGCCAAGGCCATCTGAACGGTTGCACAAACTTTAGATTTGTGCACCCATTCACGCGTTTTTATGTCGCTGCGGGCGAACGTAAAAACGTATACGCCCATGTGAATCCAGCCCCACTTGTTGTTACATTTTGGACTATTGACCTTCTTAAGGCTTGGTAGCAATAGAAGTGATAATGAATACATGCTAGTATAGTGCCAGTATGTAATAAGGGAAGTCCAAGAGACTCATATACCCAAATTGAACAGTACAGATAATTGGCTATGTGTGAAATTAAAGAAACCCCTCGCCAAGCATGAAATTAGAAAATTTGAAGGTGGCTGCTGGGTTGTGTGTTCGTTTATGTTCATATCTTCAATAAAGTTCATCTTAGTATTTTTCTATCTCCATCTATTTACCATTTGTCGATGGGGTCTAGGAGCAATGCTATCTACAGTTGTCCCTTTTTTCAATCCATGTCCAATGGTTTGTCATTTCCTGAAGAAATTGATGCAGTTGACATAGTTGGCAGCTCCTGCCTAAATACCTGCAACTCTGTTGGTGTTTCAATCACGCTGTTTCTGGAGTTGGGCCCTGCAAGCACAGCCTATTGAGGTGACAGTCCAGCTTTATTCTTTTGCATCACTTACCGCTTCCATTGGTGTGGTACTACTGCACCTACATTGCACCTCTCTTTCTGCCTATTTTTCCCTTCTCAAGGGAAAGATGAGAACCTATTGCTGTGTAATGAACATCTTCAATCTTCTATTTTGTATGGTCCATAAGTCTGCTATACAGAACAAGCATATCTGCCTATTATTTGGCTTAGCAGCCTGAATGAAACTGGTAAATTTTAGGATTATTTTTTTAAATACATAGTGACATGCAAAGCTACCAAAAATGCTTTTAAAAAAAGCTTAACATAAAAATATGATTTAAACTATTATAACTAATAACTAGGTTATTGGCTGATGAAACATTCTCTATAACAATTGTATTGTGCTTTATTTTTAGACATATCTATAAAAGTTTTCATTAGACCATACATGAATAAAAGGTATGAATGATCGTGATCCACACATAAAGGAAAATGGTGAATATAATAACCATTTGCATTTCCTTTTTATTAATTCTTACCTGAGGCTTCACATGTCACCCACTCACAGGACATGTTGAAATTTAGTTCACTTTCAATACAAGTTACACAAGAGCTCAACTGGCTACAGTCCCCTGTGGGAAAAAAAAACAAGTTTTATTATTATAAGCCATTTATTTAAGGGGTTCTCACATCTGCTGATCGCCTTGGGTCAAGCTCTGTGCACCCAAACAGCTGATTGCTCCAGGAGAAGCCACGGCCAGCCAAGTCGCTGCAAAGTAAATGTAGTATTACATGCTGGCCATTCATATGAATAGAAGCACAACTTAAAGGGGTATTCCAATCTCAGCAATCCTATTTCAATGTGTTCAAAATATCTAACAATGCTCTCACTCATAAGATGTTTATTTCCAAAATGCTCCGTTCTCTAAATATTGATTCCTCTCCCCCTGATTGTTTACTACGCATTGCCAGGAAAAGTGACCCCCCCCCCCCCCCCCTACTATAGAAAGAAATAGAGTACAGCGGCAGCTGGGCCAGGAGCTGTTATGCATGCCATCAGATTTAGATGAGAGCCTGGCGTAAGATGCGCACAAGGGCTGGCCTCCTCTGCTTTTCTCTTTCTTTATCTGGAGAACGGAGCATTTTGGAAATAAACATCTTATGGACGAGTGCATGGTTTTGCAATTTCAAACAAATTGAAATAGAATTCCTGAAACGTAATACCCCTATAAATCCACCAGAATGGAAGCCACTTACAGAGATAAGGTCTTCTCATCAAGAGACAAACACCTATGATGTGCAGTAATAGGGCATATAATATAAATAGAGGTGATCTTAATGAGATAACCCCTTAAGATAGCAACATCTACGCAAGGATTAGACATTTTATTACCCGAACCTTATTGAAACAAACATAAAGGGTTGGCAGAGCCATGTTTGCAGCAGGTCCTATGAAATAGCTTATGGTGCAAAGCTATTTAAGTCTTTGCCCATATCAACCTGGAGTCATTGTAGTCGTAGATTTCGTCATTTAGGATGAAAAAAACATCAGAATTTCCAGCACCATTTTTCAAAATGAGAAACACCTCTACTGACTTCAATGGATTTTATTATAATAGCGTATGTCAGGCCCTTCTAGTTTCCATTGTATGACCTGTTCAGCACTGCATGGAGGTTTATAAAAGACACCACAATGTAGATCTGAAAAGAGCCTAATGTGTATATTCGGCTTTTGCCTTGGGATTTCTAATACTAATAAAATCCAGAGCTGCAGAGAGTTTCTTGCAGCTATCTTGCAGATCCCTCAGTAGACAAGGCTATTTAATGCAGCTTGTTATCTAGACTCAATCAACAAGCTACAGTTGGCTTTACATAGCAGCCTGCAGCATAACCAGAGCTTTGGTCAAACAATTCAACTACTTCTTTACCATCTGCAATTGGGAAGCAGCTTACGGTGGTTTCACACTTGCACTGGGGCTTCTGCTTTCCTGCTCTGTATGGGGAGCAAGAAAGGGGAATCCTAGCGGCTGAACAGTTCCATCCCTGGACAGAACTGAACATTGACAGACGTACCCCATTGACTATAATGGGATCTATCACCTTCCACCCAGCTGCTTGGCTTTTGAACAGAAGAAAAAGCGCTGACGCAGATGTGACACTACCCTTAACAATAATTTTCTTATAGGCCTAGTCAATAATTAAAAAAATATATCAGGATACATATTAGTATAATTCTGTAATCTGTAAATTAGCATCAGTAGAAGATTGAGTATTGTTGGCAGGAGTGATGCGGTTTATAGTATAGTATCAGCTATGCTTCGCCAACATACAATACTAGGGTAATCAAGGAAGGAATAATGCACTTTTTAATGCACATCCAGTAATAGTTTTTTGAAAAAAAACAAAGAGGGATTGATTTTTTGACAGAAAAGTACATTTAAGTGGTTCTACGTCTTCTATTGGTTCTGCTTGAAAACATTGATGGGTTTGAATAAAGTTTTTGAGATGATTGCTCAATTCCTTTTAGTCTAAAAATGTATATACTTTTTTTTCCTTTTTATGCTTAGAGGGAACCTTCAATATTGAAATATGTCACTGGTAAAGTTTATTTGCATATAAAATTTCTGAAGGACATACAGACACTTGCACACAAAGAGTCTGTAGTAAACCTTTACATTTAATTATCATAAAGTATTCTGTAAACTTCTATGACACAGTTTTGTAAGAAGTGAGTGGACCTATGCACAGCTGAAACTTCTCAGTAACCCTGATCCTGTAATGTATTATGCAACTTAGACGAGTTTTCAGTCCCTCACTTTCTGAGTGCAAATAGCTTTTATAATTACATTGCTTAGAAATTTCACAGTACAGGTTTATCTAGCTTCAAGAATTAAGTAATAATTAAGTAGTGAGATATTGTGTCAAATAGTGACTCATAAGAATACACACCTCTAATTAATACAGGACAAAACATCTTGCCTGTGGGAGTTGCGGACTGGGTACCTACCTGCATCACAGAGAGATAAGGCAGTGGCTAGAAGCACAGCAATGCAGACTTGATACTTCATATCTAGGTAGAGAGTTAATAATTACCCTACAAAGAGGCAAAAAACGATTAATAATAACTAATAGTACTAAGCTCAGCACAAAAATTTTTCATATAAGACGAAGCTCTGCAGGATCCGGGGAGGAAAGGAGAGCTCTGTATAGGAGCGATTTGTCTCTGACCTGGTAACTGATCAGACAATAGGAAATTGAGATGATGAAAGAAACCTGAGACAGGAGCAGCACATTGCACCCGAGAGACAAGAGTCCTGCACAAGTCTATACTGGAGATACATAACAGCCCTATATAGTATTCTATATTATTCTGACAGATAGACAATGAAGATTACTATTTCAAAATTTCTAAAAATATATTATCTTAGTATAAAATGAAAATCTAAGCTGAGGTCTCACGGTTCATTTTACAAATGTTTTGATGGAAAATTTTCAAAAACATCCCTCAGAGAGATCAGGTATTTGAAAGAGAAAAAGAGGGAACAGGAGTAGGTATTGGTTGACATATTTTGCACACTCCTAAATTTGTTTATTAATAGAGATGAGCGAACGTGTTCGGCTCCGCCCCTTTTCGCCCGAACACCGAACTTTGCGAGCAATTCCGTGCTCGGGCGAAAAAAGTTCGGGGGTCGCCGTGGCAGCGCGGGGGGGTGCGGCGGGGAGTGGGGGGGAGAGGGAGAGAGAGAGGGCTCCCCCCTGTTCCCCGCTGCTGCCGCCCGCGCCGCCGCGCCTCTCCCCGCCCCCCGGCGCCCCCCGAATCTTTACGCGCGGACACTGAGGTCCTCGGTAAAGCCGGTGTCCGGGTGCGTAAGTGTTCGTTAAGAACACGTTCGCTCATCTCTATTTATTAATTGTTCATTTGTTGGACCATCAACACTTTGTTATATATGCATGTTTAAAATATCAATAAAAAGAAAAGTAGTATCCATTGCCTGTTGACTGATGTCCCACTTTTTTAAAGAGTAACTAAACGTTTAAACTTTTTGTTCTGAAATCAATAGTGGTTGTTGATGTTAGCCATTTAGTCGTTCACGACCCTTGGCGACCCTAAAGGCTCCCTCCCTTGATGTTTTTTGGGTTTGCACTGCTTCTTTCAGTTGTGTGATATCCATGCCAGTATCAGCTTTGACAGTATCAGCCATCGTGTCCTTTGGCGGCTGGGTCTTCTTTTGCCACTGATCTGTCCAAACACTATTGATTTTTCTAGCAACTCTGCTCACACTACATGACCAGAATACGTGAGTCTGAGTCTGGTCATCTGGCCCTCCAGTGATATATCGGGTCTGTTTGTTACTCTCACCATCCAGGGCATACGCAGCAGCTTTCGCCAGCATCACAGCTCAAATGCATCAATCCTCCTTCTATCACCTTTTTTCGCAGTCCAGCTATCACATCAATACATGGCTATGTGAAAAACGGTGGTTTGCACTATCCTGTATTTAGTTGCTATTCCAGTATCCCTACTTTTTCAGATTTTGTCCATGTTTAGCATTGCGCTTTGCCCCAATGCTATGTTTTATCTCTGGCATAGATTATCCAGCCTGGTCAATTTTTAAGCCAAGAAAAATGAAATCTTGCAGGCATAGAATGACCTCATTTTGATTTGAATTTGGCCATTTTTGGCAATTGTCATAATTTTAGTCTTCTTTAAATTCAGGTAGAGGCCTATTTTTTCACTTTCATTTTTAATCTTGCATATCAGCTGCTTCAGATCCGATTCTGTTTCTGCAAACAGAATTGTGTCATCCACATCACGTTGATTGTTGATGTTTCTTCCACCAAATTCCCCTGATTTCCAATTCGGATAGGTCCATTTTACGCATGATCACTTCGGCATATATGTTAAACAAGAAGGGTGAGAGGATGCAGCCCTGTCGAAGCTTTTGTTGATCCCAAACCAATCTGTATCCCCATACTGTGTTCTCACAGTGGCTTCTTGATGGGTATAAAGTGATTTTATAATCTTGACTTGATGTGCCGATATGCCCAGCTCTTGTAGGGCCATCCATAGCTTTTCATGGTCGACACAGTCAAAGGCCTTGATGTAGTCGATGACTACAATCTGCAACTAGAGATACTAAGGAAAACCACAATGAAACTCCACCATACCTTACACAAGGATGACCATCTGAAAATTACTTCTGTGTTACAGGCAACCTTATAATCAGGAGTGCACTGCCCTCTGACACATAAAAAGGAACTTAACCCTGTAATGTAAGGAGATGCAAGACCTGCTCACATATACTGACTGCGGACAGTATACAAATCTCCAACACACAGCAGGACTATAAGATCCCTGGGACATTCTCATGTTCTACGTCCAATGTTGTGTACCTGATCCCGTGCAGTAAATGTCCTGTTGGGGGCCTTTATGTTGGAGAAACAAGGCAAAAACGTAAAGCCAGGATGAGGTCTCATCACTAGAGATGAGCGAGCGTACTCGTCCGAGCTTGATGCTCTTTCGAGTATTAGGGTGTTCGAGATGCTCGTTACTCAAGACAAGCACCACGCGGTGCTCGACTCCATTACATTTCCTTCCCTGAGAAATTTGCGCGCTTTTCTGGCCAATAGAAACACAGGGAAGGCATTACAACTTCCTCCTGTGATGTTCCAGCCCTACCCCACCCCCCTGCAGTGAGTGGCTGGTGAGATCAGATGACACCCGAGTATTTAAATATGCCCCGCCCGCGGCTCACTACAGACACAAGCTAAGAGAGATCAGGGAAAGTGCTGCCTTGCTGTAGCTACTATAGGGAGAGTGTTAGGTGTTATTTTAGTCTTCAAGAACCCCAACGGTCCTTCTTAGGGCCACATCTGACTGTGTGCAGTACTATTGAGGCTGCTTTTAGCAGTTTTGCACATTTTTTTTTTTGTATATCGGGCGTGCAGACCATAGCGTCCTCAGTCTGCAGTCATTTTACAGAGTATAGGGGCAGTACTGGTGAGGCAGGGACAGTGGTACAGGGAAAGAGATATACTGGCTATATAGGCAGTGTGCTTTTTCAAAAAATTGGAAAAAAATACTATATTTGGGCTGCCTGTGACCGTCTTCAGTTTACTGTGTGTCTACTGGGGGTAGTAGTCGCTGATTAATACCCAGCCTTGCGCATAATATTTTCTGGCTGCACTGTGCTTTCAATAACCACAGTCATCCACCAACAGGGAAATCCATATACAGGCTATATCACAGGCAGTGGGCTTTTTCCCCAAAATTGTAAAAAAAATACTATATTTGGCCTACCTGTGACCGTCTTCAGTTTACTGCGTGTCTGCTGGGGGTAGTAGTCGCTGATTAATACCCAGTCCTGCGCATAATTTTGTTCTGGCTGCACTGTGCTTTCAGTAACCACAGTCATCCTCCAACAGGGAAATCCATATACAGGCTATATCACAGGCAGTGAGCTTTTTCCCCAAAATTGTAAAAAAAATACTATATTTGGACTGCCTGTGACCGTCTTCAGTTTACTGCGTGTCTGCTGGGGGTAGTAGTCGCTGATTACTACCCAGCCTTGCGCATAATTTTTTCTGGCTGCACTGTGCTCTCAATAACCACAGTCATCCTCCAACAGGGAAATCCATATACAGGCTATATAGGCAGTGGGCTTTTTCCCCAAAATTGTAAAAAAATACTATATTTGGGCTGCCTGTGACCGTCTTCAGTTTACTGCGTGTCTGCTGGGGGTAGTAGTCGCTGATTAATACCCAGCCTTGTGCATAATTTTTTCTGGCTGCACTGTGCTTTCAATAACCACAGTCATCCCCCAACAGGGAAATCCATATACAGGCTATATCACAGGCAGTGGGCTTTTTCCCAAAAATTGTAAAACAATACTATATTTGGGCTGCCTGTGAACTTCTTCAGTTTACTGCGGGTGTGCTGGGGGTAGTAGTCGCTCATTAATACCCAGCCTTGTGCATAATTGTTTCCTGGCTCTGCTGTGTCCGTTACATGATCGCCGTCATCCGGCCAGAGGGAAAGAATATACATATGTACGCTGCATACGGTGTCTGTCTGGTTTTTCACCTCACCATTTAAAAAAATTGAAGCAAAATACTTAAGGCCTACCACTGGCCTTTGGCCACTTGACTGGTTCTGCGCTGTGAATTCCAGCAGCTCAGTCACACGCACCTAGGTCTGACTACAGGCTTGCGCATAATTGTTTCCTGGCTCTGCTGTGCGTTCTGTAAGCGAAGTCAGCCTCCAACCACAGGCCAATAAGCGGCACATTTAATTACAGCGTTCAGTTTCTGCTCTACTCGTAATACACCATGCTGAGGGGTAGGCCTAGAGGACGTGGACGCGGGCGAGGACGCGGAGGCCCAAGTGAGGGTGTGGGCACAGGCCGAGCTCCTGGTCCAGGTGTATTGCAGCTGACTGCTGCGGGATTAGGAGAGAGGCAAGTTTCTGGGGTCCCCAGATTCATCTCACAATTAATGGGTCCACGCGGTAGACCTTTATTAGAAACTGAGCAGTGTGAGCAGGTCCTGTCGTGGATGGCAGAAAGTGCATCCAGCAATCTATCGACCACCCAGTCTTCTACGCCGTCCACTGCTGCAACTCTGAATCCTCTGGCTGCTGCTCCTCCTACCCTCCCAGCCTCCTCACTCCATGAAAATGACACATTCTGAGGAGCAGGCAGACTCCCAGGAACTGTTCTCGGGCCCCTGCCGAGATTGGGCAGCAATGGTTCCTCTCCCACCGGAGGAGTTTGTCGTGACCGATGCCCAACCTTTGGAAAGTTCCCGGGATCCGGGGGATGAGGCTGGGGACTTCCAGCAACTGTCTCAAGAGCTTTCAGTGGGTGAGGAGGACGATGACGATGAGACACAGTTGTCTATCAGTGAGGTAGTAGTAAGGGCAGTAAGTCCGAGGGAGGAGCGCACAGAGGATTCGGAGGAAGAGCAGCTGGACGATGAGGTGACTGACCCCACCTGGTTTGCTAAGCCTACTGAGGGCAGGTCTTCAGAGGGGGAGGCAAGTGCAGCAGCAGGGCAGGTTGGAAGAGGCAGTGCGGTGGCCAGGGGTAGAGGCAGGGCCAGACCGAATAATCCACCAACTGTTTCCCAAAGTGCCCCCTCGCGCCATGGCACCCTGCAGAGGCCGAGGTGCTCAAAGGTGTGGCAGTTTTTCACTGAGAGTGCAGACGACCGACGAACTGTGGTGTGCAAGGTTTGTCGTGCCAAGATCAGCCGGGGAGCCACCACCACCAGCCTCACCACCACCAGCATGCGCAGACATATGATGGCCAAGCATCCCACAAGGTGGGACGAAGGCCGTTCACCGCCTCCGGTTTTCACCACTGACTCTCCCCGTGCCCCAACCTGCCACTCAGATCCAACCCCCCTCTCAGGACACAGGCACGACCATCTCCCGGCCTGCACCCACACCCTCACCTCCGCTGTCCTCGGCCCCATCCAGCAATGTCTCTCAGCGCAGCGTCCAGCCATCGCTAGCGCAACTGTTTGAGCGAAAGCGCAAGTATGCCGCCACGCACCCGCACGCTCAAGCATTAAACGTGCACATAGCCAAATTGATCAGCCTGGAGATGCTGCCGTATAGGCTTGTGGAAACGGAGGCTTTCAAAAACATGATGGCGGCGGCCCGGCGCTACTCGGTTCCCAATCGCCACTACTTTTCCCGATGTGCTGTCCCAGCCCTGCACGACCACGTCTCCCGCAACATTGTACGCGCCCTCACCAACGCGGTTACTGGCAAGGTCCACTTAACAACGGACACGTGGTCAAGCACAGGCGGGCAGGGCCACTATATCTCCCTGACGGCACATTGGGTGAATTTAGTGAAGGCTGGGACCGAGTCAGAGCCTGGGACCGCTCACGTCCTACCCACCCCCAGAATTGCGGGCCCCAGCTCGGTGCTGGTATCTGCGGCGGTGTATGCTTCCTCCACTAAACCACCCTCCTCCTCCTCCTCTGCAACCTCTGTCTCGCAATCAAGACGTGTCAGCAGCAGCACGTCGCCAGCAGTCGGTGTCGTGCGGCGTGGCATCACAGTGGTGGGCAAGCGTCAGCAGGCCATGCTGAAACTACTCAGCTTAGGAGAGAAGAGGCACATGGCCCACGAACTGCTGCAGGGTCTGACAGAGCAGACCGACCGCTGGCTTTCGCCGCTGAGCCTCCAACCGGGCATGGTCGTGTGTGACAATGGCCGTAACCTGGTGGCGGCTCTGCAGCTCGGCAGCCTCACGCACGTGCCATGCCTGGCCCACGTCTTTAATTCGGTGGTTCAGCGGTTTCTGAAAAGCTACCCACGCTTGTCACACCTGCACGGAAAGTTGCGCCGGCTCAGCGCACATTTCCGCAAGTCCAACACGGATCCTGACACCCTGCGGACCCTGCAACATCGGTTTAATCTGCCAGTGCACCGACTGCTGTGCGACATGCCCACACGGTGGAACTCTACGCTCCACATGTTGGCCAGGCTCTATGAGCAGCGTAGAGCTATAGTGGAATACCAACTCCAACATGGGCGGCGTAGTGGGAGTCAGCCTTCTCAATTCTTTACAGAAGAATGGGCCTGGTTGGCAGACATCTGCCAGGTCCTTGGAAACTTTGAGGAGTCTACCCACATGGTGAGCGGCGATGCTGCAATCAATAGCGTCACCATTCCTCTGCTATGCCTCTTGAGAAGTTCCCTGCAAAGCATGAAGGCAGATGCTTTGCGCTCGGAAACGGAGGCGGGGGAAGACAGTATGTCGCTGGATAGTCAGAGCACCCTCATGTCTATATTTCAGCGCGTTTTGGAGGAGGAGGAGGGGGAGGAGCATGAGGAGGAGGGGGAAGAGACAGCTTGGCCCACTGCTGAGGGTACCCATGCTGCTTGCCTGTCATACTTTCAGCCTGTATGGCCTGAGGAGGAGGAGGATCCTGAAAGTGATCTTCCTAGTGAGGACAGCCATGTGTTGCATACAGGTACCCTGGCACACATGGCGGACTTCATGTTAGGATGCCTTTCTCGTGACCCTCGCGTTACACGCATTCTGGCCACTACGGATTACTGGGTGTACACACTGTTGGACCCACGGTATAAGGAGAACCTTTCCACTCTCATAACCGAAGAGGAAAGGGGTTCGAGAGTGATGCTATACCACAGGACCCTGGCGGACAAACTGATGGTAAAATTGCCATCCGACAGCGCTAGTGGCAGAAGGCGCAGTTCTGAGGGCCAGGTAGCAGGGGAGGCGCAGAGATCAGGCAGCATGTACAGCGCAGGCAGGGGAACACTCTCCAAGGCCTTTGACAGCTTTATGGCTCCCCAGCAAGACTGTGTCACCGCTCTCCAGTCAAGGCTGAGTCGGCGGGAGCACTGTAAAAGGATGGTGAGGGAGTACGTAGCCGATCGCACGACCGTCCTCCGTGATGCCTCTGCTCCGTACAACTACTGGGTGTCGAAGCTGGACACGTGGCCTGAACTCGCGCTGTATGCCCTGGAGGTGCTTGCTTGTCCTGCGGCTAGCGTCTTGTCAGAGAGGGTGTTTAGTGCGGCTGGGGGAATCATCACAGATAAGCGTACCCGCCTGTCAACCGACAGTGCCGACAGGCTTACACTCATAAAGATGAACAAAGCCTGGATTTCCCCAGACTTCTCTTCTCCACCAGCGGACAGCAGCGGTACCTAAACAATACGTAGGCTGCACCCGCGGATGGAAGCATTGTTCTCTATCACCATAAAAAACAGGGACCTTTTAGCTTCATAAATCTGTGTATTATATTCATCCTCCTCCTCCTGCTCCTCCTCCTGGAACCTCACGTAATCACGCCAAACGGGCAATTTTTCTTAGGCCCACAAGGCTCAGTTATATGACTTTTGTAAACAATGTTTATACGTTTCAATTCTCATTAAAGCGTTGAAACTTGCACCTGAACCAATTTTTATTTTAACTGGGCTGCCTCCAGGCCTAGTTACAAATTAAGCCACAGTAACCAAAGCGATTAATGGGTTTCACCTGCCCTCTTTGTTGGGCATGGGCAATTTTTCTGAGGTACATTAGTACTGTTGTTACGCCAATTTTTTGGGGCCCTCGCCTACAGTGTAATCCTAGTAATTTTTATGGGCTTCGCCTGCACTCATGCTACAGCAAGGTGTGTGGGGTTGGCCTACACTTTTGCTACATAAATGTAACTGGGGCCTTGTCTATACTGCAACTACTGAAATGTGAAAGAGACTGTTATCTCCCTAAACTGCTGCAACGGGAATGTTACTGTGGCCTGTCTTGACTGCTACTACTACTGAAATGGAACTAATACTGTGCTCCCCCTATACTGCTGCTAGTGATATGTTACTGGGGCCTGTCCAGACTGCTACTACTACTGAAATGGAACTAATAATGTGCTCCCCCTATACTGCTGCAACGGGAATGTTACTGTGGCCTGTCTTGACTGCTACTACTACTGAAATGGAACTAATACTGTGCTCCCCCTATACTGCTGCTAGTGATATGTTACTGGGGCCTGTCCTGACTGCTACTACTACTGAAATGGAACTAATAATGTGCTCCCCCTATACTGCTGCTAGTGATATGTTACTGGGGCCTGTCTAGACTGCAACTACTACTGAAATGGAACTAATACTGTGCTCCCCCTATACTGCTGCTAGTGATATGTTACTGGGGCCTGTCTAGACTGCAACTACTACTGAAATGGAACTAATACTGTGCTCCCCCTATACTGCTGCTTTGGAATTGTTACTGGGGCCTGTCTTGACTGCTACTATTACTGAAATGGGCGGTTGGGCAGCATGTTACCCAGGAGAAGTGGCAGCTGAGTGTCATGCAGGCAGTGATTGTGCTTTGTTGGAGGTAGTGTGGTGCTTAGCTAAGGTATGCCTTGCTAATGAGGGTTTTTCAGAAGTACAAATTGTTGGGGGGGGGGGCACTCTTGCCGCTATTGTGGCTTAATAGTGGGACCTGGGAACTTGAAATGCAGCCCAACATGTAGTCCCTCGCCTGCCCTATCCGTTTCTGTGTCGTTCCCATCACTTTCTTGAATTTCCCAGATTTTCACAAATGAAAACCTTAGCGAGCATCAGCGATATACAAAAATGCTCTAGTCGCCCATTGACTTCAATGGGGTTCATTACTCGAAACGAACCCTCGAGCATTGCAGGAAGTTCGACTCGAGTAACGAGCACCCGAGCATTTTGGTGCTCGCTCATCTCTACTCATCACCATACAATTAAACAGAGGAAGACAGAATTACCTGTGGCCGAACACTTTTCTAATCATATACATGACATGGGAAATATGAGAGTTTTGATATTGAAGGGTGGTTTCAAGTCAGAAAGCCATAGAAGAATTTGGGAATATAAATTTATAACAACTTTTGACACGTTAAATGGAGGATTGAATTATTGCTGAGGTTTTATGGGTGAATGGCAGGTATAACACATCTATAAAAGGAAAATAAATGTAGTCTTGGCAGCATCCAAAGTGTTAAAATTAAATCTTCTTTATCCTCCATAAAAGTACAGTAACCAGCAACGTTTCAACCGTTTACAGAAAGAAATACGGTCTTTGTCAAGCTCAGTTAGCAGTGATAAAACGCACATTTAGATATACAACACCACAAAACACAGGTACAATACATCACCTAATCAATCAAGTGAATTAACCCCTTCGTGTCTTCTTGATACCAAGTCACCAATTCGCAGTTGAATATCTAATTTTATCAGTAGATTTTTTTGCTTTTAACATACCCCCAAATCCTTTTTTATTGCTTTTGGCCCCTCTTGAAAGTTTCAATTCATTATTAGCTTTAACTTTTCTGACAATTGCCCTACAGTTTCTGCAGATTGCGTTATATTCTTCTTTAGATATCCCTCCCCCCTCTACATTTGATAAACACATCTTTCTTCCTTTTTAACATGTGTGCAACCTCTGTTTTCATGCATCCTGGTCTCTTTAAATGCTTCCCATTCTTCCTTCTTTTAGGGATTGTTAACGGTTGTGCTTTGAGAATCTCATTATGTAATATTGTAAACCTTCTTGGACATTGCTGTCCTTAAGAACATCCAGCTATTGGATCCTTCTTACCCTGTTTCTGAATCCTTTAAAATCTGCCTTTGTGAAAAACAACCCTGAGGTCAGAGTTTTCTCAGGTCTTCCTCCCCTTGTTATCAAAAATTCAAGGATAGCATGATTGCTGCCTCCTGAAAGCCCTTTTACACGTAACGAGTGTTGGCAAACGATGCCCGACACTCTTTCCTGTGTATCCTTACTCTCGTGCAGTTACACAGGAGCCAGTATCACTGGATCGCTGACAGTGCGGCCAGCAGGGGGCCGTGGGGGCTGGAGAAGCGTTCTCTCCCCACCCCTCTCCAGTTACTGTAAGCAGCGGCCGCTCAGTACTAAATGGCTGCTGTTCACACTGAGCGATCGTCGTTCAGGATTTTAAGCAGTTTCTGCATGCTTTTACATGGGACGATTATCGTTTAAAACCCCATGGAAGCACAGGGTTTTGAATAACCAGAACAATAATCGCCCTGTGTAAAAGGGCCTTAAGGTTCCAGCCACCCATACTTCCTCAACCATTTCCTCCCTATTGGTAAGAATTAGGTCCAGGATCGCAGAGCCTCTTGTTTTCTCTTCTACTTTTTGGAAGATAAAGTTGTCAGCAACATCATCTGTCAGGCAAAAGTTGAGCTGCCCCATGCACATTAGAGAGTTGTGTGAACCTGTTGCTATTAGTAGGTTCGGACAAGTAAAGTTGCAGTGACCGAGGCGCAGGGCCCACAGCTGAGGAGATGATGAGGTAGCTGTTAGGGATGTCCCGGTGTTACTACCATCTCCTCTCCTGAGGGACGCGTGCAACCCTTTACCAAGGCCCTGGCAGCCCTCTCCAGGCAACGCTGGTGATGCAATTATCTGTATAAACCTCTGCGCGGAAACTTCAGTATATGTCATGGGTGACGTCACCATTCCATCCACTATGGTGAACTCTGACGATGGTGCAATAAATTGTCCACACACACAGGGCTGTACTTTAAATAGACTAAACCAGGAATGGTCAGTAAAGCCTTTCTTTACTGCAAGATCCAAAAGGAATAATACACAAAAGTTCTTGCAATGGAGGATTGGCATTAAGACAACATCTATTTGTCAGGAGGCAGGGAGGCAACTCAGGGTATCTTGATACATACAGTCCATGTTATCTGTAGACTCACTCTCCCGGATGACTTCTCTCACTCTCACTCTCTCTCTCTACCGGCCAACACTCACTGTTTAGTTGTCTGTTAAAGTACTTTCTCAATCCTTCCAAGGTAGCTTCTAAACTCTATGCCAGCTGTGGATAAGACAGGGTATTCTCCATTCAAGGTAGATGGCCATATCACTCTGCTTCTTCTATGTTGGATAGGCATAGGTGGGGATGTCTCCTGCCCACATGTACTGCTTGACAAAGACTCCAGACTCCAACAACACATTTGCACATCTTGCAAACACATATATCTTTCAAGCTCATGTGACAACATTGGATACACACAAACTGTTACATTTTCCATACATAAACATTAACATTAACCTCTTGCATGCTGCAGCTGTGCAATACATATAAATCACTGACAAAACTATTGCACAGTGCATCCACATTAAAGACATGACAGACATTTAGGGGCACATATATGAACATTTATGAACAGTTACGGAGGGGCCAGATATATACACTTTAGGCCACTACAGTTCCCCCTACCTAAAATAAGCCGACCCCGGCTCCTCCAAAACAGAGTGCATAGATCTGGAATCAGGATATCTCAGTGTACTAACCCAGTTCACCTCTAGAACCTCTGTGGAGTCTAGTAATGTACAAGGCAAAACCTGTAAACACAGTTCCTAACCCCCGGTTCCTTATTTATAAGTTCACCCATCCTTATGTTCTGCGACTACCTACTTACTTTCTCAGTAAAACGTTACGTCATAACAACGTGTAAGAAATGGTTGGGCCAGAACCATGAAAGAGTTGCTACTAGGCTGAGCTAAACTCAGAATGCACTAGTATTGCTATGGGGCACATACATAACTCTTCTCACCAACGACTAAGACAAGTAGAATACAACACTCATGCCATGCGTGAGAATAGAGAAGGGTGACTGTCAGGAAAAAGAGGTAAGTGGAATGACCATCACTTCCTCTGGCAAGACTCTGTGAAGGGTAGTAGCTATAAGTCAATACCCCCAACCAGAATTAAAGAATGAGGTGAAAAGGATGCTCCACCTACTGGGACAGATAGGATGGTAGACAGACACTGGCACAAAAGGCACACGGTGGGGAACAAAACCTCCATACATACACATTAAGCATTTACCCCATTCACACTTATGCATTCAAAAGGGGAATTTACTTTAAATTATTTTCACTTTTACTACACCTCCAGCACCTATTCTTAAACGTTGCAAACAATGGCATAAATAACAGTATAAGCACATCATTAATGCGGCATATAAACTATTCAAGATGTAGAGGCAGTAGGCTGCAGTTCCTCTAGACGTTCCTCTGGTGGAGGGGAAGTGAGAGAGTACAATGAAGACAAATTATTATGCATGTGGAAAATATGATTTATACAACCACACGACAATTTTGCACTGGGGTGTAAAAGAACTTTGGTTCTGGGATACTACAATAGGGGACCAAACATGATGGCACAGTGCACCCTTACTACTTGTCCTAATATATAGGGGACCAGACATGGCTACACAGTGCAGCCTTACTACTTGTCCTAATATATAGGGGACCAGACATGACTGCACAGTGCACCCTTAGTACTTGTCCTAATATATAGGGGACCAGACATGGCTACACAGTTTAACCTTCGTACTTATCCTAATATATAGCGGGCCCAAGCATGGCTATAAAGTGCACCCGGAGTACTTATCCTTATATATAGGGGACCCAGACATGACTACACAGTGCACCCTTACTACGTGTCCTAACATATAGGGGCTCCAGGCATGGCTATGCAGGGCACCCTTAGTACTCGTCCTAATATATAGGGGACCAAGACATGGCTTCACAGTGCAACCTTACTACTTGACCTAATATACAGGGGCCCCAGGCATGGTTACGCAGTGCACCCTTAGTACTTGTCCTACTATATAGCGGACCCAGACATGGCTACACAGTTCACCCTTTATAATTCTAATATATAGGGGACTCAGACATGACTACACAGTGCACCCTTAGTAGTTGTCCATATATATATGGGACCCAGACATAGCTGCAAAGTGCATCCTTAGCACTTGTTCTCATATATAGCGGAAGCAGACATGGCTACACAGTGCACCCATAGTACTTGTCATAAAACATAAGGGACCCAGACAGGGCTTCACAGTGCACCCTTAGAACTTGTACTAATATATAAAAGACCCACATATGGCTACACAGAGCACCCTTAGTACTTGTGATAATATATAGGAGACCCAGACATGGCTACACAGTGCACCCTTAGTACTTGTCCTAATATATAGGGCCCCAGACATGGCTACACAATGCACCCTTAGAACCTGTCCTAATATATAAGGGGCCCACATGGCTACACAGTTTAACCTTCGTATTTCTCCTAATATATAGGGGGCCCAAACATGACTATAATGTGCACCCGGAGTACTTATCCTAACATATAGGGGACCCGTACTACTTTTCCTAACATATAGGGGGCACCCTTAGTACTTGTCCTAGCATATAGTGGACCTAGAAATGGCTATACAGTGCACCCTTACTACTTTTCCTAGTATATAACGGACCCAGACATGGCTATAAAGTGCACCCTTAGTACTTGTCCTAATATATAGGGGACCAAGACATGGCTACACAGTGCAACCTTACTACTTGTCCTAATATATAGGGGCCCCAGGCATGGTTACGAGTGAACCCTTAGTACTTGTCCTAGTATATAGCGGACCCAGACATGGCTACACAGTTCACCCTTTGTACTTCTTCTAATATATAGGGGACTCAGACAGGACTTCACAGTACACCCTTAGTACATGTCCTAATATATAGGGGACCCAGACATAGCTGCACAGTCAATCCTTAGTACTTGTTCTAATATATAGGGGATTCAGACATGGCTACACAGTGCACCCATAGTACTTGTCATAAAACATAGGGGACCCAGACAGGGCTTCACAGTGCACCCTTTTACTTGTCGTAATATATAGGAGGCCAAGACATGGCTACACAGTGCACCATTACAACTTCTTCTAATATATAGTGCCCAGACATAACTAAAATATCCACCCTCAGTACGTTTCCTAATATAAAGGGACCCAGATATGGCTACACAGTATATCCTTAAGGCCCATTTACACTGGACGCGTATCGCGCAAACAATGCCCGACACTCGTCGCTGCGTCTCAGCGCTCCTGTGCTCCTGCACTGGAGCTAGCACAGTTGGCTCGCACTCACACATGCAGCAGAAAAGATCAGCAATGAAGCTCATCACTCATCGTTAAGTTTAAACAGCCGCCATTCAATAGCGAACAGCCGCTGTGTATCTCAATGGGGAAGGGCGGGGGAGAGAGAGGAGAGAAATCTCCTGCACTGCCCCGGCCCACTGCTGGCCGCTCCATGACCCAGCCAGCTGTGCTACCTCCCGTGCAGGAGCACGGGAGCGCAAAGACAGAAGGACAAGTGTTGGCCATCGTTTGTCCGACGCTCATCCAGTGTAAATGGGCCTTTAGTACTTGTTCTATTATAAAAGGAACCCAAACAAGGCTAAACAGTGCACTTTTAGAACTTGTCCTAAAATATAGGGGACCCACACATGGCTATACAGTGCAACCTTAGTACTTTTCCTAATATATATATATGAACTCAGCCAATCAGAGGTAGCACTCACTCACCCATTCATGAATGGGTGAGTGAGTGCTGCCTTTGATTGGCTGAGCGCTGTGACCAATCAGAGGCAGCTCTCAGCTGTCATTCAATAGCTGAGAGCTGCCTCTGATTGGTCACAGTGCTCAGCCAATCAGAGGCAGCCCATTCAGCAGGGGGGGATTTTAAATCCCCGTCTGCTAAATACTACTGAAAGCAGTTCAGGAAAAGAGCCAGCTGGACATGGCTGAGCCCCGGCAGCTGCAGAGAGGTGAGTATAGATTTTTTTATTTTTTACACTTTTTTTGGATGGTTTTCAAGGAAGGGCTTATATTTGAAGCCCTTCACCGAAAATTAATACAGCTCTTGCCTGCAGCCCATTGCTTTCAATGGAGCCAGCTGTATTGCCGGCTCCATTGAATTCAATGGGAGAACATTGACAGCTGGGGCAGAGCAGAACGATCTTTAGCATATGTTCTCAATGGGGTCGGCGCTGCTGCCACCAGCCCCAATGAGCGCCCATACACAGAGCATCATGATTTGCCGCAAAACGCAGTTACATGCGTTCTGCGAATTGTTGTGTCCTATAATTTTCACCGCATGCGTTTGTGTGCATGAAAAAGTAGCACGTGACTGCTCCCAATGCAAACCATGGGGTCTATATAGATGCGGATCGCAAACGCAGCTGTCATACGAGGGTACAAACGCCCGTGTGACTGAGCCCTAACTGCTTGTCCTAATATATAGGGCCCTACACATGGCTACACAGTGCACCCTCTGTACTTGTCCTAATTTATAGGGCCCCAGACATGGCTACACAGTGCACTCATTAGTACTTGTCCTAATATATAGGGGACCCAGACATGGCTACACAGTGCAGCCTTAGTACTTGTCCTAATATATAAAAAACCCAAACACGACTACACAGGACACCCTTAGTACTTGTCCTAATATATAGAAGACCCAGACACGACTACACAGTGCACCCTTAGTACTTGTCCTAATATATAGAAGACCCAGACACGACTACACAGTGCACCCTTAGTACTTGTCCTAATATATAGGAGACCCAGACATGGCTATACAGTGCACCATTAGTACTTGTCCTAATATATAGGAGACCCAGACACGACTACACAGTGCACCCTTAGTACTTGTCCTAATATATAGGGCCCCAGACATGGCTACACAATGCACCCTTACTACTTATCCTATTATAAGATGACCAGATTTTCCCAGGATGAAAGCAGGACAAAGGGGTGTCGTCATGGGGTGGGGCTTATCACAACATATGATTTTACCTCCATCATTATAAAATGTACAGGGCCATTTAAAAAAAGACAGGGAAAAAATTCCTTGGTATTTCTGCATCCAAAAGACAGTCAAAGTCTTTAGCATTGGTGCGGAGTTTGACTGGAAATCAGGCGCGTATCCACAGTTGATTTGATACTATGCGGTGCTCCCCCTCACCTCCTCCACAGATTTCCCACTGTCAGTGTTTCTGGCTTCTGGTTCCCAGGGCCTGAAGTGGTCTCACCTGACCAGCGATGCTGGAGGAGGTGAGGGGGAGCACCGCATAGTAAGAAATCAGCTGCGGGTATACTGCTGATTTCCAGTCAAAAACCGCGCCAATGGTTTCAAATTGCCATGTGCAAAGTAGCCCCAGTAGTAAGTGTCCGCCACAGTGGCCTCAGTAGTAATACTGACCCCGACAGTGACTTCAAGGCTCTGTCCTAGGCCCAGTGTTGAACATTTTTATGAATGATCTGGAGGTGGGAATTGATGGGAAACTGATCAAATTTGCCGACGACACAAAGCTAGAAGGGATAGCTAATACTAGGGAAAAGAGAGAGAGTATTCAAAAAGATCTAGAAAAGCTTGAAAAGTGGGTAGCGACTAACGGAATGGTATTTAACAATAAGAAATGCAAAGTCCTACATCTGGGCAAGAAAAATGAAAAAAGAACATATAGAATGGAAGGAATTTAGCTAAGCAGCACATGTCAAAAAGTCTTGAGTATACTAATAGATCATAGACTGAACATGAGTCAACAATGTGATGCTGCACCCAAAAAGGCAAACACAATTCTGGGATGTATTAAGAGAAGCATAGAGTCTAGATCATGTGAGATAATTATCCCCCTCTACTCTCAGACCTCATCTGGAATGCTGTGTCCAGGAGCGTAGCTAGAGGCTCATGGGCCCGGGTGCAAAAGTTTAGCTTGGCGCCCCCCTCCAGACCCCTCCACCCCCACTCCTTTTCACAGCTACATCAATGGGTCATTAGTAATCAGGAGTTTTGCCAGAATTTTAAAACATCCAGAACACAAGACTCAAGGCATGCTTTGTTTCCCTAAGAAAAAAACTAATAATTTATATATATATATATATATATATATATATATATACATTACACACACATTGGAGACAGCATAATAACAATATATACAATAGAGACAACATAAGCTTACTTTTATAACATGTAGAGACTCATGTCCACACGTGGTACGCTGTGAACAGAGCCAATGAAAGTCAATGGACTGCGTGTAGATATGCAAGAGAAATAAATCACTGCATGCTCTCTTTCTCTGCGTCTCCTCCTTCCACTCCCCATCACACAGGACACCCCTCGTTATCCTCCCCCCACTCCCCTTCACACAGGATGCCCCTCATTCTCCTCTTTACACTCCCCATCATACCAAACACTCCTGGTCCCCCCCGCCCCCCATCACACAGGACGTTCTGCTCACTGACCGCAGAGTTACTTTCACTAAGGTTTCTGTGCGGCTGGCAGCTTCCACTGCACACCAGCCTCCCTTCGCTCAGTCTCCTCCCCTGTCTTGCTTTCCTGAACTGAGATCATCAGAGGGGAGGAGTCTCAGCAGAGGCCCAGGAGGAAGCGCTGGCGTGCAGAAGAAGCTGCCAGCCCGCACAGAGACCTTATTGAAGTTAACTCAGCGGTCAGGGAGCATGTAGAAAGGAAGCCGTCTGGCTGCCCCTGGCTTAGGTGCCAGGTCGTAATCGCGACCCCGGGGTCCCGGCGGAATATGGAACACAGGGTCCCAAAGCGTGACTGTCACGACTATGTTGGGATGTCTGGTCACCTTACCTAATATATAGTGGACACAGACATGGCTATACAGTGCACCCTTAGTACTTGTCCTAATATATAGGGGACCCAGACATGACTACACAGTGCACCCGTAGTACTTATCCTAATATATAGCAGACCCAGATATGACTACCCAGTGCACCCTTAGTGCATCCCTGGTTTAGGGTAACACCCCACAGAGCGACCTCTGGGTGAGGGCTCTTTCTCACAAGCATATATCGGCCCGCTGTTTTCACGGCCGGCCGATATATGCTACGATCTGATGCATTGGATTCCAACGCATCAGATCACATGGCCATATTTCCGCGGCATAAAAACGCCCGGTCGGGCCAATATAGCGCCGGGGGCTTTCACACTGGGCTGAAAAGATAGTCCTGGAACTATCTTTCTGTCCGGAATATGGTGGCTGCTGCATAGGTTTCTATGGGAGCCAATGACAGAGGCCGGAAAAGGGAGAGGAGAGGGAGTTTAGCAGGCGAGGGAAGGGGAGGCAATGGCCCGGCTTATATACCCCGGGGCCCGTGCCATCTGAACAGGCGCATAACAACGTTAGATTTCTGCGCCCGTTCACGCACTTTTACGGCGCCGGCAGTGTGAAAGAGCCCCGACTGTGATGCATATTAATATACTGTCATGCTGAAATGCCCTTTACAACAGTTTTCAAATTAATTGTTAATACCCGCATAGATTTGTGGTTAAAACTTCTGCTTGCCTGCGAAATTACTTAAAGGGGTTGTCTCGCGGCAGCAAGTGGGGTTATACACTTCTGTATGGCCATATTAATGCACTTTGTAATATACATCGTGCATTAAATATGAGCCATACAGAAGTTATTCACTTACCTGCTCCGTTGCTAGCGTCCTCGTCGCCATGGTTCCGTCTAATTTCGGGGTCTTCTTGCTTCTTTAGACGCGCTTGCGCAGATCCGTCTTCTCCCTTCGGCTCCGCTCGGCAGCATCGGCGATTTGGCTCCGCCCCCTTGTACTCATCATCGCGTAGCTCCGCCCCCATCACGTGCCGATTCCAGCCAATCAGGAGGCTGGAACCGGCACACATCATGGGGCGGAGCTACGCGATGATGCGTACAAGGGGGCGGAGCCAAATCGCCGATGCTGCCGAGCGGAGCCGAAGGGAGAAGACGGATCTGCGCAAGCGCGTCTAAAGAAGCAAGAAGACCCCGAAATTAGACGGAACCATGGCGACGAGGACGCTAGCAACGGAGCAGGTAAGTGAATAACTTCTGTATGGCTCATATTTAATGCACAATGTATATTACAAAGTGCATTAATATGGCCATACAGAAGTGCTTAACCCCACTTGCTTTCGCGAGACAACCCCTTTAATCGTTAAGGATTTTTACCTCAAATTTCACTTTTTGCATAGCATAGGGTAAAATGCACTTCAAATCTGATACTAAATCCTCATTAACACATGTATGTTTTACCATGGAGATTCACTGCTAATTCTCTGTGTAAATGATCCACCGCACAAGGGCATTCATGCCATAAAGGCCGACTATGTTGATGCTATGGGGCCCATGGGGAGAGGGGCCCGGTGAAGTTTAGTTTTACCTCCTTTTCTATTGGGTTACTAGAACCAGTGTGGGACTTGCCCCTCCAGAGGAACGGAACTGCCCAAAAACTAGATATTGGGAAATGACTATGGGGTCAAAATCCAGCACTTTAATAAGTGACCCATTTTTATTTTTGCTCTGGGGCCATATCTCTTCTATGTATCCCACTGCGGCATCTGGATTGACCCTTACAAAATCATCCTCCAATCTTGTAATTCTCATAATGTACAAGTTAAACAACTACAGGGCCGTGTCAGGGTTTAACCCCTTGAGTGGCACGCCCGGAAAAGTTCCGTGACAAGCTCCACTGCTCATAGCAACATAGCCCGGAAGATTTCCGGGCTATGTATCACTATGGGAGCTGCAGAGCACAATGCCACAAGCTGTACATTGTGCTCTGCCTGCACAGACCCACAGAGAACAAAGCAAGGGCTTTGAAAAACCAGCAGAAGATATTGCCGACATGTCGGCAATGTCCTGCTTTGTTTACAGGTTGCCATAGAGACCATCGGCTTGTCAGAAGCAAGCCGATGGTCTCTGTGGCAGGGAGAGCTGGTTCTTGGCTGTCAGAGGACAGCTAGGTACTAGCTCTTACAGCAGAGATCAGAGAAAACCTCCGATCTCTGCTGTGTTAACCCTTTACATGCTGCAGTCTATGTGACTGCAGCATGTAAAGGGCTGTCACTGCAGCATGTAAAGGGCTGTCACCATCGGACCCCTGGAATGTGATCAGGGGTCCTGATGGGTCCCTGTGGAAGTCCCCTAAAGGGACAAAAAAAAAAAAAATTTTAAAAAATTAAAAAAAAAAAAAGTAAAAAAATTATTAAAAAAATAAAAAAAACACTTGTCTCCCTTTACTTTGTAAAAAATCAAAAATACAATCACACATGTGGTATCCGTGCGTCGTAATGACCCAGAGAAGGAAGTTAATACATTATTTAACCCCTTAATGACATGGCCCCTTTTTTCTTTTTTCCCCATTTCTTTTTTTCCTCCCCCCTGTTTAAAAAATCACAACTTGTCCCGCAAAAAACAAGACCTCATATGGCCATGTCAATGGAAAAATGAAAAAGTTATGGCTCTTGAGACGCAACTGCAAAACTAGTTGAAATTCAATGATTAGACCATTTTAAAAAACCTGCCCTGGTGGGCACGACAGGGTGGTAGGAAACCTGCCACTCAAGGGGTTAAGGGTAAAGTGCGTAAATTCAGTTTGCATCGTCATTGAAATCTCCAGCTGGTATAATGGGCAGTTGTGCATCGACTATCATGTTTTCACTGATCTTTAATCTCAGAGTAACAGCCACCTTAAGGCTTCTTTCACCTGAGCACATATTGGCGTTTTCACGGCCAGCCAATATATGCTTCCATCTGGGGCGTAGAAGCTCGTAAACGGGCGCACAAATTTAAAGTTTGTGCTCCCGTTCACATGGCGTGGCTCCCGATGCATATACACCGAGCTCACCGTGCCGTCGCCCATTTACCCTTCCTCTAATCGCAGGATCACCTCTGGTCTCCTCCTCGCTCATTCTTTGCAATGGGAGGGGGTGGGGCAGGGGTGAAGCTAAGCGGCGACCCACCCCACCTCCTCCCATTGATGGCTATGGACAAGGGGCGGGAAGAGGATGGTAGCTTAGCTCCGCCCATGCCCCGCCCTTGCCCATAGGCATCAATGGGAGGAGGCGGACAGAACGGCGCTTAGCTCCGCACCCGCCCAACCCTTTTCCATTGTACAGAACGAGCAAGGAGGAGACAAGAGGTGAGCCTCCACAGGGAGAGGAGAGCAGACCGAAGGTGTTTAGCAGCCATGCTGCCAAACTCCCTCCCACCTACGGTCGCTGCTATGGGCTCCTATAGAAGCCCATGCAGTGGCTGACGTATTCCAGCCCAGGACTATCTTTTCGGCCAGACGTAAAAACGCCCGGCGCTATATTGGTCTTGCCGGGCGCTTTTATGTCTCAGTAATACACCCATGTGATCTGATGCATAGGAATCCAATGCATCAGATCATAGCGCATATTGGCCAGCTGGGAAAAAGGCCAGCCGACATGCGCTCGTGTGAAAAAAGCCTAAATTGGGACGCGTTAATTTCAGACCGGCATCACATGAGCTTATGCATATTTGAACGCATAGCGTTGCCAGGATAACTTAAAATCTCCCTGCTCTTGGCTACAAAACTTAGCCAAGAGCCTGGAGATTTCACGGGGGCCGCGGTGAGCGGTTCCTGATCACGTGTTCGCCGTTATCCATTGGATAATGGCAATCACGTAAAAGTTTTTTAAAAAAAAGTTAGTTTCATCTCCCCTCACCGATGCAATCGGTGAGAGGAGATGAAACTTTTTACCGGATGCCTCCGTATTTGCACCCCAGCGCGATCTTCCTGCGTGAACTTTCCCGGATCCTGCACATGCGACCACCGACAAAACACCGGACACATGCGCAGGAGCCGGGAGCCCAGGAAACTTAAAATCTCCTTGCTCCCAGCGACCAACGGTCGCCGAGAGCATGGAGCAGTGACGGGTGGCCTCGTTGAGTGTTCCCCGGTTACGTGATAAAAAGGTAGCGATCTACCTTTGGCAGGTCTCACATGAGCGGATACGAATTACGGATTCCGCATGCGTCTGATCCGCGGTAATACGCAGATCAATCGCATTGGATTACACAATTCCGCTCATATTAGTGGGTTGGAATTTCGTAATCCACTCGCAGAAAAGAGAACGCAGCAGGTTCTATTTTACTGCGGATATACGCAACATAGAGCCCATTGTGCTCCATGGTCGTGGATATACCCGCTGCCCATACGCAACTACATTGTATATGGGCTGTGGGTACCCGTGTCATCGCTAAGTGGCGGTGCGGTAAATACAAGCAAAAAAAAAGTATTGCGCATGACCGCCTGTGTGAGTAGGCAGTTATGCGCAGTACATTACGCGGCCGTACGCAGGGTCACGGCCGGCTCACAGATGGGATCCGCTGCGGGCCTCCGCAAGCGGATTCCACCTACGGCTGCGTGAGCCCGGTGTTATTCAGACCGCTACCTGTAATACGTAATTTAGAAGAAGCCTCGGGAACGCTTGCCTTCATGCAGTTCCAGGAGCAGCTTGTTGAGCACCTTCTGTGTGAGACCGCCGCACTGCAGCAAGATTACAAAGCCTCACAGAGCGCCACTTTTTACACCCCATCCCCGCCGCTGAGGTCACGAAATACCCCCAAGCGAGAGAGGAGGGGGAATACCCAGTTTTCTTGTCCCCTGTGCCCAACCCAACCAGCCTCCGTAATTACCCCTGTCTTCGGACATAAAAGGCGGTTTATATTATTACTTTTATCTAATATTTAGAGAATGCCAAAAAAAAGGGGGGGCGGGGGGGATTTTTTTTAAAAGGCAATTTTTTTTTTTATACAAATAAGCAATGGGGCCTTGAATTTATTCAGTTGTACCCTGAAATCCAGCGGGCATTCTCTCCATTATGGGCCTAGCCATGTGTCCTGTAAGTAGTTTAGGGCCACAATGGGTATGTTTCTGAACACGGGACAAACGGGGGTATCCATTTTGGGGTGAACATCTTCATTGCTATGTGTGCTGTACAAAAAAAACAATTTTTAAATTGACAAAATTGCCAAAAAAATGAAAATCGTAATTTTTTCCTTCTGCTTTGCTTAGATTCAGTCAAATACTGTGGGGTCAAAATATGCAGTACACCCCTAGATGAATTTGTTAAGGGGTCTAGTTTTCAAAATGGGGTCATTTGGGGGGGTTCTTTTTCGTTTTGGCAGCTCAATGTCTCTACAAGTGGGCAAAGGGGCCTGGAATTTATTTAGTTGTACCCTGAAATCCAACGGGTGCTCCTTCCATTATAGGCCTAGCCATGTTTCCTTTAAGTAGATTAGGGCCACAATGGGTATATTTCTGAACACGGGACAAATAGGGGTACCCATTTTGAGGTGAACCTCTTTATTCCTATGTACACTGTACAAAAAAAACAGTTTTTAAATTGACAAAATTGCCAAAAAAATGAAAATCGTAATTTTTTCCTTCTGCTTGGCTTAGATTCATTCAAAAACTGTGAAGTCAAAAAAGTCATCGTACCCCTAGATAAATTCGTTATGGGGTCTACTTTTCAAAATGGGGTCACTTGTGGGGGTTCTCCATCGTTTTGGTCACTCAAGGGCTCTACAAGTGGGCAATGGGGACTAAATCTCCTTCAAGCAAAATTTCTGTTCCGAAAGCCACCGGTTGCTCCTTTCATTTTGGGCCCCATTGTGCATACAGACGTAATACTAGGGCCACAATGGGTATGTTTCTGAGCACGGGACAAATAGGGGTATCCATTCTGGGGTGCAAATCCTCATTTTCATCTGTACTATAAAAAAGTCCTGTCTTTAAAATGACATATTTGCAAAAATATGAAATTTTAGTTTTTCTCTTCTAAATTGCATTGACTCCTGAAAAAAAACTGTGGGGTTAAAATACTCATGACACCCCTCAGTGAATATGTTAAGGGGTGTAGTTTTTAAAATGGGGTCACTTGTGGGGGTATCTATCATTTTGACTCCTATGAGCCTTTGGAATCTTGGCTTGATGTAGGAAAACAAAGTGTTCCTCAAAATGCTGAAAAGTAATGTTAAATTTGTACGTCTCCTAAATGGTTAAAAAAAAACGAAAGTTTTTCCAATGTGCACCCAAAATAAAGTAAACGGATGGAAATATTTATCTTAGCGAAAATTTCTATATTATGTTTGCACATATTTGAGATATTGCAGTTGAAAATGTGAAAAAATGACGATTTTTTCAAAATTTTCCGAATTCTGGCGCTTTTAATAAACAAACACAAATTCTATCGGTCTTTTTTTCTGCCTAAAGGAAGTACAACATGTGGCGAAAAAACAATGTCAGAATCGCTTGGATATGCAAAACCTTTCTGGTGTTTTTCCATGTTAAAGTAATGGTATCCAAGGAGGCGGCAGCATCAACGGTGTAGAGATTATAAAAAAAGGGGTTTTATTGCTCCATAAAATGGCGACGTTTCGACTTAATCTAAGTCTTTTTCAAGCCTTAGATTAAGTCGAAACGTCGCCATTTTATGGAGCAATAAAACCCCTTTTTTTATAATCTCTACACCGTTGATGCTGCCGCCTCCTTGGATACCATTGCATTTATTTGGGGTTTGGTTCATGACCCCACAGGTGGCTTGGCATATACAGACTGGAACCTCTGCACTGAAGTGCATGTGTTAGGTGTGCTGCGGGACTTTCCTATTTCTACTTTCCATGTTAAAGTGACACATGTCAGATTTGCAAAATTTGGCCTGGTCATTAAGGCGCAAACAGGCTTGGTCACTAAGGGGTTAAGGTCCCCATACACAGTGGACTACAGTGATCCAAACTTGCCAATTTTGGTGCGATGACCTGTATATGTGGGCCCTTTGATCTTCTCCCAACAGATGATGTTGAGGAATGAAGGATCAGGTATGTTGAATGTTAAAGCCTGATCCTTTCATCCCCCTGGAGATACGTTGTCACCAGAACTGCCTGCTGTGGCCAAACCGAGCATTCATGTGTAAGAAGAGCAGAATGCCAAAAGAGGAAGAGCCAAACCAACTCTATAGCCCACTGTCAGGGTAATAAAATATTCTAAGTACAGCACCAATCGGGCCCACCCCACTTGCCCGCTGCCAGCGATAAGAAGAAAACACCACACGGAGGTCTGGTATAGTTTCTCACACGGGACATGGCTCTCGGCTGTGCCGACGTGCTTTATTACAGATTACATGAGATCTTATACCCTTTGTCCCCTCACCAACAAGGGGTGATGGGCTTATAACCATATATGGGCAGTCCGGATTTTTGGCCTGAGACAGTGAAAATTATGTACATGGTTGAACATCTTGATATCTTGTTCCAGCGCTTCTGGGAAATCGGCCAAGTACACGCGGCCTTGTGTCTGGTTCCGTATCTTCTCTGAATTTCTAGAACATCTCTCTCAGCCTTCTAAAGCCTTGGAATATCTGATGTTAAGGCGACAGATTAAGTTTTTTTTCTTATTTGGAATTGAATAAAACTTGCATATAGGTATAAAAGTATAAAGAACATATGGCAATATATATATATACCCTCACACCACTATATGGTAAGCCAGGGCCCGCCACTGAATCCAGTAACCAGCAATGGCTATTATGTGATACACACAGTGTTTTACACATATGGCCATGGGAACGAGCCCTTACAGGCGTTATTCCAGGATTGAAAGTTATCTTCTGTCCACAGGATAGGGGATACATTTCAAATCACTAGGAATCTGACTGCTGGAACGTCCCCAATTCTGAGAACCCGGTGCATCCAGGAATGAACAGAATGGCAGTTGTTAACGCATGATGTTGCTTAATTATATTTGATGGAACCGCTGGAGATAGCAGAGTTCAAGCGCTCAGCTATCCCTCTGTCAGTCCTATTGAAATTAATGAAGTTGTAATGTTCATGCTCAACCATCACTTCGTTCATTTGGAGACCTTTGGGACCTGCGTTCTACGAATTGATGGTATGGATCCAACTACTTAGACCCCCAATCTGAAAGTCATTCTCAGTCCTGTGAATGGGGATAATGCTCAAACTTGCACAACCTCTTTAAGATGGTCATACACATGATCAATGGTGGTTGAATCCACTGATAATATAATGCGTAGGCTGTGTCCCAACTCCCCCCCCCCCCCCTTATCTGCTGTCCAGAGAAAGGGTCGGTTGGTGGATTTCAACATGCTTAATCCTTTTGTTCTCAAGGGAGATAAACTGCGACCAGAGATGCCTGACATACCAGCTTACTCCCTCTACCTATTGATGACACATAAACACTTAGCCAAGCCGAGCATACATATGTATGCAAAGCTGGGAGTAATAGCTGTTGGCCAAATAAATATTTGGTAGACCAGTAGTATTGAGTGAACTTTTGAGAAGTTCGATTGGGCCTGTTTGCCAAATTCCGGCAAAAAGTTAGTTTCAGTCCAAATTAGTTTAAACTTCAGCAATAATCTGTCCATTAGTCTGACCCTTAGTTTTCAGCCCTTATTTTTCTTTTTCTGCTAATTTATGACCAGCCCCTCAGACCATTTTCCTTGCCAACCGACTAAACCATCATGATGAATCTTTGCAATCATAACTTGTCTCTACAGAATTTGACACTTAGACAACTTTGACTTCTCAATTTCCTAACCACCTGGCTTTATTTTTCAAACTTGCACTCAATGTCCCCATCCATGCCACAGTTAGTAGAAATGTCACCCATACTTAGAAGCCTGATAGCATGTATGGTAACGTTGTTTGTGTTTGTGTCCCCCCCCCCCCCCCCTTCAGATTTTATCCAAGATTTGCCTCCTATGATCAGCACGACACATTGGAGAGTCTGTACAGCATGAAGAGAAGAAGAGAACACCAGCTCCAACTGCAGTACAGAGAGTGAACCTGATATGACAAAGCAAGAACGGCTTACCACTGTCGCCAGTCTCTCCTCTGCAACCACTATAACCTAATAAGTCTGGAGGTTATGGACATCACAGAGTGACTTCCTTGGTGACATCCTCTATGAGTATAAGAGTTCTTTAAGGGGCTTTACAACCAATAAGGCATTGGTGGAAGTGGGGATTGGGGGTGGAATCATGTGGTTGATTAGAAGGCTCTAACAGGAATGCCATGAGTGGCCACCAGACCAGAAGACCTGGTAACTTCACCTGTCAGATACTTTCTCATGGGATCCGTGGTATCACCGCAGTATCAGCTGCAGGTGTGCCGTGCATCGGATAGCTTCCATTGACTGCAATGGAAGCCGTCTGTGGGGAAACTGCAGCAATATGGAGGCCACTATGATTTGTTTTCCAAACCAAAAGGTCCGCAAAACAAATCCGCATGCTTTAATTAATTTGCGTACTCCCATGTTTCCCTATGGGCGGCTTGATTTGCTGATCTTCTGTTCAGAAGCCCCACGCGTATATTGCAAATGAAACCCGCCCGCGGACATTGGGCCTTAGCCCTCTTTCCCATGAGCGTATATCGGCCATGCCGTTTTCATGGTCGGCTGATATGTGCTGTGATCGGATGCATTCTACTCCAATGCATCAGATCACATGGCTGTATTCCCGTGACATAAAAAGAGCCGACCGGCCAATATAGCGCCGGGCATTTTCCTATCAGGCCCAAAAGATAGTCCTGGAACTATCTTTTGTGCCCAAATACGTCGGCCACTGCATTAGCTCCTAAGGGAGCCAATGACAGCAGCCGGAGAAGAGAGTTGGGAGGGAGTTTAGCAACACGACTGCTAACCTCCCTGCCTTTTCTCCCCTCGGGCTGATTGCAATGGGAGGGGGCAGGATCTTTTGGTATTCTCAAGCTTTTTTTCATAGTCCATCACAGGTGTGCAATATGGTCGCAGGTGCCACATCCTCGCTGGAATCCTACCTGCACATCAGGGAGTGCCGCTTCAACTACTGATCACAGTCTTTCCTGTATAATTTTGAGATGGTTCTTGCTTGCATGCAGAATGAGGGCTATTGTTCGGTAGTTGGAGCAATTCTGGGAGTCGCCTTTCTTTGGTAGAGGGATGAAGACAGATCTTTTCCAGTACTTTGGCCATTGTGTGGATGCCTATACTGCCTGGCAGAGTGCTGTGATGGTTTTCACTGAAAACTCTGCCAGTAGGTTATCTATGCCTGGTACTTTACGTTTGGCTAGTTGTTTCATTGCCATAACCACTTCTGACTCCATAATGGAGTGCTCCAAGTCCACAGGCTCCACCTCATGCAATGGTCCAGGTATGTGGTTGCAGGTATATAGTTCCTCTCAGTATTCCCTTCACCTATCCTTGATTCTCTGTCGGTCATTCAGTTCCTTCCCATTTTTACCTTTGATTGTACAATTGCGTGCCAAGAAAGGTTTTCGTTCCATCTTGACCTGTGAGAATAGGCCTCGCACATGGCCTCTTATGGCTGCTGCTTCGAGTTGTTTGCAACGCTCATTCCAGTTCATTTCCTTATCTTTCCTTGCCACTCACTGAAAATTGGCATTTTGTTGCCGGCCGCCTTTATTGCTCTTCTTTTATCAGCTATTCTAAGGGTTTGCTCAGAAAACCAATAGTGTCGTTTTTCCTGCTTCTTATAGATGAGATGCTGACTGTCTGTTTCCATAACTGTGGACTGTATATTGTGCCTTATTTCCTCTGGATGCTTTTCTTATGTGTCAAGCCGTTTCTTTTCAGTTCAGTTTGCTACCTCAATAGTGTATGATTGGGGGATTTTAGAGGTGTCAAATTTTCACATTGGAGCACCTTTCTTAATGCTACAGAATTTAATCTTGATCTTAGCTGCAAGGAGTTCATGATCAGTGCCACAGTTGGCACCAGGAAAGGTTTTCATTGCAACGACTGAACTTCGCCAACGATGCCATAGCATTTGACAGCGTGGAATGCGACTTCCTGTTCGCTACAGCGACCCACATAGGAATGGGGCCCAATATGCTCCAGTGGCTCCCGAGCCTCTACTCCTGTCCGACAGTGTCGGTTAGGGTAAATGGCCAGCTCTCAACCTCATTCCAAATCTCAAGCGGTACAAGACAGGGTTGTCCTCTGTCGCCTCTGATTTTTATACTCTGTTTGGAGCCACTACTGTGGTACATTCACTCTAACTCAGATATTAAGGGGATCTCGCTAGCAGATAAAGAACATAAGATCGCGGTATATGCGGATAATCTATTGTTCTTCATATCCAGCCCGTGAATTTCCATACCAAATCTATTAGCAGAAATTAATCAATACTCCGCCCTCTCCAACTTTAAGATCAATTACCACAAATCAGCGGCGCTTATCATATTGCTCCCCTAAACACTTGTAAATTAACTTAAAGACTCATTTTCGTTTACATCAGCAAGGGACCACATCCAATACCTGAGTATTAGTCTCACGCTACATGAGGAAAATTTGTACTCAGCTAATTTCCCAACACTTCTAAGTAAGGTCAGACACGATTTGAACGCATGGACCAAAGGCACCTTTTCTAGGTTTGGGAGGGGGGATATTATTAGAATCAACATTCTCCCCATGATATTATATTTGTTTCAAGCTCTTCCTATTCATATACCGAGACACTTCTTCCAACATCTACCATCCCTTATGTCTTAATTTGTGTGGGCAGCTAAGCCTATCCAGATAGCGAGGAATACATTGTTCAGACCGAAAAGCGAAGGAGGAATGGGTCTCCCAAATTTCCTGCGATACTATCAGGCAGCTCATTTAGTGCGAATAGTGGACTGGCACAGGCACTCGGCCCTCAAGCAATTGATAGACATTGAGCACGTGTCCGCACCGGTATCACTATTAGTTCTTCCCTGGGCACAGGGTCGGGTTTCAGCGGATATAGTCAGACACTCCACAATCAGTCCCACGATGTTGATAGCAACCAAGATACTTGCAAGGGTGGACATCTCCCCTAGGATATCCCCCATGTTCCCAGTACGAGACAATCCCGAATTCCCCCTGGGTATCGAGAATACTGACTTTCGGCACTGGTTCGCAGGAGGCAGGTTTCGAGCAGCGCAATTTCTATGGGACAGCCAATGGTTTACAGTGGATTTATTGCGGGAGATGACAGATCTGACCCCGCTTTCTTTCTGGCAGACGATACAACTGAGACATTTTCGCATGTCTCTACCTCGACCAAGTACGTGCCCAAAAATGCAATTTGAACTCATTTGCAGTGAGGAGGAGCCCTCTAAGCACACATTATCAAGAGTATACAACATACTTAACTCACAACCTGAGGCCTCACCGCCAGGATATGTACAAAAATGGGAGTCGGACCTTAAGATCACATTTACTAAAGAGGAAGAATCTTCACCATCACACATTCTTCATCTATATTGAGTAAGATACAGGAATCTGGTTTTAAGATACTATTGCGCTGGTACAGGGTGCCCTCCCGCATACATAAGATAGATCCGTCGGTCTTCCCTCTGTGTTGGAGATGCAGGGCGGAACAGGGGACTCTGCTGCATATTTTCTGGGACTGTCCGGTGCTGGCGAGCTTGTGGTCGGAGGTATGGCGGATTACATCTAAGTTTACGAATTTTGCCTTGCCAATTTCCCCGGCCTTCTTTCTCCTTCATTACAGCAAGTTCCCACTTTTGGTATACAAAGACTCTGGAGACAGGCCACTCCACCCACAGTGGCAATGTGGCTCAAAACAGTAAAATGGATTATGGAGATGGAGGACCTCACGGCGTCACTAAAGAGTACCTAGGAGAAGTTCAGGAAAACAGGGTACCACTGGTCAGTGTTTCAAGATTCAGCAGAATATCAGTCGCTCATCCTCCCTGAGCTACTTATTTTATTTATTTTTTTAGTGATCTGTGCCCTCTATGTGTCTTGTCTGTTATAGAGAATATGTTTGAATACTTTGTATGGACATTAGTCCTATAGTTAAGTTTTTGCAGTTACACACTAAGGCCGGCTGCACACGAGCGTGACAGGCTCCGCCACGGAATATTCCGCGGCGAAGCCCGTCACGGCGCCCCCCAGAGACCCCATACTTACCAGCGTATCCGGCGTCTTCGCTCCCGCATGACGCTTCCCCGCCCACCGCCGCCGCGTCACATGACACGCCCACCGCGTCATACGACGTGGCGGCGGTAGGCGGGAAAGCGTTTTCACGCTATCTTCCGCTGTGTTACAGCGGGAGATAGCGTGAACGGACAGCTTCCATTGACTGCAATGGAAGCCGTCAGCGCGTACACCCGCGGCAAATAGAGCATGCCGCGGGTAAGGACGGGAGATTTCACGGTGCGGAATTCCGCGGTGGAATTCCGCACCGTGTGCCCTGAGCTATTAGGTTCAATAGAACCTAATAGCTGCGGGCAACGCAGCGGATTTTCGCCGCGAATTACGCGGTGGAAACCCGTTCGTGGGAAGGAGGCCTAAAGGAGAGATTCTGAAGTCTAGAGCCGCTTCAAAGATAGTTTTTTGTAGCACAGAGAGGCCATTCTATGGCTGTTCTACCTCCTGCTTTATTTGCCACTCGTCTAACACAGAGGGTCAGGAATAGCGGTGACGGTTTCATTGTAGGATGTTATACTAAGACTGTTTTATTCTGACACCACAATGCAAACAGAAATGCTGTGTTGTGCTATGGTATTGTTCTTTTCAGTATAAGGAATATATTCTAGCTAACTAAGAATGTATATACTTTTTTCTTTCTTTTTCACTGTTATTGTATGAAAAATTGAAAATGATAGATAAAGAATTTAAAAAAAAAGAAATTGGATGCAAACTATTCCTACAGGTGTCTCAACTTGTAGATTACTTTCAAACCCTCTGATTCTACATAACCAGTGTTGGAGCAGACTGCATTGCAACATCCTCCAATTTTTGGGAACACAACATTTTGAAGTCCATGAAGCTCAGCCAGAGGGCTCTTTCACATGGGCATGAGAATTTTTGGCCGGCCGTGTCATGGCCACAGTGTGGCTAAAAATTGTGTGAACGGGCATTAAAACTGCCCTGTTTTACCGCCCGTTCAGAAGGCCAAGTGCTCCGATTATACACCACACCCGGAATACCGTCAGGCGGGGGGAGACAGTTTAGCTCTGTTAAACTGCTTCCCCCTCTCCGACCCCTCGCCGGCTGTTGGCAAGGCGAGAGGGTGGGAAGGGACAGGAGCTAGCGTGATAAACTCCCGCCCCTTTTCGGCTGCCAGCAATGGAAGGGGGTGAGACAGGGCAGGAGTTAAGCACAATAGGTCTCGCCCTCTCCTATTGCAGACAGCCAGCAAGGGGTGGAGAGGTGAAGAGAAGGGGTAGGAGTTTAGCAGCGGGCTGAAGCGGAGGCAGAAGTGGGTCCCGGAGCGGCAGGAGGAGAGAGAGCGGGCCGCCCGGAAAGAGACTGCTGGTGACGTCACAAGAGCTGCGGAGGAGCTGCCGACAGAGCTGTTAAATATCCTCTGTGTGTCTTAGTGTGTACTTGTGTGCCTGTGGGTCTAAGTATGTGTGTGCCTGTGGCTCTAAGTGTGTGTCTGTGACTAAGTGAGGGGGTATTAGAGTGTATTAGAGTGTGAGTGTATAAGTGTCTGTGTGCAAGGTGTAAGTGAAGCAGGATTAGGGAATTGAGAGAGAGTGCAAGTGTTAGTTAAAAAAAAAAAAAGTGTGTGAGTGGTTGCAAACAGGCGGCGAGGTGTGAGCGGTTGCGCACGGGCGGAGCGGTGTGAGCGGTTGCGCACGGGCAGAGCGCGTTTGGAGTGTGAGAAAGTCTATCTTCACTACTTCCACAAGTAAATTGAAGATCCCCATCAGGATGAACTCCATGCCTGAGAATGTCATCCAGTGTGCTACTTGTGCAATGTGTGTGGTCCTTGATCACCCGATTGAGGGTGCATACTGTTGCGCAAGATGCGTGCACGTCGCACATTTAGAAGCCCAAATCCTGGATCTAAATGAGAGACTTGTGACACTGCGATCCATTGGCATCATGGAAAGGAGTTTGCTGCTCACTGAGCAGGCGCTAGCTGGGGTAGAGGCGGGGGAGGATTGCAGTACGGAAGAGCAGGGGGAGCAGGCAGTTAGCTGGGTGACAGATAGAAGGAGGGGTAGAGGGAAGAGAACCAGGGAGGCTAGTCCTGAACTGGCACAACCCAACAAGTTTGCAAAGTTGGCAGATGAGGGGGATGCCATTACAGAGCCAGCACCGCTGCAGCACGACATGCCGTCTGAACGCCAGGGAGATGATTGCTCCAGCGAAAAGGGAACGGGGAGCACAGGGCAGGCTAGACAGGTCCTAGTGGTGGGGGACTCAATTATAAGGGGGACAGATAGGGCAATCTGCCATAATGACCGGGATCGTCGAACGGTGTGTTGTCTTCCTGGTGCTCAAGTTCGACACATCGCGGATCGGATTGACAGATTACTGAGAGAGGCTGGTGAGGATCCAGCAGCCATGGTGCACATTGGCACCAATGAACAAATTAGAGGTCAATGGAGGGCCCCTCAAAAATTATTTCAGGGACTTAGGGGCCAAACTTAGGGTCTCCAGTGTAGTTTTCTTGGAAATACTACCTGCACCTAAAGCCACATTAGAAAGGCAGAAGGATCTTAGGGAAGTAAACAAGAAGGAGGTGTAAGAAGGAGGGATTTGGGTTTCTGGAGAACTGGGTGGACTTTGCTGTCAGCTACAGGCTCTACCGTAGGAACAGGCTGCATCTTAATGGGGAGGGATAAGATGGCTAGAAGGTTGGAGGAGTGTTTAAACTAGGGACTGGGGGGGGAGGTAAAAAAGAGAAATAAGGGTGTAGTCAGTGTAGCTAGCGACCTGGGTCTAAGTAATGGGAATGTGGGTCGAGCAGAGGGTGGGGTTAGTACAGTTAGATCTGTCAGATCAGCCAATAGTACCACTAGTAGCAAAATGAATTTAAAGTACAAAAACAATGTATAAATTGTATGACCACAAATGCAAGAAGTCTGATTGGTAAAGTGGGTGAGCTTGAAGCGAGAATGACCGATGAAAACTACGATATAGTTGGAATAACGGAAACATGGTTTGATGATAAGTGAGATTGGGCGGGGAACTTACAGGGTTACAATCTCTTCAGAAGAGACCGTGGAAACCAGAAAGAGGGAGGGGTATGTCTGTACGTTTAATCATACTTAATGCCGAGGCTACGGGAGGATGTAGGGGCAGGAGATGATCGTGTGGAATCTCTGTGGGTAGAAATACAGGGAGAAAAAAATAATATTCTGATAGGGGTTTTCTGTAGGCCACCAAAAGCAACAGAAGAAACTGAAATCTTACTATTAAGGCAGATAGAAGAGGTGCCAATCCACAGCAAAGTAATTATTATGGGGGACTTTAATTATCCGGACATAATATGGGATAACGAGACCTGCAAATCTCACAGGGGTGATAATTCTTGAGAACAATTAAAGATAACTACCTTACTTAACTTGTGCAGGAGCCAACTAGAGGGAGGGCCATTCTGGACTTTGTATTAACTAACAAACCGGACCAAATAAAGCAGAGAGTGGTAATAAACGGCTCATACTCAGATTGGGCCACCGTCGCTAGTAGGGCGCCACAGGGTTCAGTATTAGGCCCCATTCTGTTCAATATATTTATCAAGGACCTGATAGAGGGGCTGCACAGTAAAAATCAATATTTGCAGATGACACAAAATTATACAAGATAATCAATGCAACGGAGGACAATGTATGGCTACAAATGGACCTAGATAAGCTAGGGGCTTGGGCAGAAAAATGGCAAATGAAGTTCAATGTAAATAAATGTAATGTTATGCACATGGGCAGGAGAAACGGATGTCACCAAGACACACTAAATGGGGTATTACTAGGGAAAAGTGATATGGAAAAAGACCTGGGGGTACTAGTGGATTGTAAATTAAACTGGAGTAACCAATGCCAGTCAGCTGCTGCAAAAGCAAATAAAGTCTTGGGGTGCATTAAAAGAGGTATAGGGGCGAGGGACGAGAACATTATCCTCCCACTATATAAGGGATTTGTCAGGCCTCACATGGAATACTGCGCACAGTTCTGGTCACCGGTGCTCAGGAAAGATGTTGCAGTGCTTGAGGGGGTTCAAAGAAGGGGAACTAAACTAATACATGGAATGAAGGGACTGGAATACCCAGAGAGGCTATCCAAATTGGGATTATTTACCCTGGAAAAAGACGGCTAAGGGGTGATCAAATAACTATTTATAAATACATGAGGGACAATACAAGGATCTCTCCCATGATCTATTTATACCCAGGACTGCCACGGTAACAAGAGGGCATCCGCTCCGTCTAGAAAAAAAGCAGGTTTCATCGCCAACACAGAAAAGGGTTCTTTACTGTAAGAGCAGTGAGACTGTGGAACTCTCTGCCTGAGGACGTGGTGATGGCAAAATCCACAGAGGAGTTTAAGAGGGGAATACATGTCTTTCTAGAGCGGAAGGCTATTACAGGTTATAGATTTTAGGTGACCAGAGGGATGTTAATCTGGGTATACAGACAGGTAGGAACTACTAGAGGTTGATCCAGGTATTAGTCTGACTGCCATTAGGGAGTCGGGAAGAAACTTTTCCCTCAATAGGGCTAATTGGCTTCTGCCTCTTGGGGTTTTTTGCCTGCCTCTGGATCAACAAGGACGTTAAATAGGCTGAACTAGATGGACACTGTCTTCATTCGGCCTTACATACTATGTTACTATATTCTCTGGCAGCTGTTATAGGCTCCCATAGGAGTCTATGCGACGTTCAGCGTATTCTGGCCGGGAAAGATAGTTCCAGAACTATCTTTCCCAGCCGGCCCAAAAATGGAGGCGGTAATGCGCACCATATGCGTTATCTTGGCTGGCCGGCCGGCCGCTTTTACTTAAACTGATGCATTGGTTCCCATAGCATAGCATATATTGGCTGGCTGTGAAAACGCAGCCGATATGCGCTCGTGTGAAAGAGCCCAGAGGCTGAGCCTCACAGGCCTCTGTAACTGGCAGACCCGGAGGCTATAGTCAACCCTCTGGGTGCCATAGCAACCCATCAGGACCCCGTGATCACATCACAGGTGTGAGGGTATATATATATATTGCCATATGTTTTTTTTATGCTTTATACCTGTATGCAAGTTCTATTCAATTCCAAATGAAAAAAACTTATATGTCGCCTTACATCAGATATTCCAAGAGGCCTTGCCATGCGAAGACAAAAACGTATCTTGAACAAAATGTATCTTAAACACAGCAAAGAAGAACCAGACATGAAGGCCGCATGTACTTGGCCGTTTTCCCAGAAGCGCTGGAACAAGATATCAAGATGTTCAAATGTACATAATTTTCACTGTCAGGCCGGAAATCCGGACTGCCCATATATGGTTATAAGCCCATCGCCCCTTGATGGGGATGGGACAAAGGGTATAAGATCTCATGTAATCTGTAATAAAGCACGTCGGCAAAGCGCAGCCATGTCCCGTGTGAGGAATTATACCAGACCTCCCTGTGTGGTGTCTCTTCTTACCGCCGGCAACGGGGCAAGTGGGGTGGGCCCGATTGGTGCTGTACTTAGAATTTTATTACCCTGACAAATGGCGCAACCAACTGGGGCGGTAAAACCAGGAGCTTACAGCGCAATTCACCCGGATCCACGCCACGGGGAAGCCGTCCTGCTGCAAACCGAGCCTGATCAACTCACTTAGAACTCCAGGTAAGGCCAGCATATATTTATGTTGTGTTTTACACTGCGAAATCTTGCAGCAGGACTGACTATCTGTGGTTTGTGACCGGACGGGTTGGGTTAAGAGTTCTACACGGTAACTCGTGTGGGCTCCGGGTTTGCCGTCATGGACCACTGACCGTGATATGAGCACCAATCAGTCACCCAGAAACTAGTCTGTAGTCTATTTGTACTTTGAAGTTTTAACGTTTTAATAATAGTGGAGATTGTTGTATCTGCAGAAGTTTTTTTTTTTTCTCTCTTTCTTTTCATTTAGTCTCATAAGAGAAGGGACCCTCAGTTTAGTTTAGTTAGTTGTCAATGGTTTAGCAGAGAGGGATGCATTTTGTGAGACAGGCTTCATAAGAGAAGGGACTCTCGGTCGTTTTGCCTTATATATGGGGCTAACGATCTGATTTCAGAGAGATGCATTTTATGGGGCTGGTTCCATAAGGAGAAGGGACCCTCGGTTGTCTTGCCGGTATATAAGGGGCTGACAATTTGAAAATTAAGAGGGATGCATTCTATGGAGCGTGTTATTATTATTATTGTTGTTGTTCTAATATGCGTAAGACCTTATTAAAGAAGATAGAGCCCTTCAAGGGCTGCCGCCGTGTGGATGAATCTGTAAAATGTAACAAAACTTATGAAAATGTGTGACACCGACCCGCACGGCAGATTACAAAATGGTGTCTGGGAGGAGGTCTTCAGGACCGAGAGGTGCCTTGGAAGATCAAGGTTTGCTAGAAGCAGAGAGACAGTCAGAGAAAGTTACGTATGTACACATTATTTGTTTAAGAAAGTATCCGTAAGTGAAATGTTGAAAAGTACAGTAAGTGATCAAGAGGGCGTCAGGAGAGTGTCTATTGAAGGTTATATTGGCAGTTAGATAGGGGAGAGAAATAAGGGGAGCAAGCAAGTCGATAAGAAAGTTACAATGCATGTGATTTGTTGGCAAAGAAAGGAGAAAAATATGTATAATACAAGATAGATAATAGATATAGATATATATGTGTGTGTATATATATGTATATACTGTATGTGCAAATAGTTAACTGAGCTTGCTTTTAGATGAGAAGGCTTGTTGACATGTAGCTGCAGTCTTCAAGGTCAAGAAGATAACAGCGAGAGAGAAAATGCAATAATAACCCTGGATAATATCTCTGCTTGCGTAAATGGAATGGAGGCTTGAAATGAATTTAATTAATTATACTGTCTTAGTAGGCAGGAAACCTAGCATTCTAAGGTATATTCTTACTTATACAGGGGTTGAAAATGAAGAACATGTTGCGCTGTAATTATGATTTCAAAATGCAGGCAATAGTTTAAGCTAAAAACAATTCAGTCTGTGTTTCATATTCGCGGAGAGATAACAGTTTGTTTTAAAAAGGTGGGGGCTTTCAGACTTCACTTTTTGTTCAGGGTCAAATACAGAGAAATACAGAGAAAGAAAGGCAGGGGGGCTGAAAAATACCCAGAGATTCTAAAATACTTCAGCGTTTAATACAGCATATAATAGCTTCAGTAGATAAGAAATATAGAATATCTCAGTCACTCAGCAAACTTTTTCACATAATTTGTTAAAGATAGCGCTCACAATCTCATCTCAATAGAATTATGTACTTTATAAAATGATAGCACTCACCTCAATGTTTTTCAACTGATGTATGTTTGTTTGTCAAACTTTTTTTTTGTCTGTGCATCTGCATGGACTGGTACGCCTCCAAGGGGGGTGACGGAGCAGACTTGAGAGCATGGATGGATGAGAGTTAGTGACCCGTGTTCAAGCTGTGGTGGAATGTGTGATGTGGATAATGACTGGAGATAAAAGTCCACCCCATGCATGGGACTTTGCTTGGTTGAGATGTGGACGTGTGGACTGTTACGCTGAAATGGAGCTGGGAAGACGGACGCACGGAGCCAATATCGAAGGGGTGGAGCTAGATGATGTAAAAGTACGTAATGTTTCATCCTTCTTGTCCACAAGGGAGGGGTGAGGATTTTGAGCAGCTAGTAAAAGTTTTTTGTTTTGTTTTTTCTCCTGTCTCAAATTTTGATAAGATATTGCATGCAGGAACAGACTAATAATGAATTCACTTAAAGGGATCTCACATTTCCAATATTAGTAGATGTTTTGTAGATTATTCTGCCCCGATGTAACTCATGTTTCTGTTATTGGTGCTAACATCTTACAGGCCTTATCTGCATCCATCAAATCTTTTTACAATGTTGTACTACCTTAAACCGGGTACTATTGTTCCAATTGCGTACCCTGGTTTAAAGGGGGGGAGGAGAAGGCATAGGTGATCTAGGTATTGCAAGTCAGCCATTTTTAAATTTTTTGCAAGCCATTTTTAAATTTTTAAATTTTTTGCAACAAGATTCTGATCTTTTTGAAATAGAATACCAGCCTGATTGTCTAGCAGTGATGCAACAAGAAAATTTAAGTTTTAAAAAAGTTACTGAAAGCCCTTGTTAATAATGCATATTTTGAGTTGTTTTTTATAGATGGTACCCAGGGTGATTGACGACTCCACACTGGATATACAGTGGTCACACAACAAGATGTCCTAAAAGCAGAATGCCTCCGCATGTCGCAGTACAAGAAGCGGAATTAAAAGCCCTCGCTGAGGCGTGTGGAGTGGCCACAGGTAAGACGGCAAACATTTACACTGACTCCCGGTATGCATTTGGCATAGCTCATGATTACGGCCCAACCTGGAAGGCCAGACAGTTTTTTACCACAGCAGGACAGCCAATTAAGAATGTTGCAGCGGTGCAGAGTCTCATGGAGACCCTACTTCTACCTGACAAGGTGGAAAGCTCACACCAATTCCTACACCGGAGAAGCAAGAGGCAATGCCATCACAGGCCGCACAGCAAAGGCAGCGGCCCTCAAGCCGTGGAAGAAAGAAGAAAAGAAGAATTTGATAATAACTTTGGACTTTGACTACACTTGGACTTTGATATAAACTTGGACTTTGATAAAAACTTGGACTTTGATAAAAACTTGGACTTTGATAAAAACTTGGACTTTGATAAAAACTTGGACTTTGATAAAAACTTGGACTTTGATATGCTAATGACTTTACAGTTACGAGCCAGCAAGGAAGAAAAGACAAATGGACTAAAAAGGGACGGCGCATGGTGAACAGTCAACAGCACTTGCCCACCACGGTCCCTGTGCCCCATGATGGCCCAGCTGACGCACGAAAAGACGCACCTCTCAAAGCAGTAATGATGTCGACGCTTGAACGAGGACGGGTGGATCCTTGGTTTTCTGTAGGTGCTGCATCATTTGCCCAATTTTGCATGATCTTTGCCGTAAGCAACAGGGCAGAAGTAAATTTGCCACATCACACTTGCCTAGACCACTCTACCCATTTCAGGGATTGCAAATTGGCTACACTCAGCTCCCACTTGTTGGGAAGCATGAATATGTGCTTGTTGTTGATGTTTTTCAGGTTGGAGACCTACCCTGTTACCAAAGTAAATAAGCAGGTAATTGCACAGAAGCTCATGAATGAGGTAATCTGCAGATATGGGGTACCGGAAGTGATTGAGTCAAACAAAGGTACAAACTTCACAGGTGAAATAATGCAACACATCATGTCTGTTTTGGGTATATTCCAGGCTTTTCACACACCCTACCATCCGCGGAGTAGGGGGAAAGTAGATACAAAAGACAATAGAGGAAAATGGGTAAATTTTGAATTGAGTGTCTTTCATTAGTTTTCCTTTTTCTCCAGAGGATACATGCCACAGTATCAGAGTTTGGGGAATGATTTTCTTGTTAATTTTGTCATAGGTTTCTCCAAGGAATTGTTAATAATCCATTCTGTAGTCTCTGCTTTTCTCCCAGGTCCTACAGATGAGTGTCACAATCTGAAACCAGGTGACAGGGTCTATGTGAAAAAGTTTGAGAGAAAAACCCGGTTTGAATGTCCCTACCAGATGTTGTTCACCACCCCAACTGCAGTCAAGCTCGAAGGAAAGCCCACTTGGATCCACACTTCGCACTGAAAAAACTCATGATCCTGCATATCCTTTACATGTGATAATGTGATACAATTCCTCTAACACACACCTTTGACTACTGTACACTAGCCCCCTGTTTCAGAACAAATTAATACAATCAAATGTGCAATATGAAGAGTACACTGAGGGTGAGAATCCAACACCGCATCGTGCTAAGAGAGAAGTTGACGCTCCAGGTGGTAACTTTGATCCACATGTATACATAGATGCAATAGGAGTGCCAATGGGGGTGCCGGATGAATTTAATTCTAGAGATCAGTTTAAAGCAAGTTTTGAGTCCTTATTTTCTATTGTCACTGTTAATAATAATGTAGATTGGATGAATTATATCTATTACAATCAGCAGAGGTTTGTAAACTACACCAGAGATGCTTTGCAAGGGTTAATTGACCAGTTAGGGCCCACTGCATCCATGGCGTTCCAAAATAGAGTGGCCCTGGATATGATTTTAGCAGAAAGAGGTGGGGTATGTAATTTCCTGTTTGTGTATTATCCCTTTAATGTGACCAAAATTTCCCTTGTTTGAAAAAAGATGAAGAGCCAGTTCCGATAATGGCAACCACGTATGTTACCAGAAGAATGGAGAGATGGACTAGTACTGTGTCTGCCTCAGTCTCACAAGATGGACTGTCAGTGGAATTCCCATTTGCCTAGGGAAAGTGCAGAAGACCTTAGGTTCCGGCGAGGACACACTCTGCGGGGTGTTAACTCGTACAGATAGAGGGTATGGATGCCCGGAAATAAGCCCAGGGAATCCATGGCCTCCTTCTGAGGTGAGGTAGGGATCCCTCCCTTTTAGGAGTAGGGACTTACGGGCAGTGGAGAAACCCTGACGCAAGGGAGAGACGACCGAGGAAGAGTGCAAAGTCTGATGCTTGATCTCCATATTAAGTTTTTTAGGGGGGTTTGTGAGGGTATATATATATATTGCCATATTTTTTTTTTTATGCTTTATCCCTGTATGCAAGTTCTATTCAATTCCAAATGAAAAAAAACTTATATGTCGCCTTACATCAGATATTCCAAGAGGCCTTGCCAGGCGAAGACAAAAACGTATCTTGAACAAAATGTATCTTAAACACAGCAAAGAAGAACCAGGCATGAAGACCGCATGTACTTGGCCGTTTTCCCAGAAGCGCTGGAACAAGATATCAAGATGTTCAAATGTACATAATTTTCACTGTCAGGCCGGAAATCCGGACTGCCCATATATGGTTATAAGCCCATCACCCCTTGATAGGGATGGGACAAAGGGTATAAGATCTCATGTAATCTGTAATAAAGCACGTCGGCAAAGCGCAGCCATGTCCCGTGTGAGGAATTATACCAGACCTCCCTGTGTGGTGTCTCTTCTTACCGCCGGCAACGGGGCAAGTGGGGTGGGCCCGATTGGTGCTGTACTTAGAATTTTATTACCCTGACACAGGGATCCAATGGGTGATACAGGGACCCCTCCATCTACCAGCCTTTTTACTGTCCGTGGTGAGTAAAGGGCTAAACACTGGCGATCGAAGGTTTCTTCAGTCCCCGTTGTTAGATCAAGTGCCAGGCTTTCATCTGGCAGCCGAGCACCTGCACTCCCTGGCATGGGTGACCCATGGCAGGCTTCTCATGTAGCCACAATCAAAAGACGGCGCTGCAGAATAAAGATTTTAAACAGCTGCCGTCAAAAGACGTATGGGCAGTTGTTAAGGGGTTAAGTGTGTGAATGCTGATGAATGTACTTACTTCCACAACGTAAATAGACATGCTGCAGATTTCAAATGTCATTTTTTTCCATAGCAGACGTATGAAGATTTGTCAAATCTCATTCACTTGCCTTGTACTGTAGGGCCTAATACACACAGGTGTTTTTGCAGTGTGAGATCTGGAGCTCCAGATCCCGCAGCAAATACAGCTCCTTGGACATGCATTGAAAAATGCATTTCCATGCCCACAAGCGGAAATCAACTGCAATATTCTGCTCGCTGGGTGGAAATCGCGGCATGTCCTATTTTAGTTTGAGCCTCAGAGAGGCTCGCGCGGCCACGTCATTGCTGACGCGCCAGCTCTGCACTGCGTATGTGTGGTTGCCGGCACGGCCACAGCACAGAGTGAAGACGCCAGACAGGTAAGCCGAAGGTCACTGCAGGGGTACAGGTCACATCCCGCTGCGAGAATCTTGCAGTTGGAATCCGACCCGGCCATCTGTATTTGGCCTAAATGCTGTGGAATCTCCACAGCAATTCTGCAAGTGAAAATTCTGTAGTGTTTACTGCCTTTGTGAATGCTGCCCATGTCTGCTTGGAAATGTAGAAATAAATGGACAGCTATGTGTTAACTTTCCCCTTAAGGGGTTGAATCCTTATTAACTCGGACACTCTTAGGGCTAATGCCCATGGATGGATTTGCATCGCGGTTCCCACTGCATAAATCCGCGGCGCAATAATGCAGCTATTAGGTTCTATTAAACCTAATAGCTCAGTCCTCACAAGTAGGATTCTGACGTACATTTACGCTGTGGGACAAAAATTGCGGCATGTTCTATTGTACTGTGTTTTTCTGCGGCTGGAGGTCTCTAGTAATATAGTATAATAATATAACGAAGACCATGGAAAAACGCGTGTTTTCTGCGATCACCAACGGAGACTTTTTCGTTAACTTTTTCGTTAACCCTGTGGGATTCCCCCCACGTAAAACCACGGGCCTATCCTGCTCCGTCCGTGGGCATGCCAGCCCTTAGGGTATATTCAAACAGAGTAGTCAAACAGAGAAGACCATGGAAAAACGCGTGTTTTCTGCGATCACCAACGGAGATATTTTCGTTAACCCTGTGGGATTCCCGCCACGTAAAACCACGGGCCTATCCTGCTCCGTCCGTGGGCATGCCAGCCCTTAGGGTATATTCAAACAGAGTAGTCATGTCACTTTTTTACCACGACTACCACAGAGCCATGGCAAAATGTCATTTTTCCTAGCGATTTGGATAAAAATCCTGCATTTGCAGCATTTTTGCAGTACTCCTGATAAAAATCCTGAACATGACTGCAACAGTACATCTCAATATAGCATTAGCACTGATTGGACAGTGCCAGGGTAAAGGCCCATTTACACTGGACGATTATTGCTAAAACTTTGCTCATCGGCGATCGCTTTAGCGATAATCGGTGCGTGTAAATGGGCGTGGGGCACCCGCATTTCGGGCTCTTTTCATTGATCGTTAAAATCAAGTGAGCTTGATTTTAGCGATCAGTTTTATCAGTCGTTCTCCACCGGGGACTGCTGATAGCATTGTTTCCCCCCCGGAGAAGAAAGGATCTGACCGCAGCTAATAGCCTTGGGCTATTAGCCCACGCTCAGTGAAGGCTTCATTATTGTACATAATTGGCATTTAAATAGCTGAGAAGCTACTTGAATACCAATTATTTTTAAAGCAAAATAATCGCTCAAAGCTGTTCCTCAAACTATCGTTTGAGCGATTATTTGCTACTGTAAATGGGCCTTAAGAAGGTAAATGTTGCATTGACAAAGGCATTGGTAACACCTGGTAATCAATGTAATCATTCTTTTGCTGGAGGAATGATCAGGAAAAAGCCCACATGTAGAGTTCTAAGTAGAGATGAGCGAGCGTACTCGGAAAAGCACTACTCGCTCGAGTAATTTGCTTTATCCGAGTATTGCTGTGCTCGTCCCTGAAGATTCATCATTATCCATCACGTAAAAGTAAAAAAAAGGTGAAGCTTCATCTCCCCTCACCGATGCGATCGGTGAGAGGAGATGAAACTTTTTACCGGAGGCCTCAGTATTTGCACCCCGACGCGATCTTCCTCCGTGAACTTACCCGGATTCTGCACATGCGACCGCCGGCAAAACAGCGAACACATGCGCAGGAGTCGTGGAGCACAGGAAATTTAAAATCTCCTTGCTCCCAGCGACCAATGGTCACTGTGAGCCTGGAGCAGTGACAGGTGGCCTCGTTGAGCGGTCCCCGGTCACGTGATAAAAAGGTAGCGATCTACCTTAGGCCAGTCTCACATGACCAGATAGGAATTACGGATTCCGCATGCGTCTGATCCGCAGTAATACGCAGATGAAGCGCATTGGATTACACAATTCCGCTCACATTAGCAGGTCGGAATTGTGTAATCCACTCGCAGAAAAGAGAACGCAGCAGGTTCTATTTTACCGTGGATATCCGCAACATAGAGCCCATTGTGCTCCATGGTCACGGATATACCCGCAGCCCATACGCAACTACATTGTATACGGGCTGCGGGTACCCGGGTCATCGCTAAGCGACTGTGCGGGAAATACAAATTTAAAAAAAGTACTGCGAATGACCGCCCGTGTGAGTAGGCAGTTATGCGCAGTACAATAGGCGGCCGTACGCAGGGACACAGCCGGGCTCACAGCTGGGATCCACCTACGGCCGTGTGAGCCCGGCGTTATTCAGACCGCTACCTGTAATACGCAATTTACAAGAAGCCCCGGGAACGCTCGCTTTCATGCAGTTCCAGGAGCAGCTTGTTGAGCGTCTTCTGTGCAAGACCGCCGCACCTCATCAAGCTTACGGAGACTCACAGTTCGCCACTTTTTACACCCTATACCCACCACTGAGGTCAAAAAATGACCCCCAAAAAGCATGAGAGGAGGGGGGATACACGGTTTTACTGCCCCATCCCAACCAGCCTCCGTAATTACCCCTGTCTTCGGAAATACCACACAGTTCACATTATTACTTTTATCTAAGATTTGGGGAACGCCGAAAAGGGCGCGGAGTGTGTGGGGGAGGGGCGGGGGATTTTTAGGGATTCAATTTTTATTCTGTACAAATGAACAATGGGGCCTTGAATTTATTCAGTTCTGCCCTGAAATCCAACAGGTGTTCCCTGCATTACAGGCCTAACCATGTGTCCTATAAGTAGATTAGGGCCACAAGGGGTATGTTTTTGAACACGGGACAAAAGGGGGTATCCATTTTTGGGGTGAAGGTCTTCATTCCTATGTAAACTGTACAAAAAAAACAGTTTTTAAATTGACAAAATTGGCAAAAAAATGAAAAACATAATATTTTCCTTCTGCTTTGCTTAGATTTATTCAAAAACTGTGGGGTCAAAATACACAGTACACCCCTAGATACATTCATTAAGGGGTCTAGTTTTTAAAATGGTGTCATTTAAGGGGGTTCTTTATCGTTTTAGACGGTCAATGGCTCTACAAGTGGGCAATGGGGCCTGGAATTTATTCCGTTGTACCCTGAAATCCAACGGGTGCTCCTTCCATTATAGGCCTAGCCATGTGTCCTTTAAGTAGATTAGGGCCTCAAGGGGTATGGTTCTGAACACGGGACAAACAGGGGTATCCATTTTGGGGTGAAATTCTTCATTCCTATGTACACTGTACAAAAAAAACAGTTTTTAAATTGATACAAATGCCATGAAATGCCATGAAAATTGTAATTTTTTTCCTTCTGCTTTGCTTAGATTTATTCAAAAATTGTAGGGTAAAAATACACAGTACACCCCTAGATTAATTCGTTAAGGGGTCTAGTTTTTAAAATGGGGTCATTTGTTGGGGTTCTCTGTCGTTTTGGCCGCTGAGGGCTCTACAAGTGGGCAATGGGGCCTAAATCACCTTCATGCTAAATTTCTGTTCTGAAAGCCACCGACTACTTCTTTCATTTTGGGCCCCGTTGTGCATCCAGACAAAAGATTAGGGCCACAATGGGTATGTCTCTGAACACGGGACAAACAGGGGTATCCATTTCGGGGTGCAAGTCTTCATTCATATGTGTGCTGTACCAAAAAAGCAGTTTTTAAAACGACAGAATTGCCAAAAAAACGAAAATCACATTTTTTTCCTTTTGCTTTGCTTGAATTCATTCAAAAACTGTGGGGTCAAAATGGGCAGTACACCCCTAGATAAATTCGTTAAGGGGTCTAGTTTTCAAAATGGGGTCACTTGTGGGGGTTCTCTTTGGTTTTGGCCGCTCAAGAGCTCTACAAAAGTGCTATGGGGCCTAAAACGCCTTCAAGGAAAATTTATGTTCTGAAAGCCACCGACTACTCCTTTCATTTTGGGCCCCGTTGTGCATCCACACATAAGATTAGGGCCACAATGGGTATGTTTCTGAACATGGGAGAAACGGGGGTATCCATTTTGGGGTGTAAATCCTCATTTTCATGGGCACTATAGGAAAAAAATATGTCTTTAAAATGACATATTTGCAAAACTATGAAATTTTATTTTTTCTCCTCTAAATTGAATTAATTCCTGAAAAAAACTGGTAGGGTCAAAATACTCATGACACCCCTCAGTGAATACATTAAGGGGTGTAGTTTTTTAAATGGGGTCATTTGGGAGGGTATCTATTATTCTGACACTCATGAGCCTTTGCAAACTTGGCTTGGTGCAGGAAAACAAAGTGTTCCTCAAAATGCTGAAAAGTAATGTTAAATTTGTACGTCCTATAAATGGTTAAAAAAAACACAAAAGTTTTTCAAGTGTGCATTCAGAATAAAGTAAACAGATGGAAATATATATCTTATCAAAAATTTGTACAATATGTTTGGACATATTTGAGATATTACAGTTAAAAATTTGAAAAAATGACAATTTTTTAAAATTTTTTCCAATATTGGTACTTTTAATAAATATACACAAATTATATCGGTCTCTTTTTACAACCAAAATGAAGTACAACATGTGGCGAAAAAACAATGTCAGAACCACTTGGATATGTAAAGCCTTTACGGAGTTATGCTACGTTGAACGACGCATGTCAGATTTCCAAAATTTGGCTCCGTCACTAAGGCGCAAACAGGCTTTGTCACTAAGGGGTTAAAGCCAGTCTCTTTCTCTCTTTATTGAAGGAGGGACATTTGCATTTTTTGCAGCAAACTGCAGAATTAGTGATCTTTCAACAGTGGAAACCTTCCCAAATTTCAACAGTAACAGAATGGTTGAATACTTTCTTGGACATCTTTAGAATGCAGGCTCCCACTGAATTCTGGCTTCCAGCAGTATTACCTGGCACCTGATGGCGATATCCGCACGCTATGGTACGCAGCAAGTGCCATTGACCTCGGGGGACCGTGAACCACGAGAATCCAGGCCCTCTGGACGCTTTCTTGGGGCACAACTCCGGGAGAAAACTAGCTCTAGCGGGCTCCAAGATGGTGCCGCTGCTCACTGCAGGGGGAGGAGCTTCGGCGTCTCCACTCCTAGACCGGCTACGACGGCTCCTACATCTACCGCCCCACACCGGAAAATGAACCAGGGGGCACCAGACCTACAGGAAAACCGGAGCTCTCCACCGCTGCGCCAGAGAGGCTATAAGTAACGGAGAGGGCTCCCATGACAGGCCCCGCCCACTCCGGCCGACATGAAACCCGGGAAGAAGGCACCCGGCTCAGGCCCCTCTAAGGCAGTTTCACGCCTACCCCAGAAGGCTCACACCTCTGGAACAGCCTCACAAGAGGATCCCCTCTCTCCCCAACCCACTGAACCTCACCAAGAGTACACTAGGCACAAAACTCCAGTGAGTGACTCTAGCTGCCTCCAGATGGAGGAGAGGGGAAATAACATTGCCCATCCACAGCTAACCCACAGGAGGGGGGCCCACAATCAACCTTTACCCTCACAAGCAGTGAGAAGGATGAGCCACCATGTGGACCCCCAGACTCCCAGCATTATGGGGAACCGAGAGATCCGCCAGAGACCCCTCCTGCAACCCCTAGGCTACAGCTAGGCCCAGCAGCCCACACCTACACCAGGGTCGACTTAGCAGAGCCCATAGATGATGATGAAGGCAGGAATTGGAAGGCCCATTTAAGAAGCATGCCTACACGAAGTGAGATAGACGCCTTGCTAATGAAAGCTACAAACTCTCAAATGCAAGCAATAGAAGTGCTACAGACAGAAATCAAGCACATCGACCACAGAGCAGCTGACTCTAAAGAATCGCAAGCACAACTGCAGTCGCAGGTTAACGAACACCACCACATTTTACAAGACCACTCTCTGCAGATCTCAAATATACTGGCGCAGTTTGACAACATAGAAATTCGAAATAGAAGGAATAACATCCGAATCAGGGGCCTGAGCGAAGAGGTGGAACCAGTGCGGTTGGAGCATTGGGCAAAAAAATGCTTCTGAGACATCTTCAAAAGGCCAGTCGACAGTCCAATAGAAATAGACAGAATTCACAGATCCCTAGGGCATAAAAGTGCAGATCCTGCTTGACCCCGTGACATCATCTGCAGGATCCACTTTTTTAAAGATAAAGAGGAGAATCAGGGAAGAAAGCCCCATCACATATAAGGGTTCAGCCCTCCTTGTACTCCTAGATCTTTCAAGATGGACCCTCCAACTTCGTAGAGCTCTCAGACCCATACAAACTGCCCTGAAGGAAAAGAACAATCTGTATAATTGGGGATACCCCTTTCAGCTGCGGGTTGGACGAGACAGTAACACAGTGATATTCAGAGGACTTGGTGACCTCCCAAAATTTCTAGCAAAGTTTGAGCTCCCGATGATCTTGATCCCAGATTGGCCAAGAGTCAGGGCCCCGGACCCACAGCCACCAAGACAGGAGTGGCAGATGGCTTGACCAGCTGGAAGACACAGATCCCCAGATGATAGATTGTCCTTGGTGTCATCCCGCCCGATACTGGTCCTCTTGAACAGGCGTCGCAGTTGTTGCCTGTGCTGTTCGCGAATGTCCTGGGGTTTGCCTTTCATACGGACATACCCCTGCAAAGGTCCACCTACATGAGCCGAGATTTGGGGGGCCAGGCCCTTGTGGCTTGCCTCAACCCCTCCATTAACAAATGTTGTATACTTCTGTAGTGCTTTACGCTACACGACCCTTTTCTCCTTTCAGGTGGGCCTGTCTTGGCCCCTGCTCCGCTCCTATGACAAGGTGAAAAACATGTTTCTACTTTGTTTCTCTCTTTTTCTCTCTATTCCATTTTCTCCCCCCCCCCCCCCCCTTCCCACTCTCTTAGTCTCCCTCCTCCTCCCCTGGTTCTCTCCTCTCCTACTTACTTTGGTAGAAATTCAACGTGGCCGCTCCATGCAGTCTGGCTTCCTCTCCCAGAGGCGTCAATAGCAGTTTGCTCTTACAATGCCAGAGGTCTCAATAGCCCAGGGAAAAGGAACCAAATATTATATAGCCTTCACAAGAAGCGAGTCATGATGTTTTTTGTTTTTTTTTCAAGAAACTCACTTTATCGCCACTAACACCCCCAGTTGCCATAACTGATATTATCCTCATTGGTATCATGCTCCCCACCCTGACCGCAAAGGATGCTGGGTTTCTCTAGCTTTCCATAGATCATTGAATCCCCAGGTTCTGGCAATTGAGAGAGATGAAGGGGGGAGATACTTATTTTTAAAAATAAAATGGTCTGACGACATTTATACTTTAGCTAACTTTTATTTCCCCAACCAAGAGCAGGTTTCCTTTGGTTCCAGAGTTCTCCGGAGGCTAGCAGAGTTCTCAGAAAACATGACCATCATTGCTGAAGGCAACTTTAACATGGCACTGGACCCACTCCTGGACACCTCCTCTGGGCGCTCCTCCATTTCCCGCTCAGCCATTTGTAGGTTCAGAAGGATCCTGGTGAGTCTTCACCTCATTAATCTTTGGAGAACCCTCCACCCCTCAGCCAAAGACTACAGTTATCATTCACAGGTCCATAATTTATACAGCAGAATAGATTACATTTTTGTCTCACACAGACTCCTAGATGGTCACCCAAAATGCTCGCTCGGTAATTTTATATGGTCCGACCATGCCCCTGTGTACAGGGAGCTGAGGCCTAGAAAACAGGACTTTAGAGGGTATAATTGGAAACTAAATAATAATATGCTCAATGACCCAATTTGTATGACTGATTTATCTAGTACTATTGCTATCTTTCTTGAGTCTCATGAGTCTGACTCCACCCCTGCTCTGATTAAATGGGAAGCCCTGAAATGTGTTATGAGGGGGGTTTTCATATTACACGGCTCGAGACTCAAGAAGGAAAGGTCATTAAAGCTAAAGCAATTACTGCAGGCTTTGGAGTTGAAGGAGACTGCAAATAAGAAAAAGAGATCAGATGCATTGCTAATGGAAATTACTAATATTAGACACGAGGTTCTTTTTATCCTGGACCAAAATACCTTATACCTGAGGGACAGATTCCGGGCGGGATGTTATGAATATGGCAACAAAAGCAGGAGGTGGCCCGCAAAAGCTTTACATCCCCGGACGTCCCAGACAAATATTCTTTCCATAAACTCCCCAGCGGGGAATACAGTGCATGCCCCTGGAGAGATACTGGAGGCCTTCAGGACATACTATGCCAAGCTTTGAAACATCCCACGCCCAGAGGAATCAGGAACACCCATTCAGATAGATAATATTAAACAATATTTACAACAATATATCTCTAGAACCATCTCATCCGATGAGGTGGGAGCCCTTGAAGATGATCTCACTCCTGTAGAATTGGCTCAGGCTATGAAGGACCTGACAGTGTGGAAAAGCCCCAGACCCGACGGGTTTACCCCAGAGTTCTACAAAATGTGTGGCGGACAGGTAGCAGAGCTCATGCTGCTGGCATTCAATGTGGTCTCTCGGGGATGACCCTTTTCCCCCCAGGCACTGCAGGCCCATATCATGGTGATCCTGAAACCAGGAAAGGACCCTCTATCTTGCAATAGCTACAGACCCATCTCCTTAATTAATAATGACCTAAAGATTTTTTCCCAGATCCTAGCTAATAGATTGAATCCGTACATCCCCCACCTAATTCACAAGGACCAAGTGGGATTTGTTTTGGGCAGGGAAGCCTGGGACAACACAATAAAAACATCATCCCTGATCAATAAGGCCCATAGATCTGCTATACCTTTGTGTCTACTTGCTGTAGACGCAGAAAAGGGTGAATTGGGACTTCATGGAGGAGGTGCTGAGGGGGGTGGGGCTGGGCCCATATAAGAGTCAATGGACTGCTTTCAGAATCCTTCAAGATCAGGAACGCTAACAGGTAGGGCTGCCCCCTCTCTCCGATTCTATATATTATAGTCATGGAGCCCCTGGCTGAAGCCCTGCGAAGCAACCCCGATATACTGGGCATGAAGGACCGCGATAGGGACCATAAACTTTCCATTTTCGTGGACGACCTATTGCTTTATGTCACAAACTCTCGGATTAGCCTGACAGAAATACTCCTGGTATTGTCCAGATTTGGGAAACTCAGTAACTTCAAAATGAATATGCAAAAATCTGAAATTCTTAATATAAACCTACCATCCTCCGAAGCCAATGCGCTACGAGGAGCTTTTCCTTTCCAATGGAAAGAGATATCTCTAACATACCTGGGTATGCAAATCCCAGCCGACCCCTCTTGGACCTCTGAGCTGAATTATAGTTCTCTGCTGACAAATCTTGAATCGGAGCTAGAGGGGTGGTCTAAGTTGCAGCTTGGAAGACTTAATTCATTAAAAATGAACATTCTCCCTAGAGTCCTGTATATCTTCCAGACAGTTCCTTGGAACCTCCCTAGACAATTTTTTACCCACCTACAAAAATTCATGCTTAGGTTTGTCTGGAGGAATTCTTCCCCCAGAATAAGCTACAAGATCTTAACTCGACCTAAATCTATGAAGGGGGGGCAGGACGTCCGGACCTCGAATTATACCACAAGGCTGTGGTTGGTAGTTGCATTCTAGATATAATATACCGCACTACTGAGAAGACTTGGATGGCATTGGAGATAAATCAAAACCAGTTCGACCTGGGCGGCGCCTTCTGGATCCCGGGCAGGGTGGGCTGGAAGGGGGTGGTAGCCCGAGTTGGTTATGTACTTGATTATTTTATAACCTGTCTGGTTGTCTGTTGGTGACTAGTGGCTAGTGAAGATCCGTTCAATTTGTTATTTAAGTATGCAATATAACACACTGTATTACTTTTTCAGGTCTGCAATGCAAGTACATTATTCTACGTATGTTATGTTGAACATGGAAATTAATAAATATATTTTGAAAGAATGGAAGAGCTTATTGCCCAGGACCAGGACAGGGTTGAACTATTCCTCAAAGTACAGATGTGCATGCCAGAGGTGCATGCAGTGATTCAAAGATAGTCATTTGTGGTAATGTAACCGATGGTGAGGATAATGAAGATCCCTTTGATAAGGGGACTATTCCTAGATTACCCTTAGTAATCCACATCTGGTGTTATTAGGTTCCATTACAATAGTATTAGGCTCAAGGTTGGCTCCTGTTATAGAAGGTAAGTATGGTCTTTTAACACACAAATTATTCCTCTTATTCTTAAGGCTCGTTTACATGGGCATATTTAGGCTGCGTATTATGCAGTAAGTAGAACTCATTGATTTCAATGGATTCATTCACATATGTGTAATTTTCACGCGATTTTCACTTGTGTGAAAAGATTTGTGGCATGTCCTATTTTGGTACATATTACACACCGAAATAGGCCATCGAACTAAATGGCACAGCGTGAAATACTTAGGAAACCTGTAAAACTGTAGGTCCTTCTGTGTAATTTTTTTGGCACGAAAATAAGGTGATGAGGATTTCAATCGTGTAAATACGTAGCGTATTTACATGACTGAAATCCGCATACACCCAAGTGACGAGCCCTTAAAGGGGTTGTCCCGCGACAGCAAGTGGGGTTGTGCACTTCTGTATGGCCATATTAATGCACTTTGTAATATACATCGTGCATTAAATATGAGCCGTACAGAAGTTATTCACTTACCTGCTCGTTGCTAGCGTCCCCGTCGCCATGGTGGCGTCTAACTTCAGCGTCTAATCGCCCGATTAGACGCGCTTGCGCAGATGGGTCTTTTCCCTTCGGCTTGGCAGCAGCTGCGTTCTGGCTCCGCCCCCTTGTACGCGTCATCTCGTAGCTCCGCCCCGTCACATGTGCCAATTCCAGCCAATCAGGAGGCTGGAATCGGCACATGTGAAGGGGGCGGAGCTACGCGATGACGCGTACAAGGGGGCGGAGCCAGAACGCCGCTGCTGCCGAGCCGAGCCGAAGGGAGAAGACCCATCTGCGCAAGCGCGTCTAATCGGGCGATTAGACGCTGAAGTTAGACGGCACCATGGCGACGGGGACGCTAGCAATGGAGCAGGTAAGTGAATAACTTCTGTATGGCTCATATTTAATGCACGATGTATATTACAAAGTGCATTAATATGGCCATACAGAAGTGCATAACCCCACTTGCTGCAGCGGGACAACCCCTTTAATATTTCTTTTTGCACTCCCTATTGTACTAGATGTAATATTATCCACTTCAGAGATATCAGATTCTGAGATATCAGTATAATCATTAGTATAGGGGCCTTGCTGGGTCCTCCTCCCATATATTGAGCCTGTCCTAAAATCTTTTGCATCTCGTAAGTTTTTTCTATGCTTTTTATCCTCTAATGTCATGATTTAATTGCTCAAGTGTGAAGTCTGGATTCCAAACCTTTAAATTCTGCCTGGGATACAAATGCTTGTATGTCCTTTATTTCAGTCTCTAATTTAGTACTTGTCATTGTCAAGAAATTTCTTTTCAGATTCTAAAAGGTAGTGAATCATACGAAGAGAACTTTCAGTTAAAATATTCTCCCAGCCTTTTAGAAACTCAATATCCTCTTTGTGTAAAGTGGGCTTTATCTGGATGCTTAAACCTTCCCACTAGGACCTGATATATTGTCTATATGCTCTTTGCAAGCCTTTGAATGCTGTGCGACTATTTAGGGCTCCTGCACACTTGTGTTTTTTGCGCGTTTTTTTCACGCGATATCGCTGCATTTTTTTCACGCGATTGTCAATGGGACTTTCTAATGTTAAAAACGCATCACACAAAAATTGCAAAGCATCAACTTGCGATGTGTTTTTAACATTAGAAAGTCCCATTGACAATCGTGTGAAAAAAACGCACAAGAAAAACACAAGTGTGCAGGAGCCCTGAGTGTTATAACCACCTCAAAATATTTTCTCTATAAATTTCTATTCCTATATAGAATAGCATGGAGTCAACCACGACTTGGTCCCTTCTAGTTGCTGCAATTTATTTCTTTAGATTTCTAGGAAACTTAGTCCAAAACTAGACATGAATATATATTAAAATGCTGTGGAATGTGGCTATCAGATTTTGTATGTATGGAGCTTAAATGTTTGCTTGTTCTTTGGCAAGGTTCCTGGATAGGAAGTTCTAGATGTTTGGAGAGGGACAATCCTAAAGCCCCAACCATCTGATGATGCCACAGTAACAGCAAAACCTGTCAGGAGAACATTTTGGACAGTTTTAATAAGCAGCAAATGGGCCAGTTATATGACCAGTCTGTAGTAATGGTCAAGTACATGAAGGATAGATAGCTAGATCTAATATTTATAGTAAGAGTTAGGCGCAAGTTGTAACATTAAAGCAATTTCACAGGCAATTTTATTGATATTTATTAAAAGTTAAGTTTCAATAACAGGTGACTTAGAAAGGCCATTGGGTCAAATGGACGGAAAATATATAACTCTTGTTGGCTGGACACTTCTCCTTGATGGTCATAAATGTGAGCAATTTCCACTCTTGGTGGCAACATAACTTATTGGGTGTTCACATTAATACAATGAATAGGCACTTGCCCATTTTGGACTATTGCCAACATTCAGGCTACCAGGGATCCATCCCCCAATCAACTGGTCCCACTGGTTTAACCAGCACATCAACCTCCTCTAGTCATCTGTTCATTCCAATTGGTAAGGTAGTGATCATTTCCTGTCAGGGAGGTATATCGAGAGCCATTGTCATTGAAGCCTGAACATTTCCTACAGCTCTATATTCAAAATCACTTTTTTGTAGTACACATACCCATACCAATCTCTAAAAGACCTTCTGGGTTGACTGATGAGGAGGTCACCTGCTTCCAGTATCCAGGTCCTTTTTAGTAACAGGATTTGATACAATTCTCAAAGCACATTCATTCCCAGGATCACAGGAGTATCCTCTCTGAAGGTCTCCCTCACAATGATGACACCCTTCCTGCTGATATCTTGACCACAGAATCGTATTTTCATCCAGGCTATTTCCGACACAGGCAGATGGTTTGCTGCCGTTACCTTCATTAAGTCTCTTGGTCAGGTCAAAATAGTGTCTGTAAATGTTGCTTGAAGAAGGCCTGTTTCTTATTAAAAAAGTTGTATCCTTCAATGTCAGGTACAGGAGGGAGAGGGGATGATACCTATCGATCCCGCCTCTGTCCCCGATTACTCACAGATCGACCTATCTTCCACCCTAATGGAAGGGAGATGTTATATGAAGCAATGAGGTGCAACAAACAAAACCCATTACTATTCACTCCACAGGAGGGTATACTTTAACTTGAAAAGTTGTATTAAACAGACTGTACAGTCTTAGGGTTTAAAAACATGAACGTGATTTTGTCCCATTTTGTGGCTGTGAGAATCACAGTCGCGTGTTGATTGTCAGAGAAACCAAGTAATCTTGTAGATATGATACCTTTTAATGGCTAACAAAAATACATGGTGTTACAAGCTTTAGGGTAATTATTACCGTCCCTTCATCTGGCTGATTAAACTGGTTTGGATGGGGCACAATTATAACACAAGCCCCTCTTGAGTCTCCTTCACTCACCGTCTAGGTGCTCTCTCCGTGAGTAATCGGGGACAGACGCAGGTTCGATAGGTATCATACCCTCTCCTCTCCCTCCTGTACCTGACATTGAAGTATACAACTTTTTAATAAGAAACAGGCCTAATAATAGGGGAGGTGTTGCATTATATGTCAGGAAAACATACATCTCCACAGAGATTCAAGCTTCAGAGCATGGTAGTTCTATAGAAAGTGTTTGAGTAAGAATACAAGGAGAGAACAACAGAAAGGACACTATTGTAGGTATTTACTATAGGCCGCCTGGACAAGCAGAAGATATTGATGAACTCTTTCTACGTCAGATGTCCAAACTCTCAAAAAAGCATGGCATAGTGATCATGGGAGATTTTAACTATCTAGATATTTGCTGGGAATTTCTCTCAGGTAAAAGTAATGGATACAACAAATTCTTATTCGCTCTTGCTGACAACTTTATCTTCCAAAAGGTAGTAGAGAAAACAAGGGGATCTGCTATCTTGGACCTAATTCTTACCAAAAGGCAGGGAATGGGTGAGGATTGGAAGTAACAGTGGCTGGGACCTTAGGAGGCAGTGACCATGCTATCCTTGAATTTTGGATAAAAAGAGGAGGAAGACCTGAGAAGACGCAAACCTTCAGGTTGGATTTCAGAAAGGCAGATTTTAACCTCTTAGTGACCACCTTTATGCCTTCAATTGACGGCCTCCCTGTGTAATAAGGCCCCGGGGTTTGTGCGGGTGACAGCTCCCTGCTATCAGCTGCCGGAGGTAGCCTGGAGCTGTCATCAGGGGTCACGATTATCCAATGGATAACGGCGATTGCATGAAAGTGAAGAAAAAGTGAAATAAAGTTAAAGTTTCAGCTCCCCACGTGGATCAGATCAATGAAGAGAGCTGAAAGTATTCACCTCTGTCCTCCGCAATGTCCCACGGCATTCTGGTCCTTCCAGGACCTGACACAGTTTTTTGCGCATGCGTGCCAGATGGAGAATGTCGGGCACATGCACAGAAGGCCAGGAGCCTGGGAGATTTAAGATCTCCTTGCTCCAGGCTAGCACGAACAGCCGAGAGCAGGGCATGTCACTGGGGACCGCTGTATGTGGCTCCTGGTCACATAATTACCATTATCCAATGGATAATGACCATCATGTAAAGTGTAAAATTTAAAAAAAAAGAAAATTTCATCTCTCCTCATGTTTCATATCCATGAGGGGAGATGAAATTACATACCTAAGGCCCCCCGGTTTTATCCACAGACCTTACCCGGCTTCTGCGCACGCACCCGTTGCCGAGTTGGTGGATGCATGCGCAAAAGCTGCAGATTGCCGGGATATTTTAAAATCTCCCTGCTCCTGGCTACCAAATGTAGCCAAGAGCCTGGAGATTTCAAGAGGATTCGCGGTACACGGTCTGAGGTTACGTAATCTCCATTATCCAATGGCGATCATGTAAAGGTAAAAAAACTTTAAAGTTTCACCTCCCGTCATGGATCCGATCTATGAGGGGAGGTGAAATTACTAACCTAAGGCCTGCTTTGATGTCCCCCAACAAGATCTTTATTTGCGGACCTTTCCCCGGGTTTGGCGCATGCGCCCATTGGCAAAATGGTGGACACAAGCTCAGAAGCTGGAGGTGGCCTGGGAAATTCTAAATCTCCTTGCTCTTGGCTACCAAAGCTAGCCGAGACCCCGGAGCAGTGACCAGTGGCCTTGTGGAGTGGTACCTGGTCATGTGATAAAAAGGTAGCGATCGACAGAGAGGCTTGCAAGGGACATAGTGAAACCCGGCAGGTGAAACCCAAAGATCCCGCTACCACCAAGGGAAAGGCAGCAACAACCTCAACAACCCACATACCCTGGGGGGCCTCCAGCGCTTGCCTGCCTACACAGGGGACTCCCTATCCCCCCTGGCAAACAAAGTTCCAAGGGAGACGGCAAACAACCCACAGCAGACTGCCGGCGCCCATACACCACCGGACCCCTGCCGACTTACAGCCGCAAAAGTGTGGGCGCCAACCCCTTGCACAGCTACAACCCCCCACTCAACGCTTAAGCAGAGCTAGTCGTACAGGATGATGAATCCTTAGCCCCTGCTCCACCGGGCCACACGCATCATGCGGTAAGATCCTTAGCTCAAGACACAGCAGCATCCTTTGGTGTAACCTACCAACCAGCCAAAAAGCATGACCAAACCCAAAGGTAAATCGGCGAAAACCCCATCCAAAGGCAATATAATGAACATGTTCACATCTCAGCCGCATATGGACTCACCTACCCCTACCACATCCAGACCCCCCTCAGAAGCCGACGTAGAGGAAGACGCGATGGAGACCAGGCAAGATATCTCAGACCTCCCCAAGCTGCTAGAAAAAATGACAGAAAAAATGACAAACATCTTCAGAACAGAACTTTCTGCAGCAGTGAAAGACTTCACCGAGCAGATCCGAGATCTGGGGCAGAGGACCGACGAGCTAGAAAAGAAAACAGACGACATTATCGACGCTCTAGAAACGGACCGCAGTTACATAACCGACCTGGAGTCCAAATACGATCAGTTGGAGGCCAAATTCGAGGATCTCGAAAACAGATCCCGACGATCAAACATCAGAATAAGAGGCCTGCCAGAGTCAATTACAGCCCTGAAAGAGACCGCGATAAACCTCTTCTCGGCGCTTCTGCCCCAGATCGATCAGACGTCTCTTAGAATCGATCGAATTCATAGGGCGCTGGCCAAGCCCCCGAACCCTGAACTACCTAGAGATGTGGTGCTCAAGCTACATTATAGCGAGGTGAGAGACCAGCTCCTGACGGCAGCAAGAGACCTAACCCCGCTTCCAGGGATGTCGCCCTCTGTCCAACTTTATGCAGACATCGCCCCCTCAACATTGGCAAAACGGAGAGCCTTCCGGCCAATTACCCAAGCCCTAATTTCGGCTAAAATAAGATATAAATGGGCCTTCCCTTTTGCAATCATATTCCAAAACCAGGGAAGATCGTATACGGCGAGAACTTTGGACGAAGCATACGAGGCCCTGGAGAGAGCGCAGATTCCAGCCGAGAGAGCGCAGGAGGATGGAGGAGGGCGCCCATATCCCAGACGCTCTTGGCGGACTCTACACCCGAGACAGGAAAGGCCGAGGCCTCGAGACCGCGCTCCAAGAAGCAACGGCCCACACCAGCCCTAACTCGGGGGAGGGCGAAGTATAAAAGTTATTTGGGTCTCTCCCCATTGCCATTCCTGACTCCCGGTGGGGGGAACGCGGGACACAACCCCGAAAAAGCTTAAAGACAAACTTTAAAGATAAAAGACCCCAGGACCGAGGGATTCTCGGGGGGGGACCGGGAATGGCTTCGGGGAGAGTAAACAAGAGAGACCGCCCACACGGGATGGGGAAACGAAATCGAAAATCAATGTTTTGAGTTATATTGCCAGATATGTAATATGATGCATAGGCCCAACGGTGGGTTATTAGTTGTTGAGGTCCGCAGAGATGGACGAATCGCCAAAGGGCGAAATAAATCCATTCTCTGACCGAAAGGGTCCGAGGACCCTAAGTAACCATAAGTTGAGTTATACACCACTGACTCACCAAAGTCGTGGGGAAAAAGTTGCTTTGTTTAAGAGTTTGAATGTTAACGATATTGATTTCAGACTACAGGTCGTCACTCAGGAAATAGCTCGGACTGGAGGACTACAGAGACACAGAGGGAAAACCCCCGATGACAACACCATAGCGAGCCTAGACCAGGCCAACAAATGGTATGCATAATCACACACAATGTAAGGGGATTTAACTCCCCAGCCAAAAGGAGAAAGGCCCTCATTACATACGCTAAACATAGACCAGAAATAATATGCATACAAGAGACGCACTTCTCCCACAACTCGGCCCCTAGATATATTGACCGAAATTACACCAGAAGCTTCTCAGCAGCAGCTAGTAAAAAACACAGAGGGGTATTGACACTTTTACACAACTCGTTCCCCCTCCAGGAGATTCAATCGGAGAGTGATCAGGAGGGCAGATATTGTCTCACATGGGGACTACTACAAGAGCAACCTTTACTAATAGTCAACATGTATGCCCCGTCTGAGAACCCCTGGCCCACGATGAAAAGAGTAGCAAATTTATTAACACGATTTCCACATCACAAGGTATTGTGGGCGGGGGACTTTAACTTCCCTTTTCATGAGACACTAGACAGGTCAAGCAACAAGCCAGATAGATTTTCCACTAAACAGAGAAAAGAGTGGGAAAACAAACTAGAACAACACAGACTGGCGGACTCCTGGAGGGAGATACGAGGCAAGGATAGGGGGTACACCTATTACTCTGCGCCCAAACAGACATATTCAAGACTTGACTACGTCTTAACCTCAACAGCGCTTCTACCCCAACTCACGACCAGCAGACATCTCCCATGTGCTTGGTCGGACCACGACCTGGTAATGTGCGAGATAGATCTGGGGAAAATAACAAAAAACACCTACAGATGGAGACTAAATGAGACACTAGTGAAAGATCCAATAAGCTCAAATAAAATCACAAGCCAAATCGCGGAATTCTTTGACCTTAACAAGGGCCCAGAGGCCAAACCGCAGTGGGTATGGCTATCTCATAAGGCATACATGCGAGGCCAACTAATGCAACTTTCCTCCCGGAAAAGGAAAGAAAAATCAAAGGCTTTCCAAGCGCTGGAGAGAAGGTTATTCCTCTTGGAAGACCTCAACCAACGTAATCCATCGCGAGCTACCACAAAAGAAATAAGAGACATCAAACTACAACTAAATACCCTGCTATCAGAGAGAGTAGAGAGAGCACTACAATGGACTAAATACAAATATTACAAATTCGCCAATAAACCAGACAAATTACTCGCGGCAAAACTACGAGATACCCAGAGACTTAACTCCGTTTTTAAACTTTACACCCCACATAACAATACAACAACAAACCCGGAAAAAATTTACGATATATTTGCCAAATTCTACACCTCCCTTTACCAGGAGCATAAGGGAGGAAACGAAAGCCAAAGGAGCGAATTCCTGGAGACAACCCCAATCCCCACTATCTCTAACGAGCAGAGGGAGATACTAAACATCGCCATCTCTAGCGAAGAAATAGAGGAAGCCATAGATAACTTAAAACCGGGGAAAGCTCCAGGCCCTGACGGCCTCACGGCCATATACTATAAAAAATATAAAGACGCATTAAGCGGGCCCCTAAGAGAAATGCTCCAAACTATAATGGAAGGCCAAACCCCACCTAAAGAATTCCTGAACTCAAACCTCACAGTAATACCTAAAGCTAATAAAGACCCACTGTCCCCGAAAAATTATAGGCCAATATCCCTCCTAAACTTGGATTATAAAATTTTCACCAGTATATTAGCTAAACGATTAAATCAGTTCCTCCCAAAATTAGTACACAAGGACCAGGTAGGTTTCATCCCGCAGAGACAAGCCCCAGACAACATCCGAAAGGTCCTAAATATCATAGACCAAGCCCAGAGGAACAATAGCCAGCTTTCTCTTCTAGCGCTAGACATTGAGAAGGCTTTTGACTCCATATCATGGGACTACCTCTTTAAATTGCTAGAACGGATGGGCTTCACGGGAGAATTCTTACAAGCAATAAAATCTCTATACTCTCTACCAACGACCCTACTTAAATTACCATCTACTAAAGAAACACCAATCCCAATTAAGCGAGGCACCCGCCAGGGGTGCCCCCTGTCCCCGGCTCTTTTTGCACTCGCCATGGAGCCATTGGCAATCGCCATAAGAAAGAACCCTAACATAAGAGGAGTGGCCCTCGGAAGCAAGGAATACAAACTGAGCATGTTTGCAGATGACATGCTGCTTACAATCACTCAACCCCTAACATCACTACCCAACTTAATGCACCTACTGGATAAATGGGCAAGTCTGACGGGCTTAAAAGTGAATGCGGATAAGAGCGACATATCCCATATAAACACACCGACGCCACTAATTAAATTAATAGACTTAAACTTTGGCTTTAAACAGCAACTCCAATACATCCCATATCTGGGAATAAACCTGACACCTTCGCTTTCCACACTATACAAACGCAACTACCCCCCCCTAATTAAAAAACTAACCGCGGAGCTAGATAAATGGGATGATCCTATGCTTTCATGGGTGGGCAGGATACACGCGATAAAGATGAATACTTTGCCACGAATACTATACTTATTCCGAACCCTCCCTATCCCCATCCCGAATGAGGTACTAAACAATTTTCAAAAACGCATCTTCAAATTCATATGGGCCAACAAGCGACACAGAATAAAGAATAAAATCATGCACCGCCACAAGAGTCGGGGAGGACTCTCGGTCCCCAACTTAAAGAAATATTATACAGCGGCGAGACTAGCACAATGGATAGAAACCCTCGGGGGAGCAAAAGCTCCTCTCTGGGTCAACATGGAGGAAGCCAAACTACACCCACACACCCCTAGAGAGCTGACCTGGACCAAAGGCAATATGAGGGCTGATCTCTGGGAGTTGAGCCCCCTCTCATACCATTCTATACGGATCTGGAGAGAGACGAGACACAAGCATAAACTGTCAACTAGCCCATCCAGACTAACGCCAATAATAACAAACGAAAAATTCCCCCCCAGCAAAGATCTAGTGCACTTTCAATGGTGGAAAATAAATGAAGTTACGAATGTAAACCACCTGGTAGAAAATTCAAGGCTACTGACGATAAGCCAATTTAAAGCTAAATTCAATCCCCCCACAGCGGAAAACTTCAGAATTAATCAAGTCTACCACTTCTTGAACTCACTTAAACTCCCTCAAACCCTCCCAGATTTGACTACATTTGAGAGAATGTGTCTGAGAGACCCAATGAGAAAGGGCTCCCTGGCCTTGATCTATAATATACTGAACACACCAGAGGGGGAGGGAAAATTACCATACATGGAAAAATGGGAAAAGGATCTAAATATAGACATGGCGCCAGAAAGGTGGAGACAGTGCTGCGAGACAATTGCAAGGGGGAGCCAACAGGTGTCCCTGATGGAGACATCCATAAAGATCCTTCATCGAACCCACCTGGTACCGAGTAGATTACATCAAATCTACCAAACAGTCTCACCCCTTTGCTTCAGGGGATGCACGGAGGCGGGCACCCAAGTCCATGTGTGGTGGACATGCCCAATAGTGAAGAGGCTGTGGACTCAGGTCCACAGGCTCATACAGAGACTATTTATAGGCCCCCTGCACAAGTCCCCAGCAGTACTCCTCCTAGGCGACCGACAACCAGGTGTCAGATACCGGGCACATAAATTGATCCAGGTGGTCTGTATGGCTGCAAGAATTCACATCGCCTCCAGATGGAAGCAGAGAACTCTGTCCATCCAAGAGGTTATGGAAAGGGTCTCCCGGATTGCATTATATGAAAGACTACACGCAATAGGGACGGACACATTAGAAAAATACGGGGAGATTTGGGAACCATGGATAAACATGATAGATATACCAGGATTCCGATACACCCTCCAGTCGACCTAAGAACACCAACCGAGATTTGAAGCAGAAACGAGTGACGACCAAAACTGAATGTAGTCAAGGTTTATTGGTTTAAAAGATAAAACATATGAATAGACACAAATGACCAGTTAGTTAAGTTAAGTGCACTTAAAGAAGAAATAAGTACAATTTAGGGATAAGTATACCAGTTTAAGAAAAATGTTGAACAATCTGTAACAACCCCTGCGAGGGTAAATATTGGTGAAACAAACAGTAATGCTGTACTTAACCTGTTGGCTTCTTGAATAAAAGTTTTGAAACTAAAAAGGTAGCGATCTCCCTAAGGCCGGTCTCCCACGACTGGATAGTAATTGTGGATTCCGCATGCTACTGATCCGCAGTAATACGTGGATCAATCAAACACATTGGAAAAACACAATTCCACTCACATTAGCAGGTCGGAATTACGTAACCCACTTGCAGAAAACCTCGGATATCCACAACATAGAGCCCATTGTGCTCCATGGTCGTAGATATATACCTGCAGCCCATACGTACTTACATTGTGTATGGGCTGCAGGTACCCATGTCATTGCTAAGCGACGGCGCAGGAAATATAAACAAAAAAAAGGTGTACTGCGTATGGCCGCCTGTGTGAGTATGTAGTTATGCACAGTACATTACACGACCGTACGCAGGGCCACAGTTGGGCTCACAGCTGGGATCCACTGCGGGCCTCCACAAGCAGATTCCACATATGGCGGTGTGAGTACGGCATTATTCAGACCGCTACCTGTAATACGTAATTTACAAGAAGGCCCGGGAACGCTCGCCTTCCTGCAGTTCCAGGAGCAGCTTGTTGAACATCTTCTGTGTGAGAACACAGCACCTCAGCAAGCTTACGAAGACTCACAGAGCGCCACTTTTTACGGCCTATCCCTGCCACTGAGCTCAAGAAATAGCCCCCCATAAAATGTTGGGCTTGCAGCAAGTATGGGAGGAGGCGGGATACCCAGTTTTATTGCCCCATGTGACCATCCCGAACATGCCTTTGTAATTACTCCTGTTTTCAGACATACCAGTTTACATTATTACTTTTATCTAAGATTTAGGGAACGCGGAAAAGGAAGGGAAGATTATTTTTAGGTGTTCCCTCTATTACAAGTCTAGCCATGTGTCCAGTAAGCAATTTTTGGCTACAATGGCACAATGGCACAATTGCGAAAAAAATAAAAATCATAATTTTTTCCTTTTGCTTTGCTTCGATTCGTTCAAAAACTGTGGGGACAAAATAAGCAGTACACCCCTAGTTGAATTCGTTAAGGGGTCTAGTTTTGAAAATGGGGTAATTTGTGGGGGTTCTCCATTGCATAGGCCGCTCAAGGGCTCTACAAGTGTGCAGTGGGGTCTGAGACACCTTCAAGCAAAATTTCTGTTGTGAAAGTCACCGGCTGCTCCTTTTCGTTTGAGCTCCGTTGTGCATACAGACAGAAGATTAGAGCCAAAATGGGTATGTTTCTGAACACAGGACAAACAGGGGTATCCATTTTGGGGGGCAAATCCTCATTTTCATGTGCACTATAGAAAAAAAACTGTCTTTAAAATGACATATTTGCAAAAATATGAAATTTTACTTTTTTCCCCTCTAAATTGCATTAACTCCTGAAAAAAAACTGTGTGCTCAAAATACTCATGACAACCCTCAGTGAATTCATTAAGATGTATATTTCTTTAAATGGAGTCATTTGGGGGGGGGGTATCTATCATTCTGATACCTATGAGCCTTTGCAATCTTGGCTTGGTGTAGGAAAACAAAATATTCCTCAAAATGTTAATGTTACATTTTTTACGTCTCCTAAATGGTTAAAAAACTTAAAGTTTTTCCAATGTGCTTTCAGAATAAAGTAAACGGATGAAATATATCTACCATCAAAAATGTGTACAGTATGTTTGCACATATTTGACGTATTGCAGTTGAAAATGTGAAAAAATGACAATGTTTTCAAAATTTTCCCAATTTTGGCGCCTTTAATAAGTATACACAAATTCTGCCCTAGCCTGGTCATTAGGGAGCAAACAGGCTTGGTCACTAAGGGGTTAATGGACTCAGAAGGAGGGTAAGAAGAATGGGATGGCTGGATGTTCTTTAGGACAGAAATATCCAAGATTCTCATAGCACAATCCCTAAAAGAATGGTGTGCAGACAATGCCTATCGATACACAAGAGAAATCGCTGCATGCGCTATTTCTCTGCATAGGTACGCATCTTAGCGCCATACATTTGTATGAGCTGGATATGACACGCTGTCCATATGCTGCGTTTTCATACCCATTCCTGTTCTAAACAGAGCGGGGAGTTAATTTTTTTTTTATTAAAGATCACATTGCACATGTTCCTCAACCCCTGTCCCTGCCTGCTTGCCTCCACTCCTGGCTATTATATTCTCTATTTATGCAAAAATCCCAGGCTGAGACTCATTCCATTCTTGAGGGTATCAAGCATGGCCATACATTTATACTTCCAAATTCTTCTGTGACTCGAAGTTGCCCTTCAGTAGGATAACTCTCATCTCCTCTATGCTATGTCCGTGACCACAAAAATGTTTTGCCACAGGTAATTCCGTCTTTTCCTCTGTAATTGAGTGGTGATGAGATCTCATCCTGGCTCTCAGTTTTTGTCCTGTTTACCAGGTATAAAGCCCCCCAACAGGACACTAACTGCACAGGATCAGGTACACAATATCGGACATGGAACATGAGAATGTCCCAGGGATCTTATAGTCCTGCTGTGTGTTGGGGATCCGTATCCTGTCCGTGGTCAGTATATGTGAGTAGGCCTTGCAGCTCCTTACATTACAGGAATAGGTTCCTTTTTGTGTGTCCGAGGGTTGCCTGTAACATAGGAGGGGAGGGTACGGGAATATGGTTTTCAGACGGTCATCCTTGTGTAGGGTATGATGGAGTTTCTTTGCAGTCTTCCTTAGAACCTCTAGCTCTGAATTGTAGGTCACTACTAAAGGCACACGTCCATTTTTTTCATTTTTCCTTGTATTGGAGTAGTTGATTTCTGGGTATCCTGGTGGCTCTGGTGATTTGGTCATCAATTGAGGTGGGATGGTAGCCCTGACTTAAAAATATCTTTTTGAGATTGTGTAAATGTTTCTTTCTGTCTGTTGGGTTGGAGCAAATCCGGTTATATCTCATGGCCTGGCTGTAGACAATGGACTTTTTGATATGCTTAGCATGGGAACTGTCCCATCTAAGGTATGTGGGTCAATCAATTGGCTTGGGGTATAGGGATGTCTGTATTGAGTTGTTTGAATTTTTTATGGTGGTGTCCAAAAAGTTGATTTCTGTATACGAGTAACTTAATGTCAGGTTTATGATGGGGTAGAATGCATCGAATCTCTCATAGAAATTTTATCAGTTCTTGTTCAGTGTTGGTCCAAATGATTATGATGTCATCAATGTAGCCAATAGTAGGCCAATAGTTTGTTGGGGCAGGAAGCCAGAAAGTCACTCCCCAATTTTGCCATTTTACTGCCCGTGGCGGTTCTGATGAGTTGCAGGAATATGTCTTTGCCAAAGGAGAAATAATTGTGTGTGAGGATGAATCTTGTGAGTTGTAACAACGATTCAGAGGCGACCCCATTGGCCTCAAGGTGCGCCTGGCAGTCAGTCAGCCTATTTTCATGTGGGATGTTGGAGTATAAGGACTCCACATCCATGGTGGCCAGGATTGCGCCATCTAGGAGAGGACCTATGATTGACAGTTTGTTCAGTAGGTCGTGGTGTCCTGCAAGTATTAGGCCACCACAGCCTAATTATGAGGCCAATTATCTCAGGTGTGGGAAACCTCACTGAAAAAATCTCAGAATGTGTGGGAAAAAGTCCTCAAACCACTGGTGAGGACCACAACCAGCTACTTGCAGGACACCACAGTGTATAGAATGGGAAGCGCTGAGCGAGAAGTCAGTGATAGCCAGCCTGTTTAAACGTCCTGCACACAGCTAATTTCACACAAGCGACATCTGACGACTATATGTGCAAATGTGCACGCTGCAGTCCAACGTATATGTGCAGTAAACGACGTTGATGAGGTAGATTTGCATGTGTATTGGCGAATAGTACTGCACTTTTTGCGTACACAGGTCCTGTTCACATGCGTGCGCAAAACACCCCTGCTGTGATTCAAAAGGCTATTTAGCATAGTGAGATCCAGATGTGTTCTGTTTTTCACTGAATTGCACGGCGTATTGTGCTTTTGTGCACACATTTGCACACGACCAATAAACTTTTATTGGGGCCTTTGCTGCGCAATACACAGAAAGATAGAGCAGGTCCTTTTTTTTTTTTTCGTGCGCACCATGAGAACGAATATATTAACATCAATGGGTTCTATTCTCTGTGCATTGTGCACGTATATTTTCTGCACGCAAAGATGCACACAAATATGGTCATTTGAAGAAGCCCTTAGGATTCTCTACTGCAGATTACATAAAAAAGATTTCTAAAAAAAAATGTGCAGCACGCAGTGCCATTTTTTCTGATTAAAAAGGCAGAAACCTGTTGATTCACATTATACTTAATTGTGTCTGCTTCATTAACGGAAGTGGTAACAGTGGCTCACTCACGATGTGAACAAGGCCTTGGAAATATTAAGCACATTAGATTGCAACCTACGTACAATTAATCTATCTTTGCTAAGGAATGTAATCATAGTAAGGCATGGTGCCAGTTAATAAAATATGACTCTTTACCAGGGAATATCTGATAAGGAATTTCCAACAGAAATAATACTTGAATACAAATAGTTCCAGTAACACAAACCATCCATATTCAATGCGAATAGTTTACTGTAGTAGTTGCCTAGTAAATATAACAACAAAGATTATTGACACGTCTATTGTATGGCATTCATTCAACCCCACAATACCATATCTTAATATCTTTATTTGCTCAACTCCTAATACTAAATAGAAAAAAAGATAATCCTAGATAACAGTTGCAGGAATACTAGTAGTTTCATTCTGATCACACATGCACACCCAAACAAGTGCAGTTATATCCACCAGCAAATAGCAAAATCACAATATCGCGGGAGATCAGTATAATTTATTGAAGTAATTCAAGAAAAAAAGTGCAATGTTTTGGCAAAATAATCAGCTTTTTTGATAGTCAACTTTCTTTGCCCAGACAGGCTCTGGTTCACTTGTGCGGTAATAGACACCTTCAGGGGCATAACTATAGTGGGTGCAGGGGATGCGGTCGCACCCGGGCCCAGGAGCTTTAGGGGGCCCATAAGGCCTCTATTTTGCATATAGGGAGCCCAATACTATTATTAAAACATTATAGTTAGGGGCCCTGCTACACATTTTGCATTGGGGCCCAGGAGCTTCAAGTTACACCTCTGCACACCTTTCTGAAAGCAAATATTGTATTTGTTTTCATTCAATAAAATCAATATGAACCTGTGCATTGTAAATCAAGATTTTATAGTGATTAATGGGCTTCAAATTTCACACCCTTTCCAAAAACCCAACTACCATAAGGAAAAAAAAATCTGTGTATTTGTATTACAGAGGCCCATTCAGAGGTGTTTTCCTAGTACCTCCCTCTAATGCAAAGGAGATGTTATATGAAGCAATGAGGTGCAACAAACAAAACTCATTACTATTCACTCCATGGGAGGGTATATTTTAACTTAAAAAGTTGTATTAGACTGTACAGTCTAGGGGTTTAAAAACATGGGCATGATTTTGTCCCATTTTGTGGCCATGAGAATCACAGTCGTGTGTTGATTATGAGAGAAACCAAGTAATCTTATTATTGACCCTTCATCAGGCTATGAAACTGGTTTGGATGGGGCACAATTATAACACAAGCCCCTCTTGAGTCTCCTCACTCACTGTCTAGGTGCTCTCCCTAAGGAGAAAAGATTGCCTTTAGATGTAATGATTATTGTGCATTTGCGTTCATTTGAATGGATTTTGCGCCCATGTAAATGGCTCTTAAATCCCAGATTACTTCTTTGTGGGCCATTGAGCCTCAGAGTGCAAGCAGGTCTTCTTCAAGGAAAGATGTCAAGAGTCCTTACAGGCAGTAGTTAGACATTTATATCAGTCCTGTACACAGATGTTTTCAACAGTTCAGATGCCATAAAAAAAAATTTCACTTACCTTGCACTTCACTCAAACATTGGAGGGTGAAAGCAAACACTGTAACTAAACATGATAAACACTCATATAATACAAGGGTGGAGCAGCTAGAATAACCCTTGCCTTACTGGGCACTTTTAGAGCTCCTTCATAAGGCCATATGCATACACATTACAGCCCATACGCTCTTCCGGCAGAGTCCACATATGGGCTGTGTTTGGCACAACGCGTGCCCACAAATGACTCGATCACGGACATGCGCAGTGTGAATTTTTTTGTTTTTTCAATTCCTCGTTTTTTCTTCTGCTATTTGCAGCTGGATCTGTGATGGAACCTCCGGCCGTAGGTTCCGATGAAGATGTGAAACCAGCCTCATGAGTGTTTCACATCGACGGATCATTTTTAACATACCTGTAAATATATGTATATGTATATTGATATAACATACATTTATATAATAAGACTTTTCAATTCAAATAGCTAGATAGATATCATTAGAGAAATTAGAAATGAATAGAGTATGCAGGACAGCTCCCAGATGTCGTAGGCTATTCTGCATATCTATTGTCACGTCTGTGCGGCACAAGACTGCCCTAGCGCTAGAGCAGGTTGGAGACTTAAGATACTACCCTAATGAATAGCAAAGGGAAGAATTACATACTGGACTCACGGGCAGAAATAACATACGTACTGACGACCAAAACACGCACCAAGGATACCTGCACACATAGCCAGGAATAGCTATAAAAGTATGAGGTATTGGTTCATGAATTCACCAAGACACTCAAGCCCACAAGCCCACCGACAAGAGTCCTCATTGTCTTGTGGGTCCATACTCTCACAAGACAACTACCATGTGAAACTTGCCTGCATGTGAGACGATCGTTTGGAATGGGATGGTCCCACGCTGGAACCTAGGGACCTATCTGGACCTAGATGGCAAACGATCCACAGCAAGACAGGATGCAGCTCACACCATGCCAGGAATTTGAATCTAAGACAGAACAGGACTATTCATACACCTTGTCTGGCCACCTGCACAGACCCAATGAACATATCACTGGTCACACACAACACAGAACAAACATGCAAGCAAGAAAAAACCCTAGGGTGAAGGGGGAAACCCAGCATCCTCTAGTCAGAGTGGCTGGTATATATGAGCAGCAGACCAGGGGGATTGGCTGGCTGGAGAAATCCACACCCAGCCAGCTCAATTAACGCACACCTGTGAAACTGTGCTGCTAGAAACCCATATAGAACAACAGATCCCAACAGCACAGCCTAACATTTATATTACACAGGACAGGCTATCAATAAACAGAGGGATAGTGAGGAAACACTGAGCTAGCCTAAATGAATTCAAGTCTCCAGGTTCAAACGAATTACATCAGAAGATACTAAAGGAAGCAGCAGAGGTAATTGCTGAACCCCTCACTATAATCATTGAAAACTCCTAGAGTACAGGAAAAGTCACAGAAGATTAGAGAAGGGCAAATGTTGTCCCTATCTTCAGAAAAGGGAAGAAGGTGGACCCAGGAAACTACATGCCTGTGAGCCTGACTTCTATACCGGGAAAGTTTCTTTGAACAAATTATTAAACGGCATGTATGCAAGTACTTGGACGGGAATTGAGTTTTAACCCCTTAGTGACCCCCCCATAGTGTTTTTACATACTGATTTAGTGGGCTTTAATCCCAAGGTCCGTAAAAACACATTCACTCTGAGGATTAAAGCCATGTGGGCTGTGGACGTGACAGCTCCATGCTGTCAGCTGCCGCAGATAGTTGACAACCAGGAGCTATCATGGGGGGCCGCGGGAAGCATGAAAGTGTAAAAAAAAGTAAATAAAAGTAAAAGATTCAGCTCCTCTCATGGATCGGATCAATGAGGAGAACTGAAAGTACTCACCCCCATCTCCATGATGTCCCGCGATGTTCTGGTCCTTCCAGGACCTTACGTAGACTTCTGTGAATGCACGCCAGAGGTGTACAGAAAGGCTCGCAGCCCAGGAAATTTAAAATCTCTCTGGTTCCCGGCTACCATATGATGTGTAGCCGAGAGCAGTGCGATATCACCGATAGCCGCTGTATGTGGTTCCCGGTCACATGATCACTGTTATTCAATGGGTAAGGGCGATCATGTAATGTAAAAGAAAGTGTAAAAAAAGGAAAAAAAGTTTTAAAAGTTTTTAAGTGTCATCTACCTTCTCGGATCATATTCGTGAAGGGAGATGAAATTACGTACCTACGTACGGACACATGCGCAAAAGCCATGGATTGATAGGGTAATTTAAAATTTTTCTGCTCCTGGCTAGTAAACGCAGCCGAGAGCCTGAAGATCTCATGGGGGGGCCGCAATCACATAAAAGTAAAAACAAAAGTTAAAGTTTCACCTCCCGTCACAGATCCAAACCATGAGGAGAGGTGAAATTACTTACCTAAGGCCTCTGGCAATGTTCCCCAATGGAATCCTTATCCGTGGACCCTTCCCCAGCTTCGGCACATGCGCCAATCACCGAAATGGCGGACTTAAGTGCAGAAGCTGGGGAGGACCTGGTAAATTTAAAATCTCCTTGCTCTGGGCTGCTAAAGGTAGCTGAGACCCTGGAGCAGTGACCAAGGGCTGCAATGGATAATGACGATCACGTAAAAGTTTAAAAACAATTGAAGTTTAATGCTTCTTTCAGTTTGGGCCCTATTGTGCATACAGACATAAGATTAGGGCCACAATGGACAAATAGGAAGATGCATTTTGGGGTGAAACTCTTAATTCATATGTGTGCTGTACAAAGAAAAGTGTTTTTAAAATGACATAATTGCCAAAAAAATGAAAATTGTAATTTTTTTTCCTTCTGCTTAGATTCTTACAATATCTGTGGGGTCAAAATATGCAGTACACCCCTAGATAAATTCAAGGGGTCTAGTTTTCAAAATGGGGTCATTTGTGGGGGTTCTCTGTCATTTTAGCCGCTCAAAAGCTCTACAAGTATGCTATGGGGCCTAAATCACCTTCAAGCAAAATGTCTGTTCTGAAAGCCACCATCAGCTCCTATCGGTTTGGGCCCAGTTTTGTGCATACAGACATAAGATTAGTGCCACATCCGGTATGTTTCTAAACACAGGACAAACAGGGGTATTCATTTTCAGGTGCAAATCCTCATTTTCATGTGCACTATAGAAAAAAATCCTGTCTTTAAAATGACATACAGATAGTCCCCTACTTGCGAACATTCGACTTACGAATTTCGCAAGATACGAACTATCTGTCCTGCACAGTATGATGTAATGCTATGGCATTACATCATACTGTGCAGGGACGGGGCAGGCTTCTATCAAGCCTGATAGAAGCCTGTCTGGTCAGATCGCGGTTGCTAGGCAGCCGGGGGCCTTCTGAAAGGCCCTAGGGCTGTCTATGCAGAGCGCCTATCAAGCCGTGCGCTTGATGGGCAGTCTGCATAAGCAGCCCTGGGGCCTTTCAGGAGGTCCCCGGCTGCCTAGCAACCACACAGCGTCCCACGATCTCATCGTGGGACGCTGTACGGGCCCCCTGAATGTTGGGTGCAGGCTGTTTCTTACAGCGGGCACCCGGCGGCAGCAGTTCCGACGAGCCGCGCCGCTTGTCAGAACTGTTAACACTTTAAATACCGCTGTCAGAGCGGTATTTAAAGTGTTAACAGTTCCGACGAGCAGCGCCGCTCGTCGGAACTGCTGCCGCCGGGTGCCCGCTGTAAGAACAGCAGGCACCTGACGTTGTATGGAGCGGGATCCACCCACGATCCTGCTCCATACAAGCATTTGTTCGACTTGCGAACAAATCGACTTGCGAACAGGTTCCTGGAACGGAAGTTTTTCCAATATGCTTCCAGAATAAAGTAAACAGATAGAAATATATAGCTTATCAAAAATGTGTACAGTATGTTTGCACATGTTTGAGATATTGTAATTGAAAATGTAAAAAAATGAACATTTTTTCAAAATTTTTCCAATTTTGGTGCTTTTAATAAATATACACAAATTGTGTCCGTCTTTTTTTACCGCCTAAATGAACTACAATATGGGGCGAAAAAACAATGTTAGAATCACTTGGATATGCCAAAGTTTTACGGTGTTATTCTATGTTAAAGTGACACGTTGGGTTCCAAAATTTGGCCTGGTCATTAAGCGCAAACAGTCTTGGTCACTAAGGAGTTAATCAGAGCCAGCATGGGTTTGTAACAAACAAGTCATGCCGGACAAATCTAATTTCCTTCTATGACAGAATCACCAACTGGGTTGATCAGGGAAATACAACTTTATTAAAGCATTTGATCAAGTATCTCATACTATTCTTATTGAAAAAATGACCAAATATGGGATTGACAAGGCAACTGTTAGGTGGATTCACAACTGGCTGAGTGATCGCACTCAAAGAGTGGTCATAAATGGCTGCACATCCAAGTGGAAGAATGTATCAAGTGGGGTACCACAAGGCTCTGTCCTAGGCCCAGTGGTGTTCAAGATTTTTATAAATGATCTGGAGGAGGGAATTGAGGGGAAACTGATCAAGTTTGCCAACGACACAAAGACGGCTCTGCACTTCTTTCTGGATTAAACTGGTGACATTTAGTGAATGGTCTACTTTAGCACTCTGTATCTCATCTGACATTTCATTTTCCTCTGTGAATACACTGAAGAAATAACTGTTTAAGGCCTCATATCCACCGACATGCACGGATTCTGAGTGTGGACTCCCGCAGTGGATTCCACCCACTCCCGCAGACATAAGGCAAAAAAGACATTTACTAACCTGTCCAGACGTGGTGCCTTCTCCTCCGTTGCGGACGAATCTTCTTTCTTCTGTACGACGGATGCGCTCAGCACGCCAGCCGGCATGCCATGCACATACACTGTGCTTTTTACATTTTTTTAAATCTCCTGCTTTCCCGCCGATCGGACGGCTTCCATTGACTTCAATGGAAGCTGTCCCTGCAGGATCCATAGAAAAAATGGAGCATGCTATGTTTTCTTCCCGAATGTGCGATCCACACGCTGGGAAAAAAAGACACCTGCAGATATGATAGTCTATGGGCATATTGAACAGCGGTTCATCCGCGCAGGTGACCCACGGGTATTCCGCAATTTATTTATGCCCGTGGACATGAGGCCTAATAGATTTGCTTTCTCCTTATCACCCTCTACAATTTTTCTTATTTATTAAAAGGGCCAACACTTTTAATATAAAAATGGTCACTGCTTTCAGGACCATTTAAACTTATTGGTGCTCTATTCAAGGCTGGCCTGGGATTAAAAAGCTGTCCTGGCACACAAACCCCCCATCAGCCCACATTCAGTATCAACCGTTATATTGAGTTTCCTCATCCGTAGCCCTGACCTCTAACACTCCAAAGGAGCCATGGCCTTTTACACAAAATGCTTTACACCACAGACACCATTTCCACTGAGGTCTCTCCACAAGAAACAGTTAGAATACATGGCCCAAATTTACAGTGCAGCTCCCTCCATCAGGTGCCTTACTGCACTATTATATGTGTTATACACATCAAATTATATCATCATAAATTACACAATATTGTTTTATAACAATATAGCAACCAACTCAGCAAGGCCTTGCACTATGCACAGGCAGCCGGCTGCACATGACTGGGGCGGATTCTGGATGTGGGATCCCACAGCGGAATCCGGCCCTGTGCCCGACCAATGACCCCACATGGCTGTCTTCTTTATCTGTTCTGCGGATGGTCCGGACGACTCGCCATCGGACATGCGCAGTGCAGATTATCCCGCACCGTCGCTAGGCGATGACGCGGAATCTGCAACCTGTCTGCAATGTTCCATTGACTGCAATGGAAGCCCTACAGTAGAGCATGCTGCGATTTTTCCTCCGCAAGCGGAAAATCGTACTTAATTTAGACTCATGTGCAGGAAAAAGTGCCTTTCCATAGCATGCAATGGATGGTATTTGCTGCGGAACCCAAATTCTGCAATGCAAATATACCCATGTGCAGGCGGCCTATGGCGCCAGAGGTGTGACTAGCCATTCTGCTGCCTAGGGCAAATGGCAAAATAGTATCTCCCCCCCCCCAAAAAAAAATAGAACACTGTGATACTAGTAGAAGAATTGCACTACTTAACCCCTTAGTAATGAAGCCTGTTTGCACCTTAGTGATGGAGCCAAATTTTGGAAATCTGACACGTGTCACTTTAACATAGAATAAATCCGTAAAGGTTTTGCATATCCAAGTGATTCTGATATTGTTTTTTCGTCGCATATTGTGCTTCATTTATTTCATATATTTATTAAAAGCGCCGAAATTGGGAACATTTTGGAAGAAAATGTTATTTTTTCACATTTTCCACTGTAATATCTCAAATATGTACAAATACTGTACAAATTTTTGCTAAGATATCTATTTCCATCTGTTTACTTTATTCTGGATGCTCATTTGAAAAACTTTGCTTTTTTTAAACTATTTAGGTGACGTACAAATTTAACATTACTTATCAACATTTGTGAGGAACAAATTCTCCTCCAAAATGTTCCTACTCTGAGCTAAGATTCCAGAGGCTCATAGGTGTCAGAATGATATATACCCCTACAAATGACCCCATTTTAAAAACAACACCCCATAATATATTCACTGAGGGGTGTCAGGAGTATTTTGACCCCATAGTTTCTTTTCAGGAGTTAATGCAATTTAGAGGAAAAATAATAAAATTTCATGTTTTTGCAAATATGTCATTTTAAAGACAGTTTTTTTTTCTGTATTGCACAAGAAAATGAGGATTTGCACCTCAAAATGTATACCCTTGTTTGTCCTGTGTTTAGAAACATATCCGTTGTGGCCCTAATCTTATGTCAGTATGCACAACGGGGCCCAAACCGAAAGGAGCAGCCAATGGCTTTCAGAACAGGCATATTGCTTGAAGGTGTTTCAGCTCCCATTGGACACTTGTAGAGCCCTTGAGCAGCCAAAACAACAGAGAGCACACACAAATGACCCCATTTTGAAAATTAGACCCGTTAACAAATTCATCTAGGGGTGTACTGTGTATTTTGACTCCACAGTTTTTGAATGAATCTAAGCAAAGCAGGAGGAAAAAATTACGATTTTCATTTTTTTAGCAGTTGTATCATTTTTAAAACATTTTTTTTGTACAACGCAGATATCAATGAAGGCTTTCACCCCAAAATGGATACCCCTGTTTGTCCTGTGTTCAGAAACATAAGCATTGTGGCCCTAATCTTATGTCTTAATGCACAATGGGGCCCAAACTGAGCATCAAACTTTAATTGTCTTTTAACTTTTACGTGATCATCATTATTCATTGGATAATGGTGATCACGTGACTGGAGACCGCTCGCTGCAGCCCTTGGTCACTGCTCCATGCTTTCAGCTACCTTTAGTAGCCAGGAGCAAGGAGATTTAAAATTTCCCGGGCCCTCCCCAGCTTCTGTGCTTGCATCCGCCACTATGATGACAGGCACATGAATTGAAGCTGGGGAAAGGTCCGCGGATAAGGATCCCATCAGGCAACATTGCCGGAGGCCTTAAATAAGTAATTTTCTTTCATGGATTGGATCTGTGTTGGGAGGTGAAACTTTAACTTTTTTTAACTTTTACATGATCACCGTTATCCATTGGATAATAGTGATCACGTGAGCACGGACCGCGTACTGTGGCCTTCCGTGAATTCTCCAGCCTCTCAGCTACCTTTGGTAGCCAGGAGCAGGAAGATTTTAAATTACCCAAGCAATCCGCAGCTTTTGTGCATGCGTCCGCCATTTTTGCCTTAGGAATGTAATCTCATCTTCCCTCATGGATTTGAACCATGAGGGGAGATGGAACAAAGCTTTTAAAAAAAATTTCACACTTTTTCATGATCGCTGATATCCGTTGGATAACAGTGATCATGTGACCAAGAACCGCATACAGCGGTTCCTGGTGACAGCTCCCTGCTGTCAGCTACTCATACTACACATTTACATTTCCTGGGCCCCCCGGTCCTCTGCGCATGACGTAATGACGCCTGGCATGCATGCACAGATGCCAGCGTTAGGTCCTGGGGGACCAGAACGCCGCAGGACATCGCGGAGGACGGGGGTGAGTAATCTCAGCTCCTCTCACGGATCCGATCTGTGAGAGGAGCTGTAACTTTTCTTTAAATTTACAGTGACTTTAATGCGATCGTGGCCCCCATGACAGCTCTAGGTTGTCAGCTCCATATGAATCCATAGGTGCTTGTTAAACCATGGCTGCAACATACACAAAGAACCTTGCATTATTTAATGTGGCTAGTGTATTTATTATAGGTATGTATATTTCCGCAAATGTATTTTGCTGTTGCCACTTTTTGGTTTCTGCTTCTATTGTATGTTGCAGCCATGGTTTAACGTGCACCTATAGATTTCTATTGGAAAGTGCTGACCTATTTTATTATTTTTTTGTACTGCTGACCTCATCGAGAGGTAGAGCCACCTCTCTTCACAGCGCTTCCCTAATTGGTGCTACCTGTGCCTTTACAGGGGCCGGGATCCCCAGTTGCGTGGGCCATTGAGACATCAGGCAGCACCTGGTTGGGCAGATTGCCAGTGCGGATCTATGTAGGTACTGGTGTTTCTGGACCTGGTGTATAGCAGCATAATTTTAATGATTTACAAAAAAAACATAGTCTTTATAGATATTGGTTGTGCTGGACTTCCTTTTCCTATTGTCCATTAAGAAATTATCTTGTAAACCAAAGTGTCTACAGAAGATAACAAAGGCATTACTTACCCTCTTAGCCCCTATGGAAGCAGTAAGAGTTGCTTCTGGATTTTGGCTGTATATACACATATTTAACTCTTTCCAATCCAATTTGTTTCCTGGTTTTCCTAGGGGGCTTACTCTTTTTCTGCTCTTATACAACAGCGCTATCTGCTGGCTAAAGTCAGTACTGCATGAGGCGACACGTTGGATAGGCTCCGACAGCAGAGAGGCTGGCAATATACAGTAAGAGAATCCGGACGGACGTCTTCCAACATCGGAGCTGTACAGCCTTAAATCATAATGTCTTCAGAGGTCAGACAGTGGATTGGAAAGGATTAATCCTTAGGCTGCCTGCAGACGGGCGAGTCGGAACCGGCGGCGAGGATTCTCGCGCCGCGGGACCCGACCCGAGTGCCTGCAGGGACCAGCGCGTACTCACCCGTGCCCCGCAGCTCCGGCTCTTTCATGTGCCGGCTGCCGGGCAGCCGACACATGCGCAGACTGGAGCCGGTGCCTGGTGAGTGACGTTTCGCCCCGCACAGAAATCGGACATGCCGCGGTTTGTTTGCCGCGCGAGATTTCACGCGGCCGTCTGCATAGGATTGTGTTTGTTAACGCAATTCTATGCAGGCTTGCAGCGGCGGAAATTCTGCAGGAAATCCCGCCGCGGAATTTCAGCCCCCCCGTGCAGGGGGCCTTAATGTTGTATATTGTGTATTTCCCTTGTGTCAGGGCTCGAAGCTACGGCCTCCTGTATTCTGGTTAGTGGCTCTCCCCAGTGAGCTATCCAGCTTCTCTGCATAACCTTGTACTTGCTCCTAGCTCCTGCTCCTGGTTCCAAACTGGCCCCTCCCTGTTCTTTGATAGCACTTCCTATAAAAGCCTGGCCTTCCACTGCCTCAGTGTGTGATTATTCTGCTCCCCAGCATTGATTGATCAAGCTGCACTTCTGCCTGCTTCTCTGCTATTGTGACAAGACCTCCTGATACCAACTTCTGGCTTTCCATCTGACTATGTTAACCGCCTCGTTCATTTGTACTGCAAACCGAGACCTCCTGTTGCTGACTCCTGGCTCGTCCCTGATTACCCTCCAGACCTGCGGCTATTACACCTGAGACTCCAACCCATTGCCTGAACCGCTACACATTGTGTCATATGTTTTTATATCTCATTCATGTACAATTGTTAAGTAGCCAGCTTTTTTTGGTAAAATTTTAATAAAAATTGAAGTAAAATTAATTATCAATTCATATTTTGACATTTTACCTTGGCTTCCAACTCTGGCCATACAGCACTTGGACTGTAGCTACATTATTGCTTTGATTAACCAGTGCTGTGCACATGAGCAGCACTGACCAGTCACTGCAGCATATAGTGTCTTAGACCACCGAAGCATACTATATGCACAGTATGCATCACGTAGTCAGAGAAGTGGTTGGGCCATCTATGTTTCTCCAGGCCTGGAGGGTCGCTCTAAGCATTGACACACTATGCACTGTTCTAATTCAAGTCTTTCTGCAGTTTCAGATAAGAGCGTGGCTGTTCTGTAAGGCAGGTCAACCTGTTTTTCTTCTTTTATTTGAGCAGCATGCTTGTCTGTTAAAGATTATATGCCACACATCTTTATTGCACGAGTTTAAACTTGGTGACCACTAATAATAGATTTATATGTTGCAATTTTATTACACCACTGATTAGCAGGGTAAGACAGGCCCATCGGGTACCAGAGGATTGTAGTTCTGTTTGAAGCCATACATTTTCTCTGAGAGAATATTTGAAGCTTCTTCCAAAGAATCACATTTGTCCTGGACAACCACACCACCTCCTTTGTTGGCTGCTCTTATTATGTCGTTGTTATTGGCCATTAGGGCCTGTCTTGCATCTCTCTATAGATTTCTCCTGGTGGAGGAGGGTGTTTTTAGGCTACAGAATTCCTCATTTTCCAATGAGAAAAGTATCTCAATATGCGAAGCCCTGTGTTGGATAAGACAGTAAAGACTACAACTGCCTTTAACTCATGAAAACCCACTTATTTATTGTAAAGTGTCAACATGCCAGGGGGCGGGGCTTATCACGACGTATGATTTTTACCCCCGTCGTTCTTAAAAGGACAAGGCTGTTTCAAAATAGACAAGGTGCAGATTTTGACTGCTTTTGGATGCGGAAATGCTGTGGAATTTGCCACAGTAATTTCCGCTGAGGACATTCTACAGCATTTCCACTTCGTGTAAACATATCCCAGCAGTGATATTGACTCCCCCCCAGAGCGGCCCCAGCAGTAAGGGTGACCCCCCAAAGAAGCCCCAGTGCTAATAGTGACCCACCCCTGAGCGGCTTTAGTGGTTATAGTGACCCCGCACAGTGGCCCCAGCGCTAATAGTGACACCGCACCGTGGCCACAGTCGTAATAGTGACATCCCACAGTGGCCCCAGTAGTAATAGTGACATCCAACATCAGCCCAATAGTAATAGTGACATCCCACAGCAGCCAGTAGTAATAGTGACATCCCACAGTAGCCCCCAGTAGTAATAGCGACATCCCATAGTGGCCCCTGTAGTAATAGCGCCCCCTCTGAGACCCAAAATCCCCCCCCCCCCCCCCACCTCCTCTGCTTGGTGCTGTTGCTGCCACTGATCCAAGGAGCACAATGTGACGTGCTGCCGGACACCTCCTCCCCTCCCCTGCTCTCGCGGAACCAAGTAGGAGACGTCAGAGGAGGGGGAAAGAGGATCCCGGCTGCACACTAACATTACAGTGTGCGCGGGGATCAGCGCCTCTAGCAGCGCTGCTGAGTGTATACCAGCAGGGGAGCTGCGGCCCCCCTGCCGGTATTTACTAATATGGTGAGCGGCCGACGGCGGCGAGTGCCAGCTGGGAAGGCTCTGAGTGCCGCCTCTGGCATGCGTGCCATAGGTTCGCCACCACTGGCCTAGGAGGTAGAGCTGAATGCATGTAGGATGGCTGGAGGTAAGACTGTAAGCTGCACACAAGGTCCAGGTACTCTGAGTATCGCCCACAATTATGGGCCCCTTGGTGTAGTAGAAGCCTTGTGGGGTCCTTGGGTAAGCCAATCAGAAATGCAGAAGCTATATCAGACTTGTTGTCGGCTCTAACTCTACTCAAACAGGTAGCCATCATCAAAGTCCAGGCTCACACCAAAGAGACCAATCTAGAGGTGACAGGAAACAGGAGGGTGGATAAAACTGCTACGGCTGTAGCTCTGTTATCTCTAACCAAGGTAATGGTGGCTGCTTCAGCACCCCCTAAAAAAATAGCTATACAGGCTATTTGGGGGAAAACTGGTGAAGAATGCAGAATACAAGTCCTGTTAGAGCCAGAAATGGTGTTACTCCTCACACACACGGCAGCTTCTTTTTCTCCACAATATATTCAATGGGTAACTGAATGACTGAACAGAAAGGTTTTTGTTTGGTTCTGCTTTTTTAATCCATTTAACGGATCTGGTTTGCAATGCGCATGCACCGAAGGGAAGGAAGGCAAAAGAAGACAAAGCAAACCATTAAAAACAGATGAAATCAAATTGATATATTAAATTCATTTTTTTGTGTTTTTTTTTTACAGAACTGAAACCCGGATGCTATAGTTTCCATTTGGTACTGTTCAATGCCGTTTTGCTATCAATTTAATAATAATAATAATAATCTTTATTTGTATAGCGCCAATTTATTCTGCAGCACTTTCAGGCATGGGATAAATGAAAACAATACAATTACAATGTGAGGTACATTCAATTTGAAACAAATGGGGTGGGGGTGGTACAGGAGGTACAGGGGGGAGCAAGGCATGGGGAACACAGGAAGTAGGAAATTTCAAGTGGAAATCAGTTATTAGAAAGCAAACGGGGTGGGGTGGTAAGGAGGCGCAGGGGTAGAGGTGGTGTGTGATAGGCAGAGTGGAAGGTGTGGGGAGCCATAGGGAGGGGCAAGGGGACTAGGTCAGGAGATTTGGTATGCTTCCCTGAAGAGGTGCGTTTTTAAGGCACATCTAAAATTTCGTGCAACGGAAATTGTCCGGATACCTTGGGGTAGAGCGTTCCAGAGGATGGGTACTGCTCTGGGGAAGTCCTGTAGGCGAGCATGTGAGGCTCGTATTACAGGGGTGTTTAGTCTGAGTGTGTTAGCCGATCGGAGTGAGCAGGCTGGGTGGTGTACTGACAGGAGGGAGGCGATGTATGGTGGCGCAGCGCCATGCAGAGCTTTGTGAGTGAGGTAGAGGAGTTTAAATTTAGTTCTGCAGTTTCTGCAATTTCATTTAAAAACAAAAATGGACAGCAAAATGTTACTGCGAACATGCCGAAACGTTATCAGAAGGGGCATACACAATGGAAGGAAATCCACCTCCACCAAGTGGAAGACTTTACTACAGGACCTCCAATCCAGCAGAGGGCGCTCAGTATCTCGTCTCTGCCCTGATGTCTCAGCGGAGGCGCCCACTCTTCAGGGGTTTCCTATCAGTGGGGATAGACTAGGAGCTGCCGGCGCTGGCAGAGTGGAGGTTGAGGGTACCAGGGGTGTCAGGCTGGGGAAGGGCATGGATCCCATAGGCAGCACTCGGTAGAGCCGCCTTGTCCTTATCTGCCGCGCACAGATGCATCTCCAGCACGCAGAGATAAGCACTTCCTAGTGCGGCTCATGCACTCCTGTGGTATCCTGGTGTGACATCCAGTGCAGGGAGCGCCCGAGCGGCAGCCGGATACCGCGCCGTGTGCCCAGTACTCACGATGTGCCCTCCCGCTGCCAGTGTGTGCCCGTCCTCTCTATGAGGCTGCTGCACTCTGTGCAGGTCACACTGAGCAGGAGGACAATGCCGGCGTTGGCCGTGTGCCGCGGGGCTGTCATTGTGCTCCTCGTCCTGGTCCTGGTACCCGATCTCCCCGCCAGCTCTCCGGAGAAGGAGCTGCATGTGGCTCCCGAGCATCATGGGATCACCGCGTGTCCGCCCGTGGCTACCACGACTCCGGAGGTACATGTCAACAAAACCCGCAAGTTGTTCCCGGTGCTGGATATGGACTACAAATCCATCAGGGTGCCCTTCGAAATCTCCTTGTGGATCCTGCTGGCCTGTCTGATGAAGCTGGGTGAGTGTCCACCGCTGCCGGCTCTCCTACTCTCTAGCGCCGGGTGCCGGGGCGCCGCTCCCTTCCTCTGTAGCGCCGGGTGCAGGTGCCGGGGCGCCGCTCCCCTCCTCTGTAGCGCCGGGCCGCTGACATCTCACCGTGTAGCAGGGTCGGGCAGTGTTCACACTAGCGGTTCTTCATCTGAGCCACTTTTGTTTAAAAAAGAAATCAGGAAATGGAAGTGAGAAGGAAAAGCCCCGTAAGGCTTCCATGTACATCCCTTCAGCAGCGAAGGTGATGGTGCATCTTCAATGAATGTGGCTCAGTAGTTGGCACTGCTGCCTTGCTGTGCTGGAGCTTCAAGTCTGATCAATGGTGATGGTTGATGATGTCCTTGATGAGATTTGAACCTAAGACCCCCAACACTGCAAGGCAACAGAGCTAACCACTGAGCCACACTCATCAAGGGGCAGCACCACCACCACCATGCACTAAGTGGAGAAGACTGGAAAAGAATGGATTGTCTTTGTTTCATCCGCTTCAATTCATTTCTATGGGCTTGAAAATGGAAACCTTGGCTTTCCCTCTTGCTGTTCCTATGACGGATCAGCAAAACGCTACTTTGAAAAGGCTGTTTTTACAAGTTTCTTGTGAGTTCTGCCCAATTACAAAACGGACCGAACTTTCACATGAAAAGAACTCGTTATTTTCAATTGGTTAATATACCTAAGTTATTTTTAACCCCTTAAGGACCACCCATTTGTCGGCGACCGTTATGGGGCTTTAGTGTCCTCTTTTGATCAGGGGTGTAACTACAGGGGATGCAGTTGCACCCAGACCCAAGACCCTTGGGAAGCCCATAAGGGCTTTCTTTCCCATATAGGGAGCCCAGTACTATGAGTAAAGCATCATAGTTGGGGCCCTGTTACAGGTTTTACATTGGGGCCCAGAAGCTTCAAGTTACGCCTCTGTTTTTGATGGCACTACATCAGAAGCCTGGCTTGGGTCTCCTGTGCCAGTCAGATGAGAGCCTGGCAATTGCTCGTAACAGCGGGGGACTGAAGAAACCATGGATCTCGGCTGTTTAACTTTTTACATGCTGTGGTCCGTGCAACCGTAGCATGTAAAACGCTGATAGAGGGAGGGGGCTCCCTCTCACCCATCCAGCATATTAAAAAAAAAATGCAACATGTCCTATTTTTAGGTGATTCTTATTTAAGGAATTGCCCATTATTTCCTAATTTTTCAAAAAAAATAATACATTGGATTTTTACACCACCAGACCTACATGCAAGTGTGATGCATTCTATTTTAAGTATTTAAACTGTATGCAATTTTCTTTCTTTTTCTTTTTTTTTAATGCGTGAAAAATGCGTGTACGTTGATGCGAATGAAGTGCCTAACTCCTCATACATGCAAGAAAATCAAATAAAGAAAAGTGTAGTGTAGGTCAGACTTTCACTCACACACTCCCATGTAAATATGGCCTAAATGCTGTAGCGATCCTTTATAACAACACCCCACTGCAGATGTGGTGGCCTCATCTGTGACATTTTACACCCCCGCTCCGAGAGTAGGATCGCTGCGCTGAATTCTAGAAGAAATACTCTAGGGTTAAGTTCGGTACCGCACTACTTGCTTGCAGTGTACTATTGTGGTGGATTTTCCCCATTCAACCCTGTCTTAACTGATGAAGACCTCATATAACTGCCTGTATTTAAAGTGCCTCTGTCTTGTGACCTGGAGAAGTTGAACTTGTCTTCACAGCTGCATAGGAGGTTTACAATTTGAAGCATCTGTTTCAGTAAAAATCATACAAAATACGCCAAACTGAGTTAGTGGGTTCCATCGGGTGCCAGATCCGGCAGTTTTGCATAGCAAGTTATCTATACATAAAACAGAATCAGTCAAGGATTCTTGGCTTGTGAAGTTTCCAAATGTCACACCTCAGAGTTGTCAAATATCAACAAATGTTTGAATGTTACTGTCCTCGCCCCGTGACAGTAAACATGATGACAATTGTGTATTTGCATATAGGGAGAGGCTAGAAGGTTGCTGTCCAGCACACATTTTTTTTCCTTAAATCCGCTTTCTCTGCAGCACAGCATCATTTAAGAGCATTGAAACATAACTCTTTGTAATGAGTCTGTTGTTTAAAGATGATCTGCCCTCTTTGTCACTGATGGCCTACTCTCTGGATAGGCCATCAGTAGTTCATGGACGGTTGTCTGCCGAAGGGACCGTCAGCCATCAGCTGATCATCCAGCCCGCTGTCATCAGCGGTGAGCAAGGAAATGTGGGCAACAGCTTCACTTCAATGAAATCGGTGGGAGCGCCATGCTGCTCTGCCTCCTGCTTCTCTCCTGGTCAGGTCTTCACATCCAGTCCTGCCTAGGAGAGGAGAAGGAAGTGGAGCAGTAGTGCGGCGCTCCCATTGATTTCAATGGGAGTGAAACCAGTGGCTGCATTTCCTCCCCTGTCCACTGATGACATCCGGCCCACAGCAGTAAACAGCAATCAGCTGATGGGACTTGAGCAGCGGATTCCTGTCCACCTACTATCACCTATGCTGCATAGGTCATCAGTGGGAAAAGAGGGCAGACAAACCCCTTTAATGCAGCATGAAACGCGGGACGGGGTTCCTTTAAAGGGGTTGTCTGAGTTATTTTGTTGATGAGTTCCTCATCCTTCCCAAATTAACTTTTCAATGAACACACCGTGCCTCTGATGCAGTGTTTGGCCGGGTTGTCAGGGCATCATGTGACATCATGTAATTGCTCTTGTCCAGTGAAGTACCGTAAACAGGCATTGCAGTCTCAGCCCATGTACATGGGACATCACCGCTGACATCTCTCTTCAGGTTTTGCATCAGGGCGGCAAAGAAGCTGCTATGCGCACTCTGCGCCTGCGCCAATAGTTGGATATTCTGATAGGCTGTGAATCTTCTGTGTATCACATCCTGCTGGGGGTGCAGTGTGACTAAGGCCACTCTCACACTCGCGTTCAATTACACGCTGCTCAGTACCGCAGCATTTTACCATCATTTCAAGTTGCATTCTTGAATGCAGGTCACGGCATTTGACAGCACTTTTTAACGCACCCCATCATTGCGATGAGCAGCATTAGAAAACACAGAAAAATAAATCGGCACTCAAAAATCACGGCGTTACAAATGTCACGTTCGAGCGCAGGTCTGATAAGCCCCATTAAAATCAATGGGAGCGGTACATCGTGGTTAGCGTGCCACTCAGGACGCTGTGCTAATCGTAAAAAGTGCATGTCAGAGCGGCCTGATGGCAAATTTGCAGTGGGAAAATTTACAAATGCCATACATCAAATCTAGAAATATGGGTATGTACATATGTAATTTTTTCTTTTCCTCCCCCCCCCCCCCCCCCCCCCCATCCTTCCCCGTTCGTGGGCATTTGAGCTTCGCTTTCCATAGTTATCCTATGGAAAGCATTCACTGCGTTACCCATGTGGGATTTATCGCCACGGGAAACGCAGTGAAAAATTTCCCATCAACAGGAGGCCTTACATTGTCCCTACATATTAGTCTTGTAGACTAAGGGTGCCTACAAAACTATCATCAAACTAAATAAGCTTATTCCTTGCTGTCACTGCAAACTGCAGCAGTGTGTTTGCCACACATGGCCTTGCTGCCGGACTGGCACGAGAACTTGTGCTTCTGGTATGGACAAAATGTGCACATTTCACATCTGTTTGCCTGTGCTTTAGAAGTACCTGTTACAACACTTTCAATTTTCAAAATATCTTTGATACTTGCTGTAATATCCCTCCTCAAAGTGACAGTATTGAAATATTCCCGCAACCACGGCTCAGTGAGAGTATCTGTGAGAGTGATGTTTAGTGATCTAGAGTAGAGATGAGCGAGCATACTCGTTAAGGCGATTTACTCGAGGGAGCTTTGCCTTTTTCGAGTACCTGCTGACTCGTCCCAGAAGATTCGCAGGGGTGAGCGGCGGGGGGGGGGGGGGGGGGGGGGGAGGTTGCGGGGGGGGGGGGGGGTTGCGGAGGTGATTGGGAGCAAGAGAGAGATCTCTCTCACTCTCCACCCCGCTCCCCTCCGCTGCCCCCCGCAGCCCCCTGAATCTCCAGGGACGAGCCAGCAGGTACTCGAAAAAGGCAATGCGCTTTCGAGTAAATCGCCTTAATGAGTATGCTCGCTCATCTCTAATCTAGAGTTAAACGTGGAATAACAACTTGTCAGCTGTTAGTTGGCTCTGTATTTTATTTCACTGGTTTTAAACTGTTGTCACCAATTAAAAAGGACTGATGTCACTTATAAGGAATCTGTGGGGGGGTTATCAACAAATGGATCTATTGCATCTGGAAAAACAAATCCATAGCTGCAATCTTTTCTTTGATTTCTGTTGTGTATTATGTAACAGCCGAGAGAGAGCGCGGGGGTACTGTTGTATCTTGTCTCAACCGTGCAGAATGGGTGGAGACAAGGTTGACGCTCACAATTTGATTAGCTACAGCTGGTGATGGACGCTACTCCGGACCCTGTGCTCAGCTAAGCAGCGTTGGCACCTTGTTCTGCTTAGCTGCTGCTGGGTGATGATGAAAGGTGCTTCTGCTCACCCTGCTGGGCTGTCAACCGCTGGTGGCGACTTGCTGTGCTGCTGAAAACAGGCAGTACTACAGGAAGGTGCTCAGGTACAGTGGGTCGGCGCTTTGTACCGCTCTGCTGCCAAGTCGGCCAGAAAGCCTCTGAGGCCGCCGATGCCTTGCCACACTGTGCCTCTTTGTCCTTTATCCTTTTGAAAGCCGCTGTATTGAACCGCACACTGCCACTGCTCCCACGTACTGCCCGCTCTTCTGCGGCCCCCTTGCACGACTGCCTATTCCTGCCCGTCTTCGCTGCGGAGCACCAGCGCCTCGTACTGAAGGTGCTGCTCCTGTCCCATGCCCTCCACAGTGATGATGGGGTTTCCTGCAGAACACAGCCCCATCAGCAGCTGCAGCCAATCAAATTGTGGGCGTTTTTGTCTCCACCCATTCTTCATAGTGAGACTAGATACATCAGACGGATTGCGGGTATGTTTCAAGTGGGAGATTTACTGTGGAATATCCGCAGAGGAACAATCTGCAGGAAATCATCACCAAAGTCTAAGAGCTCCCTCACACAGGTGTTTTTGTATAGCGTTTTAGCGCTGCGTTTTCAGCCCTGTGCTAAACGCTGTACAAGGCTCCCATTCATCTCAATGGGGCTGCTCACACAGGGCTGCAAATGCAGTGTTTCCAACGCTGCGTTGTGAAAGTGTTGCATGTTCCATTCTTCGCCATTTTCAGCTGTGTGTCTCCCATTGAAATGAATGGCCTGCGATTGCAGCACTGCTGATAACGCGGTACAACTTTGTGCTGCGTTTTTATAGCGTTAAACACAGGTTGCTATGCCAGTTGGCTCAGTTCTGGCATTTCCAGCTACCTTGCTGTCAAAACGCATGCCAACGCTGCTGATAACGCAGTTAATGCAGTGTTTTTGCAAACGCCTATGTGAGGGAGGCCTAATGCTATTTTCATATAGCCAAGAAAATCGCACAAGATTTGTCCGTTGCGAGACATACAAATCTTGAACGAATATGAACCCCCATTCTGTTGAATGGGCTCACACACGAGTGCTTCATTAGAACGCGTCGCCTTCAATGGGGCTGGCACGTGAGTGCAAAGTGAGGTTTACCCATTGAAAAACAATGGGAATCGCTGCACGATCCTTCGCTACGGCTAAAAGCCGTGCGGAGGACCGCTACTTCCTTTAAGTGCTGCGAGGCGAATTAAACACAAAAACGCCTCTTATCCCCTGGGACATCGCACTCGCCAATGTGAAATTAGCCTATGTCTATATTTACCACATCATGTGGTTTCTTATGTGGACCTGCAGCAGATTTCACCCCTTCAGTTCAGTTGAAGGGGCGAACACTCCTGAAGAAATTCTGAAGCAAATCCATCATGTGGAAACATGCCCTGAAAGGGGGGAAGAGAGCACGAGGGGTGAGGAATCCGAGTATGTTCACTCAATGAAGTCGGATGCAGAATTTTCCGTGTAGATTCCACTTTAACAGACAAGTGGGTATTTTTTATTTTATAAGCTCGCAACATGCAATGCACAAATCCTGCTAATTTTCTTGGTAGAATTCTTGAGCAGGTCATAAGGGAAGGTATGCGGTCCATCATTCATAGTGTCAGTGCAACAACAATGCTAATAGCTGTAGTACTTGTTTTGCTTTCAGAGGTTGCTGTTGACTTGGATGGAACATGGGTATTTGCATTTTTCCATTGATAGCTGTGGGAAATTTGAGGCAGTAACACATTCCCAGCAGAGATCATGTAGCCCTATGAGGATAGTGCTGGAGATGTCTTTTATAATATAATAGTACAGACTATGAAAGGGTGTAGAAGCGGCAGCTCCAAGAATGCTACCAGAAAATCATTTTGCTCCTGAAATTTAAATGGTCATTCAGCTTTCAACAAGTTTTGTATAATCAATAGTACAGGCAAATATAAAAACCTTTATCTTATCAGAGAAGAATGCTTCTTTCTCCACTTATCAGTCTTTTGGGTTTGTTTGTTGTTGTTTTTTTAAACCTACAAACTTTCACTCGGTCTGAAAACCTTCTAAAATCCATGTTTGTAGATGAGAGAGACTAAAAACTGACAGGTCAAATTGCATGCTGCCCATAGAAGTCTATGGACAGTGGGAGGCGAATGAAGGAGAAGCAGGGAGATGCACACAGATGCTGCTGCAGCTAAGGCTGGTTTCACATCTGTGTTGGGACCTTCGCCAGAGGATCCGTCGTGGATCTGTCTGAAAATACTGGAAGAAAGTGCGTCTGCCCAGAACTGTTCGTTTCAGTCGAAAGATGCAACCATTTGGCCATGGGGATTCCTCTTTCCTGCTCCCCAAACTGAATAAGAAAGCGGAATCCCCAGCGCAGATGTGAAAGCACCATGATTTCACAGCGGCTGGAATAGTACATAATACTGCTGTAAGTCCTCTATGTTGCTGTTACTTAGGATCCTGCTCTCCTGTATGTACAGTCTAGTCTCCTCCCACCAGCTCATGAAAGACTGAGAAGTGGACATTGCAGGGGGAGAAACAGAAAACTGCTATATACAATTCATATAATGGTCAGAGATATTGCTGCTCTTCTCACACAGCAGCTTATTCTAAAAGTCACCTGATTGTACAGGTACGCTTTCATGCAGAATAGAAGTACTGAAACAGAAATGTCATGACCCAGGGAGGCCAGAGTACCCTTCTGCTGCAGCCATACCATATCCGGTAAATAGCACCAAACAACTTCTTTTTGAATAAAGTGGCCACAGCAGCCAAAATTATAAACATACTAAAAAGCAAACATTTTATAACATACGAGGTGGAGTCATTGGAGCCAAAAAATCTGGTGCTGAACATCTCCCAACCAGGAAGACTGCCCCGCCTTACCAACAGGGCTCAGGGGCACCACAAGCCGTCCTTGGGTGGCTACCACTACTATGACTTACGGTTACTGCTTCATGCGCCCTCCTTATCACCTTCAGCCAGCTCCTCCTCCAACCCTCTCATCCACAACTCTCACAGTGCCCATGCCTCTTCATACGCAATCCACGTGCCCTGTGCCAGCGAATCCAGAATTGTCTGTTCTGCCGCACGACCACATTCCAAAGCTGCGGCGGACACAGCAAGCCTTCAGTCTCAGCTTCAGGCACCAAAGCACGAAAACGATCCCACTGAAAATGAGAGAGCATCTGCTATACCATTGTCCACCCTGTAACATGCACCGCCACCACCCACACATTTAAAGACAAGCAGTCCAGAACCAAATGCCACAGCAAATACACAACTAGCGGGGAACGAGGCGTAACCCTGTTAATTGCCTGCACCATCCCCAAGTTATCACAATGCAAACACACTTTACTTTACATTTTACAATAGACGGAGCTCTGTAAGGGCTTATTTTTTGCGAGATGAGCTGTAGTTTTTATTGGTACCATTTTCGGGTACGTACGGCTTTTTTTGATCACTTACATTGCGTTTTTAGGGAGGCAAAGCGCTAAAAATTAGCATTTTTGCCTCAGTTTTTTTAGTGTTTTTTAACGTTTTTTTACGTGCGGAGTCAAAAGCATGTGCAACGTATTGTACGCATTGTTACGGACGCAACAATATCAAATATGTGGGATTTAAATTATTTTTTTACCTTTTTTATGCTATTATGACAAGCACAAAAAAGGGTTTTTTGAACTTTTTTTTTTTTTACTTTTTTCTTTTTTGTACATTTTTATTTATTTATTTATTTTTACACTGTTTGAGTCCCTCTGAGGGACTTGCAGCACAGCACTGATCGCTATGATAAGGGGACTTCTATCCTGCTATGCCTTATCACTTATTGCAGCGATCATTGGCAATGGCAATACAGGATGCTGGTATCTGGCGTCCTGTTGCCATAGCAACCAACCAGGCTCTCTGCGATTATATCGCCAGAGCCCGGCAACTTCACAGAGGGAGCGCGCTCCCTCTGTGAATCCTTCCCATGCTCGAGCTACATAGATCGCGGCAGGGAAGGAGTTAACAGCGGCGGGTGCATCTCCTATGCTCCCCCGCTGTTGCAGCAGGAGGCCGGCTATGACTGACAGCCGGCTCCCGCTGCGGGATAGTGCGAGATCACTTATGATCTCGCGCTATCCCCAGGACGTAAGTTTACGCCCTCTTGTGGGAAGTAACCCGCTGCCAGGACATAAACTTACGCCCTGGAGCGGGAAGGGGTTTACCAGGCAAAAACCGCTGCTCCAACTCCTTTGTAGCAGCCACAGCTTGTAATTGCAGATTGGGGTCCCACTGATTTCAATGACAGCTGCATCAGCAATTTTGAGCATCGGCCAATATATAGGTTGGAGCAGCGCTTCCACTCCGACTCCAGTGTATCCCGGCGGGCACTGCCTGGATAACCCCCTTTAGTGCCTAATGCACATCCGGCAGGCCGGATTTGTTCCGGGGCCTTGTGTTTGACGTGTGCTATAAAGCAATTCTCTGCAACTCAATAAGATGGCAGCACCTACAGTCATGTATAGAAACTACAATCAGGAAACAAATAAAAAAATGGAATCTCTGGTTTTAATTAGTAAAACAAACAGGTAATTTCCCTTAAAGGGGTTGTCTCGAGGAAGCAGTGAATTTTTTTTTTTGCCCAGTCCCCCCCATTAAGTACACATTACTAAGCCCCCCTGTAAATGACATTTCTACCTGGTTCGTACTTACCGTTCCAGCGTTTCAGCAACTTATAAAAGTTTCCCCAAGATGGCCGCCGGCTCTTTTCCCGTCGCTCGCTGCAGCCCGACGTGCGCGCTCCCGAGACGCTGCCAGCTGTGTCTCCATGGCAACCAGACGCCCCGCAGCCGCCGACCGGACCCACCGCAGCCGCCGACCAGTCACCCACCGCCAGGCAGCAGGTAAACGGCGCACCCCCCCCCCAACCCCCCCCCCATCACAGCGGCAGCCCCCCCCGGCGCAGCGACAGCCCCCCCCCCCGGCCCAGCGCTAGTTCCCCCGGCCCAGCGACAGCCCCCCCCCGGCCCAGCGACAGCCCCCCCCCGGCCCAGCGACAGCCCCCCCCCCCGGCCCAGCGACAGCCCCCCCCCGGCCCAGCGACAGCCCCCCCCCGGCCCAGCGACAGCCCCCCCCCGGCCCAGCGACAGCCCCCCCCCGGCCCAGCGACAGCCCCCCCCCGGCCCAGCGACAGCCCCCCCCCGGCCCAGCGACAGCCCCCCCCCGGCCCAGCGACAGCCCCCCCCCGGCCCAGCGACAGCCCCCCCCCGGCCCAGCGACAGCCCCCCCCCGGCCCAGCGACAGCCCCCCCCCGGCCCAGCGACAGCCCCCCCCCGGCCCAGCGACAGCCCCCCCCCGGCCCAGCGACAGCCCCCCCCCGGCCCAGCGACAGCCCCCCCCCGGCCCAGCGACAGCCCCCCCCCGGCCCAGCGACAGCCCCCCCCCGGCCCAGCGACAGCCCCCCCCCGGCCCAGCGACAGCCCCCCCCCGGCCCAGCGACAGCCCCCCCCCGGCCCAGCGACAGCCCCCCCCCGGCCCAGCGACAGCCCCCCCCGGCCCAGCGACAGCCCCCCCCCGGCCCAGCGACAGCCCCCCCCCGGCCCAGCGACAGCCCCCCCCCGGCCCAGCGACAGCCCCCCCCCGGCCCAGCGACAGCCCCCCCCCGGCCCAGCGACAGCCCCCCCCCGGCCCAGCGACAGCCCCCCCCCGGCCCAGCGACAGCCCCCCCCCGGCCCAGCGACAGCCCCCCCCCGGCCCAGCGACAGCCCCCCCCCGGCCCAGCGACAGCCCCCCCCCGGCCCAGCGACAGCCCCCCCCCGGCCCAGCGACAGCCCCCCCCCGGCCCAGCGACAGCCCCCCCCCGGCCCAGCGACAGCCCCCCCCCGGCCCAGCGACAGCCCCCCCCCGGCCCAGCGACAGCCCCCCCCCGGCCCAGCGACAGCCCCCCCCCGGCCCAGCGACAGCCCCCCCCCGGCCCAGCGACAGCCCCCCCCCGGCCCAGCGACAGCCCCCCCCCGGCCCAGCGCTAGTTCCCCCGGCCCAGCGCTAGTTCCCCCGGCCCAGCGCTAGTTCCCCCGGCCCAGCGCTAGTTCCCCCGGCCCAGCGCTAGTTCCCCCGGCCCAGCGCTAGTTCCCCCGGCCCAGCGCTAGTTCCCCCGGCCCAGCGCTAGTTCCCCCGGCCCAGCGCTAGTTCCCCCGGCCCAGCGCTAGTTCCCCCGGCCCAGCGACAGCCCCCCCCCCCCGGCCCAGCGCTAGTTCCCCCATCGCAGCGACAGCCCCCCCCCCCATCGCAGCGGCAGCCCGGCGCAGCGGCAGCCCCCCCCGGCCCATCACTTACCAGGACAGCTGGACGGCGGGACAGCTGGGCGGCTTCTCCGGACAGCTCGGCAGCTCTGCACCTTCCTCTAACAGAGGAAGGTACAGAATGGCCGCTCCAGCGCGCTCCCGAGCAGTGACAGCTCGTCTGCGCATGCGCAGAAGAGCTGTAGCGGGGAGCACACTGAAGCGGCTCGTGCTGAATGGAGAAGACCGGACTGCGCAAGCGCGTCTAAAAAAGCAAGCTGCCGGCGAATTTAGACGGAACCATGGAGACGAGGACGCTAGCAACGGAGCAGGTAAGTGGAATAACTTCTGTATGGCTCATATTTAACCCCTTGAGTGGCGGGTTTCCTACCACCCTGTCGTGCCCACCAGGGCAGGTTTTTTAAAATGGTCTAATCATTGAATTTCAACTAATTTTGCAGTTGCGTCTCAAGAGCCATAACTTTTTCATTTTTCCATTGACATGGCCATATAAGGGCTTGTTTTTTGCGGGACAAGTTGTGATTTTTTTAAACAGGAGGGAGGAAAAAAAGAAATGGGGAAAAAAGAAAAAAAGGGGCCATGTCATTAAGGGGTTAAATAATGTATTAACTTCCTTCTCTGGGTCATTACGACGCACGGATACCACATGTGTGATTGTAGTTTTGATTTTTTACAAAGTAAAGGGAGACAAGTGTTTTTATAATTTTTTTTTAAATAATTTTTTAACATTTTTTTTTTAACTTTTTTTTTTTTTTGTCCCTTTAGGGGACTTCCACAGGGACCCATCAGAACCCCCTGATCACATTCCGGGGGTCCGATGGTGACAGCCCTTTACATGCTGCAGTGACAGCCCTTTACATGCTGCAGTCACATAGACTGCAGCATGTAAAGGGTTAACACAGCAGAGATCGGAGGTTTTCTCTGATCTCTGCTGTTAGAGCTGGTACCTAGCTGTCCTTTGAAAGCCAAGCACCAGCTCTCCCTGTCACAGAGACCATGGGCTTGCTTCTGACAAGCCGATGGTCTCTATGGCAACCTGTAAACAAAGCAGGAGGTTGCCGATATGCCGGCAATATCTTCTGCTGGTTTTCCAAAGCCCTTGCTTTGTTCTCTGTGGGTCTGTGCAGGCAGAGCACACTGTCACAGCTTGTGGCATTGTGCTCTGCAGCTCCCATAGTGATACATAGCCCGGAAATCTTCCGGGCTATGTCACTATGAGCAGTGGAGCTCGTCACGGAAAATTTCCGGGCGTGCCACTCAAGGGGTTAATGCACGATGTATATTACAAAGTGCATTAATATGGCCATACGGAAGTGTATAACCCCACTTTGTTTCGCGAGACCACCCCTTTAAGCGGAGTCCTAAAACTTTCAATAATACATCTGATTTCAGAAAGCATCTGGCTGCTTCCGCAACACCTGACCAGCAGCACTGCGCTCACCAGAGGGTGCTGGGTAAAGGATGTGCAGATTTCGGAGGTGAGAGGAGGGAGCACAGTACCTTCTGAAACTGGCTGCAGAAGCAGAAATAATTTCAAGTCAAAATGTGCAGATTTGGACTGTCCTTTGCGGAAATGCTGGGGATTTTGCAGCAGAATTTTCCACTGTGGATAATAACCCCGAATGTGAACTTCAAATGTGTTAAATTGATCAATTATAATGGCCAGGAAGTTCACCCAACTTGAATATTGAAGCTATTGACTTATTTACCATTCATAGACATCTGAAAAAGAACACTATATAATTTAACTGAAATGTCTTTGTGAACAGGATGAATCTTCTAGCTGGTAGATATGACTAATGTGAATGTTTTTAGAACTGCAGCAGGCAGAAAAGTCTTGTGGAGCAGTGAGAATCTGCTGTACTGGAGCGATGCGTACTGAAGCTCGCCATAGATGGCATTGCTAACATCACAGAGACATCTGCCCACTTGTGGGACTTTTGCAGCCTTGCAGGTGGTTATAACAGGATTGTCATATGGTTAGCCATTCTCTACATGACCTGATTATAAAATATGGAATTGTGCTCTATAGGCCCTTCTTTGTCAAGGAGGTTCTGTTACCAATAGTAATGAGATTTCTTCTTTTTAGAAGAAGCAATAAATGATATGTAATGCTGGACTTGTCTGGCAGCTTTTGTGCAGAAGTGAACAATTAACTATTGTTAGCTATTAGAGATGAGCGAACGTACTCATTTAGGGCAATTTCGCAATTGAGCATCGCTTTTTTCGAGTAACTGAGTACTCGGGCCAAAAGATTCAGGGGGCGGCGTGGTGGAGCAGCGGGTAGCAGTGGGGAACAGGGGGAGTTCTCTCTCCCTCCCACCCCCACTCCCCTCTGCAACCCCCCGCTCACCCCCGGCGCCCCCAGAGTCTTTTTGCCCGAGTAGGCAGTTAGTCGAAAAAAAGCGATGCTCGATTGCGAAATTGCCCTAAACGAGTACGTTCGCTCATCTCTATTAACTATATATTATAGTTAACAATGAACTAACTAGATTGACAAGATGTTTGCAATGCGAACATAAAATGGGTTCATTCACATTAGTGATGTTTTCCTGCATGGCACAGTGTTGCGATGCTATGCAGTGTAAAAACAGCGTGTCCTTTCTTTTTGCTATATCACCCATTGGAGCCGGCGGCAGCAGCGCTTCCCAATTAAAGACAATGGGAGAACATTGCGATCCCCTGCCTATGACAGCCACTCCGGGGAATTCCTTCTGCCTCACAGGGATGAAAGGCTGTTTCCATAAGAAAACTATCTAAAAATCTAGTGGTTTCCACATGGATTGTGAAGGCGATATCAGCCTCATAATGTGACGGAGCCCTGACTCTCCCTAGCGGGGCCGTTGGCTGAAGCGCAAGCACGCCCGCTACACTTTACATAGGAACTGTGTCCTGGCCTGACGGGTCATTTAATGTATCAAACTCATTTGATGGCGGTGGTGAGGATGTCACCAATCCAATGACACCAAAATCATCCACCAAAGGAGGCTTTTTTTATATTAGATTTGTAAATTCAGTTGCTAGCAAATGTGTTTGGCTTTAAAAATAACAGCATAGCATATTGGCTTTCTCCACTAGATGGTTTCCCTTTCTAAAAAGGTTTTCTCGATGAGCAGTATGAACTCGGGAGAGGTATGTACATTGCCCCATGTCTGTTTTATTTTGAAACTGCAGTTTTTCAGATTAAACATACTTTGAGTTATGGAAGTGGGCCACGCTGGCTTCTCCCTACTTGTAGACTGACAGCCCCTCTCCCCTCTTGTGTATAGGAAGACGGCTGTCAGTCTACATGCTGCGGGCGGGGGAGAAGCCAGCGCTTCCTGCCTACAAGACTCAGAGCTCAAGTTAAACTTCAGAGTATGTATGTTCTGAAATGCTGCATCATTTCAGAATAAAACCTACATGGGCACTGTGCATACCTGACCCAGGTTTATACTACCAGTGGTGCGGGCAGCATGAACTTGGGCATAGGTCCCCTTTAACCACTTAACACAGGACATAGTTACATCCTGTGCATTCAGGGTTTGTGTGAAGGGAAATCAGGAGCTGATTGCAGCTGTTCACTCTTTAAATGTCGCTGTCAGATGGATCACAAGGTGCCATTTGGTTGCCGTAACAGTCTGGGGCCTTCTGAAGCCCCCAGAGCTGTCATGTCGCATTGCCTATCAGATCGCAGTATAATAGAATACAATATATTGAAAGAGAGGGGGCGCGGGAGCTCAGTTCCTGCTCCTGGCTCTTCCAGCCTCCCCCCCCCCCCCCTGCAGAGAGGGACGCCGTATATCGGCTGGGCGTGAAAACCCAGCCGATATACGGTCATCTGAGTGCACCCTGAGGTGCATTCACACGAACGTATATCGGCTCGGTTTTCACGCTGAGCCGATATACGTCGTCCTCATCTGCAGGGGGGGGGGGGGAGGATGGAAGAGCCAGGAGCAGGAACTGAGCTCCCGCGCCGCCTCTCTGCCTCCTCTCTGCCCCTCTGCACTATTTGCAATGAACGGAGGCGGGACGGGACGGGGCTAAGTTCCGCGAATTAGCCCCGCCCCCGTTTCGCCTCTCCTCATTGCAAATAGTGCAGAGGGGGCGGCAGCTCAGTTCATGTTCCTGGCTCTTCCATCCTCCCCCTCCCCCTGCAGATGAGGACGATGTATATCGACTCGGCGTGAAAACCGAGCCGATATACGTTCGTGTGAATGTACCCTAAGGCTGCTTTCATGCTGCAGAGAAAATCGCGTGATTTTTGAGCAATGCGAGAAAATGCTGAATTATCAAACCCGTGCTTTTCAATGCCTTCATTACCACCTGTGTTCTTTTTGTTTGTTTACTTGACCATAATTCGCTATGGAGCCTCCAATTTATCGCATTGCAACGATGTTTGTGCCATGCGGTTTAAACATTAGCAACACCTGTTGCCACCTATTGCGCGAGTATATCGTGGGCAGCAGTGATGAACAATGATTTTCCAGGAAAGAGCATCACGGACGCTCAGACATTGCATGAGCAAATATGCAATATTGCTGCGATTTTTCTCCTCTTGGCTATATTTCTCTCACCAGTGTGAGGAAGCCCTAAAAATACTCAGCATTTTTAGGAGTATTGTTAGGCGGTACATGGGCATACGTGGTGTTAAAAACTTGCTGTTTATGAAAGGAAACATTAATATAACTGCTTTTAACAATGTTTCCTTCATAAATAGAGAATTTCAAGAATTCTAAACCTACTTTCCTGCATACGCTGAACAGAAGGCCATGACGTCACGTAGTTTTTTTTAGAAAGACATGCAATGTCATAAGTTTCACTATTTCTGTAATTCTCATTGAAATGAATGGGACTTGTGGAAGCAGTAGCACAGTGAGCTTGTGTGCTTCTGTAACAATGGAGAGCTGTGGAAATGGCATTGCCTGCTGCGCTACACTGTTTCTGTAACTACTAGGTACAGCTGAGATGGGGTGGGGGAGCAGTTCAGGAGAATAGATGCATGTTGTGGAATCTGACTTTCAGACTGCTGCCATCTCCTGTCTGACATGGGATGTACTTTGTGTTTTGTAGCATGCTATACCCCTACACAGGGTATAGCATGCTGCTGCTGTGTTGTTGTAGTGAACGGATGTGAAGGGTCAGGTCACCATTTATCTCTGGTCCATTTCCTTGCAGGATAATACACTATGTTATCGGTGGCTGCTGTGCAGAGGTTCTGTGTCAGTTGTAGCAGCAGCCCGAACTCTCATACCGATCGGGTTGCACAGCTGAACTGTGTGAAATTTTAGCACCTGATCCTTTTATTCCCCAGAAGATGAACTGTTGGGCATCTAACCTCTCTGTACCATACACATGAGCCTTACTTGCCATTGGCCTCCCTCCTGTGCTGAAACTGTGCAGCGCAGATGGTTGCTGTGATCACCCTGAGGGCTTATTCAGATGACGATATATCGGCCACGTATTCATGCCGGCCGATATACGGCGTCCCTCTTTGCAGGGGGAGGAGGCTGGAAGAGCCAGGAGCAGTGCTCTGAGCTCCCGCCCACTCTCCGCCAACTCTCCACTCCCTCTCCGCTTTGAGCTCCCGCCCCCTCTCTGCCTCCTCTCCACTCCCCTGCACTATCCTCAATGAGGAGAGGCAGGACAGGGGCGGAGCTATTTCTCGACACTTAGCCCCGCCCCTGTTCCACCTCTCATTGCAAATAGTGCAGAGGGGGTGGAGAGGAGGCAGAGAGGGAGCGGGAACTCAGAGCACTGCTCCCGGCTCTTCCAGCCTCCTCCTCCTGCAGAGAAAAACGCCGTATATCGGCCTGGCGTGAAAACCCAGCCAATATACGGTTGTCTGAATGCGCCCTGAATATGACAAAAGGCTTTTTTTTTCTTTTTTTTAAAGTAGTAAAACAAAAAAATCTATGAGCCTAGTATGGCCATGAATGTTGCGAAAGCAAAGTCCCTTTAAAAATTGCACATTTTTAATCTTTTCCTTTTACCTCCACTTAGAAACATATTCCAGTACATTATGTGGGGCTTTAAATGACAATGTTGACAGAAAAATAAAAATTGCAGCTCTTGAACCACAAACATGAGAGATGAAAACCCGAATATTGACTGGTAGTTAATGGGTTAAATGAAACTTGCAGAGCCCTCATAAACAATTGCATTGTAGACTAAGATATTTAAAATGTTTGTTGGGCTGATTTCTGAAGTGATTCATAGCATTTGCCATGTTTTCCCAACCAGACCTGTTTTTCTGATAATTAACTTGTATGATATAACCTTATGAGGTTGCAGCGTTCATTTATGTAAGTATATAGCAAGACCCACAATTAGCCGTCTGTGCGCTGATGTAGCACTATGCAGGATATATGTCACTGCGTTTCACATTTGCCTTTCAGCACAGAGCTGTTACGTTTTCAGGCAGAAAAGCCTAACCTAGAGGTGACTTTGGGGCTGCAGCTGGATTGTGACATTGCACAGCCCAATTACATAAGGTGTGCCATACACTGGAAGTAATTGACTAATGCATTCTATTTTAAAGGGATTCGGTCATTAGATTCATGCTGTCCAAACCACAGGCAGCATGAACCCAAGACAGGGAAGCCCGTTGCCCTTGTTGGGTTCCTTATTCTTAAATGCTGCGGGTGTTTAAAAATAAATGCACTTTGAGGTTTGACTCGGAGCTCAGCTTCCACGTACGGCTGGCCTCTACCTGCTCACTGTGTGAAGACTGACTTTCCTCACCCTGGTCACATACAGGGAGATAAGCTATCATTACTTAGGCCTCATGTCCACTGGGAAAATAAAATTTAAAATCTGCAGCGGATCACCCGCATGCGTGATCCGCACCTAAAATTTCCCATTGGAATGCATTGACCACCCGCGGGTAGATAAATAGCCGCGGATGGTATTTTAAAGTGATTTAAAAATCTCATGCGCGTGAAAAAAAAATGCTACATGCTCCATTTAAGTGCGGATCACACGTGCGGAGCTCATAGAGCTTATAGCTCAATTGATCTCCCACATGAAAAAAAAAGGAATTTAAGCTCATCCGCACTGCATCCGCAGCAGAAATCCGCGATACATATCCGCAGCGGATCTGATTTTCCCTGTGGACATGAGGCCTTAAGCATTGGACGAGGATAGGCCGGGCAGTCTATCCCCGGGAGTTAGAACTTCGCTCAGAGTCAGGCCCAATGTCCGGGGCGGATCGGATTCCGCATGTGAGAGCACGCGGTGGAATCCGACCCTGCCTGCAGGCAAGGAGACTGCTTCCCCGTCCGGGCCTTCTGCTTCCCCGTCCAGGCGCGTTAATTCATAGCGTGTCAGAATGAGGGCAATAGGCTTCTCGGCTTCAGGTTTATGTTGCCCGCGGCTCAGGAATGAATCTGATGACATAATCCCTTTAAGCAAAACCTCTCCCTTAAGGACACTTTCACACGGCCGAGAAAATCACGCACAAATCTTGCACAAATATGAATCCCATTGTTTTGATTGGGGTCATACAAATAAGGCCTCATGTCCACGGGGAAAATCAGGCCCGCCGCGGATTCTTCATGGAGAATCCCGCAGCGGGTCTCTTCTTTCCTGGGGACATGAGGCTAAAAAGAATAATTTACTCACCTGCCCGGACGCTGCGGACCTGCCCTTCGTCGCGGCCGGATCTTCTTTCTTCGGCCCGGCCTCGGCACTCCATTTTTAAAAAATATATCCTGCTCTCCTGCGTGCGGGGTGCAGAAATTCAGGCGCAGGTGTACCGTGGATCCGGACGGCTTCCATAGGCTTCAATAGAAGCCTGCGGGACACCCGCACTAAAATGGAGCATGCCACGTTTTTTTTCCCGCACACGCAATCCGCGCCCCAAGGATAAAATGACATCCGCAGGTATTTAACTACCTGCGGGTGTCCAATGCATCCCTATGGGGCGCGGATCCGCGTGCGGGAAAAACGCTGCGGATTTTAAATAATCTTTTTACCATGGACATGAAGCCTAAGATTTTCTTTTGTATGGCTTTTAAAGGCCTCTCTAAAGGCCCCCCCTTCTGTGAACCCTTTACGTGCCGCGGTCTACATAGATCGTGGCAAAAAATGGGGCTAACAGCAGGGATCGCTGTCCGTATGCACCCCAGCTGTTGCAGCTGGAGGCTGGCTATCGGTAACTGCCGACTCCCACTGCCGAATGGCACGGGCTCCCTTTTGATCCTGCGCCATCCACATGACGTAAGGTTACGTCATGTGGCGTTAAGGGGTTAAATACACATTTTCCTTATGCCTTATAGGGGTTTTGTGAATAAAAAAATAAAACCCTGTTCCCCCCCAACTGGACCCTGCCTAAAATAAAAAAAATTTACGGTATTCCTTGGACATGTGCATGATCGGATTCCAACAAGTTACCCAATCAACACCATACCCAGGTCCCATTATATGTTGGAATGTGAAGCACATGTTGATTGGCTTGATTGTCTATGCAAACGTTGTGGGCTATAAACTGTGTACTGTACACCCTATGCACTGGGTACATTTTGTAATATGTCATTTACATGTTCTCTCATTTCATATTAAAAATCCAATAAAACACTTCTGGTTTAAAATATGAGGGTATGCCTACTGGGAGATTTGGCTGCAACGTCACCATCAGCATTCCTGGCATCAGCGCCCATATCCTGGGAGCCATGATGCCAGGACTTGGGAGATGTGACACTGTGCCCTCTGGCTGCAGCGGTCATGTGCTTCCGCCCAGCTGTCTACCCGGAAGTCAGCACTGATAGTGGCGCTGCACTCAGTACAGGCAGCGGGTGAGGACTCTGGAGGTGAGCATTGTATCTTCTGAAATTAGCTCCCGCTATGCAACCGATTTCGAGTCGAAATCTGCAATAATTGTGCAAATTTTGACTTTGTTTTAGATGTGGAAATGCTGCAAAAGTTGCAGCGGACATTCCTTAGAATTTCCACCATGTGTAAACCTACCCTAGGGTTTACCTACATATGGGTGAGCGCAATATCAGTCTGTGAAATGTGCCCTGATATCGCGCTCGCCACCATGCGTTTTCACGGCGATAGAAGCCTGTTTTATGGTAAAAACGCCTTCCATCACTTCAGTAAAGTAGCGATCCTCCGACACAGCTTTGGATTTTTTTGTCGATAGAAAACCCCGCGTCACTGTTTCACTGTCACATTGAAAAGATAGGGCATGCAGCGAATTGTGTGTTTTTGTTTTTTTTTGTTTTGTCTTTTTTTAAGCGCATCGCTCATGTATATAACCTCAAAAGAATGGGGTTCATATTTGTGCATCTTGCAACGCACAAATCTCACACAAATGTCTCGGCTGTGTGAACCCGGCCTAAGGTTTTTTGTTTTTGTTTTTTTTTGTTTTTTTGGTTTTTTTTAAAGCAAAATATTTTATAAGCAAAAAGTCTATCTATTGATCTGTGATCTATATATGGAGGTGTTGTCTTCATGTATGCATACTGTGTTTTGGTAGTCAAGTCTGCCATTTCAGGCACAATTTTCCTGTTATTGAATGCATCACACTTGTATTATAAGATAGCTGTGACTAAAGACGGCCAACCTGTTTGAAACACGTTGGTTAAGCTGAATCTTCTTTATCTGACTTACATGTGAAGTGAGTGCCAGAAATATTTCTACAAATTTCATTGGTATAAACATCAGTGGCATGAATGTGGGTTTAACCCTTTAAGAATCAAGCTCGGTAAATATATGGCGCTTGGCCCTGGGCTTTAATCCCGGCAGATAGCAAATGTATGGCATGGGATTAAAGCCTCAGCTGCTGCAATCAAGCAGTTCTCTGTTATACACAGCCGAGAACCCAGAAGATAAGAGAAGTGTTTTGTACTTGCTTCTGCCTTCTCCTTTTCTGGGTACATAGCACTCAATGAGCACCGTGTAAGTGACTGGGTACCCTCTGTCACAAGCAGAGCCCACAGGCTCCTAGTGTTTTTAACACCACAGTAATAGTGGTAGAATGCTCTGGTGGTATTGTATCTTGACACCACCGGAAGCTAGGGGTTTGACAAGAGGAACGCCCCTGTCACACCGCTTGCTCCCGATTGGCGGATTTCAGAAGACTGCTAGCAGCTGTCAGCAGGAATGTTTGCCTGACCTGGAGGGTTAGTATAGTTTTCTTATAAGGCTTAGATTATGTAAGCCTCACAGGAAAATAAACCCTCACCTTAACCCTCCAGGCCCGGTTAGTTGAAATGCCAAAATAAATGCGAAGGCTGACCTAAGTCGGAAGGAGTATTATCTCTTCTTGAGGAGAGCACATAGAAGGTGAGTGAGGAGACTTATAAAGCCGTGCATGCTCCTCTGGGTGATATGCAAATAAGGAAGATGGAACAATACCTCTGCAATGCCACCTATTGGATGGCAGCATTGCTTCAAATCAATGTACAACCTGACAACTAAGTCCCACCATTGATTGAACTTCAACCCTCCTCTGGATTTGTAAATAACAAAAGACGTGAGTTTATCCTCTAGTGGACAGGTAGGCCTTATAAAAATATTACAATAAAGAACTTGATGTGACTCTTGGGAAAAGTGTATTTCTGCTTTATTGAAAAAAGTGCCTTTTAAAACAGGAAACAGAGAACTCGTTTTGAACTATGCAGAGTTCTTGTTCACCTCCTCCCGTAATAGACCAAAATAGGACATGTGTGTTTATTTCCTCACAGGACCAAAAATGGTATGAAAAATATGCAGATGTGAATGAACCCATTGAACTCAATGGGTTCTATTCACTGCGTATTATATGCGGTAAAAAAAAATGCACACGAAATGCACAGCATGAATACACCTATGTGAGTCATGGAGGTGTAATCCACAAGTGTACTGGCGACTCTGTAGAGCTGCTACTTGTTTTCACCATCTTAAAATACTACTAGTCTGTCTTGGTCTCTTCCATAATATTTCTCTTCGGGAAGAAAATTTTGCAAGCTGTAGCCCTCCTCAAAGTTTGTTACTTGATAAATATCTGGCAAAATTTCCTGAAACATGTTAGCCCTTTTTTTATATACAACTGTTTGACAATGATATGCACAAGGAATTGTTTTGTTTTTTTAACCCACAATCTAAGGGCCTGTTTATATCAATGTCGGCGATTCTGTTTACAATCTCTGTTGCAGAATTCCTTTCCAATATGGGATAAATTAATGTAGCTTGCTGTGTTATTTCATCCTGTAAAATGCCGGATGGCTGGCTGAAACCTGTTCTAGTCAATGGGATCCATTTGGTGCCATTATAGGACTGTTCTTGTTCCCACAATGGAGCAGAAAAACAGAACCCATAGTGCTAGTGTGAACAAGCCCTAAGAAAGCAGACTGTGTAATAATGTGATCGCGCAATTACGTTGTATTTATCTGAAACAAAAACAAATATAATTTTCTTTTAATGGCTGACTTTTTTTTCTTGTTTTTGTTTTGCAGGATTCCATGTGATCCCTACTGTGTCCAACGTTGTCCCAGAGAGTTGTCTGCTGATTGTTGTTGGCCTTCTCGTAGGCGGCCTTATTAAGGCTGTTGGTGAAAATCCTCCAGTCTTGGAGTCAAAGGTCTTCTTTCTTTACCTTTTGCCACCTATTATCCTAGATGCTGGATATTTCCTGCCACTGCGTGCCTTTTCAGAAAATTTGGGAACCATTCTCATGTTTGCAGTGTTGGGAACACTCTGGAATGCTTTCTTTATAGGTTCTTTGTTGTATGGCGTGTGCCAGATCAGTGGAGCAGAACTAGTGAATGTAGGCCTCTTGGACAACTTACTGTTTGGTAGTATCATTTCGGCTGTCGATCCTGTTGCTGTCTTGGCTGTATTTGAAGAAATCCACATCAATGATTTGCTCCACATCTTGGTCTTTGGAGAGTCCTTACTTAATGATGCAGTTACTGTGGTAAGTGTTTCAGGACATGGAACATGCTAACTACTACTAGTAAAAAAAAATTATTTGCACAAAGTGAATTTTTCTTTTCCTCAATGGTCTCCATGACAGCACCACCAGAGATTGCCTCCTAATAGGAAAGAAAAAAACAGGTTTAAACCCCATTCCCACCCTACTTGGTGCTTTTTTTTTTTTTTTTGTCCTGTAAGTAGGAAGGTATGCAGAGAGGTGCTGGGAGCTCTTAGGCCTCATGTCCACAGGCATAATTAATTTAGCAAGTGCGTGCAATCTGCAGATCAATTTGCCCATAGGGAATCATTGGGCATCCGCAGGTAATTAAATACATGCGGATATCATTTTTTCCCCAGTGTGCGGACTGCACGCACAGTGGCGGGGAAGCGGTATGCTCCATTTTCTGCCGATTTCCGACGGACGGCTTCCATTAAAGTCAATGGAAGCCTACCTTGCCGCCAAAAAGCAGGAGCTTTTTTTTAAAAAGCGCAGCATGCCGCCAAATGCCCAGACACATCCGTAGTGCAGAAGAAGAAAAATCCGGATGCGACGGTGAAGACCCACACCGCCGCTGAACAGGTAAGAACATGTCTTTTTATGCTGCGGGCAAGGGTGGAAACTGCTGCGGTATTCCACACTTAGAAGCTGTGCATGCCCGGGGGCAAGAGGCCTTAGAGTTCCTGGTCAAGAAGATTACCATTTTTTATTTTGTGATCATAGGCAGCAGGCGCTGTTCCCTGGGACATTACAGGGGCAATTCTCCCCTTTTCACTGCGTCCGAGGGCGGTTTTAAGTGGAGGACCACAGCGGACATCACAGCTGAGCACCTGTCTGTTCATTTGGGTGCACACATTTTTCTCACTCCATCTACGAGATCATCCTACTGCAATGGATGCGTTGACACAGAACTGGGGCTGCAAGCTATATGCAGTTCCTCTAATTCCTCTGATTCCCGGATTACTCCAAAAATTTCTTCACAAAAAATGTCCTTTGATTTTTATAGTCCCATTTTGGCCCAGGAGAAGCTGGTTCTCTCTTCTGAAGAACTTGAGCATCCAGAAACCAGTACATCTTCCAACCCTTCTAGATTTATTGACACTGGGTCCATTAAACCTATCAAAATGCACCAAACCTTCATTTTTCAGCATGCATACTGAAAAATGTATACTTTTAGAGAAGGGCCTGTCAGAAAGGGTGATCCAAATCTTGCTGTCTTGTAGGAAAAATACGACCAACCAGATTTTCCTCAAAGTGTGGGGGGAAAAATGCATCATTGGTGTGGTGAAACAAGGTTCCAGTCCTCAACTCCAAATAATTCTTTAATTATTCATTGTCTTCAAGTTGGACTGGGCATTGGCCTTTTGTCTAGTACGTTAGGGGTCCAGATGGCAGCACTCAGTGCTTTTTACGATACTAAGCTCTCAGCAGTCGCATGGCTTTCTAGGTTTCAGATAGATTAAAACTTAGAATTAGGAATCAATTTCCATCTTCAAATATATTTTTCCTATCCTATCAGGAGGGGGCAAACTCAGGGGATGCTGTTGTGGAGACTTCCGGGAAACCGGACTACCAGTGAGTCTTAATTTATTATTTCAATGGTATATCTTTATATTTAGTGGAAAATCAAATATGTTGGATCTTTCCATCAATCTAGTAAAGTGTTTTGTTTTTTGGGGTTTTTTTATGTCCGTAAAGGTTTGAAATCATTTTAATTTGTCCTACACCATGCATGACTTCTTGTGTCCCTGAAGTGTTTACAAGGCCCACTACTTTATACAAACCACAGGGACATATAACAAAAAAAAACAAGAGAAAGAAACACCTTTTTGACAAGAATCTGTCCTCTTGGATGTGCAATAGTGTGTAAATATGCCCATTATTCCCATATCCTGAGTGATGCTCGTTATTTGATGCACTGGGCCTTGCAATGTCTTTTTGCTGTTTTATGTAATTTCATGTTTTTGGGTATTTTTTCATGTTGTAGACTCTGGGCGTCTTCCTCTAGTTAATAGATGTCTCTCCTTTAGGTTTTGTACCATCTGTTTGAAGAGTTTTCTATCTTGGATCAAGTGACATTCCGTGACATCTCTCTGGGATTCCTGAGTTTCTTCATTGTTGCCCTTGGAGGGGTGTTTGTAGGACTTGTATATGGCATAACCGCAGCCTTCACTTCTCGCTTCACATCCCACATCAGAGTTATTGAGCCACTCTTTGTTTTTCTGTATAGTTATATGGCATACATGTCTGCAGAACTCTTCCATCTTTCTGGCATTATGGCGTAAGTTGCCTCACTACTACTCATTATATTGTTTCCATTGCAAATTTTACCTGAACTTTTTTTTACTGCAGTGTTTTATATAGCATAAACTGACATGCTCTATTTTCTTCTATTGCAGTCTCATTGCCTCAGGGGTAGTAATGCGACCTTACGTTGAGGCTAATATTTCCCACAAGTCTCATACCACCATCAAATATTTCCTAAAGATGTGGAGCAGTGTCAGTGAGACTCTAATCTTCATCTTCTTGGGGGTCTCCACCGTGGCTGGACCCCATTCTTGGAATTGGACCTATGTCATCAGTACCCTTATATTCTGTCTGATAGCACGTGTACTAGGTACTGACTTTTTATTTTACTTTGCACAGAGTATATGGCCCTTGGGCTGCCTTATTGGAGGCATACAGATTCTTTGTGTATTGTCTGTAAAAGAGGACATTGTACTGGAGTGGTTAGAGTGTTCACATTTAACATTAAAATCCAGTAAAACTTCTTTTTTTTCTTCCTTTTTATGGCTCAACTTAGTTTATATGATACTCAACCATCATGAGTGGAGTGGGGATTTTGCTGATCACTCATCATACCCCTGCTTGTTCTCAGAATGTTAAATGGCACAGGAGTGGCTCCTGTAGTATATCATTAATTCTGAGCTCTCTGATATGCTTGGGTTCAAGCAAAGGTTTTGCTCATGGTGTAGCGATCCTTTTACACAGGCCGAATTCTCGGCACGATGTAACAAGCGCCGAACAACAAGCATATCGATTTGGTGCTGCTTCACTTTTCATTTATGTGGGCTGAGAATCTCTTATGGGGACGAATGATTGTGATTATGATTGCTTGTCCCCATAGGCCAGCTGTACATCTTCCCGTTCATACAAAAGTTCGCTCTTTTGACAGCTGACTATTGTCCATTTTCATTAGCCCATTAATAACGATACAAACGTTTAAATGAACATTTATGCTGGTGATCCGCATCACAATCCTTCAGTTTAAAAAAGTGTTTTTTTTCTTTTCTTAATTTAAATGCATTTTATGGCAGCATAGGGTATACTATGTAAACCGGAAAAAGACATGTGTCTATCCAGTTCAGCCTATTAACCTCCAATGTTGATCCAGAGGAAGGCAAAAAAAAAACAATGAGGTAGAAGCGAATTAAAATCCTTCCTGACTCCAATCTGGCAATTCAAATAATCCCTGGGTCAGCAACGTTTTTGAAGTTATTATTGATTATAACATATAATATATATTGTATCGCTCAAGAAAGGGGTCCAGGTCTCCATTGAACTCTTACTGAATTTGCCATCACTACGTCCCGAGGCAGAGAGTTCAATAGTCTCACTGCACTTACAGTAAAGAACCCCCTTCAATGTCTGTGTAGAATCCTTCATTCCTCTAGATCTAGAGGATGCCCCCTTGTTTCACAGTCCTGGGTTGGTATAAACAGATCATGGGAGAGATCTCTGTATTGCCCCCTGATATATTTAAACATGGTTGTTAGGTCGCCCCTCAGCCATCTTTTTTGTAAACTAAATCCCAATTTTGATAACCTCTGAGTATTGTCGTTCATCCATTCCATTTATTACTTTAGTTGCTCGCCTTTGTACCCGCTCCAGCTCTGATATGTCCTCCTTGAGTACCGGTGCTCAAAACTATACTAAATATCCCATGTGTGGTCTGACCAGTGACTTGTAGCCCCTAGACCTCTTTTGATGCACCCTATGACCTTATTTGCATTGGCAGTTGCTGCCTGACACTGGCTGCTCCAGTTAAGCTTACAGTTAACTAAAATCCCCAAGTCCTTTTCCATGTCAGTGTTTCCCAGTGGTTTCCCATTTAGTGTGCAATGGTGATATGTATTTCCACTGCCTATGTGCATAATTTTACATTTATCAGTGTTTCATTCTCATTTGCTGTTTTTCTGCCCAAGCCCTCAACTTATCCAGATCCTCTTGCAATCTCCTTCCGTCCTCTCTTGTGTTAATTACTTAACATAGTTTTGTGTCATCTGCAAATATTGGTATTTTACGGCACAATCCTTCTGCCATTAGTTAATAAATGTACTATAAAGAATAGTGCTCAAGACCGACCCCTGTGGTACCCCACTAGTATTAGTGATCCAATCAGAGTATGTACCATTAATAACCACTCCCTGCTTTCTATAACTGAAATAGTTACTTACACAAATTCTCACCCAGAACAAGCATTTTCATTTTATGTGGACAGTATCAAATGCTTTGGAAAAGTCCAGATGCACAAGATCCAATGACTCTCCCCGTTCCAGTCTAGAACTTACCTCCTCGTAGAAGTTGATCAGATTGGTTAGACAGGAGCGATCCCTCATAAACCCGCACTGATACAGAATTATACAGCCATTTTCCTTGTAGTACTCCAGGATAGCATCTATTAGAAAGCCTTCAAAGTGGGTACTGAATACAAACCTGGTTTCCAAATTCCTCCAGCACCCATAGTTTTTGAGAAATAACATTTATCCGTCATTTCAAAGATTTGTAGAGTTAATAAAACATTTTCTTGCAGACCACTATAATAGTCATGCAAAAGAACCCCACACTTCCTCACCGTTCATTTTCAGTGGGACTGCCAGAGATGGCCAGATATTGAGGCAGGTTTTTACTTCAAGACAATCCAATCCACACAAGGTAGGCATATGCACAAGACAGATCTCAACTTTAAGATTCTGAAGCAGCTTGCCTACTCATCTGATCTGCTATTTTAAGGCTTTTTTTTAAAAGCTTGCGTCATCAGGTGAGTAGTCTGATTGTATCAGAACCTCAAGGTGAAGATCTGCCGATTTTCTGATGCATATACCCACCTTGTGAGGATCGCCATGGTCTTTGAAGGAAAGAGATTTATTTTTAAAGTTTGCCTCCGACATTACTTCAGATCTTCAAAAACAAATTTCATTTACGAGAGCTACTGCAACTAAAGACTTCTGTAAGCAAACAGAAAAGGCAGTGTAGGATCTTGTGAGTGTCTTATTTTTTTGAGGCCATTCTCACACATGCGCTTTTTATTGTGATTACCTGACATTTTGAACGCTGCGGTATAATGCTCCCATTGATTTCAATGGGGCCTTGCAGACATGCGATCGATTGCAGCGTTTTCGAGCACTTTCTGCTCTATTTTACAGCGTTTTAGCGCACCTCATCACCCATGACAATGATTGGGTGCAGTAAAACACGCTTTTGGATCAAAATCGCAGCGTTTTGCTGACCACATGTGTGAGAGTGGTCTAAGTGTATGACTTGAGGTTAAGTGACTTTTTAGTTTCAGAACATTTAGAAAGAGTTACCTTACTTTTTGGACAATAAAATGCATCCAGGTTTAGGATAAAAAATACTTTATACTAAGTAAAACTTCCCTGGTGGACTTAAGAAGTGGAGGATTTAGTTTCAAGTGGGTTTGGATAACTGCAGCGACCCCCAATACTAATTGTGCCCCCTCTCAGTGGCCCTATAATAATTGTGCCCCTTCACAGTGTTCCCAGTAGTAATGGCCCCCAGTATTAATCATGGCCTCAGTAGTCTTAGTAGTAAGGGTGCCCCTATTGGCTCCCAGCTGTAACTGTGCCCCCAGTAGACCATTGGGGCAGCAACACCACCAAGAAGAACTTTACCTTTCCCATGCAGCTCCAGTCCCAGCGACCTCTGACACTTTCCAGTTGTGTCAGTGTTATGGCACTTCCTGTACACGCAGACGCTGGGACAAAGTATTGGAGGTCAACTCCTCTAAAAAAAAATCTAAATAATAAAACAAAAATACATATTTGGTATCGCTGCATCCGTAAAAGTCCGATCTATCAAAGTAATGCATTATTTACCGGTGAACGTCTTCCAAAAAAAAAAGACAGAAATTCGCTCTTTTGGTCACCCTGTTGCCAAGAAAAAATCTAATAATAAGCGATCAAAAAGTCTTGCGTATTCCAAAATGGTACCAATGGAAACGACAGGACGTACTGCACAAAATGAGCCCTAACACAACTATATCGATGGAAAAATAAAAAAAATTGTGCGCAGAAGATGGAGACAGAAAATAATTTTTAAAAATGTAATTTAAAGATAAATATAAGTAGTACAGCAAAAAAAACTATACAAGTTTGGTATCGTAGTAATTGTACTGACCCATAGAATAAAGTTATCATGTCATTTTTGTTGCAATTTGTGCGCCGTAGAAACGAGACTCACTCAAAGATGGCGGAATATCATTTTTTTTCCATTTCTCTCCACTTAAAAGTTTTTCAGTACATTATACAGTACATTAAATAGTACGATTAAAAAATACAACTCATCCTGCAAAAAACAAGCCCTCATACGGCTACGTCGATGGATAAATAAAGTTACAATTTTTTTCTGTGGCAAGAGGGTCAACGGGAAGAGGGAAGCAAGACACTATTGTTTTTATTGGGAACCACTGGGGTCCCTATTTTACTAATGAGGGCCACTGGGGACACCATTACCAAATGGGGACAAATAGGTGGCACTATTACTAAGAGGGAACACAGAGAGGGCACTTGAATAGAGGCACTATTACTATCGGAGGATACTGAGAAGGGAGTAGCAGCATAGTACGTTCACATGTAGCTGATTTTTCAGCTGTGGAAAATCTGTAGCAAAAAATCAGCGCTTTTGTACCAGAATCCACATGAAGTTCTTCAATATTTAGTGGTGATTTTGTAAATTATGTTGATTTGAATTTGCTGTTGAATTCTACACCTGTGAAATATGCACAGCAAATCAGCTACATGTGAATGCACCCTAGGTCATCTTATAGTGGAATGCCAGATTCAGATGTTTGACCGCTTGGATGCAGTGGTCGCTCTGTGACGCTATTGCCAAAGGCACAGCCCAGCGGATTGCCTGTCAGTTTACTACTGGTAGACAATATTGTTATAGAATGCTAAGTATTTCAAAGTGTTATAGAAGTAGTCAAAAAATTGCATGTGTGTAGTCCCCTTGAGAGGCAAAAAAATCATTTTTGTTGTTTTTTTTTTGTTGTTTGTTTTGGGGTTTTTTAAAATTTATTTATATATCTTTAATTCCACATGACTGATTCTTATAATTATTCATACAAAGAGTAAAAATGTACTTGACTATTAAATACCATGAAAAGTGCTCTTTGGCATGGCCTTTAATATACATTTGATAGAACACTTGTGCATTAACAGTCAGTTGATGACTCGTCAATTTGTTACCAGATGAAAGATCAGTGGGATTTTTACCGCCATAACTGAGCACAGCATCTGATCTTCGTCAATGTTGCTGATTTTCATTGCCTACCTAAAGAGCTTGTGTAAATAATATAATTGGCTTGCTTGGCATTCCAAAAGGCAAGACAGAAGCTAACTGTAATTTTGCGGTCTTCTTCCAGGTGTGGTGAGCTTGACTTGGTTTATTAACAAGTTCCGCATAGTCAAACTGACTACCAAAGACCAGTTTATTATCGCATATGGTGGCCTGCGTGGTGCTATTGCCTTCTCATTGGGGTATTTATTGCATAGTGAAAACAGGCAAATGTTCCTCACTGCGATAATAACCGTCATATTCTTCACAGTCTTCGTACAGGTAAGTAAAGAGTTCACATTTGAAAGTTACAGGAAGAGAAAACCACAATCTAAATACCCTATACTTGGTGGATATACCCTATTTTTCTGACTATAAAATCTTGCTGAAAAGCAGCAGTGCCTTATTGCCCAAAGGTAGGGCAGCCTGATAGATCCAGAAACCCCTGAGCACTACCTTAATAATCCGGCAGTGCACTGCTAGATCACCAGGAGTACTCTGCAGCCGTACATGCCGCGGCTGCACAGTCCTCCCTCTTCCTACCCGATCAGGGCAGGAGCAGTCCCCTCCAGCATTGGAGATTACTGGCATATCTCCCCCTACTCCATCATCCTGATGTGAAGGTCCTCCTCCTCTGTACACACAGGGACAGACAGTAGCAAAGCTCAAAGGTCTTGCAGTAGCAGCAGGACCCTAATGTCATAACCATGTGACCAGGAGCAGCTAGAGGGACTCGTGTACTACTACACTTGCATGTGGGGATTTAGTGGTAATAAAATCAGTAGCAGAGCTCTGTGTGCACACACGCATGTATATTGTGCATGCAGCAGTGCTATGTATAATGTGAACTTGTGTGCTTGCGCCATTGTTTGAATCTGCACACTAGGTTTAATAGGAGCTGATTGCTCACTGTAAACTCACTTTCCTATATTAGAACACCAAAGTTAATGACGGTAGCCCCTCCACTTTGCTAAACCCCCAGAGACCTTTAAATTGGTATTACATTTTTTTTCCTGCTTTCTCTGGTCTAAACCTGGGGTGCGTCTCATAGTCCAAAACATATGGTGTATATATTTTCATAGTACATGTTTGTTTTGACATTCCAATGGGAGGACGTTGTGTTGACCAATCATTTTAGCAGTCTGAAAATGGAAGTGCCTTGGTTATTTAGACTACTCTTCAATTAATACCTTATAGCATTTCTCAACATGCTGCTATGTTCTGTTGCTTATTTATCTTTCTGTTTTAATAAAGGGAATGACAATTCGACCTTTGGTGGAGCTTTTGGCTGTGAAAAAGAAGCAGGAGACTAAGCGTTCAATAAATGAAGAAATCCATACTCAGGTATGAGGAAAGCTTATGCCATTACAGCTGGTAATCGCATTAGGCTCAACATAAGAAGCTTGAATATGCTGCAACAACTACGGGGCAGTGTAGTATTATGTGCTATCTATGTAATATAGGGGAGAGTTAGATCTACCAGAGCTGCTCATCACTGTAGCTTAATAGAGGCCAGGTCCCAAATCTGAGAACCCACCCTCCATTGTTCATATGCTTAGAAAGGACATATGGAAATGTATTTGTCGTGATAACAGCTCTATTAAACTTGCCTAAGCTCTGTTTTAATAAGCAAACAAAGTTGGTTATGAAACAGACTTTGCATTAACTTAAAGGGGTTGTCCCGCGGCAGCAAGTGGGTCTATACACTTCTGTATGGCCATAATAATGCACTTTGTAATGTACATTGTGCATTAATTATGTTAATAATTATAAAAAGTTATAAAAAGTTTTATACTTACCTGCTCCGTTGCTAGCGTCCTCGTCTCCATGGAGCCGACTAATTTTTGGCCTCCGATGGCCAAATTAGCCGCGCTTGCGCAGTCCGGGTCTTCAGCAGTCTTCTATGGAGCCGCTCGTGCCAGAGAGCGGCTCCGTGTAGCTCCGCCCCGTCACGTGCCGATTCCAGCCAATCAGGAGGCTGGAATCGGCAGTGGACCGCACAGAAGAGCTGCGGTCCACGAAGGTAGAAGATCCCGGCGGCCATCTTCAGCAGGTGAGTATGAAGACGCCGGACCGCCGGGATTCAGGTAAGCGCTGTGCGGGTGGTTTTTTTAACCCCTGCATCGGGGTTGTCTCGCGCCGAACGGGGGGGGGGGTTAAAAAAAAAAAAAACCCGTTTCGGCGCGGGACATCTCCTTTAAGTGCATTGAATCATAAGGTCGGTTGTTGCACATTTCTTTGCTTCCCTTGTTAACATTATTTCCCCTTTCATACAGTGTTGTCTTGTGATCATGACATGCATTGCTTAGTTTTTGTGGTTCCTTAACATTGTGTAAGGTCCCTCTTTAGCTTTCATTTAGATATTTTCCAAGAATGTGCATCTGTTCACTTCAAGAACTCTAGGCACAGTGATTGCCATAGTCCATGGCTCTGTTTACCCTGGGTTTTGTTCTGTGCATTGGAGATATATATTGGGAGGATTTCCTGCTAATATACCCGTGATGTATGCCACTGTATACTGTGCGGCAAAATTTGCAGGATACTGGTATATGGAATTGCACAGCGGACTGCACTATTGAATGCTACAAAAACATACTGACCTATACCAGGTAAATAGGTGCCTTGTGGCAAATGGACATTGCAAACACATTGTGAAGTTCCCCACTATATTCAGTTCGTGGTCATCAATACATTACCTTTCTATAATGTTCTGAGGCTCGTTCATGCTGTAAGTTACAGCTGCTTCCTGCAGTCTGTGAGACAATCCTCTTGCCTGCCTGTTTCTGTACAAGCTGTTATGGAATATGAACAGGAACTCTATCGCTGTGAGAAGGAAGATGATTTCTGACTGTAAATATAGCTTTGTGTGGGTTATGCCACATACAGGACCAGAGGCCTCTGTATCGGTGACTTCCCTTATTCTTTAGTAGTTGGAATGCAGCAGGAGTCTTCGTACATTTATACAAGCTACAGAAACCTAATGTGATTCCATTTGTACACTTCATCATTCATTGGCAACATATGCAGCAGTCAATGACCATTCTCTCATCTTTTTAAATCAAGTGACGCCCCATTTAGACAGAGCGATTACCATTCAAAAAATTGCTAAAATGTACAAAACTGAACGATAATTGTTTAACTTGAATGTGGGTCAATGATTAGCGAGAATCGTCAGGTACTCGCTTGTCATTCAGTTTCAGCTTGCATAAAAACCATCGCCGACTCGGGCACTTATCGTGCCGTTTAAACACTGCTGGTTCAATATTTCACGTCGGAATATGAAACACTGAACAATAAGTTCCTGAAGACTGCAAGATGGTCAACGAGAATCCTGCAGTCTAAATAGACTGCCCGCGTGCGAACGAGCTGGTGATGACGTCACCGGCTTGTTCCATCGGCAAATGAGAATCGCAAGATTCGTGGCTCGTGTAAAAGGGCCATTGGAGGAGAAAGATTCGCTAAGGAAATATTAATGTTTCACTTCCCTTGTGCCATGAATCCATCCTGCCCTTGATATAAAGCAGCGTGAAGGGGAAAAGAAGAGGGACTATGGCCATGTGCGCACGTAGCAGACCTTTTCTGTGCAGTAGCCTGAAATCCGTAGCATAATCCACATGTTATATGTAAGTTGGCTTTTTTTGCTTGCTTTCAAAGCTGCACTGAATTTTTTTTTTTCCCCCTTCAGTTCATGTATGGGGCCTTATTTAGCCCCCTTCATGTGCAGTGGTGGGATATTTTCAGCATGCATTCCTCACTGAAAATCAACACCTTGAACATATCTATTGTGTCCAGGTGGCCTCGTATTTTTTTTTTGTTGTTGTTTTTGGTCTGCAATTCATTATCCTACATTGATGCCTGGCTTGTCATCGCTGCCATCTTGCACACTGCTATTGTAAATCATTGCTTAGTGCCCTTGGTAATGTGGTTTGGCTGTAATGATGGTAGCTTTGCAGTGGTGTTGTGTTTTACATGGCATAGAAATGTCTAGACGGAAGCTTTTATCAGCAGTAGAAGCAGCTGCCTTTCACAATTATGACAGATTCTGTTTAATTTCTGTTAGTGAAGCAGATTGAAATTAATCTCAAATGATTGAGAACAAGTGGGAGTATGAGGGAAAAAACTCCAGTTACTTCAAATGCATATCAATGGGCTTTTTTTCTTTTTTCTTCCTAACATTTGCTGCATGACAAAAATGATGCAATTGGACCATATAACTTTTTAAATCTGGTAATTTAGTTTGGTCATGAAACTATCCACACGCCACACCATCTTTTTGCCTATCAACTGTGTTGAAGAAAGTATAGCTATTTATCTGAAGTTTTTAAACATAAACTTGATTGAAAGTGAACATGTGTACTTTTAAGACATTCATGCTTCCAGCTTTATTATTTTTTTTTTTAGTTCCTTGATCATCTTCTCACTGGAATTGAAGACATATGTGGTCATTATGGCCATCACCACTGGAAGGACAAGTAAGTCCCATTGTGTCTCTCTCTCTGTTCAGTATTAAAGCTACTTAAAGGGAGTCTGTCACTTTCTTTTAGGCCTATAAGTGAAGCATATAGTCTGAAAGCAGGTGATACATGGTGTCCGGAATTTAAGTTTTACACTTGCCTTCCTTGTCTGTTCCTGGTGTGCGCGCTGAAAGACGCTGCTCAATGCATTCAGCAGCAGATCCCAGCGCTGACACTGGGGGAACAATGGGGAAGAGAAGTATATAACTTGCATCCCCGGACACAATAGTCACCTACTTTCAGCCTATAAGCGAAGCTAAAAGTAGATGACATACTCCTTTTAATAGTGCTGTACTGAATGTGAATGGTGTCCCTGCAGTATTCGGCTTTCTGCGCATTTCTAAGATATAGAGGGGATCAGAAAATGCTCACACATGGCAGATTACTTGGAAACCTTAAAAAACGATAACAGAAAAACCACATCTAGTCTTCCCTTTAAATATTTCCTTTTAGGATAGATCGATGCTTATTCCAGGCATGTGTAAATTCATTCTTTTTTTTTTCCAATGACGTCTGCTGGAAGTTTGCGCCAAGCATTTATTATTTTGTCATGGGATATCTACTCTTGGTTTAACAGAATCTGAAGGGTAGTAATACACTGCCAACTCTTAAAGACTTCTCTCTCTATTTATTTACTGGTAATTTTATTCAAAGGGGATAAAGTGTGAGCAGTGGACCCCCACTGATCTGATATTTCATTAATACTGGAATTCCAAAAAGAAAAAACTTTTTATGAGCCGCGTGTGAATCTGGGTACAATAAGCTGCTCTGAATATGACAGGTTACATTGCCTACTGCATACCTTTTTCTGGCTACACTATAAATAGATACTTACAAGGCTCGTAAAGTTTCACAAGACCATGGGTAATCTTGAAACTTTTTATAAGTCTAAGTATCTATGTATAGTTAGCCTGATGAAGGCATCTTTCCTATACTGAAATGCATGGCTAGCTTGCCTGTTTACCACAAATTTATTTCAAGCTCCCGGTTCTCTGATCAGTATCACGACGATCCTCTTGTTTCCCTGTGCATATTCTCTATGGAGGCTTTTCACTGCTTGTTCGTCCGGAGGAGGCTGCTGCTATGAGCTTATTTGCTGGTTGTGTCGCTTACACAACCCATTCGTGTGAGAGCCTCATGTAATTACATCCTGTTGGTCCTACACAAGGATCGTTATTTTTCTTTCTCAATAAAGTCAGAAGTGAGCGCAATAGGAGACTACCAAAACATGGAATGGCCATGCAGGTCATGTCTGTAGTGAACCACTTCTGATTATTATTATTTTATTTTTTTTCCTCTGGGGAGGTGGTAAAAATAAAGCCTACACCCCTTGCCACCCATCATGTATGGCATAAACTTGACTACAGGCTTGTTGTTTGTCAAGTGACCGATGGGGCTCACATTGAACACTCATGATGAGAAAAAACCTTTTCAACTTGTTTTAATTGATGTTAAATTTATCTATCGGAGCGCCATTCTACGTGAGTTGTGAGTATTTCAAATCAGGAAGATAACCCTGTATAGAATTTCGGTTTTAAAGGCCTAACAAAATCTGTCTCCCAATGCAGATTGAACCGCTTCAATAAAACGTATGTGAAGAAGTGCCTTATCGCAGGGGAGAGGTCTACAGAGCCACAGCTCATTGCCTTTTATCACAAAATGGAGATGAAACAGGCAATAGAATTGGTAGAGAGTGGTGGCATTGGAAAGATCCCATCTGCTGTATCTACTGTGTCCATGCAGTAAGTGCAGATTCATAAGAATGTATTGACTATATAGAAGATCTGAGAGACTGTTCTAGTTGAATTTGCGTATGCATGTGTGCTAACCATGTATAAATTTGCCTTTACTGTGATATGATGCAAATCAAACCAATGTTTAGGAAGCTTTGTGTATGGAATAATATTTACAGAAATTTCTCTGCAGGAATATCCAACCAAAGCCTAAGCCTTTAGACAGAGTAATTCCAACACTATCTAAAGTCAAAGAGGAGGAGATCCGCAAGATTCTCCGCAACAATTTACAAAAGACACGGCAAAGGGTGAGATCCTTTGGAGGACCCATGCTCCTTCATTAACCCTATAGTATAAGTACTCGTTTGTTTTTAGTAATTTTTTTTTGTTGCCCCTCATTTTCATGCACTAAAAAGCTATTTTGCTTGTCCACAAATAGCTTCGCTCTTACAACCGGCACACACTGGTTGCTGATCCATACGAAGAAGCCTGGAACCAGATGTTACTCAGAAGACAAAAAATGCATCACATAGAACAGCGGGTAAGTTTGCAATGAATTAGGCTTAAATGTAAAAGACATACACTTTGAATTCACTAGCCTTCCTGTGCCGTCACACCCTACTCTTTATTCTTCGTTTTTTTCGTTCCTTTTTTTATATGTGGTAATTTGACAACTACAATGTTGCTTTGCCTTACCATTCATGAGTAGTGGTGCAGAATACAAGAGATCCGTGCATTGCAAAGTGTTGTTGTTTGTGTTTAAAACATCGACTGAGTGGATCATTCCTCTCAGATTCAATCTAAAGCAGTCTGTCAACGGGCGTTGTGAAATCCCGTGGCGGATCTCCGCCACCCCGCAGCAGGAGCCAGCAGACGGATCTCCGTGGTGAGCCTATCTGACAGATAGGCTCACCGGGGAGAATCGCAGCAATTTGCAGCATGCTACGATTTGCCGGCCGCAAGCAGAGAATCGCTATGATTCTCCGCTCGTGGACAGGGGGCTGCGCTTTCCATAGCAAAGCTATGGAAAGCGTGCACTGAGTTCCCCGCGACCGGATTATCGCCACGGGGACTGCAATGAAAAAGCGCCCGTGCATTTACATGTAGCCTATTTGCTGCTGGTTTTGGTGCAGATCTGTAATACATTTCATCCTTTCAATTTGAGTTCAACTGAGAGGGTGAAAACTGTTGTAGATCCACACCAAAATCTGCCACAAAATCCGCAGCAAATCAGCTACGTGTGACTCCACTCTAATGGTAATTTACAGCTCCAAGATTCTGCGTAAAACCTAATAAATGCGTAAATGCATTGGAAGTATCTAAAAGCTTTCCAATTATGGTCATTGTGATAAGTTTGGATTATTGCACAATGAGAGGACAAGGGAACAACACTAATACACTTTGAGAGTTAAGGGCCATTTACACGGGATGATTATTGCACCAAATTCGTTCGAAGTCTAAATACCAAGCAATAAAGTTAACTTCATTTATTTTTAGTTTTTTGCTCATTTTCAACCAGCATAAAAATCATTGCTGGATCACTCGCTTTTCATTGCATCTTAAATCTCCCCATTAAGCAAGAAGTCAGCGATGATCTCCCTGTCTGAACGCTCAGCACGAGCGCTAACTAGTGGTGATGTCACCCACTCATTCAGATCATCTAATGCCCCATTTACACAGTATGACTGTCAGCCAAAGTATGCTGGACAGAAACTTGCCACACAGGAAATAAACAGCCCGTGGAATGGAATATCATAGTTGGGCCGAAAAGAGACATGTGTTCATCCAGTTTGGCCTATTAACCCCCAATGTTGATTCAGAGGAAGGCAAACAAAGTAGATAGAAGCCAATTTTCCCCATTTAAGGGAAAAAAGAAAAATTCTTTCCTGACTCCAATCTGGCAATCAGAATAATCCCTGGATCAACAACCCTTTTTGAAGTTATTAATGGTTATAACTAGAGATCAGCGAACCTACTCGTTTCGAGTAATTACTCGATCGAGCACCGCGATTTTCGAGTACTTCCGTACTCGGGTGAAAAGATCCCCCCCACACACTCCCCGCTGCAACCCCCTACTCACCCACGGCACCCCTGAATCTTTTCGCCCGAGTACAGAAGTACTCGAGAATCGCGATGCTCGGGCGAAAAAGGGGCGTGGCCGAGTACGCTCGCTCATCTCTAGTTATAACCTATAATATAGTATGCTCAAAGACATCCAGGTCCCTCTTGAACGTTTATTGAATTTGCCATCACCACATCCTCAGGCAAAGAGTTCCATAGTCTCACTGCTTTTTCAGTAAAGAACCCCCTTTTGTGTTGGTGATGAATAGAGATTAGCGAGCGTACTCGGAAAAGCACTACTCGCTCGAGTAATTTGCTTTATCCGAGTATCGCTGTGCTCATCGCTGAAGATTCGGGTGCCGGCACGGAACGGGGAGCTTCAGGGGAGAGCGGGGAGGAACGGAGGGGAGATCTTTCTCCCTGTCAGCCGCAGCGGCAGACGAATCTTCAGGGGCAAGCACAGCGATACTCGGATAAAGCAAATTACTCGAGCGAGTAGTGCTTTTCCGAGTACGCTCGCTCATCTCTAGTGATGAAACCTTCTTTCCTCTAGATGTAGAGGAAACAGTCACAGTCCTGGGTATAAACAGATCATGGAAGAGATCTCTGTATTGCCCCCTGATATATTTATACATAGTTATCAGGTTGCCCTTCAGCCGTCTTTTTTTTTGTTTTTTGTTTTTTTCTCTAAACTAAATCTCAATTGTGATAACCTCTCTAGCTATTGTAGTCCACCCATTCCATTTATTACTTTAGTTGGCCGCCTTTGTACCCACTCAAGCTTTGATGTGTCCTTCCTGAGTGTCGTTGCACAAAACTGTCCACAATATTCCATGTGTGGTCTGACCAGTGATTTCAAAGAGGAAGAACAATGTTCTTGTCATGTGCTCCTTTACCTCTTTTCATGTACCCCATGATCCTATTTGCCTTGGCAGCGGCTGCCGGACGTTGGGGAAATAGAGGTCATAGGACAGAACATCTTCAACTCCGACCTGCTCTTACCCTCAGATCTAAACCTACAGCCACCCGAATCCACCCAGGATCTGAATCTCTCTGAGGGCCTGAAAGAGATCCAGACCTGCCATGTATTGTAAAACTCCACATGGGCTTCGTTCTCACTCGCCCTTAGTTCGTCAAAGCGCATAAGATCGTTGAGCTCCTCTACCCACATCATTCTTGAGGAAGGAGTAGAGGACTTCCAGAGTCTAGGGATGATTTTCCTGGCTGCAAAATAAAGAATCTCAGAAGACCCCTTTTAGCTTTTTTTTTTTTTTTTAAATCAAGTTTTATTGCCCTTTTAGCTTTTTTGATAGGTCCCGGAAGGACTCGGAGCAGTGCAGTTTCTATTGTCAATTTCACATGTGTCCTGCAGATACAATTGTAACCCTCCATCACCTCCTTCCAAAGGGTGGCTACATCAGGACAGCTCCACCAAATGTGGGTCATGTTTCCTCTATTATTGTTACATCTCCAACAGATGGGTGAGGTCTGGGGAAAGATTTTATGTACTTGGTCTGGAGTACTTTACCACCGGGAGAAGTTTAGATCCTGCGCTTTGCAGGTGGGGAGGGAGTTGGGGCGGAGACTTCCTCCCGTGGAAGTCTCTGCCCCAACTCCCTCTCCCATACCTCTACGTAAGGTGGCATCTGGATCTCCGACTCCTGATTCAGCAATAATTTGTATAGAATGGAAATTGTGTATCTCTGTGAGGACGAGGACATTCAAATCTTCTCAAATGGAGTGAGGGGGGGTCTGTAAGATTCACCCCGGGGGCCAGGGAACCCACAAAGCCCCTTAAGTAGAAATATTGTAACCATGAACCAGACCCAGACCCCACCCCACCCGTGATCTCCACTAGGGGCTTCAGACCCGCTCCTGACACCACATCCTGTACATGAGGTAGTAGGGAGAGCGGCAGCTGCAGAATAGGGGACCCTTGCATGGAGGCCCTGAATTGCGGGTTGGAGACCAGGGGTGTGAGGGGCTCCGGAACAGACACCAGCCCATCATCCGGCGCGAACTCTGACCAAAACTTAAGTAATTGACCCAAGAATGTTGAGATATTGGGGATCAAACTAATATATTCCGGTGGAATCCAGGCCGCCCTCCACAAAGACCCTGGCATCAGGGCGTGTTCTGATGCCACAGTTTTGAACTCTCTCGTTTAAGCAAGTCAATTATACAGTTGGCAAAACTAGGCTTATAATAAAGGGTAAAGTTGGGCAGTCCCGGGCCTCCCCTTTCCTTACTTCTCGTAAGGAGTGAGAAGCGCATCTGTGGCTTCCTTCAGCTCCACACGAACGCTGTAATGAGGGATCAAATATGTTTTAAATAAGGATTTGACAGTTTCACTGGGACAGTCTAACATAGATAAAGGAACTTGGGCAAAGAATCCATTTTACTAACGTTAACCCTCCCACTCCAGGAAAGGAATGGAGACTTCCACTTGCTCAGATCTCTTTCCAGACTCTTAAGGAAGGGTTTGTAGTTTAGTTTAAATGCCTGAGAGACCCCTGCAGGGAGGTGAGTTCCAAGATATTTTATCAAGGAGAGTTTCCACTGGAAAGGGAACTGACCCTCCAGTTGAGACACTTAGGTCTGCGGCAACAACACGTTCAGTACCTCCGACTTTTGAGTGTCTACTTTGTAATTGCTTACTCTGCCGAAGCGCTGGCACTCTTGTAGGAGACCGATGTGAGGGTTGGACAAATAACGCAAGAGATCACCTGAAAAAAGTGCTATTTTGTGTTTTATGTCACCTATGCAAAGACCCCTAATAAAACTGTTTTGGCGAATTGCGTTCGCCAGTGCTTCCATTTTTAGGACATAAAGGAACAGGGATAAAGGGCACCCCTGTCTAGTTCCATTCTTGATTTGAAAGGCGTCCGACAGGGCCCCGAATCTTGGCAAAGGGGTTTTGGTACAAGGACATGATTCTATCCTTCATTCTTGGGCCAACGCCTATTTTATCTAGAGTGGCGGAGAGGAAACTCCCAACTGACCCTTTCGAACGCCTTCTCTGCATTAACTACAAGCAAGCAGAGGGGACTACCTGTATGCTTGGCTCTAGCAATCAAGGACAGGGATTTAAGTGTTATCCCTGGCTTCTTTGCCTGGGACAAAAAAGACAACCTGTTCCTTATGGATTAGGCGTGGGCTAGTGACCTAGAGGCGGGTGGTGATCAGCTTTGCAAATAATTTTATGTGCATGTTGAGAGAGATTGGATTGTAGTTGCGCATAACGAGGCATCCCTCCAAGGTTTAGGGATGACCGTGATGTGGGCCATCAAAGCCTGAGTCGGGAAGGGGCACCCCCAACCCACGGCATTAAAGGACCTGAGAACCAGTGGTGAGACCTCCTCCTAAAACGTCTTATAGAACCTGGCTGTAAAGCCATCCGGACCTGGGCTCCTCCCCACTTGTAGGTTTTTAGTCAACTCTCAAAGTTCTGGGGAGGAGAAATCAGCCTCTAGATCCTCTACCTTCTCACTTGTCATACGGTTGGCGGCGTTAAGGGCAAGATAGGCCTCTATCTTCCCAAATTCTGGGCACCCAGCTGTATGGGCCTTTCAGTATTGTAAAGTTTGGAGTAGTGACTACTAAATTCTTCCAGAATTTCTGAGGTGCCATGAACCACGCCACCCGGACAAATTGAAATTTAGAGATATGGTAAGGGGATGATCTTGGGTGAAGCACTCTAGCTAACAAACTCCCACATTTATTTCCGTATTCAAAGGCCCCTCTGCGCAATCTGTCTCTATAGGATAAGGATCGCTGGTCTAGAATTGCCGATATCTGTTGCCGCAAGCTCGAGATCTCTTCTTTGTGGGAGTCTGTTTTAGATCATTTGTTAGATGTCTCTTTTGCCTGCAAGTTTAAGATAAGATTGTGCAACTTCTATGCTCTCTTTTTTGAGCCTAGCTCCGTGGTCTATTAATATACCCCTGATGATGCATTTTAAAGCTTCCCACTGGGTGGGAGCCTCCTTAGAGTCTGATTGGTGGACTCTGATCTCCTTTTTAACATCTATTATGCATAGGGAGTCTTTAAGTAAACTCTCATTGAGTCTCCAGGAGAATCCCTCCGAGGGGCCCCTACACCCAGTGAACTAGCCAAAAACTGGTGCATAGTCAGACCAAATAGGTCACCCAGCGAGCATCTTGGGAATCCAGTAGACTCTGCGATACTAGGAGTAGATTTATTCTAGTGCATGAGTTGTGCCCCGAGTAGTGAAATATGTAGTCCCTGACCCCTGGGTGAAGGACTTTCCACAAGTCAACCAGTTGTAGGGTGTTTAACCCCTTAAGGACCAGGTTGTTTTGTACCTTAAGGACCAGCCCCTTTCAGGGATTTAACCCACGTGGCGGTTTTACTGCTCTATTTTTTTTCTTTAGCTACCAAAATTATTTTTGCCTTTTTTTTTTTTCTGTGACATATAGGACTATTTTTTTATATCCTTTTCACTGACTTTTTCCCCCCATTTTTTTAGTTTTTTTGTTCTGTCTCGGGGAGGACACTGGCATCGCCTAACCGGGCTGTATACGGGCAGCCAAATAGAAACGGTCAACTCCCCCTCCCACTTTATTATCCTGACTGGAGGCCTAAAACTCAACTGTGACCAGACAATGGGGCAGTGGGCATAAATCCTACAAAAGTTGAACACTCCAATAGGATCTTGCAAAAACGCAGTGGCTATAATGACGCACAATATGATGCATTATTACTGACACAATAAATGTAATCAATGTACAGTAAATTGGGAGAATAAAAAGTTGTAGGTGAAGATAAAAGTAATGCTAAATTAGGAACAGAGTTTAAATGAATAAGTTAATAGTTTACCTGCATTTGTTTCAGGCCGCTAATTATCTAACTGTTCCTGCGCACAAGCTGGATTCACCTACTCTATCCAGAGCACGTGTTGGTTCAGGTGAGTTTTAGAAATGACATCAAAAATAGATTGTGTATCTTTATACTGTATACTATACATGTGAGCTGAGTAATGGCACTTAAACCTCTTAAGGACCAGGCTGTTTTGTACCTTAAGGACCAGACACTTTTTAGAGATTTTACCCATGTGGTGGTTTAACTGCCCTATTTTTTTCCTTCAGCTACGAAAATTATTTTTGCTGCGTTTTTTTTCTCTCGTGGCATATAGGGCTATTTTTTAAATATCTTTTTCACTCACTTTTTTTTCCAGTTTTATTAAGGTAAAAGGCTAAACACAATTATTTTTTACTAGCTTACCCATCGCGCGTTGCTGCGAAGACAGACAGACATACATACATTCGGGTTTATATAGATAGATAGATAGATAGATAGATAGATAACAACTAGAGATGAGCGAACGTACTCGTGACACCGAGTACGCACCCGAGTACCGCCATTTTCGAGTACAGCAGTACTCGCGCGTAAAGATTCGGGGGGCGCCGTGGCGGCACGGGGGGTAGCAGTGGGGAGTGGGGGGGAGAGGGAGAGAGAGAGGGCTCCCCCCTGTTCCCCGCTGCTCCCCCCCCGCACCGCCGCGCCTCTCCCCGCCCCCCGGCGCCCCCCGAATCTTTACGCCCGAGTACTGAAGTACTCGAAAATGGCGGTACTCGGGTGCGTAAGTACTCATTACGAGTACGTTCGCTCATCTCTAATAACAACCAATCACAGCGCAGCTTTCATGTTACCTCAGCAGTAAGAGAAATAACACCCAATCACAGCGCAACTTTTATTCTACCTCAGTAATATAAAAAAAAAATAGCAACCAATCACAGCGCAGCATTCATTTTACCTCTGCGGTATAATATATAGCAACCAATCACAGCACAGCTTTCATGTAACCTCAGTAGTATAATATATAGCAACCAATCACAGCACAGCTTTCATTTTACCTCAGCATTCTCAATATGCAGCTATTGTCTTGCGAAACGTTCTGTGGATGCATCATTTTGTAGTTGAACACGCTTGCTCGTAATGCCTTTTGCTTTTGTGCTTGAAATGGAAATCAAACGATCTTTGTCTGGGAGGCATAACTGGCGACGATAATCGCACACGTGCCACCTATCATAGGATAGTTGTACTATGCCAGTAATCTTCCCAGGAGTGTAGTCAACAACTTCCCAAAGTTTCATGGCGATTGGATGAATGGTGTAGTAATGCATAAAGGACAGACAGACAGTCATTCATTTATATATATATATATATATATATAGATGACAACAGGAAGTGAGAGAATTAGATTCCGTACGTAAAATTTGGATGCTAATTCTTTTGCGCTTTGAATTGAATAATCGAGTTGGGACCCATTAGCTTTTCCTATTTTTGACATCAATGCTCGTGCCAAATTTCAAGTTTATATGACATTGGGAAGTGAGAAAATTGGATTCCGTACGTAAAATTTGGACGCTAATTCTTTGGCGCTTAGAATTGAATAATTGAGTGAGGACCCATTAACTTTTCCTATTTGTGATATAATCAATGCTCATGCCAAATTACATCGGGAAGTGAGAGAATTAGATTCTGTACATAAAATTTTGATAATTCTTTTGCACTTAGAATTAAATAATCGAGTTGGGACCCATTAACGTTTCCTATTTATGACATAATCAATGCTCATGCCAAATTTCATATTTCTACGACATCGAGAAGTGAGAGAATTAGTGGCAATGAAGAAAATCGAACGATCTATGTGGGGGGGTCGTAACTGTCGACGACGCAAACACGCGCGCCATTTATCGTAGCATAAATGTACTATGCCTATAATCTTCCCAGGAGTGTGCTCAACAACTTCCCAAAGTTTCATGGCGATCGTATGTTTACACTAAAATAAAGTATGGGAACGGGTTCCTCATTTTGTTTCGGATGTTTTGATATATAATATAGTTTTGGATTACAGGCTGTATACAGCAACTGTTTTGGTTGGCGTCTGCTTTGGGTTATTTTCTTTATGTATATATTTTTATTTTATTCTGTAATTTTGTTTTACTTATTTATGTAATTATTTTTTTTTTACCATTTTCCCCATGATGTCATAAAATGACCTCCGCATACAAAGTAGTTGTCAGCAGCACAATCCTTAAATCCCAGACTGATCAGACAGGGAACCTGCAAACGCCCTCCTTCAGTCTAGATCCAACACAGACCGTCAATGCATACTCCAAGAAAAAATGATGAAGGCAGCAGTTGATGCAGTGAATAGATACTTGACAAAGACTCAGCAACTGAAGAGTCGAAACGTCGTCTTTTCTGTGTGGGAGGAATAAACCTCTTCATTCACTGCATCAACTGCTGCCTTTATCTTTTTTTTTCTTAAAATGACCTCTGCGGGATATTCGTATGTTTTGGGTTTTTTGTTTCTTTTTTACTCACTTTTCCACTGTAGCTGGGGCATCCATAGGAGCCCCAGTTACAGGGAAAGCATCCCCTGTAGTGACAATAGTCACTGGGAGAGCTGTCAGGGTCTGCTAAGACCCTGTGGCTCTGTTGTGCCAGGGGATCCCGGTGGTCATCTTGCATAGTGGAAGAAACACTTCCACTTTCACCTCTTAGTACATAGCGCTCATTGAGAGTTATGTACCAGGGAAAGGAGAAGGCAAAAGTGGTTAAAAACCACTTTTCCGTTCTCTCTTCCGTGACTAACAGCTGACAACCCAACCTGCTCCTGCTTGATTGCAGAAGCAGCGGCTTTAATCCCACACCATATTTTTACTATCGGCCAAGATTAAAGCACAGGAGCAAGCGCTGTATATTTACCGCGCTTGGTCCTTAAGGGGTTAATAGTTTATATCATTCAGAGCAGTTTTTTTTTAAAAACAAATGTAAGTGGCCAGACAGCCCCTTGAAAATGCCTTTAATCTGAAATTTAAATGATTCAGGAAAAAACTTCAATTACTAACAGGCAGTCTTCCAATTAGCTTGTTGTTGAGGGAATCCTTTTTATCTAGGGAGCGTTCACAGAGTATTACCGTACTCTCTGTGCGATACGCTTGGGGTGGGGGGTGGGCTCATGACAGTTGCTGAAAGCAGCACTGTGACTGAATCCCCAAACACTTCTAGTGTAAAGCGGACATCTTTGTTCATTTATATATATATATATATATATATATATATATATATATATATATATATATATATATATATATATATATATATATATATATATATATATATATATATATATATATATATATATATATATATAGTGTGTATATGTATATATTTTTATTTATTTTTTTTCTCTCAAAATATAAATAGTCTATGTTGTGTACAGTCATTAGATCTAAGGTGGCATGTGTTTTTTTTGTTTTGTTTTTTCCTTGTGAATAGGAGAGAATGCTATTCCAGTAAACAATATCAATGCCAGGCAGAACTTTTTCACATGATCACTTTTAGAACGGCAAAAAAATCTATTTTACTGCATAGCCAATAAAGGTTAAGCTTTAAAGGGAAGAAAATAATAGAATAAATATAAGATGAGAATAGCGCTCCAGGAAGTATACAATTCCAAAGACTTTATAGATAATTATATGACCCTTCACAGATATAGATAAAATGTAATGACTTTTATTAATAAATTCTAAAATTGTGGACTCACATATAACACTTACAAACGATACACAAAGAGACAAGTAACACAGATAGATTAAGGAGATCAGTACCGCTCATATGTATAAGTGAAAGATCCTGTATGTCACAAAATCTTTTTGTGTCCAAGTCTAAAAAATAGAACTTTAGAATACTGGTGCGGTACGAAAATTGATACCCCCTTGAAACACGATCTTGTTTCGCATATTAGAGATGCTAAGACAATTTTCTATGATTACCCCGTTGTAGCACAGTGTTGTTTTACACAAGGAAGTGCTAAATACATGGGCTCATTGCACGTCAATGATGCTGAACAAGAAAAAAGGGGACTTTGAGAATATTATATAGATTTCCATACCACTGTGATTTCGTATAGATAATTATATGGAATTAAACTCACCCCGTGTGTGTGCTGTAGAGCCCTATGCAGGGTCTCTACTAGCACACAAAATCCTGTATGGCCTTTAAATAAATCCACAGATTTTTCTGCGATCCTGCTGGGCTAAGAAGCAGGAGAGCTAAGTGTATGCTCTATTTCCCTCTCGGGAACTAGATCAAAGATTGCTGAATAGAGTGAAGAAAAAAGCACCCGCGCTCCTTTTTAAGGAGCGCTGGTGCTTTTTTCTTCACTCTATTCAGCAAGCTTTAAAGTGAATCTGTCACGTCCCACAGCACCATAAACTAAGTTATGGTGCTGTAAGGGGATATAACTAAGGAGCAGGGTGTTGTATTTTTTATATGCTCCCCCAATCCAGCGCTGTCACCTAGAAGAGTCGGTACAGGGCACGAAAATCTGCCTTTTCAAGCTCCTGTGTGCACGCTCTCCCATAGATTTGTATGGGAGAATGTGCGCACGGGAATCTGAAGAGTCAGATATTCGTGTACCGCGCGATCTGCGATCCAACGCTGTTACTCAGTGAAGGAGCATATAAAAAATACATCACCCTCCTCCTTGTCACATCCCTTAGGGGCACCACTTAGTTTATGGTGCTGTGGGGACATGACTGATTTCCCTTAAGTTTCACAGTGGAACTGTGTGTGTGTTTGTATATGTGTGTATACAGAGGAGACTTTTTTTGTCGGCCATTGTAAACTGCGCGATTTTGAACCCTGCTCAGGTTTTTCAAAGTGGAAAGGGGTTAAGCCTGTGTATCTCTTGCCTCATAGTGTGTGTATATGTATTTTTCCCAGTGGACTAAATAGCCAATCAGCCCCTGGTGTCGCTGCAGCCATGACAGGAATCGATGATAGATAGATAGATACACATATACATAGTTATGGTGTGTGTCATTCATCGATTCCCGCCATGGTTGCAGCGACACCAGTGTCTGATTGGCCATTCAGTCCACTGGGAAAAATCCAGGTTGGCCAGTCACGGTATCCTGCAGCACATCGGTCCACATTTGCTGTAACTGAGCTTCTAGTTGACGCAAACTGGTAAGCTGTTGGTGTCCAAGATTGTCCCATACATGTTCTAATGGTGATAAATCTGGCGACGGGGCAGCCACAGTAGTGTGTGAATGTTGTGGAGATATTCCTGTGACCCCCTTGTGTGTGCGGCTGGAAAATGCCTTCTGGAAGCCGCTATGAGAGGCAAAACATATGGCCGCAGGGTATCCAGAACATATCACTAAACTATCATTGTCCCTTGTACCACCACTAGGGGTGACTGACTGTCGTATGCGATGCCCCCCCCCAGACCAGCAGGGGGCAGCGTGCCGCTTCACAGCAAAGGCAGGATTGAGGCGCTCACCACTAGGTCTCCAGACATGAACACGGCTGTTATCAATACCCAAACTAAACCTGGATTCAATGCTGAAGACAACCTTGTTTCACTCCAAAGTAGGCGACAGTGGATTTTAAAGGCAGTACACGTAATGGGCGCCGTAAAATCAAATTTCCTTCAGCCAAGCGCATGGAAATGGTTCCGACATACACAGGGGTAGTGTAGTGTTGGTGCCACCTATCTCTGGATAGCAGTCCTCAAAATATTTGGAGCTACTTGTGCTTTTAGGACAATCAGATGATCCTTCCTAGTGGTGGTCTGTCGTGGATGTCCTGAGCCCTGTTACCTTGTGTGCCCTCACACATCCACTGGTTCCAACACAGCTTAACAGTTTAGTCCGAACGACCCAGGTGGTGAGCAATTTGTCGATACAAACATCCAACTTCTCGCATTCCGATAATGTGCGCCTCTCAAACTCTTAACTGGACAAAATCTCTTCAATTGCGTCGTAGAGACGTCTAGTGGTCAACCATCTGTACGCGAGTAGAAAAAGATGTCCACTACACACAAGTAGCCTCTGAAAGCCTTTTTATAGTCCAAGGGTTGAACCACTTTTATGCTGCGTTCACACAGGGCAGATTTGTGGCAAATCTGCCTGCAGCCGCTAATCCTGAGATTAGCCAGCCATGTGGACGAGATTTGTCAAAAATTTCGTCCATGTGGGACGGCCAATCCGCGGCAGCGTGGATTCCCCGGCCGCAGCATGTCATTTTATTTTTTTTTTTCCCCCGTTGCGGCCATGCTCTCTCTCCTCTATGGGAGTGCCAGCCACAACGGAAAAGCGTGTGGCCAATCCACTCCAAAACCCACGGCTAAGTCCTGCAGGGAGTTTGAAGTTGCACTTTCCCGGCGTAAATCTCGCGTTTTTTCCCTGCGGCCAAACCGCGAGATTTCCGCCGGGATACCGCCGTGTGAGAACCTAGCCTTAGAGTCTCAGCTGCAAAGACCGTTCATCTAATAACGCCACACCTCCTATAATCATTTGCATATCTGCCAGCGAAAGACAGAAGAAGTTGTGTGCTTGACTTTATTTTATTTATTTTTTGTTTTATATATAGTGATAGCACATATCAGTTGACATTTGCTGCCACTGGTGACGCAGATTATGGTAACAACTGACCTGCCTATGATGTGAACAAACCCTTGGACGAGGCCACTTTACAAAAGCATATTGGCAGTCAGAAATGTATTAGAGGGCTTTTCCTAGCTCAGCCATACAGACAGTATATCACAGTGAGATTTACTGTATTTGCAATTTACATAAACTGCGTAGGTCTCTGTGCTGCACGGTTCCCCTAACTGCTATTCACCAGTGCTGCTGTCTATGTAGTCTCTGCCACCAGTGGCCACAATGTAAATGATCATATCATTGAGGGGCACAGCTTGAAGACTACTGCCACTAAGAGGACACAAAGCAGAAAAAGGTGTTAGCTCCTCGCTAGACACCCCTACCCCCTGCAGGCACCAAGCTAATCCGTTTTAGCTTGGTGTCTGTAGGAGGCAGACCTGTTTCTCTTCAGTCTTCCTGTTACTCCCCAAATGCAAACAGTGCTTGGAGGCAAAACTCTCCTGGTAACCCCACCAGTTAGGGCAAGCACAATGGAATTAACCATTCTATTCGCCCCACCTATAAAAACAAGGAGGCTCGTTCAAACGTTGGCAGTTTCCCGCCAGCCATAGTGTCCTATTCCGGTTAAAAACAGTGACCCTTTAGGATGACTATCTTGCCACGGATATTTTGTGCCACATATGTAGATTCTGTGTCTAACACTGTCAACTTACTCTAATCTATTTTTTTTCCTGAGAGTATTAAAGATGTATGCTATTTTATTTTTTTTGCATCATGAGTTTCACTATAGTTATGAGAGGTTGATGTGTATAAACTGTAATTTTAAGTGAAGGAATAATTTACAGCTCTACTGATTTGATTAGTAGGTCTTGTGCTAAAGTGGCAATTTGCTTGGGGCTCGCATTAGTTTTAGCTTAAATGTTTTACTTTTGCTTTTCAGATCCTATTGCTTATGAGCCAAAGTCAGATTCTGAGAATCTGCCAGTAATCACCATTGACCCAGCTTCCCCCGAGTCCGTGGATCTTATTGATGAGACTCAAGAGGAAGGCGATGATGATGGTGGGATAACCATGGTAGCCCAAGAGCCCCCTTCACCTGGAGTAGATGATGTGTTTGATCCCAGTGAAAGCCCTAACACCCAACGCTTGCAAAGATGTTTGAGTGATCCTGGACCCCAGCCTGAAGAAAACCAGCCTTTCCTGCCTAAAACTAAGTGATCTGTATATAACTGGACTGAAACAAACGAGTCACAGGCAATAGTCATTCTACACTCATGCCTTCCCTCCCAATCCACATTCTCATTCATTCTTTAATTCCAGGCTTTATCTCCTTTTGTTTTGTTTTTTTGTTTGTTTTTCATTGCGCGTGTTCTCATATGTGCCGTCATTGCCATATTTTTTATATTTCTAACCAAAGAAATTTGAATTGCTTTATATTTGGTGTCCTATATATTTTATTGTTCTTTTATATACTTGGTGATGGGTCTTATGCTCTCATTGTACCAATAATCATGTTTAAAAACAGATCCAAGTATGTTTTACTTCAGCACTGAGGAATAGGAAAAATACCTATGGCTATGAGTCCTGCTATGTCTTTTGCACAGATAACGTTCACTACATTCAGTATATCTTCACAAGAGAAGTTTAAGCTTGCTTTCCAGCTGACAGTTATGTTCATGTGAATGTATGATAGAATTATCAATGCACCCACACTAATGTAACCCTTAGAACCCCACACACCAGCAGTAAATATGTAAACATCAAGGTACTCCCGCTTCATGGCCAGTGTTTAAAATGCTTACCTTATCTACCCCTTACTTGGGGTACAAGCCACATACTAAAGTGGCTCATTTTATTTATCTTTTGGGTGTATCGGATACATGTGCTTGGCATTCTGTCATTGTCAATAGATGTGTATTTATAAGCTAAGTGGACCAGATTCCAGACATTTTAACATGGGTCGCATGTTGGGCCACTGGAACATTTCTCCCATAAAAATGCCAGTTAGTGTGCAGTCACATCTAGGGAACACGTACCTCTTAACGCTGAAGACAAATGATTGTGCAATAATAGTGCTACGTTTTGTGAATGCTAATGTGAAGGAGATACAAGCGCGTCATGATGTGCCTTTGCTCTGCACATAGAAGAATGTGTCAAACTTGAGCGGGGGAGAAGTGTGTACATTCACCGGTGTGCAGAGTTGCCTTTGCATGCACAGTTCTCCCACACATAGTGGTTCTTTGCAATTTACTGTATAAAGATGAATAGCTTTCTGGTGTCTGCATATGGACTATGGAAGACTTTTTTTTTTTTAAATTTAGGAAGAGGTAAATAAATGTGTAATTTTTAAAGTTGGCTCCTTAATTCCATGTTTTTCTCGTCGCATAATTTGCCTAGTGACAGACATGTAAAGAATGTTTTGCATTTAAAGGCTACAGGCACCTTCACTGACCTTTTTTTTAAGTAAATTTATTTTTACATTAATTTTTTTTCAGTGGTTATTAAAAATGCTTACGTTTATTTTCTATGTTTCAAAGTGTACAACACACTGCAGTTTTAATGGACTGAGATTTTTGCAGAATCTGTCAATCGGGCAGACAGATGTGTTGTGTCCTAGTTATAGCAGGGGGGGGGGGAGATGTAGTAGGCTATATTTGACAAATTAGAATGCTATGATTCAACCTGATCACAAAGTGCGGGCTGCTAACTGCTTGTCCTTGGTGTGCTGGATTACCTGCCTCTATACTGACACACAATTCATTTCCTATCACTGTTCTCTATGCTGCTGCCTGTATAGTTAGGCTTCTTTCCCCCTCGGACCTCCTTCACATGATCATTCCGTTTTCACGCAAAATGGACCGCGTGAAAGAATTGCGGCAGCGCAGCATTGCCGTGATCTAATTCTTTTCCAAATTAGCTGTTCTCGTCCATTCCCATAAGCGCATTACATGAATGGACTCTGCAGCAGCGGTCAGCAGAATGGCTTCTAATTAGAAGCCAAACTGTCCTCTGCAACGAGCGCCAGAGAAGGTAAACTCCCTCCCCCTCGCTTTTTTTTTTCTTAGCTCCCATAGCAATTTATGGGAGCTCCCTATGATTTGTCAAAAGACAGGACATGCCCATATTTTGATGCTGCAAGAGAAAAAAATTGCCCATGCAAATGAATGCATTGGAGTCCAATGCTTTACATGGTAGCAATTTTCAGGCTGAATAAGGCCTCGGTCTGCAACCATTAGCCACAAGAGCAGTGAGAGGAAATGAATTGTGTAAGAATGGTAATTCAGCACAGTAAGGAGCCAACATCCTCTTTTCTTGCAAGCAGCACTAGGGAGCCTGGACTTCGTAGTTGAATAGAGTAAGAAAAGTCTAATTAGCTATATAATGTGTCCCACTACATCTCCTCCATTCCCCCTCCTGTAATTACCGTGTTTCCCCGAAAATAAGACAAATATGCGCTACGTCTTATTTTCAGAGGGTGTCTTATTTTTCACACACTGTCTGGAGACTGTAACGCTCACCCCCTAAGGCTGGGTTCACACAGGGCGGATTTGCCGCAAATCGGTCTGTGGCCACTAATCCCTCAATTGGCCAGCTTTGTGGACGAAATTTCTCTGAAATCTCGTCCACATGGGACAGCAAAGCTGGGAGAAGCCGGTGTTGTGGTGCGGATTCACCGGCCACAGAAACTGAAAAGTGTGCGGCCAGGTCGCTTCAAAACAAGCGGCTAAGTGCCGTGGGTTTTGAAGCAGTGATTTCCCGGCGGAAATCTCGCTGTTTATCGCTGTGGCCAAACCGCGAGATTTCCACTGGAAATATGCTCTGTGAGAACCCAGCCTTAAGAATCACACACAGGTTGCCTGACTCACACACAGAGCCATAAAAAAAAAATAAGGGCTGTAAAGTAACGTACCTGTCTGCAGACAGAAGTTCCTGTACCACTTGTAAGCAGGGATAGTATTGCAGCTTCCAGCCACCAGGGGGAGCTCATCACAGCAGAAGTGTACAGCAGGAACAGAATGTACAGTATGGACTTTTCCAGCCAGCAAGGGGAGCTCACAACAGCACACTCGTACAGCACAGCAGGGACAGGATAACAGCAGACTGTCTGCAGATCTACCTATACATCTGGAGGTAGGAGACAACGGGGATGGCAGCAGGGGACAGGCCTCTTGACTTGCCTGCACATTTTACTATGCCTTACTATTGGGGGGGTGCCTTATATTTGGAACTTCTGCAAATGTCTTACTTTGTCTTACTTTCAGGGGGTGCCCTATTTTCAGGGAAACACTGTAGGACTTAACTTTTTCCCCTTCACCTGCTATAAGCCTTGTAACACATCAAAACCATCACCACTGCACAGTCTTACAACAGTGCAGTGTATTGGAGCATGTTGTAAGCTGGTAGTCATTTTTGCATGTAATTTTTTTGGGGGGAAATACACAGATTAGCAAAAAAATCAGCGATGGTGTCTAAAGGCTTTAAACGGTTCTCGTGCCTTATAGCTTATGCCATCTGCCGTGATCCATTTGACTACACTATGCACTCACCATACATGAATTATTTCATTTACGGACACAAACTTTCGAAAAGCCAAGTGAGTAACCAACATCGCATAACGCCCCTTATTTTATTTTGCTTCAGTCTAATTTGAACTGGGTCGCCATCCACCTCTTGCTTATGATATAAAAAAAGTACCTGCAGCAGAGCAAGTTAACAGTGGTGTCTGATGTTCAGTAGCCTCTTTGTCATGACTAGAATACAGTGGCTGAAAAGTGTGTTTCTCTCTTCAAAGTACCTTCCTGTCCTGCTTTACGCAGACAATCAATTCATTTGAATAGGACTGTTCAATGCTTAATTTACCCTGCTATGGTACCGCAGGGAAATTGGACACTGAGGCCTCATGTTAACGGGCAAAATAATTATTAAAATCCACAGCGGATCACCCGCACACGGATCCGCACCCCATAGAGATGCATTGACCACCCGCGGGTAGATAAATAACCGCGGATGGTCAATAAAAGTGATTTAAAAAAAATATGGAGCATGAAAAAAAATGGACATGCTCCATTTGGTGCGGGTCTCCTGCGGGCATGGCTCCCGCAGGCTTCTATTGAAGCCTATGGAAGCTATCCGTGCACATCCGCCGGGCCGAAGAAAGAAGATCCGGCCGCGACGGAGAGAAGATCAAGTCGCGAAGAAGGTAAGATCTGGAGCGTGCGAGAGGTGAGTAATTGCTATTTTCAGCCATCATGTCCGCGGGGCAGGAGGGACCCGCTACGGATTCTTCATGGAGAATCTGTAGCGGGCCTGATTTTCCCTGTGGACATGAGGCCTGAAGGTACACATAAACTGAACCTGTCACATTGATCATAGTGTCCACACTGCAGGTATGATGATACAGGTGATGAAAATACGGTATAAGGGCTTATTCACACAGGCGTATATCGGCCAGGTTTTTACGCCCGGCTGATAGACACTGCCCCTCTGATGCATTGGCTTTCAGTTCACAGGGGCGTAATTCTGGGCCGTGAAATCGCCTGACTGCATCCCAGCTGCATAGATTCCTATGGGAGGCTATGCTAGCTGCTGGAGAAGGGAGGTGGGAGGGAGTTTACCAGCGTGACTGCTAAACTCCCTCCCTCTTCTCCTCTTCGCCCCTTGTCGCTGTTTGCAATCCCTCAGCCAAGTTTCGCCACCTCCCATTGCTGGCTGCAGGGAGGGGCGGGAGCTTGGACCCGCCCCCATCCTTCTCGCTCCCATTGCAAACAGCCGGAGGGGAATGAGCAGAGGTGAGCGGGAATGTCTCCCCAGGCCACACGGCATTGCGGCCTCTGTGTATATGCCCTGGGCACTTTGCCGTTCAGGTGCTTTTACGTCGCCGACAGGCGCACATACAACGCCTATGGTCGTGTAAATAGGCCCTAAGGCTGGCTTAACAGAGTCGTAAGAATATTTGCGCTACGTATTTCCACAATGGGTATTGCGTTCTTTGTATGCATGTAGTTTACTGTATATCTTGTGCAGACCTCCCCTGCATATTTGCGCATGCAAAAAAAATTTAAAAAAAAAACATGCATACATACTCCAACTGATTTCAATGGGCAATTAAGTTTAATTAGTTTCTGTGCTATTTTCGTTCGCAATATGCACAAAAATAGAACATGCAGTGTTTTATTTGTGTGGCGGCAATGCACAAGCAAACAACTCAAATGTGACTGCACCCACTCAAATTAATGGGTTTTAGTACTAACAGTAGTGTAAAAATATAGTTTTTAGAATGCCGTTTAAAAAATTAAAATAAAATTACATGTCAGAATTGCTATTTTTCACTCACCTGCCTTCCAATAAAAACCAAAGTCACATGACTCTAAAGTAGTACCAATGGAAATTGTGCCTTGTGATAGCACAGCTCATTTGACAAAATAAAAGTGTGAGGCTGGAAAAAAGAGGTCGATCCAGTTAAGGGTAGTTTCACAAGGGTGACTGCGATATCGCCATGAGAAAATCGCAGCACTCACAATTTTGTTCATGAGAGGTCTCACAAAAAAAACTGCTGATGCTTGCGACTTTTTTTTTTCTTCTCACGAGAAAGACAATAGGACTTTCTAATGTTAAAACCGCATCGCACGAACATCGCAACTTCGTGCTTTGCGATGTGATAAAAAGCCGGCTACATAGGGGAACATGAGACATTAAAAAAAAAAAATTTAAAAAACCACGAAGATAGGGCATGCCACAATATTTTTTTTCTTGCAACATCAGATGAGTGAAAACATCACAAATGTTAAGAAAAGCATAGGTTTAAAATTTTTGCATTTTCACACGCTATCGCATTGCGCGATTTTAGGCTTAAGCCTATTACCTCCAATGTTGACCCAGAGGAAGGCAAACACCTCATGCAGTAGAAGCCAATTTTTATCATTTTAGGAGTAAAATCCCTGGATCAACAATCCTTCTGAAGTAATCTTGTGACTATAACATGTTACATCACCACATCCTCAGGCACAGAGTTCCATAGTCTCGCTGCTTTTACAGTAAAGAACCCCCTTCTATGTCGGTGTAGAAACCTTTTCCAGATGTAGAAGATGCCCTTTTGTTACATCCTTGATATAAATCGTGGGAGAGATCTGTATGGACCCCTGATATATTTATACATAGTTACTAGGTCGCCCCTCAGCCATCTTTTTCTAAACTAACGCCAAATTTGATAACTTCTCTGGGTATTGTAGTCCACCCATTCTATTTAGTTGCCTGCCTTTGAACCTTGTGTGATCTGACCAGTGACTTGTTAAGAACAACAATGTGTGCCCCTAGAACTCTTTTGATGCACCCCATGATTTTATTTGCCTTGGCAGCAGCTGCCTGACACTGGTTGATCCAGTTAAACTTACAGTTAAAGGGGTTGTCTCACGGCGAAAGCGAATTTTTTTTTTTTTAAATGGACCCCTGCATTATGCCCTGTGAAAAAGAAAGCATTTGTTAGTTTTTAAAAAGCACATTGCGCTTACCTGCATCAGCGTTCTGCAGCTTCTTCATTTCTTCTTTTAAAGATGGTGCCGCTGGTCTTCTCCCACGGTGCACCGTGGATTTGCTTCTCCTTCCTTGCGTTCCATTGCCGATTCCAGCCTCCTGATTGGCTGGAATCGGCACACGTGACGGGGCGGAGCTACGATGACGACGCGGTGACCAGCTCTCCGGCACGAGCGGCCCCATTCACCAGGCAGAAGACCGCACAGCGCAAGCGCGTCTAAAAATGCCAGAAGACAGCGAAATTAGACGGAGACGTGGACGCCAGCACCGGAGGAGGTAAGTGAATAACTTCTGTATGGCTCATATTTAATGCACGATGTACATTACAAAGTGCATTAATATGGCCATACAGAAGTGTATAACCCCACTTGCTGCCGCGAGACAACCTCTTTAACTAAAATCCCCAAGTCATTTTCCATGTACGTGTTTCCCTACTGATTTCCCATTTAGTTTGTAATGGCAACATGCATTTTCCCTGTTCATGTGCATAAACTTATATTTATCAGTGTTAAACCTCACTTGCCACTTTTCTGCCTAAGCCCCCAACTTATCAGATCCTCTTGCAATCTCCTTGCATCCTTTCTTGTGTTAATTACTTTACATAGTTTTGTATGATCTGCAAATATAAATATTTAACTTCTACCAGGTCATTAATAAATATATTGAAAACAATAGGGCCCAATATAGACCCCAGTGGTACTCCACTAGTAAAGGTGACCCAATCAGAGTGTATACCATTAATAATCGGACTCTAAGGAAAAAAACATATATAAATTAGGTGTCACAGTAATCAAAAAAAGTTAATAGATCATTTTTGCTGCAGTGAGTACATCGCAAAAACAACCCTAGACAATGGCCCAACTATTTTTCCCATTTCATCCCACTTAAAAAAAAATTCATTTTTCAGTACATCCTGCAAAAAAGCCCTAATGTTGGTATGTTACTGGAAAGATAAGTTAGGATTTTTTGAAAGCGGAAAGAAGAAACCAATGAATGTAATGGTAATATGCATTTCCTCTGCCCATGTGCATAAGTTTATATTTATCAGTGTTAAATCTGATGTGCCACTTTTCTGTCCAAGCCCACAAGTATGCAGATCAATTTGCAACCCTATACTGCCCTCTTGTCTTTTATTACATAGTTTTGTATCATCTGCAGATATTGATATTGTGTTCAATCCTTCCACAACCTCTTTAATATATTACAAAGAATAGGGCCCAGTATCAACCCACTCGTAACAGTGACCCAGTGAGAGTATGTACCATTTATAACCACCCTCTGCTTTCTATCACTGAGCCAGTTACTTACCCACTTACACACATTCTCACCCATTTTATATACCAACCCGTGACCGTATCAAATGCTTTAGAAAACTCCAGATACACAAGATCCAATGGCTCTCCACGTCCCGTCCAGAACTTACCTCCTCGTAGGAGCTGATCAGGTTGGTTTGACAGGAGCGGTCTCTCATAAACCCACGCTGATACGGAGTTATACACCTATTTTCCTTGAGGTCCTCCAGGATAGCATCCCTTAGAACTGCTTGCTGACTTCTCTGCTCATCTTGTCTCGTATTTTGTTTTAAGTGCAAATTAGTCTCCCTAGGTCTGTGCCTTTGCATATGTGTACATTTGTACAGATCTGTTTCATAATGCCTGAGGAAGGATCCTGAGCGGTCCGAAAACTCGCAGTAACATCGTGTATTTTTTGTTAGCCATTAAAAGGTGTCAAACTACTAACGACCACTTGTTCGTTAGTATGTAAGTGATTCTCATGCTCTGCCCCCTGGCACCGTCATAGCTGGTCCTAACACACTGAGAATAAAACTAAGCAGTTATGTCCAGCACAACTCAGCGGCCCTGACAGGAGGCACTGACCTACCGCTACCACAGAGATCTGGCGGTCTGAAGGACCTGTGGTGATGTCACTGCTGTGGGAGGAGCCATTCTGGAGTTTGGTAGTACTGTATAATGGATAAGCCATCATTACCAGGATCTGTAATGATGTCACTGCCATGTGATCACCTGTGTGGATGGAGTCAGGGATCACATGACATGGATCACATGACATGGGGCTCATCACTGTATCCAGGAGCTGTGTGTGTGTCATGTGCAGTCAGCCTAAAGGTAGTAGAGCTGTGAATGGCTGTTTGTCTAATGTGCTGTGCGTGTAATGTGTATAGTCAGCATGGATGTATGTCATGTAGCAGAGCTGTGTTTGTAACATGTGCATGTCATGTAGCACAGCTGTGTTTGTGATGTGCATGTCATGTAGCACAGCTATGTTTGTACCATGCTCATGTCATGTAGCACAGCTGTGTGTCACGTGTATATAATGTAGCAGAGCTGTGTTTGTACCATGCGCATGTCATGTCTGTCAGGCGCATGCCATGTGCCAAAGCTGTGTCTATGACACGCATGTCATGTAGCAGAGCTGAGTTTGTAATGTGCATGTACTGTGGCACAGCAGTGTCTGTCACGGGCATATAATGTAACAGAGCTGTGTTTGTACCATGTGCATGTCATGTCTGTCAGGTGCATGTCATGTACCAAAGCTGTTTCTGTGCTGCATATGCCATGTAGCACAGCTGTGTGTGTCTGTCAGACGCATGACATGTAGCACAGCTGTGTGTGTCTGTCACACGCTTATGTACCACAGCTGTATGTGTGTGCGTGATGTGCACGTAGCAGAGCCGCGTGGTGCATTGCACCACCAGAAACACTGGTACTATAATTTCCTAATAAATACTAGTCATATCTAAAAGATTACTTTTTTTCGCTCCCTAAGAACAATCACATTTAAAAACCCTTCAAACATTTTAGCCAGAATAGAAGTTAGAATTACCAGCTTGTCATTTCCAGGTTCACTTTGTTGAATATTGGCACTATATTTGCTATAAGCCAATCCAGTGGAACAGACCCAGTCACTATAGAGTCCTTTAAAATCCAGTAGTTTGTCTACTTAGCACTATTACACACTATTAACACAGCTCATGTAATAGCACCCTGATGCTGACTGCTTTTACTGTCATATTTAGCATCTATACTGACTGCTATTAGAAACCCACTTAAGCAGCCTATAGATATTACTTTTCATGATCGTTACATTATTTAGCTCAAATTGGCTAGTCTGGACCACCAAGTCATTGGCAGATAATTCAGTGTATGGGCACGTCCACATGTGGTGGAATTTGCTGCGAAATGTACGCCACAGCGCAAAATCCGTTCCTGTGGCGTTTTTAATGTGCATGTTAAGGGCACATCAAAAACCCTGCTCAAAATTACATGTGATTGACACGACATGGTTTTGCATTGTGGTTTTAAGCTAATCGGTAGAGATGAGCGAACGTACTCGGATAGGCACTACTCGTCCGAGTAATGTGCCTTATCCGAGTACCGCTGTGTTCGTGCTGAAAGATTCGGGGCGCTCCGCTGCTGACAGGTGAGTCGCAGCGGGGAGCGGGGCAGAGCGGCCGGGAGAGAAGGAGAGAAAGATCTCCCCTCCGTTCCTCCCCGCTCTCCCCTGCAGCTCCCCGCTCCGCAGCGCGTCCCGAATCTTACAGCACGAGTACAGCGGTACTCGGATAAGGCACATTACTCGGACGAGTAGTGCCTATCCGAGTACGTTTGCTCATCTCTACTAATCGGCTTTTACAGGAGGAGCACAGCGAAGTCGTGTGCTTCACCTGTGAAGCCAGGGGGCTGAAAACTGCAAAGCAAACTGCGGTGCTGTACTGTACTGTAAATGCACATCAAAAACGCTGCTGAAAACTGCATGCAATTAACAAGCACATTAGGAAAGCAATGTGGGAAAGCAAGCTGACACTCCCTGCTTGGTCTAATGTAATTGTGGTTAGACAGGTAAAAACTTGACTCTCATTAAAGTAATCCTCTCTAACTGACTGAAGATGTTGGTGGGGTAATCTCTATTACAGAGGGATGTTATTTTTGGCAGCACACGATCCTTCATATTAGTGCCACTTCCTGTGTGATTGGCAAAAGGGTCTTCTCAAGACTTATCCAATTTTCTAATGCATTCCTTAGGCCTCCTTCACTTGGCCGTAGGATTTTTTTGCGTGCGCCATAAAAACGCGTGAACGGGCGCACAAATCTAATGTTTGTGCGCCCGTTCAGATGGTACAGGCCTCAGCGCATATACGCCGAGGCCGCAATGCCATTGCCTCCCCTTCCCGCCCCTTGGCGGCTTACCTCCTCTCTCTTTCCCTCCAGCTGTTTGCAATGGGAGTGGACGGGGCTAAGCACCCTCACCCTCCTTCCTCCTTGTCCGCAGCCAGCAATGGGCGGGGGTGGAGCTTAGCAAACTCTATTGCAAACAGCCAGTGGGAAGGAGAGAAGAGGGGGAGGGAGTTTAGCAGTCGAATTGCTAAACTCCCTCCCACCTCCCTTGTCCAGCCACTGTCATTGGCTGCCATAGGAGCCCATGCAGCGGCCGACAAGATAGTTCCAGAACTATCTTTTCGGCCTAGCATGAAAGCTCCTGCCGCTATATTGGCCAGCCGGGTGCTTTTACGCCGCGGGAATACGGCCATGTGATCTGATACATTGGAATCCAGTGCATCAGTTCATAGCATATATCGCCCGGCTGTGAAAACGGCTGCCGATATACGCTCGTGTGAAAGAGCCCTTACATTGTAAGATATAGCAGCTACTGATTTCAACTCCTTAAGGATACGGCCCTTTTTTTCAGTTTTCATTTTTTCCTCCCCCTTAAAAAAAAAGTGTTATGATTTTTTTATTTTTTTATTTATCCATCGATGAAGCTGTATGTGGGCTTGTTTTTTGTGGGATGAGTTGTACTTTTCAATGGTACTTTTTAATGTATCATATAATGTACTGAAAAACTTTTTTTTTTAAATTCTAACTGGAGTGAAATGGGGGGAAAAAAAATGTCACCATCTTTCCACCATACCGAACTCGAACTAGTTTTATTTTTTTTTCAAAGATATTAAATATTTTTAAATTATTTTCTGACAGCTATAGCTTATTTTTATTTTTTTTTGTCCACCTAGTTATGCGAGGGCTCATTTTTTGTGGGACATCCTGTAGTTTCCATTCTCCATTCTGGAATACATACAACTTTTTGATCCTTTTTTATTCCATTTTCTTTTGGAGTCAGGGGTGACAAAAAAAAAGTGCCATACTCACATTCTTTATTTTATTTTTTCTGACTACGATCACCGTGCGGGGTAAATAACGCATTATTTTGATAGATCGGACTTTTAAAGACTCAGCAATTTGTGTTTTTGTCTTAATTTTTAGATCTTTTATTATAAATATGGCAAGAGTTTTGGTTTTCCTTTACTTTGTTACCTTTTTTGAAAATGCGATGCTTTGATTGCTCTTGCAGTATGATGTAATGCCATAGCATTTCATTATACCACGATCTGACAGGCATTCTGCTAACACTGACCTGGGGCTGTTCAGCAGGCCCCCGGCTACTATGACACCCGCACAGCAACCTGCGATCTTATCACTGGGGGGCCATATAGGGTCCTGGCACATTGGTCTGGGAATTTAAATGTTGCTGTCAGAATGTAAGGAGAGTTTAAAATCTCCATATGGCTTATAAAGTTAAAGCTGCAAAACTCCAACAAAAAAATTCCACTGTATTTCTGCCATGTGTTAAGACTGCTTTAGGTGTGGATTTTGTCGCTGCGCATTTACTACGTATTGTGATTGTCTGGCTTGTGGTGGTGTGGTTACCGTCGGTATTATTGTATCTTGTCACCACCGGAAGCTAGGGGTTTGACAGGGCTTGGATGGAGGAATGCCCCTGTCACACCCCTAGTTTCTGATTGGGTGACTTCTGTAAGGTACTAGCAGGAGTGTCTGTATAGATTGTTGCCTGCGCTGCATGGTTAGGGTTCGTGTTCATGTTAGGCTTACATTATTAGCTGTAAATACTTCCATGTTACAGGGGTAACATGGAAGCATTTACAGTTAATCTAAACCTAACATGAAAACTCATCCTAATGGTGCAGCCCAGGCAACAATCTATACAGACGCTCCTGCTAGGAGTTTCCCCGGAGCAGCCATTCCCCTTGCATGTCCCCTGTAGCCGACACCTCTGCGCTGCAGCAATCCCCCTGCACTGAGGCAGTGGCTCTGCTTCCTTTAGTGTTCCGGCTGTGCTTGCACCACTGCACTACCAGTGCCACAGCTTCTGGTTCTGGCTCTGTATCTCCTGCCCACGCGGCCACCTCTTGCAACCTTGTTGCTCTTCTCCCCTGGCGGCGCAGTCTTTGCATCCTCGTGATCTCCTGCCTCCGCTGCCCCCCCCCCCCCCCCCACTCGTCCTGGCACCGCTCCTAGCTTTGTCGCTATCCTTCTCTGCACGCTGCCTCTGGAACTTTAGTGCCCTGCCAGGACCAGCATGCCAGCCTGCTCTGCAGCCAATCAGCTACAGGGGGCGTCACCTGCCTCTCACTCTTGTCTTCACCAGTACTTCCTGGTGGTGACAAGATACAATAATACCGTTATCGTCATTCGCTTCATTCTTCCATGAGAAATGTATGCATTTTATAAAAGTCCTAATAAAGCTATGCATTTTATAAAAATCCTAACAAATGCTTTCTAGAAGCACAGGGACATTATTGCTTTGTAATGTGCACTATTTTGGAGATTACAATGGGGGAGCACAATGGGGAGCACTATTGTGTGGGGGGGGGGACACCAAGAAGAGCACTATCACAGTTTTGAGATGGAAAAGATGACAGTATTACTACATGCCACATTAATAACTTCTGCAGCACTATTAATCTAGTACCATTGTTTTCAGGGTTGGCTGCAGCACTCTTTGTAGGTGATAACTATATTTATGTCACTCTAGGCAGTTGGAGGAATCATGTCATAGCAGATACAGTAATAAAGTCAAATATGGTAGTAACAGGTTCAGGAGAGTAGTAGCCAGCTACGGAGTTTGTTTAAGTTTGTAAAAGGTTTTAGGGGTGGTAGAAAACCATGGAACAAAAGAAAGCTGTTGCAGACATAAACTCATAGCTGGAAGAAGCTTCCATGGTGGTCTGGGCCAGATGGAAAATACTAGAAAAGTGAACAAAACAATTGAAAGAGGACAACACCTGTGAATCTCTAAATATAACTACTGCATTCATATATACAGCATGCAGAACATCTGTAGAGAGTTGGAATGTACCACTATATTGTCACTGTTGGCGGTAATATTGGTCTTTGTCCAGTTTTTTTTTCTTCTAGTAACCACATGGTAATATGCAATCACTAGGTGGTGGTCATGGTGGGCTGGTATTTGGGCCTTGTATAGTCTGTTTTGTTCAGTAACTATGTAAATATCTGTCTACTGTTAATGCAAATAAATCTTTGTTATACGATATGCTTCTCGGGTCCAAGTTGGTTAAAAGTCTATACAGGACTATAAATAACTTGTTAAACCACACAAAGTTATCTGTTTATTGATTGACAGGCAGCAGTTTTTATAGAGACACATACTTTGATTACAACAATTCAAATCTATTATAATTTATTTATTACCATTGGTTGATGAGACCCAAATACAGTATGAATATGCAAGATAAGGAAAAATGCCAGGTAAACGCAATGTAGGTGCGGAAGAATCATATGTGATTAAGGCCGCCTGAAGACGGGCGGGTCAGATCCGGCGGCGAGAATTCTCGCCGCGGGACCCGACCCGAGCACCTGCAGGGACCAGCGCGTACTCACCTGTGCCCAGCGTCCCCGTATCTTTCATGTGCCGACTGCTGGGCAGCCGGCGCACGCGCAGACCGGAGCCGGCGGCCGGGTGAGTGACGTTTCTGTGCGAGGCTCTGCGAGCCCCGCACAGAAATAGGACATGCCGCGGTTTGTTTGCCGCACTACATTTCGCGTGGCCAAACCGCGGCCGTCTGCATAGGAGTGCGTATTGCAATGCATTCTAATGCAGGCTTTCAGTGGCGGAAGTCCCACGGGAAATCCCGCCGCGAGATTTCCGCCCGTGTGCAGGCGGCCTAACTTCTTAAAATGCAAAAGTACAGTAATTCTAAGCAATAAGTTGTTTAGAGAGAATATTTTGTAACATATGTGAACAGCTAGGAACATGTTATGTTGACCCGCAAAACAGTCTGAATGCTACATAGCTATCTGAGGTAGCTTGTGCCTCGGCTCTTCACTCAAGGCTTTTTGCATAACTATTTAATATCTATATGTATGTGGTGTTTATACCTGCTCTCTTGTATCAGTATATCAGAAAGTATATGGCTGCTTTCTGTGAATGTTTTTTGTCTGATAAAATAGTGGAATTAATTGTTTAGCATACCAACTATTTATTGCAGAGCACCCCACCTCTATTTGACTAAGGACCCCCATAAATGTCCCAGAAAAAAATTGGAGAATCATTGTTAATTGGTTTAGTAAAAACTATTCTCCATTTGCTCATACTGGTCTACCAGTCCAGTACTTGCAGCAGTTATACCCCTAAATCGTTTTAAAATGCTAATGCATTTCTTCCATTTTAGTGTTGATTCCCAAGTTCCTCCAAGAGATGACCCTGCCTATAATCAATTAAATAAATGGAGGCCTCCTAACCTTCCTGCTAAAAGAATCCTATTGAAATTTATATACCCTTGAGAAACATCTGTCAGTTTATGAGTCCCCAACGTCAACGGCTGGCTATCCTTCCGGCAGTTCATTCCATCTATATGCGCCAACTATGGCATTAAATTGCAAAAGCACAAGAGGCTATACATGCAATTTTTTTTTTTATATATGAAGGCAGGGACTGCCTCATTAATCATGCAGATTGTCCAGACAATATTGGCATCAATAAAAAAAATTGTTTGGTAGCTAATGGTGCCATTCTTGCACAAGGGTACCATGTATATATCGACAACTACTGGGCTCTCCTTCTAATCCCTCTATGCTACAAATACATGCCTGTGGGACAGTAAGCAAAAATAGAGCGGGATTCCAACATTCCCTGCTGTCCAGGTGTGTGGAAAAGGGGGAGTCACACACGCCTGCAAGTGACCCCAGTGTAAAAATAAAAACAATTAAGTTTTACTAATTATTAAAAAAAAAAATAATAAAAGTTTAAAACAACACCCCTTTTGCCATATTTGCAATATAAGAATCTAAATAATAAAGCAAAAATACATATTTGGTATCGCTGTGTCCATAAAAGTCCGATCTACCAAAGTAATGCATTATTTACCCCGCACAGTAAACGTCGTCCGAAAAAAAAATTAAGAACACCAGAAATGCGCTTTTTTTGGTCACCCTCTCTCCAAGAAAGAATGCAATAAAAAGTGATCAAAAAGTCCAAAATGATACCAACGCAAACTACAGGACACTGAAAAAAATGATCTCCAAAAGCTGTTTTTGTTTTACCGTATTTTCCGGACTATAAGGCGCACATAAAATGCTGAGAATTTCTCAGAAATAGAAAGTGCGCCTTATAATCCGGTGCGCCTTATATATGAACCCGACAGTCCAGGTGCTCCCTGACTTGCGAACAGGTTCCGTTCCGGGAGCCCGTTCGCAAGTCCGTTTTGTTCGCAAGTCAAACAAGTAGTAGTATGGAGCGGGATCGCGGGTGGATCCTGCTCCATACAACGTCGGGTGCCGGCTGTTCTTACAGCGGGCACCCGGCGGCAGCAGTTCCGACGAGCCGCGCCGCTTGTCAGAACTGTTAACACTTTAAATACCGCTCTGACAGCGGTATTTAAAGTGTTAACAGTTCTGACGAGCGGCGCGGCTCGTCGGAACTGCTGCCGCCGGGTGCCTGCTGTAAGAACAGCCTGCAACCGATGTTCAGGGGGCCCGTACAGCGTCCCACGATGAGATCGCGGGACGCTGTGTGGTTGCTAGGCAGCCGGGGACCTCCTGAAAGGCCCCAGGGCTGTCTATGCAGAGTGCCCATCTAGCGCACGACTTGCTAGGCGCTCTGCATAGACAGCCCTAGGGCCTTTCAGAAGGCCCCTGGCTGCCTAGCAACCGCGATCTGACCGGACAGGCTTCTATCAGGCTTGATAGAAGCCTCTCCGGCCCCTGCACAGCACTAATGTGCTGCGCCTTATAATCCAGTGCGCCTTATATATGAAACAAGATTGCTTATAATGCGCTCATAGAAAGTGCGCCTTATAATCCGGTGCGCCTTATAGTCCGGAAAATACGGTAATTATATTTTTGAATACAAACAATGGTACCAATCAAAAACGACAGGACGTTCCGCACAAAATAAGCTGTCATACAACTATGGCAACGGAAAAATAAAAACGTTATTGTGTGCAGAAAATGGAGACAGAAAATAATTTTTTAAAATTAAATCTTTAAAAAATGTGCAAGTAGGATAGCAAAAAAATAAATAAATAAAAACCACATAAGCTTGGTATCATAGTAATCGTACTGACCCGTAGAATAAAGTTATCATGTAATTTTTGTTGCAGTTTGTGTGCCGTAGAAGCAGAACAACCCGAAAGATGGTGGAATGTCGCTTTTTTTTTCATTTCTCTGTTTTTCAGTACATTATGGTACAATAAATAGTACCAGTAAAAAATACAACTCGTACAGTGACGATGGATAAATAAAGGAATTACGATTTTTTAAAAGGGAGAAGGAAAATACGAAAATGGAAGAAAGCAAAAAAGCTTTCACCAAGGGGTTAAAGTTGTCTTTATTGTGCAAATTTTTTTTTACTTGCATGGCCTTGCCGGAGTTGTATGAGGGCTTGTTCCTTTTTGTGGATTGAGCAGCAGCTTTTATTGGTACTATTTTTTTTAGTACGTATGGCTTTTTGATCACTTTTTAAGGTTCTTTAAGGCATATGAACTGAAGGAAAAAAAAAAAAAAGATCGCCTCATGTCCTATCTTTTGACGGTCCCTCGGAAGACCTTGCCTAGTGTTTAAGGGACCTTCAAAGACATCACATGCACTTGATTTCAATGGGAAACACCTGTGATCCTCTAGTGCAGGTGAAACATGCACCTGAGGAGCACAATTTCACAGAAGTTATAGGCGGCGTTTTTGATTGAAAAAATGCTCCGCATCTGTGTGTAAAACACACATTAGCAAACGCGATATTGGGCCGAGTTTCTCAGCCTGATATTGAGCTTGCCCATGTGAATGTAGCCCAAGACACTACACCTGCTTTGATTGACCAGTGCTGCCTATGTGAGCAGCATAGTCTACTGACACATACTGTAGATAATCCATACAAGTGGTTTGGACATCTTTGTTTGTCCAGGACTGGAGGGTCACTTTAACCCTTTCCAATCCACTGTCTGACCTCTGAAGACATTATGATTTAAGGCTGTACAGCTCCGATGTTGGAAGACATCCATCGGGGTTCTCTTACCGTATATTGCCAGCCTCTCTGCTGTTGGAGCCTATCCAACATGTCACCACATGCAGTACTGGCTTTAGCCAGAATATAGCGCCGTTGTATAACGGCAGAAAAAGAGTAAGCCCCCTAGGAAAACCAGGATACAAATTGGATTGGAAAGGGTTAAACAGCTAGGAGCATAGATTCTCCAATCCTGGCCATGAGACCCGGAGTACGGCTGTCATTAGACAAGAGAGCACCCGCTCGTTGTTTTACGGGATGCCTGTGCAGTCCTTAGACGATGCTAACGTAGAAAAGCAGCTGTTTAACCTAAAGACCCTTAGTTACAAAACATACTGGTGGTCACTAAGTAGTTAAAGGAGTTATCTAGGTTATTTAAGATGAGACCTGGTAGCATCCTGTAAGCCTGTTGTAGTGTCCCAGAACACCATCCTGGTCCCCTCCATAAATGTCATACATGTATAATCTTATGTGGATGCACTGTGCAAATCTGTCAGGTCAATTTTCTGTATGTATGTTACACAGCTGTGGCGTCTGAAGGGTTAACTCCCCTAAAATCATTGCCGGTCAGCTCTGCTGCTGAATGTATCTTTCCCACTCTGTCATGTGGTACAAGTGAGGTGATAAAAAGTGAGTGTGAGAGTGGAAAGGGGTCCATCTTCAGGAGAAGAGTGCTAAAACAGAGCCGCATGGAAGCACCATCAGCTTCCCTGTTGGTGAAGATGGAGGAAGAACGACATCCTGTAGCATCTGGAGTATGGATGATATAGGAGTTAGTCCCTTCCAGATAGAGAGCGCAACAAAACCACTAAAACATATCCGTTCACAATACAGGCCTTATTTTTCCTGTGTGGCCGTCCGCAATTAGGATCACCACACAGAACTACACAATTATGACACCCACGTGGATTATGTGCGGGGTGTATTTAGGCTAAGCCTTTTCTTCAGTAATTGCCTGCTAGAGTGTATGTGGAGAGACCCCTACCTTTTACCTCCTCCGGAGTATACCTAGTGTCCAGGACTGGTGACATATAGTAACGTGGACTATAGGGCCGTATCGTTCCTGTATTTTTTCCTCCCAACCTCTGAGCTTTTGCCTGTAAATGCTGCTGTGAATGATACCTGTAACTAACTGTTTATTCAAGTTTACCTAAGTAAAGTTTACTGGGTCTCAACCGTTCCTGAGGTCCTGAGGTGCGATACACAAGTCTCTGTGTTTATTACTCCACCATATAGAATAACGGTGTGGGAACGGTGGCATCACAACGGGATATACACTTTTACAAATATTCCCCCTCGTGTTACCATTAGGCTACACCATGACAAGGACTAGACAATACCCACAGTAAGTGGAATTGTAGCATACGCAAGCCTCAGTGTTCATTTCACCGTGACATTACAACCTTTGGCGTCCCACATATATATATATATATATATATATATATATATATATACATACACACACACTATATCTGCTGCATCATTCCCCCTCTCCCTGCCTGTTGCACTGTCACATGGGCTTCTAGTGTAGAAGCCCCCAGCAGTTTTACAGGACATCATCAGGGACGTACCTGTTTGGTCTTCCATTGGCTGCAGCAGTCATGATAAACAACTAGTGACCGCAGCAGTGCTTGTAAACAGAAGACTGGAGCGTATGCAGCAGGAGGGAAGAATAAATTTTTTTAAATTTTTTTTTAATATATACTCCATACCTCTGCTGCTATCACGGCCCGATATTGCGCTTGCCAACATGCAATTTTTCTACAGATGCAAGCCGCTTTTATCCCAAATTCACCTCGCATCATTCCCGGGAAGTAGCGATCCTCCAGCAGCTGACATACAAAAAAAATCGCAATATATTAGTGGCTACTAGTAAGGCTGTGATGAAATATCGCTAGCGATATTCCACCATGGGGGAGGAGGGAGGAGCACTGTAAGGACTCCACGATGAGCCTATCTAATTGATAGGCTCACCTCAGAAAATTGCGGCATGCCACGATTTTAATCACGCGAGCTGAGAATCGCTATGATTCTCCGCTCATGGATGTCGGGCTGCGCTTTCCATAGTAATCCTATGGAAAGGATGTCATGCAAGCTCCGCGGGTGATTTATCGCTGTGGATCTCGCTATGACATGTCGACCGTGGACAGGCAGCCTAATTAGCTTCCATCACATTTATGAAAATAGTGACAAAATAGCCAACCCCTTAAAATATTTAAATCACACCATCAACGCCAGAAGGAAAAGAATAGTGGAACGTAAAAACACCTTGCCATATAGTCAAGGGCAAGTATCAATAATACCGAAAAACACTAAGCATATAGTGATCAAATAGCTACATAGTGTTGCTGAATAAAATGCACTATACAAGGCCCAAATAATACAGCCACACCATGATCGCATATTACCACTACATATAGTGACTGAAATAATAGCATAGTTACTTTAAAAAAAAAACACCATACAAAGACCAATATTACCACCATGCAGGGACCATATGGTGGTAGATACCAGTTTTATATGAGTGCTGTAGGCCATATAGATGATTACAGTAAAGTTATATTTAATGACGTACAGGTGATGTCCTTTTAGACTGGAAGCATTACTGTACCTTCTGTGTGGCATACTGTACTTCATAAATAATTACCCCAGAAAACAACTACTACTAGTGACCCATATTTAAGTTAATACTGTGCCAGACCGTAATAGTGCCATCTTCTTTTGTATTCCAAACCATAATAACATTCTTCTTGGTGCCCCATACAACAACACCACTATTGAATAGCTCGCTGAATGGTAACTGCTGAATCATCCTGCAATAAAGCAAATCTCCACTAGAAGTTATACTGAGTTTACTACAAACTGACCACTAGATGGCACCATGACACCACTGCATAATTGATCCTCAGAAAAGCAAACACTGAAGATCCCATCTTACAAGTAAATATACATGCATATATACATTAATGAAGGAGAAGAGGAGCCCTATTATATCGGCTTTTGATGCATTACATTTGTGTCGCGCCAACATATTCTGCAGCACTGTACGAGTCGATGGATATATGTACAAAGACATACAGTAACAAACTAACCAGCAATTCAAAACAGTAAGGCGACATTCACACGGGCAAATGTGATATCGGGCAGAGTTTCTCAGCCCAATATCGCACTTGCCAACGTGCATTTTTCATTTAAAAACACCTTGCATCACCTGTGAATTGTCAGACACATGTTTCACGCATGTCAGAGGATCGCAAGTGCTTCCCAATGATTTCCATGCAATGTCTTTTAAGGTCCCATTGAAAACAATGGGCGAGGTGTTCCACGGGAACGCCCAAAGATAGATTGCACTGTGATCTTTTTTTTTCTTCTTTTTTTTTTAACCTCGCAGCAACGCTTTTAGGGGAAATAAAAAATTGCTCATGAAATAACTCCATTTGAAAAGAATGGAGTTCATATTCCTGCAAGTTTGTGCGTTTCGCAGCGAGCCTGTGAGGAGGAGGGAAAAACAGCATAGCAGAGCTAAACTGCCTTTCCCCGCCCAACAGCATCGCGGCCTCAGCATATAAGCGATGGGTCTGTGCCCTCTGAAAGGGGGCACAAACGTTAGATTTGAGTGCCTGTTCACGCGTTTTTATGGCGCCAGCGGGCACTCGTTTAAACGCATATGACCATGTGAATCCAGTCTTAGGGCCCATGTGCACGGCCGTAGGCTGCATTCAAACCAGAGGGCAGATATTATTGAAGGGGAGACGGATTACTATAAGGTTACAGACTCAAGTGAATTACGGTAAGGACTTGTTCACACGAGCGTGTCCCACGCGCATTAGCGACGCTTGAAAAGATAGTCTCTAAATAGAATCAATGGTTTGTTGTAAAAGTGTTCACAGAAAGGAATTTTAGATGCGCAAAACGCTCACACCAAAGATAGGACAGGCAAGTGCAAGCGCATGTCAGCTACAAGGTGTGCGCAAAGAAATGTCCTGTCTTTGCTGGGTGCTTTCCATAGACTTCTATGGGAGCCTTAAAAGCACGCAGCACGCACCTCAGATCATGTGAGCGGGCTACTTCAAGTAGCGTTTTTTGTTGTTTTTTTTTTACAGCAGTATGGCCACGATCTTTTCACATGTTGCTAATGCGCTCAGGATAATCTCGTGTGAACGAGTACTAAAGGTGACAATGAATCAGGACTTTTTTTTTATATTAAAAAAAAACACCTCTTCTGCTATGCAGTCAGGTGAAGACTGGATTGAGGAATCCATCTTGGCCTAGCTGCATAACAGGCATAAAAGTAAAGTGCGCTGAATCCAGATATGTCTGCACTAGAGATGAGCAAACGTACTCGGTAAGGGTGATTTCGCAATCGAGCACCGCGATTTTCAAGTACTTCACTACTCGGGTGAAAAGTACTCGGGGGCGCTGTGGGGCGGGGGGTTGCAGAGGGGAGTGGGAGGTAGCAGCGCGGAACAGGTGGGAGCTCTCTCTCTCCCTCTCCCCCCCCCTCCCCCCCACTCCCCTCTGCACCCCCCCGCTCACCCACAGCGCCCCCGAGTACTTTTCACCCGAGTAGTGAAGTACTCGAAAATCACGGTGCTCGATTGCGAAATCGCCCTTACCGAGTACGTTCGCTCATCTCTAGTCTGCACCGCTTCTCTATAGAACAGATTCAGACACAAGTGTTGTCGTGTATAGCATTGTATGAAGAAGACTATTATATAAACTTTATTTTCTCTCAATCACAAACCTCTTCCTGCACCCCATGGGTATCCCCCACGCATGTTAACTTTTTCTTCCCCACTTCTGCCCTAATCGGCAGTTCCAGCAAGCTGATTGGTGAATCAGCCAACCCAAACAACCAATCTGGTTGCTGGAAGTGCTCATTAGGACAGAAGTGGGGAAGAAAAAGTTAATATGCACCCTCCACATTTGATCGGAGGGGGGGGGGGTGCCAATGGGCTAGCATGGTAGCCTAGAGCCTACTGAAGGCTCCAGGCTGCCACGCACAGATGCCTACCAAGCTCAGGGCTTGAAAGGCTACATCAAAAATTACTATATACTGCAACACTGAAGCATTGAAGTATATAGTACAAGTGATCAAATGATCACAAATTTAAGTCCCTTGTTGGGACCAAAAGAAAAAGTGTAAAAAAAAAATTTTATATTTCATATTAAAAACATAAAAAGGTTCAAAGAAGACCGCTTTTCCCATAAAACAAGAAACCATAAAAAACACATTGTATTTGGTATCACCCTGAACATAAGAGTCCAAACTCTCAAAGGATCACAGCATTCATCCCACGCGTGAAACGCTGTAAAAAGACAGAATGCCAGAATTGCAATTTTTTTATTTATTTTTTGGTATCCCGGCTGCCAAAAATTTGAATAAGAGGGATTAAAAGATGTACGTTTTCTAAAATAGTAATAAAAACTACAGCTCACCCCAACAAAAAAAGATGAGCCCTCACACAGCCCAATCAACTACAAAATTTAAAAGTTCCAAGTCTCAGAATAGGGAAGGCAATTTTCATTTAATTAAAAAAAAAAATCTTATTTACCTTTTTAAAGCTAGAAAAAAACATTTTAAAAAACTATATAAATTTGGTATGCCATAATTGTACTGACCCATAGAAGAAAGTTCATATGTAATTTTTACTGCACTGTGAAATGTGAAATTGCATTGTTTTTTAAATCTCCCCACTTTTTAAAAGTTTGCCTGTATATTATATGGCACATTAAAAAATACAACTCATCCTGCAAAAAACACAAACCATCATACAGCTATGTCAATTGGAAAATTTAAAAAGTTATAACTCTTGAAAGGCGGAGACAATATAAAAAAAAAAAATCTGTGGCCCTAAAGTGGTTAAAGTGTCCTTGCACTTTCACTTTCAGAGAGCTTTTGCTCCATCAGCTGTTTTCGGCTGCTTCCGGAAGCTGAAGACAGACCAATATAGTTCTTATATAGCAGTGATAGACAGATTGCATACTGAGTAAGGCTTCTTTCACATGAGCACATGAAAACTTTCACATGAGGCGGCCGTGAAAACTGATATGCGCTGTGATCTGATTGGATTCCAATGCATCAGATCACATGAGCGTATTTCTGAGACGTAAAAATGCCCGGTCAAGCCAATATAGCGCCAGGCATTTTTACGTCGGGCCTAAGATAGTCCTGGAACTATTTTTTGGCCCAGAATATGTCGGCTGCTGCATGGGCTCCTATGGCAGCCCATGGCAGCGGCAGTAGGTGGGTGGGAGTTAAGCAGCATAGCTGCTAAACTCTCTCCCTTTGTTCTCCTTCCCCCATGCAGGCTCACCTCTCTTTCCTCCCCGCTCGTTCTGTGCAATGGGAGGGGACAGTCTCACCTCTCGTTCCTCCCTGCTTGTTCTGTGCAATGGGGGCAGAGCTAAGCACCAGCCCACCCCGCCTCCTCCCATTGATGGCTATGGACAAGCAGCAGGACATGGGTGGAGCTAAGCACCCACCCTCTCCCCGCCCACTGTCCATAGCCATCAATGGGAGGAGGCAGGGCGGACCGCTGCTTAGCTCCACCCCCATTGCCTAGAACAAGCAGGGAGGAACGAGAGGTGAGCCTGTGATGGGAAGGGATGGGAAAATCTGCGATGGTCTGGGGAGCTCGGCGTATTTGCGCTGGCCTCACCAGGCCATATGAACGGGCGCACAAACGTTTGATGTGTGCGCCCATTCACCAGATTTTTACTCCAAATGTAGCATATATCGTCCGGCTGTGAAAACGGACAGCCGATATACGCTCATGTGAAAGAAACCTAAGAGTTGGTGGTCTACAGTGTTAAAGACTTAGAAGAATCAAGAGAAAGTAATTGCCATTAGATTTAACCATCAGATGATCATTTAAAACTTTAGTAAAGGAGGCCACTCCGCTGTCGGAGCCTCTCTGGCGCACACACACTGGCTTTAGCCAGCAGATGGCACCATTGTATAACAGCAAAAAGAAAAGGCCTTTTAGGAAACCCTGAATCCAAAGTTGAATTGGAAAGGGTTAAAAGAGGAGGAAAATTATCAGAAGAAAGAGAGCGATTAAATATTTGTTAGATGAGTAGTGACAGCTGGAAAGTGATGTTGGATGAGTAGCAGGGCTGAAAGAAGAGGAGTCTGGAGATTACTACATTTTTGGGGTCAAATGATCAGTGAGCTAGAGGAGATGCCAGAACGAAGGGAATATTTGATATTTGGAGACTATTTTCTTCCAGGTGTTTTCAATTTAATCTTTGAAATAAGTGGCCGACTCTTCAGCAATGAAATCTGTGATTCGTGCCTTCACTGTAAGGCTAAGAAAAGACTTCTTGGATTATTGGATAGTGAGGAAATTAGAGTAGTGAATTAGGCTTGGAAAGGTCAAGGGCAGAGTTGTAGATTTTTAGCATAAACCTGTGATGGCAGGAATCTGCTGTCTTGTAGGTTTTTCTCCATAGACATTTGGGATGCTAGAGCACTGCTGAATATAATGTGTTTTGAGGTGTGTACTAAGTTTGAAGCTGATAGCACAATATTCGCTAGTTGGTATGTTTTCAGGTGGCCAAATTCAAAAAATTAAATGTTCCAAAGAAGTATCCATAATCTTTTCTAGTTAAACCCATGTAGGGTGGCCCCATTCCGTCCCTAAGGAAGCTCTATTCTAACTTTGGGTCTGAAAGTAGGAGACTCATGTGTTCTAAACGTTAGTGCAAATATTTGCTAGATGGTATGTGTTCAGCTGGCCAAATTTGTTAGAGTTAATGCTCGAGCTTGAGGAAGCTCAGAAATCACACAAAGCATTGAATTCTCATATATTAGTTAATCAGCAGAAGTATTTATACAAAACATTTGAAACAAGGCTAGAAGATGCCCGATTTCTGAATATGCTTTATTATAATTCATTTATCATCATTAGTTATTAAAAACTCAACAAGTACAGTGAAGTCTCTCTAAAGGCAGGACTTCTCTCAGGCCAATTGAAACGGTTTCTCATGGGACCTCAGTAAATGACCTTTAAAAATTGCCTTGTGCTCCTGTGAATGTTTCATAATATCTGAATATGTGCTAAGAAAAGACAGAGAAATGGAGAAGAGCATGTTACAAGACGAAATGGAGGATAGAAAATATTATGGTTTCTTTCACAAATCTGTGTTGGAAGGTCCAGATTGTAGTTTGGTTTTTTTTTTGTTCCAGGGCACTTTCAGGAGTTTTATTATCATGTTTGACAGTCATATTGGGACAAGAGGTTGAAGAAATTTGCAGTTTAAAAAGACAGAAGTGATACACTGACAATGTCTTTTGAATACTGCCAGCCTCATTGTTTATTTATTTAACCCCTTAATGCCACAGGGCGTAAGTGTATGTCCTGACTGCAGAGTACCTAATGCAACAGGGCATACAGTTACGTCCTGTGGATAGCACGGGGGTCCATCGGGACAGTGACCCCTGCTATTAACCCCTTCCCGGCTACCCTCTATGTAGATTGCAGCATGAAAAGGGTTCAGAGGGAGTGCGCTCCCTCTGACATCATCGGACCCCCAGCAATATACTCATGGAAGGCTGATGGGTTGCCATGGCAACAGGACGCCAGATACAGGCGTCCTGCTTTGCAATTGTCTATGATCGCTATTAGAAACAATAAGGCATTGCAGGACTGTTGTCCTGCAATGCTTTATCATAGCGACCATAGGTGTTATGGTACAAGTCCCCTACAGGGACATAAATAGTTTAATCATAGTTTTTTGTTGTACTTTTGAACCACAATTAAGAAAAACACATACAAAACTGCATGCACTATTCAAAGACCACATATATTTTTAAGAAACTGCATAAACTATTAAAAAAATGCATGTGTTTTTGATGAGTTTCTTAATTGTGTGTAAAGTGTGCAATTATATGCAGTACATTACAGGAAGATGTATAACATAGCAGAGATAGATAGATACCCTGAACCACTTCTCTGTGTGAGGGGAGCAGCAGGGCACGTAGACGTGGCCGCCGTACACTGTTTCAGCAGGAGCAACAAGATGATGACATCATCATTCTGCTTCACTCCATGCCATACATCTGCCTCCCTCCTCCTTCTTGCTCTGCTTTGTCTTCCTCTCTGGCCGGCCACATGTTTGGCACGGTGCTGCCAACAGTGCACTGAAAATGCATTTGTCTATGGTGGACGGCAGCCTCTGGACCCCCACAACGCAGGGGCCTAGTCACTATTGCGACCTTTGATGGTACGCCTATGTATGGAGCTATCTGGGACACCAACTTCCACAGCCTACAACTTTGTACGAGCTACAGGCAGCAAATGTCGAACGACATGTTGCAGGATACTATACAGAACCTGTATGCCTCAATGCCCACCTGTATCACTTCTTGTATCCAAGCTAGAGGCGGTACCAAAGGGTTTTAGAGCCTCCATGCCCCCCATATCACATCTTGTATCCAAGCTAGAGGTGGTACAACAGGGAACTAGAGCCTCCATTCCCGCCGGTATCACTTCTTCTAGAGGTGGTCCAACAGTGTACTAGGGCCTCCATGCCTGCTCGTATCACATCTTGTATCCAAGCTAGAGGCAGTACAACAGGGTACTAGAGCCACCAGCCCCCCCCCCCCCTATCACATCTTGTATCCAAACTAGAGGTGGTACAACAGGGTACCAGAGCCTCCATGCCGGTCCGGATCATATCTTGTATCCAAGCTAGAGGTGGTACAACAGGGTACTACAGCCTCCATGCCTGCCCATATCACATCTTGTATCCAAGCTACAGGCAGTGCAACAGTTTACTAGGGCCTCCATGCCTGCTCATATCACATTTTGTATCCAAGCTGGAAGCGGTATAGCAGGGTACTAGAGCCTCCATGCCCACATATCACATCTTATATTCGAGCTAGAAGTGGTATAACAGGGTACTAGAGCCTCCATGCCGCCAGTGTCACATCTTGTATCCAAGCTAGAGGTGGTACAGCAGGGTACTAGAGCCTCCATGCTCACCTGTTTCACATCTTGTATCCAAGCTAGAGACAGTACAACAGTGTACAAGGGCCTCCACGCCTGCTTGTATCACATCTTGTATCCAAACTAGAAGCAGTATAACAGGGTTCTAGAGCCTCCATGCCCGCCTGTATAATATCTTGTATCGAAGCTAGAGATGGTACAGTAGGGTACTATAGCCTCCATGCCCCCATATCACATCTTGTATCCAAGCTAGAGGCGGTACAACATGGTACTAGAGACTCCATGCCTCCTGTATCACAAGCTAGAGGGGGTACAACAGGATACTAAAGCGTTCATGCCTGCTCGTATTACATCTTATATCCAAGCTAAAGGGAGTGCAACGGGGTACTAGAGCCTTTATTCCCCCATATCACATCTTATATCCAAGCTAGAGGTGGTGCAACAGGATACTAAAGCCTACATGCGCACCCGAATGACATCTTATATCCAAGCTAGAGGTGGTACAACAGTGTACTGGGCCCACCATGTCTGCTCATATCACATCTTGCGTCCAAGCTAGAGGTGGTACAACAAGGTAATAGAGCCTCTATGCCTGCTCGTATCACATCTTGTATCCACACTAGAGGCGGTACAACAGGGTACTTAAGTCTCCATGCCCCCCCCAATCACATCTTGTATCCAAGCTAGAGTCAGTACAACAGGGTACTAGAGCCCCCATGCCCCCATATCATATCTTGTATCCAAACTAGAGGTGGTACAACAGGGTTCTAGAGCCTCCATGCCCATAAGTATCATATCTTGTATCCAAGCTAGAGGCTGTACAACAGGGTACTAGAGCCTCCATGCCCATCAGTATCATATCTTGTATCCAAGCTAGAGGTGGTACAACAGGGTACTAGAGCCTCTATGCCGCCAGTATCACATCTTGTATCCAAGCTAGAGGTGGTACAACAGGGTACTAGAGCCTCCATGCGTGCCCGTATCACTTCATGTATCCAAGCTACAGGTGGTACAACAGTGTACAAGGGCCTCCACGCCTGCTCGTATCACATCTTGTATCCAAGCAAGAAGCGGTACAACAGGGTACTAGAGCCTCTATGCCCACTCGTATCACATCTTGTATCCAAGCTAGAGGCGGTACAACAGGGTACTAGAGCCTCCATGCCCACTCATATCAGAGCTTGTATCCAAGCTAGAAGCGGTATAACAGGTGTGACAACACGGGGGTTACATATCACGCCAAACAGTCACTTCTCTTCTTTACTTGCACTTTATTCACACAATCTTTAACAGCAACATAAATGACTGGGTCTCCAGATAAATAATAAATGATTGCAACAACAAAAGTCTCTGTTCAAGTTTTACCCCTTTACAGTCCGTAGGGCAAGCAGGTAAATCCTCAGCTGAGGAGACCATATAAGTCCATAGAGTCTCACAGACCTGTGAATGTCCAGAGTGCAGCTGGTCCTCAGTCTGTTGTGCCTTCAGACCCTTAGTCCCAGGGCAGGCATACTTCAGGGGTCCTGTTACCTCTCGCAGCGCCTTGTCCACAGTGCCTCTCCGCTCACAACAGGAATCACCGCAGCCTGGATCTCCCAACAACACACCTCTCCTAGGTGTGGAGGTGAGGGGCGTCTCCCTCTCCACCTCTGGCCTTCTTAGTCACACACTGGGCCTAGCAGCCCCAGCTTCACTGAGCTGTCACACAGTCTCTGGTGTTGAGGTGAGGGGCGTCTCCCTGTCCACCTCTGGCCTTCTTATCCACACACAGGGCCTGGCAGCCTTACAGCTCCACTGAGCTGGCACTCTGGTCCTGGCAGCCCTGTCACTCTGGTCCTGGCAGCCCTGCACTCTCTTGCTGCAGTGGGAACAACCCTTTTTTGTAGCACTGACCACACCTGTGGGTGTTTTCCTTCTTACTTTAGGCATCAGACTTATTGTTTGTTGCCGCCTATAGGCCATCTTCTGTAGCGCACCCCTACACAGGGCACTATAGTCTCCATGCCCACCTGTTTCACGTCTTGTATCCAAGCCAGAGACAGTACAACAGGGTACTAGAGCCTTCATGCCCATCCGTATCACATCTTGTATCCAAGCTAGAGGTGGTACAACAGGGTACTAGAGCCTCCATGCCCCCCTGTATCACATTTTGTATCCAAGCTAGAGGTGGTATAACAGGGTACTATAGTCTCCATGCCCACCTGTTTCACGTCTTCTATCCAAGCTAGAGACAGTACAGCAGGGTACTAGAGCCTCCATGCCCACCCGTATCACATCTTGTATCCAAGCTAGAGGTGGAACAACAGGGTACTAGAGCCTCCATGCCCCCGTATCACATCTCGTATCCAAACTAGAGGCGGTACAGCAGAGTACTAGAGTCTCCATGCTCAACGTATCACATCTTGTATCCAAGCTAGAGACTTAGCAACCAATCACAGCGCAGCTATCGTTTCCTATACTGCTGAGGTAAAATGAGAGCTGTGCTGTGATTGGTTGCTATGGGCAACAGAGACATATTTTCTTTTAGATAGATTTCATAACAGATTAGTGCCGAGCTATTTTACAGTGATCCACTGTCTTTACATGCACAGGACAAGCCATAATATGTATATTTATACTACAAAAACATATCTTTTCTGCTGCAAAGATATAACACTCACACAGCTCTGCTACATCCAGCACGGGAGAGTCCTGCAGATATGGATCTATCCCAGGTCATGTGATCTCTTACTCCTCCCACACTGGTGACATCACAGGTCCTGGAAGCTGCTGGGGGCTCTGCAGGTGGAGATCTGTGTGTCCCATCTTAACCCTCCACTACCTGTGTGAGACGCCACTGCTGTGAGGTGACTGATAACAGCGGCTGTCCCCCTATCTCCAAGATGACCCTGGGTAGGATGATGGGGGTTATCTTCTGTCGGCATCCCTTCCTCTTCTCCTCCCCTCCCCTCCCGCAACAGCTACACACTGACGCGTGATTGGTGACCAGTCAGCAATGCACTCAGCATGCAATCTGTATATGTTGGGGGTCACTGGGCCCCCTCACTGCAGGGTGCGGGTCACATTTGCGACCCTTAGCGGTATGCCAATGGTAAATAAAGGGAACATTAGATGATAATTGGATGAATAGGCAGGCAGTGCTGGCATTGTGCTAATTAAGTCATCTTTAATTAATAAGGAAACATAAATGTATTAATGTAGATGATTGCACTTGTAGAATCCATCAGTCAGCATGTCTGGTATCAATATGTGTACTGTGCTGCATACTATATTGTCACTGTACAATACATGTTTTTATATGTAAAATGTATATATGCATCCATTGATGAGGTTCTGGTGCATCTTGTCTCCACCAGAAATATGGCTGGAGACCTGCACACTGACAAGTATCGTCTACTGCATGCCCCCCAAAGCTTCAGATTAGCTGACTTCCTGGTGGAGGGCAGACAGGATCCAGGATCCTGAGCTTCCCTGCGGTTTAATTTTTGTAGGCCAGTGCTTCTGCACCAGCCAATGCTACCTCTCTGAAGAGCAGTTCGAGGCACTTGCAGCCCTTAAGCAGCTGGCGGAGCAGCTTCAACGAGCTTTACAGCCAGGGCCGCAGTAGGACACCCATGACGGGATCGTGGTTAATGCTGTGGTGACCTGCATATGTCAGGTCACAGCGCGCCCGGCTTCACATTTTGTCAAAGGACTAGAGCAGAGAGGGCGGCGAGGACAGTGTCAGCGGCGGAGCAGGGACCCAAAAAGGCTATGGGGACCTACATATGTCAGGTGACAGCGTGCCCGCCTTCAAAGTTCATCAGAGGACTGGAGCAAAGACGGCAGCCAGCAGATAGAGTGTCAGTGGTGGAGCCGGGACCAGATAAGGCTGAACGGGGGAATGCGTGACAGGAGGCAAGAGGGAGAAATTATGATAGAGCCGTTAAAAAAGCTACAGCAGAGTCTGGAGCGCAAGTAACAGGCCACCGGTAGGACACTCACAGCGGGAACAGAAGCTGAGATGCCAGTCCCCCGGGGTTACACAATTGCTGCGGCCCTAGGAGTGCAGATGGGAGGGTGCCTAGGAGCGTACAGCAACCAATCTTCAGTTGTGGGCGAGACCTGGCCCTCCCCTACAACCGTAGTCGACCAGCCCATGTCTCCACCCATTTTTCTGGTAGAAAAAAGATGCACCAGAACCAGTTTAGATACAGTATATCTCTATATAATGGAGTCACCAAATAACAGTCAGATATCAGCTCTGTACAGTGACAGGAATTACAGTGCAGTTATCTTCAGTGATCACAGGTGATGTCTCCTCTGATTGGAGTTATCTTTTTTTTTTCTTCTCTATCCATGCCCAGACCACCATGAAGATGGCTTTTAGCCATGATTCATCTTTGCACACTTTCCCGGTCACAATTGTGACTCTTATGACCACTATTCCTATGCTAGTAATCAATGTAGAAATCCAGGAAACTCCAAAGGGTTCACACACTTTTTCTCATATCTGTATTTTAGACTTGGTCCATATCTTGTTTTTATTCTGAGATTTCAATATTAAATTTTACTTGCAAAATTAAGGGCATGCAGCAACTCGAAGGAAAAAAAATCTGTTCTAAAAATTGCTTCAAATGGAAATGGAGCCACTGGGCGTCCTACTGACAATATGAATGACCATCAGTGAGCAGGTCACTTAAGTATTACTAACAACTAGGAAATGGGCCAGTGAACATTTCACTACCAGAGATCACTAACCTCACCAGCCATACCCACTGACAATATGCTTTCCACCCCACACTACTAGACTTCAGTTCAGAGACATCTTGAGGTAACCTTCACTGTGTCGGATATAATACAGACGAATATCATAAGGCTTTATTAGGGTGATCACCCACTACATTTTTTTTTTACTGCGAAATTTGCTGCGTTTTTTTTCTGCAGGGGTCTATGGGACTTGTAATGTTAAATTCGTGATCGCGCAAAATTGCAATTTACCGCAAAATCATGATCTTGTGCGATCGCGATTTTAACATTACAAGTCCCATAGACCCCTGCAGAAAAAAAAAACACTGCGAATTTCGCAGTGAAAAAAAAACTGTAGTGGGTGATCACCCTTAGGGCTCAGTCAGACGGGCGTTTTTTCGCGCGATTTGCGCATGCGTCTGGCGATTTTATAAAACCATTGCTTTGCAATGGTATCGGACACATGAGCGCTTTTTATGCGCTCGTCCGATAAATTATAGAACAGAAATTGCAGATCGCACCTATCTGCGATCTGCGATTCCTGTTCTCTTCTCTATATGCGCTCAATGGGGCCGGCGGCAGCAGCGCCGACCCCATTGAGAACATATAGAAGACAAATCATTCTCCTCTGCCACAGCTGTAACAGCTGTGGCAGAGAAGAATGATGTTTGCCCATTGAATTTAATGGAGCCGGCAATACAGCCGGCTCCATTGAAAGCAATGGGCTGCCGGCGAGCGCGGGATGAATTTTCGGGAAGGGCTTAAAAATATAAGCCTTTCCCTGCAATTTATCCAGAAATGTGTAAAAACAAAAAATATATATATACTCACCTGGTCCCGGCAGACGGAGTTCAGCTGCGGCCGGCGGCAGTTCTCCTGAACTGCTCTGAGTAGTATTCAGCAGCCGGGGATTTAAAATCCCCGCCTGCTGAATGAGCTGCCTCTGATTGGTCACAGCCTCACCAATCAGAGGCAGCTCTCACTTACCCATTCATGAATTCAGCTGAATGACAGCTGAGAGCTGCCCCTGATTGGTCCCTGCGCTGAGCCAATCAGAGGCAGCACTCACTCACCCATTCATGAATTAATGAATGGGTAAGTGAGAGCTGCCTCTGATTGGTGAGGCTGTGACCAATCAGAGGCAGCTCATTCAGCAGGCGGGGATTTTAAATCCCCGGCTGCTAAATACTACTCAGAGCAGTTCAGGAGAACTGCCGCCAGCCGCGGCTAAACTCCGTCTGCCGGGACCAGGTGAGTATATATATTTTTTTTCCATTTTTACACATTTCTGGATGAATTGCACGGAAGGGCTTATATATTTAAGCCCTTCCCGAAAATTCATCGTGAGATTGCCCGCAGCGCATTGCTTTCAATGGAGCCGGCTGTATTGCCGGCCCCATTGAATTCAATGCGCTGGACAGCGCTGCACTGCTCCGGCCCGTTTCTATTGAAACGCGGCTAGGAGCAGTTTTTCGGGTGATTTTTCAGCCCCGGTCACGCGATTTGCGGATGCGCATCCGTCATGCGATCCGCAAATCGCGGGAAAAAACGCCCGTGTGACTTAGGCCTTATGGCTAACCATATGACAGTGTGGACAGCCCCTACTGACACATGAAAGTGGTATTCGAGGAAAGCCCCTTTTACACGGTTTGATAATTGCTCAGTGTAAATGCATGCCTCGAATCAACGACAAATCAGAATTTGTTGGCTTCTTGTTTGTCGTTCAGTTTCTGCATGCAGAAAACTGAAGGATGGATCGGCCCGTGTAAAGCAGCAGGCGTTCACTATTTGCTGTGAATGGAGGTGGCCTGCTCCATCTGGCTTCAGTGAGCCATACTCGTTCCTGTGAAAAAGCATAGCATGGATATCGCTGGCACGATCTGTTGGGCATCTGCACCCAACAGGTCATCCCACGTAAAACATCCCTAAGTGCTCCAAAAAGTTCTACAATAGTTTTGTAGGGGTTGTACAGGTTTAGAGAAACATGGTTGCTCTTTGTCCATGGGCTATGCCTGTTACTGTCGCTCAAATGCATTGAAATGAAGGCTGAGCTGCCATACTACACCGATCTACAGACAAGTGTGATGCTGTTTTCCTAATTCTGTACAACCTTCTTAATATATTTTCTTAAATATTCTATTATATTTAATACCCTAATATACTTTCTTAAAGCACCCCAACTGTAACTACCACAACCCCCGGAGCTACTTCAAAGTAACTGCATGGAGGCACCGATGTTATATGAGAAGGTGAACCTACCATGGCAGAGCCATTCCTTTAATTCTGCTAGACTGACACCATCCATGGACACTTAGTGATAAATATGGACCATCCAAAAAATGAATTTGTGAACATGTAAGGTGAGATGATAAGAGTGCAGCTTCTCTTTACATTATCTGTGGTCTGAACCATCATGGCACATGCCACCAGCAGCAGTCAATAGAATCGCAGGATATGGATTCAAGCCACAAAGGAAAACGTCAGTTGGTGCCAGTCAGCGATTGCTCTTAATAGAGAATAGACCGACAGCTCTTTACTCTCACAGCGATTTACAAAACTTCTATTTTCAAGTGAGACGCGGATCATCATCAGCAAGAAGGAGGATTTACCGCCAATCGACAGCCGAGAAAGGTAAGATGCCAAAATGTGACAAATGTTATTACTGCTTATGTATTTCTAGGTAGTGAGAGATTGTCAACCTGTATTAGTGGGAAACTGTAAAGCCCCCTGTCCATGGCAGTGATTTCGCCGGTGGTAAATCGCCGGCGAAACACGCCGGCTGAAGCTTTTCATAGTGCTGCTATGGAAAGCGCCGGCCCTGCGTCCACGATCAGAGAATCATTGTGATTCTCCGCTTGCGGCCGACAATTCGCAGCATGCTGCGAATTGCCCCGATTCTCCGTGGTCAGCCTATCTGTCAGGTAGGCTGACCTGCGGAGAACCTTCTGCCGGCTCCTGCTCCCGGGCGGCAGCTCCTGCGGCTAAGATTCGCCGCGGGATACCGCAACACCTGTGGACAGGGGGCCTAAATGATCCATATGCTTAACTAAAACGTATAAATATGGACAGTTTTAGGTGATTAGAAATAATAATAGAGTTTTTTGGCTGAATGATAAATATGAAAATATTTAGGTAATGAATAAATATAGAGGTTTTTATATAGTTATGAATCAATATGAAGATATTTGTATGAATATAGCTATGACGTTTATTATGGTGGTCAGTTATTATACAGGGAGGGACAGGACATTTACTAATGCAATGACAGGGCCTATAGGGATCCACACTTTAGTTATAGTGGATGTGTAGGGGCAGATTGATGAAACTGTCTAAAAGAAAGGGCGTCTTAGTTTCCGCTAGCAACCAATCACAGAGCAGCTTTCATTTTGCATTCTGATTCACAGGAGCAGGTAGTCTATAGTATTTACAATTATGCCCTTCACAGTTATAGACTAAAATAATAATTTTTATTAAGATCCCTATTAAAAAGACATATATGGGCTATAAAGACTCACAAAACATACATACAAAGGGATGTAACAATATCCCTTCCACACAACAATTCTTATAGTCTTTTAGTCAAGAGGTCCCAATGGTTATGGATAATGGGAATACCCCGTGATTTTGACAGATAGTGCGTATGATCAGTAAGTATGATCAAAAAATGGATAGACCCATCCGGTTATACTCAGATCCTTTTTGATATAATCTGTAAAATACAAATGAGTCTATCAGTAGGGGTAGTATTTGGACAGTGACACAAGTTTTGTTATTTTAGCTGTTTACAAAAACATGTTCAGAAATACAATTATATATATAATATGGGCTGAAAGTGCACACTCCCAGCTGCAATATGAGAGTTTCCACATCCAAATCGGAGAAAGGGTTTAGGAATCATAGCTCTCTAATGCATAGCCTCCTCTTTTTCAAGGGACCAAAAGTAATTGGACAATGGACTCTAAGGGCTGCAATTAACTCAGAAGGCGTCTCCCTCGTTAACCTGTAATCAATTAAGTAGTTAAAAGGTCTGGGGTTGATTCCAGGTGTGTGGTTTTGGATTTGGAAGCTGTTGCTGTGACCAGACAACATGCGGTCAAAGGAACTCTCAATTGAGGTGAAGCAGAACATCCTGAGGCTGAAAAAAAAGAAAACATCCATCAGAGAGATAGCAGACATGCTTGGAGTAGCAAAATCAACAGTCGGGTACATTCTGAGAAAAAAGGAATTCACTGGTGAGCTTGGGAACTCAAAAAGGCCTGGGCGTCCACGGAAGACAACGGTGGTGGATGATCGCCGCATACTTTCTTTGGTGAAGGAGAACCCATTCACAACATCAACTGAAGTCCAGAACACTCTCAGGGAAGTAGGTGTATCTGTCTCTAAGTCAACAGTAAAGAGAAGACTCCATGAAAGTAAATACAAAGGGTTCACATCTAGATGCAAACCATTCATCAATTCCAAAAATAGACAGGCCACAGTTAAATTTGCCGAAAAACACCTCAAGAAGCCAGCCCAGTTCTGGAAAAGTATTCTATGGACAGATGAGACAAAGATCAACCTGTACCAGAATGATGGGAAGAAAAAAGTTTGGAGAAGAAAGGGAACGGCACATGACCCAAGGCACACCACATCCTCTGTAAAACATGGTGGAGGCAACGTGATGGCATGGGCATGCATGGCTTTCAATGGCACTGGGTAACTTGTGTTTATTGATGATATAACAGCAGACAAGAGTAGCCGGATGAATTCTGAAGTGTACCGGGATATACTTTCAGCCCAGATTCAGCCAAATGCTGCAAAGTTGATTGGACGGCGCTTCACAGTACAGATGGACAATGACCCCAAGCATACAGCCAAAGCTACCCAGGAGTTCATGAGTGCAAAAAAGTGGAACATTCTGCAATGGCCAAGTCAATCACCAGATCTTAACCCAATTGAGCATGCATTTCACTTGCTCAAATCCAGACTTCAGACGGAAAGACCCACAAACAAGCAAGACCTGAAGGCTGCGGCTGTAAAGGCCTGGCAAAGCATTAAGAAGGAGGAAACCCAGCGTTTGGTGATGTCCATGGGTTCCAGACTTAAGGCAGTGATTGCCTCCAAAGGATTCGCAACAAAATATTGAAAAAAAAATATTTTGTTTGGGTTATGTTTATTTGTCCAATTACTTTTGAGCTCCTAAAATGTGGAGTGTTTGTAAAGAAATGTGTACAATTCCTACATTTTCTATCAGATATTTTTGTTCAACCCTTTAAATTAAACGTTACAATCTGCACTTGAATTCTGTTGTAGAGGCTTCATTTCAAATCCAATGCGGTGGCATGCAGAGCCCAACTCGCGAAAATTGTGTTACTGTCCAAATATTTCTGGCCCTAACTGTATATTCAATTAGGTCCATTTGTTGGTTCTTTCATAAAATTGATCCGTTCAGACAGTGAATTCCATTTTCCCGTAATATTGATATTTGTCCTGTTTTCCTAGAGGATAAAAACATCCGGACATTTCTTGCCACAGACAGCTATATGAAGATTTCCGACAAGGTAATATGAGTGTGTGTATGTTTGTTTTCTGTCAGTTCACATTCCTGTTTTATGGTTTGCCCCTGTCCTTTCCTGCATCTGCGTGCATTTCTGTCTACTGCCAGTCCTGCATTCAATACCCCATAGACCTGAGGTTCCAATGCAGGGCTGACCTTATCAGGGCAATCGCCTTGCTTGTAGGTAGGGGTCTTCCCATTCCCTTTGTAACCAAGGGTCAGACTGTCATTTGCTGGTAGCAGTCGCTCTTACTGCAGGAGCCAGCTGCCAACCACACCAGGACAGGTCTAGGCCAGGCTGGTTGGTTGGTCCAATAGGTCCACACTCTTAATCAGTAACACATTTATGGAGGTAGACAGGATACAGAAAGGCTCTTCAATATGAAAAACAGGTGGCACTAAAAAGTTCTAACTGTCCTTCTCATCCCACTAGTATCTCCTGGCGATGGTTTTTGTTTACTTCAGGAGGGCCAGACTGCAGACTGAGGAATATCAAATGAATTTCTTCCCAGCTCTGTGAGTTTCTCTTATAACAGTTATGTATATACACTACCGTTCAAAAGTTTGGGGTCACCCAAACAATTTTGTGCTTTCCATGAAAAGTCACACTTATTCACCACCATGCGTTGTGTATTGAATAGAAAATAGAGTCAAGACGTTGACAAGGTTAGAAATAATGATTTGTATTTGAAATAACATTGTTTTTACATCAAACTTTGCTTTCGTCAAAGAATCCTCCTTTTGCAGCAATTACAGCATTGCACACCTTTGACATTCTAGCTGTTAATTTGTTGAGGTAAGCTTGAGAAATTGCACCCCACGCTTCTAGAAGCATCTCCCACAAGTTGGATGGGCACTTCTGGCGTACCATACGGTCAAGCTGCTCCCACAACAGCTCAATGGGGTTCAGATCTGGTGACTGCGCTGGCCACTCCATTACCGATAGAATACCAGCTGCCTGCTTCTGCTTTAAATAGTTCTTGCACAATTTGGAGGTGTGTTTAGGGTCATTGTCCTGTTGTAGGATGAAATTGGTTCCAATCAAGCGCTGTCCACTGGGTATGGCATGGCGTTGCAAAATGGAGTGATAGCCTTCCTTATTCAGAATCCCTTTTACCCTGTACAAATCTCCCACCTTACCAGCACCAAAGCAACCCCAGACCATCACATTACCTCCACCATGCTTAACAGATGGCGTCAGGCATTCTTCCAGCATCTTTTCATTTGTTCTGCGTCTCACAAACGTTCTTCTTTGTGATCCAAACACCTCAAACTTGGATTCATCCGTCCACAACACTTTTTTCCAGTCTTCCTCTGTCCAATGTCTGTGTTCTTTTGCCCATCTTAATCTTTTTCTTTTATTGGCCAGTCTCAGATATGGCTTTTTCTTTGCCACTCTGCCCTGAAGCCCAAAATCCCGCAGCCGCCTCTTCACTGTAGATGTTGACACTGGTGTTTTGCGGGTACTATTTAATGAAGATGCCAGTTGGGTACCTGTGAGGCGTCTGTTTATCAAACTAGAGACTCTAATGTGCTTATCTTCTTGCTTAGTTGTGCAACGCGGCCTCCCACTTCTTTTTCTACTCTGGTTAGAGCCTGTTTGTGCTGTCCTCTGAAGGGAGTAGTACACACCGTTGTAGGAAATCTTCAATTTCTTAGCAATTTCTCGCATGGAATAGCCTTCATTTCTAAGAACAAGAATAGACTGTCGAGTTTCAGATGAAAGTTCTCTTTTTCTGGCCATTTTGAGCGTTTAATTGACCCCACAAATGTGATGCTCCAGAAACTCAATCTGCTCACAGGAAGGTCAGTTTTGTAGCTTCTGTAACGAGCTAGAATGTTTTCAGATGTGTGAACATGATTGCACAAGGGTTTTCTAATCATCAATTAGCCTTCTGAGCCAATGAGCAAACACATTGTACCATTAGAACACTGGAGTGATAGTTGCTGGAAATGGGCCTCTATACACCTTTGTAGATATTGCACAAAAAAACAGACATTTGCAGCTAGAATAGTCATTTACCACATTAGCAATGTATAGAGTGCATTTGTTTAAAGTTAGGACTAGTTTAAAGTTATCTTCATTGAAAAGTACAGTGCTTTTCCTTCAAAAATAAGGACATTTCAATGTGACCCCAAACTTTTGAACGGTAGTGTACATGCTGAGGAAAAGATACAAAATGACTACTGAAAGAAGTAGTAGTTTGTCATTTTGCTTAACTTTTTTTCTACTAGATTCTTAGCCAACCAGATGAAAGAGGAAGTCGGCTTTCGGCGCGATCTACCGATAGGCCTTGGGGTACACCTGGATGCAGAAGAGAGAACAATTCCACCACGAATGCAAGCTGTTGCTCCTCCGGATTGGATTCAGAGCTTTGGTGTACCGCGACACCTGTGAGCAGGTTAGTAAAAATGATACAAATCACGTCAGTCTGTGATGAAGGGTCTGCGGTGATAATAATGTTATCCATGCATTATTTGATTCTAGATTATGGCAGTAGATCCTCTACACTGGGCATGCAGAAGAGGAAGGCCTATTTATAACAGCCGCGCTTTTCCCATGTTCAGGAGGAATGTTCAGCAGGTCACAATCTACGGCCCATGGTTTTACCTGTCCTGCGTGTTGCTTTACCCTCTTGGTGAGTGATGGGAGGTAAAAACCAAAATATATTTATAATAAATTTCATATTATTAAACTTACTATACTTGTCGGAGTCATTTTTATTGTATCTGTGTGAAAGTAAAATGTCATTTTCTGTGTAATAGAGACTGGTGTTAGTCACATGTGTGACTGCATTCCCATGCTGGGAAGTGGTCAAGGGGCTAGTAGTGAATGGTGAGGGCTAGGAATATCAATGCCCAGAGTCAGGTGGGTCCGAGTGAAATATAGAGCTCAGAATGGTTCAAGCTCCAAGGTCTGTGCAGCACCTGCTGCACAGGTGAAGTAGGAAAACCAGCCGCAGAGTCCACACTGTGGTAAGTAAGGGATGGGCGCTGATGAGCAGATGGTGCAAAACACCAGCGTATGGGAGTAAGGGAGTCCTCACCATGACCAGATGTGATAATGGCGGCAGACCACGCCAAGTTCAGAGGCTGTTCAAGTAATTGCGCTGCTACTTAGGTGGAGGTGGAACAGTGAGTCAAAACTGAAGACTGGTGAGAGGCCACTTGAAGAGAACATCACCGCTTTATCAGAGAGGTCCACTTTGGGACTAGGGACAGCGAAAGTGACTGTATCTTGCTGGGCGACAAGCCCACATATTTTAAGAGACTTTTTCAGTGGTGGGCGCTAGGCCCATTTGTTAATGTGTGTATATTGTTCGGGACTGTGCTTATAATGTTCATATTAAAAGTGCCCTCGTATGGAGAGAAACATATAAATGTGGGAAAAGTAAAAGTTTTTTTTTTTTTATGCACTCATATTACCCTTGTATGGTTACTGCTACACCATTCACAACATTTCCATGTGCACTTTTGTAGTTATATGTACAGAAGAAACCCAGCGCCCACAACAGGGCAAAATAAACTGCACATGCGCCAATCCTCAGCAATGTTGCGCCAGAGCATAATGTCAAGCAGCACGAGGCATCAGGTTTCCTCTATGCATGAATTCAGCTATAGCCCTCATTGCCTGAATATGATCCCTAGGTGGTAGTGAGATACTTTGCATATGGCATAGAAGTTACATAAACTACTTCACCAAACTTATGTGATACTATTTAGCTGGAATAGATATAAATTTGAAAATGTTTTAAAGATGGAAAACATGGTGGGAATGGTGTGGCACGGGGAAACTTGGTGAGAGATTTAGGGCTTTTGCCCACTGGTAATAGGTTTTCTAGCGTTCCGAGAGTCAGTGAAAACGCATTATTATGAAACCAATGATTTTCAATGGTTTCCTTCTCATTTGAGATATGTACACTCACGCCTCGCTGCTATACAAAAAAGCTGTGATATCGCCCCCTCTCTTTGCTAGAGAAGAGTCATGATGAGAATCTCGCTAGCCCCTTCCCTTCTAGCCTCACCCCGCTCTCAGGGAAACCCTGGGAAAGCCCTTTAGCCATGCCCCCTATCTCTCCAAATATAGGGAGATATGTAACATAGTATGTAAGGCCAAATGAAAACAATGTCCATATAGTTCAGCCTGTTTATCTTCCTATGTTGTTGATCCAGAGGAAGGCAAAAAACCCAAAGAGGCAGGAGCCAATAAGCCCATTTGGGGGAAAACGCTTCCTTTTTTCCATTTATTACTTGTTGAGCCACAATGGTTTCCTTTTACTTGAAGTTCTTTTATTTTTAAAGGGAATTAACTGCTCACATGAGGTGATTAGGATCCTTTTAAACTTTTCCCATTTGTCCTCTGTACTGATATTTTTGAGGATGTTGTCCCAATTAATGTTACCGATAGTAGTTTTAAGCTAATCAAATTTTGCTTTACTAAAGTTTAGTTTGTTTGTCGCTCCCTGATAAGGCTTCTTATTGAATGACAGCTGGAAGTTGATTATATTGTGGTCACTGTTCCCCAAGTGCCCCTCAACCTGTACCCCCATTTTTCGGTCTGGTTTGTCAGTTAATACTAAGTCCAGAGTAGCCCTCGCTCTAGTTGGCTCCTGCACAAGTTGGATAAGGTAGTTATCTTTAATTGTTCTCAAGAATTTATCACCCCTGTGAGATTTGCAGGTCTCATTTTCCCATATTATGTCTGGATAATTAAAGTACCCCATGATAATTACTTCATTGCGGATTGACACCTCTTCTATCTGCCTTAATAGTAAGATTTCAGTTTCTTCTGTTGCTTTTGGTGGTCTATAGAAAACCCCTATCAGGATTTTGTTATTATTTTCTCCCTGTATTTCTACCCACAGAGATTCCACGGGTTCATCTCCTGCACCTATATCTTCTTGTAGCCTCGGCAATAAGTACGACTTAATGTACAGACATACCGCTCCTCCTTTCTGTTTTCCACGGTCTCTTCTGAAGAGGTTGTAACCCTGTAAATTCACAGCCCAATTGCACTTATCATCAAGCCATGTTTCCGTTATTCTGACTATATCATAACTTTCATCAGTCATTCTCGCTTCAAGCTCACCCACTTTACCGATCAGAATTCTTACATTCGGGGTCATACAATTTATCCAGTTTTTTTGTTCTTTAAATTCATTTTGTTACTAATGGTACTATTGGCTGATCTGACAGTTCTAACTGTACTAACCCCTCCTCCTGCTTGACCCCCATTGCCATTGCTTAGACCCAGGTCGCTAGCTACGCTGACTACCCCCTTATTTCTCTTTTTGCCCTCCCCCCAGTCCCTAGCTTAAACACTCCTCCAGCCTTCTAGCCATCTTCTCACCCAGCACAGTTGCACCCTCCCCATTAAGATGCAGCCCGTCCCTACGGTAGAGCCTGTATCTGACAGCAAAGTCAGCCCAGTTCTCCAAGAACCCAAATCCCTTCTTACACCAACTCTGAAGCCACTTGTTTACCTCCCTAATGTAGGAGATCCCCTGTAGCTCTGATGGTGCAGATTTTGACTGGAAAAAAAGCCACGTATCTTCAGCTGATTTCATACAATGCAGCACTCCCTCTCACCTCCTCCGAAGGCTTCCCACGGTCAGCGCTTCCCAGCTTCCAGTTCCCTATGACCTGTAGTGGACCTACCTGCCCAGCAGTGCTGGGACCTGGAAGCGTTAGAGCGCTGACAGATGCAGCCTATGGAGGAGGTGTGGGGGAGTGCCATATAGCTTGAAATCAGCTGCAGGTACGCAGTTGATTTCAAGTCAAAATGGTTTTTGGATGCGGAAATGTTGCGGAATTTGCAGACATTCCACAACATTTCTGCCACATGCAAATATAAGTCAGCTTGAGGTATGCTGCCATGTGCAGATTGGCCTCTGTAGTAATAGTGACCCCTATATTGACCCCAATATCAATAGTGACCCTCATGGTGTCCTCTGTAGTAATAGTGACCACCACAGTAGCCTCTGTAGTAATAATGACCCCCCCACAGTGGTCTCTGTAGTAATAGTGACCCCCATAGTGTCCTCTGTAGTAATAGTATCCCCCAGAGTTGCCTCAGTAGTAATAGTGACCCCCACAGTAGCTCTAGTAGTAATAGTGACCCCCCCAGTAGCCTCTGTAGAAATAGTTACTCCCCAGTAGCCTCTATAGTAATAGTGACTCCCCACAGTGGCCTCTGTAGTAATAGTGACCCCAACTGTTTCCTCAGTAATATTAGTCACCCTCACAGTGGCCTCGGGAGTAATAGTGACCCCCACAGTGGCCTCAGGAGTAATAGTGACCTCCATAGTAGTTCCAGAAGTAATAGTGACCTCGATAGTAGCTCCAGTAGTAATAGTGACCCCCACAGTGGTCCAGGTAATAATAGTGACTCTCACAGTGGCCACAGTAGTCATAGTGTCCCCCATAGTAGCCTCATTAGTAATAGCGACCCCTATATTGGCCCCAGTAGTAATAGTGACCACTATATTGGACCTAGTACTAATAGTGTCCTCTATATTGGCCCCAGTAGTATTAGTGACCCATATATTAGCCCCAGTAGTAATAGTGTCCTCCACATTTGCCTCAGTAGTAATATTGACCCCTACAATAGCTTCAGTAGTAATAGTGACCCCCACAGTAGCCCCAGTAGTAATAGTGACCCTCACAGTTGTCTCTGTAGTAATAGTGACCCCCCACAGTAGCTTCAGTAGTAATATATTGACCCCCACATGGGCCCCTGTAGTAATAGTGACTCCTACAGTAGTTACAGTAGTAATACTGTTACTACTGGGCTGAAATAGGGGAGATTATTACTAATAGTGTCTTGCAGAGGCAGTTGGAAGTTGTGATAGCCAGTTATTTATGGATGTGCATGGTATTTACAGATAAGCCTGGTAGTTTGATTTTTAGTATGTTGTTTCAATGTCAATGCTAGGTCGGCCGGAGGGGATGTGTAGAAAATGGTCTGGTAAGGAATTTAGGGTTGTTGGTGCGTTGCGCCGCCGTGGGGTTTCAGCTTTCGGGACAAATTACGAAAAAAAAAGAGTACCCAGGGAGGCTCAAATCATTAATAAGGGGGAGTTTCGGTTGCACCATTTGGTAATAAAATGGCTGCTATGGCCAAATTATCCCCAAAATTTGGTATATGTCATTAATGTATTTAAGGGAAAAAGGTGGTAAGACTGCCGCTGGGAGTGACTCAGTTATACCTGGGTCATGATAAATAACAACTACAAATAGGCACAACATCACCAGTGATATTATGAAAACGCCAGAGGTTTGTATATGATGTATGACTATACATAAATAGCGCGTTTAATTCTGTAAAACAAATCATAATTAGAGCGGTTTCAGACAGACATATCTGGAACTACACTCGCCACCATGGAGTATAGTTGCTCTCGGGCTTTTCAAACTCTGTGCTATAGCGTGGGAGTTTGAAAAAAAAAAAACGTGTAGATAGGTGCTGTCCGATCTTTCCCACATGTGGTATTAACTATGTGCAGGGAAGATAGGGCAGGTCCTATCTTTTCTCGGTCGTACGATTAACAAGTGAGAATCCCAATAGTAAAAACAAAACCGTTAAAATCAGTGGTTTCGTTTTGATTTTAATGAGTACATTCTCATAAGTACGATTTACGCATGCATTCTGTCGCGCGCACAAAATTAGGACCTGGTTTTTTTCTGCGTTTTGCGCAGCAATGGCCCCATAGAAGTCTAAGGCAGAGGCACAAATACACAAAGGGAGAAGGGTGAAATACTGCGCAAAATGCAGAAAAAGAAGACAGATTGACCTTATTCAGCTTTAATAGCCAATCAATTCCATGGAAAGAAAGTATCACGCGGTCATGTTAAATGGCCCTGCCCACGCAAAAAGTATAGTAATATGCGCTGACGTGCACAAAAAGGCTGATTACATGGCTCTTTAAATATCGTTCATGTGCAAATATGCTGCGAGCATAATTGCGTAAACAATCATCTGAAGTAGCTCTGACGGAGTGTATTTTCCGCATGTGTCTGCGCACCATACTGTGTGTATTTGCACAGGCACCATTAGTTCACATGGGCAAGGAAATCAACTTACCCTGAATTAAATGGCTGCTAAGCCAAATGAGATGCTGGTGTTCACAGGTATGCGCAGGGTTTTGCGCGTACCAGCTCATACATATGTGCGCATTTGTGCACCTCCCATAGACCTCTATGGGGCTCTTTGGTGCGCAAAAAAAGCAGGTCCTATTTGAGAAGTGTGCACACAAAAAAGTGACATGAGAATGAACCCATTGAAATCAATGAGTTCTGTTCTCCACAGAAAAACTATAAAATATGCTCGTCTAAAGGAGCCTGTGGGGCCAAAATAGAAAAAAATCCCAATAAACCCGACTTAGGCCTCCTTCACACGAGCGTTGTTTTGATGCTAAATAGGCACGTCAAAAAATCTTGTCTAAAACATGGTTGGCTAACAGAGACAGGATCGCCGCCGCAGACCCACACTTCACTCACCATGGGGAAAAAGAAGATCGTCGGCACCCCAGGGCAGCAGCGGAGCAGCGGAAAGCCAATACGTCTGGACTGGGTGGTTTATTTGCCCTCCCGAGGGACAGCTGGCTTCGGGCGAGGAAACCAAGATGGCGCCGAACGAAGCAGCAGGAAGAAGTACCGAAGTAGAGGTGATCACTGAGCCGCGGCCTCTGTGCCGATGCCGCTGAGCCCGGAGGCGGAAATGAATGAAGTAGAGAGGCAGCAGGAGAAAGCGGCTGAAAGCAGGAAGTCAGGCTCTCCAGAGGCCATGCTACCTACAGCGGGAGGCCATAGCATTCCGGTGAGTGTGGGGAACGAAAGAAACTGCCGCAGGGACTGAGGGGACAGCTGGCACCCCCCCCCCCCAAATGCAGCTCTGCATACCACCGGTCGGGCGGGTTTCCTGGAGCAGCCTTCACTAGAGGCCCTACAGGCAATAGGCAAAGCCCCTAAGCAGGGGTCACTGGGACACAGTAGAGCCCCCCAAACTGCCCAGAAGCAGAAGAGGACGGGAGAAGATTCAATTACAGAGCAGAAAAGACGCTGGAAAGGTGGAGAGCTGGAAGTCCCAGAAGAGCAACGCCTGCCACAGAAGCGCGCCAGGGGGCCCACACTGTCACATACCAGATCCCCTCCCCAGTAAAATGAGGGAGATGACACGCTATAATGGGAGAGATAGCAGCAGCAGACCACAGCCAAGGAGCAGTGGAAGCCCCGGTACCCCCCCTCCCCCCTCCACCTCATGCGCAGTTCCAGAACGGAGTCATAGAACCCTTGGGACTGAGGGACCCTCTGGGCAAGACGACGACTGGAATTGGAGGGCACATCTAAGAGCCATTCCCACGAAGCAAGAAATGGACACTCTCCTCCAAAAATTGGATAGGGCCCATAAGGAAGACATTGCCATTCTACAAGGGGACATAAGACACATGGGCAAAAGGGTGGTGGAAGAGGAGGAGATCCAAGACAAGTTCCAAAACACTTTAAAAGAGCACGCCCAGGTCTTAGAGATGCAAGCCAACCAGATTGCAGACCTGAACAGTCACCTAAATGATTTGGAGAACCATCACAGACGGAATAACTTACGTATTAGAGGCCTATCAGAAGAGGTCTGAGGCAGCCAACTCAAGGAGTGGGCCGTAAAATTCTTCAATCACTTACTAGTAAGACCTCCCTCCACCACTGTGGAAATTGACAGAATCCGTCGTGCTTTGGGCCCGAAGCCAACAGATCCCTCCAAACTCAGAGATGTATGTCGCATATATTTCTAAAAATAACAAATTCTACAAAAGACTCGGGAGGCTGGTGAACTGGAGTTTCGTGGGTCATCCATGGCTGTATATCCGGACTTTCCCAGGCAAACACTTCAGCTTAGACCGGCCCTAAAACCACTCCTAAATGTCCTTAAAGAAAGAGATATCCCGTACCAATGGGGATTCCCTCTACAACTCCAAGCAAGAAAAGGAGGGAAGTCAACAATTTTCAGGAACCTGGGAGACCTTCCCAAATTTCTGGGGACTTTAGAACTACCCCAAGTCGAGACCCTGACCGGCCCAGAATAGGGAAGTTCCCAATTCCTTCGCCTAGAATAAAGTGGCAGATGGTAGAAAAGAAGGGACATAGAGGACGGAACAATCCTCAAGCAGAACATGGTGACGGCTGAGCTAGAGACTTTATGGATCCTGGGAAGTACAAGTTCATGAGATTATCGTGGTCAAGATGACTTTCTTCCCTGGGAGGAATAGAGAAGGGTCAATCTCCGAGTAGTACCATATTCTGCCATAGCCAGACTTAGGAGACTTGGGTCCTGGCTTGCATTTCTTGAGTCCCCTCCAACTCCCCCACAGCTGTTGTCTGTGATATGGGTCCTGCGGCGGACATCGACTTTTGTCTCAAGCAGAGCAACCTTTTCCATATTATTTAGATTTTACTATTTTGTTTAGTCCCTTTGTCCACATTCCACCCCTTTCCCCTACCTTTTGTTTTCTTCTCTCTCCCCTTTCTTTTTTATTTGGGTAGCTTTTTTTGGCGGCGACAATGGTTGTGGAGGGTCCTAGTTGTTAGCCTCCTCTTTCTCCCACATTGGATAGGCAGCCCCCAGCTGCAAAAAGTTGATAGCATAAGGCGAAATCACGGTGCTTAGCTTTGCCCGTGAAAGTTGGATAAAATTTACTTTCATTGTTCCCCCTCCCTGTCTTCATTCCTCCTCTTTCCTACCCCTCGCCTCCCCTGCCCCCTCCCTTCCCGGGCCTTCGCTTGCTACTTATTCAAGATATCTATAGCATACATCCCTATGGCTAGCTTATCTGTATGTACATACAACACTAAGGGGCTGAACGTTCCATCTAAAAGGGATCAGATTCTATACCACATGCATAAGAAGGGGATGAAGGTGCTTCTATTTCAAGAAACACACTTCAAGACAGGAGAGAATCCTAAATGCTCCTCCAAATTCTATACTACTTGGACCCTTTCAGGAAAGCCAGGGGGTGGGGGGTCTCTATTGCCTTCCATAGATCCCTACTAGTTCAGCCCCTTGGCGAGTTAAGCTACCCAGGAGGTAGATTCCTGTTTATAAAGGGGGAAGTGCTAGGTAGAGTAATTGTTTTTCCCAGTCCCAAACCTTTATTTCTCAAACCAGGGGCAGACATCCTTTGGACTCTTCACTCTGAGGGATTTGGCGAAGTTTGCAGACAGTGCAGCCATCCTGCTCGGGGGGGGGGACTTCAACCTGACAATGGATCCAGAGCAGGATTCGTCTTCTGGTATATCCTCTGTCTCGCGGGCAGCAACTTGTACCCTAAGAAGGGCATTATGGGAATTACACTTGGTGGACCTGTGGCGGGTACTTCATCTGGGTACCAGGGATTATACTTTCCATTCACTAGCACACAATAGCTACGGTAAACTAGATTACATTTGGGTCTCGCACTGCCTCCTTGACTACCGGTCTTGCAGTTCTTTGGGCCCTTTTTATGGTCAGATCATAACCCGGTTTACGCAGCGTTAAATGGTCTAGAAGAGGATGTACGATCTAAATCTTGGAGGCTTAATGATAGCATTCTAATAGACCCTACATGTGTGCAGAACATTAAAAAGACAATAGAGAATTTTATTGAGGACCACCAAAATGATGACACTAAGGCGGCGTTGAAGTGAGAGGCCCTGAAATGTGTCTTGAGGGGCACCATGATCTCGCATGGAGCTAAGCTAAAAAAGGAACGCACTTAGGAGTTTGGAGGCCTACTGTCAACCTTACAAATTCAAGAGATAGTGAATAAAAGGGCCCCAAATGACATTCTCAGAATAGAATTATCCTCCACACGACAGCAAATATTATCAATTTTTGATCAGAGATTGCTGGCATTCAGAGACAGAGTCCGCAGGGAAACTTATGAGACGGGAAACAAGTGTGGCCCTTGGCTGGCCCGGACTCTACACCCAAGGACACCTCAGACGAACGTCCCTAAAATCCATATAGCTCAAGGGGAATAGGTCCGAGCCACTCAGGACATATTAGAAGAATTCCGCTTGTATTATGATAAATTATACAATATTGAAGAGGTTCCTCTGGGGGGGGGGTGGCGACAATGGAGGGGGGATGACATCCTACCTTGAAGAGTTTGGCCCAGGTCTATTGGGGTTGGAGGAGTCTGAGGCCCTAGAGAGAGACTTTGAGCAGGGGGAGATCTTTGAGATTATTAAAGGACTAAAGACTGGCAAACGTCCAGGACCAGATGGGTTCTCGGTTCTGTTCTATAAATTATTCAAGGAGGAACTCTCTCCACTCCTAGGGCAATTATTCAACAAGGTCTCTTAGGGGAGTCCTTACCCTCCCCAGGCCCTCCAGCACATATAGTCATGATCCCGAAAACAGGGAAGGGCCCTTCCTCTTGTGCAAATTACAGACCCATCTCCTTGATTAACATCGATGTTAAGATGTTCGCAAAACTCATTTCTAATAGGTTGAGCTAGTATATCCCAGACCTGATACACATAGAGCAGGTGGGGTTTGTCCCTGGGAGAGAGGCCAGAGACAACACTATTAAAGCTATTTCTCTGATGTCTCGGGCTAGGGCAAGCGGCAGGCCATTATGTTTGCTTACAGTCGACGCGGAAAAGGCCTTCAACAGGGTCAGGTGGAGTTTTCTCGAGGGGACCCTTCGAAGGGTGGTGTTGGGGCAGAGGATGAGGGAGAAGATCATGGCCCTATATAACGGCCCTTCGGCCAGAATTAGGGTACATGGAGCTTTGTTGGACCCCATCCGTATCCATAATGAGACCCGCTAAGGGCGCCCTCTCTTTCCTCTGCTTTATGTCCTATCAATGGAATCCCTAGCTAATGCCATCAGAATGAATGGATCAGTGAAGGGCATGGTGGTGGGATCCTCTGAACACAAAATGCCTATGTTTGATGATGACCTCCTCCTGTTCCTGTTGAATCCACGGGTGGGAGTGCAGGTTCTGTTGAAGGAATTTGAGAGATACGCATGAGAGAGTAACTTTAAGGTCAATTTACAAAAAACAGAGATGTTAAATGTGACACTTCCTCAAGGGGAGGTGGAAGAATTGTCGAGGGCCTTCCCCTTCAGGTTGAAATCTTCCTCAATTAAGCACCTGGGGGTACAGCTTCCTATGGATCCAACCTAGATCTTTGAAAATAATTTCCAGCACTATTTGTTCAGCCTCAGGGAGGATTTGGGAAGGTGGAACCCACTCTTTATACCATGGAGGGGTAGATGCAATGCAATCAAAATGGACTCCCTCCCGAAGTTTTTATACCTATGTCAGACTCTCCCGGTCCACCTCAGTCGACAATATCTTCTCAACATCTGAGCCCTGATTAGTAATTTTGTGTGGATGGGTCGCAGACCTCATTTAAAATATAAACTTCTCACCCACCTTAAGGTAAGGTTGTGACATCGAAAACCGATATATCGAAATATCGATATATCGCTAATGCTTTGGCGATACTTTTCATCAATATTGTTATGTCTGATATATCGGTAACATCGATAGTTTAAGGCGATATAATATCGATTTTTGTAAAGAAGAAACATGTCTTGTGGTCTGGTGACCAAATTTTCTTTCTGTAAATCCTGCCCTTTCCTTTGTGTTGGGACAGAATGTAGTTTTGCTCGAGGCACTAATGAACTTATAAACAAGTTCTAGAAACTTTTGGAAAGTGTGAGGTGACTCTTTGTCACCAATAAGGTTTGCTCCAAGCAAAACAACTCTCAGAAAAAGTGGGGTCTTAGGCCCCTTTTCCACTTGCGTTTGTTCATCGCGTTAGACGCTGGCTCTGAACGCTTGCGTCTAACGCGATGGCTGTGTGTATAACACGATGGCTTGTGTATAACACGATGCTGCCTTCTGCATTTTGAAGGGAGAGCATGCAAGCAAATTAATATTTCTTGGCTCATTAGATAACAATTATTGAGGCCAATGATAACAAACTTCTTTTCATATACCTAATTTTAATTATATGTTTCACTTTTTTTTATTTTCATTTGTAACTTTAATATATTTTCATGATGTTATTAATAATTATAAATTATTAATAAATTCAACAGTTTAAAGTTAAAAAAAATGTTGATTGTTGCTTTATTAACCCTAGATCTGTTTTATTTTTATACAGCATTTTAAAAAGTCAATATATCAAAATATCGATAGTTTTCCACCAATATTTTACAATAATCAATAGTTTTTTCAGCGATAGTCGATACTATCGACTATTGATATTTTTGTGTCGATGTCCCAACTTTACCTTAAGGTAGAAGGAGGACTGGGGCTCGCTGATTTCTTATTGTACTATAGGGCCTGTCTGGCTAGTTTCATTCTCTCCCTGTTAAAAAGTAGGTTTTCTAAACTTTGGTTGGAAATGGAGCATGAGACAGATACAAGGTTAGCTCAGGGGGCCACCTGGATTTTAAGGCAGTTCCTGCGAGGACTTTCAGCCATTTCACCTTTTGTTCTGGATGCACTTGGGGAGTGTTCGCCACAAGATTGGGTTTGGTGTCCTCTCCCGGGCCTCTCACTCCGATAGTGGCCAACCCGCAGTTCCCAGCCACAGTTCATAACAACACAATCCTGGTGCTCCCAAGATTTCTGATTCCTCGACTCAGGGATGTAGCTACCCTTTTGGGGGTGAAACCACTGGGAGACATTTTGGGGGAATCGGTGTCCCCATCAGGGGCATGGCTGAGTTATTTCCAAGTGAGGGGCTTTGTGGGATCCCTGGTACCCGCAGGCTGCGCGTGCCTACTGCTCACGCGATTCGAAGGTCTGTGTAGAACATGGGGTCTTAGTGATTTATGGGTTGCTGCTCACCAGCGGGACAGGGGACACCCTTCCGGGCTACACTGGGGCTTGGGAGAAGGAGCTAGGAAGTAGCCTATCCAGGCTCGAATGGCAAAAGGCCTTTCTCCTGTGCCACAAGAGCACTGCGTTTGGAAAACTCCAGGAGCAGAACTTTAAAGTGCTCTCCCACTGGTATAGGACACCGTTGAGGATGCATCAAATGGACGCCAAGATCTCCCCCTTGTGTTGGAGATGCCAGGGCAGCCCAGGAACTATGCTGCATATATAGTGGGAGTGTTCCCTTATAAGGGACCTCTGGCGGAGCGTGCAACAACTCTACAACACCAAGACTGGGGCGGTGGTGTCCCTCACAGCAGAGATGGCTCTCCTCCTGGTGCTCCCCGGCTCTGTAACCAAGGTTAGGTCTGAGCTGTTAAGGCTCTTTATTCTTGCGGTGAGAATGACTGTCCCCAGCCTTTGGCGATCTACTTCTCTCCCTTCAAGGATTACCTGGGTGGAAAAACTTAACAAGTTAATGAGGTTCAAGGAGGAGGGAGCGTTAGGCAATAAGACAGAGCATGACAAGATATATGATATCTGGAGGCCGTGAATATACATGAGGGAATCCGATCCCTTTAAGAGATGGCTGGGGACGGAATGCTGAGCACTTAACTCAATAGAACGTTAGCTCGGGGGAGACTCTCTCTGGGAAGTCCCCATCAGGGAGATATAGTTACGCTGTCTGCCTCAGGGTATCTTTGGTGTGCGATCATTGAAGGGTGCGGGGCCCATTCTCCCTCCTCCCCCTTCTTCCCCTTTATTTTTATAATTTGTACCCCCACTTAGGACTTACACTATCTTTTGACTGCACAACACTATGGCTCCATAGACTCCTATGGGAGACTATGCGAGCTGGCCAGCAGCAAGAGAGGGATTTTAACACTGTGGGGATGAAGGGCTTCCCCGTGGGGATTCCCTTCACTGTTCTGGCAGCCGAGGAATTTTGAGTGCACTGCAACGCGCTGCAGGCAGCCTAGTTAACTCACTATTCTTCGTTCACACGATTTAATGTTCAGATCGCCGTACATCCTTAGTAGAAGGATGTAGAAAAGTGTGAAGCAGCTGAGTGTATGGCAGGAGCGTACCTAAAGGCTCAGGTGCAAAAGTTCAGCTCCTCCCCCACTCAATACCCATACCTTAATCGTGCTGCATGCATCTACAAAACTAATTTCTAGTCCCTTGGTGCAATTTTTCAAAGCATGACTCATTTACTGCACTATATAAAAATTTGTTTGTAGCCCCTTAGGCCGCTCTCACCCACCAGTTTTTACTGCTATTAGCACAGCATCCTGAGCGCTGTGCTAACCACAATACATCACTGCCATTAGTTTTAATGGGGTAACTCAGACCTGAGCTCGACATTGTGATTTTTGAAAGCTGTCTGTTCTATTTTTGCATTTTCGCATTTTAGTGCACTTCCTCACCCATCGCAATGATGGGATGCATTAAATAGCGCTGTCAAAGGCTGTACCATGCGTTCAAAAACTCCACTCGAAATTGCAGGAAAATGGCCATGATTTTGAGCTGCTTCTTCTGAGCCCATGTGAGAGTATACGTAGGGTTTGTTAATTTTTTTTGTTGTACTTTTGAATCACAATTAAGAAAAACACTTACAAAAAACTGCATGCAGTATTCAAAGACCACATGTTTTTAAGAAACTACATAAACTATAAAAAAAAACACGTGTTTTTGATGCGTTTCTTAATTGTGTGTAAAGTGTGCAATTATATACAGTATATACAGGGAGATGTATAACTTATACCAGAGGTAGATAGATAGATACCCCGGACCACTTCTCTGTGTGAGGGGAGCAGCAGGGCACGCAGACGGCGTACCTAAAGGCTATACATGATCTGCCCCTTGGAGTTATCTTTGCAAACATAACTCATTTACTGCAGTACATGAAAAAAATTTTTGTAACCCCGTAGGCCACTCTCACACACACAACACTTTTTTACCATGGTAACCGTGGTACAACACTCTTATTGATTTTAATGGGGTTACCTATACCTGCTCTCGAACACAGTGTTTCCAACGCCGTGATTTTCTAGATCTGTATGTTCTATTTTTTCTTTGTAACATTTTTTAATGCACCTCCTCACCCAACACAATGATGGTGTGCATTAAAAAGCACCGTAAAACACGGTACCATGTGTTCAAAACCGCTGTTCAAAATTGCGCTAAAAATGCCATGATTTCGAGCTGCATTTTCTGAACACGTGTGAGAGTGGCCTTAGGGTGTGTTCATGATTTTTGTTGAACTTTTAAATCACAGTTAAGAAAAACACAAAAAAAAACTGCATGCGGTGTTCAAAGACCACATATGTTTTTAAGAAACTGTTAACACTATTAAAAACTGTATGTGTTTTTGATGCGTTTTTTCATTGTGTGTAAAGTGTGCAATTATATACAGTATATACAGGGAGATGAATAACTTATACCAGCCATAGATAGATAAATAGATAGATATGAGATAGATAGATAGACAGATGAGAGAGAAAGATAGATGAGAGGGATAGATAAATAGAAACATAGATGAGATAGATAGATGAGATAGATAGATAGATAGATAGATAGATAGATAGATAGATAGATAGATAGATAGATAGATAGATAGATAGATAGATAGATAGATGAGAAATAGAATTAGATAGATAGATGAGAGAGAAATACAGATAGATATATATGAGATACATAGATATGGGAGAGAGAGAGAGAGGTAGATTGATATGAGAGAGATAGATGAGAGAAAGAGATAGATAGATAGATATGAGAGAGATAAGATAGACATAAAAAGATGGATGGATGAGATAAATAGATATATGGATGAGAGATAGATTAGATAGATAGATAGATGAGAGAGAAAGATAGATGAAAGACAGATAGATCATATAATATCTGAGGAAGCTTGGGGTGAAACACGTGTCGGGGTACAGGTAGTCAGGTGGTCTTTATACGTTATGTATTGCTGCTCATATGCATAGATCCAATGCTTTGTGTGTTTGATATGTCTTTTTATACGATTAAATCATATGATTTTGCATATATGATAGATAGATCGATAAATAGAGAGGTAAGAGAGACAGATAGATATGAGATACATACCGTATATACCGGCGTATAAGGCGACGGGGTGTATAAGACGACCCCCCAACTTTCACCTTATACGCCGGTAATACAGTGGAGAAAAAAAAAATCATTACTCACCTCCCCCGGCGTTCTGTCGCGCTCCGGCAGGATGTCGCTCGCTCCTCGTCCCCGGCGCAGCATTGCTTTCTGAATGCGGGGCTTGAAATCCCCGCCTCCAGAAAGCTAATACACACGCCGTCAGCCAGTTACAGCCATTCAATGACAGCATTGAATGGCTGTGATTGGCTGAAGGCGCACGTGGCTTCAGCCAATCACTCTATTCAATGACATCATTGAATGGGTGTGATTGGCTGAAGCCACGTGCGCCTTCAGCCAATCACAGCCATTCAATGCTGTCATTGAATGGCTGTAACTGGCTGATGCCGTGTGTATTAGCTTTCTGGAGGCGGGGATTTCAAGCTCCGCATTCAGAAAGCAATGCTGCGCCAGGGACGAGGAGCGAGCGACATCCTGCCGGAGCGCGACAGAACGCCGGGGGAGGTGAGTAATGATTTTTTTTTTTTACACTTTTTTTTTGGTATTACCGGCGTATAAGACGACCCCCGACTTCAGAGCAGATTTTTTCGGGGTTCAAAAGTCGTCTTATACGCCGGTATATACGGTAGATAAATAAGAGAGAGATAAATAGGTTAGATAGATGAGAGAGATAGACAGATAAGAGAGATTGATTGATAGATAGATGAGAGAGAGAGATGAGACAAGCAGATAGAAAAACAGATAGATAAGAGAGATAGATAGAAAGATAGATAAGAGAGAGATAGATATATATGAGATAGATAGATAGATGTGAGATACATAGATATGAGAGAGAATTAGATAGATATTAGTTAGCTAGAATAGATAGATTGATGAAAGAAACAAACAAAAAGACAGATAGATGAGATAGATAAGATAGATAGATAGATAGATAGATAGATAGATAGATAGATAGATAGATAGATAGATAAGAGAGATTGATTGATAGATAAATAGATGTGAGAGAGATAGATATATAAATAGATGAGACAGAGAAAGATAGACATTAGATAGACAGATATGAGAGAGAGTTAGATAGATATGAGATAGATACATAGATTAGACAGATGAGAGAAACAGAGATAGATGAGAGAAATAGATAGATAGATAAGACAGAGAGATAGATAGACAGATATGAGATAGATAGATATGAGATACATAGATATATATGAGAAAGATAGATAGATGAGAGAGATCTGAGATAGATAGATACATTATTATATGAGAGAGAGAAAAACATGATAGATAGATATGAGATACATAGATATGAGAGAGAGATGAGAGAAAGACAGATGATAGATATGAGATAGATATGAGAGAAATAGATGAGAGAGAAAGAGATATAGATAGATAGATAGATAGATAGATAGATAGATAGATAGATAGATAGATAGATAGATAGATAGATAGATAGATAGATAGATAGATAGATAGATATGAGGTGGATAGATAGATAAGAACAAGATAGATAAATAAATGAGAGAGAGGGCTACAGAGGAAGATGAAAGAGACAGATAGATGAGATAGATAGATAGATAGATAGATAGATAGATAGATAGATAGATAGATAGATAGATGAGAGAGAGAGAAAGATAGATGAGAGAGGATAGAAATATAGATGGGAGAGCTAGATAGAAAGATAGATGAGAGAGATAGATAGATGAGTGAGAGATAGATAAAAAGAAAGATGAGATAGATAGATGAGAGAGATAGATAAGATAGATAGATATGAGCTAGTTAGATATATAGATAGAGAGAGATAGATGAGATAGTTAGATAAGAGAGATAGATTTGAGATACATAGATAGATATAAGAGAGCGTTAGATAGGAGTTAGATAGATATGAGAGAGAGAAATAGATTGATAAATGAGAAAGATAGATATGAGATAGATAGACGAGAGAGAGAGAGAGATAACAGAGAAGACAGATAGATAAATAAATAGATATGTGAGCGATAGATATATATGAGAGAGAGAGATAGAAAGATAGATGGATAAATGAGAGAGATAGATGTGAGAGAGAGAGATAGATATGAGAGAGAGAAATAGGTATGAGATAGATAAATAGATAGATAGATTAGATACATAGTAACATAGTTCGTAAGGCTGAATGAAGACAATGTCCATCTAGTCCAGCCTGTTAGCCTCCTGTTTTGTTGATCCAGAGGAAGGCAAAAAAACCCAAGAGCAGAAGCCAATTAGCCCTTTTGGGGAAAAAAAATTCCTTCCCGACTCCCTAATGGCAATCAGACTGTTCCCTGGATCAACCCCTAATAGTTCCTACCTGCCTGTATACCCGGATTAACAAATAACCTTAGATTTATAGCCTATAATATCATTCCTCTCCAGAAAGACATCAAGTCCCCTTTTAAACTCCTCTATGGTTCCTGCCATCACCACGTCCTCAGGCAGAGAGTTCCACAGTCTAACTGCTCTAACAGTAAAGAATCCTTTTCTATGTTGGTGATGAAACCTGCATTCTTCTAAGCGTAGCGGATGCCCTCTTGTTACCGTCGTAGTCCTGGGTATAAACAGATCCTGGGAGAGATCCTTGTATTGTCCCCTCATGTACTTAAACATGGCTATTTGGTCGCCCCTTAACCTTCTTTTTTCTAGAGTAAATAGTCCAAGATAGATAGATATTAGATAGATAGTTATGAGATAAATAGATAAATTAATGCATACCTCGGGGCCCGGACCACTCTGTGAGGAGAGCAGCTGTAAACTGTGTCAGCAGGAGGGGAGTAATAGGGAGATGACATCATCATCCCTGCTCCACTCCATGTCATGGCTTGCCATGCAGTGCGCCTGTGTCTTCTTTCCCTCTTCTCCTTCCCCTGTCCTCCCTTCTCCTCCTCTCTTCATCTCCAGCTTCTGCTGTCGGCCGGATTGCACTAATCACGCGGCCACCGACAGTGCACCCTGAATGTCATGTGTATGTGTATATGGCGGAGGGTGGCCTGTGGGCCCCCTGGTGCCCAGGGGCCGGGTCGTCATTGCAACCCCAGCGACCCCTGACGGTACGCCTATGGCTCCATTTATTTCAATGACCACACTGGAAATTGCTGTGCAGCAGTGCTTGGCAATCTCCAGGGCTGTCATTGAAATACATAGTGGAGCAGCACACACGTGCAACCGCCACTCCATTCATGGTGCTACTGTTGAGACCCTTGCTCTTGTAATCAATGGCAGTCCCAGAGGTAGGACTCCCACTGATCATAAAATTATCCCCTATTTTGTGTGAGGAGACTTATAAGGCCATGTATGATAATTTGCATAAATTTCCCAGGGCAGCTTGCATGTCTTTTAAGTCTGACCCATGTAGTTCGCCTCTCACCTTGCTAAGCCAGCAACATTCTAATAAGGGGGGAAAAAGCAAAATAGTCTGTCTATGCATGGTTATCTTTTCCTTCTGGAGAAGACTCTGACTTTGGCTTATATTCCCAATCACTTTTGCAAGGCTGGTTAAACAGTTTGACATTGACTTGCAGGCACAGTATCTTATTTTCAAGGGGGGGGGGGCTTATACTCACCTGATCCGCGGTGTCCCGATGCCTGGCGATGATCTCCGGCGGCACTGCGGCAAGCTGCATTGTCCTCCGCTCTGACATCTCAGCTTCTTTCTGGTGACAGGGCTTTGAATACCCCGCCTCCAGCAAAGCGAGCACTGTGATTGGATCGAGCGCTAGCCAATCACAGTCGCCACTCGATGAGCGAATCACAGCCATTCAGTGATGTCATTTACTGAGTGGCTGTGAATGATCGAGCGCCAGCTATGATTGGAATGGGAAATCTCTCCTCCGCTTCCATCTTCACGGCAAGAAGGCTGAAGGTGCTTTCATGTGGCTCTGTGTTAGGTGGAACTCAGGTGGCAGACAAGATGGAACTCCTTTCCCGCTCTCAATTACTCCTATTTATACTTTCTCTTATACCACGTGACATGACAGATTTGATACATTTACATGCAGACTTGGGTTTTATTAAAGTTAACCTCTCAAGCGTTGCAGCTGTGCAACACACACACTAGAAATTACAAGACAGATTTTGCACAGTGCCTCTACATAAGACAAACATGTATGACATTTATGGAGGGGACCAGGATGATGTACTGGGTCACTACACAAGCTTCTGCAAGTTCTGAGCTGGTGGCACTGCTGGGCATCTTCAGATTTGAAAAGAAAGTAAGCATGATGTGTCTTTCAACTGTTGCACTAACTTTCCTTGGCAGACTACTGCATCTATGGTCCTCAACGTTGCTCTTTTCATTGTCCTTCTTCCAAAGAGCTTGAACTGCACATCTGGAAACCCCAGTCTGCTATGAAATCTTTTCCTGGAAGAGACCTTGCTGATGCAATATAATTACCTTGTGCAGAGGCGTAACTTGAAGCTCTTGGGCCCCAATGCAAAATCTGTAACAGGGCCCCAAACTATAATGCTTTATTCATAGTATTAGGTTTACTATATGGAGGAGATGGGCCCTCTAAGGGTCCTGGGCCCAGGAGCAACCGCATCCCCTGCATCTCCTATAGTTACGCCCCTGACCTTGTGTCTTGTTGCTGTGCTCTGTCTTGCCATAGTTTATAGCCTGTGATATGAAACTCTCTTCCACTTCAACTTTGTAAGGCTACTCTCACACATCTGCTATTTACCACGACTACTGCGGCGTTTTGAACACCACGGTAATCACGGTGTAATGCTCCCATGGATTTCAGTGGAGCTTCGCAGACATGCACCCTAATGCGGCGCTTTCCAGCGCTGCAATTTTTAAGCTGTCTGTTCTATTTTAACGCGTTTTTGCACTTTTTAACTCACCTCATCACCCATCACAATGATGTTGTGCATTAAAAACCTCTGTTGGAAACAGTAACCTGCGTCCAAAAATGGCAATAAACTTGCTGCGTTTTGCCGACGCTGTGTGTAAGAGTGGCCTAACAGAGTCTGGCTGTTTCTTACCCAGTTTTAAGTCTCCTACACAGCTGTTTCTATTTCAGTTAATGATTGTGTTTCAATCTTATTTAAAAAATGATGATCATTATCACTAGAGATGACCAAGCCTACTCGGTAAGGCAGTTACTCAAGCGAGCATCGCTCTTCTTGAGTAACTGCTTAGTGATCCGAGCAGGCTTGGGTGAGCTGCGGGGGGGAAAGAGTGAGAGAGATCTCTCTCTCTCTTCCCCCCGCTCTGCTCCCCCGCCGCCCCCCGCAGCCCACCAGAGCCTGTTCGGATCACTAAGCAGTTACTCGAGAAGAGCGATTCTCGCTCGAGTAACTGCCTTACCGAGTAATCTCGCTCATCTCTAATTATCACCTGTTTGGTGTAATTTATTAAGCCATACATCTGATTAGAATGCTACAAAATCCTGACTTTGTGCATGCGTACCTAGAAGAACTGATGCTGTTTTGAAGGCAAAAGGTGGTCACACCAAATATTGATTAGATTTATTTTGTTTGTTGACTTTGTATTTTGTTAATTGACAAAAATAAACTATTAACACTTCTATTTTTGAAAGCATTCTTATTAGAGATGAGCGAGCATACTCGCTAAGGCTAACTACTCGAGCGAGTGGTACCTTAGTCAAGTATCTGCCCGCTCGTCTCTAAAGATTCGGCTGCCGGCGGCGGGGAGCGGGGAGGAACGGAGGGGAGATCCCTCTCTCCCCTCCGCTCCCCTCTGCTCACTCCCGCAATTCACCTGTCACCCGTGCCGGCAGCCGAATCTTTAGAGACGAGCGGGCAGATACTCGACTAAGGCACTACTCGCTTCAGTAGTTAGCCTTAGCGAGTATGCTCGCTCATCTCTAATTCTTATTTTGCAGAGTTTTTTCCACACCTGCCTAAAACTTTTGCACAGTACTATATGTGCACATATCGCAGTTGTGTAACAAGATGCATTTTTTTCCCTAAGTGTCCTGGATTCAGTGTGTAAGGATGAAGATCGAGAAGAGCTGTTGTTGACCTTGGGCGGTATTAGGATCTGTATCACTATAAGGAAGATCAACACGACTTTAGGGATAATCTTCCTATTGAGCCGGACTCGTAACTGGGGGGAAGAGAGGAATGGTTATATACAGACAGTTAAGTCAAGCACCTGCAATTAACAAACAGAAATTGTGTGTGTAGAGTAAACAGAAATGGCTGAAAATAGGACAATTCTAATGGGAATATTATATACAAATATACTTAAATGTAAGGTTATTTACTGATGGAGTGTGTGTGTTAGGAAACATTAACCCCAGAAGTTACTGATACTGTATGAAAATGTATGTCAGGCACTATGTTAAATACTTTTAGTGGCCGCTTTCTTGTTTTTGCTCTTTTAGTACTGTACTATGTAGGATACTACACCCTTTAAAACACAGACTTATAGCATTATTTCAGCTAGATGCATAAAAACATACGACTTAGGGCTTGTGCCCCTAATGTTTTGTGACCCGTGGGGGGCAGGAGGCAAAGAGCATATATTTTAGGGCTTGTGCCCCTAATTTTGTATGACCCAGAGAGGCTGGAGCAAACCCAGTAAAAGGGAGGAACCTTCAGCAGAAACATTAGGGTGATACTCGGAACAAGAGCCCTTTGGGGCAAAAACAAAGCAGAGAACTGCAGATGAGTATACATATGTAGATATACGCAGTTATGTTGACACCTATGCCAGTTAACTGTTCACTCTATATAGGCACAGGCTGCTCCGTAGATAATACACCGTAAGAAAAAAAATTATATTGGGCAAAAAATGGGCACAACAGCAGTATAGTAAGTGCTGCGGAATATGTTGGCACTATACAAATAAAGATGATTATTATAGTATAGCACCTAATTATGCAGCATTAACCCCTTAGTGACCAAGCTTTTTTTTTTAATTTTCGTTTTTCCATTTTCGTTTTTTCCTCCCCCTTTTAAAAAAAATCGTAACTCCTTTATTCATCCATCAACATTGCTGTATGAGGGCTTGCTTTTGCGGGACAAGTGGTATTTTTCAATGGTACTAATTGATGTACCATATAATGTACTGAACAACTTTTTAAAAAGTGGATAGAAATGGGAAAAAAATTAAAATTCTGCCATCTTTGCGTGCATCTTGTTTTTACGGCGCACAAACTGCAACAAAAATGATATGATAACTTTATTCAATGGGTCAGTATGATTTACTACGATACCAAACATATCGTTTTTGGGGGGTTTTTTGCTGTACCACTTGTATTTTTTTTCAAAGATATTTAACTTTATTAAATTATTTTCTGCCACCATCTTTTGCGCACAATAACTTTTAAATTTTTTTGTTAACATAGTTGTGCACAGGCTCATTTTTTGTGGAACGTCCTGTAGTTTGTGTTGGTACCATTTTGGAATACATACGACTTTTTGATCGCTTTATATTGCAGACAGGGTGACCAAGAAAGCACAATATTGGTGTTCTTTATTTTTTTTCTGACGACATTTATCGTGCAGGGTAAATACTGTGTAACTTTGATAGATCGTACTTTTAATGGATGCATCGATACCAAATATGTATTTTTGTTCTATTATTTAGATTATTTTATTATAAATATGGCAAAAGGGTTTTTTTTTAATAATTAGTATATCTTTATTGATTTTATTTTTACTTTACTGTCCCCAGAGGAGAAAACAACTTGCGATTCTTTGATCGCTCCTGCAGTATGATGTAATGCCATTCTATCAAACTACCCCACAGGCATGGCTTGATAGGCATTCTGCCAAGACAGCCCTGGGGCCTTTCAGAAGGCCCCCGGCTGCCATGACACCCACACGGCTCTCCGCGATCTAAGAAACAGCCGGCGCCCACGATGTATAGAGGGAGATTGTGCTGCGATCTCCCTTCATACACGTCCTGCAGTTGCAGAACATAAAAACACGATAGGCCGGTCATTAAGGGGTTAAGGTAACATGGATTTCTGTTCATGTTATCACCTTTCCCCTTTATCAGAAAACATTTTTACTGTGATTGCCACCTCTGGTAGTCTTTTTTTTTTTCCAGAAAAGGAGAATAGAAGCACACATTCATTGCTAATTGCAACACTGAAGTGGTTTTACACCAAAGAAAAGAAAAGGTATAAAGTTTTTTTCCTCCTTACACAATGCTTTAAATATTGATAAAATAGGAAAAAATCCCCTCTATGCATTATGACGGTTGATGCATGGAAAGCGTTTGATAGGGTGAGATGGGACTTTCTAGCTGCAATACTGGAGATCAGGGTGGGTTCTCATATGCAGGAGTAGATATTGACACTTTACAATGTGCCCACTGCACGGGTTAGGGTCAACAGCTTTCTGTCTGAAGCTTTCCACATCCACAACAGTGCACGTCAGGGATACCCCTTTCCCCCACCCATATGCCTTCCTGTTATGCAATCTCTAGCTAATGCAATTCGACAGACTCGATTAAGGGCTCCTGTCCACAGGCGAATTTTCACTGCGTTCCCTGCGGCGATAATCCGGCCGCGGGGAACGCAGTAAATGCTTTCCATGGCGTTGCTATGGAAAGCACAGCCCCCCTGTCCACGAGCAGAGAATCATAGCGATTCTCCGCTCGCAGGCGATAAATCGCGGCATGCCACGATTCTCCGCAGTGAGCCTATCTGTCAGATAGTTCTCTCCCCTGCTCCCGGGCGGCGGAATATCGCTAGTGATTTTCCGCAACGCCCGTGGACAGGTAGCCTTAAGGACTAAGGGTGGGCTCCTCTGAATGTAAGTTCTCACTTTTCGCTGAGAATTTTCTCGTGCACCTGTCATGCCTGTGCGTGAGACTTCTGGTGTTACAAGAAGAATTCCGGGAATTTGGAAGGTTAGTAATTTCAAAGTTAATTTAACCAAACCGTAGATCCTAAATATTACATTGCCACAGAGCGAGGTGTCACTCCTGGATAGGGAGTTCCCCTTCCGTTGGCAATGCTCCTCCATCAGATACTTGGGGATAAACTTGCCAGCAGACCCTTCCCAAGCTTTCTCCCTTAACCTTTTCCAATCCACTGTCTGACATCTAAAGACATTCTGATTGAAGGCTGTACAGCTCCGATGTTGGAAGACGTCCGGCAGGTTATTCTAACTGTAGATTCTGTTGTCGGGGGCCTCTCCAGCATGTCCCATACCGCAGTACTGGCTCTAGCCAGCAGATGGTGCCATTGTATAATGGCAGAAAGAGAAAGTCCCCTAGGCAACCCTGAATCCAAAATTGGATTGCAAAGGATTAACCTTAAACCATTTCTGTTTGGTATGTAGTGGGATCTAGAGAAATGGAGCCCACTCTCGTATTTGTCAGGGTTTGGTTGAGTTATTGTAATAAAAATGGATGTTTTACCACAGTTTCTATATGTATGCCAGACCCTGACAGTGAAACTCAATAGGCCCTATTTAATGAATATTGGCTGTTTGATATCTGGATTTGTCTGAAGGGGATGTAGACCAAGACTGAAATATGACATCCTAACACGCGAGAAACTCTTGAGTGGAATGAGTTTACCTGATTTCTACTTATAGTCTAAGGCTTGTATCAGTAACTGTATTCTCGATCTTTTACATCATCGCCCTAATACATTATGGGTAGAAATGGAATATGACCAAGACCCGAACCCAATTCAGGGAGTTTTTTGAATCCCAAGGAAATATCTTGGCGAACTCAGGGTCACTTCACCATTTTTAGAGTAGCTAATGCAAATTTCGATTGGATTTGTTGATTCACTTGGCCTAGTTAACGCTCTGGGTCCTCTCATCCCATTGGCAGGTAATCCTCGATTCAGGGCCACTCTTCAGAACTCTTCTCTGTTATCTCTTCCCAGCTTCCCTATACCCTGCTTGAGGGATGTTCTTTCACAATCAGGACTGAGGCTCTTTCGGGACTTCTTCAGAAAATCACACCACGAGAAAACACCACGATCGAGCGCATGTCTGCGAAGCCCCGTTAAGATCAATCGGTGCATTATATCGCAGCATTCAAAACATAGCGGTAGGCTGTCTGCACACAGCCGGGGTTGGATTCCGCATGTGGGATCCCGCAGCGGAGTCTGACCCTGTGTCTGACTGGTGATCCCCCATGTACCGGTCTGCAGTCTTCATATTCTGTACTGCAGATATGCCGACCATCGCACATACGCAGTACAGATTATACCACGCCATCGCTAGGCAATGACACAGATCTCGCGATTTTTCCACAATCATCATTGCGGAAGGGCCGCGTGTCAGACGGCTTCCATTACCTTTAATGGAAATTGTCTGCACGGAATGCAGTTCAAAATAGAGCATACTGTAATTTTTCCACCGCAAGCGTAAAATCGCAATTGATTTCCGCTTGTGGGCAGAAATAAACGCTTTTCCATAACATGCTATGGTTGGTATTTCCTGTGGAATATGGAGGCGGACACCCGCGCTGGATTCCGCAATGCCAATCCTCCCGTGTGCAGGCGGCTGTAATCGCGGATTTGTGAGAGTGGCTTAACTTTCTTAGGCCCCCTGCACAGGAGAGGAAATTCCGCAGTGGGATTGCCTGCAGAATTTCAGCCCGTGGCCGCTGCCATAGGATTTTATTAGAAATTGCAATCCGAGACAGACGGCCGCGAATTGTCCACGAGAAATCACGCGCGGACAACAAATCGCAGCATACAGAGCCCCGCACAGAAATGTCACTCCCCGGCCAACGGCTCCGCTCTGCGCATGCGCCGTCTGGCCGGCAGCTAGCACATCAAAAAGCCGGAGCCGCAGGAGAGGTGAATGCCGCACTGGTCACTGCAGGGGCTTGTGTCTGGCCCCAATTCTTGCAGCGGGATCCGACCCGGCCGTCTGCAGGCGGCCTTAGGCTGGATTCAGACAAACGTATAACGGCTGGGTTTTCACGCCGGCCGATATACGTTGTCTCTCTCTGCAGGGGTGGGAGGATGGAAGAGCCAGGAGCAGTGCTCTGAGCTCCCGCCCCCTCTCCGCCCCTCTGCACTATTTGCAATGAGGAGAGGTGGGACGGGGGTGGGGCTAATTCTCGGAATTTAGCCCCGCCCCCATCTCGACTCCTTTCATTGCAAATAGTGCATAGGGGCGGAGTGGGGGTGGAGAGGAGGCAGAGAGGGGGCGGAAGCTCAGTTCCTGCTCCTGGCTCTTCCACCCCCCCCCCCCCCCAGCAGATGAGGATACCGTATATCGGCTTGGCGTGAAAACCGAGCCGATATACGGTCATCTGAATCCACCCTAAGGGTGCCCACCCACTGGCGATTTTTTTTCCCTGCGAAATTCGCAGCATTTTTTTTCTCTGCAGGAGTCTATGGGACTTGTAATGTTAAAATCGTGATCGCGCAAAATCGCGATTTCGCGGTAAATTGCGATTTTGCGCGATCGCGATTTTAACATTACAAGTCCCATAGACCCCTGCAGAGAAAAAAATGCTGCGAATTTCGCAGGGAAAAAAATCGCCAGTGGGTGGGCGCCCTTAATCTGTATTGTACATGTTAATTTTTAGAATGTTCATAGCTGTCCAATAAAATACGTTTGAACCTAAATATTTATAAAATAAAAAAACATTAAATTGGTATTGCCAGATTTGTAACAAAACATTGCTTTATTTATTCAGCATGGTAACTTATGTAAAAAAAATATTAAAATCTAAAATTGCCATTTTTTGTTCGTCTTTCTTCCCCCAAACAAAAATAAAGAGTAATCAAAGTTGCATATACCTTAGCATGGTACCAATTAAAAAAAAGGAAGTAAGAAAACTACAGGTCATCCCGCAAATAAAAAGAAAAGCCCTCATCCATCTCTGTCAACAGAAAAATACAAATGCTATAGTCTTGGCATGTGGCGCAGTAGCATTAATGTACTAGAATATAAATACCACCTGATGAATGCTGTAAAAATGAGTTTTAAAAAATTCTCCAGTAAAAAAAAAATGTAAGGAAATGTAATTTTCAAGGCCTTATACAGAATATACTCAAAACTCATTTCTATACAAACTAAAACTTGTCCTGCAAAATACAATGTGTCATCCAGCTACATTAACTAAAAAATAAAATTATTACCATTGGAACATAAAAGGGGAAAAGATATACTGGTTCTTTAAGCTAAAATGAGTCACTAAGGGGTTCAAATGGGCCTCCAGCGCCTGCATTCTGCGCCAAATATATTTATGGGAGGCATAAATTGAGAATAACAAGGTGACATTTGTGGGAGGTTTTCCCAGCATCACTGTGACTGATAGGGGGCTTTACTAGGAGTATAATAACATGCCCACAGCATACATCTAACGTGACGCGATGCTGAGCGCTCTTCGCTCTCCTTTCGGCTCCTCCTAACTTTCCACCATGCCGAAAAAATGTCATGCTGCCGTCCCTTTAAACGAACTAGCATTTTTTCCTACCAATCAAAACCGGATTTCCTTTCTGGGGGGCGGAGCTGGAGCATCAACCAACAAGCTCGGAGTATCGTTGGCAGCTCTCCAGTGATAGTGAGCTTCAGCCTCGGGGTAGGTTGGGCGGGGACATAGCGACATTCTCTCTCGCCTCCAATCGTAGGCTACAATAGGAAGGAGGCACTTGAGTGACATCCGTGTCATCCAATGAGTGTGAAGCTGCGCTGTGTATATAAGAGGAGCCCGCGGTCGGGGCGTTACTCAGTGGTTCTCCGGCTGTCAGTGGTGCTGTGTGTGAGAGGACTGCTGTCAGTGACCCGCCCATCCAGCACGGACCGTCTCCTTTTAATGTTCTGTAGCCTCTCGTACTGCAGGACTTGTTGCCGAGCCGCTTGTGCTGCCGTTTAGCTCCGTCCCTGGATACAGTGGGAAGGCTTCAGGCGCTCTGTGAACGTCAGGCTCCCAGAGAGCAGCCAGCACCAGCTATGTCCTCCCAGACACCGCAGTCGTCTCCGCGCTTCAGCGTCCTCTCGTGCCAGCAGACCCGTCGCTTGGACGCCATCCTCCGGGAGAGTGTGCCCATCCACGGCCGTGGGAACTTCCCCACTCTGTCGTGCCAGCCGCGGCACCTTGTCCAGGTAAGACACGTGAGCTCAGGCCGGCGGAGTAGCCTCCATGTTGGGTGTGTGATGTGACAGCCGTGCATGCCTTCCCGCTGAGTCAGGCCGGCCGCTTCTCCGTCACACGTGGTGTAAAGGTCGCCTGTCCGCAGCGCCTCCACTACAAGCCGGTGCGGGGCGGCTGGCGGGGCGCCAGGCAGGGGCGTGCTGGCTCACCAGCCCCGCGGGCCGTTACATAACCGCTAGCAGCCCCTAGGAGCGGCGGCGGCACCCTGCAGCGGCTGCCAGCGTTAAAGTTTTACTCTGTTGTCTGCAGTTATCACCCACTGCAGGCTGCTGTGCCCTCTAGTGTCATCAGCACAGCACTCCCGGTCACGTAGTGTACTCATCCCGGGTCTGACCCCCGACTGTCCGTACCGATCCACCCTCTAATAAGCCAGACGGGATCTAGCGGATCTGCCGGTCTGGATATACTACTTCCTGGCCGGGATCTCCTGCAGCTCTTTAACTCTTCTGTGGGATTTAATTTTCGGATCCGTGACAGCGCGGTGATGGAGCCCTGAACAAACGTGACACCCACTGGCAGGCGTAAGGCTCTGGTCACATCTGAGCCTGGGGGGGGGGGGGGGGAATCTGACAATGCAGTGAGAAGCTGAGTGCTGCCGCCCAGCACCCCCATAACTAGGGCACTGGGGTTAGTCTCCAGCCTGCACTCTACAGGTTTAGTACTGTGCCACTCAGCCACAGATCTCTAGGCTTGCAATAGAGTAAATTGTGCAGAGGCACAATGTCTCTGGCTGCCATGTAATTCTAGTATCCGTAGATCATTCACTGACCACGTTGTGGTACACGTGCGATAAGCAGATGGAACTGGGTGCATATAGTAGTCTTTACCGCCATCTTTCCAGTTGACTTGTATAGATGTAGCAAGTATAAGTTGACTCATAACTTCCTACGGCAAGTTTGTAAGCCATTGAAAGGCTCAAATTGTAGCACAGGAAACTATATGCAATAAGAGTCAGGTTAAAGGGGTTTTTCAGTCAGTGTCAGCTGTCAGTGCTGGGATACACCAGGGTTGGAGCAGAAGTTGCAGCTCCGACCTGTGTAGTGGCCGGCGCTTGTAATTCCATGTGCAGCTCCCATTGATCTCAATAATTCCCCAACACACAACTATGAGCACCAGCCACTACACAGGTCGGAGCTGCAGCTTCTGCTCCAACTCCAGTGTATCCCAGCACTGACAGCAGATGCTGCCTGGAAAACCTACTTGAACTTTGTTACACTTGTAGCTTAGTGTAAAACGTAGTTTCAGAGCTACTTGGATGTCACTGTTAGATTTTAGACCAGAAACTTATCTACAGGCAGTAATTCCGGTAAGAATAACCCTGTCCCTGCCATCACCTTTTCTGATGCCTGGATGATGCCAGATCATCTTCTAAGCTTCCATTGCCCATGAACCCTTTGCGTAGCACTGGCAGCACCTCTGTTACCAGTGGAACAGAACAGCAAAGGAGCTTCAGATCCCTGCAGGCTTCTCCTATGGTTTGTATGTAAACCAAAAATGCGCACGTTGCATACAGCAATATCAGCATTTTAAGGGCTATGGAGACCTTGGATGACTTTTTTTTTTTAATCTTGTACTTTCACAAAATCACATTTCCTAGTGGATATTAAACTTTCCTACACTTGATTTGCTCTGCGACCCATAATTCAAATTTAGCTCTTGCCACTCACTACAGCTCGGATGAATGCAGGCTGAGGACGAAAGAGATAGAGAAGAGCAGTGAATGAAAATGACTTGTCCAGCCGTTTCCTCTCGAGTGCACTGTAAGGAGCCAGTGGTCAGCACTTGTTGGCTGCAGACCCCCACACTTGTGCAGTTGGGTAACGAATCTTAAAGGGGTTGTCCCGCGAAACAAAGTGGGGGTATACACTTCTGTATGGCCATATTAATGCACTTTGTAATGTACATCGTGCATTAATTATGAGCCATACAGAAGTTATTCACTTACCTGTTCCGTTGCTAGCGTCCTCGTCTCCATGGTGCCGTCTAATTTTCAGCGTCTAATCGCCCGATTAGACGCGCTTGCGCAGTCCGGTCTTCTCCGTGTTGAATGGGGCTGCTCGTGCTGGAGAGCTGCACCTTGTAGCTCCGCCCCGTCACGTGTGCCAATTCCAGCCAATCAGGAGGCTGGAATCGGCAATGGACCACACAGAAGACCTGCGGTCCACTGAGGGTGAAGATCCTGGCGGCCATCTTCGCAAGGTAAGTAAGAAGTCACCGGAGCGCGGGGATTCGGGTAAGTACTATCCGTTTTAGTTTTTTTTAAACCCCTGCATCGGGTTTGTCTCGTGCCGAACGGGGGGGGCTATTGAAAAAAAAAAAACCCGTGTTGGCGCGGGACAACCCCTTTAACTAGCTAAATGCCTCACATCCTCTCGCCCGCACTGATGTGATGTAGCCTAGCTCAGCTTCCTCTAGTCGCTCACTCTGATTCTGCAAATGTCTTGGCGAATGCTGCAAACAAACTGGTAGACCTTTTTCTGTTTCAAACTTCTGTAATGAATACAGAGACGTCTGTAACCTCCACCGACATCTCTCAAAGCCATATGGATAGTCTCGATGAGACCTCTAGCTGTGCACATGTTACTTGAAGATTATAGGCTGGCTCCATGATTGGCCCAGTTTCTTATTCAGTTCAATGTAAGTAGGGCATCGTATGATTCCAGAAACATGCGATTGAATTCCTGTGGCCCTGCCCTGGCTTGTGTGCCTGCGCTGGGAATGTGCAGTAGACAGTGGAGGTATTCTGCACAGGTGCAGCAGCCAACATCTGTCTGACTTAGTTTTAAGCCAAAAAATGGTGTAATGTCACTGAGCAAGCATAGATCTCATCTTCTGCTTTAAAGGGGACCTATTAACTATAAGCACCATAAGCTAAGTTATTGTGCTTTTAGTTTAGATGTGGAGTCCAGGGAGTTTAATACACTCCTGGTCATTCCTGCATTGACCCTTCACAAAATCAGCAAATGTGACCCTATACGGGAGGCTGTGCACAATCCCATTCATCTGAGTGCGCTTGCACAGCCTTCTGAAAAGTCAACTTTGCTGTGCATGCTTATTTTGCTCAGGTACCAGGTGAGTATAAGACCAACTCCCTGGACTTGCCATCTAAACTATAAGGACATAACATGGCTTGTGGTGCTTAGAGTTGATGATGGGGTCCCTTTAAAGACAGCCAAAGGTGTGGCTGTAGTCCTGCTTGCCTGCCTCATTAGCAGTTAGTAGGGCTGTCATGGGCCCAGCAGCAATTGAATCTGGCTAACTGATGCCTTGCAGAGAGGTGGACACAGAAAAATATACTATATAAAGTGATATACTAAGAGGCCTGGTACGCTGGCATTTTTCCTTCACAGGGAAAATGAAGCATTAAAGGGGTTGTCCCGCGCCGAAACGGGTTTTTTTTTTTTTTTAAACCCCCCCCCCCCCCGTTCGGCGCGAGACAACCCCGATGCAGGGGTTAAAAAAACCACCCGCACAGCGCTTACCTGAATCCCGGCGGTCCGGCGTCTTCATACTCACCTGCTGAAGATGGCCGCCGGGATCCTCTGTCTTCATGGACCGCAGGGCTTCTGTGCGGTCCATTGCCGATTCCAGCCTCCTGATTGGCTGGAATCGGCACGTGACGGGGCGGAGCTACACGGAGCCCCATAGAGAAGAGGAGAAGACCCGGACTGCGCAAGCGCGGCTAATTTGGCCATCGGAGGGCGAAAATTAGTCGGCACCATGGAGACGAGGACGCTAGCAACGGAGCAGGTAAGTATAAAACTTTTTATAACTTCTGTATGGCTCATAATTAATGCACAATGTACATTACAAAGTGCATTATTATGGCCATGCAGAAGTGTATAGACCCACTTGCTGCCTCGGGACAACCCCTTTAATCCTCTCTCATGGGCCATAGGCAGGGCTTAATATGGTTAAATACACGGCAGCCCAGCAAGCCCTTACTAGGCCCACAGCCATCATTGGCACCTCATGATCACATGATGTGAGGGCGGGGCCTCCGGCTGACAGTTACATGCCACTGTCAGGATTGGCCGCACATGGAAGCTGTCAAACTGGGACCTGAGCTAGTTTGAACGTGGCTGTTTATGGCAGTTGCCAGCTGTCAGCCACAGCCAGCCCCCGCTGGGTATGTAGTAGGCTTGGCTCCTGAGATGGCTTCATACGCACATCTGACGTACTTGTACATCACAGAGGGGATAGGAGATGGAGGCTTTCCCCACCAGACACGTAGTAGTTAACCACTGAGATTAGATCACTAGGTGTCACATAATGTATGCTTACAGATTTGGGTGAAGTTGAAGACTTGGTAAAACTGTCATGCATTTCCATAACAGCATGTTAGACCTTTACATAAGGTCTAGATTCTAAGCAACCAGCTCTACTTAAAGCTGGTTGCTTGGAATCTAGATCTTTCTAAATGTCTGCTAGACTACCATTGCTTTGGGCAAGAACTAAATGGGCTTTGTGCACAAAGGAGTTGCAGTCTAACTGGTGGTCACTTCATTCTGTACAGTGTTTGCTTCCACACCCTGTGAGCTCCCTGCCAGTTATGTGAAACTGTCTTGGCACTTCAAGGATGTCATGCCTGTCATGTCAACCTGTTCTGGACTTGTGAGTTAGCTAGATGAAATCTAGCTCTTCTGCTCACCTAGCTATTAAACAGCACTTGGATGCCTTTTGTCATGAGAGGATAATTTGGTGTGCACTCAAGTCATTCAAGAGGAATCTGTACAGATCAGGATTCAGAAAAACTACAAATGCAACTAGAAGCTGGGGCTGGCGTCTCGCCACTGAACGGCCTTGAAGCTGGGGCTGCGTGCCTGCAGCAGCGGCTGCTCTATGCTGCTCCAAAGAAGCCTTCCTTAGTGGGCTGGCAGGTTCTATGGGCCAACCACATGTGCAGCCAATCAGGTACAGAGGCATCACCCCCAGTCAATCTTGGCTCCACCAAGACTTCTGTTGGCATCAAGATACAATAATACTGCAGCATTGAAGTGAATGGTACAAGTCTGTAGCACTCAGAATGGCTACCATAAAGATGGCATTCTGGACACTGACAGGATCATACTCAGATGGAAACATTCAATCAGCTAAATGGCAAGTGGTCAGTGATCAGATATTGAGCCCTTTAAAGCAAAAATTCCATGAAATCCTACCATAGAAGGGACCAGTCTATAAAGGATTGACTGATACAATTTCTCCCTTAAGTATATTGTATCCGCTCATGGAGGTGGCTTTTAATGGCTTGTGCAAAAGCTGCAAAAATATCTGCAGTTGAAGCCCCAGACTACTAGAGGTGAACTCTCGCAGCATGGAGCTGCTGCAATAAAATGTTCCCTCTTATTTGTGGTTAATTATTAGATGTAAAATGTGCTGTCTTCTCCCTGAATTGTGATCTGTGGAAGACAACTGAACATAGGGTGTGGTGTGAATTTCCACCCTTGTTGGCATTCTGCTGTTTCAGCTCTTAAGCAAGGTGAGGGTAAGATAAATGCCAATCTGCAATGAATTCATTATAGATTTGCAGGAGGTGAAACACCTTTAAACTGCGCAGACTCTACAATCTATAGTCTTATGTGACAGACTATACTAGGTAATTGCAAGGATCTGGAATGACTGGGTGTTTTCCTACAGTAACTCATAAATAGTCCTAATGGAAACCAGTCTCTCAGGTAAGTATGACTTGCTACAGACGGATGAAAGTATGCTCATTAAAAGGAGCATCTATGGAAGTGCTTTATCCTGAGTGTGCATTCTCTCACCACAATCCAGAGCTGTTCTCAAGTAATGGGTACAAGTATTTAGCATGGATGGTCATTAATTGCTTATGTAATGGCTTTCGTCCTAGTTAAGACCTCTTTATATGCTAGAACAAATCTGCCCTAACAACTTGTCAACCAAATTATTGCTCTTGCTTCCTCTGTACCATTACAGAATAACTTTGTTATACAGCTTGGATCAACAGTTCTTGGAGTCTGAACAGCCCAGAGTTTACCCAGTGTGCCCAGCAGTTGATGCTGATGCCTTTTGACTTGTTGGTATAACAGTATTGCTCAAAGTTCTCCTGTATTTGTCCATTTCTTAAGCTTTGCTTAACCCCTTAAGGATGCAGCTTTTTTCTTCTCCCTACCCTTTTTTATCGACATGGCTGTCTGAAGGCTTGTTTTTTACAGGGGAGTTGCATTTTTCAATAGAAACCTCTTTTCCAGTATATTATACAGTACACTTACTATTAAAGGGGTTGTCCCCGTTCGGCGCGAGACAACCCCGATGCAGGGACTTTAAAAAAAAAACGCTCAGCGCTTACCTGAATCCCCGCGCTCCGGTGACTTCTATACTTACCGGTGAAGATGGCCGCCGGGATCTTCTTCCTCCGTGGACCGCAGCTCTTCTGTGCAGTCCATTGCCGATTCCAGCCTCCTGATTGGCTGGAATCGGCACGTGATGGGGCGGAGCTACACGGAGCCCCATTCAGAAAAGCAGAAGACCCGGACTGCGCAAGCGCGTCTAATTTGGCCATTCGACCATTTTAGACGGCGAAAATTAGACGGCAACCATGGAGACGAGGACGCCAGCAGCGGAGCAGGTAAGTGAAAAACTTTTTATAACTTCTGTATGGCTCATAATTAATGCACAATGTACATTACAAAGTGCATTATTATGGCCATACAGAAGTGTATAGACCCACTTGCTGCCGCAGGACAACCCCTTTAAGTAGGGTGAAATGGGTGGGATGGGACATAAAATTCTGCCTTCCTGGGGGCAGGATCTTATATACAAAAATGACATAACTATTTGGACTCTGTAGGACAGGAAGAGTACAATTATACCAAATTTTATAGCTTTGTTTTTGAACTTGTGATTACCTAATACTATGCTAATACATTATACTGCATTCTGACAGGCATTCTATCAAGCCATGCCAGAGGCAATCGGCCATATCTGTGCTAGGGGCCTAGAGAAGGCCCCATGCTGCCATGACAACCAAACGGCACCCTGCGCTCTCATTGTGAGGGATCCATTTGGGATCCTGCAAAACTGGGCAATTTAAATGTTGCTGCCAGAACTGACGGCAGCATTTAGAGAACGCTGATTGTGGCTGTTACCAGTAGGTCTTAGCTTTGTACACTGTATGGAGCAGGGTCTGCTCCCAATTTCCCTCCATACAAATTAATAACAGGACATGGTTACATCCTGTGTTTAGAGCTAGAAAACCCTTTTAAGCCCTCAACTACTGCTTGCCTATCCTTGGGATACATCATCAATAGTTGATCAGTAGGGCTCTGCAGGGCAGGACCCCCGCCCATCAACATCTCTGTAGCTGCTGTGTGCCAGAAACACACTGCTCTGTACAGGCTGTAAACCAGAATACGCTTGTTTAGCTTCCTACACTTGTTTAGAGTAGGAAGCTAAACAAGCGGGCGGGAGGGACAATCTTGCAGTGCTGTAGAAAAAACTGAAGCCCCTGTCCTGCCAGCACCTCCTTATACCAGCTTTCTCTCACCAATCACTCACCAATCAGCTCTTGTCGCTAGGGCCCAAGCTTCACAGAAGGATCCCTTATGCTGCTTCCCACCATTTTCTTCAGACCAATCACCATCCATCCTAGGGCTCCAAAGTTTTCCCAGCATCCTCCAGAACCTTCCATCCCGCTCACAGTTGACCCTGTAGTGAACTCAAAGAACATCTATTAAATACCTACCTAATAAGCAAATGCGCTAATAATTAATGCCTAAAAGACCTTTTACAACAATTTCTGCTCAGATTCCATGAGGCCTCAGTCCCTAATTGGCCTTTGGCTGTACAGTAGAACTCTACTAGGAGTCCTCCCATTAACAGGAGCCGCATCCACTGACACCACCTCCTGCCCTAATCACATTGGCAGGTGTGAAGTAGATCCCAAGGGGGTTATACCAAATAACACTCAACCCCTATCTGACACTGGTGAGACCCCCACCAATCCTAAGAATGGGGGTCCCCACTAATTCCTGCCCCCCCCCTTAAATCACAGCCTGCTGCAGTTTGGCTTCAAACAGTAAAATGGTGCTGCTTGGGGAAGGTATGCATTGCAAGTTCCAGAGGCTAATGGGCTTTTTGAAAGGCTCCAGCTGTCTCCACCTACCACTGTAGTTCATAGGTTAAGCCCCCTTAGTTCAGATGCTTGGCAGGTACATCAGAGGTGGGGCTGGCAGATGTAGCTGCAGGAAACTGACTTCAGATAATCCAAAGTAGCGGCACTCGCAGTTGATAGTAGGCAAAGCAGATGATACTTGAGTGTCTCTGCCCATTCTTTATGACTAAAGAACAGTAAGAAACAGATCCAGGTGAGTACTGCCTTTCACCTCCACTACTTGGAACATTGGCCATTTTATATACATGAGCAGTGGACAGAAGTAAAAGGCTTGATGATATCTGGTAGGTCCCTTAATCATGAGCAGTGCATACTTGTTTCCTAACAACCAGTGTTGTATGCATTAAGTAGAGGAGAGTTGCATAACCTTAAATTGAATGGGAGTGTATTGTAGTTGATGGATTAAAACTAGAGCAACTCCTGCTGGATCAAAGCTTGGAACCTTGACAGACGCCAAGAGAAGTTGAAACATGCCACAGCATGGAGATCTGCTGAGCATGCAGTATGTGAGACATGTTTAGTCTGGAATACTTTGCAGACAAGTATATGTGTAAAATAAAGCCTTTCCCTTTTCTGATAAATTGTCTGTCTTGCAGGTGGTTCGACATCGTCTAGAGCAGAACGGTATTCTGGTACACAAGGTGAAACTGAATGGCTCTGCTGCAAGTCATGTGCTTCATGAAGATAGTGGCTTGGGTTACAAGGATTTGGACCTCATATTTATGGTGGATTTGAAAGGTCCTGATGCGTTTCAGGTGGTAAAGCATGCTGTTTTGGATTGTCTCTTGGACTTTCTGCCTGCAGGGGTCAATAAAGAGAAGATTACTCCCATGACACTAAAAGAAGCTTATGTGCAGAAACTGGTTAAGGTTTGTACTGAAAGTGACCGATGGAGCCTAATCTCCTTATCCAACAACAATGGAAAAAATATTGAACTGAAATTTGTTGACACTTTAAGACGGCAGTTTGAGTTCAGTGTGGACTCTTTCCAGATCCTACTGGATTCAATGCTTGCGGTCAATCAGAGCTCGGAGACTGCGTCGTCTCAGAGCTTTCGTCCAACTGTGACTGGAGAGAGCATGTATGGAGATTTTGAGGAAGCCATGGATCACTTGCGGAATCGCGTAATTGCCACACGAAACCCAGAAGAAATCAGGGGCGGTGGTCTTCTCAAATACTGCAATTTGCTTGTGCGTGGATTTAAACCAAAGTCAGAAGTGGATATGAAAACTATGCAGCGGTACATGTGTTCACGGTATTTCATAGACTTTCCAGACATACGCGAGCAGTTGAGGAAGCTTAAGTGCTATCTACAGGACCACTTTGTTGGCATGGAGGATAAGCGTTATGACTACCTAATGACTCTTCACAATGTGGTAAATGAGAGCACTGTGTGCTTAATGGGACATGAACGGCGTCAGACACTCACACTCATTGCTTCTTTGGCTGTTCAGGTGTTATCGGAACAGAATCCTGTGCCTGCCATCCCAAACTTCACCTGCTACTACCAGCCAGCCACCTTCATGAGAGATGGGAATTACAGTAGTTACTATCTTACTCCTGTCCAGCCTGTTGTATCTTGCAGCCACTCCTATCAGACTTGGCTTCCCTGCTGCAACTGACTTCAGCTAGCTCACAGACCAAATGCTATCGTATCCTGAGCCGCCTTCTATTGCTGGTTGTCTTTGATCTCCTCTTGTGATAATGAAAGGACTAGGATGGTCAACAGTCACACAGCCTTTCTAGCCACACTTTTTTTTTTCTTTTTTAAATTGAACTATTGAAACTTTGCCTCCTCCTCCTAACTTCATACTGATGCAAGCTTTAGTACCTGTATAAATACTGGGTGTTTGGACCAAAGTGTAGGAGTTAGAGCTCTTAAGTGCCTGTAAAGCTTGATTGGTTCAACTCCTAGACATTAGAAACTATTTCTACTTGCTTTCAGTACCACATAACCATTTTTACTGCATATCACTCCAGCACACATCTTTGTCGATTTTTCTGTAGTATGTGCCTCTTATTTCCTTTTGAGAAAAAAATATTTGTTTTATACACATTGCAGAGCTACTGGATTTCCATAGTTTGGTGCTATAAGATACCTCCCAACTAAGGGTTTGTTTACACTGCCATATTTATGGTGTGTAAATAAGCCTTTGCAATAACTTTTTTTTCCTTTTTTCCCCTTCATTTATGTATCAAGTCTCAAAAAAAAAACTTTTCTTTTTTCTACCAAGTCATCTGGTAAGAAGTACCACAAGTTAGTGGATGGTCAGGTTGTTGATCATAGAATGTGACCTTATATGTGGACATGCATGTCTAAAGTGAGGGTGAAGCTATGGTCTTTCAACAAGCACATGTCATTTGCTTAATCTGTTACACCAAAACTTTTAAAGGGGTTGTCCAATGTTTTTGCAAACACTGCTCTACCGGTGTCCAAAGGTTGTGAGGTATTGCAGCTCAGCGCTACTGAAGTCAATGGGAGCTGTGCTGCAATACCAGACACAACCCATGTACAAGGGTGTTGGTGCATTTGGAAGAAGGTTGCCATGTTTCTCTAACCCTGGACAACCCCCTTAAGAGATGTTTCGTGTTCTTATCCCTCTCCATGTAAAGGAATGAAAGTTGCTTTAGGCTGCCTGCACACGGGCTGAAATCCCGCGGTGGGATTTCCGCCACTGAAAGCCTGCATAGGAGTGCATTACAATACGCTCTCCTATGCAGACGGCCGTGTGTAATCTTGCGCGGCAAACAAACTGCGGTACGTCCTATTTCTGTGCAGGGCTCGCAGACCCCCACACAGAAATGTCACCCGGCCACCGGCTCCGGTCTGCGCATGCGCTGGCACATGAAAGAGCCGAGGGCGCGGGTAAGTATGCACTCCTCCCTGCAGGTGCTGGGGTCGGGTCCCGCGGCGAGAATCCTCACCGCCGGATCCGACCCGCTCGTCTGCAGGCGGCCTTAGCCCTCAACACTGATGTCCTAATAGGGTTTTTAGTATCTGGCCTAGAACTGCAGTTCCCAGGTTATTGCTATAGCATGCCAGCAAAGTATTAAAATGGTTGAGCCAAGTTTAAAATGTATCTCCTATCCATAGGCTATTACATAAGTGTCTGGAGATCTGACTGGATCCCCAACAATATCCAATGGAGGTCCCAATTGAATAGAATGGTAGTCGGGCATTCTGCTGCTCAGTTCATTTTGGTACTGACTGAGCTAGTCAAGCACTGTACTCCATCTCTCTGCACTATGGGACTGCTGGAGATGGTGAATAGATCAATAGCACGAATGCTTGACTGATGCCCCACTTGTTTGGGGGTACACGGGACCCTTGATCTTTAGGGATTCTGAGCCATGGCAAATCAGACCCTTGGGGTGGGGGATATGTTTTAAACTTGACACAGCCCCTTCTAAGTTGGCAGTATTGCTGCTGGTGACTACTCCTTTTACTGGTCTGTAGAACCGGTCAGCTATCTTGCATTGTAATTTCAGGAGCCCAAAAAATATGATGTCTTCACCAGACCGAATATATTGCACTAATTAGTTCTAAAGCACAGCTCAGAATGCTCAGCAGCATTACATGGACTACATGACTGCAGATGATGCAAAGACTAGACTCTGGGTGATCCTACATAGACGGGCCCAGGATAACAGCTGGCTCTCCTGATAACTACATAACACTTATAAATGGATTTTAGTTAGTCTGATGTGAACTGTGCCATCAGCTGCAGATGTCCACATGACCCCTTTTATCTGAACATCTACTGTGACCCTAGAATTGGTTGCTGTTAAATGTGAAAACTTGTGTGCTACAGCAGGTATCAATGTGCTAGAGCTCTAATGGCCCGACAGACGTTTAAATGACTGCATAAGCGCTGATGTCCCTGCTATGGTCTTTAGAGCGTTGACACAAGACTTCTCGCTGGATTGTGGCTTCTTGTTCAGCGCTGCACCTTCTGCGTGAAGCGCTGAGCAGAAGTGTCTACACCCAACAAGAAGCCAGTGTTTTTACACTGATTATCACGCAATGTATTCCAAAGCAAGAATTTTAGTGATAATTGTTGCATGTCAATGGACCTTAAGGAAGCTCTTCCTGAGAACAATGGTATGTGACGTCTTCCTGGTGTGTATTGGAGTAGACATTTGTAGTTTCCATTTAAAGGCTTAAGATATGTAATGTAGATGAGAATGCCATCTAGTTGTATGCGCTCCTTCAGACACACAGCTGCCATGAAGGATGCGAAGCTGGTGTTGCGCCATGTCGAATAGTGAAGGTGAGGCACATATTAAAGCTACGGCCTAGTGGCATGCCTCTTACCCTAGTGTTAACTGCAGCAATATGGTTTTTCACCCTAGGACCAAGTTGTGATAATTGTGGTGGTCTTGGTGCCACTACTGCACAATACTACCTGCAGCTGCCATCTGTGGCTCCAGAGTAACTGGCTGGAGAGCGCTGGTATAATTAACATAAAGTAGTGTGGGTGTTTTTTGTTTTTGTTTTTGTTTTAATTTAGAAAGGGGGGGGGGGATCACATGCTGTGGAAAAATCTAGTGTGAAGTTGCTGTGTTTTCACATATTGCTATGCATGGGTTTTGGGCTAACGATTGGCTGTGTGCATAGCCTTACAGAACTCTTATGGAGCAGCTTGTCCTGTGCATGTCATACAAGGGCCTACCACAATGACACTGAAACATGCATGAGCCCTGCTACATGGATTTTTTTTGTTTTTGTTTTAAAGAATCTAATTTTTTTTGTCTACAGTGCAAAGAATGGATATCCTACATCTAAAGTGTTCAGCCACTCTTCCAAGTCTCCCTGGGATTGTCCTGTACATAACTAGGAAGACTTGGCGCTGAGTAACTAGCGGTGCTGGCCAGTTTTTCTGGTTGAGTTTCTATCAGTCACCCTCATTTATGCAGAGTAAGTCCACAATGTACAGAGGAGTTTTAATTGTTCAGATTGCAACTACTAGACACAGTGTTTTTTTTTGGTTTTTTTTTTTTTTTGGGGGGGGGGGGCTGTTTTTAATGTGCACTTTCATTTTAAACATTTTGTATTTCTTTGAAGAGGGAATTGGCCTTCTACATACTGGATTAAGCTTTGAGATTATGCAAAACAATTGGATCTCCACAGCAAGATATAGAATGTCTTTAATATGTATCTGGTGAATCCCACGGAAATGATTTTGCTTCTGGTTGTTTGGACAATTTTAATTGTTTGGTATGCTGAAATTTTACTTGTACTTTTTTTGCTGCTTTGCGTTGCATCAAATTCCTGCAGATGTGCAGCTATAGACCTTGCCCTGTCTGCAGGTCCTACACTGTGGTGCAGACCATCTCATCTCACCTCACCAGGCCTGGGTCTTAAAACTTGGCAGATAATTTTACCCCCCCCCCCCCCCCCCCCCCATATTTTGAAACTTGGTCCAGACTACAATTGAAATCCCTTCCACTGTATAAACGTCAATGATATGCGCTGTTTATGACTGTACACTGTTTAATTTTGGGGGTTACCTAATTTACACTTTGGTTGCATTGTATTCCAGTCATGTTATAAAGTATTGCTTGGAGCGAGCGGTCCTTCCCTGTGCCCATGTAGTTAGTCTTCCCTTTTACTATGCAGTTCTGGGTGTTGAGTGTAAAAATAGACTCTTGCTGTCGACACCTGTACTAACCCTGCTTGTAAACCGACTGTCCAGCTCTTGCTCCACCTGCTTTAATAGGAGGCCCATTTAATTACATTATGAAATGTGAGGGAGTGTAAATATATTGAGTGAGTCACAAGGTAGCGTCTAACTGCAAGTACAAGAAAGGCAACTAGCATCAGTTTAATGTATAGGGATACTTGAGGGTATGCTCACATGTCAGACAAAATCCACAGCAAATGGCCAATGCTGCAAATTCTCAAATCTACAACATGACTTTTTGCTTTGGTTTTTTTATATGTACATGAATGGGGCTTGTTAAAACATCATTCACTTGCTGGGTTCACACGTGGAAATCTCACGGTTTGGCTGCAGCAAAAAAACTGCAAGATTTCCACTGGGAGAAGCGCTGCTTCAAAACACGCAGCACTTGGCCGCAGGTTTTGAAGTGGCCTGGCCGCTCGCTCTTCCGCTGCGGCCGGCACTCCCATAGAGGAGCGTGCAGCTGCAGCAGAAGAAAAGGCTTTGCCATGGCGGATTCGCCGTCCCGTGTGGACGAGTTTTTTGAGAAATCTCATCCACATGGCTGGCTAACCCCGTCCGCCCCGTGAACCCAGACACATTGTACTTGTTGCAGAATCTCAGCTCACATTCTGCAGCTGAAATTACACAGGAATTCAGTGTGTGAACTCTCCCTTAAGGGTACGTGTTGGGTCCTAGGAGTCCCATAAACTAAGTTTGTGCTGACTTGTATACTCTCCTCCTTGCTGGGAAGCTGCTGCTTAGTCCACTGAGTGGAAAGTTCATTGCATGCACACTGTCCTTCCACCATGGGCAGTGTCTGTGCAATGAAAATGAGGAGTCCACTTAATGGATAGGGTGGCAGCTTCCTGGACAGGTTATAAATCACACACCCCTGGACTCTGCAACCCCTATGAGATCATAAACTTGGCTTACAAGGCTCATAGGACTTCACGGGTTTACTTTTTAGTGTGTCACCACCATGACTTATAAATGACTCTGGCCTCATTAATGTTAGTATTCTCTAAAAACCAGAGTAACCATAACAGCTTGTGTACACCAGTTCTGGCAGTTCCCTCAGAATATGGGTTCCTGCCAAAATAAAGTTTTTTTTACGTTGTTGATTATGATCCCATATTTGGAGAAAATAATAAAGGAACATGGTGTAAATAAGTTCTACTGTGTTTTTAAATGGTAGTGTATAAGTCTCACTGCAGCAATCCTGCCATTCCTGCAATATTAAAGTGTTACACTCCTTTGACCAAATTTAGGCAGCTCTCTCCAGTGTTGGAGCAGCTAACAATTGGTGACTTCATGCTCCAAGCTGCGTGCTCAGCTCATTCCTAGAATCTGAGCACATAGTTAACGCTTTCATTGCAGAGCTTGTTCATATCACTAAACCTGATGCAAATACACAAATTTCAAGCAGGTGGCATCTGGGCAATGTTTTAGTTTTTAAAGTGTGCCTTTTTTAATTTACATTTTATTCTGCCATCCTCCATTCAGACCTGAGATATTTGACATGTTGGAGTTTGGTTTTCGCCTGCACCAGTCTGAAAGCAGAATTTTTATTACGTTTCCAAACAACCTATTTTTACTGGGAGGTGGGGTGGGGGGAGAGAGAATGTGCAGTGTTATCACCCCTCTGTGGGGTAGTGGAGCCAAAAAAGAAATAAAAAGAAAATATATTTTCTCAAAGTCTGCCTCATTATTTGGTGCAAATATAGTTCTCAATAGGTGTTAAAATATTGCATTTTCTATGTTGTGTCAAAATACACAAACCTGACAAGCTGTTATGATGCACTTTGTGTGAATGTACACTAAGATGGATACAGGTCAACCTGACCCCCTTTGCTTCTTAGTCCAGACTTTGAACCCAGCCTTAAATGTTTCAGATTTACACAGGGGATTTGCTGCAGAAATTCCATCTGGAATTTCACTGCAGCTGTTAATCCTGGTATTGGCCAGCTGTGTGGACAAGATTTGTCAAAAATCTCATCCACATGGGACAGCCAGTGCAGCAAAGCTGGCGCTGTGGCGTGGATTTCACAGCCGCAGCATGTTTGTTTTTTCCCTCCCCCATTGCAGCTGCACTCTTCTCCTATGGAAGTGCCAGCCGCAACAGAAGAGCATGCAGCTAAGCCGCTCCAAAATTTGTGGGTTTTGAAACACTTTCCTGGAAATCTTGCGTGTTTTTTGTTTTTTGGGCTTTTTTTGCTGCGGTCAATTTGCAAGATTTCCAGCAGGATTGCACCCTGTGGCAACAGCCTAAAGCCAGCTGCACACAGGCAGATTAACTGTGTGCAGGTGGACTTACCTGGGTCTTAGGGTGGGCTCAGACGACCGAGCCGATATATGGTGTCCTCATCTGCGGGGGCGGGGGGGGGGTGTTCGAAGAGCCAGGAGCAGGAACTGAGCTCCCGCCCCCTCTCCGCCCCTCCACTATTTGCAATAAAAGGAGGCAGGGCTAAGTTCTGAGAATTAGCCCCAACTTATCCCGCCTCTCTCATTGCAAAAAGTGCAGAGGGGCAGAGAGGGGGTGGCAGCTCAGAGCTGCAGAGACAACGTATATTGGCTGGGTGTGAAAACCCAGCCGATATATGTTCGTCTGAATCTAGCCTTAAAATGGACCCGATGTGTATTATTTAATCTGGTAACAGGCTTGCATTAATTTTTTTCCTTTTCCCCTCACCACTCCAATAGAAACTTTGTAGCAGATGTGTATGATTTTTATGGTGGTTGTCTACGATTTCAAAAACCATGGCTGTTTCCTTCTAAAAATCAGTGCTATGCCTGTCCAGACATTCTGTAGTATTCCAGCTTGCCTGTATACAATTTAGTGGAGCTGAGCAGCAATCCCAGACAACCTGCGGACAGTTGCAGTGCTGTTTCTGGAAGGCTGGCATGTTTCTCTAGTCCTGGACAGCCCCATTTAAACCATAAATTGCAACTCATCTGATTTTGATACTCGATTAATCATCACAAAGTAACAGTGGTTGTCTGAACAGTTTGCCACTTGTCATGCCTACTATAGGAGGTGTGACTGAGGTGTTACACATGTGCCTATTCATCTGCTGTAACAAACCTTATATAAAAAAAAAAAAAAGTTTAGAGTTATAAGGTTTCTGACACTCCAATACTAATAGCTTCTATATCTTAGCACTAAGTTTGCTAAATGCTGAATCCTTGCCTATGGTGTTTTCTCTTGACAATTTTTAAGGAGCTTTTTGGAGTCTTATTGGCCTTAAAGGGGTTGTCTTGTGAAATCAAATGGGGTTAAGTACTTCTGTATGGCCATATTAATGCACTTTGTAATATACATCGTGCATTAAATATGAGCCATACAGAAGTTATTTACTTACCTGCTCCGTTGCTAGCATCCCCGTCGCCATGGTTCCATCTAATTTCGGTGTCTTGCCTTTTTAGACGCGCTCTGCTCGGCAGCATTGGCATTTTGGCTCCACCCCCTTGTACGCATCATCACGTAGCTCCGCCCCATGATGTGTGCCACCTGATTGGCTGCAATCGGCACGTGCCGGGGCGGAGCTACGCAATGACGTGTACAAGGGGGTGGAGCCAAAATGCCGATGCTGCCGAGCGGAGGGCATGCAGGACCCCTAAACAGTGTTCGGGGGATTTAAATGCCATTGTCAGAATTGACAGCGGCATTTAAGGGTTAATAGCCACAAACGGCTGAGCGCAGCTATTGCCCGCAGGTGTCAGCTGTAATAAATAGCTGATGCCCGCGCTGTATGGAGGGACACGTCCTGCAACAGCAGGACGTAGTTTTACGATAGGGCTGTCTCTAAGGAGTTAAGACTTGAACAGGCAGGGTAGCTATCACTATAATGGGGGGGAGGGGACAAAAAAAAAAAAAAGAAACTGATATTTTACGCCAACTAGGAAGCAATGGCTCCATTTTGTCACTTTCTGTAGTTGTAGTGGCTAGACATACCTGTGCTAAGTAGATGAGCTCATCTTGGGTCATAATGGGTGTTCTTTAAAAAAAAAAAAAGAGGTAGACCTGAGACTGATCTAGGTCTGAGAGGGCCCCAGCTCTGAATGCACATTCCTGTTGCTTATGCGTTGGTGAGAATATAGGCAGGGCCTTCCTCCAAAGAGGCACTGCCATTAGGGCAAACAAGGAGGTAGAGAATTTTCCCAAGGCTCATTTGAAGGGCATGAAATGGTAAACAAATGCCTGGCCCTCCGGTTCTGGGTGGAAAAAGCAAAATAGACCTCACAAGTTTTTGTTATGGAGCCTTATATCTTCTATGTATGGCATTGGATAAACTGGTTTTCAGTTATATGCTATGATTAAGAACAAAGTGCTTGAAAGGTGTAGGTGAAGTGTAATGAGGTCTTTATAAGACTCTGGATATCTCGTTCTCTGCACCATGGGTTGTGGAATGATGTGAAAAAACATTTGCCTATGTAGCAATCGGTTTTATCAATAACTTATACTGCAGCCACCTGGAATTTTTTTCTTTATATATCTTATTAAAGTTGCTGCTGATGCATGTTCATGAAGGCCCTACCCCTGTCCATCCCTCTTAGAATAAAGGATTCAGCAGTGGCTTGGTTGATCAAATGACCTCATATCCGCTAAGCTTACTATTAGGGGTTTTCCAAATACATATACTATTTTTACAATATTGTTAAAGATAAAGTAGGCTGTTGCTGAAGTCAAGAGGTTCACCCTTTCCTGACAGCTCTTGGTGCACATGTGTTGTCTACCAACTTCTTTCAGTAATGTCCCTTCCACCCACACGCACTCCCCCCTGCGTCTAATACAATACCCAGCATTGACACTGTAACCAGCACTACTTGTGCCACCCAAAATCATCCAGGCCCGACCCTTTGCACATGTGCCTGGTTCCTGCAGCAAGAGCTGGGCCTAACAGTCCAACATTTCTAGATAACTGCTGCCCTTGCCCATCCATGTAAGGGAGAGGGAGAATGCATGGACCTGATGGCTGCGGAAGGGGAGAAATTCCAGGTCCAACGCACCATGTGACTGGTGGGGAATGGTGATAAGTATCAAAATAATTGTACTATGTCCACCCTACTGCTATTTTAGGAAAAGAATCAAGGCCTCTTTCACATGCGCGACAAAATCACATGTTTGTTCTACTGATTTTTCAACGATATTGCTATTTTTGTGAGAATAATCTCGCATTGTGGCCGCTTGTTATAAAATCGCACTTTTTTTTTATTGTGAAACTCAGAAGTTTCTTATGCTAAAAATCACATAGGATGAAAATTGCAAGTTTGTGCGTTGTGATAAACCAGGAGCCTACATAGGAAAAAAATAGCACATTGCAGAAAGACAGAGCATGCCGTGATTTAAAAAAAAATTATTTTTTTTTCTTGCAAAATCGCATCAGTGAAAATATTGCTAATGCAAAGCAACCCATTGGAAAGCCTGGGTTTTACAAACATGCATTTTCCTGCGCTGTCACATCATGGCCCGAGTGAAAGCGGCCTAAGGGGCTCATGTCCTCGACCGTGACAGACTCCAACAGCGGCATATCACAGCAAAGTCCACCACAGAGCCCCCGCAAAACCCCCATACTTACCACTCTGGATCCACCATGCGCGTCCCGCATGGAGGCCCAGCAAGCATGCGCAGTACAACACATGACGCGCTGGCAGTGTTAAAAGACGTGGTGGGCGGGGCCGTGTATTCACGCGATACTTGCGCTGTACTACAGTGGAAGTAAAGCGTGATGGCCGGCTTCCATTGATTACAATGGAAGCCGTCCACGTGTATTCCTGCGGCAGTTAGAACGTGCCGTGGTTTATTTCACGCTGTGGAATTCTGCGGTGGAATTCCGCAGTGTTAGGGGGGGGTCACAAGGGGACCCGTCAGCTGATGCTGTCTGCTTCCCTATCAGTTGAACATGCGAGTATACTCGGAGGAGATCAATGGACACCACACCGTATGTGCTAACCAAAGAAATGCCTGTTTAATCCACAATGTATTTAATCTTTATACAGTCCTTCGAAGCAAGTGGCTTTATGCCAGATACAATTAAAATTAATGAGCACATATATTGATTTAAAACATCTCGGCCTCTTATCAGTATGTCTTCCTCTGTGTAGGTGTAATCGGGAGGTACATTCCTGTAAGCTTGTTGCAAGTTTCTACTAAAATTGTTTAGAGATGAGAACAGGACAGGAACCCAGTGTTTATCACAGCAGCATGAACATTGAGCTATTAGGTTCAATAGAACCTAATAGCTGCAGGGCAACACAGCGGATTTCTGCCGCGTAGAACACTGTGAAAATCTGGCCGTGGGCATTAGCCCTAAATTGAAAAAGGATCTCATACTTGTGGAGATTATGCTGCGTGCAGGTTTATAATAGGTATGGCTTGAGAAAGGTGCTTTGCCTTGCACCAAAACGCGTTGCCTCATTAAAGTTTCATCTGATTAAAATATTCTGTCCAGTACTATGTACCCTGGAGCATAGTTCTATACCTTATGGAGGACACTCTGAGGAGGGGGCATTTGTGCATCATACCCCCCTCCTTCCAAGTAAGTGTTATACCAAACCATTTTTTATATGTGAAACTGTCCTCAGTTCACTCCTAATTTGAGCGCGGATTTTTTTCTGACGTTCCATTTTCAGGTTTATAATAACCACTTATATCTTCGCAAATCCAACCTGCTAGAAAAAAATGTGCTCTGGGTTTTTCTTGTTTATGAGAAATCAATCCCAGTATCGGTGATCTCTGCTGTGAAGAATTGGTGCTGTGGCTCGTCCCCTCCAGGCTGTGTACGCTGCACTTTTCTTCCAGCCTCCAGGTCACGTGACCAGCATTCTCACACTGTTCCCTGTCCTGCAATTAATGGGTCAAAAAAAATGACTTTCTTGCCCTAAGCAATCAGTCACAGAGTGGCTATGATTTTGTATTCTGTTCTTTAGGCCGACTGCACACAAATAGTTCGGAGTCTGCAGCAGAACCTGGCCCTGACTGCAGCTGGCGCTCGCGTATACCTGTTACTTTTTGTCTTTACCTGTACTGCAGATGACTACGGCTAGCCCCGGTCGGACATACGCACTACAGATCTTTTTCCCCACGCCATCACTAGGTGATGACGCGGGTACCTGCGGCCTATCCGCAATGTCAATAGTAGATGGGCCGCCTGTCAGACGGCTTCCATTGATTTCAATGAACATGCTGCGTTTTTGTTTTTTTTCCCTACACTCGTGGAAATCGCAATTGGTAAAGAAGTGCTTTTACATAGCATGTTACGAACGGTATTTGCTGCAGATCTGTGATGCGGATGCCGACCGCAGATTCCGCAATGCATATCCATTAGTGTGCAGCCGGACTTAAAAGGAAAGCTATTCTTTAACTCTTTAGTGACCAAGCCTGTTTGTGACCAAGCCTGTTTGTGCCTTAATGACCAGACCAAATTTTGGAAATCTGACGTGTCAATTTTTTTTTTTTTTAAATCATTTTTTATTGACATTTATGATAAGTAAGTAACATACATGAGCAGGTCGTAACAAAAAGATCTAGGTTACACAACCAGCACAAACAAACGCAAACAATATCTTGCCCATGTATATACCTTCCATTTTTTTGTTTCTCCCCATTATCCTCCCTCCCCTTAGCTCTAACAGTCTCACCACCATATTATAGAAATAATAACTAATATATAACTAAAAATTATCCTATCAAGCAATTTTTAAGGTTCCCAATTGATTCATGTCGACCTGACTGTAGTACCACGTTGTGTTGGTAAATTGGGTCATACACTCCTTGATCTCGTTAGGACTAAGGAATAGAGATGAGCGAACTTACTCGTTTAGGGCGTTTTTGCACTCGAGCACCGCTTTTTCCGAATAACTGACTACTCGGGCGAAAAGATTCGGGGGGCGCTAGAGGTGGGCGGGGGGTTTCAGAGGGGAGTGGTGGTGGTAGGGGGAGCTCCCCCCTGTTCCCCACTGCAACCCCCCCACCCCACCCCCCCGCTCCATCACGCTGCCCCCCGATTCTTTTCGTCCGAGTAGTCAGTTACTCAGAAAAAGCGGTGAAGTGCAAAAATGCCCTAAACGAGTAAGTTCGCTCCTCTCTACTAAGGAACTTTTATACAAATTTCCTACCACTTTTTGAAAAATGTTGGGGCCTGGGACTCTGCACGGTTCTCTAATTTTAGTCTTTCCATCTTTAGGAGATATTTTAATTGTTGTATAATGTCTCTAATACTCGGGGATTTAGCCAATAGCCAGTCATTCAAGAGTCAACTCTTGCTGATCAATAGAATAGTGTTGATCGTTTTGGATTTCCCCGTCTGCTCAGGTAGTTGGTGGAAAATAAACACTTGTGGTGATAGCTGCAAGAGCTGCCCTTCCATATCTTGGATCAACTTTTGAACCCCTACCCAGTATTTTTGGACCATAGTGCAATGCCATATACCATGTAAAAAAAAATCGGATTTTGATTGGGAGCATCTAGGGCAAGCTTGTAGCCTTGCCGGACCGTTTGGGTTTTGTGGCTTGTCAAACACATATAAGGCCCCATGAATTATTTTGAAATAGGTTTCCCTCCATCTTTCATTCTACACTGCCTGCCTCACCGAAGTCCAACTCTCAATTATTCCCTCAGGTAACTCTGGATCTTGGAGCTTCCGTGCCCATTTTTTTTTTTTTTATAAATTAGAATTGTACTTAGTTCCCCATCCCTCTCTGAATTTGGTATAAATTGTGTGTTTATCTGAACAGGTTTTCACTAAGATATCAATTGGGTTAAGTATCGCTACCTTGTGTATATCCGTTACTCTTTCCAGGAGGAAACTACGTACTTGGGCGTTTGGTAGGTAGTGGGACGAAGGTCAATTGAATTCTTCACACATTTCCTTAAAGGTCTTGTACCTGGGATATTCTGGGTGCAAGAGATGTTGAACTTTCATAATTCCCTTGTGCCGCCATATCTCAAACATTTTGTTTTCCCTCCCCTCCTTAAATTCAGGGTGTTGCCACAAGTCCATATGTTAAGAGATTTTAAACGGCAATCCGTAAGCCTTGCAAACTATTTTCCAGGTTGTTATGGTGTCTTTAGACATAATAGAGTGCTTACAATCTATTGGGAGATTAGTGTAGTTTGTATGTAATAGGATATTTAAATTCCATGGATTAAATAGTTCTGCTTCTAGATCGGTATTCGAGTGGTCATTGGAGTCACGTAGCCAATCCAAAGAATGCCTCATGAGGCTCGCCACATTATATAACCAAATGCCCAGAAAACTGAGTCCTCTAATTTTGGGAAGCATCAATTTTTGTAAAGCTATGCGTGGTCGTTTACGTGACCACAGAAAAGCCACAAAGGCCGTGTGCAATTTCCCCAGATCTCGTCTTTGAAGTAGGAGTGATATTGTCTGCAGTGGGTAGAGAAGTCTTGGAAAACTAATCAGACATGTGTCAATTTAACATGGAATAACACCGTAAAGGTTTTGCATATCCAACTGATTCTGACATGGGATCTTACGCTTTATTAAAACCTTACCAAACTCTTATAAATAATCGACACAGACACCAGTATTGGATAAAGAAGGCTGCAGTGTTTATTAACGGGGTTACAAACATTTGGGGAGAAATGTAATCATTAATAACTAGAGATGAACGAGCACCAAAATGCTCGGGTGCTCGTTACTCGGGACAAAATTTTCGCGATGCTCGAGGGTTCGTTTCGAGTAACAAACCCCATTGAAGTCAATGGGCGACTCGAGCATTTTTGTATATCGCCAATGCTCGCTAAGGTTTCCATTTGTGAAAATCTGGGCAATTCAAGAAAGTGATGGGAACGACACAGCAACGGATAGGGCAGGCGAGGGGCTACATGTTGGGCTGCATCTCAAGTTCCCAGGTCCTACTATTAAGCCACAATAGCGGCAAGAGTGGGCCCCCCCCTCCCAACAACTTTTACTTCTGAAAAGCCCTCATTAGCAATGCATACCTTAGCTAAGCACCACACTACCTCCAACAAAGCACAATCACTGCCTGCATGACACTCCGCTGCCACTTCTCCTGGGTTACATGCTGCCCAACCCCCCCCCCCCCCGCGCGCGCATGACGCAGTGTCCACAGCGCACACCAAAGTGTCCCTGCGCAGCCTTCAGCTGCACTCATGCCACACCACCCTCATGTCTATTTATAAGTGCGTCTGCCATGAGGAGGAACCGCAGGCACACACTGCAGAGGGTTGGCACGGCTAGGCAGCGACCCTCTTTAAAAGGGGCGGGGCGATAGCCCACAATGCTGTACAGAAGCAATGAGAAATATAATCCTGTGCCACCGCCATCAGGAGCTGCACATGTGGGCATAGCAATGGGGAACCTATGTGCCACACACTATTCATTCTGTCAAGGTGTCTGCATGCCCCAGTCAGACCGCGTTTTTTTATAAATAGTCACAGGCAGGTACAACTCCGCAATGGGAATTCCGTGTGCACCCACAGCATGGGTGGCTCCCTGGAACCCACCGGCTGTACATAAATATATCCCATTGCAGTGCCCATCACAGCTGAGGTAACGTCCGATTAAATGCAGGTGGGCTTCGGCCCACACTGTATGCCCCAGTCAAACTGGGGTTCTTTAGAAGTGGACACATGCAGTTACAACTCCCTGTGGACCCACAGCATGGGTGGCTCCCTAGAACCCACCGGCTGTACATAAATGTATCCCATTGCAGTGCCCATCACAGCTGAGGTAACGTCCGATTAAATGCAGGTGGGCTTCGGCCCACACTGCGTGCCCCAGTCAGACTGGGGTTCTTTAGAAGTGGACACATGCAGTTACAACTCCCTGTGGACCCACAGCATGGGTGGCTCCCTGGAACCCACCGGCGGTACATAAATATATCCCATTGCAGTGCCCAGCACAGCTGATGTAACGTCAGCTTTAATGCAGGTGGGCAAAAAATTAATTGGATTACACTGTAGGCGAGGGCCCCAAAAAATTGGTGTACCAACAGTACTAATGTACGTCAGAAAAATTGCCCATGCCCAACTAAGAGGGCAGGTGAAACCCATTAATCGCTTTGGTTAATGTGGCTTAATTTGTAACTAGGCCTGGAGGCAGCCCAGTTAAAATAAAAATTGGTTCAGGTGCAAGTTTCAACGCTTTAATGAGCATTGAAACGTATAAAAATTGTTTACAAAAATTATATGACTGAGCCTTGTGGGCCTAAGAAAAATTGCCCGTTCAGCGTGATTACGTCAGGTTTCAGGAGGAGGAGCAGGAGGAGGAGGATGAATATTATACACAGATTGATGAAGCTAAAAGGTCCACGTTTTTGATGGTGATAGAGAACAATGCTTCCATCCGCGGGTGCAGCCTACGTATTGTTTAGGTATCGCTGCTGTCCGCTGGTGGAGAAGAGAAGTCTGGGGAAATCCAGGCTTTGTTCATCTTGATGAGTGTAAGCCTGTCAGCACTGTCGGTTGACAGGCGGGTACGCTTATCTGTGATGATTCCCCCAGCCGCACTAAACACCCTCTCTGACAAGACGCTAGCCGCAGGACAAGCAAGCACCTCCAGGGCATACAGCGCGAGTTCAGGCCACGTGTCCAGCTTCGACACCCAGTAGTTGTAGGGGGCAGAGGTGTCACGGAGGACGGTCGTGCGATCGGCTACGTACTCCCTCACCATCCTTTTACAGTGCTCCCGCCGACTCAGCCTTGACTGGGGAGCGGTGACACAGTCTTGCTGGGGAGCCAGAAAGCTGTCAAAGGCCTTAGAGAGTGTTCCCCTGCCTGTGCTGTACATGCTGCCTGATCTCTGCGCCTCCCCTGCTACCTGGCCCTCGGAACTGCGCCTTCGGCCACTAGCGCTGTCGGATGGGAATTTTACCATCAGTTTGTCCGCCAGGGTCCTGTGGTATAGCATCACTCTCGAACCCCTTTCCTCTTTGGGTATGAGAGTGGAAAGGTTCTCCTTATACCATGGGTCGAGCAGTGTGTACACCCAGTAATCCGTAGTGGCCAGAATGCGTGTAACGCGAGGGTCACGAGAAAGGCATCCTAACATGAAGTCAGCCATGTGTGCCAGGGTACCTGTACGCAACACATGGCTGTCCTCACTAGAAGATCACTTTCAGGATCCTCCTCCTCCTCCTCCTCCGGCCATACACGCTGAAAGGATGACAGGCAAGCAGCATGGGTACCCTCAGCAGTGGGCCAAGCTGTCTCTTCCCCCTCCTCCTCATCCTCCTCATGCTCCTCCTCCTCCTCAACGCGCTGAGATATAGACAGGCGGGTGCTCTGACTATCCAGCGACATACTGTTTTCCCCCGCCTCTGTTTCCGAGCGCAAAGCGTCTGCCTTTATGCTTTGCAGGGAACTTCTCAAGAGGCATAGCAGAGGAATGGTGACGCTAATGATTGCAGCATCGCCACTCACCATCTGGGTAGACTCCTCAAAGTTTCCAAGGACCTGGCAGATGTCTGCCAACCAGGCCCACTCTTCTGTAAAGAATTGAGGAGGCTGACTCCCACTGCGCCGCCCATGTTGGAGTTGGTATTCCACTATAGCTCTACGCTGCTCATAGAGCCTGGCCAATTGGCAGATGAAACCGATGTTGCAGGGTGCGCAGGGTGGTTAGTGTCCGTGTGGGACTTGCGGAAATGTGTGCAGAGCCGGCGCACCTTTCCGAGCAGGTCTGACAAGCGTGGGTAGCTTTTCAGAAAGCGCTGAACCACCAAATTAAAGACGTGGGCCAGGCATGGCACGTGCGTGAGGCTGCCGAGCTGCAGAGCCGCCACCAGGTTACGGCCGTTATCACACACGACCATGCCCCGTTGGAGGCTCAGTGGCGCAAGGCAGCGGTCGGTCTGCTCTGTCAGACCCTGCAGCAGTTCGTGGGCCGTGTGCCTCTTCTCTCCTAAGCTGAGTAGTTTCAGCACGGCCTGCTGACGTTTGCCCACCGCTGTGCTGCCACGACGCGCGACACCGACTGCTGGCGACGTGCTGCTGCTGACACATCTTGATTGCGAGACAGAGGTTGCGTAGGAGGAGGAGGAGGAGCGTGGTTGAGTGGAGGAAGCATACACCGCCGCAGATACCACCACCGAGCTGGGGCCCGCAATTCTGGGGGTGGGTAGGACGTGAGCGGTCCCAGGCTCTGACTCGGTCCCAGCCTCCACTAAATTCACCCAATGTGCCGTCAGGGAGATATAGTGCCCCTGCCCGCCTGTGCTTGTCCACGTGTCCGTTGTTAAGTGGACCTTGCCAGTAACCGCGTTGGTGAGGGCGCGTACAGTGTTGCGGGAGACGTGGTCGTGCAGGGCTGGGACAGCACATCGGGAAAAGTAGTGGCGACTGGGAACTGAGTAGCGCGGGGCCGCCGCCGCCATCATACCTTTGAAAGCCTCCGTTTCCACAACCCTATACGGCAGCATTTCCAGGCTGATAAATTTGGCTATGTGCACGTTTAACGCTTGAGCATGCGGGTGCGTGGCGGCGTACTTGCGCTTGCGCTCCAACACTTGCGCTAGCGACGGCTGGACGGTGCGCTGAGAGACATTGGTGGATGGGGCTGAGCACAGCGGAGGTGAGGGTGTGGGTGCAGGCCAGGAGACGGTAGTGCCTGTGTCCTGAGAGGGGGGTTGGATCTCAGTGGCAGGTTGGGGCACAGGGGGAGAGGCAGCGGTGCAAACCGGAGGCGGTGAACGGCCTTCGTCCCACCTTGTGGGGTGCTTGGCCATCATATGTCTGCGCATGCTGGTGGTGGTGGCTCCCCGGCTGATCTTGGCGCGACAAAGTTTGCACACCACTGTCCGTCGGTCGTCTGCACTCTCAGTGAAAAACTGCCAGACCTTTGAGCACCTTGGCCTCTGCAGGGTGGCATGGCGCGAGGGGGCGCTTTGGGAAACAGTTGGTGGATTATTCGGTCTGGCCCTGCCTCTACCCCTGGCCACCGCACTGCCTCTTCCAACCTGCCCTGCTGCTGCACTTGCCTCCCCCTCTGAAGACCTGCCCTCAGTAGGCGTGGCAAACCAGGTGGGGTCAGTCACCTCATCATCCTGCTGCTCTTCCTCCGAATCCTCTGTGCGCTCCTCCCTCGGACTTACTCCAATTACTACTACCTGAGTGATAGACAACTGTGTCTCATTGTCATCGTCCTCCTCACCCACTGAAAGCTCTTGAGACAGTTGCCGGAAGTCCCTAGCCTCATCCCCCGGACCCCGGGAACTTTCCAAAGGTTGGGCATCGGTCACGACAAACTTCTCCAGTGGGAGAGGATTCGGAACCATTGCTGCCCATTCTGGGCAGGGGCCCGAGAACAGTTCCTGGGAGTCTGCCTGCTCCTCAGAATGTGTCATTGTAATGGAGTGAGGAGGCTGGGAGGAAGGAGGAGCAGCAGCCAGAGGATTCAGAGTTGCAGCAGTGGACGGCGCAGAAGTCTGGGTGGTCGATAGATTGCTGGATGCACTTTCTGCCATCCACGACAGGACCTGCTCACGCTGCTCATTTTCTAATAAAGGTCTACCACGTGGACCCATTAATTGTGAGATGAATGTGGGGACGCCAGAAACATGCCTCTCTCCTAATCCCGCAGCAGTCGGCTGCGATACACCTGGATCAGGAGCTCGGCCTGTGCCCACACCCTGACTTGGGCCTCCGCGTCCTCGCCCACGTCCACGTCCTCTAGGCCTACCCCTACCCCTCAGCATGCTGTATTACCAGTAGTGCAGAAACAGAACGCTGTAATTAAATGTGCCGCTTATTGGCCTGTGGTTGGAGGCTGACTTCCCTTACGGAACGCACAGCAGAGCCAGGAAACAATTTTGCGCACGCCTGTAGTGAGACGTAGGTGCGTATGACTGAGCAAGTGGAATTCACAGCGCAGAAGCAGTCAAGTGGCCAAAGGCCAGTAGTATTTTGCTTCTATTTTTTTAAAATGCTGAGCTGATACAGCAGACAGATACTGTAGGCAGCGTATAATATTATGTATACTCTTTCCCTCTGGCAGGATGACGGCGATCATGTAACAGAGACAGCAGATCCAGGAAACAATTTTGCGCAAGCCTGCTGTAATGCTTAGCTGCGTATTAATTAGGACTACTACCCCCAGCAGATAGATACTGTAGGCAGCGTATAATATTATGTATACTGTTTCCCTCTGGCGGGATGACGGCGCTGATGTAACAGAGACAGCAGATCCAGGAAACAATTTTGCGCAAGCCTGCTGTAACTCTTAGCTGCGTATTAATTAGGACTACTACCCCCAGCAGATAGATACTGTAGGCAGCATATAATATTATGTATACTCTTTCCCTCTGGCGGGATGACGGCGATCATGTAACAGAGACAGCAGATCCAGGAAACAATTTTGCGCAAGCCTGCTGTAACGCTTAGCTGCGTATTAATTAGGACTACTACCCCCAGCAGATAGATACTGTAGGCAGTGTATAATATTATGTATACTGTTTCCCTCTGGCGGGATGACAGCGCTGAAGTAACAGAGACAGCAGATCCAGGAAACAATTTTGCGCAAGCCTGCTGTAACGCTTAGCTGCGTATTAATTAGGACTACTACCCCCAGCAGACACGCAGTAAACTGAAGACGGTCACAGGCAGCCCAAATATAGTATTTTTCCCCAATTTTTTGGAAAAAGCCCACTGCCTATATAGCCTGAATATCTCTTTCCCTGCCTCACCAGTACTGGCCCTATACTCTGTACAATGACTGCAGACTGCGGACGCAATGGTCTGCACGCCCGATATACAAAAAAAAAAATTGTGCAACACTGCTAAAAGCAGCCTCAACAGTACTGCACACGGTCAGATGTGGCCCCAAGAAGAACTGTTGGGGTTCTTGAAGCCTAAAATAACTCCTAACGCTCTCCCTATAGCAGCTCCGGCACCAGCAGCACTTTCCCTGATCTCTGTCAGAATGCATCTGTGGCGAGCCGCGGGAGGGGCCGATTTATATACTCGGGTGACACCTGATCTCGACAGCCACTCACTGCAGGGGGGTGGTATAGGGCTTGAACGTCGCAGGGGGAAGTTGTAATGCCTTCCCTGTCTTTCTATTGGCCAGAAAAGCGCGCTAACGTCTCAGAGATGAAAGTGAAAGTAACTCGAACATCGCGTGGTGCTCGCCTCTAGTAACGAGCATCTCGAACACGCTAATACTTGAACGAGTATCAAGCTCGGACGAGTACGTTCGCTCATCTCTAATAATAACCATAACACTTCCTGTAAATTCTGTTTTACAGACCCAAGTTTATTAACCAATCAATAACCATAACAGTTCATGTTAACTCTGTCTTACAGACACGAGTTTACCACCACCAAACTCTCCCCAAATTTACCTGTCCACCCGCCTAATGCGGGCGACAATCCCCCACCAGGCCATGGCATCCACTAATTACATGCCCCCCCCCCCCAAACACCCGCAGCCTCCTCAATCATCTACACAAATCCATATTAAAAATATCCAACGCAATCTCTGACAAGTGTACTATATCCTTCCTATGGAAGCCTGGAACAAAACCTTCTAAATCAGCATATCTAAAAAGAAAAAATCCACTCCTGGCATGAGCTCTACCACCAGGTTAACTCTTCTCCGAATTCTCACGCTATATACAGACCGCGGCAAGGACCATAATAATCGAGGAACAATATCTGAAAAAACTATCACTGTATCTGGAACCTTGTTTTAATGTTCCACTTCTCCCTTCAATGTCCCATGACATATCAATGTGTTCTCTTCTGTGTCATTAACCCCTAAGTGTAAAATTAAAACATCTGGACAGGGCCCACGTGACTCTCCAAGCCCACGTGACTCTCTAAGCCCACGTGACTCTCTAAGCCCACGTGACTCTTTATACATCAGTTCAGCCATTAATCTACTCCACCTCATACATCTATTACCGCACCAAAAATTTCAAACTGTGATCTGTACAATTCTTTCAGAATAACAGCGATCTGCTGCCCTTCTCCAAGCCCAGTACACAGAGGAGTGTCCAACAATCCACACAATACTTTTCTTAATTCCTAGAATGAAAAAAGAATTAGTACACCATATTATTCAGGCGTATGTACAACTTAACATGAGATGAACCCCATCTGTCTACTTGTTTCTTCAATAAAACCACACCTGTAAACAATTTTAAGCACCATTATACATTAAAAACAAGAAAATGACTGTCCATCATCCCTGTCTCCCCGAAAACAAGACAGGGTCTTCTACTAATTTTTGCTCCATAAGATCTTACTTTTGCCATGTATGGCTGCCTGGACACTATTTACATTGACTTTTTTCATTAAAGGGGTTGTCCCGCGCCGAAATGGGTTTTTTTTTTTCAACAGCCCCCCCGTTCGGCGCGAGACAACCCCGATGCAGGGGTTAAACAAGAACACCGGACAGCGCTTACCTGAATCCCCACGCTCCGGTGACTTCTTATTTACCTGCTGAAGATGGCCGCCGGGATCTTCTCCCTCGGTGGACCGCAGGGTTTCTGTGCGGTCCATTGCTGATTCCAGCCTCCTGATTGGCTGGAATCGGCACGTGACGGGGCGGAGCTACACGGAGCTACACGGAGCCCCATTGAGAAAAGAAGAAGACCCGGACTGCGCAAGCGCGTTTAATTTGGCGATTAGACGCTGAAAATTAGACGGCTCCATGGAAACGAGGACGCTAGCAACGGAACAGGTAAGTGAAAAATTTCTGATAACTTCTGTATGGCTCATAATTAATGCACAATGTACATTACAAAGTGCATTAATATGGCCATACAGAAGTGTATAGACCCACTTTGTTTCGCGGGACAACCCCTTTAACTGCAACTAGGACTTAATTTTGGAATATGGCTTAAAGTTCAAGCAAAGCATTCTCAAAAATCCAGAAAAATCCTGCTAGGGCTTATTTCTGGGTAGGTTTTATCACCAAGGAAACAGGGTACATGGATCAACAAAGAACCTGGTGCTTGCGGGCATAGACACATAAACGCCTGCAAATTCCTAAGCAGGCATATATTCTCATGAAAATGAGCAAACAAGCGAATCCACACCCCTTTACCTATTTTGTCTTTTTTCTTTTCTTTCTAACTATTATAAAGCTCCCATGGTTTGCCACATCCTTAAAGGGGTTGTCCCGCGGCAGCAAGTGGGTCTATACACTTCTGTATGGCCATATTAATGCACTTTGTAATGTACATTGTGCATTAATTATGAGCCATACAGAAGTTATAAAAAGTTTTTTACTTACCTGCTCCGTTGCTGGCGTCCTCGTTCCCATGGAGCCGACTAATTTTCGCCCTCCGATGGCCAAATTAGCCGCGCTTGCGCAGTCCGGGTCTTCTGCTCTCTTCAATGGAGCCGCTCGTGCAGAATGCCGGCTCTGTGTAGCTCCGCCCCGTCACGTGCCGATTCCAGCCAATCAGGAGGCTGGAATCGGCAATGGACCGCACAGAAGAGCTGCGGTCCACGGAGGGAGCAGACCCCGGCGGCCATCTTCAGCAGGTAAGTATGAAGACGCCGGACCGCCGGGATTCAGGTAAGCGCTGAGCGGTTTGTTTTTTTAACCCCTGCATCGGGGTTGTCTCGCGCCGAACGGGGGGGGGGGGGGGGGGGGGGGGTTAAAAAAAAAAAAACCCGTTTCGGCGCGGGACAACCCCTTTAAGTCACATCTAAACAGCTGTATCTCATGTGCTGACCTACACACTTCAGGCAATACTTTCACCAACTTCCCTTGTAAGCTCAATGTGATAGCAGAGCATTGATCAGCGGCATACACTACTGCCTTACAGCCCCTGATCAATCGCTCTACCTGAAAAACAGAATTAATAGGTACGAGGTTATGCCATCTTTGAAAGAAAGCCATAACCGACAATACCTTCCAAACTGAGCTATATGAGCGCTGCATCCTAAATGTTGGACTCTTCTTCCCTGAATTGCTGCATCAGCAAACAAGACTGTGATATAGCAGCCGCATTAATCTCACACTGACCATCTCTAACCCTCAATAAGAGGTTAGATGTTAGACATAATCTGACTACGAACTAACTCCTGCCCACCGGCTCTTACCAACAATCACTCCATAACCATTACCCACTGATGTCAGCACCTCATGATAACTCCTGCCGACCGGCTCTTACCAACCATCACTCCATAACCATTACCCACTGATGTCAGCACCTCATGATAACTCCTGCCCACCGGCTCTTACCAACCATCACTCCATAACCATTACCCACTGATGTCAGCACCTCATGATAACTCCTCCGCTTCCACAAACTCCCATCACCAAGCTGATTGACCATTAAAGTCACAGATACCAACCATACCACTAGATCCTGCTTTAGCCCCCTTGACATCCGCGCATGCGATGTATGGGACTTCCAACCGCACATCACCCAACATAACCTGCGGGAATACCTGCGACCAATATATAATAATCACCTGTGAAGCCAAACAGGACCAACCTGCTAACTGCTGCAGCTCCCTCCATGTAATCGTCCTTCATACGTAATGTCTGACTAATTACACCCATAAACTACACACCCCTGACATTGGCAATTAGAAAAACCATCGCAATGCTATCAATTGAATACCTAAAAACTCCAACCGAGTACAGGGCCATACCATTTTTCCCGTTCGCCAGCGGCACCCCAAAATCCTCCATCCTGACCACATGCCCTCTAAAACTTGTGCCCCCCTCATTACCCTGATGCCCCATAAACAAAAATCATCTAAGTAGTGTATTACATCTACATCAGGAGATTCCTTCCTCCCACCTAGTCTAAAAATGAGGATAGTCCTAAACAATAATAGGATGCCTCTGATCCCATCGGTAACGCCAAACCGGAAACCCAAAGAATTAAAACCCCAACCAATAAGAAGTAATCTGTATAATGCATCACATGACCGAAGTGGCATATCAAAGCCAATGTAGTCACATGATGCATATCTTACTGCCAGCAGCTCAGGAGCGCCTCAGTATTCAGAGACAACTGCTTGGGGTAAGATAGATGATAAATCACTGAGAGGAGATAGACACCTTCTGTGGCATCACCCTTAAAGGGGACAACCTCAATCTGAAAAAAGGGGGGTATCAAAATGACTAGCAACTCTGCCCTCAGCTATGTGATTAGCAATTTAACTACCTCAGGATCATAAATAACTGAAATTAACATATTAACCCCTTCACAACTGAGTCCCTTTAACTCATGCACATATAAGCTGTACCAGGAGCCTTCTTTAATGAGTCGGGCCTACTTCCAATATGAGAGGCTCACTGGAGTTTTGCCCTATGGCAGGAAATTCTCTATTTCCTGGATGCAAGGAATTTGTACTGATTTCTGACTAAAACAATCATAAATGGATGAGACCGGCACAATATGAGCCCTCATGGCAGTACCCACAGCTCTTACCTCAGTACCCACACCGCTCCATTACCTCGATCCCATAAATGTAACCACACATCCAGATAGTGAGGCGCCCCAAGAATGTCTAACAACCACCTAACTAGTTACACCGAGGTAGTGAGATGCCCCAAGGAGGTCTAACAACAACCTAACTAGCTACACCGAGGGAACACCAACATCCCGGTAACCATTATTAACCATCTTTGTTCCTCCGGTCATCATTAGATTCTGCTTCTTTATATGAAAGTAACAGTTATAAAATAACAAGTAATTATAAACCAAATCTGATTAACAGCAGCAGCCGCCTCAACCACAGACTGCATACAGTAGTTACCTCACAGCTGATAGGCTGAATACAGTGGTTATCTCAGAGCTGACAGTCTCCTGCAGTGCCCAGCTACCTCAGTGCAGCGTTCAGCTACCTCAGAGCTCAGTTACCTCAGTGCAGCGCTCAGTCACCTCAGTGCAGCGCTCAGTCACCTCAGCCCAGAGATGATACCATTAATAAAACACAATTGTTAAGCAGACATAAATTCCCCATCATCACCCTGACTAGCCCTTTCTTTACAGCCTCGTAAGGGTTAACACTAACACATTTAAAACTGACAAATCTACCTTAGGGGGCGCTCACACGACGGCCCCGATGCCCAGCACCTTGTGAGCCAAAGTCAGGAGCAGAGAGAAAGCATAATGGAAAGATTCACATGTCTTCCCTGTAATGGACCCGCTCCTGGCTCCGGCCCGCCAAAACCGAACACAAAAACCGCCGTGCAAAATCGCTCCCAAGTGGTTCACAAGCTAAATCCTTCTATACACAGGTGCCAGTAACCAGGGGTACCACCTGGTTACCGGGGGTCTCACCAACTTGTAGAGCTTCACCTGTACCCTGCAAGTGCAGCAGCACAGGACTTGGCAGAGGTGCCGTCGCCATCTTGTAGAGCTTCACCTGTACCCTGCACCTGCAGCAGCACAGGACTTGGTGTTGTCATCTGGTGGGCACTGTTCCTGCTGGTGTGGCATCTGCTGGGCACTGTTCTAGCTGCCAGGTTACAGTCACCTCCGATCGGATGAAGGTAAAGGCAGCCTCTGCGTTCGCTTCGCTAGTGATTTTCTACTGAAGTCCTCCTCAGATACAAGTGTTTACACAATGTCCTCTGCCTGTTCAGTTCCTCCTGGCCTGCACTGCTGACAAGTCCTAAGCTGAAGCACAGGGGATTCCAGACATCTCCTCAGCTATTCCTCACCATCCACTTCATCCTCGCCGACAATCAGCCACTGCAGAAGGTCCTCCATCTTCACAGAGGATCTGAAGCTGTGACAGGAATTGTGAGGGGAGCTGACAGGAATAGGGAGCTGTCACCTGGATGCTGCTTGCTGCTTCCTTTCCAGATGATGATGGCCCACATCTCTGCACCTCCATATCTCACTGCTGCTCCGATCAGCTTGTTCCTCTGGGCCAATCACCAGCCACTGTCAGGCCACCAGATTCTGCCTGACTACCACAGGCATTTCCCGCCATTTTTCTTCAGCCAATCATTTGCTGCTGCCAACAAGTCCATCACTGGGCAGAACTCACTCTCTTCCATCTCATCTGACCCAGTAATGACCTTTGTAACATATCATGGTTAACCAGAAAACCTCCTCCATAGAAGGTGACATACCATCCATCCATCATGTACATAAAGCTCTCAGATCCCATGAGGCTTTCCCTCATAACTGTCCCTCAAGCCTTACATTGTTTTTTCGCCACATATTTACTTCATTTAGGCGGAAAATATCCTTTATGGCCCCTATTAAGCAAAAAAAGCCGCTCATGGCCTCTAATACCCAATATGATTCAATTGCCAGTATGCCTTCATGTGTGAGAGTGGCCTAAAATTGCAGTGGTTCCCTGTAAATGTATATTTATTACTATGTTAAGTAAAGGCTAGGTCTGTATTGGTCTACTTTTGTACATTTACTAATTTTGTAAATGATGTGGCTCATTTTATGTATTATTACAGAAGCTCAAGTGTCGTGTCTCCTTAAGGAGAGCATCCAAAAAGTGTGTGGAGACACCAAGGGAATGAGTGGGTTGGGGAATGGTATAGGCTCTACCCAAGGAGAGCACTCCAAAGGGGTGTGGGACACCTAGAAGGGGAGTGAGAAGAATTTTAAGGCCATGCAAGCTTCTCTGGGTAATTTATGCAAATAAGGAAGATGGAAAAAAAATACCTCTGCAGTGCCACTTATTGGATGACAGCATTCCTTCAAATCAATGTGACTTTTTAACAAGTCTTAACAATGATTGGGAGTAGGAAGCCACGCCAGCGAACTACATCACTGCCTTTTTAAATCACTCTTGAAATTAAAGTTATGAAGATGAAGTGTCCTTAAGATGCTGTATATTAATTATAGAGCAAGTAGAATGCAGAACATAGAAGTATATTCTGGAAAAATTAAGGTAGAGTCTTCCTATAGCAGTCTCCTTTTAATAAAGTTGTCCACTTGCTTGATCAAGGGATAGGCTGGAAGTTCCTGCCCATGTGGGAAATAGGCCCAAAAATAAAAAGCAGGATTAGTTCACTCCAAGATTATTCCTTGCTCAGGTTAGAACGTACTGATTAGGGGGGAGGAGAAACACTTGTTTTACAGCTCCAGCTTTCTGATTCCAAGATGGCACTTGTGACCCATAGATTCTGCCTCAGCCTAGATAAACAAGCAGCTGGAACACCTATGGACACAGAGATACCTGAATGGGAAAATGTGCCAGGAGGTACTTCAGGTGGTTGCACAGAAGTCGATTGAGAGGTTCCACCATGTTCCAGAACGCCTCAGGTAACCACACTTGGTATGGCATTGTTTTGATTGGCTCATAATCGCCCTTATGACACTTCTCTGAGCAAGTACAATGCCCAGGGAGCAATATAGAGGCAAAATAGGGTTTTCCATGGTGGGTTGGAGGAAAAGCTTCCTTGTAGGGCCAGAACTCATCTTCCACACGTCCCCTTGAAACTCAGATTTTTGACCTGGATGTATCAGCAGATCCACAGCTCTTCTGTGCAAAATTCACACAAATAATGAGCATGCTATAGCTTTTAAAATCCACTTTGTCATTGTGTGCAAAATGTTTCTGCTGCATGTGGATGGGGTATGAAATACCCAATATGCATGCTTGTAAGCAGAATGGCAGCAGATTTGATGAAAATTTAGGCATGGAATCTATAGCTGAATCCTCCTAAAATCCTAAACACGGCCTCACTCTGGAGCAGCAGTAATTTGAGATATACTCAGTAGGGCTCTACAGTATTATGATATAGTATTGGTTATTAATATAATAAGAATTCCTTAATCAGAATACCTGAAGTAAGTATAGAGAACAAAGATTTCCCTTCACAGAACTAAACTGCTTAATAGAACTCCTCCAGATCTCTTCCAGCATGTTGGTCTTGTGTAAAGCAAAAAGGGTTAACTAACAAGTTGGATGTTCCAAACCTCTCCCTTTTCAGGATTCCTTGCATGGTAACTTAGTGAGTAAGACAATTAATATTGCATATGCAACTGTGACAGGAGCAGAGTGTTTATATTGTGCAGAATGGCCCTTATATGGCTACTCAGGGATCTAATGAACACCGGGTTTGGTATTTAAGGGGTAAACTTCATATTGATGTACCTTGATAAATTAGGTTTGGTGAAACATTATTTTCACAAGATACAGTTTGTCATTTTTTATAGTTATTTCTAGTTTACAGTAGAACGCCAGTCCTCTTCTGTTTTACATGACATTTAACATGTAGAAATATACTGTATGTTGACGACTATGTTAACAAATAAAAGTGTATATTTATCTGGCACTCTTCTCAATTCTAAAGTAAGGAAGTGGACCATGCGGAATAATGTTGGAACCTGCTGCTCCATACTATAGAGACTGCAGACTTCTAATATTTAGCGACAGCAGTGTCTGGAGGTGGTTTCAAGCCATATAAGGGTTTCTGTTTCAACCACAATTTTAGTATTTCATGAATAGATTTGACTTGACAGTCACTAATTACATACATATTACACACAAACACACCCATATATACTGTATATACACACTTATATATAATGTGATCTGCACATACACGATAAAACTAATATTTTGTAGGCCCAGTTCCTGCTACTCTAGATCATTAAGGCAAGCTGCAAACGACTGGGGTTGGATTCCGCATGCGGGAGCCCGCAGCAGAATCCAACCCTGTGCCCAGCTGGCATCCGTGTGTACCTGACACTTTCTTTTTCTGTACTGCGGATGATCCGCACGGTAAGCCGTCAGACATGCGCAGTACAGTTTTTTGTTTTTTTTTAATCCCTACCTTTCCCGCACCGTCACCTAGCAATGTCATTGCAGAAGGGCCATGGGTCGGACGGCTTCCATTAACTTTAATGGAAGCCGTCCGTATGGAATTTGCACTGGGATAGAGCATGCTGTGATTTTTTTCCTCAGCAAGCGGAAAATCGCAATTGTTTTCCACTTGTGTAAAGAAAAAAAAGGCTTTTCCATTGCATGCTATGGGCGGTATTTGCTGCGGAATCTGGAGACGGATACACTCTCCTGATTTCACAATGTAAATCCGACCATGTGCAGCATGGACTCATCAAGACATCGAAAAGTACCTTGTGGTATGTGGAACCAAGACATTTACAGGAAAGTCCCTACACTAACATCAATCAAAATCACAGAAAAGGAAGATATAAACAAATAAAAAAATCACAATAAGCGGCTATATACTTAGGGCTCCTGTCCACAGGCGAATTTTTACTGCGTTGCTATGGAAAGCGCAGCCTCCGTCCATGAGCGGAGAATCATTGTGATTCTCCGCTCGCTGCCGGCAACTCGCAGCATGCTGCGAATCGCCGCGATTCTCCGCAGTGAGCCTATCTGTCAGATAGGCTCACCACGGACATCCGTATGCTGGCTCCTGCTCCCGGGCAGAGAAGTCCTGCAATGCCTTATCATAGCAATCAGAGCTGGTATTATGTAAGTCCCTCAAATGGACACAAATAGTGTAAAAATAAGATAAAAATAATGTACATGTTAAAAAAAAAACACCCTTTTTTTGGGCTTTTTCTCATATTAGCATAACAACACGTACAATAAGTTGAACACACTTTTTATCCTGCACAGCAAAAAGCGTAAAAAACTGAGGCATAATGCTAATGCCTTCCAAAAAACACAATAAAAGTGATCAAAAAAGCGATATGTACCCCAAAATGGTACGAATAAAAACTACAGCTTGTCTCGCAAAAATTAAGCCGTTACAGAGCTCCGTCCATGGAAAAATACAAAACTTATAGGACTTTGAATGCAGCGATTTAGAAAAAAAAACAAATAAAAGGGTTTTTAATGCAGAAAAGTGGAAAAACCTAAAAAAAAAACAAGAATTTTGGTATTCTTGTAATCTTACCGCCCCGCAGAAAAAAATGAATTGTGTCATTTATGCTGCATAATTAACGCTTTAAAAAACCCAAAAAAATCTATGGCAGAATTTATGCTTTTTTTTTCTCCCTGCAATCATAAAAAAAAGTTTTACAATATAGTCTATGTACCCAAAAATGGCACAGATAAAAACTATAGTTCACCACGCAAAAAACAAAACCTTATACGGCCGTTTCGACGGAAAAATAAAATCCGCCAAAAATCGTTGTGTCCTTAAGCCCAAAATAGTAACGGTGACCCAATCAGAGTATGTACCATTAATAACCACCCTCTGCTTTCTATCACTGAGCCAGTTACTCACTGACACACATTCTCGCCCAGACCAAGCATTCTCATTTTATATACCAACCTTTTATGTGACATAGTATCAAATGCTTTGGACCAGAAAAAGTGATTGGATCTTATAATTTTCCAGTCTCAAACTTAGCTCCTCACAGAAGCTGATCAAATTGGTTTGACAGGAGTGACCCCTCATAAACCCATGATGATACGAAGGTATACAGCTATTTCCCTTGAGGTATGGTATTCTAGGATAGCATCTCTTAGAAACCCTTCAAACATGTTATCCATAATAGGAGTAAGACTTACTGGCCTGTAGTTTCCAGGTTCACTTTTCAATCTCGTTTTCAATATTGGCACCACATTGGCTGTGTGCCAATCCAGTAAAAAAGACCCTGTCACTATGGAGTCCTTAAATATAAGGACTTACTTAATTGCCTTAGAACGCGGGGGTCTATGGCATTGGCACCCTGCGAATTGTCCATTTTTGATCTTTTTAAGGCGGTTCTGTACTTCTTCCTGAGTAAGTCCTCCCTCACACAAGCGCTTTTTACTGCGATCAGCGGGGTGCTTTCAGCACCACGCTAATTGTGGTAAAACGTTCCCATTGTTTTCAATGGGACCGCTCAGAAAGCCGCTCGATTGTGGTGCTTTACAGCGTTGCCAATTTTGAGCAGTGCATGTTCCATTTTTTGGTATTTTAACACTCCTCATCAATCATGAGGAGTGCTAAATGCTGCCTGAAAACGATGCTGAAAATGAAAATAAAACGCAGCAAAGCGCCGCAATGTAAATCGCGGCGCCTTCAGCAACACCTGAGAGGGAGGCCTTAAAGGGGTTGTCCCGCGCCGAAACGGGTTTTTTTTTTTTCAACCCCCCCCCCCGGTCGGCGCGAGACAACCCCGATGCAGGGAGGTAAAGAAAGCTTACCGGAGCGCTTACCTTAATCCCCGCGCTCCGGTGACTTCAATACTTACCGCTGAAGATGGCCGCCGGGATCCTCTGTCTCCGTGGACCGCAGCTCTTCTGTGCGGTCCATTGCCGATTCCAGCCTCCTGATTGGCTGGAATCGGCACGTGACGGGGCGGAGCTACACGGAGCCTGCATTCTGCACGAGCGGCTCCATAGAAGACTGCAGAAGACCCGGACTGCGCAAGCGCGGCTAATTTGGCCATCGGAGGGCGAAAATTAGTCGGCTCCATGGGAACGAGGACGCTAGCAACGGAGCAGGTAAGTAAAAAACTTTTTATAACTTCTGTATGGCTCATAATTAATGCACAATGTATATTACAAAGTGCATTATTATGGCCATACAGAAGTGTATAACCCCACTTGCTGCCGCGGGACAAGCCCTTTAAACTGTTGAGATTTTGTGGATAGCTTTCTTTATCATTCTGCATCTCATCTGACATTTCATTTTCCTCTTTGAATACATTGCAGAAAAAATTATTTAATATTTAATAGGTTTGCTTTCTCCTCATCACCCTCTATAATTTTTCTTACATTACTTATTAAAGGGCCGTGTTTCAGTATTCATTTTTTTACAATTTACATAATTAAAGAACAGGTTACGGCTAGTTTTAGTCTCCTTAGAATTAAGGGCTTATGTCCACGAATGTGTTTTCACCACGTATTACTCCAAAAAATGGCGGAATTTTCACTTTACTCAGAATTTTTTAAAGGTTTTTCGGTCAGTATATGGTACTTTAATTAGTAAAAATGCAACTAGACCTACAAAAAATAAGCCCTTAGGCCGAACTCACATGGACGGGTCAGATTCCGCAGGCGGGAGCCCACAACGGAATCCAGCCCTGTCCCTGGCGAGCGTCTGTGCGTACATATATTTATCTGTATTTGCTGATGGACCCATCAGCTCTTCATTGACTTCAATGGAAGCTGTCCGTGTGGAATCTGCACAAGAATATAGCATGCTGCGATTTTATTTCTGCGAGCGGAAATCGCAATTGCTGTCTGCTCATCTGAGCGGACATGCAAAAACTCTATTCTTGTAATGGATGTGGAATGCCGTGGATCCTCCACAAAGGTGAGGATCGCAGATTCCGCAATACAAATCTTGTTGTGTGAGAGCAGCCCAAGGCTTCATGTCCACGGGCCCACACGGTTTCCACATGCAGAATCCTGCAGTGGATTCCACCTGGCTCACAGACATGAGGCCAGAAAAGAAATTATACTCACTTTTTAAGAATTTAGAGAGTGATGGGACATCCCCTTGTTTGCTTGCACCGTTAACGTTGCTTGAATTGAATGGGATTTCAATTCAATGAACTGTAATACCAACCCAAGACGCTGCGCAATAGTCAGCATATTCTGCTTTCTGTGGTGACCGCAGTGATAGGGGCCCTGGGATTCAGCTGATCAGCAAGGATCCAAGTGTCAGTCAGTTATAGAAGGAACAAAAAGTCCTGGAAAACTGCCTTCCTGGTTTCCCTGCATCGGTACTGGTGCATCTTGTCTTCACCAGAAGTAGTAGGGGTGGAGACATGGGTTGGCTAGCCAGAGTGACAGGGAACACCCACGTAACGCCCCCCCCCCCCCCGGCTGAGGGTTTGTGTTAGGGATGTCTTAGGGTGAGGGTTAGTGTCAGGCTTCGGGTTAGGGATGTGCTGACCAGCCCCTCGTGCGCTGTGCTGTCTGGCTCTGCCGAGGACTCACAGCCACTGTTCGGCCTGAGTGCACGGTGAGTGCCGGGAAGAAACAGTGTGGCCGACGTAAGCTGTACCGCCGCAGGGTATTACAGATACCAGTGCTGATAGGAGGCCTCCGGGGAGAGTGACAGCCGGGGTTGGGAGCGGAGTGCATTCACCGCTTACGTACAGGCAGCTGACAGCGGAGCCGGGTAAGCGCAGGTGGCTGCATGCATGCAGGCATACGAGGCTTGAACGCCGAAGGCAGACAGGAGGACACTTACAGCGCCGCAGCCGGCAGGACATAAGGAAGAGCGGGAGTGGACAAAACAACAGCCGTGAGGTTACAGCAGGGTGGGGAGTGGAGATGCCAGAGGGAACACCTAAAGTAGATGGCAGGTTGGCAGGGAGAACATTCACAATGGCCACAGATGCTGAGATGCCAGGGCGGCGCACAAACACTGCCAGAGCGACTAGGAGAGGTGTGACCAACTTGCGTGTCCATCATCCAATCCAAACTTGTGCCTGTCAGCTGCCCCTCCCCGATAACTGAAACAGGACAACCCATGTCTCCACCCCTAGGTGGAGACAAGATGCACCAGTACCCTCTGCACCTCCATTGAATTGGAATTGCATTGATTATGCCTGGTAGTGCTGAAGTGGCAAAACATTAATGTTTTTTCTAGCTTCTATATATTGCTAGCTACCGAATGTCTTTCTATTGCAGACCAATTAGTAAGCCTGTCTGACAGTGGAGTCTTTAGCTTCTCTCCTCTTCTGAAGGATCTTTTAGCAAATTTTGGACAAAAACAAAGAAACTTGGTCATAAATCAGCTTAGAGGTTTGTTCAGGAGAGGATAGAGGGGCTGGAAACAAAAGGGCCTATTACACAAGATAATTATAGGATAGAACATTCCAAGAATTTTTTAATTGCCTAATAATTGGCCTGTCTAATTGTACTGCCGATCACCTGATGAATAAGTAAACAGTCATTCATTGGATGATCACATCTTTTATGTGGCACAAAAAAATCTGTGGGGACACATGATCATTTGAGCATTCATTCATCCTCTAGTAGTGTCTGAATTGGCCCATGTAAAGATCACACAGATGATCAGCAACCTCCTTGATTAGTGTTCGTCATCAGTACTACATCTTCTAGTGTTAAAGGACCTGGGCTGCTAGATGAGCTCACTGATGTCTCTCATAGTGAAAGGGATATATGGAAGTTGCAGAAGCCACACAGTGCAAAATTTTTAATTAAACTCTGTTGCATAAATGATTTTCAGCCCAAAACACATGTATTTAACCCCTTAAGAACACGGCCTATTTTGGCCCCAAGGATAAAAAAAAAAACCTTCTGTACTGCAATACCTTATCTCTTACAATAGTGAGTGATCATAGGCCATGGCAGTCTGGGACATCAGTGTCTGGGGCCGATGATATCATAGAAGGAGCGTGCTCCCTCTGTGAACCCTTCACATGCCATCATGTACATTGATCGCAGCATGAAGGGGGTTAACAGCAAGGATCGCTGTTCTCATCAATTACCACCCTATCAGTCACAGACTGCTCTCACTCCAAGATGGTGCAGGTTCGCTTCTAAGCCCGCACCATCCACAAGACCTAAGTTTACATCCTATTGCGTTAACTCCTTAAAACCTCAGGATACAAGTTTACATCCTAGCGAGGAGGCACTTAAAGGGGTTGTCCCGCGGCGAAAGCGAAAAAAAATTTTTTTCACTTACCTCCGCATTCTGCCCTGTTAAAAAGAAAGCATAGGTTAGTTTTTAAAAATGGCATTGCGCTTACCTGTATCAGCGTTCTGCAGCTTCTTCTTTTCTTCTTTTAAAGATGGTGCCGCTGGTCTTCTCAACACGGTGCACCGCGGGTCTTCTCCCATGGTGCACCGTGGATTTTCTTCTCCTTCCTTGCGTTCCATTGCCGATTCCAGCCTCCTGATTGGCTGGAATCGGCACACGTGACGGGGCAGAGCTACGATGACGACGCGGTGACCAGCTCTCCGGCACGAGCGGCCCCATTCACCAGCCAGAAGACCGGACTACGCAAGCGCGTCTAAAAACGCCAGAAGACAGCGAAATTAGACGGCACCATGGCGACGGGGACGCCAGCAACGGAGCAGGTAAGTGAATAACTTCTGTATGGCTCATATTTAATGCACGATGTACATTACAAAGTGCATTAATATGGCCATACAGAAGTGTATAACCCCACTTGCTGCCGCGGGACAATCCCTTTAAGTAGAAAAAAAAAAGACCCTTAATTTTTTTCCCTAAGGCTACATTCACAGAGGTGAGAATCTTGCTCGAGTTCTGTGCATTACAAGATGCACAAAAATCACACAAATAGGAACTCCATTTTTTTATATGCACTTATTCACATGAGGGATTTCTTTTCCCCACAGTTATGCTGTGAGGATAAAAATCGCAGCATGTTCTATCTTTTGGCGTTCCTTCAGAATGCATCGCCCATTGTTTTCAATGGTGCCTTACAAGACACCGCATGGCACTCACATGCCGTGCAATGTGCATTAAGGTTGAGACATCGAAAACCGAAATATCGATATATCGCTAATGCTTTGGCGATACTTTTCATTGAAATTGTTATGTCCGATATATCGGTAACATCGATAGTTTAAGGCGATTTTTGTAAAGAAGAAACGTGTCTTGTGGTCTGGTGACCAGATGTTCTTTCTTTACATTCTGCCCTTTCCTTTGTGTTGGTACAGGATGTAGTTTTGCTCTAGGCACTAATGAACTTGTAAACAAGTTCTAGAAACTTTGGGAAAGTGTGAGGCGACTCTTTGTCACCAATAAGGTTTGCTCCAAGCAAAACGACTCTCAGAAAAAGTGGGGTCTTCGGTCCCTTTTTTCACATGCGTTTGTTCATCACGTTAGACGCAGCCTCTGAACGCTTGTGTCTAACCGATGGCTATGGGCAATGAAAGCACTTCCACATGCAGATGGAGGGCTGCGCTGAACGCACAAAAGTCGCGTCCAGAAAAGGAGATGCGACATGCCGTGCGTTCAGCGTCTAACGCGAACGCAGTGCCCATAGAAAAGATAGGAGACCCATCTAACGCAATTACAATTGCATTTGGGGCACTGCATTCATGTTACCAGGCCCTGCATTGTTTACAAGTTGCCATGGAGACCGTTGGTCCCTCAGCGGCGACTTGAGAAAATGCAGGGCACGCAGCCCCACAAACACACACACACAGATCATGCTCACCCGTCAGGTCCAGCGTCCATCTTCTGGCTTCCTTGTAGTTGGCAGGTCCTTGTTTCAGTGTGTTTACCTCCAATCATCTTTCTGCACTCCCGGTCAAGCTGGTGAAATTATGTCGGCTCGAAGGAGCATTTTGGAGGGAGAGCATGCGAGCAAATTAATATTTCTTGGCTCATTAGATAACGATTATTGGGGCCAATGATAACAAACTTCTTTCCATATACCTAATTTAATTATATGTTTCATCTGTAATTTTTTATTTTCATTTGTAATTTTAATATATTTTCATGTTATTAATAGTTATAAGTTATTAATAAATTCAACAGTTTCAAGTTTTACATTTTTTTTGGTTGATCATGTTGCTTTTTTAGCCCCAGACCTGTTTTATTCTTATATAGCATTTAAAAAAGTTGATATATCGAAATATCGATAGTTTTCCACCGATATTTTACAATAATTGATAGTTTGTTCATCGATAGTCGATACTATCGATATTGTTGTGTCGATGTCCCAACCTTAATGTGCATGCGATGTCTCCCATCGAAACCAATGGGCAACACTTGTGATCCCCTGATGCACGTTACACATGCACCTGAGGACCACAATTTCACAGAAAGTATGCAAGGTGTTTTTGAATGAATTGGTGTGAAACTTGCATGTTGGCAAACGCGGTATCAGGCTAAGTTTTTTTTGCCCAATATAGCACTCGCCTGTGTGAATGTAGCCTTATTGGCACAGTTTAACAAAAGACCTCCAAAAGGTGGCAAAATGGGGATTTTAATTGGCCGGGCAGATGTAACCTTATGAAGATAAAGGTTTTGCCTTGCTCTACCAACTTAAAGGGGTTTTCTCAATACCTAAATTTGCCTCATAACCATTCTTTCCTTCTTGGTTGCTGATGACCAAGACATGTGACTACTGCAACTAATCACTTACTATAGAAGATCACTGTTGTGGCCAATGATTGGGTGGAGCAGTCACATGTCCTGGTCAGCACCAACTAGGAATAACAAAGTGTTTGTGAAGCAATTTTTAAAGTAGTGGGAAACCCATTTAAAGGGGTATTCCGGGCACAGACTAACATTTTAAAATCTAATATATATCATCACAATAAGTCATTCTGTAATAGGGTCATTGTACCAGTTCTAGCTGCTTTCTTCATTTTCTGACATGTGACCCTCCGCCCGAAAAATATCTCCACTTCTTCTGAAATCTTGTTCGGATTTCCTACTTCCTCCCCTGTCCATAGCCTCCAACATCCTGTGAGCAGTGCATGATGGGAAGGCAGGAGTGAAAGCACTGCGTTGTATTGCTCATGTGCAGTTCAGAGTGTCGGAAGCTCCTGTCTGTCTGCTTCAGCAGAGGGAGGTTGGTGCCTGTAAGTTGTAGGACCTGTGAGCTGGGGGCGGAGCTATAGCACTGACCAGTAAACAAGCTCTATGCATACTGGGAGATGCTGGCAACAGTCTGTTGTGTTTCCTTCTGAAGTGATGCAGCAACAGATTGGCGGCTGCATGAGACGAGGGTCCAGAGCGTCAGATAAAAGGAACAGGTTGCTGAAACTTAGCCGGACCTCCTAGATGTCAGCATTTTTAGAATTTCCATTTTGTGCTCAGAAAAGCCCTCTAAGGTCAATCAAGGTTTCGGAATACTTTTATCAGGATATCAGTTTGCTGCTCTTTAACTGCATATTGGCCTCTAAACCTCCTTGACGTTTTTTTTGCGTGTTATCTAGACACAAATTGGCAGGAGGCTATTGTGTTCCAGACTGTTCTGGGGCCTCTGCAATGTCTCTCACTAGTAGAGGAATTGAATCTTTTTCCAGTTGATTGCCCAACAATCTTTACTGCTTTAACCCCTTAGTGACCGGCCTATAGTCTTTTTACGTCCTGGCTTTCTGAGCTTTAATCCCCAGGGCTGTAAAAACACGCCAGCCCTGGGGATTAAAGCCGTGGGGGCTGTGGACATGACAGACATGACAGATCCCTGCTGTTGGCTGCCGGAGGTAGCCGAACAACCTGGAGCTGTCAGGGGAGGCTATGACAGACATAAGATTAGGGCCACAATGGGTATGTTTCTGAACATAGGACAATTGTGCTGTACAACTGTGTCAGTTTTTAAAATGTTTTTTTTTTTTTTGTGTACAGCACTCATATGAATGAAGACTTTCACTCCAAAATGGATACTCCTGTTTGTCCCGTGTTCAGAAATATTGTGGCCCTGATCTTATGTTTGTATGCACAACGGGGTCCAAACCGAAAGGAGCAGCCGGTGGCTTTCAGAACAGACATTTTGCTTGAAGGTCATGTAGGCCCCAATGCACACCTGTAGAGCCCTTGAGCGGCCAAAACGACAGAGAACCCCCACAAATGAACCAATTTTGAAAACTAGACCCCTTAATGAACACATCACACATAGGAGACGTAAAAATTTAACATTAATTATTAACATTTTGAGGAACACTTTGTTTTCCTGCACTAAGCCAAGATTGCAAAGGCTCATAGCTGTCAGAATGATAGATACCCCCAGAAATGACCCCATTTACAAAAATACATCCCTTAAAGGGGTTGTCCCGAGGCAAAACATCTAAATTGTAAATTAGCCCATTCACCCTGTCACCCCCCTGGCATAAAATAGCACTTTAAAGCATTTTTTAAACTGCTTGCTACTCACCGATGTGATGAAATATGAACTTATAAAAATCTTCTCCCTAAGATGGCCGCCGGTCTTTTCCCAGGGATGCACCGCGGGTCTTCTCCCATGGTGCACCATGGGCTCTGTGCGTTCCATTGCCGATTCCAGCCTCCTGATTGGCTGGAATCGGCACACGTGACGGGGCGGAGCTACGCAATGACGCGTAGAAGGGGCGGAGCCAGAATGCGTTTCGTGCCCGGACCGACCAGAAGGGAGAAGACCCTTCTCCGGAAGCGCGTCTAATCGGGCGATTAGACGCTGAAAGCAGACGGAGCCATGGAGACGGGGACGCCAGCAACGGAGTGGGTAAGTGAATAACTTCTGTATGGCTCATATTTAATGCACGATGTATATTACAATTAATACATTAATACATTAATATGGCCATACAGAAGTGTATAACCCCACTTGCTTTCGCGGGACAACCCCTTTAATGTATTCACTGAGGGGTGTCATGAGGATTTTGACCACACAGTTTTTTTCAGGAGTTAATGCAACCTAGAGGACAAAAAATAAAATTTTATATGTTTGCAAATGTGTCATCTTAAAGACAGAGTTTTTTTCTATAGTGCACATGAAAATAAGGATTTGCACTCCAAAATAGATACCCCTGTTTGTTCTGTGTTCAGAAACGTACCCATTGTGGCCCTAATCTTGTGTCTGTATGCACAACGGGGCCCAAACCGAAAAGGAGCAGCCGGTGGCTTTCAAAACAGGAATTTGCTTGAAGGTATTTCAGCTCCCATAGAACACCTGTAGAGCCCTTGAGCGGCCAAAACAATGGAGAACCCCCACAAATGGCTCCATTTTGAAAAATAGACCCCATAACCCATCTAGAGGTGTACTGTGTATTTTGACCCCACAGTTTTTGAATGAATCTAAGCAATTCTGTCATTTTAAAAACAGTTTTTTTTGTACAGCACACATGTGAATGAAGACTTTCACCCTCAGAATGGATACCCCTGTTTCTCCTGTGTTCAGAAACATACCTATTGTGACCCTACTCTGCTTAGTCGATAATTGGCTAGGCCTATAATGGAGGGAACACCCATTAGATTTCACGGTACAACTTAATAAATTCCAGGCCCCATTGCTCACTTGTAAAGCCATCAAGGTGCCAAAACGATAGAATGCCCCCACAAGTGACCCTATTTTGAAAACTAGTCCCTTAACAAATTCATCTAGGTGTGTACTGAGCATTCTGAGCTAACAGGTTTTTGAAAAAAAAATATTAAAGTATAAATATCACTTTCATGACCGTTTTCTTTGTTTCAAGCAGGGAAAACTGGGGAGATGCACCCCAAAGTTTGTAGCACTAGTTCTTCTGTGTTTAGCAATACCGCTATTTTAGCCCCAAGCTACTGATAGGACACATGGCTTGATCTCTAGTGGAGGGAAGACCCATTGGATTTCAGGGCACAACTAAATAACTTCCAGGCCCCATTGCTCACTTGTGCAGAAAAAAACGGACTCCCTAAACAGAAAAATCCTCCCCCCCCCCCCTCTTTTTTGGCATTCCCTAAATCTTAGATAAATATAATAATGTAAAACCGTGTGGTATGTAATTACGGAGGCTGGTTGGGATGGGCACATGGGGTAATAAAACCAGGTATCCCTCCTCTTCCCATGCTTGCTGCAAACCCGACACTCTTTTGAAGAGTATTTCTTGACGTCAGTGAGAGGGATAGGGTGTGGAATATGGCGCTCTGTGAGGCTTCGTAATTTTGCTGAGGTGCGGCAGTCTCACACAGAAGGCGTTTAACAAGCTGCTCCTGGAACTGCAGGAAGGCGAGCGTTCTCGGGGCTTCTTGTAAATTACAAGGTAGCGATCTAAATAACGCTGGGCTCACACAGCCATATATGGACTCTGCTTGCGGAGGCCCGCAGAAGTTCCCAGGTGTGAGCCCGGGCAGTAGCCCTGCGTACGGCTGTGCTATGGCCTGAACAAAACTGCATACTCACAGAGGCGGTCATACGCAGTACACCTTTTTTTGTTTGTTTGGATTTCTTGCACCAGCGCTTAGCGATGACGTGGGTACCCGCAGTCAGTACACAATGTAATTGCGTAAGGGCTCCAGGTATACCCGCGACCATAGAACACAATGGGCTCCATGTTGCAGATTTTCGTGGTAAAATAGAACATACTGCGTTCTATTTTCTGTGAGTGGATTACGTAATTCTGACCTGATAATGTGAGCGGAACGGAGTAATCCAATGCATTTGATTGATCTGCGTATTACCATGGATGCAGAATCCGCAATCCCTATCTGTTTGTGTGACATCGGCCTAAGGTAGATCGCTACCTTTTTATAACATTTTATAACATTTGATAATGGTGATCACATGACTGAGACCCTTCAATGAGGGATCCGGTCACTATTTCAGGCTCTTGTCTACCTTCAGTAGCAAGGAGATTTTAAATTTCCCAGGCCCTCCCCGTTTTCGGCGCTCGCGTCTGCCATTCTGCCAACGGGCACATGCGTAGAAGCACGGGAGGGTCTGTGGATAATGATCCTGTTGGAGGACATTGTCAGAGCCCTTAGGTAAGTAATTTCACCTCCACTCACAGATTAGATCCGTGAGGGAAGGTGGAACTATTTTTTTAAAACTTGGATATGTATGCCACGGCCCCTCATGAAATCTCCAGGCAGGGAGATTTTAAATTTCCCGGGCAATCCTCAGATTTTGCGCATGCATCCGCCATTATGCCAACAGGCGCATGCGCACAAGCAGGGAAGAGTCTGCGGACAAAGATTCCCTCGGGAGACAATTCTGGGGGCCTCAGGTAAGTCATTTCATCTCCCGTACGCATATATCTATATTACACTCACCACAGGTGCTTCAGCCCACCGGATCTCTGTGGTACTGGTAGATCAGGGTCTCCTGTCAGAACCGCTGAGTTGTGCCTGAGATAACGCTTAGTTGTATTCTCCTTTTGTTATTTTTGTCCTCACCTTCCAAGAGCCCTCACTTTATTTTTCTTCTGTCAGTCAGGCTCTGAGTTTCATAGACACTGTAGGACCTGCGATGACGACATTCACCAGGGGCAGAGCGTGGGAAGCACACACATGCAAACAAACAAGGGTTAGTTAGTAGTTTGATTGTTAACTCCCTGCATAGTGTTGCACAGCCTTACAAACTGTTACTATTATTTAACCCCTTAAGGACATGGCCTACTTTGGTGTTGAGGACGCAACGAGTTTTGGGGATTTTCATCTCCACTTTTCAAAACCCATAACTTTTATTTTTCCGTCATCGTGACTGTATGAAAGCTTGTTTTTTGTGTGGCGAACTGTAGTTTTTATTAGTGCCATTTTTGGGTGCATAGACTATATTGTAAAATGTATTAAAAAATGTTATGATCGCAGGGAGAAAACATCAATTCTGCCCTTTTTTCTACAGTGTTAATCATGCAGCATGAATGACCTTTTTTTCCCCGTAGCGGCACAACTACAACGATACCAAACATTTATTTTCTAGGTTTTTCCACTTTTCCGCAATAAAACCCCTTTTTTTTGGAAAGGATTTGCTTTTCTAAAAATTGCTGCATTCAAAGTCCTAGAACATTTTTATTTTTCCATGGACGGAGCTCTGTGATTGTTTTTTGCATAACGAGCTGTAGTTTTTATGGGTAACATTTTGAGGTATATACGACTCTTGATCATTTTTATTGCTTTTTTGGGGAGGCAAAATGAAAAAAAAAATTAAGCATTTTGCCTCCATTTTCTTTTATGCTTTTTACCATGCAGGTTAAAATGTATGTTCAATTTGTTGTGCAAGTGGTTATGGATACGACAATACCAAATCTGGGGGAATTTAATGTAAAACTTTTTTTAAAATTTGGTTTATACTAATAGGTTTTTTTTATTTTGACACTGTTCTGATTTTTTTTTTTTTTTTTTTACACACACACACACACACACACACACACACACACACAATTTGTGTCCCTGTGGGGGAATTGTATCATAGTACCCATGATAAAGCATTGCAGGACTTCTGTCCTGTAATGCCTTATCGCTTGTTATAGTGATCATAGGCACTGGCAATACAGGATGCCTGTGTCTAGGATCCTGTTGCCATGGCAACCTTTGATGCTCTCCGCTATTATAGCGCAAGAGTCCAATGAAGTCAGAGGGAGCGTGCTCCCTCTATGAACACTTTACATGCCGCGATCTACATAGATCACGGTGTGTAACAGCTTAACAGCAGGGAGGGGGGGGGGGGGGTCACTGTCCCGATGACAGCCGGCTTCCGCTGCTAGATAGCGTGAGATCTCTTCTGATCTCGTGCTATCCTCAGGGCGTAACTGTACATCCTGTTGCACTAAGTACCCCTCTGCCAGGACATACAGTTACGCCCTGTGGCGTTAATTGCACAAAATAAATGTAGTCACCTGTATTAAATTATTTCAGCTTCAAAAACTACATTCAAAACCCTGAGTCAATCGGTACTGGTGCATTATGTCTCCATCGGAACTATGGGTGGAGACATGGGTTGGCCGGCTGCATTGACAGGGAACTCCCTGGTGACGCCCCCAGCTGTGGATTGCCTGCTGATAGTACACTAGTAGCCGGACACGAATTCCATCCTGTCTGCAGCCTGCAGATGTCAATTCCCAGACGTACTGGGCGAAAGTCTGTCCATCTCTCCCTTCCTCCCTGCAGGTTGCACATGTCATTTCCTAGCTGTACTGGCCAGCAGTCTCTCTCCCGGCAGGCTGCACATAGGAGGAGGGACGTTTGGTCTCTGCTGCATGCAGCTCTTCTCAGTAGGTTGTCTGGTCCTCCAGCCAAAAAACTCGTACCAGTCCCCAAAGCCAACGTCCATAGCAGCTGGGCAGCAGGTGTGGCCCGGGGGTGCGTCTCAGGGCTCCAGACTGACACTGCTAGAAGTCACCTCAACATCAGACTGCAGGAGCCGCTGTCGTCCTACTCCACTGGCACCTGTCTGGCTGACGGGTGTTAGCCCTTGTTTGCTAGGCTCTCCAGCAGATGTTGCAGGAGCACGACCTCCTGGTATCCCATAGCACTGCAGCCAATCCACAGCTGGGGGCGGTCCCATGTCTCCACCCATAGTTCCGGTGGAGACATATTACACCAGTACCGAGTCACTCATGCATGTGTAAATATACTTTAAGGCAAAATGATTTACAAACACTTGTGAATAGCAAAATAAAACTTTATTGTAAAGACTACATCTCTGTATATGCAGTGGATTTGCAATGTCTCCAACTATCCTTTGTAAATACAGCATCACCACGGTTTCTTACATTCATTGATATGGAAGGTCTAAACATCCCAAAATATTGCCAAGTGACTTAGGATGGCTTAGCCTAAAATACAAGTGGTTTAGTATGAACAATCTTCTATTAACCCAATGCAAAAAAGCATATGTGATTGGCAGAGTTACAATGCCACATCCCATCGACATGAAGGGCTTACAGTTACACTCCACAAGAGGCAATGGCAATAGCTTTGGTTTTCATTGAAAAACGGGGAGAAAAAAAATGAAATTGGACAATCTAATACGGCTCAGGTTCCACTTTTAGAGGCTTGATTTACACATTACAGAAGTGTTCTGTTATGGCGCACAAATGATTCATTTTTATAATGTTTTACACTAATATGTAAGAGGACAGTGACACCATGCCCATGGCCAAATGGGTGAGAGCAGGTGTGCTATTTACATACAAAAATCATATTCCTCTTCTGCATGTGCTGCGTCTATTATCAGTTACTAGAAACCCCTGCTCTGCAACTAATATTAAGTAGGCCCTGTTCCTTTAGAAGTTATAGAATGCTTTCTAATATTGGTTTAGTTTGCAAAAAGAGTCCCCCACTTTGTGGAAACATTCTGATGCCTCGTTCAAATCAAAGTGGTTTTCAACAAAGTCCCTGAGGTTATAGTAGTTCATATACATCCTGGCAGACAACATTTAAATTGATTTTTCTTTTCATATTAGATAAAAGACTTTTTATGGTTCCAAAGATAAACATGAAAATGCACATTACAGCATTGTCAAATATCAATACAAGTACTAATATCACAGCCATATATACGTCTTAGGGCAAGTTACAATAGCTTCTTTAAGACTGCTTTGACATAACTGTAATGCAGGTGCATTTCTGCACCTATATTATGGACAACACCTGGGCTTCCTGTGTTTCAACAAAACCACAGTTAAAGGATTGTCCAGTTGTAAACTATCGATGGCCTATCCTCAGGGTAAGTCATCAGTAGTAGATCCACAGGGGTCCATTGCCAGGAACTCTTGCCAATCAGCTGCTCGCTAGGTCGGTGTGTTCATACAAGGAGCTGATTTCTGCAGAAAGAAAACAGCTCTGTTCTCACTGCAGTGGCCATGCTTTGTATTGCAGGCCTAGCTTTTATTGAAGTGAAAGCAAACTTGGCATGCAATACAAAGTCTAGCCACTGCAGTAGGAACAGAGTCGTCTGCTTCCTGCAGAAATCAGCTCATTATATGAGCACACTGACGCAAGAAATAGCTCATCAGCAGGTTGTCCTGGGTGGCAAATCCCCACCAATCTATTATTGATGGCTTACCCTGCTGATAGGCCATCAATTGTTTACAACTAGGCATCCCCTTTAAAGCAACATAGAAGCATATGATACATAAGTTCTGATTCAGTCTTAACATTTGTTTTTGCATTTTTTGTTTGCTTTCACTTAAAATGAGGCCAAGCTGAAATAACAGACACAAGACAGTTCACCTGTAGCTGTCTTGTTTGTCCCTAATGGGTGTTGGATGTATGATTTTAATTTTTGCTAAATAAACCAGAAGCTTTGATCCTCATACTCATGGATACGGTTTTCACATTTGTAGTTTGTCTGGTGTTTATCCTCTGCACATGGATTGGATCTGTGCATGGAGTGGAAGAGGATACCCTGGAATCTATGGGCTCGTAAATTCTGAGCCTTGTTATCACTACTGAGTGTCCCAGGATGGAGTCCCTCTCCAACTGCATACCGTATTGCTGGCATATCCTAGGCAATATGACAATAATACTATTGGTAGGGAATCCCTTTAAAATATTAAAAAGGGAAGACAATTTAATAGATTTACCATGCCTGCTGCAGATAGCCCTGAGGCATAGGATATTGTACTTATTCCGACGTGCGTATATAGGCCAGGTTTTCACGCCCGTCCGATATACGCTGTCCCTCTCTGCAGGGGAGAGGGGGAAATGGCAGCAGTGCACCAAGCTTCCGCCTCTCGCCATGGTTTGCAATGGGATGGGTTGGATGGGGCAGAGCTAAGTGCTGCCCCGTCCCCTCCCATTGCAAATAGTGGCGAGGGGCGGAGACGGGGCGGGAGCTTAGTGCACTGCTCCTGGCCTGTCCTGCCTCCTCCCCCTGCAAAGAGAGACAGTGTATATCAGTCGGGCGTGAAAACGCTGCCGATATATGCACGTTGGAATAAGCCCATAAAATGAGAAGTTATGGTAGAGAAAAAGAAAAATAGATTTGCAGAGGAAATTTGAAGTTTAGCTGCCATTTAAAAATATGTTCACATGGTCCGATTTGTTTCTACAATTGTCCTATTCATCTGAATGGGGTTTGTAGAAATCTTGCACATTATGCAGACATGACCACATTCAGCTGTATGGAGAGAATTTTCAATTGCAGAAATTTCTACAATCCCTGTCAAAAATGATGTAATCACCACAATTAGAGGATGTTCACCCAGCTCTTCTTTACTTCTTAGCAAATACACTAATCACAGATATGACAAAACAATGTTTAACCTTTTGCCAACTTCTGCCATACACATACGGTGGATGTACATGGACACTATGGGGGAAGCATAGGAGTAAAGCCTGCCATACATAGTCTTTAACAACTGACACCCGGCCACGGTGGCTACAATCAGGGATAAATGATCATGGCTGTTAATCATGTACATGTGATTGTCAATTCTGACAGACGCACTTAAATTGTCCGACAGAAGGAGAAAGCCCTATTCGTATCCTGCAAAGTGATGCCAGAATTGCATTTTTTTTGGTCATCCCATCTCCAAGGAAAGAAAAAAACATTTTTTGAACAATCAAGTCATATTTTCCCCCGAAAGCATATATCCCTATTCCACACCACCTCTACTCGAGCCAACCTAAACAACCAATCACACGAATCAGCCAAACCAAATAACCAATCACCGTCATTGAGTTAATCCAAACAACCAATCAGGTTGCGAATGGTGTGGAGGTGGGGTGGAATTTAGTTATACGTGTCCCGAAATGGTACCAATGGAAGCTACAGGTCAAAAACAGAAAATTGAAGTTATGGAGATCAGAAGATGGTGACAGAAAGTACTTTTTTTTTAATACTTTGATACTATATTAAGTTTTTTTTTTTTTTTTATAGTAGGTTAAACTAATAAAAGACATATGTTCATCCAGTTCAGCCTATTTTCTCCAATGAAGTAGAAGCCATATTTCCCTATTTAAGGGGAAAAAATTCCTTTCTGACTCAAATCTGGCAATCACAATAATCCCTGGATCAACAACCATTCTAAAGTAATTAGGGATAACATATTATATTGTATTACTCCAGAAAAGCGTCCAGGCGTCTCAAACTCTTATCGTATACGCCATCATCACATCCTCAGGCAGAGAGTCCCATAGTCTGACTGCCCTTACATTAACCCCTTCCTGCTTCAGGATGTACATTTACGTCCTGAAGCGGAGGTACGTATGAAGAAAAGTTGCGGGGCGACCCCTCTTCATTAAGCGCGGGCGTTGGCTGTTTTTTACAGCTGACACATGTGGGCAACAGCTGCAATCGGCTGCACGGACAATAGCGGCTATTAACGCTTTACATGCCGCTGTCAATTTCAACAGCGGCATTTAAATCCGCCAAACGATGTTCGGGGGGTCCCGTACAGCCCCCGCGTGAGATTGCAGGGAGCCGTACAGGTGTCATGGCAGCCAGGGGCCTTATGAAAGGCCCCAGGGCTGCCTTAGGAGACTGCCTATCAAGCCATCCCCGTGGGGTTATATAGCATTACGTCATACTGCAGGAGCGATCAAAGCATCGCATGTTGTAGTCCTCAATGGAAAGCTAAAAAAAAAAAAAAAAAAAGGAAATAAAGTTTAGTAATTGTAAAAAAAATATATAATAGTTTAAAACACTCCCCTTTTGCCATATCTATGATTAAAAAAACCTAAATCATAAAAGAAAAATACATATTTGGCATCGCTGCGTTCATAAAAATCCAATCTATCAAAGTAGTGGATTATTTACCCCACACTGTGAATGTCGTTTGAAAAAAAAAAAAAAAAAAAAAGAATGTCAGAAATGCATTTTTTCAGTCACCCTGTCTCCCAGAAAAAGTGCAATAAAAAAAGATATCAAAATGTCATATGGATTTTGAATTCGTACTAACGTAAACTACAGGACATCCCACAAAAAAAAATGAGCCCTCACAACTACGTCAACGGAAAAATAGAAAAAGTTTTTGCCTGCAGAAGATGGCGGCAGAAAATAATTCATTCAATAGCTGAGAGCTGCCTCTGATTGCCTGAGCACTGTGACCAATCAGAGGCAGCCCCTTCAGCAGGCGCCTGCTTAAAGCTCTTCGTAGCAGTTCAGGAGAAGACCCGGCAGCTGCAGAGAGGTGAGTGTATATATATGGTTTCCCCCCCCCCCCCCCCCCCATTTTAGGGATGATTTTCAGGGAAGGGTTTATATTTAAAGCACTTCCCCGAAAATCACTGCAGGGCTTGCCGGCAGCCCATTGCTTTCAATGGAGCTGGCTGTAGCTCCGGCTCCATTGAATTGAATTGAATGGGAGAACATCGCACTCCTCCGCCACAGCTGTGCCAGAGGATCGCGATCTTTACTGTATGTTCTCAATGGGGATGGCGCTGCTGCCGCCGGCCCCCTTCAAGCACGAGGTGGTTTTACATCCAAAAAAGACAGTTGCCGCAGTTACCTGTGTTTTAAAATCTGCTGACCTATATTTACTGCTGCGCATTTTTGTGCGCAGGTAAATATCAGGCATGTGACCGCTACCATTGAAAAACATTGGTTCTATATAGGTGCTTATCGCAAACGCAGGTAACATACACAAGTTAAAGCACCCGTGTGACTGAGCCCTAAGGGTACATTAAAAGATACCACTGAAAAATACAACTCATTTTGCAAAAAAAAAAAAAAAAAAAAAAGAAGAAACCCTCATATGGGTAAGTTAATGGAAAAATAAGTTAGGATTTTTTGAAAATCGAGAAAGAGAAAACTATGCAACGGCATACATAATCAGGTAGAGGATAAAGTTATGGAAACACCATGTAATCAGCATTCTGAAAATAAATACCAGTACAAGTCAGAAGATGCAAATTAGTCTGCAGTTAAAAGGAAGCGCTTGTTGGACTTGGCTAACAGAAAACATGAACCAACCACAGTGTTGTCAATTAAAACTATGGAAAGGGTTATAACTTCAATGCTGCTGAAAACGTGGCACAACTTGGTACCACGTTTTTGGCAGCGCTAAACGCCAGCACTAGCTGCACTACGTTAAAGAAAAGAAAGAAAGAAAAAAAAAAGGAATACTTACCTTGCTGCCACCGTCTGGGACTCTACAAGGCTCCGTGCACGCTGCTGGGTACTTGTCAAGCCGACAGGGAATCTTCTGCTAGTGACGGGGATTGAATTCCTCTCCTCCTGCAATAGATTGCTCTGATTGGCTGAGGCCACTGAGTGTCAGCTGGCTCCGCCAATCACAGCCAGCGCTGGATCCACCAATCACAGACATTCATTCAGCGCTGGCTGTGATTGGTGAAGCCAACTAACACTCAGCGGCCTCAGACAATCAGAGCAATTTCTTGCTGGAGGCAGGGATTTCAATCCCTGTCACTAACAGAAGTTCCTGTCAGCTTGACAAGTGCTGAGTAGCCTGCACGGAGCACCCCAGGTGGCGGCAGCAGCTAGGAGAGTATTAATTATCTCTTTTTTAAGCATCCTTGGCTGCGTTTTCAGACAAAACGTTGTCAAAAATGCATGGCAACGCTGCTGAAACCGCAGTAAACGCAGCTTTGAAGAATGCTGCATTTCTGCAAATGCCTGTGTGAGGGAGGCCAAAACTGAATGAAAGAGGATTTACAAACGGAAAAATAGATAAATACCAGCACGAAACCTACACAGGAATAAACAAGGTTACAGCGGGCTAAAGAGAAGCAATAGGCCTCATGTCCACTGGACAATTCTATTTTGTATATCCGCGCGGGTGTCCCACCTGCATGATCAGCGCCCATAGGGATGCATTGGACACCCGCAGGTAAGTAAATACCTGCGGATGTCATTTTTCGCTGCCGCACGAATCGCATGTGTGGGAAATCACCCGCAGCATTCTCCATTTTCTGCGGGTTTCAGGCCTCATGTCCGGGGGAAAGGAGGGACCCGCTGCGGGATTCTGCATAGGCCCGAATTTCCTAGTGGACATGAGGCCTTAGTGATGAATCACCAGTCACTATTGGCCATGGAGATGATACTGGAACATTTGTCTGGCGCAGTTCTAAAGAGGACTCAATGCCATACTCCGCATACAGTCCAGATACCGTGTTTCCCTGAAAAGAAGACCTACCCTGATAATAAGTGAATGACACTGAAGGCCATGATTGGTTCATCGAGCGCTAGCTCTGTCTGGCTGGTGCTCAATCCAATCACAGCATTCGCTTGTTGGAGGTGGGGTATTCAAAGTCCTGTTACCAAGAAGAGAATCCTCTGTTAGCGCTGTGGATTACACTGCAGCATGCTGCAACGCCGGGGGGGACCAGCATGAAGGACCAAGACGCCGGTGGCTAGGTGAGTATAAGACATCCCCAAAAATAAGACACTGCCTCTTTTGGGGCAAAAATCAATATAAGACAGGGTCTTATTTTCAGGGAAACACTATCAATCCAATTGAAAATTTATGGTGGAGACTTTAAAAGTAAGTCCCTTGTCAAGGACCTATAGTGCCAAGGTGATTCGTCAACCACTCTTCAAGAAAGCTGGAAGCAGCTTGATGTAAAATAATGTTTAAGATTAGTTCAGTTTATGCTTCACAAAGTTCAGGCCATCATAAAAGCCTGAAAATAAAAAAAAAAAAAACACTTTTGGTAATTAATTCTATAAATTTATTTTTCAACATTCAGTGATTTCATGATTTTTCTTCTACTTGATCTAAAAAAAATATTCCATTAATTATTATTATTATTACTTGAGTTATATTTAATCAGACCGGGAGTTACTTGTTAAACATTGTTTTGTGTCATACCTGTGTTTTGTGTACAAATCTGGATGAACACCCTACAAGGCTCCAACTGTAGTAATTGCCAAGGGTCGTAAGACAAATCTGCTACATGTGAATGGTTACAATCTTCTTCACCTGCAGAATACACTTCCATCACAAAATGCACAAACATGCATATATACAATGCCAAAACACAGGCACCTCTGAGCCGACAACACCTGCTCCTCAACAGCAGGGACGGCAAATTCCACGTAAAGTAGATTATGCTTGGATCACTCCCTGCTTCTGGAAGGGACAATATAAGCAATAACATTAGGCTAAGGAACTCATACAAGTTTGTTTTCAAAACTGGGACTTCACTTTCAACAGGACTGTCATGTGGTAAAGTCAACAGGGCTGGCAGCTCAGCTATGCCACCAACGGCCCAGCGTGACTTTATCAGATTGTCAATCAAGTCCAATGTCACCCATTGACAGTGAGGACAACCCACTTGGTAGTTCAGGAGCCAGACCCAAGAAAAGCCGATATGGGCAAACAGAGGTCAGTATCACGATAAGAAAAGCAGGGTTGCAGCTGCGGAGATATGCAGTCTTTACCACATGGCAGGTCCTTTCAAACAGGTTATTACTTTGCCCCTCCAAACTGGCAAAAATGAACTTTGTCTATGATCAGTTAATTACTAAAGCTAGTTAGCGTTACGCCAATGTCACACAGCAGTACTGTAACCAGCATTTTGCATCAGTATTAGTAAGCCCAAACTAGTATAAAGGAAATGTATGCCCTACTTCCACATTTTGGCCTATAAATACTGATGTAAGTACTGCCATGTGAAGGTGGCCTTCCTCAGCATTTTGGGCATTATCCATATTGTTCCATCCAAGCATCTTCAGGTTTGAATCTCCAAACAGTGCAGGTAGCACTTTATGTAGCAGTCACTCCAAATGCCTAGCATATAACAGCACCCCCCCCCCCCCCCCCCCCAAGGTTATACCAGATGAGAGGGGGCAGAATGGCATACCCAAAGACAAACTGCCTTCTGGACACATTTTGTTTTTCAAATACATCTTATTCCCGTCTGTTCTTAGTGAACCAGAGTTCTTATGTATGATCAAGGGTACAATGAGTAACAATGTAAGATATGTGGCAATGAATAATTCATTCTAAGCATATCATTGTCATGCAATAGATAAACATTACTCTAGATGCTTATATAACCCTGAAGTGTGTGCGGTTTCACCCGATTCTGTCAGAAATTGGTTCTATTGAGTCAAGTGGAAAGGTTAAACCAGTGAAATTGGTGTATACACAATATACAGCTTTCACATCATTAAGAAGTCCTTGCTCTTGAACGTGCTTAATACAGAGTTGACGAAATGCCAAAAGCCAACCTTTGTAGTCCGCTCTATCAAGATCAATCTTCTCACTCCTCTGGGCTTCTAGATAGGACTTTTGAGCTCCAAATTTGTACATTCTTTTGAACATAGAAAAAGGCAAAACTTGAAATGCATGTAGATCAACTGTGTGATAGAAAGGTTTCCACCGTAGAACTACTGCAGACCACATCTAATGTCTATTCAGCGAGACTGCTAGTGAAGAGAGTCAACATGAGCAAGTTGATTTGTATCATTTAGGTGCATAAGCTGTACTATACAGGTTATTGTTACATCGTTCGTCACAGAAGCCAAGAAAGAAAGTATAAATATCTGACTCTAATATATATCTTAAGATCTCTACATATTTAGAGCGATCGATAAAGCCTGAAATGCAGATTACAACCACTTTCCACATTAGTTGTCGCTTGCGCAGCTACTATTAAGAGTGTAGTTTCTGATAGAATTGCTTCCGCTACTATAAAAAGCCTAGCTTTATATCTCTGAGTCTAGAACCTAAATTACATGAACATTTACAATGCAACCAGGTATGGTTTACCAGTTTACACTGCCATGGTCTAAGGGGTCATTTACATACCGCATACATGACGGTCATAAACCTTTATATTAGACTAACCCTATTAGGTCCACAATCCCCCCTCTAACAGGGGACCAGGAATGGCTTCACTATGTAATGCAATACACAGGGCCTTGTTGTAGGGTGCATGATACAGAAAAGGTCATGCTTCACCCCCTCAGGCTCTGCAGTTAGCAGAACAGTGTATTTGCTCTGACTATTCCTCTAACGACCGCCTGCTTCCCTCTGTGCAACAAGGGTGCTCAAACAATACCGCCATCCAGGGTTAGAATCTTGCCAAACATCTCATCTGATTTTCCCAGGTTCCCTGTCAGCAGGACACAGAGTTGACAATCAGCTCTCTTAAAGGGATATGTGAGACGTCAACTAAGTATCTTGCAACAATTTGCATGCAAATGCCCATAGAGTGGAAAGCTACACAGTGCCCCAGCTGACCACTTTGCTGATGGCTTGTTGACCCACCCAGTTAATTTTGGGTAAAAGCAGCAGTGTTATAAATTAAGTCAACTAATCCAGCGCTCCTTAAAAGAATACAAGAGGTCTAGAACAAGCACTGGAGTGAAGTAATATTGGAATGGCCAACCATTTCAACAAGGAAGGTTCTAAGAAGTCACTTTTAGTGTATTCTAGTCTACGGTAAGCCATGGTGACCTGATATGAGATGCACCGGTCGAAGGGTGTGATCACACATTGCCAATTTGCTGCAGATCTGCAGCAGATTTCACTCCTTTAATTTGAATGGGAGACATTTGTAGCAGCTCTACACCAAAATCCACAGCAAATCTACAATGTGTCAACAGCCCCTAAGTCACGAAGCACATCTGAATGTTATCTAGTTTAATCCCTTGTCCCCATTTCCTCTCCACCAACACATGCTCTAAGGACTTGACTTCTACCCTGAAAAAGAGCACACCGTGAATGTCTAGGATGCGGCCCGCCACGGCGCTCCTGCTTACTCGGCCACGGGACACACAGAGCGCAGGCTAGGAGTCGAGGTTTTTGGTGCCGAAGGGCTCTTCTAATTCTCTGCCCATGAACAGCGACCTGCACCTCTGCCCGACCCGCAGCCTCCACTAGTCTTACCAAGCCTTCTCTTTGCCTCGCCACTCGTAGCTCAGCTTGCAGGAATACACAATGTACCTGTTGTACCCGCATCTCTAACGCACAGAGTGCCCTTCTGCGACCTTCCACTGCCAGTAATCTGCGCCGAGCCTCTATCAGTTCTGACCACGGGGGGCTTGGGGTGACTGGCAGCTGCTCGCCTTGAGTAGAGGCTCTTCGCGATGAAGGTGGGGGAGATTTAAGAGGGGACTGAGCAGGAGAGGAGTTATGCGAGGAGCACGAGGAGCGCTTACAGGGGCCGGTTTGAGAGCTATTCAGTTTTAAGGATTGTGATTTGGCAGGGGATGCCTTCCTGACAGCATTAGGGAGATTATCATCCAGTGGGGGATTACCAGGCCGGCTCTTACCGCTTCGTTGTGGGGAGGGCAATTTTGGAGGTAAAGATGATTTTAGATCACAAATAGTTTGCGGATCAGAGAGCGTTGAGTAAGGTTCTTCTTGGTCAAGAACGGGTTCACCAGCAGATGCTTTTGATGCCGGAATATCGGAGACAAGCGGGTTGGGAGAAGAGTGGGAAAGGGCAAGGTCGCTCCGTGACGAGGTCAGCGTACTTCTGGAGGGGGCATCATGGAGGGGCGTCTGGTGTAACTGAAGGACATTAGGCTTCAGAGTAAATGTGTGGGGAACAGAGACGGACTTACTGATGCTCTTCTCCTGAGCGCAGTCCTCCCTGCTGGAAGATGAGGCTTTAGGAGAAGTATGGCGGTTGGGATTGGCGGAGGGCTTGGAGGGTATATCAGGCATACCCTGCGGCACAGAGGCGGACCGCCGGGGGGACGTACAAGGTGCAGAGGAGAGTCTTCTAAGGAAAATGCTGGGGCCACCAGATGACTTCCAGAAGGAAGAGGCTTGAGAAGGCACAGGTTTGGCTTCTTTGGTCTGAGAGTCTCTGGAAGCCCTTGGATGGTTGAAGACCCTCTGCAGCCCCCACAGAGCACTGCCCTGCACTAGAGGCATGGCGACAAGGATGGGGAGCAGCTAGGGCAGACGATGTCCGAGTTACGATGCAAGTTTCCTCAGTGCTGTAACCTTCATGGTCTCCCCGGGAAGGATGCGGTGATGCTGCCGCAGCGGCTGGTGGGATGCCCTCGCCCGGCACTGCCGACCATTACTTGCAGGCTTATATCTCCGTCAGGCCGCCGTGCCTGGAGTCCGTCTCCCGTTACTCCGGCTCATCCTCTGCAGCGCATCTCTTCATCCATCATCCTCCTTCTATGAACATTTGCTGCTTTGCAGATCTCTACTAGCAACATGTGACGTCACCGCCACAGCTGGAGGGCGGGGTTGGGGAGGTTGTGCATCCAGTCACTAGAGGTCGCACTGAAAATTCTCCCTACATACAGGTGTAGCGAGCGGCCATTTTACTGGAGACACGTACAGTGTGAAGACAAGTTTCCAAGTGTACAGATAGTGTCTGAGTGTGTCGGAGTCAGGGCTTCAGGTTTCCCTTGTGATGCTCTGAAAACTATCACTTGTATCTATTTGGTCAGACTAGTAGGAGCATGCCAGCGATATTTATTAGCTCCAAACACCAGGGGGCGTACGAGCCTGGAAGCATGACGTAGTACGCAGGTAGGGGTGTGGCCGCTCACCTGGCCGACAGGTAGAGGCGGTGGTGGCCGGAAACGGAAGTTGGTGGCTGCGGGGAACCCGGAAAATACCGGAACCGACCCCTCGATTCTTGGTGAAGTTGATCAATGTAAGTATAGTGGCGGAGTGCGGAGAGGAGGACGGGAGTGAGCGGAGGCGGGAGGATCAGAGCTGCCCGGGGACAGGTCTCCGCGGAGACGGGGCAGGGAGGAGATCACACCCCGGCCCGGTAGTCGGTATCACACATGGTAGGAGGATGGAGTAGATCCCCCTGCAGTGACGAGGGCTCAGCACAGGGGGCGCTGTGCTCTGGCTGCTGCTTCTGGAGCCTCATTTGCTCCAATTTTGCACAAATCGTGGTAAGAAAGCTACAAAACTGTAAATCCTCCCTAACATGGCTAAAATGTGGCTGCAAGTTTGGGGACTTGGCTTGATGCTTCTCTTAGGTGTGGGAGTCTCAGACTACCTCCTCCGCCTGCCCCTTGGGTTATGGGCACCTATCCCCCCTGCCAATCTCCTGCTTCAGCCTTAGACAGGTCAAGAGTGACAGATTGACCCGGTAAAGGCAGAAGATCAACGCAAATGGGGACTAATCTGACACTGTTGGATTAAAAATGAGGTTTCTTTCCCGGCGAGGGCGGTGACTTGCCATCCTGGTGGCAACGCTACATGTGTTAGAGAGCCATGAGCAGATCTGACCTGCCCGGGGCACACATGGCATTGGTATTCTACAAGTGACGAAACTGAGAATTCTGCATTATTTACACGGCGCAGTAACGTACTGTTGGCCATCGCACACATGCCCCATTCTGGTTTTCCTTCTCATTGAAGTCCACCACAAGTATAATTTTCCATGCATGTTTAAAGTTGGGGTCTACTTGCCCTGCCCTTACAATGTACATTTGACATGCATGCAGTGTAATGCGGGTGGCATCTACCCGGACGTGTACGGCATACATTGAAGTATATTTCTAGTGGATGCCATTACAGTAGAACTTATGGGCCCATTTGCACCTATATTTATGGCTTCAGTCACAATTCCCGATTCTCTGTTCCACTTTTGGAGCAGAATTAAAGTGGAAATAAACTTTTATGTTTTCCCTATTAATTTCAGTGGGTTTTCAAAAAAAAAAAAAAAAGAAAGCTTTGTTTGCTTCTGATCTGTCAGGAACTAATGGCGCCTTCTGCAGCGCTATTCTTACCTGTAAAAAGAAGAGAAACCTAACGGAACAGAAGCAAACAGATTTTTTTTTTGGTTGTTTTTTAAAAGCTATTGAGTTCAATGGGAAAATAACAAATACTTATTTCCATTTTAATTCTGAGTTTCTGCTCCAAAAACAGAACAGAGAAACTGCTTTTTGCCGTAGATGTAGGTGGGAATGACACCTTGTCGTATACACATTTGGCTTGAGACTGTAGAGTTGACTATATTATTTATTTTTTAGGACTTGTTCATGAAGCAATGCCCCGACCCCATCCTGTGGCTGTTCCTCATGGCCGGGGATCCCCCCCTGCTTATCTTCCTTCTCCACGTCATTCTTCCCCACATGGGGCATCAGGTCAACCGAGTTCCCGGCGTAGAAGTCCTCCAGAAGACATTACTTTTATTTCCGGGTCTGCTGAGACCCCGCCAGAGGAGCCACCATGTTGTCCCACACTTTCCCGGGCCTGGGCTACTTACAAAGCTGTACTGTGCTATGTGGTATCCTGCAGCTGCTGCCCGCAGAAAGATCCTGATATATACCTTCCCTGTCCTGTAGAGAGCTCAGCCGGCCCACCTGTGAATGGTCATCCTGCCAGTAGCCCCCGTTCTACCCGCGTTGCTGATAGAAGCAAAAAAACTGCCCTTGGTAATAGTTTTAGTTACCCAGACCTTAAATTAATGGGTGTGCCTGTGTATAATAGGCAGACCGGTGCCATGAACATAGAGCCTATTAAAGAGCCCCCTGTTCCACTGCACCCTCCAGTGTCCCGCAACTCTATCAAGGACTACTCATTACGGGAGTCAGATCCAGAGTTGCCCCGGTTGAGTGGCTCCATGTCCAGTGCAGAGATTGATGAACTTATCTGGCACAAGCTAACGGAATTGTTTAGCCTCCATCAGATTGATGAACTGGCAAGATGCACCTCTGAGACGGTTTTTCTGGAAAAGAGCAGCAAAATTACGGAATTGATCAGCAGCCTGAGACAGGACTACCAACTAGAGGAGCAAGATGCAGAGTGCCGGCTAGTACGGGGTATTATACGGATCAGCACCCGTAAGGAGCGAAAACGTGTACCCCCCAGCCACACTGGTGATAAAGGAGGCAACGGGCAACAGCATAATAGCCAGAATGGTGGCAAAACGCCAGACAGTGGAAATGAAAGCATGCAGGAATCTGGACTGACCAGCCAGGATGGTGCGGATCATTGGGACAAGGGTGGGATGTGTCTCTCAGCTTGTAAAGAATGCAAAGATCTGCCTCATTCCATTCATACTTTCGTATCTTCGTCTGCATATTTCTTGCTAAAATAGAAACTGATGCCAACAAGAAATAGAGAAAAGTATCTGCTTTTGGAAAGAAATATGTGGATGAAACGTGGAATGAAACTACACTGTATGATGATGCCTTATCATTTAAAGTGAATCTGTGAGGTCCCCTAAGTTGCCCTGGCTGTGGGCAGCACAGTATAATGACATGCATGCTGATTTCAGCAACCTATCACTTATACCCATAGGTTGAGTGGTTTTAAAAATCTGACTTTTAAAGGATTGCAGCACTGGACCACAGATGAAGCTGACGCATATTTGTATATGCATACTGCCTCCTCCATCTAGGAGCTGAATTGACAGTATTCTCCCTATGCACAGTAACAGGGAGGGATCTGTCAATCAGTCCCTGGAGCAGAGTGGGACGCATGCATAGGTGAACATACATGAGCTTCAACAGACTAAAGTGGTCCAGTGCAAAAGCACAATTTTTCTTTTTCTATAAAGCCACTCAACCTATGGGTATAAATAATCGACAGCTGAAACCTGTGTGTCTGTCGATACACTGTGCTGCCCACAGACAGGGCAGTCTAGGGGACTTGACAGGGTCCCTATAAAAAGGAAATGCAGTCCAAAATGATCTTCTGATAATAAGTAAATGTTAGAGGATCTTGTTGTTGTACAGAGTAACACTGATGATTCCCAGAACAAACAGTGGCTATGGAGCTCTATAGAGTGACACCCCCCCCCCCCCCCACACACACACATCAGGCTAATGTCACATGGGCGAGCGAGATATTGGGCCATGTAACTCGGACTGATATTGTGCACATGCGATGTCCCCATCGATGTGAGGCATTTTTGTGTCGAAAATGTCTCCCATCACTTCAGTACACCTGCAATCGGCAAGGGTTTCACATTGTTTTCAATGGGAAACCTCACATTGCATTCGGGTTCACATCACAGGCCGTGCGATGCGTTTTCTGGTCCCATTGAAAACCGTCGGTGATGTGTTCCGAGGGAACGCCCAAAGATAGGACATGCCGAATTTTTTTTTTCACCTGCAATGCAGGGAAAAAAACTGCTCATGTATATGATCCCATTCAAAAGAATGGGGTTCATATTCGTGCGTCTCGCAATGGATACATTTTGAGCGATTTTTCTCAGCTATGTGAAAGCCTACGGTAGATTTCCCCTTTAAATGGCTCCTGTTATTCGCAGTATGTATGGTCCCTCGCATAGCATGCACTTCATGGTGTTATAAGAATACAGGGTGATATAACAGCAGAAATGAAGGATAAGCCTCCCTAAAGCAGTGTTACCACTTTCACCTTTTTAGGATCCACCTTTTACTTAAAATACAAACCATGCGTACGGGAAGCCTATAATTCTGTGGGGCACATATACTAATGTCATTAGTCAGCTTTTTAGCGTAATTGCATTGAAGACAATGGAACCGCCTTCCTGACACTTCCCAGCACAAGATAACTTATTGCATAGTTGTTGGGAAAAGGAAGAGTAACGGATTGTACTGTGTGCAGAAACGTGGCTGTGAACTACGCCAGCATTTTAATCCTCGGCTACATTGCAGTTATATACTGGTGCAACACCAATATTGGTGTGTGTCAATATGGAGCCATGCCCGAATGTTGCTTGTGTTACCCAGAAAGCTTTCTAATTGTATATATGACATATATTCGGTGATCCCTCGAGTTACATTGGCTTCTGAGTACAAGATTTTCAACATACAATGGTCTTTTCTGGGCCACTGTAACTTGAAACCAGACTTGACATACAATGTAGAAGGTCCAGATCTGCAGCACATGCACTTTGCTGGAAAGTCCAGCCAATTAGTATAGACATTTCCCGAGTAAAACACCCTGCATGCACTGGTTGGCTGTATAGTAGCGGCTCTCTACGGTACTACATGTCCTGTACTGCTCTTCACCCATGCCAAGGTCAGTTATTCCTTTGGTCACAGTGTGTGCTGTATGGGACCTTGAAGAAGCTCCTGTGCTCTGCATAGAATGTAGCTTCCAGCTCCCAGCAGTTCTTTGTCATTCTTAGATGTTAAAATTTTCTTTACATGTATTAGTTTTTTACTTAAATATTCTTCTTAATCCTAATTTTGTATTACTTTTGGCGGCTTAGTAACCAGTTACCAGTTTTTCATAGAGTTGGGATTTCAACTTATAATATTCATCTCTGAACAAGCTGTATGTTGAGGGACGAATATTTATTTATCTCTAGGACACGTTTTAGCTGATGGGTATCAAAGAGGCAAAGTTGAGGACCGCTTCAATCTTGTCGTGTTTTTTTAAAAAAATTTTTATGTATGTTGTGGTTCACTTTTCCTGTAGGGGAAATTATAGTAAATATCTGAAGTAAAATGAGGGTTCTTTCACATAACCAATTATTTATCCTATTTTCCTGTTCTCTTGTGGGAGCTGGATGGCAGAATCCCTGACCAGAACGGATCCATCATACGATGGAACTGAATGGTTCTTAACAGACCCCATTGACTAGACTCGGGTCGATGCAGCTTCCATTATGCTGTTTAGTGGTTTCCTGGACAAAATAGCACAACTTTGAATGACGCCTCCAACACACAAGTGAATGAGCCTTTTGAGGCAAGGCATAGTGTGGTTTAAAGGAAAATTGCAGCACGGGCAAGTTGTCACTGCGTTGTTTGCGGCGATAATCCTGCCACGGGTAACGCAGTGAACACTTTCCATAGAACTATGGAAAGCGCAGCCCAACGTCCACGAGCGGAGAATCCTAGCAATTCTTCACTCGCGGGATTAAAATCGTGGCATGCTGCGATTTTCCACAGTGATTCTATTAGCCTCACCGCGGAGATCTGTCAGTTCTCCCCCCTGCTCCCACACGGCGTGGACAGGCAGCCTTAAGGTAGTCTCCAACAATCTTGTGTGGGCAAGGGGCAAATTTCTGAAATTACTTGCAAGGTAACTCAAGCTGATAGTATTTGTAACATCAAGATAAATTTTCCATATATCTTAAATTGCTTTGACTTAAGGATACGGTCCCATGTAGCAGTTGTGGTAACACTGTGGCCAACAAGCCGCAGAGACCTGCATCACCAGGGGGGTTGTTGGTTGCATTGCTGCTGCAATGAGCTATTTACAGTTCATGCCCGTATTCTTATTTTCTGGTGAATACTTTTTGTTACACTGTCTTAGAGATACAGTTTATAAGGTTGGGTTCACACAGTGTTTTACAGCTCTGAAGCCGGTGGTGACCCGGCGTACTGCCACAAATGGTGGCAAAATTGTAGTGTACAAGACTACATGCACACTGTCATGCGGAGTACACCTGTTCTTTTTTTTTTTTTCATTTCCTGTGCCATAGTTGTGTATGTACGCGATCATAGAGAACAATGAGCTCTATCTCGCCTATATAAATGTGGCAAAATGAAATATATTGCGTTCTTTTTGCGCTTGTGTATTATGCAATTCCAACATACTGAGATTGGATCTGCGTACGGCAATGTAATTGACTGCCTGCGAGTTACCACTTATCACACGGGCGTACAGCGCCCACGTAATACGCAGTAATTATACACCTGTGAGCACAGCGTAAAGAAAATTGTATGATCATATACGTAACAATGCTAATAAACCATACCAGCGAGATAGCTTAATTTGGCTAAACCACTCCATCATAGCTGCTGTAACAAGAATAACAAAATCAACATAGACGACTATAGCACAAGTTCTAATACAGAGGGTGTTACAGCTCAAAACTGTTTCTGTGTAAACACAGGCAAAAAGGAACGCGGGGAGGGGCAATTATTTTTTTTATTTTAATTTAATATTATTTACCTTATTTTCTGTTCGTTAATTTTTGCTTCTTTCTCGTCAGATCTGGATGTAAAGATTTCACAAGAGACCACTGCAGATCTAATGGCACGAAACATGAGGAGATACAGCTCACCAGGTATACAAATAGTGAGAACTCTGTAATAGAATGATCATTTACATTATGCTGTCGCTTCTAGAATTTAAGGTAAACCGAAAAAAAGAGATCAAATCTGTGGTAAAATGATTAGATGTTGGAATCCTTTATTCTCCAGTTATCTAAATTATCAGGTACTCTTTTAAGGCCCATTTATGCGCAAAGATAGTCTTTAAAATGATTAAAAGATTTAGCAATCTATTTACACAGTGTTAATGGCCATTAACACTTAATCATCTTCATTTGCTTGTAAAAGGGCCTCCAGGAGCTGTTTGCAAAGCCCAACGTGTTATTAATTACACACCAAGCTGTGCACACAGCTGCCTTGTTCTCTTTGTGGTTACCAGCAGATTACAATGGTATCTGCCGATTACTGTGGAGATAACAGCTTGCGGTCTATTGAGAGATACTTTGTCTCTCACTAGTTGAATGATGGATTTTAAGTTCACCTTAAAATCATTTTTCAAGCGAAAACTGCACGATGCCCGTGTTTACATGTAATGATTAGCGCTCATTTTTGATCGTTTGAACGAATTTTGACTGATAATCGTTACTTGTAAATGGGCTTTGGTTTAGTCTGTGACAGGATTCCATTTGATAAGATTTTGAAGGAGACATCAGTCCCTCAATTCTAAGACTAAGGGCTTATTCACACGTTGTATATGGGCCGGGTTTTCACGCCCGGCTGATATACGCTGTCCCTCTCTGCAGGGAAAGGAGGCGGGCCGGGAGCAGTACACTGAGCTCCCGCCCCATCTCCCCGTCCCTCGCCACTATTTGCAATGGGAGGGGGCGGGGCAGAACTTAGCTCTGTCCAGTCCCTCCCATTGCAAACAGGGGAGAGGGAGCGGGAGCTCAGTGCACTGCTCCTGGCGCGCCTCCTTTCCCTGCAGAGAGGGACAGCGTATATCGGCCGGGCGTGAAAACCTGCCCCATATACGCATGTCGGAATAAGCCCTAGAGCCCTGTTGCACATAACGATTATTGTTTAAAAAATCATTGGACCGTGCAAATTTGAACAATAATCGTTCAGTGTAAACATAGCCACCAATTAAATGACAATTTTGTTGCTTCTGTTTAGTCCATTTTATATGGGCTTCAAATTAATGATTTGCTTGTTTGCAGTGATTATTTAACGAACAATTTATCTGCCTGTATAAACAGGCTGAACGAGCAAACTGTTATCGGTCGTGGGAACAGTTTATCGCTTCATGTGAAAGAAACCTAAGTTTATCATTTTTATGGTGCGTAATCAGTTCAGCAAGCACGGAAGGGGAGTGAGTGCAGAAAGAGTAATTTTACTCTAATAAGATTTATTACAGTTTCTCATCTTTGTTTCCACTACTCCCATTGAGGAAAAAAAAATAAATCATACTTCCCCTTTTAAAGAGGGAAAACTAGCTTCTACCTCATTGTTTGGTTTTTTTTGCCTTCCTCTGGATCAACATTGGGGGGGGGTAATAGACTAAACTGGATGAACAGATGTCTTTTTTAAGCCTTACATACTACCGTATGACACTAGATTGTGTAGGCACTTTTTAGAGGGCCTTTCATGTCCTCTGGTCAGCTGGGTTGGTTGCATTGCTTTGCACCTGCGGCCCCACTAACTCTATTGCAGCTGGTCTCAATCTCTGCTCTCACCTCTCTTAACTTTCTGCAGCACCAACTCTGCTAGATTTGACTCTTTTGAATCCTAAGCAAGAGATCTACACGACTCACTGTCAATCAAATCTGGTGTTATCCATTGACAGTGACCATATATATAGTGATGTACAGCATGCTGGTATAACCTGGGTATCTCCTGTATATAATTACGTGTATTGTAGGTATACTGTAAGTTATAAATCTCCTGTATATGATTGCACAATTTATACACAATTTAAAAAAACATCAAAAATCTGCATGCAGTTAAAAAAAAAACAACCTGTATAGTTTAAATCAGCATGCAGTTTGTTAAAAACACATGTGGTTATTAAATACCGCATGCAGGTTTTTTTTATGTGCTTTTTTTACATTTTTTTTAATTGTGGCTCTAAATGCAGCAAGAACATGAACACAACCTAAGGGGCTGCAAACAAATTTTCACATAGTCCAGGATCATGTTTGGAAAGCTTACGCCAAGGGGCTAGATCATGGATGTAAATTCATTTTGAAGCTGTATGCAGTGCAGTTTAGGTATGGGTACAGGTGGTGGTGGGGGGGGGGGGGGCAAACTGAACTTTTGCACTTGGGCCCCTGAGCCTTTAGCTATGACCCTGGTTTATCCTCTGCAAAATGTTTCCAGTGACAAAAGCAAATTTAGAATATCGCATTCTCTGTCAAACTACCACAATGTCATTGGCAAGGAGGCCTGTGTAGCACTTGTGAAAGAATTGCTTAGTACAGTATCTCTAGTTCTGCTATGTGCCCGTGTTTATCTGCTATGTTAGAATCAGAATGCAAATCTTTTTTTTTTTTTTCTTCCTACAAGAGATGATCAGGAATCTGCCCCATGTGTATTCTCCATGATGATTGCTCGCTACTACTAGAGCCAGGTGATCTAAATCTGTGTTTGAGCACATCTGTCACATGGTGATTAGTTGGCACATTTGAGGCACTGGGTGAGGGGAGTCTTTCACATAATAGTCGGCATCTTCACATTCAGTAGGGAGTTTTGTTGTGGACTGTTAATGCTTCATAGTGTTAAGTGACCTATGTGACGAACACTGGAGAGAGTAGCCAGGTTATATATTCTTAGCTGTCCTGTATAAAATACTTAGAAGATTAGTTTACCAGGATGTCTCTTTTAATAGGTGACCGAAACATGAGACGATTGCATTGGTCTGTGATCTCAGACAACCACTCTTTACCAAAATTGTGTTCTGGCATGATTGAAAGATATATCTAGGACTAGGCAATTAAATTAATTCCATTCATTGCTGTCAAAATTGAGATTAACCCTGCACCCTGTGAGTGGGGCTAATATCGGGCTGGGGAAGTGGGATGAGCAGGATGCTGGGGAGCAAAACTGTTTATGACGTGGGGTAGGAAAGTACATTGGGGGGGGGACCGAGTATACATGTAGGCTGTGATAACCCCATCCTTCACATATGTATAATTAAACTTGATACCCCATTCCTTTACCTCAGGGAATCGCATATTTAGCAGTTTCTTGATAAATACTGATCAGAATTGCTCTGTATGAGATTCCTTTAGGCAAGAAAAAATGGTGTCTTGGTATTTTTAGCTTGTATAGCAACAAAAGCAAAAGAAGATTATCAAGGTTGAGAAGACCTTTGGGGGAAAAAATGGTTTTTAATTTTCAACCAAATCGCCCAGCCTTAGTTACACCCTATTCACAGGATGGGGGATAACTTTAAGGATGGTAGAGTCCCACTACTGATCCTGAGAGGTGAGGCATAAGCTATCTCCGACAGTTTCAGTTAAATGAATGGAGTGGTCTGCATGTGCGACTGCTGGAGCTCCATTTGCAGGATCAGTGGTCACCAATCTGAAAGTTATTCCCTATCTTATGAATAAGGGAGAACTTTCAATCCTAGCACAACCAATTTAAAGGCTACAGAGCCCAATATCTGTATACAGCTTCTGTAGGTCACTTTCTCTCCTAAAGCGACCAGTCCATATGTACTTATAGATTTGCCAATGGTATATCCTGCTGCTTTCTTTTCAAACACAGTTTAAAGTATTTCACAGAAGTCTGTAGTTTATTATTGGAATTATTTACTCTAGAAAAAAGGTTAAAGGGGTTGTCCCGCGCCGGGTTTTGTTTTCTTTCAAACCCCCCCCCCCCCCCCCCCGTTCAGCGCGAGACAACCCCGATGCAGGGACTTAAAAAAAAAAACCGCACAGCGCTTACCTGAATCCCCGCGCTCCGGTGACTTCTTACTTACCGGTTGAAGATGGCCGCCAGATTCTTCTCCCTCGGTGGACCGCAGGACTTCTGTGCGGTCCATTGCCGATTCCAGCCTCCTGATTGGCTGGGATCGGCACGTGACGGGGCGGAGCTACCAGGAGCCGGCATCCTGCACGAGCGGCCCCATTGAGAAAAGAAGAAGACCCGGACTGCGCAAGCGTGGCTAATTTGGCCATTAGACACCGAAAATTAGTCGGCTCCATGGAAACGAGGATGCTAGCAACGGAGCAGGTAAGTGAAAAACTTCTTATAACTTCTGTATGGCTCATAATTAATGCACAATGTACATTGCAAAGTGCATTAATATGGCCATACAGAAGTGTATAGACCCACTTGCTGCCGCGGGACAACCCCTTTAAGAGGCGACCAAATAACCATGTATAAGTACATGAGGGGACAATACAAGGATCTCTCCCAGGATCTGTTTATACCCAGGACTGCAACGGTAACAAGAGGGCATCCACTACGTTTAGAGGAAAGCAGGTTTCATCACCAACATAGAAAGGGATTCTTTACTGTTAGAGCAGCTAGACTGTGGAACTCTCTGCCTGAGGACGTAGTGATGGCAAAATCCTTAGAGGAGTTTAAAAGGGGACTTGATGTCTTTCTGGAGAAGGGCATTATAGGATATAAATCTTAGGTTAATTGTCAATCCGGGTATATAGGAAGGTAGGAACTATTAGGGGTTGATCCAGGGAACAGTCTGATTGCCATTAGGGAGTCGGGAAGGAATTTTTTCCCCAAAAGGGCTAATTGGCTTCTGGCCTTGGGGTTTTTTGCCTTCCTCTGGATCAACAAAGGAGGATAGACAGGTTGGACTAGATGGACATTGTCTTCATTCAGCCTTACATACTATGTTATTATGTTATTCCTAACAGAGTGTAGTATAATGAGGAGTATACTGGAGTACTTCTGTTAGAGTAGAATTGATAGAATAACTTGGACAGTACTTGAGTACTTTGCTCCAATAAGTCTTCCTTTAGGTCTATCTACAGTTTATTTAGGAGATTGTTTTTTGTTTTTCTTTTATACTTCCTTTCTTTCTTACAGGGTGCCCTCTTCTTTTATTTTAATAGAAAGGAAGGGAAAAAGGTATCAAATTGAACCATTGTATTACTCAAAATGCAAGGCTCGAACGAACCCAAAAAGAGATTTTTCATTTCTTTTGGAAGAAATGTGCAATGTAGCTTTTTCTTCAAAAGGCTTATTTTCGCTTAGAACACCAAAGCTTACTAATGTCTGATTCTCTCATACCTATCATAGTACAACTCTTAACGCTACATCTAAAGCAGTTTCAATCTTGGTCTCAAATGCTATACCTTAGGAACATTTGCAGACTCATTGAGATGGAATGGGTAAAGGGAGGTTGGCCAATTCCTTGACCGCCCTAGCAGCAGTCTATCTCCCAAACTCCTGTCAGGTGTCTTTTAGGAAAAGACTCTGGCAGACTTAGAGGAATCTAAAGAGGGCAACCTAATACTAAGTCAGGGCTTTAATATTCCTGTTTAGCCTTGGGTAGATTCATCTGGAGGTCATACCAGTCTTCCCAGATTTACACACCGTAGATTTAGTAAAATTTTACATGAATATCATTTGATAGAAGTTTGGAGAATACTTAGTCCCACAGTTAGATGTTTTTCTCAGCACTACATAACCTGTACTCTAGGAAAGATTATTTATTTTTGCATCACTCGTCTTTATCACAACTTTCAAATCCTTCTATAGGTAATATCTTAAACCATTCTCTTATCCTTTCAGAAGCCATTGGCATCTGACTGAATCGTTTTTACAAGACCCCCAAACAATAGCTGAGCTCTCTAGAGCCCTTAAAGAATATTTTGAGCTCATTGTAACCTCAGGTTTTACCACCTTTTTCTACTTGGAAAGCACATAAATGTTTCATCAGTGGGGGGTGGGGGGGGGGGGGGGGGTCTATATTCAAATTTGCTATAGATTGAAGAAAGAAAGGGTCCACCATTTTGATAACATTGTCGTCGCGTATCCATATTCAAGAACACACGTCAAACTTGAGGTCCGTAGGCCGAATCCAGCTTGCCACCTCATTTTATGTGGCCCACCTGCCACGCAGACACCGCGAACGATTCGAATTCAATAAATCGTCTGAACAAGCAAAAATGAACAATTCTTGTTCAGTGTAAACCTTGCCAACGATTGAACTATAATTCACTTATTGTTCATTGTACATTTCATGCAAGCATAAAAATCGTTGGCTTATTCACTAATTCCTTGGTTTAAATGCCAATCATTCAGTTCTCATAAAAAACTATCTGTGTGTCTAAACTGACTGCCTGAGCGAAGGAGCAAACTGTGACATAGTTTACTCACTTGCTCCTGTGAATAATAATCATTTCGTGTAAAAGCACCCTAAGGGCTCATGTCCATAGCCGTGACGGGCTCTGCAAGCGGAATACCGCAGCAGAGTCCGTCACAGCGCCCCCCCGCCCCCCACCAAAGACCCTTTACTCACCTCCGTATCCACTGTGCAGCCCCCACATGGCGCGCATGTGCAATACAGTGCATGAAGCGCCTGGCAGTGTCATATGACGCGCCCGGTGGTGGGCAGGGCGCGTATTCATGCTATACTTCCGCTGTGGTACTTCCGCTGTAGAACCTAATAGCTGTGGCAAAACGCCACGGATTTCTGTCGCGTTTCAAGCGACGGAAATCCGGCCATGGGCATTAGCCCTAACAAGCATTCCACTCACCCAGCCTGCAGCTCCGGTCCGGCAGCAGTGCAGAGTCTATGACTGCTGATCTTTCGCCCCCTCCTCTCCACTGATTTCTTTGTTTGCCATCCTGTATGCAGCACAGACGGAGAAGGGATAGTTAAGCGGTCACAGGCGCTGGACCGGAGCTGCAGACTGGGTGAGTGGAATTCCTGTAAGGATACGGCTTAGCCAGAGTCCAATATAGTGATCGCTATTATTACTTGGGTCAATATAGTGGACACTATTACTACTGGAGTCACTATGGGGGGCACTGTTATTACTGGAGTCACTATTACTACTTGGGCCACTATGGGGATCACTATTACTAAACAGTCTTACAATTACAGTCAGACACTTGAAGAACACCATAAGGCTGATGTGGCCTTTGGTAAAAATGAGCTTATCACCCCATTCCCCCGCTGGTCTGTAGAGCAAAAACATAAGTCATCGTTGGATAGAAATATTGGCGCAGTGCTTATTCAATTAAGAGAACAGGTACGTTCCCTTTGTCTCACAAAAGTCTCTCTGATGAAATGTAAGAGGAACTTTTTTGAATTGAGTAGGAGACCTAGCAAATTTCTTGCTCACATTATCCAGAAGCAGCAGGCACCTACATTCGTTCCCTATATCCTCTCTAACTATGGTACTCCATTTCATCTCCCAAACCAGATTGTATAGGGATTTAGAAGAGTCTCCAATCTTCAAAAGCCACTATTAGATTCCAAGAAAACAATTGCTAGAAAAAACATTTTTAAAAATGGCCCAATCCAGATGTTACCAGGTTTTGGAGTACTTATCAGTACTCTGATTACCCATCACAATGGAAGAGCTTTCAGGGACATTAGAGGATTCTCAGGCCCTTTTACACACAATGATTAACGCTCAAAAGCCGTCTTTTGAGCGATAATCGTGTGTAAATGCGTGCCCATCGTGCACTTTTCGTCCATCACTGAGTTCAGGACCGCATGAAATCCTAGTCCCTTAGGACGATAAGATAAGACGGACCGCACGCTTAGTTCTCCACGGGCAGCACTGCTAACATTCTTTAACAGCCGCTGTCCCGCTGGAGAACAATAGCGATGTATTTAGAGAACAGACCACCCGCTGTTCTCTAAATACATGCAATGAAGTACTAAAGGACTGATTAGCCCATTAGTATCTATGCAAAATGATCGCTCAAAACTGTCAGTTTCTGACGAATTTCGAGTGATCATCTGTGTGTGTAAATGCACCTATAGGCTGGGTTCTCAAGGGATGGAAATCTCGCGGCTTGGCCTCACCTAAAAGCCCTGAGATTTCCGCGAGAGAGCTGCAGCTTCAAAACCCGCAGCATTTCGCTGCGGGATTTGGAGCGGTTTGTCCGGTAGCATTCCATTGCAGCTTTCTCTCCCCATAGAGAAAAGTGAGGCCGCAACAGAAAAAAAAAAAAGAATTGACATTCTGCGGCTGTCAATTCTACGCCACATCACCGGTTCTGCCCAGCTTTGCCCCGATGGATTGCCCGCCCCATGTGGCTGAGATTTTTGCAAAATCGAGTCCAGATGGCTGGCTAATCCCAGGATTAGGAGCCGTAGGCAGATTTGCCGCACGAAATTTCCACGGCAAATCCGTCCCGTGTGAACCCAACCTTAGGGAAAGCTCCGGGACCCAATGATTTACCTTTTTGAAGTATATTACAAACATAGATTTCAATATCTACACACTTTTTGTTGGCATTTAAAACTCTGACCTCCGGAGGTTCCTTACCAGGGGATTCAGTCAAGACACATATTACTATCATCCCCAAGGAAGGGGAAGATCTATCATTGTGTGAAAACTTACAATCCATATCCCTTTTGTATGTGGAACTTTAAATTGTTCTAAACAATTTTCCCAATGAGACTATTTCCATAACCTTATGTTGTTGCCATGTAATGATGCTGCTCTTTCCAATTTTAAAATGAACGCTCAAAAATCTGTGGAACTAGATATCACATTAGAGGTTTAGTGTCTGACTTGGCCAGTGCATTAGAGACCAAGCCTTCTTTTTTAAATCTGACATCTGTCACTTTGTGGTAATAACTTTTGACTGCTTTTACTTATCGACGCGATTCAGAAATTTTCCTGTCACCCATTGTAGTTGTAAATTTTCATCACTACATTTTGTCGTTGTTATAAAAAAATTTTGAAAATTTTGAAACTCAATTTTTCTCAAGTAAGACAGTCAAACGCCACAAAATAGAAAAGATCCATCTTTCTAAATGGGAGAGGGATTTGGGACTGGTTTACTGAAGATTAGAAGGTTGGGTTCTATAACAGTGACTCATAAATTATGTATTGCTAGTAATATAAAGGAAGCGGGTTATAAGATTTTGCCTTGTTGCTACTTGATTACCTTCCAGAATATATACTTTATTTCCCTCTATCTCATCCATATGCTGGACATCTGAGCAAGAGTAGGGTACTCTGCTACATATATGTTGGAACGATGATGCAGATACCCGGCAGCACATATGTCCCCGACCATAAAGAACAATGGGCTCTGTGTCACGGATATATGTGGTAAAATGGAACCTGCTGCGTTCTATTTTCCGCAAGTGTGTTAAGCAATTCCGACTTGCTAATGTGAGTGGAATTGTGTCCAATGCATTTGATTTGATCCGTGTATTACCGCGGATAAAACATTTGCGGTATCCGCAATTCCCATCCGGTTTAGTTCTTATAAATACGGAAATGCGTTATTTATCTTATATACAAGACAAAATACACTGGTAATAAGTTGTGGAAAATAACTTCAATACAATGGCAGCAAGTACAAATTTCTAAGGTCAGGCTCACACGATTGGGTTGGATTCTGCTTGCAGATATCCGCAGTGGAAGACATAATTGCGAATGGTCGCGTATGTATGCTTTTTTTTTTTTTGCACGTATGGACAGCATATCGTCTGTGCAGAAGAAAGATCGCAAACTGAATGGCATCCGAAAGTTGTCCAACCCCTTAGAAACACCCTTCTATTGCTCAGGGGACCTCCCAGGCGATATTCCCTCGTGCTATTGTGGTGAGAGCGGTCCTGAGAAACATGCCTTCAGAACAGGATACTGCTGTCTTGACTTGGCTGCTTTTCGTACTACTTTTGAAGGAAGAGCTCAGAAGAACAAGCAGAGGTTGCAGACAGCAGTCTGGATGGTGTGTTGCTCCCCAGACCCTGTGCTGCATTGTCTGCCCAAAAATTCCTGCTTTCTTTATACCATTTGTGTCTGGTCTCTCAGTAACTTGTGAGCGAATCTGCGCCCATATGCAATGTATATGTGTATGAGCTACGGATTGAACGTATCCATAGAGATCAAAGCAACCCATATGCGCCGAAAGCGCAGGAAAATAGAGCATACTGCAATTTTTTTCTTTTCCTTTACCTGTGGAATCTGCAATTCCTACCTGCATGTCAGAGTGAAACGGCGAAAGCCCGCGCCTTTCAGTGTCTGCACAGATGGCGATCACGGAATCCACAATGCAAATCCGGTCATGAGACCTACAGACTGTCTAATCAATTATTTGCCTGTACTGTTTGCTTAGCAATCCATACTAATATTATAAATCTGAAAGTAACTGTTTGTTACTTTTTGTTACTTTTTTTATGGCTAAACTGCTGTAGCAATTTTGATGAAATCTGGCAGGGAGATAGCTTGCATCCAAAGAAAGGACGTAGGTTACGTTTTATCCCGAAAATTTATAGAGTTCTTTTAGGAAGCGAGACAAGACGGATTTATTTGGGGATGCACAGGCGCACCTCTGCTCTGTTGCCGGTGCCACAACTTGGCAGAATGGAAGGAGGTGCTAATCATAAGCTATGCCTATACAAACGGGCAGACACCATTGCCACATGTTTGCGATTATTAAGCTAGCAGGGATACCCGGCGTTGCCCAGGATTAAAACTTGAACGAAAGACACATTACCATGGATTGAGATTTTAAAGTAAAATCTCTGTTGCCCATAGCTACCAATCACAGCGCAGCTTTTATTTAACCCTAGTAGTATAAGAATTACCAATGAATCACAGTGCAGCTTTTATTTTACCTCAGCTGTGTAAGAAATGGTTTCCTTTTGATAATCGTATTTCCTATCCATTTTTTGGTCTTCTCTTAATATGCCGCACAAGCGCAAGTCAGATCTAGCGCGGGGCTCTAGCAGAGCTCGAGCTGTGAAAAATACTAGACCCCATGAATCTGATGACAACGCAGAGGCAAGAAGGCATCAACAAGCTGAAAGACAAGCTGCTCTTAGAGCAGTAGAGACTGGGGCAAAATAATGGAAGAGCCATTAGTATGACTGAAATAGCAAAAGGAGAAAGTGTTTTAATTCCTCGCATTCCGATAACCCCGACGGATTTCCCTTTTTTACTCAAAAGGCTGCAAATCCCTCTAAAAATAGAATTTGTGATGACTATCAATAATACCCCATTTACACTGCCAGATCGCTCAAACCACAGTTTGAGTGACTGTTTTGAGCGATCATCTTTGCATACTGTATAGTAGCTACTATAGATCTATGCAGGCAGAGCAGGACACCGCCACTATCTCCGAACAATACAGCTGTTTTGCATACTGCCCGAGCCCCGCTGTGAACTCAAAGCAGGACACAGGCAGAGAGAATCTTATCAGCGCAGATGGCTGTGATAAAAGCCTGCTCCACTGCTAACAGCTGATCACTCAACTCAAGAAAACTTGGTGAGCGGTGAGCGATGAACGACTCGTGCACGAAAATCAAAAGATTCTTTTGATTGATTCTAGTTGTGTCTAAATCAGCCTTAAGGCTCAAGGGCAAACATTTAAGGTATCAGGTGTACATTAAGAAAACATGTTTTTCTCATGGGCAACTGTATGTGGCGTGCTCATGTGTATACAGTCCACAAAATATATATATAAAAAATCTCCCACAGAGAACCTTTATATCCTAGCATAAGATGGCAAGACCAAAAACGTAGCGTACAGAACTGTACTGACAGTGCAGATTGCAGTTACATTCCTTTCACTATTTCAACTTTTTACATTTCAATATACTGTTAAAAAAAAACACAGATGAGATAAAAAGAATACAAACTCAATGTGGATGAAGTCGTGGGTAACAAGCTAGTCGTGAAATAAATTTGGGCTGTTGCAAAGGTGTATTTTGAATTGGTATTCGGAAACCAAAACATACAAATCTTTCCTGCAGGCCTCTAGCACACTAGCATATTTGGGTTCAAGTACTGCACACTAATGTACTCTACAGCACACAGACTCGTTTATAACCTATAGAGCTTTGCATACTGCCGTTTTTTGGGGGAGGTTTTCGCATGGATCGGTGTTCTCTGTAAAAAGGTAATGGCATGTGTCCTTTTCTTGTCCATATCACAGACAAGATATAAGACATGCAAATACATGTTAGTGGGTGGCCGTCAGACAGAACCCAGACCTTTCAGGCACAACTTGAATGCACGTCAGGAGTCCCACAGGCCTTACACTATTTTGTTCCTGGTTTTGGCTTACAAATATTAGCTGCGGTGTTCAGGTAATACTTGCATATCTTCCCTACTGCAGTAAATGGAGATTATACATACAGATCTCATATGTTGATGATTCTTAGGCAGACTTCACACAGGCGAGAAAATCGCGTGCGATTTGTGCGTTGCGAGATGCACAAATATGAACGCATTCTTCTGAATGGGATTATACACATGAGTGATTTTTTTTTTTTTTTTTTTTGCGTCTTGTTCTGTTCTATTTTGCGTGTTCTCGCATAGCAGTGCCCATTGTTTTCAATGGGGCCAGCGGCGGCATCGCGCGTTATCCCATTGAAAACAATGGAAGAAACGCTGCCTTAGCTGACAGCCGTGGCAAAGGATTGCTTTTTCCCGAAGTGATGCATGGCTCTTTAAACATAAACTCCTCACATCCTCGGGGGGGGGGAATTCACATGGTGGGGAGTGTAATATGGAGGCAGGATTCACGGCCCCATATCGCACTTGAAGTTAGCCTTATGGAGCATTCACGCAGTGTTGATTGCATCGAGGGTTCCATCACAACTGCCGAAAATGGCACTGTGATGAAACCCCCAAACGGGACCAAATTGGATTATTCTCTTGCGTTAATGAAACGGACACCACTTTGTTTCTTTTCCATTATGTTTGGAGTATAGAAGAGCTTGGTAGACTATATTATTCTATACTTCACGTATGGTAATCCTTGTAAAACTGACAGTGGTGTGCGTTTCATTAAAGCAAGTTAATGGTTCTCCTTGGAGGTTCCAGCAGTTGTGACAGAACTCCATGATCTAATCCACAGCCAGATGAAAAAAATTGTGGGATTGCTCCCATAGGCTGGTTTCACATGAGCGCTAATCTTGCGCGAGTTTTGCGCTTTGCGAGATTCACAAAATTTGTGTGACTATCAACCCCCTTTTGACGATGCTGTGAGCAAAAAAGAATTGTGGCGTTTTCTATTTTTTTTCTTTTGCATTCCTCTGAATGCATCGCCTATTGATTTCAATGGGACCCTAAATACATTGCGTGGCTCTGACATGCCGTGCGATGTGCATGCAGGGTTTCCTATTGAAATCAATGGGAAACCCTTTTCGGTCCTCTATCCTGCGTGAAACCTGGGCGAGGGGTTGGAATTTCACCCAGACTTTTTTGCCTGTAAATCGCCTTGCATCCGCACATAAAACGCACATTGCCAAGCGTAATATGAAGGCAAGTGTCTCGGCACAATATTGCGCTCGCCGGTGTGCAGTTCTACCGGTAGAATGGCAGCTTCCCATCACTGCGGAATGGAGACTCGTTCACAGCTTATGGTGGGAGCCTGAGGGCGAGCTCGCAGAGGACCTCTGTCTCCCATATATGTATATTCCCATTTTGTTGTGACAAACTACTGCAGAATGTGTCCCTGCAGTGATAAATAATCTCCTGGGGTGGTAGAATGGATTAAGTCTGTAAAATTCCAGCCAGATGTGCTTTTGCTTTATCTCTGCCAAGCACTGCTGGCATCCTCCTGGGTGCCCTGTCCAAGGGGGTGTGTATTGGCATGATGGAGCGCTCATCAAGTAAGTGCACATGCCTGAACATAATGCAGTGAATATTCTGCCCTGAAATGTTGTCTTGCCAACTTTTGCAAGCTGAGTCAGAACCGTTGAATCATGGACACCTTGCTTCCATGCAAATCAACCATTACTTAATGATGTTTTTTCTATAAGCATAGGCTGTCATTAGTTAGGCGGAGGCTCTTGAAAAGTTAGTTAATAAGCACCTGGCCTCAGTGAACAGAATGTATTTAAACTATTCCCTATCTTAGGCCTGTGTCACACGGGCGTAAGCGCAGTTCCGTATGTATTTGTACAATGGGTGTTGCATATTTGTGTGCGCATTTGCATGTTTTACTGTACGTTTTGTGCATACACATTTGCACACACAAAACAGAAAATACAACCATGCTCCCATTTATTGAAATGGGCAATAGAATTTGTCACCATCTGCTATTCACAAAAAAAATCTATTTTTCTAATCTACTTTTATTTTCTGATATTAGAATTTAAAAAAATCTACGGTTGAACTTTGTGGGTATTCGTTTATGCACCGCTCTCTTAGGTCCTGACACAGCCTTTCAAGTCCGTTCTGGTCTGGACTTTGGGCCATTGCAGCACCTTGATTTATTTTTTCTTCCCCAAGTCATTCTAATGTAGGTTTGCTGGTGTACTTGACATCACTGTTGCGTGATCCAGTTTTCACCAAGCTTTAGCAAGGTGCCCAGGTCCAGTGGCTGTAAACCAACCCAAATCACCCCTCCACTATCACGCTGGACAGTTGGTTATGAGGTGTTTCTGCTAAAATGCTGTGTTTCACTTCTGCCTAAAGGACGTTGTTCTAGAATTCCTGCAGTTTGTTTAGATGCATCTTTGCAAGCTTTAGTTGTGCTGCTATGCTCTTTAGAAAGAATAGGCTTTCTCCTGGCAACCCTTCCAAACAAGCCATACTTGTTCAGTCATCTTCTAATTATACCGTCATGTACATTTAACATGCTGAGGCCTTTAGAGTATGAGATGTAGGTCTTGGTTTTTTTGCAATTTCTCTGGGCATTGCATGGCCTGACCTTGGGGTGAATTTGTTGGGACGTTCACTTCTGGGAAGATGTCACCTGACTTTAATGTTTTACATTAAAGACTCCAGATTGTTTGGAAATTGCTTTATAACCCTTCCTATATCGATGGGCAGCAACTGTTGCTATTCAAAGATCAACCCTGGTGTCTTTCCTTCTTGGAATTGTAACACACACCTAAATGCTCCAGGCCAGCAAACTGTGGAATCTGCTTTTATAGAGGTGATCATACTTGCTGATGATCGCCGAATCAAGGGCACTTGGCTGCTACTTACCATCTTAATTCCCATGGAAGCAGTAAGGGTGTACTTCATTTCTGCATTTTGCCCTAGTTTTTGTTAAATGACCGTGTACCTTGCATTTGGAAAATCTTCAGACGCTTTCATTTTTTTCACATTTTATGTTATGGCGTTGTAAATTTGGAAAAAATAATCCTAATTCCCCCCACCCCCCCAATCATTCTGCACACAGCACCACAGAATGTTCAAAATCTTGGTAAATTTTTTAAAACTGAAATTGCATTGACATAAGTAGCACCTTTTTGGTAGCCATTACAGCCTGCAGTCTTCTGGGGTATGATGCCACAGGGTTCACACACCTGGATTTGGGGATTTATTTTCTGGCATTCTGCACTACTGATCCTCCCAAGCTCTGTCAGGTTGGATGGGGACTGTCTGTGGATGCCATGTCTCTTCAAAGATGTTTGATTGGGTTCAAGTCAGGACTCTGGCTGGGCCACTAAGGCTGCCTGTCCACAGGCGATGATCCGCTTGCAATAAATCGCCCGTGGATCACGCACTGTAAAGCTTTTCATAGGATTATTATGGAAAGTGCAGCGCTGGCGTCCAAGAGCGGAGAATCATAGAAATTCTCCGCTTGCGGGATTTAAGTCGCGGCATGCTGCGATTCTCAGAGGTGAGTCTATCTATTCAATGGGCTCATCTCGGAGCCCTGTTAGTCCTCCCCTGCGGCGGAATAGCTTGCGCTAGCAATATTCCGCCTCTGCCGTGGAAAGGGGGCCCAGTCTAAAGTCCCTTGCACTGTGGATTTGGATTCAATAGGGCTACCTGTAGTAAAATAACTGATTCTGATATGCCTTGTGAGCTGTGAGATCTTATATAGACAGGGTTTTTTTTTTTTTGTTTTTTTTTATTTATTAACTTGTCCAATTAACTATACAACAAATGGACTCCAATCAAGGTGTAGAAACATCTCAAAGATGATCAAGAGAAATGCGAGGCCCCCAGAGTTAAATTTAAAGTGTCATACCAAGCGTCCGCTTTTGCACAAGGCCATGTCGCAATGTAAAAAAAAGGTGAAAAGGGTCTGAAGACCTCCAAATGCACTGTAATTTGTCATGTGGTGTTTATCTGAGGTTGTATTTGTCTAATTTTAAGACCTTCTAAAGCCCTATTTACAGAGGATGAACGGTCAGGCCCGACAGTTTGTCCCAGTGAAGCTCGCTGCTGTGCTGTTACACAGGAGCGAGCATTGCTCAGAGCAGGCCAGCATGGAGGTGGGGTGGCGGGATCGTGCTTTTCCCCTCCGCCTACATTCACCGTAAGCACATAGTCATTAAGAACTGAACGACTGCTGTTTACACTGAATGGCTTGTCATTCAGTATTCTGCATGCATTTACACGGAGCGCGGGTATTTGAACAACTCCTAACGATAATCGACCTGTGTCAAAGGGAAATTTTTTTTTAATCCTGATACATAGGACTATACAACTCAAAGAGGGTTTACTTATTTTTTCTCATGATTGTTTGCTATAGCTTTATTTATTGTTTTTATTTATTAATTTTTTACAGACCAGAACATCAAAAAATTGAAGGAAAAGAACGAAACTTGTAAAATATGTAAATATATTTAAAGGGGATGTCTGGAACTCTTAGGCCTCATGTCCACTAGCAAAATTGAATTGCGAATTACGCAGTAAATTTCCGCTGCGGAATCCGCATTCAATTTTGCCCATAGGGAATCATTGGCCATCCGCGGTCAAATTAATTGAAATTTGCACCTGCGGATGGCATTTTAATGGATTTGCGTATTCTCACGTGCGGGAGAAAAAACGCAGCATGCTCCATTTTCTGCGGGTCTTCTGCGCGGACGACTTCCGCAGGCTTCCATAGAAGCCTATGGTAGCCGTTCGGTCCCGTGGTACACCCGCAGCTGAATTTCTGCTCTCCGGCATGGGAGCGCGGGAGAGCAGGAGTTCAAAAAAAAATGAGTGCACGGCGCATGTGCGTGGCACGCTGCCGGCCTGCCGAGCACATCCGCCGTGCAGAGGGAAAGATCCGGCCGTAACGGACAGGAACCCGCAGCATCCGGACAGGTGAGTTAAATCATTTTTCAGGCCTCATGTCCCCGGAAAAGGAGGGTCCCGCTGCGGGATTCTGCATGGAGAATCTGTGCGGGCCTGAATTTCTTAGTCCACTGGGTAAATGGAATTGCGCATTTCTGCCGCGGAATACACAGGGAATCATTGCCATCCGCGGGTCCATTGAATTGATTTTTGCACCCACGGATGGCATTTTAAAAGAATTGCGTTTTTCATGCGCGGGAGAAAAAACGCGGCATTCTCTATCACATTGATAGCAATGTGTGCAGATATCTGCATGCAAAAAAATGCCATTTAAAGCAAATCCGCCGTGGAAATCTGCGGCAGATTCTGCGCGGATTGTATTTTTTGAGTGGACATGAGGCCTAGGGCCTCATGTCCACGGGGAAAATCAGGCCCGCTACGGGTTCTCCATGGAGAATCCGTAGAGGGTCCCTCCTGCCCCGCGGACATGAGGGCTGAAAATGAGAATAAACTTACCCGCAGCGGACCGGGCAGGTCTTCTCTTCTTTCTACGGCCGGATCTTCTTTCTTCGGCCGGCGGATGTACTCGGCACGCTGGCAGCGTGCTGCGTGCATGCGTCGGGCATATCCGCCAGGCCGAAGAAAGAAGATCCGGCTGTGAAGAAGAGAAGACCTGCCCGGTCCGCTGTGGGTAAGTTATTCTTATTTTAGGTCTTCAATAGAAGCCTGCGGGAGACCCGCACGAAAATGGAGCATGTCACATATTATTATTTTTTTTTTTTTAAATTCACTTTTATTGACCATCCGCGGGTATTTATCTACCCGCGGGTGGTCAATGCATCCCTATGGGATGCGGATCCGCATGCGGGTGATTTAAAATCATATTTTGCCCGTGGACATGAGGCCTAACTCCCAGAAGAGGAGGAAGAAGAAGCTTTGTCATTCGCTTACTGGCATTGTGGCCTGTGCTGTGGCGCTAGGTTCACCTCTGACTATGGTCAACATCTGCATGAAATTTGTATGTTCTCTTTGTGGTGGTGTTTGTTTTTTTTTCCTCTGGAGAAGGAAAAACGAAGAAGAAACAAACAATCTGTATGGAGTTTTTTAAGTCCAAGCAGATGTTGTGCTTTGAGATTTTAATCTAAGACCTGACCACTGAGCTACATTCATCACTATTGTATTTCTATGCAATTTGGGGGGTATTTGGCTACACAGGGATCCTTCAAGAGGCCAAATTAGTAAACCCAATTTTTACTTGCATTAACTTTTTATGGGAGTTTTGAAAATCTGTCCAATCACTCCCAACCTAATTATTCCAATAAACTCATCATTAGTAAAGAGTTTTCCAATAATACAATTAAAACAAAAAATCTACACTAATTAAACCATAAATAATGAAATCGGTGGTTAAACATCACAGCTTTGGATAGTATACTGTCTAGCTAGTTTGGGGGGGGGGGGGGGGATTCTACTGATTTTTCTGACAGGGATACATGCAAGTGATGCAGCTTACAGACTATAGAGTGTTCACCACTCTGGATCAACTAGAGGGTGGAAACAGGCTGAACTAGATGGACATTGTCTTCATTCAGCCTAACATACTATGTTACATCTCTCTGTAGCTGCAGACTGCTAGGGGCAGCTGCTGGACCTCAACCCTCTATCTTTTGATTATCAAGAATGAGATTTTTTTTAACCATTGAATTGATATCAAACTCCTCTTCTACCGATTGCTAAGTGGAGACAAAGTTATACTTGTTTGTACCATTTATTTATGGGGAAAAAATGTAAACTATACTTCCTGTTTAGCAAGAAATATCTAGCACTATGAGGGACTCCAGAATAAGTGGCTTTATTTAGTCAAATCATCAGAAAAGCTGCTTGTGTACTTTAAGCGCAGCTTTCATACATAGCTGTGTGTAAACCTATTTTCTGATGTTTGTTGACTTATTCTGTCTAAATAAAGCCACATTCTATTCTGGAGTCCAGTGTACTGGATATATCTCTCTATGGATATCCGCACTGTCCCTACCCATAGCTGTGCACCTAATAGAAAGAAAACCAGATCACTCCCAATTGCAAAATTCCTAACTAGTGTAATTAAAAACTATAGCGACTCAGTTTGGGTCCCATTATAAGTGAAGAGGACAGGGGAGATTTAAAATTGAAAGGGTGGGAGAATGAATGGAGTCTAACATTCCAGACAGCTGTGCTTCCTAGTTTGTGTGTTCCAAGCACACATGGCATCCTCTTGGTATGACCTAATGGCACATTTACACAGGTGTATTGTCACGGTATTATGTGGCTATAAAAGCCCCTTTATTTCTATTGGGAAAACACTGCAGCATGTCCTATTTTGGTGCATAATACACATCGATATAGGCTATGTGGATTATCATACGCAGCAAATACTGTTATATGCACATTTGGTGTGTAATACAGTGACGCTAAAGGATGTGTGTTTCCATGATAAAGTGCTCGTCATGTAACTTCACAGGCCTTCAAATTCTGCTCTGATATTGGCATGTTCATAGGATTCCCATTTTACAGGTTGTATCCGAATCTTTGCAGGGGAGATGTGTGTGAAGGAAACATTATACGTTTACAGGCTCACTGGCATATCCAACTTCAGTCCGTGAAAAAAGTGGTTTTCACTGCATATTCCATGTGGGGTTTTTTTATGCTTGTGCACAGCTTTTTACATCTGAATTCACGTGCACAAAAAAAGCCTCAATTGATGATACTTTTTTTCTACTATCACTTGGCAACATGCATAAAAAATTGCAGTGAATAGACATGTATCTGTGTGAACTTATGGGCAATTTCAGTCCATAAATATGGACAAAAATAGAACCTGCTGCTCTTATTTTTTTTACTTAGTCAGCAAAAAAACCAAACTGCTCATCTGCACACCAATGGTGTTTTATGCTGTCCAGTGTGAATGGGCATTAAGGCTCAAGGTTTTTTTTCCCCCTGTCTATCAAATATTAACACTTTTCCAACTCTCTTTAGGATCTACTTTCCAGAAAGAGGATTCTCTGCCGGACACAGAAACAGACTCTTCAGGCACTCCATTATTGAAGGTTTACTGTTGATGGAAGACCAAGCCCTTTAAGCCAAGTCTAACCTGGGATGTTGGGGTGTGCGTAACTAAGCTGATAATGATTTTTATTGAAAAAAAAAACAAACTTTTCCTTAGAATATGTGAAAACACTGATTTATTAGCGACTCAAAGTGCGGTTCCCAGATGAAAGTTGTTTTTCCACCCGTATTGGCTTTGGTCAGTTTGTGCTGTTATGTAAATGGAAGTTATTTTGTTAAATCCATGTAGCAATTCACTGAATGCTTTGTGTTGGTTTCCAGTTCTCAGATGTTACATGAAAACAACATAAGGTCAAGCTGTGAATTATCTACATAGTTGTATAAAGGATGTAATTAGTAGAAGCTGTTAAACAAGATGTGTCGGGTATCTATCTACATGTTGGTCAATTTAAATGTCCGCTGAACTATTTGACATTAAATCCTTGTAATATAAGGTTATGGGCCATGTTTCTAGGAAATAAAAACCTATTGCTTTAAACTGATACTCTCACAATGGTGATCCTGACCTAACTTTATGTAGCATTTCTCAATTTTACTTCTGAATGAAAAACTAAATTTTAAGAGTAAAAAACAGCTGATTTCTTCTAGGAATAGCTGCAATACAATATGACCAGACTGGCATTAAGCCCCATTTACTTAGATGGGGAACCTCTGGGTAAACAAATAATTGAAGATTCCTTGAGGGCTAGAATTGAGAAATGCTGTAGAGTACACTCTATAGGGCTACCTTCAGGCAATCTTAAGCCTCATTCACATGAGTGGGGCTTTAACAAATTATAGGTGCGTGTGGAGAGGGGTGGGGAAGTCTATACTAAAATTTCTATGCTAAAAATCACGTGAATGGGCAGCTGCTCCAGGCAGAGAGAGACAGAACAGGGCTATGAGTTAATCCCCCATAGCCTCACGCTCTCTTCCAGCTATAGGGATCCCTGAGCGATATCCCCATAGTGAAGAGAGTGGGGCAGGGCTTCTCACATGGATTCCCTATATCTAAGAGGGACGATCCCTCTAGCCCCACCCTCTCCTCCCACACTCAGGGAAACCCTGTAACCCCATCCCCCTTAGGGACAGAGGTGGAGGGAGTCCCCCCTACTGCTGGTGAACATGGTGCCCAGAAGTACATGTTAAGTGTCCCACTGTAAATTCCGGTTTGTCCTAGTTTTAAATGTTCTGCTGTAAGCAGCGGAGAATTGTGTTGCAGAAATGCTCCTGGGATTTGTAATCTCATTTTCCTGCACAGGAGTATCAATAGACCCCTGTTCCCATAGGAGTCTATGGAAACTCCTGCACATCACGCACCAGATAGGTCAGGTCTTTTCTCGCACCATGGACCTTAGAACGTGACCGCAAAGCTCACATCTATCTTTGATTGGCGAGAGTATTTTGCACATCTAAAATTCCTTCATGTAAACGCTTCTAGAGGAAACCACTGGTTCTTATAGAAGTGCTCTTCACACGCCTAAAATGTGCAAAAACAGCGCTTGTGTGAACAAGGCCTCATTCTAAAGAGTGGCTTTTTTTCCTCCTAGCATTAGCTATGGAAAAACTCCATACCCAAAGAATGTGGTGATTTATGGACACTATCTACCCCAAAAGTGAGAAACACCACTATAGTGAATGAAATGTTTGCAGAGCATTTCATATATTACTAACCCTCAGCAAGTGCCTGAGTGCGTATCACTTACCTCAAACACAGTCACCAAAATGCCAAAGTAATTTCTGCAAGACCATTTTAAACCTGTATGGGGATGTGAGTTCAGGGTTGCTTCTACCCCTCCCCCAATTTCTGTGTGTGTTAATATGTAAATGCAGCTATAAATTCACACAATAAAGTGTCTTGTCATGTACATAGTCTGGTGTGTTCACATTTAGATCAGTATTGCACCATTTGTAAGACAAATCCTGGAACGTGGGAGATACTGTAAGTCTTTCCATAATACTTTCTCGGTTCCATCCCTGGTTTTGGTTATGAATATTGATGCACAATAGGCAAATGTGACAATAGCCTAAAGCCCAAATGTAAAGGGGTATTAGTTAAGGTATATGCACGTTATGCCAAGTGTCTGGTAGGTGGAAGTCCCACCTTTGGGACTTCCAACCCACTTGGTGAGGTGGCTGCTAACCACCATATTCTGATGAGTGGATAGGTGGCAACAAATCTGCATGGCTCTGTCAATCCAATACTTACATTGCTCTTTCCTTAAGGGCTCCTGCAGACTGGCGAGAGCAATTATCTGCCCGTGGTTCAATATCGCTCTCGCAATGCATTTGGGACCCCTGAATGCGAGGCGTTTTCATTGAAAACAATGGGTGATATAGCAGGAAGAAAAGATGCTGCACTGTTTGTTTTTTTTCCACGCAGCATTGAAGGAGTGAAAACCTCGCAAAACATCGCAAATGGGAATGAAACCATTGAAATTCATTGGTTTCCTAATCATGCGTTTTCACTCCCTCTTGCAACGCAAGAAAATCGCCCGATTTCTCGCCAGTGTAAAGGAGCCCACATGAGCAAGACACACAAACATGAAATCCAGTATTTTGAATGGACTTATTCAGACACTGCTTTGAGGAGAAAAAGAAAAACTGCAGCACATTCTATTTTTGGGGATTCCTACCAAACCCATTGTTTAAGGGGGACTTTAAAGGACATTGCATGGCAGTCGAATGCCGTGCAAGGTGCAGTGTTTCCACTGAAATGAGTGGGAAACACTTGCAATCCTCTGACTTATGGAACACACACCTGAGGATCACAGCAGTGATGTGAGGCGTTTTGGAATTTAAAAAAGCCGTGTCGGTGTGGAAAAATACATGTTGGCAAGCAAGATATCGCACTTGCCCATGTGAAGATAGCCTTAAGGCCCATTTACACACAACAATTATCGTTCAAATGCGGTCTTTTGAGCGATAAGCGTTATATGTAAATGCTACCCTAGTCAGCTTTTTGGCCGAATGATTTTTAGTCCAGCATAAAAACCAGTTTGGCCAGCTGATTAGCAGGGGCCGCACCCTGTGATTCTCTTCGAAGCGCTGATCACATTGTTTTCAGATGCTGTCCTGCTGGAGAATAACAGAGCTGTATGCAGATAACACACCACCCCAGGAAAGTGAGCTTAATTTAAATGCAAATGAAGCTAAAATCGCTACTAATAGGCATTAGTGCCTATAAGTAGCTATGCAAAATGATCACTCAAACTGTCTTTTGAGTAATCATCTTTGTGTGTAAATGGGGCTTTACTCTCATAATAAATAAAACCATGCAAAGGCACCAGTCCATTCATTCTCCCTGGGTGCCTCACTACGTAGATCAGAGCTCCCCTGTTCGCATAGATGTGGGTTCTACGTCTGTGACCCATCTATGGCATAGGCTATGCCATAAATCAGGGGTCCCCAACTCCAGTCCTCAGGGGCCACCAACAGGTCATTTTTGCAGGATATCCTATAGTGCGAACACCTGTGGTAATGTCTGAGGCACCAACAATAATTACATCACCTGTGCAACACTGAGGACTGGAGTTAGACATAAACCACAACTCTATTCAAATAGAAGGTAAAAAACTTTTCAGATAATTACCTTTTATATAACTATGCCTTTCTTCTATAAGTCTAAACCTGCATATTGTGGATGCTTACTTATGACCAAGGAAACAAAAAGGAAAAAGCAAAAACCACGAACAATAAGATGTATACACATTTATTTGAAATGCTGCATCACGCCTCATGTTCCATCCTTGAAGCAGTGGTGTCCCAACGAAACAAACAGTATTGCCTTCGCTAACACTTTACTCAAACAGGAGTTAAACTGGATTTTAAGGACTTGCTCACACAGTTGCCTGTAAGGACAGCATATTGATAATGTTCCTCATGAAATGCTGCTTCACAATTATGGATCGCTATCCTTGGCAAATAGTGCTGTAAATTTGCTTGCATACAGATAGCAAAAGTGATCACCCGATCAACCAGAAGCATTAGCTAAACTTGGCTTTGGAGAAATCCATTTCTGGGTGCTGTTCCATGAACCTTAAGGGAGAAGATTAAAAAGAAAATTCATTGTAGTCAGTACTTTGCTTATTGATGAACGTAGAACTGATATTCAGGACAACTGGAAGGTGTATGCCAACTAACCCTGCTGGCGTATTGCTGCACAACAAATGGAGCATCACTCCTTAAAGGGTTTATCTTCTACTTGAACTTTACTCAAGACATCATCTATAAGTTAGACATGAAAGATTGCTCCTGTCTCTAGCCATTGGTATTACAGACTGATGTTGATCCTCTCAGAATGGGCAGCTAATGTATGCAGTACTGATGTGGACACATGTTCAATGCTACTAAGGCCAGTGATGCAAGCCACTCAGTAAGAATTAGTGCACAGAGTCCTATTCTCACCAGCACTTAAAGTAATTGAGAACGTTGCATGTAATAAGTTGATCCACAAACTACAGTGGGAACAGAGCTGTCTGCTTCTTGCAGAAATTAGCTCAATGCATGAGTGCAAGCCCAGCTGATGAGATGTGATCTCTGACAGTGGACCCCACCAATTTAGCTACATGGGGAGATGACAATGCCAGAACAGTGATGTATTTTATTTTTTTTAATGCAGCTAGGGGTCGTTTTTGGGGTAGGGCTTATATTTCAAAGTACATATTTCATTATTATAAAGTCACACAACTTTGTAGTGACCAAAAAAAAAATAAGATAAATCCCGATATTGCCACGAGAAAATGTACAGAACACAGATGCAATATCACTGTGATATTCTTGCAGTGATATTGCGTTGCCCTTGTGGAAATGGCTTAACAATGATAGGTATATTATTGTATGAGTTATCAATGGATTTCATGTTCAAGTCCCCCAGTGAAGCATAAAAATAAATAAAAATTTTAAAAGTTCAAAAGACCCTCTTTCCCATTTTCTTACAAAAAAAAAAATGTAATGCTGTGTCCATACAGGTCTGAACTATTAAAACATCACATTTATTCTGCGTGTCGTATTCTGTCAAATAGACAGACATTACCTGAACAGCCAATTTTTAGCCACACCATCTCTCCAAAAAGAAAAAGCCTTGATAAAAAGTCACAGGATCCAGGGTCTGTAAGTCTCCCTCCAGATCAGGAAAACCACTGATATGTATGGGCAAGCTGCACCTTTTCAAGGCTCATTCACACAACCGTGATTTTGGCACATATGCACGGCCACGTCACATGCTGTGAATGGAATTAGTGAAAGTACATGGATTTTCATTGATCCATTCATTCATATTAGCATGTGAAAAAGATCACAGCATGCTCTATTTCACAGTATAATCAGGTAGCTTTTGTATGGGTAGAGTATGCAACGATGTTCATACAAAATACATTGCGTATGGTCAACGATATATACACAACCCCACTACGAGACAGAGCAGGAAACTTTTTTTTTTTAGTTACTGTGCATGACCAGGGTTCATATAGGTTTTCAAAAAAAAATTCCTATGACAAAATGTTGATTTTCAGTGACACTTGCAGAACTCAAAATACATGCAATCAAAGGTTTAGGGCTCCTTCACACTGGAGATCGTGATATCAGTACGTGAAAATCGTGGCAAAAATCACGACTTTTCCCCCGCAATTTCTGAGCGTCAGAACTTCAATAGAACCTTCTAATGAAAAAAATGCATTGCATGAAAATCGCAAGTTCCTGCTTTGCGATGTGATAAAAAGGAGGCTCCATAGGGAAACATGGGAGATAAACGCAAAATGCAGAGAGATAGGGCATGCTGTGATTTTTTTTCCTGGCAGCATCGCGGATGTGAAAGAAACCATTGAAAACTATTGGTTTCATAATTCTGCGCTTTCACTCACTCTCGCATTGCTCAAGTGTGAAGGCACCCTTTTTGTTTTTTTATATACAAAAATAATAGAAAGACAGACACACCCTGCTAAGTCAAGCTATTTCCAGGTTAAAAAAAATAAAAATTTATATATTATATATACATACATACACTTTTTTAATAAAGTATCCCCATCCATGAGAGGCCCGTTGAGAACAAGAACTTCAAAATCTGAAATATTTTTTGTATGTTTCAAACTGAGCATTGAGATTCTTGTGTTTATCCAGAGCAATTGCTTAGTGTTAAAACACAATACTAGATTGTAACGGGAAAAATTGTTTTGGACAAACAAAACTAGCAAACACAAGAATCTCAGAAATTATCATCATTACTACTCAGGAAAAAAAAAAAAATCCATAACAAATCAGAAAATACCATAAAACTTTCATGAAATTCCACGTATTCCATGACTCATCAGATTCCAGGTTTTCCATGACGCGTATGAACCCTGAAGACACTATCATGTACCGTACACTCGCTGCCCATATGCAGCGATAGCCGGTTCATGAGCCCTCACACAAACCATTAAAATGCTGCGTGACCCACAGCATTTTACACATGCGGTCGTGTGAATGAGCTCTTTATTCTGCAGGTTTTCTGCCTGAGGGGGTGGATCCGCTCTCTGGTTTAGTGGAGTCATGGGGGAGGGGCATTTGGTTCTGAGGTTTTTTTTTCCTATAACTTTTTTTACATTCTGCCTTTTTCAGTTCCACTAGGGAACTTGAACACACAATCACTTATAAATACTAATACTTCTGAGGAGGGGGAAGGGGGGGGGGGCACGTTCTGGGTTCGAGACAGGAGCATGAACCCTCCATCCAACTGCAGCATCTAAAAGGGGCTAAATAACTAGCCCCTTGCAGCTAACCGCACAGACTCAAATAGTCAATGCTGAAATATTCCATATTGTGAAATAATTTTGTCCAACTATTTTTACCCTTTCTGGAAATAAATAAATAAATAAACAAACCACAAAAAGTAGATGTCATCCACCTTTAAATTTCAACATAAAACTCACTTTTTCAAGATGTCCTGCTTTTTTTGTTCGTCTGAAGTGGGAAGTCCCATGGATTTCTGCCTCTGATCATACATCATTTTTTCTACCATACTGCGAGTTTCTCCATCTAAATCAGAGAGCTAGAATACATATACATCTGGTAAGTGGATATCTGTGACATTACAAATGACTCCGTCTACAGGAACATGAAAGCCTGTGGGTGAGGATTTAAAAAAAATAAATAAATTTTACCTTCGAATTTTCAGGATTAATCTTCTTGGTATTAAGTTCAGGCTCTGTCTTGATAACACGACTCCACCATTCCATAATGTTGATCTGCAAGAAACGTTTGGTCAGAAAGCAAACAAAAAACAAACAAAAAAGTTCTCCAACAGTCAAAATTATTAGATAGTGAAACAGAATATTTTTGTCAAACAAGAAATTTTCTACAGAGGAGCTTCTTCACCACAACAGAGACAGAAAAATAAGTTATGGCTCACGAAAAGCAGGGATGAAAAACAAATGGAATGTTTGAAAAATTGCTGGCAACTAAAAAAGGATTGCCCTTGTTATTTTACCAGTGACTATACATATGCAAACTGCAGAGGTGTACGACATAAGGTGGCCTGTATCAGAACTTAGCGCATTTCATTAGGTTTTCCAAGCCAGGATCAATTGCGGGTTGTAAGTATGGCCATCATGTGAGGGCATTATCCTTGGTCTTCAGCGGTGTAATGATCACGTCTACAAATTCTAATAGGAAAGAAGAATAGACAGAACTTGGCGCGTGCCGCAGCTTCTTCATGTATTATCCAATAAGGACTGTTTCTGACTGCAGAGCACTACTAGATGAACCCAACAAGGGTTTCCATAATTGCATGAACCAAACCACTAAAAGCAGCCAGTCGATTCATGCTGCATATGATGGGCAATCCTAAGAGAATCCAAAAGGTAATAGAAAGGTCTGCAAAAACCTCTGTTCATGTGCCCATTAACCCTTTAAGGACATGGCCTATTTTGGGCTTAAGGACGCAACGATTTTTGGTGGATTTTCTTCTGCATTTTTCAAAAGTCATAACTTTTTTATTTTTCCGTCGATGCGGCTGCATAAGGAGTTGTTTTTTTGCATGGCGAACTGTAGTTTTTATCGGTACCACTTTTGGGTACATTGACTGGGTTGTAAAACTTTTTTTTTTAATGATCGCAGGGAGAGAAAACGCATTAATTCTACCATAGATTTTTTTATTTATTTATTTATTTTTTTTACATAATACGAGTCCCTCTGAGGGACTTGCAGCACAGCACTGATGATCGCTGTGATAAGGCATGGCAGGGCCTAAGATGTATCAAAGCATTTTACAGGAAAATGACCGTAAGCTGAAGAGCCACTGGGTGATGCACCAAGACAGTGACCCAAAGCACACAAGTCAATCATCTAAAGACTGGTAGAAGATTACGTGTTTTGGAATGACTGAAATCTGAGTCCTGACCTTAATTCCACAAGATATCAATGGGGTTACCTGAAGAGTGCCATGTATGTAAGGCATCCCAGAGATATTGATAAACGGAAACATATTTGCAGGAAGGCATGGTCCAAAATTCCTCCTCACTGTTGTGCAAATTGTATTTACAGCTACAGGATACATTTGCTGGAGGAGATTGCTGCTGAAGGGATATCTACACATTATTAAACTCAAGGGTTCACTTATATCCCTCTTACATGGGAAGAGAAGCTCACGATTCTCATTTGCCCGAGCGTACGATCTGCTGCCATCACCAGCTTGTCCGCGCTCGAGCAGTGTGATTCTCGTTGTGAATCATGTATAGCTCACACATTAATCATTCACTATTTCACATTCCTATGTGAAAAACTGATCGATCAGTGTTCAAACTGCACAAGCCAAGGCTGATTTTTATGCCGGCTGAAATTGAACGAGGGGCGCACAATTCTCGTTAGTCATTTAGTAATTGGCGGTGTTTAAACTGAACAATTCATTCAGTTTTGCTTGTTTGAACCATTTTCTGAACGATAATGGTTCAGTCTACACACAGCCAATGACCTTTTCTCCATGCACTGCAGAAGTTTATGGAAGGAGTTCGATAAAAGACAACAGCAGTACAAGTGTTTGTATAGCAATACATTAAAAATAAAAGCATTGCGCAAGGATCTACCTCAGAAAATTAAAAACCCCCAATTATTAAAACATAAGGTGGGGCCATGGAAAAGTATCCCGCCTCTGGCAATACTGCAACAGGAAGAACCAGCAAGTAGATTGTTTTCAATGTACCCACATGTTACAACAGATGCTGGAAGTGGTCCCCATTCACTTATATCCACCTCTAAACAGGTTTGCTGATGCTGCCTGCAGTTGTTTAGCGGGGATGCTGCAGACCGTGCCGGTGAGGTTTTCTTTGAGTTCATCCAGAGTATTGGGATTATTGACATACACATTCTGCTTTAAATTACCTCGCAGGTAGAAATCACAGGCAGACAAGTCCAGGCCACATGGTGGACATAAGTCTGTTGCCCACGGTTCGCTCGTCCACAGACACTTCATGAACCCATGCTGGCGAGTCGTGGGAGGGATGTCATGCTGCCCCCATTTTAATGCAAAAAAGCAGTGCATTCTTTCTTCTGGTGTGAGTTGGTCATAAAGCTGTTCAAATCAGGTGTGAGTACTGCAGGTTCTCTGAACAGGATTGAGGAAAATGAGGCCCACTGTTTGTGCTCCCGACACTGCACCAAGTGCCAATTTTCTAGTCAGCGGCAGTGGGGTTCTGTTAGGTTTGGACTTTCAGTAGAACAGTAGTCCAAAAATCCTCTAGCAATCAGTCAGCCGCTACGTACAATAATTCACGGGTTTAGCTTTGTTGAGCTCTTTCACACAAGTTATTTGGTACGGTGTCAGATTTACGGATTCCAGTATTCACCGATGGGTTGTCCGTGATACACCAACTCAGAGCTCACTTTCAAGGGCGATTTAAAATATACTGCTGAATGTCACAGATGACTTCGGATGTCTGGACGGACAGCGGCCTTGATTTCTTTATGGCTGTAACAGACCCAGTTTGGCGCTATTTATGAACCAGGCCCCGAATACAACAATTAGCAGGTGATTTTGCACCTCGATACTTGTCAGAGAAAGCCTTTAGCTTTTCCTTAATTGATCGGCTTCACACATAGGTTTCCACAATACACTAGGTTCACTGTTGCAGCACCACCACGAGGCAGATTTATAAAAGCTGTATTTATTACCCATAACAACCAACCACAGTGCGGTTTTAATTTCTTATACTGCTGGGGTAAAATAAATAAAATAAAAGCTGCACTGTGATTGGTTGCTATAAACAAAGATTTTCTTTTAGCCACTGTTCATAAGAGTGTGGTGCTGGATTACGCTGTATTTAAATTAATTAAAATGAATTACAAAATACCGTAAGCCATGGATTAACCCCTTGAGTGGCACGCCCGGAAATTTTCCAGGACGAGCTCCACTGCTCATAGCGATACAGCCCGGAAGATTTCCGGGCTATGTATCACTATGGGAGCTGCAGAGCACAATGCCACAAGCTGTGACAGTGTGCTCTGCCTGCACAGACCCACAGAGAACAAAGCAAGGGCTTTGAAAAACCAGCAGAAGATATTGCCGATATGCCGGCAACCTCCTGCTTTGTTTACAGGTTGCCATAGAGACCATCGGCTTGTCAGAAGCAAGCCGATGGTCTCTGTGGCAGGGAGAGCTTGGTGCTTGGCTGTCAGAGGACAGCTAGGTACCAGCTCTTACAGCAGAGATCAGAGAAAACCTCCGATCTCTACTGTGTTAACCCTTTACATGCTGCAGTCTATGTGACGGCAGCATGTAAAGGGCTGTCACTACAGCATGTAAAGGGCTGTCACCATCGGACCCCCGGAATGTGATCAGGGGTCCTGATGGATCCCTGTGGAAGTCCCCTAAAGGGACAAAAAAAAAAAAAAAGGGAAAAAAAATTATAAAAAAAACAAAAACATAAAAAACACTTGTCTCCCTTTACTTTGTAAAAAATCAAAAATACAATCACACATGTGGTATCCATGCGTCGTAATGACCCAGAGAAGGAAGTTAATGCATTTAACCCCTTAATGACATGGCCCCTTTTTTTCTTTTTCCCCCCCCCATTTCTTTTTTTCCTCCCCCCTGTTTAAAAAAAATCACAACTTGTCCGCAAAAAACAAGCCCTCATATGGCTGTGTCAATGGAAAAATGAAAAAGTAATGGCTCTTGAGACGCAACTGCAAAATTAGTTGAAATTCAATGATTAGACCATTTTAAAAAACCTGCCCTGGTGGGCACGACAGGGTGGTAGGAAACCCGCCACTCAAGGGGTTAAACCCTTATCAGAAATTGTGTACAAATCCTAGCCAAAAGTTTTGAGCCTGAAAAAAGTTTAGGTTTTCACAAAGTTTTCTGCTTCAGTATTTTTAGATCTAAGTCAGAGGTTTATAAGGTATGCTGAAGTTCAATTCTAAGCATTTCATAAGTTTCTGCAATTTTGCCTAAACATTATGTAGTTGTCCAAGACTCAATATTTACAGTGTTGACCATTATTTTTCAAGACTTCTGCAATTTGCTCTGACATGCTGGATATCAGCTTCTAGGCCACATCCTGACTGATGGCAACTCATTCTTGCCTAATCAGTACTTGAACATTATAATTTCTGTGTTATAGTTTATCCACCTGCTTTTTGAGGACTGACCACAGGATCTGGGGAGAATTTCCTGATTACGGACCCAAAATTTTAGTGTTTTGCTCACCAAGCCTCTAAAGCCCTATTTACATATAACAATTAGCTCCCAAAATTCACTCAAATGATGTATTTGATGAAGCGTTGCGTGTAAATGCTACCATTGTTTGCTTTTCGTCCGAATGAGGATTTTTAGTTGAGTTTAAAATCCATCGTTCGGACGGAGAGCTGATAGCAGGGACTGCACGCTGTGATTCTCCACAGGAGCGCTGATAAGATTGTTCTGCCATGGGACTGCAGCTGAATACAAAGGGGCTGTATGCAGATAAAAGAAGCCAATAATGCCCATTAGCAGCTTATGCAAAATGATCGTTAAAACAGTCATTTTCTGCATCTTTTGAACGCATTTTGAGTGATCATCTTTGCGTGTAAATGGGGCTTTAGTTATCACTTTTGCCTTGTGACATGGTGCTCCATCATGCTGGATAAAAGAATTGTTAGTCACCAAATTGCTTCTGGATTGTTGGAAGAAGTTGCTCTTGTAGAATGTTTAGATTCCATTCTTTATTCATGGCAGTGTTCTTAGGAAAAAATGTGAATGAGCCCAGTTCCTTTAATCAGGAGGGAATGCAGGAGCAAAGTAGGTTTTACCATTTTATCTATCCCTACTTGCATACTACCACTTGCCGTCTGTAAGCAGAGTAACTGCCCTGAAAAGGGCACTCTTACTCCTCAGGGGTTAAACCAACCCACTGTTCACTATTAAGTCCTATAGACTCAGCGGCAGTTACTCTGCTTGCTGGTAGCATGTGGTAATGTGCAAGTAGGAAGAGATTAGTACAGCCTGCTTTGCCCCCACACTCCCTTTCAATTTCTATATGATGAAGTGATTCTTCAAAATCAAGAGTAGAGAAACCTTACATTCAGAATTGTGAATATATTTTGTCTTGTGCACAGAATTTTCTTCTATAAACCATGCCTGATGATCTGACATATACACAGTTTTGATAATCTCATCAATTGCTCATAGGCAATTGATATTAAAATTGTTAATCTACATAATAGGTATATTTTAATATTAGGGTTTCTGGATAACAATCAAACATTTTATTAGTAATAAATGCAAGATTCCAAGTAATTCCAAAGGGTTCACTTACTTTTTTATGCAACTATCTATAACCATGTAGATCTGCTTCATGTGTAGTTACATCTTTAAAAGTGTAGAGTACTCCAAAAAACAAGCATTATTAAATCCTAGCATACACTGATGAATCAGGGTACTAGGTTTAGGGGGTAGTTTATACCAATGCCAAGAAGGCGAATAATACAGAGGAGTGCATGAAGTCATTTTTGCCCTGCAACAAGTCCAAGCATCCTCACCTTTTCTAGATGCACCGTCACTATCTTGCCATCTTCTATTAACCACGAGCACTCTTCTACTTTAACTTCATTGTAAAGCTCACCCTCAAGTACAGGCTTTTGACCCTTAAGCCCAATACTAAGATTTCTCCGCCGAATATCCACCACCACATCTCTGCTCTTCAGACGGAAGGAAGTAGAGAATGGGACAACCAACTGGAGAAACAAAACAAGAAAACTATTTGAATGATTAAAGTGATGCTATTTGACTGTGTGAAGGAAGGGAAGTTCAATTTTGCTAGCTTTTGTTTCTAGAGCACAAAACCAGTGATAGCACATCCTAGAGATAAGCTATCACTTTATGATCAGTAGAGATCTAAATGCCCTTTTACATGGAGCAAACTGTTCAAACGAGCGAAAGTAAATAATCGCTCACTTTTTGGTCAGTGCTTATTTTATGCATGACTAAGAATCATCATTGGCGTGTTCACCTATTCAGTTTAAATACTTATACAGTGAATGTGAATGACTGAACGATTTCTCCCTTGAAGGAGCCAACGATGTATCTGTATAAACAGGCTGCAAGAGCAAACTTTGACATTGTTTACACCAAATGATTTACCATTTGAACGAGTTAACAGAGTGAATGAAGAGCCCACAGTGCAGAGTGTGGTGCAGAGTGTTAAGGCAGCAGAAATGCAGTCCTAAGCTCTTGCTCACTACCTGAAGGTTGTGAGTTCAGGTAGCCGGCTCAAGGTTGACTCAGCCTTCCACCCTTCCGATGTTGGTAAAATGAGTACCCAGCTTGCTGGGGGTGGGGGGTTAAAAGATGACTGGGGAAGGCAATGGCAAACCACCCTGCAAAAACAGTCTACCGAGAAAATGTCAGGATGTGACATCACCCTAGGAGTCAGTCATAACTCAGTGCTTGCACCAGGGCACTTTACTTTTACCTTACCTAGGACAGCAGTGCTCCTGGCCACTAGCTGTGCAGGATGGAGCTGTGATATAGTCTCAGGGGCCGGAACCTTTAATTCAAAGTACTGATAAAGAACCCCCATACTTACATCAACTTCAGAAAGGGTCTGTGTCCACCGATAGGTGGGAAGATCTGCTCCATTGCCTGAATTGGGCTTGATCTTTCCTTTGGCTGTTTCATCATCTTCCTCCTCCTCCTCGTTGTCCTCATGTTCTCCATCCTGTACAGAAAAGGCATAGCATGTAAAGGTCAGATTTAGACAAGAAACAGAAGATACAGTGTTTGATTTAAAAGTGTTGTTAGCATTAAAAGGGTGTTCCCATCTCAGCTTTTCATGGGTAGAAAAACCCAGCCCTGTTTCCAACCATGTTTTTGCAGACCTCTTATTGAAGTGAATGAGAGTTACAAAAACAATGTAGCACAGCGTGTTCGGCTGTTTTCATAGTTACCAGCAACTATAGTAGCGATTTCCCATTTCGGCAATGAAAAAAGAAAAGTATATAACCCAGCACATTCTCCCTTAATCTCATATTTTTCTCTGATCCTATTTTGTTCCATATTAAAATGCAAAAACCGAAACGAAATGCATAAAAAGTCTTCTGTATGTGTTCCAGGAGATCAACCATGTCCCCCCTCCTGTTCCCCATTGTCTGCCTGTTAAGACATTTGGTCTGAAGGAACAAGAAATTGACCTTAAAGCAACTATCATTCAGATATTCAATCAGAAGTGAAGTGTCTCTGAAGTGTATGACAGTCATTCATTTGCTTTTACAAAGCGCAATGATTGTTCTTTAGTTTGTGAAGATATCATTCATAGATGGCAAGTCATTCAAAGCCGAAAGACTGAGTTTACACCAAATGACTTTGGAATAACCAGCAACTATTTTTCTTGTTTTTGTGTGCTGAAAAGAAACAACTAAAGACTTATTGCTCATCACCCTGTCAGCGGCCATGTTAACACTGAATGACTCATTTGAACTTGCCCTTTTGAGCAATTAGGCATCCGTAGTCAAGCTGTGAAAAAGTAACTTTACTGACACTTCCTTTTTCACAAAAGCTCCATGGTGGCATCTGACCAGGAGATCATGCTCCACCCACCAGCTAGGCCAGAGGTTTATAAGGATCCTCATCCAACAGCTCCCAAGTGTCTTCCAGAACCTGCCAGGCCCTCAAATAAATCTTGCATCAAACATACATACCTTTCACTTCTTGAGGACTCTTCAGTGAAATAAACCCATTTACATATGTGTTTTTCAGGGGGTTTGGAATTACGAAGTTGCTGTAGCGGAGGTTTTGTGCAAAAGGAATTACCGTGCAAACTTATTTTCCATGGAGCAATTGCAATTTAAGTTTTATGTATGCGACTACTGTCGCACAGTACTCTGAGCGGGTGGCCCTCCAGGATTTGGGTCCAGTATTTGAGACAGGAGCATGGCCTGTAGCTCTAGAATGTTGATTGGCTACACGGCCTTCAGAGTGGACCACTAGCTCTGAACTGTAAGGCTGCAAGAAAACCAATCATGTTTTTTTCCCCTCATTCTTCAGACACTTTTGTACAATTTTTTATTACACTTGTCAGGAAATCCGATAGCATCTGTTATCACCTACAGTCGCACAAAAAAAAAAAAAAAAAAAAAAATGCACAAAAATGCCATTAGATAAGACCCAAATAATACTGCTGTACAGACTAAGAAAACCAGGCCCAGTGTGTAGAAAGGTTTCCCTAATTTTTCTTGGTTCTGAATATCCTGAAGAGTTAGACTAGGAGACCAGATTTTGACCATCTTACCTTTAAATCAAAAGGCAACATCCACATGGATATGAATCTAGTTCCAAAATCAAACAGCTGCACAGAACCACATCACCAAAGAAAGCCACACACTGTTCTTGCAAGTAACTCGTGGGCTGCCCCACCTGCAAGCCCCGTGTCACCCAACAGAGCCAAAACTATTGGTCAGTGAGAACTCACTAGTGGGATCCCATGGATCTACGGGTCAGTACAATTGCAAAGATACAAAATTTATATGTAGGGTTTTTTTTGGCTATTACTATTCTTAAAAATTTAAATATCTTTGGGGGGGGGGGGGGGGGGAAATAAAATAAAAAATTATTTTCTGCCACCATTTTCTGACAGCCATAACTTTTTCATTTTTCTGTCAGCCTAGTTGTGTGAAGGCTCATTATTGCGAGACATCCTATAGTTTCTACTGGTAGCATTTGGGAGTACATTGACTTTTTGATCGCTTATTACTACATGATGCGCATTTTTGTTTCTGACAATGTTCACCGTGCGAGATAAATAACATGTTATTTTGATAGATCAGACTTTTACAGGTGCAGCAATAAATGTTTTTTTTTTGGGGGGGGGGGGGGGTTAAAGTTATTCTCTTTTATTTTTTTGACTTGAACTTGCGATCATCTGATCACTCCTGCAGTATGGCTGCCTGCAGACGGACGGATCAGATCCCGCTGCGAGAATTCTCACAGCGGGACCCAACCCGAGCCCCTGCAGGGACCAGTGCGGTGCTCACCTCTCCCGCGGCTCCGGCTCTTTGATGTGCCGGCGATGCACAGAGCGGAGCCGGGGCCCCGGGAGAGACATTTCTGTGCGGGCCTCTGCGAGACTCGCACAAAAATAATAGAGCATGCCGAGATTTGTTTTCCGTGTATTTTCATGCGGACAAATCGTGGCCGTCTGCATAGGATTGCATATTGTAATGCAATCCTATGCAGGCGTCCAGGGGCGGAAATTCTGCGGGAAATCCTGCCGCAGAATTTCCACCCGTGTGCAGGGGGCCTAAATTGTAATGCCATAATATTACGTTATACCGCAATCTGACAGGTAGTCTATCAAGCCAAACTACTGGCTTGGCTTCTTAGGCAATCTGCAATTGCAGCTCTGGGAGCCTTCAGAAGACCCTGGCTGCAATAGCAACCAAACAGCACTCTGCAATTTCAGGACCCCCAAACTCCAGTCAAGGCAATTAAATACCTATGGGTTAACAGCCGCATTGTATGGGGTGGGAACAAACCCCGAAGCTCCATGATGCAACTGTACGTCATAGAATGTTAAGGGGTTTTCCAGGATTTAGCGGCCCCAGCACAGGCACTCTGGTGGTTCCCTCTTATCTTCGACTACTTTGCTGCAGCGATGATGTGCCGTACATCTACCGTAAGTAATGGCTGCAGTCAATGACTGGCCACATCAATGATGCTAGCATGTATGGATGAAACAGTCACACGGATCTACAGCAATTAACACTGAAGCAAAGTAAACAAAGATGAGCCGGGACCACTCTTTCCAAATACACTGAATGCCCACTTTACTAGAGACGCCTGCCCTTTCAAGATTTAAGCTGAGCTTTGCAGCTCTTGAATGAGTAGACTATCCAGAAAATGGAGGAGATAGGCATCAGTTATTGCTGCAGGAAGAAGCAAAATGCATCAGTAGAACAAGTGCCTTGGGAGGATTGGGTGTAAAAGACAGAAACAAATTACACGTTTTTCTACGATTTTAACTTTTTTCTGGTTACTAGGCAACAAATGTGGGGTTGCATTTAAATACAGCCCCAGTTCCCTAGGATTTGGAAGGCTTGATGAAGAGTCATGTAACACAAAACAGCTGTCGCCTATTTTTTGCGCACCGTGTCCTGTGTTTTGCACCTGCTATTTTTGCTTTGAAATAAAATGTTTCTCATAATTCTGAATACATAGAAGTGTCGCCTTTTCATCTTTCCTTTCTGGATATTTGATATTCTTTAATTCAGGCTGAAGCACCAGGCAGCTATAAAAATAAACCTCACCCGCCTGCCTTTCACTTAGTTTATGGTGATAGGTTCCCTTTAAAGGGGTTGTCCCGCGCCGAAACGGGTTTTTTTTTTTTTTTTTTTTTAACACCCCCCCCCCCCTTTTGGCGCGAGACAACCCCGATGCAGGGGTTAAAAAAACAAACCGGAGAGTGCTTACCTGAATCCCGGCGGTCCGGCGTCTTCATACTCACCTGCTGAAGATGGCCGCCGGGGTCTGCTCCCTCCGTGGACCGCAGCTCTTCTGTGCAGTCCATTGCCGATTCCAGCCTCCCGATTGGCTGGAATCGGCACGTGACGGGGCGGAGCTACACGGAGCCGGCATTCTGCACGAGCGGCCCCATTGAAGACAGCAGAAGACCCGGACTGCGCAAGCGCGGCTAATTTGGCCGTTAGAGGCCGAAAATTAGTCGGCACCATGGAGACGAGGACGCCAGCAACGGAGCAGGTACGTATAAAACTTTTGATAACTTCTGTATGGCTCATAATTAATGCACAATGTACATTACAAAGTGCATTAATATGGCCATACAGAAGTGTATAGACCCACTTGCTGCCGCGGGACAACCCCTTTAACTGCTAAGGAAGGCAAGGGGAAAGAAGCACAGAAGCGGAATAGAATAAAGTAATTTCCTAAACAAGTGCTAAGGCATTTCATTTGATGCAACGTAGACTATTTTGATCATTTTTTTCCCCCCTCCCATTTGCAAAGCCGTCCCAAAATGAAGCTTGCACCAAGGAGATTGCATTTACCTTTATTATATACTTTATTCTCAAAAAAAGAGGAATTTACTTTTTTTTTTAGATATTCAAGGTAAAATATACATCATATGACAACCTTAAAATGAAGAATATTTTATTAGGAAACAATTTATGAAGAGTGTGCTCCATTAGCTTCAATACAAGCCCAAGATGAAAGTTCTACCATAATTAGAAGCAAAGTAATCAATTTTTTTTCGTTGACCTGGTAAGCATAAATTTCACATTTTTTTCTCATGTTTGCATCTCTGTCGTATGAGTAGTGTTTATCACAGAGGGATATAACGTTGCATCTGCAAGTTACTTTATGCCCTCCACCATCCTACTAAATTTCATGAAAATCTGAGACATTCGGGTCGGGACCTGTAACAATTTGGCATGGAATGGCCATATAGAAATTTGACAAGTGACCCCCCGAAATGCTGCATAGAATCAAGTGAGCAAGTTTTCTGTGGATCATTTTCAGTGTGAATCCACATTAGAATTGGAAAATTGAATTCTATAAGCGACTTAGAATAAAGCCTGGTCATCAGTGCTAGCCTAAGGGGCCAGTATTTCAAAAGCTTCCCACCTTGTAGGGGGTTTTCTCATGCAAGAGTATAGTGAGAATTGTGCAATTAAGGTAAAACATCCAGCGAGAGGGAATCCTGTGGATGCAAACAACTCATCAATGGAATGGGGCAGAGGAGGAGGTCAAGCACGGCTCTGATGGACGTGCAGTTTAATAAAACACTGGTGCTCCAACTAGCGTGTCTAAATGCACAACGCATCATTACTTACATGGATGGGCTATAACAGCAGATGATCAAGTGCCATTACTGTCTGTGGAAACAGAAACACAAGACTCCATCATCTAGACAGAGGAATCCAGATTTGTCTTGCACAATGCTAGGTCAGCCATTTTAGCAGCTTGGGTTCAAAACAATGCATATAACCTGCACTGCTCCATCCCCATTAGGTTCCATACCCACAAAGTTGTTTGAGCGAAATCTGCTTGATTTAAGCGTCCCATTATGGCTAAGGGGAATTGACGCCTTCGTTCATATGGCTCGGATTGTTCAGTGCAGAGACTTCAAGTTCACGCTGCTGGAAAAAAATATTCATATGGCAAGTCTTGATGCGGTTTCATGTTGAAACCACACCAAGTGGACACATGTAGATTTGCCCCATATTGCATGAGATACCCAGCATTTAAAATGCAAAGGTACAGCAGAGAATCAAGAGTCCGCCTCTGATTTCTGCTGTGGATTTGTGACAGATCTGGACCATAATTTTTTAGATGTGAAATTATGCCTGTGTGGGTGAAGCTACAGTACAGACTCTTCATTTTCCAGCATATATTGCCAGTGTGGGGGCTACAATAACTACAAATAGTGAGGAGGGGTATTTGGTTAGTTTTCCCCAAACACTGCAATAAGAGGCCTGGAATTCTTACCGTACAATTTCTACCCATTCAAACAAAGCAGTCCACCTTAAATAGAATATTACACGTTACCTTCGGTTTTTCATTGTTCTCACACTGAAGCTTCTCTTTTTCTTTCTCTCTAGCTTTATTCTAGAAATAAAAGCAAACATTGTGTGACACAGAGTCTGCAGAAAACAAATACCCATATTCTTCTGTCATCAGTAAAGCATCAGTGTCTTCTGAATTTACACAGTAACATAGTATGTAAGGCTGAAAAAAGGCACACATCCATCCAGTTCAGCCTGTTACTCCCCCCTCCCTAATGTTGATCCAAAGGAAAGCAAAAAACACACAACCCACGAGGTAGAAGTCAATTGTCCTCCTTTGAAGGAAAGCAAATTCTGTTAATCTGAATAATCCCTCAATCACCAACCCTTCTGAGGTAATCGGGGACTAAAACATAATATTGTAAGATTCGAGAAAGGCGTCCAGGCCCCTCTTGTACTCTTTTAGTGAGTTCACCATCACCATGTCTTCAGGCAGAGAGTTCCATAGTCTCACAGCTCTTACAGATGTAGAGGATGCCCCCTTGTTACAGTCACAAACAGATCATGGGAGAGATCCTTGTATTGTCCCTTGATATATTTATACATAGTTATTAGGTCACTCCCTCAGACATCTTTTCTTCTAAACTAAAAACCCCAAAGTTGATAACCTCTATGGGTGTTATAGTCTGCCCATTCCATGTATTACTTCAGCTGCCCACCTTGAACCAGTCTTGGCCATAAATGTCTGCAGTTGGAAAACCGCTTTAAGGTAACCCCGTAGTGATCCACAACCCACTATTCACACTACCTGATCAATCTCTTTCTGGAGTTTGTCAGCCTCTTCTTCTGTGAGCTCTGTAATTCGCGGCTCTCCCGGCTCCATGGCCTTCTGCTTAGCTGCTTGCTCATGTTGCCGTTTTGCAGCACTGCGCTCCTGCTGCTCCGCTGCCTTCTGTTCCCTAGCGGCACAGGCTAGCTTGTTGTGCTGGCTGAAAACATCATTCATTAACTGGAAAGACATCAGATATTGCTGATTATCTATGCAGCACCTAGAAGCTCCTCATGCCCACTATAGATGCTGCCTTACCTTCTCAGCTGCTCCACTTTCCCCACCTACAAAGAAATCGGTTTTTCTTCTTAGAAAACTGAAGAATGTATTTACCAACTGCAAAAGAGAGAAGAGAAGAATAAAAATGCCGGTCTGCTTAGACAGTGATGGGGGTACTGCTCAATGTGATCAGACTGCGCGGCGATGGGAGTAATGCTGAAAGTGATCAGACTGCGCGGCGATGGGGGTACTGCTGAATGTGATCAGACTGCATGGGGAAGGGGAATACTGCTGGTTGTACTTACATTTCATGAGAAGGCAGAACCATTATTGCAGGGAAAGGGGCTGTCTGGAGGTTATGTTGGAGAGAATAAGTGTACATCATGCGGGGAAGGCACTTCACTCTGCATGTGTAGAACCATTATACTGGGAGAGGAGGGCTCCGATTGCCACCACAGCATGAGATGTCTCCAGCTTACCATCAAGGCTGGAGGCTATACCCGAATCCTGCTTTGTTATTTTCAACTACTACTATTAGCATAGGGTCTTGATTTGTAACAGATATTTTTTTTAGTCACCCTATATATGTTGAGAAGTTTATCTTAGGGAGCTAAGGCCCATTTAGACAACGATTATCGCTTAAAAGCTGTATTTTGAGCGATAATCGTTGCGTCTAAACGCGCAGCCATCGTTAACTGTTCATTCATCGCTCATTTCTAACCAGCTAGAAATGAGCGATGCGCCTTATCAGATTATCAGAATCGTCCACTGATATCTCAGCGGGCGGTGCTGATATTCTTTCAGCTATAATCCCGCTGGCAGTTCTGAGCAACTGAATTCATGAAAACAGCTGCATTCATGAAAACTGAAAACAGCTGCATTGTTCTTGGAGCTATCGCAGCAGTATCTTGCTCCACTTGCATAACTCGTAAGTAGCTAACTAGTCACTTAGAGTTATGCAAAGATGATCGCTCAAAACTGTCACTCAAACTGATCGATTTTTAAGCGATCATCACTCTGTGTAAATGGGTCTTTAGGCAAGGGAGATTGTTCCTACATTTGGCATCCGCCCTATTAAGTTTGATCCATAATTAGTTTGGTTCCTTTGACGAGCTCACATAGATATTCAACCAAATCTATAATCCGTAACCCATCAAGAGATTTAATATGTATAAGAGATCTGGGGGTATATTAGGTGTCTTTTGTTTTTCTATCTGACACCTCCAGATAAGCTTCAGGGGAACATCAGTTTCCTGATGAAGTCGCTGAAAGCGATGGAAACGTGTCAAAACTATAACTCTATCCATAAACCTATATCTGTGTTACATTTCCACTACATCCATATGAGGGGTTAATACCATCATTCCCCACTAGTAAAGGCCTCCCTCACACAGGCGTTTGCAAAAACACAGCGTTTTTCAACACTGCGTTTACTGCAGATTCCGCCCGGTTTCAGCAGCGCTGGCATGTATTTTGACTTCTGATAAAAAAAATAAAACTCACCTAGCAGGTGAAGCCGCTGTCGGGACCTTATGAAGCCTGCAGATTGCCATGATTGGCTGATTCAGCTGAGTGACAGCCGGCTGAGCCAATCAGAGCCAGAGCTGGATGCGTCCAATCACAGCCATTCAATGAATGAAGTCATTAATGGCTGTTATTGCACGCATCCAGCGCTGGCTCCGATTGGCTGAGTGACAGCCGGCTTAGCCAATCAGGGCAATCTCTCGCTGGAGGTGGGGATTTAGAATTTCCGTTTCCAGCGAAAGTTCCTCTGAAGGCTGACAAGTCCCGAGAGCGCCGTCGGGGACAGCAACATCACCTGCAAGGTGAGTATTGTTGTTTTTTGTGTGACTCAGGCATTGTAGCTAGGGCATTTAACGCTGCCAAAAGCGTGGTACCAGGTTGTGCCGCATTTTTGACAGCAACTTCTGCCCATTCATTTTAATGGGCAACGCAGGGCTAAAAAGGGACAAAAATAGAACTTGCATCGCTGTCAAGAGCTCAGCGTTGCAGACACTGCGTTTTCAGAGTTGTGCGAGCAGCCCTATTGAAATGAATGGGAGCGTTGTACAGCGTTTAGCGTAGCACTGAAAATGCAGCGCTTAAACGCTGTACAAAAATATCTGTGTGAGGGAGGCCTTAGGGCGCCTGTCCACGGGCGTGATTGCCGGCGAATCACGCTGGCTGATGTTTTCCACAGCATTGCTATGGAAAGCGCTGGCACCTGTCCACAATGCTACGAATTGCCCCGATTCTCCGCGGCCAGCCTATCTACCAGATAGGGCTGACTGGCGGAGAATCGGCGGCGGCTCCCGCAGCGGAGATCTGCCGCGGGACTTCGCATCGCCCGTGGACAGGGAGCCTTAAAGAAAAATCTTAACTAAAAACAAACATCTGGATATTGAAACATCTTGGTTCTGCGAATACAGAAAGCATCTGGGAACATCTTGATAGTGGAAGAAACCGTATCCTTGTCCTGTTCCTTCACAGATGTATGGCATAGGATGCCACTAATGACATTGGGATTGGACACAGGTGATTCACGCTTTCCTGAAGGTTGGCCTAAAACGGCCTAGACTAGTATTTCCATTTAATATCTTTTGGGAATATAACCAGTTAGCACCCATATCTGGTGTTTACACCTTGAGCCATTTTAAGGTAACAGTGCACCATCTATACACCGGTTGTTGCTGCTTACATTGCAGTTGAGGTGGTGGTGCCACTAGTTTATGTTTGAGCCACTTTTAGAAGAAATTAATAAAAGTTATGCGTTAGGGATCTGTCCTGTGGAAAAGCCACCACAGCATGTAGCACCACAGACGTGATATTCTTCTACACTGGGCACCAGATTATATTCTAGTCTAAAGGTACCGTTACACGGGCTGATAGTCATCCGCATAGTCACTCAACTTTTTTGAACAACTGTCGGTCCGTGTACACATGGCCCCCAAAAGGGCACTGAGCAAGAAGTCACTCAGTTGTCGCTGGTCGTTCTGCTCGAGCCATCACAAATAGAACAAGCGCTAGTCGGCTTCTGGTTCAGTGTAAGCAGTAGTCGCCCCATCTATGAGCGACTCCGGTCTACCGAGAATGGAGGCTGACAGGCAGGGTACATGGTGAGGGGCGGCACACAGCCAGTACACAACGTCATTGCACGGATATCTCGCAGTCTGCCAGATACGTTGGCATGAGCCCGGCCTAACTACAAGAAGCAGAGGAGGAGAGATGCGGGCACACAAATATTTATTACAACATTGTGAATGTATTTAAAATGTACAACTAATGTCTTATTTGGCCTGCACACTGGGCGATACCAGGCTGTGAATCACGGCCCGATATCGTCCTCACCATACATGTGAAACCCCTGGATGCAATGCGATTCCACTTGGAAACAGCCTCACATCACTGCGGGGATTAAGGAATCCCCCAGCGCGGCTGTCAGAGCCGCAGCAGAGGATCACGGAGTTCTCCCATTGTTTTCAACATGCCGGCGCTGCTACCACCAGCGCCATTTAAAACAATGGGCAAATCTGACCGATAATCGTTCAGAATAAACATGGCTAATGATCGAACGACGAACACTGATGCATTTGCTTATTGTTCATTCTAGTTGGCTTGCTCACAACTCGTTATGTGTAATCAGCGGTCGCTCATAACAAAATGTAAATGGTTTATCTGCATGTATAAACTGGCTGCAGGAGCCAACGGTTTCACGCTGTTTAATGGGAAACTAAAGTGCTTGGCCACTAGAGGGCTCCCTTCCTCCCAACTTGCTGTCAAAGTTAAGAGCTCTTAACCCACCTGCGTTTTTTTAACACGCATGTCAATGGGACTTTCTAATGTTTAATCGCACTGCAAGTTTGTGCTTTGCGATTTTTGCATGATGCGTTTTTTAACATTAGAAAGTCCCATTGACAATCGAGTAAAAAAAAAACAAACAAACAAACAAAAAAAAAACAAAAAACACAGCAATATCGCAACACTAAAAAAATTCCAAGTGGGTAGGAGCCCTTAAAGGCTAATGCCCACGGCCAGATTTCCACCGCTACACCACAGCTATTAGGTTCGATTGAACCTCATAGTGCAATGTTCATGCTGCGCAATTCTGCAGAGTGAAATAAACCGCAGCATGTTCTATTTGCTGCGGGAATACGCGTGGATGGCTTGCATTGTAGTCAATGCAGCGGAAGTATTGTGTGAATACGCAACCCCGCCCACCGCCAGCCACATCATGCGCGTCAGGCGGGACATGCACAGCAGATCCAGGTGAGTATGGGGTCTTTTGACGGGGCGGGGGGCTCCATTAATATAGTATTAATGGAGACCAGGGAATTCCACAATCGCGAGCAGGAACTTTGTTATCTATATCGCGGTTCTCCCGCGGGCGTATCCCACAATGCTCATGGGCATGAGCCCAAAGGGGTTCCGTCATTAAAAAAAATATATATCAATACTTACCTATCCCCAGGCAGCCCACTTACCACACCTTCTCCCTGCCTGTCTCCTGCAGTCCCCGGGTCACCTCACCTCCAGCCGGCCGATTCTTCATCTTCCGGTGATGAAGCGGCCATTCCTTGCATTCGTCTTCCTGCAGGTTAGTGTGCGCAGTCACTAGTGACGTAATGTTCACTGCCCAGCAGGAAGTGCCGGGGGCGATGTCGGGCTAATGCTGAGAGCACCTATACCAATGCCGCGAGAATCACGCATGCACAGTCTTGGCCACAGTCCGGCATAGCATCTGGCGCTTCCTGCTACGTCACTATGAGGTAGCCTACACTGACCTGCCGGAAGAAGAAAGCCGCTGCATAACAGAAGAAGGGAATCCGGCCAGCTGGAGGTGAGGTGACCCGGGGGACTGCAGGAGAAGATCAGCGAGAAGATGCAGTAAGAAAGCTGACGGGGAGGAATAGGCGAGGACTGATACAGCTGCACCCCTTTCAGGGCTCATCCACACGGCTGTATCCGTAAAGTGCTGCAGGAGTCCTGCAGCGTTATACGGTCAGTGTGAGCCATAGCTGTGCACTAAGCAGGACCGTGTATCTCGCACACCCGGATCAGCACAGGGTACCTTTTTTCCTTTCCCGCTCTTTATCATAGCGGGGCTGAGTAGGAATCGGCGCCCATATGCAATGTATTAGGTATGGATGGTGTTCACCTCCACTGCCCATACAAACCTATAGGTGATACACTGAGGAGTACAGCACGTGCCAACTACGCCTCACCTGCATCTACACACGTGTGCATGGCTCTATGGAAGGCCAGTCACTGTCACTGACTCCATTCACCGCGTGAAGGCGCCCTTGAGGCGGTGGATCTGCACCATTTGGAACTACTACCACCTGATAATGATGGCGGTAGTCCCCTGGCCAGCCTCTCCTCAGCGCAGACCGACAGGTTAGTCGCTCCGGCTCTACAGCTCCCCCACATGACGCCGGCAGGCAGCCCCCAATAACGCGCCGCTCACCTCCTGCACGCCTCCCTCGTGCTGCTGAGCCATAGCCAGCAACATCGCGTCAAACCTCTCGTCGTCCACCGCCATACTGTCTGCTCAGCGCACGCCGCACTGTTTCCGTGCAGCTTGGGCGCTCCTTCGCAGTCCTGCAGCGATCAGCCAATCAGCGTTCACAAGAGGCTACACTGACCTCATTGCTATAGCGACCCAACCGAAGCTGCCGGCGCTCTGCACTGCGGGTTACACTTCCCCCAAGCGCTCTATGATCGTAGGCTGCACGGGATTGGTTAACTAAATCATTTGTTGGCCAATCAGAAAGCAGCTCTAGAAAGTTCTCTGGACTTGCGCTAGGAATTGTACTGTATGTTAGGAGGGCTTTGTCTATATAGAACGTCACCCAATCGTGGTATATGCTCGCCGTGGACGGTCAGAGTGTAAGCTCCACCTTCCGCATCACTAGGCATCTAATAGGAGCAAGTCAGTGAGATGGCGGCTTGTCACGTGATCGGAGCCCCAGCCTGCCATTAAAATGGTTGAATGTGGTAGTCTGCCCCAACCAACATGGCGACAATTTCCTCCCATCATGAAGGCGGCGGGTGGTCACATGACTACAGCTGGAAAGATGGCGGAAGCAAGTACGCCGGTGCTGTTTCTGGTCAGCGGAATCCCCCGAAGGTTTCGTTCTGCTCATTTGCGTCATTATTTCAGTCAGTTCACAGAAAGCGATGGCTTCGTGCGCTTCCACTACCGGCACCGCCCGGAGCAGAGGGGGCCGCCGGCGGAGAGAGCCGCCACCTTCTGTTGTCCGGTCACCGTGCAGCCGCAGAGGGCGGAGGACTTCATGAAGATGTATCACGAGAAACCCTGGCTGGACCCGGCGGGGAACCAGGTGGCCGGGAGGTGCCTCATCCGCCGGGTCCGCGCCTCCCCGGCCGCAGGTAGGTGCGGGCTGCTTCCTACCTCATCTACTACTGGGGTTTGTTTGTTTTTCTTCCAAGCGATCGAACATTGTGTGAAAAAAGGCGCTGGTGAACAACCTCCTGGTCCTCCGCATGTTCTAGTCACTGCATGTTACACGGGACCGTAGCGCACAATCAGCCGCTGTGAGTCTCTCACGCCGTCAGGACACACAGATCTAAATCTTGGCGTTTTTTTTAACCACGATATTGAACGCATGTCGCAGCATTTGACAGGACTCACCGCCCCCCATTGTTGTGACGAGGTGCATTTAAAACATGCGAAAGTAGGGCAGCTCTCAAAAATCGCAGCGTTAGAAACGGCATGTTCCAGCGCAGGTCTGAGAAGCTCTATGGAGCGTTGTACGGCGGTTAGCGCAGTTCTCAATGCGTTCTAATCGCGGTGAGTGACATAAGGGGGGTGCGTTCTCCACCTAAAAGAACATGCCAGAAATACATTGCGAACCGTGGCAGTCCCAATCAGTGGTGTGCATCCTTGCCACGTGGTCTGACTGCACCCCTAGGGGGTGCTTATTTCTTTCCATTATTTATAGAGTGATGTAGTCGACTACATTGTTCTGTACGCCAAATAAAGAATTGGAAACGCTGGGTTCACACACGATGGATTTGCTGCGGAATTTCGCTGCAGGAAATCCGCCTGCGGGTGCTAATCCCATGGTTAGCCGGCCATGTGGACGAGATCTGTCAAAAATCTCATCCACAAGGATGGAAGCCTGTCGCGGCAAAGCCGGCGCTGTTGGGCGCATTCCCAGGACGCAGCATGACCTCCTTTCCATTAACTGCAGTTTTTAGGAGTAAGGTCAGACCCTTGGGCAGGCCTACACGGTGACATGATTGGCTATGGACTGTAGATTTGATTTCCCCACATGCCGCAGGTGTGTCTCGGCTCCGACGCTCACACTTGCCCCGGCGTGTCTGCCTCCGCTGCCCACAGTTCCTATCAGTGCTCCACTGTTGTCCGCTCCTCGCGGCTCCCTAACAGCAGTTATTCCTTGTGTCCCTGCTCTGCTGCTCACACTTCTCTGAGGCTGCTGTCCAGCGGCGTCTACCCACGACCTGACCCCGCTGCACTGACAGTTTGGACAAAGCAGTCCTGCGGCTGCGGCTCACCTTTCTCCCGACCCCCGCTGCTGTAATTTCGGCTGGCAGCTCTGGTGTTCCTGACCCCAACGCTGCAGTGATAGAAGGCTTCTCCTGCTGCAGTGCTGTGTCCAATGACAGCTCCGTCCCCCGCTGCTGACTCTGCAGGCCTGCTGTCGGCTGGGTTCATGGGGGTCAGCTTGGCTCCTTAGCTGCTGTGTGCCCCTTGGGGGATCGTGCAGGTAATGGTTGTGCCAGCGGGGCAATCCACCCACTGGCCAGCTGTAGCGGACATCCCAGCCAATCAGCTCCTGGGGGCGTGAACAGCCTGTCAAGCAGCCTGTATCTTGTCACGACCCACACTTCCGGTGGTGACAAGATACAATAGTACCATGGTATTGTTTTATCTTCCTTATTTGTTTCAATTGTCATACAGAAGGCAAGTACATCTCTATAATAAGCATGGTTGCCATTTACAAAGCCTATCTCTGTTGCCAGTATTTCAATGCGGCGGCTCCTAGACATAGATCTCTTTATACAATTAAATAACTGTTAAAAAAATGTCACATAACATGTTAATGGTATTGTTTCTCTTCTGCAGACCTCCAGGACTTCCCCTACAAGACTCGGGGTGAATTATTGGGGCCTCGAAGTTCAGCAGATGCAGAGAAGCCCGTAACCTCCTCAGATTTGCTGAGAATGTCCGAGCTCAATCCTCCAGCACTCATGCCCCAAGGAAACGTTGGCACCCCTTTGGGTGTATTCATGGAGCTAATACGCTCCTGCCGCTTGCCACCCAAGCTCATAACTCGCCTGGGTCTGCAGTTTCGTCGTTCAAGGCGGCGGTACAGCAGTGTTCCCTATGTTTATAGTGGGACAGAGAGGTCAGAAGTAGAAGAGGGCGTGTACAGCGCCAATGGACACGAGATAAGTGAAGCCGGCTGCATTGGATCAAACTGGCTCGCGTCAGATGTTCCTGAAGAGGAGAATGACCCTGAGCAGAAAACCCACTCTGAAGACGTAAGTCTTGAAATGACTGCGTCATGCGATGCGACATTTATCTTTCTTTTGTGGAAAGCGATCATTTGTATGTTGCTATCCCTCCCCATGAAGTATTTCACTAAGTGGAAGCCATGCATCTTTTATTCTTCAGATAAAAGTAGTTTTCAAATGAAGAATAGCTAGCCCTAAATGATGGGGTCTGTAGATGTCCATCAGGACCAGAGCTTCTCTTCCTCAATTAATATTTAAATCGTAACGCTTAAAAAGAAAAATTCATACCTGTGGATCCAAATCTGGCCCAAGTCTGGGATCTAGAACGCCTGCTAGAAAGAAAGGGTTAAATTGTGTAGAGTTCATGCATAGCACTTATGTCTGTCTGCATGCACATAGCATCACGTTCATCAGAAGTAGACCAAAAATCTCCATCTAGTAAAATTTGACATACACAACATGTGGAAAATCCACAGTGTAATACAGTCCATGAGACTTCAACAGTCTCTACACACTGCAGATGTCTTCAGCATGTATACTGACCTGTGCTGGGGCTTTTGAAGCCCTCAGTATGTCCGTTCTTTCTGTAGTTTTCACCTTTTTGCATTACTTGGGGTGGATTTGCTATTAATGTTGTTGTGAATTTCACCCATGTACAGGCTGAGAGATGACCGCAACAGACTTGTCTTCCTGATGTGTGTCAAAATAAAGTCCAGAGCTAAGAATCTGGACTCTATTTTGACACACAATTCTAGGTTCTAGCACTAAGGCCGGCTGTCCACGGGCAATGCAGTATCCCGCGGCGAATCTCCGCCGCCCAGGAGCCGCCGGCGAATCTCCGCCGGTCAGTCCTATCTAATAGATAGGCTGACCGCGGAGAATCGCAATGATTCTCCGCTCGTGGACAGGTGCCGGCGCTTTCCATAGCAATGCTATGAGAAACATCGGCCGGCGAATAAACTGCCGTGGACAGGGGGCCTAAGGCCCTGCTCATGCAGTGCAGTTTGATACAGATTTCATGTGCTGTTCATTTAATAGCGAGTTGTGTTTTTGGCGTGTAATTCTGAGATCCGCATTATGTGTAAAAAGAAAAGCAGGTGTGACGTGTGCTTTCTTCATGCAGATTAGTCCCATTATATTCGGGTAATCCGGGTGCGGATTCATGGCAACTGTAAATCCATGGCAAAAATCTGAGGCTTGGCCTTAGATTTCTGCAGTTTATTATATAGCAGGTCTGACATGGAAAATTACCTGATAAGCATGTCCTTAAATTTTATTTTGGACAGTCATTTTAAAGAGTAGCTCCCCTTCTCTTCCCCCCCCCCCCCCCCCCCCTTACTCAATTTGAAGCATTCAATCTTCAAATAACTGTGTAGCAGAAGAGGGCGCTCCAGTTGTGCTTACTGTTCTCTCTAGGGCAGGCACTACGGTTTCCATATAACAGATTAAGAAATGTGTCATTTTATTTTCTATCCTCCAGTGCCCCCATGATCTGTCTAGTCCCAGGTTGGTTTTATTACTGTCCTGTCCTGCTTCTGCCACCATCCCTGGGGGCTGTGTAAGGAGCTGTTGTGTGCTGCAGGCAGCTTCTTCCCTACACAGCAAACCCGCTCCCTGCCGGACAGATGCACTGTCATGCTCTCGGTGCATCAGGTGTACAGTACTGTATGTCATATGCCAAGACCCTGACAGTCATCGGCTCCAGTGGGGAACAGCTGCTGTAAAGGGAAGAATTGGTCTGCAGCACAGAACGGCTTCTCCTAACACAGTGCCCAGGGACAGTGGGGCAGGACCTTAATAAAACACTCATGGTGGGACAGACAGATTTGGGGCACATGATGATTATGATTGAAAACAAAATATAATAGAGACCTTCATTAATACCCTGTCATATGGGAATAGCTGTGCATGCACTAGAGAGAACAGTGCAGGCACAGCTCTAGAAGTCCCTCTTGTCTCTTGTGCTATGCAGTTAGGTGGAGACTGATTTTTCTTGGCCTTGTCTTCTGCTAGCTGCATAGCTGAAGAGGGCTTTTGTAAGAAAAATGTACAGAATAGGCTAATAAAACAGATGGCAAAAGATGTTTAAAATCTATTCTGTAAATTTGTTTTAATTGAAGGCCCGTTACTCTTGAAAAGCTAAATGTATGGCATATGTGCTTGGCAGGTTAGTAAGGATATCAAAGATGTTGTAGTGTTCTGTAGTCCCCCTTCATTCTGGAAATCCATGAAGGTCTGAACTCAAACTTCATTAGTGAAGACTTCTAAATTATACTTTTGTTTCTTTTTTTTTTTTTTTTTTTCCCCTTCCATTTTCTTTTGAAGGACAACGACACTTGTGAAGAATGGGAGCGTCATGAAGCTTTACATGAAGATGTCACGTCACAAGAACGATCTAAAGAACGTTTGTATGAGGAAGAAATTGAATTAAAGTGGGAGAAGGGTGGATCCGGATTAGTCTTCTACACAGATGCGCAGCTGTGGCAGGAGCAAGAAGGGGGTAAGATGAGTGCACTGAACAAATGTCAAGAGCTTCCTCCAGAACATGCTGGTGAATGATATAGTGAAGCCACTTACACATGGGTGAGCGCGATATCAAACTGAGAAATTCTACCCAATATTGCTCTCGTCAACCTGTGTTTTACAAGGGAATGTGAAGTAATGTTTCCCACCCCCCCTAGCAAAATCTCCTCACATCCCTTCTGTGAAATTATGAGTTTCATGCATGCTAGCAGATCAGAAGTGTTTCCCTTTGATCTTTTTAAAGGTAGGAGCACCTCTGGCCTATGGCTGAATAAGCTCAGGGCTCCTGGCTTTTAAGTTTTGGCTTGGTCTGTATAGCTCTGAGCCTGACCTATGGCTTATGAGCTTGGCCTGTTGGTTTTTGTATAGGATCTCCATGCCTTTTTCCTATGTCTTATGGTCTCTGGGCCCCGACCTATGACCTCGGCTTGGTCTGTGAATTTCCCACCCCAGTGAAAAAGTCAGTCTATGAAGCCTTGTTTACCTTACCATATGCTTTTAGTAACGTCCTGGGTAAAGAATACCTTTTAGATAAATGAGGTAAAGCTGTTCTGATGATTGCTTATGAACAAGATGAGAAGAACATGAGGTGCAGTTTTGGGTATATGTAGGTTACATGGGGAAAGATCAGATGATTGTTACCTTCCAAAAGAAATAGTTTCTCAAGCCACGTCATTATTTGAAGAACTATTCGTAAGGTGCCTTTACCCTTTACTTTTTGCTTTCATTAGAATACTGATCATTAGGCTCAGTTCTTGTTACTTTGGCCTCAGTTCTTGCGTAATAAGTGATCTACACAAATCATCTTTATTTATTTTCAGTTTAGAGCTGAAACTTAAACCTCTGCTTAGAGTTGTCCTAAGGTTTTATTATCCAATGTACAATGCCTTGGTGTAATATGTTGCTTTTCTGTGTGGCCCTTAAAAATATTAAACTTAGACAAATCAACGGGTTCCAATGGTATGACCGCCCGGTGTCTAAGGAAACTTAAGTAATGTGACAGACCATTGTTTGTTATATTTAAAGGCCCGTTTACACGGAACGATAATCGCTCAAACGACAGTTTGAGTGACCGTTTTGAGCGATCATCTTTGCATAACTCTTAAGTAGCTAATTAGCTACTAAAGAGTTAATGCAGTTGGAGTTGGATACTGCCGCGATGGCTCCGAGAACAATGCAGCTGTTTTGTATATGCAAACAACTGCATTGTTCTTGGCGCTTTCATCTGGTGTCCCGCTGAGAACTGCCAGCAGGATACCAGCTGAAAGAATACTATCAGCACCTTCCACTAAGCTGTCTGTGTGCGGTGTAAATAAGTCATTGCTCATTTCCAGCTGGCTAGAAATGAGTGATGAACGAACAGTGCATGATGGCCGTTCGTTTAGACACAACGATTATCGTTCAAAAGACTGCTTTTGAGCAATAATCGTTCTCTAAATGGGCCTTCAGGACTCTATAGTGATGGTGTCACTTCCACTGGATTAGCGCTTAACCAATGTGGTATGAATATTCATAAAGGGGTCAAAAAGTGAACCTACAAACTACAGACCAGTAAGTCTTGCTTCTATTGTTGGTAAAATGTTTGAAGAGATTCTAAGAGATGCTGTCCTGGAATAGCTGTATAACTCCATATCAGCATCGGTTTATGAGGGGTCACTCCTGTCAAACCAACCTGATCAGCTTCTATGAGAAGGCAAGTTCTAGACGGGACCAGGGAGAGTCACTGGATCTTGTGTATCTGGACTTTTCCAAAGCATTTGATACAGGTTGGTATATAGCTTGAATGCTTGGTCTTGGCAATAATGTGCGTAAGTAACTGGTTCAGTGATAGAAAGCAACAGGTGGTTATTAATGGTACATACTCTGGGTTACCATTACTAGTGGGGTGCCACAGGAGGTCAGTATTGGGGTGTAATAGGCAGAACCAGATGGACATATGTCTTTTTTCCAGCCTAACATACTATGTTACTATGATAAAAAGTGAGTTCTATTATCTGGTTGGCTATACTGGAGAAACCACTACAGCAAGGACCAACTGGATCCTTGGGACTAAAACGCTGGCATATTCAGGCAGTGGATAAAAATATGGAAACGCCAAAGCTGTCTTGCTTCTTTTTCATCACAACCCTATGAAATGATTGTCTGTCTCTGCCACTTAACCCACATTTCCGTCCACACTGGTGTTTGTCAGATGCAGTTTTTCTAGTCTTACTGTATGCGGTCATAATTTTGGATACTGCCTCGTGATACAGCAAAAGCTTCCACTACCTTTGCAACAGAGGCACCCACCATACAGGCCTCAACAATTTGACCGCATTGGAATTCTGTCAGCTCTGCCACGATTCCCTCAACTGTGCAGAATGCTATCTCTAAGACAAATGATGCTTACCACGTGTTGGCGCTCATCATTGCATCATGCAACTACAGCACTGCCTACTAACTCCGCTGTAGTACACATGTATGGATTCCGGACCATTAGGAGGGATCCACGTGGGAGTTTAATCATTAGCATTCAGCTGCCCTTTTGATATAGTTAAAACTTGTTGGTAGTATTGTGAAATATGATGTATGATCCCATGTAACGTAAGGCATGCATTTTGTACAGTGTCTCCATATCTTTGTACACACCCTGTATTTTTGTTAGAATGTCCATCTGGTTGTGTGACATGGTTTCTACATCGGGAGCAGAAAGTACCAACATCTTCATTTAACCATTTGGTATCCACAGCTTATTGGAGTTTCGCTAGTATTCTATTGGTGAATTCTCCAATCCGATGGGCTAGAATAGTACTTCAGGCTCCCCCAGTTATTTTCTATTATCTAGTTTCATCTCTTATAGGTGCAGTCATGGAAAACTGATTACCAGTAAACCTTGGTCGTTTTTGTTTTTCACGTTTCCAGATTTTGATGAACAGACAGCTGATGACTGGGATGTGGATATGAGCGAGTACTATGATCCTGGTACTGGAGACAAGGATGCTAAAGATTTTTTGAAGATGCGACTAGAGACCAGAAGACGAGAAGGACTGCACTCAGCCGGGGACGGACTTGATTTGGGTGGCTTTGAACGGTATACAAAGGTGAGAATAGCTGTCACTTCCTGATAATGCTGTTTTTGAAAGACAACTCTCTTGTATCCACGCCAAAATAGGTCTCATCTAGCATAAGAGTTAATTTTTGCTTTCTTGCCTCTGAGAAACTTTATTATTTGTTTGCACATATAAAAAAGAAGCAGGGGCAATTATTTACGTAGGACTAGAGGTGGCGGGGGTTATATTACTTGGTGTTGTCCTCTTCCCGGTTCGGCTGCTGACTTGCCAGTTGCTGAGTCCTACGTCATCTATCCAACATGGCCACATTGATTCTTTGCCTACCTGATGCACACTGAGCATTGGTGGTGCCTCTGTAGTATAAGATGCTGCTCTGATTGTCCAGCTGACCTATCAAGAAGCAGCATACGCTGAGTACTAATGCACAGTGATGCATAAACAGTGTCAAGGACAGGACTTGGATATGGTTGGCAGGGGGACACACTTTCTTTCATCTGTTTATTCCTTCTTGCTACTCATCTCATTATAGGTAACAGGTGGATCAGACTACATAGTTTTGTGTTTGTTACCATGGAGACACATAGGTCTGCAAAGGATCCATAGAAACTAAAAGGATATTGTTAATCTATTACAAACTTCCTTTGTCATTTTAGAGGTGTTGAAGCAAGTAAAAAAAAAATTGTATTAGTTTGCAAAGCAGGATTTGGACTTTAAGGCTGCCTGTAACTGATAAATCGCCCACGGAGCTCGCATGAAACGCTTTTCATAGGCTAACTATGGAAAGCGCAGCCCGACGTTCATGAGCGGAGAATCATAGAGATTGTCCGCTTGCGGGATTAATATCACGGCATGCTGTGATTATCCACGGTGAGCCTATCTATTAGATAGGCTTATCACAGAGACCTTACACTGCCCCTCCCTCCTCCCCCGTGGAGGAATATCGCTAGCGATATTTCGTCATAGCCGTGGACAGGCAGCCTTAATGCTTTTTACCTACAAATGGTCACTCAAGCGCTGGTAATTTTTGAGAACAAATGCAGGATTGTTGAACAGCACATATGTTTATCTAACTTTTCCCATGCTATTCATCTATAACCAGGGAGTTGGACGAAAGTTGATGGAGCGTCAAGGGTGGACATATGGAACAGGACTTGGATCAAGCGGATCAGGAATGCCAGAGGCATTAGAAAATGAAGGACAACATCCAAAATGCAAATATGGCTTTGGGTAAGGGTCTAGACAAGTAGAATAACTGTTGATTTGCCCCTTAACTCATCCTTGCTACTCTTCCCTACTGCTGTTTTTCTGTAACTATACATAATTTCCCTAGTGTACTTTTTATCTTTTTCTCTTTTTTTACTTAATGTATTGAGAATGGATTGCTGAATTTTAGTTTAACTCTTGGTTACTCCCCTAGTTATCATGGAGAAAAACTATCCAATTTCTGTCCAAAACGCAAGAAATCAAGACATTACATCTCTACGGTGTATGATGATCCACAAGAGGAAGACATGGGGGACACGTTATTGCGCCGTCAACCTTCTACAACTCTGAAACGGCGAAACAATCAGATGAGCTCTTTGTAGTGTTATATGGACCATGAATATTACAAAACTGACTTCTGCAACACAAGTTGTAGTCTGAAAACCTGTTCAAGGTGGCTGCCTCAAGCATATTGTAATGTTTGAGCAATAAAGTCAATTTGTCACCATTGATATGGTGCCCTATTTAAAAAAAACAATTTTTTTCTGTTTTAGTTGCTATTAACCAAATGGCAAATTATTTAGACTGGTCTAATAGTACAGGAGATGTAAAGATGGTGTCTCTGTATCATTCTAGTATGGTGACAGATCTGTTTTCAGTGCTACCTGGATTTTAACTATAGACAGTATTGTTTTCTTTTATAAATCTATACTCGGGTAATTTTATATGGTTTTATCAATGTAATTTATTTTTGCAGCAGCATTTATATAATTTGCTGATTAAAGTTCTACATTTTTACAAGAGTTATGGTAAAATTTATTAAAATGGAGCCAGAACCAAAAGTTCCAGAATAACTATATTTTGGGTCATGGGTAAGCATACTCCTGCTCCGAAGTGACCAGTGAAGTGTTCAAACCGTCCTCCTTAGTTTATAGGCCTGCACACTGCCTTCAGAGAAGAGCAACACTGTATGGTCTGTTTAATCCTCTGAAACAGAGCTGGCAGATTTCACTGCATGTTTACAGAAACCACCATTAGAATGACAATGCACTGGTACTTAGTGAGAAGTCTGCAAAAGCAACCCCTAACTTCCACCTGAAAAGATTGCGAAGTGTCTGAATTACACAAAATGGTCCGCTCAAAGACTAACTCAACATCTACAAAACTCAAAATGAGGCCAGGCTCACAAGAACATAAGTTTACATAATATGTGGTAATTTGCAGGCAGTCAAAGACCTTGCCTTGCGCGGTTTCGCTCACATTTGCATGTATGCATTGTGAGCACACATAAGAACACAGCATGGTCTATTTTGCTACAGATTACATTCCAGAGAGCCTTTTCTCTATGGGTGTGCAATCAATGCTGTCCATACGTAATTGCATTGCATATGGGCAACATATATACATGCCGTCGCAAAGCGACAGCTCGGGAAATTTAGATAAATATCGCTGCCGTATGCAGCAATAGGCTGGCTCTAAAGGGGTAAAACCCTACACGACTCGCGCAGGGTTTTACGCATACGTTCAAGTGAGCCTGGCAATTTACAATATTGTCAGTGGCTGGTTGCCCTTTCCCCTTTAAACCCCCAAAGTCCATAGTTTAGACACTGACCTGGTGTGTCAGTTGCAACAATTGAAGGGGTGCGGTTCAATGGCAGATTGCTTTCTAAACAGAAAAATGAGAAAAAGATTCGGGCCATATTAGTGAAGCTAAATGGACCTTAGTGTTGCGTATGATTCCAATGCAACATAAGCGATGAGCTGATCGCTCATCATTCAGTGTAAATAGCAGCCGATCAGCACTGAACGGCTGCTGTGTTATTTCAATGGAGAGGGGTGGGGGAGTGAGAGCAAAGAAATCTCCTGCAGCTTCCCTGCTGATAGCTAATGATACGGGGACATTCATCATTTGCCTGACACTCGTCCTGTATAAAAGGGCCTCTACTGTGCAGCATTTTTCTACACCTGTCTAAAATTTTTGCGCAATATTGTATGCTGAAAACATTGTATCCGGAGGCCATCGTAATTTTGAGAGAACACTGTATTAAAATTAAAAATGCTAAGTAGTGATCTTTAAAGATTTTCCTACTACTCTGAGGGGATCTGCTTTGTGTTTTTTGTCTAACAATACATTTGTGTGAACAGTAAGACCCCCATTTACCCTGTAAGATGATCGTTCAAAAATTGCTCAAATGACAGTTTGAGTGACACTTTTGAGCGATCATCTTTGAATAGTCTATAAAAGCTAATTAGCTACTAAAGAGCGATGCAGATGGAGCGGGACACCGCCGAAACCGCTCGGCAAACAATACAACTGTTTTGCATAAGCTAACAGCTGCATTGTTCTCCGCGCTTACAGCTTGCGTCCCACTGTGAACTACCAGCAGGACATGAGCTGAAAGAATCTTATCAGCGCTGCTGACTGTGATAACAGCCTGCACCGCTGATAAGAGTTCATCACTCAATTCTAGAAAACTAGTGAGGAACGAATTGTGCACGAAAACTGCATGATGTGTGTGCATTTAGACGCAATGGTTATCGCTCAGTAGATGGCTTTGAGCGAGAATCGTTGTCTAAATGGTCCTTTACTTTAAATAGCATCCACCACAGGGCATATAAAAATGTGTGCTGTGCATCTGTCAGTAATACATCATATCACACTTCTTGAATTTGTGAAGATTTTTTATTGAATTGGGTTATTTTACAAAATGTATCTTTTCCCTAATTGTAATGATCTTTTCCCAGTCATCTCCACGACAGCACCAGCTGAGATCGCCTCCTCCTGATAGGACAAGAACACACAGAGGTTTAAAAGATTCCCCCCCTCTCCCACCTTCCTCAGTGATTTCCAGGATCGCAGAGAGGTGCTGGGATTTTTCCAGCAAGATACCTACTGGGATTGGAGGTCAGGAAGTTGGTCCTCCCTTCCCAAAGATAGTCTCCTGGGATGCTGTATCGGGTGGTAAACCCAGGCTGGATTCCTCCCACCGCGGATTCCATCAGGGATTTTACATGTGGGCCCTGTCCTCCTCTCAGTCTCCCGGCGCGGCGGATCCACATGGATTCCGCAGGCCCGCATAGCAGCGGGCGCGGCGCTCCTCAGCTCCCTGAAGCAGTGGTGCTGGCGGGCAGAAAGCGGGGGAGCGCGGAGCTTGTAGTGTCGTGACCGGTGTGATGACTTGTTGGGAGCGTGGCTAGGAGCGGAAGGCGCCAAAATTTAAAAGAGAAAAAAAAAAAAAGTAATCCGAGAGAAGACAGACAGTGGATACTAAGGAAGCTACAAAACACGCTTCCCGTCCATAGGTGGCTGCAGTACTGGACATTCCCGAACCGACTACTACCGTGGGTGGCGTAAGTAGCCCGTTGGGGGAAAAAGGCACTTTGAAATTGTATGTTATGTCTAGCATATTATATATACATTGCTTGCATTTCACATGTTGTTCATTAGGGGGACAAGAAAATAAACCCACCAAAAATATACGCTCAGTGCACAAAGAGCTTGCCCTCCGCATACAACAAACTGCTATGCAAACTTTGTATAGCCAAAGTAATTAAGGATGAATCAAGTGGCTTTATGGAAGGATATTGGGCAGTTAATCAGGGATGAGGGGCGTTCTGCCCTGCTATCCCAATCCATGCAGTCAGCTACACCATCCGCATCAAGGCGCTTAAGGAAGCCCTGTAGCTCAGCTGAGTACTCACGATACTCCTTTCGGAGCCCGTTCTTGGACCTAGAGGAGCAGCCAGCTCCAGAGGAATCCTCAGATGAGGATAAATATAAAAAATTCCTGTTTAAGCAAGAAGATCTCTCGGAGCTTATTAAGGCAATCAGAGCTACCCTCAAAATGGAAGAACCCAGACAACCCCCGCACCATCCAGGATGAGGTTTTCGGAAGGCTGGGGGAAAGGCGTAGACACACCTTTTCAGTCCATAAAAACAGCCAGGGAGAGGGCTTATTTAGAAAAACTTGGGAGGCAGCAGCCAGTTTACTCAAACCTGGTGTAGCAGACACCTGCTTGGCCCGAACCCTAAGTGTGTGGTTGGAACAGTGGAAAATCCGCATATCTAATAAGATCCAGCAAATTCTGGAGTCCCTCCCAATCTTAAAAATGGCCATAAATTTCTTTCGACGCATCAACCGAAACGGTGAAGTTATCCGCTCGCACCGCAGCATTATCAAATACCACTAGAAGGGTGCTGTGGTTAAAATCTTGGTCAGGCGATTTAGCCTCCAAGAATAAATTGTTCTCTTCCTTTTTATGGGCAATTTTTATTTGGTCCTGACCTGGACAAAATTCTTGAGAAGGCAGCGGATAGGCAAAAGGGGTTTTCAGAAGAAAGGCAGCAAAAGAGGAAGACATTTTTTCAGGCCCCCGCCCAACAGTCAGCCCTACAAGGGCAAGACGGGCAGATGGAGCTACCCCAAAGGGTACAGGGGATTTCTCCTTAACCCTCACCAGGGGTAATCCCGGTCGGGGCAACACTAAAGGCGTTCGCAGACAGATGGGCCTCATTCTGCGAAAGCACCTGGATTCCCCAAGTTCTACGCCAGGGGTACCAAGTAAAATTCATATCTCGGCCTCAGAAGAAATTTATAAGAACAGGAGGCTCAGGCTACCAACTACATCTCCTTCAGCAAGCAATTCAACACCTACTGAAGTTGAAGGCAATAGCCCCAGTCCCTCAAATAGAAAGAACTATGGGTCATTATTCCAGACTGTTTTTCAATAAAGAAACCATGTGGGAAATCCCGAATGATCATTAATCTAAAACCGCTGAACATGCACATAAAATATCAAAGGTTCAAGATGGAGTCAGTGAATTCGGCGATAAAACTGATAAAGCAGGGGGACTTTATGGCATCGATAGATTTAAAGGATGCATACTTCCATGTACCGATTCATGTGGACTCGCAAAAATTCATCAGGTTCAGGCTCCGCATGGGGGAAAGAACAAGGGATTTTCAATTTTCCTCCCATTCGGAATATCGTCGGCATACTGGCCAAAGAGGAGTTGGTTCGGGCTTTTGAAAAAACCTAAGCCAACAAGACCCAATCCTCCTGCCCGCTCAGCCAGACCTTCTGACACAGGGTCCCCTGAGACATCCGGACATAGCAGGCCTTCGACTTACAGCATGGATACTGAAAAATCCATGCTGCTAGGAAGAGGCTTTTCCGAGAAGGTAGCACAAACCTTGGTAGTGAGCAGGAAAGTAATCACCAACAAAATTTATCTAAAGATATGGAAAAAATATCACTCATGGAGCCAGGGGAAAGGACCTTTGGTCTCCTCCCCGGACATTCTGACAATTCTTGAGTTCCTGCAGGAGGGCCTTGATAAAGGCCTCTCTCCAAATACACTGAGGGTCCAGATATCGACCCTCAGTGCCTTCTTTGACATCAGACTCTCTGAGGTGAGGTGGATAGATTTTTTTTTTTAAGGCAGCAGACGGACTAAAACAAAAAAATCACAAATCTAGTCCTGAATTGGGTCCTTAAAGGGGTTGTCCCGCGCCGAAACGGGTTTTTTTTTTTTTCAATAGCCCCCCAGTTCGGCGTGAGACAAACCCGATGCAGGGATAAAAAAAAAAAAAAGATAGTACTTACCCGAATCCCCGCGCTCCGGTGACTTCTTACTTACCTTGCGAAGATGGCCGCCGGGATCTTCACCCACGGTGGACCGCAGGTCTTCTGTGCGTTCCATTGCCGATTCCAGCCTCCTGATTGGCTGGAATCGGCACACGTGACGGGGCGGAGCTACGCGATGACGCGTAGAAGGGGGCGGAGCTGCCGAGACCCAAGAGAAGGGAGAAGACCGGACTGCGCAAGCGCGTCTAATCGGGCGATTAGACGCTGAAAATTAGACGGCACCATGGAGACGAGGACGCTAGCAACGGAACAGGTAAGTGAATAACTTCTGTATGGCTCATAATTAATGCACAATGTACATTACAAAGTGCATTAATATGGCCATACAGAAGTGTATAGCCCCACTTTGTTTCGCGGGACAACCCCTTTAAAGCACTGTCCTAAGAACCATTTGAGCCAATAGAGTCCCTCTCTATGAGAGTCTTGACTTTAAAAACAATCTTCCTAGTGGCGATTACCTCAGCCAGGTGGATTAGTGAGCTACAGGCCTTGTCTATACGCCGGCCCTTCTTCCAGGATACAGAAACTAAAATAATAATCCAACTAGACCCATCCTTCATGGGCAAGGTAGTGTTAGCATTCCATAGGGCACAGGACATAATAATTCCCTCGTTTTTTGACAAACCTAAAAATAGCCAAGAAAGGGAGTGGAGCCAGTGGAGACAGGATGGCAATTTATTTATTCAGTTTTTCGGGGGCAAAAACGCAGCAAGAAGTTCTATAGCCAGGTAGATTTGCCTGGCCATTACAAAGACACATGGGGCAATTAATAACGCGGCCCCTGCTCGGCTTAAAGCACATTCCACAAGAGCAGTATCCACTTTCTGGGCCGAACACGCTTCGGCATCGGAGGAGCAAATATGCAAAGCAGCCTTATGGAAGAGACCCCATACATTCGTTATACACTATAGGGTTGACATTCAGATGGACGAGGACCTGACCTTCGGCCATGGGGTCCTTTCAGCCATGGTCCCGCCCTGACTATTTAGTTGGTACTTCTCAGCTCCTGCTGTCGTGGAGATGACTGTGAAAAAGGTGATTATACCTATCCGATATTTGGGTTTTCAGGAATCTCCACAACAGCACCCGTACACTCCCCCCCCCCCCCCCCCCCCCCCCCAAAAAAAATATATATATATAACTTTAAAAAATTATTTTATTTAGGTAATACTTTTGTTAAGCTCCTACCCCTGGCGGTTTGTTAAAAATCACTGAGGAAGGTGGGAGAGGGGGGAGCTTTTAAACCTCTGTGTGTCCCTGTCCTATCAGGAGGAGGCGATCTCAGCTGGTGCTGTTGTGGAGATTCCTGAAAACCCAATTATTGGGTAGGTTTAATCACCTTTTTGTAGCTACTTCATTATATGTTGTATGGAGCTGCTGCATTTATTTACACATGCACGTCTATACAGCATTTCCATAAAAGTTCATGCGTGAATGAGGGCTCTTTTACACGGGGTGATAAATTATTCAGTGTAAATACATGCCATGACTGAACGCTGGACATGAATTCTTTCACTTCTCATTCGTCCAGTTCCTGCATGAAAAAAGGTGAATGACTGTTCGATCCGTGTAAACAGACAGTTCATTTATGAACGACTGGCTGCTTACTGTGAATAGAGGCGGACCAAAACGATCCCCGGCCCGCTCCACCTAAATTCACTGAGCAATGATCATTCCTGTGTAAAAGCACAGGAACAATTATCGCTGGGACGACTTGGACATCTGTGATTGACAAGTCATCCCATGTAAAAGGGCCTATACTCTTGGAATCTGTCAGATATTGCCCTGGGGTCATCTAGATTTCCAATTTTTTCCCTAATGATGTGTGGAGTCTGCTTCTCAGTATCTTCTCTCAGTTTAGCTAGAAGACAGTGTGCTCTATTTCCTCATTTGTAAAATCACCAACTAGAGTATAGTAATAGTTTTTCTGTACTACATGCAGCTATGTCCCCTGGGGTCTTTTACACGGGACGATAAATCGTTCAGACTCCTGCATTCAGTGGAAATTTTAATGATAATTGCTCAGTGTAAATGCATACCTCGCCTGAACGATAAACGAGAATCGAGTCGTTCAGTTTCTGCATATAGAAAGCTGAAAGACTTTTATCTATGAACGACTGCCTGTTTACTGTGAATGGAGGCTGGCAGGCCGGAAAGATCATCGGCCCTCTGTTCACTGAGCAATGCTGGTTCCTGTGTAAAAGCACAGGAACAATTATCGCTGGGAGAACCTGTCAGGCATCAATAATCTTCCGTAGGCTGCACATGAGCAAGACGTCATTGTTATCATCAGTGACTCCAACTGAAGTTCAAAAACTTCCCTTTGATGGGTCAGATCCTTTTTAATATGGGAGCTCTGAGGGATACAATGACCTCTCTCAATGTCTTATGCCCTTCCCATAGAATGGCTTAACCCTTTCCAATCCAATGTCGGGCCCCGATATCATCATTTCCCTCCACAGCTCCAATGTCGGGGCAGGCCCGCCACTGCAGTGCAGGAGTGCACCTGCACCCGATCATCAGATACATCGGGTGCAGATGCACTCCTGCACTGATCCTCATCAAGCACCCCCGAGGAGAAAGCAGAAACGGTTTTTAACCCAATTAGCGCTATATAATGCACAGAGATTCTGGCCGGCAATCATTTGACCGCTGGGTGCCACCTGACCCCAGCGGTCACATGATCGCCGAGCCGGGAGGCAGAGGAGAGAATGCGGAAGACGCCGGACAGGTAAGCAGGTCCCTCCCCGATGCAGTGAACACCTGCAACCTCCTGAACTCTGTCAGTTCAGGAGGGTGCAGGAAAAATGTATTTTTTTTCATACATTCTCCCCAGCTCCAATTTATTTGGAGCTGGGAAGAATGGATGAGAAAAAATAAATGGATTGGAAAGGGGTAAGAAGACACTTTTCCTAGTTAAAGAGCCACTCCAGTGAAAACACATTTTTACATCCCTGATCCCCCCTCACCTGATAGCTTCTCACATTCTGGAGGTCTCTGTGTATTACAACCACTGACATGCAGTGCAGTCCTTCTGTGTGATGCTCATCAACCACCATATTTAGAGAGATTTTTTACTTTCACTTTCAAATCTATTCCACGATGCATCAGCACAACATTAGTAACACAGTATGCTAGGCTAAAAATAAACAAAAACAAATGTCTATCCAGTTCAGCCTATTTCCAACCCCCATGTAGATCCAGAGGAAGGCAAAAAAGAAAAAACAATGAGGCAGAGGCCAATTTACCCCATCCAAGACCAGCAGTCAGAAGATAACGGGATCAACAACCCTTCTGGTTATTTAATGTCTATAACCTGCAATATTGTAGTGCTCTAAAAAGACCCCTCTTAAACTCCTCTATCAATTTTGCCATCACCACTATGTCCTGAGGTAGAGAGTTCTACAGTCTCACTGCTCCTACAGTAAAGGATCCTCTTCTGTGCTAGTGATGAAACGTTTTTTCCTCTAAACGTAGAGGATGCCCTCTTGTTACAATCCCAGTTCTGGGTATGAACAGATCATGGGAGAGATCCTTGTATTGTCCACTTATGTATTTATACATAGTTATTTGGTCACCCCTTAAGCGTCTTTTTTCCAGGGTGAATAATCCCAATTTTGATGCCTATCTGGGTATTCTAATCCTCCCATTCTGTTTATTAATTTAGTTGCCCATATTTGAACCCTCTCAAGTAACATTTTTCCTAAGCACTGGTGTCCAGAACTGTACACAGTATTCCATGTGAGGCCTGACAAGTGCCTTATATAGTGGGAGAATAATGTTCTCATCGCTCACCCCTATACCTCTTTTAATGGACCCCAAAACTTTATTTGCCTTTGCAGCAGCTAACTGGCATTGATTGCTCCAGTTAAGTCTATAGTCCACTAGTACCCCCAGGTCTTTTTCCATATCACCTTTCTCTAGCAGTACCCCATTTAGTGTATATTGGTGACATCCAGTTCTCCTGCCCATGTGCATAACCTTACATTTATCAATGTTGAACTTCATTCTCTGTTTTTCTACCCAAGCCCCCAGTTTATCTATGTCCATTGGCATCCGTACATTGTCCTCTGTTGTATTAATTATCTTGTATAATTTCATATCATCTATAAATATCATTTTTTCACTGTGCAATCCTACTATCAGGTCATTAATAAATATATTAAACAGAATGGGACTTAATACTGAACCCTGTGGCACCCCACTAGCAATGGTGGCCCAATCAGCGTATGAACCATTTATTTCCACCCTCTGCTTCCTATCTCCAAGCCAGTACTTTAACCAGCTACACACGTTTTAGCCCAGACCGAGCTGTCTCATTTTATATGTTAACTTATTATGCGGCATTGGGTCAAATGCTTTAGAAAATTCTAGATATACGGGATCAATAGACTCTTCCAGGACCAGCCTAGAACTTACTTCGTTGTAGAAGCTGATCAACTTGGTTTGATATGATCGACCCCTCATGAACTCGTGCTGATGAGGAGTTATACGGGTGTTTTCCTTGAGGTATTTCAGGATGGCATCTCTCAGAAACCCCTCAAATATTTTTCCAATTATTGAAGTGAGACTTACCGACCTGTAGTTACCGGACTCTCTTCTTGACCCCTTATTGTATATTGGAACCACATTGGCAATGCGCCAATCCAGTGGTGCAACCCCAGTCTCAATAGAGTCCCTAAATATAAGAAATAGCGGTCTGTCTATGACACCCCTTAGAACCCTTGGGTGTATTCCATCTGGGCCGAGTGATTTGTTGATTTTAATCTATTTTAACCGGCTCTGAACTTCCTCCTGTGTTAAGCCTGGTTTAGACACAACGATTATCGCTCACAAAATCTTTTGAACGACTTTTGAGCAATAATCGTTGCGTGCTTTTGCAGCGCAAGGTGCCCGCTCAAGTGTTGAGTGATCACCTTGCACTCCGAGCTGGGGATGCAGAAGACAAGCGGGGCTGCCGACAGCCAAACACTCCGAGCAGGGGATGAAAAACACAGCTGGACAGCTGTGTTCTTCATACCCCATCTGTCTTCAGGGAGCAGGATACAGCTGAAACAATAGTATCAGCTGTATCCCGCTGCGTATTCCTGATAAGTGATCGCTGATCTTTCAGCATGCTGAAAGATCATTGATCAGCGATTGCTTAACAAAAACTGCGTGATGTCAGGGCAGTTAGACACAACGATAATTATCGCTCAAAAGATGGCTTGGAGCGATTTTTGAGTGAAAATCGCTGTCTATATAAGCCTTTAGGCCTCCCTCACACAGGGCGTTAGCAGAAACGCAGCGTTTTTCAACGCTGCGTTTACTGCAGATTCCGCCCCGTTTCAGCAGCGCTGGCATACTTTATGCCAGCATTTTTGCTGCGTTTATCCAAGGATGCTGAAAAGAAAAAAAAAAGTAATACTCACCTAGCCGCTGCAGTCCGGGTCGCGGCCGCTGGTCTCTGCCGCTGATCCGGGTTTCCTCTGCACTCACAAGTCTATTGCAGTAGGCCAGGTTTGAAAACCCTGCCTCCGGCAATAGAGTGCTGTGATTGGTTGTCGGGGCTGGCTCGATGCCCAATCACAGCCCTTCATTGACTGTCTGAGCCAATCAGAGCTTGCCGGCGCTGATTGGCTGAGACAGTCAATGAAGGGCTGTGATTGGACATCGAGCGCGCCGATAACCAATCACAGCACTCTATTGCCGGAGGTGGGGTTCTCAAACCTGGCCTACGGCAATAGACTTGTGAGTGCAGAGGAAGCCCGGATCAGCGGCAGAAACCAGCGGCCGCGACCCGGACTGCAGCGGCTAGGTGAGTATTGCTTTTTTTTTTCTCTACCTAGAAGGGACTGATTTTCGGGGTAGGGATTCTATTGCAAGCCCTCACCCCGAAAATCGGCGAGTGGTGAACGCTGCCAAAAACACGGCACCAAGTGTTGCTGCGTTTTCAGCAGTGCTAAAACCGCTGCCCATTCATTTCAATGGGCGACGCAGGGCTGAAAATGCCCCAAAATAGAACATGCATCGCTGTCAAAGCGCAGCGTTGGAAGGTGCTGCGTTTTCAGCCCTGTGTGAGCAGCCCGATTGAAATGAATGGGAGTGTTAAACAGCGGTTAGCGCTGGGCTGAAAAGGCAGCGCTAAACGCTGTATAAAACGCCCTGTGTGAGGGAGGCCTTAGGCAGGTGATACTTGGTGTGGGGTTCATTTTATCCCCTTGACTCTCGTGTGGCATTTCTTTTTCTCTTGTGAATATACAGTACTTGAGAAAAAACTGTTTAATAGATTTACCTTGCCCCCTTCATCTTCTATGATTTCTCCTGCATTGCTTGTTAAAGGGACAGTGCCAATCCTTTTACGGTGTATATATTTGAAAAATAGTTTAGGGTTATTTTTGCCCTCTTTGGCAATTAGTCTCTGCCTCCTCCTCTGCAGTTATTATCTTTTCCTTACATTTTTTTTCCTGTATGTTTTTAGTGCTTCTTCAATGCCTTGTTTTAGTAATTTAAACACTTTTTCCCCACTTATTGCCCCCCTTGCAGTCTTGTGGAGCCACATTTGTTTCCTTCTATTCGTAGTTCTGCTCACAGGAGGTATTAAAATTTAACATTGTCAAATACAACGGTGATGCACAGGTTTACATATTTTCAAAAACTTGTCCCTATCAACAACATGTAGGAATGGGATATAGGTTAAGTTGTTGTAGAGGGTGACCGAGTTTTGAACCCATGCACCAACAAGAATGTTGAGCCTGGAATTCCTACATTCTGGAAGTTGACTCCTGGTCCACTTAAACCAGTGGGGGTTGGTTGACTGGGGAAGTGGAGGGTGGGGGTTAACAAAGATGCCTGTGGATGAAGAGGAGTTACCAGAAACACAGGGGTATAGGAGGAAAAAAGAAAAGCAGGGAAAAACTTGGGTGTGGGGGAAAAAGGGAGACCAAGCCAATTCCACAGCCCTTTGGGGGGAGAGGGGTTTGTGAAGGAGATCCATTCAACCCGTACATTGGTCCCCAGTAATGAATCAGGAAGGTCATTGACCATGTAGATATTTGTATTCCTGTGAGTTTAGGAACTCAATCCAGTGGTGCCAAGTTTTGGCAAGCTTGTCCTGTTAGTCATAATGGATGCTGTAAGGTCCTCCATCTCCATCGTTTTGTGGATAATGTGGAACGACATTTGCCAGTCATTCCGTTTCAAAGGCGATCATTAAGCCGTTCTCAAGCCATTTTCAGGCATTTCCAAACTTCTCTGACAGACCTACAATGGATTGTATGAGCTATGACAAAAAATTATGAAAATATCTAAACTTTTCTGGTAATGCAAACGGACATCGTTTGTAAACAAACTCATTTGCTTGTTCTAACGATTAATTGCTCCACGTACAAGGATCCTAATGTTAAAATTAATAGAGGCAGGGGCATGTTCTGATCATGTAAGTAGTCCCATATCACCTCCTGCCAGCAACCTTAAAGGAGATGTCCCGAGGCAGCAAGTGGGGTTATACACTTCTGTATGGCCATAATAATGCACTTTGTAATATACATTGTGCATTAATTATGAGCCATACAGAAGTTATAAAAAGTTTTTTACTTACCTGCTCCGTTGCTAGCGTCCTGGTCTCCATGGTGCCGACTAATTTTTGGCCTCCGATGGCCAAATTAGCCGCGCTTGCGCAGTCCGGGTCTTCTGCTGTTCTCTATGGGGCTCCGTGTAGCTCCGTGTAGCTCCGCCCCGTCACGTGCCGATTCCAGCCAATCAGGAGGCTGGAATCGGCAGTGGACCGCACAGAAGAGCTGCGGTCCACGAAGATAGAGGATCCCGGCGGCCATCTTCAGCGGTAAGTATTGAAGTCACCGGACCGCCGGGATTCAGGTAAGCGCTGTGCGGGTGGTTTTTTTAACCCCTGCATCGGGGTTGTCTCGCGCCGAACGGGGGGGGGGTTTAAAAAAAAAAAACCCGTTTCGGCGCGGGACATCTCCTTTAAGGCCTCATGTCCATGGGATAATTGTTATTTAAAATCTGCAACGTTTTTCCCGCACGCGGCTCCGCGCCCCATAGGGATGCATTGGACACCCGCAGGTAGTTAAATAGTTAAATACCTGTGCATGTCATTTTCCCTTCAGGCGCGGATTGGGAGGGGTATTATTATTGTATATGGGGGCACTATGGGGCATTATTATTTTATAAGGGGCATTGTGGGGAATTATTAGTGTACAAAAGAACACTCGGGACATTATTACTGTCTGAATGGACATTTTTTACTTTGTAAAGTGAACTACTGTGGTTATTACTATGTTGGAGCACAATTGGGGAACTGTTGTGTGGGGCACTAAGAAGTGCACTATCACTGTCTGGGATACAAAAGATGGTACTATTAATATGTGGTTCACTATTAACGTCTGGTGCACAAAATAGGACACTAGCTGTTTGGTACTACCGTACTATTTTATGGGCACTTTATTATTATTTTCTTCAGGGATGCTTCCTGTGTGGCACTAATCTGGGTGATAATTATAGTTATGACACCATTATTTCTGAACTATAATATTTGATTTGTAGAGTGCATTTTGTTCAGCTACGGCAGGGGTGTCAAATTGATTTTCAACGAGCCTCACATCAGCCTTATGTTTGCCGTCAAAAGGCTGATTGTAATTGTAAGACTGTATAGTAATAGTGGCTCTACAATAGCCACAATGGCTCTTAAATGCGATGATCGAAATTGCAAGAAAGACATGAGCTTGCGAAAGCTGCAGGCAAGAACATTCAATTCAGATTGCTAACAGAATTTCAGAGAGAAGCAAGGAGGAATAAAGAAGCCTACTGGAATGAGCATTGCAACAAATTGGAAGACGCAAGCAAGCAAGGTCACACCCGTGAGCTGTTTGACCAGGTGAAACTGGCACCTTTTGCACCTCGAAAAGCAACAACCATCAAAAATCGAAATGGTAAAGCAGTATTGAATAGTACCCAAATTAAACAACGGTGGCAAGAGTACACAGCAGAACTATATGCAGATAATTAACCACACCAATCAGCCAACCAGGAATATTTGACGGAACAACATCCTAATATTCTTTAGGAGGAAGTCGACTGGGCGCTGAAACAATTACCAAACAGGAACGCCCCAGACATCAACTGCATACCAGCCAAATTACTCAAACCAATACCGACTCCAATGCTAACAACCCTTTGTAGACAGATCTGAAAGACCAAACAATGGCCTAAGGACTGAACAAGATCAATCTTTGTCCCAATTCACAAAAAAGGTGAAGCGCAAGAGTGTGGCAATTTTCAGACCATCGCTCTTATAACACACGCAAGCAAAATTCTGCTAAGGATCATTCCAAAACGTATGGCCTCCTTTATTGAAGCGAAACTCCCTGATGCTCACGCTGGGTTTCGCAGAGGGCATAGAACCAGAGACCAAATCGCAAACTTGCACTGGGTCATGGCGAAGATGCGTGAACACCAAAAGGACATGTACCTTGCTTCATCGACCATAGCAAAGCTTTTGACTGTGCCGGAAATGACAAGCTGTGGAAATGCCTAAAACAAATGGCAATATCAGGGAATCTGAAAGAATTAATAATATTACTTTATGAAAACCAAGAAACCACAGTGAAGACTGCCTTTGGTAACACTGACTGGTTTGAAATTAGGAATGGTGTCCGACGAAGCTGCACTCTATCCCCATCCCTGTTCAACTTGTATGCTGAAATGATCATAAAGCGATGCAATCTGGATGAATCCCCAATCGAAATGAAAATTGGTGGAAGAAACATAAACAATCTTCGATATGCTGACGACACAACTCCACTTCCTGAAAATGAAAATGACCTTGAATACCTAATTTGAAGAGTCAAAGAAGAAAGGGAACACATGGGACTATATCTCAATATTAAGAAAACAAAGCTGCTGACAACAGCAAGCAATGTTGTACCACGCATAACAATCGACAATGAAAAAATTGAATCAGTCCAAGATTTCACTTTCTTTGGATCCAAGATCGGTCACAGTGGCAAATAAGGCCTGAAATTAGCCTTGGCAATAGTGCAATGCAAGGAATGGCGAACATAGAGAAGAGCAAAGACATCAGCAGTACAACAAAGATCAGTATAATCAATGCAATCATTTTCCCAATAACTACAGATGCATGCAAATGCTGGACACTCAAGAAACTAGACAAAAGAAGGATCGAGGCCTTTGAGCTGTGGTGCTGGGGGCGTATGCTGCGCATACCATGGACAGAGAGGGTCACAAATAAGGCGATCCTAGACCCTGTCAGACTAAAAGTATCACTAGAAAGCTAAATCACCAAACAACGGCTTTCATACTTTGGTCATGTCATATGAGCTAGTTCTCTGGAAACAACATTAATGCTCGGCACAGTCAGTGGTTCCAGAAGAAGAGGACGCCAAAGAACACGCTGGCTAGATACAAACAAGTTTGACACGAACATGACTGTAAAGAATCTGAAGGAAGCGGACAAAAAGAGGGAAGCATGGCGTATGCTGATCCACAAAGTGACCGAAGGTCGGCAACCACTGAACATATAAATCCTTATCACAGTAATAGTGGCCCCAGTAAAAACAGAGGCCCCCATAGTTTCTTCTGACTAGGCAGCATCCCTACAGGCAGGGGCGTAACTATAGAGGATGCAGTTGCACCTGGTACAGGAGCCTTAGGGGGCCTATAAGGCCTATTTTCTCCATATAGGGAGCCTGGTAGTATAAATAAAGCATTATACTTGGGGGGCCCTGTTACAGATTTTCAGGTTACGTCTCTGGGTATGGCTACAGATGGGGGGGGGGGGGACCCTGCTGAACTTTTGCACCCGAGCCCCTGAGCCTTCAGTTACACCCAGGCCTACAGGCATTTAACTCACCCAGCCTTCAGCGCAAAAAACTGTGGGGTCAGAATGTTCAGTACACACCTTGAAAAATGGGCTAAGGGGTCTAGATTTCAAAATGGGGTCACTTGTGCAGGGCAGTTCTATTGTTTTGGCAGCTTAATGGCCCCACATGTGAGCCATGGGGCCTGGAATTTATCCAGTTCTGCCCTGAAAGTCAAAGGATGCTCCCTCCATTACAGGCCTAGCCATGTGTCCATTAAGCAGATTGGAGCTACAATGGATATGTATCATCTTCAAGCAAAATTTATGTTCTAAAAGCCACCAGCTGCTCCTTTTAATTTGGGCCCAACTGTGCATATGGATATAATATTAGGGCCACAATGGGTATGTTTCTGAACTCAGGACAAACTGAAGTATCCATTTTGGGGTGCAAGTCTTCATTCATGTGCGCTATACAAAAAAACAGTTTTAAAAAATTACACAATTGCCAAAAAATGGAAATTATATTTTTTCCTTCTGCTTTGCTTAGATTCATTCAAAAACTGTTTCCGTTAACAAGTAATTACATTTATAACTTCTGATAGGGACCTGCGTGTCCCATTTTATGTTGCCTCTTCCAGGTCTTTCATCCTGACGTTTTGTAACCTGCATTGCTAATTTGAGATGTATTCAATAAAATAAGATTGATAACATTCAAAAACTATGGGGTCAAAAAAGACAGTACACCCTGGATAAATTCGCCGAGGGGTCTAGTTTTCAAAATAGGATCATTTATGGCGGTTCTCCATTGTTTTCACAGCTCAAGGGCTCTACAAGTGTGCAATGGGGCCTGAAACAGCTTCAAACAAAATTTCTGTTCTGAAAGCCACTGACTGCTCCTTTTGGTTTGGGCCCCGTTGTGTATACAGACAGAAGATTAGAGCCACAATGGGTATGTTTCTAAGCACAGGACAAACAGGGGTATCATTTTTGGCATGCAAATCCTCATTTTTATGTGCACTATAGAAAAAAATTGTCTTTAAAATGACATATTTGCACAAATATGAAATTTTTTTCTCTAAATTGCATTAACTCCTTAAAAGAAGTTTTTCAAATGTGCTTCCAGAATAAAGTAAACAGATGAAAATATATTTTATCAAAAATGTGCACAGTATCTTTGCGCAAATTTGAGATATTGCAAGTGAAAAAGTGGCGAAATGACAATTTCTTCAAAATTTTCCAAATTTTGGAGCTTTTAAGAAATGTATACAAATTCTATCGGTCTATTTTTACCACCTGTACAATGAAGTACAATATGTTGTGAAAAAACAACGTCAGAATTACTTTGATATGCAAAACCTTTACAGAGTTATTCTATGTTAAAGTGACACATGTCAGATTTCAAAAAATTGGCTTGGTCATTAAGGTACAAACAGGCTTGGTCACTAAGGGGTTAAGTAAATGGAGACAAAGCAGCTGGGGATACTTCAGGCCTATCCACCTACATTCACTGTAAACAAGAGTGGTTCATAGACTGAGTGACTCTGGTTTACACAGCACAATAGTTCCTTGATTTGCAGTTCTGCTAAAAACAAAGTAAATCCAACAAATGAACCATGTAGGCAGCCGCTTGTACACGGGACAACTAGCTCCTAAATTCGCTGTTTCCAGCAATAATTTGGACGATAATCACCCCCTGCAAAGGTACCCTAATACTGTTGTCTATAAAGAAACATGAAGTTAGGACTATACAAAAACTGATTGAAATATTAATTTAACCAAGAAAAATAGTCTTCAAGAGAGTAATAGTACTACCACTTAGGAGTAAGACCACTAAATAATTCCCCCCTGGAAGAGGGGGGAATGAACAAAGAGATACACCCTCCAAGATAAGGAATGTATCTGGGAAACCCAGATAGGTTTAGCTAGGAAAATAAACTGTGAATATTAACATCTGTGAAGTTGGACCCCACCGCCTGTGGAAAAAAAGGGGGATTCAAAGCAAAATATATGTATAGGAGAACTTAGTCCACATTGAAGAACTGCAAAAAAATTTAACATAAATCTTGATCCTGGGTAAGTGAGTCACCAAAATTAGAAGAATATGAGCCTCAAGGTGACCAAAATAGAGGCTCACAGAGAGGTCCTAACGTATTTTGTTACTGGCTTGGAAATCGCTGGGAGGGAGGTCTTTGTGTCTTGTGTTGGACGGGCTACTTAATCATTGTAAGGGCAGGAGCAGAGCAGTCTATTTCCTAATCTTGCAAATCAGGGAGAGGTTTGCCCATTGTAGAGTAAATTGACTGCAAGTCTGAGTAGGATCATAGTCTCACTGAACATCCAATAGAGAATATGGAGATTTTCAGAAAAAGTAAATCCCTTTTCTTTTAAAGTAGTAAAGGCCCATTTAGACACAACAATTATCGCTCAAAAGCCATCTTTTGAGCGATAATCGTTTCGTGTAAATGTACCCATCTTTAACTTTTCTGCTGAACATTGGATATCAGTTCGGCATGAAATCCATTGTTCGGCAGAACAGGTGATAAGAAGAACCGCACGCTGTGTTCTGCCCGGGGAGCATGATTACCTTGTCTCAGCTGTGAGCCCTGTGGCAGAACAAAGGGAATTTATTCAGAGAACAAGGGGTGGTCTTCTGACTACAGCTCCCAGCGGTTCACATGCTACTAATTGGTACGAATAGGCATTAGTACCAAGTAGTAGTTTTATGCAAAAACTTTTTGTTTAAATGCACCTAAAAAAGTAGTCTTAGATATCATTGTTTCAGAAGTTAGGTATAATTATATAGTGAAACTCTTATGGACAAAATGTCAGAATTCTAGCGCTTTCAATCATGATCTCACTTTTAGAACAAAATTGTGGATACAACAGATGATATCTCTTGGTTGTGTCGAGGTACCCCTGGAGCGCAAGGCACAATGGATTCTATAGAATTTTATGTATTATGAATTTGATTAAAGATGCTTTCAAGAATAGCTTTTAAGACCTCTGGTCTTGTGGCTTGGAGGGAGGCTTCACACCTTAATATTGTTTCTGCAGCCTCTATTATCTACCGTAGGTTCTCCAAATGGTCGTACATTTCACATAGAACTTTAATGTGAGTTAAGCCAATATATTGAAGTTGAGCAACATGTAGACGATTCTCATCATGAGCCTCCTCTAAGGAGCCTACACAATTTGCTATCATCTGTAAATCATGTTGAACTGTGGCAATCTCAGACCAACAAGTGTCTTTTACAGCAGAAATAATAATTTTGCCACGTTGGATTCCCCATTTGTGAGGCCTCCCTTGAATAAGTATCATCTTATAACGAATTCGAGGAAGAGTCTCTGTGGTGGGACTTAAGTAGTATGTCCATGAGGGAAGATGTTGCTACGGATATGCTACTCATTCCTTTATGCTCTGTTGTGCCTCCACTATATTGGTCATCCCAGTTCTGCAGGGGTTAAATATTGCAGCCGCCAGTGGTAGAACACTTTTAGAGGTCATTTTGATATGCAGCTGGTACTTGGTGTGCAGGCCCACAGTTTCCGCTAAGCTCAGAAGAGGTGTGGATTAGCCAGTATGGCTACCATGTAAGGATGGGACTGGAGGTTTGAACGGTAAGCCCACTGACTCCCAGCTCTACCATCTAGACTGCTACTTGCATTTGCAATTTAAAGCAGAGATCTAGGATCTCCCTTTTTGTCACGGATGGAGGCCCCAGTCAGCTGATTCCTAACAGTGGTGAGTCTCTCTGATGTCCAGGAGCGCAGGATTGAAATCACTCAGCGAAACCTGCAAAGAAAGGGGTTTCATAGGCCTTAGGACCCCTTTTGGAGGACTGTCTGTTTTCTCCTACTTTAGGCTACAGTGTCTAGGACAGTGGTTCCCAAAGTGGTCTATACTTGCTGGGGGTCCATGTCAGCAAGAAAAAAATTTGGGGGTGCACAAGATGTAAATGGGGGTCCACGTTAGCAGACCCCATTTAGGCAGGACATCATCAACATTTTGGTGTTCTGTAAATGACATAATACACCTTACACAGATTGTGTGTCCATTGTGTGTCAAATAGACATAGAAATTACTTACCTCTTTGATATTTCATAAAATTGTTTATGCAGAGTTCGCGCATAACTTTTTGGGCTCTGGCGACAAAACAGACCTGCGCAGCCGCTAAATTACCTATTAAGTTTCTACTGTACATGATTTTCACGTTATCCGCCAGAGCCCAAGAGGTTTTACACGAACTCTACCTATCTGCGTTGTGCTATGTTCATGTGCAAGTCTTTACAAGTTTTCATACCGACGCATTGCATGCGTACCTGTGGCTTATCCTGCATTATGGACTATTGCAAGAAAGTTTTTGATAGCTTTTCCATCTTCCTACCTCGTGGAAAGTGGTTTTAGCGCGGTCGCCAATCTTATTACGAAAAAAAGAAATTGATTGCAAATCACTGGAGGTGGAGATGTGAGACGATTCCTCACTAATTTGAAGCCAAATATTAAACAATTGTTATCAGAGCATCCGGCTCATCCCTCCCATTAACAGCATTATTTGTGTACTAATTTTACTAGGTTCTGATTTGTTTTGTCCCAAATCCAAATATTTACTTGCATTTTGTGTCTTTTCAATAAAGATCTGAATAAAAATTGTACGTTTTTCTTTTTTTTTTTTACAATTGTCCACTCTACAAAAAACCCTATCTAAGTGAGCAGCACTGTGCCAGCTGGGAAAAACCCGTTTGGCTTTAGTAAGTTAAGGAAAATTCAGTATTAGGCCGACTGCACGCGGGCGTCCGCCTCCGGATTCCACAGCAAATAGCGCCCATAACATGCTATTGAAAAATGATTTTTCCTGCACACAAGTGGAAATCAATTGCAATTATGGAGTAAAAGTCGCAGCATGCTCTCTTTTTAGCGGATTCCGCGCAGACGGCTTCTATTGAAGTCAATGGAAGATATCCAGCCCACGGCCCTTCCGCAATTGACATTGCAAAAAGGTTGCGGATTCCATGTCATCACTAGGCGATTTTCCGAGAAAAGCAGTGGTTTAAAAAAAAATCTGTCCTGTGCATGTCCGATGGCGAGCTGTGTGGAATGACAGGTACGTGCGGCAGCCAGCTGGGCACAGGTTCGGATTCTGCTGAGGGCTTCCAAATGCGAAATCCAACCCAGTCATGTGCAGCCAGCCTTAGGCAGACAGGGGATCTACATAAAATTTTTAAAAAATGGCCGTTATACGTTAGCAGGATTTGTAGCTCCTTACAGTGAAGGGATGAGTTCCTTTCTCTGTCAGAGGGCAATGACATCTTGATCATAAAGTTGCATAAAGCTGGAGGTTGTCTGTAACATAGCAGGGAGGGCCTGACAATATTAATTTCCGACAGTCATCCTTATTCAAGGTAGAATAGTTGCCCTGCAGTTCACTTTGGTCCCTTTAGTTGTGCATTAGAGGTCACTACCAGAGGCACACAATTGTTTTCTTTTTAAGTGTATTGGAGTGGTTGACCTCTGGGTATCCTGGTGACTCTGGTGATTTGATTATTAACCCTTTCCAATCCACTGTCTGACCTCTGAAGACATTATGATTTAAGGCTGCACAGCTCCGATGTTAGAAGACGTCCGTCGGGGTTCTCTTACTGTATATTGCCAGCCTCTCTGCTGTCAGAGCCTATCCAACATGTCACCTCATGTAATACTGGCTTTAGCCAGCAGATAGCGCCGTTGTATACCAGCAGAAAAAGAGTAAGCCCCCTAGGAAAACCAGGATACAAATTGGATTGGAAAGGGTTAATTAAAGTAGGATGGTAGCTCTGATTAAAAGGGGGTGTCCGGTTACCGGACCAGCTGTTGCTGGAATTAAAATTATAAACTAAGATATACTTTCCCCTCTGCGGCAGCAAGATTCAGGACTGTAGCCACACTGTGGTCCTTGTGATTGTTGTGATAGCTTATGTCACAGGAAAACAGGTGACCCCTGTAGCCAATTAGAGGCTGCAGTGTTACCCACTCGTTCTCCTGGCATCAGTACTCACATTCTGAGTGCCATGATGCCAGGGTCTCATTGGCTACAGTGGTCACCTGTTTTCCTGTGACATAGGCTGTCACAACAATCATCTAGACCACAGTGTGGCTGCAGCGCTGAATCCTGGTGGGCTGAATCCTGGTGGCCGCAGAGGGGAAAGAATATCTCTGTCAATAACCGTCAGTTCCCTCCCCTGCTCCCCAGCTAGCGATATTCCGCCTGGCCCGTGGGCAGGGGGCCAAACTGTAGCTAAACATTATTATACCAAGCTAATAAAGCTTTATAAACTCCTTAAAGGGGGTTTCCAGAGAAATACTATTGATGACCTATCATCAGGATAGGACATCAATAGTTGATCGGCTGGGGTCTGTTGCTCAGGACCCCGACCAATTAGCTAAACGAGTGCATGCTGTCAGCGCCGCAAATACACAGAGGTAGTTGCTGGCACATGTAACTGCAGGCATGGCTCCTATTGATTTCAATGAGAGCCATGCCTACAGTTACAAGCGCCAGCCACTACATGGGAGATCGGCACGGAGGCTTCCACTCCGGCCTCTGTGTTATTGCGGTGCTGACAGCATGCGCTTGCTCGGATAATTGGTCGGGGTCCTTAGCGATGGACTCCGGCCGATCAACTATTGATGACCTATCCTGATGATAGGTTATGGTATTTCCCTGGAAACCCCCTTTAATACCACTGGACATACAGTTATGTCCTGGGGGTCCAGGGTTTGCATGGAGCGGGATTAGAAAATGATCCTGCTCCATAGAATGTGGGTGTCGGCTGTATTTGACTGACACATGCCCGCAACAGCCGCGTTCAGTGTGAACTCTAATCACGGTTGTTAACCCTTTAAATGTCGTTGTCAATTCTGGCAGTTGCATTCATATGCCCCAATTGGTATTCTGGGACTTGAACGGCCCCCCACAATGGGATTGTGAAGTTTTGTTCCTTTGCCATGGCAGCCTGGTGCCTTCTGAAGCCTCTCTTCAGTTTCACGTGCGCACTCTCCTATACAAGTCTATGGGTCAGCATGCGCACAGGACTCTGAAAGAGTCAAATTTTTGTGCTGTGTTCCAATTACAGAGTGAAACACTGCTGGATAGCGGGAGTGTATAAAAATATATCACCTGGCTACCTGTCACGGCCTTCAACATTACCATAACTCAGTTGCTGGTGCTGTAGAGACATGACAGGTTCCCTTTAGGGAGTTACTGGCCAAGTTTATTCTATTTTTTTTTTTGTCAATTAAAAACACCATTTCTCCATTTTTTGGTATAGCCATAAAGTAAGAAGCGTGTGAGCCCATAACACTGTAAGCTCTGGCACAGTCCAGCTATCCTGAGGCTGGCTCCACACGGACCATTGAGATTTTGCCGCTTTATTCACTGCGATTTGTGAGGATCAGCGATGCTTTTTTTAGAGAATAATCTCGCATCGTATCGCTGCTGCCCACGATAAAATTGCATGATTTTTTACCGCATAAGTCAATGGGACTTTCTAATGTTAAAATCGCATCACAACGCACGTTTGTAGTGTTGTAATGCGATAAAAGGAAGCCACCATAGGAATACATGGGAGATTTTAAAAAATCGCAGAAAGATAGAGCGTGCCACGATTTTGTGTCCTCTCAACATCACATCGGTGAAAACACCACAGATGGGAATGAAGCCATTGTAAATCATTGGTTTCATATTCTGCTTTTTTTACTATCACAGCAGGCAAAAATCAAGCAACTTTTCGCCCCTGTGAAGCCAGCCTGACTGCAGTAACAACCTGGCCAGAGACTTACACACACCTTGTGTTTTCTCAGCCCAAAGTCACTGTACTGCAGATGTCTGACATGCATAGTACAGATTTCCCCGCACTGTTGCTAAGTGATGACGCGGGTCCCGCGACCTTCCCAAAATTCTCATTTCAGATAGGCCGTGGATCAGACGGCTTCCATTGACTTCAATGGAAGCCGTCCGTGCGGAAAACGCTCAGAAATGGAGCATGCTGCGATTTTTCCACCGTGAGCGGAAATCACAGTTGATTTCTGCTTGTGTGTGTGGAACAATCACTTTTATATAGCATCCTATGGACGGACATTGCTGCGGAACCCACGGTGCAACCACGGCGTGTGCATGAGGCCCAAAGTCTGTGGGAAAAAAACATAAAATTCCACACGACATTCCGCAGTAACATCCGCGCTCCCCCGCCGAGCGCCCCGTGTTTTGGTAATGTTGTACGTCTGCCCGGGGCGCATATATCTATATTACATTCAAGTTCGGCACTAACAACCAATCAGGTTGAAGAAGACGAGCCAAACAACCAATCCGAGTGAATCAGATAAGCCAAACAACCAATCAGGTTGAACCAGACAAGCCAAACAACCAATCCGATTGAATCAGATAAGCCAAACAACCAATCAGGTTGCTGGATTCAGCCAGCCGTAGGAGGGGAGGACCGCCAGCAAGCACCGCCGTATGACCTCATCAGCAGGCGCCGTGCAGGAAGTAGTCTCCTCTGACAACATGGAGGAGGCGGCAAGCGGTGGGCATAAGCTGCCGCTTCTCGGCTTCGGCCAGGCGGTGATCGGTCCCCCCGGCTCCGGGAAGACCACCTACGTCCGTGCTATGTATGCGCTCCTCACCAGCATGGGCCGCCGGGCTGCCATCATAAACCTGGACCCCGCCGGGGAGGACGAGCCCGGGGCGGCGGTGACCCTGCAGGAGCTGCTGGCGCTCCCGGAGGTCATGTCGGCGCTACACCTGGGACCTAACGGCGCCCTACTGTACTGTATGGAGTACCTGCAGGGGAACCTGGACTGGCTGCGGGACCGGCTGCTAAGTCTCCGGGGAACGTACCTGCTTTTCGACTGTCCCGGACAAGTGGAGCTCTACACCCACCACCCCGCGCTGCCCACCATCCTGCGGCAGCTGCAGAGCTGGGGGCTGCGGGTAAGGAGATCTGCCCGGCCGGGCTGAGAGCTGGCACCGTGCACAGCCGGCAGAATGGGGCGGGTGCTGCACCAGAGCTTCAGTCTAGAGACCAGTCCTGCCACCAGGATGAGCCAGCTGCCACGGCTGGGGGTCCCTGACTCAGACACGCAGCTGCTTCATCAGCCATAGCTGCCTGCAGTGCAGAGAGGGCATAGAGTGGTATGGGCAAGGGATACAGATCAGCTGCTGCTGTAGACAATCCTGTAGAACATGCCAGCTGGCTGTGGGTATTCCTGACTGCCAGTGGGCATTGCTGGCACCGCTCTTCTGTGTTAGGAGATGGTTTTAATGTGTACTTGTCTTCTCCTGGCAGCTGTGTGCCGTGCACCTCGTGGACTCCCACTACTGCACAGATCCGGCCAAGTTCATCTCCGTGCTGTGTACCTCGCTGAGCACCATGCTGCACGTAGACCTGCCCCTCGTCAACATCCTCTCCAAGGTGGACCTCATAGAGCAGTACGGTAGACTGGGTGAGTAGCAGGTTAGGGAGCCTGGTATCATCGGGTGCAGCTATAGTGCCCTGTACATAACCGTGTATCTCACGGACGCTGTCGTGCGCAGTGTCACTTGTTTCATTTTATTTTTTTTTTAATTACCCAATCTCATAGCGCATTGTGTATGCAACACCGGCCATAGGGAACGTATTGTGTATGGACGGAGTTGAATAGGCTACTCTTAGAGACCAATAGGGCTGTACGCATGTAATACACAGTGAAAGGGCATGCCACAATCTTTTTTACATGTGTATTACACGTAACATATGTGCACTAATGTGAGGGGATCAATGTACTTTCATTGACACCATTCACCACGTATTACGCAGGCGTGCATCACATGCAGAATACGCTGTGAACTCACTCTTCTGGGAATGAGACCTTATTGTGTGTGTGTGTTTGTTTAGTTTTTTTTTTAACTACTATGTTCTAGACTTCTTATTGTAACTAGATTGACGTGGTGTTCGCCACGCGAACGTAAAATGGGTTCATTTACGTTTGCAATGTTTCCCTGCATAGCACTGCATTGCTGCGATTTTTCTTTACTTTTTTTCCTGCATAGCATCGCATTTCCTTTCTTTTTACGATATCGCCCATTGTTTTCAATGGAGCCGTTGGAAGCAGCGCCTGCCCCATTGAAAGCAATGGATGAACATCACAATCCTCTGCCACAGTTGTGACAGCAGTGCCGGGGATTCCTTAAGCCCCGCATGGCTAAAGTACAACAGCGCTGCTAGACTTAATATAGGAACTTTCCCCCGGCCTGACAGTCACTCATGTATCAAACTCAAATGTTAGGATTTTACAGCAGTGGTGAATATGTCACAAATCTAATGACACCAAAGGTCACGCAAAGGGGGCAAAGTGTGGTGCAAGAAAAAGTCTGGAGGTTTTGTCTTTTACATTCGATATGCCATAATGTTTCTTAATAGTACAGTTGAGAGTTTTGGTTTATTTAAGAGTTGTTCAGCATTTCCTGTTGTTGTGACTATTCTGCTAAACAAAAAGTGGGACACTTCAGCTTTGGTGAATGTTCGAATAGTAATCAGTTCTGAATATAATAACATGTATCTGCTTCCCTTGCAGCTTTTAACATTGACTACTACACTGAGGTTATGGACCTTTCTTACTTGGTGGAACACTTGACCTCTGATCCATTTTTCCGGCGCCATCGAAGTCTCCATGAGAAACTGGCAGAGGTCATTCAGGATTATGGGCTGGTGTCATTCATGCCACTTAGCGTCAAGGTCAGGAGGGCCGAAGAGACTTTTGTGTAGAATATCTCTGCAGTTACTTGGAGTTTAGTAAACGTTATAATAGACGTTACTACTTATTTTCACCTGCTCCCTCAAATATGTATACATGAGTCGCTGTAAAGAAACTCCTTTTTGTTTAGGTTGATCTCCAACTCCTGCTGTGACATCTGAGTCATACAAAAATGCTGTGTTAGGCTGGGTTCACACGGGGCGGATTTGCCACACGGAATTTTCTTGTGGCAAGTCCGCCTGTGGCCGCGAATCCTGGTATGAGCCAGCCATGTCAGAAAATCTCATCCACACAGGGAGGCCAATCTGTTGTGGAAAAGCCGGCGGATTCAGAAGATGCAGCATGTCAATTTTTTTTTTCTCTCCCTCGCTCCGGCCTCGCTCCTCTCTGAGGAGAGAGAGCCACAGTGGAATGCCAGTAGCTGCACCACCCAAATCCTGCAGCAAAATGCCGCGGGTTTTGAAGCTGTGCTGTTCCAGCGGAATTCCCGCAGTTTTTCGGTGCGGCCAAACTGCGGGAATTCCGCTGGAAATCCGCCCCATGTGAACCTAGCCTAAGAGTGTGTTCACATGTGGATTTACTGTGGATTTTCCACAATGGAAAAATCTGTGTCAAAATCCACACTATTTTGTGCAGATTTTGACTTGATCCTGGTGCAGACACCAACATCTGCAATGAAGAATATACTGCCGCTTTGTATGTATATCTGCACCAAAATCTACCACATGTGAACGCACACTAATACTGTCTAGAAAAGGTCTGGTAATGTATATCGCAGTTGAGCACCATTTTGTAATGTTTTGGGTTATGACCACAGTGGGGGTTTTGCTGCTATCCTTTGGCAGAATCTGTGAATTCACCATGGATATCGCACCGCTCCTTACAAGGTGTGAAATCCGTAGCATAGACTGATGCCGTAGCACGGCAGATCAATTTGTTACAGGGTTTTAAAAAAAAAAAATGTCTTTCTTTTCTGTAGTGTCTGTAATACACTGCAGAAGTTCCACACACAGTGCCAGTCCTGAGGATCCGCAGCATTTTCACTGTGTGAACACACGCCATAACAGTCCTGTAGTAATATGTGTACACTTCGGCACATTCTTTTCAATTCACCACCAGATCTGTCAACTTCTCTGTGAAGGATGAATGTGATATGTGTATTTTGCACAGAAATGAGTCCTCTTGCTGTGTTGAACACTTTCCGCACTCGCATGCTTCATAATTATATATTTTACATAAATATCCATAAGACCGACTGCAGACGGCTGGGTCAGATTCCGACTGAGAGATTCTTGCAGCGGGATGCGACCCCGTTCCCCTGCAGTGACCTTCGACTTAACTGTCCAGCGTCTTCACTCTGCGCTGTGGCTGTACCGGCTGGCGCACAGCTGCACATGTGCAGTGCAGAGCCGGCGCGTCAGCAATAACGCGGCTGTGCTCGCACTGAAACAGGACATGCTGCGATTTCCATCCCGCGAGCAGAATCACAGTTTATTTTTTAATGCATGTCCTATGTGTAGTATTTGCTGCGGGATCCGAAGTGCAATACGCCTTAAGTGTAATTTTTGGAAAGATGTGCCTATTGAAATCGGTGTAAAAGGAAACACTGCCTTTGTTGTTCATTGCAATCAATATTTCAAGAGCTGAATATGAAATGAAGGCTTTGATTGGTTGCTATGGGCAACAAAAACAGATTTTTAAAAAAAATGTTTTTTTAAATTTTTTTAGAATGTATAAATGATGCAACAGACAGAGGTAGTGAATAAAATCCAATTGTTTATTGAGATAAAGCAAATAGATAAGCCACATAGACAGATGCATGCTTTGGATGCACTAAGCTTCCTTACTCATGGCTGCTGACAGTGGAGTCCCAGCAGGTATTTAAATAAACATCGACTAATCCAGAGAACAATGTGACACGGCGTTGCAGAAATGTGTGTTGCTGTCATTAATAATCTTAAGTTCTAGTGACCTAGAGATGCACTCGTTTATATTCATGAGTTGCAGTGACGGCCTTATAGTGTTTTTACGTCCTGCAGATGTAGAATGTGTAAGAAGGGAGATAGCGGGGCGACCTCCCTTCATATATCTCAGGTGCTGCCAGATATCGGCTGTAAGAATACCTGTCAACAGCTGCAATGAGCCGTGCTGCTCATGGGGCTGTTAACCCTTTAAATCCGCTATCAATTCTGACAGCGGCATTTAAATCCCCCGAACGATGTTTAAGTGGAACAGAACTAAATATACATACTGTTTATCTGGAATAGTGGGTATGTGATAGTTTACAATTCTCTATATTATATAGGAGCTAACAGCCTTCTTGCTTTGTGCTTGTTTAGGATGAAGAAAGTCTGAAGAGAGTCTTGGCAGCTGTGGACAAAGCCAACGGCCTCTGCTTTGGGGAGGGCAATCAATCGCTAGGAGTTCTTATGTCTGTTGCAGTGGGAGCAGACTTTCATTTCACATCGTATCCTTTTCTTCAAATAGAAATGTCTTTAGATATAATGCTGGTAATTTATTAAATGCACCAGGTTGATGGCTCAAATCATGCAAAAAATTGATATTGGTTCATCACTCTTCGCCTCACCAGTCAGTTTTGAGTGGGATTTAGAAAGAGGGTGTCTAAGTGGAGGGGTTGTAAAATGAACCAGGTTTGGCATAAAGTAAACCAAGAGGTGAGGTAAAAGTTTCTAACCTACTGTAACAAAATGCAGTAAATTTATGACCAAGTGCAATCCTATGATAACTTTGCCAGAGTTTCTGGCTGTCTTTTCTAGGTATATAAATAGTGAAACTGCTGGCAGCTATGTAAAAGTTTGTACAAAATATGTGCAAGAGCCATATTACAGAGCCTATAGACTTCTATGGGGGCCATAATGTACTGTAGAGACTCTGTACATGAGGCCTAAGAGCCTTACACTTACATGAGCAATGTTATCGTGCTGCGAGACACACGAAAATAGAACCCATTATTTGTAATGCTTGTATTTACACGGGCGATCTTTCTCTGGGCGATGCTGTGAGATACAAAAATCGCAGCATGTCATAGTGAATATCTATTTTAATTTTTTGGGTGATATCGCCCACTTATTTTCTATGAGAGCCCAAACAAAAAAAAATAATTGCATCAGACTCTGATGCAGATGTGTTTTTTTTTTGTTTTTTTGTTTTTTTTCTTCTTTCTTTCCCTATTGGAAAACAGGCCTCCCCCCCCCCCCCCCCCACCATTATTTTTGGTCTATATTACATGTTTATAATGGACGGCATAAACCCCATTGATTTGCATTGGGCTATACAGATGTGCGTTGTTTACACAGCATCTCCTCTTGGTCTATATGATGGCAATTAAAGTCTGTGGGATCACATAAAAATGCAGTTGCACTGCACGTGGGTAGGGGCAGTGGTTAAAAAAAATTGACATTGATTGGGCCTTTTTTGCACATGAAAAAAAAATGCAGAGAATTTGCGTACAAAAAACCAATATGCATATAAACATGCAGTAAAAACGCTGCTTATTTCGTGGAAAAAAATTTCATAGGCCGTGTGAATGAGCCTTTTGTTTCATAGCTATTCTTTGTCTTGCCTTAACAAACACTGCAGAACACTAGCCTTTCAGGAGAAATATGTTGAAGAAGAAAAAAGAACAGTAGATGAAGAAGCATTAGACTTGTGATCACCAAAGGCCTACGAGTTTGTTTTTTTTGTTATGTTTGTGTTTACAAAAAAAACTCCTCTGTGAATGCAGCCTTATGAGCTGCTCACTGACTACACAACAAACCCTCTGTAAGACACGGGTGAACACAGTGGTCTTCTCCCATTCCCTCCCGTTGTCATCGCACCTGAAGTGAAGGCAATATTCCACGTAGAAAGAATCCAGCACCAAGTGTGGCATTAGCATAGAACTTGGGTTTTATTGTATATCTACAAAATACAGGCCCAGCAACGGAGGACAGTCTTATTCATAGCATGTCCTTGTTTGTGTAATCCTCCCCTTAAACATTTGAAACAGTCATGTGACCAATAAAATATGGAAATTCTCAATTTGCAAATTTTATTTAAATTATTTTAAAATTGGTCCTGGATCCTTTCTATGTGTAAGTTTCTCTTATGTGTGCACGTAACCTTTCAGCTAATTTTGGTGCAGTATGCAGCTGGTTATTTCTCATAAACCTGTCCAGATGGATGGCTGTTTTGTGGTAGGTTGGACTCTGCATTCGGTGTGTGAACAGCAACCATTGGGATTGGCTATTTTCACCACTCGCTGATAGATTTCTCTGAGTTGTTCAGAACAAGCCTTAGAGATAGTTTGTTTCAAATTATTTATTTTTTTGTATAAAAAATATATATAACTCGAAAAAATGTGTGATGTGTTTTCTCTGACAGAGTCATAAAACTTATACAGATAGTCCCCTACTTGCGAACAGGTTCCGTTCCAGGAGCCTGTTCGCAAGTCCGAACAAATGGTTGTATGGAGGGGATCGCGGGTGGATCCCGCTCCATACAATGTCGGGTGCAGGCTGTTCTTACAGCGGACACCCGGCGGCAGCAGTTCCGACGAGCCGCGCCGCTTGTCGGAACTGTTAACACTTTAAATACCGCTCTGAAAGCGGTATTTAAAGTGTTAACAGTTCTGCCGAGCAGCGCGGCTCGTCGGAACTGCTGCCGCCGGTTGTCCGCTGTAAGAAACAGTCGGCACCTGCGTTCAGGGGGCCCGTACAGCGTCCCACGATGAGATCGCGGGACGCTGTGCGGTTGCTAGGCAGCCGAGGGCCTCCTGAAAGGCCTCAGGGCTGCCTATGTAGACTGCCTATCAAGCGCACGGCTTGATAGGAACTCTGCATAGACAGCCCTGGGGCCTTTCAGGAGGCCCCCAGCTGCCTAGCAACCGCACAGCATCCCGTGATCTGATCGGAAAGGCTTCTATCAGGCTTGATAGAAGCCTCTCCGGTCCCTGCACAGCATGATGTAATGCCATAGCATTACATCATACTGTGCAGAACAGATTGTTTGTTTGCATCTTGCGAAGTTCGTAAATCGAACGTTCACAAGTCGGGGACTATCTCTATTGTTAATCGGACACTGCGGTGTCTAGAGCTGCTGTTTAAAAGGGGTTGTAGAAATGCTTTCTGAATATAGAGTGAAAGAATAGCTGCACTTTCAGCTAACGTTTTGACATGTGATAGACATAAAAAATAGTGATCCATGATGGTCCTGCTGTTGAGACCCTTGCTGCTACAAAAATCATATATAGGAATGAGAATTACCATTACTGCCTATTTTACCTCTGACAGAGTAACGCATCAGTTCTAACTGAGCAAATATTACTCTGGAAAAGGATATCAAATTGTAACTACAACTACAGCATATTCAATTAATCTCCTGATGACCCGCTTAAACTAGCGGAGAAACGCGTCGAGATAGAAAGAGATTGAAAAGTATTACAATCTGAGCCTATGAATGCTCTAATCGAGATTACAAAAAGAACAACAAATACAAATTAATGTGTGTCCATGCAGCCACCTTACAGTCATTGGAAAGGAATTGGGTCCTTACTATTACTAATGAGACTGTCTGACACTACATTATATGATAGAAAGAGACTATGAGCCCCAACACACCTGAACTCCACTTGGACTAAGAATTATACTTTGCCAAGATAAAGGTCTCATATTCTCCGTATCTACAAACCTTCCATGTTATAACAAAAATACGGGAAGAGATGCGTAAGATACAAATTTGATTTTACCTTGACCCGAGCTCTATGACATAGCGACAGCCACTACATCGGCTCACTTTAGAAACATATCTTATACGGTGCCTCTTATGCAAAAAAGAAGGGCACGTGATAACCAATTAAGTAGCCCTAGTCGCTTGTCTTTGTCAGAGGTATATAAATCTAAATCAATCTAGAGGGTTATTTGTAGTGCCCTATTTTTGTCTGTGTTTTTAAAGTTATCTAATAAAAGGAATTGATTTTATTTATGTCTAAACTGTGAAGGGCTAAAAATATACTCGGTATTGCTGCAGGCGTAAAAGTCTGATCTATCAAAGTAACGTAGTCAGAAAAAAAAACTAAAGAACGCCAGAATTGCTCTTTTTCCATCACACTGTCTACAAAAAAAATGTAATAAAAAGCGATCAAAAAGTTGTGTGTACTCAAAAATGGTACCAGTAAAAACCACAGGACATCCTGCAAAAAAATGAGCCCTCGCACAACTATGCTGATTGAAAAATAAAAAAGTTATGACTGTCAGAAGATGGTACCAAATAATTAAAAAAAATATCTCTTAGGAAAAAAATAAAAGTACTACAGTAAAAAACAAAAAAATAAATTGGCTATCGTAGTAATCATAGTGACCAATAGAATTAAGTTATCATGTAATTTTTGTTGCAGTGTGTATGCTGTAGAAACAGAATTCTGTGTTTTTTCCATTTCACTCCACTTAGAATATTTTTAAAGGTTTTTCAGTACCATAAAAAAATACAACTTGTCCCGCAAAAAACAAGCCCTCAGACATCTACACTGATGGATGAATACAAGAGTTATGATTTTTTTTTTTTTTTTTAAAGGGGGGAGGAAAAAACAAAAATGGAATAAAAAAGGTCCTTAAGGGGTTAAGGACCAGTAGAAATGAATCATTTTCCAGGATTATATCTGTGACTTCATCTGTGAGAGATGCAGCAGCAACTATGGCACTAATACAAGAAATGGGCCATCGTCTAGATCTACAGCAATAAACCAACTGTCTATAGTTTGAGATAGAACATATCACCTTGGCAATTGAGTGTATAAATCATACTTGAAAAGTATGACTTAGGCCCTTATTTATTGTCAGACATTCAATGCAAGAAAGTAGTGTTACAAGTAAACATTCACATTTGTTCATTTGTTACCTAGATTATAATGTAATACACTTTAAGTGAACCCTTGTTATTAATTTGATTCTGTTTGCAATCTACTTATCAGGCTTCTCAAGTACACAATTGTATTATTACGGTTTTAGCATCATAATTCAATAGTATTGAAACATGCAAAACCCATTATATTGAATATACCATGTACTTGCGTTCAGCACACATCAAGCATGTATGTATGTATATATATTCATATATATATATACCCATCGTCAAAAAAAATCAAGCACCTAGAAGGAGTTGTTACAATCATGCATATAAAGTTTAATTTGATTCTAACATTAATACAAGTGATTACAATATCAGAGCAAAAGAAAAATGTATTGCTAAAAACTGCACACTTGAAGGGAGGCTCTACTATTCTGTTGGACCACCTCTAGCTTGAATGCAAGATATAATATGGGTGGGTATGGAGGCATACAGGTTCTGTATGGTATCCTGCGGCACATTGGTCCACATTTGCTGTAATCGAACCTCTAGATTGTGAAAACTTGTAGGCTGTTGAAGTTGTCATTCAAGATGAACCTACGCATGTTCTATTGGTGATAAATCTGGACACTGGGCAGCCACGGTAGTGTGGCAATGTTGTGAAGGCATTCCTGTGCTTTGTGTGACCAAGCATTATCCTGCTGGAAAATGTCTCTTGGTAGATCTGTCTTGAGAAACGAAGTCCTAAACATATCACTGAGCTGCCATTGTCCCTAGCTAGTATCACTAATTGTGACCAGCTGTCATATATGCTGGCCCACCACAGCATCATGCCAGCAGGAGCAAGGATTGAGGCGCTCACCCTTGGGTTTACAGACGCAAACATGGCCATTATCAGTGCCCAAACTAAAGATGGATTCATCACTGAAGACAACCTGGAGCATCCCATAGGGAGATCCTGGACACCTAACATCCGTGGGGAGCTGGGAGGGTAAAATGATGGCTTGTCACCGTTCCTACGCACCAGAAAAATCCTCGGCGGAGAGTAATTACAGACACAGACAGTCTTTGAGTACCATGGGTCCCTGGGAATGGGTAGGGCCTGGTATAAACTTTACTTTAGCAAACTTGAAAAACAATTATTACAAGGTAGTTTCATTAAAGTCTTTACAGTGCAGGTAAGACAAGAGATTTGAGGTCAAGGAGGAAACGCAAGATGATACCGGCCCTGCAGTCTACGTTATCTGCCAGGATCCACTCCTGGAAGGGAACACTCCGGAGGAGGAAAGGGGTAGGGTCACTCCATAGACACTCTGTCAGCAATTATTAACTTGAAGTATTCCCACCCAGCCTAGGCGATGCATGGGTGAGACTATTAAAGGGAGTACTTTTATGCGGTGATCCTGGCATTGGACAGCTGCGTAGCAAAAACTTGAAGATTAATTAGTACCTCTGCACTGGCCTATCTCAATCACTCCTATTTATACCCTCTCTCGTACCACATGACAGACTGATACATTTTCATGCAGACTACGATTTTATTAAAGTTAACCTCTCAAGCGCTGCAACTGTGCAACATACACATTGGAAATAAGAAGACAGGCTTACACAGTGCATCTGCATGAGACAAACATGTATGACATTTATGGAAGGGACCAGGATGATGTGCTGGGCCACTACACAACCCCCTTCTACTCTGTAGCAGTCCAGTTTCATTCTTTACAATGCCAAAGGCAGTACACATAATGGACTCTATGAGAGCAAATGTCCTTTAGCCAAGTGCCTGGAAATGGTTTTGGCAGACAATTGGGCCTGTAACAATGGTGCCACCTCTCTGTGGATGGCGTACAATGAAACAGTTGGACTGCTTGAGCTTGTCAGATGATCACTCTTTTATGATTGCCTTGCGTGCAAGCAGTCATGCATCCACTGGTCCCAGCACCACCTAACATTCTGGTCAGAACAGCCCAGTTGGTGAGCAATTTGTCAATATGATCATCCAGCTTCTTGCTTTACAATAATGTGTTCCCTATCAAACTCTGTTAACTGGACAAACTCTTTTGATCGCATTGTAGAAGCATATGTAGTAGTCAACAAGCTCTACACAACTGGAAAAAGAGGTTCACTACACACAAGTAGCCTCTGCAAGCATTTTAGGACCTCTGGCAAAACCGTTCATCTTATCACACCATAATTAATCATTTGCATATATGCCTAAGATGTAGCTGCATGCTGAGCTTTGCAGCAAAACAACTTTCTAGGTCCTTGATTTTTTTGAGTTTGTATATGTGTGTGTGTATGTGTGTGTGTGTGTGTATAAACACACACACACACACACACACTGATATAGAGATATGCTTCCATTCTGCTATATTCGTATGTGTTGAGTGGAAAAACCTGAAAGAAATCCTACATACATCTGCATCCACTTACATCGCTTAGCTCTATCGCTGCTACTGGTCTGCTAACTGTTTGAGAATGTTTCTCCCAGCTGTCCAATGGCATACATGAACCATATAACTTACAGAGACAATACACAATACACAAATAACAAATCCACATTATTAATGATCAAATAAGACCAGATTTAACAAAAATGATATCCTATCATTTCTGCGGTTATATCACAGATCCTCAGTATACGATTTCTACACTCTGCTGTCTGACCTGAGCGCACCCCTCTGACTGGAATGTACTTTATCTCTTTGAGGGTGCATTCACACGAGCGTAGGCGTATTTACGTTCGCACGTGCGCAGCGTTTAATCGCCGGAAAGAACGTTTTTCGGCGATCATGACCAGAGCTAGAAAGCGTATTATCGTTTGTTCCTACTTTGCAAACTATCTTTTTGGCCATCGAATATGCGTTAGCGCGTATTTCGGTCGCATATGTTCCGTTTTTTTTTCGGGTTGCTGTTTTTACGTGCCGTAAAATCGCCCGTGCGAACGAATACATTGGAAACCAATGCCTCAGATGGTCACGTTTATACGATTGGGCGCAAAAACGTGCCGTTTATGCGCTCGTGTGAACGCACCCTAAGACATTGAAGAGAAAAAAAATCACTCTAAGCAAGTAACGGAATTGTATAGCAGATTTTACAGTTTTCCTTCTTCTATTTTTACATGCTCTAACCAAAATTTCACATATTTCCAAGCAGGGACTTCCATACAAAGCCCTTCATTTTGCCTATGCAATCACTTTCAAACGTTCTCAATCTGCATCCAAATATCCAGTCTTTGCCAAACCCCAATCTATTTGGCACCCCAAGAATGCACATTTGCCAGAATATTTGAGCATGACCTCCACTAGCTCATCTCATTGTCCCTCGGACATTTATACACTCATCCCAGATAAGCTGCAGCTGCAAATATTGTTCCCCAAATGGTTAATTCTAATGAAAGCTTTCCTGAAGTCTTTTAATTTCTTAGTTAGGAATTCCACTAATTCAGAATTCCTGCTATAATGTCATTTGGTGAATGACTACCGAATGGAAACTTCCATGAAGTCTTTTAATCCGTTCTGACAATCAGGTAACCATTAGATTGAATAAACACAAAACTATCAGTATGAGACTGAAACCTTTGAACAAAATGTACATCTATCCAGCAAAGAGTAATCTTACAATGTGTTACATTCATCTGTACAGGTTATTCACATGCACTCCTCTACAATTACAAATAAGCATAATTATTCAACCTGAAGCATAGGCTTTATGTCTTATGATCCAGATTCACTAGACAAGTCTACAAGAGTCTCTTAATGTCTTCATGGTAATTAAATATAAATACTCAGAACAACTTAAATGAGACACTTGATTTATACATGTGAAAAATCACTTAATTAGACTGCGAATCTATGAGTGACGCCATGATAGAAGCTAAAGCAGCAGTAAAAAGTTGTAACAAAAACAAATTTTGTAACTTACTGTGGCTTATATTTTACATATGTTCAGCCTCCACCTGTATTTGGCAATTCACTAGATTTCTAGTGAATGTAGCGCTCAGGGCGAAATGCTCATAACAATAAATAGTAAGGTGCCTGCTGTTACCTATAGACAATAATGCAACAAACAAAAGGTCAGAATGGAAAATGAGAATAAAGATTACAATGCATTGATAGATAGATATTTGGAAATCGTATTCCATCAGGGACACACATCACCCACACCACAAGTGTATCCAAAAGCACAGCCAAGGGGAATTACTGAATAATAAACTAGGGACATAAGTGAACAAAGGTCAGGACAGGGAAAACATGTAAAAAGAAACTGATATACTACAAGAAGCAGTTATAGATCAGTCTTTCATTTAGACTCTTAATAAACCAAAAAAAAAAAAACAGAAAAAAACTTTCTTTATAGCTGCGCTACAACATTAACCCTTGAGTATAAAAGGGAATAAGCCTCTCTACAACCTCAGTTCCATAGAAAGCAAATACTTTTTATTCCCCACATAACAATCAAATACAAGTAAATGCTTTTAACGATTTACTTGTATTTGATTGTTATGTGGGGAATAAAAAGTATTTGCTTTCTATGGAGCTGAGGTTGTAGAGAGGCTTATTCCCTTTTATACTCAAGGGTTAATGTTGTAGCGCAGCTATAAAGAAAGTTTTTTTCTGTTTTTTTTTTTTTGGTTTATTACTTTTCCCCATATGTTTTTTAAACTTTTGGGGTATTTCTATAAGCTGCTGCTCTCCAGGACAGTATGGTTGAGTACTATTAGATACACATAGATTTGCTCTTCTGGATAAGACAAGAAGACCCTTCAGCAAAGAAACCTTAGAAAAGGCGAACTTGGATTCCCGGTGCAGGCGGGACACAAAAAGCTTTTTTTTTTTGCTCCGCCTGACACCTGGTAAGTAGAATCCCATACAATTATCTTTTTCCTTCTGGCTATGGCGCCCTCCCCAACTTTTGTTTTCATTTAGACTCTTCAGAGACACTGAATTCATGTGGTAAATCCAGGCTGCTTCTTTTTGTAGGAGTTTATTGTCTATGTCCCCTCTTCTATTATTTGAGCGTATTACCTCTATGCCCTGAAAACGCAGCTGAGCCAAATCGCCTCCATGATGTTGCTGCATATGTGATGCGAGTGGTGTTTCATCACCATTCCTAATGTTCCGAATATGAGCGAGGATACGTCTTCTGAATTGTGTTGTTTTACCGATATCATATAGGGGACAGGAACATTTAGCCAGATAAACAATGTTAGATGTCCAACAGTTGATAAACTTTCTGTTGTAGTACGTCTTTTTAGTGGATGCACTGGGGAACATATGGTTCTTGAAAATATTTTGTCATGCTTTGCAGCCAGAACACGCATATGTGCCCAAAAATTATTCTATTATTTTATCCAACCCCATACTGCTTGCAATCTGGGGTACATGATGGCTTTTGGTGGGCCTGTCCCTAACATATTTCCTGCGGCGATATATAATGGAAGGTTGGGTAGGCAATAGATCTTTACTATCTGGATCTTCATGCAAAATGGCCCAATAGCGGTTATGTATAGAGTGCACTTTGGCCGAACCATTATCAAGAGTCCCTATGACACTAATCTTATTATTGGTTTGATCTCGCACCCGCAGTAAGAGTAGCTCATCTCTATTCTGTTTGGAAGCAAAGACAAGAGCTGAGTCAACAACCTCACGGTGATAACCTCATTGAATAAATCTCTCCCTAAGTTTGAGTGATTCATTACAAATCTACTTCGTCAGAGCGTTTCCTCCTGACCCTGAGGAATTGGCCCTTAGAAATTCCCCTTTTGAGTGGCATGGGGTGTTGACTATTCTAGGAAAGAAGGCTGTTAGTAACTGTACATTTGCGATACATAGTGGAAGAGAGGAGTCCATCACCAGTTTTACTGATTGCGATATCTAGTAAGGAAATGAAGTTCTGGTGTATACCTGATGTAACCTTTATGCCTAGATTGTTAACATTTAAATGGTCACAAATTCATAAAACGAGCACAACTAAAATTGTATATTGTCGGTCCATGTCTCTGATGACTCTGAGAAAACACACTTCTACTCCCACCAGCCCAGCTACAGATTTGCATAAGAAGGAGCACAGGAGCTCCCCGTCGTGGTACCCCATAGCTGGGGGAAGAAGGGATCATTGATTAAAAAATAGTTGTGCGTTAGCACATACTCCAATAAGTCAATCACAAACTGGTTGTGTTTTTCAAAGTGCACACCTCTCTGATTCAGAAAATATTTAACCGTCTCAAGGCTACCTTCATGTAGGATGGAGCTATTGAGTTTTTATGTCCTAGCTTGCAAGTTTAACATAGGGCTCAACTGACAGTCCCTCCTGGTGACAAAAGGATTTCCATAGTATCCTTTATGCAGGATGGTAATGACAATACAAAGGGGCGCAATATTCAATCAATGCAAATGCTTGAGTTTTGGCAAACATTGTCCATCCCTGAAAGTATTAGATGCCCTTTCAGGGGATTGTTCCCTTTATGTATTTTGGGTAAACTGTAAAAGGACACAATATGTGGATACTTTGGTAACATGAACTGATATTCGTTAAAGCCAATGCAGCCAGCCTCCCTAGCCGCAAGTAAGATATCCTTATGGGTTTTGGTAAATGAGTCTGTTGGGTCAGTACCAAGTTTCCTATAGGTTAGGGTGTCATCCAGAATGTATTCACAAGTAGTGAGCGACCGATGACAGTGCGTGCCAGTAGGGAGGGCTCTGCGTGCCGCCTCTGGCACGCGTGCCATAGGTTCACCACCATTGTGCTAGAGGGTGCAGGAGGGGAAATTTAAAGAGACCTTGTTCGATCACAGAGGACATTATGTCAGATATAGAGAAAAGTTTCCTACACCATCAAATAAGGACAAATAACAATAAATCTGTTGGGTTTCCTTTGGATTTTTGGCACGTTTAGTGTCACGCAGAAATCCAATATACAACAAATAATGGTTGAAAGGTTACTAGACAAGGTGCCCATCCCCTCCAGATGCAGGCAAGCTGCCTGACTTTCCATGACTAGACTGACAGTTGGGCAGTGCCAAATATACAAGCAGTAATAAAAAAATAGAAGAGAAAGGGCCCTCAGGACTCAGCTAGGTGATTAGATTATATATTGTGAGATAATAACTGCTCCACTCACTTGGTCAGCAGAAGAGAACATTATTAGAAGTCCCTCATTCAGCTTAGGTATCCGTCAATCTTCATGAATTTTCATAAGTTTATTAGACTCAACATATTTGGGCCTATCACCGAGGGAATCACTAAAATATAACTTTTATTAGGTAAAGATAAAAATAAAAATGTATAAAAGGCGTGGACTCTTATTCCAGTTACACTCCTACTGGACAAGTAGATATTCTAACAGTAGTAAGTCCATATAAGTATATACCAGATGATGCGCTAAGTTCTAACTCCACAACCACAATGACCCAATCTATATTGTTGGTGCATTGGTCGAGATATATATTATGGTTGTGTACAGCTCCACGTGTATAAATGGCCACAAGGGCTAACAAAGCACAATGTAGGTTATATTTTCTGTATTTATACGTTGGAGCCGATAAATGGGTAAAGGCCAGAATAATAAATGTAACCCCCGTCTGGCAGAGTATTGAGGCATATATTAATGCCCAGGAAATGTAGCATCAATCAGGTATATACTATGTGGTATATCCCCTATTATGGTGGATTATACCCTGATGCGATAACCAGCTATAGTAAACACGGTCACTAATTTCATCTATATAGTGACCCGCTTGACTGACGTCATTTAGCGTGTTTATCTAGTTTATATAAAAGCTGGCAAATAGACTGCAGCGCTGAGTGGTCTGTAACTAGGAGTTAAATGGTGCAAGGACATATTACAGCACCAAACGTTCCTTTTATTTTACCACATTCCCATTAGGGACAGACACAGCGGAGAGTCTTAGACCAGGGTCATTCACTCATAAGACCCTGTCACATGGACTAAACACTGCTGAGTGCAGCTAATAAAAACAGCTGATCACTGCTTCACTAGAGATGAATGCCGCTGTTTGTGAGATTTTATAATCACCAGCAGCTACGAGCAGCTAAACTGAAGAGGGTTCAATAAGATATATAATGAACCCTCTTTGTCAGTAACTGCTGCATTCACTATCACCATTTAAGCATAGATAGCCCGATATACAATGATGTGGACATCTGTGGCATGTCAAGCACAACAATAAGGCTATCTTAGGCTGGCTAACACCATCTACGCGTTTCCGCGGTCCTTAATGCAGTGACCGCATCATCAGGATGGTGAGTCTAGGTTATAGAACCGAACAGCCTGAACGGCTGTGTGAAAATGAGCAGCAAATATATTTGGGGAGGAAAGCACACTGTATTCCCCCCTCAGGAGTGTTTAATAAGATACAGGAATAAACAATGCAGTACTTTCAAAGACATATAGAAAATTAGCAGAATTACTCAGCTTTGCATGGGTCTGTTTCGTTGTTTGTATATGTGGTTATAAACTTTTCTACTGATATGGAGCCAGCATCTTTATAACATCAAATTAGCCACATAGGTAAATCAGGCACTTCAGAAGGTTTTAGGCCTCATTCCCACGGCCAGATCCGATTCTGACTGCAAAACAGCGGAATCGGACCCAGTGCTCCCCAGAGTCCCTATGCTAATCTGTCCAGATCCGCCGTGAGTGTCTATGCCGGCATGCATGCGCAGTGCAATGCATGACACGTCGGCGCAGGGCTATGATGCGGATTCCTGCAATACTTCTGCAGTGCTCACTGCGTAAGTATTGCAGGACATTACAGTCAAAGGAAGCAGTCTGTGCGATTTTCCGCACAGAATAGAACATGATGCGATTCACCCCCGCGAGCGGAAAATCACAGTTGATTTCCGCTTGTGGGCAGGCGAGAATCTTTTACCTAGCATGTCTATGGATGGACATTTCTGCGGAATTCACGGCGGGCGTCTGGCGTGTGGCATATTTGTTGCAGATTGGTCTTGTAGTTTGGCTGTTTTCTGATTTTTTGAGAATATATAGAGATCCTAGAGAGCTGAGACCCAGTCTAAAACCTGCAGAAGCGCCTGATTTACCTATGAGGCAAATTTGGTGCAGATTGATCCAGTTGTTTGGCCGTGTATAAGGAACAGACAACAGAAATTAATTTTTATATATACATTATATATACACCCTCATTGTGATGTTTCAGACAGAAGCAAGTGCATCACATGATCTGGCAGCATGTGCGCTTGACAAAGACCCAATTTGGGGGTCGAAACATCGCCTGTTAATTTACCTGTTATGGGAGAAGAAAATTTATTGAAGATTTTTGCACCAATCGAGGCTGAGTGATCTGGCGGCATGTCATGGAAGTAACCTTTTGTGTGTTCTACTTGTGGAGGCACATTAATCGTGAAGTGTTCCACCCTTGAACACACATCTGCAGTAAACAACATATGATGAACAGTGAGGCCCTCTAGTGGATATTGCGAAGAATTGCATATAATATTTGTGCTGTTTAATCCCTTCCCGCTCCAGGAGGTAAATTTACGTCCTGGAGCGCTGGAGTATGTATGAAGAGAGGTCTCAGGGTGAACTCTCTTCGTACAGCGCGGGCTCAATTCTGACAGCGGCATTTAAATCCCTCGAATGATGTTCAGCGGTCCCGTATGGCCCCCCCCTGCGGTGAGATCGGGGAAGCCGTACAGGTGTCATGGAAGCCGGGGCCTTCTGAAAGGCCCCAAGGCTGCCTGAGGAGACTGCCTATCAAGCAATCTCCGTCGGGTGGCTTGATAGACTGCCAGTCAAAAAGCAGTATGACATCATACTGCAGGTGCGATCAAAGCATTGCACGTTGTTGTCCCCCAAGGGGCTTAAAAGAAAATTAAAAATAAGATCAATAAAGTTTTATTAATTGTAAAAAAAGAAAAAAATTCATAAAAGTTTAAATCACCCACCTTTTGCAATATCTATGATAGAAGAATCTAAATCATTAAAGAAAAGTACATATCAAAGTAGCACAATATTTTCTCTGCACGGTAAATGTCGTCCGAAAAAAAAAATTAGGAACTCCAGAAATGCACTTTTTCTGTTACCCTGTCTCCCAGAAAAATAAAAAGCAATCAAAAGTTATATGCATTCCAAATTGGTACTATCGTGAACTACAGGACATCCCGCCAAAAACGAGCCCCCGAACAACTATGGCGATGGAAAAATAAAAAAGTTAGAAGATGCGGCAGAAAATAATTTAAAACAATTAAATGTCTTTGAAAAAAAAAAGAGTAGTACAGTAAAAAAAAAATTATACAAGTTTGGTATCGTAGTAATCGCACTGACCCATAGAATAAAGTTATCATGTCATTTTTGTTGCAGTTTGTGTGGCGTAGAAACAAGACGCATTGAAAGATGGCAGAATGTAGTTTTTTCATTTTACTCCACTCCACTCAAGTTTTTCAGTACGTTATATGGTACAGTAAATGGAACCATTTAAAAATACAACTCGTCCCGCAAAGAACACGCCCTCATACAGCGATGTCGATGGATAAATAAAAGAGTTACGATTTTTTGAAGGGGGGAGGAAAAAGCGAAAATGGGGGAAAAAAGGGGCTACGTCATTAAGGGGTTAAAAGACACTGTCACCACGGAACAGCTCCGAAAAACTAAGTTATAATGCTGTTCCAAGTTGTGAAGTCTGCGCAAGGTCTGAAAGCTTGACTCTTTTTAGACTGCAATGCCTGCTGTCCTATAGAGTCCTATGGTAGTGTATTCGCACAACAGTCTAAAAAGAGTCACATTTTCACACTGTGCGCAGACTTCACGGAAAGACATTGCGGGAACCTGAGAGCAGGTGAGTATAAAAAAAATACATCCCCCGGCTCCCCATCACCACCTAGTTTATGGTGCTGTTACATTGTGACAGCGTCCCTTTAAATAAACTTTTATAAAAAAAGACAAAAGTCTTTAAAGGTTATACCTTTAATGGCTAACCAGAAAAATTATATTTGCAAGCTTTGAGAGCTCACAGTCCCTTTTGCCAAATAGAGCACTAAGAGAGCATTAGGAATATGTATGGAAGGGAAAATTATCTATATATATAAAAATGTCTGTCTGTCTGTCCTTTATGCATTACTACACCATTCATCCAATCGCCATGAAACTTTGGGAAGTTGCTGAGTACACTTCTGTGAAGGTTTTTGGCATAGTACATCTATCCTATGATAGGTGGCGCGTGTGCGAGCATCGTCGACAGTTATGCCCCCCAGACGTAGATTGCAGTTGCTATTCCTTATACTGCTGAGGTAACATGAAAGCTGTGCTGTGATTGGTTGTTATTTCTTATACCGCTGAGGTATGCTGAAACCTGTGCTGTGATTCATTGCCATTTCCTATAGTGCTGAGGTAACATGAAAGCTGCGCTGTGATTGGTTGCTAATTCTTATACTAATGAGGTTACATAAAAGCTGTGCTTTGATTGGTTGCTATTTCTTATACTGCTAAGTTAACATGAAAGCTGTGCTGTGATTGTTTGTTATATCTTATACTACTGAGGATACATGAAAGCTGCGCTGTGATTGGTTGCTATTTCTTATATTGCTGAGGCAGAATAAAAGCTGTGCTGTGATTGGTTGCCATTTCTTATACTGCTGAGGTCACGTGAAAGCTGCACTGTGATTGGTTGCTATTTCTTATACTGCTGAGGTAAAATGAAAGCTGCGCTGTGATTGGTTGTTATATATTATAATGCTGAGGTAAAATTAAAGCTGCGCTGTGATTGGTTGCTATTTCTTATACCGCTGAGGTATGCTGAAACCTGTGCTGTGATTCGTTGCTATTTCGCATAGTGCTGAGGTAACATGAAAGCTTCACAGTAATTGGTTGCTATTCCTTATAGTGCTGACGTAACATGAAAGCTGCGCTGTGATTGGTTGCTATTTCTTATACTGTTAAGGGAACATGAAAGCTGTGCTGTGTTTTGTTGCTATATATTATATCGCTGGGGTAAAATGAATGCTGCGCTGTGATTGGTTACTATTTCTTATATTGCTGAGGCAGAATAAAAGCTGCGCTGTGATTGGTTGCTATTTCTTATATTGCTGAGGCAGAATAAAAGCTGCGCTGTGATTGGTTGCTATTTTTTTAGATTGCTGAGGCAGAATAAAAACTGCGCTGTGATTGGTTGCTATTTCTTATACCACTGAGGTAACCTGAAAGCTGCGCTGTGATTGGTTGCTATTTCTTATACTGCCGAGGTATACTGAAACCTGTGCTGTGATTCGTTGCTATTTCGCATAGTGCTGAGGTAACTTGAAAGCTGCACTGTGATTGGTTGCTATTCCTTATACTGTTGACATAACATGAAAGCTGCGCTGTGATTGGTTGTTATTTCTTATACTGCTGAGGTAACATGAAAGCTGTGCTGTGTTTGGTTGTTTATATATATTATATTGCTGGGTTTAAATGAATGCTGTGCTGTGATTCGTTGCTATTTCTTATATTGCGGAGGCAGAATAAAACCTGCGCTGTGATTGGTTGCTATTTCTTATACTGCTGAGGTAACATGAAAGCTGCGCTGTGATTGGTTGCTATTTCTTATACTGCTGAGGTATGCTGAAACCTGTGCTGTGATTTGTTGCTATTTCCCATACTGCTGAGGTAACATGAAAGCTGCGCTGTGATTGATTGCTATTCCTTATACAGCTGAGGTAACATGAAAGCTGCGCTGTGATTGGTTGCTATATATTATATTGCTGGGTTAAAATGAATGCTGCGCTGTGATTGGTTGCTATTTCTTATATTGCTGAAGCAGAATATAAGCTGCGCTGTGATTGGTTGCTATTTCTTTTTTTTTTTTAAACTTGTTTTTATTGATTGAATCAGGACAAACTTTGACATTTCAGATGCATTTGCTGTTTTGACTTCACAAATAAAAATGTCATCCTAATTCACTTTTACATAACATTTTTATATAACTGGGAAAGTTAGGGAGGGGCATGAGGGGTCAGGGAGTCGAGACGAAAGGAAGGGAAGGAAAGACACTCACAAAAAAAAAAAAAAAGAGGGGGGGGATGGGAGAGGAGGGGGGAGGGGTCGGTCTGGCAAGAAGGGATGGGGGGGGGGGGAGGGGAGAGAACATTTGCATTAAACCAAACTTTTGACCCAATTGGTATTTATACACTTAGTCTTTCGAACTTCGTGCTGGAGATCTTCGAAAGGTATAGAGGCCCCGCGCGGCCACGGCACGACCAGTGATTCACCCTATATTGGTGTGTCCCCCACTGCCGCTTGCTCCTGGAACCAATAGGTGTGGTGAAAGCAATTTTTTAGTTTTTCTTTTACTCTCTGTGGCATTAATTGGATGAAACTTCCCCATGTTTCGAAGAAAGTTTGTACCATTTTCTCCTTAAATAATGAAGTTTCCGCCCAGTCCATTTGAAATAAGAATGCAAGTTTTTCCAGGAACAATCTGAATGGGGGGCCTGTTGGTTGCACCCAGGTCTGCAGGATGGCTTTTAGGCCTGCTGCTGCTATAAAATGTAGTAACTTTCTTACTCCCCTGGCACAATGATATGTCTTGGGGTCTAGATATCCAAATATTGCCCATGCTGGTTCTTGTGGGCAGAAGTTTGTCAGGTGTGTTGTAGTGTATTCGCGTATTCGGGACCAGAAGTTTTTTATCAGTGGGCATGTCCATAGGCTGTGGTATAGATTGGTGTTTGGTTCCTGGCATTTGAAACAGTTTGGGGTGTCGTAAATTCCCATGTAAAATCCCTTAATTGGGGTGAGGTATGATCTATGGGCTATCTGTAGTCTCATCTCCAGAAACCTGGCTGATGGCAGGCATTTGTGGGCTGACACTAGAGATTCCTTAATTAGTGTGGGTGTGAGGTCTGGGTTGTCCAGAGACCATTTCCCAACCCCTGGATCGATGTCCTCTTCTTCCCTCATGTTCCTTATTGCTCTATATATTTTAGATATCATTCCCCGTGCTCCCGTTTTCTTGGAGATCCAAGTGTCTCCTGCCTGTGTCCAGTCATGTTCCCGGAACTGCGGTGTAAGACCTGTGATATAGTGTCTGGCCTGTAGGTATGAGAACAGTGGAATAGGGATTTCGGGGTATTTTTGTTTTGTTTCTGCATGAGTTAGGATTCTTCTCTCCCTTTTGTGCAGTAATTTATCTATTGAGTCCAACCCGTGTGCTTTCCATTCAAAAAAGATGTTGTGGGGTTTTCCGTCCTGAAAATTGGGGTTGTTTATGAATGTCAGGTGTGGGGATATGTATGGTGACGTTTGACTGTCTCTACGTAATTTGTTCCATGCTTTCCACGCCGCTAGTATCAGGGGGTTATGTTTGATTTGTTTTGGCAGTTCTGAGTATGGTTGGTGGAGTATATTTTGTAATTGTGTTGGCTTAGCCATTATTTGTTCTAGTGGCGTGTTTGTAAAGTGCGGCTTGGAATAAATCCAGTCATGGATAAATCGCGCTTGTGCTGCTAGGTTATAGTCCCTTATATTTGGTAGATTGGTGCCGCCGTTGTCCTTATGTTTATGTAGGGTTTTAAGGGCAATGCGTGGTCTTCCCCCTCCCCAGATAAATTTTCTATATAGGTAGTTGATCTTCTTTATGTCTTTCAATTTTAGAAATATGGGAAGTGAGTGCAGGATATATAGTAATCGTGGGAATTCTACCATTTTTAAGAGGTTGATTCTCCCCAAAAAGGAGACCGTAAAGTTCTTCCATACATTTAGGGTCGTTTCTAGTTTTTTGACATATGGTTCTATATTTGTGTTGTAGAGTGCAGAAGGGTTTTTTGTGAGTTGAATCCCCAAGTATTGTATGGAATGTTTTTCCCATTTAAATGGGTGTTGGTTTGCCCATGTGGGTTTCGCTGGTCCTCTAAGTAGCAGTGCTTCTGTTTTGTCCAGATTCAGGGTGTAGCCTGAGAGTTTGCCTATTCTTTCTATTTCCCGTAATAGGGGTGATAGTGTTTCCCTAGGGTTGTTGACTATAAGTAAGAGGTCGTCAGCAAATGCTTCTACCTTTATCCTCGTTTCTCCGTAGCACGCCCCTGTAAAGAGCGTGGTGTGTGTTAGGAATCTGAGTAGCGGGTCAATTGATATGTTAAAAAGTAATGGTGAAAGGGGGCAGCCCTGTCGAGCTCCTCTAAAAAGGTCGATGTGGGGGGTATTGTGGCCATTGACTGTGAGGATTGTGGTGGCGTTTGTTTGTGTTGTGTTAATATAGTTTGCAAAGGTCTGTCCAAACCCTCTTTTTTTCAGCAGTACGTTTAGGAATGGCCAGGCCATTTTGTCAAAAGCTTTCTCAGCGTCTAGGCTGAGAAGCATTGTTATGGGATTCTCAGGGTTTTGTGCTGCCACAGTTGCCGCTATGGCGGCCCTGATGTTTTTTAGGGCACTACGTCCTTGCGTGAAGCCTTTTTGCGATGTATCTAGTATGGACGGTAGAATGGTTTGAAGTCTGTCGGCTAGTATTTTGGATAAGAATTTATAGTCGCAATTTAGTAATGCGATCGGTCTGTATGATCGCGGGTCAGTCGGGTCTTTATTTTGTTTGGGGAGTAGAATTGTTCTAGAAGTGCCAAAGTCCTCTATTTGGGTATCTTCCATGTATATTGCATTGTATAGTTGGGTCAGCACTGGTACTATGTCCATTGTTAGTATTTTGTAATATTCTGTTGTGAAACCGTCCGGTCCCGGCGTCTTTCCCCCTGCTGCCGCTGCGATTACGTCCCGAACCTCCTCCTCTCGTATGTCTGCATTCAGTACTGTTTTTTGTTCCTCTGTGAGTCTCGGCAAGCTCATTGTTTCTAAAAAATTGTGGATGTCTTGTATGTTTGCTGGTTCTGCCCGGTATAGGTTTTCAAAATATTCGTATAGTGTTTGGGTTATCTCTTCCTGTTTTGTCGTCAGGGTATTATCGTTGGTGCGCCTTAGGGTTAATATTGGTTTATGTGGCTGTCTTTGTTTGGTTAGGTTTGCTAACAGTCGCCCCGTCTTGTTGCCCCACCTATAAAATTTATTTTTTGTTAGTTGTGTTTGCCAATGTGCATGTGTGTGTACGAATTCATTTAGCAGGTGTTTTGCTGTGAGGAATATTTGATATGAGTTATCATCTTGAGCGTCTATGTGTTCTTTTTGTGTTGTCAAGAGGGAGCTGTGTAAGGCCTCGAATTCTGTTTGGAATTTTTTCCTTTTGTGGGACACGTAGCTTATGATGTGACCTCTCATCACTGCCTTCGAGGCCTGCCAGAAGAGTGCTATGTTGTCTATGTGTTCACTGTTGTCGTCTGCATAGTTATTCCAGTGTAGTTTTATGTACTCTCTAAACTCTTCCGATTCCCGTAGGTAGGAGGGGAAGCGCCACAGCCGTGACAGCCTCCGAGAGGGGACCAATTGTACTGTTGTTGCGATCGGTGCGTGATCGCTTAGAGATATCGGATGAATTATAGATTGCCGGTGGCAATCAAATATTTTGTTCGATATTAGGAAAAAGTCTATCCGAGAAAACGAGTGATGGGCGTTGGAGCAGCATGTGTATTCTCTGCTGGTTGGGTTTGAAAGTCGCCACGGGTCGCACACGTGAAGTTGGTCTATTAGTGTGATTAGCGCTTGTGTGGTTGGGGTTGGTTGGGTGGAAGGTCCTGTTCTGTCTAGTGAGTCGTCTTGTATGCCATTAAAGTCTCCCCCCAGGATTATGTGGTCGTTTAGGTAAGGTTGTAGCTGTTCTGTTAATGTTGCATAGAATTTTGGTTGGTCTGTGTTGGGGGCGTATATATTCACCAGGCAATATGTTTGTGAGTCTATGCTGACCCTCAACACCAGGAATCTCCCTTGTGGATCTGCTATGGTTTGTCTCATCGTGTGTGGTATGTTTTTCCTTATTAGGATGGCTACTCCTCGTGATGCTGATGTATGTGAGGCTGTGTAGCATGTTTCTATCCACGGTGCTCTCAGCTCACCCTTTCCCTCTTTTTTCCAATGTGTTTCCTGCAGGAATACAATGTCTGGTTTGTGTCTCTTCAAGTGTGTTAGTACTTTTTTTCGCTTAATAGGTGTGTTAAGACCATCTACATTCCAAGATAGAATTTGTAGTGTTTTGGGTGTGTGGTAATCTGTAGTCTCTGCGTCTATAGGCATGTTAATGTATGCGTTTTGATCATATTTACCGTTGTGAGTGCCTTTCTGTCGTCGCATCCCCCGGTCCCAGCGAGCCGTGGGTGCAACTGAATAGTGGTCGTGCCGTGTCGGCGGGGCCCTTCGATCTCCCTGTTGGGTTCCCTCCTAGAATTCAAATGGGTCATAGTGAAAAACATAGAAAAACTTATATAAACATAAAACATGTATGTAGTCTTTTCTTTTGCATTAGTGCTGCCACATCCGCATTATTTGGATCAGGGTCGTGTTGGGGGATCAGGGACCCAGTTCCCTTTTTCTTTCTGTCTCATCCTCGTCCGTCTTCTTCTTCCAGTTGTAGGTGTCTCCTTGCGTCTTCCGGATTGTTAAATATCAAAGTTCTATTGCCTTCTTGGACCCGAAGTTTTGCGGGATACAGCAGTTGGAAACGTGTGTTTTGTTCGTGTAGGGCTTGACAGATTGGAGTGAATAATTTGCGTTTTTGAGAGACTGCAGCTGAGAAGTCCTGAAATATGAGGATTTTTGTTCCTTGAATTATCAGTTCTTTTCGTCGTCTGTAGGCCTGTATAACCTCCTCTTTCGTTGCCCAATGCATGTATTTGGCTATTACTGGTCGTGGACGGGTTCTGTTGTTGCGTCCGTCTCCTGGTGGGCCGACTCTGTGGGCCCTTTCAATTATTAAGGGGTCATTTGGCATGTTGAGTTGAAGGGCTTGTGGTAGGTCTGTGGTTAGATATGTTGAGAGTTGGGCGTTGGTTACCAATTCCGGGATTCCCACAAAGCGTAGATTATTGCGTCGATGTCTGTTCTCTAGGTCGTCTATTTTTTCCCGGAGTGCTTCGGTTTCTAATCGGCTTCTTTGTAATGAGGCTTCTAAGGTGGCTATGGATTGGTCTGTGTTTTGGGACTTTGCTTCTAGCTCTGTCAGTCTTTGGGTGTTGTCTGTAATTTGCGATAGAGCTGAGTTTATAGATTTGTGCAATGTCTCTAGTCTGTTGTCAAATAATGGTAGTAATATTTTTGAGACCTCTTGCGCCACCATTGTGGCCTGTGTCATTTCTGCACTGTTATCCATCGGTGATGCAGTGGTTTGTGGAGGCGGGGTTTCAGGGTTTTGGTCCGATGTTGTTGTAGCTCGGGGTGAGGCGTTTCTTGGGGAGGGTATGGGTTGTTGAGTATTCTTGCTCTCTTTTTCTTTTGTACTTTTGGTCGGTCTGTTCTTCTGCTTTCCCCCTGAGTTTGTTTTGTCTATATCTATCTGGCGTGTTGCTCGCGTTGAAGTGTTTGAACTACGTTCGTTTAGATATTTGTCCATATTTCAGTTTTCGGTTCTGGTGGGTATGCGGACTTAGTGTACAGAGAGCTGCTTTTTCCCTGTATCCAAGTTCGTTTTTGTTTTGTTGCTGGTTTTTTCGGTGCGGATGCGGCTTCTCGTTTAGTTATTATTCTTGCATTTTTGCTTGTGTGGTTCTATTGAGTTTTTCTGGTGGATTTTGTTCTTGTTATGTTTACTTCTGTCTCCTTTCTCGCTTCCACTCTATTCCGCGGGGTTGGGGGGTCTCTGTTTTGTTGGTGTCTTTCTCCTCCTGTTCGTTTTCTTCCCCTTTTCTACCTCCCCCCCCCTCTTGGGGTGTTCTCCTTTTCTTTAGGCGCGTTACCCTTCTGTGTTCCTCCTTTCTTTTTCTCCCCCTCCTCTCAGGCCTTGTTTATACCCTTGTTGTGTTGTTGGGGCACTGCCCAGGGCCACGGTCGGGTGGGGTTTGTCTACTGTTCGTATGGGGGCTTATGTATGGTGTGTCTTTTGTTTTCCCCTTGCTGCTTTCCCTGTGGCCGGTTTCTAGGGTGATGTGTGGGTGGGGGTTATCCAGTCTTCTGTGGGGGGGTTCTGTGTCCTTCCCCTTACTTACTGGTTCGCTGGTATCACCACCGAGGCCCCGTGCCGCAGCCCCTGGGTCTCGTCGGGTCACGGACTGCCGGCAGCCCCCCCTCAGTCGGGGCCGGTGATTCGAGCGCCGCCGGGCCGCGGCGCGCCTCAGTCAGGAAGGCCGGTCTCCCAAGCGCCGCTCCCGCGGCCACCGTAGTGGGCGGGGTTTGTCGCTGACGTCGCGGCCAGGAATTTAGGCCGCGGCTTCTGGTACTACTAGGCCGCGGCGTTCCGGTCGCTCCGCGGGTGGCGGTTGCACCCTGGAGGGGATCTCCGGGTCGTCCGGATACCTTGGGGGGGTTGCTTCTCTCGCGCCGCTCCGTGTGCCGGTTGTCGCGGCCGGGTGGCTGGATCGCGGCTCCCGCCGCCGTTTAGCCTCCGCTTCTCCGTCTTCTCCCCGTGTGCTGATGGCTCTCAGCGGGTCCTCCGGGCTCCCCCTGGGGTCTCTCGGGGGCTCTCTCCGATCGGGGGGTTTCGCGGCCTTCGCGACCGGAAGTCTGGGTCACGGTCTCAGATGTCTCCCAGGCCGCGGCACCTCGGGGGATCCTCGGCGCGTCTCCTGTCGCGGTCAGCGATCCGGTAGGTCCCTCCGTTGGTTAAGTTTCGGTGTGCCACGGGCCCCGTGTCCTCTCTCTCCTCCCGCCCGTGTCCCGATTTGGGGGTTCCGCGTGTCGCGTTGCGGGGTCTCCCGGGGACTTCCCGGGTGTCTTTGGGGTGTGGGGGGCTTCTGCCTCGCAAGCAGGGGAGATGTTCGTCCCCGGCAGCTGCTTTTATAGGGCACCAGAGGGTCCCGGTGGCTCTGGGAGGCTGTGTTTGCAGGAGCTCTGTAAAACACGTCCTGCTCCCTCTGTGTCTTAGGCGGAAGTCTGGTTGCTATTTCTTATACTGCTGAGGTAACATGAAAGCTGCGCTGTGATTGGTTGTTATATATTATACTGCTGAGGTAAAATTAAAGCTGCGCTGTGATTGGTTGCTATATATTATACTGCTGAGGCAACATGAAAGCTGCGCTGTGATTGGTTGTTATATATTATACTGCTGAGGTAAAATTAAAGCTGCGCTGTGATTGGTTGCTATTTCTTATACTGCTGAGGTAACATGAAAGCTGCGCTGTGATTGGTTGTTATATATTATACTGCTGAGGTAAAATTAAAGCTGCGCTGTGATTGGTTGCTATTTCTTATACTGCTGAGGTAAAATGAAAGCTGTGATATGATTGGTTGCTATTTCTTATACTGCTGAGGTAACATGAAAGCTGCGCTGTGATTGGTTGCTTTTCTTATACCGCTGAGGGAACATAAAAGCTGCGCTGTGATTCGTTGCTATTTCTTATACTAATGAGGTGATATGAAAGCTGTGCTTTGATTGGTTTCTATTTCTTATACTGCTAAGTCAACATGAAAGCTGCGCTGTGATTGGTTGTTACTTTCTTGACTGCTGAGGGAACATAAAAGCTGTGCTGTGATTGGTTGCTCTTTCTTATACTGCTGAGGCAACATGAAAGCTGCGCTGTGATTGGTTGCTATTTCTTATACTGCTCAGGTCACATGAAAGCTGCGCTGTGATTGGTTGCTATTTCTTGTACTACTGAGGTAAAATGAAAGCTGCACTGTGATTGGTTGCAGCAACGCGCGACGGGTAAGCTAGTACATTTATATAATGATATTAAAATACTGGTTTGACTAAACTCTATATAAAAATTCTAACAGTAAAATTGAAATATAAAATTACAGAGAATTACATATAGGCTAAGTTTAATATAGTATATTAAATATACACATAAAAATGTAATATATATAACATATAAAACATTCCTTATTAACATGTAGAATGACTAAAATAAAATGTAAATAAAATTGTTTAATAAAAATAAGAGGCTATAGCACACATGTCAAACAGAAGGCCCATCGCCTCATTTTATGTGGCCTGCCAGCAAAATTCTACTCAACTCGCCAGCATCTCTGGTTTGATGGCTGCAGTCGCTGCTGCGCCGAGGTGAGAGGTCAGCAGTCACAGACTTTATTCACAGAAAAAGTCAAAAATACAATACCTGAAGGTCTGCAAAGCAGACACGGTCGCCACAGGCACGATCGCCATACGGCAGGCACAATCGCCACCGGCACAATCGCCGTAGGGCAGGCGCAATGGCCGTAAGCCCTGGAGATATGCAGTCAGCCAGACAATAAAGTGGAGGAGCAGCTTGTTCTTGGCAGGCTAATATGCAGTCACCCACTCAACCCAGCCCAGATTGGGGAGGAGTGACTGCATATACTAATAGCCTGCACATGTGAACGATACCAAAGATGCCAGCCATAGATGGATGGTGACCCACCATACAGGATATCAACCCTGGCTGATATAACAGTGGGTTGCCCTGTATCTCTAAAGTGGGCCACACTGGCTGACATCTTGGGCTCCCCCACCAACCAGCAAACTACATACAAAGATACTAATGCATACTAATAAAATGCGGGTGTTGGTACTGCATTTTGGCCAAAACGCATAGGCTGACGGGCCGCGCCGAGGCCACACCGCTTCCGTCAGTACCTACGCTAACTCACTATAAATTACATAAAATCACAGAGGTGAGGGAAAGAAAAAAAACCAGACATTATTCATAGAAAAAGCCAAAAATACAATACCTGAAGGTCTGCAAAGCAGACACGGTCGCCACAGGCACGATCGCCATAAGGCAGGCACAATCGCCACATTAGTGGGTGACTGCATATTACTGCTTGATTACACCAAGAAAAAGCTCCTGCGCTCCCAGCACTACGTTATCGACCAAGGGGATAAAAATGGTCGACTATTAGCTTATCTTGCTAGTGAAGACAATATCATAACCCCAATTGTGCCGGTCCAGGATGTGTCTGGAGCCATGGTCACTGAACCTGAACTTATCAATAATACATTTACTAACTTTTACACAACTCTGTATACGTCTAAACTCAATTGCCCCAGGGAAGATCTAAGCACTTACCTCAACACTATTGCATTCTCGACATTGCCCCAGAGTAGCGTGACTGTGCTAGATGGGAACTTAAAGCTAGAGGAAGTAGTAGAGGCTATCCAATCCTTACCGAATAGAAAATCCCCGGGCCCAGGCGGACTCCTCTATAGAGTGCTACATAAGAAACACGTAATTTATTGCCTCGAAACTCCTTGAGTTATATAATAATATCCTTCGGGAAGGGATCTTGCCGGCAACCATGCGTGAGGCCCTGATTGTTTTAATCCCCAAACCCAGGAAGGACCCAGGGGACTGTGGCTCATACCGACCCATCTCCCTCCTTAATAACAATATTAAAATCCTTGCAAAAGTACTGGCAATACGCATTAGCAGGGCCCTTATCCATATCATACATGCTGATCAAGTGGGATTCAGGCTGGGCAAGAGTGCGACCATAATTGTTACGCGACTTTTCACTAACCTTGCACTATCGCACTCCAAACGGGGAAAGCATACTCTGGTATCGACCAAGCTAAGGCCTTTGATTCAGTGGAATGAAGATATTTGTGGGAGGTGATAACACAGTTCGGTTTTGGGGCAAGCTTCATTAAATTGGTACAAAGACTATACTATCTCCCAGTGGCTCAGATACGCACAAAGACCTATATATCGAAACAGTTCGCCCTGGCTAGAGGAACGCTTCAGGGACGTCCTCTGTCCCCAGCACTTTTTGCAATTGTAATCGAACCACTAGCGATCCAAATCAGAGCGTCAGCTGAGGTCGTGGGGTTCTGATTGAGAGCATATGAAGAACGGGTGGCGCTTTACGCAGACTATACCCTCTTATTCTTGCAGGACCCAGAATCCTCCTTGGCTGCAGTACTCTCTATTTTTGATACATTTGTAATATACTCTGGGGTGAAGGTCAATTGGGAAAAAACTGGGTTGCTAGTGGTAGATGCTCCCTACCCCTTTGAGGTGGACAGACAGAGTTACCTACCTTGGGATAGTGGTGCGAAGGTCTGTTGACCATTTCTATGCAGAAAACCTTGCCCCAATGTTGGAGTGGGCAGGAGTTATGCCAACCCGAGGGGCTTCACTCTCACTGACGCCAGTAGGTCGCATAAACCTAATCAAAATGAAGCTATTACCCAAATTTCTATATATAGTCCAGAATACACCTATTTTGATCCCTAAAAAGTTCTTTACAGTTTTTTTTAAAGATACTCCTCCGTATACTGTGGCGAGGATCCACCTCGAGAATTAAACTAGCCCTCTCGACTTTCACTAGTACTACCTGGCTAGTCACGTGCTATGTACAGGGTGGTGGTTGTCTTCTACTGATTATAACCCAGTGGTAGTGCTTGAGTGCAGAATAGTAAGTCCTGAACAAATTTGAGAGGATTATTGCTAAGGGGCCCGACTTCGCACATAACTGCCCTGCCTATACCTATGTGGATGACCGTTAAAGTTTGAAGTATAGCCCTCCACTTGATACAGGACGAGGCAGCAAAATGGTCCCTTCATTTCCCTTTGGGGAAATCCTAACCTCCTACACTTGCAAGACATGCCAGACATTACCTTCTGGAGACGTCATGCGATAAATACCTTCTCCGATGTGTTTGAGAATGGTGTTCTTAGTACCTTCTCACAACTGCAGATGTGATGAGGCCTTCCTAATAACTCCCTTTTTGGATATTTCCAGTTCCGTCATGCACTCGGAGCCCAATTTGGAGGCCTGAACATACCCCTCGCATTGACCCTACTAGAGGAGCTGGCACAGATGGCCAACATTCTGAAGCCACTTTCCTGTTTTTATAGACAACTGACAAGGGGTCTTGCCTTGCTGAGTGACGGGGCTCTTGAAAAGTGGGGCGTGGACATACCGGACCTAGACTCAGACGGCCAGATCAGGGCCACCCTTGATTAGTGCAAGAGACAGGTTGATCCAAGTCAGGTTCCTACACATAATCTACTATACTCCCACTTGCTTGTGTACCATGGGCCTAATCCCCAATGCAGATTGCCCAAGATGCTTGATGAGTGCAGGCATAATCATACATATGGTTTGGGAATGCTATGTTTTACAGACCTATTGGAGAGATGTCCTCGAGTTTATGGAAGCGCACCTAGGGGCCCCACGCATCCTGCATGCTAAAATTTATCTCTTTGGCCTTATGGAGGACATTCCAGTCTACACAGTAACACGCACTTTATATAAATTGCTGTTCTTTTATGCTAAAAAAGTTATATTGCTTAATTGGAAGCACCCAAAAAAACCTACTAGGGCTGCTTGGCAGCGTGAAGTAAATGGAGTCATCCCTCTATATAAATTGGCATATATGGTCTGAGGCTGCCCTGCCAAATTTGCTAACATATGGGGCCGGTGGGTTGACTGTCCTAATACTGCATCAGGCGTCTCTGGCTAGCTTCTTGGCCAGGAGGAAATCTAGAGGTTTTTCTTTTTCTACTCCTCACTATGCACAAGGAAATTGAATGCTTGCTGTGATGGCTGTCGTGTCATGGGTAAAACGTTTGTTTTATGTTTTAGGTACTACTACCATATTTCCCAGGTTGGGAAGCTTGGGTTCTGTTTTTTGGGGGGCAATAAATAAAAGGGTATATGAAACTACAAAGGATGGAAGGAGTAGAAGAGTTCTGATTATTGAAATGTATAAAACACTGCTGATATCTCTTCCTATACATATTTGTATAGTATTGTTTGAGAATACCCAAAAATGTTTCTTTAAAAAAGAGATTAACCACCGGACCTGATGGGTCTTTTCCATGCACCAATTTAAAGTGCTAGGAAACGCTCTGTTGCAAAAAACCCAATTCTGATGTTGGGAAAAGAAATACTGGATGAAAAGAAAAAGATTATGGTGTAACCATAAACCACACCCTTCCAGTATATTCTATGGACTTGAGACATTTAACTACCAGTTAGGGAAAGAGGAAGAGCTTTTGAAGTCTATCCACACCAGCCAGGTAGAGAGAAATCCCTCCAAGTCCTCGTCCAGGTCTGAGCCTTTGATTTCTTCCATATATCTCAGCTGATCTAGGGCCTCCAACGACACTATTCTCGGCATACCAATGTTTTGTTTCAAATAGCTAGGGATGACTTGACGCATTGCCATTATAAAGTGTTGAAGAAGGACTTTTTTATATTTGGAGACCGAGACTGAGTTACTCGATAAAAGTGCAATTTCCGTGGTGATATCAATCGGGGATCTACATAATTGTTTGTACAGAATAGAAATATCTTGCCAAAGAGGAAATATAAGTGGGAATTCCTACCAAATGTGTAACATTGATCCCAATGCTGAAGATCATCTCAAACAGGTATCTCGTATTGATGGATATATTTTATTAATTTTAACAGGGGTCCTATACCATTGTGATATTATTTTGTAGTTAAGTTCCTGAAGTCTATTGGATATTGACATTTTATGTATAAGTATAAATGATATGGTCCAGAGTTCTCCAGAGAACGACCTACCCAAGTAACCCTCCCAAGCCCCAATCCAACTAGCCTCAGGCTCCTTCGTCAACTCTTTCAGCAATAATCCATATACCAAGGAAACCACTTGCGTAGGGGTCTGTGATGATAAACACATATTTTCAAAGTGAGTAACTTCTACTATCAGGTTAGGAAAGGGAGTTACAGTATCAATGTAACTTTGTAATTTAAAGTATTGTAACCAAGAATCCACCGGAATACCAAATTCTCTCCCCAAATCAGATAGCTCCCTTATACCTAGTGGTCCCATCATATCGCTACTTCTAGGGGATTGTTCTTCTAGGGTAGAAATAGCAAATAAGTGTGTGTCAATGTAGGTGGAAACTAGTGATTCATCACCAAAGGAATTAGTGGGCCAGGCAAAGTTGTCAGATCACCCTGATTATCCACTTTACTACAAACACCTAATAAAGTCAGTAAGAGGAATCGAAGCTCCCATTTTTCCCAGTCCACCTTATGAATCCAGAATGCTCCCTGAACCTGAAAGGGGTTGGAAGCCTGTTCTATAATTACCCACAATTTAGATGTGATATGGTGGAAAAAGTCTAAAACGCAATTACAGATGGTGGCTTTATGATACAAGTCGAGGTTTGGCAGGCTCACTCTGCCCTAAATTTTAAGTCTTGTCAATGTCTTTTAACTGAGGCTTGGTGAGGATGTTTTCCACACAAATTTAATAATCAGTTTTCTGAGCTTCTCAAAGTACTATTTGGGTATATCCCAAGCAATAGTTTGAAAAATATGTAGTATTCTAGGGAGAAAATCCATTTTTAATGCACTAATCCTACAAAAACAGTGCAAGATTATGCCAGTTTCAGAGCTCTGATTTAAGAGTGGGGAAAAGGGGTTTATAATTTAGTTCAAATGTTTGATCTGGGTTGGCAAGAAGCTGAATCCCTAAGTTTTTAATTGAAACCTCTTTCCAACGAAAAGGAAATAGGTCCTGGAGATGTTTAACTTCCTTTAAGGAGATGGTAACATTCAAAATTTCTGATTTTTGTGTGCTTACTTTAAAATTGGTAAGCCTACCATATCCAGTGAATTCTTGTAAAATAACTTGAAGGCCTATTCTAGCACTGTGAACATAAATAAAAAGATCATCTGGAAAGAGAGAGTTTGTGTTCCTGATCCCCAATAATTATTCCTTGGGACATGATCCAGGCCAATATTCTTGGGTTGAGACCTATTTTCTCAAGTGTTGCCTCTAAGTATTCGCAACGGACCCTATCAAATGCTCTTCCCACATTAATGGACAGCGAGCATAGCGATGACCTCAATCTATGAGTTTTGGATATCAGTGACATAGTTTTAATAATGTTGTTGCGTACTCCTCGACCAGGTACAAAGCCAACTTCTTCCTTATGGATAATGTGTGGTATGTGTGATTTTAATCTTAGGACAATCATTTTAGAAAACAATTTAATGTTACCATTAATGCAAATGAAAAGCAAATTGCCTCAGACCGAGGGATCTTTTCTGGGCATGGGAATAACTGTTATATGTGCCTGTAGGACCAGGGGAGGAAAAAGACAGTCCCTGGAGATAGTATTGAATGCCTTAAGTAATGAACCAGATATTAATTCACCACATCATTTTAAAAATCTGGGGCTGAAACCATCTGGTCCTGGACTCTTCCTAACATTCAGTGCTCGTATAACCTGGTCTAATTTATCTGAACCAAAGTCCTGATCAAGGCCACATACCTCCTCTTCAGGGGCAGTCCCAGGAGAGTTAAGCTCCAAGTATTGTGCAGTAGCTTTCTGTAACTTTGCTGAAGAGTTGTGAGTTTGTGGGATATTATACAGTTTAGCATAATAGGAGTAAAACTCTTCAAGGATCTCCTGAGGCGCATGTACCAGGCCCTTGGTGGGGGAATTAGTAGAAAAAATATGGGATTGGGAATAGCGAGGATGTAATGCCCTAGCCAGCCACCTACTACACACCTACCATACTATTCATAGTATCTAGCTTGTAGGTTATCTCTAAAACAGAAGGTTTTCTGATCTAAGAATAATATAATCTGAGAGTGAAGAGATTATATATCTGCTGTCAGGATATCTGAAGAATGTGATTTGTGGTCTGCCTCCCGAATCCCCATTGTTTGTAACAATTGAGAAAGTTTACGAGACCTATCTTTTTTTAACATCTAGTTCCATGAGAAATAAATATCCCTCTTAAAATACATTTTAAAGCTTTTCACTGAATGGGATTGTTGTGGGGTTTGATTGGTGATCCATTATAAAGTTGTTAATTGCATATTTAATCTCGGACATGCGGGCTGCGTCTTTCAGTAGGTTATCGTTAAGGCGCCAGCTAGCGATTTTATTTCTTTGACTGTTGTCACCCAGGGTCCCATATAGCAGGGTGTGATCAGACCAGATTATGCGAAATAAAAAAAATAATCTAATCTGCTGTAGTTTACCAGGGCTCTCCTCACTCTACCCATCACCGAGTGGGAAACCAACAATCGGCCTGTACACGTGGCCAAAGAAGGGTCAAAGGCTAGATTAAACTTACTGCTCAATATGATATTAAAAACCTCCAGCAAATTCCCCAAGTCTCTGAAGAACTCCAGACCCAAAGGAGGGCTGTGCATGGTTAGGAAAATAGAGCTTAGCAATTGTGTACATAGAATATATCTACCCTTACTATCAACTTGGGAGTTTATAATTGTAGAACAAAAGGATTTGTGGAATGCTATTGAGACTCCATATGCTTTGCGACTCGGATGAGAGGGGCATGATGACAATTGGTATAATATTTGTTGTTTCAGTGAGTAGCTCAAGAGGCCACACAATGTGTTTCTTGAACCATGACTATCATGATTTTTGTTTTGTGAAATCTATGCAAAGTTTAATTTAGTTTTTCGGGTTTATTAAGGCCTCTGGCGTTAAATGTGCAAAATGTTAGAGACACTATAGTAACTTGTCTAGACAGTGAACTGTGGAATACTCAGGCTGCTTCCGAGAGCACACCAGGAATAGCGGTGTGTAGAGAGGAAAGAGGAGGAGTAAATGAGAAGTAAGTAGAAAAGTAAGATTTGGTAAGAAGGCAGACATTAAACCAAAACATCTGAAATAAGCAGTGAGTTACAAAGCTTTAATCTCAATTTGAAACTAGCAAATGACTCATCACTACAACACTCCATGCTGTAAACCCTATGTGGAAGGGGAAGAAGCTAATAGCTGACGTTGCATCGCCAAACTAACCCAGCAGTTGTGCAATGAAGGGTATATTCTCTCTGGAGTCCTATCTCTCAACTGTGGAAGGGTGTCCGCTGCCTTGATAGATAGTCTGGGTGTTAAAGAAAACGTGAATGTGCGTTGTAACCCGCCGTAAGTTAAACAACGCCCTTAAAATTGAGTCTTTAAACAGCAGGGTCTGATGTTGATGCAGAATTTGTTTTGTGTTTTTATGAAAAACTATTTTTTTTGCTATGAGAACACTTACTTACAATTTCTTATAAGTCTTGGAGAAAGCGTTCCAAGGAACAGTTTCTGTGGATTCATTTAAACTGACCATATGGAATGTTTCTAACCCCTATAGTGACAGCTCCCATAGTATAGGTAGTGTTGCAGCTGTTCTGAAGTCTTCACCTTGCTTTCAGGCCGGACCAGGGTTTAGCAGTGTCTCTACCTTTACTGGAGCTGAGGAGTGTGGTGGTTGGATGAGTGATGTCAGTCCTCACCTGTTTCTGAGTGGCTCGGCTCCAATATAAGCTATGCTAGATTTGACCTCAGTGCTGGTCAATTTTCAGTTGCTGCCTGGATTGCTGCTGAGGAGCTCAGCCTGCCGCTGGAGCTCCTCCACCTTGCTGCTGTTGTTGCTTAAGTTAAGTTTTTTTGTGTTTATGGTGTACTGTTTCCTTTTTCATGTCAGGGCTCCCTGGTAGGGACTTAATAGTGGCCTAGGCACGAGTTGTGGGTCCGCACCTGTCGGAAGCGATCGGCCCGCCGAGTAGGCAGGGCTCCTTCCCAGTAGGCAGGGCTCCTTCCCAGTAGGCAGGGCTCCCTCCCAGTAGGCAGGGCTCCCTCCTGGGATAGGGGTTTGCAGGGATAGGGGTTTGCAGGTAAAGGAGTTCCCTTAGCTTTGTATTAACGTTGCACAGTTGTTTCTTTTCTTTTGTTTATTAATATTGCACGTCTGGTAAGGACGCAACAGGCAGCTGTTAATGTCTACAACTTTAAAAGGAGTTCTTGTGACTCCTAGCCTAATGCGAGTTTTTTTTTAGACTGGAAGACAGCCTTTGAACTCTTCGTTCCTTTCCCCCATCCTTTCCATACTCGTGTCAGTCTTGTCTTTCTCTTGTAAAGACAATATTTTAAGATGCACTGTTGATTTGTCAACCCCTTTGCTATACTTCTTTACAAGTTGTCGATCTTATGTTTTTACTAGAGATGAGCGAGCACCAAAATGCTCGGGTGCTCGTTACTCGAGACGAAATTATCGCGATGCTCGAGGGTTCGTTTCGAGTAACGAACCCCATTGAAGTCAATGGGCGACTCGAGCATTTTTGTATATCGCCGATGCTCGCTAAGGTTTTCATTTGTGAAAATCTGGGCAATTCAAGAAAGTGATGGGAACGACACAGCAACGGATAGGGCAGGCGAGGGGCTACATGTTGGGCTGCATCTCAAGTTCCCAGGTCCCACTATTAAGCCACAATAGCGGCAAGAGTGGGCCCCCCCTCCCAACAATTTTTACTTCTGAAAAACCCTCATTAGCAAGGCATACCTTAGCTAAGCACCACACTACCTCCAACAAAGCACAATCACTGCCTGCATGACACTCCGCTGCCACTTCTCCTGGGTTACATGCTGCTCAACCCCCCCGCACGACCCAGTGTCCACAGCGCACACCAAATTGTCCCTGTGCAGCCTTCAGCTGCCCTCATGCCACATGCTGGCCTCATAGCCACACCAACCTCATGTCTATTTATAAGTGCGTCTGCCATGAGGAGGAACTGCAGGCACACACTGCAGAGGGTTGGCACGGCCACACAGCGACCCTCTTTAAAAGGGGTGGGGCGATAGCCCATAATGCAGTACAGAAGCAATGAGAAATCCAATCCTGTGCCACCTCCATCAGGAGCTGCACACGTGGGCATAGCAATGGGGAACCCATGTGCCACACACTATTCATTCTGTCAAGGTGTCTGCATGCCCCAGTCAGACCGGGGTTTTTTATAAATAGTCACAGGCAGGTACAACTCCGCAATGGGAATTCCGTGTGCACCCACAGCATGGGTGGCTCCATGGAACCCACCGGCTGTACATAAATGTATCCCATTGCAGTGCCCATCACAGCTGAGGTAACGTCCGATTAAATGCAGGTGGTCTTCAGCCCACACTGCATGCCCCAGTCAGACTGGGGTTCTTTAGAAGTGGACACATGGAGTTACAACTCCGTGTGGACCGACAGCATGGGTGGGTCCCAGGAAGCCACCGGCGGTACATAAATATATCCCATTGCATTGTCCATCACAGCTGAGGTAACGTCCGATTAAATGCAGGTGGTCTTCGGCCCACAGTGCATTCCCCAGTCTGACCGGGGTTTTTAATACATAGACACTGGCAGGTACAAATCCCTAATGTGAAGTCCCTGTGGACACACAGCATGGGTGGCTCCCTGGAACCCACCGGCGGTACATAAATATATCCCATTGCATTGCCCATCACAGCTGAGGTAACGTCCGATTAAATGCAGGTGGTCTTCGGCCCACACTGCATGCCCCAGTCTGACCGGGGTTTTTAATACATAGACACTGGCAGGTACAAATCCCTAATGTGAAGTCCTTGTGGACCCACAGCATTGGTGGCTCCCTGGAACCCACCGGCGTTACATAAATATATCCCATTGCAGTGCCCATCACAGCTGAGGTAACGTCAGGTTTAATGCAGGTGGGCTTTGGCCCACACTGCATGCCCCAGTCAGACTGGGGTTCTTTAGAAGTGGACACATGCAGTTACAACTCCGTGTGCACCGACAGCATGGGTGGCTCCCTGGAACCCACCGGCGGTACATAAACATATCCCATTGCAGTGCCCATACTAGGATTTACTAGGACTACAATGTAGGCGAGGGCCCAAAAAAATTGGTGTACCAACAGTACTAATGTACCTCAGAAAAATTGCCCATGCCCAACCAAGAGGGCAGGTGAAACCCTTTAATCGCTTTGGTTAATGTGGCTTAATTTGTAACTAGGCCTGTAGGCAGCCCAGTTAAAATAAAAATTGGTTCAGGTGCAAGTTTCAACGCTTTATTGAATTGAGAATTGAAACGTATAAACATTGTTTACAAAAGTTATATGAGTGAGCCTTGTGGGCCTAAGAAAAATTGCCCGTTCAGCGTGATTACGTGAGGTTTCAGGAGGAGGAGCAGGAGGAGGAGGATGAATATAATACACAGATTGATTAAGCTAAAAGGTCCCCGTTTTTTATGGTGATAGAGAACGATGCTTCCATCCGCGGGTGCAGCCTACGTATTGTTTAGGTATCGCTGCTGTCCGCTGGTGGAGAAGAGAACTCTGGGGAAATCCAGGCTTTGTTCATCTTTATGATTGTAAGCATGTCGGCACTGTCGGTTGACAGACGGGTACGCTTATCCGTGATGATTCCCCCAGCCGCACTAAACACCCTCTCTGACAAGACGCTAGCTGCAGGACAAGCAAGCACCTCCAGGGCATACAGCGCGAGTTCAGGCCACGTGTCCAGCTTTGACACCCAGTAGTTGAAAGGGGCAGAGGCGTCACGGAGGACGGTCGTGCGATCGGCTACGTACTCCTCACCATCCTTTTACAGTGCTCCCGCCGACTCAGCCTTGACTGGGGAGCGGTGACACAGTCTTGCTGGGGAGCCATAAAGCTGTCAAAGGCCTTGGACAGTGTTCCCCTGCCTGTGCTGTACATGCTGCCTGATCTCCGCGCCTCCCCTGCTACCTGGCCCTCGGAACTGCGCCTTCTGCCACTAGCGCTGTCGGATGGGAATTTTACCATCAGTTTGTCCACCAGGGTCCTGTGGTATAGCATCACTCTCGAACCCCTTTCCTCTTCGGGTATGAGAGTGGAAAGGTTCTCCTTATACCGTGGGTCGAGCAGTGTGTACACCCAGTAATCCGTAGTGGCCAGAATGCGTGTAACGCGAGGGTCACGAGAAAGGCATCCTAACATGAAGTCAGCCATGTGTGCCAGGGTACCTGTACGCAACACATGGCTGTCCTCACTCGGAAGATCACTTTCAGGATCCTCCTCCTCCTCCTCAGGCCATACACGCTGAAAGGATGACAGGCAAGCAGCATGGGTACCCTCAGCAGTGGGCCAAGCTGTCTCTTCCCTTCCTCCTCATGCTCCCCCCCCTCCTCCTCCTCAACGTGCTGAGATATAGACATGAGGGTGCTCTGACTATCCAGCGACATACTGTCTTCCCCCGCCTCCGTTTCCGAGCGCAAAGCGTCTGCTTTTATGCTTTGCAGGGAACGTCTCAAGAGGCATAGCAGAGGAATGGTGACGCTAATGATTGCTGCATCGCCGCTCACCATCTGGGTAGACTCCTCAAAGTTTCCAAGGACCTGGCAGATGTCTGCCAACCAGGCCCACTCTTCTGTAACGAATTGAGGAGGCTGACTCCCACTACGCCGCCCATGTTGGAGTTGGTATTCCACTATAGTTCTACGCTGCTCATAGAGCCTGGCCAACATGTGGAGCGTAGAGTTCCACCGTGTGGGCACGTCGCACAGCAGTCGGTGCACTGGCAGATTAAACCGATGTTGCAGGGTGCGCAGGTTAGCAGCGTCCGTCTTGGACTTGCGGAAATGTGCGCTGAGCCGGCGCACCTTTCCGAGCAGGTCTGATAAGCGTGGGTAGCTTTTCAGAAAGCGCTGAACCACCAAATTAAAGACGTGGGTCAGGCATGGCACGTGCGTGAGGCTGCCGAGCTGCAGAGCCACCACCAGGTTACGGCCGTTGTCACACACGACCATGCCCGGTTGGAGGCTCAGCGGCGCAAGCCAGCGGTCGGTCTGCTCTGTCAGACCCTGCAGCAGTTCGTGGGCCGTGTGCCTCTTCTCTCCTAAGCTGAGTAGTTTCAGCACGGCCTGCTGACGCTTGCCCACCGCTGTGTTGCCACGCCGCGCGACACCGACTGCTGGCGACGTGCTGCTGCTGACACATCTTGATTGCGAGACAGAGGTTGCGTAGGAGGAGGAGGAGGAGGAGGAGGAGGAGGAGGAGGAGGGTGGTTTAGTGGAGGAAGCATACACCGCCGCAGATACCAGCACCGAGCTGGGGCCTGCAATTCTGGGGGTGGGTAGGACGTGAGCGGTCCCAGGCTCTGACTCGGTCCCAGCCTCCACTAAATTCACCCAATGTGCCGTCAGGGAGATATAGTGGCCCTGCCCGCCTGTGCTTCTCCACGTGTCCGTTGTTAAGTGGACCTTGGCAGTAACCGTGTTGGTGAGGTCGCGTACAATGTTGCGGGAGACGTGGTCGTGCAGGGCTGGGACGGCACATCAGGAAAAGTAGTGGCGACTGGGAACCGAGTAGCGCACGGCCGCCGCCACCATCATGTTTTTGAAAGCCTCCGTTTCCACAATCCTATACGGCAGCATCTCCAGGCTGATCAATTTGGCTATGTGCACGTTTAACGCTTGAGCGTGTGGGTGCGTGGCTGCGTACTTGCGCTTGCGCTCAAACACTTGCGCTAGCGACGGCTGTACGGTGCGCTGAGAGACATTGGTGGATGGGGCCGAGGACAGCGGAGGTGAGGGTGTGGGTGCAGGCCAGGAAACGGTAGTGCCTGTGTCCTGAGAGGGGGATTGGATCTCAGTGGCAGGTTGGGGCACAGGGGGAGAGGCAGTGGTGCAAACCGGAGGTGGTGAACGGCCTTCGTCCCACCTTGTGGGGTGCTTGGCCATCATATGTCTGCGCATGCTGGTGGTGGTGAGGCTGGTGGTGGTGGCTCCACGGCTGATCTTGGCGCGACAAACCTTGCACACCACAGTTCGTCGGTCGTCTGCACTCTCAGTGAAAACTACCACACCTTTGAGCACCTCGGCCTCTGCAGGGTGGCATGGCGCGAGGGGGCGCTTTGGGAAACAGTTGGTGGATTATTTGGTCTGGCTTTGCCTCTACCTCTGGCCACCGCACTGCCTCTTCCAACCTGCCCTGCTGCTGCACTTGCCTCCCCCTCTGAAGACCTGTTCTCAGTAGGCTTAGCAAACCAGGTGGGGTAAGTCACCTCATCGTCCTGCTGCTCTTCCTCCGAATCCTCTGTGCGCTCCTCCCTCGAACTTACTGGAATTACTACTACCTGAGTGATAGACAACTGTGTCTCATCGTCGTCGTCCTCCTCACCCACTGAAAGCTCTTGAGACAGTTGCCGGAAGTCCCCAGCCTCATCCCCCCGACCCCGGGAACTTTCCAAAGGTTGGGCATCGGTCACGACAAACTCCTCCGGTGGGAGAGGAACCATTGCTGCCCATTCTGGGCAGGGGCCCGAGAACAGTTCCTGGGAGTCTGCCTGCTCCTCAGAATGTGTCATTGTAATGGAGTGAGGAGGCTAGGAGGAAGGAGGAGCAGCAGCCAGAGGATTCAGAGTTGCAGCAGTGGACGGCGTAGAACTCTGGGTGGTTGATAGATTGCTGGATGCACTTTCTGCCATCCACGACAGGACCTGCTCACACTGCTCATTTTCTAATAAAGGTCTACCGCGTGGACCCATTAATTGTGAGATTAATCTGGGGACGCCAGAAACGTGCCTCTCTCCTAATCCCGCAGCAGTCGGCTGCGATACACCTGGATCAGGAGCTCGGCCTGTGCCCACACCCTGACTTGGGCCTCCGCGTCCTCGCCCGCGTCCACGTCCTCTAGGCCTACCTCTACCCCTCACCATGGTGTATTACCAGTAGTGCAGAAACAGAACGCTGTAATTAAATGTGCCACTTATTGGCCTGTGGTTGAAGGCTGACTTCGCTTACGGAACGCACAGCAGAGCCAGGAAAGAATTTTGCGCAAGCCTGTAGTGAGACGTAGGTGCGTATGACTGAGCTAGTGGAATTCACAGCGCAGAAGCAGTCAAGTGTCCAAAGGCCACTAGTAGGCCTTAAGTATTTTGCTTCTATTTTTTTAAAGGCTGAGGTGAGACAGCAGATAGATACTGTAGGCAGGGTATATATGTATACTGTTTCCCTCTGGACGGGATGACGGCGGTGATGTAAAGGGCAACGCAGAGCCAGGAAACAATTTTGCGCAAGCCTGCTGTAACACTTAGCCGCGTAATAATTAGGACTACTACCCCCAGCAGAGACGCAGTACACTCAAGACGGTCACAGGCAGCCCAAAGATAGTATTTTTCCCAAATTTGTTTGAAAAAGCCCACTGCCTATATAGACAGTATATCTCTTTCACCTTTCCCACTGTCCCTGCCTCACCAGTACTGGCCCTATACTATGTAAAATTACTGCAGACTGTTTCCCTCTGGACGGGATGACGGCGGTGATGTAATGGGCAACGCAGAGCCAGGAAACAATTTTGCGCAAGCCTGCTGTAACACTTAGCTGCGTATTAATTAGGACTACTACCCCCAGCAGAGACGCAGTACACTCAAGACGGTCACAGGCAGCCCAAAGATAGTATTTTTCCCAAATTTGTTTGAAAAAGCCCACTGCCTATATAGACAGTATATCTCTTTCACCTTTCCCTCTGTCCCTGCCTCACCAGTACTGGCCCTATACTATGTAAAATTACTGCAGACTGTTTCCCTCTGGACGGGATGACGGCGGTGATGTAACGGGCAACGCAGAGCCAGGAAACAATTTTGCGCAAGCCTGCTGTAACACTTAGCTGCGTAATAATTAGGACTACTACCCCCAGCAGAGACGCAGTACACTCAAGACGGTCACAGGCAGCCCAAAGATAGTATTTTTCCCAAATTTGTTTGAAAAAGCCCACTGCCTATATAGACAGTATATCTCTTTCACCTTTCCCACTGTCCCTGCCTCACCAGTACTGGCCCTGTACTCTGTACAATGACTGCAGACTGAGGACGCAATGCTCTGCACGCCTGATATACAAAAAAAAAAATTGTGCAACACTGCTCACAGCAGCCTCAACAGTACTGCACACGGTCAGATGTGGCCCTAAGAAGGACCGTTGGGGTTCTTCAAGCCTAAAAGAACTCCTAACGCTCTCCCTATAGCAGCAGCAGCAGCATCAGCAGCACTGTCCCTGATCTCTGTCAGAATGCATCTGTGGCAAGCCGCGGGCAGGGCAGATTTAAATACTCCGGTGACACCTGATCTCCCAAGCCACTCACTGCAGGGGGGTGGTATAGGGCTGGAACATCACAGGAGGAAGTTGTAATGCCTTCCCTGTCTTTCTATTGGCCAGAAAAGCGCGCTAATGTCTCAGAGATGAAAGTGAAAGTAACTCGAACATCGCGTGGTACTCGTCACGAGTAACGAGCATCTCGAACACCCTAATACTCGAACGAGCATCAAGCTCGGATGAGTACGTTCGCTCATCTCTAGTTTTTACCCCTTAAAAGCTTAATAAAAACTATTGACAGTGAAATGAGTTCTTGTAGATGTAGATATTGGCCCAATGATTTTTGTTGAAGTCCTCATTGAGAGTGAGTAGTTAACTTTGTAGAGGCCCCAAAGGTGATGAATATTTTTGTATGTGTATTGAAAAAAAACATGTGCGTGGTGTTTAGCTAGGTGATTGGCTTACTGGGGCGGTGGTTTTGTGTTCTACAAGTTTGGCATCGTCTCATGACAGGTTAGCATCCATCATCATCATGTCCCATCAGTGAGGGATAGTGGTTATGTCTGCTCTGTTTCCCTCCATTCTATGAATACCCCCTCATGACCTTGACAACTATCTATTTGGGAGAAACTATTTGGGATTGGATGCGGTGTTGGTTTTAGGCTTGCAGCAGGTTTAGTCTCTGTTGGGCGAGGGCACTCTTGTCATGGTGATCGCTTCACAGATAGCACACTATAAAAGCTAGAGTGATCACTGGGCCTATCACATTATCGCCTCAAATCAAGGCTAATTATCCCTGAAAATCATCTATTTATGAAGTACCATGAGCATCAGAGTTTGAATCAACAAACAATGAGCACTGCAGTAACACCTACCACATAAACCTTGACTCTAAAATAAAATGTATATTTTGTGTGTGTATATTGGGGTTACTAATGAATTAAAAATATTGCTAATAAAGGAATATATTTTAAGGGGATACTTTTGCAGTGATAAATTCTTTGCCTGTATGCTATATTTGTTTCTGAATTCTATCCAATGTTTATGCAAATGTGGGACGATTTAGTAGAAGCCATATCTAAATAACCACAATTTTATTGTGTTGGGTATAGTTCAAGCTTTATTCCAAATATTATTGTTATATTGGCTGTTTGTGCTGTATCTAAAATCTTAATGGTTTGTATACCTTATTTGCTTACAAAATAAATCAAATGAGTTACGAAAGTTGTATGCTTTAGGAAACCCCCATGTGAAGATGTTTACCCCCTATCATAACTATAATCTATGTCATCCAACGCCCAAGGTTTCTGTAGCCCAGAGGAGTACTCCAACACACATCACCCTGTGAAAAGCTCTCCCAGTTTGACATCAGAGCCCTGGAAGAGTTGATCTGTCATATGAGCCCCCCAAACGGAAGGGCTAGCATATGTGGTTACGGTTACCAGCTCTGCAATCCTCCAGGAAACTTCCTGGGAGAGGTTTTCCTCCTGGAAAAACTATTCCAAGGCCTGAAATGTCTTTTAGGAGACAGAGATGATACAGTTTACAATCTCATCTGAACTATTACTTTGACTTTTTGGATCTTTTCGACTAGGAGAAAACATTTCTGGACTGTTGAGACCAATATAATCCCCAGGGAGGGTCAATTCCATTAGGATCTTGATTTATGACCGATTGGAACTGAATCTAGGGATGACAAAGCTGTCATCACCTGGATGACTTGACCTAAGAATATTTGGATAGAGCCACTATCAGGAAGTGGTCTAGATAGGGTATGAACAAGATGTCTCTTTCTCTTATATGAGTATTCACTTATGCTACAATATTGGTGAAGAAACGTGGCGCCATAGAAATCATAAAGAGACCTGAAACTGAAAATGAGGCAGATAATTCTGAAACCACACAACCACTTTTAATTTTTGATAATTTGGTTGAATAGGTATATATAATAAACAGCCTTCATATCTAAAATGACTACAAACCAATCTAGATATGGTATAAGAGGTCAACAGCTTATTTTATGCTGGTTTAGAATTGTTTTGTATATTAGGTATTCTTCAAGCTTTTTAAATTTATTGTGTTCCATCATTTTTTTTAACTAAAAACAAATAGAATAAAATAGTGCACCTTCTTCTGATTCTGTAAACTGAACACTACCTATTGTTTAGGAGACAGCTTCCCTTACTAAGATTTTCTGTCCTTTATCTGAAAGAAGCAGAACACAAGCGCTTCATTTTTCCCTTAGAAAATTTCCACTTACAAAAAAAGAAATTCTGGAAAACAATGGTGTTTAAACCAGTTTTTCTCAACTCCAGTCCTCAGGCACCCCAACAGGTCATGTTTTCAGGATATCCTATTGTAAAAACACCTGTGGCAATGTCTGAGGCACCGACAATAATTACATCACCTGTGCAACACTGAGGAGATCCTGAAAACATGACCTGTTGGGGTTCCTGAGGTTGAGAAACACCGTTTTAAACCTTCCTTGAGATTAAAGGGTTTCCTGGTCTATAAATTAACCCCTTAGCGACCATGCATATGTTTTCATAGGGTTTAATCTACAAGGCCGTAAAAATACGCCGGCTGTATGGAGTGAAACCCCGGTGTCTGTGTGTGTGTGACAGCTCCTGGCTGGGAGATGTCAGGTGCCACCCTCATTCATGCGATAGTCATTATGTAATGGATAAAAGCAATCGCTAAAAAGTTTTAAAAAAGGGAGGAGAGATGAAACTACTCACCTTCGGCCTCCGCGACATCCCGGGTGATCTGGCCCTACAAGGACCTACCGCCTTCTGCACATACACAAAATGTCCGGTGCATGCGCAGAAGGACGGAAGCCTGGGAAATTAAAAATCTCCCTGCCTCTGACTACTGGTCCCCGGTCACATGAACGCTGTTATCCAATGGATAACGGCGATCATGTAAAAGTTAAAAAGGTTTTAAAAGTTAGTGATTCATCTAACAAGATGAAATTACTTACCTAAGATCCCTGGACTTGTCCCGCGATGGGACCTTTATCCACGGACCTTACCCTGGTTTGTGCACATGCGCCCGTCGGCAAAATGCCGGACGCATGCGCAGAGCATTGACCAGGAAATGTAAAATCCCCCGACTCCTGGCAACTAAAAAAAGTTAATCTTGGTGCAATCGGTGAGGGGAAATGAAACTTCTTACTGGAGACCTCCACATTTGAGCCCTGACATGATCATTCTGTACGGACCTTCCCTGGCTATTGCGCATGCCGGCAATATGATGTACGTATACGCAGAAGCCAAGGAGGGCCCGGGTAATTTAAAAACTGGAGCAGTGACTGGAGGCCTTGTTGAGTGGTCCCCGGTCATGTGATCCCAATTATCTAATTGTGTAAAAAGGTAGCGATCTACCTTAGGCAGGTCTCACACAACCAAATAGGAATTGCAGATTACGCATGCATTTGATCCATGGTAATACGCGGATCAATCAAATGCATTGGATTACACAATTCCGCTCACATCAATCTAAAACTATACTTTTATTAATACTTATTAAAAATAGGACACCACACACACTGCGTCAACAATGTCAGACATTATCTAGACAAAGTGATCCAGAATTTATTTTAAAAAAAATCTTGCAGGAGAACGTTGATAAGTACACCCAACAACTTAAAGAAAGGAAACATAATTTATTCCTGCGAGACCTCCAGGATTTTCGTGAGAATAGGATTCTTCTGGAAAATAGAAAGAGATCAGATACCGAAGTAAGCTCTTCCGAATTTGAGCAGTCTGAGGGAGAGGGGCAGCAACAGGATAAGGTCCCTTATTTAATAATAATAATCTTTATTTGTATAGCGCCAACTTATTCCGCAGCCCTATTTAACTAGACGGCATGGGGGTCACAATATCTGGGTAGAGGGAGAGGTAGACCACAAACAGAAGGGTTCCTGGGACAACCAATATCCCAGTATATTTTAGGGAAAAACAGGGACCCACTACTCTCTCATTAGTGGATACGGTGATGGTGGGGATGACACTATGCGTGTTGTTAATTTATCTAAACACAAACGCAGTGATGGGGAGATTAGCGTATTGGAGAGGGGTCTGTCTTTCGTCCTGACAACACAGATGATTTGTTTGTCTGAGCGAAACACATCTCCCTCTTCAAGCGTAGACTTAAGTGGAAAAAGTTTTTCATTATCAAGAATAGAGGGTTGGCGGCCGAACATGGCCTCACTCCAGAGAATATTGAGGCACTCAAGACCCTTCAAGGCCTTGAAGAAGAATCACATGGCCTCACAGCAGTGGGCCCCTTCACGGACCTTCGCTCACCCAATATATCTACCTCCCACCACCACTACACTGTCCGAAACTCGATATATTCGAAAGAGAGAGATCTAAAGGCATTAAAATCAGCCAGGAATAGATCTCCCCATATATGAGCAGATTGGCATTCGCTTCGTTGAAGGCATTAGAAATCAAGGATAATATAGTAATGAAACCATCCGACAAGGGTGGAAATGTACTACTGGATAGGGACATTATGTCGACATATGCATGCAGATACTTAAGGACAGAGACAGATATACAACCCTGAAAGGTGACCCTACACTGGAACAACTACTCCTTTGAGCAAAAGATCTAGGTTGCATAAATTATGTTGAACTCAAATAGATGACTCCATCAGCACCACGAACTGCAACTTTCTATGCTCTACCTAAGATTCACAAGGGGACCAATCCCCTTAAAGGCCGTCCAATTGTTTCTGGCATAAATAACATCACGCAAAATGCAAGCATTTACATTGATAAAATCTTGAGACCCTTTGTCCTGGCAGTTCCTTTTGTGAGAGACGTCATGATGTCAATGCTGTCCTGCCCCTGATACGCCCCTAGATGATGCTGCTACCGTGTATTATATGGCGGTTGCTAAGGTAATAGAAATGCTTCTCCGAGTGGCTGACTGGGTGATGGGGAACAGCTACAATCCAGGTTCCTGTGCGTTGATGGCGATTGACCAACAGGGCTACATGAGGATTTCAAATGTACCACACTCTGCAGGGCTGGTTGATCAGATGGATCTGACAGGTAAACAAACTAAGCTCTATGAATGGGATCGTCCCATTTAAATGCTAATTGGACCAAGGAAGCAGACTACTCCTCCCAGGGGCATCATTCTAAGCACATATAAGAAGGGCTTTGTGCAGAGCTCTAGATACCCTAGCCCACCATCAGGGCTAAGGGCTATGCTCTCTCCGTTTGTGCTACTTCTAAGAGATTTAGAGGCACGCGATCGTGCTGCCACAGTTAAGGCGAATAGAGAAAACGGGAGGTTAAGACTACACTAAATTCCTATTGATTAGTTAGAGGCAGGCGATTGTGCTACTAACAAAGAGGAAATAAGAAATAGTTAAATCTGACCACAAGTCTAGTCACTGTGAGATGGTCCTTGACAGGGCATTACTGGGTGAGAGGAACTAAGCTTTATGTCGTACACATCTTAATAACCTCCGACACTAGGTTGTCATCTACAAGGGTTTTTTTTGACTCCCGAATGAAACTGCGCTACACTGGCATGAGATATTGATTCACGGCATAAGTAGTGGATTGGTTATTTTTACCTGATACTACTGATTTGCACTATTCTATATTATAGCGCAGTATCCTAAATAATCTTGACCTATAATCCCCACTCACCCAAATTATATATATCTCAATACTCCATGCTATAAACTCTAAAGCTGACACATCCACCGTCTACCCAGTGTGTATGTAATACTGAGTGTCGCTTACACGGGAGGTGACGAACGATATCAGCAGAGATTTTCCTCAATGGTCTATGTTTCTGTATCTGGATAGTAGCATCTTCAAACACTACCTACACAGTTGTTTTCTAGGACAGTGAATGAATACAAACCCGTGTCCTTGACTCATTATATATTCCTGATGAACCACAGTATCAGTGGGGAAATGCGTCAAATAAATGAATAATGAGTATAATAAAGCATGAATAATGAGTTCAATTAACTGAAAAAAGACACAAATTTTGAAACAGAGGAAAAAGACAATCTTTATTCATCATAAACCCCTGACTATTTATCCTGAATAATTGAGCAAAAAACATTGGGATTTGACTGGGTCGAATCATATGATCCTGTTATCCCACAGCCTTATTTACCAACAAGAACTGCTCATGATCTAATGGGAGCTCCTAGTATTTGAGATTACTCCCTTTGAAACATTTAAGGAGCATACACCAGGAGTAAAAATATGTCATAGCAATCCTCTCCTGTTGAATTGTTAACCATACATGAACACACTTCAGGATTGTATGTCAGGGTGGTGAAAACCACCCTGTGTAGGTGATGTGTCTAGTTGTCACTCTGTCTAGATAATGTCAGACACATCAATCTAAAACTATACTTTTATTAATACTTATTAAAAAATAGGGCACAACACACATTGCGTCAACAATGTCAATTATGTGAAGGGCTTCAGTATTATCTATAGACTTAGTCTGTCCCGGTGACCTCATTAGCGGAATCCACTTGCAGAAATCAGAAGGCAGCATGTTGTATTTTATCACTGATATTTTCAACATAAAGCCCGTTGTGTTCTATGGTCACGGATATACCCGCAGCCAATACATAACTACATTATGTATGGGGTGCGGGTACTCGTGTCATCATTAAGCGATGGAGCAGGAAATTCAAACAAAAAAAGTGTACTGTGCATGACCGCCTACGTATGTAGTTATGCGCAGTACATTACGCGACCAAACGCAGGTCCACGGCTGGCCTCACTCCTGGGATCTGCTGTGGGCCTCGCTGCATGCGTAATTTACAAGTCATCCCCGGAAACGCTCACCTTCCTGCAGTTCCAGGAGCAGCTTGTTGAGAGCCTTCTGTCTGAATGCTCACAGAGCTTAACTTTCTACACCCCATCCATGCCACTGAGGTCAAGAAATACACCCCCCCCCCCCCCAAAAGGTGTCAGGTTTGCAGCAAGCATGGGGGGGGAGGGGGGGAATACCCGGTTTTACCGTCCCATGTGCTCATCCCAACAGGGCCTCTGTAATTACCCCTGTTTGGAGACATACCACACAGTTTTACATTATTACTTATATCTAAGATTTAGGGAATGCCAAAAGGCGAGGTGGGGAAGGATTCTTTTTGGGAAGTCAATTTTTGTTTTCTGCACAAGTGTGCAATTGCGCCTAGAATTTATTCAGTTGTGCCCTGACTTTTAATGGGTGTTCCCTCCATTATAGGCCTAGCCATGTGTCCTATAAGAAGATTGGGGCTACATCGGGGCTATTGCTGAACACAGAAGGACTAGTGCTAAAAATTTGGGGTGTGGCTCCCCAGTTTTTTCCTGCTTGAAATTGACATTCATGAAAAAAGATAAAATTTTATTTTTCACATGCTTTATAATCATTTTTGCAAAAAACTGCAGTGTCAGAAAGCTCAGGACACACATAGATAAATAGGCTTAAGATTTCAAAATGGGGTCACTTGTGAGGGGCATTCTATAGTTTCTGCAGCTTGATGGCTCTACAAGTGAGCAATGGGGCCTGGAATTTATTCAGCTGTGCCCTGAAAGCCAAAGGGTGTTCCCTCTAGTACAGGCCTAGCCATGTGTTCAGTAAGCAGATTGGGGCTATAACAGGTAAGTTTCTGAGCACAGGACAAACAGGAGTATCCATTTTAGGTTACAAGTCTTCATTCATAGCTGTGCTGTACAACAAAAAAAACCAAACTGTTTTTAAAACGACATAATTGCCAAAAAAATGAAAATTGTAATTTCTCCTTCCTGCTTTGCTTAGATTCATTCAAAAACTGTCGGGTCAAAATACGACATACACCCCTAGATGAATATGTTAAGGGGTCTAGTTTTCAAAACGGGGTCATTTGTGGGGGTCTCCATTGTTTTAGCAGCTCAAAGGCTCTACCAGTGGGCTATAGAGCCTAAATCACCTTCAAGCAAAATGTCTGTTCTGAAAGCCACCGGCTGCTCCTATTGGTTTGGGACCCGTTGTGCATACAGATATAATAGAGCCACAATGGATATGTTTCTGAACACAGAACAAACAGAGGTATCCATTTTTGGGATGCAAATCCTCATTTTCAAGTGAAAAAAAACAACTGTCTTTAAAATGACATATTTGCAAAAATATGAAATCTTATTGTTTTCTCCTCTAAATTGCATTAACTGCTGAAAAAAAAAACAACCTGTGGGGTCAAAATACTCATGACACCCCTCAGTGAATATATTAACAGGTGTATTTTTAAATGGGGTCATTTGTGGGGGTATCTATCATTCTGACAAGTGTGAGCCTTTGTAATCTTGGTTTGGTGTAGGAAAAAAAAATTGTCCTTAATGTTAATAATTAGTGTTTAATTTGTACGTCTCCAAATGGTTTAAAAAAAAACAAAAAAAAAACAACTTACGTTTTTCAAGTGTGCTTCCAGAATAAAAGAGTAAACAAATGGAAATGTGTATCTTATCAAAAATTTGTACAGTATGTTTGCACATATTTGACTTATTGCAGTTGAAAATAAGACAATTTTTTTCAAAATGTTCCCAATTTTGGCACTGTAATAAATATACACAAATTCTATTGGTCCATTTTTACTACCTAAATGAAGTACAACATGCGGTGAATAAACAATATCATAATTACTTGTATATGCAAAACGTTTACGGAGTTATTCTATGTTAAAGTGACATGTCAGATTTCCAAAATTTGGCCTGGTCATTAGGGGGCAAACAGGCTTGGTCACTAAGGTGTTAATATGCTGCAGATTTTAAATCTGCATCACCGGTGAATTTATGGTGTAGGTTTATTTTTTCGAGATTTAGTAAAATTTCATCCATGATACTACTACTACTGGAAATGCTACAAATTTCCTGTATGCAACTCTGTTGTGTCAAATCATACCTCTATAGAACTGAACTCGCCATAAAAAGTTGTATTCAAATATAAGGATTGTAGATAGAGATGAGCGAGCACCCAAATGCTCGGGTCCGCGTTATTAGAGTCGAGCTTTTCGTAAAATTCGAGAGCTCTACTCGAGTAACGAACCTCATTGACTACAATGGGAGACTCGAGCATTTTTGTATGTGGGACGCCGGGTGCCGAGCTTTTTTTTCTTCTCCTAGGTTCGTCTCTCTCTCTCTCGCCAGCCAGCCAAAAAATCTGCCAATGACGTGCACTGCGTCACGGCGGGGAGGGGCCAAAACAGGCGTGTTACAGTGGGGAGGAGCCAAAAACTGGGGCAGGGTCGAACACGGCTTGATGCTCCTTAGAGTAACGAGCACCATCAAGTACGCTAATGCTTGAACGAGCATCAAGCTCGGCAGAGTACGTTCGCTCAACTCTAATTGTACACCAGCATCATTAAAGCTTTTTGAGGGAAAAAAACAAACAACTAACTATGGCAATTCATAAGAAAGATACACCTTTATTAAAAGTTACAGAGTTTTTCTGTATAAATTTACAATGTTCCAGTCACCCACCCCCAAATTATGTCCACGGGAGGAAATTCACATGTAAGGCTGTTCCAATCACCCAGTATCCTAAGAAATAAGCCAGGATCATCTTTGTCCCTTGCTGAAGTGAAGTCCAGGCCAAAAGTAACTGAATGGCTGGATTGGAGGTAGTTTTAACTTTCTTAACACCCCAAATCCAAGGTTCATTCTTATGCAGCACATGTGAACAGAACCAAAAGAGCACGGGGGAAGATGAAAATAGGAGCCGTGTTAGCACCTAGAAGGAGAACAAATATATTATGAAGACAACATATCATATTGTTGCACAATTAAAATTCCCTAAATTGATGTAATATTTTAACTTTGTTTTATTCCAAGTATTACAAAATTAGTACAAGGAACATAGTCATACAGAATTTGTACAATATTTCATACAGACATAGGCCGCCTGCAGACGGCCGGGTCGGATCCGGCAGCGAGAATTCTTGCCGCGGGACCCAACCCGAGCGCATTGCAGAGAGCAGTGCGTACTCACCCGCGCCCGCAGCTCCGGATCTTCCATGTGCCGGCTGCCAACGCATGAGCAGACCGGAGCCGGCGGCGGGTGAGTGACGTTTCTGTGCGGGGGGCTCTGCGAGCCCTGCACAGAAATAGAGCATGCTGCGGTTTGTTTGCCACGCAAGATCTTGCGCGGCCAAACCGCGGCCGTCTGCATAGGATTGCGTTTGTTAACGCAATCCTATGCAGGCTTTCAGCGGCGGAAATCCCGCCGCGGAATTTCCGCCCGTCTGCAAGCGGCCATAAGAGGAGGAAAAGGAATATCTTTCTTGATAACATGAAGAAAACAAAATCTGTTATCATAAATTATAATAAACAATTCAACAAACATGATGGCTTTTGTGCTGATGTATCTTATTTACTGCAGAATTGATTGCATGTGACAGACAGCAAGTTATAGAGCAGGAGGAGCTGGGCAGATTGTTATATAGTTCCATGGGGAAGGATTCTGTATAACTTGTATTTTATTCATTTTTTCTGAGCTAAGAGGTCCTGTCAGTGATTGCCAGCTATCTGAATGACTGAACACAGAAATATCATGTGTGACTGTGTATAAAGTAATATCTGTCACTGTTAAGGCTGCCCATTGGACTTCCAAGTTAGGTCACTGACACAGAGCCTATGGAGCTATGCAGATTGCCTTTTTTTCACATGGACAAGTGGCATATCCTATTCCTGTCTATATCATGGATGAGAAATAGGACATGCTAATGCATATCTATTCACTGTGTCCGTGTAAATGTGACCCAACTCACACACGTGGGAAATCTGAACACCCAAAAGCCAAAAATCCAGCTCTCATGATAACTCCATAAAATGTTTCTTTATTGTAGCAAGTTCTTTAAAAGCCTGGGAGAATTCACACAGACACAACAGAATTACCATTTTATGGAATTATCACGAAATATAGATTTTTGGCTTTTGGGCGAACCTGGAGGTCTGAACAGGATCTTTCCATGCACCACTATTGATTTTGAGAAAAAGCAGGTGAGCTGGCACTCTCCAATTTTGTTTACTTTGAAGTGCACACCTGGCCTTAAATTAAACCTTTTCCCACAAAACTATATATCAGTGTGCTCAGGTCCTTCTGCTCTACAACATCATTTGGACGGCATGCTCAAGTTCACTGAATCCATTTAACCCTTTCCAATCCACTGTCTGATGTCTTTCTACATTCTGATTAAAGCTTGTACAGTTCCAATGTCAGAAGACGTCCGACAGGGTATACTAACCGTCTACTGCCAGCCACTCTGCTGTCAAAGCCTCTCTGGTGCACACACTGGCTTTAGCCAGCAGATGGCACCGTTATATAACAGCAAAAAGAGAAAGTCTTTTAGGAAACTGAATCTAAAATTGGATTGTAAAGGGTTAAATCCTGATAGATATTCCCAGAAGTAATTTCACAATATCTTAACTGCTGTTCCCCATCCCATACTTAGCTCATGTTGCACAGCTTGAGGTCTAAAACTGTAGATATTTCTATATAGTATTAACAATTTCTGTAACCGTACATCCTAGATTCAACATTTACTAGATTATGGCAAAAAACCCATTTACCTGCACATGCATACACAGGAATCCAAACACGGTCAGTGCTGCAAGATGTGCTACATAGACAAACACTTGAGGTCCATAGAATCCATTTGTGTGTTTGCTATGCACTTTGTACAGACCCAGTGTTCTGCATAGCTCTAGATTAGAAGAGGCGTATTCCGTTATTGTAGCTATACTCAAAATTAAAACAGGTAAAGCCAACAAGAAGTTGGGCAACTGCTGTAGTTTGAAGTATCGAAGAAGTCCAACATCCCAATATTCACTTTGTATATGTGAATATGCTAGCGGAAAACTAAACGAACACCAGGCAGGAATCAGTTCCTTGTGCACACGGTATCCCTTTTTCACAGCTAGTTCTACAAGTTCTTGAGGTATTTGATCAGTTCCATAGGACTGAAGACAAGATCTAACATAACAAAATCCTTGAAAGAGAGCAAAAGGTAGAATAACTAAAAGAATCCCATATACGGTCTTCATCAATTGCCCACAATTCCCTTTCCTATGTACCACTGCCTTCATAGCCAAATACAGCAAAAAGCCAGCATTAACCACCCCATTGGAACGTGCAGCAGAGGCAAGAGAGAAAAATACAGAGCCGCACAGAATTCTACACTTCTGTAGCTGCCACAACCCAGTGAAAGTAGTCAGTGCATAGAGACTCTCAGAGTAGCCGGTAGTCATGAAAATGGAAATTGGACTCATACAAAAAAGAAGTGCAGCAAGGAATGCTGAACGACGCGACTGCAAAGTCACACATCCAAGTAGGTACAAAGACACTGCTGCCAGGGTAGAACAAATACAGTTTAGAAAGGCAGAGGAAATTAGCAATCGGCTATGCAGTCTCAACAGCCCTGCCAATGGCAGAAGCGGTCCTCGTGCAAGACCTCCAATTATAAGTGGGAATAGAGGGAAGAAAGCCATATTGTGTTCATAGACATATCCATGCTCAGCTACAAACAGGAAGTGTTCTGCATCCCATCGTCCTAAACCACCAAATAGTAGCTCAACTATGTGGTCTGCCGAAGTACTTGGTTCAAGTCTTGGTGGAGAAAATGCATCAGCACTGTGATCTGGTATCAAGAGATTGAATGCAACCTTGTCAAGAAAAGAAAAAAAAAACAAAACAAAAACATTATTTGCATTTCATTTATTTGCCATCAATACAAGTTTCAGACTAAATGTTCTCACCTGCATTAAAAGGGTTAGGCCCCGACACCATAGAGAGAAGTAAATGACCTCCTGCAAAAATGGGTCATGACTGCACCTCAATTTGCAGTTGCTCCAGTACCATCCCATAACAGGACCTGGTGGAAGGACATCATAGGCAAAACTTGTTAAGTCAGTGAGAACATCCAACACACACCAAACTTAAACATATAACCATTACATCATCCTATTGACTATGCAAGGCCTTTCACTAAAGATGGTGTCATATTTAATAGGATTAACCCTTTCGGAAAGTCTCATAAGAGCCAAGACCCCTACCCTAGCCAGGGATTTTGTGCATAACAGAACCAGGGGAAAGAGCACTCTATCAATTGCTACTGGCAAGTACCTTTTTGGATATAGGCTTCTCAATAGTGCTCAGTCTTTTGGAGGTGGTAACCAAGCTGATGGCCAGAGGCGCACGTTTGGCCACTGATATAGTCCTTTCTCCCTCAGTATAGCATACTCACCTGTCTTCAGCTCCCCCAGGGCAAAGCTGAGCAATTCCCACTGCCCAGTTTCCATCCCCCAGTACGGATGGTTAATCAGAGGCCATAGCATCGCCTTCCGAACTCTTGGCATCACTACTCACATCCTAGGCACCATGTTGCCAGGAGTTCTTAGCACAAAATTTTAATCAAAACATGTGGGCCCATCTACCACATCGCCTGTGGGGGCTGTACTACATAAGTAGTGCAGTATAGTATGCAATGATCAAATGATCGCATCAAGAAATAAGAAAAAAAAATTTAGAGCAAGACAAAAAAACAAAACATTACAATCGGTATTGCTGTGTCTATAATGATCCAAAGTATATCCCACATGGTGAATGACAAAAAAAAAAGCGAGAATTGACGCTTTTCATACATCTAAAAAAAACCAAAAACACACAATCCAGAGTGATCAAAGAGTCACATGTCCGAAAATGGCACCAACAGAAACTGCTACTTGTCCTGCAAAAAAACTAAACCTCACACAGCTTCAATGGTTAAAAAATAAAAAAAGTTAGGAGTCTTGGAATATGGAAATGCAGATGCAATTTAGGTGTTTTTATTGTGCAAGTATAGCAAAAAATAATAATATATATAAAAATATATTACTTCACCATCACCATAATTGTATGGATTTGCAAAATAAAAGTGCATATAGTTGTAAGTGGTTAACACTATTGATATTTACATCCATGTAGAAACAGGAATATATATCTGCAGGAGCGTTCAAGAAGATCACATGATTTAATTGAGCTCTGCTCAGTGCGCTGCCAGCACCTCAAAAGGGGTTGTCCAGTTACAATATAATTTTTTATACAAGTCTACAGGGCTTAAAAATGACAAAGCCAGTGGTACCTACCCATCCTGCGTTTCTCCTGGCTTTTGCTTTGGAACAGACGTCACCTGACCATTCTCCGGACACATCCGCTCGGATGCTGTGAGCCATGATGCCAGAACAGCTCCTGACCGCTGCAGTGGTGTCTGTTCCAAAACAAAGACCAGCAGGACTGTTGGTTTTATTATTTTATGCCCTTTGCACCTGGCATTATATTGTAAGCGGACAACCCCTTTAAGCTCTGTTCTGATGGGCTCAGCTTGTAAAGGGAGGCCTAAGCCCTGCTCTTTTTCTTCTACTCCATCATAGTCTGCAAGCTTCTGAGTTCTATCTAATCAGCCAATTAAAACGGTGGAGGTTGCCGCCACTTTGGGGTGTGGAGTTGCCTCATCCAGCCCAGAGGTGTTATAACAGTTTAAAATTGGAAAGTGTGACAGCCAGCAGCCTGCCTGCGATGTACCAGACAAAGATCCCCTGCACTTGCCGAAGATGCTCCGATGTTTGGTTCTGGGAAGTATGAATGATTAAATCGAAGTCATGAGAAGTGCATACTTTTAGGCTTCTGAGCATGTATTGTGCTGCAATGCAGTCAGGGATGTGTTCAGCCTCTGTATGTGGCATGTAGCTAACCCGATTCCACAAGACTTATGGCCCATTTACACGGGACGATTATTGTTCATAGTTGTTCAATACCCAGTGCTCCGGCAGGAATGTAAACGATGGTCGTTGTGTAAATGTATTCAGAGACTGAATGAGAATTGTACAATCTTTCGGTTTCTCCATGCAGAAAACTGCATAAAGTGTTGTCCAGTGTAAACAGCAGTCAATCACTTCTGAACTGCCTGCTTTCCGTGAATGGAGGCGGCCCGCTTCACCTCCATGCCGGCAGTGCTGCCAGCGATAGTCGCTCCTGTGTAACAGCGGGGGAGCGAGCATCACTGGGATGAGTATTGTTTGCCCAACAGCTCGTCCCGTCTAAATGGGGCATTAGATAGAACCAGGCTAGATGCGGAATCCCAGCAGCTTCTGGTCTGAGCGAGAATAATAATAATCTGTATTTGTTTAGTGCCAACGTATTACGCAGCGTTTGAGGCACATGGGGAACGCAAACAATATGAAAATTACAGAAGTTACACGTGGTATTCAATTATTTGGAAACAAAGGGCGTGGGGGCGATACAGAAGGCGCGGGGCAGGAAGTGTACACAATAAGGCCGCCTGCAGACGAGCGGAAATCCCGCCGCGGGATTTCCGCCGCTGAAAGTTTGCATAGGAGTGCATTAAAATACGCACTCCTATGCAGACGGCCGCGGTTTGGCCGCGCGAAATCTCGCGCGGCAAACAAACCGCGGCATGTCCTAATTTTCTGCGGGGCACGCACTCACTCGGCCGCCGGCTCCGGTCTGCGCATGCGCCGGCTGCGCGGCAGCCGGCACATGAAAGAGCCGGGGCCGCCAGGCGCGGGTGAGTACGCGCTCGTCCCTGCAGGCGCTCGGGTCGGATCGCGCAGCGAGAATTCTCGCTGCCGGATCCGACCCGCTCGTCTGCAGGCGGCCTAAGCAAAAGAGAAAGCCGTAGGGAGAGTACCTGAAACTATGGTTATCAGAACTATTGAGAAGGGACTTGCTAAAGTCTAACCAGATCAGAAATATTTTGGGAAGGCTTGACACGTGGCTTGCTGCTGCCACTTTAAAGAAACCAGGAAGTGATGTACAGACCAATGTGTCATGCAGGATATTGTAAAGAACATGTTGGATACCAGTGAATGCTTAGTTGCCATCACTTTAAGAAAATGCTACAGATATGCACATGGGCATTGTGGGGTCTGTAGGACCACTCACACACGAAGTCGGAAAACGATTTTTATCTGCGTTTTCAAATGCAGGATACTGCGTTCAACAGCGCTCTTTAATTAACTCCATTATTGTGATGGCTGAGGACTTGCAACGTGCCAAAATAGAGCAGACAGCGCTCAAAAATGCCACGTCTGAACGCAGTTATGCAAGGCCCCACTGAATGGGAGTGTGTACTGCGATTATCGTGGCGTTCAAAATGCCACGGTAAAAAGTGCATGTGAGCGGCCTTACGGGAGCAGGGGCACTGGGGAACAGATCCATCTCAGGACTGAACCGAACGGGCCCCACCGACTGGTATGGATCTGTTCGTTTTCCATCCTATTGGACATTTTACAAAAGGCCGAAGCGCCGGACATCACTGCGTCCTGTAGTGTCTGGCTCCGAAAGGAACCTCCAACACTGATGTGAACACACACACACACACACACAGTTTTGGGGTGCGCTCACACGTTGTGGATTTTGACAGCTTATGTGGATCTGCAGCACATCTCACCCTTCTCATTGCAGGGTGAAGTCTGCAGCGGGAGAGTTGCACCAATTCCGCCATGTGGGAACGGCCGCTCATACACACACCTATACCCTGTCCTTCTGTAGAGGGGGGCGCACTGCCTGCTGCTCCTCCGCCTGCAGGACAACGCCTGCACTGCATTCCCACACCACGGCTGCTGCCCCCTCCTCCCCGCCGCTAATGCTCCACCGGCACAAACATTCCCCGCCCTGCTAAGTCTCGGCCGGCTGCCAGTGGTAAGACTGCTGCGGGCGCCTCCTAAACCTAATGGCTACACGGTCCACAAGTGACAGGGTGCAGGGACAGGAGCGCAGCAGAGCGGGCAGCAACGTCGTCAGCAATCTGTGCACTGAAGCTCGCGCTAACAGGGATTCTAGTGGTGCGTCCTTACTTATATATCACCACTAGAGGGTGCTCCAGTCAAGGAAGTGGGAAAGCTTTGTGTTCCGAGTCCTGCGGGTGTGGAGCGATTCCTGTAAAGCCCCCGCCGTAGCTACATAGTCCCGACTGTCGCTTCAGTAGAGCCAAGGTAGATGCTAAATCCTAGTGGGCTAAAGGACCTCTGATGATGTCACACCCATGTGACTCGTGTGGGAGGAGCCAACCTGGAGTTTGCCAGGAAGTGCTCTTTCCCTGGCTGTGAGGTGCAGCAGAGAAGAGTCATTATGGAGTCTGATAGAGAGATTGTTGGTTACCGGCGGCTGCAGACATCGGCACTGTTTATTGGAAGACCACCAACCATAGATGAGCCACAGCTGCAATGTTCTATGAGGACTGGGAACTCCAGATGCAATACTCTGCAGTACTGCGGTTATTGTGTGCACTGGAATACAAAGCTCTGCATGCATGGACTGGGGGCTCTGAGCACTAAGATGTAATGCTCTGCATAGACTTGAAGCTCTGTGTGCTTTAGGCCGCCTGCACACGAGCGGGATTTCCGCCGCTGAAAGTTTGCATAGGAGTGCATTAAAATACGCACTCCTATGCAGACGGCCGCGCGAAATCTCGCGCGGCAAACAAACCGCGGCATGTCCTAATTTTCTGCGGGGCACGCACTCACCCGGCCGCCGGCTCCGGTCTGCGCATGCGCCGGCTGCGCGGCAGCCGGCACATGAAAGAGCCGGGGCCGCCAGCGCGCGGGAGAGTACGCGCTTCTCACTGCAGGCTCTCGGGTCGGATCGCGTGGCTAGAATTCTCGCTGCCGGATCCGACCCGCTCGTCTGCAGGCGGCAGGATGCAATGTTCTGCATGGACTGGGTGCCCTAGGATGCAATGCTGTGCATGGACTAAGGGCTCTGAGTTCACTGGAATGCAAGGCTCTGCATGCCCTGGGTAGTTTAGATGCAATGCTCTGCATGGGCTGAGAGTTTCTGGGTGAACTAGGATGCAATGCTCTACATGTAAACTGTGTGCATTTTACTGTGAAATCCACAATGGATTTTCTAGCTTTTGTGGCTGGCGCACCCCTCTCTCAGTGTGGCTGGAGAATATAGAAACTAGTGCTCCTATACTAGCCCAGCCCCTTTTTCTTGTGTTCCCCAGCGAGGAGGTAAAATTAGCAGATTAGTTCAAAACAAAAAAACTGACTTTTTAAAATGTGGCTCATTGATGCATTTAGCACAAATTTTCTTCTTTCTCAAATACAGATGTGGCACCTGTTCCCCGAATAATCAGACTATGAATTAGGGCTATTTCAGACGACCGTATATCGGCTCGGTTTTCATGCCGAGACGATATACGGTGTCCTTGTCTGCAGGGGGAGGAGGATGGAAGAGCCAGGAGCAGGAACTGAGCTCCCGCCCCTCTCCACTATTTGCAATAGGAGGGGACGATATGGGGGTGGAGCTAAGTACAGTCACTTAGCTCCGCCCACACCCCACCCCTCCCACTGCAGATAGTGGCAAGGGGCGGGAGCTCAGTTCCTGCTCCTGGCTCTTCCACCCCACCCCCCAATTCCCCCTGCAGACAAGGACACCGTATATCGTCTCGGCGTGAAAACACAGCCGATATACGGTCGTCTAAATAAGCCCTTAAAGACACAGCAGGAAATGTTAAAAAAGAATTATTCCAATTTCTTCATGCACCTTTCTTTACCGAGAGCTATTAAGAGTGTTATTTTTTCTACTGTTTCATTGGAGGATGCAGGACCATGCCTCCATGTCCTCCCAACTACGTGACAAGGGAACAGTGAAGACAATGTCAAGCTGCTCCCTCCTCACCAATGGCCAGACCATGAGGAGGAATCCCTTAAGGTAGACTGTCTGTGAACCAACTCGCTCTGGTAGGAGCAAAGTGGCTCAGTGTGGCCTTTGACTAGACCTTCAATAAACGTATCTGTCCTAAAGACCGGTGGGAACATATGTCCTGGCCACCCTCTCTTCGTCTTAGGTCCCCCTGGATTCTACCCCCTCTTTTTGGATCACCACTTTTCTCGGTATTCCTGAGCCCTTCTCCTCATTGCACCCCCACACCTTTTGGCTTCCTGTCTAGAGGGGAGAGTTCCTTTTGTTTTCGGAACCACAATGGGTCCCTCCGATTTCACTGCCTGTTCCAAATTGGTTATTGAGAAGGTGTGCATGCAGACAGCTGACACTTGATATAGATCGTGTATCAAAGCAGTGTACTCCTGATTTATTAATAGCATCATGGTACATATATACTCCAAATGATGTAGCAATAAAGATACAAACCCTTAAATTCATAAGAACTTGGGATAGGCTCAAGCTTCTAATGATTAACATATGTTAACGCCTTTAGGTGTGTGTTACTAATAAAACACGTGATTTTGAAGAAGCAAGAAGAAATTAAAAATGCGAAGGTGGGGAATAAGCAGCTTCTCATCACAATTTAGTCCTCGCTTGTGAGAAAAGCCCATAGGAAGAGGGGGAGTGAGTATAGAATTTTCTTATTTTTAATGACAAAACCCCTTTAAGGGGTCTAGTTTTCAAAATGGGGTCATTTGTGGGGGTTCTCCATCATTGTAGCTGCTCAAGGGCTCTACAAATGTGCTATGAGGTCTCAAACACCTTTTAAGCAAAATGTCTATTCTGACAAGTATGAGCCTTTGCAATCTTGGCTTGGTGTAGGAAAACAAAGTGTTCCTCAAAATGTTAATAATCAATGTTAAGTTTGTACATCTTCTATATCAGTGTTCCCCAACTCCAGTCCTCGGGGACCGCCAACAGGTCATGTTTTCAGGATTTCCTCAGTATTACACAGGTGATGTAATTATTGTCAGTGCCTCAGACATTGCCACAGGTGTTCTTACCATAGGATATCTTGAAAACATGACCTGTTGGTGGTCCCTGAGGACTGGAGTTGGGGACCCCTGTTCTATATGGTTAAAAAATAACTGAAGTTTTTCCAATGTGCATCCAGAATAGAGTAAGCAGATGGAAATGTATATTTCATCAAAAATCTGTACAGTATATTTGAGATATTGCAGTTGAAATTGTGGAAAAAAATGACAATTTTTTTCAAATGTTCCCAATTTGAGCGCTTTTAATAAATATACACAAATTCTATCGGTCTTTTTTTGCCAGGATTTTATTTCTGTTTTATACGTTTTGTTTTTATTTAAATTGTTTAGCCAGAATAAAATAATGGAAATGACCTACAGCACCTGAAGCTGTATGTAAAGGCTCATTTAGACACAACGATTATCGCTCAAAATTCACTCAAAAGCCATCTTTTGAGCGATAATCGTTGTCTCTAACTGCACTGACATTGTGCAGTTTTTGTTAAGCTGCCGCTGATCTTTCAGCATTCTGAAAGACAACGATGAGCCTTATCAGGAATTCACAGCGGGATACAGCTGATACTATTGTTCCAGCTGTATCCTGCTCCCTGATGACAGGCTGAGTATGAAGAACAGAGCTATCCAGCTGCGTTCTTCATACCCGCTCGGAGGGCTCAGCTGTATAAGAGCCGGGCGCTCCGAGCAGAGAACAACTGGATGCAGAAGACAAGCGGCCCCGCTTGTCTTCTGCATGCTCCGGCTCGGAGCGCTTAGCTGTATAACAGCCGAGCGGGAAACAGCTGGATGCAGAAGTCAAGCGGCCTCACTTGTCTTCTGCATCCCCTGCTCGGAGCACAAGGTGAACGCTCAACATTTGAGCTATCACCTTGCGCTGTAAATGGACACGACGATTGTCTTTCACATACCAGGATTTGGGAGGGGCTTGATGGCATCTATGTCCCCCTGGTGAAGTAAGTCTTATCTATACTTTATACAATACCACATAGCAGCGCTGGAATTTTTTTCTCATTTTGTGACTACTCATTTGCTCACCCTGTAATTACTCCATTGCCTACGACATAGGTCCTACAGCGTCAGGAACTTCCATTGACGCTCTACCAGCCATTAAACAACTGATGGGATTACATGCTTGTGCTACATTTTGACAGCCAACTTGGCCCATAGGTGTGGAGCCCTGTTATTAGACAGGCCCACATCAGGTGAGTCCCTTTGTATTTACCATTGGGATTTTACATCATCCATTTGGCTCTTCCCTCTTGGAGCGCACACTACTAGAACATATTTCTATGTACCCCAAAATGGTAGAAATAAAAATCGGTTGCCTAGCAAAAAACAAGCTCTCCCATTATTTTATAGAAGATAGATAGAAAATTTATAGGTCTTAGAGCATAGCAACACAAAGCTATGAAAAGCTAGTTTACTTTTTTAGATGCCGCATTATAAAAATATACCCATTACGTTCAATGCAGGCCTTATTAACCTTGCCTACATAAACGCACTATATTTAAGGCTGAATGGAAAGATAAATTCATATGAACAGACACTGTGCACACCATAACAAACAGAACGTGCAAACAACAAAGACAACGCCAACAGGCGATCATCTCAATAACCACCAGAAGGCAAAATACTTATCAAGTGTACCAACACAACAAACAGATGGAAATATAAAGAAGTATAAGGTATTGGTCAGTAATTTGGCCAGAATACATAAGCTCACAAGCCCATGTCAAGGGTCCTCGTTATCTTTTGTGTCCCTACTCTGACAAGATAACTAAACCACAGGAAAAGGAATCCTGCATACAAGGGGGGTGATCATCTCAATAAGGACGTCCCCACAATGGAATCTTAGATAGGAATAGGCAGGAACACCAGATTAGGACATAATACACACTAGGCGTCTGCACACATACAGCCATACACTGAACAAGATATTGTTCATACCAGGTTTCTGCACATCTGCAGACCCAGGGGGAATCCCATTCACAACTACAAGCATACATACATCCATTGAAACAAACATAGACCTACACAAGTAAGGGGCAGAGAGTTAGACATCACCCATCTGAAGAAGGGGCTAAGGTGTCAGACAGCACCCATCTGACAGCATAACAGACATCCAATGTCTGGAGCCACACCTGACAGAAGAGTAAGGGAGTAGGGGCCTGTAGAACATGCAAACAGGGAAATCAGGTGTCCTGACAGTCTTCAGGGAGTGTGTGGGAGAATAACTCAAACAATAAGACAGCATGCAAGACTCCAAACACCAGAGTTCTGAGAGGGAAGGATAATGAGTAGCACCCTCTAGCAAGATCAGTGCTGATATGTATACAGACACATGGTGATTGGCTGGTTGGAGAACTCCACCCCATCACCCAGCTAAATAAACCACACCTGCAGCAGTGTGTTCCTGGAAACCCATAGAAGTACAGGTCCCAAAAGCACAATGTAACAATACTACAGTGTCACCATAATTGTAGAAACCCGCAGAATACAGTAAACATGTAAATTTTGACGCACCCTGAATGCTGCAAGAAGAAATTTAAAGGAATGCAGCCATCCATTAGGTGGAGCTGCAGGGGTATTGTTACATCCTCCTAGTTTGCAGGCCCAGAGAAGAGAGATTTCACATTCTTTGTTACTGGGCTGATTTACTATTATCGTAAACCCTCTCTGCTATTTATCTAAAAGCTATTGATCCCAACATGTCTGTGCCTTCTCACGCTCTGTTTCTGGTATTTATCTAGTGCAAATTAAGTTCACCATGTTCCACCCTCCCATGTGATCATGTGTATTTATTAAAAACATTGTTAGATTTGTTCCACTCATGCCTGAGAAAGGGCCCTGTGAGGTCCGAAAGTTTGCTATATCATGTATTTTTGTTAAAAATATGTCAGAATATATCTCCCATGTCAGAATAGCATGTTTCAATCTTGGCTTACGTCCCCTCCAGACAAATCTAGATATCAAATGGCGTATATTCATTAAATAGGGCCTATTTAAGTTCACCAGCAGTGTCTGGCATAGATATAGAAAACTTGGCAAGACATCAATTTTAATGGTGTTAATTCCATCAAACCACGGCGTAACTTGAAGCTCCCGGGCCCCGATGCAAAACCTGTAACAGGGCCCCCCAACTATAATGCTTTACTCATAGTACTGGGTTCCCTATATGGAGACGAGAGGCCTTATGGGCCCCCTAAGGCTCCTGGGTCCGGGTGCAACCGCATCCCCTGCATCCCCTATAGTTACGCCCCTGACGACAGATATAGTTGGCTCTATCTCTCTAGGTCCCTCTCCAACCCCGACAGGAATGGTTTAAAATTAAACGAAAATGCCTGGGCAGGGTCTGAAGGCAGGTGAATCCGTAGGTATCAGATAGAGTATCTCTGCCAATGAATTCACTCTCCAGAAAAGCAGTCTCGGTCTGTGGCAAAGTGATATTTAAGATCTCTGATTTTGTTAAATTAACCTTAAAGCTATTAACTCTTCCAAATTTATGAAATTTTTGTTGTAGGATCGGGAGGCCCACCCTCGGAAATGAGGTACACAAGCAAGTCATCCGTGAAGAGTGAGAGCTTGAACTCCACTGAGCCCACCCTGTTTATTGAGCTGTTCTGTCAGATCACATTAGCCAGGGTGTATCACGCCTGAAAAATGTCTGCTGATCGCCCCCAGGGTATACATTTTTTTTTCATATATAAACAAAGCACCTAGAAAGAGTTCTCAGAATTGAATAAAACTTTATATGTGTGATTGTAACATCGATACAAGTGATTACAATACCAGAGCAAAATGATGATTTATTGCGGAAAACTGAACACTTAAAGGGAGGCTCTAGTATCCTGTTGGGCCTCCTCTAGCTTGGATGCAAGATGAGATACGGGTGGGCACGAACTCAACTTTCGTCAGCGCCCAATGTAAAATCTGAAGACAACCCAGTTCCACTTTGTAGCAGTCCAGTTTTGGCATTGAAGACACCACTGCAAACAGAGATGAAGGCAGGTCGCCTTCTGTGTCCTCGGCAGCTTCTTCCCAACCTCCTAGACCTGCCTGAACCAGGTGTGCTTTCTGGTTCCTCAGGTGCACCAGCCCTATTTGTTATTGTGACGGATGAGAGCTTTGGCCTGACCACCCACTTTCTGCACCTCTCTGCGAAGAGTTGAATGCTAGAAGGCGGGTTTTTAATTACAGACGCACATGCGCTCATCCTTTAATAAATGGCAAGTCTTCCTTGCACTATTTAGATGGAACCCGAGAATGTTTGTGTAGTTTTTCAGGCTGCCAGGGTTCTGCATGATTTTTGCTGGGCCAATGATGTGGGTTGGAATGTGGTGGATGATCCACTTTAAGCAACTTCACAAGTTGTTGCAGTGGATCAGACCCCACAGGGTAGGCCATTATCATCTAGATTTAACCCCTTCCCTCCATATGACGTAAGGGTACGTCCTGGAGGCGGGGTACTTCCTGCAACTGGACGTACCCTTACGTCATGTGGATAGTGCAAGATCATAAGAGATCTCATGCTATCCGGCAGCGGGAGCCGGCTGTCACTGATAGCCGGCCTGCCACTGCAACAGCAGGGGTGCATCAGAGATGCGCCCCCCCCCCCCCCGCGCTGTTAACCCCTTCTCTGCCGCGATCGATGTAGATCGCGGCATGGGAAGGGTTCACAGAGGGAGTGCGCTCCCTCTGTGATGTTATCGCAGAGAGCCCAGCAGGTTGCCATGGTAACAGGACGCCACCTACAGGCGTCCTGTATTACCATTGCTTATGATTGCTGTAGTAAGTGATAAGGCATTGCAGGAGAGAAGTGGTATGATGTAAGTCCCCCACAGGGACACAAATAGTGTAAAAAAAAAGATAATAAAAATTTACAAAAAATAAAAATGTAAAAAAGAATGTAAAAAAAAAAACAAACACAAAAACCTTTTTGGGGTCTTTTTCTCATATAAAAAAAAATCCCACGTATTTGGGATCGTCGTGTCTGTAACGGCAAAAAGCAGAAAAAAATGCTAAAAAACTGCCCTCATGCCACACGCTCGCTTCATAGCCACACCACCCTCATGTCGATTTATAAGTGCGTCTTCGATGAGGAGGAACCGGTGACACACACTGCAGAGGGTTGGCAGGGCCAGGCAGCAACCCTCTGTGAAAGTGTGAGCGATAGCCCACAATATTAATGAGAATTGATGATAAATTGATGTCCGATCATAATTCCAATCCCGTGCCACCTCCGTCACAAAATTGTCAGGAGCCGCAAACGTGGGCATAAAGGGGACTCAGGTGCCAGCACTTCTACACATCTCCACAATGCAGCAGCGCATACTAACACCAAAGATTGGTTTGAAGCAGGAGGTGTCACCAAAGTAGCCACGACAGGTATACAGTGACCCTGTGAAAGTCTCATGAAATCCGTTACGTTTCCTGTGAATGCTCCAATCCATTATCTCGGATAACTGTGGTAATTTGTAGCACGAGAGATAATACAGGTCGACTAGCCCAGATCCCCAGACCCCAAGCAGGAGGTGGCATAACAAGCCTGAGAAACCGTGACTGAGGTAGGACCCGCAATACTCTGTAAAAGCACGTGAGCGGGCCCTGGGTCAGGCTCGGTTCCAGCCTCCACCTTGTGTGACCCAAAGTGCCATGAGTTACATAGCTATAGGAAATCCATGTGTCCTGTGAGGTACTGAGGGGTGTAGTAGTGGATGGTCGCTACGTTGCCCCTCGGTTCCGGTATTATGCATAAGGGGACTGGAGGAAGGTTACGTCCCGCTATTGGAGATGTAGGTAACCAGGAGTGTAATGTGGTCTCCAGCAAGTAGTTGCTGGAGATCTGTTCTTTAAAAATATCCAGGCCTGTTTTTATTGGAATGGATGGCAGGTTGGTAGTGGGGCTGTCCATTCCACCTCCTCCACTCCAGGGTGTGGTGCGAGCTCAATCAGCCCAGGGGCTCAGGCTGAGCCAGGCTGCACATAAATAGCAGGTGCATGGATACAGGGAAGCTAAGATGGCTGCCGAGCCCTGGCAGCCTGTGTGACCGGCTGGGGAGATAAACCCTGTGTGCACTGCACCTGCCAAGTGCGACCTGATCAGGCCGGGAGGGCCTGATAGCTGAATCTGGACTTTTATGTTGCCGTTTTGCCTGAAGTTAAGGTTGGACTGTTTATGTTGCTGATATAAGAAAATAAAGACGCAGGTCACGCCTGGTTTGGACTGCATCCGCTGGTGTTCCGTCTCTGACTATCGCTAAACCCAGACACTACCAAGCTATTCTCCCACAGTCCCCACACACTTCATTCTGTGTAGGTGTCAGATAGCAGAACACCGCAATGGGAAAGCCGTCTGCGCCCCACCCAAGTCAGTCAGTGTATTTGTGCCAGATAGCTGAACACCGCAATGGGAAGTCTTTGTGCACCCACAGCATAGGCGAGCCCATGAAACTCAAAGACAGTATTACACATGAAAAAAATCAGAGTTCCCACACATGGCAGAGTTTCACCCCGCCAAGGACCTCGGCCCACACTTCTGCCCAAGTCATTCAGTGTTTTTGTGCCAGACAGCTGAACACCGCTATGGGAAACCTTTATGCACCCACAGTATAGGCGGACCCTTGAAACATTTCTGTAGCAAGAGTATAGGCGAACCCCTCAAACCTTGCAGTAGCAAGAGTATGGGCGAACCCCTCAAACCTTTCAGTATCAAGTGTATGGGCGAACCCCTCAAACCTTTCAGTATCAAGTGTATAGGCGAACCCCTCAAACCTTTTAGTAGCAAGTGTATAGGCGAACCCCTGAAACATTTCTGTAGCAAGTGTATAGGTGAACCCCTCAAACCTTTTAGTAGCAAGTGTATAGGCGAACCCCTGAAACTTTTCCGTTGCAAGAGTATAGGCGAACACCTCAAACCTTTTAGTAGCAAGTGTATAGGCGGACCCCTGAAATTTTTCTGTTGCAAGAGTATAGGCAAACCCCTGAAACATTTCTGTAGCAAGTGTATAGGCGAACCCCTCAAACCTTTTAGTAGCAAGTGTATAGGCGAACCCCTGAAACTTTTCCGTTGCAAGAGTATAGGCGAACCCCTCAAACCTTTTAGTAGCAAGTGTATAGGCAGACCCCTGAAATTTTTCTGTTGCAAGAGTATAGGCAAACCCCTGAAACATTTCTGTAGCAAGAGTATAGGCAAACCCTTGAAACATTTCTGTAGGAAGAATATAGGCGAATCCCTGAAACTTTTCCATTTCAAGAGTATAGGCAAACCCCTCAAACCCTTTAATAGCAAGTGTATAGGCGGATCCCCGAAACATTTCTGTAGCACGAGTATAGGCGAACCCCTGAAACATTTCTGTAGCAAGAGTATAGGCGAACCCCTCAAACCTTTCAGTAGCAAAAGCATGGGCGAACCCCGGAAACCTTTCAGTATCAAGTGTATAGGCGAACCCCTCAAACCTTTTAGTAGCAAGTGTATAGGCGTAACCCTGAAACCTTTCCGTTGCAAGAGTATAGGTGAACCCCTCAAACCTTTTAGTAGCAAGTGCATAGGCGGACCCCTGAAATTTTTCTGTTGCAAGAGTATAGGCAAACCCCTGAAACATTTCTGTAGCAAGTGTATAGGCGAACCCCTCAAACTTTTTAGTAGCGAGTGTATAGGCCGACCCCTGAAACATTTCTGTAGCAAGAGTATAGGCGAATCCCTGAAACTTTTCCATTTCAAGAGTATAGGCAAACCCCTCAAACCCTTTAATAGCAAGTGTATAGGCGGATCCCCAAAACATTTCTGTAGCAAGAGTATAGACGAACCCCTGAAATATTTCTGTAGCAAGAGTATAGGCGAACCCCTCAAACCTTTCAGTAGCAAGAGTATGGGTGAACCCCGGAAACCTTTCAGTATCAAGTGTATAGGTGAACCCCTCAAACCTTTTAGTAGCAAGTGTATAGGCGTAACCCTGAAACTTTTCCGTTGCAAGAGTATAGGCGAACCCCTCAAACCTTTTAGTAGCAAATGTATAGGCGGACCCCTGAAATTTTCTGTTGCAAGAGTATAGGCAAACCCCTGAAACATTTGTGTAGCAAGAGTATAGGCGAACCCCTGAAACATTTCTGTAGCAAGAGTATAGGCAAATCTCTGAAACTTTCCTGTTGCAAGAGTATAGGCGAACCCCTCAAACCTTTTAGTAGCAAGTGTATAGGCGAACCCTTCAAACCTTTTAGTAGCAAGTGTATAGGCGAAACCCTGAAACATTTCTGTAGCAAGACTATAGGCGAACCCCTGAACCTTTTAGTAGCAAGTGTATAGGCAGACCCCTGAACCATTTCTGTAGCAAGAGTATAGGCGAACCCCTTAAACCTTTTAGTAGCAAGTGTATAGGCAGACCCCTGAAACATTGCTGTAGCAAGAGTATAGGCGAATCCCTGAAACTTTTCTGTTGCAAGAGTTTAGGCGAACCCCTCAAACCTTTTTGTAGCAAGTGTATAGACAGATCCCTGAAACATTTCTGTAGCAAGAGTATAGGTGAATCCCTGAAACATTTCTGTTGCAAGAGTATAGGCGAACCCCTCAAACATTGGTGTACCAAGAGTATAGGCGAACACCTGATAAATTAGTTTGCCAAGAGTATAGGCGATAGCAGGAAAAATTGGTGTACCAAGAGTACAAGTGTACCCCTGAAAAATTGCTTAACCCCGAGGGCAGGTGAAAGCCATAAACATTTTTTAAAGATACAGCTCGTTGTTGCTTTATTTGTAACAGAGCCTTCAGGCAGCCCTCCGAAAACATTGGCTTTAACAGAGCCTTTTGGCCCGCCAAAAAATTGGCGGTTCAGCGTGATGACATGCTGTTTTAGGAGGAGGAGGAGGAGGAGAAGTCAGATCCGAAAGGGGTAGACCAAGCTACTTCTGCCCTTTTTTGGGGTTAGAGAGAGGATGCATATTTCTCCTGTTACAGCTAAAAGAATCTTTAGGATCTGCTGCTTTCCACCGGTGGAGAAGAGAAGTCTGGGGGAATCCAGCCTTTGCTCATCTTTATGAGTGTAAGCATGTCGGTGCTGGCAGTTGACAGGCAGGTACACTTATCTGTGATGATACCCCAGGTGCACTAAACACCCTCTCTGACAAGACACTAGCGGCAGGGCAGGCCAGCACCTCCAGGGCGTTCAGCGCAAGTTCGTGCCACGTGTCCAGCTTTGACACCCAATAGTTGTATGGAGCAGAGGCATCACAGAGGATAGTGGTACGATCAGCTATGTACTCCCTCACCATCTTTTTACATTGCTCCCTCCGACTCAGCCTTGACTGGGGAGTGGTGACACAGTCTTGCTGGGGAGCCATAAAACTGGCAAAGGCCTTGGAGAGTGTTCCCCTGCCTGCGCTGGACATGCTGCCTGATCCGCGCACCTCCCCTGCTAGTTGGCCCTCTGAACTGTGTCTTCTGCCGCTAGCGCAGGCAGATGGGAACCTTAGAATCACTTTTTCCACCAGGGCCCTGTGGTATTGCACCACCTCTCGTACCCCTTTCCTCTTCGGGAATGAGAGTGGAAAGGTTCTCTTTATACCGTGGGTCTAGAAGGGTGTACACCTAGTAATCTGTGTTGGCCAGAATGCATCTAACGCGAGGGTCACGGGAAAGGCAGCCTAACAGGAAGTCAGCCATGAGTGGCAGGGTCCTGTATGCAACACATCGCTGTCCTCACTAGGAGGGTGACTTTCAGGATCCTCCTCCTCTTCAGCCCATACACGCTGAACAGATGAGAGGCAAGCAGCATGGGTACCCTCTGCAGTGTGGCCAGCAGTCTCTTCCCCCTCCTCCTCCAAAACGCGATATAGACGTGAGGGTGGTTTGGTTATCAAGCGACATACTGTCATCCCCCGACACCTGTTCTAACCGAAAAGTGTTGGCCTTTATGCTTTGCAGTGAACTTCTGAGCAGGCAAAACATCGGGATGGTAGCGCTAATAATGGCCGCATCGCCGCTAACCATTTGGGTTGACTCCTCAAAGTTTCTGAGGACATGGTAGATGTCTGCCATCCATGCCCACTCCTCTGTAAAGAACTGCAGAGGTTGACTACCACTCCGTCCCTCATGTTGCAGCTGGTATTCCACAATTGCTCTACGCTGCTCATACAGCCTGGCCAACATGTGCAGCATAGCGTACAACAGTTGGTGCTCTGGCAGCTGAAACCGACGTTGCACTGTCCTGAGTCTGGCAGCATCCGTGGTGGACTTGCGGAAATGTGCGCAGACGCGGCGCACCTTGCCGAGCAGGTCAGACAAGTGGGGGTAGTTTTTCAGAAACCGCTGAAGCAGAAATTTCAGCAGCTGCTGCCCTGACTTTATTTCTGGGGATGGGGCTGCAGTCGCCATCTCGAGAGCCTTGGGCGGTGGCATGACTGGGGTCGCGGCTTTCATCCATTGCCTCGGAAACAACTGTACATTGAATTCTTGTTGTGGTGGGCAAATTTACTGCCAGGACTTTATCCTTCCACCTCCAGATCCTCCATGCTGCTGCAGGTCCCAGTGTCAAAAAGGAAAATAGCATGTTTAATTTTGCTCATCGAACAGTACCTGCACTGTCAACTTTTGACATGTCAGACACATGGGGAAAAAAAAGTTTAGAACAGAGGGGGTGCCACTATTGACAAACACATTGTTCACTAGAATACATAGGAAGCAGCACATACCCAAGCACTGTTCCCCCACAATCCTCTCGGCTGTATGAAAGCTACCAAAATACATCTTGTTTGCGGTCATCAGCTCCTAGAAGGATCAAAATAACCAGGTGCTGAGGAAGAACAGCAGTGCAAACCCCTCAATGTATTAAATAGCGGGTGTCTTAGCAGTGGGATCCCCACTGCTCAATTCTCTTGACATGTCTCTATGACAGGTCTAAAGTTGTCTGAAAGTGCAGGTAAGTCATAGTGTGTCTCTCTCGCTCATCTATCCATATTTGCAAAAGCCCTCCCTCCCTCCCTCCCTCCCTCCCTCCCTCCCTCCCTCCCTCCCTCCCTCACTCACTCACTCTAATTTTCTAACTTCCCGGTGTTGTACAAATGTGAAATTTGGCACGACCATTCTTTAGGTCCTACATAGGAAAAGTAAAGGAGTTACAACTCGATTATGCAATGTTAATTGCAAAAGTAAGTGCAACCTTTTGTAATGTACCTCACCTAATTCTGTAACTTTCTGGTGTCATGCAAACGTGAAGTTTGGCAGAACCAGTACTTCGGTCCTACATAGGAAAAGTAAAGGTGTCACAACTCGATTATTCAATGCCAACTGCAAAAGTAAGTGCACCCCTACATCATCTCATTGTAATATGCAAGGTCTTTTTTCTTTCCAACTCCACTTTTCCTCTTTGCAGCATAAGTTCTGTGGAACTGGTCATGGGTGCTCCGCCCTTTGACTTTTATCCACTGCAACACTTAAAAGAAAACAAAAAAAACATTTGTTATTTCATTAACAGAAATAAAAAAGCAACAAGAATATTCATCCCCAAAGAATAAAAAAGAAGATTAAAAAAAAATACATAGATCCTTCTTCTGAAAAATAGAGGCAGCCTCCCATTGCTCTTGGTACATTTGCTGCCGAGGCTCATTCCAGGCCCTGTCTTTTGCATTTTTTTCCTGGTAATCTGTCCATTTGGTTTGCCATATATTATATATACATACATACACACACAATAGATTTGAATGGGCCTCTTGCATAATACGTGATAAAATAGGGCATGCTGTTTTATTTATTTTTTTAGACGTGAACGAAGGTGTGAGTGCCACAATATTAATCAATGGAGTTTCATTGCTGCGTAATATTCAACAAAAATATGAGCCCCTAAACAATGAGACTGCGAAGTGCTGTTCGGTTGTCCTGCCATGCCATATAATGTAATACCATAGTATTACATTGTGCTGCAGGAGAGATTTTTGTAAAAAAAAAAAAGTTTTTTAAAACCCTTTTCCCATATTTCTAAAAAAAACCCCCACTGTAGCCATAAAAGTCCGATGTATGAAAGAAACACATTAATGTTTCCACATGGTGAACATTGACCAGAAAAAGATGCACAAGTCTGGTGTTGTGTTTTTTTGCTCACTCCCCCTTCATCCCCCACCCCGAATTTTATTTGATTTTTTTTTTTTTTATAAAAAGTTATGAAAAATTTGCACTCCGAAATGGTACCACTAAAAACTACAGGACGTTCCTCAAGCAACAAGGTCTCATACAACTATGTTGACGGAAAGATAAAAAGTTATAGCCGTCATAAAAAGTAGTAAAAAACTGTAAATTTGTTATCATAATAATTGTACTGACCCATAGAAGAAAGATGTCATTTTGAAAGCAGGACCCGCCAAAAAAAATGGAAAACTGCATTAACAATAGTAGCATTGAAAAACACAACTCATCCTGCAAAAACACAAATAGCTACGTTGATTGGTAAATAAAAGTTATGATTTTGTAAAAGTGGGGAGGAGAAACTAAAAAAAACTAAGAAAAAAACTGGCCACATCCTTAAGGGGTTAAAAGCAAAAAACAGTGGTCATATGTAAAGCTTCATTAAAACGCAGTTCCAGACATTTATCTTTACTTAAACATTTAAACTTTTAATACTGTAAAAATGTAAAGGTTAAAACTTGTGATTGTTCCTGCAGAATTAATGAAATACCATGGTATTACATTATACTGTGATCTGGCAGGCAACTCTAATTATCAAAGCATGGCTTCCTAGGCAATTAACAATGGCAGTGGTTTGGGCCTTCAGAAGTCCCAAGGCTGTTATGGTAACTGAACGACACCCTGCGATCTCATCGTGATGGTGGTGGGGCATTTGGGACCCTACAAAACCAATCAAGAGATTTAGATACCACTGTCAAAATTGACAGCGGCATTTACAGCTACAATCAGCATCACAAATGTACACGCAAATGAAGCTGATAAAGTACTAATGGGCATGCAAAACGATCGCTAAAACTTGATTATCTTTGCGTGTAAATGGGCCTTAACTCTCTTCTCGGCACTGCAGGAATGCTTCTACTTACACTGATGTCACACTAACTAGAGTGCAGGCCAAGCATGTGCGGTAGGCACTCCATTTTAATGGTGCTCATGTAAATACACTTCTTGTTAAAAAAAAAAAAAACTAAACAAAAAACACAAAAGCACCTAAAAGGCATCATCAGTATTGAATCAACACAGTAGGATAGACAGGCTGGACTAGATGGACAATGTCTTCATTCGGCCTTACATACTATGTTACTATGAATGAAACTATGTGTGATTCTAACAGGAATAAATGCTTACAATATCAGGGCAAAAGGATCATTTATTGAGGAAAACTGAACACTTGAAGGTAGGCTCTAGTACCCTGTTGGACCGCCTCTAGCTTGGATGCAAGATGTGATACGGGGGGCATGGAGGCTCTAGTACCCTCTTGTACCACCTCTAGCTTGGATACAAGATGTGATACGGGGGGCATGGAGGCTCTAGTACCCTGTTGTACCGCCTCTAGCTTGGATGCAAGATGTGATACGGGGGGCATGGAGGCTCTAGTACCCTCTTGTACCACCTCTAGCTTGGATGCAAGATGTGATACGGGTGGGCATGGAGGCATTTAGCTTCTGTATGGTATCCTGATGCAAACTGATCCACATTTGCTGTAACCGAGCCTCTAGATCTGGAGTACTCGTAGGCTGTCGAACTTGAAGGTCCCGTACAAGTTCTATTGGTGATAAATCTGGTGACCAGGCAAGCCATTGAAGTGTGGAAGTGTTAAGCTGGCTGTCCATGGGCGATTTGTCATAGCGTGATCCGCGGTGATAAAGCGCACGTGAAGCACGCATGACACGGTTTCCATAGGATAACTATGGAAAGCGCAGCCCAATGTACACAATTGGAAAATCGCTTGAGTCTACAAATCATGGCATGCCGCGATTCTCCGCGATAAACCCATCATTAAGATAGGTTCAGTGCAGAAAATCGTGGCAACATTAGTGCTCCCCTACGGCGGAATATCGCTTGCGATATTCCATCCCACCCTTGGACTCTCAGCCTTATGGTAGCACTAGCTGATATACCCGGCTTCGCCCGAGTTAATTTGGTACTGGTGTTTATCTGGTGTTCACACGGAAAATCTTATGAAGTCGTGGTTACTTTAGAGATACCGGAAAAACATATGTTCACCATTTTGCATAATTCTCTGCGTTACCCAGGAAACACCACGTGGAGGTAACCATGTGACGTTTACTTTATATAAAATGACATCAGGAAGTGAGAGAATTAGATTACATACATAAAATTTGGACACATTCTTTTGCGCATAGAATTGAATAATCAAGTTGAGACCCATTAACTTTTCCTATTTATGACAATCAATGCTCGTGCCAAATTTCCCATTTCTATGACACCGGAAAGTGAAAAAATTACATTCCGCACGTAAAATTTGGACGCTAATTCTTTTGCGCTAGAATTGAATAATCGAGTTGGGACCTATGAACTTTTCCTATTTATGACATAATCAATGCTCGTGCCAAATTTCACATTTCTATGACACCGGAAAGTGAGAAAATTAGATTCCGTATGTAAAATTTTGGACGCTAATTCTTTTGCGCATAGAATTGAATAGTCGAGTTGGGACACATCAACTTTTCCTATTTATGACATAAGCAATGCTCCTGTCAAATTTCCCGTTTCTATGACACCGAAAAGTGAAAAAAATTACATTCCGCACGTAAAATTTCGACGCCAATTCTTTTGCACATAGAATTAAATAATCAAGTTGGGACCCATTAGCTTTTCCTCTTTATGACATAATCAATGCTCCTGCCAAATTTCACGTTTCTATGACACCGGAAAGTGAGAAAATTAGATTCCGTACGTAAAATTTCGACGCTAATTCTTTTGCGCATAGAATTGAATAATCGAGTTGGGACCCATTAACTTTTTCTATTTATGACATAATCAATGCTCGTGCCAAATTTCCTGTTTCTATGACATCGGGAAGTGAGAAAATTAGATTCCGTACGTAAAATTTGGACGCTAATTCTTTTGCGCATAGAATTGAATAATGGAGTTGGGACCCATTAGCGTTTCCTATTTATGACATAATCAATGCTCGTGCCAAATTTCCCGTTTCTATGACACCGGAAAGTGGGAAAATTACATTCCGCACGTAAAATTTGGACGCTAAATCTTTTGCGCATAGAATTGAATAATCGAGTTGGGACCCATTAGCTTTTCCTATTTATGACATAACCAATGCTCGTGCCAAATTTCCCGTTTCTATGACACCGGAATGTGAGAAAATTAGATTCCGTACGTAAAATTTGGACGCTAGTTCTTTTGCGCATAGAATTGAATAATGGAGTTGGGACCCATTAGCTTTTACTATTTATGACATAATCAATGCTCCTGCCAAATTTCCTGTTTCTATGACACTGGAAAGTGAAATTACATTCCGCACGTAAAATTTTGACGCCAATTCTTTTGCGCTAGAATTGAATAATCGAGTTGGGACCCATTAGCTTTTCCTATTTATGACATAAACAATGCCCGTGCCAAATTTCCCGCTTCTATGACATTGGGAAGTGAGTGATTTAGATTATGTACGTTAAATTTTGACACCATTTCTTTTGTGCTAGAATTGAATAATCGAGTTGGGACCCAATTTCTTTTTCTATTTTGGAGATAATCTATGCTTGTGCCAAATGTCATGTTTCTACGACATCGGGAAGTTGGAGAACTTTTGGCGAGTCAGTCAGTGAGTGAGTGAGGGCTTTCGTCTATATATATATATTATATATATATATATATATATTCCTGTGACACCCTTGATGTGGTCAAGCATTATCCTGCTGGAAAATGCCTCCTGGAAGCCTCCATGAGCTGTCAATGTCCCTTGTACCACTACTAGGCGTGACCGTGTCATATACGATGGCCCCCCAGAGCATCAAACCAGCAGTGGGGGCAGTGTGCCGCTCCACAGCAAAGGCAGGATTGGGGTGCTCACCCCCAGGTCTCCAGCCACGAACACAGCTGTCGTCAATGCTTAAACTAAATCTGGATTGGTCACTGAAGACAACTACTGGGTTTGGGAAAGGGGGGCAGAGAGGACGGGACGTAAACATTAATGCAGATGTGAATGAGCCTTTACAAGTCACTTACTACTGCTCCAGCGCATCGATATTCATTTCAGGTAAGATCACACTTGGCAAGTATGTTGTTAAGATTTTTTACAACTTTACCATTCATCTGAATAAAGGCTTGCATTCCTAAGGAGCTGGACGTGTTCATCACTAGTGAAGGGGCAGGGCTTGAGCTGAACAAAGGAGAGAGCCCAAAACAGTCTCAGTATGTGGACCACCGAAAAAAACATTACACATTTCTTCTTATCCTGCATCTATGGTCAACATAGATTTATAGGGGGAAGGTGTAGAGGTGTGTGTGTGTGTGAGTGAGTGAATGAGCGACTTACTTCCTTTAAAAGTATCTGGATTTAACTCTAAACCTTTTTTGTATTTACACTTTAAAAATAAATATTTATATCCTGTTATTCCAGAAATGTTAGAAAACCACCACCTGCTGTTTCCAGTCCCCCTAGGTAAAGCTCCATTTAGATGGAACGAATGTTGGGCAAATAATGCCCAACACTTGTCCCCGCATACACTCGCTGCAGCAACACGAGAGTTAGTATGTGCGGGAAGGAGTGTCGGGCATCGTTTGCCCGAGATTCGTCCCCGTCTTAATGGAGATTTATTGTATCATACTTAGGACTCATGTCCACGGGGAAAATATATTTCAAAATCAGCAGCGGATCACCCGTGCGTGTTCCACATGTAAAATGTCCCATAGAAATGCATTGACCACCCGCGTTTACATAAATAGCCACGGATGGTATTTTAAAGGGATTTGAAAATTTCATGTGCGTGAAAAAAAACCGCGAAATGCTCCATTTAAGTGCGGATCACGCATGCGGGAGCTCATAGAGCTCTTACTCAATTGATCTCCCGTATGAAAAAAAAAAAGGAATTTAAGTTCACCCGCACTGCATCCACTGCGGAAATCCACGTTACATATATGCACGGGCCACATTTTTCCCGTGGACATGAGGCCTTAGTCTTCATTTTAAAGGGGTTTTCCAGGGAGAATACTATTGATAACCTATTCTCAGGTAAGGTTATCAATAGTTGATCAGCTGGGGGTCTGTATCTCAGAACCCCGACGGATCAGCTGATTGTGCGCATGCTGACAGTGCCGCAACTTCACAGGAGGTCAAAGCAGAAGTCTTTGCTCTCATCTCTGTGAAGTGCCGGCACTTGTAACTGCAAGCACATCTCATTGAAATCAACGCAAGCTGTGCCTGCAGTTAGAAGTGGCCACTATACAGAGGTTGGAGCAGAGGCTTCCATTCCGACCCCTTTGTAATTGCAGTGCTGTCAGTGGGTGCGCAATCAACTGATCAATCGGGGTCCTGAGCGAAGGACCACCCCAGCCTATCAACTATTGATAAACATGTGTATCAGCACTCTTATACAATTTATATCTGCAAACAAATGCATACTTATTCTTTGTACTAACCGCATCTGTTGGATGTGCAGACTTTTATTTTCTATATGCAATGTACTTGTGTAGGAGTGGCTGCCTGCACTTCTGTCATTCACTCCAATTTGCCATTTGTCTCAGGTGGTTCAGTGATCGTATTTAAGCCAGGTAGCCAGCTTTCCCATTCACGTGAAGGCTTTTTACTCTAAAGAGGTGTCTATAGAGCTATTAAAGGTTCGGCATCCATTAAAGATTCGCCTTAACGTGGCGGATGGGCATACATGGATTTGATCAAATCATGCACCAAGAACCTTGCGTTCATTTTTATGCGGTTAGTACAAAAAGTCATTATGGATTTGTTTGCAGATATTAAAGGGGTTGTCCCGCGGCAGCAAGTGGGTCTATACACTTCTGTATGGCCATATTAATGCACTTTGTAATGTACATTGTGCATTAATTATGAGCCATACAGAAGTTATCAAAAGTTTTATACTTACCTGCTCCGTTGCTGGCGTCCTCGTCTCCATGGTGCCGACTAATTTAATGTTAAAAAAAAAACAAAAAACGTTTCGGCGCGGGACAACCCCTTTAAGTGTGTAAGGGTGCTGATGCACATTTGCTACTGTATTTCTGTGCACCGTAACACTTAATTTAATGGATGTGCAAACTTTAATTTCTATCAACTATTGATGACCTTTTTTTCTGTGTGTGTGTGTGATGTTTTTTTTAACTATGCAGTTTCCCCCACAAAAAAAAAAAAAATTCCCTCTAAAACCTCTTATTGAACTTTTGATGTTTTTTAGTCCCTGAAGGGGACTTTAAGATGCAATTATTCGATTGCTGGGATAGTACACTGCATTACTTGTGTAGGACATTCTACTAAGCCTCTAGCAGACATGGAGGCCTTTGACAGGCTTTCAGCTGCCATGGGAATGCATTGATACCCTGCAGCGTGAACGCAAAGTGCCAATGAGTGACAAAAGGAGCCCTCTCCTCCTGTCATCTGCTTATATGCTGCAGTTGCTATTGATTGTGGCATGTAAGAGGTTAACACAGCCAGGATCTGAGGTTTCTCTGATCCGGGCAGTTCAAGCCGGAGCCTGGCTGGCAGTAGTCAGTCAAGCCACCACCTTAAAAAGATGTGCATTGGCCATCAATAAGGGTTAAGCTGCAATATTTCAAATGCTTTTGATCTAAATTTCTCACTCAAGTAGGAAAAGCTTTTTAGACCTCATTCACGCAAGCACAATTTTTGATCATCCTACGCAAGTCAAACACTAGGAGCAGCTCCAAAATCTAGATGTACGAGGAGTGTTCATTAAAGATTTCCCCTGACCCTCTTTTATTTATTGCAGGATGCTGAAACTGCACGTGAGGGAGCTGGTCGATATGAAAAAGAGGTTTATGGGAAGGATTCCCCATCATATGATGTAGTTAAGAACTGGTATAGTCAATTCCAATGTGGTAGGACTTCGGTGGAAACAGTTCCAGGGTGACCTTGATGAATTTCCTAGCAATGGGTACCATGATTACTGGGGCACACTATCCTTCACTGCTGCAGCAATTGCAGAAGGCCATCAAACCTAAGAGATGTGGCATGTTCACCAAAGGGCTCCATCTTCTGCAAGATAATGCCCCAGTTACCAACTCACATGTTGCCCAGATGGAAGCATGCTGCTGCGGGTATAATGTTCTACCGCATCCCCCTTATACTCAACCTTGCCCCATCAGACTTCTACCTCTTTCCAACAATGAAGTCATTGAAAGCCGGCACTGGATTAACCAATCACACCCATTCAATGTAGTCATTGAATGGCTGTGATTGGTTAATCGAGCGCCATCTCTCATTGGCTGACACGGCACTCGATTAACCAATCAGAGCACTAGCTTCCTGGAGGCACGAAGGAGGACACGGCAGCCTGCAGCAGCGACTGAGACCAGCGCGAGAACTGGAACGCCGGTGGTTGGTGGGTATTATTAGACACCCCCCAAATATAAGACACTGTGCCTCTTTTGAAGCAAAAATTAATAAAAGACAATCTTATTTACAGGGAAGCACTGTAGTACTTGGTACCTATCTGGCATTTTGTTTCTCCTGACTTAAGAATAGACAGCAGTTTGCACATCACGGTACAATACCTTTGAACTACTGCATGATGCAGATCCTACATTTACAGTTTGAGTCATAAGTTTACATACACCATAGCCAAATCAAAACTAAGTTTTTCACAATTCCTGACATTTACTCAGTGAATATGTCCCCTCTTAGGTCAGGTAGGATCACTATTTTAAGAATGCTAAATGTCAGAATACCAGTCTTGTTTATTTTAAAGTTTCTTTCGTCATATTACCACTATCCTATAAAAAGAATATAAAATGGACACCTGAGCAAGAATCAAAATTAGTTATAAATATATGTTAATATTAATTGGGACCTCCTTTGGCCCCTAATAAGATTGTAATCTCTACTAATGTTCAGATCTGGGCTCCGTAGACCAGTCTAATCGCTGTACAACATCCATATTCTCAAGCCAACATAAAACATAGTGTTGGATTTATGGCAAGGCGCTTTGTCTTGTTGGAAGAATTAATGACCATTTTCAGGAGTATTGGCACATTGTCAGCAACACATCTGCTAGGATGTCACAATATACCATTGTGCTTGTGCCACTACAGTTAATGGACCGAGCACATGCCACTTAAAACATCCTCAAATCATAATGGATCCTCTGCCGTACTTAACTGTTGGCACAACACATTCAGGCAAAAAGGTGGTTCCTACGTGTCCCCCACACCCAGATACGTCCATTTGATGGAGTAGCACAATTTGTTACTCCACACAACATTCTTCCATTGCTCAACTGTCCAATGACAATGCACTCTGCACCATTGTAAAACAGACCAATGCAGAAGAACTCAAGACATTTGCAGGATGGAGGAAAACAGAATCTGAAGTGTATCAGACATGGGCCTCCCTTTGGCAATGGCATTGCATATTCTTTATAGCATACTTTCTACCAAGTATGAACATGTAAATAACTACAACTTGATTCTTGCTCAGGTGTCCAATTCCTTTTAGTAGGGAAAATGCACATGGTTAGCATTGCCTTTAAATAGTCTTAAAGGGAGTCTGTCAGCTCAAACTGCAGGCAGCAGATTATACAAGAGCCGAGCAAATTGATATAATATGATGGGGAAAGATGCAGTGCTATAACTTTCGTTCATTCTGAGCTGAATAATCCAATAGGCAGTGATTGACAGCTGTATATGCCAGTACTTACAGAGCTAGCCATCAACCACTAACAGGACTGCCCATTCAACTGTTCAGCTCAGAATGATCAAAGCTTCAAAAGTAAAAATTTTTATTTGTATAGTGCCAACATATTCGGCAGCACTTTAATAAACCAAGTCATATGTATCAATCTGCTCAGCTCCTCCTGTTCCATTACACACTCCCTGCCATTTGAACAGTGTGTTCAAGCTGACAGCTCCCCTTTTAACTGGGTCAAATGCTTCTGGTAGCCTTCTGCAAGCTTGCTGGAATTTTAGCTCATTCCTCCTGGCTAAACTGGTGGAACAGAGTCTGGTAAATAGGCCTACTTGTTCACACATGCTTGTAGTTCTGCACATACAAAGTTCTCAATTTAATCCCATTCAAAATGTAACAGACTCCATTACCTTCACTTTGTCGTTAAGCCATTTCGTCACAACTTTGGAAATATGTTTTAGGTCATTGTCCATTTGGAAGCTTTAACCTTCCAGCTAATATCTTGAGCTGTTGCTTCAGTGTCTCCACACAATTTTCCTCTCTTAGCACCATCTATTTTGTGAAATGCACCAGTGTCTCCTGCAGTAAACTCCCCTCAGATAATGACGTTGCCACACCTGTGCTCCAAGGTTGAGATTATGTTCTTTGGTTTATGCGTTTCAACCACCTCCCAATACAGAACAATGGTAATTATGGCCAAACTGTTCCATTCATGTTTCATCATCCTAGGACACTTCTCTAAAGAAGTCTGTCCACATCTGCAGTTACCCACTGTAACCTGGTTTTATGGCAGTTTTGGAGCTTCTTCCTTGCCAACTGTTTTTTCAGGTGAACATATAGGGCACATTTTACTGTTAACATAGGTTTGTAGCAGTTTTCTCTAGCATCTCCACAAGTTTGCTGCTGCTCTTGGATTGATTTGTATTTTTCGCACCCAACTACATTCATCTCTAGGAGACAGAACGAGTTTTCTTCCTGAACTGTATGCGTGATCCCATGGCGCATAAACTTGCATATTATTGTTTGAACAGATGAACGTGGTACCTTCAGACGATTGGAAATTGTTTCCAAAGATTTACGAAACATTGATTTTCCTGTATCAAGCAAAGTAGCTTTAAAATATCGCCACAGGTACACCTCCAATTAACTGAAACGGTCAGTTAGGCTAACTGGACACGGACAAGCGCAACATTGCTCTTGATAACATACGTTATACCTGCAAAACCAAGGCAATTTTTAGGCAAAAATGCCTTGCATCGCTTCGCTTCGCTGTCATTCCAATCCTCAAGTACAAGTTTAACATGCGACAGAGGATTGGAAGATTTTCCAGTGATTTCCATGGGAAACATCGCACGGCATTCAAGATCCATGCAATATATTTAAGCTCTCATTGAAATCAATGGGCAATGCATTCCGAGGATAGGTCATACGGCGATGTTCCATGGGAAAAAAAAATCATGGCAAGGGAAAACATCGCTTATGTGTATGACTCCATTCAAAAGAATGGAGTTCATATCCATGCGAGCTTTGTATATCACAATGCGCAAAACATGTGCGAGATTAGCGCTCATGTGAAACAGGTCATAGCTCATCAAAAGCTTCTTAAAAGAGGATTTGTCATATATATATATTTTTTTTAAATTTAAATATATACACACATACGCACACCCCTCTCCAGACAGCCTTCTTACCACATCTCCTCACCGAGTTGCTCCAGTCCCCCGGATTCCTCCTCTTGTTATGGAGCGTCCTTTCTCAGCATTCTTCTTCCAGTGCAAGTTGCGTCACTAGGGATGTATCGTTCACTGCCTAGCAAGGAATGGCAAGCTATTGCCGATACTGCACATGTGCGCTGGCTTGCCGCGAGTGTTCATATACTATTGCAAAGAGACAGCAGGCATGCGCAGTCTCACTGCAATAACTCGCAACTCCCTGCAAGGCTATGAACGCTAGGTCACTAGTGATGCAACAAGTACTACTGTACGTTGTCACCACCAGAAGCTAGGGGTTTGACAGGGCTTGCATGGAGGAACGCCGCTGTCACGCCCCTAGCTCCTGATTGGCTGAAGGTCCTAGCGGTGTCTGGATCGATTTTTGGCTGTGCTGGACAGTTAGGCTTACATTATTAGCTCTAAATGCTTCCACGTTACAGCTGTAGGAGGAGAGGCCCCTAGTACTGCAGAGGATTACACAGCTGTAACATGGAAGCATTTACAGGAAATAATCTAAGCCTAACAGGAAAACTAACCCTCCAGCACAGCCAAAAATCAATGCGGACGCTGGTAAATACAACGCTCTCGCCGGGGCAGGCGTCCATCTAGCATCGCCCCTGGGCAAGCGCTCCCTACCAGCCGTATATAGTGGCAGGGCAGCTGACTACCATGGGTGGAGAGTCACAGCGGTACCTACTGCAGGGGGACCAGTACCAGAGATGACAATGGCGGGGAGAGCAGCGGGGACCCCAGTGACAGAGCTCCCGGCTGCAGCGTGCGCCAGGGGAACGAGAGCCCACCTTATTACTGCGGCGTTGAGAGGCGGCTGGAAAACATTTTCTGTGGCCCCCGGCGTTGAGAGGTGGCTGGTAAACATTTTCTGTGGCCTCGGCGGGGAAGAATTCAGCCAATGCAAGCCCTGTCAAACCCCTAGGTTCCAGTGGTGACAAGGTACAACAGTACTGACGCAATGTACAATGCCCTGCAGAACGGTCTGTGAATGTACGCTTCTTCACAGGAAGAAGAATCTGCTGGCTAGAGGTGACCCGGGAGACTGCAAAAGATTGGCGGGGAGAAGATTCGGTAAGAAGACTGACAGGGTAGGAATAGGCAACTATAGAATTTTTTTTTCTAAATGACAGAACCCCTTTAAATGCCATAACAGCTTGCTGGAATTTTTGAAGCCATTTAAAAAGTGTCAACTTTGGGTAAACTTCTGCCCCACTGAAATTTTGATACATTTGTTGGAAAAATTGCTTGTGTCATGTACAAAGTAGGCATTTTAAACAACTAGCTAAAATCTTGTTGACATGGAATCTCTGCAAGGAAGAAATTACTTTTACCTCTTATTTATAAACTAATGACTTCAACTAGCTCAACAGTTTCCTTTTTGCAAGCTCCAGCTCTAAGGCCAAAAGCACATAAGCATGGCTTCAATCACAAGTGCTGTTCAAGTCTATAACGGACTAGATACAGACAAAATACAGATCCGTTGTTAGTGGCATAAGGCTGCTTTTTTTTTAAACTGTTAAAATAAAGGATATTCACTATTCTAATCCATTTTGCAGATGACATTTGCCCATTGTAATTCTCAGTTTTCCCTTAGATGATGGGTAGCAACTAGTTGCTAGGATATGTGCATAATGCGTACACGCGCGCGCGACTAGGAGCTCTTGCTATAATTGTGCAAGTGTTGAAATCATACTCTAAAAGAAAAAAAGGGGGCATACAAAGATTAACTGCAGCTCTTTTAAATACACCAAAACAGATCCTGTGTGCAGGAAATCTCATCTGTTGAAATTAATTGGGAGTTAAAATTTGTACTCTTCTGAAACCAAGTTCGCATGACACAAAGTGCTAAGTGTGCAGGACAAGTGTATGCCTATGTCAGTTGGAATTGCTGTGTACAGGGGCTTAAGAGTTGTTTTTAAGACTTCTGCCTCTCCTCACACCCCACCGTTCCATGTATCTCTACAGCTCAGTTTGCTTGAACAGAAATGAGATGAGATGCAATGGACAGATGTAGCGCTGCTTCTGGCAGACATACTTTAAATCCCTTTATAGCAGTTTCATTCATAACTTAAGAGTTTAAGAATTATGCAGCATTTTTCCTTGTAGCTATTAGCTGTAGGTCAGTACACACTTTGTGGTGTTTTCTGCACTTGTCTTTTGTTCTTTAAGTCTGTCACCTTCTCCAAAAAACAAACAAACAAAAAAAAAAAAAAACTGTATGATCTAGTGCTGTTTTATAAGATAGTAGCAGCTTTAAAAAATGCTTGAAGTTTGGGGCATTTACAAGCCTCTAAAAATACCTGAAAGCTGCCCTAAGGCCTCATGTCCACGGGCTTAAACTCCGCAGCGTTTCTCCCACACGCGGATCCGCGCCCCATAGGGATGCATTGGACACCCGCAGGTAGTTAAATACCTGCGGATGTCATTTTTCCTGTCAGGCACGGATCCGCGTGCGGGACAAAAAAATGGACATGCTCCATTTTAGTGCGGGTCTCCCGCGGGGACGGCTCCCGCAGGCTTCTATTGCAGCCTATGGAAGCCGTCCGGATCCGCGGGAGACCCGTACCAGAATTAAACTCAACTGCTCCGGACGATGCGGTTCTTCCCTTCTTCGCGGCCGGATCTTCTTTCTTCGGCCTGGCGGATGTGCCCGACACGCCACTGACGTGCCAAGCACATCTGCCGGGCCGAAGAAAGAAGATCCGGCCGCGAAGAAGGGAAGAACCGCATCGCCCGGAGCAGGTGAGTTTATTCTGATTTTTAGGCCTCATGTCTGCGGGGCAGGAGGTACCCGCTGCGGGATTCTACATGAAGAATCCGTGGCGGGCCTGATTTTCCCCGTGGACATGAGGCCTAAAGAGTACCTCCATTTTCATGCTGGAGCGCTCGTGCTCAGTCAGCCATTTTCAGCTTCTCCTGGCAGCCGACTGAGCACGAGCGCTCCGGCATGAAAGTGCAGGTACTCTTTAATGCCGAGTAGCACCAGCCAGTGACAGTATCTGAGGAAAATACAGCAATGTGAATACTTCCTCATAGTTGACACAGTACAAGGCCCACTGTAATAAACTAATGTAAACTAGTATTGCAAGTCAAGTCAAATCTCTAATGAAGGGCTGTTGCTTTGTAGCAGATACACAACGTTGTACCACTGTTTAAACAGCTTAAAAAAATAATCCACTTTTAGGACTTCTTCACAGTGGTGATATTCCTGTGCAAGTTCCGCCCAATTGTAATACAGAACCTGTATGGGAAAAGAACCCATTAATTTGAATGGGTTCATGCAGACAAGCATATTTTCACTTAGACTAAGGGCTTATTCACACACATTTTGTCTGCAGTGCTCCAACCCCACAGACTTGCAGTGAGGCGTATTCAAAACATACCTATTTTACACCAGTTTGGGGGGTGGGGAGGGGAAAAAAAAATAAATCACATGTCCTATTTTGGGCCACATTAGAGCAAATTAGCCCATGCAAGTCTATGGGAGTGGTACAAAAATATGCAGTGAATACATAGGATATATGTTCCTCATATATGCAGTGAACACATGACAAATCTCCTGCACACTCTTACGTGTGTTTGTGCACAAAAATACACAGTAAATCACTGCGTACTAATACACACAAAAAAAAACCTAAAAAAACAGGAACCCACACATTGCGGTTGCATAAATACACAGTGATTTACACAACTCAATAAGCTAAGCCTGTGTGAACCCTAATGGCTTGAGTTTGCAAAATCACTGCATGCCCTATATTCTTGCACAAGACTAGGATATGCATTGTACGATGTGAAATGTGCTTGAGGATCCGGCCGCAATTCACCATCGGCTATGCATATATGGCCTTAATAAGTTAGGTTAATGGAGGTTGTGCAGGAAAACCTGTTTTCATAGGCACATTAAGAGGACACTTTTTTCTAAAAACAATATGAACATATTCTTTTTATATGGCCTAGAGAGCAGCACTCCACTTGCACACATGGATACTATTGCTGAATCCCGCAGTGATATCCGTGCGTGCCCGCTGTCATGGAGAGGAAAAGAATGTCTCTTACCTCTCCAGGTCCAGAGCACAGATCTAGTTGGATCTTCTTTCTTCAGCACGGCACTCACTTTGTGGTTTTTGAATCCCCTGCTTTCCAGCGGATCTGCGGCACCTCCACAGTGACAGCTGCAGGTGTGCTCCAGCAGGGACAGCTTCCATTGACTTCTATGGAAGCTGTTGATGCAGGACCCACAGAAAAATGCAGCGATTTCTTCCCATGCGTGCAACCCGCACGCTGAGGTGAGGGGGTGGAGAGAACTCCACATCCGCATGCTTTAACTTGGGCAGCAAGAGGTGCAGATCGACCACGCACAGATTTTATACTTAAAATACACACGTGGACATTGTGCCTTACACAATTAGGGCTCGTTCACACTAGCGCTGTGGGCGTGCAAAGATCGCAGCTATACTGCACTTAAAATCGCGTGTAAGGGTTAATTCCTGCTACTTGAAGTAGCCTATTCACACGATCAAAGGTGCGTAGTGTATCCTTTCCAGCTCCCATAGGAGTCTATGCAAAGAACACACCAGAGATAGGTCAGGTCCCATCTTTGAGCGCACCACGGAGCTTAGATGCAACCTTGCACTCGCATGTCATATCTTTGTTAAGTGCATGAATTTTGCGCGCCTAACATTCTTTCATGTAAACACTTCTATAGGAAACCATTGGTTCCTAAAGAAGCGCGTTCTGTGCGCCTCTAACGTAGACAGCGCTCATGTGAATGAGCCTTTATAGTAATTTTGCTTTGCCAAGATGAGAACCAATTTAAGATACAGGCTCTGCTTGAAATAGTTCTATATAGAACATCTATAACTGTGCACCACATCACAATGAACCTTACATCGTTCCATGTATAGTATAACCTGGCATACATTCAGCAATCCAGTTTTCCAATAGTTCTTTAAGCCTGCACATTAAAGCAGTGGGAAAATGAAGAATAAATTGTAGCAGAAAGGGACTAGGCTTTCAAAAGTTTAGTATGATAGTATAGAGTTTCATTTTACAGTACTTACAGGACCCATTCCTTACCCCCTGCTTTGTCTTATTCACATCGGAACCTTCACTAATTGCAGGGGGACAAAAATCTGTCCTGAACATGTGCAAATGCAGCAAACATCCAATCAACACTTCCTATATATTATTTAATTGCACAAGTACATATATCATGGCTGCAGCAATAGCGTACAAGCAAAATCACGTGGCTACAGCACTGTTACTATTTAATATCCCTGAATTATAGCGGTTATATTTACTAACTGCATAAAAATAAGAGGTCTAGTGCATATCTTATTATGTGAGCCCATCTGCCACCATCAAGGCAACCTTATGCAGATGGGACCCTACACGGATTCACCTCTTTAGGGCTAGAGTGGATATAAAAAGGTCTATACAACAATTGTTGAAACGCCATGTTTGTCGTTCATAAATTTGACAAAGATGAATAATTTCAGATTTCCATTTTCTGTACAGTTCCATTAGAAAAGAAATATTTTAGGCGAAAAAAAAACTAAAATAATGTGGTTGCATAAGTGTGAACATCCTCTTACATTTGGGAGATGTGGTTGTGTTCATAATAAGCCAAAACACATTTAAACTCATTAACGCCACAGGGTGCAAGTGTACGTACTGGCAGTGGGGTACTTACAACAGGACTACACTTAGGTCCTGTGGATAGTGCAAGATCAACAGAGATCCCACGCCATCTGGCAGCGGAAGCCGGATGTCACCAATAGCCGGCTTTCCACTGCAACAGCAGGGGTGCATTGGAGCAGTGACCCCCGCTCTTAACCCCTTCCCTGCCGCAATCTATGTAGATCACGGCATGTAATGGTCTCACAGAGGGAGCGGCGTCATTGGACCCTTACACCATAATCGCAGAGGACCAATGGGTTGCCATGGCAACAGGATGCCAGCCACAGGCGTCCTGCTTTACCATTGCCTATGATCGCTATTACAAGCGACAAGGCATTGCAGGAAAGAAGTCCTGCAATGCCTTACCATAGCGATCATAGGTGTAATGGTTCAAGGTCCCCTACAGCAGGGGTCCCCAACTCTAGTCCTCAGGGACCACCAACAGGTCATGTTTTCAGGATATCCTTTGGAAAGAACACCTGTGGCAATGTCTGAGGCACTGACAATAATTACATCACCTGTGCAATACTGAAGAAATCCTGAAAACATGACCTGTTGGCAGTCCCTGAGGACTGGAGTTGGGGAAGACAGCCCTACAGGGACATAAATAGTGGGGGAAAACAGGTAAAAATTGTGTAAGTAAAAAACCTGTGTAAAAAAAATAAATAAATAAAAAGGGGATCAAAAAAGCCATATGTACCTCAAAATGGTACCTATAAAAAACACAGCTCGTCACGCAAAAATAATTTCCAAAAAAACGGGGGTTTTATTTCGGAAAAGTGGAAAAACCTAAAAAAATTAAAGAATTTTGGTATCGTTGCAATCGTACAGACCCGCAGGAAATACATCATCATATATGCTGCATAATTAACACTGTAACCCCCCCCCCCAACACAGTGGCAGAATTGATACTTTCCTTTCCCCTTCATAAGAACAATATTGTTTATGTACTAAAAAAATGGCCCTAATAAAAACTCGCCACACAAAAAACAACCATGCAGAACAGCCTCCGACATCGGAGCGCTGTCCCGCATACTGTTAGAAACATGTGCCATATACATTGTATGCAGTTCTAGGATGCCTCTGTATTACAAAGATATCTTAAGCCCCATCTACATGCAAAGATGATCACTTAATCCATTCAAACGATAACTTAAATGACAGTTTTGAGCAATCATTTTGCATAAACTAATGCCCAGTAGTAGCTTCAATTGCATGCAAAAGAGCCTCCCTTTGCTGTATGCAGATAACAGCGGGTGGTCTGTTTTCTGCACACAGTGCAATTGTTGTCCAACAGGACCGCAGCTGAAACAATGTTATCAGCGCTCCCTGTGGAGAATTATAGCATGCGATTCCTACTATCAGCTGGCCAGCCAAACCATGGTTTTTATACTTAACTAAATATCGATTGGCAGAAAAGCAAACGATGGTAGCATTTACATGCAAGTATTATTGCTTAAGACATTGAACAAATTTTGAGCAATAATCAGTGTGTGTAAATGGGCCTTTAGAGAAATTAGAAGTGAATAGTCTTAAAATATAATATACATATATTTTACAGGATTACTACAAATGATCTTCCTAATGTGAAACTCCTAACTCATGTTTAATTTTCAAAAAATTGCTAATAAAATCATCATGACATTTCCATTTTGTGTGTTTCTGCTGCGCAATTTCTCACCCAAAATAAATAAGAGCTGGGAAGTGTGCGGGTGGCAGGGCAAGTGGATAGGAAAGGGTTAAAGGAGCTGCAGGAATTTCTGGTAAGTACTGGTTGTGTAGTGCATGTGACAACCATCTCTGGTATTCTTCATATGTGGGGTAGGGGGGCAAGACGGAAGCCTTTTCTAACAAAGGAGAACATCCAAACCTGGCTATGTTTTGCCAAAACCTACATCAGGTCAGCCTAAAGTATGTGGAAGAACGTGTTGTTGTCTGATGAGAGCAAGGTTGAACGTTTTGGCCATAATTCCAAAAGGTATATTTGGTACAAAGCCAACACTGTTCATCACCAAAAGAACACCATACAACAGTGAAGATGGTGGAGACAGCATTAGGTTTCGGGGCTGTTTTTCTGCTGCTGGAACTTGGGATTTGGTCAAGGTGGAGGAAATTATGAACATTTCGAAAATCAGTCACTTTCGTCACAAAACCTTCAGGCTTTTGATAAAAAGATGAAGAGGAATTTCACCTTTCTGCACAACAATGACCCAAAGCATACCTCCAAATCAACAAAAGAATGGCTTCGCTAGATTTTCTTTTTTTGGAATGGCCTAGACCTGATTCTTATTGACAATCTGTAGGTTGACGTAACAAAGCTGTACAAAACTGTATGAGATGCATTCACAATCTGAAAGATTTAGCATTTTAGCAAGGCTGAATCGTGTCAAAGTGTGCATAAACACAGTATTTGTTATAGGCCTGAAAATGCATGTATGTGAAGGCCATGGTTTCCAATGGTTTCTTTTTACGAGAGATGTTTTGTAGCCTGAAAGAACCCATTGGAAACCATGAGTCTCACATACATGTGTTTTGTAGTGATGATTTTGTCACGTGACTTTTACGCGTTGCAACAATACTACAAATCGTGTGCATCTGAAGCCCATGCTTTATGGGTTCCTTCACATTTGTGAAGTTTTGTTGCAAGCGACATCGCAAAAACCTCACGGGTTTTGCGATATGCACGCGACTTGCGAGGTTTTGTAGCCCATGTTTCCCTATAGAGCCTTCCTCTCTGTTGCATCACATGAAAATGCGATTTTTGTGCGGTCTGATGCAACGTTGACAGTAGGAAATCCTACTGTCAAAGCCCTAAACTAAGCCCTAGCTACAGAAAAAAAAAAATTCATACAAAATGAGAGGCACTATCATTACAGCATGGGGGTTCCCTAAGCTCCCTGGTAATTGCTTGTAGTATTCTGCCAACCCTTCCTAGATTGGAGGATCAAAATCCCCGCCTCCAGGAAGGGCAGGCTATGATTGGTTGACAAGCTCCGTGGCTCAATCAGAGCCAGCGCTCGTTGAACCTATCACAGCCATTCAATGAATGAATGGCTGTGATTGGTTCATAGAGCATCGGCAATGATTAGCTGAGCCAGGGTGCTCGTGAACCAATCACAGCCAGCCCTTCCTGGAGGCGGGCAATTTTGATTCACCAATCCAGGAATGCCTGGCAGAAGACTGAAGAAAAGTGCTGAGCTGGAGGAGACCCGCAATAGAGATTACAGTGCTTCTTAGTTGGTGTATTTTTCTTTTTACTGCAGTTAGGGCTTATATTTTGGTGATATCCTCTTGTCCGTGTGAAAGAGGCCTCAGGTTGTGAATATTTATGCAACCACATTTTAGGGTTTATTTATTTATTTTTTTTCCCCACCCTAAAAGTTTGGAGTTAGTTTTTCAAGGATATTGTACAGATAATGGGACCCAAATACTTGACAGACATGGCATTTTAACAGGGGGCTGTAGACTTTTTATATTCACTGTAGGTCTCCAAATGCATCCAGGGACAATAGGACCCAGCTCTAGACTCTACTTAAAAGCTTTGGGACAAATCTTTTAAGCAATGAAACAAAAAACAAATTCAGTCAGCACTTGAAGAGTAGTGGCCGACTTCATATCTGATGCAAATAGAATTTAAACGGATACAATGTCATTGAAAAAAGGACCTGTCTGAAATGCCTGCATCTCCCATAACAATTGTAGAGTATCTTTTCTTAGAACCGTTATGCTGTTCCTGTTATTGCTCCTAGAAATATTTAAATAGACAACTTGATTTTACCAGCTGGCCATGTGTCTCTACCTAGTCTATCACTGCCCAATGAGTGCTGACAGTGTCAGACTAGGAATAGATCACATTGACAAGGTGAATTATAATGTATTCATACATTTTCAAGTGAACAAGCATTGACAAGGAACCTGTCACATTGAAAATGTATCTAATCTACATGCACCATATTTTAGAGTAAAGTGCGCTGGGTAGATTGATATATATGTGAAGACAGTATAATTAGTAATTTATTAAAATATCTGCTCATTCTTGGCTCAGGAGTCCAGTAGGCGGTCTTAGCAGCGATTGACATATCTTTGTATACACATTCATACAGGGAAAGCTGTGAATCACAGAAAATGACTGCCCACTGGGTTCCAAGGTTTAGAAGGATTTAAATTACCTACTAGTGAGATTGAGTCCTTCAACCAATATGTATACCAATCTACTTAACTCCTCCTGCTCTGTATGATACCATCCACAGACTGGAAACTATTTTTAAGGATAATTAAGGATATCTACTACTTTATAGTATGCATAGAATACTTTAAAAGGGAAAAATATATATAAAAGAGTAAAATACTGTATTCCTCTCACCCACATTCTCCAACAATGACCACAGACTGCAAGCTACTCCAGATATTACCTGACAATCGGTTATGTTGGTACACAGCCAGATTAAAGTTGTGGGCTTGTTTCACACAAAAATACTTACATTTTCATATCAAGGTTAGGATGACAAATCTAGGAACTAGCAAACGTAAGAATAAAAGTAATGAAGGGAAACGAGCCAAGCATTTGCACGGTGCTGAAACATGATCAGCTGGAAAGGATTTCAGAATTTGTAACTCATAGAAAATCTCTTTACAACTCTGTTAACAAGATTTAATGTACATTTATTCTTAACACGGGAACATAGAGTATAAAGATTTCATACTGAATAAATGATATATCATTAAGCAAAAATAAAAATAAAACGAGGAGAAATAGGCTGAAATTTACATTTTTCAGAGCTACAAATATGCAGAAAAATCGCTGGAAAAAAATTGTCAAATTGTTGGAACTGAAACTAAAAAAAAATAAAATAAAAAAAAAATAAAATAACTCACACCTTGATTGGAAATGGAGAAAAGTAAAAGTTGATAGGATTGCTGGATATACAAAGGGCGAAAGTGGGAAGAGGTAATGGGTGGGATTGCTGCTCTGTGGGTCAAACCATCTATAAGAGGTTCCTCCTTTTGGAGGGTGGTTGGAAGGGCCTTAGGCAAAGTAACTGTGACCCTTCCTCCATTTTTTCCATAGATCCAAGAAAGAGCTTGTGAGGGTGGTGAGGGTTAAGTGAGGAAATATTGAGGGGAATACAAGAGGTGTGTCTTTAATGTACATCATCATATATATACAGACATCGCAGCTTGCAACCTACAAGCTAAAGGTTAAAACCAGTTATAAGAGGCGATCTCCGATTATTACAATCTAAGTTTAAAGAGGTAAGGGTGTTGCTTCACATGAAACTTTGGGGGAAAAGCGACTTCTCTGCGTCTCTCTCCTCCGGAAACTAAAAGCGACCTTTGCCGCTCTCCATTTAAAAACCTACATCTGGAGTCTCTGAGGTTGTGGGTTTTTCCAGCTCCGATTGGATTCTGCGGGGTTTCTCAGCACAGTTAAAAAGGTAATGTCTCTTTTCAGGGTTTTTTTTTTGTTTTTTTCTTTCTTCTGTTTAAAAGGTTCAGGGCACACAAATTCTAGTCTAAAGATTGCAAGGTGAGGAGTAGAGCAAGTTAATTTTAAGATAAAAGAAGGGAATCATCCTCCTTCCTTGAAGATTCAGAAGTCTTTATCTCCTTAGAATATGGAGCCCATCCCTTGGCTGTTGTGGGCCTAATAAACAGTAGACTTGGGGGAGGGAAGTGTAGTTACAGTGGAGCCCCTTCCCCTAGATAAAAAAAGATTCACGGAAATACAGTAGCTTTGGTTAACACCAAAACACAGAGAGGAAGAGTGGGTGGGAAATTCCACAAGGGTGACCAGGTTTCCTCTCTGGGGCGGACAGTGGATTGAGACGTAGTTTTTGCATAAATAAAAAGGGAGGAAAGGAAGAGGGTATGGAATCAACAGTCAGGGAGGATTCCTTTCTATGGTGAAGGGAGGAGCAAACCATTCTGGGAAGTCATCCACTGTAGCTGTCATGACTGACCAATCAAGAAGAGAACATCGCAGATGACCTGTGACACGGAGCAGTTCATTAGTGGAGACACTGAGATGTCCAGCAGACGGGCCTCATACAGTGTGAACTCAGAATGGTTCTCCTCAACTTTTGCCAAAGCAAGCAGGGCACGGGAGGCCCGTCGCATCATGTCCGTACTTGTGGGTTCAAAAGGAGCAGAGGGTCCATGTAAGTGGACAGCCTGACTCTGCTGGAATTGAGTGGCTGCCAAACTATCCTCAAGAAAACCTAGTAGGTTACCAATGCTGCCTTTCTGAAGGGCAATTGCCCTTGCTGCTAAACTATCGCCCTGTGCCAAGTTTGCTAGAAGCACCACTGCCATTTCCCTGCACACATGGTTTTTTCTGTCACTTAGGAACCTCACCAATGTCCCATACAGCTTTTCGAGACGACTGAAAGGTGGTGTGGCGAGTATTAGGTCCACATTGCTATCTTGAATGCTCAATTTGCTAAGGGCCTCCAAAACCAGTCTCTGAGGGGAAAGTACTGCATTGGGACCCAACGTTACAAATGGATCCTGAGCCTCAGCTGATGGACACACTGCCCAGTGTAGCAGACCGTCAAGGATGGGCAAACAAATGCTTTCAGGGTATGGGGAAAGATCAAGCTGACCGGATATATTGGCAAGGGTGACCAGTGTGTTCTCACGCAATATTTCCAAACAGTCCCACCACCATTCAGCTTTATTGCTACTAACTCCTTGGTCTCGGTCCTCCTCTTTCTCATAGGTGAGAGGTGCTTGTTTCCTTTCTGGGTGCTTGTGATGGAGCAGCACAAGTTTCCCAAGGAGCAGTAACAGTCCTGGGTGCTTTGACATTTCCAAGTCATTGCCTGGCACAAAAGACAAGCTACGCAAGATATTTGATATGCACACACAACGGCGAGAAAGAGCATCTTGCCATTCTGCCAATGTGCACAGTGGGGTTTCATCTTTGCTGCGAGGTTCATCTTCTAGGATTTTAAGACCATGTCTGTTACGTGATGGTGGACTACCACTTAATTGAAATTCAGAGTCCTCTTCAGCAATTTCTCTTGAATCTGACGGTAAAGTACTGGATCGAGAACACAAGACATCATCTATTGTGGCAGCTGTATCTTCAGCAACTGGAAGCTGCTGCTCTTTTGAGCGACGCTTTGTTTGGGGCCGTTTACAAAAAGGGGGCTCAGAACGCCTTTCAAAGTGAGTCTGGATGTGCTCAGTTGTATCACCCCCTCCTATTCGCCAGTGTAAGAGGCCACTATCAAATTCTTGCCGACGACCCAACTGGTGCGAGCAGTCCAAGACAAAGGCATCTTCCCGTTGAACTACTTTTACAGGAAGTTTGTCAAACTTGCTGGTATGACGCTGAGTATCTTCACCCGAGTTGCAGGGAGCAGAGTAGGCCTTTCTTTCTTCTTCACCCTCATCCTCACTTTGGGTATCACCATCTGTCAACAGCTGGCAGTCGTCTTCATCACTGGACTCTGCATCACCTATAAGTGGGCTGCGAGAGCCATGAGTGGAAGGATTAAGTAGGGTTTTTTGTGCAGGCTCTCCAACTTCATACTCCCGGAGTATCCCAAAGATTTCAATCAGGCATCGTCGGAAATATTCCACCAACAACTCCAGTAACCCAGGCAGCTACAAGAAAAAAAAAATATATAATTTGCAAGCTCAAAATTAAAGGGGTAGAATATCCACAGAAGTTAAATCATTAAATATATAACCTCACCTGACTGAGGTTAAATGTCATGATACTGTTGTCATCATAAAGAAGAATGTTAATTGTGTCCAGAGCCCAGGTACTTTCAGCAAGGAGGCCAGATTTCAATGACATCATCACACGCCAAGCCTCAGGAGTCCCTAAAAAGGTAAAAAAGGGATATCATCAAAAAGCAATACACATTCACGGGTTTACCAGACATCTCTAAAAGTATGTATTCTTTCAAACAACCGCTTGCAGTAGCACACTTATAACTGTCCACTTCTTTGTAAGAGGCAAAAAAAAAATCTTTATCTGGAATGCAGTCAAGGCATGTCAGGAAGTGTGGGGCCATGGAGGATGCACATCTCCACTCAAGTCTTTTTTTTTTTATGGGACCCATGGAGATAGAAAAGAATGAAGCAGGTGTGCATACGTGTCCTCCGCTGTGACACTTCCCAACATGGTGAGGCTGCATTCCAGAGGAAGTTGTGCACAGCCAAAGCATACTTATCAATACAGAATAAGCTTCTGCGTGCTCGCATGAGGAGTAACAGCATTTCTATTATAACTTTGTATCCTGCATTTTTCACCCATTTTCCTCTGCAGGATCTATCTCCAATCCTCAGTCTTTATTGAGCTTGTGGGTGTAGACCAACTATATGTCTATACACTACACACAGAAGAGCAGGATATCTTCTCTCTGCAGACTTCATAAACAGCAGGATGGAGGAAATTTTACAACAGTACTGCGCAATGTAGGTGTGATTTCCCTAGCTGTCACACAGCACGCACTATTAGCCGCAGCAGCACGAGTGTAGCCGCTTCCTTCTCCTCCCACTTCATAAACTTTTATGGGCAGCACAAATAAAACACATTTTTTAAAGATTTGCAGTTTTGCTCATTATCACATAAGTTTGCTGAAAAGTCAGTGACCACTTAGAGAATTCTCAAGCAAGGTGGTATTTTGAATTCTTTAAAACGACCCTTTGGTCGTGGACAAATGAAGATGTCTGCACTGCTTCTTCAACTAACTAATGCACACTGTAAATTAATTTCCATTACTCTAAGACACTACACGCTACTTTGATTGGGCAGTGGTGCTTATGTGAGCAGCAGCGGCCAGTCAAAGCAGCATGTAGTAAACTACCAGGTAGTCAGAGAAGCAGTGTGACCATTTTTGCCTGTCCATGACCGGAGGGTCAATTCAACAACTGCTAAACACTCAGCATTTTACATACTTTGAGTATTTGGTTACTTCACAGAAGTTGTGTATTTTGGTTTCCAAAAGGTTTATTAGTTGTGTAGGCTTCAAGCAACACTTAAATGTTAGGCCTCATGTCCACTAGAAAAATACAATCCGCGCAGATTTCTGCAAGATTCCGCGCGGATTTGCTTTAAATGTTTTTTTTTTTTCCATGCGGCTATCCGCACCTATTGATAGCAAAGGGATAGCAATGTGGCTGATCTGCGCTGAATCCGCACTAAAATGGAGCATGCTGCGTTTTTTTGTCCCGCGAGTGAAAAATGCAAATCAATTAAAATGCCATTTGCAGGTGCAAAATTCAATTTAATTGACTGCAGATGGCCAATGATATTCCTATGGGCAAAATTTCACCCGCGGAATCCGCATGCAGAATCCGCAATTCAATTTGGCTAGTAGACATGAGGCCTTAATTTTGTCATTGTTAAAAAAAACTTTATTTTTTACTTACCCATTTCTCCCCAGGCAGTCTTCTTACTCCTCCAGTCCCCAGGGTCAAGTTGCCTCCGGCCAACCTGATCATCTTCCTGTGAAGTTTCGTCTATTTGCTGCAGAGCAGTAAACGCTACGTCACTAGAGGCGTAGCGTTCACTGCCTAGCATGAAGTTACGAATCCTCAATAGCCTGCTTTAGTGCGCGGGCACAGACTATTGCCGCAAGCATGCGCTACAGCAGGCTGAGGATTCAGCATTTTCTGCTAGACAGTGGAATGCAGGAAGCAGAATGTAGTGTGCGTTTACATCACAGGAAGAGGAGGATCCGTCCAGCTTGCAGTGAGGTGACCCTCGGGACTGGAAAAGCCAGCAGACGATCGGTGAGGAGAAGATGCGGTAAGATTGCCTGGGGAGGAATAGGCAAGTATAGAATTTTTTTACTAATGACAAAACCCCTTTAAGGTTTTTATTAGCAAATAGTAGTATGACATTTTTTTTTTCTCTGCATTCTCTTGTAGTAACATACCAATTTCTTTTGAAGTTAGGCGCCTCCGTGGCTTCAGTATAGGCTGTGTGGCTTCCACCGAACCTGGAGGGAAAGTTATATCCCTGCGAATAAGGGGTGGCTGGGCTGGGGTCGGCACAATATGTGATGCAGGCACAGGGGGTCCAGCTTTCTGCATCTTCAGGAATGGGGACTTGCTGGGTGAGGTGTGGGCTTCCAGTGGCCGAGGGGTGGCTGGACTAGCTACCTGAGGCAGATGGTTAGGCATGCTTGAGGAGGCTTGGTATCCAGACTGTGGGGGCACTCTGCTCAGAGGTGGGCCAGAGGCAGGCACATAGGGGGGCTGCTGCCTGTTAACGTGAGGTGGCCACTGGCCCTCATGGCTAAGTCGCTGATCTGAATGCACCATATCATCTCCACGAGGTGGCCCAGAATGATAACTAGGTCCTTGTGTACTGGCTGGAGAAGGTCCAGGCCTCCCCTGATAATTGTAGGCCATATCTCCTCGACCTTGCCACATAGCTCCAGGTTGAGTTCCTTCTGTAGAGCCTCCCATGCCACTCGGTGGCAGAGGTGGCTGTGTGGTGTTCCCTGGAGTGGATGACATCCGTTCACGCCCAAACTGAAAAGGAAACTGATTTGGCCCTGTAGACGCAGGTCTTCGTTCCCCAGCACCTTGTGGATAACCACTCCCATATTGACCATAAGGGTCTTGAGTAGTCTGTGAACTTGGAGCTGGAGAAGGCTGTCCAGTAGGAGGTTGCACCCCTGACCCAGGTGTTTGTTGCGGTTGAGGTTGTGGCTGTTGTTGACTTTGTCCACTCTGTGCCCCAGCATAAGGAGCATTGTACATTTCTCCTTCATGGCGTTTAGAAGATGGGCCATAACTACCATCCATTGGACGCTTGTAATTCTAAGAAACAATAAGTTTGCAAAGCAGTCTTATGAAATAGCATATTAATCTGACTTAGTGTGTTCAGTTTTATAAAAGGTTTGATCAGCGCATAAATGAGTTTAGATTGAAACAAACTGGTGAGAGAAGACAGTACATCTTAAAGAGAACCCATCAAAAGATAAAATCAAAGGGGCTAGCAGCCGTGACCTTGCTGACTCTAGATTGGGAAAAAATTAAACCATACTCCCCTCGCTTCACTAGGATGGGATCTTGGTCTGATGTCAACTATTGACAGCAACTTGTGGGAACTACTCATTTGACACATTCAGTGCTGAGAGCCAGACATGTCAATCAAGTCCAACGTCACCCACTGACAGCAAGTGGTGTTGACTACCCACTTGGCACACTGATTGTCAGAAGCTGGACAGAAGAAAAGCCCATCTTGGCAAAGAAAGGAAAGCATGACAACTTGCAGCCAGCCCAATTTAACCCCCACCCCCGCCCTCTTACCTGTTGTTGATACATTGGGTTCTGTTGACTTTGATAGGGACTACCTGATGGACCCTGCGAAGTGTACTGATTGCTGTAGGAGTCATGCCTAGAAAGAAAAGTGTAAGAGTAGGGAAGAAAAAGTAAGTTATTAAATCTTTCCATTTTCAAAAGGTGAAGATGGAGATCCGTTAGCCCAATATTTTTATTAAGCACGCACAAGAGTGTCCCTTCACATAACATGTTTTTTTTCATGAGGGTGGATACCTTTGTTGTGGATAGCGTCCCGGTGAGTACATGCCACTGTCTGTGTTGGAAGGCATCATATTTGGCTGAGTGCCACCACTCCCCATGCTTCCTTCTGGGCCAAGACCAGGTTCCGGTCTGCAGCAGAAGGAAGGAAAAAAAACCCACAAAATTACACATGAAGTTTTTGCATGTAGGGAATATTTTGATCAGTATATTGAACGTTGCAGTACACTTACCTCCCTCTATCATAACCGCCATAATAATGCTGGCGCTGAGCCATATTTGGCATACCTGGGCCTGTAGCCCTACTATAAGGGTCTCCCATAGTTCCACTGGGTCCTTGACCTGAAGACATGAAAGGATCAGCACCTAAATGACATGTGTGGGGAATAATCATTAACCCAATACAGTTAAACATTTTACAGACTGTTTCAGACTCCACACAATTGCAAGCTCAACGCTCACCTTTCCTCATACTGCCATAAGGATCTTTGCTAGTATCATAAGACATTCTGCCCATCATGTCCGATTGGTACCCAGGATTAGGAGTCATGGAATTTCGTTTCTGGTAAGAAGGATCTGAACCGTCATATGCATCCTGGAGGCCCACCGAGTTATTCCTTTATGCAGAGACATTAAGGGGAGAAACATGAATAGTTTAAGGTGACTAACCAAAATAAGGAGTTATACGACATGTGCACACCAAAGGTTCTATGTGGCAATGAAGCTTTAAAAAGATAAAACTAGTAGCTAGGGTCAAGAGAATATATCTTGGCTGCTCACCAATTTGTCTCACATGGGATATAGACTCGCATTCATCTCTGGGATGTCTTCCCCCTCTATAAACTGACAAAATTTCTATATCCTGTAATCTTACAGTGAGGGACCTCCAAGAAAATGAATACCAGCCAATTATAGTCCTGCATCACTAACCCAAAAAGGTTTTTTCCGCTTCGGCGAGGGTGAAGGAGCTTAAGAGATTGAAATCATTGCGGAGTTGTACCAAAGAATGTAGAGTATCAATTCTTGGTTAGTATTCATCTGTCCCCATTAATGGGTTGCAACACTGCATGGTTCATTGCACATGATAGAATTACTAAGACCATCAAAGTAGTAGTATTGGTGGATATATAAATACTGGATAAAGTACAGGAGTGTATGGTAGTACACATTGCCCAGGGCAAAGTTTGTTAGCTTTATTGCTATTATTTCATCCTTCCAGCACATTACAAGTTAGGGCAGCTTCATACGAGCGTATGCACACAATCTCAGCGCAACAAATTTGCGCCATTAATAAGATTGGATGAGGTAAATTGGCGCAGAGTACTGTTTTTGTGCATGCAGGGCCAGTTCACATGTGACACACCCCTTTTCCGTGGTTAAAAATGCAATTTAGACCAATTAGCTCCAGAAGAGTTAATTGTTTTGTGCAGTGTTTTACGCATCCTCTTGCGTATTTGCACACCTTAAAAACTTCCAATTGGGCTTTTGGTGCGCAAATGCGCACAAAAATAGTGTATGCTGTATCTCTGCGTGCAAAAAAGTAAGGCGAACGAATCCATTGAAATCAATGAATTCTATTCTTTGCAAAAAGTGCACGCCCATTTTGCACACACAAACACGCTCATGTGAAGCCGCCCTTAAAGAGGAGTATTATGTAAACCTGCATTCAGGCAATGGGTTTCTCCTTTTCAACGGCAATAAAAAAAAAGTACTACTTTTAAAGACGAAGCTCACCTCATGCCTGGCATGGGAGGCATCTGGCTGTGTGGGGTAGATGCTGGTGTAGGGGGCTTTAGATCCCCTCCTTCAGCCATGGAGCTACTTGTGGATTGAGGAGTCTGCGGTCCCTGCAAGGAGCCTGAGCCAGCTGAATGTACGGAAACCATAAATTTATTAAAAGGAAAAAAAAAAAAAAAGAAGAGGCAGACAAAAAAGATAATTACCATTGTAACATGCATATGAAAAACTACTGCAAAGTGCCTTACCCGGTGATGGTGGCTGGAGTTTTGCTTGTTTTTTAGCTTCCGCAGAAGCAAAAATATCAGGTGGTGGGTCTTCTCCCCTTTCAATTTTGCACTCAAATGCATAAAGACACTGTATATACTGTTTCTTAAGAGAGCTAGCTGCACTGCTTGATGTGCCCACATTCAGGTTTGTTGCAAGCTCTCGCCATTTTTTGTTTTTATTTACCTGTATTACAGGAAAAAACACATTGGAGATTTAAAGGACAAACTAACAAAACAATCCAGAACAGTAATAATTTTGTTTGGACACACAGCAGACCTGGGTGAGGCCACCAATATCCTTTACAGACATGTAGAGACGGTATAAGTCTAAGGGCTTTCTGCCAACAGCAGGCAGATTAGTCATTCCCATCGCCTTTTCTTCTGTGAAAGATAGGTAGCGATCTACCCACATTTTCCTTTCTGGTTCACCCCCCAATTCATACAATTTTGTGATTTTCTCGTTTGTAGTGGTAGAGGAGCTGGATTTCTGTAGACAATGAAAACAGAAGGATTACAACTAATGAGGAGAAAGATTGATCAACCATAAAATAGCCATGATATTAATTCCAATAATTCGAGATAAAGAAAAATAGTGTGACATATGGGACAAAAATTCGGAAGTATGTTTTAGCAAGCAGCTAATAGAGAAAAACAGAGTCCTCAACGGCAGATACCTTTTAAACGGCTTACTGAAAAGATGAAGACAAGGAGCAAGATTTCAAAACAACTTGGGGTCTCTTCACCTGCCAAGGCTTAACACAATCTGAAGATATGTAAAAGGGCAATAGTGGGGTAAATGTCATGTAAAGCAGAAGCATCAATATGAGCAGGGAAGTAAACAGCTGAAGCAGTTTAAAGATAACAAATGTGAAAGGTTATTGTCCAAGATCCGGTCCATTGTTGTGATGCCTCCACGAAGTCTGATTGGCACATTGCTTAACTCCTTAGAGCTGCATGGCGTACAGTTACGTCCTGCAGCTTCGCGGCGTGTATGGAGAGAAATCGCAAGGCGATCTCGCTCCAAACATTGTGGCTGCTGGCTGTTTCTTACAGTCGGCAGCTGCCCGCAACAGTTCCGATCAGCTGCGCGGCTCATCACAGCTGTTAATCCTCTAAATGCCTTTAAATCCCTCGACTGATGTTCGGGGGTCCCATATGCCCCCTCTCCCCTTCCCCGCGATGAGATCGCAGGGTGCCATGGCAGCTGGGGGCCTTCTGAAAGGCTGCAGGACTGTCATAGCAGAATGCCTATCAAGCAGTGCCTATGGCATTTCTTGATGAATGCCTGTCAAACCGCAATACAATGTAATGCTATGGCAACTACAGGATGTCCCACACAAAATGAGCCCACGCACAACTAGGGGGGGGGTAATTCCTCTTGGAATTTTTTGAAACTTTTTCAGTACATTATATGGTAAATAGTACCATTTAAAAAATACGACTTGCTCCGTAAAAAACAAGCCCTCAAAACAGCAATGGCGATAGAGAGTTATATATATATATTTTTTTCCCCTTTAAAAAAAACGAAAAAACAAAAAAAGGGGTGGGGGTGGGGGTACAACAAAAATGGGAGGGGCTATGTCTTTAAGGGGTGAAAAAAAAGCACTTCCTCACCCCCTTCTTCCCCAGGATGCAAGGTAATATTTTAGGAGGGTAATTTGTTTCCACCCAGATCAGTTGCTTCCACGGATTTTGAGTACTTTTATTATGGGTAGGTGCTTCAAATGATCCCACTATTACCGCCAGTCCAAAATCTGCTTTGCTGTATAGACAGGTGGTCATTCTCCTGTCTATACACAGCAGGTATGTAGGTCTTCCTGTGAACTATAGCGCACTATTAAATCCCCCTTGACAGAACTCAGACAACCCTCCTTGTTCTGCTGTATGCAGAGCTGCTGAAGGTATCATTCCTACTTCATCTATGGGATCAGAAGTACACTGATATAGTAGGTGGGTTCCTAAAATCAGTAGCAGAACTACAAAAGCACCCCTGAATCACAGTCTATACGGTGTATGCTGAATATCCATTATAGCCTACAAAATGCAGCTTTACAAAACTTTATGACATTTGTTCCTGTTCCAAGTGTTATGAGGGTGTTCGAGATTGTTGGAGTCATTTTCTTTTAATATATCAACACTTTGTATCTCGGATCAGAACATATCAGATAAAGTGTTTTGCCTTAAGTAAATTTCCATTTTGTGTGAAGCTCATTCTAAGCTTCTGCCCTTTTTCACCTACATAAGGACCATAAGTCTGAGAGCCCCAAATGTTAAAAACTTGTCTTCTTTTCATTTAGCCATTATAAAGTATCAACCGAGGATTCCATTGCTATTTTTGTTAGATACCAGAAATCAGTATTAAAGCCCACAACAATTTAACATATGCCATGAAACTGTGAGAACTACATGCTTTCATTCAATTTTCAGCACCTTTAAAGAATGTAACATGTTAATTCTCTGGTTTTATGGGTCACTTTTAGAACAAAAAAAAAAAAAAAAGCTGTTAAAAGTAACAGATTGCAGGCAAAGATAAGTAAATGTGGCCCCCAAAAAAACACAAAAAACTGGAAGTATAAAAAGGATTTCCCTCTCCACTTTTAAAGTACCTTTGATTTGGTCTCAGCTTTAGGTGTTCCATCCGCTTTATTATTCATCTTGGGAGTTGGGGTCAGTTTAACATCTGAGAGTCCCATGAGTTCTGGACTCCCAGCCATGCCTGTCAAAGAAATTATTATTCATTGATCGTGAAGCAAAAGCTAGATTTAACTGCAAAACACACTATCAAAATAACGCTTACCTGAGTTGTTGGCCATGTTGCCTCCCATATAGGGAGGTCCCTGTGTATTCATCATTGCAGCCATACTGTTCATTCCTTGACCATATGGAGGTCCAGCTCCCATCATCCCAGCTTGATTCATGTTAGGGTAACCAGGTGACCTGGAAAAATAAGATATCATCAATAAGCAAATACCATTAAACAAAATGATCAATTAATTTATGATTATGAAGTTTAGAATTCCTACCTGTTCTGTATGGAGTTGGCAGTGCCATGCATTCCAGCAGGCTCTTGTGCTTTACGGTTCATACCAGGAGGTGGACACATCCCACTTCCAACTTGCGGTGGCATGTTCCCCATATTTGGACCATATGGTCGATTGCCCATTGCTGAATGGCTCATACGTCCTCCATACTGTGGCATGCCTCCTTGGCTGTGCATCTGACCACTTGCAACAAGAGGAGCCATACCACCTCCTGTATATCCTGCATTTGCCATGGTATTATAATTCGGCTGCCTGGGGTACCCCCCTGTGAAGAGGAAAGCATAAATATATGACTTGTCACATAACAGATTAAAAACAAAAACACACATAATGTACAAAATTAGTACATTTGGTTTATAAAGGCTACTTGCATTAAACCACACACCTTGAGGACCATATTGTCCTCCCTGAGGTCCATAGCTACCCATAGAATTCTGCTGATAGGGTCCCATTCCAGCATGCATCTGGCCGCCAGTTGACTGGCGAGGAGAAAGTGCTTGACTAGGCTGTGGAGATCCATACTGAGGTATCTGAGTATTCCTCTGCATGTACCCTGGGAATCAGACAACAAGTTAACTTACTGAAGAGTTTATATTTGTTTGTCTATTTTGAGTAACTGACAAACTAGTGCTTTTTAAAGTGAAAGTTTATTTCTGAATTAAAAACCATTACACATCTCACCTCTGTCTTGCCCAAGACCAGCCTGGTTCATAGTAGGGTGAATTAAACCATCTGACTGTCCACTAGGAGGACGCGGTGGCATCTGTGTTCCTATTAAAATAAGCAAAAAAAAAATTACAACACTAAGGCCGCTTGCATACGGCAGGGCCGGACTTCGCATTCTGAATCCCAGGGCGAAATCTGGCCCTGGGGGCAGTGGCATCCGCGCACTTTCGTTTTCAATCTGTACCAAGGATGGTCCACACGGTGAGCAGTAAGACATGCGCGGTACAGATTTTTTCTTCCCCCACAAACTTCTGCATGCTGCGATTTTTCCTCCGCTTGTGGATACCGCAATTTGTTTCCGCAAGTGTGCAGGAAGGAGTCAAACTTATCACACAATGGGAAAAAGGAAACTCATTAATGCACTCACCTGGCACAGATGTCGGGGACAGCGGACCAGACCGAGAAGGTGCCACACTGGCTGGAGAGCCAACAGGGGAGGGTGAAGGTCCCCTGATTCCAGGCAAGTGGGGTGATGTATGGGGAGAGAATGGTGACTGAGCTGGATTGCTCTGTTCGCCCTGACTGCTGGAGATCCCAGAAGTGCTGACACCTGGACTTAGAGCACCCTCAGCACCCATTGGGAGGTCATCAATTGAGCCAGAGAGATCCTGTGCAGACAGTAATATTTTAGAAACAAAAACTAAACTATTGACATTCTTTCCAATACTGTACATTAAAACCTCTTAATGTAAATCTCGTTTCTACAGTGTAATCACACTTACCCTGGTTTCCCCCCAAAAAAGGCAGGGTCTTATATAACTTTTGCTACAAAAGATGTGCTAGGGCTTATTTTCAGGGGGTGTCCTATTGATAACAGCTGGACTACTCAATTTGTGTGCAAGAGACTGGCACTTCCAACCCTTATGGTCGCTCACACCTTTGTTATCTGTGTTTTACTGCGTATTCTGAGCGGTAAGAATGCAGACAAAGCCCTCGGCTGCCCACACAGGATCACTTCATGGTTACGGGAGTCATAAATCCCGCCTCCACAAAGCGATGGTTGTAATTGTTTTTTTGAGAGCTGCATTGATTAGCTGAGCCACGGGCTGTGGAAATCGCGCCGTGACTCTGGAAAACATTGGGTAGGACCTGGACAGAATGTGCTGGGTAGGTGACCCAGCTGACCAGTGTGAAGAGTGCTGAAAAAATGCATTTCTATTGCCCTTTTTTATGAACTGTAACTAGGGCTCGTTTTCGGGGTAGAGCTTTTATTTCAAGCCTTCTCGCAAATCCTGAAAAATTATGCTGGGGCTTATTTTCAGGGTAGGTCTTATTTTGGGGGAACGGTATTAAGAACAGACAACGCATAACATAGAAGAGTAAGGGCTCATGTACACAGCCATAGGTATACAATGTTGTGGGCCTTACCTACGTGTTTTACAGATTTTGCAGCCATACGCTCTGCCGGCAGAGATTGTACATGGCAATGCGCATGCCCGTGTATCACACGCTCGCGGACTCGCGCAGTGTGATTTAAAAAAAAAAAAAAAAAAGTTTTACATTTCCCGCTCTATTCAGCGCAGGGATGCGTACGAGAACGCTGCCCATGGAAGGGTATAGGGGTCACGCCGCATGCAAAGAAATAGAGCATGTTGTGATTTATTTCTCGTGTATCAATACGCAGTGCCTACAGCCAGTGTGCATGAAACAATGAAAGTCCATTGAGTTTAACCGACTCCATTCACCGCGCGTCATACATCCGTGCAACGGACGCGTGATGAAAACATGGTCATGAGCCCCACCTTTAATATGCACTCAAATGCGCCGAGGATAGACTGAATTTTTCATAGTTAAAGAGTTAAAGTGCCTGATTTTACAACCAGACTGGACAACAAATTTACTATATAAGAAAAAAAAAAAAAAAAAAGGGGGGGGGGGGGGACGGGGACTGAATGGGAGCAAAAGGTAGTGGTGAATCTGCACCTTAAACACCATTCACAGACTAAATAGCCAAGTGGAAAGTTCTAGAGCATCCTGAAACAAAATCCATGGAGACTAGAGCTGTAAAAATTTGTTGCAGTGGTCTTGATACTGGGCTATAAACTCATCTAATCTAGAAATCTCAGAAAACATGTCATGACACTCCTGCAAGCTGGAAATCCTCCCACGTTCCCAAAGACATGGGATGACCAAGCAAGCCATTTGAAGACCCTAGGGCATACCACAACGCCAGCAAAGGCTAGAACATTCCAGGTAGAATGAAAGGAGCAAGGTGGGTGTCCTGTACCATGCAGTAAGGATCTTGCCATGTTTGTCCTGTAGTTTACATGAAATAGATGTGTGTGAGAAATAACTCCTTACTCCGATCCTTGGTAGAAAAAGGTCAAATCTAGTTTAGCCTCCCAAGCAATTATAAATGAGACCAGGGAGGTAACCCCCAGTCTTCCGAAGCAGGCTGCAGAGCCACACCACCAAATGGGAGGGGGGGGGGGGGGGGGAACAGATTTTCAAAGAGGAGTTAAATCCCACTAAATGGAAATTCAAAGTTGGCCGAGAAATTCGAAAGTTGGAAACGTAATAGCCACAATCCACTGGACTGGCCACCTGGAAACTCCAGAAGATGACCCACCATCTAAACTAGTGACGCATCTGTAGGGCCGCTGAGGCCTGGTAACCTAAATTGTGGGAAGCAGTCATAGCCATTTGGAAGGCTGGATTAGGAAAAAACAGGGTGAGTGGATTTAGGGTAGAGAAGAGACCAAGGATTATCAAACTCCTGTCCTAAAAGCTCAGGATTCTTGAACTAAGGCCCAATGTCTACGTGCGGATTTTAATTATAAAATCCGTGCAGGCGATCCGCAGCTCCAGAAGCCCATAAGGATGCTTTAGCATCCGCAGGGCAAATAAATGCATGCGGATGTGATTTTTTTTCCAGGGTACAGATCACACGCTCAGGAACAAATTGCAGGATGCTCCATTTTCTTGCGGATCTCCAGCTAGAACAGCTTCCGCTGAAGTCAATGAAAGCCGTTCGGATCCGCGGCACATCCGCTGCTGCCATTGTGCTGTGGATGAAGCAGGAGATATATACATACACACACACACACACACACACACACACACACAGCGTCGGTGTGCCGAGCACATACGCTTGGTAGAAGAAAGCAGATCCGTCCATGACGGAGGGGAGATCCGCAGCGTCCGGACAGGTGAATACTACGACAATTTTGATCTCATGGCTGTGGACACGGGTGGAAACCGCTGTGGGATTTCACAGTGCATGCCCGTGGACGTGAGGCCTAAGAGTTCAGCTGGGAAGGTGGTCTAGGGGGTAGAGAAATCCATAAGCGTAAAGCTAGGTAAATGTGAAGGAGCTCGCTCTCCAGCCTCACCGATTGTCTGGTTCGTGATGGAACCAATTTAGAGTGTAACAGAGGATTTATAATATTGCACCCAATCAAAGGCCTTTTTTGCATCAACCAATTCTTCTAATATCTTAGTAGTGAAATGTATATTCCCCTTGTGTTGGGAGTGAAGGGAAATTATTTAAGAGGGGCTGCGTCATGGACGGAGGGCACGGGCAAGTAACCTGACACTTACCTACTAACTCATAATATAGGCGCTGGAGCTGATGTCTAGCGCATCCATCTTTCTGATCTAGGAGGTGGCGAAGATATAACCTAGTTTGACGCAATTCCAAGGAGTCAGAGGTCAAAACCCTTTTATGTAAGGTTTCTAACCTGGAAAAGTTTAGCATAAAGAAGCACGAGATCTCCTGCTCCGATTTTCTTCAATCTACAGGCATGGGAAATCAGTATGCCTCGTAGGACGCATTTGAGAACTTCTCACTGTATGGTAGCACTTGAGTCATTAGTATGTTAGGGTGAAAAGTAACTATAACAGGATCAATACCAGCCTTACAAGCTAGGTCCAAAATGACATGGTCATTAAATCTCCATGTAAAAAAGGCGTGGAACGTGATCGCCCCTCTACAAGGGAGCCTAGCTGATACCAGGATCCGAAAAGAGGATGGCCTCAATACCAAGAAGGGAACGTGAAAAGAAAATATATTCAAAACTGATAGGAATTATGTGGTGCAAAGAAGAAAAAAAACAGCTCTGTCTCTAGGGTGGAGTATACGCCATAGGACCACTAGATGTAACTAGGAAAGTAGTCGTCTGGTTCTGTGGTGATTTTAGCATCAGGACACAACCTTTATTTATGAAGAGGTTTAGGTTCTCTCACCATTACTCTTTCCCTGCCAACCACACATCTCCTACATCCATGGCCTTGCTGCTAAAGGCTGTAGGGGACAGCTTGAACATTGACATTATGCCCATTTCAAAGGCAAGAATCTTGGAGCCAATGATCACGGTTCAAGCATCAATACAGCCCAAGACAGGAGGAGGTTGAAGTGCAAGATGAAGTGATAGCTGCACCAACCAACAGCTCTCATTCCTGACTGTTTCTACTGCTCTATTACACCTAAGGCAGGAAGTTTGGTCTAGTTTTAAAGAAAAGTATATTAGCTTTGGGAAAAAAAAATACTAAGCGTTATTTTGTTTGCTACACAACCTGAGTGTAAGGCCGGCTTCACACGAGCGTGACGGGCTCCGCCGCGGAATATTCCGCAGTGAAGCCCGTCACGGCGCCCCTTAGAGACCCCATACTTACCAGCGGAAGATAGCGTGAAGACGCTTCTCCGCCCACCGCCGTCGCGTCATGTGACACGCCCACCGCGTCACATGACGCGGCCGGCCGTGTCACGTGACGCGCCGGCCGCGTCATATGACGCGACGGTGGTAGGCGGGAAAGCGTTTTCACGCTATCTTCCGCTGTGTTACAGCGGGAGATAGCGTGAACGGACGGCTTCCATTGACTGCAATGGAAGCCATCAGCGCGTACACCCGCGGCAAATAGAGCATGCTGCGGGTGAGGACGGGAGATTTCATGGTGCGGAATTCCGCGGTGGAATTCCACATCGTGAGCATTGTGCTATTAGGTTCAATAGAACCTAATAGCAGGGGGCAACGCAGCGGATTTTTGCCGCGAATTTACGCGGCATAAATCCGTTCGTGGGAAGGAGGCCTAAGGGTTTAATTACACCAAGCTATTTATTGTTTGAAACGAGTGAATGACAAGTTCGTAAGGGCAGCCTGATTATACAGGCAGATACATTGTTGGCTTGTTCAAATGAGAAATCGTTCAGTTACTGTGTAAGTGAATGAGAAGGGCAGAACGACCAGTATTTAAACCGAAGGATTAGTGAACGAGCCAACAATGAATTTTATGCCTGCCTACAATAGATGAACGAAAAGTGAATGATTTAGGAAATTTAAAAAAAATAAAAAATAAAAAAAAAAAGAGACCCAGTATTTACAAACACAGGTAAGATGCTGTGGGGAGACCCGCAGCATTTTACCGGTATAGTTGTGGACAGAAGGTTTAACTTGTTGTCCCAGAACAAATTAAGAGTATGTTAACAACACTGTATGTTGAGACGACAACAACTATGGAAATCTGGTAATTGGTTCTGAAGCGTTCAAAACCGCAACAAAAAGTAATAGGAAATGAAGATTACAGTGGGTGTCCAGTTACAAAGAGTTTAACATTAGAGGCAAATGAGTTAAAACAAAACAGTGCTTACCTGTCTTCAGCCCTAGTGATCCAGCACTTCAGCACCGTGAGCATGGCACCCAGGATGTGAGAGCTGTCGCCAGAAGAACGGGCGATGACGCTGAGGCCTCTGAATGGCAGGCAGCGGTCACCAACACAGACCGGGAAAAACCCGATGCTGAGGACAGGCAAGTACCGTTTTATTGTTTTAACTCATTTGGCTCTAATTTTTTAAAACTCATGTAGCCGGACAACCCCTTAGAAGAAAATGAAGCAGATACCCAACCCAGATAAGTGTCAGTTCTTACATATAGTTGCAATCAAATTTATTCAACCCTCACAGTAAATTAGATTTTCCAAATATGCAAGCTTTCAGCATATGCAAAAAAACTAAAAATCAGACAAGAACAATTCCTGGGCAACACCTTTAAGTCTCTTAAAGCCACAAGAATGGTTTTATATTAACACAACTATTTCTTCCTATTCACAGAAGCTATAAGTTGCCATTCTAAAGAAGCAAAAAGTAGGACTAAATGCAAAACTTTAGGTATCAGTAGGATGCGTGATATGAACGTTTGTAATGTACTTACTGTATTTTGCCGCCTTAGAGTGTAACGTTACACACTCGCACCCCTACCAAATGCACCTGTTGCACTTTGTGTCCCCGTGCATCAGGTTTGATGCACTAAGAGTGCATTGTGGTTCCAGCAGGGAGAGGGAGCGACATGAAGAAAAGTAGTCAGCAGCCCCGGATGGTTTCTCCTCACACAACACCCCCAGATTTACTATTAAATGATGTATACTATGGGGTAAATATGTATTCAATAATTCAAATGGCAGCTATTGCAACATATATAAAACCGCTACGCCAGCACTACAAATGACAGTGCAGGCACAGTGAAGAACTCCGCCCCATTTTGAGGTAACTGAAGATTAATTTCTATAGCAAAACTTCTAGCTGCATAGCTATATAGATAGGGTTATTTAAAAAAAAAAAAAAAAAGGAGGGGGGGGGGGGACTAATTATATTGCAAAAAGGCTTCTAATCGCCTATTCTATACATTTAAGAGAAGCTTCAATATGCTATTTTAAGGTCTAAAATCACAGCCAATCTCCCATCTAAATGGCTTTTTTACTTGAACATCTATTGCAGTTGATATGAGATGTGTAGACCCTCCGAGTACATGAATTGCACTGGATGTGTGTATGGATGGAGCTGCCTTCTTAATATGCCACGATCCTGAATCTGAGGTTTTTCTGGAAGCTACAGGAGAAGGACAGGAACCAGATAAAAGTAGAGTCCTGAAATCTGAAGACCTTTGTCTCAGGACATAAAGCTAGCGCTGTCTCAATGCTACATCTTAGATCCATTGTTGATAGTTATGGGTAGTTTATCTACCCATGTAAAAAGGACCCTTAGGGCTCATGTCCACGGGCAAAATAAGAATTAAAATCCGCAGCGGATTTTAACACTTCTCCTGCCCGCGGATCCACACCCCATAGGGATGCATTGACCACCCGCAGGTAGATAAATACCCGCGGATCGTCAATAAAAGTGATTTTAAAAAAAAACGGAGCATGAAAAAATCTGGACCATGCTCCATTTTCATGCGGGTCTCCCGCGGGGACGGCTCCCGCGGGCTTCTATTGAAGCCTATGGAAGCCGTCCGGATCCGCGGGAGACAAAAATCGGGATTTACTCACACGCTCCGTTTCTTTTCTTCGCGCGGCCCCATCTTCTCTCCGTCGCGGCCGGATCTTTTTTTCTTCGGGACGGCGCATGCGCGGGGCACGTCACCGACGTCATCATGCGCATCCGCCGAGCCGAAGAAAGAAGATCCGGCCGCGACGCAGAGAAGATGACGCCGCGCGAAGAGAAGAAACGGAGCGGATGGGAGGAGAGTTTATTCTCATTTATTCCTATTTTCAGCGCTCATGTCCGCGGGGCAGGAGGGACCCGCTGCAGATTCTCCATGGAGAATCCGGAGCGGGCCTGATTTTCCCCGTGGACATGAGGCCTTAGTCCTCATTTACACTTTTTCCTGCATGAAAAAAGTAAATAAAAACAAAAAAAAACAAACACTTTTTTTTGTTAACGCTAATGTCCATGGTAAAGGACACCAATGTCCAGATACATACCACTACAGCATGCTACACGTTAACCCTTTCCCAAAATATTACATCACAGGAGATATGCAGTACTCATGTGGGTCCAGTAATGTCGTAAACACAGAAGCTGTGCCTACACCATCACTTGCAGGTGTCAGGGCAGGGAGCATGCATACTACAGCAAAGAGTCAGGATCAGAAAGAGGTTGGTCATTCAACCCTTAGATGTTGAAGTTAACGCTGACAATGCCATCTAAATTGTTAAACTGAGAAAGTTGGGGATGCAAATTAGGGATGCCGATGGGTTGCCATGACAGTTAAAGGCGCAACATTGGCCTTCAGACCTGCCATGTACCTTTACCTATCCCTGGGTAAGACGTTTGTGTGTCAGACTGAAGGGTTGCTTTTAAGAAATACTGTTCATTTGAATTGTCTGCAAAAATCAACTCACTGGAAGGCTAGAGGGCCGTGGTTGCATCCCCAAGCTGAGATCCTCCTGTCCCTTGCTGGAACCCAGAGATGGGGTAGACGAGGCTTGGGAAGTAAAGGAATCCTGAGAGAGCTCCTGCAAAATAAATGTATGCAGAAATGAGGTACAAGTATTTGGACAGTGACGGATTTTCATAGTTTAGTGTTTGAAAACCACCACAATGGATTTGAACAAAGCTCTCAATGTCAGTGTATATCTTCAAATCATGGGGTTCAAATATAACCTGTCATATTGAACTTGTTTGATCTGCAGGCATCAGGTTATAAGCCGGGAGCTGCAGAGTAGATTGATGTATAAATTAGGGGAATTTATTGATCTTTGACCACTCATCCTCTAGATGAGCAGAGGTCTGATAAGCAGATCAATTAAATTTTGCGAAATCTTTACCCGCAAAGCTACTGTATATAAAAATCAGTTATTCACCTCCTGTTCTATAGACAGCATTCCTTTAAATACTGCATTAACAGTTTAGGAATTACAGCTTTTTTTTCCCTCTTTTTTTTTTTTTATAGACAGTCCATCCATTTTTACACATTCAAAGGTATGACTGGTTGCAACGGACCATGAGAAATTAAAGGAGCTTTTACGAGAACAAGGTATCCCTTACCCACAATATAGGGGATAACTTGATCAGTGGGGGTCTCACTGATGAGACCCCCACCAATCTCAAGAACAGGCCTGCAGTGTCTCGTTCTCTTGTTACTGCAGAGGTTTGAGGTTGTGCTTCTTACCAAGCAATGACAGCACTCTGAACAGAGCGCTGACCAGAACTCCATTCACTTTCAACGGGACTCCCGAATACCTGATCAGTGCACATGCTCGGGTATTTCCATCACTCCTATTGAAATGAATGGATCGCTGACTGCTCATGCTCGGCCAGGGCTAAATTCAGAGTGACGTCACTGCTGGGTAAGAAGCAACCCTTGCAGTGACAGGAGAAGGGGACACTGGAGTCCCATTAGAGTTCGGCAGGGATCACAGAAGTGAGCCCCCCCCCGATCAGCAAATTATTGCCTATGGGGAAAGGAATAATGTGTTCTGCTAAAATTTCTTTAAGAAGGTTGAGGGTCGGCGTTGAATTTAAATTTGGTAGCTTTCATAGAACTTTCAATATGTGGTCCAAAGAAGTGTCAAATGAAACACCACAAGAGATTGTAAAAACTTTAGAAGTAGCCAAATCAACAATTTGGTAATAAGTAAAGCACTGGTATTCTCAGCAACACAAAGTATACACTTTAATCACAGATTAAACAGAGTTTCAAATCCAATTAGAAAATTGTGTCACCCACCTATATAAAGAAAGAAAAAGAGTGGGAACAAACAAACAAAAAAAGCAAGACACAAATACACCCAGATAAAAATCTAAGACTACTTTGGTACCTGTGGTGGAGGGAAGCGTTGCTGAGTATAGGTACTCCCCTGCTGTGCTCCAGATGTGGAATAGGATGATCCTTGCTGCTGTGATGTAGGATACTGTGGAGCTTGCTGGGTGTATGGCGACTGGCTTTGTGAACTTGTTGGGGGCCCCTGCTGCTGTTGCGTATAGGGCGATGGAGATGGTGACTGCTGTTGCTGGGGGAAGGTGGGTTGCACAGGCTGGCTAGAGGGTGGCTGAGAAGAGGACGTCTGCTGCTGTGTGTAAGACTGAGGAGCTGACTGCTGCTGAGAATACTGGGTTTGTGGTGGTGTTGTTTGCTGCTGTGGAGGGTGGAGGCTCTGCTGGTTATAGTATGGTGACTGGCTCTGCTGAGAATAGGATCCAGGGCCTTGTTGCGCATATGAAGTCATCTAGAGATAGAAACAACAAATGGATTAATAAGCAGCAGATCTGAAGAATAATATTTTACGAAAAGGGAAACCTTAAGACAGACTCTCTTATGTTAAATGCACCAATTCTAAAATCTCCATTATGACAATGTGGAAAACTGTAGTATAAAGAACAATGCAACATTTACCCATGTCAGCTTACAGAACTTGACTCAGACCTGGCATCCACTAGATGGTATTTCTAAGGCCAACTTCACAAGGGCGAGTGCAATATCGCCAACATGCGAAGTTTAATATGGGAGGCGTTTTTATGTCAAAAATCGCTGATGCGAGAGCAAGCACAAAAGATAGGACAAGCTGCGATTTCTCGCATCACAGGAAGAAAAAATAAATAAAATGGCTCATGTGTATGACCTCATTCAAAAGAACGGGGTTCATATTCGTGCATCTCACAACGCACAGATCTCGTGTGATTTTCTCGCCTGTGTGAAGCTGGCCAGAGGGTTAATTCCCCAGATTGTAAGTCATGCATGGAAAGCATAATGGGATTAAAAGATCTGTCATCCGAATAAGATGACCCATGTATGAGCACAGTATTACAGACATAACAATTCCTAGGGGCCAAAACCGCAAAAAAAGAAATATAAAAAAAAGTGCCATTTAGTCAACAAAAGTGATGAAAATACAGCAAACTCAATTCTGAGTCTGCTGTATTCATGAGGGTAAATGCTCCCTCTCCCAAGCTCAGAACTGTAGGACATGGCATCCACAAAGAACTGTAGTTTCCCACAGGGTACTTTTCAATTTTTAGGGTATTAACATAATGGGTTATATTGCTAATATGATTTCCCCTGACTGAATGAAGGCAATTGAGCAAGCAACAAAAGTTAAAGCTCTTACATGGCAGGGCTGGAAGTGTATAGGGGCTCAGTGCTTGACTAACGCGTGGCGAGGCGTGCTTTGAAAGATTTATTACATTAAAAATAGTGCCGCTTGTTTACCATAAAAGTAGAGGATTTCTATACTTTCATAAATTAAAGTAGACTTTGGACGTCACGCCACCGTTAGGCCGCACTCACATGCTTTTGAAAGCATTTACTGCAGCGTTTGAAACGCTGCGCTAAACTCCGATTTCAATGGGGCTTCAGACTAGCGTTCGAATGTTGCCAGCTCTATTTTAGTGCATGTTAACGCACCTCATCACCCATTGTAATGATGAAGTGCATTAAAAACATCAAATGCTTTTGCATGCAGTTCGAAAACACGTTGTGTTTGAAACACATTTTAACAGACGCTCGTGTGAGCAGCCTTACGATAAAATACTGACAGAAGACTATTACTACCAGTTACCAAAATTATCTTTTTCAAAAATCACACCAAAAATTTGCAGAAGGTGGCAACATTTGCTATGACCAAAGATACAGGGGGCCTAATTATGTGTTTACCTGTCAGTGTCCAAATTTATGAACCATTTGGATCTATGGTACATTAAATAATTTCAGTACGACCACAGAGGTCTGTGTGTTACATCTGGAACATTGACAGTTAGGCTGGGCTCACATGACTGTATTGGAATTGCGTATTACGCAGGCTCTGTATGCCTGTGTGATATGCGGTAGCTCAAAATTAATTACATTGCCTTACGCAGTTCCATGCACATTATAGTGTCGGAATTGCGTAACCCATGAGTGGAAAATAGAACGCAGCATGTTTATTTTGTTGCGTACATACACGAGAGAGCCCATTGTTCTCTACTGTCACATATATACTCACAGCCCATATGCAATCCCATTGCATATGGGCCGCGGATATACGCGTTGCTAAGCGGCAAATATAAACAAGAAAAGTGTACTGTGTATGACCACATGCATGAGTACGCGATCACGTGCAGTACAATTTTGCCACCATACACAGGGTTGCAGCCAGGTGCAAAGCCGTAAAATGCTGCGGTAGACCCCTGCTGTTTCACGCTTACGGCAATATGAGCCCAGCCTTAAAGGGGTTTTCCGTTAAAATACTATCGAGGACTACAGTATTTCCATGGAAAACCCCTTTAAGCATAGGTACAATACACCTGTCTAAACGAAACCTCAAACATGTATAATACATCATACAGTGTTTGTTTTAACTTTCAGACAAATGTACCTGTTGTCCATACTGCATACTGATTGCTCCTTGAGGTCTACCCTGCATGGCCATTGGATATCTCTGTGGCGTCTGTGACGTGTAAGGCTGTACTGGGTAACCAGAATGCCCTTGCTGAGGACCAGGCTGTTGGCTGTATGGGTTACTGGAGCCATATGGCTGGGGTCTCATCTTTCCCATTTGATCCATGGGACTGCCAGGCTGTTAAATAGAATTTACACATTAGCAATACGTTCGAATTCATTAGCAACCAAAGTATATAACATGCATTTCAACCCAAACCCAGTGCACACACATTTAAACCACTTTCATCAAAAGACTCCACCCCCGCCCCCAAATATGTAATCCCTTTGTACTCTGCACACTTTCTAAGAACTGGTGATGAGCCTTGACGATTACTGCAGCATTGCACAATATTGTGAAGGGTTGTGTAAGCAGCGATGGAGGGCGAATACATGGATTGCCAGTGTTCCCACAGTAATTAACCTGCTTATTACCTCTGGGACTGCTCAGATGAAGGCTGGCGGTAAGAGCTATTTATAACTGGAAGGGCAAACAGCCGAAGTGTAACAGGTCCCAGCTGTACACCCATCTGAAGTGCGGCCAAGAGCTAGCTGTCTGGTGTGGAGCGCTGGCAGGGAATGAATGACAGGATCTGTGCTTCAGGGACAAGAGGTAAAAAGGGGGAGGGGTGCCCATTCCAAAAACTTTAAAATTTGCCTTTCTGAACCAGCCACACCTAACCCATCTCCTGCACATGAGGAATAAAGGGAGGAGGTGGGCGGAAGAGACACCACACACTGTGCAGGCTTTGGCTCTTAACACTTGGACACATGGCTAATTTGCATTGCTGCCAAAAACAACTGTGAAAAATTAAGTAACGTTCAAAAGCACCAACATTTCCTTTCATGCTATCCTATTATATAGCAACGGCGTTCTGTGGCATCAGACAGAGATAGTCATCACCCACATCAGTTCCGGCCCCCAATTGGCATCAGATTAAAGTATCGGTACGTTTTTGGATTGTGGTAAGAAATGACAGAACTGTAATACACTGTATATGAGCCGCAGAATGAATGAGGATAGGGGCATACAGCAGTGTAATACTGGTCTCTCCTCAATCTTTGGGGAAGGCTTAAATAAAATGGATGATATTCACATGATGATTTCAAAGCTGGATGGTCTCTAAAGCTTCTATGCAGGATCAAGAAAAGCATAAGAAATAGCAAGGATGATTCATAGGAACTATGTAAGGCTGGAAAAGGTAGTAGGCTGCCCATCCAGTTCAGGCTACTACCTACCAATGTTGATCTAAAGGAAGGCAAAAAACAAGCAAACATGGAGGTAGAAGAAAATTTTCCTAATTTTAGTGGGAAAAAAATCCTTCCCAACTTTAAGACTGGCAACTAGAATCCCTGGATTAACGTTTTACCATCTATGTCCCCCATGATGTGAATGTCCCCCCAAAGGTCTTTATGACATTCACATGGTCTTGTTTTTTTATTTGACACTTCTCCACTGTAGCTGGGGCATCCATAGAAGCCTCAGGTACAGGAAAAAACATCCCCTGTAGTGACTAATCACTGGCAGAGCTGTCAGGGTCTGCTGGGACCCTGGCAGGGAAACACTAACTTTTGTACATTGAGCACTATGTACCTGAGAAAGGAGAAAGTAAAAGCAGTTTAAAAACCACTTCTGTTTCTCAGCTATGACTAGGGCCGGCTGCACATGACCGGGTCGGATTCCACATGGGGAGCCCACAGCAGGATCAGACCCTGTGCCTGCCCTGCATCCGCACGTACCTGTCTTTTCTGCACTGCGGATGCTCCGCATGGTGAGCTGTTGGACATGCGAAGTGCAGTTTAAAGCTATACTTTTTCCTGCCGTAAGGGCCGCAGGTTGGACGGCTTTCATTGAGTTCAATGGAAGCTATCCTTGTGTTATCCGCGCTAAAATAGAGCCTGCTGCGATTTTTCCACCGCGAGTGGGGGAAAAAAATTGCAATTGATTTCCACTCGTGTGCAGGAAAAGACGCTTTTTCTTAGCATTCTATGGGAGGTATTTGCTGCAAAATACGGAGGCCCACCCTGGATTCCGTAACGCAAATTTGCCCGTGTGCAGCTGGCCTACCTGCTGAGAACCCGACCTGTTCCTGCTTGATCGCAGCAGCAGAGGCTTTAATCCCACACTGTACTTCTGCTATTGGCGGGGATTAACGCCAAGGACCATGCGCCGTATATTTACAGCGCTTTGTCCTTATGGGGTTAAACAAATCTGCTCTCATTATCAACCTCTATTTTTCCCTCATTACTTTATTAAAAAAAAAAAAAAAAAAAAAAAAGCGGCCAGCACTGTTTTAATCTTTTTGCCATTTACATAGTTGAACAGTTTAGAGTTAGCTTTACTGTTTGGTAATTAGTCTGTCTCAAACTTTGATGCTTTTTTTTTTTTTTTACATAACCTTTTTCCTTATAGGTTTAGTACTTTAGTACTTAGTAGTTTAAAACACGGTTTGTTTTTTGCCCCCTTTACATCTTGATTGAGCCACATTTGTTTTCACCTATTCTTAACCCATTTTTGTAAGGCAAGAGCCTCTAACAGTAAGGCAGCCTGCAGACAGCTGGGTCAGATCCCGCTATGAGAATCCTCGCAGCGGGATCTGACCCGAGCGTCTGCAGAGACCAGCGCGGGACTCACCTGCTCCCACGGCTCCGGATCTTTGATGTGCCGTCTGTCGGCCAGCTGGCGCATGTGCAGAGCGGAGCCGGCGAGTGACATTTCTGTGCAGAGCTTGCAGAGCCCCGCAAGGAAATAGAGCATGCCGCGATTTGTTTTCTGCACGCGATTTCGCACGCACAAATCGCGGCCGTCTGTCTGGGATTGCTTTTTATAACGCAATACTATGGCAGCTTCCACAGGCGGAAATTCTGCGAGAAATCCCCCCGGGGAATTTCCGCTTGTGTGCAGGGGGCCTATGTATTAAAAAATGTACTACCCTGATAAAACTCCCCATTATAAGACAATTGGAATCTGATGGCTAGAGCCAGTACTGTGGTGTGGGACATGCTGGAGAGGCCCCCTGACAACAGAGCGGCCAGTAACATACAGTAAGACTACCCTGCCGGACGTCTTCCGACATCAAAGTTGTACAGGCTTCAATCAGAATGTCTTTAGACGTCAGACAGTGGATTGGAAAGGGTTAAGTTTAAAGTGTCCGCCCCTCTAGTTGGGTCATGTACAAGTTCCAAAAGTTATTGACAAACTTGTTTCCTTAATGGGATCCACAGGTTTCAGCGTCCCGACTTTATATCTGGATAAAGTCCCCCATAATAATTACCTTATTGTGATTTGCAGCTTCATCCATTTGCCTTAGTTACAGTAATACATTTTTATCGGCCTACAGGAAACCCCCTATAAGTATCTCTACCCACAGACTACACATGTTCATCTCCTTATTACATAAAAATAACTCCATCCCTTTCTGGGGTTATTTATTTTTTCGAATTCCACCTGAACTATAACCCCGTAAGTTACCCACCCAGTCACAGCTTTCATCCAACCAGGTCTGTTATTCCCACTAGGTCATAGTTTTCCTCAGTCACTACTTCCAGTAAGTCAACCTTATTAGGCCTCATGTCCACGGGGAAAATCAGGCCCGCTACGGATTCTACATGTAGAATCCGTAGCGGGTCCCTCCTGACCCGCGGACATGAGGGCTGAAAATAAGAATTTAAAAGAATTTACCTATCCGTAGCGGGCGGGGAAGGTCTGCTGTTCCTCACGTCCGGATCCTCTTTTTCGGCCGGCGGATGAATTCGTCACGCCAGCGGCACGTCATCGACGTGCCGCGCGCATGCGCCGGGCACATCCGCTGAGCCGAAGCAAGAAAGATCCGGCCGTGAGGAAGAGAAGACCTTCCCGGTCCGCTCCGGATGGGTAAATACTTTTAAATTCCTATTTTAGGTCTCCCGCGGATCCGGACGGCTTCCATAGAAGCCCGCGGGAGCCATCCCCGCGGGAGACCCCGCACGAAAATGGAGCATGGTCCGGATTTTTTCATGCTCCGTTTTAAAAAAAAACAACACTTTTATTGACCATCCGCAGGTATTTATTTACCCATGGGTTGTCAATGCATCCCTATGGGATGTGGATCCGCATGCGGGAGATCCGCTGCGGATCTTAAATCATATTTTGCCCCTGGACATGAGGCCTTAGTCAGGCTTCTAGCATTAGTCACCATACAGTTACGGTGGTTTTGACTATTTTATGTGTATCCCTAACTGTTCTGCCAGTTCTAACTGTACCAACCCCTCCTACTGCTCCAACTCCATTTGCATTACTTACAGTGGGGGAGGGGTGGGGTGGAAAGACCATGTAGACAATGACCTTGTACTATCTCTCTGGTTGTTGGAAGATTGCCCTGTCTGTCCCCTAATAATTGAGTCTCCCACCACTAGGTCCTGTCTAGCCTGACCTGCACTCCAATTCCTCTTATTAATGGAGCAGACATCCCCCTGGTGGTCAGCATATCATGCTGCAACAGTGCTGACCCTGAAATGAGATTCCCCCCATGTGACAACTTTGCAAACTTGTTAGGGAGGCTAGTCCTAAACTGGCACACCGTAGCACCTAAACTACCATCCACCCCAGCGACTGTCTGCTTACCTAAACTACCATCCACCCCAGCGACTGTCTGCTTACCTAAACTACCATCCACCCCAGCGACTGTCTGCTTACCTAAACTACCATCCACCCCAGCGACTGTCTGCTCACCTAAACTACCATCCACCCTAGCGATTGTCTGCTCAGTGAGCAGCAAACACCCTTCCATGTTTTCAGTGGATCTCAGTGTTGTATGCTGCTAATTTAGGTCCTGAATCTGGGCTTCCAGATCTGCAACAGTCTCCCATCTTGTACAGCAGTATGCACCCTCAAACGGCCGTTCCAGGACTGCATACATGGCCCATGATGTACACTGGATAGCATTAGCCATTTCAATTGGCGAGTCCTATTTTGCATGGGCAAACGAACATGTCTTGTGGGGCAAAAAGGTACAGTACGATACGCCAATGACGCACCAACAAAAAACCTGTTTATACCGCAAACTATGTAGTGCTCAGGCGCACGTAAACGCACTTATGCCTTTATGAAGCCCCTTTATGAAGCCAGTTTAACCCCTTAGTGACAGCCCTATCGTAAAACTACGTCCTGCTGTTGCAGGACGTGTATGGAGGGAGGTAGCGGCACTATCTCCCTCCATATAGCACGGGCATCAGCTGTTTATTACAGCTGACACCCACGGGCAATAGCTGCGCTCGGCCGATCGCGGCTATTAACCCTTTAAATGCCCCGAACGCTGTTCGGGGGTACCGCACGCCCCCCCCCCCCCCCCCCGCGGTGAGATCGGGGGAGCCGTGCAGGTGTCATGGCAGCCGGGGGCCTAATGAATGGCCCCAGGGCTGCCTATCAAGCCATCCACACAGGGTGGCTTGAAAGACTGCCTGTAAAAAAGCAGTATGACGTAATGCTATAGCATTACGTCATACTGGAGGAGCGATCAAAGCATCGCATGTTTAAGTCCCCCAGGGGGACTTCAAAGTACTGTAAAAAAATAAAAATAAATCAATGAAGTTTTTTTAATTGTAAAAAAAAAAAAAAAGTTCTAAAAGTTTAAATCACCCCCCTTTTGTCATATCCATTATTAAAAAAATCAAAATCATAAAATAAAAATATGTATTTGATATCGTTGCGTCCGTAAAAGTCCGATCTATCAAAGTAGTGCATTATTTTTCCCGCACGGTGAACGTCGTCTGAAAAAAAAAATATATAAAGAACGCCAGAAATACACTTTTTTAGTTACCCTGTCTCCCAGAAAAAAAACCAATAAAAAGCGATCAAAAAGTCGTATGTATTCCAAATTGATACTATCGGAAACTTCAGGACATCCCGCAAAAAATGAGCCCTTGCTCAACTACGTCGACGAAAAAATAAAAAAGGTATTGCGCACACAAAATGACCGCAGAAAATTATTGAAAAAAATTAAATATCTTTTTAAAAAAAATTTAAGTACGGTACTACAGCAAAAAAAACACTATACAAGTTTGGTATCGTAGTCATCGTACTGACCCACAGAATAAAAATATCAGGTCGGTTTTGTTGCAATTTGTGTGCTGTAGAAACAGGACGCACCGAAAGATGGTGGAATGTCGTTTTTTTCCATTTCTCTCCGCTAAGAATTTTTAAAAAGTTTTTCAGTAAATTATATGGTACAATAAATAGTGCCATTGAAAAATACAACTCATCCCGCAAAAAACAAGCCTTCATACAGCGACGTCGATGGATAAATTAAGGAGCTACGATTTTTTAAAAGGGAGTAGGAAAAAACAAAAATGGGAAAAAGCAAAAAAGCTCCGTCACTAAGGGGTTAAGGCCCAGTGTCCATGGCTTGCGCCAATTTTCAATGCAGGTATTTTCAGCAGATGCACTGTGGATCATCTTAATTTTTTTTTTTGTAATGGCTTGCAGGTAAACGTGAATTGTGCGTTTTCATCTCCCATAGAAATGAAGCATGCTGTGATTTTAGATCCACGCGGGGCATCCGCAAAGCATCTAAAAATCAAATCTGCAGCGTTTAATTTGGTTGCGGACACCCCATTGTTGGATATTGGGCCTTAGGCCTCATGCCCACTTGCATGCACAGATACCACTGCTGAATCCTGCAGCGGTATCCGAGCATGCCCGAGGACACGAAGAGGAAAAAAATAATTTCTTATCTCTCCGGGTTCAGCGCAGGTCTCTGCGCCAGCCGGATCTTTTTTCTTCAGCACAGCAGATGCTTCCGGGAGCGCCAGCCGACGCTCCCAGCGCAATCGCAGTGCTATTTTATTTTAAATCTCCTGCTCTCCCACGTATCCGTGGCACTGTACAAAAGCAGATGTGGCTGTGCCGTAGGTAAGGTCATGGAAGCCGTCTGTACGGAGACCTGCAGGAAAATGGTGCACGCTGCGATTTCTTCCCATGCGTGTGACCCACATACCGGGGGGGGGGGGGGGGAATTAAAATAATCACATCCGCATGCTTTTAGCTGCCCTACTGATGCTAATGCATCCCTATGGGCAGCAAGATGCACAGATCTCCGTTGCAGGGGCCACGCACAGATTTTATAATTAAAATCCGCACGTGGACATTGGGCCTTAGTCACACACACACAATTAAAACCACTCTTTAACCCCTTAAGGAAATGGGCTATTTTGGGCTTAAGGACGCAACGATTTTTTGCGGATTTTCATCTCCATTTTTTAAAAGCCATAACTTTTACTTTTCCGTGGACACGGTCGTATGAGGGCTTGTTTTTTGCGTGGCGAACTGTAGTTTTTGAGGGTACATAGACGATTGTAAAACTTATTTTTTTATGGTAAGAGGGAGAGAAAACGCATCAATTCTGACAGATTTTTTTTGCACAGCGTTAATCATGCAGTTCAAAGGGCACAATACATTTTTTCTGCGGGTCGGTACGATTACATAGATACCAAAATTCTTACATGTATTTAGGTTTTTCTACAATAAAACCCCTTTAGGAACTTTTTTTCCCCCTAAAATCGCTGCATTCAAAGTCCTTTAACGGTTTCTTTTTTCTATGTACGGAGCTCTGTGAGGGCTTGTTTTTTGCGAGACGAGTTGGGTTTTTTTGGTACTATTTTGGGGCACATACGGCTTTTTTGATCACTTATTGCATTTTTAGGGACGCAAAAAGCTAAAAATTAGCACTTTGCCTCAGTGTTTTAGCGTTTTTTACGTGCAGAATAAAAAGCATGTGCAACTTATTGCACGTATCGTTACGGACGCAACAATACCAATTATGTGGGATTTTAAATTTTTTTTTTTACGCTAATATGAGAAAAAAAAGGTAGTAAAATCCCCCCCCCCCCCCCATTTGTTTCTTTCTGGGGGGCTTCCAGAACAGCACTGTTGCTGTAATAAGGCAATGCAGGATTTCTCTCCTGCAATGCCTTATCGCTAATCCAGCGATCACAGGCACTGGCAATACAGGACACCGGTATCTGGCATCCTGTTGCCATGACAACCAGTCGGGCTTTTTTGTGATAACATCGTGAGAGCCTGGCAACTTCACAAAGGGAGCGCAGTTGACCCCGCTGTTAACAGAGTGGTTAACAGCGGGGGGAGCATCTCCGATGCACCCCCGCTGCTGCAGCAGGAGGCAGGCTATCACGAGCAGCCAGCTCCCACTGCTAGATAGCGTGAGATCTATTATGATCTCGCGCTATCCACAGGACGTAAATTTACACCCTGTTGCGGGAAGTACCCCGCTGCCAGGACGTAAACTTACGCCCTGAAGCAGGAAAGGGTTAAATTAAGCAATTGCCACGCTCCCACAGGTCTTTTGTTTGCTTTAAGCTATATCAGCAGCAGTTCCTGCAATGAATCCCGTTTATACCCCCCTCCCCCCAAAAAGTAAAAAAGTTACTTTTAGCTTTGCTATAATAAAATATACCCCTGCACGCACCAAATACCTTGCAGGCTTTCACAGATTTACATCAGTCTGCGTGCCTCAACAGTAGAGTTCATCTCCAGCAAGAGATTATTCTGAGTGAAATTATATATTTTTTTGGACCAAAAAGACATTTTACTCAGAGTTTTACATCCATATACTTTGCATGTTTTTTTTTGTAAAATAAAAAAAAAAAAAAAAAAATAATGAAGGTCCATTTTTTTTTACATTGATAACTGCGAAGCAAAGCTAGAAAAACAAACCATACAGGGGTCATCCATGTCTGCTTTTTTTGTGTGCCAACACTACTTGGCAAACTGCAGCATTATGCCACGGATCTGCAGGTTCCTCTGATCTTCCAAGATGACCATCGCTCTCACCTTGGCCAAATTACTAATTCTACATATCAGTATCACACACACACACAAAAAGAATACATACAACACACACACACACACACACACACACACACACACAGTTTTGTTTTCTTTCATTTTAAAAACTACTGCACCATTGATAACTACAGCACAATAAGCCCTCATATGGCTCCGTTAATGGAAAACGAAAATATAGGTCCCCAAATACAGCTTTCAAAAAAAAAAGAAAAGTGAATAAAATGCCAAGTTCCCAAAAATAGCATCGATAAACTATAGCTCATCTTGCAAAAAGTTGTGATATATATTTGCAGCAACGCAAAAATAAAAGCGTTTAGCTCATAGAATGCAGCAGCAATAAATACATATGCTGGTATATTTTTTTTTTACTGGGTCTGTGTGTGCAAAGAAAATAGTAAAACATTATATAAATTATTGCTATAAACATACAGATCTAGATGATAAAGTTATGTATACCACAAACTGAAACCTGGAAAACCAAAAAAACAGAAGCCCTTACATAAGCATGTCAACAGAAAAAAATTAAAGTTGTAGCTCTACAGTCCCTTTTACATGGGCCAACAGTCGGGTACACAATGGCATAGGCGATAATGTCACCGCTAAGGTTGTTGGCGCTCGTGCAGAACATTTACCCTGACAGACTTCACCGCTGGATCACGGGCTTGTCGCTCAGCGCTTACACTGACCGTCAAACCCGCGATGATTTTTAATGTGACTGAAAAGTCAGCTAACAACCTGTGAACTAAAAGCGAGCGATTTTTGTGCATTTACACTGCATGATTATCGCTCAAATCCATTTGTTTGAACAAATTTTGGGTGATAATCATCCCATGTAAATGGCCCATTAGGCTTTTAAGACACCCCACAGGTATCTGATGTGGAGGCCATTGGTGGCATTACAGGACTTCAGCCAAGATTTATTATCTTAAGAGTCTAACGGGGTGTACCGGGACATGTCTTAGCATCAGCCATATCACCAACAGCATCCACATCAGACACCTGCAAGCTGCATCAAGAGAGTCCTACACATCATGTATGCAGAAATCAGCTTTAGTTCTGCAATGCTCTGAGAATAGGATTATTCTATAGATTTGCACATGCACACAGGGTTACTCAAAAAGGAGAAGATTTGGGGATTTAATTACAAAACTATAAAAGACAGTTACACAATCCACACATCACAGACAAGAGGAAGGGTGAAAGTTTATAGCATGCCAATAAGTTCCCTTTTGTGCCACACTGCAGCGCTGTTTGCCGTTTATAGGTAAATGGTGATATCACAGGAGAATATTTTCCATTTAGTTATCCTCTACGTGAGGGAGATGTGATCATGCAGAATAGCTTACACAATATACCTCCTTAAGTGCATTTCTATGTGGACTGGTTCCTTTAATAATATAAAGTTAAGCAGGCTTGAAATAAAGACTTGATACTCCCCTACCCTGACCACTCTCCACCGCACAGAACCCAGGAGAAGCGGCAGGCAGTCCATGTCCTTCATTGTGAACATGATTGCTCAGGCACTCCCAGGCTTCAGCGGCGAGTACTAAAATTTCTTTAAGGGTCCATTTATTGACAGCCTCCACTACAGATATCTTCCCCATCACATTGACAAACATCTCAGGAGTAACGGGTGGACAGCAGTGTTCGTACCAGAGGCCGAAATGACAGCATCAGTCTTGCAAATGATTTGCCAATGAGTTCCGAGCAAATCCCACATTGTACTACTGAAAACATTACCAATGTGGCTTTGGTGTAACGATTGATACGACTTAGGGGGAAAAAGTACTGAATTTTTAAACCTCAACATGTGAAACTTGTAAAGGCTGTAGGCAAGCTCGCCTGAGAGTATGCTCACACAGGGCAGAAGTGTTGCAGAATATCTGTACTGGAAAATTCAGAGGCAAATTACACATCTAATAGAGTCAAAATACACATCATTCAGCTGAATACCGCCAGATTCTAGCAAATGCTACACTTCCCACACCATGCCCCGACACCCTCAAGCGACTGCCAAGCCACTGGTCAGGTGATGCCACTTCTGCATGACCTGACCAGCAGCTTGGCATTTGATGTTTTGGATGCAGAATTTGCCACAGTTTTCCCATGCAAACACCAAGCTCAATGCGAACACAGATACCCTAAGGCTGCCTGTTCATGGGCGTTTTTGCATTGCTTTCCCCGCAGGGAATGCAGTGCACGCTTTGAAAGCGCAGTCGTCGTCGTCCCCCCCCCCCCCCCCACCCGGTCCAATAGCGGTCCTCCGCTCATGGCTGGCAAATCGCAGCATGCTGCGAATTTCCGCGGTGAGACCATCTGTCAGATAGGCTCACAGCGGAGATCTGTCCTCTGGCTCCTGCTCCCCCGGGGCAGCTCCGCAATGCCGTGGACAAGCAGCCTAAGGCTACCTACACTTGAGTGAGATCAGATTGGGAAACTCAGCTAGATATTACGCTCGTGAACATGTGCTTGACCCATAGTGGCGAGGCGGTTTTCACACATAGAATCTGTGAAATTCTTCCTTTCACGCGCGAGAGGGAGGAAATCAGCAGTGTTTCCGATTGATTTCAATGGGAAACCTTGCACACACCGCATTAATGTGCGATGTGTTCCATCAACGCAAAAAGATAGGTCTCATGTCCACGGGCAAAATTGAATTGCAGGATCTCCACGGATCACCCACACGAATGATCGATAGTTCAATGTGCCCATAGACAATTATTGAGCATCTGCAGGTAATTAAATACCTGCTGTTATTTTATTCCGGCACGCGGGACAAAAATTGCAGCATGCTCCATTTTCTGCAGATTCCCGCACTGAAAGTAGTAGATGGTGGAAATAAACTTCCAGCGGACGTGGTTGGAAAATCAAAGTAGAACTTCAAGCATGCCTAAGATAAGATGTATGCTAAGTAAAAAGGAAAGAGCGGACTGAATGGCTCATGTGGTCTTTTTCTGCCAATTTTTTATACACTAAAAACACACACACAAAAAAAAAAAAAAAAAAGATCTAATTGTATCATTACATTCCAAGAGCCATAACTTTTTTTATTTGTCCATTAATAGCTATGAGCGCTTTTTTTTTGTTTGTTTGTTTTTTTTTGCAGGGCCTAGTCTTCATTTATCCCATCTTTTGGGAACAATGTTTCAATGACTCTCTAGAGGCAAGTTTTACAAAATCTGCTATTACCAATTTTTTTTAATTCTTATTGTGTCCACTGTGCAGTATACACTATGTTGACAAAAGTATTGGGACACAGGTGACAAAATTGGATTTTATTCACACTTTAAAGACAATGATGGGCTGTTTTTGGCCTTAATGACTGCAGTAACCCTCCTAGGCTGCTTTCAGCCAAATTCCAATACATGTGTGGAAGGATTTGCCTCGAGTCCTCGACGATAGCTTCAGATACAGGGGATGAAGGATACAGCGTTCTAGTTCGTCCCAAAGATGCTTCATGGGATTGAGAGAAAATTTGGGCTGGTGAATGCCTCACTGCATACTGTATGACATAGTGCTCGGTCCTGTTGGTAGAGACACGGAGCTGTACCAAAGTATTGCCACAGGGCAGGAAACGTTACACTGCCTAGACTATCTCTGTACCCATTGGTGTTAAGGGTAGACCTCAGTAGAACCAATGGCCCCAGTTCTACCCAGCAGAAACACCCCCACACCATAACAGAACCTCCTCCAAACTTCACTGTTGGGAAGATGCATTCACATAGAAATTGTTCTCCGGGGAACCCCCACGTGAGGCTGTCCAATCGGCAGAATGTGTACTGCGAGTCAGCTGTCCATAACACTTGGGAGGGTGCAGCTAGACAGGGGGAAATGATATCTAGAAGGTTGGAGGAGTGTTTAAGCTGGTGGGAGGGGTTAGAACTGGCAGAATAGTTAATAGGGATACACTTGATATGAAAAGGAAAAAAAAAAAAAAAAAAAACTGTATGGTGACTAATGGTAGAAGTCTGACCAATAAGGTTGTTGAACTGGAAGTAATTCCTGAGGAAAACTGACAGCAGGAATAATGGACACCTGGTTGGATGAAAGCTGTGACTGGGCAATGAACGAACAGCTTTAGTTTATTCAAAAAAATAGTGGCCATAAGAAACAAGTTGAAAGGTTACTAAAATAGGGGCTTTTGTCAGGTAGCTACAAATACTAAAATTTTAGGAAGACAAAAGTTCTATCTGCTTAGAGATGCTCTTAACCTTATTGACTGGAATAATGTCCTCAGCAATAAGAGTAAAGACAATAAATAGAAATTTGTAAAACCATCTTATGTATTTACTGTGAGCAATTTATACCTTACAGGAATAAAAGGTTAGGCATGAAGAGAAAACCAATGTGGCTCAATAAAGATGTAAAACAGGGCAAAAAAAAAAAGAAATTACTAAAACAAGAACGCAGTGAAGAAACGCTAAAAACTAACAGGAAAAAAAACTCCAGAAAAAGCAGCAAAGGTGGAGACAGACTCATAGACAAAGTAAAACTAACCCTACACTATACAACTAGCAAAAAGATTAACAAAGTGTTGGCCCTTAAAAGGCAAACAGAAAAATTATAGAGGGCCATGAGAAAGCAGATGTGTTAGTTTTTTTCACCAGTGTATTCACTCAAGGAAATCAAATGTAAGCTGAAATGCAGAGTGATAAAGTAAAGGTCACCACTCTAAAGGCCCTTTTACACAACAATTATCGCTCAAAAGCCATCTTTTGAGCGATAATCGTTGCTTGTAAATGTGCCCATCTTTCATTTTTCTGCTCGGCCTAAGATCCATCATTTGGCAGAAGAGCTGATAGCAGGGTCTTCATGCTGTGTTCCTCGCGGGGAGCGCTGATAACATTGTCTCAGCTGTCAGCCCGCGACAGAACAAAGGGAATGTATTCAGAGAACAGATCACCCGGTTCTCCAAATATAGCTCCCGGCGGCTCACATGCATTAATAAGCTACTAATTGGCATTAGTACCAATTAGTAGTTTTATGCAAAATCATCACTCAAAAGCCATCTTTTGCGTGATCATCTTTGTGTGTAAATGGGCCTTCAGGACTTCTGTTCACAAATGTTTTTCCCCACATATTATGCGTGCAATGTATGGCGGTGTAATACTCAATGAATGAAGTCAATGAACTTTCATTGATCCATGTGCGTGTAAACTGTGCATATTGATATGCAGCATGCTCCATTTTTCAGCATACCATGCAGTGTGAGCCCTATACTTTATCGGCAGTGTATGAAACACTGTCCACACACAATACATTGCAAATGGGCGGTGTTCTCATATAGAACCCAGCTATGAAACAGAATAGGGAATTTTTTTATTTTTTTTTAAAGTCACCCTGCGCATAACCGTATGCAAGCAGAACCCGCAGCGTTTTACCAGTCTAGACAAGGACATTAGTGCAGAGCTGCCATAAGATAAAAATAAACAAATTGCCAGGTTCCAGTGGCAGACACCTCCAGGTTCTAGGGGAATTAAGTAATGTGACAGACAGATCCCAGTTTCTTATATTTAATGACTAAGTGACGGGGTCTGTGCCACTGGCAGATATCCAATGTGGTGCAGATAGTCAAAAAGGTGGACCAGTAAACTACAGACAGGCAAGCCTAACCTGCATTGTTTGTAAAATGTTTGAAGGGTTTCTAAAGGCCCTTTTACAAACAACGATTATCGCTCAAAAGCCATCTTTTAAGCGATAAGTTGTGCGTAAATGTGTGTTCAGCATGCACTTTTCGACCATCGCTGAGTTCAGCTCTGCTTAAAATACATCGGGACTAGAGTTGAGCGAGCATACTCGCTAAGGACAATTACTCGAGTATTGTCCTTAGTGAGTACCTGTCTGCTCGGAACAAAAGATTCAGGTGTCGGCGCAGGTGAGCGGCGAGTTGCGGAAGTGAGCAGGGGGGAGAGAGATCTCCCCTCCGTTCCCCCCTGCTCTTCCCCGCCAGCACCCGAATCTTTTCTTCCAAGCGGGCAGGTACTCGCTAAGGACAATGTTCGCTCGAGTAATTGTCCTTAGCGAGTATGCTCGCTCATCTCTAATCAGGGCTGATGAGACAGACTGCAAGCTGAGTTCTATGGCAGCTGTCCCACTGGAGAACAAGTGTGATGTATTTAGAGAACAGACCACCCGCTGTTCTCTAAATACATGCAAATGAAGCTAATTATCTTCTAATGGGCTGATTAGCCCATTAGTAGCGAATGCAAAATGACTGCTCAAAACTGTCAGTTTCTGACTAATTTTGAGCCGCCATCTGTGTGTGTAAATGCACCTTTAGAGATGCTAACCTGGAGTACCTCAAGGTAAATGGCTGTATAATTCTGTATCAGCGTGGGTTTATGAGAGATCATTCCTGTTAAACCAACCTGATCAGCTTCTACGAGGAGGTAAATTCTAGGCTGAACCAGGGAGAGTCATTGGATCTTGTGTATCTGCAGTTCCAAAGAGTTTGATACTGTGCTGAATAAAGGCTTGTTAAAGAAAATGAAAATGCTTGTTCTGGGTGATAATGTGTGTAAGTGGGTAAGTAACCATCTCAGTTATAGAAAGCAGAGGGTGGTTATTAAATGGTACATACTCAATTAGCTAGGGCCCAATACTGACCCCCTGTCTTTTTAAGTATATTTCTTAATGTTTTTAGGAGGATTATACAATATTTGCAAATAATCCTAAATTGTGTAAAGTAATTAACACAAGTGAGGACAATATCTAGTTACATGTGGATCTGGATAAACTGGGAGTTTGGGTAGAAAAGTGGTAAATGAGATTTAACCCCTTAGTGACGGCCCTATCGTAAAACTACGTCCTGCTGTTGCAGGACGTGTATGGAGGGAGGTAGCGGCGCCATCTCCCTCCATACAGCGCGGGCATCAGCTGTTTATTACAGCTGACACCCGCGGGCAATAGCTGCGCTCGGCCGGTCGCGGCTATTAACCCTTTAAATGCCGCTGTCAATTCTGACACCAGCATTTAAATCCCCCAAACGCTGTTCGGGGGTCCCGCACGGCTCCCCCGCGGTGAGATCGGGGGAGCCGTGCAGGTGTCATGGCAGCCGGGGGCCTAATGAATGGCCCTAGGGCTGCCTTAGCAGACTGCCTATCAAGCCATCCACACAGGGTGGCTTGAAAGACTGCCTGTAAAAAAGCAGTATGACGTAATGCTATAGCATTACGTCATACTGCAGGAGCGATCAAAGCATCGGCATGTTAAAGTCCCCCAGAGAGACTTCAAAGTAATGTAAAAGAAAAAAAGATAGTTTTTTTAATTGTTAAAAAAAAAAAGTTATAAAAGTTTAAATCACCCCCCTTTTGCCATATCCATTATTAAAAAATCAAAATCATAAAAAAAACTATGTATTTGATATCGCCGCGTCCGTAAAAGTCCGATCTATCAAAGTAGTGCATTATTTTTCCCGCACGGTGAACATCTGAAAAAAAAATAAAGAACGCCAGAAATACACTTTAGTTACCCTGTCTCCCAGAAAAAACGCAATAAAAAGCAATCAAAAAGTCGTATGTATTCCAAATTGATACTATCGGAAACTACAGGACATCCCGCAAAAAATGAGCCTCTGCTCAACTACGTCGACGAAAAAAGAAAAAAAAAAGGTATTGCGCGCACAAAATGACCGCAGAAAATTGAAAAAAATTAAATATCTTAAAAAAAATAAATAAAAGTACTACAGCAAAAAAAAAAAAAAAAATACTATACAAGTTTGGTATCGCAGCGATCGTACTGACCCATAGAATAAAAATATCAGGTCGTTTTTGTTGCAATTTGTGACCTCTGAAGTCAGCACCCCATCTTTCAAAAAAGTTAATTTTTTTATAAGTTCTGGATGCACCCCAAAGAGTTCTAGAGTTCCCAATTAATTTTAGAAATAGTTCTAGCAAATTAGGCAAAAAAAAAAATCAACAAATGTATCTCTGCGGTGCTAACTTCCAAAAATGATATTACTAAATCAGCAAGAACTTTGTAAATATTGGTTCTAGAGCTTCGAGCATTAAGAGTTTTCTTCAGAACTCTTGAGGTGCTACCCAGAACTCTTAGAAAAATCGCAGGATATACTCTGAGCATATAGTCACTGATTACTGCAGAAGAGGCGGTGGTCCAGGTATTATTCAGATTGCGAAATTTGGAGTCTGGAAGGAATTTCTTCCCCTTAAGGGCTCCCACACACTTGCATTTTATTTATTTTAACAGGAATGTCAATGGGACTTTCTACTGTTAATGCATCGCAAGTTTGTGCAATGCGTCAACATTAGAAAGTCCCATTGACATTCACGGGGGGGAAAAAAAATAAAAAACCACGCAAGTGTGTGGGAGCCCTAAAGATGAGAAAAATTGTTTTTTGCTTTCATCTGGATCAACACCGCAGGAAAAACCACTGAACTGGATGGATATGGCTTTTCAGAATTACATATTATGATACATTTTATTTTGAAGAGTGCTGAAAGTGTCCATGAATATGCTGCTACTCTCCTGTGCAAATGGGGGATAGCTGGGCGTTACCATTACCCCCCCCCCCTTGTCAGAGGAGTGCGCCAGCAGAGACCCACCTTAAGCATTAATTGGACAGCAAGTGTGTAGGAACACTCCTGCCCCCAAGAGGTAACATCCAGCTGTGAATTTATTCACACATTTCTAGCACAAGGCAGAGATGTAAAAAGTTGCTTCTGAATGGTTATTTTTTCAAGTATTTACTAAAGCAAATGTCGGGATAGCTTTAGAGGAGAGTTTTAATTTTTCTCTTTTAAATTTAATCCCATCTTTGACCCCAGTTTTGCTCCATGAAGTGCTGAGTTTCTGCAGAATGAACTATGTTTTTTGCGTGTGCATCAGCATATTTTACTTTTTACCTTCACAAGGCATGGGTACTGGTGCGTCTAGTCTCCACCAGACATATGGTTGGAGACAGTGATTGAGTGTATCCGCCCTGTTAACGCCCCCAATCTCCTCATTGGCTAGGGTGACCATTTCCCGTGGCTGCAGGGTTAGGGTTACAGTTAGCCTAGGGTGACCGTTTGTAGTGGCTGGAGGGTTAGTGTTACAGGAGTGACTGAGTCAGCAGGACTGACTGAGCTGCCTTCAGGAGGTGGACGAGAAGCACTGTTGCGTCTGCGGATCGGAGCCATGGAGGGTAAGAGCACTGTTGCCGGCAGCGCCAGTGCCAGCTCGGTAAGGGAGCGTAGTGTCAGAGCGCTGTTGTCAAGAAAGGGGCTGCCAGGGGATGGCTAGACAGAGTGGGGCTGCCTTCTGGGGCGTGGAGACAGCATGAGATATTGCAGGCAGCCCGGTGGTAAAAGTGACAGCAGATAACATTGCGCGAGCCCGGCGGTGACAGTCACAGCGGGGGACGGGAGTCGAGTTGGCAGCCAGCGCACCCACAATGACTGCAATGCTAGCAACAACGGGGCCAGCAGCGGCCAGAGCAGCCCCATGGGTAGCTTACATAGCAGAAGGTCGACAGCGCCGCTAACAAGCACGCCTACATGACAAAATGATGACAGTGGAGAAATGAGGCCAATCAGCAGCTATGTCTCCACCCATTGTTCTGATGGAGACAAGATACACCAGTACCCAAGGAATCTTCATTTGTGCACATCAAACACCAAAGTGAATGGCTAATTAGTTCCAAATGTGCTCTTTTTTCAGCGGAATAAGGAATAATGTCCAAGGGTGGATTTTTGCTGCGGAATCCAGAGCGGGCATTCTGCTCCGGATTTCACAGCAGTAACTCGATAACATGCTATGGGGGAAAAAAGAAAAAAAAAAAAAAAAAAAAAAAAGATTGCAGCATGCTCTATTTTACTTCAGTTCTTGCACAGAAAACTAAATTCTGTGTTTTTTCCCCCAAAAAAACGGAACAGAGAAATTAAAGGTGTCAACACATGTGGGAATGGGAACTGAGGCATAGCCCATTAAAATGTAGTAAGTTTGTTTAACAGAAAATCTTTGGCCTAATGTCCATGGAAAAATTCTGGCCCACGTGGATTCTCCACACAGAATCCCGCCGCGGATCCCTCTTTTCCCACAGACATGAGGCCAGAAAATCCTTATTACTTACCTGACCGGACGCTGCGGATCTCCCCTACGTCGCGGTCGGATCTTCTTTCTTCCGCCCGGCCGATGGGCTTGGCACGCCGGCAGCGTGCCGCACACTTTTTTAAAAATGTCTGCCTCCCCGCGGTTCTGCGGCAGAGCTTTAATTTAGCTGCGGGTGTGCCGCAGATACGGACGGCTTCCGTAGGCTTCAATGGAAGCCGTGGAAGCCGTCCGTGAGGCAGACTAGCAGAAAAATGGAGCATGCTGCGATTTCTTTGCATGCTGGGAAGAAATCCCATCTGCATGCTTTTAGCTGCCCTACGGATGCCAATTCATCCCTATGGGCAGCAAGACACAAGGATCTCCCGTGTGGGGGGCCATGCGCGGATTTTATAAATAAAATCTGCCCGTGAACATTGGGCCTTTATTGGTAGACTACATGCAGCTAGGGTCCCATACCGCTAGGATGCTGGAACAAAAAAAAAAGTCATATGGACATACTTGCCTGCATACTTTTCAAATAGTAAAATCTATAGTAAACCCCTTAGTAGGTCAGCTAGTTTTGACCTTTGGGACAGCCTCATTTTTCAAGACTGACATGTGTCACTTTATGTGGTAATAACTGAGATGCTTTTACTTAAAGGGGTTTTCCCACAAAAGCAAGTGGGGTTATACACTTCTGTATGGCCATATACATGCACTTTGTAATATACATCGTACATTAAATATTGGCCATACAGAAGTTATACACTTACTCCCTCCGGTGTTGGCGTCCCCGTCTCCCATGGCGCCGACCAAAGCCTTCTTCTGCCTGGATTAGACGCGCTTCCGCAGTCTGCCCTCTTCTGTCCCGCTCCGGCGTGCTCGCGTCGCAGAGGTTCCTGCGCATGCGCAGAAGACCTGTGCGGCGCGAGCACGCCGGAGTGGCCCCTTCAACGCAAGCGCATCTAATCCAGGCAGAAGGCTTTGGTCGGCGCCATGGAGACGGGGACGCCAACACCAGAGGGGGTAAGTGTATAACTTCTGTATGGCCAATATTTAATGCACGATGTATATTACAAAGTGCATTAATATGGCCATACAGAAGTGTATAACCCCACTTGCTTTCGCGGGATAACCCCTTTAAGTGGCACTTTTTTGGTGGCATTAAGGGAATTTCATATGCCCGGTCCTACTCTCGTTGGCACACCCTTTCGTACATTAGGCACATCTCAGCTCCACTGTATGCCTACACAAAGGCTAAGAGTCGGCATAGATTTCTGGTATAACTTATGTCAGTTTCTGGCGTAAATAAGAAGAGGAAAAAAAACGCATGTCAGCCCGGGGGAGGACACACCCCCAACAGAAAGTCTGCGGTTTGAAAACATGGCAAAACTCAGAAGGATGGATAATTTTTGGACGCCAAGTCATATTTGCATTCAAGTACAATGGAACCCCGCAAAAGGTATTTTCCATTTTGGAAAATACACCCCTTACAGTTATGAGGTAGGTGTGCAAGAAAAAGTTATCTGCAGTTTTATTGCCATGCCAATTTATAGAAGTCAGGGCATATGTAAGGGCACATCCACACTTATTGCTTTTCCATGTTCTGTTAGATTCCACTTCTCTGCACCGCAAGCTGAACAGAGAAATGGACATTTATAACAGAGGCCAACACCAGTATGGATGAGTCCCAAGTAGTGTGGGGTATATTAGAGGGGTTTAGTGTTTTACTTGGGAAGGCCGGGGAGGTTTGAAAAAGAAGAATTAGATTAAAAAAATAAAGTTATCAACCCTGTCATGGTTGCCCACGTTTTGTTTTTAAGGCATGAATGACTTATTAGGCCCCATTTCCACAGGCAAATTTGAATTGTGGAATCCGTGTGGATCAACTCGTGCAGACGATCTGCAGTTCAAGCCACCCATAGGAAGACATGGGCGCCCGCAGCTGAATTAAAGTACACGGCTTTGTTTCGCGGACCTTTTGGCCCGGAAAACAAATTGCTGCATGCTTTTTTGCTGCAGGTCCCAAACAGACGGCTTCCATTGCAGTCAATGGAAGCTGTTCAATCTGCAGCCCGCCCGAAATTGAATTGTTGATGCGCCACGGCTTCTGTGGGAAAGCAGATTTAAAAAAATAAATAAACTCTGCTCATGCGCTTCCACAGTGAAGACCCAGACAGGTAAGCAGTCCTCGGCCCCGGTCAGATTCTGCTGTGGGCCCCTGCATGTGGAATCGACCCGCCCGTGGACATGAGGGCCTTACTTTTATTCTGCAAGTCAGTATGATTAGAGCCATACCAAGTTTATATAGCTTACATTTTACCATCTTTGCACAATGAAATCATTTGTGTCAGAGCCATAACTGTCTATAAATCTGTACAAGTGCTTGTCTTTTGCAGGTTGATGTTTTTGTTAGTAGTATATGATCTTGGTTACCTTTGAGGAATAGGATGATCATAATAAGCAATTCTTGCAGTTATTTTTAAACAGCGTTTACCATGCAGAGTAAATGACAATTTCATATTCTGTGGGTACAACTATGTTAATATTCAGTTTAAATAGTGCTCTCTTCTGTCTTACTACCTTTGCACAAAATGTTCTCTACATTGTGGCATCATAGTCTAAGGTCTACAAAGCTGTATGCGGCTTGTTTTTTGTATACAAAGAAGTGGTACCAATGAAAATGCAATAACATTGATTGTCCTTTGTACACCTTGGCTCCCAAAACATGCAGATTATATGACATGGTACCTTCATAGTGAAACTGGTTAACACGTTTGTATGGCCTTTACATATGGTTTTGTGTGTGTAAAGTTTAAAAAAAACCTCAGTAAATTGTAATGATCCAGCACACTTACTTTACCATCTACAGAGCTTTATGAGGACTTGATTTTTGCAGTATTGGTTGACATGTTCATTAGTACCATTTGGACACGTAATGAACTTTGATTCTTTCCAGTTTTTGGAGGCAATATGATAAAAAAAATTTAAACTATGCACGATAAGCAGAAGAACAATTTTATAGTATGGGTTGTTACAAGCACTGCAATACCAATTTTGCAGTGGGTAGGTTCTTTCTGGTTTTGCCATAGTCATGCTTTAATGGGAAAGTGACTTTACGTTTTAAAATATGAAGATAGAGATTATATATTATATACACACATTCTATTTTTTAAGCCATATTTTTCCCACAAAAGGAATAGGTTATCATTTGTTTGCTTAGATACTACATTGCACGACTTCTCTAGTTGCAGTGTATTACCTCCAACAGGCATTTTAGTCAGACAAGTGGTGGCCTGTAAGACCCTGCCTCCAGCAGTACCCAACTGGCCACCGCTTGGCATCCAGCTGCAATCAGCTCCCCCAATCACACCGAGTGCGTTTTAGGCCTCATGTTTACAGGCGGGTCGGATTCCTTGGGTGGGAGCCCGCAGAGAACTCCCACCCTGTCCGCGGCAAGAGGACTTTACCTACCCGTCCAGATCCTCTGTGTGGCTGTGCGGGTCTTCCATCTTCTCTACTGCGGTTGTGGGCGGGCACGCCGCTGCACATGCGCAGTGAAGGTTTTTCTTAAATCTCCTGCTTTCCCGCAGTCCATCTGCAGTGGAGGCTGCAGGCTGGCCGCTATTCAGTTGACTTCAATGGAAGCTGTCCGTGCGGGACCTGCAGCAAAATGGAGCGTGCTGCAATTGGTTTTCCCAGACCAAAAAGGTCCACAAAACAAATCTGAATGCTGAAGTTTAGCTGCGGGCGCCCAGGATTGTCTATAGGCGGCTTGAGCTGTAGATCGTCCGCGCAGGGCACATGTGTGGATTTCACAGTTCAAATCCGCCCGTGGACATGAGCCCTTAGTAGTAACAGCTGCGGGCGGCAGGTCAGTGGCGCACATAGCTCTGAATGTCTGAGTTGTCATTGTACAAAGGCGGTGCTTGAAGAGTAGCCTTAACGATGGCCATAACGCGATAGGGCAGTCGTTTATGCTGCTTTTACACCTAAAAATAATAGTTTAAAAAATAAATAAATAAAACAAACCTTAAGATGTTTAAATGAGTGAAAGTGAACGATAATTGTTAGGTCTAAACAAGAGCCAATAACTGAATCGTTCACTTTTCATTCGTCTATTTACCGCAGGCATAAAACCCATCGTTGGCTCGTTCACTTATCCTTCAGTTTAAGCAGCAATCGTTCAGTCCCTAAAACGGAGTTCTCGTTTGAAGGAGCCAACGATGCCTCTGCCCGTCTAAGCAGGCTGCACGAGTGCCAACGAGTTAGCGGTGACGTCACTCGCTCAATGGGAGTCGGCTCCTCTAAAAGGGGTATTCGTTTAACTGATTAAGTCAGCCAGTATCTGTAACCACGCTGCCATTACCAAATCTTTAAACGGGCAACTAGAAAGCTGCACCGACTTGCATACTGTATCTGTGCGCAGTTTGGCCATGTCTCACCAGCTACCCTCCTAATAGCCTATTGCTTAAAAGGTTTCAAGATTCTAGTAGCAGAGGTCTCTGAACAAAGTCAGTAGATTAAGTGCATTTCTGCAAACAGAGCATTATTACATAAAACAAAAACTGAACCAAAAGCCGTCCCTCATATGTGACCTAGTCTAAAGCTGCCCATACACGCCTGACTGCCATCTAATGCCCAATGGCATTTAAATCAGAAGGATTGGACCCATTGGACTTCAACGAGCCTAAAGCTTTGCTTCCACAGTAGGAGCCTGGCAGCAGCTTACACCTCTTATCCCTCCTGACAACCAGCATCTACTGAGGGGAGGGACTAGTTCACGACTACCGACTAATGGCCCTTTTACACAGCGCGGATGTCACCGCTAAGGTAGTCAGTGCTTGTGTACAGATTTTACACTGAAAGACAATCGCTGGATTCTCGCTCAGCGCTTCTATGTGGGGAGCATTTACACGCAACGAGAAGCCAGCGACAGTTTTTCAGCCACTGTGTACAAAAATGTTATCCCAACTAGATGCGGCATTATGGTACTTGGGTTAATGGAGAGGAGAGGCAATAACTGGTTTTCTATTGCCGTTTCCACATCCTAGATATGAATGATTTTGATAAATATGGCTTAGATGAACATATTTATGGAACATGTCATATATGGCATTTCCAGCATTTACAATGAATGATCACTCAAATTCATTAGTACAAATTTAGAGCAATAATCGTTCAGTGTAAGTGGGGCACAAGTTACATGGCCACATTTATAGTTAAATTAAACTTTGAAATGTATTTTTTTTTAGTTAACTTTGCTGAAGAATGCTTTCTACTTGCATGAAATCCAATTATAGTTGGGTCACCCTATTGTGCTCTACCATTATCACAATCTTGAAGCTGCTTCACACCCACCAATGACCGATCAAAATGAACATTAGTACAAAAATCCATTCCCCATCATTGCCCCATGCAAACAATGACCAGCCAACAAACAAGCAGAACCCTGAGGCTTCCTACACACATCCCACAAGCTCAACCCAATACTGCACTCGCCAATGTGCACTTTTATGGCAATACGAAGAGTTTGTCAAAACCGCCTTCCATCACTTCAGTAAAGTAGCGATCCTCCAGTTGTGGATGATAAACATGCATTTCCCATAGTTTTCATGGGAAAACTCACATTGCACACAGATGCGTTTTCCTGTCCCATTGAAAACAATAGGTGATGTGTTACAAGGGACACGAAAATATAGGACATGGCGCTCTTCTCTAGGACTCCATTCAAAAGAATGAGGTTCATATTCATGCGTTTTTTGGGTTTTGTTTTTTTTTTTAAGGCCATGTGAAAATGGCCTTAAGGACGTGTGCCATATTACGCACACAACTCATTGATTTGAACGAGGACTAAAAGTTTCAATGTCCCTGTACTGGCACTGCAGGGACATGAAGCACATAGCGTATGTTCAGATGTGGCCTCAACCACAAGTCTGAAATGAATGGAAAGCCTTCGGCCGGCTTCACACGAGCGTGACGGCTCCGCCGCGGAATGCTCCGCCACGGAATATTCCGCGGCAAAGCCCGTCACGGCGCCCCCCCCCAGAGACCCCATACTTACCAGCGGAAGATAGCGTGAAGACGCTTCCCCGCCCACCGCCGCGTCATGTGACACGCCCACAGTGTCACATGACGCGCCAGCCGCGCCATATGACGCGGTAGGCGGGAAAGCGTTTTCACGCTATCTTCCGCTGTGTTACAGCGGGAGATAGCGTGAAAGGACGGCTTCCATTGACTGCAATGGAAGCCGTCAGCGCGTACACCCGCGGCAAATAGAGCATGCCGCGGGTGAGGACGAGAGATTCCACGGTGCGGAATTCCGCGGTGGAATTCCGCATCGTGAGCATTGAGCTATTAGAACCTAATAGCTGCGGGCAACGCAGCGGATTTTCGCCGCGAATTATGCGGCGTAAACCCGTTCGTGGGAAGGAGGCCTTACTGGTCTCCATCTGAGCAATACAGGTTTATGGTTCGGTCATGGGGATCCAGCAGAATTCCATTTTGGGGGATTAGACAGAACTGGAGAGAAAACCCCCTGCACGCAAGACAAAAAAAAAAAAAAAAAAGTGAATGTCCCCCAATTGACAAGGGATCCTAACAAGTAGGGCTTTCCAAACTGAACATTTGAGCATATTTCGGAATGCAGTTACATTGGGGTAACATTACGGGTTTGTAGTGTACTTGCACTGAGAAGTATGGCACTTGTGTCCTTATTAAGTCTCATGTCAGAGTTTCCAACATTTACAAGTTTGGGGTACATTTTTGAATTAAAATAATCTGTTTTCAAGTCAAACATGTGGCAAAAGTTGGAGATAAGCTACACCAAGTACAACGTGATATAGCACAGTCGCTCAACAGGTTCCTAAAAATCACAGCACATTACATTAAGGTTATGGTATAGATTACAATTAAATTCAGTTCATATACTGCCCTAGGAGGTGAAAACACCCGGACACTAAGTAGTCAACAACGTGTGAAGATAAGATGAAGTGTTGGCTATGTGAGATGTGCTGTCATGCTACTTCAGTACAAACTGCTATATTCGTAATGTACTGATGGAGACAATCAAACATTATAATGGACAGCAGCATGTAAAACCCTTGGAACAATATTTACATGCACTTGTAAGCCAGATTTTTCAAAACGCCCATTTAAGTGGCTGTGAGGAAGAATTGTCATCTCCAAGGGTCTGTAGACTTTATAGTAAGTAAACCAATGACAGAAAACCCGAACAGTACACAAGCCTGGCAAAACACATCAATAACTAGGCTCTAATGAACATTAATTATCTTTTCTGCTATAGAAGTCTCAGAAGTAGCTTGTATATTGCTATAATAGTGCCACAAGTCAGTAAACAGGGTACCTACAGCTTACAATTGTGGATTACTATACAGGGCTGTGGAGTTGGGAAGCCAAACCTCCGACTAAGACCACTCAATTTTGCCAGACTGACTCCTTCATATACGACATGTCTTAAGTTTACTGTATTAAAGATAACTTCAGGCCTTTCATCAGCGTTGTGACCCTCTGGTCTGTAGAGATGACTGCTGGGCATGTGCAGACCGTGCAGCACACACTCATCCCAACTAGAAGCGGCATTATGGTACTTGGGCTAATGGAGAGGAGAGGCAATAACTGGTTTTCTATTGCCGTTTCCACATCCTAGATATGAATGATTTTGATAAATATGGGCTTAGATGAACATATTTATTGAACATGTCAACTTTCCTAAATTCCTATGAAGAAAAATATGCAACAAAGTCTGCATTCAATTAATACCATATTTTTACAAGCCACACTTAGAACTGGTACATTTCTACCAACTCTACCAAAATGGGACTCCAAAGCCCTGATTACCGAGGGGATGACTGTGGGGCGCTTTAGTGCCGACAGCCATCCTAGCGATAGTCCTATGCCTTCACACAGCAGCAAGGATCTGCTGCTGCATAGACTCAGGCCGGACCCCTCCATTCACAGTAAACAGGATGTCGTTCCTAGATGGACAGGCACTTTACACTGGCCGGTTGTCAGTTAATTTGTATGCCTGCAGAAACCAAAGGACCAAATATTGTTTGCCGGCCAGCCGCTGCAGACATCACACGGCCTGTTCATCACTCAGATGCCTGCCATCTAGAAAGAATCTGAATGATGATCGGGTTGAGTAAAAGGGCTCTAAAGGATAGGCACTGTGTGCAACCATGAAGTCTCATACCTAAGGCCTTAGACCTGGTTTTACAGGGGGGTAAGAGCATTCGCACCATCTATTTGCAGAATGGGCGCCCGTGCGTGTCATACTACACTTTTTTTTAAGGTGCAAATCGTGTACATTTGCAAGTTGTCGGGAAAAAAAAGCAACCATGCTCCTAGTCATTGAAATGGGCAATTAGTGTAATTAGTTCAATGTGTGCCCTTTCTTTGCACAAATGTGCAGGAAAATATAACAAAATGTGCACGCAAAATACGATTGTGTGAACAAACCCATTGAAATCAATGGTTTTATTCCTTGCGTACTGCGGAGGCAAAAAACGCGTTCCTGCGACACAGGCCTTAGAGACAGGACTCTGCTAAATGCTTTACTTCTCAAGTGATGAGCGTTAGACTGCGAGTGGATATTCCCCTATAGGTGGGCACGTTGCTTTGTATCACATGTACATAGCGCACATATTCTGCAGCACTCTACAACACTTGCTATTGGGTTCCGTCCCCATTGGGGCTCACAGTTCATCTATTAGTACATTTTCTGTAGTGTAGAAGGAAACTTGAGTACCCAGAGGAGGTCTATGCATAAAACGGGACACACAAACTCCATGCAGATGTTGTTCTTGGTCAAATTTAAACCAGGACACCAGTGCAGCAAAGCGACAGTGCTAACCACTGAGCCACCATTTGGGGATAATACTATCCTTAAAGCGGACATGTCACCAGACTTAAGCGAGTGACATGAAAAGCCTTTTCTAAATTAGTCCTCAAACTTCACCCACAGGATGCTCCAGCAGAGAGTGGGCACACTAATGATTTTGGCACACCCAAGACAATTTTTTGTTCTGCTCATGAAAGGGGAAACATACTGCGCATGCACTGGTTCTCTATAGGTTCAGTGGATGCCACTAGCAGCATAAGGGCTGACTTAGTGACCATTCAGCAGGACAGCTGGAGGGACGTATACGCCCCGCAGACACTTCTGGGCTCTTTAGCACAACGGTACAGGAAACTTACAAAAAGGTATCTCGTGCTACAGAGGACAAAAAACAAAAACAAGCTTGGAAAAGTCATTTTTACATCATATAACACGGTGGGAATGTTTAAGGGGCAAAACTCACATATATATATATTTTTTTTTTTTTTTTTAAATCCTGATTTTAGTTTTTGTGAAGCTGTATCAGCTAAAGTCATTTGATCATGATCTCAGGATGGTGCACATACGGGCCGGATTTTTGATAGACAAGCCACATAAGAAACAGGGGATAAAGATAAGTGAAAACTTGCTTGTCAACAGGCCAATTCAGCATTCTAGAACGATCCACAAGAGACTAATATATGGATCCAGATTTTTATTCCCCATTGTCTTATATAGAGAACATATACTCCCACAATAGTAAATATAATAATGCCGGTTGGCGAATCACCATGATCTTGGTCATCTTTGGGAGAGGACCACTTAAAGTTAAGTGAGGTTCCTTCGGCGTGGGGAAAAAAAAACATTTTAGAAGCGGACGAAGGCAACAGGTTTTGGGGGAGGTATACATCCCTGCCCATCATTGGATGTGAACATAAAACAAGATAGTCAATATTTACAACATTTCATACAACACTGGCACTAAACTTTTTAGATACAATCAGATCAATCTTGAATGCGTTCTTTAAACCATTGCTGCACATTTGCTAGCGCTAATAGTTAAGTGTGAGAAAATATGAACTTACAGCAAGGCCGACTGTCCACGGGCGCTGCGATATACCAGCGTGGGAGCCGCCACAGGGATTTTTATACACGAGCGGAAAATCGTGACGATTTTCTGCTCGTGTACATTGGGCTGCGCTTTCTTTCGTTATCCTATGGAAAGCGTTCATTGCGTTATCCGCGTGCGGATTATCATCGCGGGTAACTCAGTGATATATCATCCGTGGACAGGAGGCCTAACACTGCAAGATCATCTTGCTAGAGACACTTTTCTATTACTTAGACTAAACTCTTGGTTAGTTCACTTTAGACCACTAACTTGCGCCTAAAGATTGGAGCACATCAACCGTACACATGTGAGCCGCGGCCTCGTGGCGCAGTCCTTTTAGCGCAAACCATTAATAAATCTGTCTAAACATTTTTTTGCACCAGCTTTGACTGAAACCAGGCGCAACAACCTTGGTAAAAGGTGGATCCTAAAGTTTCAAACATTACCCCAGACTGGAAGCTACTAAACTGGGAGGGGGGGGGGGGGTCACCTGAAGCGTGACATGTAAGTGTCCGCAGCAAGGTTATTACACCAAGGTTGGAGAAGTCCCAGGAAGAACTGGCACCGAGATGTTTGATGAAGGTGTCAGCCAAAAAGACAGATACCAACAAGTAGTCTCCGGCCGTGGTCTGCCTTCTAGAGCCTACCCTACAACCTCACACTAATGGCAGGCAAAGCTACAACTGGCCGCTGTCAGATATGATCCCAGCTGCACTAGGGGAGGTAGGTAGAATAAATGGGGTATGTAGCCCCTGCAAGAGCCAGCTGCACTTTTTGTAATAGATTGACAATAGATGTCAGAAAGCCCAAAACAATGAGGCACCAGAGGCAGATTCCTGAGCACAATGGCTACCTGTCCAGCCATACAACTGAACAGACCGCAAGGAAGAATTCGCTGGCCACAGATTATAGTCCTTTACTAAACAGTTTGAGAAGCTGGGGTGCAGTTTAGGGTGTACGGCCAGGTGGGGTATGAGGGCGGTAATTGTTTGCCAAGAGGCCAAGAAGGAAGGCGAACAAATATGGAGGCCCTCAAGATTCAGGTAACTGGTATCTTACTAGCAATATTGAGAAACTGCTTAGTAAGAGGGAGCAGGCCCCACACCCCCTCCACTGGGCAGCACCCCGTATGCCTGCCCCTACCCTGAGGCCCCAAACTGGCCAGCACCTCCTACCCAGAGGCCCCTGCCCCCTACACTGACAGCAGCCTGTTGGTTGGGGTCCCTGCCCCCTATACCAGGACCCCAGACCCCCTACTCTGGGCAGCACCATGTACACCAAGGCCCCTGCCCCCCCTATATCAGGACCCCAGACCCCCTACACTAGGCAGCACCATGTACACCAAGGCCCCTGCCCCCCCTATATCAGGACCCCAGACCCCCTACACTGGGCAGCACCATGTACACCGAGGCCCGTGCCCCCCCTATATCAGGACCCCAGACCCCCTACACTGGGCAGCACCATGTACACCGAGGCCCCTGCCCCCCTATATCAGGACCCCAGACCCCCCACACTGGGCAGCACCCCCTACCCCAGACCCCCTAACCCGCTCAGCACCCCCTCCCACACAACAGCAGCCCTGTGTCCCACCATGTCTCATTGTCTGCAGGCAGATGCCCCACACAATGCCTCCCGTGGTCCGGCGCCCCTCACCCCCTCCCTCCAGCACACGGTGCCCGCATTACCTGCGACGTCCTGGGCATGCTCTGGCCGCTGCTGCTGCCGGGGCTCCCGGGCGGGTGCACGGCTCTCTGACCCGCGGCCCAGCCGGCTGCATAGCCTTCGGGTCCTTTGTGCTGCTCCGAGTAGTCTCCGCCGGGGTAGGCCGGGTACCCCCGCCCCGGGCTGGGCGCCGTCAGCAGCTGGTTTAGAGTCGGTGTGGCAGCTGCTGGCTGCGAGGGGCCGAACCGTGGCGGAGGAGGGTAGGCCGGAGCCGGGGGTTTGCCCGTGGAGGCAGCCGGGCGAGGCGGGGGGTATCCCGGCTGGTAGGCCCGATTGGGGTAGGCCGGATAGGAATTGTAGGCCTCGTTGGGAGGCGGGTAGTCCAGGCCCGGGCCAGACTGGAAGACTCCCCGGTTGTAGGAGGAGAAACCGAATCCCCCGGGCGTGTGCGACGAGGCGGCGGAGGCCGCAGGCGCCTCTCCGGGTTCCTGAAGCGAAGAGGTCGACGCCGCTCGGGTACCGTTGGCCGCTTCGGGCGGGTCGGAGTCCGCGGAGGCCTGAGCCGGGGCCTCGGCCTGAGGTTCGACAGAAGGAGGGGGGTCCCCGGGGCTCTTCTTTAATTCGGGACCGGCAGCGGGCGGGGTTCCTCCGAGGCTGGGGCCGGAGGCCGGTGCCACTTGGGCGGCCATGGAGCACTATGAGGAGGGTGGGGATGGAGGCGGCCTCCCCCCCCGGGCGTCAGGCGAGCTTCGGGCAGGAGGGGAGCCGTTTAGTCGGACACGAGGCGGTAGAGAAGAGGAGGAGGAGAGGCCATTTTACCGAGAGAGGAGGAGGAGAGACAGGCCGCAAAGCGCGGAGCTGGGAGTCCTGGACTGGGGGAGGCGGAGGCCGCAAGACCCGGCTGCTGGAGCACGAGGAAGGAGCCGGGCTGGCAGCTTCCTGCTCACACAGAGGAAACCTCGGGCCGGACTCCTGGACGGGAGCACAGTCCTGCCGCTGCCCGGAATACTCTATAGAGCCTGGGAGGAGGGTTACAAGTCCCGGAACTGGAGCTCGCACTGGTGATGGACCTGTGAGCGGGCACCGGGGGAAATAAAGCCTGGGGACTGGAGCGCGCTCCGGATCTGGAGGACTGTCACACAGCACAAGTGGAGCTGGACGGTCCCTTCATGCTTGGCCTACAAGGGGAGCACAGCCCTGAAGCGCTCACATAGCCATGGCGCGAGTAAGACCCGGAGGTGGGTCACTGTCTCACATGGGGATGGAAAAAAAGGGGGAAATGGGAGCTGGGTACAGAATAGACAGTGAGGGAAAACACGGAGCTGGATTCAAGATGGCAGCACGCCGCTTTCATTGGCTCCGCAAAGCCCGGAATCTGGAGTCAGTACAGGTGCAGGGACACAATGAAAAGGGAGCAAGGGCCGGCGCTGGATCGCAGAGAATGAACCCTCCTCCTATAGGCTTATAAATAAGGAGAGATAGAGCCGGACAGTAAGACCTGGATCTGGAGATAAGATCCGGAGTCATCCGATCGTCACCTATTCACTGACAACCAAGTCGATCCGGGCAGTAAGACCCGGGGGCGGAGCGCGGGAACCCGGAGGGAGGTGGGTCACGTGACAAGCGCAGGGCGGGTAGAAGCGTCGCTACGTCACAAGGTGTGTGTTCGCTCAGGACTGATCTTCATTGTGTTCTAACCAAGTAACGTGCGGCGCCCCGAGCATTGTGCACATATATGTACGTGGTCACATGGCTGCGTTCATGCGCGGCTGCTGTGTGCGGCGGCTGTGGATGTACAGCTCGTATATGTCTGTAGGACTAGCCCAGAAGCCATAGTGATTAACACAGTGACGATATTAGTCGCGCATGTTGCCGCCATGTCTTCGGGCTGACCGCAGCCAATAGTGGAGCTACTCCTGTGACCCCCAGACCCAGGCACAAAGAGCTGAGAGCGCCGGCCGGGGGGAGGGGCGCTTTTCCCCGGATCTTCATTCTTGATCACACTGACTGGCCGGGCTGCCCCATAATGCAGTGCGGGAGAGCGTGGCAGCTCACAAAACCCGGAGCGCGCGAGAGAAAGAGGAGTGTGGAGGGCGGTAATGTGGGGCTCCAGACAAAGGAGGGAGGAGGCTGCTTCAGCCGGGAGAGTGCAGGGAGCCACATCAGTGGACTTGAGCGGGATCACATGTCTCCAGCTACACATGTGCTCGGCTGTATGTACACAATGCTGCTGCTCGTCCTCAGCTACTACAGGCACGTGGCCGCTGCACTGCTAATTAATCAACACCTTCACACTGATCATGCTAATTAGCTGAACTGGAATACATTTCATATTCAAAATATTAAGACTGAGGTAATTACAAATGCTCCTTGGCAATCTGAAGGGCTCACAGCGTTCTTCCCATCCTACACTACACAGTGAACAAAAATGTGCCACAACGTATGACAGTCGCCGGCCGCAGCGCCCGCTATCAGATTGTCAGCTTAGTGATGGAACAAGTCTCAATACTGGGAAAGTGCAAAAAGCCAGATATTTAAAAGGCTTCCTGTTCTAGAGTCATGCAGACCTGCTGAGGCCTCACCGGGGTGGATGTGGGTCAAGGGAGGACCCTCCGGTAAAACAGTCTACAGGTCCCCACCTCCCCAATAGCAGTGTCAGAATACGTGGCCTTGTACATTACACAAATGGTAGCCGAACCTGCTTCAGCAGGACTGATGTCCATCTAATGTGTATGGGGTGTTCCCATGGCAGATGAGGGAAAGCAGGATCAAGAGTGTTCAATCCTTGATCCACACAATTAAAACAGAAAAACAGGATTCCCTGTGGCTGAGCACTTTTATCGTCAGGGACACACCATAGAACACATGACAGTCACCATATTAACAGGCAATTTCAAGTCTCAAAACCATAGAAGAATTTGGGAGTATAAACGTATGGCAACTTTTGACACTTTCAACAGAGGCCTAAATTCTTCAAGAGGATTTATGCTTGACTGGGAAGTATGAGAAATCTATAGCACAGATAACACACAGGCCTGGTGACCCCCTAACACTAAGGCCCAATGTCCACTAGCAGATTTTTTTTTCTGCAGAATCTCGAGCAAGTGCTCCCCTCCAGATTCTGCAGCAATAAGCAGGTATTCTTGTATCTTGTTGCCACCAGAAGTGTGGGTGGTGACCAGATACAGCCTGCTTCGCAGGCCGACCACTCCTCCCTCTCAGGTCCTGCCACTCAGTAACGGTGCTCCAGTGGCTTTTATGGGTCTGACTTACTGCAGTGGGCTGTGGACTCGTACAGTGAGGGACCGGCGGCCTGCCTGCACTCTGCAGCCGTGCCAGACACGGAGACGGATGGTGTGGCTGGCATGGAGGGTTAGGGTTGGTTTCAGTGTTGGGGTTAATACTGAAACCAGCTGTAAGCGTAACCCTCCATCCTAGCATTAAGTAAATCCCCACGCTGCTAGGACCTTCAAGGCTTGAGCCAGTCGGAAGCTAGGGGTGTGTGTGTGTGAGTGAGTGAGTGAGTGAGAGAGAGAATATGGGCTTTTTTTTAAATCTACTTCATTATACCTGAGGAAGAATCCCGAGAGGTTGGAAAGCTCACTATAACATCATGTATTTTTGTTAGCCATTGAAAGGTATCATATCTACAAGAATACTTGGTTTCTCTTGCTGGGAACAATCACATTTTGCATTTCTACATGCCTGAGCTTTTGTTGTCAAGGGAAATAAGCCGCTGCCAGCAATGTCTGGCAGTGACTTTAGGGTCATTATCATGGGACTATTATAGCAAAAAATCAGTTCAAAAGAACTAATTTGCACGATAATCACGTCTAAATGCACAACCATCATGTACTATTCATTTGCAGTTTACTCACTTTCACTCAGCATGACAATCATTGTTGACTTCTCGCTGAGTGGAAACCCTCCCTGCTCAGCGCTTCACATAGGATCAGCCCGTCTAAACGTTCTTCATGAGCGATCAGCCGATGAACCAGCTTTATTTCAGGGCTCGGAACGTACTATGAGGAAAGTAAAAGATATGTCTAAAGTTCTGTTCTGTTCCAGCTATCAATAGGATATGGCTATGGAAGAATAAGATGGCACCAGACCTCTTTTAACTAGCCATCTTTTCCTTTGTACTGTTTTTGATCAATATTCATAATAACCTTGATGGATATCCACCGTCCTAAGGCCCAGTGTCCACAGAGTTGATTTGCGGAATCTGCACGGGAGATCTGCAGTTCAAGACGCCCATAGAGAAGCATGGGGCATCCACACTTCATTTAACACCTGCGGATTTGATTTTAAATGATTTGCGGATGCCATGCGCAGATAATAAATCGCAGCATGCTCCATTTTATTGCGGCTCACGCGCGGTTAAAATCTATTTCGGAGGTGGGGCTGCAGATTTTTCCTGCATGGATGATCTGCAGTGCATACGCGTACATCCGCACAAAAAAAAACTGCAATCCGCCATCTCCCGCAAGCAATAAAAAAATAAATTTAGTGCATCCACTGCGGAAATCCGCTCGTGCTGTGGACATGAGGACTTAGAAGCAACTGATTTTATGGGGACTCTACAACAGCAAAATCGTATGATGAAGATGAATCCCATCATAAACAGGCAAGCTGACAATCAGGGGTAAGAGCAGTAAAGAATAAGGCCTCGTTCACATGGGCTACAAGATCATCGCTAGGTTTTGTAACCCAAAAGAACCCATTGGAAACTATGGGCTTCACATACAGGCATTTTGTAGCCCGTGTGAACGAGCCCTAAACCATGATGCTGGCCCAGATTTTTAATTTGTCAAAGTGTTAAAGCAATAGTCAGACAAGATCCATCTTCAGTCAGCCTGGACTGACTAAACACCACCTTCTGCTTCCAAAACTACATGTCATTCCTTGCTATTACCAACTATATCACATCAGCTTCTCTGTCCTGCCCATCTCCCATCAGCGTCTCACATGCACTGTACACGCTCAAGGCCCGTTTACATGTAACAATTGCCGCTCAAAATTCGCTCAAGCGAATGAAAGTGCACAATAAAAGCTACATCTAAGGCCACATGCACACGGGCATATTTGCATTGCGGAATCTGGAGCAGGCGTCCACCTTTTGATTCCGCAGCAAATACTGCCTATAAACACGCTTTTGAAAACCGCTTTTCCCTATCCACGAGCGGAAGTCAATTGCAATTTTCTGCTTGCGGAGGGACAATTGCAGCATGTTCTATTACAGCGTGGATTCCACGTGGACAGTTTCCATTGAAGTCAACGGAAGCTGTTTGATCCGCGGCCCTTCCGAATCATTGCAGAAGGGTTGCGGAATCCGCGTTATTATCCAAAGATGGCGCGGCATAATCTGTACTGCGCATGTGTGCCGGCGCACCGACCGCTACATCCAGAATACAGATTATGAAGAATCCAGACAGGTACACAGGGGTCACCAGCCAGGTACAGGGTCGAACTCCGCTGCGGGATCCGACCTGGCCATGTGCATTCGGCCCAAAGTTGAGCCATTGTTCGCTTTTCATTCACTTTTAGTTTTGTCACTCAGTTGCAGCCAGGATAAGTATCATCGTCGGCTCCCTCACTTCTTGGTAAGTCTAAACACTCCACGCTCAGCATTTCACATAGGAGTGCCAAGTCCTGAACGAGAAGTGACTGATTTTCAACGACGATCCTTCCGTCTCGTAAGGGCTCTGATTCACTGTTGTTGGAGGCTGATATTGTAGGTGAACTTGTGCATTTAAAGTTGAATAAGGCGAACGGTCCAAATGGCATCCACCCCAGAGCTCTTAACCCCTTATTGACCATGCCTGTTTGTGCCTTAGTGACCAGGCCAAATTTTGGACATCACTTTAACATAGAATAACTCTATTTACTCTATGTAAAGGCTTTGCATATCCAAGTGATTCTGCCATTGTTTTTCGCCACATGTTGTACTTCATTTAGGTGGTAAAAATAGCCCGATAGAATTTGTGTATATTTATTAAAAGCACGGAAATTGGGAAACGTTTGAAAAATGTATCATTTTTTTCACATTTTCAACTGCAATATGTCACATATATACAAACATACTGTACACATATTTTGATAACATATACTTCGATCTGTTTACTTTATTCTGGAGGCAAGTTTGAAATACATTAGTTTTCTTTAAAGGGGTTGTCCCGCGAAACAAAGTGGGTCTATACACTTCTGTATGGCCATATTAATGCACTTTGTAATGTACATTGTGCATTAATTATGAGCCATACAGAAGTTATCAGAAATTTTTCACTTACCTGTTCCGTTGCTAGCGTCCTCGTTTCCATGGAGCCGTCTAATTTTCAGCATCTAATCGCCAGATTAGACGCGCTTGCGCAGTCCGGGTCTTCTTCTTTTCTGAATGGGGCCGCTCGTGCCAGAGAGCGGCTCCTTGTAGCTCCGCCCTGTCACGTGCCGATTCCAGCCAATCAGGAGGCTGGAATCGGCAATGGACCGCACAGAAGCCCTGCGGTCCACCGAGGGAGAAGATCCCGGCGGCCATCTTCAGCAGGTAAGTAAGAAGTCACCGGAGCGCGGGGATTCAGGTAAGCACTGTCCGGTGTTCTTGTTTAACCCCTGCATCGGGGTTGTCTCGCGCCGAACGGGGGGGCTGTTGAAAAAAAAAAAAAACGTTTCGGCGCGGGACAACCCCTTTAACCATTTAGTAGATGTACAAATACCCCTTTTTGTCCTGTGTTCAGAAACATTGTGGCCTTAATCTTATGTCTTTATGCACAAAAAAATACCAGAACATACAATGGGCCTTCATGCCGTGGATATCCACGGTAAAATAGAACCTGCTGCGTTCTGTTTTCTGCAAGTGGATTACCTAATTCCGACCGACTAATGTGAGTGGAATTGTGTAATCCAATGCATTTGATTGATCTGTGTATTACTGTATACCACTGTATAATGGAACTTACGTGACCAGGGACCGCTCAACAAGGTCTCCGCTCACTGCTGCACACTCTCGGCTACCTTTGGTAGCCAGGAGCAAGGAGATTTTAAATTTCCCGGGCCCTCCCTGGCTTTTGGGCAAAATGACGGGCACATGCGTCCCTGGAGGATGATCGCGTCAGGGTTCAAATGCAGAGGCTTCTTGTAAGAAGATTCATCACACTTCACGGGTTGCATGGGTAAGGGGAGATTAAGCTTTAACGTTTTCACTTTTACATGATCGCCATTATCCATTGGATAACGGAAATCACTTGACCGGGGACTGCTCAACGTGGCCCTCAGTCACTGCTCCTGGCTCTCGGCTACCTTTAGTAGCCAGGGGCAAGAAGATTTGAAATTTCCTGGGCACTCTCCAGCTTCTGCGCTTGCGGCTGCCATTTTGCTGACAGGCACATAAGCAGAAGATGGGGACGGTCCGTGATTAAAGATTCCATTGGGGGACTAATTCGAGGGCCTTAGGTAAGTAATTTCACCTCCCCTCACGGATCCGAGCCTGCACTGACTTTTATGCCGTCTGAAACTCACGTCACAGGCCTCTCACTAGCCAAGCCAGAATCCTACTGTACACTGATGAGGGGCAAAACCCCCAAAACAGCTGTATGGATTTCTGGCTTGGTCCTCAATTCCCCAAAATTGTTTTAAAGACTTGTTTAAAGGGTCTGACATTGATTTGAAAGAATGCTGCCATCCAATAGGTGGCACTGCAGAGGTATTGTTCTGTCTTCCTTATTTGCATATATTTCCAAGAGGAGCATGGATGGCCATATAGGTCTCCTTACCTCCTAGGCGTCTCCACACACCTTCTAGTTGCTCACCTTAAGAAGAGCTGATACCCTCCCGACCCACATCACGGGCCTCTCACTAGTCAAGTCAGAATCCTACCATGCTGCCACCCGATAGGTGGGACTGCAGAGGTATTTTTCCATCTTCCTGATTTACTCATAGGAATGTGAAAGATAAGTGAGCGAGAACTACACGATACTCTGCAAGAGTCCAACCTTCTAAACAGGCAACCCAAGTGTGAAAAAGCTGGTGATGGTGTCACTAGTTTGTTTGCTCGGGCAAACGAGAATCGTGAGATTCTCATTTTGTTTAAATGGCCCATTGCAGGGTATATGCTAGAATAAGGAGTAGTCAGCTGATGTTTGTAGAACATCTAAGTTTTTTCGTATTAGTAGACTCAAAAATTGTCCATAAGTACCATGCGGTAGTGTCTGTTCTGATAGTTCATTGAATTCCAGATTCTTGCCAGAGAATGGAAGTTCATGGGTGGGGAAATGGATAGGGGGAAAATCTATAGGAGATCCAGGTGACCCGTGGCTTGGCAGGTTGCAAATGTTTTGAAAGGCTGTGTGGTATACCAGTCTGCTTTGGAAGGTGAGAGGACAAGATCGCTGCACACTTTTCCACAAGAGGAAGTTAAGAAGTCATCTAATTCAACTAAGGGGGAAATCCGTAATGCAATAAGTGGCTGGCAAATGTCTGAGATAGAGAAGGATAAGATTTTTAATATTCCCTTTCTGCTATGGAACACAACCTGTGGAACCCTCAGGTATTGTGACTGCACAAAGGGGGCTAACTATATAAGCCTTATGTAGCTGTTCCTGTTCCCCAGATATCATGTAGACCACAATTCCCACTCTTTATGATCTATGTGGGCTCAAGGGGAAATCACCCTGCTATGCAGGAGAGTTGATGCGTGGTGCTACGATTAGTGTTACTCATCCTGATCGTCCAGGTGATAAAATTGTGTGGATTTTTTGTAAAGAGGGAGGGTTCTTGAAAAACTCCATCCACATGTTACCCTTGGTCAGCTTTCATCCTACAACTTCAGCACTGCAAAGCAGCAGTGCTAACAGCTTAGCCACCGCACTTGTCTGTACTATGCCAGAAGAGGGGAAAAAGAACAAGAATAAACAAAATGAGAACATTAAAAAAACCAAAACATCCAGATGTTACCCTTAGACAGATTTGAACTTCAGCACTGCAAGTTGGCAGTGCAAACAACTGAACCATCACACTTTTCCTTTCTGCTTGAGAGGAGGAGGAGAATGGGAAGCATAAACACAAAGAAAACGTACTGTAAAATCAACATCCAGATGTTGCCCTTGTATTTATTTGAACCTACAGCATCACAAGGCAGTAGTGCTGACAACTAAGCCAGCTCACTTCTCCATCTTCTCCTCTGGAGAAGGTAGAAGAAGAAAAATAAGAATAAGCACAGGGAGAACATACAAACACCATGCAAATGTCCATAATCAGACCTGAACCCAGAACCCCGGAGGAGGAAAGGATCTTATTCTCCTTCATCTTTTTCCTCCCCTTCCTCCTTAGGCCTAATGCCCACGGCCGTGACGGACTGCGCAAGCGGAATACCGCAGCGGAGCCCATCACGGCGCCCCCCTTAGAGACCCCATACTTACCTCCGGATCTGCTGCCCAACGTCTCGCATGACACTCCGGCGTGCATGCGCAGTAGAGTGCATGACGCGCCGGCAGCGTCATATGACACGCCTACAGCGTCACGACGCGGTAGGGGGGAAGCGTTTTCACACTATCTTCCGCTGTGTTGAGTGGGTAAGTACGGGTAAATTCACAGGGCGGAATTCCACGGTGGAATTCCGCACCGTGAGCATTGCGCTATTAGATTCAATAGAACCTAATAGCTGCGGGGCAACGCCACTGATTTCCGCCGCGGGATACGCGTCCGTAATCTGCCCATGGGAATTAGCCCTTATTCTTCTCTAACTTTCTTCCCCTGGATGGAGAAGAAGGAAGAAAAATAAAGAACATGTATTGTTAGCACTGCTGCCATGCAGTTCTCTGGCACAGGACAATTGTGGCGACTTCATTGTTAACACTGCTGCTTTGCAGTACTAGAATTGTATGTTCAAATCTAACAAAAGGCAACATCTGAATAGAGTTTTTCAAACTTCATGTAGATGTTATTCTTGATGTGATTTGAACCTAGGAACCCAGCACTAAAAGGCAAAAGTGCTTACAGCTGAGCTATATTCATAGAATACACACATTTACACAAATTTTGCCTCCCTGAACTCTACTTATTGACCCTAGCTATTGTTTATCTTTTCACGGTTTCTGGTTCTGAGGCACCTGGGGAGTTATGGAGTGCCTAGAGAAAGTGTGATACATATACAGGAGGGATCTGTGGTGCCATATGAGTTGCCTAGGGGTGAAGATGGCGACCTGTAGCACGGGAACTCTATGAAGCAGGGGACTGCTGAGTGCTTTAACCACTGCCGTAGAGTGAGAAGTGGAAGAATCGTCCAAGATCTGAAGTACAGTGTTTGACCGCCACGGTAGCTGATTAGCTTCAAGAGTCAGCGGTACTGGGAATAGAATTTCTGGCAAGCAGGATGCAGGCACAGATACTGTGGCACTGCATGGAGAAGGCATGTCAGCAGGAAAAATCTGGGAATTGTAGGGATTCTCCAAAGGTACACCATTAAGGCCATGTATCAGTATTTTTCAGCAGGATGGGAATCAGGATACTAACAGAGTATAGAGTAAATAATAGGAACCTTTTGAGGTTGGCTAATTGTGTATGCCGCCTTCTTGCTTTTCTGGGCAGATGCGGGCAGTGCTCTGCTCTTCCTATATGAGTGGACTCATAACTGTGTACTTTCTATTAGAACTCTAGAAGGTAATCCGCCCCACTGCTCTCAGCCCAGTTACAGGGTGATAGGCCGTTGCCCTCTTATTTAGCTGAGCAGGGAATCTTTCTCCTTGCCTATTGGTGTGAGTTTGTCTCAGTCACCTACCTTGAGCGTACCAACCATATCCTGACTAATTACCTACGTCACTTTACCAACGTACATCAAGGCGATTGCTCTAATCTGCTTCCCTGGGCAGAGTTTTCTCATAATTATTATGTCTCCGTCTTCACTGATAAGTCTTTCTTTCTTGTTGTGTAGGTCATCAACTCAGGATTCTCCCACCTATCTTTTCCCTGTCTGAAGATCCGGCAGTAGTGTTGTTAGTGGAGAATTTTTACAAAATCTGGCAGGAGACCAAGTCTACATTGGAGAGAGCAATTACCCAGATAAAAAAGTTTGCCGATTGAAAGCACCGATACCCTCCACAATTTTTTTCAGGTGACAAAGTATAGCTTTCTTCTAAACATGTCTAAGCAAGTTAAAAGTGTCCTCCTATAAACTAGCTCCTCGATTTTTGGGACCATTCAAGGTATCCGAAAAAGTAAAAACCCATATGGTACAAGTTGCGATTTCCTTCTTGCGCATACCCAATTCCTTCTACATTTCTCTTCTTAAACCTTTGGTTCGCAACAAATATTCCCAAAATTCCAAGTCTGCTACAGCCCAAAGTAACTCTGAACGCATTTATGAGGTCAAGAGCATTCTTGATATGAAAAAAAACAGAAGTAAAACATTTTTTAATGATCAATTACTTTCAGGTAAGATAACCACTCTCCTGTTCAGCTACTATCCTTTCTCTTTCACCCTCTTAGGAAGTTACAAACTCACTAATTCAACACGTAAAGGTGTCAACTTACTAGATTTAGTTTTCACTTAACTATGCTCCAACATGCCTTCCTTGATCTTGAATCCCCACCTCCTTTACTTTCCTTCTCCTTTGGCATCCTCCACAAAACTAACTAATTAAAAGCACAGAAATACAAAACTTGTAATCAACTTGGACCAAATACCTTATGAGAGATGCACTCTCTTCAATTTCCTCCATCTCTTGCTCAAACTGGCGATAGTCCACTATGACCATGCCCCAAAATGTGCTTTGGATCACGCCAAACTTTTAATTCTCCATACTTCCAGACTTTGTAGATGGCAACATTGTGTGGCAAGTTGGGGTTACTTGCCTAATGGATCGCTATCTTTTCCTTTTAGCAGGCATGAACACCACGTGCATACAGGCTCCAGAGACATGAATTTCTTTAAATCGGGCGCCTGCCACCATTTATTCCATATCATAGCATCACTTGTACAGATTATAATGCTAAGGGTTCACAACCCACAGGCAGTGTCTCCGTCACCATCCCTCACCTGTGGAATCTAGAGGAGGAGTCCTCTGTCAGACTTGAGACGGGCCCTGACTGGTCCATGCCAGACTTCAGACTCCTAATTCCTGATGCGGCGTCTGTACACCACCTCTCACTCTGGCTATCAGTCAACTTTCCCCTGAGTGTTACAGGAACTGACACTTTTAGTTGCTTTTTGCCACACCCAGAAGGGTTACCTCTACTCTCTAGTACCATAATGCCTTTTTGTCGCCCCCTACAGGCCATTACGTGTACTAGCCTTCTACATTTGGCACACAGCTAGGTCTCCTGAATGCCAATATAGTAGATCTCATTGAAGTCAATGGGGATGCAGTGCAACTCACAAGTGGATGCAACCAGGATCTGCAGATTGCACAAAATCCACCGAGATTTCATAGGGAGGACGCCTGGCTGGCTGGCCGGCCTGTGTAAGTTTGGCTGCCAGAGGTGTTTCCTATATTGTAGACCAGGCTCAGTATAAAGATTCACCTGCTGATAGTCGATGATGGTTGCCTGCAGCTAAAAAGGCTTGTTAGATGTTAAAAGGCTTGTCTAGATTTTGCCTTCTGGTTGATTATGCTAGGATGCAGAGTTCCCCTTATGTAAAGGCACCCGTGTCCTCTCTTTGTTCTCCTGGCTTCAGTGCTTCGTATAGACTTTACTTTAGGCCCCTTTACGCAGGACAACAGTCAGGTGTAAAAGCACCCAGCAGCCATCCCCCAACTGCCCAACTATTGGTCCTGTGTTAACATACAAGCAATAGTCCAAGTGAGTGAAGGTGGAACAGGTTGAGATCGTTCTGCCCCACCTGCCTCTATTCACAGTTAACTGGAGCCACTCAAACATTGAGCACCTGCAGTCGATTGGTTTTTAGTTTTGCTGCATGCACAGGGGACAATATTGCCCAAATGCACTATTTCCAGCGAAAATGTGGGGAAAACCGCCCTATGTAAAGTATCCTTTATTCTGCTTATTGTTTCAGATGTCTAGCCTGTCTTCTGAAGTATCCGGAAAGAGTAAGGGTGAATGCAGACGGCCGGGTCAGATTCCCACAGCGGGATGCAATCCGTGCTACTGCCGTGACCCGCGGCTTACCTGTCTGGCGTCTTCGCTCTGCTTTACGAGGCTCACACTGAAATAAGACATGCCGCGATTTTGTTATTGTGCGTGTTTTCCACAATCAAAATCACGACTATCTGTATAGGATTGCATAAATCAATGCAATCCTGTGGCAGCATGCAATGGCGGAAATTCCGTGTAAAATCTCGCCATGTGCATTCATCCTAAGGGCTTGTTAACACAAGCGTATATAGGCTGGCGTTTTCACGGCCGTCCGATAAACAGTTCCATCTAAGATTTAATCCCCAGCGACGTAAAAACATGCTCCCTCTGGACATGACCGCTCCCTGCTGTCGGTTACTGGAGGTAGCCGACATCCTGGAGCTGTCATGGGGGCTGCGGGAAACCCCTCGGTCACGCGATCACTGGTATTGGATCCGTAAGGGGAGCTGAGGGTACTCATCCCAGTCCTCCGCGATGTCCCAGGACCCCTGCAGGACCTGACGCCGGTGTCTGTGCATGCGTGCCAGACGTCATTACGTCACACGCAGAGGGGCCGGGAGGCTCGGTAAATTTAAAAACTCCCTGCTCCTGGCTAGTATGAGTAGCCGTGAGCACGGAGCTGTCACTGGGAGCCGCTGTATGCACAAAAGCTACTAACGTAGCCGAGAGCCTGGAGATATCACAGGGGGCCACAGTATGCGGTTCTTGGTCACTTGATCGCCGTTATCCCATGAATAACCATAATTACGTAAAAGTTAAAAAAGCTAAAGTTTCACCTCCCATCATGAATCCGAACCATGAGGGGAGGTGAAATTACTTACCTAAGGCCTCCGGCAATGTTCCCCGACGGGATCCTTATCCACGGACCTTTCCCCAGCTTCGGCGAATGTACTTCTCGTCAAAACGGCGGACACAGAAGCTGGGTAGGGCCTGGGAAATTTAAAATCTTCTTACTCTTTGCTGCTAAAGGTAGCTGAGAGCTTAGAGCAGTAACCGAGGGCCGCGGTGAGCGGCTTCCAGTCACGTGTTCACCATTATCCAATGAATAATGGCGATCACGTGAAATTTGAAAGTTAAGTTCGGGCCCCGTTGTGCATCCAGACAGAAGATTAGGGCCAGAATGGGTACTTTTCTGAGCAGGGGACAAACAGTGGTATCCATTTTGGGGTGAAAGTCTTCATTCATGTGTGTGCTGTACAGAAAAAGCCATTTTTAAAATGACAATTGCTAAAAAAAATAAAAATCTTAATTTTTTCCTTCTGCTTTGCTTAGATTCATTTAAGAATTGTGGGGGTCAAAATATGCAGTACACCCCTAGATAAATTCGTTAAAGGGTCTAATTTCCAGATGGGGTCATTCATGGAGGTCCCAAGTGCGCCATGGGGCCTAAAATGCCTTCAAGCAAAATGTCTGTTCTGAAAGCCACTGGCTGCTCCTTTCAATTTGCTCCCCATTTTGCATCTAGTCAGAAGATTAGGGCCACAATGGGTATGTTTCTGAACACAGGACAAACTGGGGTATCCATTTGGGGGGGGGGGGGGAAGTATCCTCATTTTCATGTGCACCATAGAGAAAAATCCTGTCTTTAAAATAACTTATTTGCAAAAATATGTAATTTTCTTTTTTCTCCTCTAAAGTGCATTAATTCCTAAAAAGAAACTGTGGCGTCAAAATACTCATGACACCCCTCAGTAAATACAATAAGGGGTGTAGTTTTTAAAATGGCATTAGTTGTGGGGGTATCTATCATTCTGATACCTATGAGTCTTTGCAATCTTGGCTTGGTGTAGGAAAACAAAATGTTCCTCAAAATGTTAATTAATGTTAAATTTGTACATCTCCTAAATGCTTAAAAAAAAACATACGTTTTTCCATTGTGCGTCCAGAATAAAATAAACAGATGGAAGTATATAGCTGATCAAAAATGTCTCTATTGTGTTTGCACATATTTGAGATATTGCAGTTGAAAATGTGAAAAAATTGAATTTTTCAACATTTTCCCAATTTTGGCACTTTTAATAAATATACACAAATTCTATCGGTCTATTTTTACCACCTAAATGAAGTACAACGTGGCGAAAAACCAATATCAGAATCACTTGCATATGCAAAACCTTTACGGGGTTATTCTATGTCAAAGTGACACATATCAGATTTCCTAAATTTGGCCTGGTCATTAAGGTGCAAACAGGCTTGGTCACTAAGGGGTTAAGGATAACAGATTGTTTAATTTATCTCTGAGTGCATAAAAAAATATTATATATATATATATATATATATATATATATTTATCCATGCAAGAAGATTAGTTGGTATTGAGGAAGATACAATTTGTTCTATTTGTTCCTATTTAGGTATCAATTTTGACCTATGCAAGGAGGTAATAGAAAATAAATATGCAGAATAGTAATAGTCCACATTGGTTGACCAAAACCTCTAGAAACATTTAAGTTTGGGACCTATGATAAACAAAAATACGGTGTTTTGTAATTGCTTCAGATATGAAAAAGGAATGTCAGTCAGTAAAAGTGTGAAATGTACACAAGAAACAAAACATTTAAACCTCCTTCACACGGGCAACAAAGTCACGCGATTTTGTAGCATTGCTATGATGCTGCAAATCACATGTATGAGAAGCCCATGGTTTCCTATGGGTTCCTTCACACATGAGAGGTTTTGTAGCATGCTACAAAACGACACACAAACATCGCAGGTTCGGCGATATGCCCGCGACATGCGAGGTTTTGTAGCCCATGTTTCTCTATGGAGCCTTCCTCCCTGTTGCATCGCATCAAAACGCGGTTTGCATGCGATGCAACTTTGACAGTAGCAAATGCTACTGTCAAAGCTATAATCTAAGCCCTAACTGCCAGGAAAAAAAAAAACACATACATCACCTTAGACGAGCTGTCAGCCTGGCCACAGCTTCTCCCCAGGTCCCGGCACTGATCTTCTTCTCTTTTAGCCGGGGATTCAAAAATCCCCGCCTCCTGGAAGCGCTGGCTGTGATTGGCTGACACTTAGCCAATCACAGCAAGTGCTCGATGAATGGCAGTTATTAAACCAATCATAGCCATTCTTCGAGCACTGGCTGTGATTGACTAAGTGTCAGCCAATCACAGCCAGCGCTTCCAGCAGCCAGGGATTTTTCAATCCCCGGCCAGAATATGAAGAAGAAGATCAGTGCCGGGACCCTGGGAGAAGCTGTGGCGGCGCTCCGGACAGCGTGGGAGAGGTGATGTATACTTTTTTTTTTCTTTAGTTACAGCTTATTTATGGGATAGGGCTTATATTTCAAGCCCCCCCAAAAATCCTTGCATGTGATGCTACAAAGTCGAACGATTTTGTAGCATCACATGCGACTTTGTAGCGCTACAAAATCGTGGTATTGCTGCGAGAAAATCGCTGCGATATCGCACGGTGCAGTGATGCGATATCGCTGCGATTTTCTCGCAGCGATGCGGTGTCGCCCATGTGAAGGAGGCCTTATAAATCTGATCACCCACCTTAACCCCTTTTATGTTTGCAATCATTGTGATCAAGTGGGCGAGGAGTTTTTTCGGCCCAATTTGACCATTATCTATGTGTATAGCATCCCACACTCTCCACCTTGCCATACCGTGCACATCTCCAGCCCCTTTACCTTCTGTATCACCCCATTATTTGTAGTATGTAAGCTTGTTGGATCAGGACCCGCACCCCTACTGATCAATCAACTGATTACTACATGTAACCATGGTTTTGTTTGCATTCCCCTTCTCTGGTAAGCGCTGCGAAATATGTTGGTGCTATATAAATAAAGATTATTATAAAATAGGATACAGAGGACAACACTGTCTAGTACCAGGAGCAATAGGAATCGTTTAGATAGGAAGCCTTTAATATTAAAGGTGCTTTTACACAGAACAATTATCGTTCAAAAAATTGCTGGATTGTTCGAATTTGAATGATAATTGTTCAATGTGAACATGGCCAACAATTGAACAACGTGTGATAATTTGTTCGCTTATTGTTTATCCGAATGATTTCTTGCTCTATGTAGAAGTACCCTTGGGTTGAAGAATAAAATCAATGCAAAAGGGATGAAAAATTAGGTCCAAAACCCCATCTCTTCAGTACAAAAAAAGATGAGCTCAATTTACAGAATCCAACATTTTGTGTAGCTCTAAAGATAAACACAGAACATGCTTGATTGGAGAACCATTCCACTTTGTCTGGATTATGGAAATCAAATCTAGAATTCTCTGGGAATGCCTAATTGACAAAGATGAATATACGATTTAAGATTTTATTCTATTTGTTAAAATCTTTATATCAACATTGATATCAGTCTAAAATTTTTGGTATGAGGAATGATCCTGTTCAAAATAATTGAGGCATTAAAAATTTGGTTGAGTCAGCAAAGAATTAAATTGCTGCTGGTATTTAAAGAGAAGAACTTCTGGATATGTTTCGATCAATGAAAACATCTTCTGAATTTCTATGTGATTATTTTTTTCTAGCTGCTCTATGCCTAGATTCCAGATCAATATCCCTGTCTGTAACGACACCGACTGTACGCTAAACGGCGAAACTTGACTCATATCACAGGACTGCAAAAGAGCCGAATGGTGTACAGCCAGACGTCACAAGAAAAAATATATATATATATGAAGCACGTATCAATACTATTAACATTCAAAGATGTGGGAGCTCACTATTAGGTGGCAGGGGGAGAAAATGAAGGTACCAGATGATGAGAATGATGTTTATGGATATAAATGACACTGACAGTGGAGACTGGAGCAGATGATAGAAACGATAGTAATAACAAAAGACAAATACTTCCTATACGCTATTCATCCCTAAAGTATCAGTCGCACCAACACCACTATCCCTATGTAGCCCACAGCTATCCATAGCTTTGACTGCTATTCTGACCTCAACACCAGAGAGCACAAGGCCCAGATAGAGACCAAGCAAAACAGGGAGTAAACTCAAGTAAATGAAGCAAACTAGGAATTAAAGGCCCATTTACATCCAACGATAATCACTCAAAATTCGTTCAAACGACCGAATTTGAGCAATAATAGTTACATGTAAATGCAGGCATCAGGCATTTTTCGTTTGAACGATTATTTTAAGGTGAACTTAAAATTCATCGTTCAGCTACTAGAAATAAAGCAATTTGCTTTAGTCAGTAGACCGCAGGCTGTTATTACCACGTGGAGCCAGCAGGCTGTTATCTTCACGGACCCGAGCTCAACCCATGACGAGAACAATGCATCTGTGCGCATAGCTGGGCGTGTGATTAATTACATGCTGGGCTCTGCAAACAGCCTGTGGAGGCCTATTTACAAGCAAATGAAGTTCATAAAGTGTTAATAGCCATTAACACTTTATGCAAAAAGATCGCTAAAACTTTCAATCATTTGAAAGATTACCTTTGCGAGTAAATGGGCCTTAATGCTGGGTTTACACGGGACGACTGTCGATTGAACGACCACATGAGCGCCGACGTCACCGCTGAGGTTGTTAGCACTCGTAAAGAGCATTTAGACAGTCAGATTAGCGCTGACTTCTCAGTTAGCACTTCACATTCTATGTGAAGCGCTGAGCGGGGAGCGCTTACATGCAGCAAGAAGTCAGCAATACAGCAATGATTTTTATGCTAGCTGAAAGTGAGTGACAAATGAAGATCAATATTTTTGCATAAATGGCTCATTCCCATGGCCATATACATAAAACGCTGCGTGAATCATGCAGTGTTTTACCACCGTGGGAGCCGGAGGTGAACTCACTATTGCTGCATATGGCAGCGATTGTGTACTCTGCATGACAGCGTATTTTACACACACCATCATACATAGTGTGAATAGTTTTGTTTTATTTATACCCTGCTCTGTCTCATAGTGGTGTTGCGTATGCAACGCCACACATACACGATGTATTGCGTATATACAGCATTGAATATGCAACCCATAGAGAACAATAGGGCTGTATACGCGTAATACATATGCAATGTATATACGCTAATGTGAATGGATCAATGAAAATCAATGTACTTTCATTGACTCCATTCACCACGTATTATTAATGGAAACTTTGCACGCATTGAGAAACTACAATCGTGGGAATGAACCCTTAGGTGTAACGAATATACATTTTCATTTGTTTGAACGAATTTTGCACGATAATAATCATGTGTAAATGGCCTTAAAGACTGGCTTAGCTACAAACATGAAAAGGTAAATCACACGGACCAGATAGACACGCAATACTAGATTCTGAACTAGCTGCTTCACACTAGGAAACTACAGATGTAGCAAAGTTTAACATGACGTAGTGTGCTATAATACCTCTAATGCAGCACTGTTTAACATGACTTAACGCGCTATAAAAACTCACTGTGCCAGTTTCTTTATCCTTTCAATAAGTAATATAAGAGAAAAATAGCATTTTAATAGCTTAAGATAAAATATCTTTCTGTGACAAACAAGCTAAACTCTGCTACATCTTGTAGATAGACACTATAGTCAGCTACAGTCACACCATCTTTAAAGGGAGGCTAGCAAATCGCAACTCCTCCCTAACAAGGTAGGCTGAACAAAGAGACCAGCTGATTCAGTCCAATGGCTCAGCTGTGGGAACAGTTGCCAGGCAACTGCCCCGACAAGAATGTAGAAGTAAAGTGAATGATACAACAGGAATCCTTCTGTTGATCGTAACTCTGTCTATCTCTGCTCAGAGAGAAATCTGTCTCAAGCCATGGAACGGAATAGTTTTTCTAAAAGCAAATTAAAAATGTTTATGGAATTTTTACTGTTGCTGACCTATTCTCAGGATAGGTCATCCATAGTTGATTGGCGCGAGTCCATCAGTTAGGAATTCCACCGATCTGCTGATTCCCGGCACCACTGTCAGTACAGACAGTACTGAAAGCCGATAGTTGTGTCAGCATTGCAGTGGCCGAATTTGGTATTATTGAATTCAATGGGAGCTGTGCCTGCAACACTAAACCAAGCTGCTATCTGCTTCCAGTGCTGTCCGTACTTACAGTCAGCCTGGGGATCAGCTGATCAGCAAGGATACAGAGTAGCAGTCCTCCACCAATCAACCATCGATGACCTATCTTCAGGATAGGTCATCTGTAGTAAAAGTCCCAGACAATCGCATTAAACTCTCTTCTGTTTGACCCAGTTCACATCTTTGGAGAACATCTTACTAAGATTTTAAATAATGATAAAGATCAATTATTTCCAATATTCCAGTATTGCAATACCAATGGAAGCATGCCTTTAACTCCCATAATAGGGAAAATATACTGCCACAAAAGATGCAGAAGGCTTTTTAAATTACTCGGACAGGAAGGAGCAGATTCAGGAGATGAAACAAAGCTTTTTGCAATCCAGAAGAAGCCCAAAACTTCCAACCCTAAAATTGAGTATTGATGCCAGGCAGTTAGGTCTTGCTGGTGCAGCTAGGTTATTTTTTCCAGCCAGGCAAGAATCTATAATCTGTGGGTTCTAAAGACCATACACTCAGGCTTTCACCTGGAATGTGCTTCCCCTCCCTTCTTCAAGATACATAATAAATTCAGACAAGAATCTTCAAGTTTCTGCTCGGATTTAGAGGTGGTTCTTCTGCATTCTCAAAGAAAAGGATTATTCTCCAACATTTTTGCTTTTCCAAAGCCAGACAGCACATGGCGCCTCATCATAGAGCTCAGAGAGATGGAAAAATCTCTCCTAGGGTATATTTACATATACCGGAAAATGGTACGGGTTGTCTGTAGTGGACAATCTGAACCAAATTCCACATAAAAGTACGGCGGATAACACAACTAAATATGTGCTATTGATGCATTATTAAATGGGGATCCACAGCAGATTTCAGCCTTTCAATTGAAAGGATAAAATCTGCTGTGGCTCTGCATTAAAATCCACACCAATGTTGTGAGTTTTGATTGTCTGCTGCAAACAACCTGCACCAGTCTGATACATGTGAACATACTTTTAAATAAGTTCAGAATGGAGACCCTTAGATCTACAGGTGTGATAATTCAGAAAAGAGATTTAATGACAAAACTCAATATAATTCATAGAAAGTATAAAATATTTAAATGTATAAGCATTCTTTGGGTGGGGATAAATACAAATTCTTTATTCCTCACAGTCCAAATAATGCATTGTGCTTTAATATTTCAAGCATTTCTGCCATTAGAGCAGCACATATTAACCCCTTAGTGACCAAGCCTGTTTACGCCTTAATGACCAGGCCAAATTTAGGAAATCTGATATGTGTCACTTTGACATAGAATAACCCCGTAAAGGTTTTGCATATGCAAGTGATTCTGACATTGTTTTTTTTTGTCACATATTGTACTTCATTGAGGCGGTAAAAATAGTCCAATAGAATTGGTGTAGATTTATTAAAAGTGCCAAAATTGGGAGCATTTTGAAAAAATTGGCATTTTTTCACATTTTCAACTGCAATATCTCAAATATATGCAATCATACTGTACAAATTTTTGCTAAGATATATATTTCCATCTGTTTACTTTATTCTGGACACACATAGCAAAACTTCAGTTTTTTTTAACCATTTAAGAGACATACAAATTTAACATTGATTTTTAACATTTGAGAAACATTTTGTTTTCCTATACCAAGCCAAGATTGCAAAGGCTCATAGGTGTCAGAATGATAGATACCCCCACAAATGACCCCATTTTAAAAACTACACCCCTTAATGTATTCTTTAAGGGGGGTCGTGAGTATTTTTACCCCACGTTTTTTTTCAGGCGTTAATGCAATTTAGAGGAGAAAAAATAAAAATTTCATATTTTTGCAAATATGCCATTTAAAAGACAGGATTTTTTTTCTATAATGCACATGAAAATGAGGATTTGCACCCAAAATGCATACCCATATTTGTCCTGTGTTCAGAGGCATACCCATTGTGGCTTTAATCTTGTGTCCGTATGCACAACAGGGCTCAAACCGAAAGGAGCAACCAGTGGCTTCCAGAACAGACATATTGCATGAAGATGATTAAGTCCCCATTGCCCACTTGTAGAGCCCTTGAGCGGCCAAAACGATGGAGAACCCCCACAAATGACTCCATTTTGAAAACTAGACCCCCTTAACGAATTAATCTAGGGGTGTACTGAGCATTTTGTCCCCACAGTTTTTGAATTAATCTAAGCAAAGCAGAAGGAAAGCAATTATGATTTCAATTTTTTTGGCAATTATGTCACTTTTAACACAGTTTTTTTGTACATCATAAGAGTTGTACCACAAAATGGATACCCCTGTTTGTCCCGTGTTCGGAACCATACCTATTGTGGCCCTAATATTATGCCCGTATGCACAACGGAGCCCAAAACGAAAGGAGTAGATGGTGGCTTTTAGAATAGACATTTTGCTTGAAGGTGATTTAGGCTCCATTGCCCACTTGTATGGCCCTTGAGCGGCCAAAACGACAGAGAATCCCCACAAATGACCCCATTTTGAAAACTAGACCCCTTAACACATTCATCTAGGGGTGTACTTCTGATTTTTACCCCACAGTTTTTGAATTACGATTTAAATTTTTTGGGCAATTGTGTCATTTTAAAAACATTTTTTTTTTATACAGCACACATCTGAATTAAGACTTTCACCCCAAAATGGATCCCCCTGTTTGTCCAGTGTTTCTGTGTTCAGAAACATACACACTGTGGCCCTAATACTATGTCCATATGCACAACGAGGCTCAAACTTCAAGTGTATCTTAACTTTTACGTAATCACCATTATCCATTGGATAACAGTGATCACGTGGCCGGGGACCACTCACTGCGGCCCTCGGTCACTGCTCCAGGCTCTCGGCTACCTTTAGTAGCAAGGAGCTAGGAGACTTTAAATTTCCCGGGCCCTCCACAGCTTCTGTGCTTGCGTCCTCCATTTTGCGGATGGGCACATGCGCCAAGGTTAGAGAAAAGTCTGCGGATAAAGATCCTGTAGGGGGACATCACCGGAGGCCTTAGGTAAGTAATTTCACCTTCCCTCATGGATCAGATCCGTGATTGGAGGTGAAACTTTAACTTTTTTTACTTTTACGTGATCGCTGTTTTCTATTGGAAAATGGCGATCACGTGACCAGTGGCCGCAAACTGCGGGTCCCTATGAAATCTCCAGGCTCTCAGCTATGTTTTGTAGGCAGGTGCGGGGAGATTTTAAATTACCCTGGCAATCTGCGGCTTTTGCACATGAGTCCGCCATCTCGGCAGCGGGCATGTGCGCAGAAGCTGTGGTGAGGTCCACGGATAAATCCAGGGCCTTAGGTACATAATTTCATCTCCCCTCACGGATATGATCTGTGAGGCGAGATGAAACAGCCTTTTTTTTTTTTAAACTTTTTTTACTTTACATGATTGCTGTTATCCATTGGATAGCAGCGATCATGTGACCAGGAACCGCATACAGCGGTCCCCGGTGACATCTCTCTGCTATCGGCTACACATGCTCTAGCCATCATTTTGGGTATGAACATTCTTAGAAATTGCTATTCAGAAATGCTGGAATCCTTGTGAAACTCTATTCCTTCTGCTTCACAAGCCCAGCAACAAGCTTTACATCAGGCTATAAAAGTCTTGTCTGCCTACCAGAAGTTCACCAATGATGAGGGTCAAGTAGGACATGCAAGAATAAAATATGTGAGACTGATAACTTTAAAACCCGCTACTGAAACTATGATCTGGTGTCAAACTCGACCAGGTCTCCAAGGAAGGGCTTACTAAGCCCTGGTAGAGTAGCTTCAAATGGAAGAACATCCAGGGATTATGGTAGCTTAGAGTGTAGCGAACATCTCAAGAGGAAGAGGGCCTGTCTGCCTACTTAATATAGGAGAGTCTGCGGTACAGTTGAAGAAATATTACCCAGTGGCACAAATCTCACTATTACACGTGGACGATATCCTCACCCTTTCCAGAGCAGAGGTTCAACAGAGTACACAGAGTCTCAACCACAGATATAGCCAACCTAAGACCCCTTGGTGGGCTGAATTACAAATTGGAAATGCTGACACCCCTGCTACCAAGAAAGGAGTAGTCAGAGTGGCTCAGAAATTTCATCAAGCCTTCAGTAAAAAACCCGTTAGATCTTGGCTGAACTAAGGGTGTCTGTCACTATATCTCAACAGGATCCCATCCACCCATTAGAGAAAGACACTGACCCATACCACCAGCCAGGTATCAAGCTGTAAAGAAACTAATAAAAGAAATGAAAGACACCAAGGTGATACAGGAGAACTATAGCCCGTGAGCAGCCCCATTGGTACTGGTGAAGAAAAGAGATGGAGGTATTCGATTTTGTGTGGATTATAGAAAATTTAACAATATCACGCATAAAGATACCTATCCTTTGCCCCGAATCAAAGAATCTCTCACTGCTTTGGGGTCAGCAGCTTACTTCACCCTAGATTTGACTAGTAAATACTGGCAAGTACCCATGGCTCAAGAGGACAAAGATAAAACAGCTTTTACTACTCCAATGAGGCTATAAGAGTTCAATTCTATGCCCTTCAGCCTAAATAATGCTCCTGACACTTTTCAAAGACTCATGAAATGGTGCTGCTATATCTGAACGATATTGTATACTCCAAGACTTACGACGAGCATCTGAAACACCTGGCTGAAGTGTTCAAGATACTAGTTTGCCATTACTTTAAAGTGAAGCCATCTAAATGACATCTGCTACAAACACAAGTACGATACTTAGGGCATGTCGTGAGTGCGGAGGAGACCTAATCTAGAGAAGATTTCCGCAGTACAAGAATGGCCAATACCCAAAATTGTTAAACAAGTGAGATTTATCCCCAATTTCACCAGAATTGCTGAACCATTGCACAAATTGATCTGGGGAACGTCAAAACAAAACTGCAGAAAAACCATCTACATCACATGGGAGAAAGAACAACAAGAAGCATTCAAAATCCAAAAAAATAAGTTAATATCCCCTCCTATCCTGGGATATCCAGATTACAACAAACCTTTTCGAGTATACACTGATGCGAGTAAGAGAAGATTGGGTACAGTATTAAGTCAAGTCCAATTTGCCAGCTGTTCTTAGAAAGGAGCCAAAAAAACTCTTAGCTCTCATATGGGCTGTGACGGAGAAGTTCAAAGACTACTTTATCGCATCCACATTTATTGCTTACACAGATAACAACCTTCTTGCACATTTAAAGTCAGCAAAATTGAGAGCTCTTGAACAGAGATGGGCTTCATGGCTAGCCAATTTCAATTTTACCATCAAATATAGAGCCGTAAAGACTAATGCCAATGCTGATGCACTATCCAGACAACCTACATCAATAGATTACTCAATGGAAAAAGAAGATCAATGGGAGGAGATAGAGATGCCTGACTTTGGTTGCTACAATGTACAACAGAACGTCATCCAAACCACCGGTCTAATGAAGACAAACCTGTGGAAGAAAAACTGTGGATTCATCCTCAAGCTGAAAGTCGCACCTTAGGAGAACTCAGTCTGTTCTTGACTCATGGTACTGTATCCATAAGAGTGAGAAACAGGTACACAGACCCAGAGTTTCACCAGTTGTGGCAGCAAAAAAGAGACTCTTTGTAAAAAGAGGCCTATTGAACAGAGGAACCATAGATCCTATCACCTTTTCGAAGATGCACCAAATCCTCATTCCATGAAGAGATGCACATCTTATACTAACAGCATACCATATACTGTATCCTCTAACAACTATGATAATATTTTTATCATTTCAAACACATTTATACCTTATATGCATATATATGTACATATTATACTGTATATATAGATAAATCGATGCATTTTATTTATATAATATGTGGTAACATAATGACGAATGATCTAAGATTAATATCATTTGATTCTTATATGTTTGTACAACTTTCCAATATATCCTAATCATTTTGTACTATAGAGATATCTATAAGAGTTCAGTCCATGAAGAGTTAAGTTTTAGCTGAAGTGTGTGATTCTGATTGCACTTCCTATTTAAGGAAGGAATGGCTGTATTTTATTTAGGTGACCAATAGAGATGAGCGAGCATACTTGCTAAGGCAAACTACTCAAGCGAGTAGTGCCTTATGTGAGTACCTGCCTGCTCATCTCTAAAGATTCGGGTGCCGGTGGGGGAGAGCGGTGAGTTGCGGGAGTGAGCAGGGGGGAGCAGAGAGTGAGAGAGTTCCTCCCTGCTCTCCCCCGCCGCTCCCCGCCGGCACCTGAATCTTTAGAGACGAGCGGGCAGGTACTCGCATAAGGCACTACTCGCTCGAGTACTTTGCCTTAGCGAGTATGCTCGCTCATCTCTAGTGACCAAGGCTCGGCGTTACGAGTTGAAATGCGTCCTCTGGCTTTTTCTTTTTAAGTGGTATATGTAATGGCAGAGTTTATTTAATAAAGAAAAGCATGTCCTTTTTAGAGAACTACTGGCTCGGTTTTCCTTTTGGGGATACTTTATGTTATTACTATGTTGCCGCTTGGGCCTGGGTGGTGAAGTCGGTCTCTTACCTGGCGATTGTGCAGGAGCAGATATTCATGTGGGAAGCAGCCACCGCAGCAAGTATATGAACTCTTTCTTTAACAGCATACCATGTCCAATCTGGGCAATTTGGAGTACACAAAATAGAGAATACCATCCAGAGAAGATTCTACTGGGTAGGAATGAGAAGAGATATAGAGACATGGTGTTCAGAGTGCTAAACATGCTAAAAGGAGAAACAACAAAGCTGACCAAAAAGCTCATTTACACCCAAAGAAATCATTAGAACTGCTTGCTCTTGACCACTTGAAGATTGAGCAGAGTAGGAGTGGCTATACCTACTTGCTTACCATGGTACACCACTACACCAAGTTCACAGTAGCAATTCATGTAAGAGACATAACTGCCAAAACAGCAGCCAAAATGAATCATAGAATAGTAGAGTTGGAAGGGACCTCCAGGGTCATCAGGTCCAACCCCCTGCTCAGTGCAGGATTTACTAAATCATCCCAGACAGATATTTGTCCAGCCTTTGTTTGAACACTTCAATTGAAGGAGAACTCACCACCTCCCATGGTAACCTGTTCCACTCATTGATCACCCTCACCATCAAGAAAGTTTTTTTCTAATAGCTAATTTGTGTCTCATCCCTTTCAGTTTCATCCCATTGCTTCTAGTCTTTCCTTGTGCAAATGAGAATAGGGCTGATCCCGCTGCAGTATGACAACCCTTCAGATTTCTGTAGACCATTATAAAGTCTCCTCTCAGCCTTCTTTTTTGCAAGCTAAACATTCCCAGATCCGTTAACCGTTCTTCATAGGACATGATTTGCAGACCGCTTACCATCTTGGTAACTCTTCTCTGAACTTGCTCCAGTTTGTCTATGTCTTTTTTAAAGTGGGGTGCCCAGAAGTGGACACAGTATTCCAGATGAGGTCTGACTAAGGAAGAGTAGAGGGGGATAATGACCTCACGTGATCTAGACTCTATGCTTCTCTTATTACATCCCAGAATTGTGTTTGCCTTTTTGGCTGCTGCATCACATTGTTGACTTATGTTCAGTCTATGATCTATTAGTATACCCAAGTCTTTTTCACATGTGCTGCTGCTTAGCTCAATTCCTCCCATTCTGTATGTGCTTTTTTCATTTTTTTAAATTTTCTTGCCCAGATGTAGGACTTTGCATTTCTCCCTGTTAAATACCATTCTGTTAGTCGCTGCCCACTGTCATGAGCAAATTTGATCAGTTTTCCATCAATTCCCTTCTCCAGTTCATTTATAAAAATGTTGAACAACACTGAGCCTAGGACAGAGCCTTGTGGTACCCCACTTGATACATTCTTCCTCTTGGATGTGCAGCCATTTATGACCACTCTGAGTACGATCCCTCTGCTTTGGAAATACTTCTTATAGCCTTATGGAACACCAAAAAAGATCCTCACTGATCATGGAAAAGCATTAAAGCCTCAACTATTTCAAGAATTGTGTGAACTGTATCAATGCACCATTATCTGAACGACAGCATATCATCCTCAGAGAAATGGAGTCTGTGAGAAAATGAACCAGACTATACTAAATCTATTACGTACCATACCAACCTCCAAGAGAAATGATTGGCCAGGTTTATTAACTGAACTGATTTATGTATACAACAACACCATCCATTGTTCAATGGGATACACTCCTTATTATCTCATGTTTGTTCAACATGGTAAATTGCCTGCTGATCTGTCAATGGGAGTACAAGTATCTGAAGATCCAAATCCTTTACCCACCACAGAATGGATTCACAATCTGCAAAGATGTCTGAAAACAGCACAAGAAATTGTAGACACTCGCATAAAGCAAGTTCATAAAAGACAAGAGCAAGATTTTAACTTGCAAGCCAAGGCTGAACTACTAGCAAAAGAAACAAAAGTGTGGCTACAGAAAGAACACCGAACAGGAAGGCTTGACAGATGGGAAGCAGTGCCTTACACCATATTAGGATTACCCTTTCCAAAAAAAAGACCTGTATCGTATTGCTCAAGAGGGAGGAATCCCAAAATTGGTTCACTGAAACAGGCTAAAACTTTGTCTACTAGACCCTACTTTGGTAGATACATCAGAAAAAGGCGAAACTACACCAAACCCAGTGAAGAGAACTGAAAGTGCAGGAAACATTGGAGAATTTGACATAAACAACCCCCTAACATGGTACTTAAGCCCTGCGATGACTTTGGTTGGACCAAGCTTATTGAATTATGTCCCGGCAGTATCTATTGAATCTCCAAATGTGAATGAAACTCCAGTACCAGTATTTTGTTGGTTTCCTGATGTACGTAGTTCTAGCGAACAGTACAGGGTATAGAGAGCGCCTCAGCGGTCTGGTGTCACAAATGCTCAACCGGTGCTTCCTCCCAGGGTGGAGTACAGGAGTAACGGTGGAGGGCAACAGTTATTCTCAAACGGTCATCACACAGGTCAATCCCATCCTTTTGGAGCCAAAAGGAGAGCTGCAGGAACATTTTGGGGGTTCTTAGTAATAAGAGCTCCCCCAGATGAAAAGTAGCATCTGTAGTTGTAGCGAAGACTCCGTAATGAGGCTGTCAACATCTGCAGATGCTCACAAAGGAGTAACTTTGGAAAGCCTCCAATTAGCTTTGAGGAGGACGACTACTAAAGAACCAGAAGCCATGTAAGAGACTTCTGGCTTTATTATTATTTTGTTAAATTTATTCAAGTATTCTTTAAAAAAAAAAATTTAAAAAAAATTCTTCTTCATTCAAGTTTCGTGCCTTAAGAGACGACTCAGTGAAGTTTATAGTAACATTTAAGTTTTCGTACCCTGAGGAACTATTCAGAGATTTGTTAACCCCAGTTCATAGTTCTTGTGTTTCATAAGACTATCTCCCACATCCTGTATCTCAAGACTTGTTACAGCCGGCAAAAGCAACATGTTATGGACTGTGCGCCCCAAATTGTGCCTGGGGACGATACCCTTAGCTACTGGTAGCGTGGCTGTCTACCAGGACTGCCTGAATCCTAGTTAGGTTTTGTTGTTCCAACTACAACTAGAAGGACAAAGGCTCTAAAGAAGAAGGTCCATCTGAATAAAGTATAAAGACTGTAATGTTTGATTTACATGCCTGCATAACCCCAATTTTTGCTCGCACTAGGTGGATCGTATCAAAAATGTCCAAGTATGCCAAATGTTGTTAAGCATAATGTTGTTGTATGTGAAACTTCGGAAATGCACTATTTGTTGACTATGGGGAGAATATGTGGAGGGGCACCATAGCTCTTTTGAAGTAGGTGGTTTTGCCCCTCTTCAAATCCCTGGCTAGATTCTAGTCGACTTTAATATCCCAGACATTTTGTCATTTTCTCCAGCCATCCACCTGCTCTGTCTGACTGAGGACGGCTGTTCTTAAACAAAGAGGAGATGTAGGGGCCTGCAAAAAGGGCACTACATAGCACTGTTTAGCTGTGGGGACCGGTAATATAATAACTGGCCCTAAGGGATTAATCTGAGTCATTTTGCACAGGTGATGCCAGTAACCTAGCAACCAGTTAGGTCGTTTTTATTCAGCTGTACAGGATAGGAAAAAAATGCCTAGAGACCCAGGTGATGCAGGTAGCCTAGCAACCAAATAGGTTGTGATTGGCTGCAGACAGACTGGTCAGGTGACTGAGGCGATATATAGAGGGACACAACAGTCGCAGAAAAGAAGGGAAAAAGAAGGGGAGAAGCAGAGGAGAGTCAGCTGTGACAGTGAGTAGAGGGGAGCCTGCTGTCACAGGGAGAGTGAGCTGTCATAGTGAGGAGAAGAGGAGATGCAGAGGACAGGTGAGATAAGAGAGAGAGAGAGAGCGCGGAGATGAAGAGAGGGAGATAAGGAGATGTAGATATGAAGAGGGATGAAGAAAAGAAATTCAGAGTAAACTCCCAGTATATAAACGTGTTATACACAAGTATCTTCATTGTTGCAAATTGTATATAATTCACTGGTAATTCGCTGGAGATATCATTTGTTACTCACTGTGTGTGTTGAAGAGAATTACCTCATCTCCCTGTCTGACTTAAAGGGGTTGTCCCGCGCCGAAACGGGTTTTTTTTTTTTTCAACCCCCCCCCCGTTCGGCGCGAGACAACCCCGATGCAGGGACGTACAGACAGCTTACCGGAGCGCTTACCTTGATCCCCGCGCTCCGGTGACTTCTATACTTACCTGTGAAGATGGCCGCCGGGAACCTCTTGCTTCGTGGACCGCAGCTCTTCTGTGCGGTCCACTGCCGATTCCAGCCTCCTGATTGGCTGGAATCGGCACGTGACGGGGCGGAGCTACACGGAGCCGCTCTCTGGCACGAGCGGCTCCATAGAAGACTACAGAAGACCCGGACTGCGCAAGCGCGGCTAATTTGCCCATCGGAGGGCGAAAATTAGTCGGGCTCCATGGGAACGAGGACGCTAACAACGGAGCAGGTAAGTAAAAAACTTTTTATAACTTCTGTATGGCTCATAATTAATGCACAATGTATATTACAAAGTGCATTATTATGGCCATACAGAAGTGTATAGACCCACTTGCTGCCTCGGGACAACCCCTTTAATAATAACACCGTGTTTAATACAAGTTAAGCAGAATATCTGGCTCCATGTGTTATTCAGCACCTCACTACTCACTACTACAAATCGTGCCCAAGGGCACTGGCGTCTCGAACCAAAACAATCATAATTACCCACTAGTAAGCCCACCATACATACAGAGTGTAATTATACTAGTATAATCTAGTTATATACTGTTTTAGCCAAATAAAATAGCCCTTTTACAAAATCTGGGGGCTGCATGTCTCATGCCCCAACACTCACACTGGAGAGGTTACTACCCATTTCTATGGGAGATACTAAAACCACCAAGCAAGTGGACTGTTGTTTCTATACCTCTTTAGGCCTTATCCACTCAAGCGTATATACGCGGCTAATTTAGCCACATTAAAAAAAAAACAATAAAAATGTGATCATTTAAAGCATTGGCTTCCAATGTATTCATTCAGGTGAGCGATTTTTAGCAGCGTAAAAACATTGCACAGGTAAAAAAAGGACATTGACGACCGAAATCAGTGACTGATTTTATATACAACTGGAAAAGATAGGTCTTGCCTATCTTTTGCCGAGATACGCTGGAGAGGGAGTTTAGCTGCGTACAATGCTGGGAAAAGATTACAGCTGCTACTATTTATCTATTAGAAGTAATTCCAGGGATTTCTGCCGACCGAGGGATTTTCGCGCTGCAGTGTATATTTTCACTAATACGCCACAGTTGCCCGTGTGAATTGATGAGAAAACGCAAATTATGATCGGAACTTGATTGCAGCTTTTTTCCTTTTATACGATTTTTTCCCGTGATGCAGCCAGTGTAAAAACACATACGCTCGTGAGAAAGAGGCCTTACTGTGATGAAAAGTGAGTAACCATTTGGATTTACCTCTATGCTGCAAAAGAGTTGCATGGCACTTCTTTTTTGGGGATTCGTGTGATTTCCACCAATGAAACACTTATGCCAGATCCTATTATGTCTTAAATGTTCATAGTGGAAAACTCTTCTACTAGTGCTGACAATGCAAAAAAGTTAATGTATGAAGGCTTGTCTGTTTTGCAGGATACGCAAGGCTTGGACTGTTAATCTGCAAAGTGGACCAGTTAGTCTGTATGTTGATTGCCATCTTAATTTGGAGACATCCTGATTCCTAATCTATTGGATTTACCCAATTAATAACAGTTGACGATACATACCACACTGTTTGGGACAATTCTTTAACTCAGAGTTAAGCAAAATTCATCACAGCATACATTGTGTGCCACTGGTTTCCTACAATAGGGTGTGTGCGTGATGATATAGGTGTCTGGTAGGGTTTATGTGCCAGGGCTGTTTGCTAATCCCAGTCTGGGGCTGCTATAACACTATTCTCACTGTCGTGTAGCGACTAAAATAGTGCTTGATTTATATTTATCATGGCCATTTTTGCACTTTGTGCACTATAAATTACAAGTTGGGCCTTGTTTACATCTCATTTTCAATTCTCTATAGTGTATATTTCCCAGGAAAAGTTGCAACAGATGCTTAACAATGGCATCCATCACCTATGCACTAAGGTGAAAAGAGACCTTATCAATAGGTCTTGGCCAATGGAGAGACAAAGTCAAGGGCACCTTTGTGCCTGCCAACAGATGCTTGTTCTTATGTGGCACAGGTGCTCTTGGCCCCCTAAGCAGCAGAGCTCAGGTCTGACTGCTACCTCCGTGCTGCCTACAGATGTACTCCCATTCTCCGAGTTTACTGCTATTCTTTTCTTGTTTGCTTTCTCAAAGTGTGTTCTTGCACCAAAAGCATAGATTTCGAATGTTGATTGTTTTTTGCTTAGTCCTAAATGCAGCACTATCATGGGTTATTTCTGCCCCTGTGTACAGGTAGGAAAAATGAAATTTTTAATGAAAAGAAATTTAAATTGCTAATCAATTAGGTTTGGTTCTCTCTTCGCTTGTACCGCTGTTAGGGTTAAGGGAAAACAGATTAACATTAGAAATCAATGCTTTCCTTACATCCTTCCAGTGGCACAGTCAAGGGAATTTAGCAATAAGATACCCCATTCAGGGTGATCTCTTCGCTGAATGGCGTTCAAGACAGAACTTCAGAAGGACACCCTTTCTGAAAACCGAGAATTTAACCTCTAAAGGTTAATAAAAGTTGCTGTAGGAGCTCAAGAAAGCTGCCTCACAGATATACGCCAATGGCACTGAACATCTTTCTTCCCAAGAGGATGAAGCAGCCTGGATGGATTGGGTCTTAATAAATTCAGGAGGCTCTTGGAATACAAAGGAAATGTTAATTGCTTCTTTAACCCCTTCATGACAAAGGCCTTTGATGCTTAAATGTCCACATCAACATTTCATATTTTCAAAACAATACATTACAAGGGCTAATATTTAACTGATTGATTTTTTTTTACAGGATAGATTGGGCTTTCATATGGTACCAGGATAGGGTCAATATCTTTTAATTTTACTTTTTATATAGAGAAAAATAGGCAGACATAGTATAATATTAACATTTTCTTCATTTGTTCTATTTTTCATTTAAAGTGATAAATTTGAAATTACTTTTTGTATAAATTTAGTTTTGCAGACTTCTGTGTATAATGATATCAAATATGTAAAATTTAATTGACCTATTCAATCACTACAATACCTGGAAACAAAGGCCCTAATTTTTATTTTTGAGTAACTCCTGTCATTAGCTAGTATTTTGGCTTACTTTGACTGCTATGTTTATCACTTTTCATGGAGATAAGCTGGTCATTTTAACTCCGTTACTTCAGTAGAATCAAATCTTTACTGGCAGAGGACTATAGAGAGAGATTTGCCACTAAAGTGTTGGACTTACCGTATTTTTTCGTTCTATAATATGCACTGGATGATAAGACACACCTAGGTTTTAGAGGAGGAAAATAGGAAAAAGGTATTTTGAACTCGCCCAGGGACTTTCCTTTCTCAGCAGAGCTCTGTAACAGCGGCGCTCGTGGTACAGCAACAGGAAGGGGGTAAGCTGATTGGCAGAGGCGGGGGAGCAGCAGCAGTTTCTGTGAGCGCTCACCACCAATCAGCGGTACATATGGGTGGCAGAGCAGAGGAGAAAAAACTCTGCTATGGAGCGGCCATGCGCATGAGCGAACGTGCTGGGCAACTTAAATTGCGGCACGTTCGCTTTAAGACGTGCTGACTTTTTCCATACACTTTGGGTGTGGGGGGTTGAAGTATGTCTTATAGAGTAAAAAATACGGTATAGATATGTCCAGCTGCACTGTGCAAGAACAATTAGGACGTATATATACAGATGGTGGGCGCAAAAGTGTTAATCCAGATTAAAAAGTAGATTCTAAGAAATTAGAAAACCTATCAAAATAAGTCCTAAACGTACATTTAGAATAAACGAGTAAGGTTCCAAAAGTCATTCAAATTAACTAAGGTGACCAATAATCGTTTTGTTTAAACATGAGCTATTGACTGAACAACGAACTAGAATCGTGTGCTTCCGATTCGCATTTCTGTTTCAACCAGCACAAAGATCATCGTTGGTTAGTTGGATTCTCGTTGCGTTGAAACACTAATCATTGAGTGTTTCACATAGGCATGTGAAACACTGAATGAGAAGCTCACGATTCCAAACGATGATTTGCCTGTCTGCCCGAGTGCGAACGATGAATGACGTTACCATTAGACACCTTGAAATATCTAAAGAATGAATCCTTAGAAGGATCGGAGTAAAAAAGTGGAAGAGAAATGATCTGATTTGTGTTTTCAAAGGGCGGAACTTTCAGTTAAAAGGTGGAAAAGAATCTGAGTAAGACCATATTTGAGAGGAAAGTAATATATGGGTCTGAAGCTTTCCAACTCTGATGTAATCATCAATACAAAGGTCATCACCATAGAAAGCAGATTGTGGTTCACCTCCTGCAAGGGCTCAAATGGTGGCAGTGATAAACCTTTTAGGACCACACATAGATCCGATGACTTGATGGGACTAAGGATAGTAGGTCTCAGTCAGGCCAAGCCCTTTAAAAAAATTTTTTACCAAGGGATCTTGGGACAACTATCTGCTTAAGAAGGCTAGCATGGCCAAGATTGAACCTTTAATGCAGAAACGATAAGTCTTTTGTTTAGGCCATATTGTAAGAAATGTTGAATATTACTGAGTAATGGATCTTCACTATTTGTGTGTCTTTCTAGACATCAAGACACAAAGATTTTCTTAACTCTTGCAAAAGCCTTAGTACATTCTACCCTAGAGTGAGCCAACGTCCTTAAGACAGCTTGGGGCAGTCCTGTAGAGTAGGGACTGGTCAACCCCCAGGCTGTCAAGTTGAAGCTCTTCAAATTGGTGGCCTGAGACACCAGGTTCTGCACTGAAGAAAGCCTCCAGTAACAACCTTGACTTCTATATATGAGCTGGATGAACCACAACCTCTTTGACCAGAATTGTATGATAGCTATTACCGTGGCCTGATTTTCATCAATACCCTCAATATCATGGAAATTGGAGGGAATATGCAGGCCAATCTGCACTTCTATGAAATGGACAGAGCACTTACCACCAGGAGCTTATCTTCCTGATACAAAGAACAGAATGTCTCCACATTGGCATTGAATCTTGTTGGCATGAGCGCTATCTCTAGCATGCCCTATCAGAGTGTGATCTGATGGAAGATCTGCGGATTCAGTAACCACTTTCCTAGTATTGAATGGATGCGGTTCAGCTAGTCGGCTACTATATTCAGAGTTCCATATTAAGATGGGTTACATTATTTTCTACTTAGAATAGCATTTTGTCCACTTTGTTCTGAAGGGAATATGATCAAGTGCCTCCCTGCTTTTTGATGTAACAGACTGATGTCATGTTTCTCCTTCTGATTTGGGGGGGCAAAATGGAGAAGAGTCAGGTGAATTGCTTTGAGCGCCCTCAGATTCGAAGATACTTCAAGTGCTGGTTCATCCAGGTACCTGGAATTGGTACTTCCTCCAGATGTGCTTCCCAACCCTTGATTGGAATGCATCTGTGGTCAACAGGGTCAAGCAAGGTTGAACTGTGGACTTCCCATTCTTTAGATAGCTCCACCAATTCAGGGAGGGATAGGTCTACTGAGACAGGAAGAACCTTTAATTTACCCCTTTTGGTGTCCGATCCCACAGATGCAGAACTTTGTTTTGTAAAGGGTCATAGATGCAAAAGAACCCAGGGTACTGCATCTGCAGCTGCTGTCATCAGGCCTAATATGCCTTCATTAGGGTTCTCATAGTAACCTTTCGTGGAACTAGTAAGAATCTTGCAGCTGCCACAATTCTGGATTTCCTTGCTGGCATGAGGGCAATCTTCATATGAACAAAAACCATAATAAAACCTAGAAATTTCTTTGTAGTAGTAGGAACCACATCAGATTCTTCCCAGTTCACAATCCAACCTAGGACTTGGCGGAAGGAAGATGCTATCTTTAGATGTTCTGTTAGTAATCTCTCTGATCCTGCTTTTATCAAACATTCGGCTAGCTGGGGGAAGATTGATGGACCATGAATTCTGAGAGCCATAGCAACCGAAGAGATTACTTTTGTGAATATAAACAATGTCCATAAAATTCCAAATGGAAGAGCTGTAAATTGGAAATGCTTGACTTCTCTGAATCTAACCACAATTCTAAGGTACTACCTGCACCTCAGAGCTATATGAATGTCTAAATACAGTAAGTATCCTTTAGATCTAGAGTGATCATAAAATCTCCAAGTTGAAATATGGCAGAGACAGATTTTATTGTTTCCATCTAGAATCATTTCCTCCTGGTGTATTTATTGAGGAACTTAAGGTCTATTATCATCCTCCAGTCTCCTGCTGGCTTCTGTATTAGAAATACAGGTCAGTAAATGCCTGATCCGCTCTCTGACTCTGGGACGAGCTCTAAGACACCCTTCTTTAGATATTGCACAATAGAATCTTCCAATGTTCTTTGCATCTTGAAGGAGAGAATGACAGTCAGGATAAATATGTCTGGTGGAAATTTTGTAAACTCTATTGAGTAACCTTCTTAGATGCTGTTTAGGATCTATGGGTCCTGAATGTTTGATTACAAGACAGGAAATAAATTGGGATAGATGGCATCCTACCAGAGTCTGTGCATCTGGTGGACTGGTTATTAGACTTCCGGCATGAGCTTCTTGTCCTTCTGTGAGCCACAAGAGCATCCTGTCCCTCTCTTCTTCCCTGAGCCATGCAGATCTCTGCTGCTGGGATCTACCTCAACTTGATCCTCTGGCACGACCACAAAAGAACTGTGGGAGGAATTTACCCTTCTTGTCCGAGAACCCTCATTAGAAGCTGTTACAGAACATTGAGCTGACGCTGTCAAATAATTTCTTCTTCAAGTCGGCTTTACAAGTCCATGGGTTCCTGTAAACTTGTGTTGTCTTTCGCAAGTACTACTGTACAGCAACCGTGAAGGCTTAGCCAGCACCATGTCCACTTTGGGAGGTGGTCCTCAACTGTTAAATGGTTCTTCCTTAATTGGAAACATGGTTTAAAATCCCTTAGAGATGGCAGGTCCTTTTTTTGGGTGCTTCCATTCAGCTAACATGGACTTCTTAAAGGGATCATGCACTTTAAAGGCCATAGAATCATAGAATGGTAGAGTTGGAAGAGACCTCCAGGGTCATCTGGCCCAACCCCCTGCTCAGTACAGGATTCACTAAATCATCACTAAATAATCCCAGACATATATCTGTCCAGCCTGTTTGAACACTTCCATTGAAGGAGAACTCACCACCTCCTCTCTCTCTCTTCCCTAGTGCTAGCTATCCCTCCAAGCTTTGTGTCGTCGGCAAATTTGATCAGTTTATCATCAATTCCCTCCTCCAGATCATTTATAAAAATGTTGAACACTGGGCCTAGGACAGAGCCTTGTGGTGCCCCACTTGATACATTCTTCCACTTAGATGTGCAGCCATTTATGACCACTCTTGGAGTACCATCACTCAGCCAGTTGTGAATCCACCTAACAGTTGCCTTGTCAATCCCATATTTGGTCATTTTTTCAATAAGTATAGTATGAGATACTTTGTCAAATGCTTTACTAAAGTCAAGATATACTATATCCACCGCATTTCCCTGATCAACCGAGTCGGTGATTCTGTCATAGAAGGAACTTCGATCCGTCTGGCATGACTTGTTTGTTACAGACCCATGTTGGCTCTAGTTATTTACTCCATTTTTATTCAAGTACTTGCATACATGCTGTTTAAAAATTTGTTCAGAGATATTTACCAGTATAGAAGTCAGGCTCACAGGTCTGTAGTTTCCTGGATCCACTTTCTTCCATTTTTTGAAGATAGGAACAACATTTGCCCTTTTCCAATCCTCTGGGACTTCTGTTCTCTGAGAATTTTCAAAGATTATGGCAAGTGGGTTAGCAACTACCTCCGCTGCTTCCTTTAGTATCTTTGGATGTAATTCATCTTGACCTTGAGACTTTAAGTTAGCTAAGTGTTCCCTCACCATCTCTCTGCTTATAGATAGCCTGCATTCTTGTCTTCCCCCAATAGCACAGGGAAGATCAGTTGATGTTCCATCTACTTTCTGAGAGAAAACAAATACAAAATGGGAATTAAAAAGTTCGGCCTTCTCAACATCATTCTTAACTAATTCACCGTTTTCATCTTGTAAGCATCCAATAGCATCTTTGACTTTTCTTTTGCTTTTGACATACCCCCAAAATCCTTTTTTTATTGCTTTTGGCCTTTGTTGCAAGCCTCAATTCATTATTAGCTTTAGCTTTTCTGACACTTGCCCTACAGTTTCTGCACACCGCATTATATTCTTATTTAGATATTCCCCCTCTTGCCATTTGATAAACATATTTTTCTTCCTTTTTAGCATGTGTGCAAGTTCTGTGTTCATCCATCCTGGTCTCTTTCAATGCTTCCCATTCTTCTTTCTTTTAGGGATTGTTAACGATTAAGCTTTGAGAATCTCATTTCACAACATTTCCCAACCTTCTTGGACATTTCTGTCCTTAAGAACATCCAGCCATTGGATTCTCCTGCTTCTTTGGATCACATGCTTACATTCTTCTGCAGGTACACTGGACATTTCTTTTCCTTTTGAAGACTTTCTTTTGCTCCGTCAAGGAAATCCTCACCTTCCTTAATGAGTTTCAATGTAGCTATTCTTCCTACCCCGAGTTCATTAAAATCTGCCTTTCTGAAATCCAACCTTGAGGTCTGAGTTTTCTCAGGTCTCCCTCCCCGTTTTATCCAAAATTCAAGGATAGCATGATCACTGCCTTCTAAGGTCCCAGCCATTCCCTCCCTGTTGGTAAGAATTAGGTCCAAGATAGCAGATCGCCTTGTTTTCTCTTCTACCTTTTGGAAGATAAAGTTGTCAGAAAGAGCGGATAAGAATTTGTTGAATCCATTACTTTTACCTGAGAGAGATTCCCAACAAATGTCTAGATAGTTAAAATATCCCATAATCACTGTGTCATGCTTTTTTGAGAGCTTGTCCATCTGATATAGAAAGAGTTCATCCATAACTTCTGCTTGTCCAGGCGGCCTATAGTAAATGCCTACAATGGTGTCCTTTCTGTTGTTTTCTCCTTGTATTCTTACCCAAACAGTTTCTACAGAACTCCCATGCTCTGAAGCTTCAATCTCTGTGGAGAAGAATGTTTTCCTAAGATACAAAGCAATACCTCCTCCCCTTTTTTTGGTCTCTTTCTTATAAATAAGTTGTATCCTTCAAGCCTTGTATTCCAATCATGTGCATCATTCCACTAAGTTCCCATGATGCTTATGACATCATATTTCTCTTCCTGGGTTAGGAGCTCCAATTCTCCTTGTTTGTTTCCCATGCTATGTGCATTTGTGTAAAAACATTTTAATTTGTGATTGGTGTCTCTTGCTCCTCTACTTTCTTTTAGGTCCGGCAGCGCAGGGGGTCTCTGTGCCCGCACTACCAGTCCTAGTACCCCGGCTGTGGGCGTGTGGTGCAGGGGAGCCCTGGTCTGTGTGACCTCTCCTGGTTGCCGTGATCCGGTACGCTGGCTCTGGGCGCGCACTCTCGTGTGCAGGGGTGTGCGCCTAGTTAGCCGGGTTGCTGGGGACACGGCGGGTTACCACCCTGTGACGCGTTCCCGTTGCCATGACTCCCAGATGCGCCTGCCTGTATTTAGCAGGTGCCCGGGACTGTCTCTTTCAGCATCCGGGTTCCGGCTCCTGCTGCTGTCAGGCTCCCCGCCTCAATCAGCTGCTGGGGCGGGAGTTCTGACAGCATTTAAACGTCTCAGTTCCTGTCAGTTTTGCCAGTGCATGCTTGGTCTCCAGCTACAAAGGCTGTTGACAAAGGCTACTGCAGCTGAAACGCGTTCAGCGTGCACCTGTGAGCTGTATGCTTTTTATTCAATAAAGTATGAAAAATTTTTTTTTAACGGTAGCAGCTCCTCTCCACTTCTATTTTTCTTCATATGGAATTTAGCCGTCTGCAGCCGGCTGTTTGAGGACGGAGCTCCTGTTGAAATTCAGATCTCCCTGCAACATTGGAAGATACTGCTGGTGAGGTGAGCACATATCTCTCTTTTTTGCTGGGTCTCCAGCTACACCCGCCTTTCCTGCATTTGATTCCCAACTTTGATTTGCTTGCTTCGGACCTGACCTTGCTTTTGCCTGACCCCTTGTACCTCGTTCCTCTCTGTTGCCGACCTGGATTGCCTTTGTTTGTTTCTTGTATTTGTCTGTGTGTCTAACTCCTGCCCCGGATCCCTAGCGAGTCTAGGGACTGTCGCCCAGTTGTCGCCCTAGGGCCTATCCTAGGGGGGCAAGTAGGTAGGGACAGTGGTTGTGGGTAGTTTCAGGGACTCCCAGTCACCCGGAACCCAGCTCCCTGACACTTTCCTTCTGAATTTTTTGTCTTTGTTCTTTCTTTCCACTTCTAATAGCAAGGTTCTCAAATGTATTAATTAGCTGTATATTTTTACCTTGCCTTTCACTTCCCTTCCCATATTGTTCTAGTTTAAAGCTCTCCTAATGAGTGAAGCAAGGAGCCCACCAAATATCTGCTTACCTATTTTTGTAAGTGTAACCCGTCTCTAGCAAGCAGTCCATCATATAGGTAATTCACTCCATGGTCTAGAAATCCAAATCTTTGCTGGCGGCACCATCGACATAGCCAGTTGTTCATCTCTAGAATTTTGTTCCATTTTCTTATTCCATGGCCATCCACTGGGAGGATGGATGAGAAAACCACCTGTGCTCATAATTCCTTCACCTTCTTTCCGAGGTCTTCAAAGTCTCTGCAGATAGTTGCAAGGTCCTTTTTTGCTGTGTCATTTGTCCCTACATGTATTAGTAGGAATGGTAAGTGTTCTGTAGGACTGAAGAGTCTTGACAGCCTATCAGACACATCTTTGATTTGTGCACTTGGAAGACAGCACGCCTGTTGTGAGGTGTCAGGTCTGCAAACAGCGGCCTCTGTTCCTCTCAATAGGGAATCCCCCACAACCACCACTCTCCTTTTCTTCTTCACAACAGCACTTTTTATCCATTCAAGAGGACTCTGTGTGCTTACTACATGGTTCTTTGTCGGTAGAGTCATTTCTTGCTGTACCTCTTTATCCTCTGCTCTGTTCTTTATGGGTAGAGTCATTTCTTGCTGTACCTCTTTCTCTTCTGCTCTGTTCTTTGTGGGTAGAGTCATTTCTGGCTGTACCTCTTTCTACTCTGCTCTGCTCTTTGTGGGTAGAGTCATTTCTGGCTGTACCTCTTTCTACTTTGCTCTGCTCTTTGTGGGTAGAGTCATTTCTTGCTGTATATCTTTCTCCTCTACTCTGTTCTTTGTTGGTAGAGTCATTTCTTGTTGTACCTCTTTCTCCTCTGCTCTGCTCTTTGTGGGTATAGTCATTTCTTGCTGTACCTTTTTCTCCTTCTGCTCAGGAACCAGTTGCAGGCCCCCCTGCGTGAGAACCTGGTACCGGTTCCAGAGCAGTATGGGTGCTGGATGACTCCCGAGTCTCCTGATTCTTTGGGTCACATGCTTGCATTCCTCTGCTTCTGCAAGTACACTGGACATTTCTTTTCCTTCAACATTTTGAAGACTTTCTTCTACTCTGTCAAGGAAATCCTCACCTTCCTTAATGAGTTTCAATGTAGCTATTATCTCATGAAGATTTTGTGCCTTTTCCTCCAGTAGTGACACAAGCTTGCATTTCTGGCAAGTGAAGTTTAGCTTTTCCTCTGGTCTGTAAAAATATAGCATACGTTGCAGCTCACCATATGGCTCATCTCCTTTTCCATGTTGTCAGTTGATGTCCACTTCCAAACTTCTAAAAGTCAAGAATTGTTGTGAAGACACATAACCTATAAGATACTACTAAGTGTACAACTTCCTGCTTACAGTGATTCTTTGCTCTTCCTAGAATGTACAGGGAATATGCAAATGATCTTCCTGCAGCTCCAATTTCAGAGTCTATAAAAGTGGACTCTGGAGCCTATTTTTTGGTCAACATCGTGGTTTTATGACCAGATGGATTTTAGAAATGCATTCATTTTTGCAATGGGAAAGTATAGCTTACTTAAATCTTCAGCTTCATCTTCGGTCGAAGAGGATGAATATATATATATCATCCAAGATCTGAATCTCTTCCTCAGATGAAGGTAGCATTGAGATTTTCTTGAATAGTGTCTAAAACGCTTGGTCTGGTACATAAGGTAATCCTTATGTTCTTTAATGGAGTCCTGGACAAAATCCTCAACCCAAATTGATACATCCTGTATAGTTGGTTCACCTAGAATGTCTTTTGGATGAGACAGCCGACATCAGTTTTTATATCCATCTGGTAGAGGTATATCGCAATCTTTAAATGCAAAGTGTCTTTGTTTAGAAGGCAGCTTCTGGCCACCAGAACCTGCATCCTAAAGAGATAATATAAATGTTAAAATCAGCTTCCACTTTTTAGGAAGGATAGACAGGTTGAATATACATACCTGTGTTTAATTTAGTAATTAGCTATTTTTATTTACTTTCATTAAAACTTCAATCTGTGCTACCAGTATGCAGGGCAGAAATACCCAGGGTTGCTACCTTTGTCATAAAAAAAATTGTCCAAGGTAAAAAGGGGGTGCAGTTTGTCTTATCATGACATATGATTTTACCTCCTCTGTTCCACCTGGCAATGTATGAATACACTGACAACTGGCTGTTACCCTACTTATATTGTGGCTCTATGCTCTAAGGCCCTTTGTATTATGGTGCCAGCAGCCAGTACCTCCTTTATTGCATATCCATCCTGGATCTGGCAGGACAGTCCAGTTTTTCAGCAGCTGTCCTGCCATCCCAGGCAGTCTGCTGCAGGTCCAGGCTGGCTTCCTTGTGCCTCCCATCTGGCCGCACCTCCACATAGTTGACACAGGTGACAGTTTCTTACTGTGGGCAGTATATTCCTCCTCCTGTCCCAAGTCTCAGGAACCAGAGGATGTCTTCTTCTGTGTAGGACATATAGTGTGCACCCTCTTTTGCTGCAGCCTGTACTGGTCCTAGGTGATATTCAGCAGGTAGTCAGGAGATACAGGAGGCTGCAGACACTGAGCAGTAAATTAATCCTGTTATGTCTGGCTGAGAACACACAGCTGTGTCCTGAGTGTGCGGAGTTTGTATGGAGGGGAATTGGGAGCTGATCCTGCTCCATACAATGCGGGTGTCGCTATTTAAATGCCCTGATCGGGCATCTCTGTGAAGAAATTGCAGGGTGCTGTTCAGTTGCCATGGCAGCTGGGGCCTTTTGAAAGCCCCCAGGGTTGCCATTGCAGGTGTGGCTTGATAGACTACCTATCAGGTCATGGCATAATGTAATAATATGGTATTACATCATACTGCAGGAGTGTTCAAATGATTGCAAGTTTAAAAAAAAGTAAAAATCAGTTTTAAAAATCTGTATTATTAGAAATAATAACAGTTAAAAGAAAACCCCTTTTTCCATATTTGTAATAGAAAAATGAAAAAAAAAATATTTGGTATCACTGCGTACAAAGCCCAATCTATCAAAACAATGCATTACTTATGCCACACGTTGAAGGTCATCAGAAAAAAAAACCTGTCAGAATTGTACTTTTTTAGTCACCCCATCTCTCCAAGAAAAAAAATCAAATAAAAGGTAATCAAGAAGTCATATGTACTCCAAAGTTGGTCAAACTGACCACAAGTTGTCACTCTTCGCGGATGATCTCCTTTATTTATCGTGTTATAGTGTAGGCATCCCTGTATTGTTACAAGAGTTTAATAAATTTAGCATAGTAAGCAACTTTAAAATTAATCTACAAAAAACAAATTCTGAATATCTCCTTGCTGCAGACAGAGACGGCACTCCTCCATTAAACCACCTAGGGATTCAACTCCCCATCTGACCCCTCATAAGTCTATTCACTTAACTTGAAACCTTTTTTATCCAACCTTGAAAAATATTTGAACGAATGGAACACAATATTCTTGTCTTGTTGCGGAAGAGTTAACTTTGTAAAAATGGTCTCATTCGCAAAATTCTGTACTTATGTCAGGCCCTACCAATAGGACTACCCAGCATATACTTGTTGCGCATTTGTGACCTAATAACGAAGTTTGTCTGTAGGGGTCATTGACCTAGATTAAAATTCAACATCCTCACTAGGGCAAAAGAAGTGGGTGGTCTCAGCCTCCCTGATTTCTCTCTATATTACAAAGCAGACATTGCAAATTGTGTTTGGAATTTGCTCAAACACCTTTCGTCTAAGCTCTGGGTTGAGATGGAATATACCATGGACCCCAGGTTGACACAGGGGGTGTTTTGGATTCCGGGTAGTTCTCTTAGAGGGCTCCTCCAATCTTTCTCCTTTACTATCCCAATTAAGGACTTCTTGGACTAGCTTTGCCACAAAGAGTTTGTTGGTCGCTATTCCTGGGCCACTTACTCCCCTGCTGGCCAACCCTCAAGTTCATCCCTCATGTGGCTTTCCTCGGACCCCATCCTTTGCCTGAGAGATGTTCAAGATGCAGAAGGGTTAAAGCCCCTGACATAGTTCTTTAGAGAGACCAGGATCTCTCCTGGAGCTTGGTTCAGATACTTTCAAATACGGGAAGGGGTGGGGGGAGTCTCAGATGCTGTTAATGCGAGAGATAGGAAACAAGCCCCCGGAGTCCTTCAGGGCCTGGGAGGAGAAGTTGGATTGTCATCTTCCTTGGGGGTTATGGCAGAAAGCTTTCACATTAACACATAAGGGAACAGTGTATTCCAAACTCCAGGAACTCAATTTTAAGATCCTATCACGAAGGTACAGGACTCCGGAACGCTTAAACAAAATATTCACTCAGTCCTCCCCCATATGCTGGAGGTGTTCCGGGAGTAGGGACAGAATGTTCCACATCTGGTTGGATTGCCTTCTGATAGCAGCCCTGTGGTCGGACATTTCAGCCCTATATAACGTCATTTGTGGTGGTTCTGCTGTTCTCACTTTCGACATGGCTCTATTGTTCAGGTTTCCAGGGTCCATTGCTACCATAAAGAGGGGTCTCTTATGGTTCTTCATTTAGCCCACCAGGCAGATAATTCCTAGGTTCTGGAGATCTAGTGTAGCTCCAACCAGAGTCCACTGGGTGGAGACTGTCAACGTCCTGCATTAAAAGATGAGAGCAGATGAGGAGTTATCTTTTTCTGCATTTTATGCGGTGTGACAGCCCTGGTTTGATTTCAGGTCACCTCCCAAACTTGAAATTGGCTTCGGGGGTGCTCACAGAGTAGGGCCTTTCCCCAGCATCCTTTGGCGCACACGAGTGCCAGTCAGCCTTACCCCTAGCATCTCCCCACAATCATGGGATCTATTATCTCTTTTCTCTCATGTAGAGGTGGAGTTTCACCAAGAAAGAGTGTTTAGCAAGACTTCAAGGCAAAAGATATATGCTGTCCACACATTCTGTGGTCCAGAATTTTTTTCATTGTACAATCATGTATTAATGTCTTTTATGCTTTGATTCCTCTACCTTAACGCCTTGGTGACCGGCTCATTGCCTTTTTACGTGCTGGCTTGCATGCTTTAATCCTAAGGGCCGTAGAAACACGCGCACCCTGAGCATTAAACCCGTGGGGGCAGTGGTCGTGACAACTTCATGCTGTCAGCTGCAGGACGTCATCCAATGGATAAGTGTTTGCGTAAGAGAAAGGGTGAACACTAGAGATGAGCGAACGTACTCGTCCGAGCTTGATATTCGTGCGGATATTAGGGTGTTCGGGGTGCTCGTTACTTGTAACGAGTACCACGCGGTGTTCCGGTTACTTTCAGTTTCCTCTCTGAGACGTTAGCGCGCTTTTCTGGCCAATTGAAAGACAGGGAAGGCATTACAACTTCCCCCTGTGACGTTCAAGCCCTATACCACCCCCCTGCTGTGAGTGGCTGGGGCGATCAGATGTCACCCGAGTATAAAAATCGGCCCCTCCCGCGGCTCGCCACACATGCCTTGTGACTTAGCTGCGGGAAAGTGCTGCTGCTGGTGCTGCTGTAGGGAGAGCGTTAGGAGTCAGTGTAGGCTTCAAGAACCCCAACGGCCCTTCTCAGGGCCACATCTACTAGTGTGCAGTACTGTGTTAGCACAGTATTTTTTTTTTTTTTGTCCAAAATTGGATCTGCAGAGCATTGCGCCCTGCAATAGGGACAGAAGTGGGGGTTAGGCAGGGAGAGTGTTAGGAGTTAGTGTAGGCTTCAAGAACCCCAACGGTCCTTTCTAGGGCCACTTCTATCCGTGTGCAGTACTGTCCAGGCTGCTGTTAGCAGTGTTGCATATATTTTTTTTTTCTCAAAACCGGCTGTGCAGACCATTGCACCCGGCATTAATACTACAGGGATAGAATTGTGTAGGCAGGGCCAGAAGACATTTATTATTCATTGAATACACGCAGTGGGGTCTTCCCTTTGCTAAAAAGGAAAAAAATTATATTTGGCCTGCCTGTGTCAGTCCTAAGGTCTCCGTGTACGTGTGTGCTGCGTGTACAACGTACAAAAATCAGACGCAACCAGCTACGCTTTACTGCAGCCTAGCGCCATTGTCTTTCCTGACTGGCAAATACCTGCTCTGCTAGAGTTAATAACTCTGCTACACTATACTTGTGTGACACTTTTTGAGGGCCACACCACAGATATTAAACTTCTTGTTTTTCATTGAATACACGCAGTGGGGTCTTCCCTAAGCTAAAAAGGAAAAAAATTATATTTGGCCTGCCTGTGTCAGTCCTAAGGTCTCCGTGTACGTGTGTGCTGCGTGTACAACGTACAAAAATCAGACGCAACCAGCTACGCTTTACTGCAGCCTAGCGCCATTGTCTTTCCTGACTGGCAAATACCTGCTCTGCTAGAGTTAATAACTCTGCTACACTATACTTGTGTGACACTTTTTGAGGGCCACACCACAGATATTAAACTTCTTGTTCATTGAATATACGCAGTGGGGTCTTCCCTTTGCAAAAAAGCGAAAACATTATATTTGGCCTGCAGGCTTGCGCCAATTTATTTCCTGCCTGGGAAATCAAATCACTGGTAATACAGCATGCTGAGGGGTAGGGGTAAGCCTAGAGGACGTGGACGTGGCCGAGGACGCGGAGGGCCAAGTGAGGGTGTGGGCACAGGCCGAGCTCCTGATCCAGGTCTGTCGCAGCCGACTGCTGCGCGATTAGGAGAGAGGCACGTTTCTGGCATCCCCACATTCATCGCCCAATTAATGGGTCCACGCGGGAGACCTTTATTAGAAAATGAGCAGTGTGAGCAGGTCCTGTCCTGGATGGCAGAAAGTGCTTCGAGCAAGCTATCATCCACCCACAGTTCTGCGCCGTCCAGTGCTGCAAATCCGAATCCTCTGTCTGCTGCTCCTCCTTCCTCCCAGCCTCCTCACTCCACTACAATGACACCTGCTCAGGAGCGGGAACACTCCCAGGAACTGTTCTCGGGCCCCTGCTTAGATTGGGCAGCAGCGGTTCCTCTCCCACCAGAGGAGTTTATCGTCACTGATGCCCAACCATTCGAAAGTTCCCGGGGTCCGGGGGAAGAGGCTGGGGACTTCCGCCAACTGTCTCAAGAACTTTCTGTGGGTGAGGAGGACGATGACGATGAGACACAGTTGTCTTGCAGTGAGGTAGTAGTAAGGGCAGTAAGTCCAAGGGAGCAGCGCACAGAGGATTCGGAGGAAGAGCAGCAGGACGATGAGGTGACTGACCCCACCTGGTGTGCAACGCCTACTCAGGACAGGTCTTCAGAGGGGGAGGCAAGGGCATCAGCAGGGCAGGTTGCAAGAGGCAGTGCGGTGGCCAGGGATAGAGGCAGGGCCAGACCGAATAATCCACCAAGTGTTTCCCAAAGCACACCCTCGCGCCATGCCACCCTGCAGAGGCCGAGGTGCTCTAAGGTCTGGCAGTTTTTCACAGAGACGCCTGACGACCGACGAACAGTGGTGTGCAACCTTTGTCGCGCCAAGATCAGCCGGGGAGCCACCACCAACAGCCTCACCACCACCAGCATGCGCAGACATATGATGGCCAAGCACCCCACAAGGTGGGACGAAGGCCGTTCACCGCCTCCGGTTTGCACCGCTGCCTCTCCCCCTGTGCCCCAACCTGCCACTGAGATCCAACCTCCCTCTCAGGACACAGGCACAACCGTCTCATGGCCTGCACCCACACCCTCACCTCCGCTGTCCTCGGCCCCATCCACCAATGTCTCGCACCGCACAGTCCAGCCGTCGCTAGCGCAAGTGTTGGAGCGCAAGCGCAAGTACGCCACCACGCACCCGCACGCTCAATCGTTAACCGTCCACATAGCCAAATTTATCAGCCTTGAGATGCTGCCGTATAGGGTTGTGGAAACGGAGTCCTTCAAAGCTATGATGGCGGCGGCCCCGCGCTACTCAGTTCCCAGTCGCCACTACTTTTCCCGATGTGCCGTCCCAGCCCTGCACGACCACGTCTCCCGCAACATTGTACGCGCCCTCACCAACGCGGTTAGTGGCAAGGTCCACTTAACTACGGACACGTGGACAAGCACAGGCGGGCAGGGCCACTACATCTCCCTGACGGCACATTGGGTGAATTTAGTGGAGGCTGGGACAGAGTCAGAGCCTGGGACCGCTCACGTCCTACCCACCCCCAGAATTGCGGGCCCCAGCTCGGTGGTGGTATCTGCGGCGGTGTATGCTTCTTCCACTAAAGCACCCTCCTCCTCCTCCTCCTCAACCTCTGTCTCGCAATCTAGATGTGTCAGCAGCAGCAGGACGTCGCCAGCAGTCGGTGTCGCGCGGCGTGGCAGCACAGCGGTGGGTAAGCGTCAGCAGGCCGTGCTGAAACTACTCAGCTTAGGAGATAGGAGGCACACGGCCCACGAACTGCTGCAGGGTCTGACAGAGCAGACCGACCGTTGGCTTGCGCCGCTGAGCCTCCAACCGGGCATGGTCGTGTGTGACAACGGCCGTAACCTGGTGGCGGCTCTGCAGCTCGGCAGCCTCACGCACGTGCCATGCCTGGCCCACGTCTTTAATTTGGTGGTTCAGCGCTTTCTGAAAAGCTACCCACGCTTGTCAGACCTGCTCGTAAAGGTGCGCCGGCTCTGCGCACATTTCCGCAAGTCCCACACGGACGCTGCCACCCTGCGCACCCTGCAACATCGCTTTAATCTGCCAGTGCACCGACTGCTGTGCGACGTGCCCACACGGTGGAACTCTACGCTCCACATGTTGGCTAGGCTCTATGAGCAGCGTAGAGCTATAGTGGAATACCAACTCCAACATGGGCGGCGCAGTGGGAGTCAGCCTCCTCAATTCTTTTCAGAAGAGTGGGCCTGGTTGGCAGACATCTGCCAGGTCCTTCGAAACTTTGATCAGTCTACCCAGGTGGTGAGCGGCGATGCTGCAATCATTAGCGTCACCATTCCTCTGCTATGCATCTTGAGAAGTTCCCTGCAAACCATAAAGGCAGCCGCTTTGCGCTCGGAAACAGAGCCGGGGGAAGACAGTATGTCGCTGGATAGTCAGAGCACCCTCCTGTCTATATCTCAGCGCGTTCAGGAGGAGGAGGAGGAGGATGAGGAGGAGGGGGAAGAGACAGCTTGGCCCACTGCTGACGGTACCCATGCTGCTTGCCTGTCATCATTTCAGCGTGTATGGCCTGAGGAGGAGGAGGAGGAGGAGGATCCTGAAAGTGATCTTCCTAGTGCGGACAGCCATGTGTTGCGTACAGGTACCCTGGCACACATGGCTGACTTCATGTTAGGATGCCTTTCTCGTGACCCTCGCATTCAACGCATTCTGGCCACTACGGATTACTGGGTGTACACACTGCTCGACCCACGCTATAAGGAGAACCTTCCCAGTCTCATTCCCGAAGAGGAAAGGGGTTCGAGAGTGTTGCTATACCACAGGACCCTGGCGGACAAGCTGATGGTAAAATTCCCATCCGACAGCGCTAGTGGCAGAAGGCGCAGTTCCGAGGGCCATGTAGCAGGGGAGGTGCGTAGATCGAGCAGCATGTACAGCCCAGGCAGTGCAACAGTCTTTAAGGGCCTGGCCAGCTTTATGGCTCCCCAGCAAGACTGTGTCACCGCTCCCCAGTCAAGGCTGAGTCAGCGGGAGCACTGTAAAAGGATGGTGAGGGAGTACGTAGCCGATCGCACGACCATCCTCGGTGACGACTCTGCCCCCTACAACTACTGGGTGTCGAAGCTGGACACGTGGCCTGAACTAGCGCTGTATGCCCTGGAGGTGCTTGCTTGTCCTGCGGCTAGCGTCTTGTCGGAGAGGGTGTTTAGTGCGGCTGGGGGAATCATCACAGATAAGCGTACCCGCCTGTCAACCGACAGTGCCGAGAGGCTAACACTCATCAAGATGAACAAAGCCTGGATTTCCCCAGACTTCTCTTCTCCACCAGCGGACAGCAGCGATACGTAAGCAATACGTAGGCTGCACCCGCGGATGGAAGCTACGTTCTCTCTCACCATCCAAAACGGGGACATTTCTGCTTCATCAATCTGTGTCTAATATTCCTCCTCCTCCTCCTGCTCCTCCTCCTGAAACCTCACGTAATCACGCTGAACGGGCAATTTTTCTTAGGGCCACAAGGCTCACTCATAATTTTTCTAAACAATTTTTAGATGTTTCAATGCTCTGAAAAGCGTTGGAACTTTAACTTGAACCAATTTTTCGTTAAACTGGGCTGCCTCCAGGCCTAGTTACCACTTAAGCCACATTAACCAAAGCGATTAATGGGTTTCACCTGCCCTCTTGGTTGGCCATGGCCAATTTTTTTCAGGTACATTAGTACTGTTGATACAGCAATTTTTGTGGGCCCTCGCCTACAGTGTAATCAAATAAATTTTTAGCCCACCTGCATTAAGCACGACATTACTACCTCAGCTGTGTTGGGCAATGCAATGGGATATTTCTATGTACCGCCGGTGGCTTCCTGGCACCCACCCATGCTGTAGGTGCACACGGAGTTTTTACTACATCTGTACACTTGAAAAGAACCCCAGTCTGACTGGGGCATGCAGTGTGGGCCGAAGCCCACCTGCATTAAGCACGACATTACTACCTCAGCTGTGTTGGGCAATGCAATGGGATATTTCTATGTACCGCCGGTGGCTTCCTGGCACCCACCCATGCTGTAGGTGCACACGGAGTTTTTACTACATCTGTACACTTGAAAAGAACCCCAGTCTGACTGGGGCATGCAGTGTGGGCCGAAGCCCACCTGCATTAAGCACGACATTACTACCTCAGCTGTGTTGGGCAATGCAATGGGATATTTCTATGTACCGCCGGTGGGTTCCAGGGAGCCACCCATGCTGTAGGTGCACACGGAGTTTTTACTACATCTGTACACTTGAAAAGAACCCCAGTCAGACTGGGGCATGCAGTGTGGGCCGAAGCCCACCTGCATTAAGCACGACATTACTACCTCAGCTGTGTTGGGCAATGCAATGGGATATTTCTATGTACCGCCGGTGGGTTCCAGGGAGCCACCCATGCTGTGGGTGCACACGGAATTCCTATTGCGGAGTTGTACCTGCCTGTGACTATTTATAAAAAACAGCGGTCTGACTGGGGCGTGCAGACACCTTGACAGAATGAATAGTGTGTGGCACATAGGTTCCCCATTGCTATGCCCACGTGTGCAGCTCCAGATGGAGGTGGCACAGGATTGGATTTCTCATTGCTTCTGTACAGCATTGTGGACTATCAGCCCGCCCCTTTTATGGGGGGGTCGCTGCCTAGCCATGCCAACCCTCTGCAGTGTGTGCCTGCTTTTCATGTGGCAGACGCACTTATACATAGACATGAGGGTGGTGTGGCATGAGGGCAGCTGAAGGCTGGGCAGGGACAGTTTGGTGTGCGCTGTGGACACTGGGTCGTGCGGGGGGGGGGGGGGGGTTGGGCAGCATGTAACCCAGGAGAAGTGGTAGCGGAGTGTCATGCAGACAGTGATTGTGCTTTGTTGGAGGTAGTGTGGTGCTTAGCTAAGGTGTGCATTGCTAATGAGGGCTTTTCATAAGTAAAAGTTGTTGGGAGGGGGGGGGCCCACTCTTGCCGGTATTGTGGCTTAATAGTGGGACCTGTGAACTTGAGATGCAGCCCAACATGTAGCCCCTCGCCTGCCCTATCCGTTTCTGTGTCGTTCCCATCACTTTCTTGAATTGCCCAGATTTTCACACATGAAAACCTTAGCGAGCATCGGCGAAATACAAAAATGCTCCGGTCGCCCATTGACTTCAATGGGGTTCGTTACTCGAAACGAACCCTCGAGCATCGCGATAATTTCGTCCCGAGTAACGAGCACCCGAGCATTTTGGTGCTCGCTCATCTCTAGTGAACACCCACTTGCATTTTTTAATGCTGCAATATCGCTGCGTTTCTTTTTAATGCGATCGTCAATGGGACTTTTTAATGTTAAAAACGCATCGCACAAAAATTGCAAAGCACCAACTTACCCTGCATTTTTAACAATAAAAGTACCATTGACAATCGCGTTAAAAAAACGCAGTGATATCGCAATGTTAAAAAAACGCAAGTGGGTGTGAGCCCTCAATAGAAAGTTAAAAAAAAGTTAAAGATTCAGCTCCCCTCCTCGATCAGATCCATGAAGGGAGCTGAAAGTACTCACCTCTGTCCTCCGCAATGTCCCGCGGTGTTCTGCTCCTTCCAGGACATTACGTCACTTTCTGCACATGCGCGCCAGACGTAAAGCATCATGCGCATATGCAGAAGACCGGGAGGCCCGGAAAATTTCAAAACTCCCTGCTCCTGGATAGTATGAGTAGCAGAGAGCAGGGAGAGGTCACCGGGAACCGCTGTATGCGGTTCCCAGTCATATGATCGCCATTATCCAATGGATAACGGCAATCATGTAAAGCAAAAAAATGTAAGTTTCATCTCCCCTCACAGATCATATCCGTGAGGGGAGTTGAAATCACGTACCTCAGGCTCCCGTATTTATCTGCAGACTTTACCCCGGCGTCTGCACGCGCGCCTGTAGCCAAAATGCCGGGCGCATGCGCAAAAGCCGCAGATTGCCAGGATAATTTAAAATCTCCTTGCTTCTGGCTACCAAACATAGGCAAGAGCCTGGAGATTTCATGGGCGGCCGTGGTATGCGGTCTTTAAAAAGCGGTTTTAAAAAAAAAGTTTAAAAAGTTAAAGTTTCACCTCACGTCACAGATTCAGTCCGTGAGGGGAGGTGAAATTGCTTACCTAAGGCCTCTGGCAATGTCGAATGATGGGATCTTTACCTGCAGACCTTTCCCCAGTTTTGGCGCCTGCGCCCGTCGCCAGAATGGTGGACACAAGCGCAGAAGCTGGGAAAGGCCCAGAAAATTTAAAATATCCTTGCTCCTGGCTACTATGTCCGTGCATACGGACATAAGATAAGGGACACAATAGGTATATGTCTGAACACAGGGCAAGCAGGGGTATCTATTTTGGGGTGAGAGTCTTCATTTAATATGTGTTCTGTACAAACTAGTTTTAAAAATGACAATTGCCAAAAAAATTAAAATCGTAATTTTTTTCATTCTGCTTTGCTTATATTTATACAAAAAATGTGGGGTGAAAATATGCAGTACACCTCTAGAGGAATTCGTTAAAGGGGTTGTCTCACGGCAAACATCAAAATTTTACATTACCCCATTCCCCCTGTCACCCCCCTGGCATAAAATAGCAATTTAAAGCGGTTTTTAAACCGCTTGCTACTCACCAATCTGACGAAATATGGAGTTATAAAAATCTTCTCCCTAAGATGGCCGCTGGTCCTTTCCCAGGGATGCACTGCGGTTTTCTCCCATGGTGCACCGCGGGTCTTCTCCCATGGTGCACCATGGGCTCTGTGCGTTCCATTGCCGATTCCAGCCTCCTGATTGGCTGGAATCGGCACACGTGACGGGGCGGAGCTACGATGACGACGCGGTGACCAGCTCTCCGGCACGAGCGGCCCCATTCACCAGCCAGAAGCACGGACTGCGCAAGCGCATCTAAAAACGCCAGAAGACATCAGAATTAGACGGATCCATGGAGACGGGGACGCTAGCAACGGAGCAGGTAAGAGACGGGGACGCTAGCAACGGAGCAGGTAAGTGAATAACTTCTGTATGGCTCATATTTAATGCATGATGTACATTACAAAGTGCATTATTATGGCCATACAGAAGTGTATAACCCCGTTTTTTAAAATGGTCTAATCATTGAATTTCAACTAATTTTGCAGTTGCGTCTCAAGAGCCATAACTTTTTCATTTTTCCATTGACACAGCCATATAAGGGCTTGTTTTTTGCGGGACAAGTTGTGATTTTTTAAACAGGGGGGAGGAAAAAAAGAAATGGGGAAAAAAGAAAAAAAGGGGCCATGTCATTAAGGGGTTAAATAATGTATTAACTTCCTTCTCTGGGTCATTACGACGCATGGATACCACATGTGTGATTGTATTTTTGATTTTTTACAAAGTAAAGGGAGACAAGTGTTTTTATTGTTTTTTTTATAATCTTTTAACTTTTTTTTTTTTTTTTTTTGTCCCTTTAGGGGACTTCCACAGGGACCCATCAGGACCCCTGATCACATTCCGGGGGTCCGATGGTGACAGCCCTTTACATGCTGCAGTCACATAGACTGCAGCATGTAAAGGGTTAACACAGCAGAGATCGGAGGTTTTCTCTGATCTCTGCTGTAAGAGCTAGTAACTAGCTGTCCTCTGACAGCTAACAACCAGCTCTCCCTGCCACAGAGACCATCGGCTTGCTTCTGACAAGACGATGGTCTCTATGGCAACCTGTAAACAAACCAGTGCAGGAGATTGCCGGCATGTCGGCAATATCTTCTGCTGTTTTTTCAAAGCCCTTGCTTTGTTCTTTGTGGGTCTGTGCAGGCAGAGCACACTGTCACAGCTTGTGGCATTGTGCTCTGCAGCTCCTATAGTGATACATAGCCCGGAAGATGCTATGAGCAGTGGAGCTCGTCCCGGAAAATTTCCGGGCGTGCCACTCAAGGGGTTAAGGGGTTTAGTTTTCAAAATAGGGTCATTTGTGGGGGTTCTCTATCGTTTTGGCAGCTCAAGGGCTCTACAAGTGGGCAATGGGGCCTAAATCACCTTCAAGCAAGATATCTGTTCTGAAAGCCACTGGCTGCTCCTTTTATTTTGGGCCCCGTTGTGCATACAGACATAAAATTAGGGCCACAACAGATATGTTTCTGAACACAGGACAAACAGGGGTATCCATTTTGGGGTGCAAATCCTCATTTTCCTGTGCACTATAGAAAAAAAATATCTTTTTAAAATTACATATTTGCAAAAATATGACATTTTATTTTTTTTTACTCTAAATTGCATTAACTCCTGAAAAAACCGTGGGGTCAAAATATTCATGACACCCTTCAATGAATACCCTAAGGGGTGTATTTTTTAAAATGGGGTAATTTGTGGGGGTATCTACCATTCTGACAGCTATGGGCCTTTGCAATCTTGGCTTGGTGCAGGAAAACAAAGTGTTCCTCAAAATGTTGATAATTAATATTAAATTTGTACGACTCCTAAATGGTAAAAAAAACACACAAAAGTTTTATTTAAATGTGTGTCCAGAATAAAGTAAAGAAATTGAAATATATATCATATCAAAAATTTTCCCAATTTTGGCACTTTTAATAAATATGCAAATTCTATCGGTCTATTTTCACCACCTAAATGAAGCACAATATGTGGAGAAAAAACAATGTCAGAATCACCTGGATATGTAAAACCTTAACAGAGTTATTCTATGTTAAAGTGGCACGTCAGATTTCTAAAATGTGGCTCAGTCATTAAGGTGCAAACAGGTGTCAGCTCTAAGGGGTTAATAAAATCTTTTTGAACCAAAAAGTCACATGTACTCCAAAATGGTACCAATAAAAATTACAGGACGTCCCACAAAAAACGAGCCCTCACAGAACTATGTTAATGGAAAAATAAAATTATGGCTGTTAGAAAGTGGCAGCAGGAAATTATTTTCTCCAAAGATATTTTTTATATTTTAAAAGCAGTACAGCAGAAAAAAACAAACAAACTATATCACTTTTGTATGGTTATAATCATACCGACCCATAGAATAAAGTCATGTCATTTCTGCTACAGTGTGTACACCATAGAAACAAAAAACTCTAAGAGATTGCAAAAATGCATTTTTTTTCCATTTCACTCCACTGTTTGTTTTTTTAAAGTTTTAGTACATTATAAAGTACCAGTGAAGAACAGCTACAAACATGCCCTGCGAAAAATAAGCCCTCGGACAGCAATGCGGATGGATAAATAAAAGAGTTATGATTTTTTGAAAGTGTGAAGGAAACCCCCGAAAATGAAAAAAAAAAAAATATAGTGCTGCGTCCATAAGGGGTTAAGCAAGAGGGGGGAGCACTTCCTGACCTGTACATTGTCCAGTACCTTGTCTGCAATCCTCCTGCTGTCTGTTCCAACCACTAAACTCCCCCTCCCCCTCCATTGCTGTTCCAAAGGGTACTCTACTTGTTATCCAGACTGCCAGTGTGAAAGAAGTACAGAGATCTACAATATTCTCATATTCTATCTCTCCCATATCTCTCTATGTCAGATAAATAGAAGAGAGTCAGACAGACAAATAATATCCATAATAGCTTCCATTATTACAGGAGCCACGATGGAGCCTAAGGCTGGCCTCACACGAGTATCTTTTAAAACGCCATGTTTCAAATGCATTTGACAGCGTTTTTTAATGTACCCCATCCCATCATTACTGTGGGTGAAGAGGTGTGTTAAAAAGGACTAAAACGCACTAAAATAGAGCAGAGTTCAGATAACGAAGCGTTCAGACACTAGTCTGCGAAGACCCATTGAAATCAATCAACAGTTTTACAGAGTTTAGCGCAACGTTTGAAACGCCACGGGAGACGCTGCAAAAAGCATTGCGTGTGAGAGTGACCTTAGGGAGCATGACCACAGCCTTTTTTTTCACTACGCTGTGGGATTCTGTCTAGGAATTACGTCACAGCTGCAGAAAACAGCACTGTGATAGAACCCCGAACGAAAACAAATGGAACCATTACTTCTCATTAGTAAAACAGATACCACTTTGTTGTCCGTTTTACAAGCGTTCCATTCGTTTTTGTTTTACTTGGAGTATAGAATAATGTGTTGTTCTTCATCTGGGGGTTCCGTCACACTTCTTTTTTCTGCAGCTGTAACAGAAATCCCTGACATAATCCCACAACATAGTAAAAAAAAATGCTGTGTTGCATTAATTCTGTCCTTTAAGGTGTTTTGTCATTAAAAAAAAACAATACTTACCTATTCCTACCCAGACAGACTCCATACCACATCTTCTACTCACCTATCTTCTCCAATCCCCTGGGTCACCTCACCTTCAGCCAGTTGGATCCTCTCCCTCTTGTTTTGGAGTGTCCATTCTCTGCCTTCTCCTTCCGGCAGGTCAGTGTAGGTTTTTCGTGACTATTGACGTAACGTTCACTGCCTAGGAAGGAATGCAGATCTATTGCTGAGACCGCACATGCGTTCTGTCTCACCGTGAGAGTTCATATAATATTGCAGCGAGACACAGCGTGCATGCCCAGTCTCAGCAATACCTCGGCCCTCCCTGCTAGGCTGTGAACGCTACGTCACTAGTGACGCAACATACATTGCATGGCAGTAAGAAGATTGTGGAGAATGGACGCTTCGTCACAAGAAGCAGAAGAATTGGCCGGCTGGAGGTGAGGTGACCCGGGGGACTGCAGAAGACAGGAGAAGATTGGCAGGGAGAAGATGTGATAAGACTGATGGGGGAGGAATATGCGAGTATAGAATTTTTATTTTTTTTATGACAGAACCCCTTTAAATTATATACACTGACCAATCTAGCTTTATGCTTGGCAAGAAAATGATATGAAAGATATGAATCTTTAATTTCTTTTTATCAATCTCACATATGTGCACTCCAATAGTGGGAAGCAAACTATTTATTGACCAAGCTAAAGCCTGTCATGGGTGCAGATTCTCTATAGCTCTCCGATAGCTAGTGTAAAAACTAACACTCATATCTCTGCATGATTTTCTGAGTAGGGGTACACTGTAGGGCTACCCCTGTCCCCAGCGCTTTTCGCTCTAGCTATGGAGCCACTCAAAATTTAAGTGCATGCGTCCTCCACAGTGTTTGGGTTTAAATTCGAGCAAAGTACATGTCTGCTAAAGTCTCCTACTGGGACAAAAAAATGTTTAAAAAGGTAGTGTTAAAAATAGAGATGAGCGAACGTACTCTGTAAGGCCGATTTCGCAATCGAGCACCGCGATTTTCGAGTACTTCACTACTCGGGTGAAAAGGGAGAGAGAGAGAGCTCCCCCCTGTTCCGCGCTGCTACCCCCCCGCTCCACCACGCCCCGCCCCCCGACGACCCCCGAATCTTTTCACCAGAGTAGTGAAGTACTCGAAAATCGCGGTGCTCGATTGCGAAATCGGCCTTACCGAGTACGTTCGCTCATCTCTAGTTAAAAACTGATACAAAAATCGGATTTTTGGTGACGTCTGCTATAGTTTTTTTGGGCCCAGACCGCCATGAAGTCTTTTTGCAACCACCACTCTTCCCCATCCTGCCCACTACCCGCTATTTGGTATTTCATGCATGAACTAGAAGATCAGGATGAACAGTGAATTCGGGCAGGCTCACACGAGCATAATTTTATTGCGTATTACATGCGTAATATAATAGGTGGTGAATGGAGTAATTGATTATCATTGATCTATTCACACCTGCGTATATTCATTGCGTATAATATGCACGTAAAAAAAAGAATGGCAGCATGTTCTATTTTACTGCATATTACGTGTGAATTAGCCTTATTGTTATCTATGGGTGTAAATCAAAATGCTGTACATATGCAAGTGCAGCGTTTTTTATACGTATGTTGCTAGGAAACAAAACAAGGGAAGTAAGAAAAAAAGAAAAAGAAACCAGGCAGCCAGTGCATGAGAGCGTGCGTGTAATACGCTGTCATGCACAGGCATACATGATAACAATTGCAGTGTTCGCAGCTCCACACACCAATAAAACACTGTGTTCAACGCCAGGCTCTCACGGGCGGGTCAGTACAGTGTATTGCGCACATAATATACTGTATACTGCTCATGTGAGCCCAGCCTTCTATGCAGCGTTTTACCGTACGTTCCTGTGAGCCTGCCCTACATTGCAAGCGAGATAAAGAAGTGTTAACAGTGCTGTAATGGAAATATATAATAATAAAAATAAATAGATCCACGAATAAATATATAAAAGAAAGCAGCAAATAGGAAAGCAATTTCATAGCCAGTAGATGCGGTATAGCCATCTTGCTACCATGCACATAGATGTAAAGGTCTATATAAGAGACTGCATAACCCATATACCTGTTTTCATAAGCAGAAAGCTAATCGTGTCTAAACTTCAGCAGCATCTTACTGCCATCTACTGGCGAATTGGAGCAGTGCAACATGCTTAATTTCCCCTTTGTTCACAGGGAAATGGTGGGAACTGCTGAGGAGATCAAGAAATCAATCATATGTGTGGGTTTAGTTATTGCAACTATGTTTCCCCACAATTGCTGCACAGGTGTGGAGTACTCCAGAAGTGGTAGTTACCTAAAGTATTTTTAATTAGTCCCACACCCCTACATATTTATAGCATTACTTCTGATTGCAAGAATAGACTCTTTTGACCCTGGTTGTGCCACCCATTTGGTAATACATCTTTCTTTCTTCTCATTTTACTGCACATCTTCATTCCAAAAAGAGAATCAGCTGCTGGTAATGCAGACAGCCGGCCAACCAACGTGCAGCTTATTGACTCTGATTAAGTGTCAGTCTGTTCTCCCAGCATTAGACAAAGACGATATGCTGACAGTATGTGCCGCGAACAATACCACTTATATATCTCAGGAGCATGTAGGCACAAAATGCCAAGTATCTACTATACTAGGAATTAAATATTGGAGCTCATATACAAATGTGAGGTTTGTTGTAAACGACACCGTTTAAACATGATGTCCCTTAAACACTTTGTCTGGTTTAGTAAATCAGTTTAAATGGATTCCAGCTGATTACTGGGGAGGTCCCAACAAGGGGCACACCATATTCACAAGGGTAAGGACATATTCACATGGGCGTATGCATTTTGTTCTGTGAAAATCACACCATTTTCACTGCATGTGTATGTGCATATCTAGTGGTTTTTAGTGTATACGCTTTTTTACGAGCATATTGCACGTATATTCACTGTGTTTTTAACACACACAAAAAATGCAAAAGGGCCCAAATGATGTCACAATTTTTTTACCCACTATGTACTAGCAACATGCATAAAAATATAGCAAATACACATACTACTGCATATATGCTGCTTTTTTACGGAATCTCATAGACTTCAATGGACTATTTCGGTCCATGATATGGGCCAAAATAGTAGATGCTGTGATTTCTTTTAACGCAACCAGTTGGTCATCTGAATATGCAAATGTAAATCAATGGGGTAAATGCTGTCCTTGTTACGACTGTAAAAGATACAGACGTAATACGGACAGAAAATATGCCCCTGTGAATGAGGCCTAAAAGTAATGCCCAATTGTCCATTTATTCATATGTTTCTAGAAAGAATAATGGAGGAAAAACACAAAGCAAGTTCTAAGAAAAGATGTTCCAGGATTATTTTATGAGAAAGACCAGAATTATTCTTCCCATTAATTCCGTTTCTATGAGTCCATCCTGACAGCACACATGGAGGTTGCCCCACCTGAGCTCGTTGGCACAGGAAGAGGAGAGTTCTTAAGGCCACCTCCCACCATTCATCTCCAGTGACTTCCAAATCATCACAACGGATACGTGGCCCAATACTTTTATTGTTGCTGAAAAACATCAACAACATGTTATGTTCACATGCACAATATAGATCATTCAAGGGTGGGAAAAGTCTGTGCTGTCATAATGGACTCATGGAAAAGGAATTGTCGGAAAGAATAATTCTGGTCTTTCCATAGCGTCCATCCTGACAGCACACATGGAGGTAATACCAAATCACCGAGCCCTATGGGAGAGGGGACCACTGTCTGGAGGACCTTCCGCCCAAAGGTCAGTTCCCTACCAGAATGGAGATCCAAGGGGAAGCAGATCTCTGGCTTTACATGCTTCCTGAATTGATACCATCATTGGATGGATTAAAACTTTAAATACTGGTTTTCCCCTATTCTGACACTGGCATTGAAGGAATAAGTTATCGGATTTTTTAAACATTTTTGTGACCTGTAAATAGGTCAGGACTGCCCGTCTGACGTCTAAGCTGTGCAGGCGCTGTTCTTTGTCATTTTAAAAACCTGACAGAAGGAAGGTAGAATTACTCCCTGTTCTACGTGGATTGTTGACACCGCTTTAGGAAAAAGAGATAGATCTAGTTCCATGACTATCCTATTGTAAAGCACTTAAGTAGGACTCTCTACAGGGTAATTCCGGTATTTCACTAATCAGTCCACCAGTTGTAATAACTACCAGTAAGGTTACATTGATGGATAGGTTTTCCAACTATACCAAATATATGGGTCTCAAAGAGGTTCGTAGAGGCTGTCAAACACTAAACTAAGATCCCAGATCTTGTAAGGTCTGGGCTGCTGAGATCTGGACCATGTGCTCCGCCTCAATTGCGGAATTTCCTCGATGCCCTAGAGTTTATATTAGAGGTAGAGTTCTTTTGACGCTTAAGAAAGTGTGTATTACTTCGGACAATAGTCTTCGGTCCCTCAATCTCTGCCACTCAGTAGCCAGGCCGTCAGCTTCATGCAGAGGATCTCCTGGCGGAACACTGGACCACAAGCCAGAAGGCCCTGCCTGAGGCCAGCGGAATTGGAGTCTGTATCACCTAGAAAAGACAATGACACAAACCCAGGCTTTTTGGCCCTGCTGGGCAGTGAACACAACCCTGGTCTGGTAGTTCTGGATTTTATGCGGAGTCTAAGAATTTAGGAGAAGGGGGAAAAAAGGATATGCCAAATCTATGTCCCATTCCTGTGAAGATGCCTTCGGTGCCAGGGGATTGTCTCCTGGATTTAAGGGAAAAAATGTCTGCATTTTGAATTTGTCTTTGATGCCAGAGGTCTATCTGGGGTTAGTCCAATTGAGATGTCAGCAGATCAAGTATGTCTAATTTTATGTTCCAGTGAACTACTCACCAGGCATTTAACCTTATCTCAAGCATAGGCACTGAGGTTTTTGTCCAGGTGGACTACTCACTGTTGTAGATTTGCCCTGCTCCCTCCAAGCTGTTCCATAGCGTTAAGAGGAGATGCAAAGCTTGAATCCTGCAGAAAAAACTCTCAGGCATTCAAATCTATCGCTTTCACACCGCTGGAGCACATGCCTGACGTCATTGCGCACGGCGTGGCGCTGTGTCACCATTTGGAGCAGACCTAAGCGCAAGATGCAGAAGCATTTGCCGTGGGTCCCGCGGCCTCCTGACCACCTGCGGTTTCTCCACCGCCACCACTCTCCTAAGCAGGCCGGATCCTGGACTCCTGGTGTGAGTAAAAATCTTCATCCAAGCTCCGGAACAGAGAACTCCCTCTATGCCGTTGGGACAGGAAAAACACTGAAAATGAATGGTGGCAGGTAGCCTTATGAACTCTCCTCTTCCTGTCCCAACGAGCTCAGGTGGGGCAACCTCCATGTGTGCTGTCAGGATGGACGCTATGGAAATACAAATGTTTTCTGAATCATGTATGTCAGGAACGCTAAAAGGTTGTCTTTAGCAGCGTGAGAAATACATTACCTGATTTTCCTCCTGGACCCACCTAGTGATCTACTCTATCTGCTTATTAACTCAATGTTTAACTTCTGGCTCAACTGAAATCAACCTAAAAAAAAATGGGGAAAACTGACATAAGCCCCCTGCACATGGGCGGAAATTCCGCGGCAGGATTTCTCACAGAATTTCCGCCCCTGGCTGCTGCCATAGAATTGCATTAGAAAATGCAATCCTAGGCAGACGGCCGTGATTTGTCTGCGCGAAATCACACGCTGAAAACAAATGGCGGCATGCTCTATTTCTGTGCGATGCTCGCAAAGCCCTACACAGAAATGTCACTCCCCAGCCGCGGGGTTCTGACATGAAAAAAATTTTTACTCACCTTGCCTGGCCAGGACCGATCGCCACGCATGTCCCCTCCATCCGGCATCATCTTCTGTGGCTTTTAGATGCAGAGCAGGAGCGGTCAAAATGACCGCTTCCTGTTCTGCTCCGTCCATCAACCACTTCCGAGGTGAACAGACGGGCCGCCCACAGCAAGCACATCACAAGCAGTGCTTGCTGTGGGCGGCCCGTCCGTCCTGGCTGAACTCCCGAGATTCTGCGCATGTGCAGTGGAGATGCGGCCCGTCCTGACTCCTGTCAGAGGGCACCTCTCCACTGCGCATGCGCGCAATCCCAGAGGGGGGCGGCCCGTCCTTGGGTCATTGGAGGAAGAAGACCGTCTGCTGGTAGATGACCCCCTGATGACAACAACAGAACACAAGGTAAGTATTACAAGGTTACATGTGTCCATTAGGCAGACCAGGGAACAATGGCTGTTAAAGCATAAAAACATTATTCGTGTCAGAACCTCTTTAAAGGCGCTGTGCCATGATTGAAAATTATCCCCTATCTGATTGTTGGGGATCCCGAAGCTACCCAAATATATGGAGCAGCAAATGAGCATGCATTCTGCCACTCTATTCATTTTAATGGGATTGCTGGAGATAGTCAAGTTCTTGGCTATGTCACATGTCTCCTGGGATCTGTGGTTCTACAGATGATGTGCAGCTTTCCTACTCAGGTGTGGGGGATTGTGCTGACTGGGCGTGTGTATGTCAGCCAGCCAGCCAATCGCACTGTGTCAGTACACGTAAGGGCTGTCTTCCCAGGTGTGGGTGTGGTCAGCCTTCTCTGTTCTCATTCTCTCTGTGTGTGGTGTGAGCAGGTTCTATATGTGGTGGCTGCAAGAAAGGTTTGTGTTTTGTTGTGTAACTGGACTCCTGGTTAGTGTACGGACTAGCGGTATAGCCATGAGCTGTGAAGTGGCCTGTTAGCTTCCATATTTTGATCAAAATGTCAACTAATACCTGGCATTTATAATGTTAACATCTGCTACTAGTGTTTGCATTTTGGCTGCTGTATGGTGTGATTAATGCTGTGTGTGTCTTCTTATCCTTTCCAGTTTTCCCTGTTGGTGGTGGCATGTTCATGTGTCCTATCTAGGGTGCGTGGGTTCCTAGGAGCAGCTAGGGCCCACATCCAAAGACCCCTAGGCTGTTCTTTATTGGGATGATGTCCCCGTTCAGGTATGTCTGTGTCATTTACCCTAGTAGAAGATAGTGAGAGGTGCTAATCTGTGGTAGTTCACCTCGTGTTTCCTATCCTTCTGGGTCACATTCATGTGAGCCCGGTGCTCACTTACCCAAACAAACGTAACAGGCCATCTCACGCAGTCCTATTGAAATAAACAGAGCATCAAAACGCATCTTTGGCCAGCTCTCCATTTACACAGGAGTACATAGGATTCCCATTCTCGTGATCAGTCAGGGTTCCAGTAATTGGACTCCTACCAATCAGATAGTTATCCTCTATCATGTGTGCTTTCAACCTTTTGCAAACCCATTATAAAAGTTGCTCAGCTTTAAACAGGTTATTCCACAATACTCAAAATTTATTTATCACATTCCCTTGGAACCTAATCCATTCATCCCACACTCCATGCACTCAAAGATGCCTCATATCTGTACATACTGATAACGACTGGTAACTGGCTGATACAGCTTTATGTATACTACCCTATTTATATGAAAGATGGCTGGAGTATTGTACAGATCAAGCAGTTTTACCTCTTGCGTCTTCCCATATTTCCTCATAGAATGTAAACTCTTGTAAGCAAGGACCTAATCGCTATTGTGTTTATTAGTTTACTAGTATATGGAATGTCTGCTTTTGTCTGTTCATATACCCTCTGATTTGTAAAGTGTTGTAGAATATTCTGGCAATATATAAAATTATATAATATATGCTGATTACATATCTCCTCCCCTACTGTAAACGTTATGTAACATCTCCCCTATCAAAATACTAACGACCACTGTGAGTGATGAGCGACTGTGTAAGTTACATGTGATGATGTCACAGTCATGTGATCAGACACCGAGGCTCTGAGCTCCGCCCATGATCACATGATGGTCATGTCATCACAGGTCCTTCATCCCTGTGCATTAAATGAGGGATTACGGGCGGACTACATCCCCCACAAACCCCCGGGCCTCCGCTGCTGTGGATACAGCAGTATTCAGTCTGGCAGTTTGTAGCTGGTTGTGATACAGCTGCACACCTGTGTGGAGGGTCCAATAAATGACACCTCACAAATGTACACATGCATAGCTGGAGGTGCATATTGACCAACAACATTGAAGCCAAGTCCTTCTCCGCTATCTTCAAATCTCCTGAGCATGATATGTCATCTCAAGTGCTAATGCCACCAACACCAGTCCAGCCTTCATCTAATTGTGAATGGTTGTCCAATGTTGAAATAAACAGTCGCTGTCCTGCAAACATGTCACTAAAGAGAGTTCAACACCGCCGTGAAACTAATGCAGCTTACATGACACAGAGATAAGCCACGATTTCACCTCAGCAAGCAGTTTAAGTTCGAAAATCTTGCATGTAAATATTTTGACCCACTCCAGACTGGTACTGTTTTCCTTCTGTAAACTAGGAATTAAATATATCCCTCCTATTATTACATCCTCAACCCATCCATCAGTTGTGTGATGGATTTTGCAAGAAATCGAGTTTCCAGTGTGCAATGTATAGCTGTACACTACAAGCGCAGAAGAGAAATGGTGCAAAATGTTTTAATTGCTTGCAAGTGCAAAAATTATGTATGGACAAAAACACATGGATTAAAAAAAACAAAACCTTAATAGTAATGTATCAGATAGAGTTCCAAGGTAGAAATATATAGAATATTTAGAGTATAGTAAAATGAGTGCAGTGGCCTGTATTCACTAAATATCTCTACATGTAACCTAAAATTTCGCCCCTCAAAGTCTGTATAAAGTGGAGCACCTGCCCTGAAAGGGAGACTCCAAATACTAAATAAAGCTTCCCTTAATAATTCTTCCTAATATCTTTGAGGTCCTATATTCTTTTTCTTACTTGTCTTAGAGAAGTTCAGGGATACAGAGCAGAATCCTAACTGTACAAATGGGATTTTGGCAATGGCCCAGTTTTGTTGTAGTGTAGTGACTTCTGCATCAAACACCCCCCCCCCCCATTCAAATGAGCTAATATTCATCCACTCGATAAAGGGGAGTGGCTACTGTACAAACCAATCCTCAGTATGAAGTGTCAGTCAGTAATTGGGCAGGAGTTGAATATGTCATCCAGTTGCTATGGAAACCTTATAGTAGGTCTCCTTCCAGTGGAATGGTCTTTTCAGTACTGCCGGATCACTTCAGCAGATAAGAGTAGTAGAGTAAAAACATACACCCCTAACCAGAAAATAGCCTGAGGCTCCATGCATAATGTAATGTAATAGTTTCTCACTTTATGTTTGTTTAGTGATGTATATTTTAATGAGAATGTTGGAAAAATATAGTAATATGTGTAGACATTTTGAATATAAAGAAATATGTATGGACGGACCACAGCCTGCTGGCATGTTCAATGCTGTTTGAAAAATTAGAGAAATGGGTGCAGATCTCTAAAAGAAATCGATCCATTCACATTTGTGTATATATCTTGCATATAATACGCACGTGAAAAAGAACACAGCATGTTCTATTTCACCTTGTATTACGAGCATACAGCCCTATTGTTCTCTATGGGTTGCATATTAAACGCTGTACATACGCAACATATTGTGTATGTGTGGTGTTTATGGTTCAAAATGTATTTATTGATTTTCCAATAAAGAACAAATAAGCATCTTACAGCAATTTAACATTAGCATTGCAAGAAAGATTGAAGTAGCATGTTGGTCGAGGAGTGATAACCGGAACCCGTATCTGATTTCGTCTCTGTAGGCCTGACACCCAATGGTAACTGACACCTTCGGGTCTGAGGCTGTATTGGTGTAAGGCTACATTAAAATTAAAATGAATACTGTAAACAATATAATAACCAAGTATAAAGAGGGAAGACGGGGGGGGGGGGGGGGGAGAGGAGAGAGGGAGGGGGAGTAGGTATGAAGAGAGGGTGGGAGGGGAGCTGGAAAGGGGGGAAGGAGGAGGGCAGGTTGGGTCGGTTGCCAGCAGCCAGAGACTCAGTATTGGGTTCCAGATGATGCATGACAATGGTTGAACATTTAGAGCTAAGAAGGTAGTGTACCTGTTTGGAGCCAGGTCTTTAGGTCCGGGGAATTCCTGAATAGAATCCAGGTCGTCCAAGCCGCAAAGTACTTAGGGGAGTTTCCTCTGTCTGCTGCACCAAGGTCCTCCATGTGGCTTATGTTGTCCAGGATTTCCAGCCAGAAAGTTTTTGTGGGGGGTGAGGGCGACCTCCACAGCCTCAGCACAGTCTGTCTCATAGCCATGAGAAAAAATCTGAAGATGCTTTTTTTTTTTGATTTGGAGAGAGGTCCCGGGACCATAGACAGCAGAGCCGCTTCTAGTGTCAGAACCACACTATCTTTATGTATTGCGTGATAGAAATTGGTGATTTCCTGCCACAGAGGCAGGACCAGAGGACAGGACCACCAAATATGCGTGAGGTCGCCTCTCCCGCCCTGGCATCTCCAGCAGGCGTCTGGGGTTTGGGGAAAATCTTAGCTAGCTGTGCTGGGGTCCTGTACCATCTGGACAAGATCTTGTAGTTGGTTTCCTGGAGTTTAGAGGTCGCCACTGAGTGGGTTAATGTAAAGGCGTTCCTCCACATGTCTTCTTGAAAGGTTTCCCTCATCTCTCTCTCCCAGCTTGCAACAAATTCCGGTGGTTCCTCTCGCGTCTCCGCATTCAACAGGAGGCTATAGAGAGCCGAAACTTTAACCGGGCCGGAGGCAGGAGATGTGCATAACTGTTCAAACCTGGAGAGAGGAGCCTGGAGAGAGACCAAAGGACCCAGGGACAGGACAAAGTGTCTAATCTGTAGGTACTGGAGCCACGCTATGGTCCGCCCCTCCCCCCCCCCCCCCCCCCGAAAATCGCTTATTGGTCGGACCCCAAGATTCCACACCACATCCCTCACCCTAAGCGCATTAGGGATCCCCTCCGACAGGAACATGGAGCCCTTCAGGAGAGCCGGTAGCTCCGGGTTGCCCGACACCAGAGTGAGAGAGCCAGGGCTAGAAACCAGACCCAGATGTGAGGCAAAGCCATTCCATGCCTCTAGGATCTGTTTCAATAGGGGCGAGAGCAGGAATGCCCCCCCTCCCCCGCCACTGATGGTGGAAGCCAAAATGCACCTGTTACGAGGGCGGGAAGTTCCTCCCTCTCTAAATCTACCCAAAGCTTGGCCGGGTTATTGTGGGCACATCTACTCTTCCATCACCCTTCCTTCTAATAAGGGTCTTGTATTTGACCTTTGGTTTACTTCCTCCCCATACGAACTCCAAGGAGTTCTTGCGGAGCCTCGTCAAATATGGTTTTGGGATTTTTATCGGCACGGTTTAGAAGAGGTATAAGAGCCTAGGCAAGGCGTCGATTTTCAGGGCGTTTATTCTCCGGAGCCAAGATAGGGTGAGGGGTTTCCCTTTCTTGAAGTCTCTTACAAGGCTATCGAGCATTGGCTTAAAGTTTGCTTTAAAGAGGGCTTTAGGATCGCTGGTGATATTAATACCTAAGTATTTAATGTGATCATTCCTCCACTTCATGGCGGAAGATTTGCTAACAGCGGTTGCTACTTCTGGAGGGATCGTGACATTGAGGATTTCTGATTTACTTATGTTAATTTTGAAATTGCTGACATTGCCAAACCTCTCAAATTCCTTCAATGCCATTGGAAGAGCTACCCGAGGGTTTGTAATGTATATTAAGAGATCATCCACGAAAAGGGAAAGTTTATATTCGGAGGAAGCTGTGAGCATCCCTCGTATGTCGGGGTTGCTTCTTAGGGCGTTGGCCAGGGACTCCATCACCAGGACATACAGGAAGGGGGAGAGAGGACACTCCTGCCTCGTCCCATTCTTTATTTTAAACAGTGTGGATAGGGCGCCATTTACTCTGACTCTGGCCAATCAATGAATCTGGGACCCAGTCCGATCTTCAAGGTCGCCTCCAGGATCCCCCAGTGTACCCTATCAAACGCTTTTTCAGCGTCCACTGACATTAAGCACAGGGGGACTTCCGAGAGGCGTTCCCGCGAGATCGTTCTGATAGTATTGTCCCTTGCCTCACGGCCCGGGACAAAGCCTGACTGTTTGCGATTGATTAAGGGGGGAATGAGAGGCCGCAAGCGAGGGGCCAGAATTTTTGTAAACAATTTAGGTGTCAATATTTAATAGGGAAATGGGGCGATAGTTGGAGCAGAGTGTATGGTCCTTCCCCTGTTTCAGGATGATTGTAATTATTGCCTGTAAGGCTTGGGGTGGGAAAGAGCACGAGCCAGAGACAGAGTTGAAGGTATCGGCTAGCGAGGGGATAATGAGGTCCCCCAAGCCTTGTAAAAGCGGGGGGTAAACCCATCCGGGCCATGGCTCTTTCCCATCTTTAAGTTTTGGATTGCCTCTATCTCCTCTTCCGTGATACTGTTCTCTAAAGCCAGTCGCTGCCTCCTCTGTAAGTGTTCCCGGGGCGAACCTATTCAAGTAGTCGTCAATTGCCTGAGTCTAAACGTCCCTCTAGCCTCTCCGCAAATCATACAATTTCTGGTAGTATTGCTTAAAGCACTCCAAGATGTCGCTGTTGGAGTGGATTATTCCCTTGGAGGGGGAGTTTAGTGAGGGTATATATGGGGTGGATGTCCTGGGATGGAGAGCCCTAGCCAATATTCGACCGCATTTGTTCCCCTGATCGTAGAAGCTGTAATGCCCTCTGTCTCTCGCGCATAGTGATTGCTGGTTTAGGAGAGAGAGAATCTTACTCCTAGTGTCTGAAATATCTGCTCTGAGTGCCTCAGAGGGGGATCTCTTATTAGAGGACTCTAAGTCGCCCAACGTAGCCATTAAGTACTTTAACCCTTTTGCCCGTTCTCGCTTCACCCGCTCGTTGTTTGCGCCGGTAGGGATGGCAGAGCTGGCCAGTCTGGTAGAGAAAGCATCGGAAGTTCGAAAGTCCCCAGGAAGTTAGGGAGATCCCCCAATGAGCGAAAGCTGGCAGATTTGCTGTTCTTCCAAGCCACCAGCTGAAACGGGTAGCCCCATCTATATGGGATATCCTTTCCTTTGAGGACCTCCAAAAATGGTTTCAATGCTTTGCGTAGTTGTAGAGTTCTCCTAGCTAGGTCAGGCAATAGAAGAACAGGCTCGTCTTGGTAAGATAGATTTCCCGCTCCTCTTGCTTGTTTTAGTATGTCCTCCTTGTCCTTATAAAAGTGGATACGACAGATAACGTCTCGAGGGCGTCTTGGGTCGAGGTTCTTGGGGCCAAGAGATCTATGTATACGGTCAATTTCTATCGGTTTATCTCGTGGTCTTAATAAGGGAACCAAAGAAGTCCTGAGCCCACTGCTCCAGCTGTGCATTGGTGATGCTTTCTGAGAGGTCCCTCACGCAGATGTTATTTCTTCTATGCCTGTTTTCTAGATCGTCAATATGCGTGAGAATGTTGGAGATCTGTGTTGAGTGCGACATGATCACTTGTCTATGGGCTTCGAGTACTGAATTAGTTTGTTTTTGGGTCTCTTCTATCGCCTGCACTCTATGTCCGATCTGTTGTATATGTTTCTGTATCTGCGTTACTGCTTGTTTGTGAGATTGCTCGAGATGGGAAAAGGATGCGTTAATTTCAGCTTTGGTGGGGAGGGCTCTGAGGTGTGCCTTCCAGTCCCACTCGCTGTCTTCGGTGTGCGTACTGAGGGAAGGGGAGCACGAGGCCCAGTTTCCTCTGGAGTTTGGGGGGGGGGGGATGTCAAGAGGGTGAGCTGTCAGTCCCTTCTTTGTGGGGGAGACTTGTGCATGGTGGAGTATATGGGGTTAATAGAGGACTTCTGGATATATCATTGTATGCAAAGCTGCCTGCTGGGTGTTGATGGAGTGCAGGCTTACCCCTTCCTGATGCACCGCTGGTTTCATGTGGAGGGGGTGGGGGGAACTATGTCGCCACCATCTTGTATGTATTGTCCCTGCCCGGCATGTTGGGTGCAGCTTCCATCCAGGGTCCTAATTCTGCTCTCTTCTCCTCCATCACATCCCCCCCTTCCCCCTGTGTTACACACCTGGCAGCCCTCAGGGCTCTGTCGGTCTGTGAGTCCAGGATCTCGCTGGTGGGGGGGATGTGAGCGTTTCTGCCGTCCGCCCGCCTGGTCCGGTGCCCCGGCAGCACCCCTGGCCTCCTCCGTCTCCTCTCACCCCAAGCCCCTCCAGCCGCTGCAGCAGTACCTTCATCGCTGTGTATAGCGGGCTGCTTCTCTGCCAGTGGGGGCGCAGGCGCAGCCTCCTGCAGGACTTCCTCCATAGCTGCCGCCGCTCCGTCGGTGTGGGTCGCCGGGCTGAAGAAGTGGTTTATGCCGCTTGGGTCCCTCTCCGTCGGCGCTCGGATACGGTGCTGGATCCTCCTCTTAACCATCCTGTCGGGTGAGTATCTGAAAAGTGCCTGCTTCTCTGTATGTTTTGCCTGGTAGTTGAGACGACGCAGGAGCTGATCCTCTGTGCGGCTTATCCCACCATTGGCAAGCCACGCCCCATGTGTGGTGTTTAAACGCAGGGCCGCTATTAGCTAGAGCAGAGAATTTAAAACAAACCAAAAAAAAAAAAACTGGTCACACTGCACATGACAGTTTGTGTGAGATACACCGTCATGCGCAGTGCACAATTGCTGGCATCCACAGCGATAGCCGGATCACACAGTGGTAAAACGCCGTAGCCACCAATCACAACACAGCTTTCAGTACCAATAGTGCTATTGGAAAAGGACATCTGCACTGTGATTGGTAGCAACAAAGCAGTTTTCCTTTTATAGAGTTTCATAAATCGCTTGGCAATATCTATTAATTCACAGAATTTAGTGCTGCCAGGATGGCATTGACAAAATGAACAGCATTAATAAAGGAGAGATAGTCATACCAGTGGACCTTGTGTATGGCGTGGCTGAAGCGAACACCAGACAATCTGAAGACAGCAGCTCATGATGCTATACGCCGTGACATCATAACTCCGCCCTGATACTGGGCTACCTGGCACACACAGTCTGGAAGTCAATCCAGTGGCAGGGATAGCTGAAGAAAGCAGCACAGCGACAACAAGGAAAACAGACACAAGTTCAATACCATGTTCCCGGACCCTCCCTGTGTGTTACAAGGCAACCTCCAAATTTGAGGAACCTTATAGTCAGGAGTGCATTGCCCTCTGATACACAAAAACGAACTTATCCCTGTAATGTAAGGAGCTGCAAGACCTGTGTGCATATACTGACCACAGACTGGATACAAATTTCCTGGACACAGCAGGACTATAAGATCCCGGGGACATTCACATTTTCCACGTTCAATGTTGTGTACCTGATCCTGTGCAGTAAATGTCCTGTTGGGGGCTTTTATGTTGGAGAAACAGGACAAAATCTCAAAGCGAGGATGAGATCTTATCGTCACACAATTAAAGAAAGACAGAATTACCTGTGGCAAAGCACTTCTCTAGTCACGGACACAACATATAAAAGTCATTATACCTAAAGGCAATTTTAAGTCCCAATGTCACAGAAGAATTTGAGAATATAAGTTTATAACCATCTTTAAAACTATCAGAAACTGTATGAATCTCGGAGGGGAGGTTTTACACCAGTGGAGATTATGAGATATAAGAAACCCAGAGGAGAGGTAACAGGTTGGCCTGGTGTTGACCCCCTAACAGCAAATTACAAACTATAAACTTTCACATACCTTGTCACTAGACGAATTATTTACTGTTATGGTCATCCCTCCTTGGTATTTATCTAAGTGCTATTAATCACAATGTCTGTGCCCTCTTGTCCTTTCTCTGGTATTTATCTAGCGCAAATTAAGTTCACCATGTCTGTACCCTCGCATGTGATCATGTGTATATGTTTTACTATAAATAAGTCTTTAGATTTATTCCATATGCCTGAGGAAGAACCCCAAGTAGGTTCGAAAACTCGCAACATCATGTATTTTTGTTAGCCTTTAAAAAGGGATCAGATCTACAAGATTCCTTTTTTTTTTTTTTTTTTTTTTTTACAGATAATCACACAACAAGGAAAAAGGAACAGAGAAGCAGCAGATGGAGAAACAGCGACAACACAAGTACAAGTGTAACAGCAGCGAAGAAAAACTGATTTAGAAGAAGATGATGAGAAAATTGGCTCCGCTCAACAGATTTTCAATGACCAACTAAAAGGATGGGGAGTTTGGCTATGCCCACCAAGGATAGCGGTGATAAAAGTGGTTTTCCAAGTTAAAACATTTGTGTGAAAGCAGATGCCCCACGACAAAAACATAATAAACAGGTGATGCTGACCTCTCCCGGGTCCCCACAAGTGGCACATGGTCTCTTCACTGACATAATTTTTTACAGCCTGCAGTCAGCATGAAGTCATGTAAATAGGCTGCTATAGCAAATGACGTAGAGCAGCAATCATCTTTAGTTATTAACAGAAACTTGTTACCTTTCTGAGATCCGCAGGTTTCAGCTTCCCAGTTTATATCCACATCAAGTCCCCCATAATAATTAACTCATTGTGATTTGCCACTTCATGTATTTGTCTCAGGAATAGATTTTCAGTGGCTTCTGTTATATTTGGTGGCCGAGAGAAAACCCCTGAGGAATTTATTGTTTTTCCCTCCATGTATTTTTACCCATAGAGATTCCACATCTACCTCACATGTATCTTCCCGTAATGTTGGCTTTAAACAGGATTTTACATAAAGACAAACTCCTATCCCTTTCCATTTTTTACCATCCCTTCTGAACAGGCTGTAAACCTGTAAGTTCCCTGCCCAGTCACAGATTTCATCTACAAGGTCTCAGTAATTCCCAGTTTGTCAGTTTTCCCCAGGACATTACTACTTCTAGGCCATCAACCTTATTGGTCAGAATTCTAGTATTAATCACCACACACTTTAAAGGTTTTTGCTATTTTTTCACCTCCATTCTCATTACTTAGTCCCAGGTCATCGTCTACACTGTCTTCCGCCCTATCAGCCTGTACGCCTTCCCCTGCGGTGAGATCAGGAGAGCCGTGCAGGTGTCATGGCAGCCAGGGGCCTTCTGAAAGGCCCCATGGCTGTCTTGGCAGACTGCCTTTCAAGCCGTCCCTGTGGGGTGGCTTGGTAGGCTGCCTGTCAGAATGCAGTATGATGTAATGCTATGGCATTACATCATACTGCAGGAGCAATCAGAGAATCGCATGTTGTGCGCCCCTGGGGACTAAAATAAAATGTAAAAATAAAAACAAAGTTTTACAGATTAAAAAAAAAAAAAAGGAATAAAAAGTTCAAAGAATCAAACTAGTAAACCAAAAATACATATTTCGTATTGCTGCATCTGTAAAAGCCCGATCAAAGTAATGCATTATTTTACCTGCACGGTGAACGATGTCAGAAAAAAAAAATAAAGAACGCCAGAACTTTTTTGGTCACCCTATCTCCGAGAATAAAATGTAATAAAAAGTGATCAAAAAGTCAATTGTATGCAAAAATGGTACCAACGGAAACGACAGGACGCACCACACAAAATGAACCCTCACTCAACTATGTCGACAGAAAAATAAAAAAAAGTTATTGAGCGCAGAAAATGGAGACAGAAAATAAATTTAAAAAAATTAAATATCTTAGAAAAAATACAAGTAGTACAGCAGGAAAGAAAAAAAAATGAATATAAAAGTTTGGTATCGTTGTAATTGTACCGACCCATAGAATAAATTTATCAGGTCATTTTTGTTGCAGTTTGTGCGCCGTAGAAACAGGACACACCGAAGAATGGCGGAATGTTGTTTTTTTTTCCCATTTCTCTCCACTTAGAATTTTTTAAACGTTTTTCAGTACATTATACGGTACATTAAATAGTATCATTGAAAGATACAACTCATCCCGCAAAAAAGAAGCCCTCATACAGCGATGTCGATGGATAAATACGATTATTTTTTTTTATAAGGGACGAGGAAAAAACGAAAATTGAAAAAGGCAAAAAAGCGTCATCACTAAGGGGTTAAGGGAAGCATAGAGTCTGGATCATGTGAGGTAATTATCTCCCTCTACACTTCCTTAGTCAGACCTCGTGTGGAATACTGTGTCTAGTTCTGGGCACCTCACTTTAAAATAGACGGACAAACTGGAGTAAGTTCAGAGAAGAGTTACCAAGATGGTGAGCAGTCTGCAGATCATGTCCTATGAGGAACGGTTAAAGGATCTGGGAATGTTTCATTTGCAAAAAAAGAAGGCCGAGAGGAGACTTAATAGCTGTCTTCAAATATCTGAAGGGTTGTCACAGTGCAGAGGGGTCAGCCCTATTCTCATTTTCACAAGGAAAGACTAGAAGCAAATGAGATCAAACTGAAACACAAATTAGATATTAGAAAAACACTTTGACAGCGAGGGTGATCAATGAGTGGAACAGGTTACCACGGGAGGTGGCGAGTTCTCCTTCAATGAAAGTGTTCAAACAAAGGCTGCACAAATATCTGTCTGGGATGATTTAGTGAATCCTGCACTACTTGTAACTGCAACAATTCCCATACGCCCTGTTGAATAAGTTGTAATTGGGATTTTGCATCTTTGGTTATCAGGAAAATCTGCTTGGGTCGAGAAAAAAAAACTATAATATACTTTTAAAATTTTGGATATCCAGCTGTTGAGCCCATCTCTCCGAGAGTGCCTGCTTTCCCGACCCTACTGGAATGGTGTCAAGGTCTCGATTTATGGGATACTCCCTGATTAGAGTTAAATAAAAAAAACCTTCTACCTCCCTTTGGGTAGCTCCGGTGGCCCGTCTTGCCTTTGCCTCTATACCCCTTTGTTTGTTGACCTGAGGCACGAAACCGGGAATGATTCTTACTGTTAATTCCTTTTCCATGAGTCCATTATGACAGCACACATGGAGGTTGCTTCTCCCGAGCTCGTTGGGACAGGAAGAAGAGAGTTCTTAAGGCCACCTCCCACTGCTATTTTCCAGTGACTTCAAATTATCACAATGGAGGGGGCGTGACTTGCCTATCCAGGAGTAAGCCGTGCTTCTGCTGAGCTCCCGGCTCTCCCACAGCGCAGACCTGCTACTCACCTCGATAACCGGCTGAAGACGACCCCCAGAGCAGTGATGGGGAAGAAGAGGGCATCCAGCAGACCTGGGACAGCAGGACAGGGCGAGCAGCCAACAATCCAGCGCTACTTCGGGACGCGCGGCGGCTCCCTCACCCAAGATGGCGTTGGATCATGTGCGCTCAGTATCCGCACCTCGCAGCAGCAGAATGGAGGCCCGCGGACCAGGGGACCCGGTGCGGACGGACCCAAAGCCACTCAAAAATCAGGTAAGCGTTTGCTCCCATCATAAGCACACTCACAACAGGCCGGCAGTGCAGATTCCCCCCCAGACGCCATTCAACCTAGGCAGCAGGCCACCAGTCAGAGGGGCAGCAAAGCCCTGCAGCCAGTGAAGGGTCCAGCAATGCAGAAAATGCACAAAACCAGAGGGCCAGAGGAGACACCGGCAACAGACAGCCCCGTCCAAATAAAACTGCATCATACTACATGACCCCCCACTCTGAGAAAAGCTATAGAGGACATGCAGCAGCCCCTATAGCCAGCCCGCTAACCTATAACAACTCCTCGTCTGTCGAGGACTGGGACTGGAAAGCGCATTTAAGATCTCTCCCGACTAAAAGATTTCCATCGGCTAGAAAGTTTACAAAAAGAAGCGCTCTCTCTTATACAACAGGAACTTAAAACACACAGAAAGTCGCATAAATGCCATAGAGGAGTCGCCAGATGAGGTTTTCTCTGTGATCGAGTCCCATAGCCAAATCATAAATGCTCAGGCCCAGCAAATGGCGGCCATTTTCGTCTCACTTCGACGATTTAGAAAATCGCCATAGACGTAACAATCTATGCCTGAGAGGTCTTTCGGAAGAGATCGCCCCTTCCCAGCTGGAGAATTGGGTTCGCAACTTCTTTAGTTCCCTGCTGCAACGTCCACCGACCGACCCATAGAGATAGATCGTATCCACAGAACCCTTGGTCCCCGATCGGACGACCCAGGGAAGCCACGAGATATCATATGCCGCATACACTTCTACAAGGATAAAGAGGTCATCTTGAAAAGCACCCGGGACAGGAAAGACCCCCTCACCCACAATGGCACCTCTATAGCAGTCTATCCAGATTTGGCCCGACGCACCCTCCAGCTCCGCAGGGCTGTTTGACCGCTCCTTGAAGCTCTCCGAGCTAACAATCTACAGATGGGGGTAACCCTTCCAGCTTATTGCCTTGAGAAATGGGAGATCGGCGGTCTTCAGGTCCCCTGCTGATTTACCCAAATTCCTCAGCACCCTTGAACTTCCCATGGTGGCGATCCCAGATTGGCCACACACTCTAGCATTGCCCATCACGGCGCCTAAAACACCATGACAGGAGGTCAGGTCAAGACGCCCGAAGAGCAGAAACCACCCCATTTGCCTGCCGCCATGACAAGGACACTACCCACTTCGTCCGACGCCACTTGGACCCTATGTAGACTAACACTACCGTTTGGTGATCCCTGCTGTTTTTACCTAACTTGCCTCACAGTTATTCACAGTTCGCACTCCAGTGCCTTGGTTTGTTTGTTAACCTAGCCCACTGAGCTCCTTCATGCCTCAATATATGTCATTTCTCTTACGCCCCCACTGATAGTTATTTAGTCACATTTTTTATTATACTTTCAATGCAGGTTCTGTATGTGTAGATTTTCTGTATAAAAATGTAACTTTAGGTGGGGGAGGCCAGGAGCGGCTCCGACTTTTTCAACTCTATCCCTTCTAACAGGTGGACGCCACCATGGTGCAGTCTGATTCTGACCTTAGGTCCGAAACCCATGAGATTAGGACACCGTTCCCAAATCGACAGAACGTACGTTCTCTGTCACCTTTCCCTCTCGATTTTTCTTTTCCCCCTCTCTTTCCTCATTTCTCTACCTCCTTAACTTAGCGTCTCGGAAGTCCTGATGCCCCCTCCTTCCACCATTAGACAACCCCCATGACTGGCCTCTCGTTCTGTACTTATAATGCCAGAGGCTTAAATAACCCCACCAACAGAGGCCAGATTAATTTGCATAAAAAACGCATCCTAATTGCTTTCCTACAAGAAACACACTTCAAGACAGGCCACACGCCCAAATGCACTAACAAATACTACCCCAAGTGGTATCATAGCACCCACACTGAAAAAAAGACATGCAGCGTCTCGATGGCGATACATAAGAGCCTCCCCCACTGTATTGACAACAAAGGCGGACCCAGAGGGCAGATACCTATTCCCCAAACTTGACCTAGGGCACCGCGTCCTGACGGTAGCTAACATTTATTTTCCCAATACAGGTCAAACTGCCTTTGGGCTCAGCATTTTGAGAGAACTAGAACAATTTGCGACGGGTACCAGCATTATTCTCGGAAGGGACTTCAATCTTGCAATGGACCCTGGCCTGGACACATCTTCGGGTAAGTCCGGGGTTTCCCTGGTGGCCTTGCGGAGAGGTTTGTCAGAACTGAGACTCGTTAACCTCTGCAGGACTCTCCATCCGAAGGTCAAGGACTACAGTCACCACTCTACTGCACACAATAGTTATGGACGGCTGGACTACTTATTTATCTCACACGGTCTTCTGGACCTATTCCCCAGAAGCTCTATGGGCAGCATCCTTTGGTCGGACCATGCACCCGTCTACAGGGCTCTCCTGAGACATCATAGGGATTGAGTCAACACCTGGTGTCTTAATGACAACCTCTTGAGGGACATTTGCTGTCTTGAAGAGATACGCAAGACCATCGAGACATTTGTAGAAGTCCATTGTGACAATACGACATCCCCGCCCACACAATGGGAAGCACTTAAATGTGTGCTGCGTGGAATCTTTATATCCCATGGGGCGAGACTCAAAAAGGATAGGCAAACTGAAAGACTTTACCACCGGACTGTTCTGTAGAACTTCACTACATTCAGCCCACTGAAATTGAAGGAATAATAAAAAATAAAAAAAATCAGTTCATTTAAGGCTTGCGAGACCTGTGAATAGGTCAGGACTGCATGTCTGATGTCTAAGATGGACAAGCACCATTCTTTGTCATTTTAAAATCTTGACAGAAGAAAGGCAGAATTATTCCCTGTTCGATGTGGAACGTCAACACCACTTTTAGGGAAAAAAGATAGTCCTAAGAATAGATCTATGTTATCATCAAGCACCTTTAAGTAGTACTTGCTACAGGGCAATTCCCGTATCTCACCAATCCGTCCAGTGGTTGTAATAACTATCAGTAAGGCTATTTGATGGATAGGGCTCAGAGTGTTTTGCAAAGGCTGCCTAACTCTAAATTAAGATCCCAGATGTTGTAAGGTCCGGCTTTTGGACTACCTGCTCCGCACCAGTTGCAGAATTTCCTCCATACCCTAGAGCAGTGGTGGAGAACCTATGGCATGCGTGCCAGAGGCGGCACGCAGAGCCTTCTCTTCTGGCATGCGCCATCGGCTGCTCACCTCTTGTGAATACCGGCAGCAGCCACGGCTTCCCTGCCGGTATTCACTCACTGCACTGCTAGCAGTGCCGATCCCTACACACACTGTGGCATCAGTGTGCAGCCGGGATCCTACTCCCCCGACGTCTCCTCGGTACTGGTGTATTAGGTCGCCACCGCTGGGGTATGCTTGTGGCAGAAATGGGCAGGGCTGTTTCAAAATAGACAGCGTGCAGATTTTGACCGCTTTTTGGATGCGGTAATGCTGCAGAATTTGCCACAGAAATTACCGCTGAGGACATTCTGTAGTATTTCTGCATCCAAAAAGCAGTCAAAATCTGCACCCTGTCTATTTTGAAGTGGCCCTGTCCTTTTTAGAACGGGGGTAAAATCATAAATCGTGATAAGCCCCGCCCCCTGACAGGTTGGCACTTTGTGATAAATATGTGGGTTTTGGGTTGTAGTTGGGGCACTGTCTCTAAAAGGTTCGCCATCACTGCCCTAGAGTTAATACTGGAGGTAGAGTTCTTTTGACTCTTAAGAGAGTGTGTATTACATTGGACGATAGTCCTTGGTCTCTCAGTCTCTGTCAGTCAGTAGCCAGGCCGTCAGCTTCATGCAGAGGATCTCCTGGCAGAACACTGGGTCTTGGAATAGAAGACCCTGCCTAAGGGGAAGCAGAATCAGTGTTTGTATTGCCTAGAAAATACAATAATGGGAACCAGTGCGTTTTGGCCACTCTGAGCAATGAATACTACCCTGGTCCGGTAGTTCTGGATTTTATGCAGAGTCAGAATTTAATGGAAGGGGGAAAGGCAAACACCAAATCAAAGTCCCACTCCTGAAAGTGCATCCAGTGCCCAGGAATTGTCTGCTGGATTTAAGGGGGAAAAAAAATTGTGCATTTCAAATTTGTTCTTGATGCAAGGGGTCTATATGGGGATAACCCCATTGAGACGTCAGCAGATCGAATATATGTCTAATTTTCGGGACCATTACCCTGGATCTGACCTTTTCCAACTTTGAAAGTATGCAATAATGTTTTGGAGCCTTTTAGGTGAATAGCCAATAAGAACTTGATCTAGTTCTCTGCCTAGGAGAATATTCTGATAGATGTTTGAAGATGGAGTGTCTGGTGCCTGAATAACGACACTGTTGCCCCACAATGGTTTTTTACTTTTTTCCCATGAATTATACGCACTCCTCCGGCACACATGGAGACTCTCTGTGTCCTGTTGGGACAGGAAGAACACTGGAGAATAGCGGTGGGAGGCAGCCTTAAGAACTCTCCTCTTCCTGTCCCAATGAGCTCAGGAGGGGCAACCTCCATGTGTGCTGTCAGGATGGACATAATGGGAAAAAAGGGCTTTTTCCTTTGGTTTTCCAGAAGAAAGACAGATCCGTAGCCCTCTCCAAAATTTTATTCAAGTCTGGCCCGAACAAGAATTGACCGTAAAAGGGTAAGGAGCACAACTTATTTTTGGAGGCTAGATCTCCAGACTACGGCTCAAGCCATCAAACCCTGTGCAACCAGACAGTCTGTTTATGCAGAAGCATCTGCTAGGAAGCTAGTTGCCATTTTTAGGACTGGTAGAGTGTCTAAAATTTGCTCTCGCTGGGGTTTTATTTTAAATGTGCATTTCCAGCTGACTTAGCCACACAGGTGCCCGCCACACTAGGCCTAAGCAGGCTTGAGGCTGCCTCCAATTAGTTTTTTTTTTAGGAGGCTGTCTGCTTTTCGATCCATTGCATCCTTTAGCTGTGTGGCGTCTTCAAAAGGTAGAGCCGTCTGCTTGGCTACTTTTGCCACTGGTATGTCTACCTTGGGCATTGCCTCCCAGTCAGCGCAATCTTCCTTTGCGAAGAGGTAGCGCCTTTTATTACCTTTGAAGAAGAAAAAAAAAAAAGCCTGCTTCCGGTTTGCGCCACATTTAAAAAAAAATTTAAAAAAAGTCGCTTTCCAGATGTTGCTGTGAACCAGGAAAGTATGCCTGTCCCTCTTACCTAACCCTCTGAAAACTGTCTTGTATGATTTAGGATTTCCTGGGCTCTGCCATATTAAGGGTAACCCTGCCAAATTAAAATTAGCTCACTTATAGCCTCTGGCATGAAAATGTTTTGTTTTTTTGTTTTTGTTTTTTTTATAATCCTCATTGTCGTCTGAGGACTCATTTCAATTCACATTTTCTTCGATGTCCGAAAATGTCATGCTTTTGGGTCAGAATAAACACCTGAACAGAGGACGTAGATGATTGAGCGTCCCGGGACGCTAGGTCTGAGCGAACCTCATTTGTAACCAATAGCCTAATATCTTCCATAAAGCCTCTAGACTCCTCTTCAATAATTTGGGCTATGCATAATTTGCATAACGGCTTAGGATAAGCCATTGGTAATGTTTTCGCACAAGCCACGCATTTTTTATTTTATTTTGGGCTTTGAAGACTCCGCCACATTTTTTTCACCCTAGCAAATAAACAGCAGGGAAAATACTATAAATGTCTATACACAAATACATTTGTTTGTATGAGGCACCCAACGGGCTACTTACAACACCAGAGGTAGCAGCTGGTTCAGTGACATCCGACACCTGTTAGCACTGCAGTCACATATCTGCTTGTCTTGGATTCCTTTTGAATTTTGCTGCCAGCCATGCCCCCGCCCCTTCACATTACATGGGCCAACAGGACCCGCCTCCAGCATCAGCTGCACATGGCAGCTAGTCAGAGCACTGCGCCTGCTCCAACAGCAGGACCAACGAGCCCCACAGCCCACCACTCCCGGAAGAGGAGGAGGAGAAGATGCTACGAAGCTTTCACCGGTTATAGGCTTGGCCACAATGAGGAATCCGGCCTGGGATGACTGCACCTGTAGCCACCCGGGAGACGACCCTCAGTATACTTGTAGTCTTCATGCTAGGAACTCCTGAGAGCTCTGGATACCTGCCTACATTTACATCCTGGAGCGTCGGTGTGACCTCCCTGCATACAGCGCGGGCGTCAGCTGTTTACTACAGCTGACACCCGCGGGCAATAGCCACGATCAGCCAATCGCGGCTATTAACCCTTTAAAGCATTTAAAGTCCCATACGCCCCCCCGCAGGGAGATTGGGGGTCCTTCTGAAAGGCCCCAGGGCTGCCTTGAGAGACTGCCTATCAAGCCATCCCTGTGAGGTGGCTTGATAGGTTGCCTGTCAGAATGCAGTATGTGTAATGCTATAGCATTACATCATACTGCAGGAGCGATCAAAGCATCGCATATTGTAGTCCCCCAGAGGGACTTAAAAGTAAAGTAAAAAAAGAGCGTTTTTTTAATTGTTAAAAAAAAAGTAATAAGTTTAAATCATAATTAAAAAGTCTAAATAATAAAATAAAAATACATATTTGGTATCGCCACGTTCGTAAAAGTCCGATCTATCAAAGTAGCGCATTATTTACCCCACACGGTGAATGTCGTCCGAAAAAAAAAAAAAAGGAAAAAACGCCAGAAATGCACTTTGTCACCCTGTCTCCCAGAAAAATCGCAATCAAAAGCAATCAAAAAGTCGTACGTATTCCGAATTAGTACTAACGGAAACTACAGGACATCCCGCAAAAAATGAGCCATTGCTGAATTACGTCGACGGAAAAATAAAATAGTCATTGCGCGCACAAGATGACCGCAGAAAATAATTGGAAAAAAAAAAAAAACCTCTGTGTTCCTCTCCTATCAGAAGGCAATCTCAGGTATGCTGTCGTGGAGACGAGGTGAAAAAAAGAATATAAATAAAAAACCCCAAAACATATTTGGTATCGCATTTGCATAAAAGTTCGATCTATCAAAGTAATGCATTATTTACCCCGCACAGTGAACGTAGTCAAAAAAAAAAAACACCTTCAGAATTGCGCTTATATGTTCACCCAGTCTCCAAGAAAAAAAATATAATAAAAAGGGATTACAAAGTAATATGCATTTCAAAATAGTATTAATAGAAACTACAGGATGCTCTACAATAAAACGAGCCCTTACACAACTATGTTGATGGAAAAATAAATAAAGTTATGGTTGTCAGAAGATGGTGGTAAAAATATCTTTGGAAAGAAATTATTTTCTAAGAAAAAGTAATAGTGTCAAAGAAACCCAACAAAACTAAATTTGGTATCGAGTTCCACTCACATTTGAGAGTAGGAAATGCGTAATATATGAGCACAAAAAAAATGGATTATACCTACCTGATAATCAGGTTTCCAGTAGTCTCCACGACAGCACCAATTGAGAGATTGCCTCCTCCTGATAGGACAGGAACAAACTGAGAGGTTAAAAGCTCCCCCCCTTCCCCACTTTCCTCAGTGGATTCTAACGAATTGCCGGGGTAGGAGCTCAACTTAAAAAATTTTTATTTTTTATAATAAAATTATATTATATATATATATATGTTTCTTTATATTATATAGTTTCTTTTCTATCAATTTAGGGAGGGAAGGTACGGGTGCTGTCGTGGAGACTACTGGAAACCTGATTATCAGGTAGGTATAATCCATTTTTTCCCCCAGTCGTCTCCACGACAGCACCAATTGAGACGTACCAACTAAAGTTTCCCTAGGGTGGGATTGCTGCCGAGAGGACTTTGCGGCCGAAGGCCCTGTCCTCGTCCTGCTGCACTTTTACCCTATAGTGTTTAACAAACATGTGGGGTTTCTTCCAGGCTGCGGCTTTGCATATCTGCTCGACCGAAGCTGAGCTATGTTCGGCCCATGAGGATGCTACTGCCCTTGTAGAATGGGCTTTAAGGGCTAAAGGGATTTCCTTCCCAAGGGCCTTATAGGACTCTGATGGCCAGGTGGATCCACCTGGCTATGGAGCTTTTTGCTGCTTTGCTCCCTTTATTTGGGCCACTGAACTGGATGAACAAGTTGTCGTCCCGCTTCCAGTGGCTTGTCGCCTCTATGTAGCCTAGGACTGCTCTCCTAACGTCCAGGCAGTTGAGGGTTTTTTCTTCCTCGTTTTTAGGTTTACTAAAATTTGAGGGGATTATTATGTCCTGGGACCTATGAAAATGTGATCCTACTTTTGGCATAAACGCCGGGTCCGTTTTAAGTACTAATTCGGTGGCCGAGATTTTCAGGAACGGGTGGCGAATGGACAAGGCCTACAGCTCGCTAGCCCGTCTTGCGGAGGTGATGGCTACTAAGAAAATGGTCTTAATAGTAAGCATTTTTATGGGTAGTGCTTCGATCGGCTCGAATGGTACCGTTGTCATGGCCCCTAGGGCCCAGTTAAGGTTCCAGTCTGGAAAAAGATTTATGGGCCCAGGCCGTAATCTAGTTGCTGCTGCTAGGAACCTGTTGACCCATCTGTTGTCTGAGAACTTTGTGTCACATATGGCGCTAAGGGCTGTGACCTGGAACTTCAGGGTGCTTGGAGAGAGGCCCGTCTCTAGGCCCCTCTGCAAGAACTCTAAGACTAGAGGGATGTCCGGGATAGAATCCCCACGATCCCTTTCCTGTCTCCATGAGGAGACCCTTCTCCAACTTTCTGGTAGATAAGGTGGGTAGTCTTTTTTCTGCTGGACATTAACGTTTCTACTCCTTCTGAGAATCCCTTCTCTTTTGGTGAGGATTCCTCAAGAGCCATGCTGTTAAGTGGAGCCTGTCTAGGCTCAGATGGCTCAGTGGGCCCTGCGATAGAAGACCTGTCCAGGTAGGGAAGATGACTGGGTCCTGGACGCTCAGTTGCTACAAGACCGAACCAGCTTCTTTTGGCCCAGAAGGGGGTCACCAGGATTAGTGTGCATACCTGGGTTCTGAAATATTGTAAGACTCTGGGGATTAACGGTATAGGGGGGGAAGGCGTACACCAGCCCTTCTCCCCAGTCTTGGCCTAGGGCGTCTACTGCTGTCGGACGATCTCCTGGCCGGAGGGAGAAGAAATTGCTTACTTTGGCATTTTTCCCTGGTTGCGAACAGGTCCAATTGTGGGGTCCCCCACTGATTGATCAGGATTCTGAATGCTTTCAGGGAGAGAGACCATTCTCCTGGGTCTATTTGCCTCCTGCTGAGAAAGGCCGCTTTTGGTTTAGCGTCCCCTTCAAATGGGTTGCCGTGATCGAGAGGATCCGGCCCTCTGCCCAGTGGAAATTTTTCTGTGCAATGTTTTGCAGAGCGGGAGATCTTGTGCCCCCTTAGTGTCGTATATGGGCGACCGCGGTGATATTGTCTGACAATATCTTTATATGCTGGTCCCGTAGCGAGTTCCCTAACTGCTGTAGGATCTGCCATACGCCTGTAGTTCCCTGTGATTTGAGGACTGTTCTTTTGTTCTTTGAGGTCATGGGCCCTGAAAGAACTGGTTCCCCACGTGCGCTCCCCATCCCCAGGCGCTTGCATCCGTTGTGATGCGAGTGGCTGGGTTTTGTAGCCAATGAACCCCTCTCCGCAGGTTCTCTGGGGATGCCCACCAACGCAGGCATGTTTTCGCCGCGCTTGGAATGTACATTGTCCCTAGAGAGGACCGCTTTTTGTCCCACGTGGATAGGACTGAGGCTTGCAGGGCTCTGGTGTGAGCCTGGGCCCATGCCACTCCTGGAATGCCTGAAATCAAGCTTCCCAGGAGAGACCTGGCTTCCCGAATTGTGCATAATTGTCTCCGTAAAAAGGTTTTGACTAGCAATCGGATTTTTTGTATTCTCTCCTCGGTTAGGCAGGAGCATTGCGATTCTGAGTTGAGCGTTATACCCAGAAACGTTTTCTGTTTGTCGGGATCTAGGCTGGATTTTTCCCAGTTTATGATCCGTCCCAAGGATTGGAGAAGTTCTAGCACTATCCTCAGGTGTTTTCGTTAGGAGTTCTCTGGACTCTATTATTTGGACCGACTTCTTCCTCAGGTAGGCGGCTACCTCCGCCATAATTTTGGTGAAGATTCTGGGTGCTGAGGAGATCCCGAAGGGCAGGCATCTGAATTGATGGTGCTCTATTCCTTTGCCCATATCCACTGCGAGCCTTAGGTATTTCCGGAACCCCTCGTGGATCGGTACGTGGAAATAAGCATCCTTTAAATCGATGGATGCCCTGTAGGCTCCTTTGGGAATCAACTTTATCGTTGAGGAGATGGACTCCATCTTGAATTTTCTGTATCTGATGCAGGTGTTCAGAGGTTTCAGGTTCACTATCATCCGCTGTTTCCCACAGGGTTTCCTTGCTAGGAAGAGCCTGGAATAATGGCCCTGGGTCTCCTCGTTTTGCGGTACGGGGGATATTGCATTTAGTTGTTGCAGGTCCCCAACGGTTTGCCTTAGTAGGTGTAACTGTTTGGAGCCTCCCGTGATAATGAATTTTCTTCTGGGGAGGGACACCAGTTCTATCCGGTATTCCTGCTGTAAGATCTTTGGGATCCATGGGCCTTCGGAAATCGTGGCCCCTTGATCCACAAAGCCCTCCAGCCTTGCCCCTACGGGGATGGCGTCAGGGTCTCTGATTTGGCTCCCCCTGGTGGGGGTAAAAGAGGATATTCCTTCCTCTGCCCCCCTTGGGGTAACTCCAGCGGCCTGTCTTGCCCCTGCCTCGGTAGGTCTCTGGCTGTTGCCTTGGGGCCCGGAAGAAGGTCTTCCCTCTCTGTGGCTTTTCTTCCGGGGTTTTTGGGGCGCATAGCTTATTTTTGACCACGATTTCAGCCATAACACTCTTCTGGCTGAGTTAGACCGGGCTGTAGCTGTCGCCGAGAGTTTGACAGTTTCGGCCGCGGCGTCCGCTAGGAAATTTGTTGCCATACGCAGGATCGGAAGGGAATTTAGGATCTGTTCCCTCGGCGTCTTATTGGTTAGGTGTAGCTGTAGCTGTTCTAGCCGTACCCCCAGAGTTCGCGCCACACAAGTGGCTGCGATCCCTGGCCTAAGTCTGTTTGCCGCTGCCTCCCATGATTTCTTTAGAAGGCCCTCAGCTTTGCGATCCATGGGATCTTTTAACTGTGCGGCGTCCTCCACTCTTTTTGGATTATTTTGGTGATATTCTTGTGGACAGGGAAGGTATGCTTGCGCCTCTCCCCTAGTCCCCCAAATATCTCATCTTGTAGGGTACGTGGTTCTCTGGGCTCTTCCATTTTTAGTGTAGCCCTGACTGACTTAATCAATTCCATTAAGTCGTCCTGATGGAATAAGTATTTTTTGTAGTCCTCCTAATCTGAGGACTCCTCGGCCGCCTGTTCCTCTTGCTCCGACCGATGGAACTCTCTGAGTCGGAAGGCTCGTAAGGAACATACGCCCTTTTCTGGCGTTTCGCTGGCGGCGCCAGCTGTGACGTTAGGGCTGATCTACCTCTTCTTTCACCAGCTTCCTAACGTCCTCCTGATTCCTCTTTAACTAGCCTAGCTACGCATGCCTTGCATAGAGGCCTCTGGTACATAGCTGGCAGTTTTATCCCGCAATCCGCGCATTTTCTGAGTTTTGTTCTGGGGGTGATGTCTTTTTATATCCCCCTGACAAATAAAGCATTTTTTGTGGGTAAATATGCAATTTTCCATACACAATACACTGGATATTTGCATTGTATTTTTGCGGGTACATATGCAATTTTCCATACACGATACACTGGATATTGCATTGTATTTTTGCGGGTACATATGCAATTTTCCATACACAATACACTGGATATTTGCATTGTATTTTTTGCGGGTAAATATGCAATTTTCCATACACAATACACTGGATGATTGCATTGTATTTTTTGCCGCACTGGCTACTTACGGCCGCTGAGGCTGAGGTTTCAGCTGTCTCTGGGGCTGGAGCACTCATTACTATACCGGTGCTGCAGACACCCTGCGACCTGTAGTGCTAGTTTGTTCTGGCTTCTCTCAGGTTCCTATTTTTTTTTTTTTTTTAATTTTCGCGCTCCTGCGCTAAGCCCCGCCCCCTCCGCTCCTGATGCAGATGCGATGACGTCATCGCGCTGGACACGTGACGCGGCGCCCCGCCCCCCGCCGGAGGGCTTCCTGGAGCGCCGCGCTGTAACTTCTGCAGGGAGGACGAGGGGGACTGAGGCTCCCGCTTTGTACCCCCCATGGGCCGCCGCGGGAGGAACCTGGCCCGGGGGTTACCACCCCATGTGGCGTCCCGGGAGTCGTCTGGCTGGGAAGGGAGGACAGGGTGAGCCACTGCCTTCCGATCCGCCTGTAAGTAATCCTGGCTGGCTTCTCCACCAGCTCCTCTCTGAGATCCTGCCTCCTGGCAGGACAGGAAGACACTGAGGAAAGTGGGGAAGGGGGGGAGCTTTTAACCTCTCAGTTTGTTCCTGTCCTATCAGGAGGAGGCAATCTCTCAATTGGTGCTGTCGTGGAGACGACTGGGGGAAAAGAGCACTGCATGCTCTATTTTGTGGCGTATTACGCAGGAGAGAGCCCATTGTTCTCTATTGGTGCAGCAATGCCACCCATATGTAACTACATTGTGTATAGACCGCAGGAAATCTGAACAAACAAAAAAAAACAAGTGTAGTGCGCATGACAGCGTGCGTGAGATACAGTCTTGCTCTATTGCTGCGTATCGCAGCGAAACTGTACAGTGCACGTCACCGGCGGCTCCACAGCGTAAAACGCTGCATGACCCACACAGCGCATAATGCTTAGGGGCCGAGTTAGCCCGGCATTGGGCTGTGTTCAGTTTCATTTTTGAACCACAATTTAAATAACACATTTTTAAAAAACTGCAAACACTATAAAAAGATACAAATACAAGTGTATGTGGATCTAAACAACCTTTTTGATGCTTTTGTTAATTATGTGTAAAGTGTGCAATCATATACAGGAGATACTCAGGTTATACCAGCATGGTCCAAATCACTACATACAGGAAGATGTAGACATGTATACATTCCGTCACAGATCTGGCTCAAAATACTGGAAGCAAGAGCGCTGCATGCAGTGATTTTACTTCTGCCCAAAAGCCGGGCGGAAAGCGGATGCACCCCATTATAGTCAATAAGGTGCGCCTGGCACTGTTCGCTTCCATCCAGAGACGAAGCCATTCGGCCATGGGGATTCCCTCTTTCCTGCTTCGCGAATGGAGCAGAAAAGTGGAAATCCCCAATTCCCTGTATATCTTTTGTATATAACTATACTAGCGTACCCGTCGCGCGTTGCTGCGAAGACAGACATACATACATACATTCGTTTTTATATATCTAGATGACGGCAGCAGCGACCACTGAGGTTTTGTAGGCCGCTGCTTCCCCCTTGCAGGCTGAATAAAATAGCCGTTGTGTGGAACATCCAATTTATCCGGCTGCTGTGGCTTCTTGGGAAGATAGCCTAGTACATGTTTGCCCACTTCCAACTCCAATGGAGACTGACTGTAAATGGCTGGCGTGCTCTAGTATTTATGGTTTCAAGCTGTACGTGTCATTGCATACAGTCTATCTATCTATCTATCTAGGTTATTGCATACAGTCTATCTATCTATCTATCTATCTATCTATCTATCTATGACATCCGGAAATGAGAGAATTAGATTCCGTACATAAAATTTGAACGCTAATTCTTTGGCGCTTTGAATTGAATAATCGAGTTGGGACCCATTAACTTTTCCTATTTATGACATAATCAATGCTCGTGCCAAATTTCAAGTTTCTATGACATTGGGAAGTGAGAGAATTAAATTCTGTACATAAAATTTGGACGCTAATTCTTTTGCGCTTAGAATTGAATAATCGAGTTGGGATGAGACATAAGGCCTTGCCCATAAGCATTCCCCAACCTCCAAGAACTGAACCTACCTACCTGAATGAGATTTTGTAGGCCGCTGCTTCCCCCTTGCGGGCTGAATAAAATAGCCGTTGGGTGGAACATACAATTTATCCGGCTGCTGTGGCTTCTTAGGAAGATATCCTAGTACTTGTTTACCCACTTCCAACTCCAATGGTAATTGGCTGGCGTGCTCTAGTGGTTCCAAGCTGTACGTGTCATAATACAGCCTTAATGACATCACAATGCAGCTTTATAGAACATGTTGGGGCATGTTCAAGGGCGTCCGATGTTGATGACATCAGTGATGACATCACAATAGCAGGTGGCTTACTTATTCGATCTACGTGGGGGGCGTAACTTTCGACGACGCTCGCGCGCCATTTATCGTAGGATATTTGTACTATGCCTATAATCTTCCCAGGAGTGTACTTAACAACTTCCCAAAGTTTCATGGCGATCGGATGAATGGTGTAGTAGCGCATAAAGGACAAACAGACACGCAGACACGCAGACACGCACGCAGACAGACATACATTCAATGTACCCGTCGCGCGTTGCTGCGAAGACAGACATACATACATACATTCGTTTTTATATATCTAGATGACGGCAGCAGCGACCACTGAGGTTTTGTAGGCCGCTGCTTCCCCCTTGCAGGCTGAATAAAATAGCCGTTGTGTGGAACATCCAATTTATCCGGCTGCTGTGGCTTCTTGGGAAGATAGCTTAGTACATGTTTGCCCACTTCCAACTCCAATGGAGACTGACGGTAAATGGCTGGCGTGCTCTAGTATTTATGGTTTCAAGCTGTACGTGTCATTGCATACAGTCTATCTATCTATCTATCTATCTATCTATCTGGGTTATTGCATACAGTCTATCTATCTATCTATCAGGGTTATTGCATACAGTCTATCTATCTATTTATCTATCTATCTATGACATCAGGAAATGAGAGAATTAGATTCCGTACGTAAAATTTGAACGCTAATTCTTTGGCGCTTTGAATTGAATAATCGAGTTGGGACCCATTAACTTTTCCTATTTATGACATAATCAATGCTCGTGCAAATTTAAAGTTTCTATGACATTGGGAAGTGAGAGAATTAAATTCCGTACGTAAAATTTGGACGCTAATTCTTTTGCGCTTAGAATTGAATAATCGAGTTGGGATGAGACATAAGGCCTTGCCCATAAGCATTCCCCAACCTCCAAGAACTGAACCTACCTACCTGAATGAGATTTTGTAGGCCGCTGCTTCCCCCTTGCGGGCTAAATAAAATAGCCGTTGGGTGGAACATACAATTTATCCGGCTGCTGTGGCTTCTTAGGAAGATATCCTAGTACTTGTTTACCCACTTCCAACTCCAATGGTAATTGGCTGGCGTGCTCTAGTGGTTCCAAGCTGTACGTGTCATAATAGAGCCTTAATGACATCACAATGCAGCTTTATAGAACATGTTGGGGCATGTTCAAGGGCGTCCGATGTTGATGACATCAGTGATGACATCACAATAGCAGGTGGCTTACTTATTCGATCTACGTGGGGGGGGGCGTAACTTTCGACGACGCTCGCGCGCCATTTATCGTAGGATATTTGTACTATGCCTATAATCTTCCCAGGAGTGTACTTAACAACTTCCCAAAGTTTCATGGCGATCGGATGAATGGTGTAGTAGCGCATAAAGGACAAACAGACACGCAGACACGCAGACACGCACGCAGACAGACATACATTCAATTTTATATATATAGATAATGTACAGCTGGTATACGTTATACACCCCCCTGTATATAGTGAAATTCCAGCATGGTCTATATCACTACATACATGATTTATATTTTATACCAGTAGTACATATGTAATTATATACAGGACATATCCAGGTTCTACCAGCACGCTCCATATCACTATATACAAGAGATGTACATCCCCTGTATATAGTGATGTGGACCATGCTGATATACCCAATATTTCCTCTTTATAGTTATATATGTGTAGCTGGTAGAAGTTATACCAACTATACATATAAGATTACATGTGGTACATACCTCGCAATGCATGGTCCATGTACTCTGCTCTCCTCTTTCAGTGCACCGCCAACCTGACCAATCGTGCGGCTGGCAGTGCATCAATAGACTGGAGTTGTGACCAATCAGTCACCAACTGCAGTCTCTCAGTGAAAGGGAGGACCGCACGTTTGGGGTGGGGGAGGTTCTAATTACTAATTTTCCTTCCTATATTAAACATTATCTGGAAGCGATGCCACTACAACCTGGAGAAGAGTTACATGAACGAGTAGCTGTGTGTCCTCTATCTGCAGTAACTGGAAATGTTATTTGGATTTTCTATAAACAATCTTTCATTCACTACATTCATCAATTAAAAGGAGTCAGAACATTAATATATACAAAGATTTCCACGTTGGCCAATAAAAACTTGAAACACATTTACTAGAGGTATTTCCCTTTATTAGAACCACCAACCAAAAAATCCAGTAGTATATAATGGGCATATTCAGTCAGTGGGAGGCCTTTTAGGGTCAGCACAGTGAAACGAAGAATCCTATGTTACAGTTTATACAAAATGGGTACTGATGAGTAAATGTGATTCACGTCAATCCATGCCAATTTACAGAGGCTACATTTCTTTGTCAATTCATATTCCTTCTTCAGAAAACTCCTGAATTCTATACATCGATGATACTTGGGCACTGGGACTCGACAATTTATTTCACGCACTCAGACATTCCACAGATAAACACTGTATTCCAGATGTTCTGGTATTGAAGTGGTGTTGGTTTTGAAAGCTAGAGCTTTTCACAGACCTTGCCAGGTGCAAAAGATACTGGACAGGTTGTCTTCTGGTGCCTGACCAGAGGAGGCCCTTAGATAATACATGAATGAGTAAAGCATGGTGAGCCCTTGGGTGTTCACATACACCAAAAATCTGCATTTTTATGAACATGTCATGTATTTGAAGGTGTATTGGTCTTTGTAGCACAAAGCAGAAGGCAAAAACAATTTTTAAAACTCAACATTTCTCAGAGTTTTACAAGTAAAATAGCAATGTCTCTACTGTCACAGACAGGAAGAGTACAGACCGCCCTGAGATAGTGCTGCAAAGGGATGAGTAGAGGCCTAGAATGATTTACAGAATGGCAATGGCAACCCTCCAGTGAAAAAAGTAGTCATATCTGCCTTGTTATAACAACTGTACCATTTATCATTTAGGCAATGCCATGGTTCTTGGACCCTCCTGCTACTGTACTAAGAAAAGTAGCACAGCAAGCCCATGCTATACCGAATCCATGTTTGCAGGAGGAACACAGCTTTATATGTTCATGGTAAAATACTGTGTTGCACCTTTGATGAAAACTGGTAATGGTTAAAAATTACCACCACAATTCACGATTACAGGAGAATCATTTTGTAAGATGAGAAACCCGGCTACAGAGTTGTAGAGGGCAGTTTCTTGACACGTCGCTGGGCAAGTAGGGAGGATTTGATTGACTGCAGCTGAGGGACTGGAATGGAACTATTTAAAGCAGAATATGTGGCGGCCATAGCTCCCTAGAAAGTGAAGAGAGATGCAATTATAAAACTGAACACATCAAAAACAGCACATAAAAACTATTAGCCTAGGTTCACACAGGGCGGATTTGCCGCGGTTCTGCCGCAGCAGATTCACCCGCGGCCGCTAATCTCGGGATTAGCCAGCCATGTGGACGAGGTTTCTCAGAAACCTCGTCCACACGGGACGGCTAATCCGCTGCGGTAAGTCCGTTTGAAACCGCAGCTGCGGTTTCAAAAGAAGCAGCATGTCTATTTACTTTCGTTGTTTTGTTTGTTTATGTCGCGGCCGCGCTCTCCTCTATGGGAGAGCCGGCCGCAACGGAAAAGCAAGCGGCCGGACCGCTTCAAAGCCGCCGCGGCTTAAACCGCGACGGTTCTCCCGGCTTTTGCTGCGGCCAAACCGCGAGATTTCCGACGGGAATACGCCAAGTGTGAACCCAGCTTTAAAGTATATACTGTATTTTGAAATTCTACAATCCCAAGAAAGTTGGAATGCTATGAAACAGCAAATAAATGTAAGGAGAGAAAGAATGCAATGGTTTGGAATTCTCATAACCATATTGTGTCCACAATAATAATAATCTAAAATAAAAAACAGCCTACAGGTCTTTTCTTTCACCCCTTTGTGTGACTTTTGGTGGATGATTTTAGCGTCATTAGATTTGTTACATCCTCACAACTGCCGTAAAATCTTAAATTTGACCTTGACCTTGCCTGACACCTCACTCAATGTACCAAAGTTCCTATGTTAAGTCTAGCGGCACGCTGTTGTGCTTCAGCTAACAGCACCGCTAGGGAGAGTCAGGGCTCCTTCACACTGGCGTGGGCAATGTTGGGCCGTGAATCAGGGCTGACTATCGCCCCCTTGCAATCTACGTGGAAAACCCTGGATGAGAGGAGTTTTCACATGGAAAATGGGGTTAAAGGAATCCTCTGACGCGGCTGTCATTGAAAACAATGGTCGATATAGCAAAAAGAAAAAGACATGCTACAATATTTTCCCTGCATAGCATTGAAATGTGGTGCAGTGATTGGTTCTCGAGCGCCACGGCTCAGCCAATCAGCCAGCGCTTCCTGGGAGGTGGGGTTTTTAAATAGTAGGAAATTCCGGCAAAAGAGTGCTACAAAGTTGCGATATCGCTGCGAGACAATGCAGCGATATCGCACACAGAGCTTTGACATCACAGCGATTTTCTTGTGTGGATATCGCTGTTACCCATGTGAAAGAGGCCTGAAAAAGTCTTAAGTGATATATGACATATCAGAATTAATGAAAAAAAAACAAAAAACCTTAACCTAAAAAACATTTGATTTAAAATTGTGAAGATTTTGAAAATGCCACCATCTACAGTGCATAATATCAAGAGATTCAGATAATTTTGAGAAATTCATGCACACAAAAGGACAAGGCCGATGGTTAATTGGACGTAGGCACTTAGACACTGCATTATAACACGCATGATTTTGTCATGTAAATCACTGCATGGGCTCAAAAATACTTCCAAAAATAATTGTCTGTACACAATTCGCTGCCGTTCAATCCACAAATGCAAGTTAACCCTTTCCAATTCAATGTCTGGCCTGCCCCAACATCATCATTTTCCTCCACAGCTCCGATGTTGGGAGAGGCCTGACACTGCAGTGCAGGGGTGCATCTGCACCCAATCGTTAGACACATCGGGTGCAGATGCACTCCTGCACTGGTCCTCATCGAGGACCCCCGAGGAGAAGGCAGAAAGGGTTTTTAACCCTTTGTCTTCTCCTTTACACACTACATAGCGCTCAATTAGTGCTATGTAATGCACAGAGATTCCGCCCGGAGATTATGTGACCACCGGGTGTCACCTGACCTCAGCTATCACATGATCGCCGAGCCGGGAGGATGAAGAGAGAATGCGGAAGTAACACTTCCGCATGGCGATCAGGTGACCGCCAGGTGGCAGCTGACCTCAGCTTTCACATGATCGCCGAGCCGGAAGGCTAAAGGGATGTGGTGATGTGAAGGAATGACTGATGTGACTGCTGACACCCTCCTGAACTCTGTCAGATCAGGAGGGTGAAGGGAGAATTTATTTTTTCTCATCCATTCTCCCCAGCTCCAATTTATTTGTAGCTAGGGAGAATGAATGAGAAAAAATAAATGGATTGTAAAGGGTTAAAGCTGTATCATGCAAAGAAGAAACAATATAACAATGCAAAATGCCAGCGTTTGCTCTTGGCCCAAGCCAATTTTAAATGGACCGAGGCAAAATGAAAAATTATTCTGTAGTCAGATGAATCAAAATTTGAAGTTCTTTTTGGAAACCAGGGACAGTGTTCTGAGAACTCAAGAGGAGAGGGACATGCCAGCTTGTTATGAGCACACAGTTCAAAAGTCTGCATCTTTGATGGTATAGGGTTGCATTGGTGCTTATGGCCAGAGGAGCATGTATGGCCTTATAAGTTTCCTCACTCACCTTCTTCGTGTTTTCCCTAAAGAGAGATGTTACCCCTACCTTTCTACGTCACAGGCCTCTCACTAGCCAAGCCAGGATCCTACTGCACACTGATTAGGGGGGGAAAAAACCCCGAAACAGCTGTCTGGCAATTGGAAAAAAAGCCAAAATCCATACACAATCATTGCTCTGCAGACTTGTTTAAGAGTCGTACATTGATTTGAAAGAATGCTGCCTACCAATAGGTGGTGCTGCAGAGGTATTGTTCCATCTGCCTTACTTGCATTAGTGCTTATAGCACAGGCAGCTTACGCATCTGGAAAGGTACTATCAATGCTGAGCAGTATATGGAGGTTTTAGAACACATGCTCCCATCCAGACACCTTTCAGGGAAGGCATTGCATATTTCAGCAAGACAATACTAGACCACATACTCCATGCATCACAGCAACATGACTTCACAGAAAAGTCTGGGTGCTGAAACAGCCTGCTGTCCAGAACTTTCACCAATAGAAAAGACCTGACACATTCCGAAACCAAAAATCTGGCAAAGACGACCCAGGGCTGTTGAGCAGCTAGAATCCTACATCAGACAAGAACGGGACAACATTCCTCTCCCAAAACGCCAGCACTTTTACAACTGTTGTAAAAAAAAGAGGGGATGCTACACAATGGTAGACATGGCCGTTTTAACTTTTTTTGAGATGAGTTGCTGCCATCAATTTGAACATTACCATATATACTCAAGTATAAGCAGACTTTTTCAGCACACTGTATGCTGAAAAAGCCCCCCCTCGGCTTATACTCGAGTCCTTGTCCCGAAAAAACGACACAGCCCTTCCAGCAGGCGGGGATTTTAAATCTTCACCTGCTGAAAAAAAACTTCATTACAGTGACGGGACCCAAGCGGCTAGACGTGCCTGAGCCGCAACAGCGGCAAAGAGGCAAGTATAGATTTCTAAAAATTTTTTACTGCAATTGGGGATGATTTTCAGGGAAATGCTTATATTTAAAGCCCTTCCCCGAAAATCACTATGGGGTGGGGGGGTGGGGCGGCTTATACTCTAGTCAATAAGTTTTCCCAGTTTTTTGTGGTAAACTAGGTGCCTCGGCTTAGATTCGGGTCGGCTTATAGTCGAGTATATACAGTAGTTAATTTTTTAAAAATTAATTGGAAAAAGGTCTCACTTTCAACTTCTGATGTGTTTTATGTTCTACTGTAAATAAAATATGGCTATATGAGATTTCCAAATCATTGCATACTCTTTTCGTACATTTATTGACATTTTACACAGCGTTCCGAGTTTTTTGGAATTGGGTATTGTACACGAGGCCCCATGTTTCAAGTACTTATGCAACATGTATGTATTAGAAAAAAAACATTTTGTATTTCTGCTCTCGGCAATATTTGGCCTTGGTGGACCGGTAGCAGAAAAACACTGTCTAGGTAGATAACATCGGTCAGTGCTGCACCTAGGAAAATAATATGTAGGGCTAAACACTGCAATCAAACACGTCAGAAAAGGTGGCTAAGGATATGCAAATGATGATTAGTTCTAGGGATGCAAAATTAACTCACAGTTGAGAAGTAAAATATACATCTGTTGTACAGGCTGTTAATGAAATATAGAAGGAGGGGAAAGAATTTGGCTGTATAACACTTTCACTTGCAAAGTTCTACTGTTGCCCACCTAGCCACATAGAGAGAGATCTATGAGGCCTTTACCAAATATAAATATATACATTTACGGCAGTCATGACTTAACCCATACATGGCCCACCTCTCATGTGACTGTATGAAGCACAGGTCCATTACCTGGGGGGTAATAGGTCAGGTACTGTACAGATATATTCTCTACTAAATGAAGCTGTAGGTAAAACATGTTTCTGTAGTTGTGTCTCTCAAATGTATTGGTCTTTTAGACTTTTATAGTGTACCTTTTTATAGAATCTTTGCTTATATCTACTTTTCCAAGTAAGCTACATACCATATCCCACATGCTACTTTCAAATGTAGAAATGTTTCACCGTTTATGATCATATTACAAAAGTACAAGGAGAAAGCTTCACCTTCACCAACTGTGCATCCTGTCTGTTAAGCTGACTCTGCGGTAGCAGATCCCGTTTTGTGATCCACTCATGTTGTAGAACTTGGCGTGCAGTAAGCCGGCGATGGGGATCCACGTGCAACATCCGAGACACCAGATCCTGGGGGGGAAAAAAAAAAAATCTAATTACATGGATGCAACACTAAAAATTCTCTCATAAATGGCTCTGAAATTGTGCTCTACAGAAACAGCATTGCAAGAATGGACAATCTACCAGGTCAGCATCACAGGGACCATGGGGAAGAGGAGGCTAATTCACCCTCCAATACTTTTTGGGAAGTTAAGTAGGCAAGGGGCTTGCTGCTGCTTGATTTCTACCCCGTGGCTGACTAATGCCATGGCATGTTCTAGTATACAGGGCTACTGCTGACTGATCTGTTACGACCTGTCAGGAGGATGCTGCAGCAGACAGTGATCAAATAGGTTTCCATGTAGCTTGGTTTTCGATCCATAGTTCTTTTTGTCAGCCGAGCTCATTTTAGCGTTTGCGGAGGGTGTTATGGAGCCAAAAGTCTAGGCAGAATGTGCTGGGCTCAATTCTATATAAGACTGCACATCATCAGCTTCATAAATAGAAAAATTATTCTGTTTTTAACACTTAAAATGGCTATAAGTGTTAGGACTCATTCACACTGGAGTATTTGCGCTCCGTATTGCTCAAATTTTTTTTAACACGTGTAATTCAGAGAGATTAACCTCAATTGATTTCATTTGGACTATCTAGACGTGTTTTGCACAACGTGAAAAAAATTGCCGCATGTCCTGTTTTGGTCCGTATTACAGATCAAAATTACCTTGAAAATCAACGGGATAGGGTAAATACGCATGATAAATGTATAAATAGTAATACACACACACACACACACACACACACACACACACACCATATTTATACATGGAGGCAGGAGAAATTAGTGGGGCTTTTCTCTTTTTTTTTTTTTGGAGGGTGTGAAAAAGTCAACAAACACAAGCACGAAAAGGAAAAAAAAACAAATCAATAAAGTCAAAATACGCAGAAAAGTTGCAGTTTCAGGCCGTGAAAATGCTGCATATTTTACAGATCGAAACTGCATATGCCCGCATGGATGAGCCCTTAGGGTGCTATTACACAAACATGTGCCACAGGTAACATTCACATTTTAACCTGTTAGAGACTGCAATAACGCCTCTTTACCAACCTCTCATTAATGGGCTTTAAACCTGCACATACAAATTTTTAAGGCAGTGGCTAGAGTGACTACTAATAACCGGGCCTCTGCTCTAACAGCCAGGAGCAGAGAATCCTCAGAGCCTGGCAGTTTAACCCCTTATATGCCAAAATCCATAGCAGCTACAGCATATAAACAGATTACAGTGGGCCCATCTGTCCTATTCACTTCACGGAGGCTGAGCTGCATTACCACACAAACCATGCAGTTGTGAGGTTTTTGAAAGAAATTCATGTAGGATGTTCTAATGATGTAAAACCCCTTTAATACTTAAAAAGGATGTAGCACGTTCCACTGACTTCTATAAGTTGATCTCGCCTATATGAGATGCCTTAATATGTAAAACTGTACTTTTATATTTTTGTGTTAAAATTTGTGGTTGTATTCTTACCAACCAAACATGTACTGTTAAGGCTGGCTGCACACGGCCGAACTCGCATTGTGGAATCAGGAGTGGGTGTCCACCTCCGGATTCTGCAGCAAATACCACCTATAGCATGCAATGAAAAAGTAATTCTTCCTACACACAAGCGAAAAACAATAGCGATTTCCGCTCGCAGAGGAAAAAATAAAAAAGAAATCACAGCCTGCTCCATTTCAGTGCGGATTCCACATGGACGGCTTCCATTGAAGTCAATGAAAGATGTCCGACACACGGCCTTTCCACAATGACATTGCGGAAAGGTCGTGGGTACCCACGTCGTTGCCTAGCAATGACGCGGGAAAATCAGGGATTTAAAAGAAAAACTGGACTGCACGTCTGACGGCTCGCCGTGCGGACCATTCTCAGTACAGAAAAAGAAAGACTGACGTCAGGTACAGGCTGGTCACCGGGTTGGATTCTGCTGTGGGCTACCGCATGCGGAATCCAACCCAGCCATGTGCAGCCAGCCAAAGTCTGTGAAGCTAAAGCTATGTAAACTGTAGCAATATTTCCATGAGTTACACATGTTCAATACTATAATGTTTATATCACTATCTGTATTGACGTCCCTCTGCCCGAATCTACCAGCTGTATAACATATGCACCTATCTGGATGTATTTGTGTTCTGCTGCTGCACCGCCAGTCACACCTCCAGCTCCTAAGCATGGATCCAGTTCACATACAGGCAGTACCGGACTGTCTTCTTCTGCCATGTTATGATGGAAATCCTATGACGTGCTATGGCTTTTTCAACCAGTCTACACTTTGAAATCCAGCTTCACCAGTTTCCTACAGACAGAGCTATGGTTGCTTTCTTGGTCTCCCCACTATCTGGAAAGGCATTGGCATGATCAACTCCTCTCTGGTGGCAAGGCAATATCGTCAGTGCCAATATACAGAACTGTCTGGTTGCAGTTCGAAGAATTTTTGAGGAGCCAAGTTGGAACTTTCTGATCATCTTTTCTGTTAAGTCTGTACCAGGGCGCCATGAGTGTAGGACAGTACAATATCCAATTTTGTTCTCTTGCAGTAGAGCTGCCCTGAAACAAGGCTCTTGTCGCCATCTTCTGTGAGGGCCTCATTGGGCCAAGCATTAAGTCTTGTTTCTTAAATTGATATCTGGTTTATGGAGTGTCAGAAACCTAATCACCACTGTGTCCCAAATAACTAAAGTGATTATTGCCTTAACCAGAAGGTGTTCCTTATTGTGCTCAAAACACCTTTAAACAGAAAACAAGCAAAACACGTTAATCTCACATGGGAAGGTTTGAAGAACGAAAAGGCAGGGAGGGAAAGCCTGTATGCTGTCATGCTGACTCCAAGAAGGGCAATTAACGGTAAGATAAATTCCTATGTTCCCCTCGTCATCATGACAGCATACACATGGAGGAATACCCGATCAAAGGAAGGGCTTAGGGCAGGACTACAGCCTGTAATACTTTTCGTATCTCGACCGGCCTCCAGATCTAGTCTACAATGCTTAAACATGTGGTTGTTAGACCACGTGGCAGCTCTGCAGATTTGATCAGTGGTGGGAGGACCTTTTTCTGCCCAGGAGCAATCTATGGCCCTGTGGAGTGGGCTTTCAGTACTTCAGGGGGACAAGCACCCTGGGATTTGTAGGCCTCCGGAATAGCTCGTTTGACCCGCCGGGCGACTGTATCCTTAGAAGCGGCCTTTTTCCTGGACGACCCCTGAAATTGAATAAAGAGGTTATCAGAATTTCTGGAGGAATGTGTTGCCTCTAGGTAAGCCAATACTGCCCACTTCTAACATCCAGATTGTGGAACTTCTCGTTACGGGGGTCTGGGCAGAAGGAAGGAAGGGTTTATCGATTGTCCCCTATAGAAATCAGATAGGACTTTTCGTTGAAAGAAGGAATCTAGGGTAAATATTTTCTTTGGATTGATCATCATATAGTGCCTTATGGGAGAGGGCCTGTATCTCTCCCACTCGTCTAGCTGATGTAACTGCTACTAACAGGGCAACTTTATATGTGAGAGTAGTAATAGACAAATCTGCTAGGAGCTCAAAGGGTGGCTCATAGAGTGATTGCAAAACTAGGGTTAAATCACAAGGAGTAGTATTCATGATAAAAGGATAAAGTCCGATAGCTCCTTTAAGGAATTTCTTGACCCATCTGTGTCCTGCCGGGAACAGGTCAAAGACAGCCCCCCCAAAGCTGCGACCTGTACCTTTAGGTTATTAGGCCTAAAACTTTTATCTAATTCTGCCTGCAAGAAGTCAACGATTTTGGGGATCTCTGGCTGAGGCAGGTCCTCGATATCCTGACCCATTCACTTGGAAAATTTCCCCCAGACTTTTGAGCAGATTTTCCTGGTAGAGGGTTTAAGGCTTTCGCAGAGGGTTGACACGACTATTAGATAGGCCTAGATCCAGAAGTTTTACGCTCGCAGCATCCAGGCGGTTAGCTTGAACCTCTGGGTACTCCAGCGGTCCCTGGAGTAGAAGGTCCGACTTCATCGGAAGGTGAATGGGGTCCCTGACAGCGGGAGTTTAGCAGCCGGACCTAGGGCCCCTTGGGCCAGAAAGGAGCTATCATCACGGTAGCTCTGGACCTCTTTTTTTTTTTAGCACAAGATGGATTAGCGGTAGGGGCAAAAAAGGCGCAAGCCAAGTCCCAGTCCCATACGTGGGAGAGGGAGTCTGTGCCTACAGCCCATGTATCTGCGCATTGGGAGAAAAACAGGGGACAGTTGGTGTTTCCACTGGAGGCAAATAGGTATATTTGCAGGATGCCCCATTCCGAAGTGAGAATATTGAACACTTGATGATGCAGTGTCCATTTTCCGGGATCCACTTTCCTCCTGCTGAAGTACTCCACTATGACATTTTCTGATCCCTTTACGTGAAATGCTGATAGGGAAAGGGTCAGTTGTTCCGCCCAGAGTAGTATCTTTGATGCCAACCGCTGCAGGTGGGGATTCCTGGTGGACCCCTGGAGGCGAATAAGCGATACATTTACGTTACCTTAGAAGATTTTAACATGCTTCCCTCTTATCTCTGCTTTAAGGTTGCATAGAGATTTCCAGACTACGCTTAATTCTTTGAAATTAGAGGTTGGAGCTCCAAGTCCTCTGTATATACTTCCCGTGTAGGTGGGCCCCCAGCTAGTCAAGCTAGTATCAGCCGTAATGAAGACTGAAGGGTCTCTATTCCAATCTGTGGCTTTAGCAAGGTTATCTACAGACATCCACCAACGAAGGGACTCTTTGACCTTGGGTGACATGGAAACCATTCGATTTGCGAAGACTGTGTCCTGCCCCAGCTTTTAAGAATAAAGGATTGCAGCATTCTAATGTGGCCAAGGCACAATATCAATACAGGAGGTCATCAGGCCCAAGACTCTCATGGCCTTTCTAATAGATACCAGTGGAACCCTGTAGAGTTTCACAGGCCTCCAAAATGTGTTGCATTTTGGAAGGGGTCAGGGAGGAGCACTGGAGGTGGGAATCCAGCATGACCCCCCCCCCCCCAAATTATTTTTGAGCTCGCAGGCTAGATTTCTGTGCGTTAACAAGTCAACCCAGCTCTTGTAGTAGAGTGCAGATTTCAATTGTGAATGTAGACTTGCTGGGGATTCTGCGATAGGGAGGAAATCCAGATAAGGGATAATGATTGTGCTTAGACTGCGCAAATGTGACACCATCTCTAAAACTACTTTAGAGAATACTTGAGGGGCAGAGCAAATCCCGAAGGGTAAACAAACTGGAAATCTGCAATGCAAACCAATATGTTTGAGAGTTGGGATGGATGGGGATGTGGTAGTAAGCATCTTTTAAATCTATGGTGGACATGACCTTGTCTACATTAAAGGGGTTGTCCCGCGCCGAAACGGGTTTTTTTTTAATTCAATAGGCCCCCCGTTCGGCGTGAGACAAACCCAATGCATGTGTTAAAAAAAAACAAACCCTTTAGTACTTACCCGAATCCCCGCGCTGCGGCGACTTCTTCCTTACCTTAGCAAGATGGCCGCCGGGATCTTCACCCACGATGCACCGCGGGTCTTCTCCCATGGTGCACCGCGGGCTCTGTGTGGTCCATTGCCGATTCCAGCCTCCTGATTGGCTGGAATTGGCACACGTGACGGGGCGGAGCTACGAGGACCAGCTCTCCGGCACGAGCGGCCCCATTCACCAGGGAGAAGACCGGACTGTGCAAGCGCGTCTAATCGGGCGATTAGATGCTGAAATTAGACGGCACCATGGAAACGAGGACGCTAGCAACGGAACAGGTAAGTGAATAACTTCTGTATGGCTCATAATTAATGCACGATGTACATTACAAAGTGCATTAATATGGCCATACAGAAGTGTATAACCCCACTTGCTTTCGCGGGACAACCCCTTTAATTAATGAATGAATTTATTTAGGACTTTTGTTTATCATGTTTCGATATGAAGAGTTTGGTTTCTTTACCAAAAAAAATAAAGGGGAATAAAACCCTTTCTGGTAGTCCTCTTCGAGAAGGGGCACGATGGCCCCTAGTGCTAACAGATTTTAAATCCCTAAGAGTAAGGCCTGTTGAAGGGAGAGTGACTGGTAGGAGGTTACCCCGAATCGCTCAGGGGGTTACGAGAATTCCATCCTATAGCTATGTGCTATTAAACGTAAAATCCATCCGTTAGATGTAATATCCTCCCATGCGCTATGGAAAGAGTACAATCTCCTGCCAACTTGTTGAGTGGAAGGACTAGGGGGACTTTTGGGTGGAATTTTACCCTTTCCTCCTTTAGGGTAAGACCATCGTCCAGCTTCCCCCTTTCCCTTGTAACCGGTAACCCCTAGCTTTTATTGGCTGCTTTCTCCAGCAGGTGTTCCAAGTCCAGGCCAAATATGTGGTGGCCTAAGAATGGCAGGGAGCAAAACCTACTTTTTGACAAGCTATCCCGTGACCAGGACTTTACCCATATGGATCTTCTGGCTGTGTTAGAGAGAACCATGGTACGGGCCCTGAAGCAGACTGACTCCATAGAGGAGTCTGCTAAAAATTCAGTGGCCAATTTCAGAAGATGGAGACAATTAGAGATTTCCTCCCTTGTGGCTTTTTGGTCTATTAATGTACGGAACTGATCCAGCCATATTGACACAGATCTAGCTACTGACGTGGCTGCAATATTAGAGTCAATCATCAGCTGACGAAGTCCAAGTTTTCCGCATCACGCTATCAGCCTTATTATCCATGGAATCCCATAAATGAGACATCCTCAAAGGGGAAGGAGGATCTCCTAGTAATTTTAGAAATGGATGTATCGACTTTGGGGATAGCTTCAAAAAATGCTACATCGTCCTCCGAGAATAGGATTCTATCCTTAAAGTCCCTTGATATCAAAAGGACTATGTTTGGTATATTGCCATTCTTTTTGAATCAAGTGTTTCAGCGTCCCATTCACTGGAAACACCAGTGTGTGCCGGGGTAGAAGACCAGCAAACATCTCGTTCTGTACGGAACGGGGATGCTGTGTTTCTTCCTCAACTTGCATGTTTTTCCGAACCGCACGGATGAGTTAGTCCATGTCCAAGGAGGAAAACAGATATTTTTTCTCTTCCTGCAGCTCATGGCTGAATATAGATAATCCTGCTACCAAGAGGTTATCCCCTAACTCTGAATCGGGGTCATGAGCTTTGCTCCTTTTAGTAGATGTAGAAGGAGCTGGCTGAGGGAGGCTGGCCACGGAGGACTAGACGTCCTCATGTACAAAGATGCGGATATTCGCAATCATAGAGGTTTTTCCTCTAGTAAGAGTTTTGCGGTACATGCCGAACAAAGGGATTTGGTGTATGTATTGTCCAGACGCTTTAAGCACACTGGACATTTCTTGCTTTTCGTCATAACCTCTTTAGGCTTTTGTGTATCGCTTGTCCAGCAAGACATGGAGTGTGCAGATGTTATAGCGTGTAGCATCGTGGCAGAGTGCATTTGTCAGCCCACAGAACCACTCCGTTGGTGGTTTCTCAGATTCTTCCCAAGCAGACATCCCAGCAGCAGATCCAGCAAGGCCTGACAAGCACCAGAGGATTCCTGAGCTCTTCCCTACACCATTTTTGAATCTTCGCTGATATCCCGCTAGTCCCAGCCCCCTCCGTCCAGCTGTGCCTGAGGCCGCGCCCCTATGCAGAAGTCTGACGTCACTCCGACAGACTCGGAAGAAGCTCGGCCGCCACTGGAGGAGACCCATGATGCAGCCACAGACGGGCTAGTGGCCACCACGAGCTGCAGGGCGCTTCCTTGATCCCTAGCTTACGCAGACACCAGCAAAGCCCAGGTAGAATACTATCCCCTGGGAAGGCTGGGCTGCAGGAGATGGTGACTGCCTCAGATAGCTGTCATAGTAGACAGGAGACCCTTCTGTGAGTTCCCTGCGCACGGTTGCATAGGCAAAAGGCCTGGGAGGGTAGGCCTCTTCAGACCCCAGCTCATGTGACTCCTGATCAGTCCATGCATGTTGAAAGAATGAAGCTGACTCCTGATGAGTATTAAAGATGACATATTATTAATCAGCGTTTCTGCTGTGGTAGTCAGGGCAACTATGTATGTGTATGTCCAGTCAAGCAGGGAAACTCCAGTGGCTTGTGTCAGTGAGGTGTTTGCCTTATGCGCGAGATATTCCTCTCCTAAGATTACTTTGCCTGGACGGCGGGTAATTTTCTGCAGTGGTGACTTGGCATACCATACCCATTGTTTGTCTGAAAAAGCCACTGACTACCACTTCCCGGCCTAGTCCAGCAGGTCACCACTCCTCCCTATGATGTTTCAGTTTGGTGTCCTGCATAAGAGCCCCGTGTGGTGCAGAGTGTTAGGGCAACAGAAATGCAGTCCTAAGCTCACAACCTGAGCGAAAATCGGTAAAATGAGTACCCAGCTTTCTGGGGGTAAAAAGATGACCGGGAAAGGCAATGGCAAACCACCCTGCAAGAACAGTCTTCAGGAAAATGTGACAATGTGACATCAGGCTAGGAGTCAGTCACGACTGTGGTTGCACCAGGGTCTGTCTTGGCTATGCAAACACGAGCCTGTGATTTGACACTTCCTCGGGACCCTTCTGTCAATCTCATTGCTTGTCATCTGTCAGCAATAAGCATCCGACAGATGACAGGCAATGAGAAAGATATTCCTGGCTTGCCTGTCCAGTATACCAACTATGTTGCCATCCTCCGGTAGAACTAATCAATGTAGTTAAATATCTGCTGTCTATTCCCGAGATGAAGGCTGTGCCTGAATATGTTAAAATGGGTTTTCTGATAAAGGGGTTCTGACATGAATAAGGTTTTTATGCTTTAGGAGCCATTGCCTGGTCTGCCTAATGGACACAGGGAACCCCCGATTTTTGGCTGCTAAAGCATAAAAACCTAATACCTACCTTTGTGTTGTTGTCCTCCGGAGGTCATCTTCCAGCAGGCTCTCTTCTTCTGACGAGCCTGGACGGGCCGCCACTCCACTGCATGCACATACGACAGGTGCCCTCTGACAGGAGTCAGGACGGGCCGCCTCTCCACTGCGCACGCGCAGAACAGGGAGTTCAGCCAGGACGGACGGGCCACCCACAGCAAGCACTGCTTGTGATGTGGCGCCCGTCCGTTCACCTCGGAAGTGGCTGACGGACGGAGCAGAGTAGGAAGCGGTCATTTTGACCACTCCAGCTCTGCTTCAAGAAGATACAGAGGAAGATGCCAGATAGAGGGGACATGCCTGACGATCGGCCCTGGCCAGGCAAGGTAAGGTAAGTAAAAAAAATTTTTTGTCATGTCAGAACCCCTTTAAACATTGGTGGCAGTGGAGGGGGTGACACATATTTAGCACTAGATTACTAAACATATTTTCGAGTTACTGCATGTCACTACATAGTCTCTCAGACTAAGAAAATTAAACTTCAATATTTTATTTATCGTATTAGTGAAAATGTAACTTATATGAAAGGAGATTTATTAAATTTACCTAACAGCTATCAGACTGAATAAGCTTATTCCTTGCAGTCATTGCAAACTGAAGCAGTGCGTCTGCCACAAATGGCCTTGCTGCAGGAGAGGCATGAGAAGAGAACTTTGTCGTACTGTGCTTCTGGTATGGAAAAATTGCGCAAATTTTGCGCTTGTTTGGCTGTGCTCACAAATACTCACCACCCCGCCGCTGCTTGCTGCACTCTGGTCTTATGTGATCGCTGCTGCATTTGTAATTATGGGTTGTTTACTCACGTGACTGCTGCAGCCAATAGTAGGCCAGACAAAGATGTCATCCGCAATGTCCCGTAAACGTGCCTTTAGACTAATACATTAGCCAACACGATAAGTTTACGGCACATCACCAGGGCTTCTGGCTGATCACATCAACTGTCAGATGCCGTGGCGCTGGAACGCTAAAGTGGTGGTCTGGCACCACGATGAGCATGTTGTTGTTGCTAGCAGTTTAGTTGTTCACGACCCTAAAGGCGAGCTCCCTTCATGTTTTTTTGTTTTGTACTGCTTCTTTCAGCTGTGTGATATCCATGCCTGTATCAAGCCATCGTGTTCTTTGGCAGCCAGGTCCTCTTTTGCCACTAATCTGTCCAAGCATTGAATATGTTACTTTTATATAGTTTTGGGCCCGGGGTGCCAAAAAACACGCAATATAAATAACTCAGAAAACATCTGTAAGGCAGACTCTCCAAAGGGCATTCATTTGTAAATTTTTCCCATCCCCAGAGAATACAGATACTTCCTGTATTAAGGAACCCTCCTCCACTGGAGGATGTCTGTATCCTACTTGATCTTTGGTTTTTACTCTTAGCCTGACTACCCAGCTTTTTTGATTGTTGCCTGTCCTGACCTCAGCCTGTTTTCTGACTAGGTCTTGCCTAATTGGCACCTACCACCCTGACCTCCGCCTAATTCATGAACTTCTTGTCTTGACCTCAGCACGCTGACTACATCCTTGCCTGTCCGCTCTGCACCACTCCTCAGTGCCTTTTGGCCTGTCTGCCACTGATTAGAGACTACACCTGGGGAAACAACTTGGAGGTCCCCTGCAATCAAGTCCAGATGTTCTTAAAAGAGAAAAAAGTTAAAGGATCCAGACCACATAAAGCAGCCCTCAGAAACAACTCAATCAAATCAGTCAGCGGCAGTGGGTCCATGCAGACTGCATGCATAATATAATAAAATATGATATGATATAATATGAAATTATATTTATAATTTCTTATATGTTTTTCAAATTTTAAATAAAGTTGACACAGAAATCTTCAAACTCAATGGCTCCTAATATCCTAGTGACAGAAGACCTAAGAGGTCCTCCGAAAAACATGGAGGGAATTTGCCTTTAGGGTCGTAAATGACTAAAATTGCTAACTGCAACAATAATAATAATAATATTAACCTAAGAGGTATGTCCTGGAGTTTACATTTGAAGACTCTGTGCGAGTCTGTGTTCACAGGTTCAAACTAATATTTTATGAGATAGCTAAATATATGATCTTTATTATGAAGCTGCATTATACTTATAAAAAAAATTTAAATATTGATATGGCCCTTTTCATATTCATACAAAAAGCACAAAATCATGTGAAAGGAAGTAGCATACCTGTGTAATCAATTGCCTCTAAAAACATCAGAAACCAGAGGTTTCATTAAATTCACCATTAGACCCTATGAAGAATGGAATGTGTAACTGGTGTATGAAATGGTCCAGTTACCTCAAGTGTAATAAACTAGGCTATTTTAACTGCAACGTTACCAAAATAATGTATGGCATTGCGCATATCTCGAAAAATGAAAGCAGCCATTTCACTGGTTGCAGCAAGAAAGACTATTTATGTACATTGAAGGAATAGGTTCGGCTGACTTTTTAGGGGCCCACAATACTGCTCTTGCACAGCATTATAAATGTTCACCCCTACAGCATTATAAATGATGAATTCAAATTAGCATTTTGAAAAGACCAGCACATAAAAGAAAGAAACCAAAAAGTGGTTGTCCCAGAACCACATTTTATTGCCTATCCATAGGATAGGCAATAAAACTCTGATCAGGGGGCTACCGCTGAGACCTCCTCTAATCGTGAGAATAGGGGTCCCATGTCCTCCTTTTTGCACCCCCTGCAGTAAGGAGCCGCCTGAATAGAGTTGCTGTCAAACATGCATGGTGCTGCTCCATTCATTTTAACGGGGCTGCCGGATATAGCCGAGTGCTTGTACTGTAGATAGGTGATAAAACAGGACTCTGGGACAATCCCTTTAATAGGAAATTTAGTGGATTAACTACCTTTGCAGATTCTGAAACAGTGTTCCAGTTTCCCCCTCTCAAAGTAAACTTTCCACTTCCAATCCGTGCCAATATCTCCTCTGGTGTGTCTTCTGGGCCATTAGCAAATGGAGTGTATCTGTAGGCATAAAAAGACAATGATCTAAAAATCATTTCTGAACAGAACTACTGTAAATGGTGTGTGTTTGAATCAAATATAAATGGCTATAAAATTACACAAGATTTAAAATGCTTCCAATAAAGCAATTTCTGCAAATACTTTTACATGTGGGCCAAACCGTATTCGAAACTGTAGCCAACTTACAGAGCCATGAGAGAAATGGTGCAACTATAGGAAGGGAAGTAAGGAGGCGACCACTGGCACATAACAGGGCAGCAGTACTATAAATGTTATGGAACTACTGGGGAGCTTTGGTACAGAGTAGCCCAGGAGTTATACTACAAGCATATCTTATTAGTTATAATACATTACTGAATCCAGTCTACACTTACATACCCTGCCAGCATTGTGTAGAGAAGAATTCCCAGACTCCAGATGTCACATCCTTCATCATATCCCTGCTTCTTCAACACCTACAAAACATTGCAGTGACATTCACAAAGTCTCCCTGCATGCCTGCTATGCTTCCCCTGTATATACCGACTCTTCAAGGGTCTTACCTCTGGGGCCACAAAATTGGCTGTATAACATGGAGTCATTAGTAACCCATTTTCTGCACGGAGTTGTTTAGCAAATCCAAAATCACAAATCCTTATGGATTCTGGATTACCAGATTCATCAACATACAGGATATTGCTCGGCTTCAGATCTCTATGAACAACCTAAAATGTGACATGAAGTGGAAACGATTAGTTAAGTTCGCAAAAGTTCTATATGTATTATTAAACATTCTATGCGCATTCTATTCTCACCCCTTGTGAGTGAAGGTATTCCACAGTCTTGCAGATGGTCAGAAGAACACTACAGGCCTCTCTTTCTGAGAAAAACTTCTGCCGTAAAATTCTGTCAAGTAGTTCTCCACCTCTCATAAGCTCAGTCACCAGGTAGACACTATTTCCCTCTTCATATACCTGTTTAAAGTTGTGTAGAGAAACAATTAGCAATACTTGCTTGTGAGAAGAGGACGTTTCTTAAAATCCCGGAGATGCTGCTTTATCTGCCATTTCCGTGACTACAGCCATTTAACTGTACTGTGCATAAATGGCGTTTGTACTTACATCTTTTAGTGTAATTACGTTGGGATGCTGACCATATCTGCGTAAAATTTCAATTTCTTCTGATGGGTCCCTTTTTGTTTTATCTATTATCTGCAGTAAAAGCAAATTGAAAAGACAATGTAAGTTTTACAGTCACAACCATAGAGTAAAGTATTTAAAGGGGTTGTCCCGCCTCGAAACGGGTTTTTTTTTTTTCAATAGCCCCCCCGTTCGGCGCGAGACAAACCCGATGCAGGGGTTTAAAAAAAAACAAACCGGATAGTACTTACCTGAATCCCCGCGCTCCGGTGACTTCTTACTTACCTTGCGAAGATGGCCGCCGGGATCTTCACCCACGGTGGACCGCAGGTCTTCTCCCATGGTGCACCGTGGGCTCTGTGCGTTCCATTGCCGATTCCAGCCTCCTGATTGGCTGGAATCGGCACACGTGACGGGGCGGAGCTACGAGGAGCAGCTCTCCGGCACGAGCGGCCCCATTCAGAAGGGAGAAGACCGGACTGCGCAAGCGCGTCTAATCGGGCGATTAGACGCTGAAATTAAACGGCACCATGGAGACGGGGACGCTAGCAACGGAACAGGTAAGTGAATAACTTCTGTATGGCTCATAATTAATGCACGATGTACATTACAAAGTGCATTAATATGGCCATACAGAAGTGCTGAACCCCACTTGCTTTCGCGGGACAACCCCTTTAAGCTAGCCATACACACAGTACCAGGTCGGTTGAGTCCCCCGACTCTCTAATGTGCATGGAGGCCTATAAATATTAGGTATTTTTATTTCAACATGTCCAATTCTCTTGTTTTCAGGGAGATAAGTCACTGCCATAATTGTCTGTCAGCCAATCAATTCATTGTTCAGCCAACTTTTAAAGGATTGTCCAGACTAGCCAAAGCTTTTTACACCCTTAATGATCACCTGCCGTAGATGTATGGCGGGCTGTCACAGGTGGTGCATGCAGAGGGCATGGCAGCAGAGCCTGTTCCATACCAGGCAGATACTGGCTGTTTCTGACTGCCAACACCTGCTTGCTACAGCAGTGATTGGAGCAAGTTCCTATCATGGCATTTTAACTCCTTGGTTGCCACAGTCAATACTGACTCCACAACTAATCAGATAGCCAGAGAGGGCCCCCTCTGGCACGCTATTGGCAGCCCCCAAGCCATGATCGTGGCTGATTATGCGTTCACATGGCAGCCTGGAGCCTAGTGAAAGCCCTCACAGCTGCCATGTAGTGCAGTCTATTAAAGGAGTTGTACCAAGATTGCAAGTTATCCCCTATCCATAGAAAAGGAGATAACTTGCTGATCTGTGCAGGTCTCACTGCTGAGACCCCTGCCGATCTCAAGATCAGGGGACCTGTGTCCCCAGTCCTCCTCACTGAGGTGTTACTGCCTCCCCAGTAGTGAGCAGGAGACTATGTAGTGCTGGTTGTGCAAACACACTAGTCTCTCCATTCACTTTCAATTGGGCTGTGGAGCTACCCAAGCAGCACCCATTCAGATATTTCCATCATCCTCATTTAAATGGATGGAGAGCTGACCTCACATGCTCAGCTAGTGTCCCTACAAGCTGACGTCAGCAGAAGCGACCCTCTGTAGTGATAGTGTAGGCAGAACAGTACACAGGAGTCCTGTTCTGGAGATCAGCAGAGATCTTAGCAGCGAGACGCCAACTAATCAGAACGTTATCACCTATACATAGTATAGGTGATAACTTGCAATCTTGGTACAACCCCTTTAAGTCCTGCATGTGACAGGGTTTAATAGACTAACATTGAAATCCACAAATTACTCCTATACACAGAAGTATTGCAGTATATTATACAAGTGAGCAAGTGACCACAAGTTCCAAGTCCACAATGGGGACTAATCTAAAAATGAAACTTTTAGCATTTTTTTTCTAAATATTTAAAAATGTAAATTTAAGAAAGCCCCTTTTCCCATTTGAAAAATAAAAAAATTGGATACTGCCATATCCGTAAATTTCAACTATTAAAATTATGTAATTATTTATCCCACAAAGTGAATTGCAAGTTTTTGGGCAGCTCATCACCAAAAACAAAACTGAATAAATAAGATCAGAATGTCATATGTACCCCAAAATGGTATAGACAGAAACTACAGGTTACTCTGTAAGCAAAAAGCCCCTGTACAACCCCATAGACGAAAAAATTAAAAAAAGTTATAAGTCTCAGAAAAGAGACACAAAGCAAAAGGTTATTTTATTTGTAAAAGCAACAAGACATAAAAACTGCATAAATTTGGTAATACCACATTTGTACTGATCCGCAGAATATAGTTAACATATTTTTGCTGTACTGTGAATGCCGTGGGTGCTCCACTCCTCTGCAAAGGAAACACACCAGTGGTGGCTGTGTGTTCCCAGCTAAAATACTAAAAAAGGGGCGCAACGGCCCCAAAGTGCGTCTATTATATGCTGGATTACTTCTTAATAAAAGCTGAGAAGTTGAGTTCAAAAACACGTCTCGTGCTTCTTTAGAAAAAGGGATTGCGCTTACAAACCACATTTTTCCTACATTTCTTTCATGTACTTGCACGTCCTTGCAAGGTGTGACGTTTTGTGGACTGGCTGCACCCTCTCAGACTCCTCAAAAATCAATCTCACTCCCATATATGGAATAAGAGAGGCGAAAAACAAAAACAAATTCTCAAAGCAGAACATCAGTATATAGATTTGCTCTTTTCTCTCATCAGTCTATTAAAAGAGGGCAGGATTCTACATTGATGATTACACAACACCCACTGTGTTGTAATCCTCCAAATATACATTGAGAGGGTAATTGGCTTCCTATGAAATTGATCTAGTCTGTGTAGTATAAAATATGAAAATTAGATTGTCAATCTCATTGGAGAACGTGGACTGATGTGAATGATGGCAATCTTTGTACAACACAGTGGAACATGTCAATGCTATATAAGTAACAGAAATAGTTAAAGGGGTTGTCTCGCGAAAGCAAGTGGGGTTAAGTACTTCTGTATGGCCATATTAATGCACTTTGTAATATACATCGTGCATTAAATATGAGCCATACAGAAGTTATTCACTTACCTGCTCCGTTGCTGGCGTCCCCGTCTCCATGGCTCCGTCTAATTTCGGTGTCTTCTTGCCTTTTTTAGACGCGCTTGCGCAGATGGGTCTTCTCCCTTCGGCTTGGCTCGGCAGCACGGGCGTTTTGGCTCTGCCCCCTTGTACGCGTCATCGCGTAGCTCCGCCCCGTCACATGTGCCGATTCCAGCTTCCACCGAAATTAGACGGAGCCATGGAGACGGGGACGCCAGCAACGGAGCAGGTAAGTGAATAACTTCTGTATGGCTCATATTTAATGCACGATGTATATTACAAAGTGCATTAATATGGCCATACAGAAGTACTTAACCCCACTTGCTTTCGCGAGACAACCCCTTTAACTGTGGTTGCTGTTACCACACAATGCTTCCCTGTATTTATCCCGGTTATAGCAGCTGAACAGCTTTACTGAGACTCAGTCTGAAAACAGGAAGCCCGATGAACACAATATTTTACAACACTCAAGTAGGGAAATCAAGTAAATTGTATCTAATCTCTCTAAGAAGTATTCCCTGCATATTTATAAGTAATGGAGAGGACAACTGGTAGAATCATATCATAAACTCATTAAAGACCTTACACCTTAAGGCCTCATGTCCACGGGCAAAATAATAATTAAAATCCGCAGCGGATCACCCGCAGGCGGATCTGCATCCCATAGAGATGCATTGACCAGCCGCGGGTAGATAAATACCCGCGGAAGGTTAATAAAAGTGAATTAGAAAAAAAAGGAGCATGAAAAAATCCAGACCATGCTCCATTTAGGTGCGGGTCTCCCGCGGGGACGGCTACAGCAGGCTTCTATTTGAAGCCTATGGAAGCCGTCCGGATCCGCGGGAGACCTAAAATCAGAATATACTCACCTGCTCCGGATCTTCCCTTCTTCGCGGCTTGGTCTTCCCTCCGTCGCGGCTGGATCTTTTTTCTTCTGGCCGGCGCATGTGCGCGACACGCAGCCGGCGTGCCGTGCACATCCGCCGGGACGAAGAAAGAAGATCCGGCCGCGACAGAGAGAAGATCAAGCCGCGAAGAAGGGAAGATCCGGAGCGTGCGTAGAGGTGAGTAATTGCTATTTTCAGTCCTCAAGTCCGCGAGGCAGGAGGGGCCCGCTATGGATTCTCCATGGAGAATCCGTAGCGGGCCTGATTTTCCCCGTGGACATGAGGCCTAAGAACAGGAACTTGAAGTTTATAGTTTGTTCCTAGTGATGGAACATTACATAGTCATTGCTGGACTGCAGTATTCACTGCAAGTCAGGTGGCTGGTGAGTCTTAAATCTTTCCAATAGCAAACAGGGAAAAATATTTTGGGGTAAAAATGCTTCTAATAGAGCGTAAACATTTTCTTTGATTAGGTCTATAATTATAAGTTGCATGTAGGCAGTAAAATCCCTAATACAGGAAAAATACAGGCTTACTCTGGCATTTCCTTACCTTCACAGCATATTCCATATTTGTTCCCTTGTGAACACAACGCTTGCACACAGAGTAGGAACCAACGCCAATAATCTCCCATAGCATGTACAGATCGCTGAACATGGCATTTTTAGGGCATATCTATATAGTATCAAAAGAGCACGGAGAGAAATTTCAGTCAATTCTGTGACAAAATACCAAAGATGAAATAAGTGGCCAACTGTAAAACAAGTGTTATAGTCACCTTTGGTACAGAAAGGACTGGAGAAATGGAGGCTTTTCCATCCGCATCGGTTAATGAAGGAGCGACAAAACTAAAGCCACGGAACAGCTGATGAGCTCCTGCACTGGGAGGGATGCCGGGGGAGTCTGTTTAACAAGGAAGGGAGCTGCTTATAAGACACTACATGCAGCTACTTATCAGATCTCTCTAATAGGGTCATATACGCAGTCTGTGGTCAAGGTGTTAAGGTTTCCATCAGATTTTTGCTATCCTAACTACATATGCAACAAGTCAAAGCTTGTTCTGTCTCATGTATTACAACGCAGTTGGTTTACATGGCAGCGTGCGCATAGTTTTAGAAGTTCTGTAATGATCTGCAGCAGTGTTTCATCGATATGAACTAATTTCCATTTATAGTGCAGTCACTATGCCCCCAATCAACAATATTAGACTGTAAACCTAGTTTAGTGCGAAGGTGTAACACTCTGCTACATCATAGCTTTCAGAAATGACAAGCCTGCACTGTTGAGACACTAATACTAGGGCGGTCTCTTTAGTAGACTTTTTTCCATCTGATGTAAAGGGATTATCCAGTCCAAAATGTTTGTTTTTTACCTGATCAGTCCTCTACTGCCTTCTTTTCTGCTATAGTCATTGCTATGTCAGTGCTGAAGTAGGATGTGTACAATAGCAGTGTTTTAGGGCCATCCCTAATACTGCCAGTAAACTGGTTCTTCCCCTAGTGCCAACCTTTAATAATGCTATAAGATCCCTTCTGCCACTAGTGTACTACAGTGCAGCCCCCCCCCCCCCATCTACCAACAGCTGGGCAGCCACAAGCAGGCAGCTCCATAGCTGACACACTGGATTTGAAAGATCAAACAGCTGAAGTCTATTCTTCAATACTAAATTTAGGGCATGTTCACACGGGACAGAAACGCTGTGGAAAATTCTGCAGCATTTCCACACAAAAACGTGCACCTTAGGTGTGGATTGTGCCCAGGAATCAACTGCGTATCCGCAGCCGATTTTAATAGTTAAATCACATTACTCCCCTTCACCTGGGAATACATTTACTTTTCAGAGTGCCCTGACAGAGGCATATATATCGTCAGCCTCTAGTGAGCGACGAGGCGCTGGTCAGGTGATGTGCAAGTCTCATCACCTGACCAGTGGTTTGGCGCTCACTAGAGGCTTTCAGGGGCTTACAGCACCATTTATACTGAAGTAAAGGGGAGCAATGTAGCTACTGAAATCAACTACAGATATGTAGCTGACTCCTGGTCAAAATCTGCACCCACGGTGCAGATTATAACATGCACTTTTATGCAGAAATGCTGCAAAATTTGCTTTGGAATTTTCTGCAGCGGAAATCCCGCAGTGTTTATGCCTCATGTGAATGTACCCTTAGAGGGCACACAATTGTAGAGTTAGAAACATTTGCCGTTATGAAGGTTGAGCTGATGAATAATACGCTTTATTGTGCTTTCCTGTTACATGATACAGTGACAGTCAGACAACTGCAGCATTTTATACCTACATTGGTGTTGTAGGGGGGGGGGGGGGGGGGGGAGAAATCACCTTTGGGTGTGCGTGATGTGAATTCTTTGTCAAAGTAGTAGGTGTCATCTGGCTGTGTAATTGCTGGTTTGAAGGGAGGGCTGATCTCTCGATGGTACAGCTTCTGTAGGTACAAAGAGGGAACACAGTTTAGAAAATGTCCCAAGTTTTTAATGGTGTCATGATGGATCAGTTATCAAACGAATTCCAATAGATCCGGACCTATCATATGAACTTATAAAGATGTCCGTCTGAACAGAACTTCAGTGATTTGAGGCAAAAAAAAAAGCTACTCGGGTTTTTTCCAAATGTGTAAAAGGGCACAAAACCCAGATGATTTTATCAGCTTTTTGGCAAGACTTATAAAAGACATAAAAACGTATTGTTCATCCACACTGGCGCCTGGTAGGATGTAGACAACGATGTAGTAAACGCACAAACTGGTGACAAGGCTAAATGATATGAGATGCACTACTTGATTTATACATAGCTGTACTAAAGTACTAATATTAATGTCTTCACACCATCATTGTGCTGTTAAATACAATGTCTGTAAAAAAAAAAAATATATATATCAGTGTGTGGATTTTTCTTATCTGTCCATTTCTGATGCACCGGGATGAGCTAAACATAATGGAGCTAAACACTATTTTATTAGATAGAACCGTTTTCACACTACCAGGTCCATGAAAGATATTGCAGATGGTTCCTAAAAACAGAACCATATCCTATTTGCCACCCCATCATTACCTACGCTAGTGTGGACTAATTGACATCCAGAAAGACAGATCAACTATCTAGAGTAGATTGAAACTGTAGTATGGAGAAGTGGAAATTTTCTACAAGGTGCCAGTTATACTTTCATTATTGAAATACTTACATTCCAATCAATAGTGGAAAAAAATGGGTGGCGCTTAATTTCTTCTGCTCCATCAGTACCAGAACCTATAAAAATAGTAACATTAAAAGCACAAGCATTGTAGTTCAACGTTTCTAGAAAATAAAAGTGTAGGTCAGTAAATATGGAAAAGTAAAGGAAACTAAAAAGGCAAATGCATCATGTTCTTAATACAGATGCATCATGTTCTTAATACAGAGTAGGCAAAACTCTTACCTAGCCTATTAGTGGGATTCCTCTTAAAGAGAGCCCGTAACAAACCCTGAGCTTCATGGCTGAGAAACTGAGGCATCCCCAGTTTTGCTCTAGAAAACAAAATGTCAGAAACTGAACACAGGGATACAAACAATTATTAAGCAACGATTTCAGATTTATATATTGAAGGTGGCACAAAGCATATGTATATTCCACGTGGAAGCTTTCTGCACCAAAAATATGGGCCCTTCACGTAAATCGGATTAAAAAAACCCCAAACAACTATGAATACCATTTGGAAAAATACTCATGGAATTTAGGGCTTGCTGCACTGGGTAAACACCAAACATGCAACATCGTTATGTCCAGCTTTTAAAGATTTTGCCAACATCGTCTGATTTTATGAATCCTTATTCAGCCTCCACAGGATTTTAGGCTAGATTACTAATAGATCTGCAAAGATCTTTTTCCATTTGACTATACCCATATGAGAATAGCCTGTCAGCCCTAGACAGCCTGGGCATGAGTAGTACAAGTGTGCACTAAATGCAGGTTTAAGGACATGTTAAAGGATTTGGTAATGCTTTTGGCTCATAAGAACTCCACAACTTTGTTTCACTATATAAAGAGATAGAATATTAGGTCAGTAACTCACTTTAGGATTAGTGTCATAGTTTCTTTGCGGTCCTTCCCCTGGAATGGTAAGGATCCAGTAAGCATCTCAAACTGAGGAAACAAAGCAAATCTGATAAAAAAGGAGAATACAACAACCAAAAGTGCAGTTTTGGGTCTGTTCTTAAAGCCATTGTAGCCAGGGTTCTATGTACAAGTGGACAATCTAAATTCTAGTAATGATCTTTAACTTACAACGTACGCCTCACTTATCAAAACACTGTTGGGGTTTTATTTTCTAATGAAGTTAGAGAATGGGTATATAGGTCCCAAAACCCAAAGGGGGAGTGGGGCTACTGTTAGGGTGTGTGACATTTAGTATTATTTAAATAAATTATAGCAGAAACCTAACAGCTCAGAGCTGGTGTAGATTTCAAATTGGTGCAAAGAGTTGCTGCCAGATGCAACTAATAGATTATGAGACACAAGCCTCTTTATACATTTGTTGCAATGAGACCAGCATATAAAACTCTGGTTTAAGTAAATAGGTTCTAAAAAGTACTCTGACACCACTGACTGCCCTGCACACTTTTCCTTCTTGAATGCTGGAATCCGGAAGAAGCAGTAATGCCTATCTGTACATACAGTTGAGCTCCTACCAGAAACATCTGCAGCATTCTTGTGCAAAGCAATATAAATGTCAGTTAGACTAGTGTTCCCCAACTCCAGTCCTCAGGGACCGCCAAGAGGTCATGTTTTCAGGATTTCCTCAGTGTTGCACAGGTGATGTAATTATTGCTGGTGCCTCAGACATTGCCACAGGTGTTCTTACCATAGGATATCCTGAAACCATGACCTGTTGGTGGTCCCCGAGGACTGGAGTTGAGGACCTCTGAGTTAGACTACTTAAACTACATCACGATAGGTGTCCAATGCAAGAGTCTGTTACCATTAAAAATTAGTAAGCCTAGCCTGATCTTAAACAGATTATACAGAAGTGATCAGTGTATTAGAGTGCTAATAGATTAGTTTGAACCCAAGAACTGATGGGAACTTAATGAGTCACTCCAGTGATTTTTTTCTTATTTATTTTTTTATTAAATCATTATGTAGCTATCCCCAGCATCTGTGGGCAGAAATGGTACAGCCTCAGCCAATGCATCTTAGGATAGATGTGAAGCTGAAAGTAAAAAATATCAGCCTCGAGATTGCATCAGATTGGGCTATACTGCAGGGAAAGTGTCTGAAATAAATAGAGGAGACCTCGAGAGCGCGAGCGGGGCAGGCATGGATAAATATGTTTTCACCGGAATGGCCCTTTAAAATTGCATATTCCCACATGTAAAGCTGCTCAGTTGGTTTTACCTCCCTTCACCCAGGACTATGAAAGCAGTTTACCATGAGAACTCCATACGACCACCAATCTGCACTGTGTGAATGGCCTTGACGATTCACCACCTCAGGAGCCATGTACTCCACTGTCCCACAGAAGGAGTATGCCTTCTTCTCATGATCTATTGCCTCTTTACTAAGTCCAAAATCTGAGAAAATACACAAAAGGTAGAACATGAGACAAGCATAAAGCAAGACAAGTGTGAAAAATACAAAAATCACTTATACAATAAGATTACAGAATAATAAGCATAATACTGTAGAGATAAGGAAGTTGGAGTATGAACAGAAAGATCTTACCAGTTAGTTTAATGTGGCCTTCTTCATCAAGTAAAATGCTGTAAAATTGAACAGTCACATTAATTTGACACTGTCAATATACTATTGCTATAGATACATATAAGAAGCGAAAATAAAAAACAGCCTAGGAATGGAACGGATTCCTATATAATAAAAATACCTAAAAGGACTTTATGCTGCATTACCACAAACAGGCCATTAACCCTTTCCAATCCACTGTCTGACGTCTTCCTACATTCTGATTGAAGCTTGCACAGCTCCAATATCAGAAGACGTCCAACAGGGTATTCTTACTGTCTACTGCCAGCCACTCCGCTGTCGGAGCCTCTCTGGGGCACACACACTGGCTTCAGCCAGCAGATTGCACTGTTGTATAACAAAAAGAGAAAGCCTGTTAGGGAACCCGGAATCCAAAATTCGATTGGAAAGGGTTAAAAGTAAGCTTTTTTTCAAACTCACATTTAACAAAAAAAAAACTAAAAAAAAACACTCAATGGGTCAACACAAGCATTTCTTTAATGATGACTGAAGAGATCACAAAAAATTTGAAGAACTAATTTCACATTCACTGGGATAGTAGCATAGTAGGTTAGGCTGGGGAAAAAATAAAAAAAAGACGTATATATGTCCACTCAGTTCAGCCTATAACCCTCCAATATTTATCCAGAGAAAGACAAAATATACCCCAATGAGGCAGAAGCAAATTTTCCCCATTCAAGGGAAAAAAAAATCTTTCCCAACTCCAATCTGGCAATTGGAATAATCCCTGGTTCAAACAAGCCGTCTGAAGTAATTAGTGACCATAACGTACAATATTGTAATGCTCAAGAAAGGAGTCTGGGCCCTAAAACACATCAAGTTAATCACCATGTCCTCAGGCAGAAAGTTTTATACTCTCACTGCTCTTACAGTAAAGAACCCCCTTCTATGTCTGTGTTGAAACCTTTCTGCTAGACGTAGAGGACGCCCCTTTGTTACAATCACAGTTCTGGATACAAATAGATCATGGAGAGATCTCTGTATGGTCCCCTGATATATTCACATATAGTTATAAGGCCCATTCCATTTAAAAAGGGAATTTTTGAAAAAAAATAAAAAATATATATGTTAATATTTTTTGATGATTTATGTTTTTAGGACTCTTAGAAGAAATGTTTGAGAATAGTAAAATATACTCTAACAAAATCATATGTAATACTGCACTTGAACTTGACCATGCAAGTTTACATGCGTTTCCACATGTTTTGACAGATTGGAGAGAAAGATTTATTCAGTCTGCATTTCAGTATAGAAGTGAATAGATGTTTTTAACACATGTGACCAAAAAAAAAAAAAAGCCACTGAGGTAATGTAACTTATTATATTTGTTAAATTATGTAATTTACAGAGGAATCAATAGCCTACCAACTAGATATCTGGTCTGTTACCAAGAAAGTGTAATAATCGTTCTGTTATTTAATGGTCATTATAATTTACAACACAGGTTTTTACTTTAAGTCTTATAAGGTTCATATATATTGCAGTTACTGGTTACTGAATAAAACATCTAAAAAAAAAAAAAAAAAAGATTATCCTTATTTTTACTAAGTTTACATTCAAACACGTCCTGTCTGTTACCAGTACGTCTTGTCTGTTACCATATGAAAAATTAATTAGGGGTGTTTATAACTAGCAGATCAGAACAAGTAGAAAACAGACAATCTTTTAAGAGTAAACTGAAAATGCGAAAGAGTCCTGATTATATATTAACTAGGAGAACAGAAATTTTGGAAAAAAACAAGCATTCTACAATTTCTATTCATTTGCATGTCCTGTCTGATACTAAAAGTCACATGTCATTTACTAAGAGTTGATAGAAAGTTAGGCAGTAGGTATGACAGATTTGTCACAGTGCATAGTTTAACTACCTATAGCTATTTTTAAAGTTTCAGACAAAAATATATTTAAAAAAATACAAAAATGGGAGAAAATTTGCGTGTGCGTGTCCTGTCCGTTACCATGGAATGTACTGCTAGTAAACAACCCCATTTTGGATAATCTCTCTGGGTATGTAGTCCAGGCATTCCATTTATTACTTTAGTTGCCCGCCTTTGTACTTCTAATATGTCCTTCTTGAGTACCGGTGTCAAAACTGTACACAATATTCCATGTGTGGTGTGATCAATGAATTCTAAACAGAAAGAACAGTATTCTCGTCATGTGTCCCCAATACCTTTTTTGAGGCACCTCATGATCCTATTTGCCTTGGCAGCAGCCGCCTTATACTGGTTGCTCCAGTTAAGCTTAGTGTTAACTAAAATCCCCAAGTCCTTCTCCATGTCAGTGTTACCCAGAGGTTTTCCATTCAGTATGTAATGGTGACATGCATTTCCTCTGCCCATGTACACAACCTTACATACTTTTCTGCCTAAGCCTGTAATTTATCCAGATTCATTTGCAACCACATTCTGTCCTCCTTTGTAATACTTTACTTTGTTTTATGGGAAACAAGCCAGGAGAATTAGAGCTCCTAACGCAGAAATAGAAATGGAATATACAACTTGAAGGTTACAACTTCTTTATAAGACACAGACCTAATGAAAGAGGAGGAGGTATTGCGTTGTATGTTAGCAAAACATTAATCTCCACAGAGATTCAAGCTTCAGAGCATTGTAGTTTTGTATTCTTACCCAGTTTCTACAAGGAGAGAACAGAAAGGACACTATTGTAGACATTTACAATAGGCCCCCTGGTCAAGCAGAAGATATGGATGAACTCTATATCAGATGGCCAAATTCTCCAAAAAGTATCACAGTGATCCTGGGAGATTTCAACTACCCAGACATTTGTTGGGAATCTCTCTCTCAGGTAAATGTAATGGATCCAACAAATTCTTATCCGCTCTTGCTGACAACTTTATCTTCCAAAAGGTAGAAGAGAAAACAAGGGGATCGGCTATTGTGGGCCTAATTTTTGCCAACAGGGAGGAAATTGTCGAGGAAGTAAGGGTGGCTGGGATCTTAGGAGTCTGTTGACCAAAATTCAATGATGGCATGATCACTAAGTGTGGAAGACCTGAGAGGACTCAGACTTCAAGGTTGGATTTCAGAAAGGCAGATTTTAATGAACTCAGAAAGAGTGTAGGAAGGATGAAATGGTGGATGTTCTTAAGGACAGAAATGTTCTAGAAGGTTGGGAAAGACTTCAAAATGAGATTCTCAAAGCACAATCATTAACAATTCCTAAAAGGAAGAATGGGAAGCATTAAAAAAAGCAGGATGGATGAACACAGAATTTATATTTTTCTTCCTTTTTAGCATGCATTTATGTTTAGCAAATGGAAAGAGGGGGGCTTATCTAACGAAGTCTGCAGAAATTGTAAGGCAAGTGTCAGAAATGCTACAGCTAATAATGAATTGAGGCTTATAACAGAGGCCAAAAGCAATAAAAAAAGGATTTGGGGGGGGGGGGGGGGGGGGGTATGTCCTCATTTTCCTCAGTGAATACATTGGAGAAAAGACTATTTAATAGATTTGCTTTCTCCTCATCACCCTCTACAAATTTCCCTACATTTTCAAGATTAATCTTTTTACTATTTATATAATTGAAGTATAGTTTAGGGTTGGTTATACTTTATTTGGCAATAAGTCTCTGTCTCCACCTCTGCTTTTTACATTTTTTTTTTTATTTATAGTTTTAGTATTTATATGTCTTCATTAGAGATGAGCGAGCGTACTCGGAAAAGCACTACTCGCTTGAGTAATTTGCTTTATCCGAGTATCGCTGTGCTCGTCCCTGAAGATTCGGGTGCCGGCACGGAGCGGGGAGCTGCAGGGGAGAGCGGGGAGGAACGGAGGGGAGATCTTTCTCTCCCGCCCGCTCTCCCCTGCTCCCCGCTGCGACTCACCTGTCAGCCGCAGCGGCACCCGAATCTTCAGGGACGAGCACAGCGATACTCGGATAAAGCAAATTACTCGAGCGAGTAGTGCTTTTCCGAGTACGCTCGCTCATCTCTAGTCTTTAGTGCTTCTTTGCTGCCTTTTAGTTTTAGTAGTTTAAAGATTTTCTTTTTGTTGTTTATTGCCCACTTGACATCTTTATTGAACCACAATGTTTTTCTCCTACTCATAAGCATTTTATTCCAGGAAGGTATGAACCTCTAATAGTAAGTTTTGAAGAGGCTTTTAACCATTTCCCATTTATTCTCTGTGCACTTATTTCTGAGAACATTGTCTCAGTCAAGGTGGTTAAGGGCATCTCATAGCTGGCTGAACTTTGCCTTTCCAAGGTTTAGTATTTTCGTACCTCTCCTATAAAACTCTCCTTGAAAGACACGTTAAAGCCTATAGAAAACCCCTAATAGTATTTTTTAAATTGTTTTTCGCTCCGTATTTTTAAAATTGTTTTTCACTATGTATCTCTACCCATAGAGACGCCACATGTTCATCTCCCTCCCATATATCTTCCCGCAGTGTGAGATTTAAACAAGATTTTACATTTAGGCAAACGTCTCCCACTTTTTTTTTTTACAATCCTTTCTGAACAGACTGTAACCCTACGTTCACCACCCAGGTCCCTGTTATTCCCGCTATGTGGTAGTTTTCCACATACATTACTTCCAGTTCATCTACTTAATTGGTCTGGCATCTAGCTTTAGTGACCAAACAGTTTACCTGAACTTAACCCCCATCCCCACCCCCCCATAATCCCCATTAACCCCTTAATGCTATAGGACGTACAGTTACATCCTGCAGCATTAGATATGTATGAAGGGAGCGCCCCCCCCCCCCCCCCCGTTCGGCGCGAGACAACCCCGATGCAGGGGTTAAAAAAGAACACCGGACAGCGCTTACCTTCATCCCCGCGCTCCGGTGACTTCTTACTTACCCGGTGAAGATGGCCGCCGGGATCTTCTACCTCCGTGGACCGCAGCTCTTCTGTGCGGTCCATTGCCGATTCCAGCCTCCTGATTGGCTGGAATCGGCACGTGACGGGGCGGAGCTACACGGAGCCCCATTGAGAAGAGAAGACGACCCGGACTGCGCAAGCGCGGCTAATTTGGCCATTAGACGGCGAAAATTAGTCGGCTCCATGGAAACGAGGACGCTAGCAACGGAGCAGGTAAGTGAAAAACTTCTTAGAACTTCTGTATGGCTCATAATTAATGCACAATGTACATTACAAAGTGCATTAATATGGCCATACAGAAGTGTATAGACCCACTTGCTGCCGCGGGACAACCCCTTTAATAAAAAGTTTTACTAATTTTTTTAAAGAAAACAAAAACCTTTTGCCATATTTATAATAAAAGAATCTAAGTTAAAAAAATATATATATATTTGGTATCGCTGGGTCTGTTAAAGTCTGTCCTATCAAAATAACACATTCTTTGCCCCACAGGATGAACGTCGTCAGAAAAAAAAAAAAAAAAAAAAGAGCCAGGGTGCTTTTTTTCGTCACCCTGTCTCCAAGAAAAAGGTCATAAAAAGCGATCAAAAAGTTTTGTGTGTCCAACGGAAACTATAGGCTGTACTGCGCAAAATGAGCACTGGCACAACTATGTTGACGGAAAAATTAAAAAAGTTATTGTGGGCAGAAAATGGAGAAAGAAAACATTTTAAAATTAAAGGTTTTAGAAAAGAAAATAAGCAGAGTACAAAAACCCCCCAAAAAAACAACTATAAAATTTGGTATAATAGTAATCCTATAGACCCACAGAATTAAGTAATCATGTTGTTTTTCTTGCAGTGTGTAATGTTGTAGAAACAAGGCACACTCAATCATCTCCCCTAGCACAGCTGCACCCTCCTCATTGATATGCAGCCCATCTCTACAGTAATACCTGTAGTTAACAGCAGTCAGCCCACTTCTCCAGGAACCCCAATCCTTCCTTCACCAACTCGTGAGCCATTTGTTTACCTCCCTCATAAATAATAGAGATTTTAATTCAGACTCTTTACTCATTAAAAATTATATCAAAACTCAGTGTATATTACTTTGCATGTACTGTACCACTGTGTATAGTATAAAACGTAGGCAGTACTTAGGGATTTACGTTGTTGACCCGAACATCCAAATACTTTGCCCAGTAAAGTGGTTTGTAGAGATTAATGGATGTACTGTACGACTGCATATACTACAACTTGTGCACAGAGCTTATTCCAGATGCAAGCTGTTAACCCCAAGTATTACTTTGGATGTAGTGTACCGCTGCATATATCACAACTAGTGGAAATACGTTGTAAAGATGTCAATTGTTGATTCAACTCGTTTCCACTATTAAGGAAATGGTGTCCACAGGCCCAATAGTGTCCCAATGTCCATGGGCAAAATAGAATTAGCAAATCCGCGCGGGTGTCCCGCACACGTGATCCACGCTCATAGGGAATCATTGGACACCCACAGGTAATTAAATACCTGCGGATGTCATTTTTCCCTGACACGCGGATTGCATGTGCGGGAAAACACCCACACCATCCTCCATTTTGTGTGGGTCTCTCGCGGCTTCTATGTGTATTTGTGATGTGCTGCGGAAGAACACAAGTTCAAAACGAAGAGTGTGCATGGTGCCGTCGTGCCGAGCACATCTGCCGGGCCGAAGAAAAAAAGATCCGGCCACGACGGACGGGAGATCTGCAGCGCCTGGACAGGCAAGTATAATCTATTTTAAGGCTTAATGTCTGCGGGAAAGGAGGGACCCGCTCCAAGATTCTGCATGGAGAATCCATACAGGTGTGAATTTCCCCGTGGACATGAGGCCTAACAGTTTCCTCAGTAGGTCTGATCATTTTTCAAGGTATGAAATGTAAATAAAAAGGTTTCCTTTTGTTAAGATCCTTTTACACGGGACACTCGTCCCATTAATGCTCGCTTACAGCGCTGCCGAAATGGAGCGTTGTCCCCCCACCTGCCTTCATTCACAGTAAACGGACAGTCGTTTAGAAGTGATCGACTGCTGTTTACACTGCACAGCATGTCGTTCAGTTTTCTGCATGGAGAAACTAAAATGACTTAATAATTCTCATTCAGTCATTACATGCATTTACATGGGAGGATTATCGCAGGAGCACGGGAATCTGAAGGATTCTGAACAATTGTCTTATGTAAAATGGCCATTACTTTATTTTATTTGTGCCAATCTTAAAAAGGAGATTCTATGAAACCTAGAGATTTTAATTAGGAGCGACTGTTATGCATATGTTCCTTTTATGAAAGATCTGGAATCTATCCCATTACCAAGATCTACCCCTGTGTCTAATAAAAATAATTGTTTATAGTTTGTTTTTCCAAGAATAGGGAACAGGAAAAGGTAGCGCTTCTAACTGTTGGGAATTCTCAATTCATAGGACTACAGGTGAAACAGGAGGCAACACCTCAATATTGGTGAGGTCAGCCCCTACTCCTCACTCCACCATAGTGAAAACGTATACAATTCTCAAATTGTAATTGGCTTGGGAGTTTCACTCAATTCATTGAGTATTCCTAAATTCTTAACTTGATCATATGTTAGCATACAGCCCCAATAAAGATCAACACGTTCCCTATATGACTCTAATGAACTCCTAATACCAGCTCTAACAGTCAGCAAGGCATGCAGGCTATGCCAATTATCACAATCTGTCCTTCAGTAAAGCATGCTAAAGAACATGACTACGATCTAGGAGAAAGCCTGTTACGGCATGCGTTATCCATATTTGTCAGCCTTGGTATGTTGACCGTGACGCTGACCTTAAGAAGGAGGGGCTCCACCTCCTTAGTGACGTCAGTCTGACACCAACCAATCAGAGAGCTACAGGTCATACCAGAATCCTGATTACATGTCTCTGATATCACTGATCTTCTGTATGGTTTGTCTGGAGGAGAACTCCACCTCTGTTACTATGGTTTTCAGGACGCCATCATGTTCCCGTATATATTAAGTTCCATAATCAATCCTCAATTTATACAGCAATCTTTGGTCGATAAACTTATTATAGTGTATTGTTGAAGGCTTGATGTATCCATTTAGGTGTTTGAACATCTCTGCTTCAGGTAATTAATAGAGGCTTTTATATAATCTGGCTACAAGAGGCTTTTTTTGCTCACTCTGACAGTAAAGGGGATTCTGCACCAAAAACAGTTACATTAGATACTTTGAGGAAACTATGCTGATAATGGAAACTAGTTGAGTCAACAATTTACATCTTTAAACAGCACTTCCACTAGTTGTGATATGTGCAGCGGTACAGTACATCCAGAGTAAAACAATGGGGCAATATTATATACCAACTGGGCAATATTTGCGTATGACAAGGAATTGCTTTTTCCCCATTTAGACGGGACGAATGTTGGGCAAACAATGCCCGACACTTGTCCCCGCACATACTAGCTCCCGTGCACCTGAACGGGAGCTAGCATAGTTAGCTCTCAGTGGGGAGGCAGCAGGATTTCACGCAGGTTTATGCCGCATAAACAATGGACGATGAGCAAATCGCTCATTGTTCAGTGTAAATAGCGGCCGTTCAGTACTGAATCGCCGCTATGTTAGGTCAAGGGAGAGGGGCGGGGGAGCGCAAATAGAGAAATCTCCTGCAGTCTCCCCACCCTCCCTGCTGGCCGTTCTGTGAGCGAGCCAGCGCTTCTAGCGAGGACACACAGGGATGAGTGTTGGGCATCGTTTGCCAACATGCATCCCGTGTAAATGGATCCTTAGATGTGGATTCTTCTTAGGATATCACTGTAAACTACTCAGAAAAGCCCTTCATAGGGCATTGAAAAGAGGAAAGACTTGCTGAAATCGACACAACTTGATACACTACTGAAGTAATTCGGAAGACAATGGCCAACATTGGTCAAGATTGAAGAGGTTATGCTGAAAGCTCCTGCTATAATATACTGTAGATGAAATAATTTAGGATCCCACAAATGCAGACATGATAAGCCTGCAAAATTACGTCACCCATCAATGGTCTCAATGGTCATAAACGTAAGAGAATCCATTAACTGTACTACACTAGGGTTTGTGTACATGGCAATGTGTCCCTATCCATTGATCCATGTTGAAAAACTATTCAACAACTAAGAAAATGGGACTTTCAGCCTGTTAATTATATTGTCTCATCTGTGGGGTATTAAGAATTTCAAGCTAGGCCTTAGAAAGAGCAGCTTGGACCAGAGAATTTTACATTAGCTGTTCCTCTATTCCCTCTTTGTGAGAAGTGGGCAGGTTTAGGATATGCAATAAGGTTACTGGAAGCAGAAAGTTGACACACATGAACTTTATAAATATATACTGTCTATACATAAGCCGTCACTTATACTTTGCTACTTTTTCCTGATGGCATTGCATGCTGGTAAAACATGTCATGGGATATTGTTTTGAGCCTTTGGTATCTGAACACAGAAAATAGATAAATATAGGAAAATTTAGGTAAACAGGGAAGGCTTTGGTGTTCGGACCCTTCTGTCCTTGATACCAAAAATTTAATAGAGCATGAATTAATATCTATAGAAGCCAAACAATAACAGTCAATTAGCTAGGACTGTCATATTTAATGGTTTTGTCATCTTTTTGTTTTGACCCAGTGGTTTTTTTAATGTGAGTTAACAATACAGTTTTAATAGCCTGTTTAGGAAAGACCGGATCGCTAGTGATGCATATAGCCCTTTAGGGACAGGTGTTATATAGAATTCAGTATACTAGCATAAAAATACTCATGACCCTCAAACGTAAAGCAAGGGGAACTTTTTTAAATTTGTTTTATTTATTAATGATGAGCAGTCTGTGAGACACATAATAAAGAGGGTTTGTACAATACATATTAATGTAGATAGACATATTCGTACTTTAAAAGTTAACATCAAACTTGTTACTGTGTCTTCCAAACTATCCGTCTGTAACTTTATTAACAATAAACATTTTCAAACTTATATAAACCGTAAGTTGAGTTTTGCTCTTCCTTATTTTGGGTCTTAGGGGTTACAGGTCTTCCAGGCGCTTGTCAATGGGGGGGGGGGGGGCTGTTAGGGGGTGGGGAGGGGGAGGGAGGGGATTGACGTGAATTAAGTTTAAATTTCAGTTGGTGATCAGAGTAGAGTAAGAGTTTAGCCAGGCTCCCCATATTTTTTGGAATTTGGCCGGGCATCCTCTGTTTTGGTATATGATTTTTTCATACGAGGTTACAGTGTTTACGTTTTGGATCCAGTGCAGGGTCGAAGGGGGCTCTGTTGCCATCCATTTCATGGCTATTTCTTTGCGGGCCAGGAATAGTGTCTTCTGTAGGAAGACCCGAATATGGAATGGCCACACCTCCTCCTCCAGTAGACCAAACAGCGCCACCTTAGGGTCTAGTCCAATGGATAATGGGGGTCGTAACAGCGAGTTTACAAGATTTATTACTTCTGACCAGAACTCCCTAACGTACTGACATTCCCAGATCAAGTGCCAGAAGTCCGCCCTTGGTTGGCGGCATCTCTGGCATGAATCCGAGGTCGTATTGCGCATTTTGTGTAGTCGATTGGGAGTGAGGTAGGCTTGGTGTATAATGTATAGTTGGATTAGCTTGTTATTTACGGCTGGTGATACTGACAGGTGGGATTCAGAAACATCCTGCCATTCCTCAGGTGTAAGGGAAGCAATGGCAAGTTTCCATTTATCATATGCTGGGGGGGGGGGGGGGGGGGTTAGGATCTATTTTAGCTGAGAGGAGATGTGTGTATAAAGCTGATATTAGGCCTTTGGGTCCTTGGGATTTGAGAATGCCTATTGTGGGGAATTTAGATATGCGGGCCGAAGGGGGGGGGGGGAAATTGGGAGTTAAGTGCATGTCTTAACTGAAAGAATCTGAACAGTTGGAGGTGTGGGGCCTGTAGTCTATCTCGCAGTTGTGTAAAAGTGGGGAGTATTCCGTCTATATATAAGTCTTTTATTGTTTGTACCCCTTGGGCGATCCAGTATTGTGGGTCTGAAGCAAGGGGAACTTGTAACATTGAATATGCAGACATCATGATATAGAGCAGGGAGAGCGGAGCAGACTGTGTATAGTTTTGTGGAAACAGATTTAATAGAACTTGAATTTTATGCATTTACATCTCTGCTTATTCTATGATTAGAGGTCCAGTGGGAAGTCATATCAGCGATAACCATTTCTCTATGCAGAGTCATACACAGCTGTCAGTCACTGATAGGACCACCCAATGGATCTTTACGCTAAGAATAATCCGAGAATGAAATGAATAAAATATAAGTTATACTGACTCTTTCCACAAGACTGTATATCAACTGTCTTAGCTCCTCCTGCTCCACAACATGATGGTTGCCATTTGGACAAGTTAACAGGTTGTCTTTAAAGAGAAGGCAATGCTGATAACACAAAGATTGAAATGTGAATTACTAACTGGTGCACCATTTGTGTTCGGGCTACATTTCACATCTGTGTCGTAGGCTTCATTCGGAGCCTCCAACACAGAACCAGGACAAAATCCCAGCAAAACAGCACAGCAAGCTGCGCTATTTAATCTGGTCAAATTCTGGCTGGTATGCCGGCAGCTGGATGATCCCAATTAGAATAAATGGGGTCTGTTAGGAGCTGCCAAGATCTGTCATGTGCAGGATCTGGTGGTTCCAGAATTTTTGTTTCCAGCTCAGAGGAAATCATCCAGAAGCCAGGCCAAATTCATACGTGTCCCCTAACAGATTTTGGTCAATAAAAACCACATGTATGTTGCTGTATGGAAGATAAATTTGATGCTCTTAAGCAATATTTACACATTACATTGCAGAAATTTCTGCGACTCCAAAATCCATTCTATACAACTGTACAAGGTTGATTTTGCAGCACATGCATGAATTTGTCTAAGCCTCATTCACATGAATAGAAGTCCTGGAAAATTCTGCAACAAATCTGCTGCAAATGAATATACCTTTAACCCCTTAGTGACAGAGCTTTTTTGCTTTTTTCCATTTTTGTTTTTTCCTACTCCCTTTTAAAAAAAGCGTAGCTCCTTAATTTATCCATCGACGTCGCTGTATGTGGGCTTGTTTTTTGCGGGATGAGTTGTATTTTTCAATGGCACTATTTATTGTACCATATCATTTACTGAAAAACGTTTTAAAAATTCTTAGCGGAGAGAAATGGGAAAAAAAACGACATTCCACCATCTTTCGGTGCGTCCTGTTTCTACAGCACACAAATCGCAACAAAAACGACCTGATATTTTTATTCTATGGGTCAGTACGATTACTACGATACCAAACTTGTATAGTATTTTTTTTGCTGTAGTACTTTTTTTTTTTAAGATATTTAATTTTTTTCAATTATTTTCTGCGGTCATTTTGTGCGCGCAATACCTTTTTTTTATTTTTTCGTCGACGTAGTTGAGCAAGGGCTCATTTTTTGCGGGATGTCCTGAAGTTTCCGATAGTATCAATTTGGAATACATACGACTTTTTGATCGCTTTTTATTGCGTTTTTTCTGGGAGACAGGGTAACTAAAAAAGTGTATTTCTGGTGTTCTTTATTTTTTTTTTTCAGACGACCTTCACCATGCAGGAAAAATAATGCACTACTTTGATAGATCAGACTTTTACGGAAGCGGCGATATCAAATACATATTTTTATTTTATGATTTTGATTTTTTAATAATGGATATGGCAAAAGAGGGGTGATTTAAACTTTTATAACTTTTTTTAACAATTAAAAAAACTTTATTGATTATTTTTTTTACATTACTTTGAAGTCCCCCTGGGGGACTTTAACATGCGATGCTTTGATCGCTCCTGCAGTATGACGTAATGCTATAGCATTACGTCATACTGCTTTTTTACAGGCAGTCTTTCAAGCCACCCTGTGTGGATGGCTTGATAGGCAGTCTGCTAAGGCAGCCCTGGGGCCATTCATTAGGCCCCCGGCTGCCATGACACCTGCACGGCTCCCCCGATCTCACCGCGGAGGGGCCGTGCGGGACCCCCGAACAACGTTCGGGGGATTTAAATGCCGCCGTCAGAATTGACAGCGGCATTTAAAGGGTTAATGGCCGAGCGCACCTATTGCCCCGCGGGTGTCAGCTGTAATAAACAGCTGATGCCCGTGCTGTATGGAGGGAGATAGCGCCGCTACATCCCTCCATACACGTCCTGCAACAGCAGGACGTAGTTTTACGATAGGGCTGTCACTAAGGGGTTAAACATGTGCCTGTCTTTCCTGGATTAAAGAAAACGTTGTTCTGCCCCTTAGTATCACATGACACCGCAACATGCCACACCATTATATATTCAAAGTATCCAAGCAAAACAGATTCTAGTTTGTCTGATTTAGGCCTCTCTCACAAAAGGCGCTTTTGTACAGCGTTTAGCGCTGCGTTTTCAGCACTGTACAAGGCTCCCATTCATTTCAATGGGGCTGCTCACACAAAGCTGAAAACGCTGCATTGAAAAGCGCTACATGTTCTATTCTTGGCCGTTTTCAGCATTGTGTCTCCCATTAAAATGAATGGGCTGCGTTTTCAGCTGTGCTGAAAACGCTGTAAATGCAGCGTTTTTGCAAACGCCCTGTGTGAGAGAGGCCTCAGATCTCCAGATCCTCGGTCACCGTTAGACAACATATTTAGACCACCACTTCTGTTTGTCGTGTGTCCTAAACAGATGGATGAGCAAGTATTGGAGGTACATACTTTTCAGGTTTTAGATCACGGTAAATGATTCCAAGGCTGTGTAAGTGATCCAAACCCAAAGCCAATTCAGCCAGGTAAAACTTTACATCCTCCTCAGTAAACATTACCTACAATAAAAATAAACACGCAAGACAAGATTGAAACAGGTTGTATGCTTTACATCTCTTGGTATTGAAGATATTGCAACAGGAATGAGCATAAGGTTCAGGGAAGAATAGTTCTTGGTGAATGGTTTTGAGCTACGGGGCAGACATGCAGCTTCTGCACTGACCTCCTTTGAAAGACGTGTAAAGAGATCTCCACCGCGTAAGAAGTCTAAGATCAAGTAAAGTTTCCCCTCCGTTTGAAATGCTGTAACCAAAGGACATAAATTTCAAATCATGCTTATGCAGCAGCAAAAGGAATCATTGAAAAAAAACAGGAAATAATTTCATTGAGCGATTTTACCATAATGGAGCCTGACAACAAATGGATGATTAACATCAGCCAGAATATCCCTCTCCATCTTCGTTCTTACTCGATCTCGCACTGAAAAGATGGAAGAGAAAAATTTAGTAGGAACCACTACCTGTACATTTTATCAGCAACTAGAAAGCCCCGATAATGATTTTGTGGTGCACATAATGACTGCTGAACTGCAATAGAACCTAAACTGGCTACATCCATTCAAGCTGGTGATTGTGCTTGTAAATAGTGTACATGCAGGGTTTACAGCATTCTTGTAAAAGGAGTATACCCATCTCTGCACTTCCTGGTTGAGATGAGAAATCCGCAGTTGATTTTTCAACCTCACTGGGTGTTACAGAAACAGCAGAGTTAGCAGCCTTAGGCCTCATATCCACGGGCAAAAGAAGAATTAAAATCCGCAGCGGATTTTAACTCTTCTCCCGCCCGCGGATCCGCACCCCATAGGGATGCATTGACCACCCGCGGGTATATAAATACCCGCGGATGGTCAATAAAAGTGATTTAAAAAAAAAAAAAAAAAATGGAGCATGGGTCTTCTGCGGAGACGGCTCCCGCAGACTTCTATTGAAGCCTATGGAAGCCATCCGGATCCGTGGGAGACCTAAAATAAGAATATACTCACCTGCTCCGGATCTTCCCTTCGCCGCAGCTTCATCTTCTCTCAGTCGCGGACGGATCTTTCTTCTTCAGGCCGGCGCATGCGCGCGGCGCGCAACCGACGTGCCATGCACATCCGCCGGGCCGAAGAAAGAAGATCTGGCTGCGACGGAGAGAAGATGAAGCCGCGGCAAAGGGAAGATCCAGAGCGTGCGAGAGGCGAGTTAATTCTTATTTTAAGCGTTCATGTCCGCGGGGCAGGAGAGACCCGCTACGGATTCTCCATGGAGAATCCGTAGCGGCCTGATTTTCCCTGTGGACATGAGGCCTTAGGCCTCAAACCCACGGCAGGGTTAGATTCAGACTGCGAAATTTTGAAGCGGAATCAAACCCGGTGCCGGCCAGAGACCCTATACTCGCCTGTCAGGATCCGTGGTGACTGCCTGCGCTGGCGCGCATGAGCATCGCAGTGCAGGGCATGGCGCTGTTGTTACGCTGGCGATAACTCGGTGACTCGCTGTGGGACGGACGGCTTCCATTGACTGCAATGCAAGCTGTCCATGCTGCGATTCTTCCCCGCAAGCGGAAAATTGCAGTTGATTTCCGTTCAGGGGCAGGGAAGAATCTTAACATGGCATGTCTAAGGAAGGACATTGCTGTAGAATTCGCTGCGGGCACAGGCAATGAATTCCGCTGCGATTATCAGTTCATGGGCATTAGGCCTTACTTTGTCTCCGCAACTCCCACTGGAGTGAGTGGGTGTTACGGAAAAGGTGTATCAAGGCACGCTATGCTGTTTTTGGAGCACAGGAGTTACACAAACAGCATAGCATGCTGTGCTTCACAGGTTCCGTAACACCCAGTCACTTCAGTGGGAGTTACGGAGACAGTGATGTTCGGGAAACCAGCCATGAGTTTCTCATCTCAAACAGGAAGTGCTGAGACAGGAATACACCTTTAAGGGTGGCGTGCAACTTCATGGCCCAGAGCTTATCCAATTATAGTTTCTAGTCAAATCCAGCACATACATAAAATTCTAAACTTTTTTCATATTTAAACTTATTTAAAAAATGTTTCTATCCCCAGACATTCCAGGAATAATGTTAGAGAAACTCCACCTGCAGTTTATATTGAGGAGCCTTTCTGATATGAAGGTGGTCATACTACTCAGCCTTGCTTCTTTGCAGTACCAATCTCTGACTTGTTCAGTATCTCTTCTGACATCAGAGATGATGTAACTTTAGTAGTAGCTGCGCCACATACCCAATGGGGAAGGAAGCAAAACTGAGCTGGTGTGACCAACTTGGAACAATTAATGAGGTGGACAAAATAGAAACAGCAGGTGGCGCTATTCTAATACTCCTGGAATATCTAGGGATAGAAACATTTTTAAAGAAGAAGTGTAAAAATAAATTATGTAAAGGGTAGGCTAATTTAACTTTAAACAATATATTTTGTGAAATAAATCTTCCCAAAAGTCAACGGTTAAGGGCTCATGTCCACAGGGAAAAGAAGAATTAAAATCCGCAGCGGATTTTAACTCTTCTCCCGCGCGCGGATCCGCACCCCATAGGGATGCATTGACCACCCGCGGGTAGATAAATACCCGCGGATCGTCAATAAAAGTGATTTAAAAAAAAATGGAGCATGAAAAAATCTGGACCATGCTCCATTTTCATGCGGGTCTCCCGCGGGCTTCTATTGAAGCCTATGGAAGCCGTCCGGATCCGCGGGACACAAAAATCATATTTTACTTACCCGCTCCGTTTCTTCTCTTCGGCGCCGTGCCATCTTCTCTCAGCCGCGGCCGGATCATTTTGCTTCAGCCCGGCGCATGCGCGGGGCACGTCACCGACGTCATCGTGCACATCCGCCGAGCCGAAGAATGAAGATCCGGCCGCGACGAGAGAAGATGACGCCGCCGCGAAGAGAAGAAACGGAGCGGATCGGAGGTAAGTTTATTCTCATTTATTTGTATTTTCGGCGCTCATGTCCGCGGGGCAGGAGGGACCCGCTGCAGATTCTACATGTAGAATCCGTAGCGGGCCCGATTTTCCCCGTGGACATGAGGCCTAAGAGTTATCAAAACTGGAACAAAAGAAAAATGCAAGATTGCCCAAAAGTAAAGAGATTCTATTCATTTTCCAGAGGTCTTTTTTAAAATGTAAGACATCTGATTAGTTGCTATGGGCAACTGCTTAACCAGTATAGATAAACATTGTTCTGGGTTATTTTAAAGTGACCCTCCAAAGCAAGGCACAAAATTTGTTCCAGGACCAAAGGGTCATTTCAAATCCAAGCAGTCAGGTGAGGGGGGCAGGAATAAAAAAAAAAATGGGTTTATGCAAAAGAAGTTTGGAAAGCTGCAAACTGTGGTGGAACAAAATAAGCCATACCCATCTTGCTTGATTTCTTGCTCCTCCAGTTCCACCACAGCCCTCCCACCAGGGACAATGTCAATACCCAGCAAGCAGGGCTCACTGTGCCTGGAGACAGGGGGACGTGAATGACTGAGCTGCCTAGTGGCAAATCACAATGGGAGCTCTTCAGTGCTTCTGAGCGCTTGCTGCAGTCCTTCCTACTTACCCCAACCAGCTACCTCACAGGCTGGGGTGGGGTTTACACCAGTGCCTCCATGCACTCTTCCTTCTCCCCGGATGTCTCCTTGGCCAGCGGAGGGGACTGTCATGGCACCTAAAAGCACCTGCATCCTCCTCTCTCCTCTTCCCAGTTAGGTCCTGGACAGGAATGGGTGAGGCTTACTCCTTATAGCCAGAGTTGCCAGTCACAGCAGCAGGGCCTGTACTTTAAGGAGCAATGCGGCAACACTAGCCTCTTAAGGCCCGTTAGACATGTTTCTGCAGCATAAACGATGGACGATGAGCTGATCGCTCAGTGTAAATAGCGGCCGTTCAGTATTCAATGGTCGCTATGCTAAGTCAATGGAGAGGGGTGGGGGAGCGCAAGGAGAGAAATCTCCTGCAGCTGCCCCACTGTGAGCCAACGACACTAGCTACGTGCAGCAACACGGGTGCTAGTATGTGCAGGGACGAGTATCTGGCATAGTTTGCCCGACATTTGTCTCGTATAAATGGGCCTTTACACCAGCGCCTGGCTTCAGCTTAGGTGTCTATTTTTCTACGATTTAGTAAGTGAAATCTTTGGTAATATCTGTAATGCATGCAGTTTTGCTGCCATGTGTGTCATGACACCACAAATGAGCCCACTCAGATGCTATCACCCAAGGAATCGCATAAACCTGGAGCTGGCACTGCCCCTGCTCACTACTTACAGCTACAGCAGAGATGACCTCCCGACAATTAGACATGTGACAGCAGCAGGTACAGTGAGCCAGTGATACGCTACAGAGGTCACATGTCCCTGTTGCAGGTGATGTCATTGCTGGCTCACTGCAGCAGGGACTACAGAGGTCAAATGTCCCTGCTGTAGGTGATGTCACCGCTGGCTCGCTGCAGCAGGGAGTATGGACCAGACACTGGCCGAAAGGGAGCAGCTTATCTGCTGTAGATCCACCGCAGTGAGCAGCTTTGCAAAAAAAAAAAAAAACGTTTCCTAGATAACCACTTTAATGATTGTACTGCATAAAAGAAATCCACCTTTAAGTGTAGCTTTCTTGAGCACTTTCATTGCATACAGATGGTTGTTGTCAGGAGGGGTGATTTTCCGAACCAGAAATACCTGTAGAGGGAAAAAAACAAAAAAACAAAATGTGTAAAGCTCATATGCCAGGGTTTGATTTTAATATAAGAACTGCATACTAGACTTTGCTCTAGTTACCAATAAGAAACAAGAGTCAATCATCCCACTAAGGGTTCATCCACAGGACCACGATTTCACCGCCTATAAATTATGCAATGCACAGCCACATGATAAGCAGTGAATGCAGTCAATGTAAGTACATGGATTTTCATTGTTCTGTTCACATTAGCGTGTAAACATTGCGTGTAGATGTGTGCGTGAAAAAGATCAGTGTGCGCTCTACTTCACCGTGTATCATGCAGGAACAGCCCTTTTCTATTCTATGAGCAGAGCATGCAACGCTGTCCATACGCAATACATTGCGTATGGGTGACGTTGCATATGCAATGCCACTATGAGACAGGGCGGGGGAATTTAAAAAAAGTTACTGCGCAAGACCGTGTGTACATGAGGTACGCTGTCATGCGCAGTGCACCATCACTGACGTATGCAGAGATAGCCGGCTCTTCGATGGATCCACACAGCATTTTACACATACGGCCATAAGAGTGAGGCCTAAAGCAAGTATGTATAGATGAATAAACCTGGTATACCTCATACATTTCTCTATATATAAATACTCTTGCAAAAATAAATGAGGATCAGATCAATTCATAAATGAAAGGTACTTTCTGAAATCACTGTTAATGCTCAAGGCACAGAATGTTCTGTCAAAAGTGCACGGCTCAGAGCATTCTGTGGTATTGCTTGGCTCCATTGTGCTGCCCATTGTTTTGCATACTGTGCTATTCTTCCTGTCAAGGCTGATGGAAATGGAGATAAAGTTTCCGACAAGTGTGACATAGCCCAAGATTGCTCTTAAAAAATATTGTTTTAATTTGTACCATCAGGTGAAGTCAGGTGGCGCTCAGGACGTCACACTTCTGAAATATTTCTGTAGGGTTTCCCCATAGAGAAGCATCATATACACTTAAAACTATCTATAACTGAAACTGGTCAACATGAACGGAGATCGCCTCCTTAGGCAAGTAGAGTGTCAGACAGCCTTATTACAGCTGCAACCCCAAACATTGCTCCTGCTTTTCCAGCGGTTTTACTGAGCATAATGTGACTAGAACATTACAGACATCATATGGGTACGACAACATGATGGAATTACAGCTATGTGAATCTGACAGAAGAATTTTCAATAAAATATTTAGGGAGAAAGAAATATCACTAGCACTCATAGATCAGCAGCAAAACGGTAAGATGTGCTGGACAAAATACTAGAATTGAAATTCATCGGTTTTTTATGTAGTCACATATGCGATCCGCACCCATAGGGATTTGTTGGGCTGATTGCACGCGCGGGAAAACAACCGCAGCATGCTCCATTTTTGTGCGGTTTTCCCACATTGAGAGCTCCCACAGGTTCCACTGAAACCAAAGGAAGTAGTCCGGTTCCGTGGCAAAGACGCAGCTATCAGTGCGTCCGTGCCGTGGACTGCGGGAAAGCAGTAGTTTAAAAAAAAAAAAAAAAAAGGCGGCACAGGGCATGTGGATCCACCGAGCAGAAGCAAGAAAATCTGGTCTGCACGTAGGAGAGCCTTGCAGTATCCGGAAAGGTGAGTATTATGTATTATCTGGCCTCATCTCTGTTTCTGTAGACAAAATGCAAAGAGATGGTCAGGTCTGAAGCCACAAAATAATGTGATACAGTATAAAAAATCAAAAACCAGGGCAGGACCACCACATATAAAAGCAGGTACCCTTGAGGCCACACACCCCTCCATGTTTCAAGGATAGAATTGTTCCTTGTGGGGAGTCTAGCAGGAGTTCGATATCAACACAATGCCAGATTCCATGTGAAACTTTAGTACAAGACCGAGCCATCCTCCATTCCTCCAGTTAGAATTGATGTTTAAAGTCTTGTTCTCATAGTTCACAATGTTTTGATGGCTTCTAGAACTTCAAACCTAGAGATCGGTCTAGAAAGAGGCCAATTGAATGATTGTTCTGGAGAAAATTTGAAACTTCTCTCAATTGGGGTTGATGGGCATTTGTATTTTCTCTTCGATTATAAAAAGGTATAAATATGCAGCAAATGTATTCACAATTTTTTTTATTTATTTATTTTTTTTTGGGGGGGGGGGGGGGGGAGGGAGGGAAATTAGTAATTTTATGCCTGCCAGTCTAAAAGATATCTAATCCTTTCCTTAGAGACTTTAAAGATAGAGTTGTTTGCTCAATAGTACCCCAGTACAGTTATGTGCGTAAAATTGTATATTCGTTTCTTGAACTATATCACCTTTTACCGCCAAAAGACTCTGAAGCTTGGCCCGCGACCTAAATATCTCTTCTGTTCTATGACATGTGGGATTAGCATTATTTAGGGAGTCAAAATAGTATTAAAATTGAGAGGTCAGGGTAGTTAATTCTTCCTCTTTTAGCCCTAGAACAGTATTTTATAAGTGAACCTCTCATATAGGCTTTGTGGACAATCCACACTGAGAAGATGCTAGAAACTGACTGAAAGTTATATGGTAAACAATTCTGATTAGTGTTCTGGGTGGAAAAGAATATATTCAGTCCCCAAGGGAAGGAAGGAGAATAGGGAAAATTATTGTGTAGTGATAAAGACACAAACAAGATCCAATCAAGTGATGGTTCCAATCTCGGTCTGTATAACTTCCCTCAGTCCTCTGACATCCAAGGGAAACTGCCTCATTCTTCCTATTCAAGAATTGATTTAAGATAAAAAGACATGAAGACCGTGCCAAACATCATACAGTTCCTCTCTGCAAAAGCGGGACTATAGGAGTAGATAATCTGGATCCAGAAGTGGAGTTCAGAGTTGGATCCTTAATAGAGATGAGCGAGCACCAAAATGCTCGGGTGCTCGTTACTCGGGACGAAATTATCGCGATGCTCGAGGGTTCGTTTTGAGTAACGAACCCCATTGAAGTCAATGGGCGACCCGAGCATTTTTGTATATCGCCGATGCTCGCTAAGGTTTCCATTTGTGAAAATCTGGGCAATTCAAGAAAGTGATGGGAACGACACAGCAATGGATAGGGCAGGCGAGGGGCTACATGTTGGGCTGCATCTCAAGTTCCCAGGTCCCACTATTAAGCCACAATAGCGGCAAGAGTGCCCCCCCCTCCCAACAATTTTTACTTCTGAAAAGCCCTCATTCGCAATGCATACCTTAGCTAAGCACCACACTACCTCCAACAAAGCACAATCACTGCCTTCATGACACTCCGCTGCCACTTCTCCTGGGTTACATGCTGCCCAACCCCCCACCCCCCCGCACGACGCAGTGTCCACAGCGCACACCAAAGTGTCCCTGCGCAGCCTTCAGCTGCACTCATGCCACGCCACCCTCATGTCTATTTATAGGTGCGTCTGCCAGGAGGAGGAACCACAGGCACACACTGCAGAGGGTTGGCACGGCTAGGCAGCGACCCTCTTTAAAAGGGGCGGGGCGATAGCCCACAATGCTGTACAGAAGCAATGAGAAATATAATCCTGTGCCACCGCCATCAGGAGCTGCACACGTGGGCATAACAATGGGGAACCTATGTGCCACACACTATTCATTCTGTCAAGGTGTCTGCATGCCCCAGTCAGACCGCGTTTTTTTTAAATAAATAGTCACAGGCAGGTACAACTCCGCAATGGGAATTCCGTGTGCACCCACAGCATGGGTGGCTCCCTGGAACCCACCGGCGGTACATAAATATATCCCATTGCAGTGCCCAGCACAGCTGATGTAACGTCAGCTGTAATGCAGGTGGGCAAAAAGTTAATTGGATTACACTGTAGGCGAGGGCCCCAAAAAATTGGTGAATTGGTTAATGTGGCTTAATTGGTAACTAGGCCTGGAGGCAGCCCAGTTAAAATAAAAATTGGTTCAGGTGAAAGTTTCAACGCTTTAATGAGCATTGAAACGTATAAAAATTGTTTACAAAAATTATATGACTGAGCCTTGTGGGCCTAAGAAAAATTGCCTGTTCGGCGTGATTACGTCAGGTTTCAGGAGGAGGAGCAGGAGGAGGAGGATGAATATTATACACAGATTGATGAAGCTAAAAGGTCCACGTTTTTGATGGTGATAGAGAACAATGCTTCCATCCGCGGGTGCAGCCTATGTATTGCTTAGGTGTCGCTGCTGTCCGCTGGTGAAGAAGAGAAGTCTGGGGAAATCCAGGCTTTGTTCATCTTGATGAGTGTAAGCCTGTCGGCACTGTCGGTTGACAGGCGGGTACGCTTATCTGTGATGATTCCCCCAGCCGCACTAAACACCCTCTCTGACAAGACGCTAGCCGCAGGACAAGCAAGCACCTCCAGGGCATACAGCGCGAGTTCAGGCCACGTGTCCAGCTTCGACACCCAGTAGTTGTAGGGGGCAGAGGCGTCACCGAGGATGGTCGTGCGACCGGCTACATACTCCCTCACCATCCTTTTACAGTGCTCCCGCCAACTCAGCCTTGACTGGGGAGCGGTGACACAGTCTTGCTGGGGAGCCATAAAGCTGGCAAAGGCCTTGGAGAATGTTCCCCTGCCTGCGCTGTACCTGCTGCCTGATCTCTGCGCCTCCCCTGCTACCTGGCCCTCGGAACTGCGCCTTCTGCCACTAGCGCTGTCGGATGGGAAGTTTACCATCAGTTTGTCCACCAGCGCCCTGTGTTATAGCATCATTCTCGAACCCCTTTCCTCTTCGGGAATGAGAGTGGAAAGGTTCTCCTTATACCGTGGGTCGAGCAGTGTGTACACCCAGTAATCCGTAGTGGCTAGAATGCGTGTAACGCGAGGGTCACGAGAAAGGCATCCTAACATGAAGTCAGCCATGTGTGCCAGGGTACCTGTATGCAACACATGGCTGTTCTCCCTAGGAAGATCACTTTCAGGATCCTCCTCCGGCCATGCACGCTGAAAGGATGACAGGCAAGCAGCATGTGTACCCTCAGCAGTGGGCCAAGCTGTCTCTTCCCCCTCCTCCTCATGCTCCACCCCCTCCTCCTCCTCCTCAACGCACTGAGATATAGACATGAGGGTGCTCTGACTATCCAGCGACATACTGTCTTCCCACGCCTCCTCTTCCCACGCCTCCGTTTCCGAGTGCAAAGCGTCTGCCTTTATGCTTTGCAGGGAACTTCTCAAGAGGCATAGCAGAGGAATGGTGACGCTAATGATTGCAGCATCACCGCTCACCATCTGGGTAGACTCCTCAAAGTTTCCAAGGACCTGGCAGATGTCTGCCAACCAGGCCCACTCTTCTGTAAAGAATTGAGGAGGCTGACTCCCACTACGCCGCCCATGTTGGAGTTGGTATTCCACTATAGCTCTACGCTGCTCATAGAGCCTGGCCAACATGTGGAGCGTAGAGTTCCACCGTGTGGGCATGTCGCACAGCAGTCGGTGCACTGGCAGATTAAACCGATGTTGCAGGGTCCGCAGGGTGGCAGCGTCCGTCTTGGAGTTGCGGAAATGTGCGCTGACCCGGCGCACCTTTCCGAGCAGGTATGACAAGTGTGGGTAGCTTTTCAGAAAGCACTGAACCACCAAATTAAAGACATGGGCCAGGCATGGCACGTGCGTGAGGCTGCCGAGCTGCAGAGCCGCCACCAGGTTACGGCCGTTGTCACACACGACCATGCCCGGTTGAAGGCTCAGCGGCGCAAGCCAGCGGTCGGTCTGCCTCTTATCTCCTAAGCTGAGTAGTTTCAGCACGGCCTGCTGACGCTTGCCCACCGCTGTGCTGCCACGCCGCGCGACACCGACTGCTGGCGACGTGCTGCTGCTGCCGACACATCTTGATTGCGAGACAGAGGTTGCGTTGGAGGAGGAGGAGGGTGGTTTAGTGGAGGAAGCATACACCACCGCAGATACCAGCACCGAGCTGGGGCCCGCAATTCTGAGGGTGGGTAGGACGTGAGCGGTCCCAGGCTCTGACTCTGTCCCAGCCTCCACTAAATTCACCCAATGTGCCGTCAGGGAGATATAGTGGCCCTGCCCGCCTGTGCTTGTCCACGTGTCCGTTGTTAAGTGGACCTTGGCAGTAACCGCGTTGGTGAGGGCGCGTACAATGTTGCGGGAGACGTGGTCGTGCAGGGCTGGGACGGCACATCGGGAAAAGTAGTGGCAACTGGGAACCGAGTAGCGCGGGGCCGCCGCCGCCATCATGCTTTTGAAAGCCTCCGTTTCCACAAGCCTATACGGCAGCATCTCCAGGCTGATCAATTTGGCAATGTGCACGTTTAAGGCTTGAGCGTGCGGGTGCGTGGCGGCGTACTTGCGCTCAAACAGTGGCGCTAACGACGTCTGGACGCTGCGCTGAGAGACATTGCTGGATGGGGCCGAGGACAGCGGAGGTAAGGGTGTGGGTGCAGGCAGGAGACGGTAGTGCCTGTGTCCTTAGAGGGGGGTTGGATCTCAGTGGCAGGTTGGGGCACAGGGGGAGAGGCAGTGGTGCAAACCGGAGGCGGTGAACGGCCTTCGTCCCACCTTGTGGGGTGCTTGGCCATCATATGCCTGCGCATGCTGGTGGTGGTGCCTCCCCAGCTGATCTTGGCGCGACAAAGGTTGCACACCACTGTTAGTCGGTCGTCAGGCGTCTCTGTGAAAAACTGCCACACCGTAGAGCACCTTGACCTCTGCAGGGTGGCATGGCGTGAGGGGGCACTTTGGGAAACAGTTGGTGGATTATTCGGTCTGGCCCTGCCTCTACCCCTGGCCACCGCACTGGCTCGGTCTGTGCTCACACCCTGACTTGGGCCTCCGCGTCCTCGCCCGCGTCCACGTCCTATAGGCCTACCCCTCAGCATGGTGTATTACCAGTAGTGCAGAAACAGAACGCTGTAATTAAATGTGCCGCTTATTGGCCTGTGGTTGGAGGCTCACTTCGCTTACCGAACGCACAGCAGAGCCAGGAAATAATTTTGCGCAAGCCTGCTGTAACACTTAGCTGGCTGCGTATGAATTAGGAGGACAACTACACCCAGCACAGACCCAGTACACTGAGGACAGTCACAGGCAGCCCAAATAGATTTTTTTTCCCAAATGTTTTTGGAAAGGCCCACTGCCTATATTCAATAAATATAGGTCTTCTGTCCCTGCCTCACCACCACTACTGGCCCTGGAGTATGTATAATTACTGCAGGGCGCAATGCTCTGCACGGCCGATATACAAAAAAAAAAAAAAAAGTGCAACACTGCAAAAAGCAGCCTCCACACTACTGCACACGGTTAGATGTGGCCCTAAGAAGGACCGTTGGGGTTCTTGAAGCCTAAAATACTCCTAACACTCTCCCTATAGCAGCTCCGGCACCAACAGCACTTGCCCTCCTCTATGTCAGAACGCATCTGTGGCGAGCCGCGGGAGGGGCCGATTTTTATACTCGGGTGACACCTGATCTCGCCAGCCACTCACTGCAGGGGGGTGGTATAGGGCTTGAACGTCGCAGGGGGAAGTTGTAATGCCTTCCCTGTCTTTCTATTGGCCAGAAAAGCGCGCTAACGTCTCAGAGATGAAAGTGAAAGTAACTCGAACATCGCGTGGTACTCGTCACGAGTAACGAGCATCTCGAACACGCTAATACTCGAACGAGTACGTTCGCTCATCTCTAATCCTTAACAAAAAATTTAAGTCATCCCAAATTTTCAAAGTGCCCTTTTGTATCTTAGCAGAAAAGTACCAAAAGATAACATTTAAGTAATTATCAGTTAGGTCTGATGACCATTCTTGCCAGCGGAGGAGCCTTCTGGTGTTTTCAGCGGTGGGGCCCTACTTGGTGAAGGAGGTGCAGCTTGATCAACAGGAATGTCCCACTTCTTCAGGAGGGACAGGCTGTCCGTCACAGTAGCTGCTACATATGATGCACTATTATTTCTTGAGATGAGAAGCTTAGTAGCGAAGTCCCAATTATATTTAATGTTTACACGACAAAGAGCAGGTAACTGATGAGAATTATCTTTGGAGGTGCAAAAGTTGCTGGAGAGAGATCAGGGAAAATCATTATGGCATTATATGGGTCTGTTAAAAGATCCTATTCACCTTCCTTCGTTTACAAGTATATTCTTGGTCTGATAAAAATGGTTTTGCGCCATTGACGCCCTGTGGAGCAGCCCACAGGACGTCAATGGCTCAAAAGGAGCCACTGACGTCCTGTGGGACAGAGCGAGCTTTAGGAATTCTGTATGCTTTATCAATGGCATATTCCAGGTGTAATAGGGATCGTGTTAAAGGGGGTTGTCCCGCGCCGAAACGGGTTTTTTTTTTTTTCAACCCCCCCCCCCCCCCCCCCCGGTCGGCGCGAGACAACCCCGATGCAGGGAGGTAAAGAAAGCTTACCGGAGCGCTTACCTTAATCCCCGCGCTCCGGTGACTTCAATACTTACCGCTGAAGATGGCCGCCGGGATCCTCTGTCTTCGTGGACCGCAGCTCTTCTGTGCGGTCCATTGCCGATTCCAGCCTCCTGATTGGCTGGAATCGGCACGTGACGGGGCGGAGCTACACGGAGCCGGCATCCTGCACGAAAGGCTCCATAGAAGACTGCAGAAGACCCGGACTGCGCAAGCGCGGCTAATTTGGCCATCGGAGGGCGAAAATTAGTCGGCACCATGGAGACGAGGACGCCAGCAACGGAGCAGGTAAGTATAAAACTTTTTATAACTTCTGTATGGCTCATAATTAATGCACAATGTATATTACAAAGTGCATTATTATGGCCATACAGAAGTGTATAGACCCACTTGCTGCCGCGGGACAACCCCTTTAAGGCTGTGCGTCTGGGACCTGTGGTTCTAGAGATTTCCTTGTGCATACCTTCACAGGTAAGGGTTAATTGAGCTGGCTGGGTGTGGTATTCTCCACCAGCCAATCCCCCTTGTCTGCTGCAGATAAATATCAGCAACTCTTCCCCTCACTCCCACAACTCCCCGCCGGCACCCGAAGCGGGCAGGTACTCGCATAAGGCACTACTTGCTCGAGTACGCTTACTCATCTCTAGTGAAGATTAGTCCAGTCATTTGTCTGTTCCTTATGCATGACCAGACAACTGAAATTCATTTTATATCATAATATAGTAATAAAGTTACCTAGAGGATATACTCATGTGTTGCACAGCGATTTTATGAATAGCAATCCTGGAATATACAAAGTGAGACAGAAAAACGAGCCCAGAATCGCACCATTATGGAAGTTGTCCAAAATTTTAAAAAAGCTGTTGCCCATGGCAACCAATTACGGCACAGATTTTATTTTACCTCAGAAGTATAAGAAACGAGAGCTTAACTGTGATTAGTTGCTGTTGGTATTAAAAATTACAGGGGAAATCAGTGAGTTTTCGAGTTTTAATTATGCCTGTTGCTGAAGAACGCTTGTACAAAATTTCACTCAAATCGGATATAGATTGTATCTACCCATCCCGGCTACCCGATACAGAAGGCGTGCAATACAAAACATGACATTTTAAGTAAGAAGAATATCAGAACGTACGCATAACTATGTGGAACCACACCTATGCCGATTAATGCTATGTGAATGTATTCGCCATAAGTTATACTGTTGAGGCAAAATAAAAGCTGTGCTGTGATTGGTTGCTATGGGCAACAGCTTTTAATCCTCAGTGCTGAGATAAAATGAAAGGTACTTATATCTAAAAACACAAAATCTGTTTGTGTCGTATACAAATCCCCAGTTCTAGTTCGATTTGAGTAAAATTGTTCATTTTTTTGTTGTCAATAGCAACCAATCATAGCTCAGCTTTCATTTGTTATTCTGCTGAGGTAAAATGAAAGCTGCACCGTGATTGGTTGCTATATATTATACTGCTGAGGAAAATGAGAGCTGCACCGTGATTGGTTGCTATATATTATACTGCTGAGGTAACTAAAAGCTGCGCTGTGATTGGTTGCTATATATTATACTGCTGAGGTAACTAAAAGCTGCGCTGTGATTGGTTGCTATATATTATACTGCTGAGGTAACTAAAAGCTGCGCTGTGATTGATTGCTATATATTATACTGCTGAGGTAATATCATTGTCAATGCTCAGGTCTGATTCTTCCAGTGGGAATTACTTATTGGAAATAACCAGGAATACTAAATAGAGTCCGAAGAATCCATTGGTGAAAGCAAATTTGGGGGTTGCATTAAAATTCAAGGAAAAAGGCAAAAATATGCAAATAAGGTTGCCAAGACAATATTTTAGATTTTTTTTTTAGCCTATGACCTTCTCTGGGTCCAGATTATACAGTGTGCAAAATGTCATGTCAATCGGTCGTACCGTTTGTGTGTGATGTTCCAAACAAACAGAAATTGACAAATATATTGGGTGAATTTATCCCCCCTTCTCTCCAGTGGCCATTAATTTGTGATTATGAATGCAGGGTCATCTACTCCTCCACAAAAAGATTCATGATGGACTTGTCCAGCTTTTGGACGTCCGTGTGTCTCAATAGAACATGTATAATGGTTTAGATATGCTCACCTCTTGAGCAGATGATTTCTGCCTAGTAGGAAGAAATTAAGAAACAGAATTGAAAACATCATTTTTGATGATCTTGTAATCCCCCGATTTAAAACATGATTGCAACGTTGAAATCATTCGAATGATGTAGCATTTTCAAAAGCCATAAAAACTTTTGTTTTAAAAAAAAAATAAAAAAATACATGTTTATTTCCTTCTCTCTGTATTGGAGAAGAAAAAGATAGTGTACCTCTAGTAAGGACTTAGAATTCACAGCTTGGTTCCCCTTGGTTCTGTGTTACAGGCAACCTCCAAATTTGAGGAACCTTATCAGAAGTTCATTGCTCTCTGACACACAAAAAGGAACTTTTCCCTGTAATGTAAGGAACTGCAAGACCTGTTCACATATACTGACCACGGACAGGATACGGATCCCCAACACACAGCAGGACTATAAGATCCCCGGGACATTCTCATGTTCCATGTCTGATGTTGTGTACCTGATCCTGTGAAGTTAGTGTCCTGTCGGGGGTCTTTCTACCTGGTAAACAGGACAAAAACTTAGAGCCAAGATGAGATCGCATCGCCACACGGTTCAAAAGAGAAGGACAGAATTACCTATGGTGGAGCCTTTCTTAGCCTTAAAGGCATGCTCTATCCCCGCAGTCCATGGCTGCTTCTTTATGTACTTTACATTCTTTCAGTATATACACATAAGAGGTGAGGTAGAGATTTTCCTTGGTATACACATACCCCCTGAAAGTAAGCTCTATTCCAGTTTTCAAGGAGGCTTGAAATAAGCCCTCCTTTGAAAAGAAGCCCTAGCTAAAACACATGGAAAAAAAACATCAACACTCACTGGGCCGCAGCGTGATAGACAGGAACCCGCAGTGTCCGGACAGATGAGTATTATCAATTTATAGGCCTCATGTCTGCGGTAAAGGTGGGACCCACTGCGGAATTCTGAATGGAGAATCCGAGCGGGCCCGAATTTCCTAGTGGACATGAGGCCTAAGGTGGCGGACAACTTGAGGAAGCATTTTATTAATAGGGATTTTCCATCAAGACATCTAGACAAACCCTATGTTAAGGCCAATAGCAGTTCCAGAAGTACTTTTGATCTTGTATGGCCAGAAGGATAAAACAGGATAATAATGAAATTTGACTTGTCATCTAGTTTCGTTCAAGATGCTCTATAAATACTGTCCTCCCCTTTAAAACCGATCTGCACCTGTCTGATGTACTAGATTAGCCATTTATCACATTCAGAAAATGTAGAATGGTAGGTGACAATTCATGACCCAGCCATAACTGGAGGCTCAGAGTGACTATGAACAACAAAAGGGATGTGTACCCACACTGAGGCCAATGTAAAGCATGTTTTATAAGGGTTGAATCTAAAAATATGATGATCATCATAAATCTAGGACCTTTTTTTTATTAAAAGAATTTGTGAACTGTAACGCTATAGCCGTAATTATGTATTTTCCCAGTGTGGCCAACGTTATATCGGCAATACTAAACATGAATTTAAGACTGATATTTGAGGATATTGGAAATATGCGGTAAATTAATGTAACAAACCAGTATCTAGACATGTGCAGGAGACACATAGTAACCTACCTAGAAGTGATTAAGTATTTGGCCGTGGAAGCCATTAGAACATCTGCATGAAAAGGCGATATGGATAGGATTTTATTGTGAAAAGAAACACAGTGAATGTTTTGTTCAGCCTCAAGTGCTAAGTGAATGCTTGACTTTTTCATCATACATTTGCCTAGCTTCACCAGCCATATACCGGAGTCATGGCATTGCTTGATAGATTGCTTGTCAAATTGCAGTATGATGTAATGACATAGCCAATCAGATCACAACTTAGTGTTTGCTGAAAGAGCAACTTTTTTTAAAAAAATTTTTATTTTTTATTTTTTCAAAGAGAAAAAAAAACAACAAAGTCTTATATAAACTTGGCATCGAAGTAATCGCACTGACCCATAGTGAGACGAGTGATGAACAGGAAGAAGCTGGGGAACGCAGGTCCTAAGCGCCTCAGACTTCTTCGTGGCTCTGAAGAGGAGGTGGAAATGGAGGCTGCAGCACTCATTGCTGTGGATCAGCCGAGGGCAGCAGGGCTGGGGGGATCCTTCGCTGAAGAGAAATGGCACAATGCCGGGGAAAGAGACACAGGAGATCATTGCTCAGTGCCCTCACAAGAGAGATGTGAGAGAGGAATTAACTTCTATGAGGGACAGTCCAGAAAAAAAAAAAAAAAAAAGGAGGCCCAGAAGAGAGGAGGCATCCCTACTAATCCCAGCAGAAGAGGAGCAAATGGTAGAAGGGGAGAGGAGAGATCCCATCCTAAAAATAACATGCTCCAGCCAGACAGCATCTACAATTTTCATGAGAGATATGAGGTTAGCCTTGAGGGGATCCCTGAAAAATGATCTCAGTGCTACACAACACAATCCGCTCTGCTATATCAGACCAGTAAGATAATGATGAGCTCTCACAAGGAGCTGATAGATGCGCATTACAAAATAACAGAGGAACGTGAAGCAATTAAAAACAAAATGGCGGACCTGGAGGACCGCAACAGATGAAATAACGCCAAGCTCATAAGGCATACCTGAACCAGTGGGAGAGAAAGCCAATTACAGACAGCACTTAGCTATTCATTGATGAATGAAACTACTGCTTTCAATGGGGTTGGCAGCAGCGCCGACCCCATTCAAAGCAATGAGATAGCATCCTGGACTTCTGCCATAGCTGCGACAGAAGTCTGCGGTATTCTCCCTATGTTTTCAATGGGGCTAGTGCTGCTGCTGCTGGCCCCATTGAAAACACTGAGCGGGTGTGATCCCTTAGAGGAAGTAAAATCTTGTACACGTGGGGCTTCCCAATGAGGATTTACATTAAGAAGCACTTCACATGTTAATATATAATTAATCAACAACTAACATGGAACGTATCTCTGGATACATAGAAAATACTGCTCTACCAACACTAGACAAGGATACTAATGAGGTATTGGAGACATATCACAGAAGAAGAGATTGAGGAGACAATAAAATCCACTCCAGCTGGGAAAAGCCCGGGGCCCGATGGATTTACACCAGCCTTCTATAAATTATTCAAGCAGCAACTTACGCCTTTCTTGGCTAACGTCTTCTCTGTGGTCTCCCCAGACTCCCCATTTATGAGACAATCAGTAGAGGCAGACATTAGAGTCTTACCCAAACCAGGCAAGGACCTCACAATAACTACAGACCCATTTTCCTGATAAACGTGGCTATAAAAATTTTCTCCCAAACTCTGGCTAATAGACTATCCCCTTACCTCCCTTCCATCATCCACATGGTTCAGGTAGGATTCGTTAGAGCAGGGAGGTCAGAGAGAATATCCTTTAAAGCCTGTTGATAGTCTCCAAGGCACAGAAAGGGTTGGATCCCATGTGCTGGTTATCCGTGGATGCTGAAAAAGCGTTCAACAGGGTTCAATGGGGATTCCTGTTGGAAACACTAAAAAAAAAAAATTTGATCTGGCCCCAAATTCCTGGCTAGAATCCTTGCCCTTTACAACTTCCCTACAGCAAGAATTCGGTTGAATAGCATGCTGTCTCCTCCCATATACATAAAAAAAAATGGCACTAGACAGGGCTGCCCTCTCTCAGTGCTATAAGTTTTAGCAATGGAACTTCTCGCGGTGGCAATCAGAAATAATCCCTCTATACGCCGTGTTCAAATAGGGGGGGGAACCAAATTAAAACCGTTCTATGCAGATGATCTCTTGTTGTATATTGCTCAGCCTCGCACCTCACTCCCTTGCCTAATACAGGAATTTCTTCGAAGACCACCAAATGCGCTTAGACAATAAAAGTGCAGAGTATTAGAGGGTACTCACTCAGAGGGGAAAATACCCAGCCAGATACTCGGTACAAACTCCCCTCCTAGGAATCCTAGATAGTGAAACGTGAGAGTCCAACTTATTTAAATTATAAAAAGACAGACCTCAACCAGATGCATCTAGTTATATTTGCGGTGATTGGGTGAGGGTTTTCTATGTATGTATATATTAGGCCTCATTCACACAGGCGACAAATTTGCGTCACGTTGCTACAAATTGCATGTATAAGAAGCTCATGCTTTCCTATAGGCTACTTCACATGTGATATTTTGTAGCATGCGACAACCCGACACAAAAACCTCGCAGATCCGGCAATATGCACGCGACTCGTGAGGTTTCCCTGTAGAGCCTTCCTCTCTGTTGAATCGCATGAAAACGCGGTTTTCGTGCGGTGCAACTTGACAGTAGGAAATGCTACCGTTAACGCATAAACTAAGCCCTAGCTGCAGGGGGAAAAAAAAACCAAAAACATACATCACCTAAGGAGCGCTGTCAGCCCAGCCGCATCTTCTCCCTGGGTCCCGTCACTGATCCTCTTCTGTTCTGACCTGGGATTGAAAAATCACCGCCTTTTGGAAGCGCTGGCTGTGATTGGCTGACACGTAGCCAATCACAGCCAGCACTTGATGAAGGGCTGTGATTAGTTCAAGCTTCAGCCAATCACAGCCAGCGCTTCCAGAGGGCAGGGACTTTTCAATCCCTGGCTAGAACAGAAGAGGAAGATGATCAGTGCTGGAACCTGGGGAGAAGATGTGGTTGGGCTGACAGCACGTCTGAAGTGATGTATGTGTATTTTTTATTTTTTCCCTGCAGCTAGGGCTTACTTTAGGCGTTGACAGTAGGATTTCCTACTGTCAAGTTGCACCGCATCGAAAACCGCGTTTTTCTTCAGCTACAGCTTATTTTGGGGGTAGGGCTTATATTTCAACCCTCCCCTGAAAATCCTCACGTGATGCTACAAAGTCGCGCGCGTCACATGCGACTTTGTAGCGCTACAAAATCGCGGTATTGCCACAAGAAGACGCAACAATAACGCGACTTTGTAGCGCTACAAAATCGCGGTATTGCCACAAGAAGACGCAACAATAACGCAAGGACCAGCGATGCAATATCGCTGCCATTTTCTCGCAGTGATGCCGTGTCGCCCGTGTGAACGAGGCCATACTGTCATGTTGTCCCTTTGAGTTGAGCTTGACAAAGACTGCACAAGTCGAAAAGTCGCGTTTGTAACAATAGAGGAATAAAAAGACTTATTTTTAACATACCTAATAGACTGGCACTATTACGCTGCCCAAAAACAATGGGTGAGTGTAGAACAAGAGGACTGCACTATGACATTAAGACTGCTGCTATAGCTTAGACCGTGCAACAGTGCCCATGGTCCTCACCTCCAACTACCTTTTGAAAGGGACACTTAGGTTATGGGACTTAAAAATAAGACAGCAGATATTACCACAGGTTAATGGTCCCCTTACACCGTTCTTTTCTAACCCAGCATTCCTGCCAGGCAATGTACGGAAACACTTTTTGGGATGGGAGGCAAGTGAAGACACGCGGGTGTACCAGGTACTGAACTGCTCTCCGTTGCAAGAAGGAAAAGATTTAATGAGTGTGGCCTCTCTTGGTTGAAGTTTTAGCAATTACGCTCCTTCCTCCGTACTCAGGGGAAGGGAAGACTGTTTGGGGCAGTGCTCACTCCCTGAGCGTCTGTTTTCATGCCGGACTCCGCCGACGCACACAGTATCCCTGGTTTACCGTTTGTTGATTAGTGAGACCTATACCACACAACCTAGCTTTAAGTAGGCTTTGGAACAGGAATTGGGAGTTACAATACCGCAAAAGGACTGGCAGAAGGCGTTCATCTTTACCCATAAATTATCTATTGCCTGTGCTGTCCAGGCAAAAAGCTACAAGATCATGACGAGATGGTACAGATACCCAGTCCCCCTTCATGCCATGTTCCTTGCAGTAACAGAGATGTGGTGTCGCTGTGGAACTGATAAGGGCACCATGGGGCATGTGTCGTGGAGCTGTAGCCTGCTGTGTCCCTTCTGGGAAAAAGGTAGTCGGCAAAAAATTGACAATAGCCCCCAAATTGTCCAACTATCAATACCGCCTGGATCAATTGGCTTGCAAAAAAAGAGCCTACTTAGTTTCTGCCTGGCGGCTGCTAGGGCGTTTTTTTTGCACCATTGGTGCTCTACACAAGTCCCCTCAGGAGATGTCGCACCTATATCACATGGAGGAACTATGCGCACGACACTCAGGGGACAACGAGAAGTTTCTAGCAGTGTGGCAGTCTTGGTTGGAGTTAGAGAGCACTTCAGAGTATCAAAAGATTCTCATGTAGAGGCCCCTAGGTGGGCTATGGGGGGGGGGGGGTGCCTGAGGACCCGGCCTGGTAGAGAGAGGAGCCAGATAAATACTACCATTCCCACTATGATTACTATGAGCAAAAATCCCATCTGCCACTTTCCCTTAGTCTACCACCTCCTCCCCACTTTCCCTTAGTGTACCATCTCCTCCCCAACCAGTTTTTTGTTTGTTTTTTTACTTTTATCATCATTTGGATGGCTTTCCCACCCTCCCTTTAATCCCTCCCGTGTCTTTTATTGTCTAGATTTCTCTTTTTCTATATACAAGGACCACTGGGACCATTTAGCAGTGGATCAATTTTATGCTGAAACAGGTATACTGCAATATTTTCCATGTTAAAAGGTTTTCATAGTTCCCAGCATTGGTAACAGTTACAATGTAATAAATTGAAAATTCAATAATTTAAGGAGTCGGGAACAATAATAGTCAAAAGTATACTTTGGTTTATTGCCTGTTTGAATTGTTATATATGTATGATTAGGACCTTTGCTGGACAACTTGTACTGTATTTTTGCAAAAATTGTAGCTAATAACAGTTTAAACATAATAAAAGTTGTGATTTTTAAAAAGTGGCAATGAAAAAAACGAAAATGGGGTTGGGGTGGAAAGGGCAGAGTCCTTAAGGGGTTAATACCAGAATAGCTTTTAATGATAATATGTTTGCTGAGACATTTTCAGCAAGTCTCTAATAATACAACTATATAGCATTCAGCAGTTATTTGCAAGTATCTAACTGCAGATTTACACTGCTCGTTCAATAGCCGAGATGTTTTCAATAAGATGGCTACTTAAAGCTGTACAATCACTCATGACTTTCACTATGCCGCTCCCAGCATCACAATATGCATTTTGTTGTTGCCATGAGGGCAGTCATAGGACTGCCTCATATCAGCCATCTTTATTAAGGTCTTACTAGGCTTCCATGCATGTTTACTGCCCTGGAAGCACTCCAGTGGAACACCTAGCTGTTGTGTGATGCACACTGGGAAAGATCGTGTGGTCTTTCGACCATGTGCATGATCACGTGACATCAGGTGTGCTGCGTTATTCTCAACTACGATTTAAGGGGTATTCCTGAGACTTGGTGAAATATTCAAAATTTCCCTAACCTTTCTGCTTATTGCCATTATTCCACACATCCATGAAACCAACTCCAGTACCTTTTCTGCTGACCTGAGTCACTGCTGCATTCCAACCAGCTTCACTGTTGCACATTTTAATGCTCACCTCTAGGATCAACCCTACGTGGCCTGCCACTGTGATCTTCTGTCAGATGTCTGTCTAGAGTTCAACTAGTCTTGGGACACTCTTAAAACCGTGGCTCAGAAACAGTCAACAAGTGCAATGCTTTCAGAAATACTGGCACCACATCTCCAAGTCATGGCGTTTACCCATGAAAGCCAAATACTGCCTTCTGCTGCACAGAGGAGAGGTGCACATTATCTAAGAGCAGATCATGACGTGGCCATCACGTGTTACTGATCTCAAGATGTGGTTGGGAAGGGTATTATTTCTTCTTACGGAGAGCACTTAGAAGGTGTGAGGAGACTTATATGGCCATCCATGCGCCTCTTGGAAATATGCAAGGTGCTCTTAAAGATAGAACAATGTCCTATCTTTGCTGCATGTCTTCCATATGGGAGCCTTGAAAGCATACGCCTCGGATCGTGGAAACTGGCAACTTCAGAGCTTAAAGTTGCCCGTTCATGCGATCTTTTCAGGACTATAGCAGCGCAAAAACAGCTCACGTCTGAACGAGGCCTAAAGAGAAATAATACCCTTCATGATCCACGTCTACAGACCTCTCACTAGACAAGCCAGAAACCTGCTGTACACTGCTGAAGGCAATCACCCCAAAACAGCTGTCTGTACATGGTTATCCTTGCCTTCTGGAGAAGATTTTTGCTTTGGCTCAAAATTCCCAGTTATTGTTAACAAGGCTTGTTAAAGGGTCTGACATTGACTTACAGGAATGCTGCCTTCCAATAGGAAGCACTGTAGAAGCATTGTTCCATCTTCTTATGCGTTGATCTCAAGCTGTCACGCACAAGCCCCATTTACATGCAACGATTATCATTCAAAATTCGTTCAAACGATGGCTTTTGAGCGATAATTGTTGCGTGTAAACACTTCCATCTTTCACTTTTCGGCTGAACGATGATTTTTAGGCGAGCTTAAAATCTATAGTTCAGCCGGAGAGAGATAGCAGGGACTGCCAAAGTGTTCTCCACGGGAGCATTGTATTCAGGTGACAGCCCGTGCAAAGAAAATGCAGCTGAGTACAAACTCCAAACCACATGCTAGGATTTGCAAACAGCTGCTGGAGGCTCATTTCCACGCAAATGAAGGTAATAAACTGCTAATGGACATTAGTGTCCACTAGCAGTTTATGCAAAATGATTGCTAAAAGTGTCAAACTTTCAATCGTTTGAAAGATTGTTTTTGCGTGTAAGTGGGTCTTAAATGCAATGATGGTTCAGTGTATACACATATAAACACACATAAAATGGGGGATTACATTAACATTTTCGTGTGGATTTGCAATAAAAACAAAGTTAAAACCTGTTACACAAATTATCCCCAATTAAACTGGAGAACAAATGTAAAAATGGAATAAAATAGCCCTATATGTGATGTAAAAAGATGGTATATAAAATATATAGCTAGGATGAAGCCGGCTTCATATGAGCGATAAAATCTCGCACAAGTATGAGCCTCATCCTTGTGAATGGGGTCATATACACGAGTAATATTTCCTCGCATGACAGTGAGATGTGGGAAACAAATCGCATATTCTATCTTGTATGTGTACTTATCGCACCACCCATTGTTTGCAATGGCGCCGACAGCAGCATCGCACCATGTGCAAAGTTCACGCGATGTCAGGTCTCCCATTGCAAACTATGGAAGAAACTCTACTATCTTCCGTCGTGGCTGACAGCCACGGAGACGCATTTCCTTCATCCCCGAAGTGATGCGAGACTGTTTACACGTGAAACAGGCTCACTTTCTTGAGGAATTCACATGATGGAGAGCGTGATAAGGGGGTGGGATTCACAGCCCCATATTGCACTCGTCCATGTGAAGTTAGCCTGAGAATTGGCTTTCTCCTAAAAGATTTGTATATGTGATTTGTATCGTATATACACCGAATGGCCACTTTATTAAAGACAACCATCTACCGTGTTTCCCCAAAAATAAGACAGTGTCTTATATGAATTTTTGTTCAAAAAGGTTTAACTTTTTTACATGTATAGCTGCCTGGACACTATTTAAATTGACTTTAATTAACTGTTAGCAGTGCTTAATTTTGGATTAGGCCTTATATTTCAAGCATCCTCAAAAAGCCTGAAAAATCATTTTGCATCCTCAAAAATTCTGGAAAATCATGCTATGTCTTATTTTCAGGGAAACAGGGTAGTAGCATGCTGGAACTCCTTGGGCCTTCTGAACAGCAACAGTTTGCCATTGGCTAGATTCTACTGCATGTTCTAGGAGTTGGACTACTGGTCCAAGTGGACAGGAAAACCTCTTGTAGCAGCTGCAAATTAGATGGTGGTACTGATCTGCTCTGAAAAGCTGACAGGAAGGGTTCATAGATTCATGCTTCTTGTACCAAATTCTGACCTGAATCACATCAGCAAAATGCTCCAGAAACCTGGGTCCATCTTATCAGGCGATGTGTTACCATTGCTACGTGATCCAATTTTTGTGCTACTCTCACTGGATTCTTTCTTTTTCATTCTCTTCGACAATAGTTTCTCTAACAAATAGTTTTTGCAATACAGCAGTGTTACATTACAACATGAAAGGAGTAAAAAACAGCATTAAAAAAAAAAAAAAAGGCCCTACTCACTAGTGATACTTCACAATTCACTTTGCATTTGTTTTTCTGAGTTAATCTCTATTAGCCCAGTCTTCCAATTTTGCAGGCTTCAGAACTGAAATCTCACAGCATTCACTGCAGGCCTAATGTCTGCTTAAGGTCTGATGCGGGAAGTGTAATCTTTTTACCGTGAACTGCATATTAAATCTGATGTAGGAGAAATTATAGGAGCGCCATTAAACTGGAAGCATCATTATACAAGCTTTGTTCAGGGTCAAAAGCAGGCAAGCATGTAAATAAACTGATTTCTGGCATTCTGCTTCCTATTTACTTGATAAGACAATATTGATTCTTAGAATTTTCTAGATACCTAGAAACACCTACTCACCTTTCCAAAAGACCCCTGTCCCAGGACCTTAAGCAGAACAAAGTGTGATTGATCGGCCTTCTCAGAGCCTTCCTTGACATGGTGTGTAATGGGGATTTCCTTCACTACCACCTCATCCTGTTGGAAAAAGAAGAAAAAAAAAACTCGTTAAATATAGGTTGATGGAAGAATAAAAGGTAAATAAATGTATGTATAGTGATATATAGATTATACACACACACAGTTTTAGCAGTCTATTAAGATGATCTGTATAGAAATGGGCAACAAAACCCCAGCTACCCCAGTATATGTGGATTTTAACAATGCTGATGTTTATTACACTTCAACGTGTATATCAACGCAAAGAAAGTTAAAGACGAAAAACACCAAAAGATCTAAATATTACATTTACGCAGCAAACACTCAACACACAGGAAGTGGTAAAGCATCAGAGAACATCTTGTGAATAGATCTTATACACATCAAAATTCCATCCAACATGCTATCAAAAAACTTGTAGTACAGCGTCAGTATCTACAGGATGCTATAACTAGTGGCTACTGACCAAACTGCCCAAGTGTCCTGTATCTGGAAGTGGGGGACATCGAGATTTGTCCTTGTATTTTTTCTGTATCCAATGTGAAAACAATGTCCTTAAGCCAGGAATCCGAATCTCTTTCTCCATGGGCCTCAATGCCCACAAGGAGAGGAAGACAATTGAATGCTACAGGGAATGACTGAACTACCAAACCCAAATGATGATCTGCTACCTCTTCAGCTGCTATCTGCAGAAACTGAAAGCGATGTGTGATACAGCGAATATACTTCCTCTATGTTAACCTCAATACCAAAATACATTGCAAACCAATGGGGAGGATATACTGTAAGCGAGCACCTCCTCCAATACCAAAGGAAGCAGCAACACCTCAATGCATGACCTGAAGCAAAATATAACCATATACTAAGAAATCAGAAATTAGCGTAACACACAATTTGGTAGTTCGGTTTTTTTATTTACAAAGATATTGGCACTTTTTCTGTATAGCTCCCAGGTTTACAGAAGAAACAGAAGGAAGTGGAGCCATTTTGGTAGTAACTTTGGAATTAATTTCTCAGAACTTACAAATCGTCCAAGCAGGAGATTTGCCAAGCTAAATGGGCCAGAATCCTAGTTCAATTTGCGCAACAAACAAAACACGGCTGTCTTATAAGGTTTTCACCATAATGTTTTTGACCCTTTTTGGGCCTTATTCAATGAGGTGTCCCTTCACGACGCGGCTTTTTTTTTTGCCCCCATTTTCGTTTTTTCCTCCCTCCTTTAAAAAAATCATATCCATCGACGTCGCTGTATGAGGGCTTGTTTTTTGCGGGACGAGTTGTAGTTTTTAATGGTGCTATTCAAAGTACCATATAATGTACTGAAAAACGTAAAAATTATAAGTGGAGTAAAATGAAAAAAAAAACAAAAAAAACACATTCCGCCATCTTTCAGTGCGTCGTTTTTACGGCGCACAAACTAAAACAAAAGCGATATGATAACTTTATTTTACGGGTCGGTACGATTGCTACAATACGAAACCTGTATAGTTTTTTTTTTTTACTAAACTACCCCTTTTTTTTTCTTTCAAAGACATTTAAATTTTTTCAATTACTTGCTGCGGTCATCTTGTGCGAGCAATAACTTTTTTCCATCAACGTAGTTGAGCAAGGGCTCATTTTTTGCGGGATGTCCTGTAGTTTTCAATATAACCAATTTGGAATATGTACGACTTTTTAATCGCTTTTTATTGCATTTTTTCTGGGGGACAGGGTGACTGAAAAAGTGCATTTCTGGCGTTCTTTAATTTATTTTTTTTTCGGACGACGTTCACCGTGCTTGAAAAATAATGCACTACTTTGATAGATCGGACTTTTACGGAAGCGGAGATAGCAAACATGTATTTTTATTTTAGGATTTAGATTTTTTTGATAATCGATATGGCAAAAGGGGGGTGGGGTGGGGGTGAGTCAAACATTTCAACCTTTTTTTTTTTTTTTTTTTTTTACAATTAATAAAACTTTATTGATTTTTTTTTTAACTTTACTTTCAAGTCCCCCTGGGGGACTCCAACCAGCGATGCTTTGATTGCTCCTGCAGTATGACGTAATCCTACAGCATTACGTCATACTGCCATTTGACAGGCAGTCTATCAAGCCACCCCACGGGGATGGCTTGATAGGCAGTCTCCTAAGGCAGCCCTGGGGCCTTTCAGAAGGCCCCCGGCTGCCATGACATCTGCACTGCTCCCCCGATCTCACCGCAACATTGTTCGGGGGATTTAAATGCTGCTGTCAAGATTGACAGTGGCATTTAAAAGGGTTAATAGCCGCCATCGACCGTTCGGCTATTGCCCGCAGGTGTCAGCTGTAGTTAACAGCTGACGCCCGGCAACCTCTCTGCATACATAAATTTATGTCCTGGAGCAGGAAGGGGTTAAAGGCATGGGATATGGCTTAAAATGCAACATTGCGGTAGATTTACTACTGACATTTTTAACCAGTTTCTGGCACAAATTGCATCAGAAAACTGTCTTAAAAACTTTTCTGTCTGAAAAAAATGGTGTGTATTGGTGGAAAGGAGCATTACATAACATACTGTCAAATTACGCCAAAAGTTTGATGTAAAATCAGTAATAAACTAAGCTAATAGGTGGTATAAAATTAAACTGCAGTCCAAGGCTGTGTTCCAAAATAGCAGAAAACGGCGCAAATTGTTGAAAAAGGACAAGCCGCACCAAATTTGGAATGAAAACTACAATAAAAAAAATGCTAAAAAACCCATGATATGGGTGCGGATTTTGATCAGTTTGCCGTAGTTTTGGTGCAGATTGTCCTTTGAGGAACATACTGTACAGAATTAACAGATGCATTGTCAGACCATCTAGTCTTCGTTTGCACTATGAGAAAGTATTAGCAAGTCTGCCCCATTTAGTCTTTAATTATAACAAAATTTTAGTGCAAAGTAAGCCAAATTTGTGCTATAAAAAGGTAGACAAAAAAATTGTCTAAAGATACACCAAATTTATCATTCAACAAGAGCCACTATAAATTTGGTGCATCTTTACACTGCCTGGTCTTAGGTTGCACAGTTTATTAGGGCATCTGCCTCATTGTGTCAACATGTTCAATTAATGACAAAGTGACAGTTTCACCATGAGTTGCTGAGAAGGGGACATCTGCAACTTCCTGTTGTCAAACCTGAACATCACAAAAGTATAGCAAATGCAAGTAAACTTTAGCTACTGCTTTAAAAGGGAACCTGTCTCCAAGTATGGGCAACATAAACTAAAGTTATGGTGCTCACATGGCAGGATCCACTGGAGTCCAGTGAGGTGGTACTTATACCTCCATAGCAATCAATAGATTGCACACACAGTGTGGAACTTTCAATCCGGCTGCACAGACCTTCGGGGGTGATAGCGCTGGTTTGGAGAGACAGGCAAGTATAAGAAATACCTCCTCGGTTTCCAGGGAACTGGCCGCACGAGCACCATAGCTTCGACTACCACTTCCCACCAATGGTTATGTGTTGGAATAGTCCAAGACCGCACTATAACCCCTGTAATAGAAGTCAGCACAGACTAAATTAATGCAGAGTGAGGTCATTCCACGGGGAACGGATACAAGCTGAGCATTTTTTTTATCGCGATTCTAATTAAGGCAGTAACGCAAGTCACTTTAAATAGGATACTAAATGCAGCTGTGCTTGACATCATATTAAGTACAATTTAATGAGAGGTTATAGAATCATAACAAAATATGCGACTGTTAAGGTATAAATCTAAGTGTAGAAACCACAAGTACATTCATAGTTAGATGTACTGACCAAGGACAGGCTACAAATCCCCAACACACAGCAGGACTATAAGATCCTGGGGACATTCACATGATCCACATCTGATCCTGTGCAGTAAATGTCCTGTTGGGGGGCTTTATGTTGGAGAAACTGGACAAAAACAGAGCAAGGATGAAATCTCATCACCACACAATTAAAGGGAGGAAGACAGAATCTACCCATGGAAACTTTCTAGCCACGGACACAACACAGAACATGAAAATTACTATACCAACAGGCTACTTCAAAGCTCAACATCATAGAAGAATTTAGGAGTACAAGTTTATAACCATCTTCGATACTTTCAAGACTGGAATAAACATTGCAAGCAGTTTCATGCACCACTGGAGATTATGAGAAAATCTATAGCAGATAACACACAGGCCTGGTGACCCCCTAACACCAATTTAGATATCAAATCTTTTACATCCCTTATCAGTGGACTAAGTATTTACTCCTCTATTCATCCTGTTCTGGTATTGTTTTAAATGCAAATTAATCACACCATGTCTGTGACTTTTCATATACGTGTGTGTGTATAATTATAAATATATACACACACACACATATATATTATATATATATATATATATATATATATATACACACACATACATACATACATATATACACACACACATATATACATATATACACATATATACATACATATACACATATACACACTACCGTTCAAAAGTTTGGGGTCACATTGAAATGTCCTTATTTTTGAAGGAAAAGCACTGTACTTTTCAATGAAGATAACTTTAAACTAGTCCTAACTTTAAACAAATGCACTCTATACATTGCTAATGTGGTAAATGACTATTCTAGCTGCAAATGTCTGGTTTTTTGTGCAATATCTACAAAGGTGTATAGAGGCCCATTTCCAGCAACTATCACTCCAGTGTTCTAATGGTACAATGTGTTTGCTCATTGGCTCAGAAGGCTAATTGATGATTAGAAAACCCTTGTGCAATCATGTTCACACATCTGAAAACAGTCTAGCTCGTTACAGAAGCTACAAAACTGACCTTCCTGTGAGCAGATTGAGTTTCTGGAGCATCACATTTGTGGGGTCAATTAAACGCTCAAAATGGCCAGAAAAAGAGAACTGTCATCTGAAACTCGACAGTCTATTCTTGTTCTTAGAAATGAAGGCTATTCCATGCGAGAAATTGCTAAGAAATTGAAGATTTCCTACAACGGTGTGTACTACTCCCTTCAGAGGACAGCACAAACAGGCTCTAACCAGAGTAGAAAAAGAAGTGGGAGGCCGCGTTGCACAACTAAGCAAGAAGATAAGCACATTAGGGTCTCTAGTTTGAGAAACAGACGCCTCACAGGTACCCAACTGGCATCTTCATTAAATAGTACCCGCAAAACACCAGTGTCAACATCTACAGTGAAGAGGCGGCTGCGGGATTTTGGGCTTCAGGGCAGAGTGGCAAAGAAAAAGCCATATCTGAGACTGGCCAATAAAAGAAAAAGATTAAGATGGGCAAAAGAACACAGACATTGGACAGAGGAAGACTGGAAAAAAGTGTTGTGGACGGATGAATCCAAGTTTGAGGTGTTTGGATCACAAAGAAGAACGTTTGTGAGACGCAGAACAAATGAAAAGATGCTGGAAGAATGCCTGACGCCATCTGTTACGCATGGTGGAGGTAATGTGATGGTCTGGGGTTGCTTTGGTGCTGGTAAGGTGGGAGATTTGTACAGGGTAAAAGGGATTCTGAATAAGGAAGGCTATCACTCCATTTAGCAACGCCATGCCATACCCAGTGGACAGCGCTTGATTGGAACCAATTTCATCCTACAACAGGACAATGACCCTAAACACACCTCCAAATTGTGCAAGAACCATTTACAGCAGAAGCAGGCAGCTGGTATTCTATCGGTAATGGAGTGGCCAGCGCAGTCACCAGATCTGAACCCCATTGAGCTGTTGTGGGAGCAGCTTGACCGTATGGTACGCCAGAAGTGCCCATCCAACCAATCCAACTTGTGGGAGATGCTTCTAGAAGCGTGGGGTGCAATTTCACAAGCTTACCTCAACAAATTAACAGCTAGAATGTCAAAGGTGTGCAATGCTGTAATTGCTGCAAAAGGAGGATTCTTTGACGAAAGCAAAGTTTGATGTAAAAACAATGTGATTTCAAATACAAATCATTATTTCTAACCTTGTCAATGTCTTGACTCTATTTTCTATTCATTTCACAACGCATGGTGGTGAATAAGTGTGACTTTTCATGGAAAACACAAAATTGTTTGGGTGACCCCAAACTTTTGAACGGTAGTGTGTATATTATATATATATATATATATATATATATATATATATATATATATATATATATATATATATACATACACACACACGTGTGAATATAAATAAATTTTTATATATATATATATATATATATATATATATATATATATATATATATATATACACACACATATACATACACACACATACACACACACACACACATATACAGTTAGGGCCAGAAATATTTGGACAGTAACACAATTTTCGCGAGTTGGGCTCTGCATGCCACCGCATTGGATTTGAAATGAAGCCTCTACAACAGAATTCAAGTGCAGATTGTAATGTTTAATTTAAAGGGTTGAACAAAAATATCTGATAGAAAATGTAGGAATTGTACACATTTCTTTACAAACACTCCACATTTCAGGAGCTCAAAAGTAATTGGACAAATAAACATAACCCAAACAAAATATTTTTTTTTCAATATTTTGTTGCGAATCCTTTGGAGGCAATCACTGCCTTAAGTCTGGAACCCATGGACATCACCAAACGCTGGGTTTCCTCCTTCTTAATGCTTTGCCAGGCCTTTACAGCCGAAGCCTTCAGGTCTTGCTTGTTTGTGGGTCTTTCCGTCTGAAGTCTGGATTTGAGCAAGTGAAATGCATGCTCAATTGGGTTAAGATCTGGTGATTGACTTGGCCATTGCAGAATGTTCCACTTTTTTGCACTCATGAACTCCTGGGTAGCTTTGGCTGTATGCTTGTGGTCATTGTCCATCTGTACTGTGAAGCGCCGTCCGATCAACTTTGCAGCATTTGGCTGAATCTGGGCTGAAAGTATATCCCGGCACACTTCAGAATTCATCCGGCTACTCTTGTCTGCTGTTATGTCATCAATAAACACAAGTGACCCAGTGCCATTGAAAGCCATGCATGCCCATGCCATCACGTTGCCTCCACCATGTTTTACAGAGGAGGTGGTGTGCCTTGGATCATGTGCCGTTCCCTTTCTTCTCCAAACTTTTTTCTTCCCATCATTCTGGTACAGGTTGATCTTTGTCTCATCTGTCCATAGAATACTTTTCCAGAACTGGGCTGGCTTCTTGAGGTGTTTTTCGGCAAATTTAACTCTGGCCTGTCTATTTTTGGAATTGATGAATGGTTTGCATCTAGATGTGAACCCTTTGTATTTACTTTCATGGAGTCTTCTCTTTACTGTTGACTTAGAGACAGATACACCTACTTCCCTGAGAGTGTTCTGGACTTCAGTTGATGTTGTGAACGGGTTCTTCTTCACCAAAGAAAGTATGCGGCGATCATCCACCACCGTTGTCTTCCGTGGACGCCCAGGCCTTTTTGAGTTCCCAAGCTCACCAGTGAAATTCCTTTTTTCTCAGAATGTACCCGACTGTTGATTTTGCTACTCCAAGCATGTCTGCTATCTCTGATGGATTTTTTCTTTTTTTTCAGCCTCAGGATGTTCTGCTTCACCTCAATTGAGAGTTCCTTTGACCGCATGTTGTCTGGTCACAGCAACAGCTTCCAAATCCAAAACCACACACCTGGAATCAACCCCAGACCTTTTAACTACTTAATTGATTACAGGTTAACGAGGGAGACGCCTTCTGAGTTAATTGCAGCCCTTAGAGTCCATTGTCCAATTACTTTTGGTCCCTTGAAAAAGAGGAGGCTATGCATTACAGAGCTATGCTTCCTAAACCCTTTCTCCGATTTGGATGTGGAAACTCTCATATTGCAGCTGGGAGTGTGCACTTTCAGCCCATATTATATATATAATTGTATTTCTGAACATGTTTTTTGTAAACAGCTAAAATAACAAAACTTGTGTCACTGTCCAAGTATTTCTGGCCCTAACTGTACACACACACACACGTGTGTGAATATACATACATATACATACATATACATACACACACACACGTGTGTGAATATATATATATATATATATATATTATATATATATATATATATATAAAATCTTTGGATCTATTCCATTAAGCCAGAAGAAAAACCCTAAGTAGGTTTGAAAGGTCGCTATAACATCATGTCTTTGTTAGCCATTAAAAGGTATCATATCTACAAGATTACTTTGTTTCATAGGAACAAGCCTCCAAATAGCTGGAGGGTCCAAGTCCTAACTGCATACCAAAACTACTAATTACAGGCGAAAAGTTTTGTGAGAATTAGAAAAAAAGTTGTTGTATTTCAGCTCTGTTTAATCCAAAATGTATATATTTGACGTACTCTTCTAAGGCTAGTTTCCCTTTTTAAAATGTCCCATTACACTTTCACATGTTCGGCTCCATTAAAACACAGGTTGCAAATGACATTTTAAGATATACAAAATAAAACGCATATTACTTCTAGCGTAGAGTCTGGATTGTACAGTGTCAAGAGGTACAGTATAAGAAGCACTGATCAGAACAGGAAATACAGAAATAGTAGAGATACAGCAGGAGCCACCAAAAACTGCAGTGAAATCAGGCTAATTTTACGTACAAGCAGCACATGCACAACACACAACTTGCCTCTTTCATCTTGGCTTTTGGACGGAATATATGCCTCAATGTTCTGGGGGCAGAGTTTTTAGTCATCGCTATAGTCCTGTAATGTCACTCTGTCCTGCAGTACACAATGCGGTGCGAGTGCATTAGATAAAGATAGGTGCTTGTAATGGGCAAGTGTACGAAAGATATCGTTCAGCTAGAGAAAAAAAAAAAGGGAAATCTTGCAATTTCCTCAGTAAAAGCAGAAACCACAGTGGCCTTACAGCTGGGCGTAAGAGCAGGAGGTTGTGATTGTCATGAAAGTTAAAACAAAGCAAAGGGGAGACAATCTGAGTGCAAGGAGAATAAAATGCTACAGAGAAAAGAAAAAAATGTGCCAGATTTACCATTATTGTACCTAAATTCTGCCATGAATTGGACCAAAGCCTTGGTACAAATCATTTTAGACAAGTTTGTGATAAACTGTTTTTTTGCGCCTTGCTAGACAGTTAAATGGACTAGAAAAAAAGGCGCAAATCTGTCAAATTGTAAAATGTTTCAGTAATATTACTGGGCATTTTGTGGATACAAAAAAAAACAAAAAAAAACCCACAGTCTAAAGCATAGCATTAAGAGGGGGCATGAAGAACAGCCTAATGTGCATAAAACTGCACAAGACTACCAAACCACATGCAACACTGAAAAGGTTGGCACATTTTCAGACTGCCTCACTAACCTGACATTGTCTATCTATTAGAGATGAGCGAACGTACTCGGATAGGCACTACTCGTCCGAGTAATGTGCCTTATCCGAGTACCGCTGTACTCGTGCTGAAAGATTCGGGGCGCTCCGCTGCTGACAGGTGAGTCGCAGCGGGGAGCGGGGCAGAGCGGCCGGGAGAGAAGGAGAGAAAGATCTCCCCTCCGTTCCTCCCCGCTCTCCCCTGCAGCTCCCCGCTCCGCAGCGCGTCCCGAATCTTTCAGCACGAGTACAGCGGTACTCGGATAAGGCACATTACTCGGACGAGTAGTGCCTATCCGAGTACGTTCGCTCATCTCTACTATCTATACAAGCCCAATTCCAAAGAAGCTGGGAGATTGTATAAAAGGTTTTTTTTTTTTTTTTACTGCATTAATCATGTAGCATAAATTACATGCTAAGTTTTTTCCTGTGCGTTTGTAGATTACAATACCAAAATTGTGGGGTATATATATTTTTTTTTAGGTTTTTCCACTTTTGCATAATAAAACCCTTTTTTTAAGAAAGCTTTTTTTTGGCATCGTTGTATTCAAAGTCCCATAACACTTTATTTTTCAATTGTTGGAGCAGTATGACTGCTTGTTTTTTGCGTGACTAGCTGAAGTTTTTATTGGTACTATTCTGGGGTACATACTGTTTTGTTGATTACTTATTGTGTACTTTGGGAGGCGAAATTAACAAAATCATTTTGACTGAGTTTTTTAGGTTTTTGTTGTTTACCATGCAGAATTAACGGCGTGTTCGATTTATTGTACAAGTGGTGAAAAAAAGCAGCAATATCAAAATTTATTTTTTTAAGAGGGAAGTGGCCAAAAAAGTTTTTTTTTTTTAAATAATTTTTTATACAACTCTATACTCCTGTAGTAGACTTGAACCCGTGATCATATGATCACTATGATAATACACTGCAGTACATCTGTACAGCATTGTATTAATTATCGCTGTCACTAGCAATCATGCCAGACCTGAACACCAGGCAATGGCAACCCTTAGGCCCTCCACAACAACATCGCAGCAGGCTGATGACAACACAAAAAGGAGAGTGAAGCTTTGCAAGCCACAATCAACATTGGTAGTGGCATGTAAAAGGTTTAACAGCAGGGGGATCGGTGTTCTCACCGATCCCCGCTGGCGGACAGCTGTCAGTCTGCTCCCACTGCAGATTGCACAGGCTCAGCTTATGCCATGCACATATATTTGCTTTCTGTTGCCTCAAGTACCAGGCAGGTGTTAAAGGGGTTTAACAAAAGGCTGGAAAATTGGTACTAATGAAAAACAGCTGGAGGGTCACATGACTCATGAGCATGCAAAAAGAAGCAGAATCTCTCAGAAGCAAAGAGGAGCAGAGGTTCACCAATTGAAAAACCACAGCTACAAATTGTGGAACAATTTCAGAAAAATATTCTACCTAGATATGCAAAGATTCAGAATATCCCACCATCGACAGTACACAGCAGCAAAAGAGTCAGTGAGTCTGGAGAATTTCATGTACACAAGGGACAAGGCCGACTGTCAATACTGGATGCCCGAGATCTACGGGCCCTCAGGTGTCACTGCATTCAAAACAGGTGTGATTCTATAAAGTCAATCACTGCATGGGCTCAGGAAAACTTCCAGAAATCACTTAAAGGAGATGTCCCGAGGCAGCAAGTGGGGTTATACACTTCTGTATGGCCATAATAATGCACTTTGTAATGTACATTGTGCATTAATTATGAGCCATACAGAAGTTATAAAAAGTTTTTTACTTACCTGCTCCGTTGCTAGCGTCCTGGTCTCCATGGTGCCGACTAATTTTTGGCCTCCGATGGCCAAATTAGCCGCGCTTGCGCAGTCCGGGTCTTCTGCTGTTCTCTATGGGGCTCCGTGTAGCTCCGCCCCGTCACGTGCCGATTCCAGCCAATCAGGAGGCTGGAATCGGCAGTGGACCGCACAGAAGAGCTGCGGTCCACGAAGATAGAGGATCCCGGCGGCCATCTTCAGCGGTAAGTATTGAAGTCACCGGACCGCCGGGATTCAGGTAAGCGCTGTGCGGGTGGTTTTTTTAACCCCTGCATCGGGGTTGTCTCGCGCCGAACGGGGGGGGGGGTTTAAAAAAAAAAAAACCCGTTTCGGCGCGGGACATCTCCTTTAACCCTTTCAAATCCACTGCTTGACGTCTGAAGACATTATGATTTAAGCCTGTACAGCTCCAATGTTGGAAGACATTCGTCGGGGTTCTCTCACTGTATATTACCAGCCTCGGAGCCTATCCAACGTGTCACCTCATGCAGTACTGGCTTTAGCCAGCATATAGCGCCGTTGTATAATGGCAGCAAAAGAATAAGCCCTCTAGGAAAACCAGGATACAAATTGGATTGAAAGGGTTAAAACTGTATCATGCAAAGCAGCAGACATGTATTAAACAGAATCCAGAAACGCTGGCATAATCTGAGCAAAATGACAAAAAGGAAAACTATTTTGTGGTCTGAGGAATCAAAAATGTAAATTCTTTTTGTAAACTTGGGACGCCGTGTCCTGCGGCCTCCGGATGACAGGAACCATCCAACTTATCAGTGCACAGTTCAAAATCCTGCATCCCCGATAGCACTGGCAGCTTGCACATCTTTAGGCACTATCAATGCTGAGCAGTGCATAGATTTTCGAACATATGCTCCCATCCAGACAACGTCTCTTTCAGGGAAGGCCTTACATATTTCATCTATGCAATGCCAAACCACAGAAGCATGGCTGGCCTTAGCTATGAGCGACCTATCAAGTTGCAGAGAGTGCCAGTCATTAATGTAGAAAGGGGTGACAGTCAGGGCCAGGAATGGGAGCTACAACTGTACTACTATGTGCAGCCCGTAACAAAACCCAGCTCATCATCCCTCTCCAGCTTACAGTACGGTACGTGCGGCAGAGAGGGAGGATGAGCTGGACTATCCTGTGCTAGGCTGCGTATGACAGATGTAGGAGCTGCGGCACAAGCCCTGTGACCAGTTATGTATGTATCTTGTGTAACATACCTCAATTTTTCCAGTTTTTATTGATATTTAACAGTTTAATGTCTTAAACTGTACTTTGATATGAAAAGTATAAATCAAATTAAGATGAATAAAAATAATGGATTAACTTTGTTTCACCAAATTAAATTTATATATTTTTTGCCTATTCAAAGTAGCCACCTCTAGCTGATGACAGTTTCACACAAAGTAGGTATGCCTTCTACAATTTCATTCAAATATTGTTCAGAAATTTCTTCCCAGCATTATTGCAAACGTTCCCACAAATGTGCTAAACTTGTAGGTTGCTTTGCTTTCATCCTTCTGTTCATCCCAAACAAGCTCAATGGGGTCTAAGAATGGAGAATGTGCAAGTTTTTCCAGTCATTGAAGCTTATTAACTTCTTCTTGTCTTAAGTAGTTCAATCATAACCTAGAAGTATGCTTTGGATCATTGTCTTGCTGTAATAGGAATCCCTGACCAACTAGGCATACACCAGAGGGTATTGCATGGCGTATCAAAATTTCCTGCACTGGTTCATTATAAGGTTCTGCGGCAGGGCGCGTGTATTATAAGGTTCTGCGGCAGGGCGCGTGTATTATAAGGTTCTGCGGCAGGGCGCGTGTATTATAAGGTTCTGCGGCAGCTACAGTGTGAATTAAGAGGGCAGCAGTAGCTGAGGTCTGCATTGCAAAATTCTGTAGCAGCTGAGGTCTTATGGAGGTTCTGCACAGCTAAGCATGAGGTTCTGCAGCAGCTGAGGTCTTTATTAAGTTAAAAAAAAGTGAGCAATCTTTGAAGATCAAGATAATTGAGTAACATCAGAACACACTGACACATGTGACTGGGAAGGGGGTGCTTTTATTGATGCTCGCCCTGTTGACCAAATGTTAGAAACTGCCCTTGCACGTGACTGTTGGAAATCTCTTGATCTGCAGTGTCACATCCATTGTCTGGCCTGAGCGCCAATTCCAGCTTAGTACTACAAGTTATGAAGGTCACTTATTCAGGCAGTAATGTACATTCCTACCTGGAGTCTGCTAACTGTCAAAAGGCAGAAGAGGGAAAAAGGTCTACAGGCCAAATCCTAGATAATCCCAGAGAAAACGTACGACACAGGCCCAAGTCAAATGTGAAGAGAAACCGTAAACACTACACTATGATGAAGACGCCGGTCTTTCCAGAAACCTCGGAGATCCTACATGTGTTCTGGTTGTCTTTAATATACCAACCCATTGTATATATGATCAAAAAAAAAATAGTCTTAAGAAGAAAGGCCCTGTTTTATATGAAAAATATACAGGAATGAAGAATAAGAAAGGAGTTATCATCCTCAGGCTAGGCCATTAATTGGTGGAAGTCTGCTGCTCAGACTCTCCAGATCAGCTGTTAACTGGGCCGCACAGACCACTCCAGCTGCCCAGCTTGGCTTTGTAGTCCAGGTTTCTATTCATTTTAATGCAATCTGATTGCTCCTTTCTTCTTATAAGGCACCAATTTTTGTTCCTTTAAGGCCGGCTGCACACAGGCGGGGCGGATTGCGCATGTGGAATCCCAGAGCGGAATCCAACCCTGTACCCTGCTGTCATCCATGTGTGCCTTCTGAAATCTTCTCTGTACTGCAGATGTTTATTTTTTGTTTTTTTTAAACTCTGCTTTTCTCGCAACATTGCTTAGCGGAATCTGCACAAAAATAGAACATGCTGTGATTTTTCCTCTGCGAGCAGGAAAAACAAAAACAAAAAACAAAACACAAAACTACACAATGTTAATAGCATGTTACGGGCAGTATTTGCTGTGGAATACAGAGGCGGACACCCACTTTGGATTCTGCAATGCAAATCCACCCTGTGCAGGCAGCCTTCAACTTCTCACCATTCAATGTGCAGAACAACTAGTGTTACTTTTATTTTATGGGTCTGTGTGATTACAGCTATACCAAACCTGTATTTTGTTGGGGGGGTTTTACTACTTTTGCACAATAGCAGCACATCTCATGGACATTAAAGGAGTTCTGTCAAAAAAATTAAATAAATTCTATACTCACCGATTACTCCCCTGTCAGTCTACTTACCGAATCTTCTCCTCGCCGATCTTCTCCTGTCTGCTGGCTGATTCTTCTGCTTCCTGTGAGGTTACATACATTGACAGGCAGTGTCCTTAATGTATGCTACACGTAACTAGTTCACAGTCTAGCACGAAGTGCCAAGCTATTGCAGAGACTGTGCACATGTGCTGTCTCTGCAATAGGTCAGCATTCCTTCCAAGCCAGTGAACGCTACGTGACCTTCACTGACCTGCAGGAAGAAGAATGCGAGAAATGACAGCTTCATAAGAAGAGAATCTCTGAGCTGACATGAGGGACTGGACAAGATCCAGCCTGGAGAAGATGCCTTAAGCAGTTTGCCTTAAAGCCGCTTTCACATGGGCGACCAAAAAAAAACAAACAAAAAAAACACGATTTTCTCGCGATGCGACAGTGCTACAAATCGCATGTACGTGAAGCCTATGCTCTCCAATGGGATCCTTCACATAAGCGATGTTTTGTAGGCTGCTACATTGCAAGAAATAAGGTAGGCATGCTTTATACAGCTGCAATTTTGGATGCTTTGTAGCCCATGTTTCCCTATGGAGCCTTCCTTTCTGTTGCAACGCATGAAAATGTGGTTTTCGTGTGGTGCGATGCAACCTTTACAGTAGGAAGTCCTAGTGTTTGTCCCTAAAATAAGCCCTAGCTGCATTAAAAAAAATTAAACATTACCCAACAGGTGCTGTCTGCTCTGCCGCACATCTCCGGCAGTTTGCAGCACTTGTCTGTAGTCTTCAGCCGACGCTTCCTGGTCAGGGGGTTCAAAAATCCCGCCTCCAGGAAGCGCTGGCTCTGATTGGTTCTATAGCGTCAAAGCTCAGCCAAATTCAGGCATCGCATTGAATGGATTTTTGAACCCCCTCATCAGGAAGCACTGACTGAAGACCACAGACAAGTGCCGCGGAACAGCTGGAGAAGTGCAGCGGAGCGGGCAGCGCCTGTTAGGGTAGGGCTTATATTTCAAACTCACCCACCCTGAAAATCCCAGGAAAAGAGCTAAAAACTCTTGTAGCACCACACAATTGCGCTAATCGCACGTGTATTACGCACCAAAATAGCCCACTGAAATGAACGCGATTGCATATAAATATGCAGTAAATATAGAGTAAACCAGCATATTTGCTACATTTTAACGCAAGAAATCAATGGAATTTTTTTTTTTTTTTACATGTGTATACATATACACACACACACACACACACACACACACACACACACACACACACACACACACACACAAATCAGTATTTCAGTCCATGAATACTCTGCGTATACGCAATACACCCGTGTTAATGAGGCCTTAGGGAGTACAGGGAGATCCAATGTTGTGGCCATTTATCAGGTCTAGTGGCTATAGTGACCCAGCCCTAGACATGATAGTTTCCCCAGCAGTGGTGCTGTATGGGTATTGAGCGATTTCTGCCAGGTTCTGCACAGATAACAGATCCTGCGCATATGACAATCTGATGATCTTGGCATGGAAGGTGGTTTCTAAGAGAATGAAAATGTGCAAAAGCATTAAAAAAAACCCACACTTATTAGCTTTATTTATCCCCTGCCAAATCCAGAAGCTACAATGTACAATAAAAGCATGGGGAACGTTGATTCATAAAGTCACCGAAAGTTGGCCTCATCTGAACAGATAATGTTGCTTCAGATGAAGACAACCCCCCCACCCCATGAGATAGGTGCCAATTTTTATCATTTGATGGGGAAAAAAATTCCTTTCCAAGTCTGGCAATCAGAATAATCCCTGATACAACATTCAGTGTTTACAGATGAGCTGAAGGAAGTCAGCCATACTGCCCTTTTGTTAGGGCTCCCTCACACAACCGTATGCGCATCACGCAGCGTTTTACCGGCATGTGTTAGCCGACTATTGCCGCATATGGCAGTGGGTCCACTGCACTCGACCGTATCTCGTGTATGCTGTCATGCGCAGTGTGACTTATAATTCCCTGCTGTCTCATAGTGGCGTTGAGTATGCATTATCCCCCATCCACAATGTATATCACGTATGGACAGCTTTGCATACGCTACTCATTCAAAAAGTACAGGCTGTTATACAGGGTGAAACAGAGCATACTGCAATCTTTTACGAGTGTACCTACACAATGTTTATACACTAATGTGAATGGATCAATGAAAATCCATCTACTTATCTTGACTTCATTCACTGTATATTACACGGCCGTGCATTGCGTGCATAACGCACTGTAAAATCACAGTCGTGTGAATGAGTCCTTGAACGACTTCAATACCATGTAACCCCTTACCCACAATCCATATAAGTTTTTACGGAGGTAGTTAAGGGGAGAATTCTCATAAATACGCCTTTACTGGGCGCAGCATCACAAGCCTGGCATGGGTTTCCCATGCCATGAGGAGCGGATGCTGAAGAAAACGTTGATCCCCACTATTTAACTCTTTACATGCAGCATCCACCATGGCATGTAAAGCTCTGACAATTTGATTTACTGAAGTGAACTATAAAAATATCGATGTTCAAGTCTCGTAGTGGGGGAAAAATGAAAAGATTAAAAAAAATAATAATTTACATACTTACACAAACACAATCAAGATGTTGTACAGATTAAGAAATGACTGCAAAAAGACAAGAATTATTTCTTACCGATAATTCCTTTTCCATGAGTCCATCATGACAGCACACATGGAGGTTGCTCCGCCTGTGATCCTTGGGACAGGAAGAGGAGTTCTTTAAAAGGCCACCTCCCACCGCTTGACTCCAGTGACTTCCAAATTATCACAACGGATACGTGGCCCAACAGTTTTTTTATTAGCACTGAAATACATCAATTAATGTACAAGCATTATAAATCGTACAAGGGTGGGAAAGCATGTGCTGTCATGATGGACTCATGGAAAAGGAATTATCGGTAAGAAATAATTCTTGTCTTTCCATCTCGTCCATCCTGACAGCACGCATGGAGGTATACCAAATCATCAAGCTTTTAGGGGGGGAAACTACTGCCTAGAGGACCTTCCGTCCAAAGGCCAGCGCTCTATCAGTATAGAGATCCAAGCGATAATGCTTAGACCATGTGTGCATGTTACATCATGTTGCAGCTTTGCAAATGTTCTGCAGAGTTTCACTACGTTCAGCCCATGAGGAAGCGAGAGCCCCTGTAGTGTGGGTTCTGAACCCCTCAAGGGAAAGCAGATCTTTGGCTTTAGATGCTCCCTGAAATGATGTTTTAATCCATCCAGCGATGGTATCCTCAGACGCTGTTTTTTTCTTTCCTCCTGACATTTACAGAATAAGTTCTGTGGGGTTTTTTGGGGTTTTTTTTTTTTTTTGAGACCTGTGAATAGGTCAGGACTGCACGTCTGACGTCTAAACTGCACAAGAGCCGTTCTTTGTTATCTTAAAACTTGACAGAAGGGAGGCAGAATTATTCCCCGTTTCATTGCGGAACGTCCATACTGCATTAGAACAGAGAAATAAGTCTAGTCTTATGACTATCCTGTCGTCAAGCACCTTTAGGATAATTCCTATATCTCACCAATCCACCCAGGGGTTGTAATAACTACCAGCAAGGCTACTTTGATGGATAGGTGTTTCTGTGATACTGAATGTACAGGCCTCAGAGAACTGTTCATAGAGGCTGTCTGACCCTAAACTAGGGTCTCAGATCTTGGAATTGGATTTCTTTCAACCCTTAAGAGAGTGTGTATTATCTTGGACGATAATCATTGGTGTCTCAGTCTCTGACGCTCAGGCTATCAGCTTCGTGCAGAGGGTCTCCTGAAAGAACCCTGGACCTCAAGACAAAAAACAGGTCCTGCCTGAGACCAGCGGAATCAGTGGTCGTATCGCCTAGAAAGACGATGCTGTGCAATGCATACAACCCGGTCCAGCCATTCTGGCTTTTACGCAAAGTCTGTGAATTTAAGGGAAACCGGAAAAAAATATGGCAAATTTATGACTCATGCTTGTGAAGATGCATTTGGCGCCCAGGGATTGTTTGCTGGGCTTAAGAAAAGGGAAAATTTCTGTATTTCGAATTTATCTTTGATGCAAGAGGTCTATCTGGGGTTATCCAGATCAACAAATTGAATATGTATAGTTTTAGGGACCATTACCCTGGATCTAACCTTCCCCGCAAAAACTGCAATAAGGTTTTGAGAGCCTTTTAGATGAATAGCCGATAAAGACCCTCTAGTTCTCTGCCCAGCAGAATATTCTTTTGATAGACATTCGAAAAGGGTTTCTGGTGCTGAATAAGACACCATTGGCCAACAATATTTTTAAGTGTTCCAATGACTAAAAACCCTCATTTATTTGAGGAAATTAGTAACCCTTTGAGGAGTCAAGGAATAGTCCGAAAACTTTTTGGGTGTCTGGGTTCAGGCTGAAAATAAATTATTTAAAACTCATTTTAACCGTCATCTAATATATTTTTAGTATGCCAGGTGGATGGGAATATGTAGTATGCGATTTTGAGTTCAACGTGCAAACGACGCTGCCTTCCTTAACCCGGGGTATCAAAACCTAAGTAGAGTTCATTTCAGACAAAATTTAGCAATGTACTGAATTAAGGGACTCTGACTTAAAGGGGTTGTCCCGCGGCAGCAAGTGGGTCTATACACTTCTGTATGGCCATATTAATGCACTTTGTAATGTACATTGTGCATTAATTATGAGCCATACAGAAGTTATAAGAAGTTTTTCACTTACCTGCTCCGTTGCTAGCGTCCTCGTTTCCATGGAGCCGACTAATTTTCGCCGTCTAATGGCCAAATTAGCCGCGCTTGCGCAGTCCGGGTCTTCTTCTTATCTCAATGGGGCTCCGTGTAGCTCCGCCCCGTCACGTGCCGATTCCAGCCAATCAGGAGGCTGGAATCGGCAATGGACCGCACAGAAGCCCTGCGGTCCACCGAGGGAGAAGATGCCGGCGGCCATCTTCAGCCGGTAAGTAAGAAGTCACCGGAGCACGGGGATTCAGGTAAGCGCTGTGCGGATTTTTCTTTAGGTCCCTGCATCGGGGTTGTCTCGCGCCGAACAGGGGGTGGGGGGGGGGGGGGTGGCTGTTGAAAAAAAAAAAAAAAAAACAACGTTTCGGCGAGGGACAACCCCTTTAAGTATGGTTAAGTTAGCAGCCCAAGCAAACATGAAAAAATAACCATTACAGGAAAAAGGGTAAAAAATAGAGATTCTATTTTGGATCCCAAAGATATGGTCGTTAAGGGGCAAAGAGAGGCTATTACGCAAGCAATCTTTTGATAGGTTCATCTATCTGTTTTCCCCTTGCTGTTTTTCCACAAAGAAAAAATTTCCTTGAAAAGTATAGCTCTGCTGCGGCACCTGCCAGCTTCAGATAGTCTCCTAGCTATGAGAGCCAAAGGCACACTAGGTGTGCCCCAGGTGGCTACTATAATGGTTTCTAGAAGCCTACATGCAGTCTTCATCAGATTTTTATGGAAGCTTGCCAGCCTTTTACCAAGCTGCTCCTTTCCACTTTAGCTGTTTCTTTGTATAATATTTTCCCTTTAGTGTAGAAAGTAAAGAACTGCCACCCTCAGGGTGCTCATAAATACGGGCCCTTATTTGCTGGTCTAGAAGGACCCGGCTGGGGTTAGAGACTAGTTCTCTGACCGTCTGGCAGAGATTACTTTAGCTCCGCCCTGATTAGCCTTCCCGCAGCCTTGAGTATGGATTTCCATCCTACAAAAAAAAAAAAAGGCGATTGCTATTATATCAATCATATACCATGAGTTTCTATTCCAGAGACCTATTCACCATGGCTTTGCTATGGAGTTTCATCCTGCAATAGCAGGCGATTGCCATTATATCAATTATATACTAGGTGTTTCTGTTCCAGAGAACTACTCACCATGGCTCTGCTATGGAGCTTCAGCCTACAATAACCGGCAATTGCCATTATATCAATCATATACTGTGTGTTTCTGTTCCAGAGAACTACTCAACATGGCTTTGCTATGGAGTTTCATCCTGCAGCAAACAGGTACATGCCATTATATCAATCATATACCATGACATTCTGTTCCAGAGAACTATTTACCATGGCTTTACTATGGAGTTTCATATTGCAATAGCAGGTGATTGCCATTATATCATATACCATGAGTTTCTGTTTCAGGGAACTACTCACTATGGCTTTTCTATGGAGTTTCATCCTGCAATAGCAGGCGATTGCCATTATATCATATACCATGTGTTTTCTGTTTCAAAGAACTACTCACTATGGCTTTACTATGGAGTTTCATCCTGCAATAGCAGGTGATTGCCATTATATCATATACCATGCGTTTCTGTTTCAGAGAACTACTCACCATGGTTTTACTATGGCATTATATTGATCATATACCATGAGTTTGTAGATTTCCCCTGCTACCTCCATGCTGTCCATAGCGTTAGGAGATGCAAAGCTTGAATCCCGTAGGAAACATTCTAATCCTCTACTTTGAATTTGGTGCGCTGATGCCACTAGAGTGCATCCATCATCACGCACAGTGCAGCGCTGCATCCCCTCGGAGCCAGCTGCTAGTCACCGGGACCTAGGCGCAGAATGCAGAAGCATTTGCCGCAGTTCCCATATCTTCATGGGGACGCTGCCGCAGCGTGCGTCTTTTTGCATATGATGCGGCGCTGTGTCATCACTGGGAGCCGGCCGCCGCTTTTCTTAGGTTTTGTTGCTCGTCTAACTATTTTTGTAGTGCAGTCCGAGCAAAAGGGTCTCTTAGCGTTATCGTCCACTTTTTTTGGCGCACAACGCACACCTTTTTATCCTCTTTTTTTCTGTTTAGTTTTTAATGCTTCCTCCTATAAGGAGAAGCCATTACTAATACCAGGTGTGAAAGCCATACTCACAAAAATGTTCCCATTTTTTTGTCCAAGTGGACTACTTACGGTTGGCACAATCCCTTTTTCTCCCTCAGCGCTGTCCATGCAGAAAAAGGAGCCTGGGAACCATGAAGGAGGATTTTTCCGAATGGAATTTTAAATTTGGCGCCTTTATGCACCAGCGCTGACGTCTGACGTCATTGCGCACAACTCGGCGCCGCTCCATACCAGGAGGCCGGCCGTCACACCGCCGGGGAACAGGAGCGCAGAGCAGCCGCACCTGCGGATCCCTCCCCTCCGATGGTGCCGTCGTCCGGAGGGAGCCTTGGAACTGCCTCCCCCGGCCGGATACCCCGCGCCCCGGGGAGTAGCGCTATGCAGCCCGCAGCCTCCATCCGCAGCACGAAGAACTCCCTCCTGTGTCCGTTTGGGACAGGAAGACACTGGAGTCAAGCGGTGGGAGGTGGCCTTTTAAAGAACTCCTCTTCCTGTCCCAAGGATCAGAGGCGGAGCAACCTCCATGTGTGCTGTCAGGATGGACGAGATGGAAACAACCCTTACACATCACAAATCTTTGAATGAGACCATAAAAAAAACCCAACACACAAACTTCAAGGCCTCATGTCCACGGGGAAAATCAGTCCCGCTACGGATTCTCCATGGAGAATCCATAGCGGGTCCCTCCTGCCCCACGGACATGAGCGCTTAAAATAAGAATTAACTTACCCGCAGCGGAACGGGCAGATGTTCTCTTCTTCCCGGCCGGATCTTTTTTCTTCGGCCGGCGGATGTGCTCGGCACGCCGGCTGCGTGCATGCGCCGGGTACATCTGCCCGGCCAAACAAAGATGATCCGGCCGTGAAGAAGAGAAGAACTGCCCGGTCCGCTGCGGGTAAGTTATTCTTATTTTAGGTCTCCCGGACAGCTTCCATAGGCTTCAACAGAAGCCTGCGGGAGACCCGCACGAAAATGGAGCATGTCCATTTTTTAAAAATTCACTTTTATTGACCATCCACTGGTATTTATCTACCCGCGGGTGGTCAATGCATCACTATGGGATGCGGATCCGCATGCGGGAAATCCGCTGCGGATTTAAAATTTTATTTTCCCCGTGGACATGAGGCCTTACCCTCTGAATGCCCCATTTACATAGGGAGTGCACTCCTTCTGATGTCACTGGCCCTCTACAATGTAATGCGAGTGCCAGGGTTTGGGTTGTCATGGCAAACAGACACCATACACTGGTGTCCAGGCAAGCCATGGCCTGTGATTGATCGTTAGGATAATGTATTATCGCTTGCAATAGCAGAGAGTTTATGATTCTAGTCCCCTAAAAAAAAGCACAAATTTTTTTTGCAACCTTTCCAGTTTGTATAAAAACAAAAGAAAATGTTAAAAAAAAAAAAAAACAGAACATAAATATTTGGTATCACCTTTTCTGTAACAACCTATACAATACAAAAAAAAAAAACCCCACTATCCTGCTCGGCAAAAACTATTAAAAGAATTTGTGTGTGATTTACAATACATTATATGTACCCAAAAATTGCACCAATAAAAAAAGTACAGTCTCCCTGCCACGCAATAAGCAAGCACTCAGAAGGAGTTTCCGACACAAAAAAGTTTTTAAAAAAAACAAACAAAAAAATTAAAAATAAAAAACAAACACTTTTGGAAAGTAGACATGGAAATCCCTCCACCCCCAAACTGCCAAAATAGGCCATTGTACTTACCTTCAGAATTAAAAGAAAAAAAATAAGTGCCTTTATCCCATTTTTGGGAACGTAACATTTTGGCCAGACTAGAACTCATCCCACAAAAAACAAGCTGTCTAAAGCTCCAACTATTCATTTTTACGGCATTCAGCACACAAAAGTCCAAAAAACAGAAACTGTGGCATTTTTCGTTCTTACAATTCTCCTTATATAATATATTGTATAACTTTTAAAAAGTTTTTTTTTTTCTTCTTATGTACCCAAAAAGTGATGCCATTAAAAAAATAGAACTTGTCCCACAAAAAAAACAAGCCCTCATATGGCTATGTTGGCGAAAAGATTTAAAGTTGTGGCTCTAGAAATGCGACAAAAACCCCCCAAAAAAACTCTAAACTGAAAAATAGTTCGTTATTAAGGCGTAAGCAGGCTTCGGTACTAAGGAGGTAAAGTTCAGACGTCTTTACTTATGTAGGAGGACGATTCTATTCTGCCCAGCAGATGGAGTTCACATTTCACAATATGGAATCTTTGCTCTATCACAGGTCGAATACACATTTGTTTTAACCAATTCCGCCTTATAGAGTTTTGTCTCACAATGTCCTAGATACAACAACATATGGCTCCCAATCCACATATGTGTATAAATTGCTTTAAGTTCAAAGTACATATCCGGCCATAAGCATATCCATACTCTGTGCCAAACGTGGCAGGATCTGAACACCTCACTAGGCCATACAGTTAGCAAAGCAACTGTGCAACCTGTATCAGACTGGGGTGTCTTTGGCCCACCAGAAAAATTGATTTGAAGGGCTAACTGAACAGCTACATGTAAACTATTACCTGCCTGAGATGCTGTATACTGCAATTCCATGTAGTGGGTGTACTGTGCTATATGCCTTTTCTGCAGAGGAGCTGGGAGCCCACGCCACATTTGTTCCCCTGTGGGTCAGTCCAAGCCTGTGTAAAACTCCCAGTGAGCATCACGTACAGGTCCTTTTTGGATAATGAATTCCATGCACAATACTGATTTCCCAGAGTTCAGTAGGGTTTCTCTGTTAGATCGGAGGGAGTACAATACCCAACAGGCCTTGTCCGCTACGCCACACTTCTCCTGGAGCTCCAGCACATTTGTCTGTAGTCTTCAGCCAGCGCTTCCTGGTGGAGAGGTTCAAAAATCCTTCCTCCAGGAAACACCAATTCTGATTGAGCGTCTGAGCTGCAGCGTTTGAGAACCAGAGCCAGAGTTTCCTGGAGGCGGGATTTTTGAACCCCTCCACCAGGAAGCGCTGGCTGAAGACTGCAGACAAGTGCCAGAGCTTCGGGAGAAGTGCGGCGGAGCAGACAGCGCCTGTTAGGTAATGTATTTTTTAGAAAAATAAAAATCCTGCCTCCAGGAAGCGCTGGCGGATTGGTTCGAGAGTCATGGCTCAGCCAGTCACTGCTACTCTCGAACCACAGCCATTGCATTGAATAGCTGCGATTGTTTCATTGAACGCTGCAGTGATTCGTTCTCGAATGCCGCGGCTCCGCCAATCACTGCAGCGCTCAATGAACCAATCACAGCCATTGCACTGAATGGCCGCAATTGGTTCTTGAACACGGCTCAGCCAATCAGAGTCAGCACTACCTGGAGGCAGGATTTTTAAACCCCTCCACCAGGAAGCACTGGCTGAAGACTGCATACAAGTGTGCTGGAGTTTCGGGAACAGTGCGGCGTAGTGGACAGGGCCTGTTTGGTAATGTATTCATTTTTTTTTTAAGTGCAAGCCAGGGCTTATTTTAGAGACAAAGTAGGACTTCCTACTGTAAAAGTTGCATTGCGTGACGCAACAGAAAGGAAGGCTCGATTGGGAAACATGGGCTACAAAACACCACAAATCACGGTTGTACAGAGCATGCCGCGATTTTGTATTCTCGCACTGTAAAACAGCCTACAAAACATTGCTCATATGAAAGAACCCATTGGAAAGCATGGGCTCCACATACATACGATTTGCAGCACTGTCGCATCGTGAGAAAATTGTGCAATTTTGTCACCTGTGTAAAAGCGGCCTTGCAAATCCTTGTAATATGTTGTGCACAAGCCCGAAAGCTCCTCACTATTGAAAACCACTATACACAATCATGTAAACGGATTAGTAAAAGGTTAAAGCCCCCTACCAGTGTTGCCCCTTATTTCATTCGGTAAGGTTTGTCACTGCACCCTGGTATCACTTCTGGCACTTGATAAGGCCAAGCCCCTGCCTCACCGTATAGCAGACCACTGTGTACTTCACAGCATCACCTTTTACTGTATTTGCCGTTTAGATCCTCTATTGGTTGTAACTATGTAAAATACATGTATAATCTATTGTTTACGTTTAAAAAATCCATCCCAAGTCAAAATTTATGAAAAGCGTAAAATGAGCAATGTTAACTTTCATGTGTCACCAGAGGGAAGGAGGGGACATTGTTAAAGCTCAGTAGTCATGCTCCACATACACTTCATAGAGTAGACATTCATCTCTAAACATGTGCCAACGACCCGCTTGCCAGAAGTAATAAGAGGCAGCGTGAGCCACAGTGTACCCTAAGGCATGTAAGAGCAGGAAGTGCCAGGATACAGCTTCTGTGCGCACTACACATGCTGCAAGCATCCATTCTGCCTTCAGAACCTTGCCTTTGTTCCTTTCTAAGTAGGCAACACAAGTAATAAATATCCTAGGTTTCTACAAGTGCTACGCTGTCAATATCAGTTAGTAGATATACAAGATTTACATGCAAACAGCCATCCGCCCAGCAGCATCTTACTCATGCCTGCACGATGATTACACCTCAGTGGGTATGGCACATTTCTTCCTAGGTTTGATCAATTAGTTGGCCTCGGAATGTTCTACATGACGATCTCTGCAGTGCTTTCAGGTTACGCAACAGAGTCAGAAACATGTTTTGTGATAAGATAACGCAGCATTTCAGAGGCGAGCTGCCTGCAGTACTCCTTGGTGAGGTGGATACCTGCTGGGGGTTACTTCTTCATAAGTGTCCTGGCATCAGTCTGTCCTTCGGTTAATGTGTGTAGGTATTGCGGTGGCAGAGAGCACATCACCACACTCAGACAGTGTTTTTGCTTGTGGTTTGGCCCTTATCTTCTCTTTCCTTAGAGCAGTTGTGCCATAATTGAAAGTTATCCCCTTTCAATTATAGCATAACTGCTTGGTGGGGGTCCTGACTTTGTATCCATGGTTTGCTTTATTGTACAATTCTATAAGGACTGCATACTCCTCCTTTTCAGGTCCCCCACAGACCTAGGTACATCAACAGCAGTCAAGTGTGGCAATGGTGCTGGAGACTGCAGCAAAGAACTAGACGCTCACATTTAGCAGCCACACATGGGCAAAAAGAGTCAAGTGAGTGGTCAGTGGTGGAGAGTAGTGACTAGAAATGGCCATAAGCATTAGAGAAATGTCAGACAGGCTGACCATCTAACCTGTTTAGGGGTGTCAGGCTCTACTAATAGATGTTAGCGTAAGAGGGCATGCTGGATTAGAACATGATCGATTCCTTAATTCATTAGATAAACTGCTGCTAGTGATGCCCGGATACTGAGAGCACATGCAGTCCGCCACGCGAGCGCATTGGTGTGGTATGGGAATAGCTGTTGAAGAAAGATAGATTGCTGGACAGATGTCTAAGGTAAGCACCTTAAGGCCTCTGTCAGTGGACATGCGGATGCTCTATTGGTTTGAATTGGTGTGGAATGCCACGGATCGTCCGCTTGACAGACTATCACGGTATACGCAATTTAAACCCGGTTGTGTGCAGGCAGCCTAAGGCTGGGTTCACATGAACGAGCGCTACCAAGGTGTGGACCGGAATATCGCTGTGTATTGCAGGGTTTTTGCCTCCGGATGATGGCGTATCTCACACATGCTGTCATGCATAAACTTCCCGATTTCATTTTTTTATTTTTATTTTTATTATATTTTTTTTATTCCCTGTCGCTTAGCAAAGTTGCAGATAAAAGCCACACATATGCAATGTAATTGCATTTGTATGCACCCATAGAGAACAGAGCTCTATCGCATGTAATGCTCGGTAAATGGAACATGCTGTGTTCTTTTTATACCCGAGTATAATACGCAATGAATAAATGCTAATGTAAGTGGAACAGTGAAAATCAATGTGCTTCAACTGCTGCGATGCACTGCAAATTACAGGCACGTAAACCACAATTCAAATACGCTTGTGTGAGCCCGGCCTAATACTAGTCTATCACTGCCTAATCTAGAGAGAAATCTTAGCAGCAGTCATCTCGCTATTACAGGTAGCGCCCCCTTAATATCCCCAATACGCTTCCTAACATACGCAAAACACGTCCACCCATATCTGCCCTTTCCCATCCATTAATATATATACGCACACACAGTCCCTTTCCTTCTCCCTCCTCCTTTTTTTCTTCTTCCTGTCTATCTCTTTCTTATTTCCTAGCTTTTCTCCATGCTTCTTTTCTATAACCTAAACTACAGTTAGTACGCTCTGAAGTTGCTACGATACTGGGCACTAAGTAATTATGCATGACAGATAACTTAATGATGAGCAATTTGCTCTGACAAAAGACTCATGGCATAAAAAATAACTCTACAGCCTGTTACCAAAGAAATGAGTGAGAACCCTAAAGGTGCATTTATACAGATGATCACTCAAAATTAGTCAGAAACTGACAGTTTTGATCATTTTGCATAGGTAGTATTCGGCTAAATCAGCCCTTTAGTACTTCATTGCATGTATTTAGAGAACAGAGTGTGGTCTGTTCTCTTAAGACCTCACTATTGTTCTCCAGTGGGACAGCGGCTGTTAACAGCTGTTAAAGAATGTTATCAGCTGTTATCAGCCCTGCCCACGGAGAACACAGTGTGCGGTTAGTCCTATGGGGCGATGATTTTATGCGGACCTGAAGTCAGCGATGGACAAAAAGTGCCACGGCAAGTGCACGATGGGCAAACATTTACACACAACGATTATTGCTCAAAAGCCATCTTTTGAGCGATAAGTGTGTAAAAGGGCCTTAATCCAACAGTTTTTCAATTGTTACATACATTCCATTATGGTATTAAAAGGACTATGAGAAAAGCTGGAAAAAAGTTACAAAGACGAAGTATAAGAACTATTTGGTACAACTCTTGAGTAAACAGATTACAGGTAGGATTAGGCCCGGCTGGTGACCTCGCATACGGCATGTAGTTGTATTGTTTATGACCGCGCGTATGCACATAAGCGGTCATGCGCAGTACAACTTTTTTTGTTTGCATTTCCACGCCGTCGCTTTGTCCCTATAGTAAGTTACAGACAACAGGATAAAATAATTCTACAATCATAAAATAAAAACAGATTAAAAAAATAAAGAATAAAAAAATGTTAAGTTTATCTGTTTTTTTGGTGGTCTGGTCCCTTTAGGTTACAATAAGTCATTGTCTGAGGCAAAAATTACACTCAGTGTGAAGAGAAACTATTGAAAGCACTTTTTACCCACGTTTGGGTGAGTTCATAACTGCCTTTTTTCCCACCTTGTTCAACCACAGATTTTGGTGCATTTACATGGGCGATCTTTCTCTCGCAGCAATGCTGTGAAATGGAAAAGAGGGGAAAAAAAAGCACCCTCACTCGTAGATTTTGTGGGTTTATTGCAAATTGCACCCCCCTCCTTCCAAGAGTTGAAAATCACAGCATAAATTTCCATGTTGTGACTTTTAAATCCACGATGCAGCTCAATTTACACTGTGGACTTTTTCTTGAAAGCTCATCCACATTGCTTGTACTGTAAAATGCTCACACTCGGGAAAATCCATGGAGTTTAATACCTTACAATGCATGAAGAATAAGCAGAAAACACCATGCCTTAGCTACATATTCCTGGTCTGACGGCTGCGGGTGTGGCGGGCACACCTTCCTGTTCAAACATGCACTGACTGTTACATTGGCTGGCAAGGCCCGCTAAGGGCACAGAATTCTTACTGACTTACCAGCTGCTGTACAGGAGAAAAAAGGTGACCTTCTGAAAACAATTGTGAAATTGTGTTTCCTCAAGTTATTTAATTGCTGCAGAACATAACCAACCTGAATTTAGCAAACTGGTTCCCGGTCTTTTGCAGTTGCGATAAAAGGTGGAGGGCTGTGGGATCTACCAGCAAAATGTTGTGAAAAAATTAAGTGAGATAAGAGCCACTTTAAGGCTCCCCAGACACGGGCGATATCGCACCAACATGTGTTTTTACAGCAATCTCTTCCCATCACTTCTGTGAAGTAGCGATCCTCCAGCACAGATTTCAGGCACATTAGAGGATTGTCAAGTGTTTCCCATTGTTTTCAATGGGAAACATCACGGATGGTGTGCGACATGTTTTACTGTCCCATTGAAAACAATGGGCGATGCGTTTCAAACGCCGCAAAAAGATGTCCATGACGCAATTTTTTCCCCTTCAGCAGTGAGGGAAAACATTGCTTGTGTATATCACTCTATACAAAAGAATGGAGTTCATATTTGCGTGAGTTTTGAGCGTTTCGCAATGCACCAAACGCGAACATTCTCGGCCGTGTGAAACCAGCCTAAAGACCCTTTTAGACACAGGACAAGTGTTGGGGGCTCCTGTGCTTTTACACAAGAACGATGATTGCTCAGGGAATGAAGGCAGAGCCGGCCACATATATCACTCCTGCCGCCATTCCCAATTACCAGACAGTCATTCATAAATGAACAGGCTGATTATTTGATTTTCATGCCTGCTCAGTCCAGAATAGGAACAAATTATTGGTTGTCGTTCAGACAGTGTTGGCATTTAGGCCGTTCTCACACGACTGGTTTTGAATTGCAGAATGGTGATCCGCGGTATTCCGCATTCATTCATTAAATAAATAAATAAATAAATAGAATATTCACATGTCCACTCACAAGTGGACAGTGATTGTGAGGTCTGCTCGTGGAAATTAAAATCGCAGCATCTTCTATTTCCGCAATATAGATATTTAAATGTACACGTGTGGAATCCGACCTGGCTCTCTGAGATTGGCCTTAGGCCGGCTGCACAAGAACAGGTCAGATCCCACTTGCGGGAGCCCGCAGCAGAATCTGACTCTGTGCCTGGCCGGTGACCCTGCATGCCTGTCATCCTTTTTCTGTCCTGTGGATGGTCCACACAGCGAGCCGTCAGACATGCACAGTAGAGATTTTCCCGTGATTAAGTAGAATCTGCAACCTTTCCGCAATGTCAATATATAGCAAATTACTCTTGATCTATAGCCAATTACTTAGTGCAAATGTGAATGAGCCCTTGCGCTGTTTTGGCTTCCTGTTCCATTATGGAGGCAGGAGAACTGAATCCCCATGCGTAATGGATCCATTGTAAGATTATAATGACTAGTAGTCCATTCCCATTTTGTTCAACATCTTCCTGGATGAAGAACTACTTTGTATGTATTTTCACAAAAATCAGCAATGGAGGCTGCGAGCAGAACCTCAGACGCTGATGTGAACACTGCCTATGGAGAATAGTTGTAGATGAAACAGTAGGTGTAAAAGATCTGTATCCTAAGGCTACCAAAAATAAATGCTTGAGAAATATAAGAATGAAGTGAAGGGGTTAGACAAGGGGAATCCATTAACACAGAAAGCGAGTAATACCTGCAAGAATGCATTTTATTTTCCAACTTCTCCCAAGTTAGTGATAAAATGGCAGAGATTCAGAAAAACCTACTAGATTATATTAAAGGATGCCTTTATTGGGGTTCCTGAACTTCAAACTCTTACCGCTTAATGTCTTTCAGAAGATCAAGAAATATGAAGGGCAGATTAGTTCATGCAGATTAGGCTTTAAATAATCCAGCAAGAGAATTCTTACCCCTGTTTTAGCTGTTGCCGTTGTAATAGTATTGGGAGGGGCACTTATTATTACTTTTACTTTGTCCTTTTGTGTACAAAACCGAAAAAAAGAAGAAGTAGTGTATACTTTGCAGGGTTTGTATATACTCGGTAGATCATACAGGAAGTTCATTTACTTTTCCTGCCTGTACTGTGGATGTTTACACATTGTGCTCGATAAGAGATAAACGATACGACTGTTTGTGTGTTATTAGTTTAGCTGGATCACGTTTGTCCCCAATTATGACTAGCTAACGATCAGACCACATTTTATTAGTAAGCAATGCAGAAGTCCAGGAAATGCCAAATTGCTCACTTTTTCTTGTAACTGTATGTAGTTGTTGGATAGTTCTTGAGATTACTACTTGGTGGCCGGGGTTATCAGTTCTGTTTATCCATGATCCCATGATACATGGGGCCCTGGGGATGCGGTGTGTGTTCCAACACCTAGTAGGGTTGAGCTGGTATTTATATGGGTATGTCACACTTGGGGCTTATTCACACAAGCGATATAAGTCACGTGCGTTTGAGCGGTGCGGTGTACAAAACTCACGCGAATATGAAATATATTCTTTTGAATGGATTCATTCACCCGAGTGAATTGTTTGTGGTTTAGAGCATGCAGGCACTAACACTGAACGATAACAGGACGTCCTATCTTTGGGTGCTCCCTTTTTCCCCCTCAACCTTTGTTTTCAACGCAGCCATAGCATAGCACTTGCATGCCGTGTGATGTGCATGTAAGTGCGACAAGGTCTTTCTCATTGAAGTCAATATGAAATCCTTACAATCCGAACACCTGTGGAACGAGCGCAAGGATCGCATTTTCACAGAAGCAAAGCTATCTTGAATAACAATGCTTTGCATCATTGTGAAAAACGCATGTTGGAGAGCATGATACCGGGCCAAGTTTGTCAGCTCGATATCATGCTTTCCCATGTGAATAAGCCCTTTTGGTGGTGCATCAACAACAATGCTGAGACTACTATAATAGAAGATGTAAGTTGAGGTCCCTCTTACACTGATCATGTTGGGAGTTATGTTCTGCATCCATTAGATCAAATCAAGCAGGTTCTTTCTTCTAGCTATAACCAGAATATGGTATTTATGGAAGTGAAACGCGTTTGGATTGGGCATGTGCACTTTGAACCATAGGATTAATACGGTAGTGCCCATGTGCTGCGTTAGAAGAACAAGTCCATGCTATGTGGACAAATACACAAAACCGCCTCACATTCACAGGGACATCGCATGTGCACCATATCATGCACAGCCATGTGAAGCTTGCCTAAAGCTGCTTTAACACGTGTGTTAGGGCTCCGTTCAGGATTTCAGTCTCTCTACACAGGTTATGGAGTAACTGAAAAGTCTAGTTTTTTCCCTATTGATTTTAATAGGGTTTCAGAGGAAAACAAAAAAAAGGAGTACCCAAAACACTACTGTTAGCTCCTATTCCTTTTTTTCGGACAGAATAGAGCAGTTTTCGGTGTTATTTTCTGTCTAAAAAAAAACCAAAAAGACACAAAATTTAGAAATCTGATTGCATGGAATCAAAGAGAAGCCTTTCCATTTGCTTTACGTTTTTTGGAAACCACAGTGAAATCCATGGGGGAAAACATTGTTTTCCCCGTTTTCTATATCCGTTTCTCTCCTCCAAAAACAAAGCAGACAAAGCCTGAACTGACCCCAACGCAGGTGTGAACGCGGCCCAGGCCCGTTTACAACATCCATGACTCACTTTCTCTTTCAAAAAAGTTCTGGAGTAGCCCGAGTAGCCAGCGGGGCAAAATACATTTCAGGACAATCAGACAAACATATTTCATATTTATAGATGCTTGCCAAAACTGTTTTTGTGCAATGTTGAGCTTGCACAGGAATGATTTTCCACATTTATAGCTAGAGGCAGGCATCTGGCTAGGCTGTTCAACGTCCTTGCTTTTGACATATGACAAGCATTTCTATAAATTTTAACCCCTGCAGCCAACTTCCAGCTAAGTCTGTATACCATGGTCAAATATTTTCCTGTAAATTGCAATTTTTTATGCCTATATAAAAACATATGAATAAGAAAATTCATCGAAGGAAATGACTAAATCCAGCTCGTAAACTACAAAAGACACTGGAGAAATAAACTTTGGAGCTTATGGTCACTTGCACAAGCGTATGTAAAAATCTCTGCGTTTTTCACATAGCATTTTTACTGCGTGCAGAGCTGCGTTTTTATTGATGCATGTGTTTTTTTTGCACAGTAACACAAGCAAGCCAACTCCCCCCCCCCCCCCCAGCCTCCTGGTGGCATAGCAACTTGCATGAAAAAAAAAAAAAAAAAAAAAAGAAGGAGTAAAACGCAGTATTACACATTAAATTGCATATTTACTGCGTTTTTCAAGCACCCTATTCATTTCAATGGGCGATTTAGTGCATGAAATACACACTGAAACGCCAAAAATAGGACATGCTGCATGCGATTTTGTATGCATGAAATACGTGGCACAAAACCGCTAGTGTGAGAGGCCCCATTGTAATACTGGGAGCTTTAGCGCTGCGTATTAACACTGTATAACAATGCTTGTGTGAGAGTGGTCTAAGGGTGGAACACTTCTGGAAGTATGTAGAATATTTCCACTGCAAAGAAAGGCTTCATTTAAAAATTAGTCTTCCAGGTCTGGTGGGCGGACCAGAGGAATAATCCTACCTACTCTATGCCGCTGTACGGACCTCCACAGCGCAACAATTAAGGAAAAAAATATGAGATGCCAGTGGAGCCCCGGTTTGAGCTGTCCCAAATATATAGCGCCATCCCATTCCTACTTGTCCGCATTGCATTTCGTGATCACCCCATCAGCCAGAGGGGATATCCCTTCTATATACCGGTATGCATCAGCTTCTGCAGCCACCATTAAGCAGCGGCACCGGAATATCTCACTCTCTACAGATGGCATCATTGATGTACTTTTAGATCTAGGTGTCGCCATCAGGTTACTTTGGCTGAAACTTCTATAAAGATATGACATTGAACTTAGCTAGTCTCCACATGAAATCATGGAGGAGAGAAACGGATAGGAAGCGGAGAAAAGAGATCAGTTTTACCCCCCCCCCCCTCCCCCATTTAATGCTATAGAGGATGCAATGAACAGGGCACCATCCCTCCATTGGTGAATGAACTAACTGACTCGCCACTAATTCTCTAACTTCCCGATGTCGTACAAACATGAAATTTGGAATGCTCATTCTTTAGGTCCTACATTGGAAAAGTAAAGGGGTCACAACTCGAAAATTCAATGCTAAGCGCAAAAGTATTGGCACCTCTGTGTAATGTACCAAGTCTAATTCTCTAAATTTCTGGTGTCGTACAAACATGAAAGCTGCGATGTGATTGGTTGTTATTAGAGACTAACGAACCTACTCAGACACGCCCCTTTTTCGGCCGAGCGCCGCGATTTTCGAGTACTTCCATACTTGGGTGAAAAGATTCAGGAGGGCGCCGTGGGTGAGTGGGGGGAGGGGGGGGGGTGGGAGAGAGCTGCTACCCCCCGCTCCGCCACGCCTCCCCCACCCCCCGAATCTTTTCACCCGAGTACGGAAGTACTCGATCGAGTAGTTACTCGAAACGAGTATATTCGCTCATCTCTAGTTGTTATATATTATACCGCTGAAGTCAAAGTAACCTTGACGTCATAAAATTTTCTGTGCAAACACATACACACCTGTATCAAATTAACTCGGGCGAGGCCGGGTATTTCAGCTAGTTGGATATATGGTGGTCGTGTTCTAAAGTAAATTCTTTCTGGAGACAAGTAGGACACCATCTCTCGTGAGCTTACTTTTACACACGTCTCCATCATTGTCAAGCTTTATTTACTGCACTAGCTCTGTCTTGTGTGGTCACCCACTGCTTGAGTATTATAGCATATTATGTAATGTTTAAAACATCTAATAGAATGCTTGCAACAAAAAAAATAAAGAAATAAAAATAATCATGACATTCCTTCAGAATAGGTCATTATCTGACTGTTGGGAGTCCACTGCTGATCCGCTGTTTAAAGAGACCACAACGCTCAGGTCAGAGCCACAGCCTCTTCTCTGGCCAGAGATTTAAATTTATCCGTTACTAGGCTTGAGAACAGCTCAGTCCTATACAATGGGACCGAGGTCCTACACAAGGCATTGCAGCTACATAATGCGCAACACCGTGCCTGGTAGTGAAGAGGCTTTGCCACAGCCTCTTCAAACAGCTGGTCGGTGGCAGTCCCAAGAGGTGGACCATAGCAATTTGATGTGGAGTCCTGGGAAACCCCTTCAAATGCATACTAGAAATTGTACATATATCTGACGTACAGGTACATGGATTCTTCAGAAGGAATTTTATACACACAACGAAGACATAGTATGGAAATCTGTACCTTGTACCTTCAGGTCACTGACTACCAGATGGCAAGTGCCAGCATGTCTCCCAGTTTATGGACATCTTGGTCAAGCTTCCATATGGTTACAAATAGCTTGTTGGAGAACCATACTATTAATGAATATTTTCCAAATAAGTGTCAAAAACTGCTTCATCACCCAAAAAGAGTGACTCCAGTTTACTGTGAATGGAAGGAGATAGGCTGGAATAATCTCTGGCCCGCTCCACCTCCGTTCACTTGAACAACTATCGCTCCTATGTAAGCACAGAAGCATTAGTCACTGGGGCAGCCGTCGGGCACTCATGGCAAATGGCAGTGAGGCTGAAAATTAAATTATATATCATGGATCTGAGAAAGGTATAACTTATGGACACATCTTTTTATACACAAGTATGTAACCATGTTATGCATAAGATGCTACAAGTCTTGCGGACTGGGAGCTGTTCTTTAAAGCCGCTCTCCACCCTGCTTAAAGAGGTTGATACACATTATATGCAAGTCAGCCAAAAGCTCAGATTTTAAAAGAGCCACAAACTATGTGTATGGGGTAACAGGACTCTTCCTCAATGACATAATAATACAGTGTGATTGCGCGACTAAAATGTTCCAACGCCTGCATCTTTCAGACACATACAACGTGTATTTGTGTGCACAAATGCACCGCGTGTTTGCGCAAAAAAATAAGATATGCACAACAAATATGGAGGCTTTCTGCATATGTGGTGTGCATTTACGCTTGTCATTGATTTCAAACAGGCTCTTGCAGGGCGCAAAATGAGCAAAAAGATAGGTCATGCTGTGTATTTTTCCACACGTTTGCACATCATGTGAAAAAATAAGTTCGTGTGGACAAACGAATTGACATCAAATCAGTTCTATTCAATGCATATTACACATGCAAAATTCACGCGCGTAATGTGAACAAACCCTAAAGGAGTGAAAAAGCCCCTATATCATTGTGTAGGCAAACCTGTGCTTAATTATGCGGCATAGACCTGTACTAAATAGTTGCAATGCAGTGGTTCTCAGGAATTGCCATGCCCTAGGCAATGTAGCATCAGGGATTTGTGGCCCTAGCTGCCACAGTGGTTGGAACTTAATGATGTGGCGAGAGCGGGAGTACAGGGGTGTAACCATGCTGCCTACACTCATGTGAGCAGGGAGATGCCGTGAAAGGGATGGCTTCCTGGGAAGAGAGGAGTAGAGTCTGGTGACAGTAATGTTAGTGAGAGGTGTTGTGCACCAAGTCAGCACAGGAGTATATATACACAGCCGCAATATACCCAAGAGGGAGAGTGGTGTTAGCCGTGTGCATATGACCTTGTTGCAGTGCACTAACCCCTTGCCTAGGATTGGTTTTCAGAGAAAAACTTGAACTGTTACATGGCCTGAGATGACAGGAGAAGAAGCTGAGGAATTTTAGAGCTGTGACTTGGCTATGGGCAGCGTGTCTGAAACAGTGTTAACTAAAAAGCAACTGATTCAAATCTGGAGTACTGAGGAAACGGCTAGAGGAAGGAGCCGTGTATTGAGTAAGCCAAGCTGAGAAGCATCTGCCCGAAACACCCATGTAAGGGTTGTTTTACTGAACGGTGTTACTCAGGATAACTCCAGGAAGAGGCCATTGCTACACAGACCAATTATTATCCCTTTAAGGGCTGGAGGCCCAGAAACTTTCCTTGGGTGGCCTGTATGTGATTTCAATAAAAACAGTTATGGTTTTGTCCATTTGGAGCCTCCGTTACAAACTTCAGTGAAAATCCCAGGATACAGAGCTATTATGTCTGTGAGAATACAGAAGCACATAATGGCAGCTAGAGGGAACCCATTTAAGTCAATGGGTTCCTTCTGCCATGTGCCAGATCTAGCAGCTCTGATTCTGCACTGTTCAGCTCCTAGGAGGGACTCAAACAACGGAACTGTCATACGCCAGTGTGAACAAGGCCTAACCTTTCCACTTTCATTTTGCTGCCCTAAATCTCTCCATGTAAATCCTTGAGGTGGCAAATTGTCCCCTCTACAACCTGTTCACACTTCTTTTATGTGGGAGATAAGCTGCTGCCAGAGGTGTCTGCTAGTGGCTTATTCCGCTCCCAATTAAAAACACACATATGCTTGCCTGAGTGAGCGTGCACAAGTCAGAAGGAATAGCTGTCAAATGAACAAATGCCTGCCCAATGGCTGTTTGTGTATGGCCCCCTAAAAGATGTCCCCACAAAAAGTTTTTTAGTTAATTGCAGCTCATAATTAAATATATTTTATATCTTTACACTTTTCATGAAATATCTGGGTATCAAAATTTTTTTTTTTTTTTTTAAACTAACATTAGAATAGTGCCACCTGCTGTCTCTATAGAAGATCCTTGCTGTGTCCGGTAAATGCTCTGAACCCTTTAACATCGATCAAGGCATTTAAATGCCGCTATCAGAGTTGACAGTGGCATTTAAAGGGTGAACAGCTCCGATCAGCAGCGCTGCTGATTGGGGCTGTTGTATGGAGCAGGGCAGACTTAAAGGGGTTGTCCCGCGCTGAAACGGGGTTTTTTTTTTTTCAATAGCCCCCCGTTCGGCGCGAGACAAACCCGATGCAGGGGTTTAAAAAAAAAAAAAAAACGGATAGTACTTACCCGAATCCCCGCGCTCCGGTGACTTCTTACTTACCTTGCGAAGATGGCCGCCGGGATCTTCACCCTCAGTGGACCGCAGGTCTTCTGTGCGGTCAATTGCCGATTCCAGCCTCCTGATTGGCTGGAATCGGCACACGTGACGGGGCGGAGCTACGAGGAGCAGCTCTCTGGCACGAGTGGCCCCATTCAGAAGGGAGAAGACCGGACTGCGCAAGCGCGTCTAATCGGGCGATTAGACGCTGAAAATTAGACGGCACCATGGAGACGGGGACGCTAGCAACGGAACAGGTAAGTGAATAACTTCTGTATGGCTCATAATTAATGCACAATGTACATTACAAAGTGCATTAATATGGCCATACAGAAGTGTATACCCCAACTTTGTTTCGCGGGACAACCCCTTTAAGCATTACGCATTTACTTCTCTGCTTATCCTGTTCTGGTATTGTTTTAAGAACAAATTAAAATCACACCATGTCTGTGGAGATAGATGGACAGATGGATAGATCTAGAGAATCTCTCTCACTTCTTCTGATCTATTCCATTTAGCCTGAGGAAGAACCCCAAGTAGGTTTAGAAACTCGCTACATCAGGTCTTTTTGTTAGCCATTAAAAAGTAACATATCCACAATATTACTTTGTTTCTCTTACTGAGAACAAAACCTTACATAACACATGTGGAACACAATAAATTGTATCTAGTTTTTCACACTTTAATCTAGAGATAAAGCTATCAAGTTAGGTGAACACTGCAGCTTGTTCAAAGGTTAATCTGGCACACCTATATTCAGATTATGGCCAAGGCAGGAAAAACCTTCCCTCCTTAACATGTCCATCCAAGTGTAGAATTCTTGCTGGAGGTCTTCCCTTCCGTTTTCAATTTGAGTTATCTCAGGAATTCACTCTGCTAGGATGCGAATTACATGCAGCTCCAAATGTGCTGGTCTACAGCTTTGTTCTGAAATTACCATCCTCCTCATCTGCAGTTTCATAGATCAACATTTTCTAATGAAACAGCATATTTCATAGAGAAACAGAATTTGATAATTACACCATCCCCAAAAGGCATGCAGGAAGTATGTAAAGATTGTTGGATGATGAAACGAACATGCTCATACAAGACGGAATCCCGCAGATCTCCTGCTTTCTGAAAACAGCAGTTTTCGAAAAACAGATCACCCTGGAACTCAAAGGTGTCAAGACAACAAGAACCAAAACCACCATGATATAAATGAAAAGCAGTGATCCGGGGCTAATTAAAGTTATATTAGACCATTTTTATATAAAATCTTAGAGCATGCTAGAGGGGTCTTCTGGGACTGTACTATTGATGACCTATCCTCAGGATAAGTCATTAAAGGGAGTCAGTCGCCTGGAAAGTGATTTACAATAGGTCACCATAGCAATAAGTGGTGGAACACAAATAGGACCGACCCGATTATGTACAAAAAAGAGTGTTTTTGCATTTCAGAGGAATCTTATTCTGAATGTTACATACAGATTATGAAAATCGCCCCCCACCTTGAGTCAAAAAAGGTGGCACCATGAGCCCTCTGAGCCAGCGCATGCAACATTCAAATCTGCATGCAACATTCAAAGTAAGATTTCTTGCAAATGCAAAAATGCATTTTTTTTGGTATACAATCAGGTCTGTTTTGCTTGTGTTACAGCGCTTAACACTATGGCAGCAGATAGAAAACTATTTTCCAGGTGACAGATTGCCTTTAATATTAAATCGGTGGGGGTCTGACACCCATTTTTCTTGCCATTCAGCTGTATTACTAAGCTCCTATGTCACAAAGTATGAAGGATGTTATAAACAGATAAGAGCTTTGTGTCTATTTGTCATCTTGATTTTTTAAATTAGGGTTTTATTCTTTGTCAGATGGCCGGGCACAGAATCGGATTCCACTGCGGAATCCCAACTGCAGAGCTTAAACCCTCAGTGACCACCCCATAGTGTTATGTCCTGGCTTGCTGGGCTTTAATCCCAAGGGACGCAAAAACATGATCCCTGCAGGGATTAAAGCCCTGCACGCCGGGAACATGACATCTCAATGCTGCCGGTTCCCGGAGGTAGCAGACAACCTGAAGCTATCATTCTCCTCCTCCCCCCACCCACCCCCCAGTCACATGATCACCAGCATTTAGGACAGCTGAAAGTACTTACCCCCATCCCCCATGATGATACGCAGTGTTTTGCTGGCTTCCTGGTCCTGACTGCGCCTTCTGCTCAGAGCGGAAAGATATCGCGAGAGCCACTATGCGGGGATCACATAAAAGTAAAAAAAAGTTAAAATTTCACCTCCCATCATGAATCCAATTCGTGAGGGGAGGTGAAATTACTTACCTAAGGCCTCTGGCAATGTTCACCGATGGGATCTTTATCTGCGGACCTTTCTGCAAAATGGCGGACGCAAGCAGAGAAGCTGGGGAGGGCCCGGGAAATTTAAAGTCTCTTTGCTCCTGGATACTACAGGTAGCTGAGAGGCTGGAACACTGACCGAGGGCCACGGTGACCGAGGTTCCCAGTCATGTGATTGCGGTTATCCAATGGATAATGGTGATTACGTAAAAGTTAAAATACAGTTGAAGTGTAATGCTCCTTTCAGTTTGGGCCCCGTTGTGCATACGGACAGAAGATTAGGGCTACAATGGGTATGTTTCTGAACACAGGACAAACAAAGGTATCCAAGTCTTCATTCATGTGTGCTGTACACAAAAAAAAATAAAAATAAATAAAAAATAAAAAAAAAGACACTGTTTTTAAAGTGACACAATTGCCAAAAAAATTATCATTTTTTCCTTCTGCTTTCCTCAGATTCATTTGAAAACTGGGGTAAAAATGGACAGTACACCCCTAGATAAATGCGTTAAGAGGTCTAGTTTTCAAAATGGGGTCATTTGTGGGGGGTTTCCATTGCTTGGGCAGCTCAAGGGCTCTACACCTTTAAGCAAAATGCCTGTTCTGAAAGCCACCGACTGCTCCTTCCGTTTTGAGCCCCGTTGAACATACAACAAAATTAGGGCCACACTGGGTATATTTCTGAACACAGGACAAACAGGGGATCCATTGTTTGCAAATTCTCATTATGTGCACTACAGAAAAAAAACACTATTTTAAATGACATATTTGCAAATATTTTTTTCCCTTTTCTAAATTGCAGTAATTCCTGAAAAGAAACTGGGGTCAAAATACTCATGACCCCCTCTGTGAATACATTCAAATGTGTATTTTTTAAAATGGGGTATCTATCATTCTGATACCTATGAGCCTTTGCAATCTCAGCTTGATATAGGAAAACAAAATGTTCCTAGAAATGTTAATAATTAATGTTAAATTTGAAAATCTTCTAAATGCTTAAAGAAAAACTGAAGTTTTTCCAATGTGTGCCCAGAATACAATAAACAGATGGAAATAAATATCTCACCAAAAATTTGTACAGTATGTTTGAGATACTGCAATTGAAAACGTGAAGAAAAAAAAACAAAACAAATTTTCTCAAGATTTTCCCAATTTTGGCACTTTTAATAAATATACGCAGATTCTATCGGTCTATTTTCACCACCTAAATGAAGTACAACATGTACAGAATCAAAAGTAAAACAATGTCAGAATCACTTGGATATGAAAAAAACCTTTACAGAGTTATTCTATGTTAAAGTGGCACATGTCAGATTTCCAAGATCTGGCCTGGTCATCAAGGTACAAACAGGCTTGGTCACTAAGGGGTTAAATAGACCTTTCCATTCATGGATGGGACAAACTTTATATCCACATAGGTCTTACTATCTATTTTATACAGTACCAATAACAGTACCCACACATTTTTTCAACAAACTCAAAACCCTCTAACCAATATATCTGGAACCACCATAAACCAAGAATAGCCCATTCACATTTAATTCAAAAGAGACCACAAGGAAGATTAAGCCTTCCTAGCATTCAACACTACTATCAAGCAAATCGCCTGGCCAGATAGCTCTGGTTAGAAGACAACTTCTGGTTAGAAATCAAACTCTTCCTCAACCCTATCAGCTATGGCACAATCATGACCCTACAAGGAATTTGTAAGGCAATACCATACCCATACAAACTTTTCCCTATGGCCCGGGCCTCTGTAATACCCTCAGGGCCAAAACGAAAGTAAAATTGCTGCAATGAAAATTGCAGTGCTTTGTCGAGTCCATGTGAGAGTGTCCTTAATCTTAGCTAATAAACCCTTACAAGCACATAAAATTTGGAATAATTTAAATCCTTGAAATTTATAACATGCTTAACCTATTAAGGACCAAGCGCAGTATATACACACAGCGCGCTTGGTTCTGGGCTTAAAGCCCCGCCAATAGTAAAATTACGGCAGGGTTTTAAGCCTCCTGCCTCTGCAACCAATCAGGGGCAAGATCGGTTGTCAGCTGTTAGTAACAGCTGATAACCCAAAGGAGAAGGCAGGAGGGTTTTTTTAACCCTTCCTGCCTTTTCCTTCCCCGAGTACCCTGCGCTCAAAGAGCACTGTGTACTCAAAAAGTGAAAGCAGAAGTGTAACTTCACCTACGGGAGCCGGGGGTCACGTGACCGCCAGGATTCCCTGCTATAGCAGAGCTGCAGGGTCGTGTTAAACCCTGACTAGCTCTGCCAGTGACTTATGTCACTACAGGGGATGTTTTTCCCTGTAACTGGGGCTCCTACGGAAGCCCCAGCTACAGTGGGAAAAATGTCAAATAAAATTTAAAAAAAAAAAAAAAAAAAAAATTGCATACATCAGTAAATAAAAATTACAGAATAGAATATAAGAAAGAAAATGAGCCAAAGCTGATGCCAACCAAGACCGTCGCTGTATGCGCCATGTAATCTAAAACCATAGATCTCAAAACGTCTGAAACAAAATGAGGAACCCATTCCCATACTTTATTTTAGCATAAATATGCTGATTTAAAACACAAAACAAACAAACCAAAAACACACTTAGCTTTTTAACCCCAACAAAACAAAGAAAAAGAGAAAAAAAATGAAAAAAATGAAAAAAATACAAAAGAAAAATTAAAAGGCAGTGAAAAAGATATATTTATATTTAAATTTGGTAGCTAAAGGAAAAAAATTGGCTGTAAAACCACCACATGGGTAAAATCCCTAAAAAGTGTCTGGTCCTTAAAGTACAAAACAGCCTGGTCCTTAAAGGGTTAAGGATATAAAACTCGACACCCCTGACCAAATTGAGACTTTCATACAAAAATGCCCACTAACTTTTCTGGAAAGGTTGGATAATGGATATCTTTCCATCAACAAAAAATAAAATAAAAATTTAAATACAGTACAATGACAAACTTAGAGACCCACTTAGGTATGAAACATACACGTCCCTCCCATCCCACTTAAATAAACAGATAGAGACTTTGTAAAAGGCTTACTACTAAACTCTGTTCCCAACAAACCATGGTACCGAGACTTGAAGACCACTTTCTCCAGAGACAACAAACAAAATAGTTGCCAAATCCCACGAATTTAGTAGATGTGTCTGCATCCAGGAAAACTCCTTTAAACTTTTTACAAGACTAGTAATTATTAGGAAAACATAGTACTAGTGTTTCTGGTGGCGCCACACAGCTCTGTTACATGCACGTCTCACACACACATGCTACGTTGCTGAGACAGGTTCACTCGTAGCTTTCGCACATCTGTTGCACAAGATTGATAGACAGACTGTCTCACTGCCAGACCGAGTACTGCTGTGTCCATAGCAACTGAGCCACAGGGGATTGTGGGGGATGTAGTCCGTCCACAATCCCTCATTTAGTAGACAATGGTAAAGGACCTGTGATGACGTCACCATCATGTGATCAGGGGTTATAGCTAAGAGCCGCTAACTCATTCACAGGTTCTGTCAGGCTCTGCATTTAATTCACACGTCCCACAGGGAAAGACGAACGAGCGGTAGTTAGCACTGATGGAATAAGACACCTGCTAGCCTAGCTAAATGAAAACCCACGACAGTGTTGATGTTGTGGTCTTAATAATGGCTCTGCGCTACACATATGGTGGGAATGCCCAATTAATACATCTTATTGGTCACAAGTAATAGAACATATCGATAAAATAGGCTTAACACACAAATTATCCCCAGTAAACATCCATCTGTGGAAAGCCTAAGCCAACCCACACCCCTCTAACAAAAACCTGCCAACGTTCCTGCTGTCTGATGCTAAACTCCTAATCCTGCTAATGTTGCACAAACCTGAGGCACCTTCTGTGTCCCAATGGGCAGAGAAGATTTCAAAACAATGTCGCTTTGAAGAAATTGCAAACTGGGAAAATGGTACAACCCTGGTACGGATACATCACTACAAACAATATCAGCTTTTGACCATGAACCTCACCTCATACGATTTACTACGCCATAAATTCACACAACCTCCAATTCTCCCAATGCTTCCATAAATCTGTACTCAGGGGATACCTCAAGAGTATTTGGAGAATTCAGATAATAACCTAATTGACCACATAAGAGCAACAGATTCCTTTAAATGCAACTGCCTTAGGCCTCCTGCCCATGAGTGGACATTTGATGCATAATCCGCGGAGGGCATCTGTATCGCAGAGCTGCAGCCAATAGCTTCCCCATAGCATGCTATTGGAAATCTATTTTTCATGCAGACTTGTGTAAACCAATTGCAGTTTCCGCAAGCGGAGGGAAAATTGCAGCATGCTCCATTTTTCCGCGTATTCCACGCGTCCGGCTTCCAGTAAAGTCAAGTGGTTCTGCGTCATAGCCTGGGGCAAAAAAAAGGTACTGTACATGCGCGACGGGGAGCCGCCGGGTCCATCCGCAGTGCAGAAAATAAGCAGACAGAGCAGGTACACGTGGACGCTGCTGCGAGAGCCAGATTACGCATGTGGAAATCTGCTCTGCAGTGTACAGGAGGCTATAGGGAGAATGCCCATGAATAGATTTGCACCGCGTTTCCCGCAACGGAAATCTGTGCATGAATTCCGCAGTGGCAAGGTTCTATTGAAGCTAATAGCTTTCCGCCTGCCAACGCACACATGTGGATTTCTACTGCGGGGGAAAATAAAATCGCAGCATGTTCTATTTTACCACAGATTTCTGCAGCGGGAGGGCTCCATTGATATCAAGGAATCGAGACCGCAGAAAAACGTGATCCCTCGCTGGCACTTTGTTTTGAATCGCGGGCGTATACTGCGTCGCTCCAGGGCATGAACCCTTAATCTGTTACTTTATTACTTCGTTTTCTGATTCGTCTTTTACCTAAAGTAATAACATTGCAGAAAGTATTGACCTCTTGTATGCTTGAATAATACAAACCCATTTGCAATTCTATGTTGACTAAAATTTTATTTTTTTTTAATGTTATTTTTTTTTCAAAAACTGCTAAGAAAAAAGAAAAGGCCCAGCAATCTTTGATTCAGTATTAAATGGGATGGAAAATACAGAAACAGATTTAAACTGAAGACCTTCTGCTTTAGTACATTTCTAAGGGCTTGAAAAACAAACTTTTCTCTAGTTTTGCTGTTCCCAAAACGGATCAGCAAGACAGAAAACAAAACACTAGCATGAAAAGAGCCTAACAGACACTACCTAAATATTGAGGTCCATTTGCACACGCAGATGATTACTCAAAATTCATCAGAAAGACAGTTTTAAGTGATCGTTTTGCATTAGCTACTAATGGGCTAATCAGCCCATTAGTAGCTAACTAGCTTCATTTGCATGTATTTTAGTGAACAGCTGGTGGTCTGTTCTCTAACTACTGTACATCACTCTTGTTCTCCAGGAGGACAGCTGCTGAAAGAATGTTATCAGCGCTGCCCGTGGAGAACTCAGCGTGCGGTCCCTCTTATTAGTCCGGATGGATTTTAAGCAGAGCTAAACTCAGTAATGGAGGAAAAGGGCGCAGTAAATGCACGAGGGGCACGTTTACAAGCAACGATTATCTTTTGAGCGATAATTGATGTGTGTAAATTGTAAAAGGGCCTTTAGTCACATGCTAAAGTGATCAAATGTGGTGATAAAAATGTGTACATAGGGGGCGGAGCCTGGCCGCTGAGGAGAATGGCCGTGTGAGAGGTTAGCTCCTGCGGTAGGACTCCGTTACAGGATCGCCAGCAGCAACCAGCAGCACGAAAATGAGGAGAGTCGGGAGGGAGAGAGGACTGGAGCCTTCAAGGACACCGCGGGTGAGCAGAGGACAATCAGATATGCAGCGCTATCTGAAGGAAAAGAGTCCCCGCTCACCGCTGTTCCCAGCAAAGATGGCGCCGGCACAGCTATCGGCTGCAGCTCTCAGTAAGGAGGAGGGGGAGGGGGCTGCCTCGGACAGTGAAGAGGGGGAAGCTGTTTCAAGAGGCTTTATGAGAGACCTCATCAGGAATGCTCTGAGCCCCATTATGTCAGAGCTAGGAGAAATTAAAGACGACATTAAACTCCTGGGCAGAAGAGTGGAGGATCTGGAGTCTTCCTCCTCCGCCATTGTCACCCACGCCACAGAGGTAGAGCGCACCCTGCGAGAACATCATGATTGCATTAATAGAGCCCTCTTGATGCAGGAAGACTTAGAAAATAGAAACAGACGTTCCAACGTACGCATCAAGGGGCTCCCGGAGTCATGGGCTGCGGACTGCCTCCACAAGGTAACGAAAGAAATCTACTCACTCCTTCTTGGTGCAGAAAGAGCAGCGTCCATCACAATTGAAAGGGTTCACAGAGCTCTCAGACCCCCCCCCCGCGAATACAGACCCCCCAAGGGACGTCGTTTGCAAAGTCCTTTCATTCCAGGACGCATTCGCAATCCTGAGAGCGGCCAGGAACTATAAGGACCTGAAATATGCAGACGTCTCCATACAGATTTTCCAGGATCTGGCGCCGTCTACCCTGGCTAAGCGCCGTCTTCTTCGCCCGCTACTTGATGTGTTGAGGGAGAAAGGAATTAAATATGCCTGGTTGTTTCCTTTTGGTTTAGGCATATCCCACAAAGGCCGACGACTGAACATTCGTGATCCGGAAGACCTACAGGCATGTTGGCAATTCCTTGAGATAGAGCCGCTAGACGTGCCTTGTTGGCTCCCTTTACCGGAAATGCCAAAATTTACAAAATTTACCCTCTACATCCGCATGGAGTTCGGCACCCCCGGCGAAATCACCTAAAAGTAAGAAGAAAAAGAGCCGCGACCACACCCCTGCAGGAGACTGAAGAACTGTTCCCACCCGTGCGTGGAACGGGCGAAAAACTTCTTCTGGATTGCCCTCGGCTTGCGGGATCGGGACTGTTGCTCCGTAGTTGGACTGTTCGTGTTCATGTCCACCAAGGGCCCTCGTTTGATTTTTTGGGTCTAATTCAGCTATCCCGCCCTGCTCGAGAAAGACCAGCACGTTACGGATGGATCCAGCGCGGTCTCCGGAGAATCCCAAACGACGGTTGCCTCGCTGTTTCCTGCATCTCATTCCTACCCCTTCTCCTGCTCTTTCCCCCCCCCCCATCCTTCCCCCCCTTATCTCCTCATGTTTTAATGCAAGTTTGTATCGCATTACTGGTTTCAAGAGCTTCTCTTAAATATGGTCCTCAGGAGTCGTCCAGGGCAGGTTCTGTGCATCGCGGTCTCCATCTGATTTTTGGAGTGGACACCGCTCTGCACATCGCCCCCACTGACCGTCCTAGGACAAATTGGTCTTTACATTTTTAATTTTTGTTATTCATTACAGTGTTATCCTCCTTCTGTGTTTTCCACCCCTCCTTAGTGTTTTTCCTTACTCCCACCTACCACCTTCCACTCCCCCCCCCCCCTTTTTTTTTTTTCTAAGAATCCGGTTGGTGTCTTACTGTGCTCTTTGCCTCCTATAGCTACTGCAGCGCATTCCCTGAACTAATGATGCCTCCGCCACCACCAGCCTCGGACGATCGCTTCCGTCTCTCTTCGTTTAACGTGAGGGGGCTCAACTTGCCTTTCAAAAGACACAACGTAGCACAACTCTTGAGAAGGTACGGCACCAAGATCGCCTTCCTGCAAGAGACCCACTACAAGGAGGGTAAGTGCCTCGCTTTGCCGGGTAGACAATTCCCCCAGGGCTTCCACAACCCACACCCGACATCTGCCTCTAAAGGAGTCTCAATACTGTTTCATAGGTCCACCACATTCAAGTGTGAGGCTCAACACACAGACGGGGAGGGCAGGGCCATCTTTCTGAGAGGACGCCTTAACAACTTCCAGATTACCCTCGCTAACCTTTACACCCCTAACTCTAATCAAGTGGCCTGGCTGGTAGGGCAGCTGGAGACTCTCAGAGAATTCGCTGTGGGGCCTATCATTCTGGGAGGGGACCTGAACTTGACACTAAACCCTCTGTTGGACTCGTCAGTCGGACGCTCCCAAATATCGCACCCAAAGCTGAGACGCCTTCGGAGATGCCTCTCGGAGTTGGGTTTGATCGACGCTTGGCGCCAATGCTCACCCTCCACTAAAGATTTCACCTACTTCTCGCACGTCCATGCCTCATTCCAGAGGCTGGATTATTTCCTCATAGCCTCCTCCCTTCTCCCAATGCTGCTAGATTCCTCCATTGCCACTACCACGGTGTCCGATCATGCACCGTTGCACGTTGACCTCAGTACCCTATGTAATTCCCCCCGGGAATGGAGATGGAGGCTGAATACCTCCCTCCTTGACTCCGAGGATGACAAGACTGAGATCTCTAAGAACCTAAAAGAATTTTTTGAGCTCAACGGGGGCGGTGAGCAATCGGTTCCAGTGGTATGGGAAACGCATAAAGCGTTCATCAGAGGCGTCCTGATAGCTCTTGGAGCTAGGAAAAAGAAAAGCCAACAAAAAGAAATAGATGCCCTACTAAAACGTATTGCTAAGTTAGAATACACCACTAAACTTTCTGCTACTAAAAAAAATCTCTCTAAACTCTGACACCAGAAGGGAATTAAATCTCTGCTTAGAAACAAGATTCAATAAAAAGTGCCTACACCTTAAACATATAGCCTTCGCCCAAGGTAACAGAGGTAGCAAGTACATGACGGCCATGATCAAGAAAGCCCGCACTAAGAACCAAATTGACTCATTAAAAACACACTTAGGCACTTGGGTCACTTCCTCTCAAGATATTGCAACGGAATTTCACCACTTCTATTCCCAATTATACAATCTATGCCCACATCAGCATCAGAATGAGTTAGACAATTCCGACAAACAAATAAAAGATTTCCTAAAAAAGCTCTCTCTCCCTAAATTGGACCCAGTAATAGCTAAACAACTCCTGGCTCCAGTTACGGAAACAGAGGTAGAGGAGGTCCTGAACTCATCCCCCCCGGGCAAAAGCCCTGGTCCGGATGGTCTGCCTCTCATGTACTACAAAGCTTTCCGCTCCACACTAGTACCACGTCTCACGGAGTTGTTTAATTCTCTTCTGGTAGGTGGCGCCCTGCCGAGACAAACTAAGGAGGCCCACATCACGTTAATTCTAAAAGAAAACAAAGACTCAGAGATGTGCGGCAGCTACCGCCCCATTTCCCTAATCAATTTGGATGCCAAACTATGGGCTAAACTCCTAGCGAAGCGCATGGAGGCCCACATTCCTTTCCTGGTGGAGAGGGAGCAGGCCGGGTTTGTGAAGGGGAGGGAGGGGAGGGATAATTGCATCCGTATCCTCCACGCAATACATTATGCCCATGCAAATAGAATCCCTCTTGCCTTAGTTAGCACCGATGCCGAAAAGGCATTCGATAGGGTTGACTGGCAATACATGAAAGCGGTCCTTCTCCATTTCAACTTCCCCCCCCTCCTTTGTAGCAGCCATCTTCTCCCTATATGCCGAACCTTTTGCCAGATTAAAAATAAATAATATCCTCTCCCCCCCTTTCGAAATAAAAAATGGCACCCGCCAAGGCTGTCCCTTATCCCCGACCCTGTTCATCCTTGCGTTGGAACCCTTACTCCAGTCCATTAGGATTGACCAGGAGCTACGGGGACTCACAATAGGGGATCACGCTCTGTCTGCAGCCGCCTTTGCAGACGACATCATCTTCCTTATCACGAACCCGGAAAAGGGGCTTACCAGACTCACTACATGCCTCGAACAGTTTGGGTACCTCTCAAACTTTAAAATAAACTTCAATAAATCGACGGTTCTTAACGTCTCGATTCCAAGAGTTCGCTGCACAAACCTGGTGTCGGGCTCCCCGTTCTCCTGGTCCAATACAGAATTAGACTTTCTTGGTGTAAAGCTGACAAGGAAGTTAGGGGATCTTTTCGCAGCCAACTTTCCACCTCTAATTGCTAAAATTAAAACTCTCTTGCACAACTATGACCTCCCCTACATCTCCTGGTTCGGGAGGAGAAACATAATTAAATCTTACATACTCCCTATTATTCTTTATCAGATCCGGTCGCTTCCGATCCATCTACCAGCACACTTTTTTAATACCCTCCGCAGGTTGTTCGTTAAGTACATCTGGAGACAAAAGGGCTCCAGGCTACCGTACAGCCTGCTGATAAAGAGAAGAGAGGAGGGGGGGATGGGTCTGCCGTGCATCTCTGACTTTTACGTTGCATCCCACATCAGTTACTGGTTGAGGCTGTCTACCCCAGCGGGGGACCCCCTTCTGTTCAAAATGACCTCGGCTATGTATGGCCCATCGTGGCCAAATTCCGTATGGTTCCCCAAGAAAACTATCTACAAAAATAGGAATTACAACGTGCTTCTCAGGGGCCCCAGTGAAGCCTGGGACTCTCGGGTTGAAGTACTGGCACCACCCCCCTCCCCAGTCGCCCCATTATGCTCTCTTCCTGCCGTGTTGGGCCTCCCGCAGGATCCCTGTTCGGCCAGGCTATGGCAAAAATTAAGCAACAAGACCATAGGAGAGCTTCAGTCTCTGTCCCACCTAAACCCGGGGGAGATAGTGGGTTCCCTGCTGCCCGGCCAGCCTCTGCCTTTTCTCCAGCGAGCCCAAATCGAAGGAGTTATTAAAGACTTTAAAAAAACCTGCACCTCTACAAGACCCCTCACAGCCTTCGAAAGGGCAGTAAGGTCCAACAGCGCGTCCGCGGGAAGAATAGCTTATCTACGTAAGCTCTGCTTCCCTCCTTCCCCATCCTATAAACCCGCGTTCATCTCCTCGTGGGAGAAAGAGTTAAATATTTCCTTATCCGTCTCGGACATACAATTAATCTTGAAGCTCGCATACGGGCTCTCCTCATGTATCATCAATCAAGAAGCCCACTACAAGCTACTAGTCCGTTGGTATAGGACCCCGCAGTGGTTGGCCGACCACAAACTTGCCTCGGACAGCAGGTGTTGGAGGTGCGGGAATGGGAGAGGCACATATCTTCATATTTGGTGGTCCTGCCCTCTCCTGTCGACCTTCTGGCAAGAGATTTCTGCTTCGCTAAAAAGAATCTCTCCTAATTTTACTTTGACTCCGGAGGTGATGTTCTTGTGGAAGCCCTCTGGGGACTTTAACCCCCTGAGGCAAAGACTTCTGGCCCACGCAATAGATGGAGCCAAGGCACTTATCCCCCCCCTGTGGTTACAGAAAACTCCTCCCCTCTTCTCTCAATGGAGGGATAGGATGGACCGGACCTACAATCTGGAGGAACTCTCCAGCTGGTCAAATGGCTCCCATGAGAAATTCCTCGAAACCTGGGGACTATGGCGCAAAATATGCTCAGAACCCCTCGCTGATCCCTCACTCGTGGAGAGACGGACGCGGGTAGTCCGGGTATAGGCACTCTCCGTGAGGCCCGCAGCAAAGAGTGCAAATCCCCGCACGGATTACACTTATATACCAACCCCCCCCTCCTCTCCCCCCTCCCCCTCCCCCTCCCTTCCGGGACCCCCCCCCCTCCCCATCCTCCATCCCCCCCCTCTCTGTGGTATGTCCCTGTTTGTCCATACGTCTGTTGAGACTTGATCTCCATATTCGTACAAAGGTCGGAGACGGCACATTGTTTATACGTAGTAAACCCTTCCACTCTGGGTGCCAGGGAATTACTGTTTCTGATCTACCAATGTACACTTTGTTATGTACAATTTGTTAAAACCTAATAAAACTTGGATTTATAAAAAAAAAAAAAAATGTGTACATAGTGTTTTTAAAGGGTTTCCACTCACACAGCAGATTGTCACGCATTTCTCCCTGTACATTTCAAAAGGGTGAAATTTACAATAAAAATCTGCAGAGAATTGACAAGCCATGGATATTTTCTGTAGGTTAATTTGTGTGTTAAGTTTTACAGATTTCATCCACACAACATAGATCTCTTCAGCTATTTTGATGGCACTGTATTGCGCTGCATACTCCACGCCAAAGATCTGTGGAATACGCAACATGTACAATTATCCTGAGGCCTCATGTCCACGGGGAAAATCAGGCCCGCTACGGATTCTACATGGAGAATCTGCAGCGGGTCCCTCCTGCCCCGCGGACATGAGCGCTGAAAATAAGAATTTAAAAGAATTTACTCATCCGGAGCGGGCGGGGAAAGTCTTCTCTTCCTCACGGCCGGATCTTCTTTTTCGGCCGGCGGATAAACTCGTCACGCCGGCAGAACGTCGCCGACGTGCATGCGCCGGGCACATCCGCCGAGCCGAAGCAAGACAGATCCGGCCGTGAGGAAGAGAAGACCTTCCCCGCCCGCTCCGGATGAGTAAATTCTTTTAAATTCCTATTTTAGGTCTCCCGCGGATCCGGACGGCTTCCATAGGCTGCAATAGAAGCCCGCGGGAGCTGTCCCCGCGGGAGACCTGCACGAAAATGGAGCATGGTCCAGATTTTTTCATGCTCCATTTTTTTTTAAAATCACTTTTATTGACCATCCGCGGGTATTTATCTACCCGGCGGGTGGTCAATGCATCCCTATGGGGTGCGGATCCGCGGGCAGGAGAAGAGTTAAAATCTGCTGTGGATTTTAATTCTTCTTTTGCCCGTGGACATGAGCCCTTAGGATAAATGTACACATTGCTTATGATGTAAAGTAAGTAGGTTAGCCCTAATTAGTTGTGGTAACTAAAGCCCCATTCAGACACATAGATAATCACTCGGAATTCGCTATAATGATAAAAGTGAGCGATGGTTTTGCTTTTAAAGACGGACCTTTTTCTCCTAACGAAAATCACCGGAAAATGTCAGGCTTTTTAGTCGATGCATTATTGTTGTGTAAGGTTTACATCGAAAACTCCCCTAAAAAAAACCTCAATGGATTTTAAGTGGACTGAAAGTCAACGATGAGCGAATCTTTAACGAAAACTGCATGACAGGCGCAAGATAGACAACGATTATCGTTTAGATGGCTTTAGAGCAAATTTTGAGTGATAAGTGTCTAAATGAGCCTTAATCTACTATGAGAGGTGAAAAAACATCTAGGTTTTGGAGGAATGTACTGCACACAATTCTATTACCTTTTCATTGTGAAAGCAAGATTTCCTTGCTGAGCATTTCCAGGAATATCACCCCTGGCTTCATCTCCAGTTTCCTGCCACCGAGGCAGTGGTAAAGGAGGTGGTTGTCTTTAATGATCCAGTAACCCGATCACATAAAAGCTTTGTGTCACCTCCTGCTGTACAGAGCAGGACAGAAGGAGGAGGCCAAGATGGGATCAATATCCATCAAAGCTTCCATGCTTTCAACTGGAGACAGACACTGCAACTCCGACCCTCCTCCCAGATCTGGCAGCACTGACAAACATGGTCACAATAGTCCTTGGTGCTGCTGTATTCCTGTACAAGCCCAGACAGACACAGATCTCCTCTTCTGCAGTTCTCAGAAGTTGACTTGTTTGGAGCTGCTTCATACCGGCTAGGAATTGTTTTGCAATGGTGAATTATTCATTTGGAATACTGTACTAGTCTAAACTAGGTAGATTACATAAAATGGATATGACAAGTATTGCCTGTAAAAGGCAGAAAGAGCGGGAGATCATCATGGAGCACTAGAGGAACTTCAGATTTAGGGCTCATTCACACGAACGTAAACATGCACTGTATTCTGCATGTATTTTTTTTTTTATATGGGCATAATATGCACATATAACATTCATAGCTGCATATTCATGCGCATTTCAGTTGCGTGAAGACAAAAATACAAAACCACAGCATATCCTACCTTTGTGCAGATATAAACATATTACCCACTGGGCTCGTATTGATGCATGTTAATACCGCAGATCAAATAGAAATAGAGGGAACAGACATTTTTCGACTAGTAAATATGCAGCGTATTTATGAGACCAAAAAAAAGCTTAAGCTTATGTGCATGAGCCCTAAAATGATGCTCCTTAGTAGTGAAGATTCACGTGTGTTAAAACACGCTGTTTCTGTTAAAAGGGGTTTTCCTATTAAAAAGGAAACACAGGATAGGTTATAAATGTCTGATTGCTGGAGGTCCAACCACTGGGATCAGCAGGAATCTCAAGAACCGAACATCCCAAGTTTCCCTACTGAATAGGGCAGCAGTGCACATACATGACCAATGCTCCATTCACTTACATGGGACTGATGGACATGGTCAAGCACATCACTCAGCTATTTCATGGGTAAGGAACGCCATCTTTTCTCCTTGGGGAGAGGACCTAAAAGGTGAGCAAGTGAGAAGACTTATAAGGCCATTCATGCTCCTCTGGGTAATATGCAAATAAGCTCTATTTAAGTCATAGAATTGTAGAGTTGGAAGGGACCTCCAGGGTCATTGGGTCCAATCCCCTGCTCAGTGCAGGATTCACTAAATCATCCCAGACAGATTTTTGTCCAGCCTTTGTTTGAACAGGTAACCACGGGAGGTGACGAGTTCTCTCCTTCAATTGATCACCCTCACTATCAGAAAGTTTTATTCTAATATCTAATTTGTGTCTCCTCCCTTTGTTTCATCCCATTGCATCTAGTCTTTCCTTGTTCAAATGAGAATAGGGCTGATCCCTCTGCAGTGTGACAGCCTTCAGATATTTGTAGACAGCTATTAAGTCTCCTCTCAGCCTTCTTTTTTGCAAGCTAAACATTCCAAGATCCTTTAACCGTTCCTCATAGGACATGATTTGCAGACTGCTCACCATTTTGGTAACTCTTCTCTGAACTTGCTCCAGTTTGTCCAAATCTGTCTTTTTTAAAGTCGGGTGCCCAGAGCTGGACACAGTATTCCAGATGAGGTCTGACCAAGGAAGAGTAGAAAGGGATAATTACCTCACCTGATCTAGACTCTATGCTTCTCTTAATACATCCCAGAATTGGGTTTGCCTTTTTGGCTGCTGCATCACATTGTTGACTCATGGTCAGTCTATGATCTATTAGTATACCCAAGTCTTTTTCACATGTGCTGCTTAGCCCAATTTCCCCCATTCTGTATGTGGTTTTTTCATTTTTCTTGCCCAGATGTAGGACTATGGTATTTAACAAGGAGAAATGTATTCTGTTAGTCGCTGCCCACTGTTCAAGTTTTTCTAGATCTTTTTCAATAATCTATTCCCGAGTGTTAGCTATCCCTCCTAGCTTTGTGTTGTCGGCAAATTTGATCAGTTTCCCATCAATTCACTCCTCCACATAGTTTACAAAAATGCTCAACACTGGACCTAGGACAGAGCCTTGAAGTAGCCCACTTGATACATTTTTCCACTTGGATGCGCAGCCATTTATGAAAACGTGTGGAGTACGATTACTCAGCCAGCTGTGAATCCACCTAACAGTTGCCTTGTCAATTCCATACTTGGTCATTTTTTCAATAAGAATGGTAGGAGATACTTAGTCAAATGCTTTACTAAAGTCAAGACATACTATATCTACCGTATTCTGTCATAGAAAGAAATTAGATTCATCTAGCATGAATTGATTGTTACAAACCCAAGCTGGCTCTGGATAATTACTCCATTTTCATCCAAGTACTTGCATACATGCTGTTTATTAAATTTGTTCAAAGTTCTTTCCCGGTATAGAAGTCAAGCTCACAAGCCTGCAGTTTCCTGGATCCACCTTCTTCCCTTTTTTTGACGATGGGGACATTTGCCCTTTTCCAATCTTCTGGAACTTCTCCAGGAATTTTCAAAGTTTATGGCGAGTGGTTCAGCAATTACCTTCGCTGCTTCCTTTAGTATCGTAGGATGCAATTCATCTGGACCTTGAAACTTGAATTCATTTATGTTAGCTAAGTGTTTCCTCACCATCTCTCTGCTTACAGATAGCCTGTATTCTTTTATTACCCCAATAGCACAGGGAAGATCAGTTGATGTTCCATCTACTTTTTCAGAGAAAACAGATACAAAATAGCTTGTAAGCATCCAATAGCATCTTTGACTTTTCTTTTGCTTTTGATATGCCCCCAAAACCCTGTATTACTTTTGGCCTCTGTTGCAAGCTTCAATTCATTATTAGCTTTAGCTTTTCTGACACTTGCCCTACAGATTCTGCAGATCACATGATATTTTTCATTAGATATCCCTCATTTTGCCATTTGATAAACATATTTTTCTTCCTTTTTAACATGTGTAAAAGTTCTGCGTTCATCCATCCAGGTTTTTAAATGCCTTTTTAACCTTTTTAAATCCATTTTAACCTTTTAGGGATTATTACTGATTGTGCTTTGAGAATCTCATTTTGCAATATTTCCCAACCTTCTTGAACATTTCGGTCCTTCAGCACATCCAGCCATTGGATTCTTCCTATCCTCTCTTTTTGAGTTCATTAAAATCTGCCTTTCTGAAATCCAGCCTTGAGGTCTGAGTTTTCTCAGATCTTCCTCCTTTTTTATCCAAAATTCATGGATAGCATGATCTCTGCCCCCTATGGTCCCAGCCACTCATACTTCCTGTTGGTAAGAATTAGGCCCACTATAGCCGATCCCCTTGTTTTCTCTTCTACCTTTTGGAAGATAAAGTTGTCAGCAAGAGCGGCTAAGAATTTGTTGGATCCATTACTTTTACCTGAGAGAGATTCCCAACAAATGTCTGGATAGTTAAAATCTCCCATGATCAGCATGACATGCTTTTTTGAGAGCTTGACCATCTGCTGTAGAAAGAGTTCATCCATATCTTCTGCTTGTCCAGGTGCCCTCTAGTAAATGCCAACAATAGTGTTCTTTCTGTTCTCTCCTTGTATTCTTACCCAGTTTCTACAGAACTCCCATGCGCTGAAGCTTGAATCTCTGTGGAGATTAATGTTTTCTTAACATACAACGCAATACCTCCTCCCCTTTCTTTCAGGGCTGTTTCTTATAAATAAATTGTATCCTTCAAGCCTTGTATTGTGTCCATGAAGTCCTAGGCCTCCACCACCACAATTGCTCTGGCTATTCGTTTAGTAAGTCTACAATAATGTTACCACCCCTTCATCATGTGCCTGGAGAGTAAGATGGGGACAATAGTGAATCATGAAGGATGGGATGGGGCAGACAGCAGTAGATGGAGGGAAACCCAACAACAGATCAAGAATAGAACACACACACCATCACAACCTCTTCCTCCTCTTCGCTGCTGCGGAAAACCACATGATTTCCGCCAGGAAAGCGCTGCTTCGAAACCCGCGTCTTTTAGCCACGGGTTTTGGAGAGGCTTGGCCGCATGCTTTTCCATCGCGGCCGGCGCTCCTATAGAGGAGACCGCGGCCGCAACGGGAAAATAAATAATTGACATGCTGTGGCTGGGAAATCCGCACCGTAGCGTCGGCTTTGCCGCGATGGACCGGCCGTCCCGTGTGGACAAGATTTTTGACAAATCTCGTCCATATGACTGGCTAACCACAGGATTAGTGGCTGCAGACGGATTTGCCACAGCGAAATTCCGGACAGAATTTCTGCAGCAAATCCGACCTGTGTGAACCTTAGAGTGCCATTACATTTTCGACAAAAATTTACTATTCAAATAAATATTTAAGGGCCACTCTGGCAAAAACACATTACTTCATGTCTCCCCCCCCCCCCCCCCATCCCCTTCCCTCACCTGATTGCCTGCCATATTTTGGGAGGTCTCATCTATATCCTACGGCACATCCATACACTGCAGTCTGTCAGCCACCCGCCTAAATGTTAGCTTTTATACCTTTCCAATCCAATTTGTATCCTGGTTTTCCTAGGGGGGCTTGCTCTTTTTCTGCCGTTATCCAACAGCGCTATAGGCTGGCTAAAGCCAGTACTGCATGAGGTGACACGTTGGATAGGTTTAGACAGTAGAGAGGATGGCAATATACAGTAAGAGAACCCTGACCGCCTTAAATCATGTCTGAAGACGTCAGACAGTGGATTGAAAAGGGTCAAGTTTCATATGTATCCCATGATGCAATGAGCCCAGTGTTAGCTAGGCCTATACCATTCTGCCTGCAGAGGGGACAGTTTAATTATCATTACAGTCTATATTCATCTAAATAGACTACAGCCCATTGGTATACAGGCAGGAGGAGGAGTTGTGATCTCTATTTCATCTGTGTGAGAAGGAGCCGTGTTGCTCATCAGTTTCTGTGACCGGTTTGCATATCTCCCTCTCAACACAGTTGCTGTGGTAGATCCAAGGAACAGCATTCACACAGGCTGTAAAATGGACTACAAAATGAATCCATAATCCCCAAGTTGATTTGAGCTGATCAGAAATGAGATCACATGACCAAGGAAAAAGAGCCCAAGTGTTTAAAGGGGCTACGTCATTAGAAAATAAAAAAATAAAAAACAATGCTTACCCATTCCTCCCCTGTGAGTTCTTACTGCATCTTCTCCCTGCCGATCTTCTCCCTGCCTCTAGCAGTCTCAGGGGTGAGGGGGTGGTCACGTCACCTCCAGCCGGCCGATGATTCTTCTTCCTGTGATGAAGCGTCCATTTTCGGCAGTCGCCTTTCTGCCAGGCAATGTACACTATGTCACTATGATGTAGCATTCACAGCCTAGCAGAGAATGGTAAGATATTGCAAAGACTGCGAATGCGTGCTTGTCTCTCTGCAATAGTATATGAACACTCGTGCATGCATGCTGTCTCGCCACAGTCTCGGCAACAGATTGGCATTCCTTGCTAGGCAATGAACACTAGTGACATAACCTACAATGACCTGCCAAAAGAAGAATGCCGCAAATGGACGCTCCATAAGAAGATGTGGTAAGAAGACTGCCTGGGGAAGAATAGGTCAGTATTTTCTTTTTCTAATAACAAAACCCCTTTAAGACAAACAACTAATCAAGGTAACATTAGCTCACATATATACTGGGAGACAAGTGTACCTGCCTTTCTACTGTTAAAATTCCTTTTATGCCGCCTAAAATAGTTGATGCAGTGAAAACATCTCCCTTACCTCCAGGGAATTCAATGAGACATCATACAGAGGATGCGACTTGAAATTTTTTTTTTTGTAAATTTACAAAAATCAGAAGAACGGATCAGTTTAGATTCATTACAAAAAAAATAGTAATATCAAACCTGCCAATAAAAAGGTGGTGGTTATCATGGAAACTCGCCATTTGACATCAACTTATCCGAGTCTTACCAGAAGGTCCCCAAGGGCCTAACTGCTGAGAGAGGTGCTGCCATGTGAAACATGTCAAATAAGTTCTTTGAGGGAGGTTACGGATTCTAAAATCAGTTTTTTTCTACTAAGCGATTTCCCATTATACCCCTGCTGTACAATTTGCCTAAAAAGGTATACAAATTATTGCACAATCTGCCTCAGATTCAATTTCATCTTCTCAGGCAATTTAGACAAGAAATCCCCATTCATTAAGGGCCCTCACCGAATCGCAGGAATCTGAACGATAATCGTTTAGTGTAAACGCTGACAGCGACTGAATGAATAATATTTGTTCATTTTCTGTAGGCATAACAATCAGACGCTCAGCCTGTGCAAACAAGCCATCATTAATCTATGAATGTGACGCGACTGTGCTGTGAAGGGAGTGCCATCACGTGTGAATCCGCACATACTACTGTACTTTTTTGCGTGGCATGTTCATATTGCACAGGACACACCCGTATAGTGTTCAAAATTGGTTGGACAGCCTAATCAGCTTGCAGTGTCATCAATGAACACAGCAAAATCATACAGACGGCGTGCGCATCTGCGCACCCTCAAACTCCTGTAGTGGCTTGAGTGTGTAAATGCACACAAAAATATCGCATGCATTTTCGTACACGCAGAAATATAGCGCAAACACAGAATATGGTGGAACCTACTAAAATCAATGAGTTCTATTGCCTGCGGTTTGTGCAAGTGATTTTGCGCACGGAAATGTAGGAGCCCTAACTTTTTTTTTTTTTTTTTTCAAAGTCTTTACACTTCAATCGAACACCGAATCTTGTCCACTCATCTGAACTTCACTCTTCCCAATAAAAAAGTTTTTCACAGCTCCTTTGCAATTCCTTTTATTTTATTTTAGGGGAGGAATGTCTTCCTGACCACGATGGGTTCTAATCCGGGCCCAATATGTAAATGCCTAGATGATCATCGTTGAGGATTTTAGCCATCTCAATCCTCTGAAATATGCTTCAGCACAGCATTAGGTCCCCTGTCTAAGGGCGTTGCGAAGTCCCACGGCGGAGATCCGCCGCCCGGAAGCAGGAGCCGCCAGACGAATCTCTGCCAGTTAGCCTATCTGACAGATTGGCTGACCGCGGCAATTCGCAGCATGCTGCGAATTGCCAGCCGCAAGCAGAGAATCGCAATGATTCTCTGCTCGTGGACACGGGGCCAGCGCTTTCCATAGCAATGCTAAGGAAAGCTTTGGCTGGCGTGATTCATTGGCGATTTACCACCAGCGAAATCCCAGCCGTGGACAGGGGGCCTTAATTGATGACATTTCTGTGCATATTTGGGGGATTAGGGGTCTGGAAACCAATACCTTTGTGTTTCATATTTTTCTGAATCAAATAAATCCTGAACTCAAATTCAGCATCCATTTGAATGATCAGAGAATTGATTTGTTGGATACAACAGCTATAATGCATAAGAAATTATGGATTTACTCAACCCACCGATTAGAATAGTTTGTTTCCTTATCAAAGCGCAGAGCCTTAGGTCAGTCAAGCGTTCACAATTTAAAAGAAAATCTCATACGGTACCCGGTTAGGAAACCTGTACACTGAACTGCTTTCTGTCCAAGTTTTCATACAGATCAAAAAAAAAAAAAAAAAAAAAAAGCAAAAACCGCACCTCATGCTATTCTTGCTTGATTTTCAGGTGATAACAGCACTAGAGATGAGCGAGCGTACTCGGAAAAGCACTACTCGCTCGAGTAATTTGCTTTATCCGAGTATCGCTGTGCTCGTCCCTGAAGATTCGGGTGCCGCTGCGGCTGACAGGCGAGACGCAGCGGGGAGCAGGGGAGAGCGGGCGGGAGAGGGAGAGCGGGCGGGAGAGAGGGAGAGAAAGATCTTACCTCCGTTCCTCCCCGCTCTCCCCTGCAGCTCCCCGCTCCGTGCCGGCACCCGAATCTTCAGGGACGAGCACAGCGATACTCAGATAAAGCAAATTACTCGAGCGAGTAGTGCTTTTCCGAGTACGCTCGCTCATCTCTAAACAGCACGTCAAAGTACTGTGTTCAGCACACGGATGACATGTCTGGTGAAAGTTGTGGCCGAGTTTTATAGAAACTAAAGTATTATTAAAATGGCCAATATTTATATATTATACATGCATATATACACATGCAAAAATACATATCCAAGTAATAAATATTCTGTGTTTCAGCGTTTTCACGAACACAATCCACTTGGGGATGTGAGCCCGGCCGAGACCCTGTGTACTGCCATGTAATGCGTATGACCACGAATTCAGGCAGGCAGTAACGTGCGGTACACTTTTTATTGTTTGCATTTCCCTCACTGTCTCTTAATGACGCCGCCAATGCCTGCCAGCCATACACAGTACAATTGCGTATGGGCTGCGGGTATACCCGCAGTTCTAGCACACAGTGGGCTCTATGGTTGCGATTCTGCCATGTCCTATTTTTCTCGCGTAGATTACGTAACTCCAACTCTGTAATGTGAGCTGAACTGTGTAATCCAATGCATCTGATTGAAACACGTATTACTGCGGATTCCACCATCACTATCCGCTCGTGTGAGTCCAGCCTTACAGGCGGTCTCTTAGAACTTTTGTTTCTGAAGTTTCTTGTTCCATGGGCGCTCTTGTGATACCACGGTCAATAAAAGCTGTAGTCACAATAGCTTTCATCCCAACTCTATGTTAATATGCATATAGGGTCTACCTGTTTAACAGTTAGGGCTCTATACAACATGGAAAGTGTCCATTACTTTAATGGTAGCCCTGGATTATTATCCTGTGTCCCAATTATGGTTTGGTACAGTTCTTGGGTCTGAGTGCTCTTGGCAATAGTAATTCTCTCTTAATTTAATGTATTCTTTGTCATGCCAGCAGCCATTCTAAACTAGATACACCTGCCCTTGTCGGATTACAGAAGCTACACAGTTTGAGGCCTGGCAAGTACCAAGTCCATTACAGCTATCTGATGATAGATCGTGCAGTCAACGGCATTTCAGTCATTTAGTGGCTTTGTAAGCCTGTCAGCCGTTGGCTATATATGCTGAATACCGCTTCTCCTTTGAAGTTTGGGCTGTTAAGAGTGTATGTCAGGTGTATTCATTCCCATCACAACAACATGCTTATTGTTTTCTCCTCTCACATTGGCTCTATACAAGATTGCTGTACTTGGGTTCTGCACATTGCAGATGGCACTCAGAGCAGTATTCTAACGCACTTTAGTGTTGGTTTTGTTCAGATTTTTTTTAGCCCTCACTAAGGCCTCATATCTATGGGTGGGTCAGATTCTGCATGCGGTAGCCTGCAGCGGAACCAGACCCTGCCGGTCACAGCGTCCACACGTACCCGACATCTTTAACTTTCTGTACTGCGGATGGTTCACATGGCTCGCTTGTTGCAGAAGGACAGCTTCCATTGACTTCAATGCAAGCCGTCCGTCCGTACCCCGCCCTAAAATAGAGGAGACGGAGACTTTATTTTTGTCACATTGTGTCCACAAATATAATCCGCAGTGACAAGTATGGGAGCCCCAATTTAATTTGCCCCCTGTGCATGAGGTCTTACAGTACATTTTATATTACACACACACACACACACAGGATTTCCCGCAGAATTTCCGTCCGTGGCCGCTGCCATAGGATTGCATTAGAAAATTCTTGTAGCAGGATCCGACCTGGCCATCTGAAGGCAGCCTGTGTGTATATATATTTTACACAATTACACAGTACTGTAAGTGCAGAATATATATATTTTATATATTTACACAATTACCCTTTTACAGAGTACTGTAAGTGTGTATATATTTTACACTTTTACAGTACTGTAAGGGCTGTGATTGGTTAATCGAGTGCCACGGCTCAGCCAATCAAAGCCAGCGCTTCCTGTAGGCGGGATTTATGAAAAACCTTTACTAGGAAGCAGCGATTGGAGACTACAAAAGAAGTGCGATGGAGCGGATAGTACCATTAGGTAATGCATTTTTTATTTATTTTTAAATGTAGCTAGGGCTTATTTTCAGGGCAGGGCTTAGATCTCAAGCTAAAGAGCACTGCAAGGTCGCACCACAACATTGCCAGGTATTATGTGCAGTGCAAATAAGTTTGTGTGAGCATGGCCTTAGGCCACGCTCACACTGGCGTTTTATTTACCGCGCTGATTAAACTTTGTACCGAGCTTCCATTCATGTCAACAGGGCTTCTTAGATAAGAGCTAAACATTTCGAATGCCACATTTTGAGTGCAGTCTGTTCCATTTTTGGCATTTCAGCATTTTTAAACGCGACGCCCATTGAAATTAATGGGATTTTCAACACTGTCAAAGACGCTGTGAGCAACAGTTTACCATGTTCTGAGCCACCGGGAGGGAAAATGAGAGTAAGCTTGCTTTGTAGCTAAAAGCGCAGTGAGAACGCAGGAAAACGCTCGCATTACAAACAGCGTTTTTACTATTACTTGTATGAGAGTGGCCTTAATATACACATATCTACATACACATGCAGCTGGTTTTTTGAAAACCATGCTCGTTTGTTTCTTTGATGTGAGGGAGAGTGCACCCAGAATTTGTAACACCGGGTCAAGCAGTCAAAGGGTTTATTTTAAAGGTTGTGTCATGATGTATGAATAAAGTGTCCCAGCGACTGGTTCTTGTCATGATGTATGAAGAAAGTGTCCCAGCAACTGGTTATTCCATCATGAAAACGCACCTGCCCACGCAACGCTGATGGCTAAGCCATTTTTGATGAAGAACAGCATAACACCCTTGCCTTACCCTTTGTATTTATCAGATCCCACTCTGTGCAACCATTTTTTTTATTTCCATTTCCTCATGTTGGAAAACCTTGCAGTATTTTTTTTTGGGGGGGGGGGGTGGGGGGAGGGTTGGTTCACCTTCAACATTAGCAAGATGCTCAGACATAAATAAATAGTTTTAAAAACTGCTCAAAGTGTATTGCTTCAAGGAGGAGACTACTTCCTTGCATGTAGTTTGTTGTAGATGCTATGGTGATGAGTGAGGCACTGGGTGTAGCGGTACATAATGCGTACACAAGGGCACAGTTATACTGATAAGCTGCATCACATCAGGATAGGAGTATGGGATATTCGTTCAATGCTTATTTGTTGCATTCTCCCTTTTCATTTGTTATGAGTTTCGTTATTTCCAGGTCATTTCCCCCCCCCCCCCACTTTTAATGGTGTTTTCACAACAGTGCTTTGCTGTTCCCACAACAGAACATGAAAGTGGAAATCAAAAACAGGAAGAAGACAGGAATTAGGTTTACCTGTTAATTCCTTTTCTGGAGTCATCCTGACAGCATACACATGGAGGATGTCCACTGGACCCCTGTTGGGACAGGAAGCGGAAAAACATACAAAAGGCACCTCCCGCCACCAGCTCACCAGTGTGTACCAAATAACTACAGTGACCCGGCTTTGCTTAATCATTCATTTTTAATAACGAAACTTATAGTACAATACGTTACTTCACGTAGAGAAGGATAACTGAAGGGGAGGGAAAAGCCCCTATGCTGTCAGGATGACTCCAGAAAAGGAATTAACAGGTAAACCTAATTCCTGTCTTCCCCTCGTCATCCTGACAGCATACACATGGAGGAATACCAACAATCACGGGCTTTAGGGAGGGACCACTGCTTGCAGAACTTTCCGCCCAAAGGCAGTGTCCCGGCTGGCCCCCACGTCCAGACGGTAGTGTTTTACAAAAGTATGGGTGCTTGACCATGTGGCGGCTCTGCAAATCTGGTCGGTTGTCGCCTGGGCTCTCTCCGCCCAGGAACAGGCGACCGCCCTAGTAGAATGGGCTCTAACTTCGCCCGGGAGTGGGATCCCTTGGGATCTGTATGCCTCTTCTACGGCCCTCCTGACCCACCGCGCTAGGGAGTCCTTAGTAGCGGCCCCTCCTCTGCGTGGACCCTGAAATTGAATGAAGAGGTTATTAGATTTCCTAAAGGTATGTGAGACCTCTAAGTATTTCAGAACTGCTCGTCTCACGTCTAGGTTATGGAACCTCTGTTCCGTAGTGTTCCGGGGTTCCTGGCAGAAGGAGGGAAGTACTATTTTTTGCTCTCTGTGAAAGTCCGTAAGGACTTTCGGTTGAAAGAAGGGGTCGGGTCTAAACTCTATCTTGTCCGGGAAGATGGTCATATATGGGGTTTTTATAGAGAGAGCTTGGATTTCCCCGATCCGCCTGGCGGATGTAATGGCCACTAGGAAGGCAACCTTATATGAGAGGGTCTTAACTGAGAGTTCTTCCAGGGGCTCGAAGGGATGTGCGCAAAGGGCCTGTAAAACAAGATTCAGGTCCCATGGGGGCATGGTTCTTCTTATAAAGGGGTGAAGTCTAACTGCTCCTTTAAGGTATTTTTTGACTAGCCTATGGTCGGCTAACGGGAAGTCAAAGAAGGCTCCTAGGGCGGCCACCTGGACCTTAAGGGTACCAGGTTTTAGGCCCATGTCCAGTCCATCCTGAAGGAACTCTAGAATCTTATTAATGTCTGGTTGTTGGAGGTCGTGAATACTGTGCCCCAACCACCTAGAGAAGGTGTCCCACACCCTGGTGTATATGTTCCTGGTGGACTCTTTGAGACTCTCACATAAGGTGGTGGTCACCCTCCCTGATAGGCCCTGGTTCAGATATTTTACCCGCACAGCTTCCAGGCCGCTAGTCTGAACTGTCGGGTTTTTGGGCAAATCAGGGGACCCTGTTGTAGGAGGTCGTCTCTCCACGGCAGATGTAGGGGCTCCTGTGTTGATAGAGCGGCCAGGAGCGGGAACCAAGGTCTCTTGGGCCAGAATGGGGCTACCAGGATAACGGAGCCCGGGGACCCCTGGATCTTCTTTAGAACCCGAGGGATCAGGGGAATAGGTGGGAAGGCGTATGTCAGGTCCCATTCCCATGCTTGGGATAGTGCGTCTATTCCCAGGGAGCCCCCGTCTGCCCCCCTGGAAAAGAACCGGGGACACTTGTTGTTCTCCCGAGAGGCAAACAAATCCACCTTTGGAGTCCCCCATCTTTCTGTAATCAGTTGGAATGCCTCTGGATGTAGTGCCCACTCCCCAGGGTCTATCCTCCTGCGGCTGAGGTAGTCTGCCATGGTGTTCTCTGGGCCCCTTACGTGGAACGCTGAAACGGAAGGCATCCGCTGCTCTATCCACCCGAGCACTTTCGCCGCCAGGTCTTGTAGTCGGGGGTTCCGCGTGGATCCCTGGTGGCGAATGAGGGACACAGTTGTTATGTTATCCGAGAATATTTTAATGGGTCTACCCCCGATCTCTGTCTCGAGGTCACGGATGGCCCTCCAGACCGCGCAAAGCTCCTTGTAATTGGAGGATTGAGTGGCCTCTTTCTGGTTCCAGACCCCCTGGACATAGCGACAGCCTAAGTGGGCCCCCCAGCCAGTTGCGCTCGCGTCCGTGAAGATGGATACTGGGGATGCCGGGTCCCAACTTGTGGACCTGGCGAGGTTGGAGATAGACATCCACCACCCCAAGGAGGACCTTACTTTGTGAGTGAGGGTGACTTCCTGATCCAGGGAAGCTGGAGATTTGTCCCAGTTGCTCAGGATAAAGTCCTGGAGAGTTCTACCATGTAACTGGGCCCACGGGACTACTCCAATACAGGCTGTCATGAGACCGAGGACCCTCATGCCTCTCCTAAGGGAAACCTGGGAGGCTAACGAAAGTGCCCGGCTTTCGTCTTGGATCGTTTTTTGCTTTTCTAGCGGGAGGGAAGAGCACTGGTGGTGTGAGTCCAGGATAACCCCTAGGAACTTTTTGCTTTGTTCGGGCTGAAGATTGGATTTGTCGAAGTTAATGATCCACCCTAGCGACTCGAACAGGCGGAGGGTGAGGTTGACCCGGTGCTGGAGTTCCGAGGGTGATCCTGCTATAAGCAGGAAATCGTCGAGGTATGGGACAATTAGTACTTTGTCCGTCCTTAGTGCTGCTACCATCTCCAATACTAGTTTGGAGAATACCCGAGGTGCGGAGGAAATCCCGAACGGCAGGCATGTGAATTGGTAATGTGAGACTGACCCTTCCATCATCAGGGCGAATCGAAGAAACTGTTGGGAGTCTGAGTGTATAGGAATATGATAATAGGCGTCTTTTAAGTCCACCGTGGCCATGACGCTATCTGGTGTGATTAGGGGGATCGCTGATCTTACTGATTCCATTTTAAATCTTCGGTATGTTATAGATTTATTCAGGTATTTCAGGTTGATTATAACTCTGTAGGCCCCGTTAGGCTTCTTAATAAGAAACAAGGGGGAGTAGCAGCCTTTGAACCGTTCCTCTACGGGAACTGGGATAATGGCCCCCAGGGATAGCAGGTCCCGTACCCCCGACTGGAGGGCCCGGGCCGACGCGGGTGACTGGCAGGGGGTAACCACGAACCTCCGGGGAGGGGGGGCGGAAAGCTCAATTGTATAGCCCTCTGAGACCAGGCGAAGGGCCCAGGGATTGGAGGTTATTTCGCTCCATCTATTGGCGAACCCCCTAAGTCTGCCCCCCACCTGCCGGATCCCGATGGGCGGATTCTCACCCTTTCCGCCTTTGGGGTAAGACCAGCGTCCAGTTTTCCCCTTCCCCCTGTATGTTCTCGGGGGGACAAAGGGAGGAGGGTAGGAGGAGGAAGGCCGCTTGACGGGTCTGTCTGCTGGTAGCCCCTGACTTTTGTCTGAGGCCTTCTCCAGGAGTGTATCCAGGGAAGGTCCGAAGATGCGATGTCCCTGGAAGGGCAAAGAGCAAAGCCTGTTCTTGGAGGCATTGTCCCCTGTCCAGGCTTTTACCCAGACGGCCCTCCTGGCAGTGTTCGAAAGTGCCGCCGACCGGGCCCCAAACCTTACTGACTCCATTGAGGCGTCCGCCAGGAAGCCGGTGGCCTGTTGGAGGAGGGGAAGGCAGTTGGCGATATCTTCCCTCGAACCCCTTTGCGAGACCAGGGCCTGGAGTTGGTCTAGCCAGACCGTCATGGATCTCGCTACCGACGTGGCCGTAATGTTGGTCTTCATGGTGAGGGCCGCCGACTCCCAGGCCTTCTTCATTGCCGCATCCACTCGTGAATCCAGTGGGTCCCGCAACTGGGAGATGTCCTCAAAGGGGAGGGCAGCCTTCTTCGAGACCCTGGCGACCGCCAAGTCCACCTTCGGGACGGTGTCCAAGAATTCAATGTCTTCCGGGGTGAAGACCATACGCTCTCTAAACTCCTTAGACAGGAAAAACTTGCGTTCTGCCTGTTTCCACTCGGTCAAGATGAGCTGTTTTAGGATATCGTTGACCGGGAATGATGGTTTGGGCTGAGGTATGAGTCCCCGGAACAGGGTATCCTGGAGGGATGGCTGCTGTGGTGCCTGTTCCTCCACCTGCATGGTGTGACGGACCGCTGTTAGTAGCTGCCCCAGATCCGCCGATGCGAAGTAGTACTTCCTCGTTTCTTCCATGGGCGGTATGGATTCTGAGGGGGAATCCTCTAAGAACCCTTCCTCCGAGTCTGATTCTTCTATCCGTGACCGCCTTACCCTTTTCGTGGGGGGCGGAACGGAAAGAGACGAGAGAGAGGCCTCGATCTCCTCGCGGATCATAGCTCGGATGTCTGATATGCCCGAGGGGCCTTCCTCCCGGACCACCTTCTCTGTGCAGGCTGCGCATAAGGGTTTGGTGTGTCCCTCGTCCAGTCGCCGCAGGCAGACTGGGCACTTGCGCACGCGCTTCTTGGCCTCTCTGCTCTTTTGTGCTTCTCTGTCCTAAGAGACGGAGACAGCAGAAACAAAAAGGGGGGGTTTTCCAGCACCTGACCCTTCGTTACCCCTGGTGTGAGCCCCCGGAGGTTTACTCACCAGCGGGTTGCTCTCCGTGTCCTCTCTGGCCGACATCTTTACTTAGGTGCAGACCGAAGACATGTGGGGAATCCTGCTTTCTCCTTTTCTTCTCTTTTTTATTTTTTTTTTTTTTTGGATTTTCAAATTTGGCGCCTTTTTCCTCGAGGCCCCGCCCCCCCCGTGACGCGGCCGTGCTGACGTCATGCCGCCGCGCCGGACCCGGGGGATACACTCTGTGTCGGGCTCTGAGGAGGGCGCATAGATGTCCGGGGACGTCGGATCGAGCGCAGCCGCCGGCCCGCGCCGCGCGCTCTACACCCCCCCCCCCCCCCGCTGGCATACCTGCTCACGCCGACAGAGGATCGCTGGAAGTCAGGGTCCCGGGCCGACGTCCAGAGCGGGTGCCTGATCCGGAGGAGGCTTCCAAGCCCTGCAGGTACGGGCTGTTTCTTCCCAGTGCGACAACCCCACTGGGCAGCGCGCTAGGGAAGGGTTCCCCGCAGGGAACGTGGTGCTGGTTTTGGATCCTGCGGGTGAGGGTCCCCACGTAGGGTCTCACCCGCGCAAGCTCTGCCAGCCCGACCAGAGAGTCGTCCCCCCACGGGCGGACAGGCTGCATAGGAATTTCTTCTTTCTTCTTGCCTCCAGCATACACCTGGAGGCTTCCGCTTGGACTGTCCTGTAGGGACAGGAAGACACTGGTGAGCTGGTGGCGGGAGGTGCCTTTTGTATGTTTTTCCGCTTCCTGTCCCAACAGGGGTCCAGTGGACATCCTCCATGTGTATGCTGTCAGGATGACGAGGGGAAAAACAGTTTACAAGTCTATAGAAATGTATTAAATCGGAAGGTCTTCAGTTTTGGTCTATTTTTGTATCTTATATCTCCAGGTCGTTTTTTTTTCCCCCTCATTTTATATTTTTTTACACTAGATCAAGAGCGCAGCAACTTTTGCTGCTCTTTTGATACTAGTTTTGAAAAATACAGATTTTTTTTTACTACATTGTATTCAATGGGAGGTACAACTTGAAGACAATCTGTTTTCATTTCCAGTTTTGTCCGTTTTCTCTATGGTGGTGGTGCTGATTCTTCAATGAACGTGGCTCAGTGATTAGTATTGTTACCTTGCAATGCTGCGGTCCTTGGCTGAAATCTCATCAAGCGTAGCATCGACTTTGACTAAAGGTGATAGCTGTATGACGTTTTTCAGATTTGAACCTACAACTGCAGTACTACAAGGCAGCAGGTCTAACAATTGAGCCACCATGCTTTTTTCATGACCTGAGAAATAGAAGAGTAAGAAGAATGAACACAATGAGAACACCTAAAAAGCCAATACAGGTAGTCCCCTACTTATGAACAAGGCCGTTTGCAAGTGCATTTGTTCATATGTCCGAACAAATGCACAAATACATGAAATAAAGTTCATACTGTTAAGACCCTTTTACACGGGCCAGGAGTCTTAAGTGACTGCACGGGCGCCGACATTACCACTAAGGTAGTCAGCGCTCGTGCAGAGCTTTCAAACTGCAAGTCCTGCTGCCGGCTTATCAGCTTCTTGCTCAATGCTTCCTATGGGAAGCGCAAAGCGGGAAGCGGTCAATACAGGATGAGCAGCCAGCAAGCACCAACAGGGCTTTTTAAAAAAATTAAAAAAAAGCTGACAGAAAAGTCAGCTTAAACAACCACAAACAGGTGAGTGATATTTTCGCTTCACACTGAATGAGTATTGCTTACTTTCGCTTGTTTGAAGGAATTTTGAGTGATAATCTTGTGTAAAAATAGCAACAATAATAAAAGGTCTTTAATCTTACATTCCTAATTGATACTGTTGTTGCTTGACATAGGAACAAACCCGATTGGATAAGGCCCTTACTCTTGGACGGAGGGAGCCGTGATTCCTGGGTGCGGGAATCTAGGAGTACTCCTAGATACATCTTCTGCGCACCCGGTATTAGGTCTGACTTGTGTCTGTTTACTATACGCCCCAAGTTGTCTAAGGTAGACAAGATTACAGACAAGTCTGTATGGATGGTTTCTGCTGATCTTGACACTAGCAGGAAATCGTCCAGATAAAGGGAAGATAAGGATTTGATTTCTCCTAAAGTAGGCCATCACTTCTATCACTACGTCCATGAAAACTCTAGGGGCACTGGATACCGAACCGCAGAGCCATCAATTGGTAGTGATAAATTACATTGCCCATTTGCAGGGCAAATCTTAGATATTTGTAATGTGCGGCAGTTATTGGGACATCGTAGTACGAGTCTTTAAGGTCTATGGTACACATGACACTGTGGAGATCTATTAGAGGTACGATGGATCTGACAGTTTCCATTTTACATTTTCTGTAGGAAATAAATTTGTTTAGGGCCTTGAGATCAAATATGGTTCTTATAGAGCAGTTTGGTTTTTTGATTATGAAAATAGCAATAAAAGCTCTTGCCCCTATCCTGTTCGGGAACCTGCATCATAACTCTAAGTCTTTTAGTTCCTGAATGCCCATTATCAAATTTTCCTGCTCTTGCAGGGACCCCTGGGAGGTTAGGAAGAATCTCTTGGGGGGTAGAGAGTTAAACTCGATTCGATATCCGGTTTTGATTAATTGTAGTACCAAGGGGTTGGACATTACCCGCCGCCACTGGCCCAGATATCATAACAGACTACCCCCACCGTTGGGTCAGAAACTTGCTAAATTTCCTTACCCCGACCTTCTTTGGGGTACGACCACCTCTGCTCTCTGGAGGTGGCTGCCGCATCCTTTTTGGGAAGAATCCTATCCAGAAGGACTTTTATTCTTGTCCCCCGCTTCCTCGAGGACTTGATCCAGGACCGGACAGACCATGCACATAGAAGCTTGTAGTTCCTCCCTTCCCCTAATATCCACTCTTCCGCTAGAATTTTCCTCGTACATTCTCGAATAGAGATTTTTTTATAGTGCTCTTCCAATTTCTTATCAAAGACAATGCATTTTCTAGCCCAGTTTTGCTTTTCAGACCTTCCCCACGCAAAGGATCGAGGGGGGGGGGGGGGGAATAAAGGGAAAATATATGCATTCAAATCAACCACAGTGATATTTTGCATATTCCTTTTGGCATATAGCCACACACGGTTTGCAGGGGGGTGGGTCTGCCTCTCCTTCCCGTGTTGAGCTGTCGCATGCCGACAGGCTGGAGGCTGGAGGCAGAAATTTGAATTTGGCACCTTTTCTGGGATTCGGTAGCCACGCCCCCCCCCCCCCCCCCAACGTGACATCATCGCTCTACGCAGCGCCCGACGCTGGGAGGAACGCCGCTGCTCACCGCTGCCAGGAAGAACTACTGGAGACACAGGCAGCAGCGAGACTCTGAAGCAGACCTGCGCATGGAGACCCACACTACAAGGTGACTGAATGCTCCATGGCGGCATGGGAATGCAGGGACTCCGAGCGGTCTGCAGACCAGGCCTCTTCCTTCCAGGGGATCTTCAGCACAGCGTGCCCTTGGTGCGTAACCCCCAGAGCTTGCTCCACTTGGCCACCGTAGGGATAGGAAGACACTGAGGAGATGGTGGAAGGGGGAGGTGCTTTAAAGGGCTCTTTCTGTCCCTACTAAGGCCAGAGGGCAACCGCCATATGTAAATTGGGCCGTCGGGATGACGACCGGGAAAACTCGCCTTCTCCGATGAAGTGTGGCGGGGAACTCCTGGGCTAGCATATCACCTTTACATCATGGAGGTTATAACGTGCCTTGAAGCAGTTAAACCATTCATAGCTTGCAGTAAAGGTCATATCTGCGGCTTTTCCCCCTATATTTTGTCTTCACGTCTTCAAAAAGACTTTAAAGCCTTCTTTTGATTAAGTATTAGGCTTAGTGGCTCTTTTCGGATGACAATCCTCCATCCAAATGCTCAAAAGTTTTTCAAGTTCTTTGATCACTTCACCAGGTTTCCTACTAATAGTAAAGTACATAGGCACTGCTCCATGATCTTATCCTTGTTCTTGAGAATTGTTCCGATGGTATAACGATTCATCTGGTACAAGTGAGCAACATCAGCCATCTTCTCAACGCGCTCCACTCTTTAGGATGTCCACTTTTGCTTCCATTGTGATGGCCTGGTGTTTCTTAGCACTACCCAACGCATCACCACTGCTTTTGTGCTCAACACGCGACATGTTAGAATACACAACACATTCTACTGAAACCACGTGGGTACAGTAAGAAAGTTAATATTTATGACAATGCTACTCCTGCTTGCTGCTGCGGCCACTTGGCGAGCATGCAAATCATCATTACATGCCAACTTAACTTTAGGACAAACTTGTTCATGTGTACCGAAGTTCGTAACTTGAACGTTCGCAAGACATTGCCCTTGGTCAGGTTTGAACATGCAAATCCACTACTGCAAGGTAATAGTTCTAATGACTGAGCTACCATGCTTGTGAAGGAAGAACACAATGAGAACATGGAACCTCCATGCAGATATCCAGTCAGGCATGAACCTAGAAGCCCAGTGTAATAAGGCAACAGTGCTACACTGAGCCATCAACCTAACTCCTCCTCTAGAGGAGAAGATCTTATATTCTCCAGCCCCTTTAGTTTTTCTTCTACTTCTCTAGAGGAGGGAGGAAGAAGGGAAAAAAATGGGGCATGGTCGTGGAAGAGCGAGAAGACTAAACGCAAAGCAAACCTATTTCTTTTGTAATTAAAGAGCAAGTGTGGAGACTCAGTTGTTAGCATTGCTGCCTTGAGGTGCTGGAGTTGTAAATCAACCAAGGGTGAAGGCGGTAAGGAATTTTTTCAAAGTTGATGTAGCTCTTGATGAGTATCCTAGCACTGCAAGGCAACAATGCTAACTGAGCTACATTTATTGAAGAGGCACCACCACGTTTTAAATTCTGAAATACAAATGTAAGTGGAAAGCTTACACAGGCTTTCCTTTTTACTTCCAGTTTTATATTAAAAAAACACAAACAAAAAACAGAAAACTTATCAGTTGAAATAAAAATATAAATAGTATGAATATAACCTAATAAAGGTTTGTTATCTGGAATGATTGAGCCTTTTTGTTGATAAAGGTCACATGACTGAAATGGTCCCATTGTGGTTTTGGCTGCATTTTAAGGCCCATTTAAACAACGATTATCGATCAAAAGATGTCTTGAGCGATAATCGTTGTGTCACTTACATATAGCAAGATGATCGCTCAAACGTTGAGCGAACACCTTGCGCTCCGAGCGGAGGATGCAGAAGACAAGTGGGGCCGCTTGACTACTGCATTCAGCTGTTCCCTGCTCCGAGCGCCCGGCTGTAATACAGGGAGTGCAGCTAGGGCTTAACCTTCTCATGAGTTTATCGCAAGCAGTAGCAATACGATGCATGCTTTTCCACAAGAAAACGCATAGGGTTGCTACAAAAATTGCAGTGATTTTGTAGCGGCAATATTGCCGACTCCCGTGTGACAGAGGCCTGAAGACCAGGGTGTCTTGGTTCTAAAGGACTAGACACTTTAGGGATGTTACACATGTGGTGGTTTTACTTATTTTTTTTCTTTCAGCTACCAAGATTATTTTCTGCTACATTTTCCCCCGTGACATAGGTCATTGACTTTTCTGTTTAGTTTTTTTACCCACAATAAAAGTTTCTTTAATTTGTATATTTATGCTAACAAAGTAGAATGGATTCCTCATCTTCTTTTGGATGTTTTGAGACACAATTTGTATATTTTGAGATTAGTGTGCATATGGCAACAGTTTTGGTTGGCGTTGGCAGTGGGTCATTTTCTTTATGCATCTTTATTTTATTCTGCATTGGTTTTTTTTTTCCAAACATTTTTGTAATTTTTTTTTTAAGCATCTATGTCCTCCATTACGTTATAGAAGACCTCTGGGGGTCATTCACATTGTCTTTCCCCCCCCCCCCCCCCCATCCATAGGAGTGCAGTTACAGGGGAAAACATCCCCTTGTAGTGACAATAGTCACTAACAGAGTTGGTCAGGGTCTGCCAGGACCCTGCAGCTTGGCTGTGACAGGGAAACCATTGCGGTCACGTGATTGCGGGGTCAAGTAGTCTAAGTAACACTTCTGCTTTCTCCTTTTAGTAAATAGTACTCATTGAGCACTATGTAGCCTGGAAAGGAGAAGGCATAAGCAGTTAAAAACCACATCTTCCCAAGGCCGCCTGCACACGGGCGGAAATCCCGCGGCGGGATTTCCGCCGCTCAAAGCCTGCATAGGAATGCATTACAATACGCACTCCTATGCAGACGGCCACGGTTTGGCCGCGCGAAATGTCGCGCGGCAAACAAACCGCGGCATGTCCTATTTTTGTGCGGGGCTCGCAGATACGTCACTCACCCGGCCGCTGGCTCCGGTCTGCGCATTCGCCGGCTGCCCGGCAGCCGGCACATGAAAGAGCCGGGGCTGCCGGGCGCGGGTGAGTACGCGCTCGTCTCTGCAGGCACTCAGGTCGGGTCCTGCGGCGAGAATTCTCGCCGCCGGATCCAACCCGCTCATCTGCAAGCGGCCTAAGGCCGCCTGTTCACAGCCAGAATGGAATATCGCTAGCAATATTCCGTCACAGGGAGGAGAGGAGAGTACTGTATCTGATAGGCTCACTGCGGAGAATCGCAGCATGCCGCAGTTTTAATCATGCGAGCGGAGAATCGCTATGATTCTCCGATCATGGACATCGGGCTGCGCTTTCCATAGTTATCCTATAGAAAGTGTGTCATGCAAGCTCTACGGGCGATTTATCGCCGCGGATGTCGCAATGACAACTCGCCTGTGGACAGCCAGCTTTATCCGGGTCCTCAGCTGTGTGACAGCAGAGGACTCTACCTGCTCCTGCTTGGCTGCAGGAGCAGAAGCTTTAATACCGTGCCATACTTTTACAAATCGGTCAGGATTAAAGCCCAAGACCAACCATCACAAGTTTATTGCACTTGGTCCTTAAAGGCTTATACAAGTAGATAAGTAGTTTGCTCATCCAGTTGCTAAGACGCTGTACCAGTGAATGAGAATGATTGAACAATCGATATTTAAACATAGTTGACCGAGCCATCGATGATTTTCATGCTTGCATGAAATTAACAACAAACAAACAAATTATTGTTCATCAATAGCTGCATTTATGCTCAACGGTTCATTTTCACTCGTTTAAACAATTTTTTGTAAAACTAACCAGAAACACGTGACTACTACAGCCAATCATTGGCTCACTTTGGCCAGCGATAAGTTACAGCAGTCACATGTCCCTTTGCAGCAGTGACTACATCCTGACAGTCAAAGGGAAGAGAAACAGGAGACTCCCTTTGATCCCAAGAACAGGGGTCCCATGTCCCCCTCTTGTCACTGCAGGGTTGCTGTTCCACCTGCAAGGACCAATGTTTTATCTAAGCCTCGGTAGCTGCTGAGCGGAGTGGTTAGGGGGCTGAGCAAAGATGTACCAAAGCTGAGTGACATGAAAACCCAACATATGGTGTATTCAGATGGTGTGGTAAAAGCGCATCCAAAAACCACTTTTTATTCAGTGGTATTTCTTACCGTACTGATAAGGCAGATTGTTGGGCTTTGATGTATACTGCAAAGGCCAAAACCCACTATTGGTGTCCATAAGGGGAATGGGGGACTATGGAAATATTTGATGTATACAGTAGCCCACTAGGCAGTGTGAATGGAGCCAAACTAACTTCTCTATTGTTTACTTACATGTCCAGCATTTACTAGTAATTAAAGCAGTAATTTACATTTTCTCACACACAAAAACATTATGTGTAGATTGGCAGTACCTCTTAAAAAGCAAACCAAGTGTCCGATACGCGTTCTAGCAAGGATTTCTCCTGTGCTTTTACACAGGAACGATCATTGCTCAGTGAATGAAGGCAGAACAGTATAGGAGGACTACCTGTTTAGACAGCGGTAAAGCAACAAAAAAGTCTTCAGGTCTGCATGAAAGCTTTGATCAATGTCTATCACTGATCGTTTTTTCGCAGCATGTGTTTACACCTAACAATTATGGCGCAAACCACTCGATGTAATGAGCGGATTACATAGTAATTGTGCTGTATAAGAGGGCTGTTGTGCTGTCGGCCTTGACCCAGATTGATGTGCCTATACTATTTTATGGTCAGCAGCCACATTACTAGGACCACTTCCAGTTCAATGGCCTGGGGGACCCCACAGCATAGCCCAGATCCCAACTTGTGGGGTTAAAGGGTGAAGACCAGGGTTCTTTTGCGGTCATCTCTGATTTGGCCCAAAGCCAAACCAGTGTGTTGCGTAGCAGGTCCACATTTGCTAATCCCAATAGTGTGTGGACCGTCTAAAAAGTTTAAAAAATAGCAAGATCAGTATCTAAATTACTTCAGTAGTTTCCGACAGGGATCCAGTGTTAAAATCTACTTAAATTAAAATTTCTCCAGACCCATTAATCCATATGACTGATGTACTTAGGACTACAAAAGCAGATGCAATTACTCATCTTATGGATTCCTCATGTACCATCTTAACGCAAAATCATATTCATTATTGCAACATGTGCAGCTACCCTTATTTTAAAGATAATCAAAAATTGTACTATAAAACTGGCAGAGTATGCAAGCAAATACCTGTGCCAGAGGTAGAAACACTACTATAGTTCAGAGACCTTTGTACTAACATATACCACCATCTTTGCTAAATTAGACAAATGATCTGTTGACTGCAACCAAGGCAGCACCCGTCTACCTGACCGCATACAAGTTCCATGAGCAGTGCCTGTATTCTGCCAAAAGAACTAGAAAAATACCTGAGGGAAACATAAAATTCAATCTGTAAAAGGGGCTACTTGGCCGATAGCCATATACAGTATTAGGACTTGGTGTTAAGGTTTTGCATATCTATGGAAAATTGCATAATCAACCATTTTATACTGCTCTGTATAACTAGATATAAAGATTGGATAGTGCCCTCTAGCCTTTCAGTTTCAATCACTAGGACCCATTTTACACAGCCACAAACACCATTTAAAAAAAAAAAAAAAAAAAAAGTTAAAAAAGGTAGATGTCTTTTTCTTCCCACCCAAAATATAACATGCTATTTGGAGTTTCCCCATAGACTGCTCTATAGGAAAAACAAACAGACACCATGTATAACAATGCTTCATAATATATATATGAAATTGGTTGAAGCTGCAGCCACACGTGCAGTCTTCAGCATAGTGAACAAGAAATCTGGAAACTAGTCAAAATAAGAAGCATGGGTCTCTGAATATTGTGTGTAGCCCTTCAGATGGGATCAATTGCCACATCAGGAGCACCCTAATGTGTTAGAGCGCCACTGAAAGAAAGTTACTGTAAATTATGGGAATATTATAACTATTGGTACAGCTATTAGTCCTATAACATTTAAATTGAAACTCCTGTAATTTTAATCTATCTATTGGTGGCTTCTCCTGTGGATAGAACATCAATAGAGAAAAAAAAGTCAGTGGGAGCTGCACGTGCAACATTAACCCAGGCCACTGCACTATGGTCAACGCTGCCTGCATGTAGCCTGAATTGGCTACATGGATCAATAAAGTTCTTTCTCTTTTTGAATAACTGATTGCACTCATATATGCTGCCACACATACATATTCTGGATGACATCTGGGTTGCTAGTTCACAACCTTTTGTGGCTATTGCATTCCTTATACTGAAGAGGTTCCTCCCTGATGGGAGTTTTTTTGTAATCAGTGAGTGCTGCGGGCTTCTAGTATTTCGGTTAACTTGCACTGTCCATAGTGACAGCTGCATTCAGAATCAGCTAATCGTCAGGGACCCAGTCAATTATCTACCGATGGCCTGGTTTGAGGCTAGGTCATTGATAGAAATAAAATGAGAAAACTCCTACAAATGTATAGTATTCAGCTGTGATCTAAAACAAGGATTACACGGTCTGCAAAATAAAAATAATTTTTTGCTTCCTCCTGAAATTATGCCATAAATGTATATATTTGGATGTTGAAACCAAATCTGGGAGCAGAATAGTTTACCCACCATTTTAGAGAGATAGAGACTTGTGGGAAAAGAAAAAAATCTCAACCAAGAAATCAAATTTACATCAGCCTTTTTGCCATTTAAAATTTACTAATTAAACATTTTCAGAAAAATGTTGTGCGAGGGCCATTGAACAAGACTTCCTGATTTAGTCATTTTCTCTCTTATTCATAAAATGGTAGAGTTGCAGCGGACCTCCAGGGTCATTGGGTCCAACCCTCTGCTCAGTGCAGGATTCACCAAATCATCCCAGCAGATATTTGTCCAGCCTTTGTTTGAACACTTTAATTGCAGGAGAACTCACCACCTCACGTGGTAACCTGTTCTACTCATTGATCACCCTCAGTGTCAGAAAGTTTTTTCTAATATGAGATTTCTGTCTCCTCCCTTTCAGTTTCATTCCATTGCTTCCAGTCTGCCTTGTGCAAATGAGAATAGGGCTGATCCATCTGCACAGACAGCCCTTCAGATATTTGTAGACAACCATTAAGTCTCCTCTCAGCCTTCTTTTTTCCCCCCAAGCTAAACATTCCCAGATCCTTTAACCGTTCCTCATAGGATATTTGCAGACTGCTCACCATCTTGGTAAATCTTCTCTGTACCTACTCCAATGTGCCTAGGTCATTTTTAAAGTAGGGTGCCCAGAACTGGACACATTATTCCAGATGAGGTCTGCCTAAGGAAGGCTAGAGGGGGATAATTACTTCACGTGATCCAGACTCTAGGCTTCTCTTAATACATCACAGAACTGTGTTTGCCAATATTGACCAATAGACTCTCATGGGAGCATCCAACAGCATGCTTTCGTTTCATTTACCACCGCAACATTTTTTCTATTTGGCCAATATCTTGGTGGAACCTCTCTCCATATTCATCTGAGACAGCTCCCAGATTAGGTGGGAAGATGTCCAAACGTGCGTGAAGAAAATTAATTTTGAGAAACACTGTACAACCTAGTGTCTGGTATGAAGATAGCAGTTCTTCCACTATTTCCATTGATTAATGAATGGAGTTAGTTTTTTGGGGGGGCCTCTGGTTGGCAGCCTTAAACTTACAATATGCCAAATAAAATCTTAGAACCTCTCTGCTCTATTCCAATATCTTCCAGAGAAAAAAAAAAGAAAAAAGGAGGTGTAGAGATGCGTTCTAGTTCAAACCTTCATTTTTCACCTAAATATATGGGAAGTTACACATGACTTTTGAAAATCTGATTATACAATAAACGTTTACAGGCAGAAAGCAAGAATCCCCCTTAATATTACCTTCACATTTTTGTCAAAATATATTAAGAGGAAAGCCTACAAAAAAAAAAAAAAATTATTTCTAGCATGGAAGAAATTCAGTATTTTTATATTCCTGAAAAATGTTATTCAAAAAGTGTGGGTACTGGAGGAATTTGGATTCTTATATGTATTTAAAACCCCAAAATGCATACGAATGACATTTCTGTTGACAGGAGAATTTTGATGTAGACCAGTGTTATTTGAACTCTGATCCTCACCCACCCTCTCGCTCTCCCTCCCTCCAAAGAGGAGGACAAAATTTATGCAAGTAACTTTTTATATGCATGCTGTTGCTTATTTACTAGCAATTTGGAGGCATTATACCTGGTAGTAATGGCATCTCAAAAGTTACCAGTTGTTTGGGCTGCATAGAGGAGATAAAACATTCTTTACAAATATTGAGAGTTTACTACTCTGAAATCATCTCCAGAATTACAGTTTAGAAAATAAACTGATGCGTGCTTAGAGCTTCAGTAATATTAGTACATGTATGATGAGCAGATACGGCACTATGTCCACAATTCATTTGATCAGCAGAGTAACAATTATCCATCCATACCTAATATAGCTGTCAGAATGGAAACAATCCAAAAATAGATGAATAACTTGGGGATGGCCAATGTGATTGTATTCATTATTACACCTTTTCCCTCATAGGATCTAGCCTTTGCTCTGTCCTTAAGCTTGACTACACATCTTTATTGCAGCGTCCAAGGAGCAGGCCCACAGCTGAGGAGATAGCGAGGTAGATGAGGCCTTGTCATGTGGCTCTATCACTTAGGGATAGCACAGGACCTGACTAAGTTACTTATGGGGGAGTTTCACAGGGAAAACTCAATCCGCGGTTTACCTTAAAGGTCCGTTTTGTTACCCGTGACACCACTGTTCTGTCCCATACAGTGAATCCAGAAGTTGGAATAAATGAGTCCACGCACAGGGATAACTTTTCTAAGCAAAACCAGAAATGGTCTGTACTGCTCGTTTACTTGAATACATTTGCATACAGTCAAAACCTGATAACAGCAGGCTGATACAAGTGTAACAAATGATAACGGTGGGATCGGGAGGATACTTCTGCACTCTGCACTCTGCACTCTGCACTCTGCACTCTGCACTCTGCACTCTGCACTCTGCACTCTGCACTCTGCACTCTGCACTCTGCACTCTGCACTCTGCACTCTGCACTCTGCACTCTGCACTCTGCACTCTGCACTCTGCACTCTGCACTCTGCACTCTGCACTCTGCACTCTGCACTCTGCACTCTCAGGGCAGACATCAGGCCATCGCTCAGCCTCTCATGTTCGGGATCATCTTAGGACGAGGCACACTTTCTCCTACTCAATGAAAGCTCTTCTCCAGAGGGGCTCAAACTTACTCAGGCGGACTTGCAGAACCAATTCAGACTCTGACTAGACTGAACCACTGGACTCCTTCCCTTGCACAGCATCCTTGCAAACACTTAAACAAAATGATTACGTGACATACATTTTCCAGACATAACCCAGACGTTAACCCACCTCAGTGCTGCAAAGGTGCAATACACATCACAAATGCAAACATATAGAAGACACTGACAATACAAGTGTACAAGACAAACACATTCATACTTATGGAGGGTCCCATTAATTCTAGGCCACTACAATATGACTATGAGCTATGGCAGCTTACTGAATACTAACCACAGGGGAAGAAAAGACTAACTATGTCATTACAAATCTTTGCCTGAGTCACAATATAAGGCTTTCAAGTCAGAGGAATTCTTTGGAAAGACCTACTGACATCTAACTCTAATGGAAGGCTGTGACATATGCCACTGTGTAAGCAAATAGGCTGTTGTACAATGTAAAAAAATAAATAAATAGAAAAAATTTGAACTTTCTGTATACCATAGCTAGATTAACTTACTATACTTTTCTCACTCACACACACACACACACACACACACACACACACTATTCTTTTCTTATGCAACATTAGCATTTAAAAAAAGGTTTTCCCAAATTAAGCTCATTGAAAGTTTCCAGGAAACACATCTTACAATACACTAGTACATTAACTTTCATATCTGACAATCTGGAACACACTGAATAGAAAATGAACATCCTTTGCTGCCGGACATGATTATTTTTATAGACATTACATTTTTCCCAAGTTGTTACCCAATAAAAGATTAGCATAAAGCAAAAGCCGGATGGCTTACATCTCCATAGCTGAAGTCACGACGCTGTGCCTGATCACTGTACGCCACCTCATTAACTTTTAAGCTGGGTCCGAGAGTTTGCGGCATTTTGGCACCAAGACTAGTGCTACATGACTAAAGTTGCCAGTGGAAATTATATATAGACTTCAAAAGATGAAGTATAGATGGAAAATGGATAAGAAAAGTCTGGCAACATGGTGTAACCTTTATACACAGCAGCAACTCCCAAGATGTTACTGTCATTACAAGACTTTCCTGAAAACTTTCACCTTCAGGTCAAATTTCGGTACTAATTATGTTGTAAGAATATCACCTTATGAGTAGCCCCATAATGACAGCATATCTAACCTGTGACACGAACAGAAAACATTTAAAAACAGAAGTTTTGCAGCAAGAAGTGACTGGGAAAGATGGGAGTTCTTACCTTGTTTGCACTTTTCCCTGTGTCCTCTGTGCCAGCATGCCCATTCTGTAATAGACAAAGACTTTTAAAAATCTAGAACTGTGCATACAAAACAGTAATTCATGATGATCTTACTACTCTAAAATAGAAACTATACTGAGAAAATGCAAATCCTATTATTTTTCCCCAATCACAAAATTGCAGAGTGGTGCAAAGAAATGACATGCAGCATCTGGAGTTGGCCAGCCATACTAGACTTGGGCATCAGGTAGAAAAATTAAAAACTGTATACAGTGATACATTGGGTTAAGAGTGCCTCAACTTACAAGCTTTTTGACTTGAGAGCAGGCTCTCTTCCGAATTTTTGCTTGGACTTAAGAGCAAAACTTGGGTTAAGAGCCTTGCTCTCAATGGGGGCTGCCGCTGCTGCCAGTGGCCCCATTGAAAGCAATGGCCTGCCGGCAACCCCTGCAGTGATTTTCGGGGAATGGCTTTAAATATAAGCCCTTCACTGAAAATCATCCCTAGCTGTAGTAAAAAATATATACTCACCTGCCCGCTGCTGCTGGGGTTCAGGCGTGTCTAGCCACCGCTTGTTCTCCCTGCGTTTTTAATCCCCGCCTGCTGAAAAGTTTGAGCAGTGCAAGGAGAACAAACAGCAGCTAGACGCACCCCGGCAGACAGGAGAGTATATATTTTATTTATTTATTTTACTGCAGTTAGGGGTGATTTCAGGGAAGGGCTTATATTTAAAGCCCTTCCCCAAAAATCACTGCAGGGATGCCGGCGTACTATTGCTTTCAATGGGCCATCCCTATTGAAATCAGTGGGAGAGCTTCACGATCCGGAACGGATTAATGGCTTTTCCATTCATTTCACTGTATAGTACTAAAAACAAATCAGCTAAACATTTGTCTGTGTTTTGTTTGGGTCACCAGTAACAGCACATCTATTTGTACAGTACCCATTATAGGATAAAGACAGTAGGGCTTACAGAATGGCTTTGCAGATGCGACCACGCTGACGAGTCCGATTTTTTTCCCCCCATAATTATCTTGCTCCATTTGATTATATAAAACTATCCAGTTTTATTGAAAAACTGAAGTAGAATATACATCCACAAAATAGCACGCTATGTAAAAATACTTCCACATACCTCACAAAATTAAACCTCAACTCCCTCCCCTCCAAAATCCACCAATACCTCCCACTCAAAAGTATTTAGTCCTTGCAAAAGATACCAAAATAAAAAAATTAAAAAATAAATAATTTAAAAAAAATTAAAAAAAAAGGAGCTTGCAGAGTTGACTAACAGAAGCTCCAGGATAGGTTTAGGCCTCCTGCACACAGGCGGTCGGACCCCGGATGCGGGATTACCGCAGCAGAGTTCGACCCGGTGCCCCCTGCGTATGTGAATGACCCCCAAAAAGGTCTTATATGTTATGGGTGACAGACATAAAAATGACCCATTGTCGACGGAAACCTAAAAACTGTCATCAAATGCAGCCAGAAAAATGTAAAAATAGCTCTTAACTAGAGATGAGCGAACCTACTCGGCCACGCCCCTTTTTCGCCCGAGCGCCGCGATTTTCGAGTACTTCCGTACTCGGGCGAAAAGATTCGGGGGCGCCGTGGGTGAGTGGGGGGGTTGCAGCGGGGAGTGTGGGGGGGGGGGGGGCCTCCCCCCTGTTCCCCGCTGCTACCTCCCTGCTCCGCCACGCCTCCCCCTGCCCCCCCCCCCCGAATCTTTTCACCCAAGTAGTGAAGTACTCGAAAATTGCGGTGCTCGATCGAGTAATTACTCGAAACGAGTACGTTCGCTCATCTCTACTCTTAACCCTTTAGTGACAGAGCCAAATTTTGGCAAACTGACATGTGTCACTTTGACATAGAGTAACACCATAAAGGTTTTGCATATCCAAGTGATTCTAACATTGTTTTTTCGCCACATATTGTACTTCATAGTACTTCATTGTACTTCCTGCAGAGAGTGGCGCGTACTCACCCGCGCCGGCGGCTCCGGCTGTTTGATGTGCCGGCTTGCCGGGCAGCCGTCGCATGCGCAGACCGGAGCCGGAGGCCGGGCAGTGACATTTCTGTGCGGGGCTCGCATTTTCAATTTAAAAACAGTTTTTTTTGTACAGCACATATATGAATGAAGACTTGTACCCCAAAATGGATGCCCCTGTTTGTCCCGTGTTCAGAAACATACCTATTGTGGCCCAAATCTGCTTACAGGAAACATGACTAGGCCTATAATGGAGAGAACACCCCTTGGATTTTTAGGGTACAACTGAATAAATTCCAGGCCCCATTGCACACTTGTAGTGACATTGAGCAGTCAAAACAATAAAGAACCCCCACAAATGACCCCATTTTGAAAACTAGACCTCTTAACAAATTCATCTAGGGGCAGTACTGCATATTTTGACCCCACAGTATTTGAATTAACCTAAGCAAAGCAGGAGGGGAAACAAAATTATGATTTCCATTTTTTCGGCAATGGTGTCAATTTAAAGAGTGTTTTTTTGTTTTTCTTTTAGACAGCACATCGCATTACTGCGGGTAGGGAGGAGAGGAAGGGGGGGGGGTAACCATCAGCATGTAGCTGTAATGTCCACAGCTCATGGGGCTTTAATTCTCAGGGGATGCATGTTTTTACGTCCCTGAGAATTAAAGCCCATTTAGCTAGGATGCAAAAAGGAAATGGGGGGCCTCACTAAGGGGTTATGGTAGCGAATGCATGCTCCTCAGGCATCCTGCTTCCGATTCTAGCAAGTACCACAAGGCATGCTGAAATTTCTTTACCAACTGCCTCATTTCACTTTCTGAACAAAATTTACATGATAGACTGTTCAACTCAATTTTTTTTTTTTTTTTTAAAGACCAAGTACATTTTTTGCTTGATCCCTTCATTTCCAAGCACTCCATAGTAAGATATACCATGAATTGTTCAATAATAGAGATGAGCGAGTATACTCGCTAAGGCACTACTCGCTCGAGTAATGTGCCTTAGCCGAGTATCTCCCCGCTCGTCCCGAAAGATTCGGGGGCCGCCGCAGCTGACAGGTGAGTTGCGGCGGGGAGCGGGGCAGAGCGGGCGGGAGAGAGGGAGAGAAAGATCTCCCCTCCGTTCCTCCCTGCTCTCCCCCGCAGCTCCCCGCCCCGCGGCGGCACCCGAATCTTTCGGGACGAGCGGGGAGATACTCGGCTAAGGCACATTACTCGAGCGAGTAGTGCCTTAGCGAGTATACTCGCTCATCTCTATTCAATAACCTCCATAACTGCCAGTAAGAAAGGTTGCAACCATAAATTTTAAAGGGCTCTTACTGGCTTTTTTTTTTTTTTTTATCACTGCGATATTACTGCGTGTTTTTTTTTAACGTGATTGCCAATGGGACTTTCTAATGTTAAAAACGCATCGCAAGCTTGTGCAATGCATTTTTAACATTAGAAAGTCCCATTGACAATCACGGTAAAAAAAATAACACAAACACACACACACACACACACACACACACACTAAAGGGAACCAGTTTTTTCAATGCAAGTAGTCCTATGCATATATTATAGCAAGCCCACTCACGCACCTTGGCTCTCCTTTACTAACTGCAACTTCAGCAGCTAATTGTGCATGCGCCTTGAGGGTTGTTACTCCCACTGCATCCAAGGTTGGACGAGTAACGATCCTCAAGGCAAGAGCACAGTGCCATGCTGAAGTTACAGCTAGTAAAGAAGAGCTGAGGTCCGCAGGGTTTACTACGCCATCTTCATGGGATTACAGCAAAGAAATCTGTCTGCATGCCAGTCAAGAACAGGGCCGTGCCTGGAGCAGCATGTAGGGAAAAATCTGATTCATATTACAAAACTAATTAGCAATAAGCAAATCTCAGTAGCAGTACTCTTGAAAATTTATCGTAGTTTGCAGTGTAAAAATTTGACAGGTTGCCTTTAAGAGGCAACGCTTTGCTACTAGTAGGAAAACATGTGCGCTCTATGGGAATTTTTAATCTGAAAAAAAGTAATGAACTAACAGGCCTTTAGTGACATCAAAACTACAAAGAGTAACTGAGTGAGGTCAGACCAAAATTCCTTATGTCAGGGACAAGTCCATATTCCATGGACCACAACTGCGTTTAGTTCTCCACATTTTGGACACTACTAGAATATCCTGAGCATTTTACTGAAGGATATTATATCCATAAATGGCTCTATGGATAAATTTAAAATGGGTTGTCACTCTTAAGTCCAGCTCCTGGCACTGTGTCAGGTTGGCAGTACCCACTACTTCCTCTCGGTGGGTAATGTTGGACTGCCAATCAAGTCAGACGTCTCCCATTCACAGTGAGTAGTTGGGAACCCCAATGGCAGGAGCAAAAAAAGAAAGAAAATATACCAGGGATGGCTGTATGTGGGCTTGTTTAAGGGAGAAATTTTTCTACGGCGCTATTTTGGGGTACACATAAATTTTTTTTTTTTTATTTGCTTGGTACAATTTTTGGATAGGTACAACCTTTTGATCACTTATTACGTGGCTTAGGGCTCACCCACACAGGAGTATGACGAGCATAAAAAACAACCAGTTACAGAAACCTTTTCCTAATCCAGTTTTATTTTTTGATAGGTGTAATTTTTTTAAAATTCTGTTTGTATTCACTATAAGGGCTGCCATTTCACCTGAGCAACTTTTAACAGCATTTAGAGATCTGCTTTACTGCTGCTTCAAGGGCCATTCACACAATGAAGAGGGGAGCCATTGACTTGTATGGAGACTGTTCTAGGCATGCCCTGTGATCTGCACTCAGAGGTTATTTTGCATGGAGGGGGAAGTAGATAGCCATGGATTATCCCCTATTGAGAATGGTGGATCCTGTGTTCTCTACATATATGTGTTTACCAGTCAGTGTAATTCTACCTGTGAGGTTAATGAGACGACTGCGGCAAAGCTTGTTCTACAAAACAGGGGGTGGGGGGGTGTAGAGCAGAACATGTACTTAGGAGTTTCAAAGTCTCTAAACCGGTGTCTTGGTTTGCGAATTTTATTCTCTCCTCCCATTATGCTCGCCTGTGCCCCTGCAGTGACCTCTGGCTTACCATTTTCGGCGTCTTCACTTTGCGCTGTGGATGTGCCTGCTGGCTCGCACTGAAATAGGAAATACTGCAATTTACACCCCACGAGCGGAATATCGCAGTTGATTTCCGCTCGTGGGCATGGAAATGCATTTTCCAATGCATGACCTATGAGCTGTATTTGCTGCGGGATCTGGAGCTCTGTGTGCAATAGGCCTTAGTTGTTCAGTTTCTGCATGCATGAAAATTTAAATGACTGCCTGCTTACTGTGGATGGAGGCAGACAGGCATAACTATTCTATTCACACCTCCAATAACTAGTGGTGCTTGTTCTTGTTATACTCTTGCTGCTTGCAACTTGTGACTTTTCACCCCACTTTTTTTGTTGCACAAAAGTCACATATCAATCTGCATGTATGTAGAACTTTCAACCTAACATTTGTTCTCAGGCCAGTCCTAAGAGTCCCTCGACGGTGTGGAAGAGGCATAGGATACAGGGCAGATTTCCAAATACTAGCTTTGGGGCTCAATGCAACCAATCACAGGGCAGCTTTTATTTTCCAATAAAAGAATACAAGATGAAAGCTGCACTGTGATTTCTTGCTATGGGGACAGTTAAGACAGTTTTATAACTCTCCCCCAAGAATTCTCTGCATTTCATATGCAATTAAGAATATAAGTATAGCTTTTACCATTCATTTATATTCTAAGATATGACAGTGTTGGCTGCCAGCACTACAGCCGTTAAATACACAACTCTACCCTGAGCAATTACTCCCTCCTTCTCATATTGCCATGGAAATGAAAGCTACAATGAACAAGAGAAAAAAAGAAGCGCAGAAGAGACCTTGTGCTGCATGTCACTCCAATAAAGGTAAAGCACTTCTGTAGAAGCACAGACAGCGAGAAGAAGAGGGAAGGGTGCTGAGGGCACATCCAGCCAACAGAAAATGTATCAGTCATCCGTGCAAGCACATTACAAGGGGCTAATGGAACAGCGAGAGGAGGACGCTCCCCCCAGTTACCCAGGCTGACAGATCATGAAAAGTGAGGAGATGATTTTTCTCTCGGCAGATCTCCATCCCCCAAGATGTACTACTGTCAGTTTGATCCAAGCATTATAAGCGCATGTAAGTCATTGCGCTGAGTTAGAGATCTGGCTAGAAAGGTCTTTGTCTGCAGGATAATTAAAAGCACTGTGGTGCTACATGGCAATGCAACAAGTGGGGAGAACGCCTAACCCTTCCCGCATACATCAGGACATGCAGCATCTGATTACTAAGGGCTCTCCCAAATGAGTGATTTTATAGCACGTACTACAAAAAGGGTTTGTGCGCGTACTACGAGCCAACATACACAAATGTGTGAGACATGCACTATCTTGTTGCATATTAGGCATGCTTACAAGCCAAAGTAAGGGGGATTTAATAGCATGCAGTGTATTGCTGTGTGCTCCCTGTGCAGGGACACTTGTGTCAGAGCCTTAGGCCAGATCGTTACCAGAAGGTAATCATTTTGTACCATACTAATAAGAGAAAAAAAGAAAATGAAAAAACATGTGACCAAACAATCAGGTGTTCTAGAAACAGAACGTGTGGGCTTTTACTGCTGTCAATTTTCTATCTATTCTTTCCTTGTAGAATTTCCTTTTTAAAGTCTCTAAGGACACACATGCTCACAAAACGTTGCATTTAAAATTGTGCCATTTTACCACGATTTTGAGTTTTTGAACACAGTACATATGTATGTATATACGCATTTGCTGTGCATGTTAAATCCCCATAGCCTACATTGGTGCTTAATATGTACCAAATTGGGACATGCTTTGTCCACACACCGGGAATAAAACACCAGTGTGATTGGTCCAATAGAGATCGATTGGCTTTTTTCAGTGTGTAACACACAGGCAACACACACCTGTGTGAGTCCTTACAGTGGAAACCCAGGGGATCAGTCAATACTGGGCACCGATGAGGATATTTTTTCTTAAACCAAAACATAGTACAAAAAAAAAAAAAAAAGTAGTCTAAGCCCAAGTATAGAGAAGTCTTGTTTTGAATGCTGATCCAGCATGATCCCCAACCAAAGAGGAGGAAAATTTTTCCTTTTAGGGCAGCTTGCGTCATACTTTGCTCTGGAACAATAGGGAGGAGTTATTTATGGCGAGTCGCAAGTTTAATAATACGTTTTTGATAAACATATGTGGCTTTTTTTTTTTTTTTTAACACTGCGGCCCTGCATATTTGGTCCATGAAATCGGCAGGGTGCTCTGCCCAAGAAACAGACATTGCCCTAGTGGAGTGAGCTTCAAGACCCATCGGGACTGGTTTATTTAGTACTTTACAGGCCTCAGATAGCTGCCTGGATCCACCTGGCTATCAAACGCTTTGCCACTTTTTTGCCTCTATTATTTCCCAGGAACTGCAAAATAAGTTCTTCTCTTTTCTCCACCGAGTCGTAGAGGAGATATACTGCAACACTGCCCTTCTAACATCCAGGCAATGATACACCTGCTCCTTATTATTCCTGGGTCTATTACAGAATCACAGAATAATTATTTCTTGGGATCTGTGAAAGACAGACACCACTTTGGTGAGAGACCGAGGGGTCTAAACCGAACACTTTCTCTCCCCCCCCCCCCCCATGTCTCTGAAAAAAGGTGACCGAATGGATAACAGCTGCAACTCACCCACTGTCCAACCTGTTGTGATGGCTACCAAAAACACGGTCTTCCGGGTTAGACGCCATCTCTATTAGGTTTTTATCAGCTCAAACGGAGGACCTGCTAAAACAGAGAACTAGATTCAGATCCCAAGGGAGGAACTGAACTAAGGACTCTAGGCCTTAGACGCTCAGCTGCTCTCAGAAACCCCACGACCCAGCCGACGTCTGATAGCTTAGTGTCATAAAACACACTACCGTAAGTGCTGAAACCTGAACCCTAAGGCTGCTGGGCGAGAGCCCCAAACCAACCAGTCCTGTAGGAAATCCAGTATTACACCTATAGCTGAGGGATGCAACCTCCAAGTGTCTAGCCTCGCACCAAGAAGAAAATTTCTTCCACACTTTGGAATAAATTTTATTATTTTGCTTTCTACCGGCTAATAAAGTATCCAATACTTTATGGGAAAACCCCCGATCTTGAAGGAGGGCTCTTTCAATAAACAAGCTGCTAGGTGTAGACTTTCTACCCCTTGGTATGATAGGGGTCTCTGAGTTAGGAAGTCCCTGTGGGGAGGTAGGAGTATAGGATTGCTGATACTCAACCCCTTTAACAGGGAGAACCAACCTTTTTGGCCAAAAAGGTGCTATTAAAATTAACGTGCACCTTTCGTGCCTGAATTTCTCTAACACTCTGAGAATTAAAGGGAATGGTGGAAAGGCATATGTTAACCCTAGCCCAAAATCCTGAACTAACGCATCCAGGCCTCATGGCTGGTCTTGAGGGCTGAGAGAGAAGAAACCTTCTACTTTTCGATTCTCCCTTGTTAGCGAATAGGTCTATTTCGTGAACTCCGGACGAGAATCAAATCCCGAAACACCTCCTGAGAAAGGACCTTTCTGAGTTCCCCTCAGGTGTGTCGCTGAAATTAACTGAACATTATGTTCTGCCCATTGAAACATCTTTTGCGCTACGTTCTGTAACAGGACCTGACTGGTTCCTCCCTGATGTCGCACATAGGCTACGGCTGTAACATTGTCCGATAGGACCCTCGGGTGTTTTCCCTGAGTCACGCATCTGGATGCCTGCAGGGTCTTCCATATTGCCAAAAGCTCTCTAAAATTTAATGAATGCTTTTTTACCTTCTGAGGCCAAGTTCCTTGAAAATAAGTCTTCCCCACTTGGGGGCCCCAACCCTGAAGGCTGGCATCCACTGTAATTAGTACTACATGGTCTGGGAACCAACTCTACCCTTCTCGCTAAATTGGTCTCTGACAGCCACCAATGAAAATTTTTTTTTTTTTTTTTTTTTTTACAGTGTTTGTGAACATGACTTTGTCTAAAGCCAATTGCTTTCTGTCCCACAAAAGTTATCATAAATTTTTGAAGAATTCTAGAATGGTGCTGAGCCCATGCTACTGCTGGAATGCAGGCGGTCAGTTTCCCCAGAAGGCACATTGCTGCTCTGATGGTACATGACCCCTGCATCAGAAATTGAGAGTTGAAGGACAAAAGATCCAGTCTCCGAGATATAGGGACAGAAGAACTTTGAAGAACTGAATCTAGTATAATCCCCAGGAAACTTCTGCTGACAAACTTGTTTCATCTACCATTGCATTAACTCAAAAAAAAAAAATATAAAAAAAAAAACAAAAAAACAAAAACACACTGTGGGGTCAAAATACTCATGAGACCCCCTCAGTGAATACAGCAAGAGCTCCCACACACTTGAGTTTTTTTTTAACACGTATGTCAATGGTACTTTCTAATGTTAAAACCGCATCACAAGTTTGTGCTTTGCGATTTTTGTGTGATGCGTTTTTAACATTAAAAGTACCATTGACTTACTGTATTCACTAGGGGGGGGGGGGGGGGGGGTCTCATGAGTATTTTGACTCCACACTTAGGAGTTAGTGCAATGGAAGATGAAACTAGCTTTTTTTTTTAAAAAAAAAAATTTGATCGCCGTTATCAATTGATCGCAGCGATTGTGTGACTGGGGACCGCACATCGCAGTGCCAGATGAGAGCTCCAGGCACTCTGCCTCCGGTAGCCAATAGCTGTCACACTTCCCAACCCCGCAGTTTTATTCTACAGGGCCAGTGTGTTTTTATGGCGCTGATGGGTGGTCACTAAAGGGCTAAGTAAAAGCACCCTTAGAGTTGTAGACTGGACAAAATTGTTTAAATTTAAGACAATCATAATTTATGTCCATACTAGCGTACGTCGCGCGTTGCTGCGAAGACAGACATACAGACATACATTCGTTTTTATATATCTAGATGACGGCAGCAGCGACCACTGAGGTTTTGTAGGCCGCTGCTTCCCCCTTGCAGGCTGAATAAAATAGCCGTTGTGTGGAACATCCAATTTATCCGGCTGCTGTGGCTTCTTGGGAAGATAGCCTAGTACATGTTTGCCCACTTCCAACTCCAATGGAGACTGACTGTAAATGGCTGGCGTGCTCTTGTATTTATGGTTTCAAGCTGTACGTGTCATTGCATACAGTCTATCTATCTAGGTTATTGCATACAGTCTATCTATCTATCTATGTGAGAAAATTACATTCCGTACGTAAAATTTGGAGGCTAATTCTTTTGCGCATAGAATCTCGAATAATCGAGTTGGGACCCATTAGCGTTTCCTATTTATGACATATTCAATGCTCGTGCCAAATTTCAAGTTTCTATTACATCGCGAAGCGAGAGAATTCGATTCCGTACGTAAAATTTGGACGCTAATTCTTTTGCGCATAGAATTAGTATATGAGGAGGAGGTCGTCTTGTGTAATATATATATATAGATGAGGAGGCGGTCGTCTGTGTAATATATTAGTATATGAGGAGGAGGTCGTCTGTTTAATATATTAGTATATGAGCAGAAGGTCTCACAATGCAGCTTTATAGAACATGTTGGGGCATGTTCAAGGGCGTTGATGACATCAGTGATGACATCACAATAGCAGGTGGCTTACTTATTCGATCTACGTGGGGGGGGGGGGTCGTAACTTTTGATGACGCTCGCGCGCGCGCCATTTATCGTAGGATAGTTGTACTATGCCTATAATCTTCCCAGGAGTGTACTCAACAACTTCCCAAAGTTTCATGGCGATTGGATGAATGGTGTAGTAGCGCATAAAGGACAAACAGACACGCACACAGACATACATTCAATTTTATATATGTCCATATTTAGAAGGAATATATTCTGAAATTGCCCTAGGAATTCTCCAGGTCACAAAAACAATTCTGATAGCCAAAGGCAAAAAGTACCCATAGGCAATATCCCCTCAAATATAATCTAAATACTTTATTTTAAATATTATTCGATGTTTTCTTGAATAATAAAAAGGGGCAAATGATGGTAGCCAATAAACTGTGACCAGCAGTCATCAGTCCGTATCATGTGTATATTTGTACACACACACACACACACACACACACACACACACACACTTTAATAGGGTTTTGGTGGTGCTTACTAATGTCCATATAGGCTTTTGGAAATTGGCCATCCAGGCCTATATTTTAGGGCTTATTCAGACGACCGTATATCAGTTGGGCTTTCACGCCCAGCCAATATATGATGTCCCTCTCTGCAGGGAGAAGAGGCTGGAAGAGTCAGGATCAGTGCACTGAGCTCCTGCCCCCTCCCTCCCCCTGCCACTACTTGCAATGGGAGGGAGCGGGGCCAAGTCACACCCATCCAACCCTCTCCCATTGCAAATCATGGCAAGGGGCGGGAGCTCAGTGCACTGCTCCCAGCTCTTCCAGCCTCCTCCCCCTGCAGAGAGGGACAACATATATCGGCCGGGCGTGAAAACCCTGCTGATATATGGTCGTCTGAATAAGCCCTTAGTGTGTATATGCACGATTACACATGATACTAACCAATGACTGCTGGTCACATTTCATTTGATACCACCATTTGCCCCTTTATTGTAAACATTATTTTAGGGTTGTCTTTGTGAAAATAAAAAAGGTATTTAGATTGTATTTTAGGGGATCTTACCTATGGGTATTTTTTGCATTTATTATTATCTAGCAATTAGAATTGCATTAGACGGAATATTACTCTGTCTACTGAAGTCTTTAAAAAGTGACCCTACGCTTTCAGGACATCAATACATTCAAGTAAAGTGCACCACAGATTCTTAATTTTTGAATATAAAAGTTAAGACTTCTATTCAATAAAAATAATGCATAGGTTTCAGATATCTGCAAGATAGCGCTGAGATTCCAAGAAAAATTGGTCAATATCTCGTTTTTGGATTTTCAATGTCCTCCGACAATTAAGTAGCTACTCAGCTACTTAATAGCTTATTAGTGTGCAAATGAAGTCTTTAGCTGAATGCAGTTAATAGCCCAAGGGCTCTTATCTCCATTCAGCTCCTTTGTGCTCCGTCGAGAAACAATGCTATCAGCACTACCTGCGGAGAACTCAGCATGCAGGCCTGATAAGACCGCAGGACGATTTTTAGGTTGACCTGAATTTAACGATCAGCTAGCAGTGCACGAAAAGCGCACGATGGCCGTGCGTTCAGACGCAACGACTATCACTCAATAGTTTTTTTGCGATTTTTGAGTGATCATCGCTTCGTGTAATTGGGCCTTTAGAGATCGTATAAAGAAGCGTATATAGAACATAAGAGTATATGGCAATACATAGAAAAATCACTGTTCCATACATTACTGTCATGTGCAGATTCCCTGTCCACATAGCCACTACTCCTGTCTGTACTGACGCCATTCCTTAGAAGTTTTATTTACTGCCTCTCAGTCAGGTGTCTTCTGTGGTTCTTATTGGATTTCTCAGTCTCCCTATACACAGAGTTTGTATAGAGGCTTTATTTATGGTATACGTATTCATTTTCAAACATTTATGGGACATTGTTCCGATCTCTTACTATCGTTTATAGTTGTAATAAGGTCATCTCTTTAAAAAGGAAAAATGATTTATATACATATTGCATTTGGTATATGCATAGATGTATATACAGTCTAAAGGTGCCTTTACCTTATGACACGTTTAGTTCCTGGCGTTCTCCATTATAGTGTGGTGCACTGATAAACCCTTCTACATTTGTGATCACTTGTGACATAAAATTTTCTAAATTTTTTAAGGGTCTCGATTCCCTGCCTCGTTTTAATGCTTGAATCTGAAAGTACGATACCAGTTTGGTCTCTTATTTCATGTCCTCTCTTCGCGGTGGTTATCCATATTTCCTCTGCATAGCCCATTCAGGTATAACCTATATAGGTTTGTTGGCTCCTATAGCAAACTATTCTTTGTGATATTTCAACTACCTTCTACTGCTTTTAGTTTGCTTCTGTATTTCTCACCATATGGTTTTATAGTCTTAAGTTCCATAATCAATAAAAAACAGATATGCCTTAAAAAAAACAAAAAAAAAAACTGATGTAGATCATCTTTTACCGATTACGCAAACTACCAATATATTTTGTTGATACTACCAGGTACTTCATTGCTCTATATAATTGTGATTCTATGTACTTCTGTTTGGTACATGCCTCTTTAGGGAATGTTTAAGTCTACATATTATGTTCTGTATAAACTTCTTTGCTAGACACAATCAAGTATGACAAGAACATAACTGGAAAATGTGAATGTGCGTCGTATGCCGATCCACAAAGTGACTGACTGAACAGATAAATCATATGCTTCTTTATAAGTAAAAAATAATTAAACCTGATGAAGTACATTGAAAGTCTGAAAGCTTGCCATTCGCCAATTTCCTAAATATCTGAAACCTATGCTAATTGTTTAATAAAAGTCTTCACATTTGCAAAAAGAATGAATCTGTGGTGCACTTAAAGGGGTTGTCTCGCGGCAGCAAGTGAGGTTATACACTTCTGTATGGCCATATTAATGCACTTTGTAATATACATTGTGCATTAAATATGAGCCATACAGAAGTTATTCACTTACCTGCTCCGTTGCTAGCGTCCCCGTTGCCATGGTTCCGTCTAACTTCGGTGTCTTCTTGCTTTTTTAGACGCGCTTGCGCAGATGCATCTTCTCCCTTCGGCTGGTCTTGGAAGCATCGGCGTTTTGGCTCCGCCCCCTTGTACGCATCATCGCGTAGCTCTGCCCCATGACGTGTGCCGGTTCCAGCCTCCTGATTGGCTGGAATCGGCACGTGACGGGGCGGAGCTACGCGATGACGCGAAAAAGGGGGCGGAGCCAAAACGCCGATGCTTCCAAGACCAGCCGAAGGGAGAAGATGCATCTGCGCAAACGCGTCTAAAAAAGCAAGACGACACCGAAGTTAGACGGAACCATGGCAACGGGGACGCTAGCAACGGAGCAGGTAAGTGAATAACTTCTGTATGGCTCATATTTAATGCACGATGTATATTACAAAGTGCATTAATATGGCCATACAGAAGTGTATACCCCCACTTGCTTTCGCGAGACAACCCCTTTAATTTTTTTTTTTGATGAGGCATAGAGACTTGAGGCAATGAGAGTCTAAAGGAGCAAATCGCAACATTATGTCAAATCAAGACTGCTGCAACCATCTGGGATAATTGACCACTCTGTCCTGGGACTGGAGCGGTTGAGGGGTATACTACCTGCAATTGCTCTCCTCTACCATCTGTCCAATCCACTGCTTCCATATCCTGTTTTCAGTCACAAATTGTCACTTCATCTTCAGACTACCTAATCTTTATAGTGTATTAGGATTTTCAAGACAATTAGGAAGCAATGCACAGTTTGCATAACCTAGAAAATTGTGGCGGTAATCTTGGTTGGCCAAAAACCCTGGACTGGAACCACCGTATCAGAGTGACGGCAGAGGGGAAAAAAATGCAAGTAGCATAACCACCAAACCTTCCGGTCCTGGGACATAACGGTCTGCCAAAACTGGATAGTAGCTTTACATATGCTGTCTCATGAGGTCAACCCCTGTATATTTAACCCATTAGGGTCAGTGAGTGTTCTAAAAGGTTCTCCACATTGAAAAGGGATAGTATGTAATTTCCACCAATTACCCATATAACCACTTTTCCTCTTGATTCATTCCGTATACTTAAAGGGGTTGTCTCACGCCAAAACGTTTTTTTTTTTTTATTCAATAGGCCCCCCGGTCGGCGCGAGACAAACCCAAGGGATGGGTTAAAAAAAAAAAAAAAAAAGTTTATTACCCAAATCCCTGCGCTGCGGCGACTTCTTTCTTCCTTTACCAAGATGGCCGCCGGGATCTTCACCCACGATGCACCACGGTTCTTCTCCCATGGTGCACCGTGGGCTCTGTGCGGTCCTTTGCTGATTCCAGCCTCCTGATTGGCTGGAATCGGCACACGTGACGGGGCGGAGTTACGAGGACCAGCTCTCCGGCACAAGCGGCCCCATTCACCAGGGAGAAGACCGGACTGCGCAAGCGCGTCTAAAAACGCCAGAAGACAGCGAATTTAGACGGATCCATGGCGACGGGGACGCCAGCAACGGAGCAGGTAAGTGAATAACTTCTGTATGGCTCATATTTAATGCACGATGTATATTACAAAGTGCATTAATATGGCCATACAAGTGCTGAACCCCACTTGATTTCACGAGACAACCCCTTTAAAGGAAATTTATCAATATCTTTCTACTGCCCTCGCAAAGGTCATCATAAGAGTCCATTCACACGTAGTGAAATTGTGAGGATTTTGACGCCTCTTAATGCAGATTTTCCACAGCAAACAAATCCACACCACTAGACATAGATTTTGATGCAAATCTGTAGCAGACCCCTTAAACTGAAAGGATGAAATCTGTTGCGAAGTCACGTCAAACTGCACAGCACAAAATATGCTGTGGATCAGCACCAAAATCCACCAGGTGTAAACGCACTGTATAGCAAGATGACTTGTATGCACCTATGCAGGAATTTGGTAGAAACTTGCATTTTATTTGTAGCAGCCACACAGAGGTCTAGTCCTCAACATACATGTGCTCTGGCTAGCCCCGTCCACCCATGTGGTAGTCACACTCGCCCCAGTTTGACAGTTGTATTAATATTACAGTGTACAGGGATACAGCTGACAGTCAGTGGCTGGAGGGCAGGGCTAATCAGAGTATGTGATTTTACTCCATCAGCACAGTCGTCCTATACATCTATTCTAATTGGATATGAAACTCAGTAGAAAGTGGCACACAGAAAAGAGAAGGCTCCATGGCAAAAATTAGGTGAGCCCCCCATTATTTTGTCTTACCACTCAGGACAGGAAGGCCTAGTGTTTGACTCCACTACACAGGCTTTAAAATAATCCTTGGGCCAATCCCCCACCTCTATATCTTCCAATGTATTTCTTCATCCGCTTTTTGTACTCTTTGTGACCTTCTGGTAGCTTAATCCGAAACGTTTTTTGTTTTTTTTTTCAACCCCCCCCCCCCCCCCCGTTCGGCGCGAGACAACCCCGATGCAGAGGTTAAACAAGAACACCGGACAGCGCTTACCTGAATCCCCGCGCTCCGGTGACTTTTTACTTACCTGCTGAAGATGGCCGCCGGGATCTTCTCCCTCGGTGGACCGCAGGGCTTCTGTGCGGTCCATTGCCGATTCCAGCCTCCTGATTGGCTGGAATCGGCACGTGACGGGGCGGAGCTACACGGAGCCGGCATCCTGCACGAGCGGCCCCATTGAGAAAAGAAGACCCGGACTGCGCGTCTAATTTGGCGATTAGACGCTGAAAATTAGACGGCTCCATGGAAACGAGGACGCTAGCAACGGAGCAGGTAAGTGAAAAACTTCTTATAACTTCTGTATGGCTCATAATTAATGCACAGTGTACATTACAAAGTGCATTAATATGGCCATACAGAAGTGTATAGACCCACTTGCTGCCGCGGGACAACCCCTTTAATTATTCTGATATATGTTGGGAATAGTTCTACCTTTGTTGATCTTTCTTTAGGACTTCGACACCAAGTATAATTGAGTTTACACATACGAATGCCCCATAACATTCAGGTCCCCTTTGTTTTTAACCCTAGCTAAATCAATTTAGGATTTAACCGCAAATAAAAAGGTACATGCTATAATAACTAATGGGATCTGTGGTTTTAGTAAAGTCTGACAATGGAAGTGGCAATTGTGACCTCTTGCATTTAGTAATTGATATCACTGTCATTTTGTTTCCCCAACGCCCAGAATGCTGTAGCTATGGCTTTTCCCCCCCATGCATCCTCACTTCTCTATAGGAAAAAAAAAAAAAGGAATTTATAAAAAAAATATGCATAAATCTTATGCTGTATTTTTACAAGCTTTAAAAAGGCTCTGACAAAAGAAAAAAAAAAGTGAGGACAGCTTAATGGCTTAATGCAGTTTTGACAACGTTTTTTCCTCATTGAAAGGCAGCAATGTGAAGAGAAGAAAAGTAAGAGTACATCTTTTTGTATCCTCTTTGTTTTAAGAGGGGAAAAAAAAAAGTTTATAAAATGTGAGCTTTCTGAAGTAGAACGATGTCAAGCAGCAGCATCTAACGACTACCTGTACTATCCACTATATGTATGTATTGCAGGCTGTAGTTAAGTGGGTGTTTTATTAAACTTTCCGCCCTAGTTGGAGTCTTTAAAGCGAATCTGTCAGCTCCCATTGAATTCAATGGGAACATTATATTGCTATTGCCGTGGCAATTAAAACGTCATGATAATCACAGTTAAAAGCGCATGTGTGAGAGCCATTAGGCGACTCGCATTCTTTTAATTGCAACATCCCGAGCGCCACGCTAACCGCGCAAACGGAAATAGTAAAAAAAATGATCAGTCACTAAGGGGTTAAAGTATAATGTAGCCAACAGTAAATAGACCCTGCGGACAAGTGCAGAGAGAAGAAAACAGACAGGTTTGTATATGGTTCATATTTTGATTGAGCAGACCCTACAGTCACGCTAGATACAAGCAGATTTATACCAGTGAACACACATCCACTAAAGTATAAAATACAGATGTAGCCAAAATAATGTATTACAACGTTCACATGTACAGAGCCCAATCACATGAATATAGAGGAAATGACAAGTCACAAATCCCAAGAAGTACACAAAAAAGGACTGCTCTGTGCACAAGCCTGTGTTGTCCACAGGACTCATGCAGCCGCAGCTTTGACAGCAGGGAATGGTGGGGAAGGCAAGTATGAGGATCCCTTCACATGAGCGCATGCGCAAAAATGCTTTCCTCAACACATCGTGTTTGACATGAACAAGCCTTTTTTGTGCACGCATCAGCACATAGTACTGTACTTTTTGCGCATGGGATACGCCCTGACGTATAAAGGCTCTTTAGCCTAATAAGGTACAGATGTGTGCGGTTTTTTTTGTTGTTTTTTTTTTAAACGGAATTTAAAGCTCCTATCCTTAGTTTATAGGACTCACAGGAGCGGACAGATTCCCTTTAGTTTACTAGAGTGTACTGAAAGACATGATACACGTCGTTCCCTTCTCACTGACCTGAAGCCCGCACCTAGTCCAATACTCTATATATATTTCTGCTACTTTTACATGCCCGAGAAAATCGTGCAGGATTTGTGCATTGAGAGACGCGCGAATATGAACCCCATTCTTTTGAATGGGGTCACACACACACACACACAATTTTTCCCACTTCATGACACGAGGGGAAAAAAAAAAAAAAACCCATCACGGCTTGTCCTATCTTTGGGCATTCCCATACATTACCCATTGAAATTCCCTTGTAGCCAGTTCGCTGTATAAAGCCATTCTAGTAAGGGTTTATGTCCACGGCTGTGCTTGCACCACATTTTCCACGGTAAATGAAGTCAATGGACTTTCACTGATCCGTGCACATGGCATGTAGACACTACATAGCAACACGCAAGATAAATAAATCATAGTGTGCTGTATTTCTCTGTGTACGCATGCAGCATGAGCGCTGTACACGCGTATGATACACGGTCCATACGTAAATACATTGTGTATGGGCATCTTTTTCATACGCAACCCCTTTCTGAAACAGAAGGGTCTCTGCGTACGGTCACAAAATAGGTAAAACACCGTGGGAAGACCTGCAATGTTTTACACATATGCCGTGGGCATAAGCCCCAATATAGGGAGTTTGTGAGATTGGCCCTATGCAGTGATAGGTCTGCTCATAACCAGCTCAGAGAGGTAAAACGCTGCATTATACAAGCAGCATTTTACGCATACACCGATGTGAGCCGACCCAAGAAGGAGACTATTCCATGTAGGACTGAAAGCCTGCAATCCTCGGGAGAAGAAAAAAAAAAAAAGCCTCTCCTGACTAAAGAAATGTAGGAACGTTGCAGTAGGCCAGGGAGCGTGTAAATTGGTCTGAAGAACAGTCGAAGACAGCGATCTTCTCGGATCTATCAAAGATGCCTCCGAAGGGTGAAGAACTACAAGGAGACTACATGTCGAGGACTGAAGCACGATTGAAGAGAAATGATTTGCGGTTGCATTTCATATCATTGAGTTGGCCAGCCTCACTTTATAAGGAGAATGGGGAAAAAAACCCACACAACCAGTTAGAAATCCAGGAACCATTCAAGGTTTGGCACCATGAAATGCCACTGGAGTACATCCAAAATCTTATTCTGTGCACGCATCAACGTGATCAGGCTGTACTTAGCACAAAGGGATCATGGACTAAATATTAAGTTAGCAAATTTACCCTTTCCAATCCAATTTTGGATTCAGGATTTCCTAAAAAGCTTTATCTTTTTGCCATTATACAACGGTGCCATCTGCTGGCTAAAGTCAGTGTGTGTGTGCACGCCAGAGAGGCTCCAACAGCGGAGTGGCTGGCAGTAGACGGTAAGAATACCCTGACGAACGTCTTCAGACATTGAAGCTGTACAACCATCAATCAGAATGTATTAAGATTGAAGACAGTGGATTGGAAATTTAGATGTCCAGAAATTATACTGAGGAACAATTTTGAAAGAAATTTGTTGACTTCATTTTTCCAGGTAATTTAGATTGAATAGGTATGCGGATTTCAAAGATGCAGTTTTTTTTCCCCCTACAGCTTATCTTAAAAGGATTACTCGAGCCTGTGTCGAGTGGAGCACCAGTGTCCTTCCATTAGCCAAGAGCAAACTGCCCTCAAGTGGGGAGTGGTGGAGGACAACCTTGGCGACAGGGGGCAAAGTTATTTGTCTAGGCTAATCAGTTACACATGTGACAGTGTGGTGAGGAGTTGTGGGCCGCTCTATATAGTGAATAAGCAATATTTTTTTTTGTATTTACACACTTATTTCCTCTCCTTCAGATCATGTCTGCCTCTGCTATTTCTCATGTAAACAGCCATGATCCCTTTTGCTATATCTGTGGCAGTTTCACCATTCCCGGTCAAAGGGCGAACATCAGCGCATTTGTCAAGCAAGCCTAATTTGCATATTTCAAAGTAAAACTTAAAGATCAAGATACTTTTTGGGCCCCTCACAAGGTATGCAAGCAATGTGCCGAGAGAGTGTACAGATATGGACGAAGGGAACACAGGATAAGTTGCCAGTTGGCATACTATAGTTTGACGAGAGCCAAGAGATCATGCCAGTGACTGTTTTCACTATACAAAAGTTTCAGGAGATAACAAGAAAGATAAATGTAAAGAGTATCCTAGACCATCATCAGCTATTCAGTGTCTCATTCAGCTGAAATCCCAGTGCCAGTTTTCAATAAACTACCCTCTCTTGAAGAACATGATTGTGGTGAAGAACTAAGTGACAGCAATGATGAAGATTTTGAAATTGAAGAGGACTTCATTCGTAAGAGATTTGATCAGTATAAGCTGAATGAATTGGCACAAGATTTGAGACTATCAAAAAAGAAAAAAAAGGCTTCAGAACTCCTAGAATCAAGACGGCATGAGAAAAACGTGTTCAAAAAAGAAGCAAAGATATCCTATTTTTGATCCAGAGACATTACATTTCTGCAATACTTTAGAAGTGACCATGGCTTTGTGTATTGCCATAATATACATGGTTTAATGGAGCATCTGGAAAATCCAGTCTATAACTCAGCTGAATGGTGACTGTTCATCTGTAGCTCAAAACGAAGTTTAAAGTCTGTCCCCCACAATGGCAATTTGGTCAAGTCCAATTGGCCATTTAGTTTCACTTTGTAAAGAATATGGAGACAGAGTCATTGGGTTGATTGCATTGTGTTTGATATTGCAACAGCTGTGTTTACCTTAATGGTATGCTTCCATCTTCGTTAGCAATGTGGATACACCAAGTAGTCCTGTTATCTGTGAATGTGGGACAGCAGAGCTCATGAGAAAAACATTGGGTGGAAAGGAATTGGCCTCCAAGATCTGACCTCAGACCTGGTGATCCAAACATTCTATATAAGCCACTTGTTGGCAGAAACAATATTATATTCCCACCTCTGCACATGAAACTAGGTCTCATGAAACAATTCGTTATAGCTTTGTCAACTAAAGGAATCGGTTTCAAGTACCTAATTTTGGCATTTCATAGCCGGTTATTTTAAAAAAATTAAATAAATAAAAGCTGGTGCGTTTGTCCCACAAATTCGGCAACTCAAAGATGAACATTTCATCAAGACAATGTTAGAACTCCGAAAAAAATGCTTGGCTATCATTCAAAAGACATGGTCAAGGACTTTCTTGGAAATAAGTGAGCAAATAATTATACTGAAGTGGTCCAGAAACTCTTGGAGATCTACAAAATGCTTGTTGCAACATGAGCATCAAGGTGCATTTTCTGCATAGCCATCTTGATAACTCCTCGGAAAACCTTGGTGCGGTCAGCGATGAGCAAGGTGAACGATTCCGCCAAGATTTAAAGGGTCATGGATGGACATTATAAGAGGAGATGGGATGTACGTATGATGGCCGACTGTTGGAGCATCAGGAGATATAGTCCAGAGATTGAACGCTACAGGAAAAAGCTATAAGTGTAATTTTTACCTGAACTGTCACTTGCACACAGTTTGGCGTACAAAAACAATATATTCTTAGTATGGACAAGATAACTTTAAACAAACATCACATTCAGGTAATTTTTTGATCTTCTATTGTATGTACATTTTGTATGGTTTGAGAAAAATGGAGTGTATTCTGTATCTTAAAGTTGATGTGATAAAGAAAAACTGGGGTCATTTTTGGATTCAGAAGCTAAAAGTTAGTTAAAAAAAAAATAAAAAAAATAAAAAAAAAAAAAAGGGATCTAAGGGCTGCTGTCCACAGGCGTTTGTTAATTGCGGAAATCACGGCAATAATCCACACACTGGTCCCGTATGAAACGCTTTTCATAAGATGCTTATGGAAATAGCAGTCTGATCTCCACAAACAGAAATCCATTGTGATTTTGCGTAATAAAGGTGGCCTTAGTCAGCAAAAATTGTGTTACAAGGCCTCTTTTTACTGCGGCATTCTTAGCGCCACGCCAAATGCGGTAAATCACTCCCATTGATTTCAATGGGGCCTCAAAAACCTGCACTCAAATGCGGCATTTCTAATGATGTGATTTTCAAGGGCTGTTCTATTTTCGGGCGGTTTAGCGCACCTTATCACCCATCACAATGATGGGAAGCGTTAAAAAGGACTGTGAAACGTTGTGAAATGCGTTCAAAAACACTGCAGTTTTGAGCTGCGTTTTCTGAAGACGTTTGAGTGGCCTTAGGTAAAACGAAAAAAGATCTGGTACGGTGTTAGCCAGTAGAGCACAGTGTGATTGTTCCCAGCAAGAGAAACCACGTAATCTTGTAGATACAATACCTTTTAATGGCTAACAAAAATACATGATGTTACAGCAAACTTTCGAATCTACTCAGGGTTATTCCTCGGGCTTAATAGAACAGATTTAAGACACATTTATATAAATACATATAATCACATGGGAGGGCACAAACAAGGTGTGCTTAGTTTGCACCTAAAACAAATTCCAGAACGGCATAGGAGGGCACAGACATGGTGTAATTAATAGCACTTAGATAAATACCAGAAAGGGCTAACAGTAAATACTTAATTAGTCCAGTGACAAGGAAAGTGAAAGTTTTATGGTCTCTAAATTGATGTCCTTATAATCAGGAGCGTATTGTCCTTTGACACACAAAAAGGAATGTTTCCCCTCTAATGTAAGGAGCTACAAGACCTGCTGACATGTACTGACCGCAGACACGATACAAATCCCCAACATACAGCAGGACTATAAGATCCCGGGAACATTCACATGTTATGTCTGATGCAGTGTACCTGATCCTGTGCAGTAAATGTCCTGTTGGGGAAGCCTTATGTTGGAGAAACAGGACAACACCACAGAGGCAGGATTAGACCGCATCGCCACATGATTACCAGTGGCGGAACATTTTTCTAGTCACGGACACAACATGCCACATATGAGAGTTATCACACTTAAAGGCAATTTTAAGTCCCAATGTTATAGAAAAATATGGGACTACAAATTTATGGTACTATTGTATTATGTCTCCACCACAAGTATGGGTAGTGAAGGGTGTGGAGACATAGTGAAGGGTCAATCAGGCCTGTGTACGCCCACAAGATGGCGATTGGCTGCCTGGAGCAAGGTCCTAGCAGCTTGGGGATTTAGTTATGGCTGGGATAGAGGGTTAGGGTTTTCTTCCAGTGTTGGGCTTACATTATTACAGCTAATAATGTAAGCCTTACACTGAAAATAACCCCAACCCTCCATCCAAGCCATAACTAAAATCCCATGCTCCTAGGACATTGGCAGTCGCCCCCCCTCACTCTTCCCGCTAGGCAGTTAAATTCCGGCTCAGCGCTAACCGCTCCCGGCTGCTGTCACTCACCCTGCCACGGCGTCCTTTCTGGCGCAGCGTCTCCAGCACTGTCACTGTGGGGATATCGGAGTGGTGAGTGGTAGATTGAGGACAGGAGCGACGGAGCTGTGCAGCCAAGGGAGTCCTGAGTGGTGAGTAGCAGGACCTGAGGGAGCGAGCCGTGCAGCCAATCAGGGACTGGGGGCGTGACGAGGCTGTCAAACGGCCATACCTTTGTCAACAACCAGCACTTGCGATGTCGACAAGTTACAATAGTATCCAAGTTTGTAACCACCTTTGGTACCATCAGAAACAGTAAGAATCTCAGAGGGGGTTTTTACATCAGTGAAAATTATGAGATATGAGAAACCTATAGCAGAGGTAAAGTGTTGGCCTGCTGACCGCATAACAATCAATTTAGGGACCATAAAAAACTTTCAGATTCCCTGTCACTGGACTAAGTATTTACGGTTATCCTTTTCTGGGTCTTTAGCTAAGGCCACTTTCACACGGGCAACAAACCAAAAAAAAAAAGATTTTCTCACAATGCGACAGCACTACAAATTACATGTGTGTGAAGCCCATGCTTTCCTTCACATTAGCAATATTTTGTAGCTTGCTACACTAATATTACAAAATAAAAAAATAAATTAAAAAAAAAAAAAAAAAAAAAGCGAGGGATTTGCGATGTTTTGTAGCCCAAGTTTCCCTATGGACCTTTCCTTTGTGTTGCATCACACGAAAAAAAAACCCACTTTTCGTGTGATGCAACTTTTACATTAGGATCCTGGCCGAAGGAAAGTTCTGGCGTGCTGTATGTAGTGAATAAGTAGTTTTATTATTGGAGGACAGGAAGCAACGCGTTTGTGCTGGAACGACACCTTTGTATGGCCATTTTACGCACGATTGTTAACAGAGCACTACTAACACAATGCCAATTAAAATTAATATAGAAATAAAAGAACCTATAAAACAAACAGTTATATAAAAAGGAAGGAGAAGCTGCAGTTTACTAACGACCGAACGGTAATACTGCTGACAGCCTGTTCACAGTAAATGAGTGTTAATTACATGAGGAGACAATAACAATTAATAGTAATGAATTAAGTCACAACTGGTATAAAATGCCCATGGGCACAAAGAAAATATAGGATGACGTGAGAACAGCGGAAGTGTTACTGCCTGCTGCTTCAGAACACTGGTCAGCGCTAACATTAACAGTAAGAACCATGAATATGAGACAGGACAAAAACACTGAAAATGCATTAAAATAAAAGAGGATTCATACCAAAATAGATACAATGGTCATTAAATATAATTCGGATACTGTTTTATTAAATTAAAGTATAGCAGTTTGCCTACTGAAATGAATGGAGCTGTATCAGCCGCTACACTGTGGGAATAGGGAGAAGCGATCCCGCATTGCAAAAAATATAATTTTCTCATAGCTTACTCTATGTGGGTATTTCACACAGACGGAAAAAAGAATCGCATGATTTTCTCACGATGCGACAATACTACAAATTGCATGTAGTGAAGCCTATGCTCTCCAATGGGTTCCTTCACATTAGTGATTTTTTGTAGGTTGCTACATTGCGAGAGAAAAAAATAATAGTCACGGCATGCTCCTATACAGGCGGGATTTGCAGTGTTTTGTAGCCCATGCGTCCCAATATAGCATTCCTTTGTGTTGCATTGCATGAAATCATGGTTTTTGTGCAGTGCAACTTTTACCGTAGGAAGTCCTACTGTTGGTCACTAAAATAAGGCCAAGCTGCAACACACACACACACACACACACACACACACACACACACAGCACTTGTTTGTAGTCTTCAGCCTCCGCTTCCTGGTCAGAGGGTTCATAAGTCCCGCCTCCAGGCACCACTGGCTCTGATTGGTTCTCGAGCGCCATAGCTCAGCCAATCACTGCAGCGCTGGATGAACCAATCAAGTCATCGTATTGAATGACTGATTTGTTCTCAAGCGCCGTGGCTCAGCCAATCAGTGCAGCGCGCTCGATGAAACAATCACAGCCATTCAATGGGATGGCTGTGATTGGTTCTCGAGCGCCATGGCTCAGCCAAAATTGACTTCAATGGAGGCCGTCCATGAGAGTCCGCAGCAAAAGAGCCTGCTGAGATTTTTCCTCCGCACATGGAATACACAATTCGTATTCGTGAGTGTAAGAGAAAAAGCAATTTTACATGCCTTTCAATGCATGCGTTTTGCTACAGATCCTCCGAGTGGACGCCGATCATGGATTCCACAATAGAACTTAAAAACACTAAAATCCTAAGGCCAACTTCCTACAGGCGAGATTTGTGCGTTGCGAGACACAAATCTCATTCTTTTGAATGGGGTCACACGCAGAATTTTTTCCTACATGGCATAACGATGCGGGAAAAGATAAATAAAATCACGGCACGTCCTATCTTTGGGCGAGCCTTCGCATCTCCCACAGTTTTCAATGGGGCAGGTGGCAGTATCGCACCGTGTGCTAGGTGTATGTGGTGCAATGCCATGGAAACCTTCTACACTCGACATAAAAACACCTCACATCTGCAGGGAAATCATATGGTGGCAAGCGCAGCAACTCACAGCCCAATACTGCACTCGCCCGTGTGAAGTTTGGCTCTGTGAGACTGGTCTTAGGCTTTCGACAGTCATTAATGTACCCCATCATTGCAATAGGTGAGGTGGTGCGTACGGGCGACCTTTCCATACGCATCTCTGCCCCAAACAGCAGGAAATCTAAAATAAAGAATAAATAAAAAAAATAAAAAAAAAAGAAGAAAAATCATACTGCACATGTCCAGTACATGCGATTCGCAAGTCGCTGCGCTCCTGTGCCTTCACAGAGTGGGGGGGGGGGGGGGGGGGGAAGAAATCGTTTAGTAAATGAGGTGGAGCACGAGCCTCCATTCACAGCGAAGTCGTTCATAGATCACACAGGACGATTGATTGTTCTCAAGAAAGAAAAACCAAGTAATCTTGTAGATATGATATCTTTTCATGGCCAACAAAAATACATGATGTTACAGCGAGCTTGCGAACCTCTCAGGGTAGATTTTATGCCTGCATAAACAAAACAACCAATGAACAAATTAAGGCCTCCTTCCCACGGACGGATTTCCGCTGCGTTGCCCGCAGCTATTAGATTCTATTGAACCTAATAGCTCAGTGCTCACGGTGCGGAATTCCACCGCGGAATTCCGCACCGTGAAATCTCCCGTCCTCACCCACGGCATGCTCTATTTGCCACGGGTGTACGCGCGGACGGCTTCCATTGCAGTCAATGGAAGCCGTCCGTCACGCTATCTTCCGCTGTAGCACAGCGGAAGATAGCGTGAAACCGCTTCCCTGCCCACCGCCAGCCGCGTCATGTGACGCTGTGGGCGTGTCATATGACATGGTCGGCACGTCACGCGCTCTATTGCGCATGCGCGCCGAAGCGTCATGCAGGACGGAAGACTCCGGATCCGGAGGCAAGTATTGGGGTCTCTGGCCTAATTCTAATTTGTTGATTAGCCATTAGTGGTGTTTACACGGAACAACTCGTCCCGTTTCGCATGATCTAGTGATTGACTGAGTGATGATCGTTTCATGTGGGAGGGCCCTAAAAACTTTATAAGATCACTGTAGGCCAGAGCTAACCGACATTACACACAAGGTATGAGATCACTAGGGGTGAGGGCCCTGCCCACAAGAGCTGACAGTCTTGGAGGAAACAGAAGACATGAGGTACAAGTGCTTGTTCCATATTCGTGCAGCATATTACATGTGTAATAAGCAGTCCATAGGAGCCCACTGATGTCAGTTGGTTTGTTCACTTGAGCGACTTTTCATGCGATGTCTGATCGCGTGAACAAACACTCGGCACGACCCATCTTAGTGCACATTTGCGCATTGCATGAGCCCATTGAGGTCAATTGGTGTGCGAAGAAAACCTACGTTTTTGCTTCTGTATATTGATCAATGCGATTTTGTATGTTTGTGCGCGCAAAGACATGGTGAAAATACGTGCACGTAAGCGACTGTCTCAAACACGCAGCATATTTGCACGACCAAAATGCACTTACGTCTGTGTGAATGAGCTCCTAGGGTGTAGAGGTGTGGTATGGGGTTACTGAGGGGGAATGTAGAGCAGGGGTAAACAGAAGCATTAGACTAGGGAATGTGATAGACCTGCCTAAAACTGTGGATGTTGGGAACATGTTTGTCTGGGGTAGCGCATTCCGGGGAACTGGTGCAGCTTGAGAAAAGTCTTAAAAGATGGGAGTGGGAGGATTCAGATTAAGGCACACGAGCGGAAATTCTGCAGCGGGATTTCCCACAGAATTTCCGCCCCTGGACGCCTGCATGGGATTGCATTGCAAAACGCAATCCTATGCAGCCAGCCGCGATTTGTCTGTGTGAAAATACACGCGGAAAACAAATGGCGGCATGTTCCATTTCTGTGCGAGTCTCGCAGAGGCCCGCACAGAAATGTCTTTCCCGGCGCCCAGTCTCTGCTCTGCGCATGCGACGGCTGCCGGCACATCAAAGAGCCGGAGCCGCGGGAGAGGTGAGTGCCGCACTGGTCCCTGCAGGGGCTCGGGTCCCGCTGCGAGAATTCTCACAGCAGGATCCGACCCGGCCATCTGCAGGCAGCCTAAGGAGGATTTTGTATATGCAGGGATGACAGTTAGGCAAGGGGATGGAGGTAAGGAAGGAGATGTAGGGAGGTGCAGCACGGTGGAGAGCTTTAAGGATGAGGCATATAAGTTGTATTCTATATTGGACCAGAAGAGTTGGACCGGTTTCTCATCTGCGTTGGAACGTCCAGCCAGAGGTCCCATCACAGATCCGGAGATCACCGAGGGCAGTAGAAACCTCAAAAATAGCAAGAAATCAGTCACAGATCTGGCTCAAAATACCGCAAGAAGAAACGCCTGTTCTTCCATCGAGACATCGGGCAGCGGCTGGACCCCATTATAGCTAATGGCATCCATCCAATGCTGTTTGGTGGCGTCCAGAGATGGAACCATTCGGCAGCAGGGATTTCCCTTGCCTGCTCTCTAAACGAAGCAGGAAAGCGGAATCCCCAATATCAGATGTAAAACCTCCCTAACTGGCAAAGGATGAAGGCATCTGTGCAAGAGCTCAGCCACATGAGGACCGTGACTTCGGCGTGACACGCAGTGAATAGTCAATGACAGTTATTGGGCTTTCATAGATCTATTCACATGTGCGTGTAGATACACGTGAGAAATAGATCGCAGTGTAAGCCCTATTCTTTTCCATGGGCAGCAGATACAACGCTGTCTGTACGTGATAACCTGCGTATGGGCGACGATTCATACTCAACCCCACTATGGGACGGAGAGGGCACTTAAAAAAAAAAAAAAAGGTGGGGGGGGGGGGGGGGTAGAGATACAAAGTCCCACTGCATATACCCACATGTGCGAGATACACAGCCATGTGCAGGGCACTCACTGCCATACACAGTCTGATGGCACATGCAGAACGCTAAAGCCCTTGTGTTAATGAGCCCTAACGGTTGGGCTGGCAGAGGGGAGTGTAGTGCCGGTAGTCCTGCACCAGTGGGGAAGCACAGTATGTCACCCCGGCTCCAGTACAGCCCCTGTGGACGTCTTCTGGACGGGCTCCAGTGTTTACACCGCAGAGCAGGCGGCTGCAGAGGGTTTCTGCCATTACCATGACAATTGTTAGCCAGCAGCAAGGAGACCCTGGCAGCCTCCTGCAAGGAGACCCAGCGGCTCCGGCTGAGGTCCCGCACTGACACCCTGCAAGTCTCCCCGTATCGTGCGCCGCTGCGCCAACTAGACCCTGAGCAGAGCCCACACCTGTTGCTGCACGGCGCTGCAGAGCCCGGCTACTACGTGCGAGCACACAGCCAGCGCAGTCCATGCACATGACAAGAGGACTGCACGGCACTACACTGGTCACGGCGGCTACAAGCCCGGGCACAGCACGTAGGGTAACGGGGCAACTCACCTCCGTCTCCTCCGGCACCAGCTCCACTTCGGGCCACAAATCTACCAGTTGAGCGAGAGGCATATTTGAGGGTCAGCACTCTGTTCACACTGCACTCCAGCTCCACACTGACCGCGCTGACAGCCGGAGCGGACCGCCCTCCCTGATTATTATTAGTCTCTGTCAAAGCCCGCGCTGGCCATTGGCTGCTGGAGTAAGGGGGTGTGGCCTAACGGGAAGCCACCCCTGTGATACTCCTCCCTGAGCCCTTCAGGTAAATGCTTCCTTATGAAGACTTCAGAGAAGCGGGAAAGAGAGCGCCATCTTGTGCCCCCAAGTGGTAATAAACTGCTTCTGCTCGGCTGACAGAAATGTTTGCGGTAGTAATAAGCTGACCGGATAGAAATCCTTTGTAGTGTCTCCCAGATGCTGCTCGGCGCTGGAGCATTTGTTTCCTGAAAGAAGATACATAAGTTATTTGTCCGGCCTCCATTTAGCTATATGGGAATTTGGAATTCCCTAATTATTGCTTGAATGGAAATACATGTTATTTGCACACAAAGAGAAAGCACACCAGATATTATTGAGTAGGCCGGACCCCCCACCAGCCCACCTATAGAATTGCCCCCCATTGTTATAAAGTAGCAGCGCACCATGTTTGCTGCAGCTAAGGCTGCCTGTCCACGGGTGATTGTTCATTGCGTTACCTGCAGCGATAATCCGGCCGCGGGTAATGCAGTGAACACTTTCCATAGCGTCGCTATGGAAAGCGCAGCCACGGCGTCCACAAGCAGAGAGTCATAGCGATTGTCCGCTCGCGGGATCTAAATCGCAGCATGCTGCTATTTGCCACAATTCTCCACGGTGAGCCTGTCAGGCCCACCGGAAAGAACTGACGGTGGAATATCACTGGTGGTATTCCGCCACGGCCGTGGACAGGGGGCCTCACGTAGTTTTACTTGATCACACTCCTTACAGCTCTCTTAGGTTTCTCTCCTTCCCGGACGTCCCGGAAGCATCAATATATTAGTAAGGGGCTAATAGTGGGTGATACAGAAGGTGCAGGGGCCCGCAGTGCAGCAAGGGGGAACACAGCAATGCGACAATAACATGTAAGTGGGACTTCACACCTTTCGTGCAATGAAAACTCAGAATTATGAAACCAATGACTTTCAATGGTTTCCTTCACATCTGCAATATTTTCACGCATGCGATGTTGCAAAAAAAAACATGGCCTGTCTTTCTGTGTTTTTTTATCTCCCATGTTTCCCTCTGGAGCCTGCTGTTTATCAGAAAGCAAGAACTTGCGATTTTCGTCTTTAACATTAGAAAGTCCTATTGACAATTGCGTTAAAAAATCGTGGCTAAATCGCAAGAGAAAATCACAAGTGGCAGTGATGCTTTTACAAGGAAAAGGCAACATCGACACTCAAAAATCGCGAAACAAAAGTTGTGATTTTTGCCGTGATTTTCTTGCGGCAATGTCGCGATTGCCAGTGTGAAGGAGCACTGCTATACAGTTTTTAGGACAAAATGGGGTGCTGGTAGTACAGGAGGTGCAGGGCAGGAAGTGTGCATGATGGGCAAAAGTGGAAAGCCATATGGAGGGGCAGGGGGCATATTGTGGAGTGGGGGACTGGATTACCTAGTTTCTCTTGCTGAGAACAATCACATTTTGCAGCAGCAGGACATTCCATGTGAAGGACACCTCGATAAGATGAGCAATATAGCGCAGAAATGCTCACCTGATGCAGCTGTGCTGACAACACGCAGAAATGCACAAAACAGCTGCTGCCCCCTCCATCTAAGGCCCCCTGTCCACGGGTGAGGCAGAATATCGCTAGTATTCTTGCAGAGGTACGGTGGATCGGATCCATCAGGGCAGCTGAATCTTTAATTTTTTTAAACTTTTTATTGACTTTATTGTGATCAGCACTATCCATTGGATCATATTTAGTGTTGCTTGTCTTGATTGGCTGGGCGATAAAATTCCCCCAATTTTGGCAAAATAAAATCAGGTAAGTCTGAACCGATTTTTGTCGAAAATCGTAGGGGCATCGAATATCCCATAGTGCCTGCTGCATATTGGCAGCAGTTTCACTGGATGCCTGTATCACATGACCTAGCCACTGTGAGAGAAACTATAATGTCTTCTATCCTCCATCCTGTTCTCTACTTCATTTTGTGTTTCTTGCTTGACACGTATTCAGATATTTTGGCACCCAAATAGAACAAATCACAGGTTTCCAAGGCTGTTGTCAAAACCATTTTCAGAGATCTCATGAGAAACAGCGTCAATCAGCCAGAGTGAAGTCCTGCCTTCAGACAGACATCACTGCACTAGCTGAGTTTTAATAACCAATGATAATAAGTGAATTGTAAGAAGCTACACATATTTATTAGTAAGTCGTCACTTAAGTGACGTTTTCAACATCTTTGTCCAAACACTGTAAAAATATTTAATTTTTTTTCTAATAAAGAGAGAATCAGTTGATTACACAAAATGCTATGCGAACAGTACTATGATTCTTCGAGCAGCACAAACGTAACCCTTCTGAATTTGTAGCACACCTGTAGTGCTCCATTGCGCTAACACCATATATAACACCATATATAACATAGGCATAGTATAACCAGTGGCCATTTTACAGTTGAGCACAGGACAGAGAAGCTGCATCACATTTATATGCCTATATAACACGTGCTCTGTTGAGAAAGTAACTTTTCACGGCTAAATTGCTGTAGCAATTTTGATTAAATTTGGCAGGGAGATGGTTTGCATCCAAAGGAAGGACATAGGCTATGTTTAATCTAGAAAATGTATAGATTTCTCTAGGGAGCGCAACAAGACAGATTTATTTGGTGATGTGCAGGCGCACCTCTGCTCATAAGCTAGGCCTCCCCAAACGGGCAGACACGTGAGGCAGACATTGTTGCCACACATATGGGATTATTAAACCAGCAGGGATACCCGGCATTGCCAGGGATTAAAACTTGAATGAAAGACACATTAATATGGATGGAGATTTTAAAGAAAATCTGTGTTGCGCATAGCAACCAATCATAGCGGAACTTTAATTTTAATAAGAATTACCAGCCAATCACAGTATATTTTATTGTACCTCAGCTGTGTAAGAAATGGTTTCCTTTTGATAATCGTATTTCCTATCCATTTTTTGGTCTTCTCTTAATATGCCGCACAAGTGCAAGTCAGATCTAGCGCGGGGCTCTAGCAGAGCTCGAGCTGCGAAAAATACTAGACCCCATGAATCTGATGACCACGCAGAGGCAAGAAGGCATCAACAAGCTGAAAGACAAGCTGCTCTTAGAGCAGTAGAGACCCCGGCGCAGTCTCAGGCCCGTCAGATTTTAGATTATGAGCGTCACGCATCTCTTAGAGCTACAGAGACATTGGAGCAATCTCAGGTCAGCCGAACCATAGATGCTGGTCATCATGCGTCTCTCAGAGCTATAGATATATTGGCGCAATGTCGAGTCCACAAAACTTTAGATGCTGATCGTCAAGTGTCTTTTAGAGCTACACAGACATTGGAGCACTCTCAGGGCCACAAGGAAAATGATAAAGGAGAGAAACCTAAAAGAGTTGTAAGGAGCCTGATAAAGTAAAGCAAAATTTGCTACAGCAAGCATAGTGTGCTGCTACTTTTTGACAATGGGGGCAATTCCACTCGGACGAAGTCGCGGGAAACAATCAAGTATTCTATAGAGCAGTGGCTGTCATCATGGACGTTAGTACCCCCTGGGGGGGGGGTTTACTTCTCAAGGGGGCGGTGGAATGAAACAGGGTGGCAGGAGGGCATTGGAACATAAAGGGCGGGGGGGGGGGGGGCATTCTGTGTTTGCTTTGTTGATTTTTTTTCATCTAGTAACTACATTTTTCTAAAAATTAGTAATGATACCTCAGTTTTCATCGATAATCCGTCCGAAAACAATTGGTGAAATCCAAAACTGATGAAAACCAAGGCAATTATTTCCATATGAATCACTTACATATAATGGGAGTTGTGTGCAGCCTGCACGCCTCTATCATATATTGTAGGACTTTTATAACTCCATGACTCCACTGCAGATCACACTTCATAACACTGGATAACCTACAGCACAACCTAACCCGCTGTATTCCATAATGCCACTGATTGGCTGGAATCGCTTCAAACTTTCACTTGTATGGGTCTCTGGGAGTTGTAGTCTTAGTGGATGCCAAGTGTCTTTTCAGAACAATGATATAAACTACAACTCCCAGAGACCCACACTATTAAAAGTTCCAGCCAATCAGCGGCATTATGGAATACAGCGGGTTAGGTTGTTCTTTAGGTTATCCAGTGTGATTGATCTGTAGCGGAGTCATGGACTTATAAACTTCATACATTATTATATAATAGAGCGACATAAGCAGTGCATTCTTGAAGCATACTTTATAAAAATGGCTGAGAAGAAGAAATGCCGTCAATATTTAAATGAATACTTGAAATACGGATTCATTCCTTCTCCTACGAATGGATAGCTTCCCTTGTGCCTCAATTGTAAAAAGGCATTTTTGAATGAAGCTGTGAAGCCTTTGAGACTGAGTGATCAGCTTGCAAAAATGCATTAAGACAAAGTGGCTTAGCCCATTTCATTTTTCCAAGGTTTAAAGTCAAAGTTTGAAAACCGCAGCACTGTAGGCAAGCTGTTTGGAAAATCTGCTCTCAATGCTGACAAAGGCCTCCTTGCTTCCTATAAAGTCTCTTTATAAATAGCGCAATGTGGCAAATCACATACTATTGGGGAAACACTTGTGCTACCCACAGTTAAAGAGATTGTCAGTACTATGCTGGGGCCTGACATGTCTGCCATGGTGAAATCGATTCCTTTGAGTAAAGAAGAATTGACGAGATGGCTGCTGATGTGGAAGAAACGCTTTGGGACGTGTTAAAGAACACAGAATTTGTAATGCAAATTGATGAGCCAGCGGTTAGAGACAATAAAGCACTGCTGCTAGCTTACATTCGTTTCATAAATCGGAATGAAGAGGTAGTGGAGGAACTGTTGTTTACCAGAAATGTAACCACCAACACGATAGGTTCCTCTACATACAAAATAGTGGAAGAATTTTTCCAAGAAAAAAACACCCCTTAAACAAATGTACTTGATTGTGCAATCGACGGAGCTGCATCCATGATTGGTCGATATCACACATTTAAAGTCCATTTAAAATCTGCTATACCTGGCATAATGGCAGTCCACTGTGTCATCCATTAGCAGCACCTTGTTGCTAAACATTTATGTAAAAGATTGCATGTATCTCTGTGCTATGTAATTAATGCTATTAACAAGATAAAAGTGCAGTCTTTGATCGAACGTCTTTTCCGCAAGCTCTGTCAAGACCATGATAAAGAATTTGAATGTCTGCTCTTACACACCAAAGTGGGGTGGCTGTCAAGAGAAAAGTGCTTATGACGCTTCTACAAACTTTTTGACACAGTAGTTTTCAGCCAATTGACCCAAACCTTTGTGATGCAATCGAACTACGACGTCTTGATGTTGCCAATCTCGCAAATAGATTTGACAAACTCAACGAGGTCAACACAAAGCTACAATGAGGCAAAATTAATTTCATTAAGGCTAAAGGTATAATCTCTTGCTTCATTGCCAAACTGGGCCTTCATACCAATAACCTGAGTCGACGCGAGCGCTGTCAGTTTCCGACTTTTCCAGAAATTCCACACAAAGACGAAGACAAACTTCAAGATGCAAATTTAGACGTTTTTTGCTCACACCTTAAACAAGCCAAGGAAGACATGCAAACTAGGTTTCATGATCTATGTTCCCTTGAAATACCAATGTGGGTACTCAATCCTTTTTCAGTAGACGCAGGATATTTTCATTCCAGATTACAAGAGCAGTTGATCGACTTGAAACGTGATTGCGAAGCCCAAGCACTTTTCGAACAATGTGGCTATGGATGTTTTTGGGTGAAAGCGAAGAATTCCTATCCTATCCTGTAGCAGGAAGTTAAGTTAGTTGTGTTAGCTTTTCCATCTCATTACTTAGTGGAGATGGGCTTTACCACAGTTCAGCAGCTCCTAACAAAAGCAAGATATAAACTTCAGATATGTGTAAGGGGCGACTTGAGACTGCAGTAGTAGAAGCAATTATCGCAAAATTGGCATCCAATCGTCAGGCCGAAGGCAGCCTTTAATGACACAGATTGTGGCAAACATTATTATCATTAGTCGAATTTCATTGTTCTTGCATTTTAATTAGTCTTCTGATCATTAAGGATTAAGGTGTAGCTTGCATTTTCTTTATAGGTTGTACATTTCTATCGGATGATAATTAAAGATGGTTTTATTGCTTGCTTACCCAAAAAATTATCTTCTGCAATAAAACCTATTTATTATTGTATCCACAATTAACCTGCATTTAAATATTTAACACATATATTTTAGAAGCTAAAATGTAGCCTCTCCCACACAGGCCTTTGCAAAAACGTGTTTATTGCGTTTTCAGCAGCGTTAGGCCTTAGTCAGACGGGCGTTTTTAGCCGCGATTTGCGCATGCGTCCGGCGTTTTTTTAAAACCATTGCTTTGCAATGGTATCGGACACATGAGCGCTTTTTATGCGCTCGTCCGATAAATTATAGAACAAAAAATCGCAGATCGCACCTATCTGCGATCTGCGATTCCTGTTCTCTTCTGTATATGCGCTCAATGGGGCCGGCGGCAGCAGCGCCGACCCCATTGAGAACATATAGAAGACAAATCATTCTTCTCTGCCACAGCTGTAACAGCTGTGGCAGAGAAGAACGATGTTTGCCCATTGAATTCAATGGAGCGGCAATACAGCCGCTCCATTGAAAGCAATGGGTTGCCGGCGTGCGCGGGGTGAATTGTCGGGAAGGGGTTAAATATATAAACCCTTCCCGGCAATTCATCCTAAAATGTGTTAAAATAAAAAAAAATTGTTTACTCACCTTTCCGCTGCAGCCGGAGTCCAGCCGCGGCCGCTGTCAGTTCTCCTGAACTGCTTCTCGGCACTATTCAGCCGGCGGGGCTTTAAAATCCCCGCCTGCTGAATGATCTGCCTCTGATTGGTCAAAGCCCTGACCAATCAGAGGCTGAAAACACTCACACACCCATTCATGAATTCATGAATGGGTGAGTGACTGCTGCCTCTCAGCGCTGAGCCAATCAGGGGCAGGTCTGACTCACATCCATTCATGAATTCATGAATGGGTGTGAGTGAGGCATGCCTCTGATTGGCTCAGCGCTGAGCCAATCAGAGGGCAGGTCTGACTCACACCCCCTTCACACCCACTGCAGGAGGGCCGCACGGAGCTCCGGCTGCAGGCAGAAGGTGAGTCTACAATTTTTTTTAATTTTTACACATTTTAGGATGAATTGCAGGGAAGGGCTTATATATTTAAGCCCTTACCGACAATTCATCCCGGGCTCGCCCGCAGCGCATTGCTTTCAATGGAGACGGCTGTATTGCCGTCTCCATTGAATGCAATGCGCTGGACAGCTCCGGCCCGTTTCTAATGAAACGCGGCTAGGAGCAGATTTTCGGGCGATTTGCGGGCGACTTGCGCGCACCGGTCACGCGATTTGCGGATGCGCATCCGTCATGCGATCCGCAAATCGCGCGAAAAAACACCCGTCTGACTGAGCCCTTAGCATGTGTTTTGACAGCATTTTCGCTGCATTTTCAGCACCGCTGAAAGTAGAGACAAGGAAGCTGAAAGCTTTTTTTTCAGACTTGCTAGCATAGCAACCTGCATTTAACGCTATAAAAACGCAGTACAAAGTTGTGCCGCGTTTTCAGCACAGCTGAAAACGCAGCCCATTCATTTCAATGGGAAACACACAGCTGAAAACGGCCAAGAATAGAATATGCAACGTTTCAAAACACAGCGTTGGAAACACTGCGTTTGCAGCCTTGTGTTAGCAGCCCCATTGAAATGAGTGTTGTACAGCGTTTAGCACAGCGCTGAACGCTGTACAAAAACGCATGTGTAAGGGAGGCCTTAGTCATTTTTAGAGACATGTTTTCACAATTAATGCTAATCTGTTAAACACTATCAAACTTTCCAAAAATAGTATTTAGTATTTTAATTTGTACTTTTAAAGGGGTTGTCTCGCGAAATCAAGTGGGGTTATACACTTCTGTATGGCCATATTAATGCACTTTGTAATATACATCGTGCATTAAATATGAGCCATACAGAAGTTATTCACTTACCTGCTCCGTTGCTAGCGTCCTCGTCTCCATGGTTCCGTCTAAATTCGCTGGCAGCTTGCTTTTTTAGACGCGCTTGCGCAGTCCGGTCTTCTCCTCTCAGCACGAGCCGCTTCAGTGTGCTCGCCGCTACAGCTCTTCTGCGCATGCGCAGACGAGCTGTCACTGCTCGGGAGCGCGCTGGAGCGGCCATTCTGTACCATGCTCTGTTAGAGGAAGGTGCAGAGCCGCCCAGCTGTCCTGAGAAGCCGCCCAGCTGTCCCGCCGTCCTGCCGCCCAGGTAAGTGATGGGCCGGGGGGGCTGCCGCTGTGCCGGGGGGGGGGCTGCCGCTGTGCCGGGGGGGGGGCTGTCGCTGTGCCGGGGGGGGGGCTGCCGCTGTGCCGGGGGGGGCTGCCGCTGTGCCGGGGGGGGCTGCCACTGTGCCGGGGGGGCTGCCGCTGTGCCGAGGGGGGCTGCCGCTGTGCCGGGGGGCCTGTCGCTGTGCCGGGGGGGGGCTGCCGCTGTGCCGCGGGGGCTGCCGCTGTGCCGGGGGGGGCTGTCGCTGTGCCGGGGGGGGGGCTGCCGCTGGGCCGAGGGGGGCTGCCGCTGTGCCGGGGGGGCTGCCGCTGTGCCGGGGGGGCTGCCGCTGTGCCGAGGGGGGCTGCCGCTGTGCCGGGGGGCTGCCGCTGTGCCGGGGGGGGGCTGTCGCTGTGCCGAGGGGGGCTGCCGCTGTGCCGGGGGGGCTGTCGCTGTGCCGGGGGGGGGGCTGCCGCTGTGCCGCGGGGGCTGCCGCTGTGCCGAGGGGGGCTGCCGCTGTGCTGGGGGGGCTGTCGCTGTGCCGGGGGGGGGCTGCCGCTGTGCCGGGGGGGCTGTCGCTGTGCTGGGGGGGCTGCCGCTGTGCCGGGGGGGGGGCTGCCGCTGTGCCGAGGGGGGCTGCCGCTGGGCCGGGGGGGCTGTCGCTGTGCCGGGGGGGCTGCCGCTGTGCCGGGGGGGCTGCCGCTGTGCCGAGGGGGGCTGCCGCTGTGCCGGGGGGCTGCCGCTGTGCCGGGGGGGCTGTCGCTGTGCCGAGGGGGGCTGCCGCTGTGCCGGGGGGGGCTGTCGCTGTGCCGGGGGGGGCTGTCGCTGTGCCAGGGGGGGCTGCCGCTGTGCCGGGGGGGCTGTCGCTGTGCCGGGGGGGGCTGCCGCTGTGCCGAGGGGGGCTGCCGCTGTGCCGGGGGGGGCTGTCGCTGTGCCAGGGGGGGGCTGCCGCTGTGCCGGGGGGGCTGTCGCTGTGCTGGGGGGGCTGCCGCTGTGCCGGGGGGGGGGCTGCCGCTGGGCCGAGGGGGGCTGCCGCTGTGCCGGGGGGGCTGTCGCTGTGCCGGGGGGGCTGCCGCTGTGCCGGGGGGGCTGCCGCTGTGCCGAGGGGGGCTGCCGCTGTGCCGGGGGGCTGCCGCTGTGCCGGGGGGGCTGTCGCTGTGCCGAGGGGGGCTGCCGCTGTGCCGGGGGGGGGCTGTTACTGTGCCAGGGGGGGCTGCCGCTGTGCCGGGGGGGCTGTCGCTGTGCCGGGGGGGGCTGCCGCTGGGCCGAGGGGGGCTGCCGCTGTGCCGGGGGGGCTGTCGCTGTGCCGGGGGGGGCTGCCGCTGTGCCGGGGGGCTGCCGCTGTGCCGAGGGGGGCTGCCGCTGTGCCGGGGGGGCTGTCGCTGTGCCGGGGGGGCTGCCGCTGTGCCGAGGGGGGCTGCCGCTGTGCCGGGGGGGGGCTGTCGCTGTACCGGGGGGGCTGTCGCTGTGCCGGGGGGCTGCCGCTGGGCCGGGGGGGCCTTCGTCTGTTGTCAGGGGTCTAGCGCCGGTTACCTGCTGCCTGGCGGTGGGTGACTGTGTGCCGTGGTCGGCCGCGTTCAATCCAGGGGTCCGGTCGGCGGCTGCGGGGCGTCTGGTTGTCAGGGAGACACAGCTGGTAGCGTCTCGGGAGCGCACACGTCGGGCTACAGCAAGCGATAGGAAAAGAGCCGGCGGCCATCTTGGGAAAATTTTTATAAGTTGCTGAAACGCTGGAACTGTAAGTACAAACCAGCTAGAAAAGTCATTTACAGGGGGGCTTAGTAATGTATGCTTAATTAGGGGGACTGGGCAAAAAAAAAAATTCACTGCTTCCTCGAGACAACCCCTTTAACTTTGTAAACAAGGTAAAATTTGACTGGGTTTCAACTATTAGGTTTGGGTGGTGCTGTCCACCATCCCAATACCTAAAGGGGGTGCTGAGCTGAAAAGGTTGGGACCCACTGCTATAGAGGATATATTTCTGCTGGTGAGAAAGCTTATATACTGGGGTTATATCAGAGGGAACTGAGAAAGAAGCTGCATCATGTTTATATGCCTATATAAAATGTTGTCTGTTATTAAGAACAGATATTCTACAGTGGTCCCTCCAAGCAGGGCAAACCACCCGGAAGGACTGACAGCCAACCCAGAGATTGGATGCTCACTCCTTGGCGCGTAGCTTGGTACAAGACAGAGACTAGCCTGAGCTGGAATGGGGTAATAAAGTCCCTGCCTAGCAGAGTGGAGTAATCATCCCGATAAGGACGGCTCCAAGCTGAAACCTGGGTGCTGAATAACCCTATCAAGGCCCTGACCAGAACAGGACGTACCAAGCAGAAACAGGAACCGAGGAAGTGAGCAGGAATAGAAGATCAGGACAAAGCATACGTAGCTTACAGCTACAGCAGACTTAAGATCAGTTGTCTCAGAAACACTGCAGGAGCAGCAGCCACAAGCCGTCATAGAAGAACAACAACCCGAAAGCACTGGATAACAGATTTGAGGGAGCTATATAATGGAGTGAGTGGCAAACAGCCTCCAGCTAGGTGAAGGAGTCAGGAGCTGTTAGCTCCGGAGATGCTGGAGCAAAATAAATGCAAACTCAGATAACAGACAGGGCAGAGCAGCAGACCTGTCTGCTATACCTAACACAGCTAAAGGCTCAGGGGCCAGCCCGAGTGCAAAAGTTCAGCTCGGGCTCCCCTACCTGTACCTGTCTCCATGCCTAAACTGTGCTGCAAATGTAGTACCCCAGAGTTAGGGTCCTGTAGCATTTCTATCACTGCCTCATGTCAAATGTGTATATCCGAAGGAAAAGGTGAAAAATCGTATGTATATATTTTATTTTTTGGAAGTATGTGTAAATGGTCAATTAAGGGTTAATTGTTGATGTTCCTACCATCTAACACTGTATGATTCATCAGAATACAACCTAACCCACTCTCACGCATGTTAATCATCCTTAGATAGCCTGGGAATTGGTCAGTTAGCTTTGCCCTAGCTCAGGATTGGTAGATACAGAGGGTATAAAAGACAGAGAGTAGGTGGGGTTAGTTAGTCTAGCCAGCTCAGAAGAGACTAAAGGAGACCGCGGAGGAAAGGGGCGGTCATCTATTCTAGCCAGTGCAGTGGGAAGAAGAAGACCAAGTGTGAGTGCTAACCCATAAAGATTATGGAGAGAAAGAGACAGAGAAGACAGAAGAGAAAGGAACAGAAATCAAGTTATGTTGGAGTGTTAGCAAAGGAGAGAGAGATGGATGGAGAGAAGAGATACAGAAGAGCACTAGAAGAGGGTAGAAGAAACAAGACATTAATTTGCCTGCAAAGTATTAGTCAAAGCCAGAGATGAAAGCTGTAGGAGTGTTTTACTGCAATGTGTTGCCACAGTCACCCCGAGAAAGTGTTTCAATGCAATGACTACTAATGTAATTCCAAGGCATCAACTACCTCAAGTCAAATGTAATCCAGCAGTGACTGCAAGTGAATGTAAATTGTATTTATCTACTGCAAGTTGCACAGTACCCTCTCTCACTGCAATAAAGAGTTAAAAATTGCTTTTATCTAAAGTTTGATTCCTGTAGTACTTCCAATCACCTACAACAATTGCACTGAGGTACCACACAACACTGCAGGGGTGCAAGGACTACTACCCTGTTTTTTTTTGTTTCGTTATCCCATTTTTGTGTTTGTTGTTTTTGTCCGGAATGGGTCTCTACCCATATACAGACTGGTGTCACGATAGACTACCATTTATTTTATATTAGTTGTTTTCACCAGTCTCACATGTGGCTTACCATCCTAGACCATGATTCCCTACGTTGGAGGAGGGCAGTAGAGGCACTGTTGACTACCATTGCATTCCCTGCTGCTTTTGCCTTATCGTTGGTTTGTGCTCGGTCAGCTCACTGCACAAACAGCTGCAAAACCAACTTACATCCATGATCTAGCCCCTTGGGAAAAGCTTTTCAAATATGACTCATTTCCTGGACTACGTGAAAGTTTGGTTGTAGCTAGAGATGAGCGAATATACTCATTTTGAGTAATTACTCGATCGAGCACCGCGATTTTCGAGTACTTCCGTACTCGGGTGAAAAGATTCAGGGGGCGCTGGGGGGCGGGGGGAGGCGTGGTGCAGCAGGGGGTAGCAGCGGGGAACAGGAGGGAGCCCTCTCTCTCTCCCTCTCCCCCCCACTCCCCGCTGCAACCCCCCACTCACCCATGGCGCCCCCCGAATCTTTTCACCCGAGTACGGAAGTACTTGAAAATCACGGCGCTCGGGCGAAAAAGGGGCGTGGCCGAGTAGGTTCGCTCATCTCTAGTTGTAGCCCCTTAGGCTGTGTTCATGTTTTTTGTTGCATTTTTGAACAACAATTTAAAAAACACATAAAAAACTGCATGTGGTATTTTATAACCATAAATGTTTTTAGCAAACTGCATACACCATTTAAAAAATGCATGTGGATTTAAACAATACACGCATTTTGTTGTTTTTCAAATTAATGAAGATTTTTCATGCATTTTTTTTTAATTGTGTATAAAGTATTCAAGTTATATAGTAGATACCCAGGTTATACCTGCATGGTCTATATCACTATTTAAAGTATGTATAATGTATACCAGCTATATATACCGTGTTTCCAACAAAATAAAACCTACCCCTAAAATAAGGCCTACCCAGAACTTTTTTCGAGAGTGGTAAGGTGCTTGAAATATAAGTTCTACCTCGAAAATAAGCCCTAGCTACACTACATAGAAAAAAATAAAAAAGCAATATTTACCTAGCAGGCGCCGTCTGGGTCCCTTCCACTGGTCTCCACAGTGAATAGCTGTGATTGGTTCATCAACCGCCGCAGTGATTGGCTGAGCTGCGGCACTCCAGAGCCAATCAGAGCAATCAGTTGCTAGAGGCAGGGTTTACAAACACCATTACCAGCAAGCGATCTTCTGTCAGTGCTGAGAACTATAAGGAAGCCTGACAGAACTGCGGAGAACTGCGGGAGGGACCTGGATGGCGCCTACTAGATAAGTATGACAAGACATACAAAAATAAGACCCTGGGCCTATTTTGGGGCAAAAAATAATATAAAACGGGGTCTTATATTCGGGGAAACATGGTATATAATTATATACAGAAGATACCCAGGTTATACCAGCATGGTCCACATCACTATATACAGGGAGATGCATAACTTATTACAGCTGTACATATACAATTATATACAGGTGATTCCCAGGTTACGCTAGCATTGTCCATATCCCATCATATCACAGGTAGATGTATACCAGCCATACATGTATAAGTATATGCAGTACATTCCTGCTTGCGCTGTATGGTTCCAGCTCCCTTCCTCCTCTATCAGCCATTGCCAGCCTGACCAATCTCATGGCTGGCAATGCACTGATAGACTGCAGTTGTGGGGAATCACAACTGCAGTCTTTCAGTGATAGAAGGACCGCGCTGGGGAAGTCTGCAGTGTTGAATTTGCTTCAAGGTACCCCGATAATGGCCCTGCCCTCCCTGAGCGTCACTTAGAGACGGCTCCATGGTATGCTAGTACTACAGGGAATATATTGGTCCTGAGTGTAAAAGCTTCTATACCAGCACAGAGCTTAAACAGGGTTCTGTTGGAGAGAGCAGAGAAAGAAGCTGCATCACGTTTATATGCCTATATGAAACGTCGTCTGTACATTAAAGAAGGTATATTTCTGCTACTGACAACACATATAGAAATAAAGCAGACAGAGAAACTATGCCTTGGCATGGGGAATATTGCAGTTCTCTGTTTGTGGGCTCAGATGTCGGTCAAAGTCGCCATTCTGGTCACTACTAATTATTTGCAGGCCATATGCAGCTAGCAGTTTGGGGAATTTAATTACAAACATGGACAGTGCACAAATATACAAACTGTACTATGTGGCTTTCTTTTCACACATATCGTGCAACCCAGGGATTGTAGCTTATTTAGTTGACACTGGTGTTTTGTGTTAATATGAAGCAAAAGAAAACCCAAACAGGGAAACAGCAAATCCGCATAGTATGTGTCAGCTGTCTCAAATATTGTTCAAAGTCATCAGTCCAGCCGCAACAAAGTATTTACAGGCCTTACACAGCTAGCAGTAGGGTGAGAGGAATTCAATTACATTAACCCCAAAAGAAACAGCTCACAAAGAGACAAGATGTAATCTGTGGCTTCCTGTTCTTATATATTGTGCCTTCCAGGAATTGCAGCCTATTTACTAGGTAGTGTTTTTTTGTTAGTATAAAACGAAAAGAAACCCAAACAGAGAAGCAACAGAATACACAGAGTGTGTCAGTGTCCTCAGACATTGTTCAAAGTCACCAGTTTGGCCACTATCAATTATTTGCAGGCCATATTCAACTACACTCCACCACAAAGGGATAGCTCATAAAGATACTGTTAGGTTTGTGCTGCTGGGACCTGTAGTTCTATGGGTTTCAAGGAGCACACCTTCACAGGTGTAGGGTAATTGAGCTGGCTGGATGTGGTGTTCTCCAGCCAGCCAATCCCTACTGGTCTGTTGCACATATATACCTACCTCTCAGGCTACGGGATGCTGTGTTCCCAATACCCTGATATTTGCAGTTATGGATTTTGTTGTGTAGTCGTGAACAGTGTCCTGTTCTGTGTGTCTATGCAGGTGGCTGACAGGAGGTGCACAGGAATATATATTGGTGTGAATAGTGACTTGTTCTGTGTGTCTGTGCAGGTGGCCAAATATTAGGTGTGTACAGTCCTGTTAATGGTGCATGATGTTCTGTGCGGTATGCAATCCCTGGTGTGTTTGTGTAAACTGTGTCCTGCCCTGCTTTGGTCGTTACCATCTTGGCCTTGGCAGGCAGGATTCATAGTAAATTGTCTTGTAAGAGTAGGGACCCGTGAGACAACAAGGACCCTTGGGCTTGTGGGCTTAAGTGTCTTGGCCATGCCACGAACCACTACATCGTACATTCTGTAGCAATTCTACTTATCTATGCATGCTGGTATGTTTGGTAAGTGTCTTGGGCGTTTGTCAGTCATGGTGTACATCCGTCCGTGAGTTCTGTTTACAGCTTGCTTATTCAGTTCAATTAAAGGTGTAGTTGGAGCAGTCTGGAACCTCTATCCTGGGTGAAAGCTTTCCACATTAAGTTAAATGCTGGTTTTCTTTCTTTTTGCTTTTGTTAGTGTTTACACAGTTTCTTTGTGGTGTTTAGTGCATCTCCCCAGGTGGCTTATCAGGGTTAGTCAGGTCCTAGGTGAAGACCATGGAGCTGCCCTTACCAGGATGCCCACCCCGCATTTAGACCAGGGTTTCCCATCCCCCTGATTTCTAAGGGACAGGTTTCTCTATCTAATTCTGCCTGGGGGGTGTAGTCTGTTTCAGCATAGTATTGTATGTGCTTTTTGTGTTCATGCTGAGCGTGGTGCTTTTGTGCCACATAGATGTGACAGATACAAGCTATATACTCTGTGGCCTTCTGATCTCACATACTGTGCCTCCCAGAGATTGCACCACCATGGCAGAGATTGCACCACTGGTAGCATGTTGGCAATTTTTACTCCCATAGGATTGAGCATAGATTTATATTAAAGAACACACTCTGCCTTCAAGGTGCTCTCCTTCTGCTGCTTCCATTACATTTCCTCCTCCCCAAATGAAAAATATATCACTATGGAAATATGGAGCTATAGCTCTCATGATTCCATGAGGAGCACACTCTGCTCCCAAGGTGCTGTTGCTGCTGCTCTCTTTTTTCTACTCCTGCCATGTTTTCTCCTCCTCCTTCTCTTAACCCTTTCCAATCCACTGTCTGACGTCTAAAGACATTTTGATTTAAGGCTGTACAGCTCCGATGTTGGAAGACATCCGCCGGGGTTCTCTTACTGTATATTGCCAGCCTCTCTGCTGTCGGAGCCTATCGAACGTGTCACCTCATGCAGTACTGGCTTTAGCCAGCATATAGCGCAGTTGTATAACGGCAGAAAAAGAGTAAGCCCTCCATAGGAAAACCAGGATACAAACTGGATTGGAAAGGGTTAAAACAAAAATTTTCTAAAGCACAAGAAATAACTGTAGCTCTACAGCTTTTCCTTGGAGAAGGCCTGTGCTTGGCTGTTCTGTTCACCTGGCAGAATTTGTCAGTTGCAAACCTTATGATATTGCTTTTAAAATACATACTACACCTGCTGTCTCCCTTGGCATCATTTTTGGTAACTCTACTGCTTTTCCTTGGAAGAGATTAGGAGGCCCGTGCTTGAGTGTTGTGTTCACTTTGTAAAATTTATGACATTGGTTTTAACATAAGTACCACACCTGCTGTCGTGCATAGCAAAATTTTTGGTAGCTCGTTCCTTGGAGCTGGCCCATGCTTGAGTGTTTTTTTGAACTGGCAGAATTTGTCCTTGTAAAATTGTTGACATTGCTTTTAAAACAAGCATCACACCTGCTGTTTTCATTGGCGCAGTTTTTGATCCAGAAGATCCTATGTGAGCATTCTTCTGTTTTCATCTCCCTTATCTGTTTCCAGTGACACCCCTGTGCTATGAGTGACCCCCCTACACCACCATACACAACTTTTAACAATTTTTGTCAAGTGCACAGTGTTTCCCAGACGTGTGGCTGTATTCCTAGCTTTTGTGTTGGTCATGATTAGTGTTTATAACATTACTCCTATTTTAGGATATCGTGCCAACCTCTTTATCGATGCCTAATGTCCTTTGCAGTGTTCTTCTCAGCCTTACACCAATAGCCTCTCTGTGTTTGTGTAGATGTTATTACCATTTCAGGTGCACAGATGTATAGCTGTATGCCTATGCAATTTGGAATGGCTTTGGCTGCATTGGGGGTCTTCTGGAGAGCAATATGGTGAAACCGATTTTTACACCCATTGACTTTAATGGGAGTTGGAATCGGCCGTCCCGATATACGATGATTTTCAATACCGACATAAACCATTTATTTTATTAATCATTTATCACTAGTGAGTGATAAGACTGGTAGTACAGTGAGCCTATGGCTCTCTGCTCTACATGTTTTTCAACTGTATCGGCGTCCTGGGGACGGACTACTCTGGACATAATTGTGAGGAATCAATGCTTTCATAATAGCATACTAATAAGCCTTAGGCTATGTTCTCACAGTGAGTTTCGATCCACATTGATTTCGCATAAAATATGCAGTGAAATTCACTTCATTAAGTGTATTATTAAGGCTAATGAAAATTCATGTCATATCGTGCCAATAAAAAAACTGAAGTGACATGTCACATCTTGAAGCAGATTCTGCATCTGGAAATCTGCACGTAGATTTCTCCTTCTGAAATGGGCTAAATCTGCTGTGGATCTACAGGTATTATAAATGTCTAGTTATTGGGACGTATGATGTCTCCTCTAGGGAAATATTTAAAATCCTAGAACAACATGGGGATCTCCTTAGGGAGGATAATGATCTAATTGATCTTCTGTCCACAAGGCCCTCTGTTACATACAGAAGAGGGAGAAAATTACAAAATAGGCTAGTTCACAGCAATTTGGGCACGGAATTGTTCTGCAGTAGTTGATTGGGGACTAGTAGACCTGTTGGTACTTTCCCTTGCCATAATTGCAAGGCTTACCAATACATTAATAGAGGTTTTGATTTTGTTAGTGCTGCTACTCAAAAGTCATATAAGATTAGAGATTTCATCAACTGCAGAATTATATAGGTAAAACACAAGAATTCTGTAGATGTATTCCTGCACAGGATCCCCTGTGTTTCCTGTTTGGATGAACTCTGCCCTATGATTGGCTGAGCAGAAACACCCATTGCAGTGGGAGGCATCTTAGGGAAGCCATATAAAGTTACCTCGATCCATAGCTAACCTAAATCACTGCCAGTTCACCATCAGAACTGGTGGCGTCTCTTTTTGTGTTGTTTTCATTTATTGCTGACAGAGTTGACGGTATTCAATTTCTCTTTAATATTGTTCCTGAGGAATTTGTTGTGAAGAAAACTCATTGAGCATTTAGTTTACTCAGCAGAGAGTGTTATGTAGCTTTTAGCCTCTCTAGTCTTTATTCACAGTCTTTCTAGGTTTGCTGATCTCACCAGCTTATTAACTAATAATTAGAGATGAGCGAGTATACTCGCTAAGGCACTACTCGCTCTAGTAATGTGCCTTAGCCGAGTATCTCCCTGCTCGTCCCGAAAGATTCGGGGGCCGCTGTGGCTGACAGGTGAGTTGCGGCGGGGAGCGGGGCAGAGCGGGCGGGAGAGAGGGAGAGAAAGATCTCCCCTCCGTTCCTCCCCGCTCTCCCCCGCAGCTCCCCGCCCCGCGGCGGCACCCGAATCTTTCGGGACGAGCGGGGAGATACTCGGCTAAGGCACATTACTCGAGCGAGTAGTGCCTTAGCGAGTATACTCGCTCATCTCTACTAATAATGTGATATTGCAGGCAGGTGGATGGTATCTCTTATCACCATTCCCTGACTATAGGTCAGTATATCATTATTAAATGGTTGTTTATTTAGAGTACTTGCATTCAGAGTTTACATATATATTATATTATCTTGGTATACAGGTTTACCATTAGCATCTATTATCTATTGTTTACAGAATCAAATTCAAACTCACTACCCTCATCCGCAAAGCTCTCCATAGCACGCACCCTTCGCTCCACTAACAAAAACAGATTAAGTACCCCTTTAACCCCAACTTCTCATTCCTGCCTCTAAGACTTCTCCAGAGCAGCACCAGTCCTCTGGAACGCACTACCCAAACTATCCGGGTAATCCCTGTCACACAGAACTTCAGGCGTTCTCTAAAAACGCACCTCTTCAGGGAGGCATACCACATCTAAACCAAACCCCTCTGTACTCCGCCTGATAACATGCTCCCTGTCCTACTGATTGCAATCCCTGCTAGCCACCATCAACCGCCCCCTTGCAGTCATACCGATTCAGTCACTATATGGTTCAATTTGACCATTGTCTATGTGTATAGCATCCCACACTCTCCACCTCGCCATTGCTTGCACATCTCCAGCCCCTTTACCTTCCGTATCACCCCATTATTTGTAGTATGTAAGCTCATTGGAGCAGGTCCCTCACCCCAGCTGTTTCAATCAACTGATTACTACATGTTTCTGTTCCCCCTGTCTTCAAAGTGCTGTGGAATATGTTGGCGCTATATAAATAAAGATTATTATTGTCCGGTTATTGTACATAGGTGGATAGGAGCCATTATCCCTATTCCCTGACTGTACATCAGAGCAGTAGAGTTATTAATATCCACTTTTGTAAAGAACCCGAGTCTATATGCATGGTGACAGGGATATGTATCATTATCCACAGTCTCCTTTCTGAGTTCTCTATTTTATGATCAGCTAGTGTTTTGGGAGGTTTATCACCCTTTTTGTGGCAGTTGATCCATTGTGGATCACTGTTTATGTCTTTTTCACCCTATCATTGATAATTGATTCTTACGCATGAGATTTTGATGACAGCAGCTTATTTGTTGTCATTCTTTTCCTCTACACTCAACTTAGGCTGCCTGTCCACGGGCGTTACTGAATTGCCTTCCCCGCGGCGATAATCCAGCTGCGGGAAACGCAATGCACGCTTTCCATAGCGTTGCTATGGAAAGCGCAGCCCCCCTGTCCACGAGCAGAGAATCATAGCGATTACTGATGTATGTAATCATGTTTTTTTTACTATCTATGTCCCCCATGGGGGACATTCACATTTTTTTTTCATTTTTTTATTGAACACTTTCCCATTGTAGCTGGGGTATCCATAAGAGCCCCAGTTACAGGGGAAAACAACCCCTGTAGTGACATTAGTCACTGGCAAAGCTGGTCAGGGTCTAGTATGACCCTCCACCTCTGCTGTAGCAGGGAACCCCGGTGGTCACATGACCCCTCGGGCTCCCGGAGTGAAAGTTACACTGCTGTGTATTGGGGAAAGGAAAAGGCAGGAAGGGTTAAAAACCCCTCCTGCCTTCTCCTCCGGTTATCAGCCGTCACTAACAGCTAATAACTAGAGATGAGCCAGCATACTCGCTAAGGCAAACTACTCGAGCGAGTAGTGCCTTATTCAAGTACCTGCCCGCTCGTCTCTAAAGATTTGGGTGCCGGCAGGAGGCGGGGAGCAGCAGAGGAGAGTGGGGAGGAACGGAGGGGAGATCTCTCTCTCTCACTCTCTCCCCGGCTCCCCCCTGCTTACTCCTGCAACTCACCGCTCACCCGCGCCGGCAGCCGAATCTTTAGAGATAAACGGGCAGGTACTCGAATAAGGCACTACCCGCTCGAGTAGTTTGCCTTAGCGAGTATGCTCGCTCATCTCTACTAATAACCCTTCCTGCCTCTAATTGATTGCAGAGCAGGAGGCTTAAAGCACCACCGTAATTTTACTATCGGCAGTGCTTTAAGCCCAGGGCCAGGCGCTGTATATTTACCACGCCTGGTTCTTAATGGGTTAAAGGGGTTCTGTCATTAAAAGACAAAAATTCTATTCCTTCCCCATCAGTCTACTTACCTCATCTTCTTCTCCCCGATCTTCTCCTCTCCCCTGCAGTCTTGAGTGGTCACCTCACGTCCAGCTGGCTGATTCTTCTGCTTCCTGTGAGGTTACATACATTCAGAGGCAGTCTCCTTCCTGCCCGGCAATGTACGCTATGTCACTAAATCACAGTCTGGCACAGAGTGCCAAGCTATTGCAGAGACTGCGCTTGCCCGCTGTATCTGCAATACATCAGCATTCCTTCTTAGGCAGTGAACGCTACGTCACAAAGACATGACCTTCACTGAATGCGAGGAATGCCGACTTCACAAGGAGAAGAGAATCCTTGAGCTGACACGGAAGGCTAATGATCACGTAAAAGTAAGAAAAAGTTAAAATTTCACCTCCGATCCGTGGGGGAAGATGAAATTACTTACCTAAGGCCTCCGGCAATATTTCCTGATGGGATCTTTATCCGCTGACCTTTCTCCAACCAACCTCGGCGCATGCGCCTGTCGGCAAAATGGTGGACATAAGCTGGAGAGAGCACGGGAAATTTAATATCTCCTTGCTACTGGCTACTAAAGGTAGCCTGGAGAAGTGACGGAGTACCGCAGTGAGCGATCTCCGGTCACGTGATTGCCGTGATTGAAGTTTAACCCCTTCTCGCTATAGGATGTACAGTTATATCCTACAGGGTTGGGGTATGTATGAAGAGAGATCGCCCCGCAATCTCTCTTCATACAGCGCGGACGCCAGCTGTTTAATACAGCTGACAGCCGCAGGCAATAGCTAAAATCAGCCACACGGCTGATCGGTGCTATTAACCCTTTAAATGCCACTGTGAAATCGGATGAAATCGCAGGCCCAGGGCTGTCTTAGCAGACTAACTATTAAGTCGTCCCCATGGGGTGGCTTGATAGACTTCCTGTCAGATTGCAGTATGATATAATGCTGTGGCATTACATCATACTACAGGAGCGATCAAAGCATCACTAGTTATGGTCCCTTAGGAGGACTAAAAAAAGAAAGTAAAACAAGGTCAATAAAGTTTTACTATATCTATAATAAAAGAATGTAAATCATAAAACAAAAATACATATTTGGCTTTGCCGCATTCGTAAATGTCTGATCTATCAAATTAATGCATTATTTAGCCTGCATGGTAAATGTCGTTCAAAAAGAAAAAAATAACAACGCCAGAAATGCACTTTTTTGGTCACCCTGTCTCCCAGAAAAAAATGCAATCAAAAAGTCATATATATTCCAAAAATGGTACTAATGTAAACTACAGGACGTCTCACAAAAAATGAGCCTTCCTACAACAATGCCGATGGAAAAATAAAAAAGTTATTGTGCACAGAAGATGGTGGCAGAAAATAATTTAAAAAAATTAAATGTCTCTGAAAAAAAATTAAATTAGTACAGCAAAAAAAAAAAACTATATAAATTTGGTATCGTAGTAATCGTACTGACCCATAGAATAAAGTTATCATGTTTTTGTTGCAGTTTGTGCACCGTAGAAACAAGACGCACCGAAAGATGGCGGGATGTCATTTTTTTTTTCATTTTACTCCATTTTGAATTTTCTAAAAGTTCTTCAGTACACTATATGGTACATTAAATAGCTCCATTAAAATACAACTCATCACGCAAAAGACGAGCCCTCATACAACGACGTCGATGAATAAATAAAGAATAGAGATGAGCGAGCATACTCGCTAAGGACGAGTGAGCATTGTCCTTAGCGAGTACGTGCCCGCTCGGAAGAAAAGGTTCGGGTACCGGCGCAGGTGAGCGGTGAGTTGCGGGAGTGAGCAAGGGGGAAGGGGGGAGAGAGAGAGATCTCCCTTCCATTCCCCCTGCTCTCCCCCGCCGGCACCCGAACCTTTTCTTCCGGGAGGGCAGGTACTCGCTAAGGACAATGCTCGCTCATCTCTCAAGAAGTTATGATTTTTTTTAAAAAGGGGAGGAAAATAAAAAAGGGCTGCGTCCTTAAGGGTTTTTTTCTCCTTTTGATTTGGACACTGTTATGCGTACGGACATAACATTAGGCCCACAGTGGGTATGTCTCTGAACATAAGACAAACGGGATATCCATTTTTGGGGTGAAAGTCTTCATTCATATGTGTGCTGTTCACAAAAAACTGTTTTTAAAATGACATAATTGCCAAAAGATTTTTTTGCTTCTGCTTTGCTTAGATTTATTCAAAAACTGTGGGGTCAAAATATACAGTGCACTTCTAGATGAATTCATTAAGGGGTCTAGTTTTCAAAATGGGGTCATTTGTGGGGGGTTTCTGTTTTTTTGGCCGCTCAAGGGCTCTACAAGTGGGCAATGGGGCCTGAAATACTTTCAAACAAAATTTCTGTTCTGAAAGCCACCGGCTGCTCCTTTCTGTTTTGGCCCCGTTCTGCAAACGGACATAATATTAGGGCCACAACGGGTATTTTTCTGAACACAGGACAAATAGGGCTGTCCATTTTGAGGTTAAAATCTTCATTCACATGTGTGCTGTACAAAAAAATTTTTTAAAATGACACAATTTCCAAAAAAATGCAGATTATAATTTTTTCCTTCTGCTTTGCTTAGATTCATTCAAAAACTATTGTCTTGGCAGCTCAAGGGCTGTACAAGTGTGCTAAGGGGCCAAAAAATGACATATTTGCAAAAAAAAATATCCTTTAAATTGTATTACCTACAAAATACTCCTGACACCCCCAGTGAATATATTAAGGGGTGTAGTTTTTAAAATGGGGTTATTTGTGGGGGATCTATAATTATGACCCCCATGAGCCTTTGCAATCTTGGCTTGGTGCAGGAAAACAAAATGTTCCTCGAAATATTAATAATCAATGTTAAATTTGAACGTCTCCTAAATGGTTAAAAAAAAAGGCTTTTAAATGCGCTTCCAGAATAAAAAAAAAAGAAATGGAAATATGTATCTTATCAAAAATGTTTAAAGTATGTTTGCACATATTTCTATATTGCAATTTAACCACTTAGGACGTGCATGGAGGGAGGTAGCGGCGCTATCTCCCTCCATACAGTGCGGGCATCAGCTGTTTATTACAGCTGACACCCGCAGGCAATGGCTGCGCTCGGCCGATCGCGGCTATTAACCCTTTAAATGCCGCTGTCAATTCTGACAGCGGCATTTAAATCCCCCGAACAGCGTTCAGGGGTCCCGCACGGCCCCCCCGCGGTGAGATCGGGGGAGCCGTGCATGTGTCATGGCAGCCGGGGGCCTAATGAATGGCCCCAGGGCTGCCTTAGCAGACTGCCTATCAAGCCATCCACACAGGGTGGCTTGAAAGACTGCCTGTAAAAAAGTAGTATGACGTAATGCTATAGGCTGAGTAAACACAGCACTAATTGAATATGCAAAGCAAGTCAAAACCATCTCTAGCTTCTAGAAACACTGAACAAACTGCATTCAAACTGAAAGAATTTCCAGTGATCGAACCATGGCTTTTATACCAGCCTAAAAACCTTGGCTAACAATAATTGAACGAATAGTGCACGACTGCCCGTGTTATGTAATGATTATCGCTCATTTTTGGCCATTTGAACAAATTTTAAACGATAATTGTTACGTGTAAAAAGGCCTTAAGACCTTAATGCAAGGTCATGTAATTAACTGTATCTTTAAAAAAAAAAAGACTTTTTTTTACACTACAGCACTTCTTACTATCTGCACAGCAATGTTACACCCAGCATCCATTCCAACATAAAAAAAATTATGATAAAACAAAACAAACACTAGAGTCGTTCATTGAAAGTGAACTAGGTTGGCTTAAGCTCCATTTACACACAACGATTATCGCTCAAAATTCGCTCAAAATCTATCGTTTGAGCGATAATCTTTGTGTGTAAATGCTCCCATCTTTCACTCTTCAACTAAACAATGATTTTTAAGTGAGCATAAGATCTATCATTCAGCCAGAGAGCTGATAGCAGGGAACGCATGCTGTGTTCTCCATGGGGAGCGCTGATTACATGCTATTCAACTTGAAGCCCCATGGCAGAACAAAGAAACTGTATGCAGAGAACAGACCACCCTGTTGTTTTCCGCATGCAACCCTGGAGGCTCATGTACAAGCAAATGAAGGTAATAAGTTGCTAATAGGCATTAATGCCTATTAGCAGCTTATGCAAAATGATCACTCAAACTGTCATTCTCCCTATCTTTTGAACAAATTTTGAGCGATCATCTTTGCGTGTTAATAGGCCTTTACCAAGATAGATCAAAATAAATTCAACCAGCAAGCCAATATACTGAGTCGCTTACTTGACTGTATATGGAAAGCACAATCTTAATATAAGCCTATGATATCCTTATTTGAACCTACAGCAGATATTAAATGTTTTTAACAAACCGAAAAAGTTCTATATAACTCTTTTGAGGATTTTTACAGGGCGCCTACTGCAAGCATGGAAATCATAGCTTCACGGCCACAGTCCCTTGTACATCCTAAGCTTACTGAAGAACAGATAGGCTCTTCAGAAGCGACATTTACAATGGAAGAAGTGCTTATGGTTATTGCCACCCTGCTAAACAACAAAACTCCAGGTCCCAATGGTTTTAGCAATGAATATTATAAAACCCTACAGAGATAGTGCCCTCTCTAACAAGGTTATATAACGAAATATACACTGAAAATATTCAGGTGGATACATTCCTGGACTCCAGAACTGCCCTATTACCAAAACCAAGTAAAGATATCACGATAACACAAACAGATAGGCCATTCTCCTTGCTGAACAGTAACTATAAATTCTTAACTAAACTACTGGGCAAACGCCTGCAAAATCTTCCACTGTTTATAACTGATTCACCTAAAAGAAGTTTCAAGGTCCGTAGACGATCTGCTAAAAATATAAGAATTGCGATTGTGCAGTAAGTGGAGGTTGTGGCAGAAGAAGAATTTTACTGAGCATGCTTGGCCTTTTACTGTCTTTTATAGGATCCATTGAAATTAATGGGGAACATAGAAGTCCATGACGTGGCTGACCATGCGCACTGAGAGGAAGCACTACGCGTTAGGAGAGAATCTCATATAAGGGCACTGTATTACTGAGCTGGGTATAGAGTGGGGAAAAAAATATTACAGAGTTCTGGATACTGGATTATTGCTGGTTTCTATGGCTATAAGATGAGCCAGTTCGGTCAGACTTTTCCTGTAGCATTCCAGCCTACACAATAGTTATTTGATAACTTTTTTCCCCTCCCTCCTCCCTGTAACTAAACTTGATTTGCCACTTTTTTGCCAACTACCTTATATATATTACGGTATGTTTACGTTGTGGAATCCGGTGTTGATTTTCACATGGATTTTCCTTCTAAAATCATGTCAGAAATAAGTGGCGGTAGATCCACTCATGGATTTAGCACTGTTGATGCGCTAAATCCATATGAAGAATATCTGAAGCAATTTTGCACAGAACCACATGACAAAGTGACATGTCACATCGGAAATTACACACACGGATTTAGCCCATTAAGGCCTCATGTCCACGGGGAAAATCAGATCCGCTGCAGATTCTCCATGTAGAATCTGCAGCGGGTCCCTCCTGCCCCGCGGACATGAGCGCTGAAAATAAGAATTTAAAAGCATTTACCTATCCGTAGCGGTCGGCGAAGCTCTGCTCTTCCTCACGGCCGGATCTTCATTTTCGGCCGGCGGATGAATTCCTGACGCCGGCGGCACGTCGCCGGCACGTCGTCGACGTGCCGCGCGCATGCGCCGGGCACATCCGCCGAGCCGAAGCAAGGGAGATGCGGCCGTGAGGAAGAGGAGAGCTTCGCGGTCCGCTGCGGTGAGTAAATGCTTTAAATTCCTATTTTAGGTCTCCCGCGGATCCGGACGGCTTCCATAGGCTTCAATAGAAGCCCGCGGGAGCCGTCCCCGCGGGAGACCCGCACGAAAATGGAGCATGGTCCAGATTTTTTCATGCTCCATTTTTTTTAAAATGCCTTTTATTGACGATCCGCGGGTATTTATCTACCCGCGGGTGGTCAATGCATCCCTATGGGGTGCGGATCCGCGCGCGGGAGATCCGCTGCGGATTTTAAATCACATTTTGCCCGTGGACATGAGCCCTAATAGAGCCAGAATTTGTGTGGAGAAATTTGCATCGGATTCCACTATCTGAATACATCTATACTGTCTTCTCACATGGCGGAAATGCAGCAAAATTTCTGCACCTCATGTGGCGCAGTTTTAAGACAGCAGAAATGCAGTCCTAAGCTCTCACTCACAACCTGAAGGTTGTGGTTCCAATCCCCGCTTGGTTCAGGTAGCCGTCTCAAGGTGAACTTAGCCTTCCATCCTTCTGAGGTTGGTAAAATGAGTACCCAGCTTGCTGAGGGGTAAAAGATGACTGGGGAAGGCAATGGCAAACCACCCCAGAAAAACTGTCAAGAAAACCTCACAATGTGACATCACCAAAGAAGTCAGTCATGATGTTACCTTTACTGTGAGAGGATCGATGACAGAAGTGTGAGGCTGCAGTGGTGGATTGTGGGAGCTTTATGTCAGAGCAGACACTGACCTTATTCATGAGAGAACCAGGAAGTAAATAGAACCCATGGGGGTACTGAAGATTGGCAAAAATAAGGATTTATAAAAGATTTGCACTAATTACTATTACTGTATATAGTAGATGTGGTAGCTGAACTAATTTAGCAATTTTTGTTATTGGAAAAACCCTATAAGTCTGGAAGCAGAGAAGGCATTTGATAAAGTATCATGGCTCTTTCTGCATTCTACTCTGAGACACAGGCAATGTGGGCCACTTTTTTGTGACTTAGTCCAACACATTCAATCTGATGTACAAATCATATCTAAGATACATAGACATAACACAACCAACAGACATATTTAGAAGAACCCAACAAGGATGCCCACTCTCTTCCTTACTTTTTAATCTTTCATTAGACCTCTTATTATATCACTTCCAGCCAATACCCTCATGTTCACCAACACAACCGTTTTATCCCAATATTTCAGTAGCATCTTTTGTGGATAATTTTGCTTTTTCTTATTAAAAACCCAATTACTACCCCCTAAATATTCTCCAAGACTTCCAAATTTTAGGCCAGTTTTCAGGCTATATGCTCAACTTAAAAAAAACAAAAGCCTAACTTCTGAAATTCAGACAAAGCCAAGATGGACTCAATGATATTGATTTTAATGGTGTATATGATTAATTTCTTACTGTGTGTACATCGCCAGATCATACACCAGACTTTATAAGATTAATACTAAACTCTGTATTACATTGTTAGAAAATACACTTCTAAAATGCAGATGTTTACCATTGTCGTTTGTGGGCACCTGCCGTTTGATTGAAATGGTAGAATTCCCTTGCCTTTTATATCTATTTGGTATAAGATGTAATGAGAATAAATTATTTAAACATTTATCTGGAAAAAAGGTCAATATAGAATACTTTGCAGTATTTTGAAACAACCCAAATCAAATAGAGGGTTAAACCTCCCTAATGTTAATTTATATAACACAGTGGTGTAAGGGCAGTCATAGATTGGTTACAACTAGAGATGAGCGAACATACTCTGCCGAGCTTGATGCTCGTTTGAGTATTAGCGTACTTGATGGTGCTCGTTACTCGAAACGAATCTAGACAAAAAAAACTTGGCACCCCGCGTCCCACATACAAAAATGCTCGAGTCTTCCATTGTAGTCAATGGGGTTCGTTACTTGAGTAGAGTTCTCAAATTTTACGAAAAGCTTGACTCGAATAACGCGGACCCGAGCATTTGGGTGCTCGCTCATCTCTAATTACAACATACCTCAATTTTCTTGCACACACCAAGCAAATAAAACTTTATCCAGTAAATTCTCTTCCTAATTTCTTACACCTCCCATATCAGGTAAGTCAAGAGGTTTGCAGGGACAATTCTTTACTGATAACAATGTGGAAAGCATAGCAAAAGATAAGGAAGCTTACATCTTCACATCCCAACTATACAACACGTGTAACGTTGCAAATGTTCAATGCTGTGTATCTAATACAGAGTTCTTCCTATGGCATAGGGTAGGAATAATAAATATACTTATATAAACATACACACGATGCTCTTCCCTCAGAATTGTGATCTAAATACCTGAATATCCCCATTACATTTTTTCCTTAGCTTCTGGCTAGCATTTCCCCACAAGAATAGATACATCTGAATCGATTAGATATGTCACAGCGTCTTGGGATGAGCGGATACATGGGTAGATCTTATAAATTCTTATATGCCCCACTAGATTATTTTTCCTCCCAAACGGCTCTCTCCAAAGGGATTATTTCTAAATTAACCATATCGACTATTATAAAACCTTCAGGAAATAATTTGTTCCCTTCCTTCGACCATTATATTGTCATGTGCGATAATTATTTAACTCTGTCATAGAGCGTATATCACCCCCCTAAGAGCTCACAAGATGCGTATACATATATCTGAGCAGCAATTGCTTTAGATATCAGGAGGTGGGGACAGGTCTTCGTCACTGTCTTTGGGACTGTCAAATTGTTAAAGCGCTTAGGGTTAAGGTGCATAACACAGCTGACCTCAGCTAGCCCTTTTGACCGCGTTCAGGCGATATTTGGCTATATAAATCCCAATGAGATTAGATGTACACTAAGGCCTCTCTCACACAGGCTGTATTTTACAGCATGTAGCGTACATTTTTAACACCTGCTAAAAACGCTGCACTAAGCCTCCATTCATTTCAATGGGGCTCCTCAGATGAGCGTTTTAGCCAATTTATACCGCATGCTAAAACGAAAGCTGTATGTTCTATTTTTGGGCCTTGCAGCACATTTATGACACTGCGTTGTCCATTGAAAATAATGGGGTGCATTAAAAACGCTGTAAAATGCTGTGCACATAGCTTTTAACGCTGCTTACTATGCCACTGGGAGGGGAACAAAATGATGACGTCATCAGCTTGCTTTGCCTGCATTGTTACTGCACAAAATACGCAGGCAAATGCTCCCAAAAATGCTGCTCTTAACAGTGTAAAATGCAGATTTTTTTACAAATGCTTCTGTGAGGGTGGCCTAAGAAGTATGAAGCTCCTGCATAAGATCTCAGCGGCAGGAGTCAAAATGCTCGTGCATATGTGAAAAACTATCATTCATCAGGAAAATGGGCTGGGTAGAAGCCTCTTCTAAGAAAGAAAAACATGTACAAAGTTTTTTTGAAAACTAAAACACTTTAATTGAAATATTGCCTTGTCGTGTAATCCAGACTATGAGGCTTTCAAGACGATATTTGGTTTCTGCAGAGGTCAATGATGGGAGATCTGCCAATTACTCTACATGATGTACAAGGGGCCCGGAACGTTATCATTCAAAAATCATTAGATCATGTGACTGAACACTAAACATTCACTGTATACATGGCCAACAATTGAACAGTCCTTTGAAAAATCAATAGTTGAGTGAACTAGCAAATGATGAAAAAAAAAAAAAAAAAAAAAGAGTAAACATTTATCTGCATATGTAAACTGACTGCATTTTAACCCCTTCCTGCTATATGACATACATTTACGTCCTGCAGAGTTGGGGATGTATGAAGAGAGATCGTGGGGCGACCTAAAGTCAAATATGGAGTGAAAACGATTGGTCAACTATGACATCCCTCCAATGTTTGATTCCTCAACACTGGGGATTTCTCTCCCTTCCCAATTTGCCTTATGAAGGTTGACTAAAAATGTTCCTTGTTTTACACGGTAGCCAAAAATATCAATTAGATATTGTAAACTAGTTAAAGGGGTTGTCCCGCGCCGAAACGGTTTTTTTTTTTTTTCAATAGCCCCCCCGTTCGGCGCGAGACAAACCCGATGCAGGAATAAAAAAAAAAAAACGGCCAGTACTTACCCGAATCCCCGCGCTCCGGCGACTTCTTACTTACCTAAGTAAGATGGCCGCCGGGATCTTCACCCACGGTGCACCATGCGGTGCACCGTGCGGTCCATTGCCGATTCCAGCCTCCTAATTGGCTGGAATCGGCACACGTGACGGGGCGGAGCTACGAGGAGCCGCTCTCCGGCACGAGCGGCCCCATTCAGAAAGGAAGAAGACCGGACTGCGCAAGCGCGTCTAATCGGGCGATTAGACGCTGAAAATTAGACGGCACCATGGAGACGAGGACACTAGCAACGGAACAGGTAAGTGAATAACTTCTGTATGGCTCATAATTAATGCACAATGTACATTACAAAGTGCATTAATATGGCCATACAGAAGTGTATACCCCCACTTTGTTTCGCGGGACAACCCCTTTAAGAATACACGGTGTTTATTATAACATGTGAACACTCTTGTGAAATGTTTGATATCTTGAAATATGCAAACTGTGTTGTATACCGTTCATATTGAAAAGGAAAGCAATAAAGATATGTTAAATATAGAAAAAAACCTGCCAACCTGAATTTACCTAAGATGCCATGCTCTCTATTCCTCTGGTTTGGGGCAGAATGAAGTACTTCTTTCCAGTCTGGTAATAAACACCCTCAGATGTTTGTGTAGTCTCCACAGTCCATCTTGGATAGCTCTGGAGAGACGCTCTGTCTGCTATGCTATGAAAGTGCTTGGCCTACTCACTTCATCCATTGAAGCTGTTCTGTGGGCCTAAGATCACATTTGTCTCATCTAGAGATGAGCTAGAGTACTCGCTAAGGCAAACTAGTGCCTTATGCGAGTACCTGCCCGCTCGTCTCTAAAGATTCGGGTGCCAGTGGGGGAGAGCGGGGGGGGGGGGGGATCTCTCTCTCACTCCCCCCCCCCCGGCACCCGAATCTTTAGAGACAAGCGGCAGGTACTCGCATAAGGCACTATTCGCTTGAGTAGTTTGCCTTAGCGAGTAGGCTCGCTCATCTCTAGTCTCATCCAAACCAACATTCTCTCTTATTAAAAATAGGAACGCTCTGTGTATGGAATGATCTACAAAACTGTGCAAACTCATCTGTAAAACAAGATCTGGCCTGGGGATAACCCCTACCTGTCTGTCCCAGGTCAAGGCTCTGGTTTCAGCTCAAATGAAGTTACTCATCACAAATGCCTCATCACCAGGTTAAGGTACTCATGCAGAGATACTCTAGGTTCAGAAGAAGTGGTCCAAAGAGGATCAAAACTCTCATCCAACTTAAAGGGTCTCAGGACCATCAGACTGTGGTTTTCCATTTTCAACCTCAGCCTTAAGCATTATATTCAAGTCCAGTCAGACAATCTCTTTGCTATCAAATATCTAAGCTAAACTAGCACTAGAAATCAGCCTTTACAGAAAGAATGCCGCTTAATCATGTGTTGGGCAGAAGTCAACCTGAGCTACAGCACAGCTATGCATATTCGAAATACACTGAACTCAACGATGGGTTGGTTGAGCAAGAGTTCAATTCACCCAAGCAGATGTAGTCTGAATCCAGGATTTCTTCACAAGAGTGTGAGGATAGGTGAAGAGATTCTGGATGCCATGGGAATGAGGTTTTGCAACACATTCCAGAGGGTGAAGGCCATAGCAATCCTTCATTGCCCTAGATTTCATCTTAGCTAGTCTTTCAAGAGGCAAATTTTGGAGACTTACCAACTCGCTAAGACCTTCTCATAGAGCTCAATCTCTTCACCTACGGATAGGTAACATGATGATTGATTAGTCTGATGAAGTGGTCATTATTGCCTTGAGAGGATATTCTACTGTAAAAGTATACATGCTTGGAAAGTTTTCTTCTTATAGTATTTAAATATCCACAGGCCAACTGAGGATATCTCCACAATCCTAAACTTCATTTAAGATACTAAAAGGGGCCTTAAGCCTAAACCTTTATTGGTCTATTTAACTACAAACAATGCATTTCACATTCATCTTGAGAAATTTTTCTCATTTAACTGTGATTTTTAAAATCTTTAGGGTAATTAACACCTTGTTTCCATGTTCCTTTACCTACATTAGCCTGCCGATCACGTTACACCACCTTTCTTCATCTCCTTGAGCCAGTGCATGACAGAAATTTCAAATTCTTTCATCAAGACCTTGTCCCTAGTGGCAAGAACTTCTGCTAGAAAAGTTAGAATTGTAGTTTGTCCTGTTAAGACCTATAATTGAGATTTATTGTAGATGCAGTGATTTTAAAAGACCATGCCAAGGTTCTTGCTTAAGGTCTCTTCTACCACATATCTGAGCCAAGAAATTGTGTTGCCTTTTCATCCTTAGAATTTTCTCCCAATTCCTCTTTACTCCATCTACTGGGCATCAAGAAGTCCCTTCTTGCTCCTCTCGAGAGCTCCACCAACCATTCAAGTTCTCAGAAACACCTTCATCTAGTATTATGGCCATTATAACCCACTGAATCAAATTACTTTAGTCTGTCAATTTACTCAGGAGGCTACATTAGCAGATCTATACAGCAACTTTGTGAACATCTTTAACCTTTGATAGGTGGTGCAGGCAAAAAAAAAGTAATGGAAGGAGCATCCCAATTCTAATTCTTTCCTAATACTGGTCTTTAAATCCAGTTTGTGTGCTGTCTTAGGACAACCAGAAAGCGGAAAATACCTCACCATAAGTTTTGATATCTAAGAGTTCATGGCAGCAAATTAATCCCACCCCATTTTTTCACTGCTGCATACTATACACAAGGTTAATGCTTTCAGCTATTGGGCTATTTGTTGATTGACTGTCATTTGTCAGTAACAAAGCAGAAAATATCATGGGAGGAGGCTGTGCTGCCCTCCACCAGGACAGCAAAATCAGTAGCCAAGAAAGAACTCTGTCTTTATTACACCTTTTAAGCAGTTTTCTGGTTAAGTAACATAAAAGTACTCTGTGAATGCCTGGGTTTTGTGGGAAAACTCCTTTACCATGGGTCTTTTTAAACAATGAATAGTGTGGAGAGAAAAAAAAATAATTCTTAATCTGAATATTCAAATGATGATTTCATCCTAAGGGCTCATGTCCACGGGCAAAATATGATTTAGGATCCGCAGCGGATCTCCCGCACGCGGATCCGCATCCCATAGGGATGCATTGACCACCCGCGGGTAGATAAATACCCACGGATCGTCAATAAAAGGGATTTAAAAAAAAATGGAGCATGAAAAAATCTGGACCATGCTCCATTTTCGTGCGGGTCTCCCGCGGGGTCGGCTCCCGCGGGCTTCTATTGAAGCCTATGGAAGCCGTCCGGATCCGCGGGAGACCTAAAATAGGAATTTCAAGGATTTACTCACCCGCAGCGGGCCGCGAAGCTCTTCTCTTCCTCATGGCCGCATCTCCCTTTGCTTCGGCTCGGCGGATGTGCCCGGTGTGGAATTCAGCCGCCGGCCGAAAAAGATCCGGCCGTGAGGCAGAGCAGAGCTTCGCCGCCCGCTACGGATAGGTAAATTCTTATTTATTTGTATTTTCAGCGCTCATGTCCGCGGGGCAGGAGGGACCCGCTGCAGATTCTACATGTAGAATCCGTAGCGGGCCCGATTTTCCCCGTGGACATGAGGCCTAAGGGCTCTTTCGTAGGAGCGTATATCGGGTGGCTGTTTTCACAGCTGGCTGATATATGCCATGATCTGATACATCGGAGCACATGGCTGTATTCCTGAGACTTAAAAGCACCCAGCCAGGGTTAGATAGCGCTGGGCGTTTTTACGCCAGGCCCAAAAGACAGTGTTTGAACTAGCTTTTGGACCGGAATACATCGGCCACTACATGTGCTCCTATGGGAGCCCATGGCAGCAGCTGGAGGTGGGAGTTTAGCAATGTGTGTTCTCCTCCCCCTCATTCTTTGCAATGGGAGGGGGTGGAGCTAAGCAACATCCCATCCCACCTCCTCCCACTGCTGGCTGCGGACAAGGGGCAGAATGTGGGCAGAGCCAAGCTCCCACCCTCTCCCTGACCCTTGTCCATAGCCATCAATGGGAGGAGGCAGGACTTAACTCCTCCCCCACCGATTGCAAAGAACAAGCAGAGAAGTGAGCCTGTAATGGGGAGGGAGGGTAAACGGGCGACAGCATGGTGACCTCAGCGCATATGCGCTGTGCCCATGCCATGTGAACAGGCACACAAATGTTTGATTTGTGTGCCCATTCACGAGCTCCCATGTCCCAGATGATAGCATATATCGGTTGGCCGTGAAAATTTCAGCCGATATACGCTTGTGGGAAAAAAGCCTTAGGCTAGCTTCACATGTGCGAGAAGCTTTGTAAGATTTGTGCAACGCAAGACAAATATGAACCCTTCTTTTGAATGGGGTCATACACATGAGCAATGTTTTTCTGAATGGCATCGTGATGCAGGAAACAAATCGTGACAAGTTTTCTCTTTCTACATGTGATGTCTCTCGATGAGAAACTCCACGATCCTATGCCACAGCTGACAGGATCGCCACATCCCCGAAGTGATGTGAGGCTGTTTTGACATAACACCTTGCATCTGAGTAATGCAATATAGGGCACCATGGATTCACAGCCCCATATCACCCTTGCCATGCAAAGTTAAAAGTAGGGTACCTGCACACATGCATTTTAAGAAGTCACACCCAAAATTCTCAGGTGCAACTTGCTTTGGACAGCACTTGCAAATCTCGTATGTGCTTTACACCACACATTTGCATGTTACCTGAAAAAAAAAGTGCTATACCCGATTGTCTGAAAAAAGTAATGACAATAGGGCATGCTATATATTTTTTTTAATACTCCGTAGGTGCCATTTATGTTTAATTTTCAGATTTTTGTCTGAAAATCAGATTTTAAAAAACCTGTGCGTATGCAGGCTTTAATTTGCAGATTACCTTCTCAAGCCAGAAACCAATCACTCAATGCTGTTAGGTACCTGACAGGCTGTGTGGCGCTTCCATTGGTCTCCTAGCCCACCGGGCGATTGAAGAGTTTACTTCTGCTTTCCTCACTTCCTCCAGCAATGTTTAATGGTCACGCATGCAGTGACAGGAAAGACATGTCCCTCAAGTGGTAAAATGAAGGAGACCATCTGGCCCTCCCTGCCTGGCACAATAAAGGATGTATCTTTGAGTATGCAACTGTAGAACTGATGTGCTTATTGTGTTACAGTATTGACTGATATTTTCCTTGAGTTCAATTTATTACTGGTCAGGTTGTTCCTTTACTTTTAAATTGAATACAGTTAGGGAACGCAACCCCCCCGCCTACCCGATCACTAAGCAATGCTTTTAAGTCACTGCAACATAGGTTGCAAATACAATGATGAAATATTAGGCAAAGGGCCCACCCCCCATGTCAAACCTCTTAGATGCTGCTATTGACCTCTAAGGCCTCATGTCCATGGGGAAAATCAGTCTCGCTACGGATTCTCCATGGAGAATCCGTAGCGGGTCCCTCCTGCCCCGCAGACTTGAGGCATAAAAAGAAGAATAAACTTACCTTTCGCCCGCTCCGGATCTTCCCTTCGCCGCGGCGTCATCTTCTCTGCGTTGCAGCCGGAATTTACTCAACCGGAGGGGTGAGTAATTTCCGATTTTTGTCAATAGAAGCCCGCGGGAGCCCTGCACGAAAATGGAGCATGGTCCATTTTTTTTTATTTTTTAAATCATTTATTGACCATCCGCAGGTATTTATCTACCCGCGGGTGGTCAATGCATCCCTATGGGATGCGGATCCGCGTACAGAAGAGTTAAAATCCGCTGCGGATTTTAATTCTTTTTTCCCGTGGACATGAGGCCTAAAGGAATTAAAGGTCAGAATTTAATACCAGCCACTGGAGATGGATGTAGGCTGTACATTACAGTACAAAATTAAGTGTGAGATATGCCCTGTTACACACTGTAGCTCGAGCTTCTCTTTTCAGCAGCTTGCATTCCCAACTCTACATAATCTATAGGGGTGTTCATCCTTTGCCTTCTGTAAAAGTCTTTTTCTGGCTATACAAGGTTACACACATTTGTATGCAGGCATTTACTATAAAAAAAACAAACACAGAAACACAATTTATCCCCCAACAACCCTTTCATACAACTCATGGAATAATTGAAGCCAGAAAGACCGTTTTCAAAATAGCTTCATTACAAAGCTGCATTTTAATGGAGGACTCCTAGTTTCTGGTAATTAAGGAAAACTGACACGTGTAACTCAGCAAACAGTCTGAAATTTATTTCCAATTTTAATTAGCAGGCATTGCAAAATCAGGCAGGACAAAACAGGATAAAAGGCCACTTTGCCAAACCCCAGAATACATCTCACTATAAAAAACCATCAACATAAGGGTAGATGCTTCACATTTCAGGAGGATGGAGAAAACTTAAGATAGGACTCATCGTCAATGTTACTGGTGTGAAACCATAGACCATGAGCAGTTCATTATTTTAAGATTGGACAGTTAAAACATGTCAATGTCATGGAGGGAATATAAAGCAAGAGTGAGGCTTAAAGCATCTATTAAAAACAAGCAGAGAGCAAACTGCCACTCCACTCCCATTAAATAAAAACAATCCCATAAGAGCATCATGTGCCAACAAGCATAAAATAAAGTAAAACAAAGTTCTGCATTGTTATAAAACTTGATAAAAAATAGTATTTCAAACTGTACAGTCACCAGAAGTACACAGTTATCAAAATTCACAGCGCTCACTTGGCATCTCCAGAAGCTTCAGCTTTTTGCGCCTGGGAAAGGAAACAGAAAGTTATTATAATAATGACAAGAAATATTTACAAGAAAGCTTACAAATACAAACCTGATCTGCCTTTGCCTCTCCATTTTCTGAAGCATTGCTGGCATCTTTTCCAGAGTCTGCTTTTCCTTTCTTGCCTTTGGGACCTTTGTCCGCCTTCTACAAGTCAACGAGAATGCAATTAATGCTAGGCTTTGGTGCCCCAGTTTAAATGCAGTTCCATGTGATGTGCTGGTGGTCCAGTAGCAAGGCTGGTTTCAGGTTATGTTTTAGCAAATCCAGCACTGGTTACATTCCTCCATGCAAAAAACTGCATGAGTGCAGAAGCCAGGATGGCACCATAGGGGAAGAGTATGAGATACTTGGACCTCTTTAGTCTGGCTTGCATTCTCTCCTCTGGTGGCATCCTGGTTTTCTCCCGCATGCAGTTTACTACATGAAGGATGAAAGAAGTGAAGCCAGTGCTAGACCACCGAGACAGTGTGAAAGCAGCATTACCACAGCATTTTTTTCATTACACCATCTTCTCCCTCACAATTAGACACTGATTAGCGTGTGTAAACTAGGCATCTAGCCATCTTCTTCCCCAGCACAGCTGCCTCCTCCCTATTGCGATGCAGCCCATCCACATGGTAGAACCTGTAGCCAACAGCAAAGTCAGCCCAGTTCTCCAGGAACCCAAACCCCTACTTCCTACACTAACTCTGGAGCCACTTGTTTACTTACCACCTCACTGACCTCCCTTCTGCCTTTCTAGTGTGGCACATGGTACAAGTAGTATTTCAGACAACTACTTTGTAGGTCCTTGCACCAAGCTCACATCCCAATTTTCTAAAATAGTTTAAAGGACCCTCCACCTACCTCTGTCATTGGTGCCAATGTGTACCATGACCACTGGATCCTCACTAGTCACTCCTAGTTATCTGTCAACCTGAACTAGAATGTGTCAAACTCACGGGCCAGGAAGGCATAATGCACACAGCTGTATTTGCACATGCAATACAGCCCATAAGACACGCATTGAAAAATGCATTTCCATGCCCACGAGCGGAGATCAACTGCAATATTCTGCTAGCAGTGGAAACAGAACTTTTGTAAAACAGACACCAAAATGACATCTGTTTCACTAGTGCAAATGAATGGGGTTCCATCACAGTGCAGTTTACAGCACCTGTGATTGAACCCCCTTATGGAATCCCATAGCATAATAAAGAATGTGTAAGTCATATTGCTACTTTAAACATAAAACAGTTATAGTTGTTCTAGCAGCATTTCCCATAACTGATATAGCTATATTTTACATCAAACTGCTCATTAAAATTGTGAAGACATGGTATGGTCATAAGGCACTATATCAGAAATTTCCCACTAAAAGTTTAAAGGGGTTCTGTCAGGGAAAAAAATTCACACTCACCTGCACCTTACAGGGGTCGGTCACCAGGAACCTGCTGGTTTTCTCTCCCTCTGGCAGCAGTCTGATCACAGGGCAGAAGCTGGCAAAGTTCCAGCTTCCGCCCCTGCTCTGACCACTGTTGGACGGCAAGTCCTGCTGCCCAGATCAGTGGTCGACACGTCACAAGTGACGCACCGATTGGCCTGGCCATGTCTAACCTCTGCCGTCCTTGGAGAGTCGACTGAGTGTGTGTGTGTCCCCCTTCCCGGCGCGCTTGCGCACTCGCTGTCAACTCTGGACTCTATACGCAGCCAGGTTGGTGTGAGCGCGCAGGAGCCGACCCCCTCACGTGCCAGGTAAACGAAGGGACCAAGTACAATGGGATTAGGGGGATATTTACTGCAGGATGAATTATACTTTTCCCTGGTACTGTTTAATGTATGATATAATTACCTGAAAACATCAAGTTTTTTTTAAAGTGGCGGCAAAGTGGAAAAAATAAAAATCCCATTTTAGTTCCTATAGCACACCATGTAATTTAAATATATTCTATTAAGGTTAAATGGAAAGTGGCCACACATCCAATCAAAATTAGATGCATCACTTTTGTGTAGCATGAGAGCCACTTACAGCTATAATCTGTAAATCAACTGGACTTTAATGAAAACGGATTACACCTTAGATTTGACAAAAGTTCTCTACTTGCCTTTGGAGTAGCTGCCTTTTTGGGTTTTGGATCTGGTTTTGCAGGGGCAGGCTTCTGAAAAAGAAAAAAAAAAAAAAAGAAATGAAAACAATAAAAAGTATACGATTACATAAATGTGCCTTGATGTTTGATGTGTCTTTAATATAAGTATACTTACAGACGATAAACGGGCAGATCTTCTCTGTGGCTAAACGCAAAGAATAAGTTAGTAATCCGTTTAGTTAGGATAGACACTAGTAATAAACTGAAGTTTACAGATTGGAAGTCTTTGAGAAACCATGAGTACGTCCACACATTGCAGAATTTCCACTACACTGCAGATTTGCATGAAAACCCAAATGTTATATACATGATTTGAAGAGGTTAAACCCGCAGCATAAGTTACCATGCCATGGATTTAAAAGCCACACTGCAGGTCAAATTATGTTTACAACATGAGCTATAGCATTTTACAGTTCAGGTACTGTACATGATTCCCACAGCCAATTCCACTGCGGAAAATCTGCAGCATTTCTGCTATTTGTGAACATACTCTAAATAAAAAATATGTAGACAAGTACCATAAACAATGCATCTTACCTCATCTTTACCTTTACCCTTTTCCACTTTGGAGTCTCCTTCAGCCTGAAAGATAAAACATGCAAGTTAGGTGGGGAGCTTGTATAAGGAATACTTCTACACATGGCAAGCCACACATCAGCATACATGTATATGGGTAAGCCAACTAACTAACATGTAACCAAGTTACATGCTCACAGCTAGTTTAGGGATACATGGCGACTCTGGCCATACAGCCAAATACAGTGCAGTTTGGTGACCCTTTAGTCTTACAAATAAGGAGAAAGCATCTAAGAAAATTAGGAAGCTCTTAATTGTACCAATATCAGTTCTTAATTTTGACTAAGGATAAAAGAGAAGCCACCAGATGGAGCTCCGAGCAGATCTAACAATGTAGCCAGAAACCTGTTATTTATTTGTCTTGCTCTGCATTCTGGGCACAGCACGGCCATTTGTATACATTTACTGCTATCATTTATTTGCACTAAAGAAGTCGGTATACAAAAAAAAAAGAAAAAAAAAATCGTTTACCCTATGCCAAAAATGCTATAGGGGGCGCTACAGCCTTCCGTTATTAAAGGACACGCAACTTTCGTGGAACTTCACAGATGGCAACAAAGTGGCGCCATTTCTCGCAGCAGCTTCCCGAGCAGAGGAGCTACACTGCGGGGAGATCATCCTCCTGCTCCTCGTCTCCCACGTGTAGCACGCCGCACATAAGGCAGGGTGGCCGCAGACGCCGCTCACTCCGGCCCGCTACCAGCGATAATAACTATGGCAACCCGCGAGCACCTCGAGGGAGCAAACATGGAGCCTGGCTCCAGCATTAACCCCCCCTGCACCCCACCCTTCCACCTCCGTAACGAAGCCGTTTACGACTCCTCCCTTCTTGCAGGTTCGCGCCGTTGTTTTGGCGGAAGCCCCGCCCCTCCCCGTACTTCCCGCGCTTTACTGTTTAAACAGCCGCTTAATTAATGCCCGGCCGGTGCTGAAGGGGTTGTAGACGACGCGGCGAGCGTTGTGGCCCGGTGTGCAGCCGGCGGCCTCTCTGTAGCCGGCCTGACTGGCCCACGAGAGGTACGGCTCCAGTCTCCGCCATTATGGTGTCAGCCGCTTCCCTGAGCAGTTGGCGCTCGGCGGTGCCTCCGCTCTGCGCTGCCAGGGACGCGGTGACGCATTATCCTTACCTTTCTTTTGGGCATTGTGACTAGTCTAGTCGCTTACACAGCCAACAACAACCGTCCAAACGCGTCTTCCAGGGAATGAAACGAATCCCAGCGCCGCTCTCTGCTTTTATACCCGGTCCGGAATCCGACCGGTCAAATCCGGATCGCGCTCTGCGTTCTACCTGATTGGCTGGGGTTTGACACGTGGGTGGGTCCGTCTGGAAGGGAACTAGGAGGAGACAGGCGCGCGCAGGGCGGGGGGAGAGCTCGCGTGGCCGTGTGGAGGACGAGAGGGAGAAGAAAAAGGCGCGCAGAGGATGGCGGTGCAGCCAGCAGAGCCATTACTTGTAGCAGGCGGCGTCCTAACGGCAGAGGCGCTGAAAACAAACGAGACTCGAGAACGCAATAAATGGCCCCCTATGCTATAAGCAGACGTGTAGCGTGCACTGCGGCGGTGCAGTCGTGGGCAACTAGGAATCTTAGGGCTTAGTCACACGGCAGCGTCCATGCCGCCCTTGTCGCAGCAGCAGCACACACTTCTGATAGCCAATAAAGATATTACGATACGGGATCGGGGGGGGCAGTGTATTTTATATTAGTCTGTTTAAATGGAGGAGAACAGCAGCGCGTGTAGTGGAGCCCCCGAGAGCCCCGGCCGATGTGGCCACCTTGTGTCTGAGAGGGGCAAGCCATGTGAATAAGCCCTAAAATGGACAGAAGGGGAAGCCTGTAGAGGCACATCTGCCTTTGCTGCTAACCAGTTTAGACACCTTACTATAGATTTTCAGCACAAAGAATGAAGGTTACACGTCTCCACCCTTCAAAAGTATCTAAAAAAGGGGGAGGGATTTGAGTGGAGTGAAGTTTTTATGAAATTTCAACTCTTTAAAGGGACTACTTCTAGGTGAGTTTATGGACTGAAAGTAGGTGACCCGCTGAGTCCAGGGATGTAAGTGTTCTTCTTGCTTCCCTTGTTGTTCCCCCTCCCTCCCCCCGTGTCAGAGCTTTTAGCAGCATTTAGTTTGCCTGGTCTACTTTTATAACGGGCAGACTACTTAGCAGCGCCGCTCAATGCACTGCAGCTTCCAGTGCTGACACCGGAGGGACGACAGGAGAGGTAAGTCCACATCCTTGGACTCAACAAGTCGCCAACTTCTAGCCCATAAGCTTAGCTAATGGGGCTCAGAGAAGGTGAAAGTCTCTTTAGTCACAGAATTTTTGTGCAATCTCACTCCAGTAGATAGGGGGCATAAAAACTGCGTATTATTGTATCTTGCCGCCACCGGAAGCTAGGGGTTTGACAGGGCATTGAAGCAAGAACGCCCCCAGCTTCCGATTGGCTACATTGAAGAAAATCCTAGCAGCAGCATCTGGATAGCTTTTTGCTGGACCTGCAGGGTTAGGCTTACGGATTCCTGTTAGTTTTACTTCTACTGTATTACGTGGGAATTCGTCTGTTACAGTGTTCATGACATTACGCTCCCCGCTAACTACACTGCAGTCCCCGCTCATTACAATACGCCCCACCCCCATTCAACTGCACTCCCCGCTCATTAGACATTACACAGCGCTCCCTTTTTGTACCCGCACCGCTCATTACACTGCGCTTCCCCGGTCACCACTGCTGAAGGCCGCTTACCAGTGACGATCAGCGGCTCTGCCCTTCCAGCATGGGCAGCGCTCAGAAATGCCGAACTCTGCCTGTCACCTTCTTCGAGCATGTACCAGGTCCTAGGAAGAGGCACCGCTGCAAGGGAGCAGAGGGCATAAGGTTCTACGCTGCAGGGAGGCCACCACTGGCTACAGGACCTGTGAGGATGTGCATGGGCAGACGGGGGCAGCCAATCAGCAACAGGGGGTGTCAACCATAAGTCAAACAGCCTGTATCTTGGCTTTGCCAGTATTTCTGGTGGCGTCAAGATACAATATTACCTAAAAACTGTAGGAACATCTCTAGACATAGTTAAAAATGTAACGGATGTTATTAACATTGTGCAACACTTGATACATTTATTGTATTTCAAACTAGAGAAGGAAGAACAGAGGCATCGAAGCTTCCGTGATGATAAATCCTCCCCTTTGTGCGCTGAACACAGTGGGGAGGATATACTACATGCACCAAAGAACTGTAGTATGTGTCATGCGCTAAATTTATGTTGCAGACACTTTTTAAGCCAATGGTAATGTGGGGCGTGGCTTAGTGGGAAAGGGGGAGTGGCTTAATGTACAACAATGTTGGCCCAAATTTTGCCATAAAGTATTGGTGTGAATGTCTAGATTAAAACATAACTTTTAATTATACAAGGCTGAAATATGTGATGCCATAACAAATCACAATAATAAATAGATGCAGCATGCCCAAAGAAGCACTATCAGATATCACGTGTCATAATAGGGTCCTTTAGTATAGAGGGATTCTAGGGGTCACGCTTTTCAGGGTGATCGCCCTCATACTGCCAGTTACGGGGATACACTTATCAGGTATAACTAGGGACAGTGGTTTTGGATTGGTCCCATTCCCATCCTGTTCATTCCAGAGAGGAAGAGTCCTGTTGTCAACCACCACTATACATGACGAGTTATGTCCAGAAATACGGGCATTTCTCCAGGAGCCGTAAGACCATTCTGACTTGTCACTTTATTTATCACTGGTTTCCATTGTGTCAGTGAGTCTTGTGACTTTTATGGCTGTGATGTTTATTTCATTATTATAGATGTGCCAATGTTTCTCCTTGGCGTGACACGTGATATTTGATGGTGCTTCCTTTGGCCTGCTGTATCTATATACCTATTACCGTGATTCGTTAAGGCACCATATAGATTAGCTTTGTACAATTAAAAGTTATGTTTTAATCTGGGCATTTTCACCCTCTACTTCCTCTCTATATATTGGTTGATTATTTTTTCTGTATAGGACCAGTGCTACTGTTATAAGGATTCCTAGATACTCCTGTATGAGGTATTGGTGTAAATGAAACCAACCAACAGGCGGTGACAAAGGTGTTTTACCGCCGTGGAAGCCAGCGGTGAGCCGGCTATCACGGTGTATGGCAGTGATAGTGCTCTGTGCATGACCGTGTATCTCACGCTCGCTGTCATGCGCAGTGTGACTTGTCTTTTATTAAATCCTTGCTCTGTCTTGTAGTGGTGGTGCGCACGTAACGCCACCCATGTGCAATTGCATACGGACAGCGTTAAATACGCTACTATAGAGAATAATAAGGCTGTACGAGCGTAAAACGTAGTGAGATAGAGCATTTTTCACGTGCTATCTATAAGAGCGATTCACTATTTTTGATCTGGTTGCTGTAAAAACTGCATGGGCAACAGTGGCAAAAAAATACACAATTTCAATACACCATAAGGCTGCCTGCACACGGGCACGAAAACTGCGTGAGATTTGCACATTACGAGACGCACAAATATGAGGCCAATTCTTTTGAATGGGGTCATACACATGAGCGATGTTTTCCTACATGACACCGCGATGCTATGCAGGAAACAAATCACAGCATTTTCTATCTTGCTGCGTGCTCTCGCATCGGAGCGCCCATTGTTTTTAATGGGGCAGGTGGCAAAATCGCACTATGTGCCAGGTGCACACAATGCGAGGTCTCTCATTGAAAACAACTTCGCCATTTGCCGTGGCAGCGGTGGATTGCTACATTTCAAATCTGCCCTCACAAAATTTGTTCTCCATGAGCAGAGGTCAGTTTTTGATGCGGTTTCCATGACCCGCTCACGGATTTGTCTTATTAGATGGGGTTAAATCCATGCACAGATCCATCTGTAAATCTACGGTAGAATTACAGAATTTTCAGATTTCTGCCACGTTTTATGTGGCAAATTCAATGTGGAACTGACACTTTAAATCCAGTGTGAACATGCACTTAGGGTGCCCTTACACAAGCGTCGGCACTTCTAAAGGGCTCATTCACACGAACTTACTTGAATTGCGTATTACGCACGTATAATACTTCAGTATATCGCGGTAGTTCAAATACATAGATTTTTGTATGTCCCACTCTAGTGTTTTTTTCATTGCGTATAATATGCGTGTAAAAAAAGAACACAGCCTGTTCTATTTTAACACGTATTATGTGTGTGCAGCCCTATTATTTATGGGTGCATATAAAACACTGTACATATACTATACATTGAGTATGTGCGACGTTTAATACGAAGTACCGCTATGAGACAGAGCGAGGAATTAAAAGAAGAAGAAAAAAAGAACTAGTCATGCTGCGCATGACAGCGTGCCCGAGGTACAGTGTGGTGCACAGTCGCTGCCCTACACAGCACCTTACGCATACGCCTATGTAAATGAGCCCTAACACACATGATTTACCATTAATTACCTGGCTTCACTTGGACTTGTGACCTGAAACAATGGCAAGTCTGGATGCATCCTGGCTATTAGCAACAAAGCATGAGTGTAGGGTGGCCGCTAAGACCTGTGCTTACTGTTACTAGGCTGCAGTCATTCTGTGAATGGAACCTTACTAGGCTGCTGCAGCCCATCACAGACCTCAGCATTTGATTGCTGAAGTCAGTGATTGGCTGCAGCAGCCTGTAACGTCTTATTCTTACGCTAACTGAAGCCTGTAAACAAACTTGACATGGAGGTGTGGTGGTGGTGCTGAAGCTTCGGGGGCCCAGTAGAGCTAAAAAAAAAAGAATCATTTCATGCTTGGCTTTGGGGAACACAGATTTTTTTATTCACTCTGACAACCCCTTTAAATACTAAAAAACTAATTAAAAATTTTAATTGGGGAGAAATACAAAAAAAAATGGCAGCCGCCTCTGCTGAAACTGTACGGTTCAGGGCCAAAAACGCTATATAAGTCAACTTCCCAAGCCGAGCTGCATGGTTAAAGTCACGGTCTGGAGAGATAGAGCCTCCAAGAATAAGCTTTGCTCAATCCCCTTCCAGGGTTGATTATATGTTTGGTCCTGAGCTGGACAAAATTCGGGAGAAAGCTGCAGATAGCAATTCTTCTCGGAGGATAGACAGTTTAAAAGGAACCTCTCCTTTCATAAATCCAGATTCCAGCCTTAGCAGAGAGGGAAAGGTAACTTACGGAAATGGTCCTGTCCTAAAGGTCTAAAGTCTTTAGAATTTCTCTCCAATCAAAACCAGAGTCCAGACAATAACTGGAAACAGGTAATTAAGAATCTTTGGGGATTACAGATGTTTTTCTCTGGATCTAAAATAGAATTTACAACACTTCCGCCCAGAAAGTTCCAAATAACCCCTTCAAATTCCCCTTCTCCAAGTAAGATTGGAGGATGGTATTTGGGACCTGTTAACCATGGGGTTGGTTATCCTAGTACCCAGTGAGGAACAGGGATTGGGCTACGATTCTCCATTATTCTTAGTTAGCAAACCCAATAGTTTGTTTAAAACTGTCATTGACCTAAAATCACTCAATAAATACAACGTTTATCATAGATTGAAAATTGAGACCATTAGAGCCTCAATTCAGTTAGTTAATAAAAATGTTATGTGCACAATTGCCATTAAGGTTGCATACTACCACATCCCCATAGACCCAATATATCAGTAGTACCTCAGATTTAAGGCTTATTCAGACGACCGTATATCGGCCAGGTTTTCACACCCGGGCGATATACGGCGTCCCTCTTTGCAGGGGGAGGAGGCTGGAAGAGTCGGGAGCAGTGCGCTGAGCTTCCGCCCCTGACCACTATTTACAGTGGGCGGGGCGGAGCTAAGTTCAGTGACTTAGCCCCACCCCCTCCTATTGCAAATAGTGGCAGGGGGCGGGAGCTCAGTGCACTGGACGCCGTATATCGCCCGGGCCTGAAAACCCGGCCGGTATATATGGTCGTCTAAAGAAGCCCTCACTGTTAGATTGGGTTCAGAGATCTTCCACTTTTAATTTGTATGCTTACCCTTTGGCATGTCCACCCCTCCTACAATATTTACCAAGGTGGTAATGGAAATGATAGCCTATCTCAGAGAAATGGGAATAAATAGTTTCTCATATCTCGATGATTTCCAAGTGATAGCTGATACACCAGAAACTATGTGCACGCACCTACATCAGACGATGAATCTCTTCTACAGCCTTGCCTCAGAAATCATTCCTGGGCATCCTTCTTGATCTAGAGGCTGGCTGTTCTTTCCTTCCTCATAATAAGGGCTCTTTCCCACGAGCGTATATCAGTCAACCGTTTTCATGGCCGGCCTATATACGCTACCATCTGATGCATTGGATTCCAATGCATCAGATCACATGGCCGTATTCTCATGACCTAAAAGCGCCCGGCCGGCCAATATTGCACCAGGGTTTTTTCTTTTAGCATCGGGTCCAAAAGACAGTCCTGAAACTATCTTTTGGGCCGGAATACGTCGGGCGCTGCATGGGCTTCTATGGGAGCTCATGGCAGCGGCTGGAGGTGGGAGGGAGTTGAGCAGTGTGGCTGCTAAACTCCCTCTGCTCTCCTCGCCGCTCGTTCTTTGTAATGGGAGGGGATGGGGCGGAGCTAAGTGTCATCCCGCCTCCTCCCATTGCTGGCTGCGGACAAGGGGTGGGACGTGGGTGAAGCTAAGCTCCCCCCTTGTCCATAGCCATCAATGGGAGGAGGCGGGATGGTGTTTAGCTTCGCCCCCTTCCATTGCAAAGAATGAGCGGGGAGGAGAGCAGAGGGAGGGAGCTTAGCAGCCACACTGCAAAACTCTCTCCCTCTGCTCTCCTCCCTGCTCGTTCTTTGCAATGGGAGGGGACGGGGGTGGAGCTAAGTGCCATCTCACTTCCTCCCATTGCTGGCTGCGGACAAGGGGCGGGACGTGGGCGAAGCTAAGCTCCCGCCCTCTCCCCCCTTGTCCATAGCCATCAATGGGAGGAGGCGGGATGGCACTTAGCTCCACCCCCTCCCATTGCAAAGAACGAGCAGGGCGAAAATGCCGGCCGATATACGCTCATGGGAATAAAGCCTAAGGTGGAAAGTATTCAGTTTGTAACTGCTTTCAGACATGGCAATGAGAATTTTTTGACAGACGACCTCATGTATGCAGATGGTCCCCTGGGCACAGTCCCATTCCTTACAAAAATGTATTCTATCTGTATGGGATAGAGATCCATCTCAATTAGATAAGAAAATTAAATTATCCTAACAGGTTAAGAGATCCCTCACCTGGTGGATATCGCCCTTAAATCTCAGCAAAGGGATGCATTGGTCCTTCTCCTCCCTTGTATCGCTAACAACAGATGCAAACTGGACAGATTGGGGAGCGCACATCACAGCCCAGTTTTTTCAGGGCTTCTGGGCGTCTTATATTATTTCCTTATATATTATTGTCTTATATATTATCTTCAAATTTCAGAGAATTAAGAGCGATCTGGGAGGCACTCTTACATGCAGAAGAGTTAGGGGAAGACGCATTAAGATATTCTCTGATAATATAATGGGAGTGTCATTTATTTGCCATCAAGGTGACATGAGAAATCCTAAGCTGCAAAACCTTGTGGAAAGAATCTCCTGGACAGAAACAAGGGTGATATCCCTTTCCGCTGTACTCCTGAAAGACTCCCAGAACACCCGGACTAACTAAGTTGGCAGAAGCTAGACCCCAGAGAATGGTTGCTGAACTTACAAGTCTTCAATTTCATCATAAATCAATGGGCACAGCTCCAGATAGACCTATTTGCTGCAAAAAGAAACACCAAATGCCTAAGATTCTTCTCTCTAAGCCCAGAAGACAATCCAGCAGGCTTGATACCCTCTTGCAAGAGTGGAATATGGACCTAGCGTGTACTTTACCCCTGCTGCTCCTCATTCCCTGAATCATGTGGTAGATACAGGAAAGCAGTGTCACAATAATACAGTGATACCTTGGGTTGCAAGTGCCTCAGCTTACAAGCTTTTTGACTTGAGAGCAGGCTCTCTCCCGAATTTTTGCTCTGACCTAAGAGCAAAAACTTGGGTTAAAATCCTTGCTCTCAAAGGGACTGCCGCTGCTGCCGGTTGCCCCATTGAAAGCAATGGCCTGCCCGGCAACCCCTGCAATGATTTTCTGGGAAGGGCTTTAAATATAAGCACTTCCCTGAAAATCGTCCCTAGCTGTAGTAAAAAAATATATACTCACCTGCTCACCGCTGCCGGGGCTCAGGCGTGTCTACCCGCTGCTTGTTCTCCCTGCATTTTTAATCCCCGCCTGCTGAAAAGCTTCAGAACAGTGCAGGGAGAACAAGCTGCGGCTAGACACGCCTGAGCCCCGGCAGACAGCTGAGTATATATTTTTTTTTACTACAGCTATGGATGATTTCAGGGAAGGGCTTGTATTTAAAGCCCTTCCCCGAAAAATACCGTGGGGGTGCCAGCGTCCTATCGCTTTCAATGGGGCAAAGCCATCCCCATTGAAACCAGAGCTTCGCTATCTGGAACAGATTCATGGCTTTTCCATTCATTTCAATGGGGAAAATTGATTTGACTTACGAGTATTTTGGGTTTAGAGCTCCGTCATGGAACAAATTAAACTCTTAACCAAGGCACCACTGTAATAATTATCTCATTATAATTACTCCCCATCATGGTCAAAGAGACCGTCGTTTCCTCTATTGAAATCCCTCTCAATTCAATACCCCATGCCTCTACCTTCCAGACAGGTCCTATTAACACAGGGCCCCATCTGGTACTAGGGATAAAATGCATGGCCTGGATGCTGAAAAGCAAAGTCTTTTTTAGATCAGTGCCTCTCCAAGAAGGTAATTACCACCCTTTTTGAGAGTCGTAAGTCTGTTACCTCCTCTAGATATACGAGAGTATGGAAAAAGTTTTGTGCTTAGTGTGGCTTAAGCCAGTCTGACCTGTATGAACATAACCTGCTGCCTAAGATTATATATATATATATATATATATATACTGGGAACAAGGTAATTTTTATTTGTAAACACTTCTCCAATACAACATTACAGTATTAATATAGTCTAAAATTGAGATAGTGTTCTGTATAGACAAGCAAATGTCCAATGCGGCAGTGCATTGTTGTGAAACCTACATTAAATGACAAACAAAAAAGCCAGAGGTTGTAACATAACAAGACAAAAAAGGTAAGGTGAAGGATGTAAAGGGATGAGGGAGGGGGGTAGGGGAGGTAGAGAGAAAAATAAGGGAGGGGGGGGGTGTTAAATTGTATGTTGGTGCATCAGGGAATGAAATAATTTGAGTTGGGAAGGGGTTAATGGCTATACAGGGTTCTAAATTCTGTAGAATCTTGAAATTCAATCTAATAGTGCCATGATTTTGCAAATTTGCCTGATTCTTTAATAAAAGCTCTGCAATCTCCTCTATTGCATTGAACCATAATGAAATAAAGAGTCGGGAGATTTGTTGCCATAATTTTGGAATGCTTGGTTTGTTAAGCAGAAGGCACACCCCAGAATGTTTGTAAACAGACAGTGGGATACAGATATCATTGAGATGCAGAAGAAACAATGCAGGTGATTTAGAAAGGACAAATGTAGTAAATTTAGATGTGAAATGCCAAACCCCAGACAAGAGACCTGCCAACACTGGGCAATCCCAAAATATATGGAGTAAGGTTCCTCGCTCCAACCCACATTACATCTGTGAGGAAAAAGACTTACACAGACCAAACTCAGTTATGACCGAGTATTTCTGTCACGTTCACCTTAAGTGTAAGACGCACCATGCCCAGGACAAACGTAAGGTCGTTTTAACACAGGGAGAGAAAACGTGCATACACAGCGACACAAACACCAGATAACCACAACAAACTGTACTGTAATGCTGCAACAAATAAACTGGATGTGTGTGCAAACAAGCAACTTACCAATAAGGCTGGGTTCACACTGGGCGGATTCCTGTCGGAAATCTTGCGGTTTGGCAAGATTTCTGCCGGGAGAACCGCTTTGAAAAAACCCGCGGCGGCTTTGAAGCGGCCCGGACGCTCGCTCTTCCGCTGCAGCCGGCGCTCGCATAGAGAGAGCGCGGCCGCAGCGCTGAGAAAAAATAAATAGACATGCTGCATACTGTAAAGCCACGGCTGCGGTCGCCACAGCCGTGGTTCCTGCCTGACTTACCGCAGCGGATTGGCCGTCCCGTGTGGACGAGATTTCTGAGAAATCTCATCCACATGGCTGGCTAATCCCAAGATTAGCGGCGCGGACGGATTTGCCGCGCGGAATTTCCGCGGCAAATCTGCCCTGTGTGAACCCAGCCTAATACCAACATGCATAAGAAAGTGGAACAGCTAACAAATACCAGGCAGTAGTTAGTAATTTGGCCAAAGTACATTAGCTCACAAGGGTCCTTGTCTTGTGAGTCTCTACTCTAAAAAGACAACTTAAAGGGGTTGTCTCGCGAAATCAAGTGGGGTTATACACTTCTGTATGGCCATATTAATGCACTTTGTAATGTACAACGTGCATTAAATATGAGCCATACAGAAGTTATTCACTTACCTGCTCCGTTGCTGGCGTCCCCGTCGCCATGGTGCCGTCTAACTTCGGTGTCTTCTTGCTTTTTTAGACGCGCTTGCGCAGATGGATCTTCTCCCTTCGGCTGGTCTCGGAAGCATCGGCGTTTTGGCTCCGCCCCTTGTACGCGTCATCGCGTAGCTCCGCCCCATGACGTGTGCCGGTTCCAGCCTCCTGATTGGCTGGAATCGGCACATGACGGGGGCGGAGCTACGCGATGACGCGTACAAGGGGGCGGAGCCAAAACGCCGATGCTTCCGAGACCAGCCGAAGGGAGAAGATCCATCTGCGCAAGCGCGTCTAAAAAAGCAAGAAGACACCGAAGTTAGACGGCACCATGGCGACGGGGACGCCAGCAACGGAGCAGGTAAGTGAATAACTTCTGTATGGCTCATATTTAATGCACGATGTATATTACAAAGTGCATTAATATGGCCATACAGAAGTGTATAACCCCACTTGATTTCGCGAGACAACCCCTTTAACCCCAGGAGTCCTGCCTACAAGTGGAGCAATAGTCCCAATAGGGACAGACCCACATTGGAACCTAGGGGCCTGGCTCGCCCTAGATGGAATACAACATGTATGCTGAATAGGACACCGTTTACATGCACAAACAGACAAGGGACATACACACTGAACAGGTAACTTCAAACCAACAAACAGGGAATCCCACCCAGAACCTCATGCAATCAACACCAGAGAAGAACATGCATGACCCCAAACACAAGAATTCTGAGAGGAAATGAGGAAAGTAGAAAAAGAGGTAAATGACCAGCACCCTCTAGAAAGAGGTGCTGGTACCTATATGCAACTGGCCGGTGGTGATTGGCTGTCTGGAGATGTCCGGTAAGCAAATTTTGCCTTAGGCCTGGTGATTATATTGTGAGCTATATAATTTGGTGAAAAGAAACAATACATTTCTGAAAAATTGTCTGGGGATATGAATGGGTAACGCTTGGAAGGTGTAGAGAATTGATTTTGAAATTGGATAATGAGGCATACTGGCAAAGTTCACCTAATTTTGGGAGTGAGATAAGTGGGATTGAGAGGAAAAACAATGGGTCCTCTACATAAATAGCTTTTTTATGCATGGAGCTTTTTATTTGAACTCCCCTAATGTCTGGGTGGGAATGGATATGACCTAGGAAGGTCTCTAGACAAGACAAAGTAGAGGTGAGAGAGGCCATACCTGCCTTGTGCCATTTGAAATTGTAAATGTGGTAGAGAATTGGCGGTTTACTCTAACTGAAGCTGATGGAGATCCAATGTAGCATGTTAGAGCCAGACCGACATTTCGGAGAGTCTCAAAAGGAGGTTGAGGAATGAAAGGTATAGAAGGGTGGGAAAGGATGGAAATTCAGGAGGTCACAATATCTAACATGGGATTGGAATGATCCCTAAGGCCTCATGTCCACGGGGAAAATCGGGCCCGCTACGGATTCTACATGGAGAATCTGCAGCGGGTCCCTCCTGCCCCGCGGACATGAGCGCTGAAAATAACAATAAATAAGAATTTACCTATCCGTAGCGGGCGGCGAAGCTCTGCTCTTCCTCACGGCCGGATCTTCTCTTTCGGCCGGCGGATGAATTCCTTACGCCGGCGGCACGTCGCCGGCACGTCGTCGACGTGCCGCGCGCATGCGCCGGGCACATCCGCCGAGCCGAAGCAAGGGAGATGCGGCCGTGAGGAAGAGAAGAGCTTCCCGGTCCGCTGCGGGTGAGTAAATTCTTTAAATTCCTATTTTAGGTCTCCCGCGGATCCGGACGGCTTCCATAGGCTTCAATAGAAGCCCGCGGGAGCCGTCCCCGCGGGAGACCCACACGAAAATGGAGCATGGTCCAGATTTTTTCATGCTCCATTTTTTTTAAAATGCCTTTTATTGACGATCCGCGGGTATTTATCTACCCGCGGGTGGTCAATGCATCCCTATGGGGTGCGGATCCGCGCGCGGGAGATCCGCTGCGGATTTTAAATCACATTTTGCCCGTGGACATGAGCCCTTAAAGTCAAAAAGAGAAAAAGGAAAAAAGTATATAACAAAATACAAGGTTAGGACCTGAGACCCCCTATTGGGGTAATGTAGTACAGCACAACGTCACCGAAGCAGATGGCAGCAAGGGCCATTTAGATGAGACAACAGTCATCTAAACCAGTGTTCCCCAACTCCAGTCCTCAGGGATCGCCAACAGGTCATGTTATCAGGATTTCCTTAGTGTTGCACAGGTGATGTAATTATCATCAGTGCCTCAGACATTGCCACAGGTGTTCTTACCATAGTATATCCTGAAAACATGACCTGTTGGTGGTCCCTGAAGACTGGAGTTGGGGACCCCTGATCTAAACGACTGCATGAGCACTGATGTCACTGAAAGGTCATTACCGCTCGTCCAGATTTTTGCTGGCTTATTGCTCAGTGCTTCACATTCTATGTAAAGAGCTGAGCGGGGAGCATTTACACTCAGCGAGAATCCCACAATCCAGCGATGTATTTTATGCTGACTGAAAGAAGTTAATGAATAGTAACCAATTTTTTTATGTATTTAAACAGGACCATTATCACTCAATTTTGTTCATTTGAACGTATTTTGAGTGATAATCGTCCTATGTAAATAGCCCTTAAAGAGTGTAATGAACTTTGACCATGGCTAACCAGTGGCTCCATAACACCACTACTGGAATACTAATATATGTGAGAGAGAAATCATTTTATAACAGTGTCTTAGGGTGGTTCGGGTGGTGTAGAGATGAGCGTGATGCAATAAGGTGTCCACTTTGTCCCGATGTGTAGACCAATGAGTATGGGACCAGGTATAGGCCTGAAAGTCCTGTTACAGAATACCGTGCTGTTAGTGAAGCTTGCATCATGGAGTGGTCGGTAAGACAGGAGCCTGAAGGGTAGTCCAATCTGAGACCACTGGTGTGTCTAAGAAAAGAAATGCGCCACCTAGATCTGTATTGGTGTGGACAGTGTAGGAACGACCGCCTTTCCTGAGGATAATGTGGAAAGGATGACCCTATCGTTAGGTTGCGTCCGCTGCTCAAGTAGCTTCTAGGAGGGGTCGTACTTCTCTACGCATATATAAGGTGAGTCTTGAAATGTCTGGTAACACGGTAATTTCTCCGCTGTTGTAGGTAGTTGTACACAGCTGCCAAGCTTTACACAGGATGTCTTCTTTTTGTTTATAGAAGTGTACCTGGCAGATTACATCTCTTGGATTGTTGGGGTTCCTATTTCTTGGGCCCCTATGCAGTTCAATTACTCTGTCCTCGGGTCTATTCAGAATCTTATTGAAGATAGAGACGACGCAGTCCTGAAGGGTATCTGGGTATTCTTGTATTTTGTCACCACCAGGCTGATGGGTGGAGACAGGCTGAGCTGAAGGGAACGCCCAGAGCTTCTTATTGGCAGCCACATACAACCCCTCACTGCTGTGCCCAGAGCTCTGTGCTAGCTGCTGATTGGCTGCTTTTATACACACCTTCAGGGAGCTGCAGAGAGCAGTAGCTCAGTGGAGACCTGGAACGGCTTCACAGAGGGAGGGAACTCCCTCCGTGTCACTGGATTGTCATGGCAGCAGGACGCCAGATAGAGGCATCCTGCTCTGCCAGGGACTAATTCAAAAGTGTACAAAAAAAAGAAAAAAAACTTTAAAATAATTTTTTTATTTTTAAAGCACTCTTTTGCTCCTCTTTCCCCTATTTTGCAATGAAGCACATTAAACATTTAAGCTAAACCCCACATATGTGATATCGCCGCTTGTCCCCTTTAGGGCGGAATTACTGCGGTATGATGCTGCCACGGATTTACGTTGCTGGAAAAAAAAATTGCGGCATGCTGTATTTTAGCGTGTTTTTCCACCGAGTGAGGTCTACATTAATATAGTAGTAAAGGAGACGACCTGGACACCACTGAAAAATGTGCGTTCTTCCATAATCACCAGCAGGGACTTTTTGGTTATCTCTGCAGGATTCTCACGGCATTAAACCGTGGGCGTATCCCGCTCTGTCCGTGGGCAGTAGCCCTTAGGTCTGTGGTCACAGCGGAAGTATCGTGTGATGGATGGCTTCCATTGACAATGGAAGCCGGCCGCGCGTTTTTCCGCGGTAATTAAAACATTAGAATTCCGCAGCGTGAACATTGAGCTATTAGACCGAATGCCCACGGCCAGAGCTGGATTCTGCCGTGGTATTACGTCGTGATCGCCAGTGGGGATAAACAAAAAAAACCCCTGCTGGCGATCGCGAAATAACATGCGTTATTCTGCGGTAGCCGGGAGGTCTCTATTAATACTGTATAGAATAGAACATGCTGCGATTTCTTTCCCATGGTGTAAATCCGTGGCAGAATCACGCTAGTGGGGAACTGAGCTACTAGGTTCAATAGAGCCTAATAGCAGCATTTTTCCGCTGCGGATTCACGCCATGTGAACCGCAGCAGAAATCTGGCCGTGGGCACTAGCCCTTAGGTTCAATAGAACCTAATAGCTGTGGGATAACGCTGTGGATTTCCACCACGTGAAACACGGCAGAAATCCGTCCGTGGGCATTATAAGGCCCCTGTCCACAGGAGCAGGGGGGAGAACTGAGAGGTCTCCATTGTGAGCCTATCTGATAGGTAGGCTCATTGCGGCAAATCGAAGAATGGCGCAATGATTCTCCACTTGTGGACAGTGGGCTGTGCTTTCCATAGTTAAGTCTATGGATAGTGGTCACTGTGTTACCCGTGGCTGGATTGTCGCCGTGGATAACGCACTGACAAATTGACATGGACAGGAGCTTGAGAGTGCAAAAACCCCCACAAGAAACAGTGAACAAAATAAATATATAGATAACAAATTTTTAAAAAACTTTTTACCCTATTTTTATGTAACACATTAACCATTTCAGCAAAACCCCACATATGTGGTATCGCCGCGCCCGTAACGACCAGTAGAAGAATTTTAGCACACTAATAATCCTGCGCATAAAAAAAAATGAAAAAATAAAAAGAGGCAAAGTGCTTATTGTAATAATTTAACCTCCTAAACAGCGCAATAACAGCACGCAAGAAAGCCATATGTACCCAAAAATGATACAAATATAACCTACAGCTCATGTCGCCAAAAACAAGCTCTCATGCAGAGTGAAGTTCACACAAGGCGGCAGGTAACAAGGGAAGTTGCGGGGAAGAAAGAAGTTGCGTGGATAGTGCCTCAATAATTAAACAAAAAAACCCCAACATATCTGCATCTTGTCTCAAGGCCCCAGTCCAAGCCTGTCTGAAGTCACTTGTGCACATACGCTACCTGGTTAACCTTAAGAATGTTTAATCATTTTTACCTGGCAAAACAGGTTCTCAGATTCTAAACATTATAGTGGGTGATTGCTGTTGCAATATGGACATTTAGCAATTTGCTTCATTTTCTGTAACTTATCAAGCCTCCCACTACTTTTTCAAGCACTTACATTTTCTGAAGAATGGGGCATAGCCCTTGTCACTTTTTAAAGCAGATAAGTGACAATAAACCGTTACCAGGATTTGTGCAAGACACTTTTGGTGTAATATGGCTGCCTTGGCAACTTTACTGCCCAATATGCCAGGTTTCCCAGGTTTCCCAGGTTTCTCTGGCAGGAGATACGGAGGAAAGGAAATGATGGTGACCCATTAGAACTACTACAAGTGAAACAGCGTTGCTAGGGAGAGTCAAGCGTTGCTAAGCGACGTCTTGTACATTGATATGAACAAGGGCTAGGAAAAAAACAGTGTGAGGTGACAAAAAATCCTGGCGGCAACCAAACTAGCTGGAACTTCTGTCCCTCAGAAAGGGTGTGGAGGGTGTTTGGTTACAATAAATACAGCGAGGCTCCTAAGAAAACTACCCTGTTTCTCCGAAAATAAGACGTGTCTTATATTAATTTTTGCTCCCAAATATGCGCTATGTCTTATTTTCAGGGGGTGTCTTATTTCGCCGCGGCAAATCCGTCTGTGGCCGCTAATCCCTCAATTGGCCAGCTTTGTGGACGAAATTTCTCAGAAATCTCGTCCACATGGGACAGCAAATCTGTCACGGCAAAGCTGGGAGAAGCCGATGTTGTGGTGCGGATTCACCGGCCACAGAAACGGAAAAGCATGCAGCCAGGTCGCTTCAAAACAAGCGGCTGAGTGCCGTGGGTTTTGAAGCAGCGCTTTCCCGGCGGAAATCTCGCTGTTTATCGTTGTGGCCAAACTGCGAGATTTCCGCTGGAAATACGCTCTGTGAGAACCCAGCCTTAAGAATCACACACAAGTTGCCTGACACACAGAGCCATAAAAAAAAAAGGGCTGTAAAGTAACGTACCTGTCTGCAGACAGAAATTCCTGTACCACTTGTAAGCAGGGATGGTATTGCAGCTTCCGGCCACCAGGGGGAGCTCTGCAGATCTACCTATACATCTGGAGGTAGGAGACAACAGGGATGGCAGCAGGGGACAGGCCTCTTGACTTGCCTGCACACTTTACTATGCCTTACTATCGGGGGGTGCCTTATATTTGGGACTTCTGCAAATTTTGGGGGGTGTCTTATTTTCGGGGGGGGGGGTCTTATTTTCGGGGAAACACGGTAGTTATCCCGGACGCTGTGCCCACAGTCACCACAGAGGGCGCTCACCGCCAGCTGCACCCAAATTTTTGTTCTTTTGTACAATCAGGACAGCTCCCTGCAAACAAACAGGCCCCCCACTGTGCCCGCACTACACCACACTGTGCCTGCACCATAATGGGCACAAAGCCCTAGCTGAGCCCGTACACTACACACCAGCCACAGGACCAACACTGCGGTAACGGAGACCATCAGATAGGATGCCAAGATGTACTGCAGTGGCTACTTCGGAGGTCGCATGACAGCTACTAACACAAGTCAGTGAGAAGAGACAGTCACATGACCAACGTCATCCACTAATAAAAGTATACAAAAGGGGTAGCTGTAGCAGAGCCGAGGTGGTCACTGCTGTGTGCACCAACTACATATTACGGGTTGACCAAAGACAAGACAGAGAGGATGCACATAACATCCTCAGCTCTGCTATATGTAAGACTACAGAAGACATTACACGCAGGTATCGACACTTAGCTCTGCTACACGCAGGTATAAAGTGGTCTACAGCTCAATGACTGTATTCTCTCTCTGTAGTAGATTCAATTAGTAGAGTATACCAGAGATACAAGATACACCAAATATACTTGGGGCTCCACAGTAACATATACTATACTATAAGTGGTGTAATATACCAACATGTAATTTACACTAATAACTACAGTGATGTAATATACAACAAAATATACTATACTACACAATGATACTATAACACTGCACTAAAATGTGACATATTATAATCTACTGTAAGATCCACATGATAATGATCTATAGCAACATTATATAGCATAGTGGAATACGCACAATATACTATAATACACAATGAGATTCTGTAATATACTGACATGTAATATAATACTCCAATAATAAACTACAGTAATGTAATATACTATAATACACAATGAGATACTAGAACACTACACTAATATGTAATACACTGAGATATAATATACTGACATGTTATAAGATACTACACATTATACTGTAAAGTCCATGCGATAATGCTCCATGGTAACACTATATAACATCATAGTGTAATGTAATATACTATAATACACGAGATACTCTAATATACTGCACCAATAATAGACTACAGTAATGTAATCTAATATAAACAAGCCTACAGGCTTTTCTTGCACCACACTTTGCCCCCTTTGCGTGACATTTGGTCGATGATTTTGGTGTCAATAGATTTGTGACATTCTCACCTCTGCTGTAAAATCATAACATTTGAGTTTGATACACGAGTGACTGTCAGGCCGGGGCAAAGTTCCTACTTCCAAGTCTAGCGTCGTTGATGCGCTTCAGCTAATAGCCCCGCTAGGGAGAGTCAAGCGTTGCTCAACAACGTTCATATCAACTACTTAGCAGTTTGAGGTGTTGTCCCCAAAACATGGAAGGCCAAGCAGTGGATGCTGAACAATTCAAGACGAATCCTCGGATTCGTAGAATTCTGCTCCAGCACCATAGTTCAGATGCATCAATTTTCCTTCTGTGTTTTCTGAGCATCCAACTTTTGCAACCGTCTATCGTTATGGTAAAGACGATTCCATTGACCAATCTGGTTTTTGTTGCAATGCTAATGTCCTTGCTTTTCCAGATCTTTTCCATTCCTTGCATTGCATTCCTGCCAAGTGTAATTCGTCTCTTGATCTCAGGTCCAGATTGCCCATTGCAATTGATTTTGGATCCAAGGAAGATGAAATCTTGGACCAACTCGACTTCCTTGTGGTTCATTTTTATGTTCACTGTGCCATTGCCTACTGTAGTCATGACTTTCGTTTTCTTGCTGTTGAGGTACAGTCCCATGCTTTTGCTTTCCCTTTTCACTTGTTGTATAAGGTATTCCAGGTCCCTTTCACTTTCCGCAAGCAGGGTGGTGTCTGTGGGATTAGTCATTTTTAATTAGAACCATTTTGAGGTACATAGAAAAATAACTTTTTGCACTTCATATTTACACTGATCACTGTCCAGCATAATTGTCATGATGTATAGTTTTTGCTTTACTACTTTTGCACAATAATAGCACATCTCATGCAGTTATTTTTTTACATCGCCACATTTATGGCTCCATAAATTTTTGCTTTTCTGTTGATGTGGCCATATGAGGGCTAGTTTTTTGCAGCACAAGCTTATCATCCATTCTTAAAGTTGAATTGATGTTAAGGACTTATTCCCATAGTTGCATATGAAGAGATTTACTTTGAAAAGCTGGGAGGAAAAACTAGATAATGGCGATGCACCTGGGTGCCCAAGTAGACAAGGAAAAAAAAGTGGACCTAGGGAAAGCAGGCTTATCAACGTTCAAGGATCTAAGGGCATTTTGTAGTCTTGAAAAGGCAAAAAAATATAACAAAGGAGAAAAGCCAGCTCCTTAAAAACATTTCTTTTAGTCCAAAAAATACATAAAATGACAAATGGTAGGTACCGTGTAACACCATCACTATGGAGCTGGCTTTTCTCCTTTGTTGTTGTTATTTAAGCCATTTTGACTTACAGTCAGCCTAAGAACCTTCCATTTAAGGCCTCATGTCCACTAGCGGATCGGATATAGCATGCAGAAGCCTGCAGCTGAATCTGACCCTGCCTGCGGCCGAGGACAGTGCTTACCTGTCCGGATCTTCACTCTGGATGTATGTGAAAGTGCCGTCCAGTGCGCCGACACAGGTGTACATTAGGTTTGTTTTTTTTTAATCTCCTGCTTTCCTGCAGAATCCGCAGATCGGATGACTTCCATTGACTTCAACGGAAGCCATCCGTGCAGGAACAGCAGCAAAATGGAGCATGCTACGATTTGTTTTCCGGACGAAAAGGTCCCCAAGACAAATCCGCATGCTTTAATTCAACTGCGGATGCCCATGTCTTCCTATGGGCTGCTTGAACTGCGAATCGTCTGCAATTAAAATTTGCCCGTGCACATTAGGCCTAAATCTGGCTAACTACTGCTTTCTAACCAGATGAAAATAATGTGTAGTGTTAAGTATTTTAGAATTCAAAAAAACATACTACTAGGTATTTGAAATGACAAAGTGTAGAGAAATCTATTATAAACTTATCTTTATATAGATCACTAACTTTCCTTATGCTTAAAGATTCCCAAACTGCAAATTCAATGTCTGTGAAAATGGAGAATGAAAAATGTAAAGGAAAGGCCGAAAATGGAACCAAAGATGTCGATGAGGAAACTATGCTGCCAGACATGGGCTGAACTCTGTGAGGAGTGAGTCTGCAAAGAAGGGGATTTAACCCCCAAAAAACAAATCCAACAGGCTCCTAAGACAGTGGTCTCAATCAAGGCCCATTTTCTATTCGAAGAGGATGTCCACCAATGTTTGATTTGGTCTAGGATCGCTGCGTGGAAATAACGTTTAATGTCGAGGGCTTTCATGCCACCCATTTCATAGGGTTTAACTAAAGTAAAAATGTAATTCTAGAATGAGTGCCACCCCAAATAAAATTGAGAACAAACTGGCTTTGGTAAAAATGGAATTTAGGATAGAAATTGCTACAGTTCTAAAAATGTTGAGAATATGTGGCAAAACCATAATTTTAACTGCTGCTATCCTTCACCCCCAGGAAATAAATGGTTTATGAAATTATTTAAAAATTGTGCAATGTGGTTAAGCATAGGAAAATAATTTTTGGTGAATATATGGGAGCTGGGATTTGTTAAATGAATACCTAGATATGGTATGAAAAGGTCATTCCATACAGATAGAAAGGAGCTAATAATGTGCCTAATTTTATCATCAACCCAACACCTAATAATTGAGATTTTGTATTTACCTTATTATATGAAATTGTTCCAAAGTCACATATCACAGATCAGGCCCGTTTTAAACAGGAAATGGGGTACATTAGGACTAAAATGACATTGTCTGCGTATAATCCTATTTTATGTTCTTAATGTCCTAATTTAATTCCTTTTTATTATTATTAGTTTTGATCTGTTGAGCTAAAGGTTCCATAAGAAGAGCAGGGATCAGGGAAGAGAGAGGGCAGCCCTGTCGAGTCCTGTTAAAAGTGTTAAATAAACAAAAAATGCACCCAAATGAGAAAACTTGTGGAAATGGTTTCGAGTATAATGACAAAATCGCAGATTTAATGGGACCAGAGAAAACAAATTTTTCTAAACTAGCTTCTTAATAGCCCCAGGTAGTTCCAGCTATTCATTGCCTTATTAAACTTCATTCACAGATAGGGGGCTAGAAAGGAAGAGTATTTTTTATGATAACCATTAGAGAAGCCATTTGGACCCGGTTATTTGAAGAGTTTTAACGTTTCAGACATAGAGATCGGTGTAGAAGGAAAGGCTATTTGGTTACATGACAGACACAGGAGATTAATGTTCTAGAGAAAATTTTAAATTTCTTTTGGTTGGGGTGGTGCGTATTTGCATCTCATCTTAGATTATAAAGAGAGGCGTAATATGAGGCAAATGTATTAAGCAATTTCTTGGGGATGGGTGATTTTATGCCTAATATCTAATCTTTTCTTTAGATTTAAGACTCAAGTTATTTGGCCAATAATGCCCCCGTAGGATTATCGTGGGCCTAAAATTGCAAATTTATTTTTTGAAAAACAATATCATGTTTTACCGCACAACGTTCAGCCTGCAATTTAAATATCTTCCATTCTTTGAGGTATGGGATTAGCAGCCTTCAAAGAATCAATGGTATTAATTTGAGAAGTCAGAAATAACGTCTTTCTCTTTCTTTTAGCCCTAGAACAGTATTTTGTGAATAAAGCTCACATAGGCTTTGTGGGTATTCCATACTAAAAAGACGCTAGAAACTGACGCGGAGTTACTGGTTTAAAAAAAAATCAATTTCAGATTAGATTCATATTCTGGGTAGGAGAGAATATATTTATTGAGCTTCCAAGGAAAGGAAGGAGAATGAGAAAGCTTTTTTTTGCATTGGCATAAACATCGAGGCACGATCCAACCAAGTGATTGTTCCAATCTCAATCCATACCATATCCCCTAGCCATCTGGCATCCAAGAGAAGATGGAGTAGGAAGAATGATGCAGAGATAAAAAGGTCTAAACTCTTTCAGAGCCATCAAGACAGTGTCTAACATCATACAGTTCCTCTGTTTGCAGAAGCGGAACAATAGGGGAGGGGTAAGTAATGTAATTTCAGAGGTAGAATCTAGAGACGGGTCTATAACTTACTGGTGAAAAGTGCCTACTAAGTTGTAGAGTTGCTGGAGAAAGATCAGGGAACATAAGTATAGCATTGTATGGGCTTGATTAAGAGCCTCTACACATTGCCTTTGTTTTAAAGTTTCTGCTAAGACTACATTCACACGGGTGATCGCAATATTGTCCCAATATTGCGCTTGCCAACACGCATCTTTCATCCCGCTGCGAGGGAAAAAACTCATCGAGTTTATAGTAGATCCACATACTGAGTACTAGAGATGAGCGAGCGTACTCGGAAAAGCACTACTCGCTCGAGTAATTTGCTTTATCCGAGTATCGCTGTGCTCGTCCCTGAAGATTCGAGTGCCGCTGCGGCTGACAGGTGAGTCACAGCGGGGAGCAGGGGAGAGCGGGCGGGAGAGAGGGAGAGAAAGATCTCCCCTCCGTTCCTCCCCGCTCTCCCCTGCAGCTCCCCGCCGGCACCCGAATCTTCAGGGACGAGCACAGCGATACTCGGATAAAGCAAATTACTCAAGCGAGTAGTGCTTTTCCAAATACGCTCGCTCATCTCTACTGAGTACCCAAAACATTTGTGCATCCATAACACTAATATAATACTGCTCAATAAGAATTTTTAATATCTGAATATCTATAACACCTGAATACACTGTGGATGACGGGTATTTCGGAGTTTTAGGCTACACTACATAACTCTCCAAGTATACTGATTGAGAGTGGATTACCATCTCCTTGATACTGATAAGGGGATCATTCTTGTTTCTGTCCTGCGACAAACCCCATAAAAGGGACAGCTAGGAGCGGTGAACCCTAGCTATTGAACACCCCTACAACTTCCTGTGCACATCACTGGAGGATTGGTATCCACTAGCGACCCGCACCAGAGGGTCGAGACATTACTTTTGTTCGTGTCTGTATGTGAGCCCACGTTTTAAAAATTCTCTAATAAAATGTATTTCTTTTAATCTATATCTGTGAAGGGCCTTATACGTTATATATAGATTCAACATACTACTGTGGTTCCCTTCTTTCAAGAATGCCTTGCATCACTTCTGTGAAATTGTGGTCTTCAGACGGGGGTGTTTCATATGCAATCGTAGTTACACAGGATAGATCGCGATAACAAAGCTCACCCCGCGCACTTGAACTGAATGGACGCTGATGAGTTGAGGAGTGATGAGATGATGGCGAATTGACGTATGTGCACTACCTTAGGAGTCTTGGCCATATTGTTGTGTTAGGTAATCGCATCGCGAGAATTATGTGGAACTTGTACATTCGTGGTAGAACCACGCATTTACGGATTGTGAGGTGAGCAGTCATGAGACAAGGACAGCTGATCGGCGCATGCGCAGTAGTCCAGAGACTGCGGTCGTATGATAGTATGAGGAATAATGACAACGCGAGAAGTAGATTGAACTCATGCATGTGCGGTGCGATTAAGTACGGTACTTACCAATTGAGATTAACTATATGGTGCTAATGAAGGGTGTTGGCGTCTGGACTCTGGACCTCTCCTATGGACACTAAACTTGTAATGATGGGGCTAATGTTAACCCAATGTTAAGCCTCCAGGTCCATGCTCTGGAAAGAACATCTGGAATTTCTGGGCCATGAATCCCGCGCCCCATATCACGTTTCCCACCGTGTGAATTTCTTGAGGATGCGAGGCTTTTTCATGTCAAAACAACCTTGCATCACTTCGGGGGAAATGCAATCCTCAGCCAGCCGCGGCGAAGCATTGCAGACTCTTTCCCATTGTTTTCAATGGAAAATCTTGCATCGCATCACGTGCACCTGGAATACGGTACGATGCTGCCCACGGCCCCATTGAATACAATGAATATAATGAATGTTCCAGTGGTTAGTTCAATTTACCCTGGTCCCTGCACTGAATTACCCTGCTGGAATCCTTTGCCTTATATCATTCATATACCATCCCTAATCTGATAAATCTTCATTTTCAGGATCTCTGACACACAAAACCTTTGGACTTGTGTCACCCTCAGGCATCCTGTCGATGAGCTGCTTTTTTAATTTAGGTTTATTCTTATTTTTGCTGTTTGCAAACTGTTTTTTTCCCAAATAGCTTTCCAAATAGAGCAATTATATTATAGTTCCCAGTAGGCTGTACATGCATTTTAATTCTGTCGTCATTCTGGTTCGCTGACAGCAACCACACGATTTCCAGTGCATCTGCTTTTATATTCAAGGTGGCATATATTCCACAGGGCGATTCTGCACACTACTCTGCTCCTACTCCTTTATCAGCTATACCAGCCAACAGTACCTTAAAGGAACTCTGGGATCTACACTCCCACATTATTGCCACCAAAGGTGACATGGGTGCCTATATAGGTCACCTGGAAACGATCAGGCAGAACTATCTTTTCGGATTTGCCAAACTCCCTACAAGCCATTTTCAACAACGTCCTGGGAGTCACCCTAGATACACTCTTAGAGCTGAACAGAGCACACAGGGCCCTAGTTCCCCAACCGACAGTTCCTAATCACCCCAGAAACTTACAGTAAACTTGTATGAGCCCTCTAGCCATCCTCTGGTTGCCCATTAGGAAATCTGAAGTACCTTGGGTATAGAAGTTATCTTGATCCTGAGACAAGCACGGGAGCGCAGGTAAGTTGCTTCCCTATTCCACCATAGCCATGCCGCACCCCCACCGAAATATTTTTAGTACTTTTTTTTTTCTTTAGATGGACCATGGCTTTTTAATTTTCATTCGTTTTCAGATTTTGAGGTTTTAATTTTAATACTATGAGGATATAGGTTAAGATGGGCTTCACGTGGGGCTTAAGTGTATTTACACGCGCATTTGCGCTACATTTTTACATGCCTGTGCATATTTTACTGTATTCTTTTGCAAGCATGCTCTGCGTATTTTGGGTGTGCAAAACACACGTGCTCCAACTGATTTCAATTGGCAATTAAGTTTAATATTTGTCATTTTCGTGTACAATACGCCAAAAATAGGACATGCGTTTTTTTGGGACTGAAATTCGTAAACACAAAACATTAAAATCAATTGGTTCTATTTACTGCGTATTGTGAGCGCAAATTTCACACCTGTAATACGCAGCGCAAATGCATTTATGTGAATAAGCTTTAACAGGTAGCACATTGTATTTGTAGACAGCAGGGACCACAGACAGACTAGTGATAACAGTCCATTAGATTACTGATGGCAGCGACCTGTAGTCACAGACATATACAGAGAAGATGCACATCATGCCCTCTCAGAATGCCTGCAATCCCTGGTATGCAGAGGGAATCCCATGCTGCAGGAAACCATGTGATCAGTTGTAACAGTAACATTGGGAACTGGTCTTGACATTACGTACTGCTGATCACTCCTGCAATGCAAGGATGCACTGATTGTGGCATTCCTCCAATACAGGATGGGTTAAACTAACGGGTTCTGATCCAGGTGCCCTTATTACCTAAATCAATAAGGCCTCAATTTTGACACTCCGATCAGAGGCTGCTAGTTACAGCCATTGCTGGAACTTCCTTTAAGCCATACTAAGCCTATGGCTGGATTCACCCGGACGTATATTGGCCAGGTTTTCATGCCCGGACGATCTACGCTGCCCCTCTGATACATTGGTTTACAATGCATCAGTGCACATAGACATATTTTCACGGCGTAGAAGTGACATGCATTTCGGCTGGGCGCTTTTAGGCCGCTGGTCTCTGTATGGACTCCTATGGGAACCTATGGACAGCTGCCAGAGAAAGGAGGTAGTTTAGCAGCGTGACTACTAAACTCCCACCCTCTTCGGCTGTTTGCAGTGGGAGGGGGCGGGAAGGGGCAGAGCTAAGCTCCATACACCCCCTTCCATTGCTGGCTGACGACAAAGGGCGGGAGCTTAGAACACTAGCTTTGCTGCTCTCCTTGCAGAGAGGCAGCGAGGGCGAGGGAAAGAGGAGAACAGCTTAGCAGAGCCCAATGGCATTGCGACCTCGGTGTATGAACGTCCGAACAGGGTCACAAACGATAGGTTTGTGCGCCTGCTCACATGTTTTTAGGGCGCTGGAGGACGTACGTAAAAACACCTATGGCCATGTAAATAAGCCCTATGACTGAGAAAAGGAGAACTGTAAATATACGGCAGCTCAGCAAAACTGGCATACTCTGGCTGCTGCATATTTAGGTGAGGTGATAGAAAAGAGGTTAAACACTGCCCAAATATGGTAGGTTAAAAAAAAGAAAAAAAAAGTTTCAATAATCATATCTTTATTTGTATAAACTATAAGACATAATTTATGTAAATTAATAACAAGGTAATCCCTTCAGAATAAAATGTGACTTTTCCTTGGCAGCAAACGGCAAATAAATGAAACCCCCCTTTATTTTTTTGTTTAGAGCATCTTCATTTTCGAAGGATAAAACGTAGTTTTTAATGTCTGCAAGATATAATGTAAGAGTGGTTTACTTTTGGAGATTCAGGTTATGTGTACAGATACCGGAAATTGGTGTGGGTAGTCTACAGCAGACCAATTTCTGCATCAAAACTGCTGCAGAAAACAGGTCAAAAATAGGTGTAAACGCGGATCTGCAGCAGTTCTCACCCTCTCCATTGAGGACCGCAAATTCCACATCAAATCTATAGTTGTTTTAATGTTGAACTTGGTGCAGATTGTTGTCTGTGGACAACCAGTATCATTTTCAGGTACGTGTAAACATACCTTCAAAGCGAAAATTATAGCAAAACCGAGTCTGCAAGATATTCTGCAAACTAAAGAAACTCTAAAAGTTTTCAGTGCCTTTCAGTATTGGCTGATGTATAATGATGCAGATTCTCACTGTAGACAGCATAGTGAGGGTAAGCTTTCTAAGAGAGACGGAATAAAACCTCTATAGTGCCACCTATTGGAAGGCAGCATTAATTCCAAGTCATTGTTACAAGGCTTGTATAAAAAGTCTGACTTTGGCTTGAAGGAATGCTACCTTCCAATAGGTGGCACTGTGGAGATATTATTCCATCTCCCTTATTTGCATATTTCCCAGGAGGAGCGTGCTTGGCCACTTGAGTCTCCTCCCTCACCGTCTAGGTGCTCCCCCTAAGGAGAAGAGGTATGCTTTCAGTTACTTCCCGACGTAGACACCTCTTATCAAGTCTGTGATGAAGATATTTCCGGATTTTAGCATTTGAATTGTGATATGTAACAAGACCGGAGTAAACAAAGGAAGGATACCCGTGGGTAGTGGTTTTTTGTTTATTGCAGTGGTTCCCTGGATAGTTGCATTCTGTAAGGACATGTGCACACGGGGCGGACCCTCCACACGGAAAATCAGCGTCATTTACAGTAGCACCAAAGTGGATGGTAACCTCAAAGTCTTGTCAACCTGCTGTGGAAAAAATCCACACAAAACCAGTGCAGAAATCGAAGCAGTGGAAAATCTAAATCCGCAGCATATCAACTTTAGCACCAGACACGCTGTGGAATCCACCTCTTCTACAGGGGTGGGGTGTGTGAATTCTGCACCAAAATCCGCATTGAAAACAGTGTTCTAGACTTTCAGCTGTGGATCTGCTACAGAATGTCTGTTGCAGAAATTCCACAGACAATCTGTCCCGTGTGAACATGCTCTAAGAGTTGTAGCCTTGCAACAATTGGAGGACCGTAGGATGGAGACCACTAATACATTTAGTACCGATGTCACAGTACGTTTTTCACTTTCTGTCCTTAAGTGCAACCAACATGTCACGTATTAAGGACTTGTCTTTGTGCCAATAGAAAAGAGAATTTCCAATCCACTTATGTTTAACTCACGTAGGTATGATTAAAGAAATGATTAGAACATAACCGGTTTAGAATACTTGAATGAGAAAATGGGACACGATGCTCAAGAATGATAAATATTTCCATTTAATTTGTGCAGAGCAATTGTAGAAACCCCTCTCTTTTCATCTTCAGTGCCCTTAAAAAGTTTAGTGTCCTCTGTTCCCTTTCAATTCGGCACTGAAGCATTAGCCTCTGAAAAACTTGTGTGTTCTCCTCTTCATCACTGTGATCTACTTGGCACATATTCTTTTGTACCCATGCCTGGTCCGTGTCATTTTGTAGTCTAGATCGCTCCCTACTATACAGCTCTCTGGATTTCTGTGGGAAGAAAAATCCTCAGTAATTACATAGAAACGGAATACTAACATGAACAATTCTGTATTGAAATATCAAAGTACTAAAACAGCAGATTCAAAAGGGCTCAGGGAAAGACGATTAGAGACCACTCTTACTGAAAACTTACACAACTTGTCAAGACTAAAATATACAATGAAATGATAGTCTGAACACGGTTATACATGCATGTAGAAGAAGAAAACGTTTCATTTCCTAATTATCATCTGGATTGTGGCAAATTGTCATAGTAAGCATGATATTTCATTGGCACAAATTGTTTTAAAGCCTGAAAGTCATTGTATTTGTCCACATGTAATGGGGGAAAAAAAAGGAGAGTATAGATTATTCAATGTTCCAACCCCTTTGTCGAAACTCTCAAAGCGAAATCCCCTAAGTCCAATGTTCACTGTACTTATTGCAATGCTGCACACAATGGGGTGCTAAAGACGTCATTCTCCACTCACTTACAAAAAGGACACTGGCACAGGTATAAATGATGTAAAAGCGCATTGTAATTTTTGAAGATGTCCTGTTCACATTGTTCTGTCTACAAAATGGCAGGTTCGGTGTAAGAATACAAAAAGTGTACGTCAATTGTTCTTTCCCCAAACCGTCACTTGTATTTAGAGTTCAAGGTACAAAAGGGAATGGTTTGCATGGTTCTACCAAATATCTTAAAACACCAAGTCCCTAAATTTTGCAAATAAAACCTCTATTGTTTAACTCCCTGGCAGTGTGTTCGGAGCCTGTTCGGACCAGTAAGGAGTTACTCGAGAAGAGCGATGCTCCCTCGAGTAACTGCTTTATCCGAACGTGCTCGCTCATCTCTAATCACTTGTTATCAGAAAATGAAGAAACTAGCCAGACCCGGTACAGTGAACCTATGACTTTAAGGATGTGCATTTTATAGTGTTAGTCTGTGCCTGGAATACGTCTTTAAAGCCACTGAGGTCTGCATCAAATATATTTACATGACATTCAAAATCTACAATAGAGTGACATTTGTAAGAGGGTTTTTCCAATTTTAATGTGACTGTTGGGTGGATGTTAAATGACTAGGTGATGGGTTTTGGTTCAATTCATTCCATTATACCACACCTAGATAGGTGATCTATTCTGATGGTGTCCTTACCAAGAGTAAAATAAACAATCCAATGCCAGTTCTGGCCTATGTGACCAAGCCAAATTGTTCAAACCGGACATGTTACATTTTGTGGTAATAACTTTGGAATGCTATTATGTATTCAAGTCATTCTGAGCGTAGTTTTTACAAAATTTTAGATCCGTAGTGCATTTTGGTTGGTATGTTTTGCATTTTTTTTGTTTAAAAAAAAAATAAATAAATTTGCATTTTTCAAAATGTGACAATTTCTGCTTGTAATACAGATAGTCATACTACATTAAATAGTCAACATTTACAATATGTCCACGTTATGTTGGCATCTTTTTAAAGATGTTTGTGGATGAGATATATATATATATATACATACACACACACACACACACACACACTTTTCAAATTTGGAAGAATATTCTCAAACATATTTTGCACGGCTATCACATGCCTGGAGACCATGCTGATTGTACTCTGGGCTAATTGCCCTTTTACGCGCGACAATTATTGTTCAGATTCCCATGCTCCTGGGAAGGGAAGAACGCCCCCCTGACCTGCTCCGCCTCCCTTCTGGCAGCGCTGTGGGCGATGCCAACCATACTCACTCCTGTGTAGCACCACAGGAGCGAACATACACAGTTATACACACAAAGTTGCAAGAAACAGTAAGCAAACCCATGGCATTTTCTGGATTTCTGCACTGCTTATTTAATAACATTGTCTGATTGTGTTTGTCTAGAATTATGACTTCGATAATCTAATGACACAAACAGTTGTACTGTAGAGGACATTCATTAAGCCTCCATGCTGGCGGCACTCTGAGTACAGCACAGGAGCGAGCTTCACTGGGGCGCGCTGTCAGTTCGTCCTGTGTAAATGGGCATTTAGATTGTGTTGGTCTATAAAGGTGACTTCGATAACAATCATATCACATTTTATTAGCAGTCAATGCAGACATCCAGGTAATTCCAAAGGGTCCCAGCATCTTCATTCAGCATGGGCGGGCCCCTCCGGGCACACTGTATTCTGATTTAGTAGAACTGTTATTTTATGGGGCATATACCATATATACTAAAACATGTTCCCCCAGAGTTTCTGCCCAATTGTTCATCTCATCCTCATGGTTGTACTTTAATGCTGAGGATTTTCTATGTTGAAAAATCGACATTAAGCTACATGAACAAAAAAAGTTATGTAATAAAAAGCAATGTACTAACCTGAATTGCACTGTAGTTGTACTGATATCGCAGAACAGCCTCACACAAGTTCCAAAAGGTGTACTCTGGCCACAAGACTGACTGGAATACCAAGCAGGCATGTGAAGTCTAAGAGAAGATTAAGGAAGTCAGTCATTACTGGACTTTGAATTCCATCTTTTGTTCCACCGTGAGCTCTGTCATTCTGTGGTAGAATTTATACTATTCCAGCAAATACAATTTTAGCCCCTGAATGTGAGTGCAGAAAATGTTATTTTGCAGTGTTTTCATACAGTGTTGCAGCAATGATGTTTCGTACTAATACAAGACTGCAACCGCCAATTGATGAAACAGTGATCTCATTAACACCTTGTTGCTTTTGGGCACATAGACGCCCTCTGGTGTCGAGGTTTGTTTGGAGTGGGATCAAAAAAGACAAGACCCAACACCTGCCTATCGAAAAAAAGTTATTGTGGCCGGAAGAGGACGACAGAATATTATCCAATTTAATTTTTATATTTTAAGATAATTTTTTTTTAAAGTAGTACAGCAAAAAAAATATAACATTTTGTATTGTCGTAATCACACTGACACAGAATAAAGTTATGTCAGTGTTGTTGCAGAGTGTATGCCATATAAACAATACCCCCACAAAGATGGCGAAACTGTGTTTTTCCCCCCATTTCACTTTAAAAAGAGGGAAATTGAAAAAACTTTAATATTGATATATCCCCGATTTGGCCAGTGATTGGCTGCCATGGTTACATCTTGGTAATGACACAATTGCTGCAGCATTAACCCCTTCCTGCGGGTCACACAAGCACTTCATGCAAGCCACCGTACTATTACGCCTCTGTCTGTGCCATCTGGAAAACACAGCTTACACTCTGTACTAATGGTCGGGATGGGAGATCCCTGGGTCTGCCATGACTGTAAAATCTAGAAATACTGCTAAATACACTGCAATACGGGAGTATTGCAATGTATTATGAGTGATCAGAAGATCACATGTTTAAGTTTGTACTGGGACCTAAAGCAGGAAAGCAAAAAAAAAATTAGTCAATTTTAGCTTTAAAGCCTCCTTCACACAGGCGACAAAGTGGCGTGATTTTGTTGCGTTGTATGGGAACCCCATGCTTTGTTATGGGTTGCTTCACACATGCAATGTTTTGTAGCATGCAACAGCCAGACACAAAAACCTTGTGGGTCCGAAGATATGCGCACGACACGCAAGGTTTTGTAGCCCAAGTTTCCCCATTGAGCCTTCCCCTGTTGCATCGCACGAAAACGTGATTTTCGTGAGGTACAACTTTAGCAGTAGGAAATCCTACTGTCAAAACCTTAATCTAGGTCATGGCTGCAAGGAAAAAAAACAAACAAAAAAAACAAAACAAAAACCACATACATCACCTCTCCAGCGCTGTCAGCCCGGCCGCGTCTTCTCCCTGGTCCCCGACACGATTCTTCTTTATCTCTTTTGGCCAGGGATTAAAAAATTCCCACCTTTTGGAAGTGCTGGCTGTGATTGGCTGACGCTTAGCCAATCTCAGCCAGCACTTCCAAGAGGCGGGGATTTTCAATCCCTGGCCAGAAGAGATGAAGAAAACAAGTGGCGGAGACCAGAAAGAAGCTGCACTGGAGCCCCAGACAGCATTTCTAGGTGACGTATGCTTTTTTAAAATTATATTTTCTGCAGTTAAGGTATATTTTCGGGGTAGGGCTTATGTTTCAAGCCCGCCCGCCCCTGCCCGAAAATTCTTGCATGTAGTGCTACAAAATTGCAGTATTGCCGCAAGAAGATGCAGCGATATCGCACGGACCAGCAACGCGATGTCGCTGCGATGCCGTGTCGCCAGTGTGAAGGAGGCCTAAAAGAAAGAAAAAAAAGTTGGTGTTGCTCTATTTGTAATGACCCGTACAATAAAAAAAAAGTGATTATTCATCAGGAACATTCTAAGGAGGAGATGAAGAAAAAAGTAAAATGCTATTTTTTGTTCAGTCTGGTTCTTGCACGTATGTGTTCAACTTGCTTTACCTGTAGAAACTGTGTAGCCAGAAACTGCAACAATTTATAGGATATACAGTTTTGGAACCCTTCAACTGGCCATGGTACAGAATACTGTGACATTGGCATATGTGAAAGATCACTCACACAGAGCTCCTGTGAGAGCTTCACCCCCTTTATTGTCTACACAGCAACATTGGCTGTATAAAACCTTCTATGTGTCTGTGCACAATGATCTGTTGGAGCATACTTAAAATTTGTTTCACACAACATTTTTTTTTTCAAGACTTTTTTTGTGGGATAAACAGTTGTGGCCAAATGTTAGCTGTAGGCCAAAAGGAAGTTAGGAAACATTATAGACAGTGTGGGTTGTTTTTCTGGCATTTTAGGTCAACTGCATTTTTATTCAAAATGCAGCATGCTCTACATGATGTCAATAGAATGTATCCCACACACTCTGTTCTTGGCCATTAGCTTGTTGGGAAGATCAGCTGCCTCCTCTGTTATCCATGCTCTAAGTATGACAGTTTTTTCCAAGCAGCCCAAATGTCCTTATAGGTGTTTTTACCAGATTAACAAGTTACTACCCGAGTGGCACCCACTGGGGCGTTTCTTTTACTGAAATGGAGTACTGACTATGCATGCTCTGCCAGTACTCTAGTCAGAGTGATATCACTGCTGGGGAAGAAGCAACCCCCACAGTGACAGGACAATGGGAGTTCCCTATAATGGAGAAACCCCTTTCACCTGTGCTCAGCTGTCTCTTTCAGTCCCATGAACTTTGGATGCAGTGGCAGTACCAATACACGGCTCCATTCAAAAATTCATCCTCACCAAAACTTGACCTAAGGAACCCCTGATGCAGTAATAGTGGACATCCCAGAAAAAAAATATATAATTTTATCACCTACTATCCCGTGAAGAGGTGAAAAATGGGAAACCTCTTTAACCCCTTAATGACGCAGCCCTTTTTTTCCTCATCATTTTCGTTTTTCCTCCCCCTTTAAAAAAAATCCTCACTCCTTTATTTATCCATTGACGTCGCTGTATCAGGACTTGTTTTTTTGCGGGACGAGATGTATTTTTCGAAGGTACTATTTAATGTACCATATAATGTACTGAAAAAAAAAAAAAAAAAAAAAAAAAACACCTTTAAAAAAATTCTAAGTGGAGTAAAATGAAAAAAAAAAACAAAAAACAAAAAAAAACACACGACACACTGCCATCTTTCGGTGTGTCTTGTTTCTACAACGCACAAACTGCAACAAAAGTGACATGATAACTTTACGATAACCAAACTTATTTTTGCTATAGCATTAAATCATACTGCAATCAGGCAGGCAATCATGCTACCCCAAGGGCATGGCTTGCTAGGCATTCTGCCATGACACCCACACTGCTCCCTGCGATCTCCTAGCTGGGGGGGGGGGGGGGGATTTAAATGCTGCTGTCAATTCTATGGTTAATAGCGGTAATAAACAGCTGGTGCCCGTGCTGAATGAAGGGAGGTCACCCCGTTATCTCCCTTCATACAAACCCTGACCCTGAAGGACGCAACTGTACATCCTATAGTGGGAAAGGATTAAGGAATGACCTAACATTGCAGAATAAGAGGAAAGGCCTGGAGGCTTCACTTGGGCCTCAGTGTATCCACCTTACAGCGATTCCATTGCCTGGGTCCACAAGTGTAGATGTCCAAGAACATCTTTGATTACAATTTTTAAAATTGTTTTTAAAGCCAGGATCAGGAGTATTTACATGGCCAACCTCCCCATTACACCAGCCTGAAAAGTGAGCTCAGGGGGAGCCAGGCACCCAACACTGTATAGAATGGGAAAACATTTTACATGCAATTGCACAAAATTGAAAAACGCATTGCAAGAAGTGGACAATTCTTACCTGCCACAGAAGAAAGTCACTGAGTCGGACTTCACCAGAGGTACGGATAAGAAGGTCCGGATCGGGGGAATTTGAAGTGTACAAACACTGGTCTAGAAGACTCTCCGATACATCCCTAAGGAACAAAGAGCTGCAGATCAGTACAACATAACTACTACTAAATTATCTAATACGTCCAATAGTTTTACATCTAGCTATCAGCTTCGACTCCTTAGGGCGGATTCACGTGGGCGTTTTTGCGCACGCGATATGCGGAGAATAGAGCCAATTGATTTCAATAAGATCACTCAAATCACGTTTTTGCGTGTGTGAGGAAAAAAAAAAAAAAATACAGCATGCTCTACTTTTCTGCGCATTTGCGCAAGAAAATGAGTAATATGCTGCACAATTTTCGTAGGATAAAGAACATGGGTCCTTTCCCATGGTGCACCGTGGGCTCTGTGCGGTCCATTGCCGATTCCAGCCTCCTGATTGGCTGGAATCGGCACACGGGGCGGAGCTACGATGACCAGCTCTCCGGCACGAGCGGCCCCATTCACCAGGAAGAAGACCGCACAGCGCAAGCGCGTCTAAAAACGCCAGAAGAAAGCGAAATTAGACGGATCCATGGCGATGGGGACGCTAGCAATGGAACAGGTAAGTGAATAACTTCTGTATGGCTCATATTTAATGCACGATGTACATTACAAAGTGCATTAATATGGCCATACAGAAGTGTATAACCCCACTTGCTTTCGTGAGACAACCCCTTTAAATATTAACATTTGCCATGTCTACTTTATGACGACATCATTATCTACATGTCCTTTTTTTCCCCCCTTAGCTCATTACAAATAATAAAGTTCTGAGGTGGCTTTGAGATACCAATATATTAGACCCCTCCATGATCCATAAAAACAAACAAAAAAAAAAAAAAAAAAAAAAAAAAAAGCAGAGCCCTCCCTGCTATCGGCTGCTCACCACTTTAGTGAATACCGGCAGGGGCCGCGGCTCTCTTGCCAGAATTCACTCAGCGCCGATCATGGCGCACACTGTGACGTCAGTGGGCAGCCGGGATCCTCCTCCCCCCTCCCCCAACATCGCGTCTTAGGTTCCGCGAGAGCAGGGCGAGGAGGCATCTGGCAGCACACTGTTGTCAGTGTGCATCCGGGATCAGTGCTGCTAGCAGTACCAAGCTTCCACGAGGAGGAGGGGGTAAGTATGTGGGACTCGGGGGCCGCTGTGGGGGGTGCCACTATTACTACTGAGGACCGATGTGCAGATGTCACTATTACTGCTGGGGACCGCTGTGAGGGAGGGGGTGGGTCACTATTATCCCTGAGGTATGTCTACTTGTGCCGGAAAATCGGCAGGGCTGTTTAAAAATAGACTGCGTGCAGAGTTTGACTGGAAATGCTGCAGGACGTTCCACGGAAATTTCCGCTGAGGACATTCTGCAGCATTTCTGCATCCAAAAAGCAGTCAAAATCTGCACGCTGTCTATTTTGAAGCAGTCCTGTCCTTTTTAGAACGACGGTAAAAAAAAAAATCATATGTCGTGATAAGCCCGCCCCCTGACGTGTTGGCACTTTGTGATAAATAAGTGGGATTCGAGTTGCAGCTTGGGCACTTTGTCTCTAAAAGGTTCGCCATCACTAGCTTAGGGGATTTCACAGAGTGTACAGTATACCTAAACTTTCAGCTGACTTCTAAGAACAAGCTGTTATGTGTGTACATGAGGGATACTTTTTGATCATTGTATGACTTTTCCCTCTGCATATGCCATATCCAATTACACCGGGGAACAAAAAAAAAATAAAAATAAAAAAATATTCCATGGTGCCTAGAATTTTAGACCTTAGTCTAGGTATTTTTGTACCATCCATTTCATTCTAGGAACTACAGTTTTGAGATTTAAAAAAAAAAAAAAAAAAAAAAAAAAATTGATAATGACATCAGGAATATGTACTTTATTTTCCCGCCAGCACTTGCTTAGTGTTAGTACATATGATACATATTGTCACCACTGCACATCACACTTGGTTCGATGAAACAATTTGTAAAGACATTGGAGAGAAACCGAATGTATTTTGGCTACAAATGTAGAATATTTCCTGCGATGAGCACAGAGAAGCATAAGGCCTCATGTCCACGGGGAAAATCAGGTCTGCTACGGATTCTCCATGGAGAATCCGTAGCGGGTCCCTCCTGCCCCGCGGACATGAGTGCTAAAAAGAAGAATAAACTTACCCGCAGCGGACCGGGAAGGTCTTTTCTTCACGGCCGGATCTTCTTTCTTCGGCCGGCGGATGTACTCGGCACGCCGGCAGTGTACCGCGCACATGCGCCAGGCACATCCGCCGGGTCGAAGCAAGAAGATCCGGCCGTGAAGAAGAGAAGAAGACCTGCCCGGACCGCTGCGGGCAAGTTATTCTTATTTTAGGTCTCCCGCGGATCCGGACGGCTTCCATAGAAGCCTGCGGGAGCTGTCCCCGCGGGAGACCCGCACAAAAATGGAGCATGGCACATTTTTTTTCATGCTCCATTTTTTAAAAATTCACTTTTATTGACCATCCACGGGTATTTATCTACCTGCGGGTGGCCAATGCATCCCTATGGGGTGCGGATCCGCATGCGGGTGATCCGCTGTGGATTTAAAATCCTATTTTGTCCGTGGACATGAGGCCTAAGGCCTCATGTCCACGGGGAAAATCAGGCCCGCTACGGATTCTCCATGGAGAATCTGCAGCGGGTCCCTCCTGCCCCGCGGACATGAGCGCTGAAAATAGGAATTTAAAAGAATTTACTCATCCGGAGCGGGCGGGGAAAGTCTTCTCTTCCTCACGGCCGGATCTTCTTTTTCGGCCGGCGGATAAACTCGTCACGCCGGCGGCACGTCGCCGACGTGCCGCGCGCATGCGCCGGGCACATCCGCCGAGCCGAAGCAAGAAAGATCCGGCCGTGAGGAAGAGAAGACCTTCCCCGCCCGCTCCGGATGAGTAAATTCTTTTAAATTCCTATTTTAGGTCTCCCGCGGATCCGGACGGCTTCCATAGGCTTCAATAGAAGCCCGCGGGAGCCGTCCCCGCGGGAGACCCGCACGAAAATGGAGCATGGTCCAGATTTTTTCATGCTCCATTTTTTTTTAAAATCACTTTTATTGACCATCCGCGGGTATGTATCTACCCCGCGGGTGGTCAATGCATCCCTATGGGGTGCGGATCCGCGGGCAGGAGAAGAGTTAAAATCTGCTGCGGATTTTAATTCTTCTTTTGCCCGTGGACATGAGGCCTAAAGCTGGTAAATTCGATTGACCACAAATCCGGGAACTCATGAAAGACTAGTGTTTCCAAGATTCAGTGGACAACTTTGAGGCGCGTGCGTGGTCGTTGTTTTGTATGGAGAGTAGATGGTATGACATCTCCCAGACACACACAGATCCTACTCCACCATCACTGTCTCTCATGAAAGAGAAGCAGCGGCAGCACAGAAGACATTGTAGAAAGTACTTAGAGCTGTAAATATGATTCCATCAGCTGTGATGCAGTAAAACACTTACTACTCACTGCAGCATTATCCCAGTTTGTCTCTGTAACTGGCTCTTCTTTTGTCCCAATAGGACGTAACATGGCCTGTCAGTGAGCCGTTAGTCTGTCTCATCTCCCAAGACAGATGTTAACAGTTTTTCAGAGTGACGGACAGTTTAGGAAAGAGGAGGAGACAATTCGCTCTGATAAGATACATTACAAAAGTTTCTTATACCTGCCTGTACTATTGATTCATGATAAATTATCAAGCTCAATGACCATTTAAAAAGGAGGTGAAACAAATTTTTTTGTAGATTTTTAATTAAAACCCCTTTTCTTCCTGGAACACGGCTTATGTTAAACTGAAAAATTAAAGTCAATATTTATTATCCCAATTGTGTAGAGGGAGCATTTTATGGATTTGGGAATGTTCTTGTTATTAGGATGTTTTAGGAAACTACACCTCTTAAGTAATTCATCTAGGGTTCTAATGAGAATTTTGACCCTCCAGGTGTTTTACATAATTTAATGTGCACCAAGTGGTTAAAGCCGCTCACACTCACAGCTTTTTACCACAATTAGCGCGGCGCTTGGGACTCCACGTTAATTGTGTTACAACCGCACCATTGTTTTCAATGGGGCCTTGCAGACCATCGCTCGAATGCCACATTTTCGCGTCATCTGTTCTATTACTCAGCGTTTTCACATTTTTTAATGCACTCCATCACAATGATGGAGCGCATTAAAAAGCAGTGTCAAAGGCTGTGCCATATGTTCGAAAACACAGCTCAAAAATCGTGTTACAATGCTGCGGTTTCAAGCGGCGCTTGACTGAACACATGTGAGAGTGGCCTGAGTGAAAACGGCTAGTCTTCCAGAATCGTGCAATTCAGTGTTCAATGTTGCGCCACTAGAAAAACACACCCCATGCATTATGTGCGTTCTCCAACATATGGCAATGCCACAATCTGCTGACTGGCCACACAGGGAAGACTGCCATTTTGAGCAAGGATTTTGCTAAAAATAGGTAGAAATTGGCCTATGTTAACGAGCCCTTACCTTTCAGGTACTGGCAGAATTAAAGCCTCCCTTTAAAACGTAAGTGGAACTCAGCAAAAGCAATGCACTGTCAGGGATGCAAAATTTGACACCAAGACAATCTGATGATCCTCGATTTTTTAAATAAGCAGTCAGACCTGTGGTCATTCTGGAAGGGACACTGTGCAATTATAATAATGCAGGAACCTGAGGACTGTCAAATCACGACCTGACCATCACCATGTAGTAAATTAGGGTGTGATAATACATTGGTACTTCAGTCTGCACTTAAAGATAAGCTTTTTCAAAAGCCTCACACTGAGCATAAGTCACAGAAACATCTTTTATTTCACTTCATCTGCACTTGGTGTATATACATAGTAACATAGTATGTTAAGCTGAATGAAGACAATATCCATCTAGCTCAGCCTGTTTTAACCGCTCCCTTGTTAGTCCAGAGGAAGGCAAAAAAAAAAAGCGAGCCAATTAGCTCCCATGGAGGAAAAAAAACTTCCTTCCTGACTCCATAATGGCAGCCAGAGTAATCCCTGGATCAAACATTTGAGATCAACAACCCGCTGGTCACCTAATGTCTATATCCTGTAATATCATAGTACTCTAGAAAGACGTCTAGTCCCCTCTTAAACTCCTCTATGGATTTTGCCATCACCACATCCTCAGACAGAGAGCTCTACAGTCTCACTGCTCTTACAGTAAAGAACCTCTTCTATGTTGGTGATAAACCTGCTTTCTTCTCGATGTAGCAGATGCCCTCTTGTTACCAATGCAGTCTTGAGTATAAACAGATCATGGGAGAGATCCTTGTATTGTTACATAGTTATTTGATCGCCCCTTAGCAGTCTTATCTAGGGTAAATAATCCCAATTTTGATAGCCTTTCTGGGTATTCCAGTCATTTCATTTATTAATATAATAGCTCTTCTTTAGAACCAGTCAAGCGCTGCAAAATCTTTCCTGAGCACTGGTGTCCAGAACTGTACACAGTATTCCATGTGAGGCCTGACAAGTGCTTTATATAGCAGAAGAATAATATTCTCATCTCTCGCCCCTATACCTCTTTTAGCCACATAAGTGACACATTTTTTTTAGTTATTTACAGGTTAAAAAAAGTAACTTTTTTTAGTAATTTAAAAGTCTATGACTCTTTCAGATCTTGGGAATGTAATGTTTTTTCAAATATTTAGTATAGTTTAGCCGCCCCAGCAGTGATTTTTGGGGAAGTGCTGGAAATGTAAGCCCTTCCCTGAAAATCATCCCTAGCTGTCAGTGAATGAGTGGCTGAGCACTGCCTGTGATTGGCTGAACGATCAGCCAATCAGACACAGCATTTTCAGACGGCAGGGATCCCACGTGGCAAGACCCACCAGACCCCGACAGCAGCGGAGACGTGAGTAAGCATATACAGATATTCATTTTTTTAACACGTTTGTGATGACTTTTAGGGAAGGGCTTATATTTCAAGCCCCCCACCCCCAAACTCCCCGGGAGAAGATAATCGCTGCAGGAAGTCCCCTCATGTCAGCACTGTCACAGTGTTCAGCGATAAGGACTCCCCGCGGGGGTGATGAAATTCTCTGCCACTGCTATTACAGCGGATAACGATCATTGCCCATTGATTTCAATGGGGCCCAACCGCTCGTGTGTCGCATGGCATGCGCCGGAGACAAATTTAAAATTTTTCTCCCGAACGCATCCCTGACGACTGAGTCAGGCAAGGGGTTAATGCACCCCAAGACTTTATTTGCAGCAGCTAATTGGCATTGATTGCTCCAGTTAAATCTGCAGTCCACTAGTACCCCCAGGTCTTTTTCCATATCACTATTCCCTAGCAGTACCCCATTCAGTGTATTTTGGTGACATCCGTTTCTCCTGCCCATGTGCATAACCTTACATTTATTAACATTGAACTTTATTTGCCATTTTTCTGCCCAAGCCCCCAGTTTATCTAGGTCCGTTTGTAGCCGCACATTGTCCTCCGTTGCATTGATTATATTGTATAATTTTGTGTCATCTGCAAATATTGATATTTTACTATGCAGGTCGTGGATAAATATATTGAACAGAATGGGGCCCAATACTGAACCCTGTGGTACCCCACTAGCAACGGTGGCCCAATCAGAGTACAAACCATTTATTACCACCCTCTGCTTTCTATCTCTGAGCCAATTCTTTACCCAGATACACACGTTTTTACCCAATCCAAGCTGTCTCATTTTATATATCAGCCTATTATGCGGCACGGTGTCAAATGCTTTAGAGAAGTCCAGATATACGAGATCAATAGACTCTCCCAGGTCCAGCCTAGAGCTTACTTCATCGTAGAAGCTGATCAAATTGGTCTGACATGATCGACCCCTCATGAACCCCCTGCTGGTGAGGCGTTATGCCATGGTTTTCCTTGAGGTATTCTAAGATGGCGTCTCTGAGAAACCCCTTGAATACTTTTCCAATTATAGCGGTCTATCACGTCACTTAGTACCCTTAGAACCCTTGGGTGTATTTCATCCAGCCCGGCGATTAAATTGATTAATCGATTTTAATCCTCTTTAACCAGTTCTGAATTTCCTGCGTTGGGCATGCATTATTTAGCTTGGGGTTCGTTTTATTCCCCTGCATCTCCCTTGCCCCATCTAGATGTGGGTCTTTAGGAAATTCAATTAAGAAAAAAAAAATTATCTGAGAAACGGCGTTAAAAATGTAGAGGTTACCGATCAACCACAGGGATGCAAGACTCGGATATGTGGCACTAACACAAATAAACTCAGTGCTACAGTTTTTTTTATGGTTGTTTTATATAGAATATATATAAAATTTCTAAAAAGTGGATTACAGATTAATAAAGAATAGCTTTTCCACTGGCAGATTTTCTCCCAGGAACAAGCGTCGATCAACATTTTAGCGAGACCTGCACTCATTAAACTGCATGTACATGCAGCGATTAGCACTACTGTATGCAACCAAACATTTGTTAGAAGAGTTATTTTTCCATCTTCCTTATTAATAATTGTGCTGGCACATGCAGTTCCATTGTTGTAGGCAGCACATCTCCGTTTACACAGGACGATGTGCTGCCAACAATAGATGATTTTTAGTGCCACACAACAGATGCAATCACCTGACAAATCAGGGTTTGCTCATATGTTGACTGATCACTGGCATCTTCACATGGCAGGTAATTGGCTGGTTGACCATTCATTCCATATGATCTGCCCATGTAAAAGGCCCTTTAGTCACTGATCAGACACCGGTACGCAGGGCTGGAATTTATACACTTAAAGGGGTTCTGACATGAAAAAAAATTGTACTCACCTTGCCTGATCGCCAGGCATGTCCCCTCCAGCCGGCATCTTCTTCTGTGCCTTTAAAGCAGAGCAGGAGCGGTCAAAAAGACCGCTTCCTGCTCTGGTCCATCCGTCAGGCACTTCCGAGGTGAACGGACGGACCGCACAGTGCTTGCTGTGGACGGCCCGTCCGTCCTGCTGAACTCCGGAGTGCTGAGCATGCGCAGTGGAGACGCGGCCCGTCCTGACTTCTGTCAGAGGGCACCTCTCCACTGCGCATGCGCGCGATCCCGGAGCGGCGCGGCTGCTGGAGGAAGAAGACTGCCTGCGGGGAGGCATACTAGCACTTTCTGCTTAGGTTAAGCAGCGCTGCTGATTAGAGCCACCTGATTGGCTCTTCGGCACCACGTGACTGCACAGCGTGCACCAATCAGGTGGCTCTAGTCAGGCTGCTTAACCTAAGCAGAAAGTGCTAATATGCTGCCGGGAGATGACCCCCCGATGTCAACAACAACAGGAGAACAGCTAAGTATAAGATTTTTATGCTTTAGCAGCCATTAACCCATGGGTTCCCTGGGTCCATTAGGCAGACCAGGGAACAATGGCTGCTAAAGCATAAAAAAATTATTTGTGTCAGAACCCCTTTAATGCATCATTTCCTGTATTATTCTAAATTACAAAAAGGAGAGAGAAAACAAAAACACATAACAAAATACTCTGAAAACATGTGGAGCAAGTCCCAAACTGACATCCCCAAGTTATATTTATCACTGATCAGTCTTAGGGCCCCTGGGGGTCAAAGGAGATTGGTGTATTTATTTTTTTTTATTAAATAAAGCAGACCAAGGATTTAATAACTGATCAGGAATTTATCAATCAGCCACAAGGAACAAACCGCACAGGGCTGGTAAGTATGGTGATACAGATCACCAGGTTTGGGGAGGGGGGGGGGGGGGGGGTGTTGATCACTAATGAAAGGGAGGATGGGAGTAGTTTTTCTACAAGGCCTTCACAGAATACAACATTTTTTTGCTAGTACAATCCTTCTGCTCTGTGGGTCTAACTGAAATGAGGCAGAAGGAATAGGATCAGATACCCAAGATGACCCATGAAGTGCTATTACTGGTCTGCAACAATGGGCAGACCAATCTTAGCAGTCAGCGTTGTCAGACTGCTGTGACTCGTCCCTAGTCGTGGCGATTGGCTGCTGTCCAGGTTAAAAAAAAAAAAAAAAAAAAAAAGGGGGGGGGGGGGTCTTAAGAAAATGGCGACTGCTCAGTCAATAACGTCTGACCTGTTTGCGGCAATGGCCGTTGAGTCCCTCAATGTTGAGCAGTGCTAGGTGCCTTGCTACTCCAACACTGTTTCTTTAGATACAGTAAGCTTCTAATGCGATACTGTAATCTTATGGCAGTTCCAATTAGCAATCACACACCCGTGATGTAATATTACATCATGCAGTGGAAAGGTATTAAAATGTGTTTGAATGTTCAACCAATGATCTGTAGCAATCTGAACAAACTTAAAGGGGTTGTCCCGTGAAAGCAAGTGGGGTTCAGCACTTCTGTATGGCCATATTAATGCACTTTGTAATAATATACATCGTGCATTAAATATGAGCCATACAGAAGTTATATACTCACCTTCCCTGCGCTGCCGTCCCCGTCTCCATGGTGCCATCTAATTTCAGCGTCTAATCTCCCGATTAGACGCACTTGCGCAGAAGGGTCTTCTCCCTTCTGGTTGGTCCGGGCACGAGCGGCGTTCTGGCTCCGCCCCTTCTACGCGTCATCGCGTAGCTCCGCCCCGTCACGTGTGCCGATTCCAGCCAATCAGGAGGCTGGAATCGGCAATGGACCGCACAGAGCCCATGGGAGAAGACCCGCGGTGCATCGTGGGTGAAGATCCCGGCGGCCATCTTGGAGGAAAGGAAGGAAGAAGTTGCAGAGAGGGGATTCGGGTAAGTAAATTTTTTTTTTTTTAATTTCAACACATCCCTTGGGTTTGCCCATGCAAACAAAAAAAAACAAAAAACCACAACCCGTTTCGGAGTGGGACAACCCCTTTAGCTAAATAGAAATACATATACATAACACTTAAAGCAAGAAAAAAAAAAAAGGCAACAGATACCTGGGTTCTATAAGCCCTTCTTGTACTCCCCACGCCATCTCACGAACCGCATTGCTCATCTCATGTCGGGATGTGTAAGCAAAGCAAACATTTAAAAAACACCTTTAACAGATAGAAAAAAGAAAAAAAGGCATTATATTTAATGGTAGTTTAAGTAGTGTCAAAGTACTTGCTTAAAGCAACCCTACAGTCCTGGACAAACAAAGATTGGCAGCATAACCTCTCGGATTACCTGATGTACACTTTGCATCTGTAGTCAGAGTCTGCTCCGATGAGCAGCGCTGTCAAATTAGAGCAGCACGAAGTATCTTAGACTACAGATGCATACTATGCCTGAAGTAGTCAGAGAAGCCGCGTGCCTATCTTGGTTTGTCCAGGATCAGGGACCACTTTAAATGTCATCTAACGAGAGTTTTGTTTCTCTAGTCAGGCACTGCTTGAACAAAGCACAACCCACCAGTTTAACACTGCATTAATTTTCCTTGAGTTAATCAAGCCAAAGCCATATAATTAGTATCTGGAGGTAAGAGCCATTTGGCAAAAATGGCTGTCATAAAATTCCAGATTTCCTCAAAAAAAAAAAAAAATTAAAATCACATTTCCGTAATGGAGTTCTGACAAACTACATTTCATTAACCCCTTCATGACATGGCCTATTTTGGGCTTAAGGACGCAACAATTTTTGGCGGATTTTCTTCTCCGTTTATCAAAAGTCATAACTTTTTTATTTTTCCGTCAACGCGGCCGTATGAGGGCTTGTTTTTTGCGTGGCGAACTGTAGTTTTTATCGGTGCCACTTTTGGGTACATAGACTATATTGTACAACTTTTTTTTTTTTTTTTTAATGATAGCAGGGAGAGAAAACGCATCAATTCTGCCATAGATTTTTTTTTTTTTTTTACACCGTTAATCATGCAGCATAAATGAGACATTCCATTTTTTCTGCGGACCGGTACGGTTACAACGATACCAAAATTCTTACATTTTTTTTAGTTTTTCCCACTTTTCTGCAATAAAAACCCTTTTTCTGGGTAATCTTTTTTTTTCTTCTAAATTGCTGCATTCAAAGTCCTGTAACTTTTTTATTTTTTGATGTACAGAGCTCTATGAGGGCTTATTTTTTGCGAGACGAGCTGTAGATTTTATTGGTACCATTTTGGGGTACATACGGCTTTTTTGATCACTTTTATTGCGTTTTTAGTGAGGCAAAATGCTAAAAATGAGCATTTTGCCTCAGTTTTTTAGCGTTTTTTTTAGCGTTTTTTTCCGTGCACAGTCAAAAGCATGTGCAACCTATTGTACGCGTTGTTACGGACGCGACAATACCAAATATGTGGGATTTAATTTTTTTTTAACTTTTTTTATGCTAATCTGAGAAAAGGCATTAAAAAATGTTTTTTTTTTACTCTTTTTTTTACATTTTTTTTAATCTGTTTTTTTTTACACTGTTTGTGTCCCTCTGAGGGACTTTAACCACTGCCCTGATGATCGCTGGTATAAGGCATGGCAGAGCTACTGCTCTGCCATGCCTTATCGCTTGTACAGCGATTATAGGCATAGGCAATACAGGACGCCAGTGTCTGGCGTCCTGTTGCCATGGTGATAGGCCGGGCTCTCGTGATGACATCGCGAGTTCCGGCCGGAGACACAGAGGGAGCCGCGCTCCTTCTGTGAACTCTTTCCCTGCCGCGATCTACTTAGATCGCGGCAGGGAAGAGGGTTAACAGCGGGGGGGGGGGGGGGGGGGTGCATCTCCGATGACCCCCCGCTGTTGCAGCGGGACGCCGGCTGTGACTGACAGCCGGCTCCCGCTGCGGGATAGCGTGGGATCACATATGATCCCGCGCTATCTCCAGGACGTAAGTTTACGTCCTGTTGCGGGAAGTACCAGGCTGCCAGGATGTAAACTTACGCCCTGCAGCGGGAAGGGGTTAAAATGTTGTTAAACCACAGGATCTGATAATACAATCCTCCCGTAAAGGGGTTGCACACTACTGAGAGCTTATCCACAGGTCATCAATAGTAGCTCAGAGGGGGTTGACTGCCCAGAACACCAGCTGATAGGTTGTTCTTTGGGCTGTTGTTCTCGTGCACTAAAGCCATTTTCTACAGGAAACAGACAGCTCCGTTCGCACTGCAATGCCCAAGCGTGGTATTACAAGCCCAAGTTTCCAATACAACAAATAGGAACTTGGCCTGCCATACCAAGACGGCCCACTGTAGTGGGAACTGAGCTGTCTGCTTCCTGAAGAAATCAGCTCAGTGCATGAACACACCACCCCCAAAAAACAGCTGATTGGCAGGCTTCCCAAGAGATAGACTCCTACTTGTGTGTAGTGGACCTCATTTTCCCGCTCGTGTAGAGCTGCTTGACCAGTTAACAGAGTTAGAGATGAGGCACATTATTGAAATGCGAGAAGCTGGTTGGTTGTATTTAGGAATTGCCCGCCATGTAGGCCGTTCCAACCAGGCTGTTAGGAGGTGTTGGGACCAGTGGATGCGTGAGGGCACGCACACAAGGTGACTAGGCTCAGGACTGTATTTGTTTTTATTCAAAATATTATATGGAGGTTTATACTTAATAGAAAATATATTTTCCATTTAAGTATTGCAAACTGTCACCCACTTTTGGATAATGAGGCACTCAGAGATAAGACACAACCCCTTTGAGAATACAGGGCTTGGGGTGGGGCAATCAGCTGATTACTCTGAGTCCCACTCAAGGCAAACAGCTAAATTTGCCAGGGAAAGCCAGCGCAATCCTGATTTTTACCGTGTAGAGGGGCGTACAAATGTAGTTGTCACCCTAGTACAACCCCTTTAAACACTTACTTAGAGTAAGCCTTGGTTTCCAGGACAGCCTGTGCAATAAGCTTCTGAATGTCTAATGGAAGCAGACTCAGGTCACCGATCACTCGTATACAAACTTCATGTTTCTCAAGCTTATCCCTGCAGAAAACAAGTGAAAATGAACATATTCAGTGGTTGCAATCACAGAAATAAAGTTGATCCTTTAATTGTTAGTTTTACTACCAAATCACATACAGAGAGATAGGAGCTTTGCTGACACCCAAGCAGCAGCTACTGGGTACTGCAACGCACACTGGGAACACCATATAACTTCAAGAGTACATAGGCAGCAGTAGCTGTGAATGGCAACTGCAGCCAAAATTCTAGCAGCAAGTTGAAATATTTGGACTATAACTATTTTAGTAGTGATTTGGAGTTCTGGCACACTGAGCTAACCAAAACAATTGATATATAAAAATATATTTTATTACTCAAGAACCGTTAAGCACTTCATAAGTGTAGAAATTAGCATTTTCTCAAAGATATTAGGTTTCTAATATCGCTTGCATTATTTATTTATGCAAAGTTTCTTGAAAGTACAGTGCTTATTTAAATGGTCTTACTTCTCTTCAAGCAGACGTGTGAATTTTTGGCGAGCTAGTTCCATAAGGCCATCTACCTCTTCCTTAGAACGCTTGAAATTCTCAATGCTGAAAGCATAAACTGTGACCTCACAGATTCCAAGGTTTAAGCACCAACGCAATGTCTACAGAGAGGAGAGGGGAAAAAAGTTGCATTACTGTACTATCATTTAACCCTTTCCAATCCACTATCTGACATCTGAAGACATTCTAATCGAAGGCTGTACAGATCCGAAGTCGGAAGACGTCCGGCAGGGTATTCTTACTGTAAATTACTGGTCGCTCTGTTGTCGGGGGGCCTCTCCAGTATATCACATACCAGAGTACTGGCTCTAGCCAGTAGATGGCGCCATTGTATAATGGCAGAAAGAGAAAGCCCCCTAGGAAACCCTGAATCTAAAATTGGATTGCAAAGGGTTAAGACTGGAATAATTATAAAACTACAAGTGGATTAAAAAAAAAACAAAAAAAAAACATATAGCTTAAATCCTTTTCTTTTTTTTTGTCTACTTCTGTGTACGGAAATAAAAACCTGCATCAAAGTCAACACGAAAACTGCATGTGTGAATGCAGCCCAAAGAGTTTTTCCCCCCTGTTTTTTGATCACTAGATACAGTGTTTATACAGCAGAGGAAAGTGTAGGGCTGTGGTAATTGATGCACAGATAAATTGAGAAAGTCCAGCTTTGTGTAAACCGCTTCATTAAACAATCTAGACAGACAAGAAAGAACAGAGAACATGCTGGAAGAAATAATGTATTGGCTGTTTCATCCCATTTCTTTTTGGTTCAAAGAGGAGGTTTTTCCTCCCTACAGTCTGCGGTATTGAAAGCGTTAACCGCCCATTATGGAGTAGAGATTACCATCGCAACCATATGGTATGAACCGCCGACTGGACTTTTTATTGCATTATTAGTTATTTATTTTTGCTTTGTTTCCTTGTAATTGTATCTTGCCTCTGGTGTCATGTGTTCTTGCTTCAAGCAACCCATTGGCTGTTTTTTGTGATATACGTGTTACTCACGTGTCTTCATGTCTATGATTAAGGGCAACACGCTTGCTTGAAACATGTAAGACGGAATATGCTCTCTGTTCCTTCATGTCTGTCTGGATCATTTAATAAAGACTGAAAGCTGTTAACCCAAACGCTGGACTTTCTCCATTTTCCTGTGCGTCAGCTGTGGTTTCCAGCTAGTCCTTGCATGGGATGCCAGAGGAGCCGGTTTCTGGTTTGCATTTCTGCTGTGGTATCTGACATCCCAAGATCGTAGACTGATCTCATGTGATAAAATCTAACTTGATGAAGCTTAGCTCTGACTGTAACATAGTTTACAGTACACTGCCGAAAACATTTTCATAGATATTTTTATAAGCACTACCTGGCAGTTATCAATAAAAGTAAGGCAGTTTTCTGACTTGGCATTAAAAAGAAATAAGAATTGGCATTGTATGCACCTCGTTACAAGATACAACCTTGTATAGTACAGTAATGTGCGCCGTATTTCTCAATAGATGTTCACAGCGTTGGGAAGTATGGCACATGCGTTACTCCACTTACATTTTGGGGTACTACTAGGTGGTATGTCAATTTTTGTAAAACTGCTTTTAGGTGTATAAAAATGGTAAAACAAAATAAGACCCTATTTGGAACAAACAGGGATCACTGATTTAAAAAAAAAAAAAGGCAAAACCGTTTAATAAGCATGTTTATTCAGATGTGTAGTAGGTTTGACTTAAAATACCTTGTATTTAAAAAGCTAATAGACACCCCAGGGATGTGCCTTCATGTAACCCCAGCAACATGCCTTTATGTACACCTAGCAAGTATACATCAAATTATATCAGCCATAGATACAAATAAATTAATATAGCATATTTATAAGAAACTGACCTCGGCAAGCTTTTCAAACCCCTGTGAATGGCCCTCTTGTCGCTCCACATGGCATTTCTTAGCATATCTTCTGTTCCCATCCATGATGAATGCAACATGTTTGGGCACTGGGCCAGCCTGTTTTACAAAGGTGAAATACTGTCAAGACATCAGCAATGCTTGTATACACATATACACAGTGGAACGGCTTGCCTACCTTAAGGATATTTGCACATAAGCGTTCAATCAACGATAGCTCCTTGTCCCGAATCCAAGACATGTTAGAACAAGTCTAAAATAGAAGAGCCTTATTGATAAAGCTTCCATGTACATTAATACATTAAAGAGGTATTCCCATCTTACAAAGTGATGGTAAAATGTGAGGATGTGGTATCACTTTATAGTCAACGTCTGGGACCCCCCACATGTCCTGAAAATGGAGGGGCTTCAGTGCTAATTTTTTGCCAGTTTCCCCTGCACAGCGGTGCTCCCAGCCACCCAAATGTGTTGAAAAAATAACAGAGAGGACGTTTCACTATACCAGCTCTGCGCCCCTCTCATTCTGAAAATTGGCAGGGGATTCAGAGGTTGAAGCCCCACCAATCACAAAGTAATAGCAAATCCCAGAGATATGCTATCACTTTACGAGATGGGAGCACTTCTTTTAAGGAACATTCAGATTTTGGAAAAGAAATGCTATTATTTGTAGAATAGAAAATTCTCCCATATACTCTCTGTATCCGTTTGCTATCATTCAATAGGATCCTCAAGTAAAACTCTGTCCTGTCACATGCATCACACAGGCACGCAGCTCCTTACAAGACAGAGATCCAATACCGTACCCGGATCGGCCTGTCAGCCCATCACAGGGTTACAGACTGATTTTATCCATTGGTCGCTTCTCAACGACAGCAAACAGAGATCTTGAGGAACTAAGATGGAACATATTACAGAATCATATAACCCTTAATTGTACAACAAAAATCTCTACTTAGTTTTGCCTGACTGTCAGACAGAGCAGGGCTACAGCCACACAAACATGCAGGTAGTGGTATCTAAAATGTCTATCTATACCTGAGCCTTAGGCCAGCTTCACACAAGCATATGCATGCGCAATACGTAGGAATTAGACCCCATTAAAGGGGTTTTCCAGGGAAATACTATTGATAACCCATCCTCAGGATAGGCCAGCTATAGATGACCAGCTGGGGTCCGTTGCTCAGGACCCCGACTGATTAGCTGAGTGAGCATAAGCTGTCAAGGCTGCAATAACACAGAGGTTGGAGCAGAAGCCTTGTAACTGCAGGCACAGCTCTTGTTGAAATCAATGGGAACCGTACTTGCAGTTACAAGTGCAGGGCACTATACGGAGGTCGGCGTGGAGACTTCCGCTCCAACCTCTGTGTACTTAGAGCGGAAGTCTATAACTGCAGGCACATCTCCCATTGATTTCAATGAAAGCCGGGCCTGCAGTTACAAGCGACGGCCACTACACAAAGCTCGACACAGAGGCTTCTGCTCTGACCTCTGTGTATTTGCGGTGATGACAGCATGCGCCTGCTCAGCTGATCGGTCGGGGTTCCAAGCAACAGACCCCCGCAAACCAACTATTGATGATCTATCCTGATGATACGTCAATATTATTTCACTAGAAAACCCCTTTTAATTTCACTGGGTTTGTTCAGATTTCCATCTTTTGCGTGTGCATCAAAAGGTCCCCATAGAAGTCAATGGGGGTGTGCAAATGCACATTACACAAGGAGATGTGTGAAATACTGCATAAGCCCTTCTGTCCACAGCCATACTAGTAAAATGCTGTGGGTCTCCCCACAACACTTCACTGTTGTCTGTAAATATCACGTCTGCTGGCAGAGGGCATATGGCTGTGAGTATACTACACATGCCCGCGTATCACATGCGCACTGAGTTTTTCTTCTTTAATTCCCTGTTCTGTTAAATGGTGGGGATGCATATGAAAACACTGCCCATATACAATGTATTACATATAGACAGCGTATCATACGCAGCCTATACATAGGGCTCACACTATGTGGTATGCAGAGAAATGAAGCATGCTGCGATCTATTTAATGTGTGCATCTACACGCACATGGATGAATGAAGGGCCACTGACTACATTCACTGCATATAATATGAAAAAACACCCGCTAACATCAGCCCTAGCTGGAAAAAGAACACATCTAGAACTAATGCTTCAATCAGCATGCCTCACGGGGGCCAAACGTACAATAAAATACGCAGATAAGCGTGCAAATAAGCATTCTTCATCCTGCAGACATGCAGCACACTGACACTCACATGAAGCTGGCCCTACACACAGACCTACAGGGGACAGACGGGACACAGCCATGTACAATGATACATCCCCCCAGATGGCCTCTCATGATATACCAGCGGCTATGCCGGGCTCTGTAGTTTCAGAGCGGGGCAACAGGCTGGTACTGTGCAGCCATACGCTACATGGCAGTGACCGTGCATCTCTGCAGTAAAGCTGTCCAATACAAACGTCTCTTACCCAGATCTCATCACCTTCTATGGATGACAGACTTCCGCATTCACAGGCAGCAGAGACCTGCGCTGCGGCTGACGTCAGCAGGTCGCCGTCTCATCACGTCAACGCAGGGCCAGGCTGATTGGTCCAGGTGCGAGCGGGAGTTCGGCAGCGGACCAATCACAGGACGGCGAGCTGTTCTGTAAACTGCTGCTTGTGGTGACTTCGGCGCGGGAAGCCTGGGGTTTATTGTGTCAGTGGGGGAGGGGCGTCACGAGGTGGTTACGACAAACCGCTGCCCATAGGTGTTCGTGCAGACTTAGTGCGCGCCGCCAGTAATGTGGGGGGACGCGTAACGGTTTCCCGCACAGAATGCTGCCAAAGCCTTCACCTTGCTGTCCCCGTATCAGCAGGCTTGTATATTGGCGGACATAACCCGTGCCGGAGGCATATTTGGTATTTCAGCCGCACTTCAGTAGCGGTGAGCGATTCCAGCGACCTGATTGGAGATGTGCACGAGTGGTCGGCCGCTTAAATAAGCAGCAGCAGGGCCGTAAGAGGGTCGGCAACTAACCCTAAACCCTAACCCCCCGCGGGTCTCGTGAACTAGTACGCGTGCAGATCTCCAAGGGGGGTGTGTACCCAACAACCAATGAGGTTGCTGGAATCGCTCACCGCTACTGAAAAGCGGCTGAAATACTATATATGCGTGCCGCAGGCATGTTATTATATTCCACAAGACTTCTGCTCGATTTGCAAACTGATTGGTTGTTTGGGTCGGCTGATTCACCAAACAACCAATCAGGTTTCGGTTCGAGCAGAAGTCTTGTGGAATATAAATCAACCAATCAGGTTGAATGAGACAAGCCAAACTACCAATCAGGTTGCTGGAATTGTGAATCAGAACCAATGAGGTTGCTAGAATTGCTCCATAGTGCCGAACTTGAGTGTAATATGCTGCCGGAGCCGTGGCTGTATGCAGTGTGAGGAGGGCTGGCGTGCAGCGTGACACACTGCACAAAGATGGCTGTCAGCAGTTACATGAGTATATCTGGCGGGCTGTGAGTAGTATGTAAGGGCTGTACTGGCCGCCCATCGCCATCTTCTGCCTTGTCGTGTGTAGTACACTCCAAAATAAACATGCCAATATTTTTTTCTTGTGCACATAATTTACACAATTGGTGTGGCTGCCTGTGGGATATTGGTGCAGCGTATTACGCTATGATGATGTGCAATGTGTGAGACCGCCCTAAGGCTAACTGCACACGGGCACTGTGTGATATGGAGCCGTGAATCCCGCCCCCCTATCACGCTCCCCACCATGTTAAGTCCGAGAGCATGTGAGGCGTTTTCATGGTGAAACAGCCTGGTATCACTTTGGGGAAGGAGCAACATGGCTGTCGGCCACAACAGGACCGTGGAGTTTCCCCTACTGCTTTCTGTAGGGCCGGTGCTGCCACCATTGAGAACAATGGGCTGTGATGCGAATTCAAAATAATGGGACCCATTTGTGTGCCTCACAATGCACAAACCTCATGTGATTTTCTCACCAGCGTGAAGGCGGCCTTATTCAGGCAGTTTGACTCATACCTGTAAGGGCTTATTCAGACAACCGTATATGAGCCGGGTTTTCACGCCCGGCCAATATACGGTGTCCTTCTCTGCAAGGGGAGGAGGCTTGGAAGAGCTGGAAGCAGTGCTCTGAGCTCCCGTCCCCTGCCACTATTTGCAATGGAAGGGAATGGGGGTGGAGCTAAGTTCTGGAACTTAGCTCCGCCTCCTCCCATTGCAAATAGTGTCATGGGGGCGGGAGCTCAGAGCACTGCTTCCAGCTCTATCCAATGGATAAAGGCAAACACGTAGATGTAAAAAGAAGTTAAAATTTTACCTCTCGTCATGGATCCGATCTACGAGGGCAGGTGAAATTACTTGCCTAAGGCCTCCTGCACACGGGCGTATTAGCATTGTGGAGTCCGCGGCGGGCGTCCGCCTCTGGACTTTGCAGCAAATACAGCCCGTAGTATTTGATTTCGATTTTCCGCTGAGAATAAATCGCAGCATGCTGCGAATTTTGTGTGGGCTACGCATGGTCAGCTTCTATTGAAGGCTGGGCATCGGGTCAAACTCTGCTGCGGGAATCCCGCAAGCGGGCTCCGACCCGGCCGTGTGCAGAAGGCCTCTAGCGATTTTCACTGTTGGGATCTTTATCTGTTGACCTTTCCCCAACTTCAGCGCATGCACATGTCGGCAAAATGGCGGACGCAAGCGCAGAAGCTGGGAAGGGTCCGGGAAATGTAAAATCTCCTGGCTACTAAAGGTAGCCGAGAGCCTGGAGCAGTGACTGAGGGCCGCGGTCTCTGGTCACGGGATCGCTGTTATCCAACGGATCATGGCAATCATGTAAAAGTTTAAAAACAGTTGAACTTCAATACTCCTTTCAGTTTGGGCCCGTTGTGCAGCCAGACATAAGATTTGGGCCACAAAGGCTATGTTTCTGAACACGGGACAAAAAACTGGAGTATCCATTTTGGGGTGAAAGTCTTCATTCATATGTGTGCTGAACAAAAAAACCTGTTTTTAAAATGACACGATTGCCAAAAAAATGAAAATCATATCTTTTTCCTTCTGCCTAGTTTAGATTCATTCAAAAACTGTGGGGTCAAAATACACAGTACACCCCTAGATAAATTCGTTAAGGGGTCTAGTTTTCAAAATGGGGTCATTTGTGGAGGTCTCCATCGTTTTGGCCACTCAAGGGCTCTACAAGTGGGCAATGGGGCCTAAATTTCTGTTCTGAAAGCCACCGGCTGCTCCTTTCGGTTTGGGCCCCGTTGTACATACGAACATAATATTAGGGCCACAATGGGTATGTTTCTGAACAGGACAACCAGGGGTATCAATTTTGAGGTGTAAATCCTTATTTTCATGTGCACTATAGAAAAAAATATGTCTTTAACCCCTTAATGACATGGCCTATTTTGGCGTTGAGGACCAAATGATTTTTGGTATTTTTTCATCTCCATTTTTCAACAGCCATAACTTTTTTATTTTTCCGTTGATGCGGCCGTATAAGGTCTTGTTTTTTTGCGTGGCGAATTGTAGTTTTTATTGGTACCATTTTTGGGTCCATAGGCTATATTGTAAAACTTTTAGTATTTTTTTTATGATCGTAGGGAGAGAAAACGCATCAATTCTGCCATAGATTTTTGGGTTTTTTTTTAGAACGTTAATTATGCAGCATAAATGATACACTACATTTTTTTCTGCGGGTCGGTACGGTTACAGCGATGCCAAAATTCTTATTTTTTTTAGGTTTTTCCACTTTTCCACAATAAAAGCCCATTTTTTTAGAAATTATTATTTTTTCTGAACTCACTGCATTCAAAGTAACTTTTTTATTTTTCCGTGCACTGAGCTCTATGAGAGCTTATTTTTTGCGAGACGAGCTGTAGTTTTTATTGGTACCATTTTGGGTACATACGGTTTTTTTATCACTTTTATTGCTCTTTTTGGGAGGCAACATGCTAAAAATTAGCATTTTGCCTCAGTTTTTTTAGCATTTTTTTTAACAGTTTTTGCCGTGCAGGGTAAAAAGCATGTTCAATTTATTGTACGCGTTGTTACGGATGCATCGATACAAAATATGTGGGATTTTTAAATTTTTTTATACTAATATATAAGAAAAAGCATAAAAAAAGGCTTTTTTTTTTACATTTTTATTTTTTGTACTTTATTTTGCTCTTATTTTTACACAATCTGTGTCCCTCTGAGGAACTTTCACTGCAGGACTGAAGATCGCTACGATAAGGCATGGCAGGACTTCTCTCCTGCCATGCCTTATCGCTTACTATAGCGATCACAGGCTCTGGCAATACAGGACGCCGGTATCTAGCGTCCTGTTGCCATAGCAACCAGCTGGGCTTTCGCAATGTTATCACATTGCTCCTGTATCACAGATTTGGTCGATTGATTGGGTAGTTAATGATAATCTCAATTAGCCCAGTTTTTAGTTAACTAGCAACTACGTTTCATTAATCCCTAAACTGGCGTCATAACCCCGAAATTTGAAGCACACCAGGGTCACATCAAGGCACATATTTTATGAAAGTTGTGTGGCATTTCAGTGAATTTGCTGCCACGACATTTAGCGGAGTACTGGTGGAAACTGCAGCATCAGGCATTACCTTTCAGTGATATTAGTGTAAACCTCTCTAAAACTGACCTCCTTGTCTTTCCACCTTCTAACCGACCTCCCCTCAACATCTGCATTCCAGTGTCTGGCACCATTATAACCTCCAGACGGCATGCCCGATGCCTTGGGGTCACACTGGACTCTGACCTCTCCTTTGCCCCCCATATCCAATCTCTGGCTCAAACATGCCACATGCACCTCAGAAATATTGCTAAAATACGTCCGTTCCTAACCACGGACACGCTAAAGACGCTCGTGGTTGCGCTCATCCACTCCCGGCTTGACTACTGCAACTCGCTACTCATTGGCCTCCCCCGCACTAGACTCGCTCCACTCTAATCCATACTAAATGCAGCAGCTAGACTCATTTCTCTATCCAGTCGTTACTCAGACGCCTCTGCATTATGCCAGTCGCTGCATTGGCTGCCCATCCACTGCAGAACTAAATTTAAACTGCTATACCTCACTCACAAAGCTCTGCATGGCGCTGCGCCACCATACATCGCCTCCCTACTGTCAGTATACCACCCAGCGCGCTCACTCCGATCGGATAACACCCTCAGACTAAACACCCCTGTAATACGAACCTCTCATGCTCGCCTACAGGACTTCACTAGAGCAGCACCCATCCTCTTGAATGCTCTACCCCAAGGCATTCGGACAATTCCCGATGCACGAAATTTCAGACGTGCCTTAAAAACGCACCTCTTCAGGGAAGCATACCAAATCTCCTTACCTAGTCCCGTCCCCCCCTATGGTGCCCCACCCTGTTTGCCTTCTGATAAATGATCTGTACATAAAATTTCCTATTGCCTGTGTTCCCCAACCCCTGCACCTCCTGTACCACCCTCAACCATTTGTGTCTAACCCAATGTATCTCATATTGTAATTGTTGCAATTGTTGTATTGTTTTGCATTTATCCATGCCTGAAAGCGCTGCGGAATAAGTTGGCGCTATACAAATAAAGATTATTATTATTATTTTGTTTGGTTTTTGTGAAGTAGCAGCGTACTAATATATTAGGGACACAACTTTCAGATGTGGAGACATGCTGCATTACAGCAAGATTCGTCTGAAGACACTTTGTCATGTGTGCATAAGACTGTCGGTTTCTGATAGTAGTGCACGCGACTCAGGTCTATTGTGAGAGGTCAGTGATAATGACGTGTATTTAGTATATCAGAGTAGAGTGCAGACAAGATGAAATTATTCAAGAGTAAGAATTGTCGACATCATGTTACCATGCGGCGGTTGTGGCTCCTCCCGAGGCTGCGGTCTGGCTGCCGGGGGCGCGGGTGCCGGGCCGGCGTGGTGCTGGTGGCCCGCGGCGCGATGCGCACACTCGGTGGTCCTGGCGGCGCTGTGCGCGCGCACACCTGGGAGTGCAGCTGCCGTGCACGAGCTCTCTTTTGATGTGCTATGGGGAGTTGGCCGTCTCTTTCTCTCCGCCTCTGGGCGGAGGCTTCTGTTTAAAAGTCTAACAGTGACTGCAATCACTGCCAGTTATTGGTTTCCCTCAGGTTTGCTAGTTTGCATCTGTAGGTCTCCTGCCTCTGTCAGCTTGCCTGCTATTTTGTTACTATTTGCCAGGTTGTTCCATCTGCCTCGGTACTATCAGTATTGTTTCGTGTTGTTTTTTTTTCATCTGCCTATCCTGTCAGTAGTCTACCCATTTCATCTAGGTACGCCAGCGCTCCTTCTCGGTCCCTATGTAGCTTAGGGACCGCCGCCCAGTTGCCCGCTTGGGTTAGCCAGGAGTGGAGGCAAGTAGGCAGGGACAGGGGTTGCGGGTAAGATCCAGGGCAAACCGGGCTGGCGTATCCAGGGTAGATTACTGTAACATAATAATTGGCCCTTAAAATTGCCCAGCGGGTTTTGTTTTTACTCTCCAATGGAGGCCATGAGTACCCTCGCAAGACAGTTGCAGGCGTTAGTGGTCATTATCCAAGACCTGTCTGGTCGTATGGTGGCCCAGGAGCAGCAGGAGATAGTGCATGATTCTGCTGCCCCTTCCATTCCTGAGCCCAAGTGTCCTCTTCCAGAGGTGTTTTCAGGGGAGAGGAGCAAGTTTTTTGTTTTTCAGCAGGTATGTAGATTGTACTTCCGGATGCGGCCCCACTCATCTGGCTCAGAGTTCCAGAAAGTGGGATTGATTATGTCCTTACTTCGGGGCTCCCCCTAGACATAGACCTACTCCTTACCCGAGAGTTCGGCTTACCTGCAGTCAGGTGATTTGTTTTTTGTGGAACTTGGAGGTATTTTGGATGAGCCAGACCGTACAGGGTTGGCTGTATCTCATCTCATGTCCCTTCGTCAGGAGCAGCAGGGGGTAGAGGACTATTGCCCTAAATTTAGACAGTATGCTGGTGAAACCTCTTGGAATGATAGTGTACTTAAAGGGGTTGTCCCGCGAAAGCAAGTGGGTCTATACACTTCTGTATGGCCATATTAATGCACTTTGTAATGTACATTGTGCATTAATTATGAGCCATACAGAAGTTATCAGAAATTTTTCACTTACCTGTTCCGTTGCTAGCGTCCTCGTTTCCATGGAGCCCGTCTAATTTTCGGCGTCTAATGGCCAAAGTAGACGCGCTTGCGCAGTCCGGGTCTTCTTTTCTTCTCAATGGGGCTCCGTGTAGCTCCGCCCCGTCACGTGCCGATTCCAGCCAATCAGGAGGCTGGAATCGGCAATGGACCGCACAGAAGAGCTGCGGTCCACGGAGGGAGAAGATCCCGGCGTCCATCTTCAACCGGTAAGTAAGAAGTCACCGGAGCGCGGGGATTCAGGTAAGCGCTGTGCGGTGTTCTTTTTTAACCCCTGCATCGGGGTTGTCTCGCGCCGAACGGGGGGGGTTGAAAAAAAAAAAACCCGTTTCGGCGAGGGACAACCCCTTTAAGGATGTGTTTTTGTTGGGTCTTTCTGACGCTGTCAAGGATCTACTCATTTCCCATCCTGTTCCCGTGACATTCAATGAGGTGATGGAATTGGCAGTCAAGGCTGACAGAAGGCTGAGATCAAGAAAAGGGGAACATCAGGCCCGCAAAGCTAGGGAACCCAGCAGACCTGATCCCTCTTCTCCCAGGCCAACTTCTGGTGCCGAGCCTATGGAAGTGGACCAGCTAAGTCTCGAGGAACGGCGACAGTTCCGGATGACACAGCGTCTCTGTCGCTATTTTGGGAAAGCCGGACATCGTGTAGCAACCTGTCCTCAGAAGCCAATGCAGCATCAGCCTGAACCGGCGGAAAACTTCAGATCCTAGGCGACTCTCGGGAGGGTCGTCTAGGATCACAGGTACTCCCTAAGTTGTTGGTGCCCTGTCATATTGCCTTCCAGAATTTCACTCGGTCCGGTCAGGCTTTTATTGATTCAGGTGCTGCCGCTAATTTAGTTAACTTTTATTTAGAAATATTATAAAATAATTAGGGCTAAGACAGACAAGACATACTTAAAGACAGAGAACAAAATAGTCAGAGTGGGTAGGTAGAAAGATAGTAATACCCAAATTTGACTTGTAAATACTTGAGACTAGGGGGTCGCTGGTATAATGCAAAATGATCTTAGTTTGTGATTTATATGGCTAAGTATAATAACAGTCATTGATGCATAAGCCAAACACCACATGGAGTGTAGGTTACTTAAGATAGTGTTATAGGTTGACTTATTTCAATAGTCAACAGCACTAAACTCCAATGTTGAAAGTATGTGGTATTATGTGGCTAGGTGCAATACCAAGCATCAATGCGTGAGCCAATCACCACTTAGGTAAAATTATCATGAAAAAGCGTGGTGTTGAAATCCCTTTGGATGACAGCAGAGGTTGGCTTGGTTCAAAAGTCAACAGCGCTGAGCTCCAATATTGAAGGTATGTAAGGGATAGCTCAAGATCAACAGCGCTGAGCTCCAATATTGAAAGTATAAACGGGATAGCTCAGAGATCTCATACATTTAGGAAGCGACCCACATCAATATCTGAGTGATAATAGTAACGCTCAAACTCGATGAGGATCTCAGAGTTTAATAAAGATTTTTTAGAAACTCAGAAACCCGTCTAATTGGGGAGGCAGTGATGTCTCCTCAGTTTTCACGGAAGTATCACACACTCATATACACTTGAGAAGGAGAGTAAACCTCTCAGGTGAATTTGATTGGTCCACTCAGGAATTGACACATTGGGGATTGTCCTGTCATAGTCACTTAGATACTATACCTATGTGTTCGGCAGATGCCATATTTATTCCCGAGTATTTGTCTGATTTCCATGACGTATTTTCCAAGAAACGGTCTGAGATTTTGCCTCCCCATAGGGAGTGGCACTGTGGTATTGATTTGATCCCCAACAGTCCAATCCCAAGGGGAGCACGAAGCCCTTAAGTCCTACATCTCAGAGTCTCTGGCCAAAGGACACATCAGGCCGTCCAGGACCCCGGCCCGGGCAGGTCTCTTTGTAAAGAAGAAGGATGGCACATTGAGGCCTTGTGTGGATTATCGGGCTTTGAATAAAATTACTGTGAAGAACCAGTGCTCCTTGCCCTTGATCCCTGACTTATTGAATCAGGTGGTAGAGGCCTATTGGTTTTCCAAATTGGACTTAAGGGGGGCGTGTAATTTAATTCGCATCCGAGAGGGAGATAAGTGGAAGAGTGCGTTCAACACCCCGTTAGGACATTTCGAATGTCTGGTCATGCCCTTCGGACTTGTAATGCCCCCGCTGTGTTTTAAGGGATTTATGAATGCAGTCTTCCACGACTTCCTGGAGGTATTCTTGGTCATATATCTCAATGACATTCTGGTGTATTCCCCAGACTGGGATTCTCATGTGCAGCACCTGAGGTTGGTTCTGACCCGTTTGCGTGAGTACCAACTTTTTGTCAAGTTGGAGAAATGCAATTTTGGTACTAAACAAGTGTCCTTCCCTGGTTATGTGATTTCACCCACGGAGATTCAAATGGAGTTTCATAAAGTGGCAGCAATCTCCCAATGAGTCAGACCAGATAACATGAAAGCTCTCCAGCGGTTCCTAGGGTTCGCAAATTTTTACTGTAAATTAATTAAAAATTATTCGGTTATTGCACAACCCCTGACCGATCTTACCAAGAAGGGGGACGACTTGGTAAGATGGTCGCCAGAAGCCCTAGAGGCTTTCAGTCATCTCAAAAGGGCATTTACTGCCGCCCAGGTACTACTACAGCCTGACGCACAGCGACCGTTCTTCATTGGGGTCGATGCGTCTGAGGTGGGGGCGGGGGCTGTATTGTCTCAGGAAATCAGTGGGAGAGCTGGGTATAGCCCATGCGCGTTTGGCGGAACGGAACTACGACGTGGGTAATCGTGAGTTATTGGCGATTAAGTGGGCTCTAGAAGACTGGCGTCACCATCTTGAGGGGGCAAGGCAGCCCATTACCGTATATACTGATCATAAAAACTTGGTATATCTCGCCAATGCTAAGAGACTCATAGTTTGCCAAGCCAGATGGGCGTTGTTTTTCGCCAGGTTTAACTGCATCATTACTTATATTCCAGGGGAGAAGAACGTGAAGGCGGACGCCCTCTCACGGAGTTTAGGTTCGCCGGAAAGTGAGACAGTGGCCCACGAGAATATCTTGTCACCTGGGGTGGTGGTGGCAGCTGTAGAATCTGATCTCGTCCCTCGTCTACAGAATTATCAGCAGGACACTCCCTCGGGGGTGCCGGAGGGCAGATGGTTTGTGCCAGAGACCTTGCGTCTCAGGGTCATTGAAGAGTGTCACTCATCTGTTCTTGCAGGTCATCCGGGAGTTCAGGGGACTCTGGATCTTTGTTCTAGACACTACTGGTGGCCAGGCATGTCTCGGGAAATCAACGACTTTGTTAAAGGATGCTCTGTCTGTGCATGGAGTAAAAGTCGGCGTCCGGAAGGTGCTTTGAGACCGTTACCGGTGCCTTCTCGTCCGTGGACACATTTGACGGTAGATTTTATTACCAATTTACCTGAGTCTCAGAAGTTCACCACGATCCTGGTTGTTGTGCACCGCTTCTCAAAAATGGCTCATTTCGTGGCGCTAAAGAAGTTACCTACCGCGACAGAATTATCCAAGATTTTTGTAAAAGAAATCATTCGTCTACATGGGGTTCCCGAGAACATTGTATCTGATCGCGGGGTCCAGTTTGTTGCGCAATTCTGGCGAGCCTTCTGTAGAAACCTGGGAATGTCGCTTTCCTTCTCGTCAGCATTCCACCCGCAAACTGATGGTCAGATTGAGCGGAAGAACCAGGATTTGGTGGAATATTTGCGGTTGTTTGCTAGCGAAAAGGCTCATCAGTGGGCAGAATTCCTGCCGCTGGCAGAGTTTGCGCTAAACAGCCATACTTGTTCTTCCACTGGGGTGTCTCCATTCCGTTGCATATATGATCAGCATCCTCGCTTCCTTACAGCTATCTCTACTCCGTCTGCCTGTCCTGCAGCTGATGTCACCACAGATGGTGTTAAGCACTTCTGTATGGCCATATTGATGCACTTTGTAATATACATCGTGCATTAAATATTGGCCATACAGAAGTTATACACTTACCCCTCCGGTGCTGGCGTCCCCGTCTCCATGGCGCCGACTAAAGCTGCCTTCTCCCTGGATTAGACGCGCTTGCGCTGTCTTCCCTCTTCTGTCTGGCTCCGGCGTGCTCGCGCTGCAGAGGTCTTTTGCGCATGCGCTGTCTTCCCTCTTCTGTCGCAGAAGACCTCTGCAGCGCGAGCACGCCGGAGCCGGACAGAAGAGGGAAGACAGCGCAAACGCGTCTAATCCAGGGAGAAGGCAGCTTTAGTCGGCGCCATGGAGACGGGGACGCCAGCACCGGAGGGATAAGTGTATAACTTCTGTATGGCCAATATTTAATGCACGATGTATATTACAAAGTGCATTAATATGGCCATACAGAAGTGCTTAACACCACTTGCTATCACGGGACAACCCCTTTAAGCCCAAAATAGGCCATGTTCTTAAGGGGTTAATATAGATTCAATAATTTTAGAAGAGAGAACATCACAAGCAGGACGAGTGGAGCATCCATCCAGGGCTCACTTTATTTAAATAGTTGGTAATGTGCTTCCATCCAGTAGTTGAACTGATAACCATATTGAAATAATATGACATACCTCTATTCAGGAGATGTACCTCCAAAGTGATGTATTTCAGTTGAAATTGCCTTAAACCAGTGTTCAATCGTAAAAAAGCTGAATTATCAGCATTTGAGAAGCCTTTTAGGAACTGAGTGTCCAAACTGCAACCCAAAACCCACTTATTTATCACAAAGTGCCAATAATGGCAATGTAACATAAGAAAGAAAATAACCCAAAACCGTTGCAGTATGCGCCCTGTAAGCCAGAACCATACATATTATATATCAAAACGTCTGAAACAAAATGAGGAACCTGTTCCCATACTTTTATTTTTAAATATACTAAATTTAAAAAAATAACTATAATTGTTTAAAAAAATCTTTTTTTTAGCTTTTTACCCCCAATAAAACTAAAAAACGGGGAAAAAAAGTCAGTGAAAAAGATATTAAAAAAATAGCCCTATATGTCATGGGAAAAAAACGCAGCAAAAATAATTTTGGTAGCTGAAGGGAAAAAAATAGGGCAGTAAAACTACCACATGGGTAAAATCTCTAAAAAGTGTCTGGTCCTTAAGGTACAAAACAGCCTGGTCCATAAGGGATTAAAAAAAACCTTTTTGCTCATTTTCCCCTATTTGTATGGAAAAAAAAAAAAAATTAAGAAAAACACAAATGTGGTATCATTGTGCCCGTAACGACCTGTACTATAATTTGAGAACACTAATAATCCTACGCGCAAAAAAACGTTAAGAAAGTGTAGGTAAAATACTTATTTTATTCATTTTACCTCCCAAAAAGCGCAATAAAAGCGATTTAAAAAAAGTATGTACCCCAAAATGGTACAAATAAAAACTACAGGTTGTGACACACAATAACAAGCCCTTACAAAGCTCCATCCATGGAAACATAAAAAAGCTATGCGACCTTGAATGCAATGATGCAAAAATAATTATAATTTTCAAAAAAGGGTTTTTATTGTGCAAAAGTGGAAAAACCTTTAAAAAATTATGGTTTTGGTATTGTTGTAATCGTAACGACCTGCAAAAAAATGTATTGTGTCAATTATGCCATATGATTAACATTGTAAAAAAAATAAAAAAACAATGGCAGAATTGATGTGTTTTCTGTTTTTGTACATTCAGGTGCTCTTTATGCAAACATAAAAGGTTTGGAAAAATGTTTTTTTTGTTTCTTTGCCTATTTTTCTGTCTCTGCCTGTGTCTTTCTTTTTCTGCCTCTCTTTTCTCTGTTTCTGTGCCTGTATCTCTGGCTGTGTCTGCATCTGTCTTTTCTCTGCTTGTCATTTCTGTTTGCTCTCTGTGTTCTCTCTCTGGCTGTGATTGGTGACCCAGAGGGGTGTGTCAGCTGATGATGGCAGGGCCGCCACACCTCCTTCAATGCTTCTGTCCTGGGAGCTGCCTCTGTTTTGAGGAGCTGCGATTGATCAGCGCTGGATGAACAGAATTTATGAATGTGGCTTAGCCAATTCATAAATGCTGCTTCCATGAAACGATGGCTGTGATTGGTTATGCAGCACTGCATTGAAGGGATGAACTAATCACAGCCATCTCACGCTCCCCTTGAGCCCCGCTCTGCTGTTCTACATGCCTGCGCCGCTGTCCTTTAGCACCGGACGCTATTATTCAGTACCGGCAACTCCCATTCAGTACCGCCCGCTGCCCATTAATACCGCCTGCTCCCCTTCAGCACCGCTTACACTCATTCAGTAATGCTCGCTGCCCTATAGTACCGCCCGCTCGCGCTGCTTAGCAATGGTTACAGCGCGCGCCCATACTCTTAACATAGGAACTTTGGGCTGCCCTCACAGGTCACTCACTGTACCAAAGTCCAATTTTAGGATTTTACGGCAGTGGTAAGGGTGTCACTAATCTAATGACACCAAATTCGTCCACCATAAGTCAGACAAAGGGGTCAAAGTGTGATGCAAGAAAAAGCCTGTAGACCTATTTATATTAGATTATGCAGTTATCTTTGCAGTAAGTGCTGTTTGCTTTATCTTACATTAACCAGGGCTCGTTCACAGCTGCAGCTGTGATTTTTGTTTTAAACCTCTGTTGCAGATTTTCATTACTGCTCCACTCAAGCTCCGCTTCTCTCCTCTCCAACCCTTCGGCAATCCCTTTCACCACAGGCTACCGTCTGCGCCACATTTGAACCACCCGCCTTACTCCTGATGGGAGGGAGGAATCGCTCCCGCTTGGCAGAGGAGAAAATATCAAGCAGTGCCCGTGCTCACAATCACCTTCACTGCAGGCTGCCGTCTGCGCTGCATTTGAACCGCCCGTCTTACTCCACACATGGGAGGAAGCACTCTCATTGGGCTGCTGGGCAGAGGGGTGGGTGATATGACAAACTACTTGTGAACAGTGTGCGTACTGGCAGAAAGGGCTCGGCGTGCCATAGGTTCGCCAACACTGTTCTATACAGTAATAACGTAGTGCAATGCAAGGAATGGCGAAGATATGGAAGAGCAAAGACATCAGCATTACAACAAAGATCAAAATAATCAATGCAATCATTTCCCCAATAACTACATATGCGTGCGAAAGCTGGACACTCAAGAAAATAGACAAAAAAAGGATCGAGGCCTTTGAGCTGTGGTGCTGGGGGCGTATGCTGCGCATACCATAGACAGAGGTGGTCACAAATTAGGCGATCCTAGACTGTGTCAGACTAAAAGTATCACTAGAAAGCAAAATCATCAAACAACGGCTTTCATACTTTGGTCATGTCATACGAGCTAGTTCTCTGGAAACAACATTAATGCTCGGCACAGTTGATGGTTCCAGAAGAAGAAGACGCCAAAGAACATGCTGGCTAGATACAATCAGGGTTGACACTAACATGACTTTTGAAAATCTGAAGGAAACGGCCAAAGACAGTGAAGCATAGCGTATGCTGATCCACAAGGTGACCGAAAGTTGGCAACAACTGAACGGACAAATCATCATCATTCTATACAAAAACAAATACCTTATTGTGGAATCTACACAGTTGCTGCCACCAAGTGACCATTTCTTAAATTGCAAGTCAATTCCACTTTGATAATTCTTGATCAAATCCGCATATAAGATGGGGACTGAGGTGAAAAATAGTATGTGCAACCTCTACTGCATGGGTAAGCTTTTCTTGTAATTATCTAGTGTCAATGTGAGTTTATCACCTTTTTTTTCATACTCCCAATGTGGTTATATCTTAGAAACGATGGGAAAGTCGTCAAAAGTTTCAAATGCTGAAGGCAATAGAGATAGAAATCTCCAAAGAAATCTCAGGGAGGGAGACTAATCTTCTAAAAAAGCCTTCCTTTGGGAATTCACATAGCAACAAACTGAGGAATGCTTTATTTGAGAATAAACAAGAGCTCATGTTTTCTTTTCACCAGATCCAGAAAGTGATTTTGAAGATGAAGTACAAATTTAAGATGATGTGGACTTTTACTCAAACTGTCAAAAAGCAAAAATTGTAGAACTTAGAAAGGATGTCAAGGAAGTTTACACATGAGTACAAACATTGGAAGACACGTGCCCAAGTTATCAATCATTCTAAAAGAGTGTCAGAAATTCTATCAGATAAAAAGAGCTATGCTTTCAAAAGTTCCACACTGACGACTTGGAAAATCATTGCAGAACGAACAATTTATGCATGTGAAGAATCTGTGAAACAGTCTCAGATAAGGGTATTCCATCTATTTTGTCACAAATTTTCAACAAACTTTTAAGCAAAGAAGCAAACAACAATATTGGTTTGGAGAGGGATCATATGGTGTACAGACCCATCACTATGGAAAAACCAAGAGATATTCTATGTTGTCTACAAAACTTTGCAGCCCAAAAGGAGATAATTTATAAAGCTAGGCTAGCTGAAATGATAGAATATGATGAAAAAGAGATATAAATATTCCATGATTTGTCTAACCTTACACAGGACTTCGGCCTTATCAGTATATTTCCAAAAAAAATTTGCGACTTGGTCGGAGATGATATCAGGCACATATAGTACTGATCCACAATATTCTATTTGAAATGGATATTAGAGGTTTATTTGGGTCCCTCATGATCCGTGGCCTCTGGAGAAAGCGTTGGACCACTGCTATAAATACACCATCCTGACTGGGATTAAAGACCACGTCCATCTAAGGTCATTTACCATCCTATTCCCAGTAAATCTAGAGCACTCTCAGGATTAGGAAATTATTTTGTCATCCAGGGACTGCTCTAATTTTGAAGTATGTCAGAAGTTTTCTCGATATATCCTTTGCAGGATACTTAGATGTACTTATCCCACTAATATTTAAGTGGTTATCTCTACATTATCTCAACAAGATTTATGTAAGATATCGATATCAATTTTTTGGTATTTGTCATAGGTACCCTATATGGGGTTTTTTTTTTTACTAGAAAGCAATAAAAGTTATAATCTGAGTCAGTCTGTGAAGGGTATTTTAGGTTCTGCACTAGTTCTGCCCAAGTGAAAAAGTTTATAGTGTTTGGTCCAAGTTGAGCCAAGATCCCCATATTTTTTTGAATTTATCTGGACAATCTGAAACAGAGGGCGACTCCACAGCCAGCCAGCCACATACTGATTTTCTTCCTGGCTAGGAATAAAACTTTTCTAAGGAAAATTTGTGTATGGTGCCAGCTATAGTTTAACATCCATTAGACTAAGAGATCTAGGTTATGGGGAAGGCAAAAGTGAAGACAAAAAGGTAAAGACATCCGCCTAGAATTCTATGATTTGGGAGCATTTCCATATTAAGTGCCAAAATACTGCATTTAGCTGGTGACATTACAGGACGAGGTGAGAATCCTACCCATTTTATGTAGTCTAACCGGGGTTAGGTAGGACTGATGGACAAGATAGAATTGTATCAACTTATTGTTGGTAGCTGGGGATACAGTTAGAGTTAGATGTGAATCCATCCTCCCAGTCTTCTAATGATAATGTAGGGATGTTAGAATTCCATCCATCTTTTACAGTTAGCGGGTTATGGCTGATAGTAGAAGTGAGTATAATATGGAGATTAGACCTTTAGGTTGCTGAGATTTCATATGCCTATTGTAGGATAGTTAGAGATTTTTGTTAGGGCTGAGGGAATTGAACGTTTAAAGTGTGGCATAACTGGAAATACCTAAACAACTGGAGCTGAGCTATTTGTATGTTTTTGCATAGTTAGGTGAATGATACAAGCACATTATTCTTATATATGTCCCTTAATGTATTTATTCCTAGCATGGTCCAGTACCTGTAACCTAGTATGGAATTGTAAGGAGGGTAAAGCAGGATTCTGCCATAGTGAAATATCTGACACCGCAGCTGTAGAACGTTGGATGTTCTTAGTGATGCGCCAGACAGACAAGGCCAATTTATGTAACGGGAGTAGAGCAGATGATTCGGTAAATTTCGGATGTTCCAGGAAAGTGAGAAAATTTCTTTCCGTCACCATCCCAACTAGGTGGTGGTCAGCCAGAGGTAGCCCTTCCTCCATAAACCGGAGTTTTTATATTCTGTAGCTGGCTAAATAGTAAAGTTGAAAATCCGATAAAGCCATTCCGGCTTGGTCTTTGGGTCCCTGTAGAGTGGGTAACTTCAATTTTGAACAATAAGCACCCCAGGTAAGTACAGTGATAAGGGAATTCAAGGATTGAAAAAAGCTCAGCAAAACCTTGATTGGCATATGTTGTAAAATATATAGGCATTTTGGCTGTATTATCATTTTAATTCAAATTGATACGGCCTAACACTGAGAGAGTTACTTTAGACCATAATTTGAATTTCGTTCTGTCTAATTCTAAATGGTCTCAGCAAGTGCCCATTCGTGATCATGCACCATAGTGATTCCAAATTTGGAGATCACCGGGAGGCCACACCGAAAAACTAAAGAGTCATCAGTATACATAATTGCAGATTTTGTCCAGTTAATGTGTAATTCAGAGAATTGAGAGAATGTATTATATTAATAGCCTGAGGAAAGGAGTTTTCAGGGTCTTGAAGAAAGAGGATCATGTTATCTGCATTGAGACCCACCACACTTTCTCGCCCCTCCCACCAGATCCCTGTGATCTCTGGGGTACATTGCAGCCGAATAGCTAGGGCTTCTATTGATATGGCAAATAGGGCCGGGGATAAAGGGCAGCTCTGTCTAGTACCACATGATAGAGGATTTTCGGATGACGGCATACCATTCACAATTACATTGGCTGTTGGAGATTTATATATGATTTGGATTCATTAAAAAAATTGTGGACCAAATCCGAAACTGTGTAGGCAAGCTTCTAAGTACCTTCACTCCAAAGAGTCAAAGACCTTCATGGTATCCAATGATGCCAGTGCCCAGGGCATATTGTATAGCCTACCAAGTTGGATGGTCGTTTGGACTCCATAAATGTTTATAGTGGTGGATTTCTCGGGCATGAAGCCTTTCTGATCAGCATTAACCCCTTGGTGACCACCCATATGTGTTTTCATGTCCTGGGTGTCTGGACTTTAATCTACACGCCGGCCCTGTAAAGCCCCGGGGTCTGTGTGTGTGTCAGCTGCCTGCTATTGGCTGCCAGAGATAGCTGATAGCACGGAGCTGTCACCAGGGGCAATCCACTGCTTGGTCAGTGTGGATTGTACCGCATTGTATTGTCTGGCGCACTTATCTATGGCTGTCATTCTTGGTATTGGTTCATATTATGCAGACTGGGTTTGTTAGCAGTCACCCCTTCCCCACCCTGGATTGAATTGAGTGGCTTCCCATTAATCTGCACATGAACATTTTGCTCCTCTATATTGCAATCTGGCTTGCTGCATGCTACCAGGGTATATGGCGATTAAGCCTTCCCTGCAGTATATATCTTGTATCTAGCTTCATTTTCTGTGAGTTGTGTCTGCATTTTTTTTCTCATCTCTGTGATTTTTTTGTTTGGAGATATGCCACACAGTTTTACATTAATACCTTTATCTAAAATTTAGGGAGTGCAAAAAAAGGAAGTGGGGGATTCTTTTTAGGAGGTCAATTTTTTTGTGTTCATTATAGGCCTAGCCATGTGTCCTATAAGTAGTTTGGGGCTACAATAGGGGTATTGCTGAAAACAGAAGAACGAGTTCCATAAAATTTGGGGTGCATCTCCCCAGTTTTCCCTGAAGGAAACTGTCATGAAAGTGACATTTATGAAAATTAAATTTGATTTATTTTTCACATGCTTTATAATAATTTTTGAAAAAAAACTTTGGGGTCATAATGCTCAGTACACACCTAGTTAAATGGGCTAAGGGGTCTAGATTTCGAAATGGGGTCACTTGTGGGGGCATTCTATTGTTTTGCAACCTTGATGGCTTTACAAGTGAGCAATGGGGCCTGGAATTTATTCAGTTGTGACCTGAAAGCCAATGGGTGTTCTCTCCATTGCAGGCCTAGCCATATGTCCAGTAAGCAGATTAGGGCTATAATGGGTATGATTATGAACACAGGACAAACAAGGGTATCCATTTTTGGGGTGTCAGTCTTCATTTATATGCGTGCTGTACAAAAAATTTTTTTAAATGACACAATTGTGAAAAAAAATTGTCACTTTTTTTCTACTACTTTGCTTAGATTCATTCAAAATCTGTGGGGTCAAAATACGCAGTACATCCATATATGTATTCGTTAAGGGGTCTAGCTTTCAAAATGAGGTAATTTGTGGGGGTTCTCTATTGTTTTAGCAGCGCAAGGGCTCTACAAGTGGGAAATGGGGCCTAAAACACCAAAATTTCTATTCTGACAGAGACCGACTGCTCCTTTAGTTTTGTGTTCTGTTGTACATACAGACATAAGATTAGGGCCACAATGAGTATGTTTCTGAACACAGGATAAACAGGGAGATACATTTTGGGGTGCAAATCCTCATTTTCATGTGCACTATAGAAAAAAAAACTTATGACATATTTGCAAAAATATGAAATTTTATTTTTTCTCCTTTAAATTGCATTAACCGTTGAAAATAAAAACGGTGGGGTCAAAATACTCATGACACCCCCCAGTGAATATATTAAGGGTGTATTTTTTTAAATGGGGTCATGTGTGGTGGTATCTATCATTCTGAAACCTATGACCCTTTGCAATCTGGGCTTAGTGTAGGAAAACAAAATGTTCTTCAAAAATAATGTTAAATTTGTACATCTCCTAAATGTTTTTTTTTTTTAAATGACGTTTTTCAAATGCACTTCCAGAATAAAGTAAACAGATGGAATACATATCTTATCAAAAATGTGTACAGTATGTTTACATATTTGACATATTGCAGTGGAAAATGCGTAAAAAAGGACAATTTTTTTCAAACATTTCCCCATTTTGGTGCCATTAATAAATATACACAAATTCTATCAGTCTATTTTTACCACCTAAATGAAGTACAATATGTGGTGAAAAAAACATGTCAGAATTACTTGGATATACAAAACCTTTATGGAGTTATTCTATATTAAACTGACACGTGTCAGATTTCCAAACTTTGGCCTGGCCATTAAGGTGCAAACAGGCTTAGTTACTAAGGGGATAATAATAGAAAGTTTGACTTGGTTTACCCTAGTAGCTAAAGTTTTAGTTAGGACTTTATAGTCGACGTTAAGTAGCGAAAATAGATAAGAGTCACACTCCATAGGTTCCATTCCAAATTTTAATAAAACTATAATGGTGGCATCATAAAAAGAGGAAGTACATTGGTGCGCTTTTTGATAGCTTATCTCTCGGTCTACTGAGGGATATGACTAAAAGTGTAATGAAGGATATTACACAATCTTGCAATTTAATGCAGTCTCCTTACTGGACAGTGCAAGGTTTGGGGGGAGAGGTCTGTATAAATGGGGCTTGTTGCGACATCTCCGTGGCTCGCTGTCTTTTGACCCGACCTCTCTCATCTCACATCATCAACACCACAGGGGAATAACTGAGTGAGATCTCAATGCTTTTAGTTTTAGTGTTTGTCCTACTATCCGGGTATCCTTCAAGGGGTAGACTACACTGATGCAACCTATTGGTCAGCCTATTGGGGATACCATTGTTATATGTGTGTCAGTCTTAGCCACTGAGTTTTTAATTATTTTCATTAAAAGGTATTTTTTAAGGTTGTCTAATCTGTGTCTGTGTTATAGGAGTATCCAGTAAAACAACTTGTTTAGTAGAGAGGGTTGAAAACATGAGATCCAAATAAGCCAGGGCATCTGATAAGGATTTATTGCTCGAGAAGCAAAATAGGTTGGCATAATATTCTTTAAAACGAGTTCAAAACAGTATAAAGAAAAAGACCCCCGCGCTCCGGGACCAGGCTACACCCGGCTCGGATGTAGTGAGTAAAGATTGATTTATTTATGTATATAAAGGTGTGTATATGTTTATGTATGTAATGCTTGAGAAAGACGGCTGTGTACCGTTGAAACGCGTCGCAATAATAAAAGTTATTTAATTTACGTAACGGAGTTTCCTGGTCCCGGAGCGCGGGGGTCTTTTTCTTTATACTGTTTTGGATGTCGGAAGCCTGGAAGGCTTTACACCCCGGGACGTCTCTCCTGCAGACACAGGATTGAGGACCAGGACTTTTCTGAAGGCAAACGTGGATATCGGGTGCCGGTGGCTCCTTTAATTAGGAGCGCACTGTGCACCAGGTGAGTTGTTACTCACCCTTTTCTACATTTATTAATTTTTTATACTTTGAGGCGCTGAGATATTATTTCTTCTTTAAAACGAGTTGTGATACTGTGCTTCTGTGAAGCCCCATTTACATGGGACAAATGTTGGGCAAACGATGCCTGACACTCATCCCTGCATGTACTCGCTCCCGTGCTGTTGAGCTTCACACCATTAGGGTCTTTTATTTTAAGGACAGTTAGACTGATTATTTTGCTAATAAGTTGCTAACAATGACAGAAGCTCACAGGGACAGAACAAGCAGCTATTACATTCATCCTGGACTGCCAACAGGAATCTGATATGAGGGCAGACATATTGGAAGTGTTAACTAGCTATACGGGTGGCTAGACGCAGGATGAACAGAAAAGTGAGGAAACAGACAGAGCGGGGCACGCTGAACCCCTCGGACTGAACCCACATTGCAGCGGAGCATTCATCCCGAAAAGGGCGACCCCACTTTCTTCCACGAGGTCTTGACGGGAGTCCGGGGGGAACCAGAGTGCTGGCAACCAAGGAACAACAGAGAGACAATAACTAAAAGACAAGGACAGTAGATTACCAGACAAACAACAGATACAAACAGGGAACAAACCCAAACACAGGAGTTCTAAGCAGACAGACTGCTCAGGGAACACTGAAAAATCATCGGAAACTCCCAGCCAGGAAGAGCTGGATTTTATAGAGAAGAGGGAGACGCTGATTAGTAGACAAAACTGTCAATCACCAGCCACACCTCGCTGACAGTTCCAGGACTAATTAACCTGGACTAGTACACACAGGAGATGTTAACCTTAACTAGTCAGGATAGAACTCACAGAAACAAAGGTTTGCTGGCAGAGACTTGACTGTGTGCTGACTGTGACGTGACAGCAGCCCTTGCCACAATCCTGAGTGCCTCTGGCTCTCCTTACCCACCTGTTGGATCCCTGGGGCACTCTTGCTGATTATATCTCTTCCAGGCTGTGCTGAAAATCGGAGGAGTAGTTCGGTGCTGGTTCAGAGCTGAATTCCCTGGTGAGCAACTTACTCTACAATCTTCAAAGAGGACTGGGGGCAACTTGTCAGATACCGGCAGGTTTTATGAGCTGGTGAGCAAGAGGAATGGAGCACTGGGCATCTTCATAGGAGGGGATTTCCCCTATCTTCTCATTGGCGCATGAGCTAACATCAGAGCAAACTATATGAATATCAGTACCACTGAGCTAGCCTGTGGACTTCTATAGCACAACCACAAAGAAAAGCATACAGGGAACAGAAGTGTGTTTCCTGCGCTTTGCAAATAAGATCACTAAAACTATACATATTGATTCTCCCCGTACTAAGAAACTAAAGTAAGCAGCAGTCACCATCTAGTGGCACATTGTGAAACTGCTCTCTGGATGTTCTTTATTCCTGTCATCTTGCATCATTCATGCTCTCATAAGATCTAACTAAAAATAAGGCAACCCTGTATCAAGTCACCACCTCACGTATAACTGCCCCCCAACCTGCTATATTTCATAACAGCGCTCTGTTTCTCCCAGGATTCGAGGTTCAGTATCGTCTTGCAGATGTACTGAAACCTCTTTTTAAGTTAGGGCTCATACATGGCAACTGGAATAGTTACAGCCCTCCCATGAATCATGCTCAAATCTCATCCTACCATTCTATAAGGAAACCCTGCCAAACATCCCCTGGATTGACCCTTCTAGGCTCTCCTGCCCACGATGACCAGAAAGAGTGGCAGAATAGGATCCGTCTGGCTTCTTCCTAGAGTACCTTAGCAGAACGGCAAACAAGGATCCGTGGCCTGCACGAGTTCATCACCAATTTGAAAGACACTCAATACAAATCTATTTTTAATCCTCCTTCCTCAGGTTGCCCAGGCATCTTTTTGCATCAATAGGATTCATAGGGCTCTCTATCAACCACTGAACCTAGATTTTCCATTTTCCATTTTTGGACTCAATTTTGCTGAACTGAGAAATCAAGTCTTGTCTGCTGCTTGAACCTTGTCCTCACTTCCAAAAGTGCCCTCCTCCATCCAGTTGTATGCCAATACAGTCCTTTTTTACTCTGGCGAGACGGAGAAACCTGAGGCACATCACCTTAGTCCTTCAACGGTCACACATTAGGTACAAGTGAAACTTTCCTTTCATATTATTAGTCCATATCAACCAAAGGTCCTATTCTAATAAGTCATTGGATGATGGTAATACCTTATGACCCTATAAACAGTCTGTCTCCTAGATCTCAATAACTAGCAATTCCTGGACAACAGTCCGGAAGCCCACGTCCTGACCTGAAATCATCCTAGAGAGGTATCCACTGCATTCAGGTCTGGATAGGTATCACCGGAGTGGTTTATCTAGAGTCCAGGCTGTTGTTATAACACACCTCCTGTCATCACGACAAACATCCAGACCTCCCCAGACTCTCACTTAACAGTGATGTGTTTATACATGACTAATTTAGCTCTGTTTAGCTATCTGATTTTTTTCTATCTAGTTGTTTATGTATTTTGCCATTCCTATCTGCAGTCACTGACCTGGGATAGGTCATTACATAACTGTTCCTTTTAGAGTTTATGATGAACTGCTCCCTAGCTCAACTAGTTTGGCCAATGGAACGTTAAGGTTTCTTTTGCTCTGCATTTCTATCATATGCTATAACAGGGCTGAGATCTTTGTTCTCCTGCCTCTCCAGACTTAGGGTGTGCTCTCTTATATTTAACGGCATGCACTTGGCCTAGACTATCTGGGTCCCTAGACCCAACCATGTACTGTATTTTTCACTCTATAAGACGCACCGGACGATAAGACGCACCTCCATTTTAAAGTGGGAAAATAGGGGAAAATATTTTGAACTCACCCATGAACAGCGCAGGGGATAGTGCTGGGCAATGGAGCATAAGAAACAGCAGAGGTCTGAAAAACCAGAGCTCTGTGTCACAACAGCGCTTGTGTACGGCAATAGGAAGGGAAGAAGCTGTTTGGTGTTTGGTGGAGGCGGGAAGCAGCAGCAGTTCCCGCCGACGCTCACCACCAATCAGTAGTACGTATGGGAGGCAGTGGTTAGGAGAGAAAACTGCTAAGTGATACATATTAACAAGTATGTTAGGCTGAATGAAGACAATGTCCCTTCTTTGTTGGTCCAGAGGAAGGCAACCTTCCTGACTCCACAATGGCAGCCAGAGTAATCCCTGGATCAACATTTGAGATCAACAACCCGCTGGTCACCTAATGTCTATATCCTGTAATATCATAGCGTTCTAGAAAGACATCTAGTTACCTCTTAAACTCTTCTATGGATTTTGCCATCACCACGTCCTTGGGCAGAGAGTTCCACAGTCTCACTGCTCTTATAGTGAAGAACCCCCTTCTATGTTGGTGATGAAACCTGCTTTCTTCTAGACGTAGTGGATGCCCTCTTGTTGCCGTCGCAGTCCTGGGTATAAACAGGTCATGGGAGAGATCCTTGTATTGTCCCCTAATGTATTTATACATAATTATTTGATCGCCCCTTAGCTGCTTTTTTTCCAGGGTAAATAATCCCAGCTTTGATAGCCTCTCTGGGTATTCTAGTCCTCTCATTCCGTTTATTAACTTAGTCGCGCTTCTTTGAACCCCCTCAAGCACTGCAACATCTTTCCTGAGCACCGGTGTCCAGAACTGTACACAGTATTCTATGTGGGGCCTGACAAGTGCCTTATATAGTGGAAAAATACTGTTCATGTCCTTTGCCCCTATACCTCTTTTAATGCACCCCAAGACTTTATTTGCTTTGACAGCAGCTGAATGGCATTGATTGCTCCAGTTAAATCTACAGTCCACTAGTACCCCCAGGTCTTTTTCCATATCACTTTTCCCTAGCAGTACCCCATTTAGTGTATATTGGTGACATCCATGTCTCCTGCCCATGTGCATAACCTTATATTTATCAACATTGAACTTCATTTGCCATTTTTCTACCCGAGCCCCCAGCTTATCTAGTTCCTTTTGTAGCCGCAAATTGTGCTCCGTTGTATTAATTGTTTTGTATAAGTTTGTATCATCTGCAAATATTGATATTTTACTGTGCAGTCCCTCTATCAGGTCATTGATAAATATATTGAACAGGATGGGACCTAATACTGATCCCTGTTGTGCCCCACTAGCAATGGTGGCTCAGTCAGAGTTTGATCGATCCATTTATTACCACTAGAGATGAGCGAGTATACTCGCTAAGGACAATTACTCGCTCGAGCATTGTCCTTAGCGAGTATCTCCCCGCTCGGAAGAAAAGGTTCGGCTGCCGGCACGGGTGAGAGGTGAGTTGCGTTCCTCCCCGCTCTCCCCCGCCGCTCCCTGCCCGCCGCCGAATCTTTTCTTCCGAGTGGGCAGGTACTCGCGAAGGGCAATGCTCGATCGAGTAATTGCCCTTAGCGAGTATGCTCGCTCATCTCTAATTACCACCCTCTGCTTTCTATCTCTGAGCCAGTTAGTTACCCAGATGCACGTTTTCGTCCAGTCCAAGCTGTCTAATTTTATATATCAACCTATTATGCGGCACAGTGTCAAATGCTTTAGAGAAATCCAGATATACGAGATCAATCATGAACCTTTGCTGATATGGGGTTATACTGTTATTTTCCTTGAGGTATTCTAGGATGATATCTCCAATTTTTTTTCCAATTATTGAAGTGAGACTTACCGGCCTGTAGTTACCAGGCTCTCTTCTTGACCTTCTTTTTATATTGGAACCACATTGGCAATGCGCCAATCCAGTAGCACAACCCTGGTCTGTATAGTGTCCATAAATATAAGAAATAGCGGTCTAGCTATCATGTCACTTAGTTCCCTTAGAATCCTTGTGTGTATTCCATCTCGGCCCAACGATTTATCAATTTTAATCCTCTTAAACCGGTTTTGCACTTTCTCCTGTGTTAGGCATGCAATATTTAGCTGGGGGTTCGTTTTATTCCCCTGCATGTCATGTGACATTTCTCTTTCATTTGTAAATTCACTTGAAAAGAAACTATTAAATAGATTTGCCCCCCCCCCCCCCCCCGTCATCTTCTATGATTTCGCCTGCATTATTTATTAAAGGGCCAGTACTTTCAGTGCAAATCCTTTTACTGTTTATATAATTGAAGAATCATTTAGGGTTATTTTTGCTATCTTTGGCAATCAATCTTTCTGCCTCCTCCTTAGCAATTTTGATCTTTTCTTTACATATTTTGTTTTTTTTAACGCTTCTTCACTTCCTTCTTGTTTTAGTAGTTTAAACGCTTTCTTTTTTTCATTTATTGCCCCCTTACAGTCTTGTCGAGCCACATTGGATTCCTTCTACTTGTAGTTTTTTTTTGTTTTTAAAGGGTATGAATCCACAGTGACCCTCCCTCTAGTCGGCTCCCGCACAAGTTGGGAATGGTAGTTGTCTTTAATTGTTCTCACCCTTGTGAGATTTGCAGGTTTCATCTTCCCATATTATATCCGGATAATTAAAGTCCCCCATAGTAATTACTTCATTGCAGTTTGACACCTCTTCTGTTTGCCCTAATAATAAGATTTACGTTTTTTCTGTTGCTTTTGGTGGCTTATAGAAAACCCCCATCAGGACTTTGTAATTTTTCTCTCCCTACATTTCTACCCACAGAGATTCCACGCTTTTATCTCCTGCACCTATATCTTCTCGTAGCCTTGACATTAGGTATGATTTAACATACAGTCAAATCCCTCCCCCTTTCTGTTCCCCACAGTCTCGTCTGAATAGATTGTAACCCTGTAAATTCACTGCCCAACAGCACTTATCATCAAACCATATTTCCGTTATTCCCACTATGTCGTAATTTTCATCAGTCATTCTCGCTTCAAGCTCACTGTCTTTACGGATCAGATTTCTTGCATTTGTTGCCATACAATTTATATGGTTGTTGATCTTTATATTCACTTTGCTACTAATGGTACGATTAGCTATTCTGTCAGTTCTAACTCTACTAACCCCACCCCCTACTTGACCCCCAGTCCCGTTACTTGGTCCCAGGTCGCTGTCTACACTGTCTACCCCCGTTTCTCTTTTTGCCCTCCCCCTCAGTCCCTAGATTAAGCCCTCCTCCAGCCTTCTAGCCATCTTCTCCCAAGCACAGCTGCAGCCACCCCATTAAGATGCAGCCCATCTCTACAGTAGAACCTGTAGCCGACAGCAAAGTCAGCCCTGTTCTCCAGGAAACCAAACCCCTCCATCTTACATTTGTTCGCTAACTAAATTGAGGTTGTGCATTAAACTTATGATTGCACGAAAAAATGGCGAATTTCAGCACATTCGCTCTATAAGGCGCAGCGCCCCCCCCCTTTGGAAGTGTGTCTTATAGAACGAAAAATACGATATATATTTTCACTTCTTTATACTGATGTTACCAGTATCTTCTCCTTGTTAGTTATTATAATCACACGGTGTGACAATATCTGTCAGAGGTTTGATAGTACCCTTTCTTCCCCTTTAAAACCCTTTTAAAGTATAGAGTATTCTTCTCCTTTAAAACCTAGGAATACTCAGCATCTATCCAAGACACATAATGGTTGTGATTGTATATCATAATGTCAAGGGGTTTAACTCACCCCTTCAAGAGGTGCTAGGCCTTTTTACAGTATCTTAAACCTAGACAAGACATTATTTGCCTCCAGGAAATACACTTTTCTATTTCCTTAGCACCTAGGTATTTCCATCTCCAGTATTCCTCGATTTACCCTTCAGTGGCCTCTAAAGAACACCAGAGCATTTCAATACTCCTACATAACTCACTTCCCCTTTCAATTGGAAAGGTTGAGGGAGAACCACAGGTCAGATTTCTCATTTTACACCTTGTATAACCAAAAGTTAGTGTTAGTTAACTCTTACACACCCGTCACCAATCCCTACAAGCTATTTACTCTTGTTGCTAATAAGCTTCAGGCATTTCACAATGCATGTATAAACTGGATGGGTGACTTTTATATGGCCCTCTCCCGAACTGGATTGTTCGTTTAATAGATGTGACAATCTTAGTTCTTTGCAGAGGACCTTGTTGGGTTCTACATTGAGGGATTGAGCATTAGCAGATGTATGGAGGGAAGGAAGCCTGCAGTGCATGCAAAGGATATACTTTTTTTCGGTAGCATAAAAATCCTACTCCTGTATTGAATGGATGCTTGTTTCTACACACATCCTTCCATCTTTAATAAATACTTCTTCTTGTTCCAAGAGGCTTATCAGCGAATCTGATTATGAGAAAAGGGAGAGGACATTATAAAATAATTTTAGAATGTTTACTGCATTTATCAAAGATGTCGCAATCATCACCAGTTTAATAATTATCTATCTGACTTTACATAGAACAGGGTTTATGAAACTAGATCTGGGAGTAGGTTTGAAACTGATTTCAGTTAGTCAGACTGCGATCAATCAGGCAATGAATCCCAAAGGTGAAACTTTCCACAGCAGTCATGTCATGGTCGTAGTAGGGGTGGTGGGCGCCTTAGAACTTGAGGCAGAGGGGACTTTTTGAAAGTTGGCTCTTATTTAGGGCCACCCATCTCTTAGTACATGCTGAGGGAAAGGAGGAAATAAATGGTTCTGTCTCTCAAAACAGCATAGTGCTAGAGAGATTGTGCACACGGACTGATCTATCTTCAGACATTGGACAGGTAGCTAATTGTGAGTCCTCTGACGAGTTAGAGGTCATTAACTTATCCAGTATAGAACTCATGTCAGTTATTTTAGACCTTCTCCGGAAGGGTCTATCTTTTGTCCCCACTACCAAATTCAATGCCTTTTAGCTGGGTTAAAGATATAGCACTTTTTACTAGGAAACTGTGTTGGATTAAACTTTTCACTACACACAACCGTAATTGGTGCAAGCAACTTTATATTGATGAACATGATCTTCCTTATCCTATCATGCTGGAGGATTTGGCAAGAAAGGCAAAAAGACATCAGAGCAGGCCCATATAGAAGCAACAAGAGATAGTTGGACTTAAAAATATTCCTGCATGTAAGAACGCTTGGGGATCCAACCTGACTAGTGAGGAGGCACATGCCCTACATGATTTAGAAATTTATCAAAGATAAATTTGCCTACATGATTCATAAAGCCATCAGATAAGAGGGGCAATGTGATACTGATGAATCGCACGTTATATGTAGGGATGTGTCTCTGCATATTAGACAACCATGATAGCTACAGGCCTCTCATGTATGATCCCACCGATACCTTCTCAAGAATACTTACTAAGTTGTGGATTGAACCAAAGAGGTGAAACTTGATCAACTAGAGCGAGTTTTCCTTCATGGTACCCACCAAGCCATGGCTGGCCACCTTCTACAGTCTACCAAAAGTACATAAAAAGGGCGAGCAATTGTGTCCGGTATTGAGAGTCTGATAGAGGGCATTAGTGTCTACACAGAATGGGTTCTCCACTCATTTGTCAAGATCCTACCGTCTTTTGTTCAGGACACTCTGGATGTTATACGTAGACTTGACAGGCTAATCATGGGTGAAGAGACAATCTTGGCTAGTTTTGATGTCGAGGCCCTTTATAATTCGATCCCGCATCAGGGCAGTTGCAATGCAATTTTTGGGGCCAGAAGGGCCTACACCATAGACACCATAATGAGTTAACATTGAAGTTCCTTTCTTTTGTTCTTGAGCACAACGTGTTCTTATTCAACGGAAGAATGTACTACCAGCTTAGAAGAAACAGCGATGGAGAGCCACTGTGACCCCAATTATACCAATATGTACCTGGGCTGGTGGGAAGCACGCTGCATATTCGTGGACAGAAATAAACCTTGAATTTGAAAGAAAGGTGGATATATGTCTAATAGGTTTAGATCCAGTGGATATCCAAGCGAAGTAATTAGATTAGCCTATCTACATGCAAGTTCACAGTATAGGAGAGTTTACATGGTCCATGACATAAACAGACATTAATTGACAAAATTTGGGTAATAGGGACCTTTGATCAGCAAAGAGTAAGAGAGAGCATTGACCACTATTGGAAAATCCTTGTGGCTGATCCTGATTTAAGTGAGAGGCTTACTAGCTGTCTGTCAATCATGTACAGGAGGGGTCGCAGTATATGAGATGAACTTGTGCATAGCCATGTGACTCCATTCCTAAGCCACCAGACTTGGCTTAGATCAGGTCTAGCTCCAGGCTGGGCTGTAAAGCTATCAGATACATTTGCAAGAGTACTGAATTTATGAGTGCTGCCACTGGAAGTACTTACCTGAAAGCTGAGCACATTGATTACTTAACTTAGACTGTTACATTCTCACAGGCATATTAGCGACTTGCTTGAACACTTTCCCTCTCTTATACATATAGACCATGTAGGCTTTATTCCATCTCAACAGGCTCCAGACAATGTTAGAAATGTCAATGACGTTAAGGATTTTTCTAACTAATAGGATTGCATTGACAATGTTAGTTCTTGACATTGAAACAGCATTTGATAGCCTTTTTTGGGATTATCTTTTTGCAGTTTTGTGGAAGGTGGGCATCCAAGGAACTTTTATCACAGCCCTTTCTTCTCTATATATTCTATTCCCTCCACACAACTAAAACTTGCCTAGGTATAGATCAATACAAAACGACATGGCTTTCTTCACCTCCACAATGAAACCTTTGGCCTCTCATACGATAACTAACCCAGTTATCACAGGTTTCACCTATGGGAAGCAGAAATGTGAAAACAGTCTCTTTGCAGATAACAGTAGCTCTCTGCTGTTAGCTATCCAGCTTGCTGGACAAGCTCCCCTGCATATCTTAGCCTTGTTCCGAGATCCTGCAACCCAGTCTCTATTTTAGCTCAACCTGGTTCCTGATTAGGATTCTTATAAAAGCCTGGCCTTGCCACTCCCTCAGTGCCTGATTATTCTGCTCCTCAGCATTTGATACCATTTTGACACAACCTCCTAATACCGACTTCTGGCTTCCCATCTGACTACATACCCGCCTCATCCTTCTGTACTGCATATTGAGACCACCCGTTGCTGACTCCTGGTTTTCCATCCGACTGCATACCCATCTCATCCTTCTGTACTGCATACCAAGACCACCGTTACCAACCTCTGGCTTCCCATCTGACTATGTACCCACCTCATCCTTCTGTACTACATTTCGAGACCACCTGTTGCCGACTCCTGACTTGTCCCTGATTACCTCTCCAGGCTTGCATGGCTACCACACCCGTGGTTCCTACCCAGTGCCAGTAAGACGCTTACAATTTCTCCAGGCCTCTCACCTCTCTCCCAAATTTAATAGCATCTTAGATTCCTGTGCAGACATCTCTGGGCTAATAGTGAATATGGGTAAAATGAAAGTTCTGTACCGTAACATCCCTCCACGCACATAGAAACTTATAGAACTTAATTTTGGGTTTAAGGTTCATGCACACTACATCACATACCTGTGTATTAACCTTACCCCTTTCCTAGACTCCTTGTATAAGTGTAATTACCCACAATCATTCAACTCTCTCAAATCTGATCTGAAGAAGTGGGCCCAGCCTGCACTATCTTGGGTGGGGCGTATAAACTCAATCAAAATGACGGTGTTACCTCGTCTTTTCTACCTTTTTAGGTGTTTCCCTATTATTGTTCTTTCCACTGACCTAAAAGATATGCAAAGGCATTTTTTTGTTTTATTTAGAAAAATAATAGACCAGCATTAAACAAAAAATTATGTATTATCACAAGAGGTCGGGAAATCTTTCAGTGCCCAACCTGGAAAAGTATTTCTACACCTCTCAGATGTCACAAATCCCCGCCTATATTGGCAGGCACCAAAGCTCCATTATGAGTGGAAATAGAAGTTTTTCTGTTGGGCCCTTTTGAACTCTATCTTTTGGGATAAAAGCGCTCAACATTCATCTATAAAGAAACTCTCGTCCCTAACCTATTATCTTTTTCTAATTTGAAGGCAATGTAGATTTAAATATTCTCTGTCAGCTCATCCCCTTTGCTGCCTATTATCCACTACTAAGGTTTTGCTTTAAGCTCACTTACAGATACATTTATTTGGTGATGAAACAGTGGCATAACATTACTGCATCACTATATACCATTATATAGGCTCCTAATGCCACACACAATTTGTAGAAAATACTAAATGCTGGAGCATCTTTGGCTTGAGCTGTCTCAAATATATATCTTTATTCAATCTCTGATTGGCTCATCTTCTCCATATCGCCCTATTACATTTGAAAGAACTTGCCTATGGTCTCCATTTTAACCAGCGGGGATCTCACTTCTATATGTTTATATGAATCAACCTTTTCCTACGGTACAACTACTGATTATGCAAAGCTGGGAACAAGACCTGGGTATTTCTCTTTCTTGACCTTGTTGGCAAGAGTCTTTCACAAAACCCTCTTATTCCTTCAGTATGTCTCCTGGCTGACAAACTTCTTTGGTTTAATAACCAGCAACATAATTTATCCCAGTATATGTATGGCTGCTAGAAACTATGTTGCTTCTCAGTGGCTGTTAACCAATGTCTCTATTGGCCCAGTTCAGGCTATGGTATCCAGATCGATGTTGTATGAGAGATGATTGGATGGAAAACTTGGCAACCCTGGTCCATTTTCTTGAAAAACCCAGGTGTATCTCGACTACTACTTACTTAAGGTAATATTGAGTGGGGTAGGTTAGAAGGAGCCATCGTGTGTTCTCTTTTTTTGAGCTTGATCTTCTTTTACATGCTTATTGCTACAATATCTATGTGCCTTGTCTAATATTTGCAGTTTGTGTGGTCTTTCCCTATTATGTTTGTCTCTTTATTTTTTATTGGAGTACCAATAGGGTAGTACTTCAATAAATCTACCTCCAACGTAGCTCATGTTATAATGCGTAAAATTCCCAATAAAACAGTTTGACACTACAAAAAACATAAGTCATATATGAAGAAGTCAGAGTCTGGCAAATCTGAGGAGTCAAGAGTCAGAGGTTTGGCTTACCGGCCCCACAGCTCTGTTAAAAATGCTTTAAAATAAAATTTGGTTGTGACATTGGCTAAGCGTTTTAAGGTGGTCAGCGTTATATTCCATAAATGTTCCGTTACACAGGCATCCTTTTCTTGATGAACTTTACAATAAGCACTCATAGAAATAACTGCATTGTTTCATTGACAATGGCAGTATACTCTCCTTCCAGTCAAAATGCTATTGCCAAAAATTGTAATGTTAAGACATATTTTTATTTTTTTACTTAGTTTGCACTTGTTTTTGCTATGCGTGTCGTAAGTATAAACAATTGCTTGGTCTCTGTGTGTTATATTACTTGATGTTTGTTGGTTGAGTAGTATAGCCCACTGCATGATTTCATAGCACACGAATAGTGACATCACCGCATAGATATGAAGTATATAATGATTTACCCTACTGTAATTTTCCTGAAAGAAAACTATGTACACTGTTGAAGCCAGGCTCCTTCACCTGCTCGTTAGCTCACTTTATTAGCCATGGACCCTCTGGTACTTAGGTCCTCGATATCCTGATTGTTATCAGCTTCTGTTTGTATTACAAGATACATCTGTGTTATTTGGTCACTGAAGTCCTTCCTATTCCACTATATCAATCACATAACCATTTGTCAGTGAGAGAAGAAAGTGTTTTGTACTTACCTGTGTATGTATTTGGATTAAGAAAGAAAAGAGTCAAATAATATTTTTTTTTGCAAAATGGGTAAGATTTTATTAATTGTAATAAAGCTAGCTAATACAAAAAGGAACAACACAAACATATATCCGGAAAAGACACTTTGTTCTGAAATCAGCATTAGCTGGATATTTGTGCACAGCCTGATGTACATACAGCTGGGTACATACACCGCCTGATATCCCTGAGGTAGATTTTGTAACGTTTGTATAGTTATTGAAATTTCCTTTGCCCACCCAATCCATGCTAACACTGTGACCTGAGACATTCCGGACTATATGTGTATAAATACATATGCATGACGTACATCTGAAACAACTATCTGCCCAAAAACACTCATCGGGTAATTGCCTTAAAATATGGGCTTCTCATTAAAACAAAAGGATTAAAGTGAAGCTCCATTATGAAGCCATCCAAACACCAATTCCTTAGAATACAATTATTGCTAAAAGTACTGTAATTGGAATATATATGCAATACTGCAGGGCAGAAGCAAGGGATGTAAACTCATGGTGACATTAGCTGAAAAAGCTCCCAGGTTATAGCCCCTCTCTCCACAGTTACTAATATCAGAAAGGCTGATACAGGGAAGCAGATATAACCACCATATACTGTTTGCCTCCCATTATTACCCCAAATACTTTTGCTTGTGAAGGTTAATACATGTATATTTAGGAACTACTAGTCGTATGGCTCCTCCATATATTAAACTAGAGCTTCACTTTAATATTATCAGCAGCACAGACAAAGTAAACAATTGTTTTCATAATCCTCTCAAAAACAATATATCCTTAGACACATAACAAGACGTGGGAACAGGATACATACAATTTACTCCTGTATCTTTATCCTTAATACCAGTGCCCTCCTTCACTGATAGTATAAAATAAATAAATATGTATCGTTCTTATCATATACATAGTTCTATGTAAAACAATATATATGTACAGCAAAATATACATATATAAAATTAAAAATAAATATGTATCCTGATACAAGACATAGAACCTGCAACTTCTAACTATGTAGCACTAGTAAGGCCTCCTGCACACAGGCAGATTTGTATTGCAAAATGCAAAGTGGGATTCCATCTACGCATTCTGCAGCAAATCCAGCCAATAGCATGCAATAACAAGCTGTGATTTCCTGCCCACAAGCGGAAATCGTTTGCGATTTTCCACTCGCAGGTGAAGTCAATGGAAGCCGTCCGTCCCGCGGCACTTCCACAGTGAGCGGGATTTGTGTCATTGCAGAGTGCCAGCGGCTACTGTGCATGCGTGATGGAGTGCCGGCTGGCACATCTGCAGCGCTTAGCAGAAGATACCGGACAGGTATGCAGGGGTCACCAGCTGGGCACCTGGTCGAACTCCACTGCGAGAATCCCGCATGCGGGCTCCGACTCGCCGGTGTGCAGGAGGCCTTAATGGGAGTGCCAGATGTGGAGGTCAAAGTATACTGATAAATAGAAAAGATCAAAGTATATACAGTTATAGAATGTCTATATAATACACCATCTACATATATTTATACAGTGCTTAATGTCTCTAAAAGCCCACACCATATAAATATATATATCTCCTCGTTAGAGGGGTTGGAGACTGCGGATGCAAAGCTTTTGACTAGGCTTATTATAATTGAAGGACCAGCAATCCTAACAGCAATAATCCCCTTCTCTGCCCAACTGACCATGCTGTCTCAATGGGGGGGGGGGGGGGGTCTGTGAGAGGCATGAAAGGAGAGTGCAATTTTATAGTCATCAGACATCTAGAAAACCTTAAGGAGTGGAACCAAATGTGAACCATAATAGAGATCTGCATTTGTTCATAATATTGCCTTACAATTACATTTTCTATACTAGTGACCACAGTCTTTACAGGTAGGGGTTGATTCATAATGTGTGTGGGTACATGGCTCAGCGTCTGATCTGCCAATTTACTGCCAAACTTTACTGAAAACCATAATCTACTACCTTTTTTAATACTACTGTATGCAAAGAAAAATATGTTAAATGATATGTTCAGTATACATTTAAATGTTCCCATCCCATTTTGAATGTAGTATGAACATTGCCTATGAGTCTATTAACATTTTACAGTGTACATCAGGCTTATACATTGGGAATATTTTCCACTTTCCACTGTATAACAACTGTATATTCCACTGTAGCCTCCAACATTTGCTTCTGTATGCGATGCAGTGGCATACACTGCCCATTGACTTGCGTTATTAAAAAACATATGCCATGCTGTATACATTTTTTGAATTGTGTAGTTCACTTTGCTATTCAATACACATAATTAAAAAAAGTATGCCAATGCATATTAAACCAATTTATGTCAAAAGGACACTGTTTTTGCATACTTTGAATCACTGGGCCCTTTATTATACATGTGACATACATGACTGAAAGCTTTCATGCTGCGTTCGGCCAACATACACTTCAAATAGAGCCTATGAGATACAAAAGCTGCGGTCAATAGTAGCTGACAATTGGAATATTTCCTTACAAACTCCCGAGTCACTTAGCTATCTGGTCAAAAGCCAGGTTCTCAGTTTTTGGCCAAAGTTAGGCTAGATTCACATCATATTCAGGTATTACATTCAGCAAGACCATTTAAAATGGTCACACTAAATGTATCCTCCATATGCAACTATAAGCCCATACAGCTACATATGTCTGTATCCCATTAAAAAATAGTTGAGCTGAATAAGCTTTTACATATAGCTGAGGCTGCATTCCATTTATATATTAACATTAACCAGTTGCAATGAGCATCATCACCAGTTGCAATAAGGTAGGCTTTAAGGGGCTACATCAAAATTTTTTATTAATTAAAATCAGATAGAGAAACATATTACATATTTCTAACCTGTTTTAATTTTCTGATTGTAGATTCTTTTATTCTGTTGTCTGTACATGACTATGGGGCCGCCATCTTTTCTGGGATGCTTTTAACAGCATTTAGATCATTTACATATGTGCTTTATGGGCCATTCATACATTGGACAAGAGGGGATCTATTGACTTGTATGAGACTGGTCTAGACATGCTCTGTGACATGTGCAGAGGTCATTTTATAGGAAGGTGGAGTAGACAGTCACCGCTAATTACCTTTTGCAAATGGGGGGTCTACTTATAGGTTTTACCTGTCAGTGTAATCCTGCCTGTGATGTTAGTGAGACTGCTGCAAAGCTTTTTTCTACACATCAAGAAGTATCAGCCTTTTATTAGACTCTGTGGTCAGTGTGAAAATTACAGGATTTTAGGATTTTTTTTAAAACATAGACTGTGACTAGAGATGAGCGAGCGTACTCGGATAAGCACTACTCGCTCGAGTAATTGGCTTTATCCGAGTATCGCTGTGCTCGGGGCTAAAGATTCGGGTGCCGGCACGGAGCGGGGAGCTGCAGGGGAGAGCGGGGAGGAACGGAGGTAAGATTTTTCTCTCCTTCTCTCCCGCCCGCTCTCCCCTGCTCCCCGCTGCGACTCACCTGTCAGCCGCAGCGGCACCCGAATCTTTAGCCCCGAGCACAGCGATACTCGGATAAAGCCAATTACTCGAGCGAGTAGTGCTTATCCGAGTACACTCGCTCATCTCTAACTGTGACCAAATATTTTTTAAAAATCACCAAAAATTATTTTAAAATATGTTTAATGCAAAAATGGGATTTATATAATAGGTAATTTTGTGATGACACATTCCCTTTAAAAGCACATAAGGAAGTTTAAATGACACATCCCCTTTAAAAGCACATAGGGAAGTTGGAATGAGTGTTTATAATAAATACAAAGCGCAACTTGTAGACTATTAAAAGTACCAGAATTTTAAAATAAAATCTAATTTCAACAAAAAGTCTTCCAATAGCATATCTGTTATAGTGAATATGCTTAAAACCTATAAATATCATGCCGTCTCACCCTTTGCACATTATTTATCTATAATTTCTTATCAATAAGCCAACAGTGTTCAGAAGCAGCTTTATAAAACATTGAGGTATAAAACAAAGTATTGAATAAAATATAAAAAAATAAAGAAAATCTGAAATACAAAAAAACCCACCTGGTGCACAATACAGACATTAGAATTTTAAATACATAGAGATTAGAGATGAGCGAGCACACTTGTTTAAGGCTGATACTTGAGCGAGTATCGGTCTTCTCAAGTAACTGATTACTCGTCCGAGCAAATGCGAGGGGGCAGCGGGGGGAGGGGGAGAGAGAGATCTCTCTCATTCTCCCCCTCCCACTCACCCCCACTCTCCCCCGCCGTCCCCCGCATTTACTTGAGAAGACCGATACTCGCTCAAGTATCAGCCTTAAAAGAGCGTGCTCGCTCATCTCTATTAGAGATACAAATGTGTGGGAGCAAAAGCTCGGGACCCTGAGGACTATCTTAAGTGGGAGCTGACATAGTAAAGAATTTGCTCATATAGTTTGGAAGAAAATTAAGTCTATGTAATTTTATGCAGTGGGAAGTGGCTTTATTATCTAGATATCTGACCTTGTCCCAATGACTGCAGCATCCAGGCTCTTAAAGATGGCTGGCCTTTATAGATGAAGCTGAACACCTTGTGTTATGTTGTTTCTGTAACTCCCATAGAAGTAAATGGGGATTATGTAATTAGTGTAGCACAGCAAGCTACACTGTTCCTGTAATTTGTGAGATCTGGAGATACAGAAACATCATAACACAGGCTGCTTGGTTGTTTTTGTAAAAAGTGACCACTTTTCAGTCACTGGATGTGGGGCCAGTGGGACAAGGTGAGGAGGGGTAGGTCAGTGGCCCCTCATTCCAGAGGTTGATGTAGGTCTCGCCTCTGAGACTGGCACCACTCAGACATTTGACATATCCAGTGGACATGCCATAAATGTCAGAGATGGGAATACCCTATTTAAACCTCCAAGTATCCAAGACAGCAATAGACTGTTTAAAATACTAGAAAACCTGCAGTTTAGTAATATGTTTCAAGATGTATATGGACTTTTATCCGGTGACCTTTAGTATAGGGAGAAATTGGACCTTAGCAGCACTAAAACAGTGGGGGTCTCTGTAAACTGTAGGTGTCTCACTGACTAAAGATATCTGAGAGATATCGGGTAGGACCTACTTACAGAAACTAGAAATTTCCATTTTTGTGTACAATCACCTCAACAGATACAGAGAAAATTGTAGCTGTATTTTATGTATTGGTGAGCATGTATACTCCATTCAATACTAGAAGCCCCTTTGCTGTAATACTTCGTATGAGTATGCCTTGAAACATTTTACGAGAACTTACATTCTTCTGCCCACTAAGGCTGCCTGTCCATGGGCGTATTTTCATTGCGTTCCCCGCAGCGATAATTCGGCCGTGGGGAATGCAGTGAAAGCTTTCCATAGCAACGCTTCCCCCCCTGTTCACGAGCAGAGAATCATAGCCATTCCCCACTCGTGGGCGGCAATTCGCAGCATGCGAATTGCCGCGATTCTCCACGGTGAGCCTATCTGTCCGATAGACTCGCTGCGGAGATCCGTCTGCCGGCTCCTGCTCCTGGGTGGCGCCAGTGGACAGGCAGCCTAAGTCTAAAGGCCCTTTGACACAGAACGACTGTCATTCCTCCTGACCCTCCTCCATTCATAGTAAACAGGCAGTTTTTCATAAATGAATGACTGCCTGTTTAAACTGCACGTTGCAATGGTAGACCAACAATGACTTTATCGTCTGAATGCATTCACACTGCACAATTATCATGCAAACTGCTCGATTTAATGAGTGATATGCACAATAATTGTCCTGTGTGAAAGGGGCTTAATGCTCAGGCCCGTTTCTTCTCCTGATGCAATGCCAAGTTCACACTACTTCCATGATTCGCGTTCTATTTTGTAAAACAGCTTATTTACATTTAAACAGTAACATTAACTCCCTTATATTACATTATGTGTTTGCCATATAACTGCATGCCAACTTGTATTACTTGTTTCATATGAAATATGCTAGCTTTCCAAAAAAAAGCAAATAGTGTGAATTTAGCTTAAGGCTTTCTAGTTACTCTGTAGTTGCTGGGTTTCATTCATCGATGGTAGGCTTTTCCTGTAAACTGGCAGGCTGTGCGGCTTTCACGGAGCACTGTGCTACCATATGGCTTGTACTTTGGCAGAAGTGGCATTTCTTGGGTTGCGGAGGCAAATTACATTCTTTGGCATGATGATCCAGCCCTCCACAGTTATAGCATCTGTATGGACAAAATGGTAAATGTTAAAAAAAGACTACATAACCAAAACTAGCATTAGTTGACAAGATGAGAAATGTCTTGTTATATCTGAATGTTGAAAAAAATCACCTTGCAAGAGATTTTCCAGTTGTTAAAAATTGATGACCTATTCATAAGATCAGCAGGCGTCCTTCATCTGGAATCACAGCCGATCAGCTATTTGCCAGGCCAGCTTTCAACCTGTGTAATAGGTAGTTCCCTACATCAAAGAGTGGCCCAGCATGGAAATGCAGGCACAGCTCCCCTTGAAGTGAATGAGAGCTGTGCCTGCAAAGCAACACCGGGACGCTTCGTACACTATTACAGCTGAGGCTGATAGTCATGGAATGAACAGGGTATATGTGCAGTTAAGACTGGAATGAACAGATATTCCACATAAGTAGATGCCTAATTATTTTTTGTGACTTTAGATCTTGAATGAACAAGATATATACTGTTTTGCAGTGGAATGAATAGATATTCTACAAAAGTAGATGCCTAATAATTTTCTTGTGCAAGATAGATGTGTGATGAATATGATAAATATGTACAGTTTACGGTGAAATAGATACTGGTGCATTATGTCTCCACCGGAATAATGGGTGGAGACCTGGTTTGGCAGTCCTGAAGGAAACACCCCCAGTGGCTGATTGGCTGCCGCAGACGTGCCCTCCTGAACTCGACCTCCTGTCTCATCCTCCCGGCCCCCACACGCCGCTGAAAGAGGGGCCGGCCCTGAAGATGCGGCCGTTACTGATGCTGGTCGGCCACCAGATCCTGCATTAACCCCCCTTTCCTTCCTCCGACACGCCATGGATAGTGACAGAGGTCCCCTCTGCAGCAACTGCAGGGGGAACTGTAGCGGAGACCCGGTATGAGCGACACACCGTCGTCAGTATGACTGTCACAGCGGAGCTGGCTGCAGCAGCCGCAGGGGGAACGAGGAGAGTGACAGCTGGCAGCATGGTTTCCTGCAGCGGCTGCTGGGGGAACCTTAGTGGAAGCCAGGTATGAGCGACGTGCCGGAGCGGGGACGAGAGTCACAGCAGGGCTGGCTGCAGTGGCCGCAGGGGGAATGGGGAGAGTGACAGTGGGTCCTGCTTCCTTCCTAAGGTGGTGTTAGCATTCCACATCACAAGACAATGTTCTGGTTTCATTTTGTACTTCTGTGGTTCATCCGAGAAAATGCGCTCTTCACAAACTGGATCTAGTGCAAGCTTTGCGGATCTATCTTTCTCAAATGGCTTCTTTCAAACGCTCTCATTCTCTGTTCATGATTTCTGGTGGCCCAAGACGTGGCCTTGCAGGTTCCAAGGTGGTCATCTCTTGCTGGATCCGATCAATAGTAGTAGAGGCATACTGTGTCATGGACAAAACGCCTTGATTCCATGTTACGGTGCATTCTACTCAGGCAGTGGGTGCCTCGTGGGCGGTAAGCAACGGGACTTCTGCAAACCTGTTCATGCATACTCTTGCATCCGTGGACACCTAACATGGTCTAGAGTTTTACTCTCTTTGTCAATGAGTCTGTCTCCATCTTTGCTGCTTTTATTTGCTTTTTACATTATTGAATTTTCTTTATGGCTTTTTAATGCTTCTTCGCTGCCTTCTTGTTTTAGTAGTTCAAATGCTTTATTTTGGTATTTATTGACCTCTTTATAATTTTATTTAGCCACATTGGTTTACTTCTATTTCTAACCATTGTATTCCTGTAAGGTATGAACTGCTCACAGTAAGTACTTGAAGGGGTTGTCCCACGGCGAAATCCAAATTTTTTTTTTAACTTACCCCCGCATTCTGCCCCGTTAAAATTAATTCCGTTAGTTATTTAAAAAAAAAATCACTTACCTGCATCCCCGTTCGCGCAGCATCTTCTTTTCTTCTTTTAAAGATGGCCGCCGGTACTTTCCCATGGTGCACTGCGGTTTTCTCCCATGGTGCACCGCGGGTCTTCTCCCATGGTGCACCATGGATTGTCTTCTCCTTCCTTGCGTTCCACTGCCGATACAGCCACCTAATTGGCTGATCGGCAGCACGTGACGGAGGCAGAGCTACGATGACGCGGAGAAGAGGGAGAAGCCAGGACACCGCTCGTGAGCCCGGAGGGAGTAAGAAGAGGAATCCTTACAGCGCAAGCGCGACTGTTCGTGCGACTAAAGAAGCAGTTTTAGTCGGCACCATGGAGACGGGGACGCCAGCAACGGAGCAGGTAAGTGAATAACTTCTGTATGGCTCATATTTAATGCACAATGTATATTACAAAGTGCATTAATATGGCCATACAGAAGTGTATAACCCCACTTGATTTCACGGGACAACCCCTTTAAGATGGTTTTAAAAATTTCCCATTTATTGTCTGTCTTATTTCTGAGGACATTATCCCAGTCAATAAGGTTAAGGGCATCTCTAAGCTGATTAAGCTTTGCCTTCCTAAGGTTTAGTATTTTTGTAGCTCTGCAATAAAACTCCCTATTGAAAAACAAGTGGAAATTCATTCTCAGGTGCAAGTAAAACCCCTTTTCCATAGAATTTTTTTTTCTTGCATGACCATATTCAGAGATATAGTTTTTTTTACATTTTTTTTGTCTACGGAGCTATGTAAGGACTTGTTTTTATGGGACGAGTTGATATGATTGTTGGTATCATTTGAACGTGCATGTGATCTCTTATGTTGTTTTAAGGAGGTATAGTTATCAAAACCAGCAATTCTGGCATTGTTTGCAGATTTTGCTAGAATACTTTTCGGATGCCATGTTGCGTTTTTAGAAGCTGGAGGTACCCCGTCAGGGAATCCATCCCAAAAGTGACCCTATTTTGGAAACTACATCCTCTAGTGTATTCATCTATAAGTATAAAAAGTATGAGTTTCGTTTTGGATTCTTACTGCTATTTCAATTTATGATATGGGGATGTATGTAAAAATTATTTTATTTTTTATTTTTTGGGCGGGTATGGGGGTGGGTAGAATGGGTAAAAACAGTAATTCTGCAATTGTACTGGTTTCATTTTGATTGCATTCACAGTATGGTAACTTTATTCCGTGAATCAGTATGATTACAGTGATACCAAATTATTATAATTTTTTACTACTTTTGTTCAATTAAATTATTTTTCATCTCCATATTCCCAGAACCATAACATGCTGTCTAGAACCATTTTTCTATCTATAATATCTATGATGCTATGTTAGGACTTGTTTGTTGCTTAAGTAGTGCAGTGCATTATCACAAACTGTTATTTTTTTCATCAACATTAAGGCCTATTATAATCAGTGAAGAATTGACCTTCACAGACCACTATACATTGCAGACCCAGATAGTGGCATCTATAGGGTTAAACCGCCGGGATCAGAGCTAGGCTCCCAGTGGCTGTAATGAGATCCTGGCTGACAGTTACAGCAGCAATGCTTCTCTGGTTACTGGGTCTCATCTTCACGACACACTGCATTGTACATCTACCGCACATGTATTGAAGGAGTTAATACTATTTGCCTGGATGCTATGTGGCCCTATATGTATGACTGCTTTATAGCTAATTATTACGGTGCTGTACATTAAAGGGTCACTCTGGAGATTCTTTTTCATTCATTATGTAGCTATAACCCCAGTATATATAAGTGAGCTAGTGTTATCTTGGTTAGTTATTACTTTCTATTTGAAACTCCTGGCCCCTTTTTTCTCAAAGAACCATGTGATTTTAATTCTGACTAGCTCCAATTTACTAGGGGTTTATCCTGTCTGAAAGTAGCCAGTTTATCAATCTGTGTGATGCTGTTAAATTAATCCCACCACAGAAACTGCTAGAGGGGTACATAAACACTCCTATCACAGTTATTGATGATGATCATATAGCTCCTATCACACAGTTATAATAGAGGAGATCACAGCTCATCTTACTATATATATACTTATGGCCTGTAGCTTATTTAGGTAAATGTAGAAAGTAATGAAAAATGAACTATCCCCCCAGCGGGCACAAATTATACAGCTATGTGCTAAAGCATCATGGGATAGATTTGAAAGGGAAAGTAAAAAATATCACTTTCAATTAGAGATGAGCGAACACGTTCGGCCCCGCCCCTTTTTCGCCCGAACACCGAACTTTGCGAACACTTCAGTGTTCGGGCGAAAAAGTTCGGGGGGGTGCGGCGGGGAGTGGGGGGGAGAGGGAGAGAGAGAGGGCTCCCCCCTGTTCCCCGCTACTGCCGCCCGCGCCGCCGCGCATCTCCCCGCCCCCCGGCGGCACCCGGACACTTACGCGCGAACACTGCAGTGTTCGGCAAAGCCGGTGTCCGGGTGCGGATGTGTCCGTAACGGACACGTTCGCTCATCACTACTTTCAATGGTGTCTGAGAAGAATTAAACGGGTGGCTGCATTGGAAGTGACTGCAACACACAGAGGAGACCTCCAGAGTGTGACAGGCAATCAGGTGAGGGGCGCAGGCATGGAAAAACATGTTTTTGCTGGAGTGGCCCCTTTAATACTTACCTATTGTACTTCTGTATTTGCCAGCTTAGACGGAACAGTGCCCTGCTCAATGCCTTGCTAACTAACTTCAAAGCCTTAGCAGGAGCTGAAAGTTACAGATTGTCTGCAACTGATGGTTATAAAGAGAAGTTTTAGATGTGAAGGCCCTAGTTGAACTTTTGCGCTTGAGTCTTTAACTACAAAAGTCAGGGAGCACAATGGAAAGTTTTACTTCCAGTTTCTGTGTGCCTGAGAGTCAGGTGGAAATATGCAAATGACAACAGGAAGATCACAGCTCATTACTACCCCCAAATTATCCTACAGAGACTCCAGGAGGAAAAAATTGAAATTAATTTTCAATTTCTTCCTATTTTTCAAAAATAAGGAAATTTCCCGGCAGCGAAAGGATTATAAAAGACCAACAGTATTCCTATCCTGTCAGGCAAGCACATGCATAGCTAAAGTGGCCCTACATTTAATCTTCCAATATAACCTTTCTATATGCATATATTTAAACCAGAATTTTCATGCAATTTTACTGCATCTATTCTAGAAGTTCCATTTTGTTTTATAAAGGACAATTATTAGCCTAAAAAATTACTAATATGGGTGATTTTTAACAGTAATAGTCTCATGTAAACACTGGACCCGACAAAGTACTGAGCAAGAAAATGCTCATTACTTGCTAGTCATTTTGTGTCAGCTCACTGAAAATAAGGCAACCAGTGAACTACTCTCACTCAGATTAAACAGCTAGTGGTTCATCTTGCAACAACTACCGCTTCTCATTGAATGGAGGCGGAGAGCCTCAAGAGATCTCCAGCACACTTTTGCCTCTCTTCAATAAATGACTATAACTCCAATCACCCTGTGTAAAATAATTCTTACTAGTGAAGAACAGCTGCCACCTGACAACAGTATGCATGGTAATAATCTGATTAAGGCTAAAGCCACATGGTCTGGCTGGCCACGTGTGGCTACAACACGCCTACCCACGCTGCCCAATAGTCAAATGATTTTGCTGTAAACTCTGGTGACCATTAGCCACTGCAGGTGGGTGGGGTTTGGCCTCGGGTGGCACCAGACTGTGTGTTCCTACTTTTAATCTCTAGAAATTAACAAAATCATTTTAGAAGTGTTCACCCTTTCTCAAATGAACAAAAAAGCCTTCTGTTGGGGTGTGTGGCCTGACTGCAGACCAGGACGGAGGCAATAGGCCTTTCAAACAGCTACACTAAGCATTCCAGGGGTTAAGAACCCAAAGTTTGCTTACTGGAACACCGGGAGAAGAAGACAATGTCCAAAAGAAGACCCAACCACAACGAGTGGAGGACTTTTTCCCGGCGGGGGGAGCCGGCTGCGGCCATGCTGTGAGGGGCCGTAAGCTTCCGTCACCTACAGCGGAAGGAGAGCAAGGAGCAGCGACTGATCTCTCCAGAGATACAGCGCTCGGCCAGAACTACAGAAGCTCACCGCAGGGGCATAATATGGTAGAGCATATCTAAGAAGGGGTGAGTGGTTCCTCTGCCGCAGTACAACACAGTCCTGCCACACCTAACAAGATGGCGCTGACTTACACTCAGTAGCTCTCTACATCATCTTGCTCTGAAAGTCCTTAAAACAGAGACCCAGACTTACCCCCCAGTCTGCACTACAGAACTCTCTTCACTCTGTTGATAACACTTCTACCCCAGAAGAAGACGTGATTATAGATGTCCCCACATTAGAACAACCAGCCTCAGAAGCACTCATAAAGAGGATCTCTGCAATCAGATATCAACAATATTTCTTCAATATTTCACTCCTCACTACATGAGCTCGGTGAACGTACTGACCACATTGAGAACAAGATGGGGGAGCTGACTACTTCTCACAATAATGTAATTGATGCACACTATGCTTTGCAATGGCTATTAAACGCAAAATGAAGGATTTAGAGGATAGAAGCAGGGGCAATAACATAAAGATGAGGGGTGTCCCAGAAAGCATAACCCAAGCTGAGCTAAAAGAATTCTTAGAGAAATTAATTTCTACATTGCTGCCAAATACACCACGCCAAGAGCTGGTTATAGAGAGAATACACAGGTTACCTAAACCCAGCTTTCTCCCAGAAAAGACCCCAAGGGATGTTATTGAAAGAATCCACTTCTTTCATGTAAAAGAGGCATTGATGCACGCTTCCCGTAAATTGGACCCTTTTCCTGCTCCCTATTCCTCAATCCATATCTATGCAGATTCATCCCCAGCCACCATGCAAGCTAGAAGAGCCTTTTCGCCAATCACGCTAGCATTAAGATCCGCTAAAATGCCCTACAAATGGGGATTCCCCACAAAACTGCTCATACATCGAGACCAAACCACGCATGCAATAATGACCCCGGAGAGTGGGGCGAAGCTTTTGTCTTCATAGGGGATCTCAATTGATAAAACCCAGCAGACCACACATATGCCAAAATCTAAGAAGATTTTTAATGATTGGACTCTGGTTCCGTCTACATAAAAGGATTGCCTGGTCTCTTTTCTGTGTTCTAAAATTCAGTGTACCACATACCGCTGGATATACTAATTAAAACACCTGAATAGAAAGGCCGACGCCGTCAGGTGGACTATTGTTGTTGTCCCCAAGATATGCAGGCAACAATTCCTGCTCTAACTTCTGTCCTGTTTAATTGTTATATTTTTCAGGACTGCACTCCGACCAAGAAAATTTATACTTGGATCCAAGATGGAGCAGTCCTGATGTATTTTTTGCTATTTTTGTTATACAGTTAACTAATCTGTTTATAGACACGGCAAGGTATGGGATCTCCACATTATTAGCCTGGGTTCACACAGGGCGGATTTGCTGCGGTTTACCGTTGCATATTTGCACTGTGGCAAAACCGCTGCGTTTGCAGCGCAATGCAGTGCAAATGTGTTTGGGCAAAAAGCTATTCTCACAGGATGGATTTTTTCCGCACTGCTGCAGTGCGGAAATGCAGCTGCAGTGCGGTTTTTCAAGACGCAGCATGTCAATTCTTTTGACTTTTCCGGAGCGCTTTTTTGTCCATAGACTTCTATGGACGCAGCAAAATCCACACCAAAATATGCAGCAAAAGTAAAAAAGCGCTGTGGAAAAAAACTGCCTGCGGATTTTCCGTGCGGAAAATACACAAGACAAAAATAACCTTTGAAGCGGTTTTGCCACAGAAGCAATTCTTCTGCGGCAAAACTGCAACGGAAAAACCTCAGCAAAACCGCAACAATTCCGCCCTGTGTGAACCCAGCCTTATGCTTCTACTTTAGATGTCATGTCACTTAAAATTTGGTCACAAAACGCTAAAGGATTGAACTCCCCCTTTAAAAGGTCACACATATGGAGGGATGCTCATCAATGTAAAGCTGATATAGTGTGCATACAAGAGACACATTTTCTAAACAACACACACCCAAAGTTCTCTAACAAACAATATCCACAACCCTATATGGCAAATGCCCATAAGAAAAAACATGCAGGAGTTTTCATAGCTTTTAGAACATCAATTAATTTTACAATAACTGAACAAATCATAGATGCTAGGGGTAGATATTTGATACTCGTGGGTAGCTTGGAAGGGAACCCCATTACATTGGCAAATATTTATGTGCCTAATACAGGCCAAATTTCTTTTCTAAATAAAATCATAAAGAAAATTTTAAAAGTACAACAAGGCAACTTACTTATGCGTGAAGATTTCAATCTCATTTCTGATGGGACCATTGCACAACAAAATGTAGAACATCTCCCATTTTACTACTGTGGCTCCACAAGGAATCACTTTATGACTCTTTTAGATGCCTCAACTCATCTTCCAAAGAATACCCTTATTTTTCCCCCCGCCATAATTCATTTTCTCGAATAGACAAGTTCTCGGTAGACAGGTGGACACTTCCCAAGATTATGACCTTAAAAATAGGACTGACTACTTGGTCAGATCACTCTCCGATCTACCTAGAATTGGAGATGGGGAAAAAGCAAGGCAACGCATCAACTTGACGCAACAATGTCAACTTGCTCAAATCCCCTTCGTATAGCCTTTTAATTAATAAATCCCTAGAAGAATATTTTGAAATAAACTCAACCCCAGAAATGAATATCTTTTCAATATGGAATGCCCACAAAGCATATATTAGAGGAATCTTGATGATGATTAGTGCCCAACATAAGAAAGCTAAAAACGCTCAAATCAACAATATTTTAACCCAAATAAAAACACAAGAAATTGCTCTACAGACTCGCTCTACGGAAGGAGACTAAACAAAACTAATGTCATTAAGAAGAGATTTAAAAACAATTTTATTGGAAGAAAAAAGCCTTCTGTTGGGATGTTTACCGTCCACCAATATGTGATACTAGAGAAGAATCTGGCCAAGTATGTCAGTGTTTAGACAGGCAGATAATCGCTGAGAATTGTTCACTTCTCGCTCAGTACTTCACATTCTATGTGGAATGCTGAGCAGGGAGTGTTTAGACATAAGAAGAAGTGAGCGAGCCGCTGATGATTTTTATGCAGGCTGAAATTGAGCGAGAAACGAAAAGTGAACAAAAAGTGTACGATGGTTCGCATTTAGATATAACGATAATTGAGCACTTTCGTTCGTTTGAGTGAATTTGGAGCGACAATCGTTACATGTAAATAGGCCTTTAGGAAGATCAAGGACCAGACGGATTAGTTTTACTTGTCTGATTTTTTTCTCCTTGAAATAAGTGAAGCCACAGATGTCTTGCAGCAATTAATCTTCCCCTCTACTGAAATAACATGCACTTTGGACATGCACAAAGGCTGACAGCTTCAGTTCAAATGCTTTGCTGTGTATCGCCACATTATTTTAATTACTTAATTGGGCCGTTAAAAGCCTGAGTGTAAAACAGCAGGAGCCTTGTGGATATAGTCATAGCTATGCTTGAATTTAACAGAAAAGATTTATTTCCTTTACCTGTCTCCCTTCGGATTCCTTTTCTGTTGTCCCTTTATTTTAGGTCTCCTCTCACTACCTATGCAAGGGGCACCCCCTGGTCCTGTCACTCGTGTGGATTCCAAGCCCTTAGAAGATCTCTTAAAAGTGAATTCCACACATTCTCCCTCCTTCAGGCTACGGAAGCCTTCCATGTGCAGTTTACTCTGTAGGTGGGGAAAAAAAAGAATAATATGTAAATGAAAATAACAATAATAATATTCTTTATACAGTGCCAACATATTCCGCAGCACTTTGTAATTCAGACATGTACAGACACAATCGAGCATTTCAAAGTAACAAACTAATCAACAATTCAAACAACAAGGGTGAAGGCGATGCTCACATGAGCTTACAATCTATGAGGAAATATGGGTAACCCAAATGCTGAAAGTGCTCGTTCTGTTTAATGGTCCAACCATCTTTTATAAAACAAGGTAGTACAGAATATAGAGCTGCATAAGCCCATCATCCAGCCAAGATGATTTGGAGTGTGGGGGTTATAACTGTTGGCTGAAGATATTTTGTTCTGAGCAATAATGTGTGTGTATTGGGGGCGCCGAGTTTAGACTGTTCAATTCTTTAGAATCTTACAGTTCTTGTTCACTTATTGTTCAGTGTCTCACATTCCTAAGTGAAACACTGAACGATCAATGTTTAAACTGCCCAACAAGTGAACGAGCTGGTGCAGATTTTTATGCGAGCTGAAACTAAACGAGAATGTAATGATTATCGTTCAGTTTCATTCATTTGAATGATTCTGTGAACGATATTGTTCCATCTAAACGCACCGTTAGATTAGAGAATTTATAGGCCTTCCTAAGATGAAGAGGTTAGAACATATCTAAGGCTAATTTCACAAGGGTGAGCGCAATATCGGACTGTGAAACTCGGCCAAATATCGCATTCGGGAATGTGTGATGTCCCCGTGGATCCGAGGCATTTTTGTGTCAAAAACGCGGCCCATCCCTTCAGGGAAGTAGCAAGGTGACTCCTACAGGTAGTGATTGGCTGATGCAGGCTGTCACTTTACCCGCTGGTCTCCCATCCCCGCTCCTGACAGTGTCCCATCTCCACTAGCAACTCCCCTTTGCTACTATAAGTGTTTTGGGTCACATCTTCCCTGGCTAGGATCCCGCTCATGTGAGTGTCTCACCTCCCATCTCCCCTGCCAACCCCGCTGATAGCCCCGCTGTGACTCGCCCCGGTGCCAGCGTCCCAGCTCGGGTTTCACTCTCATTCCAATCCTCATCTTAGGTGACTTTAACATCCCCATAAATGACCCCATCTGCCTCTCAGCTTCTATCGCTCACCTCCTACCTTGGTCTCTCACAACTCGCAGCCTCTCTAACTCATAAGAATGGCAAAACTCAGGATCTGGTGTTCCTCCGTTTCTCCTCTAACTCCCCTCTCCCGCTCTCTGACCATAACCTCCTTTCTTTCTCTGTCAAGCTTCCTAGTATCTCCCCAGACCCTCTGACCTACCATACATACAGGAAACTTCAGGCAGTTCACACCCAATACTTTGCTGAGTCCCTACAGTCCTTTCAGTCCCCTATCTCTTCCTCTGCTTGCCTCACCACCTGCGCAAGCGACCCTTTCCGCTCACACCTCCTCCGATCCCTCTTCCCGGTAGTTATCTCCTACCTCACCACTATATTCAACCTCTCTCTGACGTTTGGCATCTTCCCCTCCTCTTTCAAACATGCCATCATGTCCCCACTGCTAAAGAAACCAACTCTGGACTCGACTAATGTTGCCAACTACCGACCCATCTGCAACTTTCTACTTCATCTCCAAACTAATAGAACACCTGGTTTACTCCCAAAACTCTCTACTCGACCCTCTACAGTCCGCCACCAACACTCAACAGAAATCACTCTTAGGCCTTAGTCAGACGGGCGTTTTTTCGCGCGATTTGCGGATCGCATGACGGATGCGCATCCGCAAATCGCGTGACCGGTGCCCGAAAATCGCCCGAAAATCTGCTCCTAGCCGCGTTTCATTAGAAACGGGCTGGAGCTGTCCAGCACATTGCATTCAATGGAGCCGGCAATACAGCCGACTCCATTGAAAGCAATGCGCTGCGGGTGAGTGTGGGATGAATTGTCAGGAAGGGCTTAAATATATAAGCCCTTCCCTGCAATTCATCCAGAAAAGTGTTAAAATAAAAAATATATACATACTCACCTGCTCCCGGCAGCCGGAGTTCCGCGCAGCCGGCCTGCAGTGGGTGTGAAGGGGGTCTGACTCACACCCCCTTCACACCCACTGCAGGCCGGCTGCGCAGAACTCCGGCTGCCGGGAGCAGGTGAGTATGTATATATTTTTTATTTTAACACTTTTCTGGATGAATTGCAGGGAAGGGCTTATATATTTAAGCCCTTCCCGACAATTCATCCCACACTCGCCCGCAGCCCATTGCTTTCAATGGAGGCGGCTGTATTGCCGGCTCCATTGAATTCAATGGGCAAACATCGTTCTTCTCTGCCACAGCTGTTACAGCTGTGGCAGAGAAGAATGATTTGTCTTCTATATGTTCTCAATGGGGTCGGCGCTGCTACCGCCGGCCCCATTGAGCGCATATAGAGAAGAGAACAGGAATCGCAGATCGCAGATAGGTGCGATCTGCGATTTCTGTTCTATAATTTATCGGACGAGCGCACAAAAAGCGCTCATGTGTCCGATACCATTGCAAAGCAATGGTTTTAAAAAATCGCCGGACGCACCTATCTGCGATTCCTGTTGTCATCAGCGCTGAGCCAATCAGGGGCAAGTCTGACTCACACCCCCTTCACACCCACTGCAGGCCGGCCGCTCTGAACTCCGTCTGCCGGGACAAGGTGAGTATATAGATTTTTTTTATTTTTACACTTTTCTGGATGAATTGCAGGGAAGGGCTTATATATTTAAGCCCTTCCCGACAATTCATCCTGCGCTCGCCCGCAGCGCATTGCTTTCAATACAGCCGGCTGTATTGCCGGCTCTATTGAATTCAATGCGCTGGACAGCTCCAGCCCGTTTCTAATGAAACGCGGCTAGGAGCAGATTTTTCGGGCGATTTTTTTGGCCCCGGTCACGCAATTTGCGGATGCGCATCCGTCATGCGATCCGCAAATCGCGCAAAAAAACGCCCGTGTGACTAAGGCCTTACAAAGGGGTCAAACGCCCTCCTGATAAATCAAGGAGTGACTACTCTCTATTGATTCTCCTCGATCTCTCTGCAGCATTTGACAATGTTGACCACAAACTCCTCCTTAGTATGCTTCACTCCATCGGCCTAAAGGATACTCTCCTGCTCTCTCCTGGCTCTCCTTCTACCTATCTGACCACTCATTCAATGTCTCCTTTGCTGGCTCTACCTCCCCTCCTCTTTCCCTTGCTATTGGGGTCCCCCAGGGCTCGGTCCTTGGCTCCCTCCTTTTTTCCATCTGCACAGCCCCTATTGGACAAACCATCAGTAGATTTGGCCTCCAATACCACCTCTACGCTGATGACACCCACTTATACAGCTCTTCCCGTTACATCTCTGCAACTTTCCTCCAAAACATCACTGACTATCTGTCCGCTGTCTCTAATACTATGTCCTCTCTCTACCTAAAACTGAACCTCTCAAAAACTAACCTACTGGTGTTTCCACCCTCTACTAACCGACCTCATTCTGACATCTCCATCTCAGTTTGTGGTACCACCATAACTCCCAGACAGCACGCCTGCTGCCTTGGGGTCATATTCAACTCTGATCTCTCCTTTAGGCTTCTTTCCCACGAGCGTATATCAGCTGGCCGTTTTCACGGCCGGCTAATATACGCTGAGATCTGATGCATTGGATTCCAATGCATCAGATCACATGGTCGTATTCCTGAGACATAAAAGCACCCGGACGGCCAATATAGTGCCGGGCGTTTTTACGTCGGGCCCAAAAGATAGTCCTCGAACTATCTTTTGGGCTGGATAACTCAGTCGCTGCATGGGATCCTATGAGAGCCTGTGTCAGCAGCCGCAGGTGGGAGGGAGTTTAGCAGCGTGGCTGCTAAACTCCCTCCCTCTGCACTTCTCCCCCTGTGCAGGCTCACCTGTCCTCTCCTTCCCGCTGGCTCTCTGCAATGGGAGGTGCGGGACGGGGGCGGAGCTTAGAAGTACGAGTGGTGAGGAGAAGACAGGTGAGCCTGTGATGGGGAGGGAGGGAAAAGGGTCGATGGCATGATAGTCTTGGCGTATATACGCTGGGACCCATGCTGTGTGAACAGGCGCACAAACTCTTGATTTGTGCGCCCGTTCACAAGTTTTAGCTCTCCCAACGTAGCGTATATCGGCCAGCCGTGAAAACGGCGGCCGATATGCGCTTGTGAGAAAGAAGCCTTACCCCCCGCATCCAATCTGTGGCCTGAATATGTCAACTGCACCTTAAGAACATTGCAAGAACCTGCCCTTTCCTCACCGTGGGCACGCTAAAAACGCTCACTGTTGCCCTCATCCACTCTCGCCTCGACTATTGCAACTCGCTGTTGATCGGCCTCCCCTGATTCACAAAACTTCAGACATGCTCTAAAAACACACCTCTTTAGAGAGGCATATCATATTCCCTAAACCAAACCCCTCTGTACTCTGCCTGATAACATGCTCCCTGTCCTAGTGACTGCAACATTGCTAGCCACCATCAACCACCCCCTGCAGTCACACCGATTCAGCCACCACACGGGTTAATGTCTGACCATTATTTATGTGTATAGCATTCCACACTCTCCATACCTTGCACATCTCCAGCTCTTTTACCTTCTGTATCACTCCATTATTTTTAGTATGTAAGCTCGTTGTAGCAGGACCCTCACTCCTATTGTTTTCATCAACTGATTACTATGTAACCGTGGTTTTTGTACTTTTGTCTTTCTGTATCTCTGTTTTTGTAAGCGCTGCGGAATAAGTTTGTCGCTACATAAAGATTATTATTATTATTATCATTCTCTCTGTCGACCTCCTATCTATGCTCCCTGGCCTGCTGTCACATTCCTCAGCACCCTCCCCGCTCCGCTCATCCCCCGCAGCCTGCTGTGTCTCTGTTCACGGGCATGTGGTGAGCCTCTCAATCCGCGCAGAGGCCGGACAGTCCCTGGCAACCTCCCATGTCCGCTCCCGCCGCACTGTGCTCCTCGCTCCACTGTCACTGTTTTCCCTGCCGGACTCCAATTCAGCCAATCATCAGGGTTGCCTCCAGCAAAACCCTGTCAACTACTAGCTTCCGGTGTAGACATAATGCACCAGTACTGCATGCATTTACACTGAACAATAATTGCATAGTTTTGATCATTTATTTAAACATAATCACACCGGTAGTCAAACCTTCTGCCACTCCATTCTATGCCTGTTTACTGTGAATAGAGGCGGGCCTTCAGTCCCAAAACGACTATTGCCCCTGTGTAAAGCACAAGAATGATAGTTGGACGGTAGACCATAGGGCAGCTGTTAGTTAATTATGCGCTCAACAGTCGTCCAGTGTAAAGGCGCTTTGTTTGGAATAAAGCAGCCATGTTTTTCTAACCATGGACAACCCCTTTAAGATAAACCCACTGGGTCTAATTTGCTTAATTAATGCTTTTTATTTTACTTGTGGGAGGACTAGAGTGCTACATGGCAGCTGTGCTAAACCATGGAGGCATCGTGCTGCCCCATGCCTAGCAAAGAGCTGCATCACAGTCTCTTAAGATTTTTTTTTCTAAAGCAATACCTTTCCTAATTAAGAGAAAAAAGTAGACACATTCAGTGATTTTGTGCTGGGTTGCAATTACAAGGAGGAATTAAATTGGAAGTGGCACTATTTTTGAATAATAACCAAATGGTAAGGGTCCCACCAATGATTTATTTTTGGCACATGTAGTAGCATTATTTTATAGAGTACTTTATTCTACTGGTTTCTTATTATTGTGTAACAATGTATCTTGTATATTACATTTTCTATAAATATATCTATTGTCTTAGGTGGGTGGGTTTCATGGCTGTAAGCATTGGGATTCCCTTGTAGTCTATTTTTGATTATAAATATGTAAATGAAATCTGCTTCTCTCCAGGTGGGGGGTGCCGGGTTTCCCTGCTTAGTGACTGAGAGAGGATATTCTAGCTATCCAGGAGATAGAACAAAGGGTTCTCAGACATGCTACACATTCCCTGCATTCCTAACAAAATAGGGGGAGGGGAAAGTGATATGCAGGGAAGAGCTTGTTTCAATATGTAGGTAGGTATATGCTCAGTTGCTGTGATAAAGGCCATTGTATGCATGGAATACTATTTTACAACAGATAGTAAATATATTTAATCAATAAACATGTTGGTATGCATTACAAATGTCCAGTATTTTCATAGTAGGACCTAAAATGAGCTTTTCCCCACTTTTAAAATAAATGACAATATTTACCAGGAAAATATTACATTTCAATCTTGTATTTGCAGAGGTATCAACTACCTCTAGGGTAGTCCTGGCATAATCTAGCTTGGTATTTATCAGCTTCGTCAGAAAGGAAAAATTTAGTGAAACAAATTAACAAAATTACTGTGTTTGCAGGGCTTTTTTTTTAACAACCCATCATTCTGATGGATGATGAGGTGCGTTAAAAAGCACGAAAATGCTCCAAAATAGAGCAGACAGTGCTTGATAATCACGGCATTAGAAAACTCCACGTTTGAGCACAGTTCTGCGAGGCCCCATTGAAATCAATTGGAATGCTTTACCACAACGTGTTCAAAATGTTAGGGTAATAAGCGCATGAGATTGGCCTAAGGCCGGCTTCACACGACCGAAAAATCGCTCAAGATTTGTACATTGAGAGACATACAAATATGAACCGCATTCATTTGAATGGGTTCATACATATGAGCGATGTTTTCCTGCATGGCCTCACATCCACGGGGCTTTCACATGGATGGTGAGAGCAATATTGGGCTGTGATTCATGGCCCAATATCGCTCTCAACCATGTGAAAGCCCTGTGGATGTTAGGCTTTTTCACGTGAAAACAGCCTCACATCACTGTGGGGAATCCCTTCATCATATTGCTTTCAACGGGGCGGCAGCAGCGCCAACCCCCTGAAAGAAATGGGAGAACAACGTAATCCTCTGTGACAGCAGCAGCAGGGAATTCCTTAATTCCTGCTGGGAATCCCTTCACCCCCGCCGCGTCTGAAGTTCTCGCATTGCTTTCAGTGGGGCCGGTGTTGATCCCGCCCGCCCCATTGATAACAATGAGCAATATCACAGGAAAATAGAACATGCTACGATGAGTTTCTCGTATAGCATTGCGGTGCCATTGCAGGAAAACATGTATATGAACCCATTCAAAAGAATGAGGTTCATATTTGTGTGCCTCAGACAATGAAAAGGCACAGAAATCGGAGACTAATTTGTACTTAAAATAATACCAGACTAAATGAGCAGAGATGTAAATACTTAATCAGTGCACTGGCAAGGAATGTGACAGTTTTATGATCTCTACATTGGTGCTAGGAAGTGACAGGCCTGTGTGTTATCTCTCGTTCAGACCTGCACATAAGGAAGATGAAACAATACCTCTGCAGTGCCACCAATTGGAATGCAGCATTTCTTCAAATCAATGTATGACCGAATCGTTGTTTTAATGATTTGGTAAAAAGTCATACATTGATTTGAAGGTATTATTATTTATCTGGTATTATTTTAAGTACAAATTAGTCTTTGATTTCTGTGCCTTTTCATGTGTGAAGCTCTTGGGCCCCGATGCAAAATCTATTACAGGGCGCCCTACCTAGCATGTGCTGTTTATAACACCAGTGTCTTTTTATGTGATGGAGTGGTCTTTAGGCCTCCTAAGGCTCCAGGGCCCGGTAGCAACTGCTACCCCTGCACCCCCTATAGCTACGCCCCTAGATACTATACTTCTGGTGAGAGGTGCCGTTACAGGTAATAATGATAACTTCAGAGAAGAAAATATATGCGCAGCAATTCTGATATTACCCAAACTGTGAATACTTTTTTGAACTTAGTGCACTGAGTGCTGCAATAAAAGCTCTGGTCTAATGTAGGGAACAAATCTATGGTCATTTTAACACAGACGGTTCTTAAAAATTAAGAGATGAACAAAATGGTTTCTTTTCTTTAGTCTATCTTTTTACAGTGAAAAGAATAAATGAAGCAGTTTAGGTTACCAGGTTCCCCCCTTCCATTTTACTATCTAGGTGCCTATTCCTGATTTCAGTTAAATACGGGTAAAATAAAGGACTATTCTCATAAAACAGCTTTTAAGAATTGTCATTTTCAAGTGGTTAATTATCATATGTGATATATTGTTAAATTACCACTTTGCTAGCCTGTCAATGAAAATGTTCATTTATTTGGTTCACTAATGGGACAGGGTAACAACATGTTTGAAAGGGCCATTGTCTGGGAAAAGGAAATTGGAATGATGCATTATTTTTCATTCACTTCTATTACAAGTTTAATCCTGTAGAGCAATATGGAAGACAATACATCTTTTTGGCAGTATTGTAGCTATATGAAAAAAGAAAGAAATAAGTAGGGTACAGCCTGCATAAAAAGTAGGGTACAGCTTGCATATACGATCTAACTCATTGTAATCACTTTGAAGACGCTGGAGAACGTTAAAGCTGATTTTTGTAAAGGGCATATTTATGTTTGTGTATTCTTGAACTTTAAGCAATGCATTCGCTGCATGTGGACTTGATCAATACAATTTAATTTGGGACTTATCTTCCGGTTTCTGGATGTCTTATCTTAATACGTGTCCTGCTTACATAGGAGATACTGGGATTAGAAATATTGTGCTCTGTGATGGGAGGTGATTGTAGCCAGAACAAAACTAGCACAGCTTTTGATGTTGGGAATGTTAGTGGTCGCATTAAGGAAATTGGACATTTGGGACAATAAAAAGAGATATGCCGAGTATGCCACCCACACACTTCCCAAATCTCTTGAGAATGCATAGGTCAAATAAAGGTTACAAAGAATTCACCCAAGACTCATCCCAAAATATTCATTCTGCCCTCTGCAGGAGGTCTCACCTCTAGAGAGAAGTGTAAATCCCCAGAATTGATAACAACGGATAAGGACGAAAGATGATTTTCTTTTATACAAACATTTCAAGTAAAACCACAGTAGTGTGTATTACTCTAAAAGTTTAGCTTTATTCCCTGCTATGTATCCATCATTCAATGGTATTCAAAGGAAAAGTTTCCATTCTAAAATCCTTATGATAGATTACATTTAAAATATTTCCAGCCAAAATCAAAAATTCAGTTTACAGCGGGACACAGAATAATATATAAATCATTTTCCCAACTCTGCACTGGATCCTAGCGATGATTCCCTTCATCCCGTATAGCCATTAAATATGCTATTTAATTTTGCTATGTCAAAAGCAAAAGAAAAGTCAAAGATGCTATTGGATGCTTACAAGATGAAAATGGTGAATTGGTTAAAATGATGTTGGGAAGCCCGAACTTTTAAATTCCTATTCTGTATCTGTTTTCTCTCAGAAAGTAGATGGAACATCAGCTGATCTTCCCTGTGATATTGGGGAAATAAAAGAATGCAGGCTATCTATAAGCAGAGAGATAGTGAGGAAACACTTAGCTAACTTAAATGAATTCAAGTCTCAAGGTCCAGATGAATTACATCCTAGGACACTAAAGGAAGCAGCAGAGGTAATTGCTGAACCACTCGCCATAATCTTTGAAAATTCCTGGAGAACAGGAGAGATCCCAGAAGATTGGAAAAGGGCAAATGTTGTCCCTATCTTCAAGAACGGGAAGAAGGTGGATCCAGGAAACTACAGGCCTGTGAGCCTGACTTCCATACCGGGAAAGATCTTTGAACAAATTATTAAACAGCATGTATGCAAGTATTTGGATGAAAATGGAGCAATCAACCAGAGCCAGCATGGGTTTGTGCCAAATATGTCATGCCAGACAAACCTAATTTCCTTCTATGACAGAATCACCAACTGGGTTGATCAGGGAAATGCGGTGGATATAGTATATCTTGACTTTAGTAATCCATTTTACACAGTATCTCATACCATACTTATTGAAAAAATTACCAAATATTGACAAAGCAACTGTTGGGTGGATTTACAACTGGCTGAGTGATCGTACTCAAAGAGTGGTCAAAAATAGCTGCACATCCAAGTGGAAGAATGTATCAAGTGGGGTACCACAAGGCTCTGTTCTAGGCGCAGTGTTGTTCAACATTTTTATAAATGATCTGGAGTAGGGAATTGATGGAAAACTGATCAAATTTGCCAATGACACAAAGCTAGGAGGGATAGCTAACACTGGGGAAGAGAGAGTATTCAAAAAGATCTAGAAAAGCTTGAACAGTGGGCGGTGACTAAAAGAATGGTATTTAACAAGTCCTACATCTGGGCAAGAAAAATGAAAAAAGCACATACAGAATGGGAGGAATTGTGCTAAGCAGCACATGTGAAAAAGACTTGGGTATACTAATAGATCATAGACTGAACATGAGTCAACAATGTGATGCAGCAGCCAAAAAGACAAACACAATTCTGGGATGTATTAAGAGAAGTATAGAGTCTAGATCACGTGAGGTCATTATCCCCCTCTACTCTTCCTTAGTCAGACCTCATCTGGAATACTGTGTCCAGTTCTGGGCACCCCACTTTAAAAAAGACATAGACAAACTGAAGCAAGTTCAGAGAAGAGTTACCAAGATGGTGAGTGGTCTGCAAATCATGTCCTATGAGGAACAGTTAATGGATCTGGGAATGTTTAGCAGAAGAGAAGGCTGAGAGGAGACTTAATAGCCGTCTACAAATATCTGAAGGGCTGTCCCAGTGCAGAGGGATCAGCCCTATTCTCATCTGCACAAGGAAAGACTAGAAGCAATGTGATGAAACTGAAAGGGGGGAGACACAAATTAGATATTAGAAAAAACGTTTTGACAGTGTGGGTGATCAATGAGTGGAACAGGTTTCCACGGGAGGTGGTGAATTCTCCTTCAATGGAAGTGTTCAAACAAAGGCTGGACAAATATCTGTCTGGGATGATTTAGTGAATCCTGAACGGAGCAGGGGGTTGAACCCTATGACCCTTGAGGTCCCTTCCAGCTCTACCATTCTATGAATCTATGATACTTCCAGCCTCTTTACAGGTTTTAGTGACTATCCAGAAAATAAGAGCTGAGGTATAAAACATCAGACTTTGTGTTTGATTCAACTGTGAATTTTTAATTTTGTGGGGAACACGCCTATTACTTGCAATCATCAGAAAGAGATACTATACAAACTCCATGCAGATATTGTTCCTGGTCATATTCAAACTCCAACCTTCTCGGTCCCTGTGTTGCAAAGCAAGGGCTGACCACTGAGCCACAATACAAGTATTTAACTTCTCTTTTGCTTCCATTCAGCTTTTACTTCAATAGCACTGAAATTTATTTTTAAAGTTGAAATTCTAATATAGTCCTTACAAAAATAAACTTCTTACTTGATGCACAAAGACATCTACAGGAGTCTGCAGATCAACACCTTCTTTCTTGGTCATTGTTAGGAAGCCAAAACCCATTCTAACATTGAACCATTTGCATACTCCAGATCCATGAAGGACATTGGATTCCCCTGGCTGAAGAGGATATGAGACATCTTTAACAGGCTTGAGGTGCCCACCTGTAGATGTACAAACAAGCAGTTAATGAAAAAAAATCCAACAATTATAATAAGTTACACTTGGATACAATAGTTCCCAACTCAGTCGAAATGTATCAATAATTGCAGCTTCTTGAAACTCGCAGTAATAGATATGTTAGGAGGACTGAAATGTGAACCTCTGCAATACCTGAAAATTACAAGAAAACATGACCGACTTTCAATATCTATAACTTTCTGGGGAAAAAAAACTAAATATATGACTATGCTGAAAGACAAAGTGAAAAAAAAAACTAGGTATGTTAGAAGCATGGCTATTTGATTACTCTCTGTATAACATTTCTAAAGCAAGAGTCTTGATCATTTTTAAATGATGCTTAGAAGCATATCTGTTTATTACGCTTCCGTAGGGATTTCTACTCTTTATGCTGGGCTCACACGAACGTATTTGCATTGCTTACTACGTGTGCATAATATGGGGTAAATGGCGTCAATGAAAGTACATTTATTTTCATTATTCCACTATACTTCTGTACATTTATGGCGTATGTTACGCACGTAAAAAAGAATGCAGAATGTTCTATTTTACCACGTATTATGTGCATACGCAATTACATTGTGTATGTGCGGCGTTTTTTACGCATATTGCTAGGAGACGTGAGAAGGAAATTTAAAAAAAGAAGAAATCAGGAAGCCAGTTCAGGACAGCATACGTAAAATACTCTGTACATGCGCAAGTAAGAACGCAACAATAAACAGGGATACGCAGTTACATACGCCAGTCAAATTGAGCATATTACTATATGGTCGTGTGAGCCTGGCCTAACATCCAAAACAGCACAAAAATGCTGTGTCGATTGGCTAATATGAGCACTGAAAGAACACACTGGGTACAGTTTAATACTCTAGCTGTGTTTTCTGCAGTATGATACTTCTTTATTGCTGTATTTTCATGTATGGCATTGTAATCACAGGAACAGGAGTGTTACTCGGAGGAGAAAAGTATTTAAGCCCAGTTTGCACACAGGTTGGGTGCAGCAGAGAGGGACATGACTAGTGGTGTCAAAGAAGTGTGCAACTAGAGACAAATATGCAGAGACAGACTTGCGACTTTCAGGTAGCAGCCTATTAGAGTGTCTCCAGAGACCAAGAGTTGAGCCTTCTAATATCCCTGCCAGAAGCAGTGCCTGGGGAAAATCGCAGTAGATGTAAGCCCTGCATTGGGGGACTGTCTACACAGAGACAGGTCTAAGTGAGCCGGGTTGTTGCTTCCATTTCCAATTAACATACCACCAAAAATACCTCCTGAACAACTTCCAAAGAAGAGACTGTTGAGTTGCAAAATGTGGTTCCACCTTTCTTTTTTTCCCAGTAGACAATGCCTCACCTGACTGCCAAATGGTTCCTGATCCTTTACAAATTCATGAGAGCGCTTCCATCACCCCTTAGGGTGGTGATTGACAGGCTCCTGTCTACCATATGCACATATACTGTACACAGCAGCTTGTGGATCACCATGCTGAGATGTGGGGGGAGCATTCTCCTCATGAATACAATGGCAGCATAATAAGATGACAGATCCACTTTAAAGCTCTGTGTAAAATACATGCAAGCCTCACATTTGGCATATACATCAGGAAAAGCTCCTAGCATACACATCTAATGTACCCATAGGGCAATATTTACCCCCCAAAAAGGCCAAAAGAATGTCCTTTAAGCCTCTGTTGGAGTGTATATGTTGATATAGCTTTTTTCAATTGTATAGGAAAATGCAAAAGACTTCGCTTCTCTATACAAAGGGTCACAGCAAAATATATACATACTATACAATATGCATTCCTTTACAAGGACCCTGTGGGCACTGTTCAGTAGCTTGTGAAAGTATTCACCCCCTTGATGTTTTTCCTGTTTTGTTGCATTACAACCTGAAATTCGAATGGATTTAGGGGTGGTATCCCATTTGATTTACACAACATATCTACCACTAAAGTGTAAGGCCAGCTGTCCACGGGTGTGACAATCACGCCGTCTGAAGCTTTCCCTAGCGTTGCTATGGAAAGCACCGACCCCGTGTCCACGAGCGGAGAATCGCAGCCGGCAATGCGCAGCATGCTGCAAATTGCCACGATTCTCCGCGGTCAGCCTATTTGTCAGATAGGCTGACCAGCGGAGATCCGTCTGCCGCCTCCTGCTCCCGGGTGGCGGAGAACCGCAAGGCCCATGGACAAAAACTTTTGATATGTCATAGGGACATGTCAAAAGTTTTGATCACTGGAGTTTGGGTGCCAAGACTCCCACTAGAATGTAGCAACTGAAGTGCTTATCCAAACACTGACACACTCTCTGGTTGAAGATGGGCTCAGTAGAAAGTCTATGGGAATAGCAGTGACTGCACTTAGATGAGTGCTTCAGTTGCTTTGTTCTAGCAGTTGATAGAGGTCTTGGCACCTAAAGCCATAGCAATCAAAGGTCTGACATGTCCTTATGACATATCAAAAGTTTTTGGAAAGGATGGTTACATTTTAAAGGGGTTGTCATTTTAATGTTTGAAATTTGAAGCGCAGGTGCAGATGTGGTAAAATAAATCAAGCAGTACTTACCAATATTCGGTCCCAGCGATCCAGCATTGCAGCCCAGCCGTTTTTCCAGGTCTCTGTTGACAGCGGATGTCAGGTGACCAATGCCTGCCAATCAGAGACTGAAGCATCACTGCCTGTTTTCCTGGCATCATTGCTCGAATTCTAGGCACCATGATGCCAGGAGCTCCAAACAGTGACTTTGCAGTCTCTGATTGGCAGGCAGCGGTCACCTAACGTCCGCTGTCAATGATGAACGGGAAAACAGCGGGGCTACAGCGCTGGATCACCGGGGTCGAGGATGGGTTAAAATGCTTTTACACCTAACAATTTATCATTTGACTGAGCAAACAATGTCAGAGTTTGCTCATTCAGCCTGTTTATACAGGCAGATAAATAATTTGCTCTTTCACTCGGTAAATCATTCAGTTGTTCACATTTACTTTACCAGTGAATAAGAATAAATGAACGATCAGTATTTAAACTGAAAGATTAAGGCTAGAGATGAGCGAACACGTTCGGCTCCGCCCCTTTTTCGCCCGAACACCGAACTTTGCGAACACTTCAGTGTTCGGGCGAAAAAGTTCGGGGGCCGCCGTGGCAGCGCGGGGGGGTGCGGCGGGGAGTGGGGGGGAGAGGGAGAGAGAGAGGGCTCCCCCCTGTTCCCCGCTACTGCCGCCCGCGCCGCCGCGCATCTCCCCGCCCCCCGGCGGCACCCGGACACTTACGCGCGAACACTGCAGTGTTCGGCAAAGCCGGTGTCCGGGTGCGGATGTGTCCGTAACGGACACGTTCGCTCATCCCTAATTAAGGCCCATTTACACGGAGCAATGATCGCTCAAAAATCGCTCAAACGACAGTTTGAGTAACAGCTTTGAGCGATCATTTTGCATAAACTATTAACTAGCTACTCAACTACTTAATAGCTTATAAGCGTGCGAAGCCTTTAGCTCAATGCAGTTAATAACCGGAGGGCTCTTATCTGCATTCAGCTCCTTTGTTCTCCCACGGGTTAAATAGCTAAAACAACGCTATCAGCACTAACCGCGGAGAACTCAGTGTCTAGTCCTGATAAGCCCGCACAATGATTTTTAGGCTGGCTTGAATTTAACAATCAACTAGCAGTGCACAAAAAGGGCACAATGGCCCCACATTTAGACACAACGATTATCGCTCAAACGATCAGTTTTGAGCTATTTTTGAGCGATCATCGCTCTGTGTAAATGGGCTTTTACTGAATGAACCAATGTTGATTCCAATGCTTGCATGACATGAACTATAAGCGGCTGAATTTTTACACAGGCCGATAGTCATTTGCTTTTTGGATGAGCTAAAAATCAAGCGACTCTGACAAGTGAGTGATTTCTTGCTAAGTGCCGTCAGTGGCTGTGTACTTGGGCCAACAATCACCGAAAATCGCTGTTTGCAATTATTTGGCCGATAGTTGCTCCGTGCAAAGGTAGCTAAACTCTAAATGTGTTTTCTTGTTTTTCTTTAGTCGTTGGCTGTGTTTACACTGAACGAATATCGTTCAAATTCGGACAATCCAGCGATTTATTTTTTTTTTTTCTTTTTAAGATTAATTGTTTAGTGTAAAATCACTCTAAGGCTGGGTTCACACTAGGCGTATTCCCGTCGGAAATCTCGCGGTTTGGCCGCAGCAAAAACCGCGAGATTTCCGCCAGGAGAACCGCCGCGGTCTAAGCGGCGGCAGCTTTGAAGCGGCCCGGCCGTATGCTTTTCCGTTGCGGCCGGCGCTCCCATAGAGGAGAGCGCGGCCGTGATGAAAATAAACAAAAAAGGAAAGGTAAATAGACATGCTGCATCTTCTGAAACCGCGGCTGCGGTGTCCGCAGCCGCGGTTTTAGCCGGACTTACCGCAGCGGATTGGCCGTCCCGTGTGGACGAGGTTTCTGAAAAATCTCGTCCACATGGCTGGCTAATCCCGAGGTGTCATGGCAGCCGGGGGCCTAATGAATTAGCCAAATGCCGAGCGGCAAATCCGCCCTGTGTGAACCCAGCCTTAGATTTCTTGCATTGGTTTACAGCACTCTTCTGTTCTTTGACGAGCTCATTCCAAGACATTTACATGTTTCCTCTCAGTCCCTCCTGTGCAGTTTTAGCAGTATGTTTAGGGTCATTGCCCTGCTGGAAGATAAACCTCTGTCCTAGTCTCAAATCTGTGGCAGACTGAAAGAGTTTTTCCTCAAGAATTGCCCTGTATTTAGCTACATCCATTTATAGAGCTATCTATGCCAGTTTCTGTTGTAAAAAAGTCACAAATTTTTGCACAAGTGAGTATTTACACAAACATTTGTGACTTTTTCCTTTTTTGCCTTTTTCTGTAGTGGGTGAGGCTTGTTAGAAGAACGCATTTTATACTAAAAACTGGTGTAAATTATCCCAGAAATGAACGCCAGGTCAGATCTGGCATTCATTTCTGAGGAGTACGGATGTGCCAGGAATTAACATAATACATGAAGAGGCATACAACTCTTTATGTACTAAGACCGGAGTTAGAAATGCTTGTCCTAGTAAATTCCCTCTTAGTGTTTGCCATGATAGCCAAAAAAATTCAATTTTAGTCTCATCTGACTAGAGAGCGTACTTCCATGTGTTTGGGGAGTCCGTCATATGCTGCTTGGTTTAAGGAACCTTTACACGGGACACCTATCAGGCTTTTTAATAAGAGTGATAGTAGTTCAAAGAATGGAGGCAGAGCGCACCAGAGATCTTATTCGGCCTCTTGCCTGCATTCACTACAAACAGGCAGTCCTTCATAGATTGAATGACTCCTGTTTACACAGGTCGATAGTCATTTGCTTTTTGGATGAGCTAAAAATCAAGCGACTCTGACAAGTGAGTGATTTCTTGATAAGTGCCGTCAGTGGCTGTGTACTTGGGCCAACAATCACCGAAAATCGCTGTTTGCAATTATTTGGCTCCGTGCAAAGGTAGCTTAACTCTAAATGTGTTTTCTTGTTTTTCTTTAGGCAATGGGTTTTTTACTGCCCATTCTTACATAAACCCCAGCAGTCCCACGGACAGATCTTCTATCTCTGCTGTGGGTTTTGGAGATCCTTCAGAGTTATCATTGGTGTTTTTCTTGAATCTGTGATTAACACCTTCCTGCTCCATGGCGAGGTATCTCTTCATACAGTGCGGGCGTCAGCTGTTTATAACAGCTGACACCTGCAGGCAATAGCCGCGATCGGCCAATCACAGCTATTAACCATTTAAATACCGCTGTCAATTCTGACAGCGGCATTTAAATCCCCCGAACGCGCCCCCCCCCCCCTGCGTGCGGTGAGATCGGGGGAACCGTGCAGGTATCATGGCAGCCGGGGGCCTAATGAAAGGCCCCAGGGCTGCCTTACCAGACTGTCTATCAAGCCATCCCCGTGGGTGGCTTGATAGACTTCTGTTAAATTGCAGTATGACGTAATGCTATAGCATTACGTCATACTGCAGGAGCGATCAAAACATCGCAAAGTAAAAGAAAAAAAAAAAACAATAAAGTTTTTTTAATTGTAAAAAAAAAAGTTATAAAAGTGTAAATCACCCCCCTTTTGCCATATCTATTATTAAAAAATCTAAATGATAAAATAAAAATATGTATTTGATATCGCCGCATCTGTAAAAGTCAGATCTATCAAAGTAGCGCATTATTTTTCCCCGCACGGTGACCGTCGTCGAAAACAAAAAAATAAAGAACGCCAGAAATGCACTTTTTTAGTTACCCTGTCTCCCAGAAAAAATGCAATAAAAAGCGATCAAAAAGTCGTATGTACTCCAAATTGATACTATCGAAAACTACAGGACATCCCGCAAAAAATGAGCCATCGCTCAACAACATTGACAGAAAAATAAAAAAGTTATTGCGCGCACAAAATGACCGCAGAAAATAATTGAAAAAAATTAAATTTCTTTGAAAAAAAAAGAGTAGTATACCATAGTAAGAAAAAACCTATAGAAGTTTGGTATCGTAGTAATCGTACCGACCCATAGAATAAAGTTATCATGTCGCTTTTGTTGCCGTTTGTGCGCCGTAGAAGCAAGACGCACTAAAAGATGGCGAAATGTTGTTTTTCTTTTCATTTTACTCCACTTAAAGTTTTTCACTACAATATATGGTACTTTAAATAGCACCATTGAAAAATACAACTTGTCCCTCAAAAAACAAGCCCTCATACAGCGACGTTGATGGATAAATAAAGGAGTTACGAATTTTTTGAAGGGGGGAGGAAAAAACGAAAATGGAAAAAGAAAAAGGGGCCACGTCATTAAGGGGTCCTCCTTGTCTGGTCTGTGAGTTTTGGTGGGCATTCTTCTCTCTGACAGGTTTGTAGCTGTGCCATATTCTCTCCATTGTGTTATAATACATTCAAGGGTTTCTGTCATAAAAAAAAATATCTATACTTACTAGAGATGAGCGAGCATACTTGGAAAAGCACTACTCGCTTGAGTAATTTGCTTTATCCGAGTATCGCTGTGCTCGGGTCTGAAGATTCGGGTGCCGGCACGGAGCGGGGAGCTGCAGGGGAGAGCGGGGAGGAACGGAGGTAAGATCTTTCTCTCCCTCTCTCCCGCCCGCTCTCCCCTGCTCCCCGCTGCGACTCACCTGTCAGCCACAGCGGCACCCGAATCTTCAGGGATGAGCACTGCGATACTTGGATAAAGCACATTACTCGAGCGAGTAGTGCTTTTCCGAGTACGCTCGCTCATCTCTAATACTTACCTATTCCTCCCCAGTCAGTCTCCTTACCAGATCTTCACCTCACTGATCTTTTTGCTGCCTTCTCCAGTACCCCGGGTCACCTCACCTCCAGCTGGCTGGATCCTCTTCTTCCTGTGATGAAGCATTCATTGCCAGTATTCTGCTGGGAGCTTGCTTTAGCGCAACTGCGCATGTGCGATGTCTCGCTGCTAGTGTTTCATACACTATATGAAACACTAGCGGTGAGATACCGTGCATGCGTGCTAAAGCAGGCGGTCGAGGATTCAGCATTCCCTGCTGCATCACTCGTAGCATTCACTGCACTGTAGGAAGTGAACTGCAGCTAAGGGATGCTCCATAACAGGAAGAAGAGGATCTGGCCGGTTGGAAGTGATGTGACCCAGGGGGAGGAGCCTGGAGAAGATCGGCGAGGCGAAGATGCGTTAAGAAGACTGCCTGGGGAGAAATAGGTAAGTATTGATTTTTTTTTCTTCTAATGACAAAACCCCTTTAATGGTGCTCTGTGGGATGTTTGAATTTTGGAGTTTTTTTTTTTTTTTTTACAACCCAAACCTCATCTGTACTTCACTACATCTTTGTCTCATTGGTTTTCATGTTGCTTGCTGAGTGGTATTGGAGATGGGAACACCCCTTTAATTTCTTAGATCAAGCTTATTTAGGAGTTTCGCAGAAAAGAGGGTGAATACATACGCACTCATAACTTTTCAAATTTTGACTGGAAATCAGCCGCGTATCTGCAGCTGATTTTATACTATGCTGCACTTCCCCTCACCATCTCTGTAGCCTTCTCGCTGTCAGCTCTCCCCGGCTTCCGATTCTCTAGTCGGGTCCGGCACCGCTGGTCAGCTGATACTGGTCAGGTGAGGCCACTACAGGTCGCTGGGAACCAGAAGCTGCAGAGCGCTAACAGCAGCAAGACTTTGGAGGAGGTGAGGGGGGGTGCCGCATAGTATGGAATTTCCAGTCAAAGTCCACACCAATAGTACTCAAGTACTCAAGGCATTCCTCCCTGTCTATTTTTAAACAGCCCTGTCCTTTTTTATAAAGACAGATAAAATTATATATCATGATAAGCCGCACCCCCTGATGTGTTGGCACTTTGTGATAAATAAGTGGGTTTTGGGTTGCAGCTTGGGTAATTGGTCTCTAAAAGGTTTGTCATCACAGCCCTAGGACAACCCCTATAAGAGGGGTTTCCAGGAGATAAAAAAGTTAAAAGGGCCTAAAATGGAAAGAAATTAAATGCCCACCTATCTCTGTGGCTCTACATTCAGCGCTGCAACCCCGCTGCCTGTCGCATGGAACCCCTAAGAATCAGTGGGCAGTCATGTGTATTGTGCATTTAACCGCTGAGCCACTTACAGACTTCAGTTGCCATAGAACGACTGATAATACTATGAGTGGTTGAACAGTCGCTTGCGCAATGAACGTCATGTGACCGCCACTGTTACCGCGTTCCATGCGGTGAGCATTGGGGCTGCAGCACTGGACAGGGAGCAGCTGGGATAGGTGGATATTCAATTTCTTTTCATTTAAAGCCCTTTTAACTTTTTTTTTTTAATGTCCCAGAAACCCCTTTAAGTTATTGACAAGACTCCCAAAAGAAAGTCAGATGCGGTGGCAGAAAGCCACAACTGCATGTAGTTTTACTGTGAATAGGAGTAGTTTTGCAATGGTCACTTTTTGACACATAATTTTTACAGGTGTTTAGGATGTTTTACTGCACAGCACTGTAAAATGACACAAAATTGCTGTATAAACATGTGAAACCCGATTGCTACATGCACTCATTTTTGGTAATTTTGTGCACAGGAGATTGTCCAATGATCAATAACCAAACTTGGTCATACAATACGTAATGATTTTTGTTAAGAAGCAGAATAATTTTACCATTTTTAATTAAAATTGTTACATACATATTATAAAAAAAATTATTCATCAAAAATGTTCTCGCTCATTAACAGTAAAAACTAAAACTTTTACTATTGTCTGAGAAAAATACATAGGGGGCAATGGAAATGCACAATATTTCTTACAGTATCAATAATTTTGCTTTGGAGAAAAGATTCATATTCAAGGAAATATATATGTATTCATCATATATTCTGATTGCAACAAACTAAAACTGTCATATAATACCTATGGCAACTTAAACTGCTATTAAACAACTGTATCAACACTAAATACACAAACAGTCCCTTATTATACAGCAATATCAGAGTATCTGTGCAGTACGAGAGCAGGGAAGCAGAGAGCCATCCACATGTCATGCAGATTTAATTTCAGCTTCAGCCTTGCAAGAGTTTCTGAATTTGGAGCATTGTGGGCATAAATGATCATATATATATATATATATATATATATATCACATTCTGAACAACTCATTGCAAATATGCATAGCCTCTTCAAGTAGCATCTAGCAACATGGATGCATAATCTTAAAACCTATTCATCTCGCTGAAATATTCTCACTTTATTTGATCACTTTCCAGACAAAGCATTTGTAACATGTGAAATGGTTATCTGCATCACTGCATAAGACTAGTACAGATGTCTTCCATTACTGATGTGTACAGTTCACAATTGTAAATAGATGTATCTTTAAACCATTCAACACAAATCACTTCCACGATCCAAGCCTGCACATATATATTTAATCCATCTGATGTTCATTAACGATAGTAAAACATTAGGTAAGGACGGCTGGTAGCAATGACCACACGACTGGCTGCAGAATAAGAAATCTACCACCAGCACATCAACGAAGGCAGGAGCCTCAGACTGCATGCAGTGATTCGTGGGGGCACCTCATGAGACCCTTGCAGAGGGCACAGAGCAGCATGGTGAACATGTGTCTGCACCAGCAATGGGCGCAGAACCGCCCTCCAAACTACTCAATAAATCCCATCACCCAACCTCATACTGTATACAGTCCATCCCAAGCCTCGAAACCAATCTATCCTAGCCCCTAAATAAATGTATTGATCACCTGTGAGCGCCTGGTTGAGGACAGATCCCATGTTGTCGGATCCTTTGGTAGCCTACAGTATTTTAAGTCTCGTACCAGAAGACGTTCAGTGGCCTTGAGTGTTGCAAACAGCTTGAGTATCTAAAACTACCCACCCTCCCCCAAAACTAGAAAAGGAGATTAAAAGCACAGAAGGGGGAAATAAGGTTTGCTACATCTTCACTAAACAATAGCAATGGGAGGGCAGTTGCCTTTGAAAGATCCAAAATTTTGCAAGACAATTGCAGAGCAACAGGCGAAGCTTCCCTCTCCTGCTCCTCCTCCTCCCCTCAACACGTCCCAAATTTTAGGAAAATCACCTTTCCGATGAAATACCAAGAAGAGTCCAAGCCCTCCAGTCACATCACCTTCTGCCATGTTGAGCCCAAAGGTTAAATAGTTGTCTTCTATCAGAGTTCAGTCTGAACTCCCACGGAAGTCCACATGACCAAATGTTGTCATTTTGTCGCCATCACGTGCTCCAAGAAACACTATTCCCACACAGCTCTCCCTAGAAAGAATGGCAGTTTGTGCTTTCGAATGCCCAAGTGCCCAATCAACAGCATAGACCACCTGCCAGGAGAAAAATGAATGACTACTACCCTTTGGCACACTAGTAAGACCTCCCCTATGAATCCCACCTCCCTGGACACATGAAGCTGAAAGATGACCAGTCAGGGCTTGAACTGACCTGAGTTATTTCCCAATTCCATCTCTTTCCCCATCCCCTCCCCCAGAGCACAGGGCTATTGGGAACATTTCAGGGGGATTTATAGCCTTCTCGTTTCTGTTGAGGTGTTTCACGATTGTGGAATCCAGATATTTTCTATCTGCTCATATTTGTGCCAACTTGCAGTAGAGAATCCTCAATGTTTTCTGCATTGAAGTAGCCACACTATGGGGTTTATCACAGGGGTTTTCTGTCTCTCTGTTTTTGGATATTTTGCACATTGATGGCTCTGACCTGTTGTATACTACTAGCCTTGAGCATTAGCATTGCATTGGAGATGAGACAGCAGATACAATTCCCTCGCGGCCTCAGGGCTCACTGCCTCTTTATTCAGTGTGTTTAGGTGATAACTGCCTTCCAACCCCCAGAAAGGAATGTAAAGGCCATCTCTGAGTGTCACACCCATGCAAGGGACAAAGACCTTGTCACCAGTATGTCCAGTCACAGTTTCCTGTGGTCAGTTTAAACTGGTCCTGGCTGCTGGATTTCATTGAAGCTTTTAACTATTCATTGCCTGAAGTGCCACCAGGGTTAGCTGCTATTCAAAATAAGCTAGATAGGTAAGAAAGAAAGATGTCAATACTCTTATTTTTTTAAGACACACTGAAATATCAAAATTATCATTATTCCCCCAAACAGATGAGTATGAATATCAAAGTGTCACCTTGTGTGTGCAGATTTGTCTCAAGGAAAGAGGATGCTTTAATCAGTAGATTTCAGTACCCTACACTGACCAGTTTTTACATAGCAGCCATTACATCCTGGACATAGAGAAAAATTAACATTTCCTTTATTCAAACCTAACATTTTCAAGTCTCAGTGTTACTTTTATACTGTTGTGGGTTTCTATCTATAAGATATCTAGATGTTTTTTTTCTACTTTTCCTCATACATGAAGCTTTGGGTGCTGGAGTGCATCACATTGTGGGAACTACCTAGGAGGAAGAACACTCCAAGGTGACTGACTACAAATGAAAATTTGGAAATGAGGTCCAGCAACAGGACTAAAGGGGGCTTTGTAGGGTCACGCCTGTGTTTATTTTGGGTCCAGTACCAGGACTGGGGGGCTTTGTTGGGTCAAAGCAGTTTTTTGGGTCCAGTAACGTGACTAAAAGGGGCTTTGTATGGTTATTACTTGGTTTATTTTTGGGTCCAGTGCCTGGATTGGGGTGCTTTGTAGGGTCATGGCTGGGTTTATTTTTAGGTCCAGTACCAGGACTAAAGGAGGCTTTATAGGCTTATGTCTTGGTTTATTGGGTCCAGTACCAGGCCTGGGGGGCTTTGTAGGGTCATGATTGGGTTTATTTTTGGGTCCAGTTACAGGATTGCGGGGCTTAGTAGAGACACGGCAGGGTTTATTTTTGGGTCCAGTGTGCCCACAATCAGCTCCCTGGCAGGAAAAGGACGATGGGGGAGGATGTGGGTTCCAATTGCTTTCACCTTTTTAGCAAGGAAAACAACGGTAGTGGGGGCAGAAAGGAAGATAAATATACCCAACATTGCTGAGATTCCTGGCAATTTACTAGGAGTAGAAGCAGTGGCCGCCTGATGTTTTCCATAGTCCATTCACTAAAGCTGTCACACAGGAGCTTATGGGTGGTTGTTAAAGAGGCACTTAAATAGTGATTAGCGTGATTTTTAATCCCAACCCTATTCTGATTGTTAATAGAAGGAATGAAGTCCTTTCTCTGCAGTAAGAACCCACAAGACACAAGATAATAGGCATCACTACTCATATGGAGGTGCCCGACTTTCTCATGTAAGGTGTGGGGAAACTGGCCAATGTACTGGCCAAGGTTTTTGGGTTTATACGTTCATCTGAAGATTTGCGCACAGTAAGGGCGCCTACTGCGTTGCCGATTTTCGCGTGTTTTTTGCGTGTTTTTTGTGCGTTTTTCGCAGCGTTTTTTGCAGCCCTCCATTGACAATCAAGGGTGCATTAAAGGGGTTGTCCCGCGAAACAAAGTGGGGGTATACACGTCTGTATGGCCATATTAATGCACTTTGTAATGTACATTGTGCATTAATTATGAGCCATACAGAAGTTATTCACTTACCTGTTCCGTTGCTAGCGTCCTCGTCTCCATGGTGCCGTCTAATTTTCAGCGTCTAATCGCCCGATTAGACGCGCTTGCGCAGTCCGGTCTTCTTTCTTCTGAATGGGGCCGCTCGTGCCGGAGAGCGGCTCCTCGTAGCTCCGCCCCGTCACATGTGCCGATTCCAGCCAATCAGGAGGCTGGAATCGGCAATGGACCGCACAGAAGACCTGCGGTCCACCGAGGGTGAAGATCCCGGCGGCCATCTCCCCAAGGTAAGTAAGAAGTCACCGGAGTGCGGGGATTCAGGTAAGCACTATCCGTTTTTTTTTTTAAACCCCTGCATCGGGTTTGTCTCGCGCCGAACGGGGGGGCTATTGAAAAAAAAAAAAAACCCGTTTCGGCGCGGGACAACCCCTTTAAGAGAAAAATAAGGACACATATGCAACTGACAGTTCCTATGTGAAAAAAACCCACGAAACGGAAAAAAAACCCCAGATGGACAAGAACACATTCTATACTAATTGCTCTTGAGAAAAAACGCAAAACATCACAGGAAAAAAAATCGCAAGTGGGTAGGCACCCTAAGGCTGCATGTCCACGGGTGTGATTCCGCCGTCGACTCACGCTGTCTAAAGCTTTCCATATCGTTGCTATAGAAAGCTCAGCCGCGGCGTCCACGAGCAGAGAATCGTAGCGATTCTCCGCTCGTGGAATTCCAATCGCAGCATGCTGCCATTTGCCACGATTCTCCGCAGTGAGCCTATCTGTCAGATAGGCTCAGTGCGGAGAACCGTCAGCTGTGTCCTGCTCCCAGGCAGTGGCTCCCGCGGCGGAGATCTGCCACAGGATATCACTACGCCTGTGGACAGGCAGCCTAAGGCTACAGATACTTGTACACTGTACAGGCATATAATCCTTTTACTTTTAACCCCTTTTTTTTTTCATTTTCTTTTTTTTTTCCATTTTCTTTTTTTTTTCCCTCCCACTTTCAAAAACATCATAAGGGCTCATGTCCGCGACCGTGTTTTCACCGCATAGTACACCTGCGTTGCACAGCCGCGTGATACGCAGTGAATGGAGTTAATGAAAGTTAATGGACTTTCATTGATCCATACACATGTGCATGTAGACACTGCGTATCACCGCGCACGAGAAATAGATCGCAGCATGCTCTATTTCTCTGCATACCACGCAGTGTGAGCCCTATACAATGGTATAATCTGTGTATGAAACGCTGCCTATACGCAATACATTGCATATGGACAGTGTTTACATGCGCATCCCTGCTCTGAAATAGAGAGAAGAATTAAAAAATAAGAGTCACACTCCGCATGTTCGTGTGCGCTTGATATGTGTGCATGTGCAGTGCCAAACGCAGCCTTACGCGCTAAATGCTAGGAAGAGCCGATGTTTACAGATCAGTAAAATGCTGCGGGGAGTTCACACATCATGGAAGTGCTGCGGAATCTGATCTGAAATTCCACAGCTATGTACAGTACAATGTAAGTGAATGCAGTTTTAAGAAACTCCATTCACTGAGGGTACATTCACATGTGCGTAAATCTCGCATACGTTTTTTACGTTGTGAAATGCACAAAACTAGCATGAATACGAGTCATACACATGAGCGATTTTTCTTTTTGTCCATCACAGCGATGTTGTGAGGTAAAAAAAAATCGCTGCATGTCATATTTTTTCCAGTCCCTCAGAATGCATCACACATGCAATGTGATATTTTGTATTGAAATCAAAGGGAAATGCCTGCTGATCCTCCAACGCTCGTGAAACAAGCACAGGATGATTGGAATTTCAGAGAAGTGATGCGAGCCGTTTTTGCATGAAAAACGCCTCACATCCGTAGGTAAAACGCACATTGACAAGTGCAAAATCAGGCTGGGTTTCTCGCCCCGATATCGCGCTCGCATGTGTGAAGGTAGCTTTACAGTGGAAAAAAATCTGTTGTGGAAAAATGATCATGTTGCGGATTTTCATCCACAGCATGCTCTGTCTGTTGTGAAAATGCTGTGAATTATTACCACGGAATTCATTTATTGCAATCTAATGAGTGAATTCTACAGTCAATACATGAATATGGTGCAGCTTTTGGCGCAGCTTTTCTCCAGGATGTGTGATGATATCGAATAGGTAGACAGTGTAAACTTAAACCAGGCAATGTAAAAATAAACTGGATGATGACACTTTAGACACTACTATATTGTCTGACTTTACACCAACCTTTGTTGGCTTAGTTTTGTCAAAATTCGCTCCAAAATTTGGGCGCAGATTGTAACATTTAAACCATGCCCAAAAAAGTGTTTGGGAAGGAAGTCTTAGGCTAGGTTCACACAGGGCGGATTTGCAGCGAAAATTCCATCCGGAATTTCACTGCGGCAAATATGCCTGTGGCCGCTATTCCCGGGGTTAAGCAGCCATGTGGACAAGATTTGTAAAAATCCGTCACGGCAAAGCCGTCAGAAGCCGGCGCTGCGGTGCAGATTCCCCGGCCACAGCATGTCAATTTTTTTTTCCATTGCAGATGCGCTCTCCTCTATGGGAGAGCCAGCCACAATGGAAAAGCATGCGGCCAGGCCGCTCCAAAACCTGCTGCTGAGTGCTGCGGGTTTTGAAGCACAGCTTACCTGGCGGAAATCTCAAGTTTTTTCCGTTGTGGCCAAACCACGAGACTTCTGGCAGGATTCTGCCCTGTGGGAACCCAGCCTAAGGGCGCCCACCCACTGGCGATTTTTTTTCCCTGCGAAATTCGCAGCATTTTTTTCTCTGCAGGGGTCTATGGGACTTGTAATGTTAAAATCGCAATCGCGCAAAATCGCGATTTCGCGGTAAATTGCGATTTTGCGCGATCGCGATTTTAACATTACAAGTCCCATAGACCCCTGCAGAGAAAAAAATGCTGCGAATTTCGCAGGGAAAAAAATCGCCAGTGGGTGGGCGCCCTTAACCCCTTAATGACATGGCCTATTTTGGCGTTGAGGACCAAGCGATTTTTTGGTATTTTTCCATCTCCATTTTTCAAAAGCCATAACTTTTTTATTTTTCCGTGGACGCGGCCGTGTAAGGGCTTGTTTTTTGCGTGGCGATCTGTAGTTTTTATCGGTGCCACTTTTGGGTATATAGACAATATCGTAAATTTTTTTTTTTTTTTTTTTAATGATAACAGGGAGAGAAAACGCATCAATTCTGCCATAGATTTTTTTTTTTTTTTACAGCGTTAATCATGCAGCATAAATGACACACTAAAATTTTTCTGCGGGTCGGTACGGTAACAACGATACCAAAATTGTTATATTTTTTTTAGGTTTTTACACTTTTTTGCAATAAAACCCCCTTTTTTTGGAAATCTTTTTTTTTTCTCTATAGCTGCATTCAAAGTCCTGTAACTTTTTTATTTTTCTATGTACGGAGCTCTTTAAGGGCTTATTTTTTGCGAGACGAGCTGTAGTTTTTATTGGTACCATTTTGGGAAATGTACGGCTTTTTTGATCACTTTTATTGCATTTTTTGTGAGGCAAAATGCTAAAAATTAGCATTTTGCCTCTGTTTTTTAGCGTTTTTTTTTACGCTTTTTGTCGTACAAAATAAAAAGCGTGTTCAACTTTTTGTACACGTCGTTACGGACGCGTCAATACCCAATATGTGGGGTTTTAGTTTTTTTTCCCTTTTTTTATGCTAATATTAGAAAAAGCATAAAAAAGGTGTTTTTTACATTTTTTTTTTTACATTTTTCTTTTTTTTACACTTTTCTTTTCTTTTTTTAATACTATTTGAGTCCCTCTGAGGGACTTACATCACTGTGCCTATGATCGCTGTCATAAGGCATGGCAGAGCTACTGCTCTGCCATGCCTTATCGCTTGTACAGCGATTATAGGCACAGGCAATACAGGACGCCAGTGTCTGGCGTCCTGTTGCCATGGTGACAGGCCGGGCTCTCGCGATAACATCGCGAGTTCCGGCCGGAGACACACAGGGATCGCGATCCCTCTGTGAACTCTTTCCCTGCCGCGATCTACTTAGATCGCGGCAGGGAAGGGGTTAACAGCGGGGGGCGCATCTCCGATGTCCCCCCGCTGTTGGAGCGGGACGCCGGCTGTGACTGACAGCCGGCTCCCGCTGCGGGATAGCGCGGGATCACATGTGATCCCGTGCTATCTCCAGGACGTACCAGGTACGTCATGTTGCGGGAAGTACCAGGCTGCCATGACGTACCAGGTACGTCCAGGAGCGGGAAGGAGTTAAACTGAATGTATTACTTTTTTTTTTTTTTACTAATTAACCCCTTAATGACGCGGCCCTTTTTCTTTTTCCATTTTCGTTTTTTCCTCCTCTCTTTAAAAAAATCGTAACTCCTTTATTTATCCATCGACGTCGCTGTAGGAGGGCTTGTTTTTTGCAGGACGAGTTGTATTTTTCAATGGTGCTATTTAAAGTACCATATAATGTACTGAAAAACGTTAAAAAAATTCTAAGTGGAGTAAAATGAAAAAAAAAACGACATTTCGCCATCTTTTAGTATGTCTTGTTTCTACGGCGCACAAACGGCAACAATAACGACATTATAACATTATTCTATGGGTAGGTACGATTACTACAATACCAAACTTGTATAGTTTATTTTTTACTATACTCCTGTTTTTTTTTTCAAAGACATTAAATTTTTTTCAATTATTTTCTGCCATCATTTTGTGCGCGCAATAACTTTTTTATTTTTCCGTCGACGTAGTTGAGCAAGGTCTCATTTTTTGTGTAATGTCCTGTAGTTTCTTATAGTACAAATTTGGAATACATATGACTTTTTGATCACTTTTTATTGCATTTTTTCTGGGAGACAGGGTAACTAAAAAAGTGCATTTCTGGCGTTCTTTATTTTTTTTTCGGACGATGTTCACCGTGCGGGAAAAATAGTGCGGACTTTTACGGACGCAGCGATACCAAATACATTGCTCGCGGGTGTCAGTTGTTATAAACAGCTGACGCCCGCACTGTATGAAGAGAGGTTGCCACGCAACCTCTCTTCATACATACCCCGCGGCTCCATGACATACCGGTACGTCATTGGTCGTGAAGGGGTTAAAGGGGTGGTCCAGTTGTTTATCAACAGTAGATTAGCGGGGGTCCACCATCCAGGAAGATCAGCTGCTCTCTTGATCAGTGCCATTGGTTGCCAAGCTGATTTCTGTTGGAAGCGAATAGCTCCATTCCCTGAGCTACAGGGCCCAGGACCCAGAGAGACTATAATTGAGACCTAATGATGTGGGGACAGTATAAGATTACGCCACCTGATCAGCAAGCCCCGATGACCTGGGGGATGAAGTTGATCACAATGTCTGTGTGTGCTAAATCCACTGGGACTGTGTTTTGTTAAGTCCCTGGCGAGGGTGGGGGTCACGGACCCAATGGATTGTGTTAATGCGCATGTAGTTTAACATTGCGCAATATTGGGGTAAATGCAAGGCCTTGCAAAATAGTTATTATGTTATGTGGTTATAACGCACGGTGTTAAGGCCCATTTAGACACAACAATTATCGCTCAAAATTCACTCAAAAGCCATCTTTTGAGCGATAATCGTTGTGTCTAAATGCGCGGCCATCGTACACTGTTCGTGCACTATTCATTCATCGGTCATTTCTAGCAAGCTGTATGATTTCTAGCAAGCTAGAAATCATTCATGACTCTTATCAGCGAGGCACGCTGATTTTCTTAGCAGGTGGCACTGATAGTATTCTTTCAGCTGGTATTCCACTGGCAGTTCTCAGCAGGACACCAACTGAAAGCTTCGAGAACAATGCAGCTGTCCGCATATTCAAAACAGCTGCTTTGTTCTCGAAACTATCGCGGTGGTATCACGCCTCGCCTGCATTAACTCTCAACCCTCTTAGTGACCAGCCCATAGTTTTTTTACGTCCTAACTAAGTGGGCTTTAATCTCTGAGGACGTAAAAACATGCTTCCTGCGGAGATTAAAGCCACGTGGGCTATGGATGTGACAGCTCCATGTTGTTAGTGCCTGGAGGTAGCCGACAACATGGAGCTGTCATGGGGGGCCTCAGGAAGCATTTCTTGGCAATGCAATCGCATTAAAGTGCAAAAAATTTTTAAAACAATTTAAAGATTCAGCTGCCCTTTATGGATAGGATCCACCAAGGCAGCTGAGATTACTCACGCCCGTCTTCCATGCTGTCCCGTGGTGATCTGGTCCTCCAGGACCTGCCGCCTGCCTTCTGCACATGCTCGCCAGGAGTCATTATATCAGTCGCATGCGCAGAAGGCCAGGAGCCCCGGCAAATTTGAAATCTCCTGGCTCCTGAAGGTAGCCCGGAGGCAAGAGATAACCAGGGATAACAGCGATCACAGAAAAGTGAAAAAAAAGCTAAAGTTTCATCTCCCCTCAGGGATCGGATCCATGAGGGAAGATGAAAATACTCACCCCAGTCCTCCGTGATGTCCCCCGGTGATCGGGACCTATTGCGGGCTTCTGCACATGCACCCATGTGCCGTGCATGCACAGAAGGCCAGAGAGCCCGGCAAATTTAAAATTCCCCTGCACCCGGCTGTATGCAGTTCCTGATCATGGAAAGTTAAAAAGTGTAAGAAAAAAGAAAAGATCGTACAGATCGCATCCGTAAGGGGAGATAAAATGACATACCTAAGGCCCCCGGATTTGTCCCCAGATGGGATCTTTACCTGCGGACCTTACCCGGGCTTCAACACATGCTCCCGTCAGCATAATGGCGGACGCATGCGCAAAACTCAAGGATTCCTGGGAAAATTAAAATCTCCCTGCTCCTGGCTACCAAAGGTAGCCGAGAGCCTGGAGATGTCACGGGGGCCCGTGGTATGTGGTTCCTGGTCACGTCATTACCATTAACCAATGGATAACGGCGATCATGTAAAAGCTTTAAAAAAAGTTGAAGTTTCATCTCCTGTGACCGATGCGATCGGTGAGAAGAGATGAAACTTCTTACCAGAGACCTCCACATTTGAACCGCGACACAATCATCCACCTTGGACCTTCCCCGACTCCTGTGCATGCCCCCGCCGGAAAAATGCCAGACAGATGCGCAGGAGCCAGGAAGGGCCTAGGAAATTTAAAATCTTCTTGCTCCCAGTGACCAAAGGTCAGCAAGAGCCTGGGGCAGTGACTAGTGGCCTCGTTGAGCGGTCCTCGGTCACATGATAAAAAGGTAGCGATCTACCATCAGGCCGGGCTCATATGACCAGATAGGAATTACGGATTCTGCATGCGTATGATCCGCGGTAATACACGGATCAATCAAATGCATGGATTACATAGTTCCGTTCACATTAGCGGGTCGAAATTACATAATCCACTAGCAGAAAACAGAATGCAGCAGGTTCTATTTTACCGCGGATATCCGCAACATAGAGCCCATTGTGCTCTATGGTTGTGGATATACCCACAGCCCATGCGCAACTACATTGTATACGCGCTGCGGGTACCCGGGTCATCGCTAAGTGACGGCGGGGAAATATAAACAAAAAAAAGTGTACTGCGCATGACTGTCTGTCTGAGTACGCAGTTATGCGCATTACATTATGCAGCCGTAATCAGGGCCACAGACAGGCTCACAGCTGGGGTCCACTGCGGGCCTCCGCAAGCGGATTCCACATACGGTCGTGTGAACCCAGCGTTAGTCAGACCGCTACCCGTATTATGTAATTTACAAGGAGCCCCAGACATTACCTGTAATGCCTATGTAATTTTAAAAAAGCCTCCGGGAACGCTCGCCTTCCTGCAGTTCCAGGAGCAGCTTGTTGAGCGCCTTCTGTGTGAGACCACCGCACCTCAGCAAGCTTACGAAGCCTCATAGAGCACCACTTTTCACACCCATTCCTTTCCACTAAGGTCAAGAAATACCCCCCAAAAAAACATGTGAGAAAGAGGGATACCCGATTTTATTGCCCCATGTGTCCAATCCAACTTGGGCCCTGGTCTTCGGACATACCACACAGTTTACATTATTACTTTTATCTAAAATTTAGGGAATGCCAAAAAAAGGAGGGGGGGGGGGATTATTTTTAGAGAGTCAATTTCTTTTCTGCACAAGTGAGCAATGGGGCCTGGAATTTATTCAGTTGTGCCCTGAAATCCAGTGGGTGTTTCCTCGATTATAGACCTAGCCATGTGTCCAGTAAGTAGATTAGGGCCACAATGGGTATGTTTCTGAACACGGGACAAACAGGGGTATCTATTTTGGGGTGAAAGTCTTCATTCATAGGTGTGCTATACAATAAAAAATATTTTTAAAATGACGCAATTGCTAAAAAAAAATGAAAATCATATATATTTTTTTCCTTCTGCTTTGCTTAGATTCATTCAAAAACCGTGGGGTCAAAATATGTATTACACCCCTAGAGGAATTCGTTAAGGGGTCTAGTTTTCAAAATGGGGTAATTTCTGGGAGCTCTCTATTGTTTTGTCCGCTCAATGGCTATACAAGTGGGCAATGGGGCCTGGAATTTATTCAGTTGTGCCCTGAAATCCAACGGGTGTTCCCTCCATTGTAGGCCTAGCCATGTCTCCTGTAAGTAGATTAAGGCCACAATGGTCATGTTTCTAAACACAGGACAAATGGGGGTATCTATTTTGGAGTGCACGTCTTCATTCATATGTGTGGTGTACAAAAAAACCTGTTTATATATTTACACAATTGCCAAAAAAATGAAAATTGTAATTATTTCCTTATGCTTTGCTTAGATTCATTCAAAAACTGTGGGATCAAAATACGCAGTACACTCCTAGATGAATTCAATAAGGGGTCTTGTTTTCAAAATGGTGCATTTGTGGGGGTTCTCTGTCGTTTTGGCAGCTCAAGGGCTCTACAAGTGGGCAATGGGGCCTAAAACACCTTATAACCAATAATAACCAATTTTGGTTGCTACCCACGAAGTCGGGTAGGGTAAGATGTTAGTTGTCAAGTTCGTGATGCCAGTCCATACAGGACAAAATAATAATACTAAAATGGGAAAAATAAAATAAAACATTTCTTTCCCCTGAAGTGTAGTGCAGATGTTAAATGATGGGAAAGGGCTCCAGGAGGCAGAATTAAAGGTGAAAACATGGAACAGTTTATTTCTTTACAACAGCTAGGAGACTTCAGCCTTATAAGTGCAATTCAGAGTTACTTTACTTCCAGGCAGGTTTTCCTTAGACAATTCCTAGCACAATTTGAACACATGCAGGCATGAAGTGCAGACAATTGAATCTGGACACTATTGCGATCACTAATAGTAATTAAGCACGGGATTCCTTGTTTTTCATGCTTTGTCCTCCTGCTTCTCTCTATGTAGCGTTTCAGGTGCTGGGTTGGATCCGTGCGGGACTGGGGAGTAGTCAGGAGGAAGCTGGGAGTTGTTGACAGGTAGTCACGGTTTGCAGTACAAGTAGAGGAGGCAGGTAGCATTGTGAGGAGGAGAGCCAGAGAATGTTAACAGGTAGTTGCAGTTTGCAGAAGTGGAACAGGTTTAGGAGATGATGCTTGATCAAGGCAATGGAGCACAATAATCATGCAATGCATGAAGGGAAAGGGTCAGGTTTATATAGAGGGCTAATTTGGGGAAGGAACAAGACACGGAGTGGACTACGCAGGGAACCACGGAAGAAGGAACAGGAGACAAGGGATGAGGAACAAGGTATCAGGAATCAGTGGAGATATCCAGCATGCTGAATAGCTCAATCAGCAGAGAGAGGCCTCACCCAGAGCATGTGAGCGCACTGGTTCAAACCCTAACACTCTACTTCCTTGTTTCTTTAGTTACTTTTAGTATAAAGCTTTGTTTCTACTGCATCACAGTTTACTTGTTTCTTTCCTGTTTCTCTTGAGTTCGGTCTTTTCTTCTCTAGCTTGCTGAAGTTTATCTATTATTCTCTATCCTTTTCGTTGCTCAGTAGGTATTATACAACTTTGGGGTACTCACACTTTCTGTCCACCTCCTGCTTGGCTTGCTTCTCTCCTTCTCTTGAGCTCTCTGTCTAGACTCTTCTTTGGAATGTCTCTCAGTTCTCCTCTAAATCCTCCTATCTTTTTTATACCAACTTCTGCTACTAACCAACCCGTGCGTGGACCTTTCTACCTATTACAGGGTGCCTATATCCTGACTGCTGACTCGTGCCTCTGAACTAGCCTGAGCTTTTCTAGACAAAGTGTGGTTGACCAACAATCTTTAAGTGACAGATACATTACACATATTATTATGGAGTGTACAGTCCTGCACACTACAGATGTAATAGAACAGCAAGGCACAGGATAATGTGGAGCCGCATGTAGAGCTAGATGTGACACAGGAGTGAAGTCGCAAGTTATTAATGTGGGAAAGAAACCTCTATATTTATGTATTTTCTGTGTAAAAGGATGTAGTTCCTATAAGACATGAGAACTTAGGTTATGTTAGGTCAACTGTTCAGACTAATTCATACCTATCTTTGTCCAGCTTCTGGGCTTCTCTGCTCAGCTGTATAGCTGAGCTGGTACCTCTTCTCTGTGCTGCAGAGTTGTTGTCTTTTGTCCTGCTCTCTGGCTCCCAGTTTAGCTCCTGTTTGTATAAGGTATCCTGTTTGCATTCTGCGCCTGCGCTTTGTCTTTCTGTCCATTCTTGCATCCCTCTGTCTGTAGTCTTCACCCGTGCCTCTGTGTTTCCTTGCAAACCTGTCTTTTCCGGTCTCTATATTCCTCCCAGTCTTGTTCTGTCTTTTTATGGTATAGGCGTTCTGCCCTTTCAGGGTCAGCTAGCGCCTAGAAGAAGACCAGGGGGTTGTTCTTATCAGGATGTCAGCCCTGCTTATAGGCAGGTTCTTACTTCTCCCTCATACTAGCTCAGGCCTAGTTACCTTCCCTAGTTCTCAACCCTGGAATGGGTTATAGCCTCCGGGTATCTCACCTCCACATGCTGGAGGATCAGCTGTCGACCTTGCTGGATCAGGTCATCACATATCCATTAGGTTGACACAGTCGATCCACGTCCACATTCATTTCAGGTTACAGTTAGTTAGACAGGTATCGTACCTGCTTAAGGATGGCCCATTAGACGTGCCTTGCTGTGACCAATGCAGAGAAGATGAGTGGAGATGTAAGCACCTAAGGATTAGGCTGGATGGTGCAAAAAAAGTTGGTACTGTTGCTGCAAGAAAATACGGATGCGTCATGTTATATGTGTATTATTATACAACATTTAAGCATCCAAAACTTCCTACAGGGCGATACAATGTAAATACCATTCTTGTTCTCATCTGTCTGTCATTGTTGTGCCATCATGTAACCTGCAACACGGGCACATATGACCCGCCCATAAAAGGTGCTGCTTTATTAACTGTACACAGCCATGCTGACATGACATGCAATATCCACATTAGTATAAGGAACATCACTAGTGGTTTTTACTAGAATAAGGGCTCAAACCCACTGGCGTTTTTATTTCTTGCACTGCAAGAGTGAGTGAAAACACTCGCCTCGCAGCGCAAAAAAAACCCCTGCAATATCACCAGTGTTTTCAATGGGGTCAGTGGCAGAAGTGCTAGCCCCATTGAAAACATGGAGTATATCGCAGACTTTTGCCACAGCTGTGGCAGAAGTCCAGGATGCTATCCCATTGCTTTCAATGGGGTCGGCGCTGCTGCTGGTCCCATTGAAAGCAGTGCTTTTGTGGCAGCCCCTGCAGCATGATTTTCAGGTAAGGGCTTGAAATATAAAACCCTTCCCTGAAAATCATCCCTAGCTGGTTAAAAAAACAAAAAAAAACTTTACTGACCTCTCCGCTGCTCAGACACATCCTCCGGCTGGTTCCCCTGCACTGCTGTCCAGCACTTTCAGCAGGCGGGAATTTAAAAATCCCCACCTCCTGAAAGGGCTGTGCTGATTGGCTGAGCGCTCAGTTAATTACAGGCAGCGCTTAGCTATTCATCAATAATGATATAATTTACGTCAAGTAGGCTTTTTTGCACTAGAAACTGTCATAAAAAATGAAAATGTGCCATTGAGGTGTCAACAAACGTCTGCTTATCTTAGCTAGCAAAAGTGCAAATCATTTGATAAAATATGCATTTTTGTGCTGAAAGATCCCTGTAAAATGTTGGCCATTAGGTGCCTCACTTCCATCTAAGTTGCTGTTCACTGTCTGTTATTAAGTAATAGAGTAGTATTAGAGATAACAAGATGGGTTACAGGTAGTAGAGGAAGGTGTTGTCTCATGCTGCCCATGGAAGTCTGTGAAAAGGATGAATAGGAAGCTTTTGTAGCGGGATAAACACACACCCACACAGGTGGCTTTGCAGCTAATAGTGATTTACTGTGTTACAGCTACTAAAATCTACTCTACTCAGTACTACGCTAGTGTCTCCCATAATATTATTTATGTGTGTGCTACAGACAGTTAGGTAAGTATAAACTTCTGTTTTCTCCATGTGCAGTGTATGGGAAATATCATAGCAGCAGTCTCCTCCCACCAGATCAGAGAAAACTGATAATTAGCGATACAGCCTGAAGGTCGGAAATACTGCTGATGCATGCAGGATACAGGTCATATAATGGCCAGGACCATTTCCATGTGATTACTAGAAGGAAATTTGATGTCATGGTGCTTAATACTTGTTCTACAATTAACACCCCAACACCATTGCCTTCATCTGCAGTGGTGTCGTGAACAAGAAACATGGACTGTGACCATATTGTCTTTAGCAATGATTCCAGCTACTGCTTGTGAGCCAACAATAGTCGTTTTTAGTATGGAAGCCTCGTGGTGAGCGCTTCAATCCTTCCTTCTGCAGTGCAGCAACACACTGTCACAACTGTTGGTGTGGTGATCTAGAGAGCCATCGCATATGACAGTTGCCCACCCTTCGTAGTGATCAAGGGACACTAACAGCGCAGCAACACAGGACATCCTGCAGCCACATGTTGTCTCTCATGGCATAACTTCCAACAGGCATTTTTCAGCAGGATTATGCTTGCCCACACACAGAAAGGGTATTCTCAGAAAAAACTCCATCAGGTTGACACACTTCCTGCTTGGTTGGCAGATTTATTGCTGATCAAGCATTTATGGGACCCACTGGGACACCAGCTTTGGAAGCCTACGAGTTTGCAGGATCTAAGGGACCAGTTGCAACACCTATAAAATTCATGTAAAAACAGAAGAGAATGTGCATTCATAAAACTGCTTGTTAGGTCCACTGTTCAGATTTGCTGCTCTCTTCCTGTATCTGGAAGATGCAGGCACAATCCTGCTTTGCTTGTAACCTGAGCTTCTACATACGTTCTTCTGGCACCTCAAGTGTTACTTGCTCCAGTGCTTTCAGCTGCTGTAGGACTTTTGCAAACTATCGCCCTATATAGCTGAGCTGGGAATTCCACTCAGCGCTTCAGTGTTGTTGTGAGTTTGTTCTCTGACACGCTGCTTAGCTTCTGCCTCGGCATTTATTCTGTTATAATCTATTGTCCTTCGGTTTGTCATTCTGCCTTTGCACTCTTCTGGTCAGTAGTCTCATCGCCTGTTCACCTGTCTTGTCCTTGTATACCTGTCCGTCCCTCTGTTTCTTCACTACTCCCAATCCTGTTCTGTCTTTTGGTTAATACCGGTAGGTGTTTTTGTCTGGTAAGGGCCTGCTAGTGCCTAAAGGAAGACCACGGGGTTGTCCTAATTGGGACACCAGCCCCGCTCCTAGGCAGGGCTATCCCTTCTCCCCTGTACTAGCGTAGGGCAAGGTATCTTCCCTAGTTCTCCTTTTTGGACTGGGTTACTGTCATCTGGTATTTTTATCCCCATTTGCCAGAGGGTCAGCTTTCGCCTACTCGGTAGGTTGATCCAGTGGTTCCACATCCACTGTCCTAAGGCTGCTTACATGTTTCATAACTATGAAATCTTGAAAACTTGGTAATTTATCTAAGTTAGTATACTCTTTCAACCTCCATAAAATGTAATTGGTTTAAACTGAAGAGCTGTTATAGATGTGGTTCAACAAGATATATCCTATATATTTGCATTATTGAAACCAAGACATTTAGTTGATGTAGTTACCTTTCCTGTTAATACATTTATCAACTGCAACACCACTTATTTGGTCTACCTTATAGAATGTGTATCATATTGTATGCAACCTGTAGGATGTAAATCTCGTAAGCTTAAGAGTTGAATAAATAGTAGATCCAGGGAAGTCTGGAATCTTAGAGTATAATCCTTACTTTATTTAAGACATACTTGAAGCAATCAGGCACGCAAACAGCGAAGAACGCGTTTCAGCCTTACGGCCTTGTTCACCTCAATGCTACACGTTGCTGCCCATCCTTAAATGCTAAAAATGCTAAAACAAAGTAAAAGAAAGAAAAAGATAATGAATGGCACCGTATATAATTAGGACTGTACAAACTAAAGTAGAAAGCAAGTGCCCAGACGCATGGAGATAATGAAAGACATCACGAGTGAGTGATAACAGGTATCACTCAGTGTGAATTCAGATAGGAGGGCATACTTTGCATAGTGTGTAATTACATTTTAAAATGCAGGTTTGTGCACCTTTGGCAAAAATGGGATATATCAGAAAGGATAAACTGAAATCAATGAGATGCTCTTGCACACTTTCATTTAATGATAGAGCGAGAAGTAATAGCGGTACCACATGCAACTTGCAAGCATTTAAAAAAATCTAAGTAAAAACAAAAATTAAAAATATGCAACAATGTGGAAACAATTGTATAATATTAAAAATGTATGTAAATGAGAAAGAACAATAGATATTTAGAATAAAAACATCTAGGGCTATGGAAGGAAAAGTAAAAGTATACAGTTATAACAGCTTGCTACCACGATAATAGTTTTTTGTATGAAATTGGTTATTTATGAATGTAATGCAGATGTAATGTTTCTGAAGATGATACCAACAATGAAATAGTTGATTTCATTTACAAAGCATTTAAATAAATGTTCTAAGGGAAGGGAACTAACATGTGCTTTGTTAACGAGGGGGTTAAAACATCAGATGTTGTTTTAATGAGAGTGAATTAGTTTTTAGCATTTAAGGATGGGCAGCAACGTGTAGCATTGAGGTGAACAAGGCCGTAAGGCTGAAACGCGTTCTTCGCTGTTTGCGTGCCTGATTGTTTCAAGCATGTGTTAAATAAAGTAAGGATTATACTCAAAGATTCCAGACTTCCCTGCATCTACTATTTATCGCTTAAAGAGGCCACCGGACGGAGTGGCAAATGGAATGTGAGTATAATCTCCTTACACACAAAACAGACGGATCAACGGGCAGAAGCAGAGATGAGACACTTTATGCATTTTTGTAAGAGTTGAATACATTGGTGGCTGATCCCCTACTAGTACTTTACACCTGTATTTTCTCCAGGTATATCTCATCACTTCCTGACAATTCATAATGGTTAGAATGGTGATATTACTCACTTAAGCGTAACCGCTATTAAAAGATTGGTTTGGTAAGCTTTTTATCAAGCAAAGCTGTATATTAAAACTTAATACTAGATCCCCCGTAGGACTCAAATATGGAACAGACCTTATCTATGTCTGTTTTTTTACACTATTATCATATGGTACAATAACAGTTTTTTAAAATTTGTTTTTCCTCACTTGTTTAACATTAGTATAAATAATTGCTTGGAAGGAGGTGCTTTTCAGTTGTACCATGCCATACAATGCCATCATTCATTTTTTTGTACACTATGAATAAGGCCTCTTTCACATGGGCTACAAAATCGCGAGATTTTGTAGCGATCCAACATTGCTACTGTCATGTCCACCCAGGACGTGCTGCATTCGTAACCCGCAGATATAGCACAAAAACACACAAACTGCGTCAAAACAATAATAAGCTAAAACAGAGGAACTCTTTCTCTATCTAAATAACCTCAGGGACGGGGACCTGCCTACACGCAGGCAATTCGCCCTGACAAGGATGTACCTGACCTCATATCTTGATCCTTAGTTAACCCTACACAGGACAGGGGAAACATAAGAAACACAAACTTAGCTTTGTTATGCAGCAGGCAAATGATAGGTCCAAGACCAAGCTCTGACTGAGACCACAGCATCAGCCAGACTAAATAGCCGTGACAATTACCCACAGGTGCTGCTAAGCATATCTCACCTAATACCACAATCACCAGGGCAAGAAGATGGAGAACCACCTGCATGACCTGCACCAGACTATCAGCATGGTAGCAATCCCAGAACCGCTGAAATAGCTACAAAACGCATGTATGTGAAGCCCATGGTTTCCAATTGGTTCTTTCACATGAGAGATGTTTTGTAGCCTGAAAGAACCCATTGGAAACCATGAGCTTCACATACATGTGTTTTGTAGTGGTGTCGTATCGCTACAAAATCTCACAATTTTGTAGCCCATGTGAAAGAGGCCCTACTAGTACTTTACACCTGTGTACTCTCTCGTATATCCCGTCATTGTCTTACAATACATAATGGTGATATTACTCACTTAAGAGTAACCAGTATGGAAAGATTGGTTCGGTAAGTTTTTTTTTATCAAGCAATGCTTACCGGATATTAAAACTTAATACTAGATCACCCGTAGGATTCAAATATGGAACAGATCTTATCTATGTCTGTTTTTTTACAATATTATCCAATGGTACAGTAACAGTTTTAAAAAAAATTTGTTTCTCCCCACTTGTTTCACATTAGCATAGGTAATTGCTTGGAAGGAGGTGCTATGCAGTTAGGGCTCATGTCCTCAGGCAGGTTTGAACTCCAGGGTCCCCATGATTCCAACCCTGCCAGCGGCATGAGGACATTCCGGTCGTGTGCGGGTCGTCCGGCGTCTTCTCCAGGGATGTGGGCGGGCCAGCCGGCCGGCACGCCCCTTGCACATGTGCAGTGGAGATTTTTAAAAAAAAATCTCCTGCCTTCCCGCGGGACCTGCAGCACACCCGGAGTGACAGTTCCGGGTGTGCCACATAGCTGACGGCTTCCATTGAATTCAATGGAAGCCGTCCCCGCGGGTCCTGTGGCAAAACGCAGCATACTGCGATTTGTTTTCTGGACTGGATGGTCCGGAAAACAAACCTGCATGCTTTAAGTAAGCTGTGGGCGCCTATGAATTGTCTATGGGAGTCTTGAACCCTGGATCATCCGCGCGTGTACACCATGCGGATCCCGGAATTCAAACCCGCCCGTGGACATGTGCCCTTATACCGTGCCATTCAATGCCATCATTCTTTTTTATTTTTTGCAGATTATGAATAAGTCCTCTTTCACACGGGCTACAAAATCACGAGATCGGGTAGCGATGTGACAACGTTACAAAATGCATGCATGTAAAGCCCATGGTTTCCAATCGGTTCTTTGTAGCTTGAAAGAACCCATTGGAAACACTATGGGCTTCACATACATGCATTTGTAGTGATGTCGCATTGCTACAAATTCTGGTGATTTTGTACCCCATATGAAAGAGACCTAAGCGGATTCCACATGGGCGACATAATATCGCTGCGAAAAAAATCACAGCTACAGCTGACATCATTGCTGTAGTGCATCTAATTGTAAAGCGTGGGAGTGCACTGAAGGTGGGTGCAAAAGTTGAATGTTGCACTGATACAGCTACTGACATCTTTAATAAAGGTGTGATGCTTCCCTGCTCTTTGGGTGCTATATAGATCTGTCAGCAGTTTTGCATTTTATAGGTGCTGAAGCATATCCCCCGTATCCCTGTGGCAAACCAGGGATATAGCCTGGCATCATATTCTTGTAATGCTAGTCTCCAGAAGACATTTGGACTGAATAGTGCTTATGAAAACATCTTGTATGGCAGTGAGCTGATCACAGTTTTTTTCTTTTTTTTCTCTCTGCCTTTTTACCGTATATGTGCTTTTTGATCTTCATATCAATACAGTACTATATGGACAAGTTTGAGCATAAGCATTTGTATGTTACAATCTCACAAATGATGATGCTTAATTTTCAGTCTTCATGAACTTTATTTTTATGTTTGGTGCTTTTACACTATGTAACATAATTTTTTTCATATATGCTGTCCAGTGCAGTTAGACTATATAGAAAAGTTGGGAACTTGATAAAGACGTATAAGCGAAGGATTTCTCTGCCCAGGGTCCCGAAGAAGCAGGCAAGTGAACTTTCACTGTTGGATTGGAGACTTAAGGGCCCAATTACATGGCCTTATTTTGGGGCTGTGTGCTGTCTGCGTATTCCATGGGCAACACAGAGCCCCATGATAGCTTTCGTGATGGCCCACCTAAAAAAGAAAAATCGCTGCATGTCCTCATGTCCTATTCTTGTCTTTTTTTTAAGTATATGCAGTATGGCGTTTCCCCCCCCCCCCCCCCATTTTGTACAGGTGCAACTTCTACGCAGCCATATGAGTTCTGTCTGAAAGAGGTGAAGATGATCTTTTTACAAACTTGAAAGTGAATGAATGATTAAATTTAAATGGACTTGAAGTGACAGATTTACGTCTCCTACACAAAAAATGTTGTTTCTGTATTTTTAAACGCCTGTCCAATATACTGCAAATTCTAAGCATTTTTTCAGTGTTTTTATTACAAGCATTCTGGGTGTTTTTTCTTCATATATTTAGTACATGTGTCACTTTTCGGACATTTTCAGATAATATAAACAGTCACACAGGGTACAATAGCACACTACAAATGCCAAGACATATGCCCAAAACAAATTTGTGAACACTAAATTACATTTTAATCAGATTGGGAAAGCCCATCTGTCCCGAAAATAGAACCTCTTCAGATAGAACTCTATCTCTTAAAAACATACCTCTCCTGGGCCATAGTCTTACCAAGTATTAGGGCTTGGTCAGACAAGCGGAGATCGCGTGCCGAAAAAAATAAATGTATAAAAGTATTTTCCCGCGGTGGACAGGCGGCCTAAATGTATTCCTCACTGTAATCCTGTGCAGTCAAGAAACAATCTTTTGCTACCTGGAAATTATCAACAAGCAGATCATCTGTGGTTCAAGCGGCATACTGTGATTTGCATATGGCTATGGGCATTTGATAAGATATATGACAAAAAAGAAGTCACCGGTGAAAATTTTTTATTATTAATGTCTTGCCTGACAAAGGATGGGGGAAGAAATCCCTCTTTGTAGCATGTAGAACAATTGCTGCAGTGTAAGCATGAAAATGTGCCCCTTCATCTCTTGTGTAGGACCATTTGTTTTCTGCTGCTTGTCTAAGAGCTAATGTAAGCCTTGACTAGATGGTTTTGACCATTCACACATGTGTATGCAAGTTGCACCCAAGATTCTAAGGTGCAACTTGCATAGAACAGCCCAGACACATACACGTCCATGTGCTGCCTGATACATGCGGGCAGAGGACATTGCATGCTGTGAAAACATACTGGTCTGAATGGTCAAATTGGCTATAATGATTCTATGTGCTGTCTGTGAAATACACTAACAACACTCGAATGGAAAATAAACCCCTGTCAATAGGCAAGTTTGAGTTTTTCTTATGGCAGAACAGAGGTAGAGAGGGAAAGTCAAGAATTTCCAGGTAGACTTTTTAGGCCCCCTGTCCATAGGCGTTGCAGTATCCCGCGGCAGATCTCTGCTCGTGGACAAGGGGCCAGTGCTTTCCATAGCAACGCTATGAAAAGCTTCAGACGGTGTAATTCACCGGCGAAATTATGCCCGTGGACAGGGGGCCTTAAAGTAATGGTCAGTGATGCTTAACGAGCTGGTGTGTTTTGAATTCAGTGGAAAAATGTTGACAAAAGCAATGGTTTTTAAAGTTTTCTTTTGTTCAGACAGAAGGGATTTCTGTTTATGAAGTAGTTCAATCGAATAACCTACTTGATAAATTTATTTATCATTTCTTGTCTGTAAAGTCCCTTTAAGGGGAATTATCAGTACTTTAAAAGAAATAAATCTGTACTGCGCATGTCCGATGGTTCGCCGTGTGGACCATCCACAGTACAGAAGAAAAAGAAAGTGACAGATAGGCGCGGGCGCCACCGCTGCTGCCAGACTCAGATTCCGCGTGCAGAATTAGGCTCTGCAGTGTGCAGGGGCCTTACATGGAATGATTGCTCAAAAAAATCATTTAAAGGAGCAAAAATGATCGTTCAGTGTAAACGCAGCCAACAATCAAACGACGAACTATAAATCGTTCGCTCTTCATTCATTTTATGCAAGCATAAAAATCATTGTTGTCTCAGTCGCTAATTATTAGGTTTAAATACTGATTGTTCAGTCATTCTCATTCACTGATGGATTGCCTGTATAAACAGGCTGCCAGCGCAAACTCTGACATCATTTCCAAGCTGAACTCCCTCTGCTATCTCCCTTCGCTTAAATCATTTGTGCTGCTTGCTTGCTGTGAATTGTGTATTTTGCATTTTATCTGTTTGCATCAGTACGTTCATTTATGGCTAGATGAAACTTTACTTTTAGTCATTTCTGCCATCCACCTCCCCCAAATGGCATCTTTCACCCATCCTTGCTGAGATGCTTTCCTTATCTAAGAAGAGCAATAAATTTCACACCCCCCCCCACCTTTTGGCCATTAGGTTTGCAATTCTAAAGTCAGCTGGTTAGTCAATTGGAACCTGATTAGCCCCTCCCAGCTGTTTCCTAGTCGTACTTTAAACTTTCACTGTAATATCAGTGTAAGCATGCATGCCACGCGAATTATGAGCTGTATGAAGTATGGCTGGATAAAGTATGATGCAGTTTGACCATGGCAGTTCGACAGGGTAGGAGACAGGTAGGCCTCAAACTCTGCCTAAATACTTTACACTTCAAAGCTATCGCTAATGCTGTCACCTCTGTTCTCATCCTTGCTCTCAGTTTCAGAACTTCTTTCAAGTGCCAACCTCTGGGGCATTCTATTCACATTAGCGCATCTCTCCTGTCCTCCCCTATGCACAGCTCGCATGCACTCTTTACCTTCTTGCTTAGCCTCAAACCCCCAAATGCCACTAACAAACATAACAGTCATTCTCATAAATCTCCTAACCATCTGCTAACCCTCTCTATCCTGCTGCTGGGGATATCTCTCCCAATCCTGGCCCACCATCCACGGCTCCTAGCTATCACCCCCTACCTGACTCACTAATGAAATCCACAAGCCCAACTGCTAGCCCATGCATACCCTTCCCTGACTCCTTTAAATGTGCAATCTGGAACTAACAAGTCAGCATGTAATAAACTCCCCACCATCCATGACTTTTTTACTGCTAAATCTTTAAATCTGCTCGCTCTTACAGAAACGTGGATACAGCAGTCTGAGATGACCTCCCCTGCTGCACTGTCTTACAATGACCTGCAGTTCTCCCATACCCCGAGACCAGATGACAGGTGTGGCGGAGGAGTAGGTGCTCTTCTCTCCCTGAAATGTACCTACCAGGTCATCCCCCCTGTACCCTCACTCACTTTTCCATCATTTGAGGTACATGTGCTACGGCTTTTCCGCCCGGTGTCCACGCGAGTAGCAGTTATCTACCACCCCCCAGGTGCTCCTCACCTGTTTTTGGACCACTTTGCTGCCTGGCTCCCCCACTTCCTATCCTGCGAAATTCCAACCCTCATCTTAGGTGATTTTAACATCCCCTCTAATGACCCTATCTCCCCATCTGCCTCTCAGCTTCTTTTGCTCACCTCCTCCCTTGGTCTCTCACAACTCACAGCCTCTCCCACTCACAGGGATGGAAACACTCTGGATCTGGTCTTCCTCCGTCTCTGCTCTGCTTTCAACTTCACTAACTCCCCTCTCCCGCTCTCGGATCATAACCTCCTCTCTTTCCCTGTCACGCTCCCTAACATCTCTCCAGATCCACCTACCTACCGAACCTACAGGAACCTTAAGGCCATTCACACCCAGGACTTTGCTGAATCCCTACAGTCCTCTCTGTCCCCTATCTCTCTCCTCTCCTGCCCCAACCTGGCTGCCACTCACTACAACACCGCTCTCAAACATGCCCTGGATGAAGTGGCGCCCCCCCCATGACCCGAGCCATCCGATGTAGAACGCGGCAACCCTGGCTCACGCCTCAAACGCGCCTCATCTGGTAGTGCTCTAGAAGTGCTGAACAGCTGTGGAGGAAGTCGCAAACGGCCGCAGACTTCCTCCACTACAAATTCATTCTCAGAACCTACAACCTCGCCCTCCGCCATGCCAAACAAGTCTACTTCACCTCTCTAGTCTCCTCACTATCGCATAACTCTCTTTGACGGCTCTTTGATACTTTTCACTCCCTTCTCAGCCCTAAATCGCAGCCCCCTGTGACGGATCTCAGTGCTGTAGAGTTGGCTGCTTACTTACAGAAGAAAATTGATGACATCTGTCAGTAAATAAGTTCCCAATCCCAGACTAGCCCTGACCCTAGTCTTGTCAGCACTGTATCTAGCTCCTGCTCACTGTCTGTACTCAGACCAGCGACAGAGGAAGAAGTCTCCAAATTGCTCTTCTCTGCTCGCCCCACCACCTGTGCTAGCGACTCCCTACCCTCACACCTCCTCCGATCCCTCTCCCCAGTGGTCATCTCCCATCTCACCACTATATTCAACCTCTCTCTGACCTCTGTCATCTTTCCCTCTTCTTTCAAACATTCCATCATATCCCCACTGCTAAAGAAGCCGACTCTGGACGCGACTGATGCTGCCAACTACCGACCCATCTCTAATCTTCCCTTCATCTCTAACTACTAGAACACCTAGTTTACTCCCGCCTTGTAAGCTATCAATCAGAGCACTCTCTCCTAGACCCCCTACAGTCTGGCTTCCGACCTCAACACTCGACAAAAACTGCCCTTACAAAGGTATCCAATGACCTACTGACTGCCAAATCGAGGGGCGATTACTCCCTACTAATCCTTCTCGACCTTTCTGCAGCATTTGACACTGTTGACCACAAACTCCTCCTCAGTATGCTTCGCTCCATCGGCCTGAAGGACACTGCTCTCTCCTGGTTCTCCTCCTACCTATCTGACCGCTCTTTCAGCGTTTCCTTTGCTGGCTCTACCTCCCCTCCTCTTCCCCTTGCTGTTGGGGTCCCCCAGGGCTCGGTCCTTGGCCCCCTCCTTTTCTCTATCTACACAGCCCCAATTGGACAAACCATCAGGAGATTTGGCCTCCAATACCATCTCTACGCTGACGACACCCAGCTATACACCTCTTCCCGTGACATCTCTGCACCTTTCCTCCAAAACATCACTGACTGTCTGTCCGCTGTCTCTAACACTATGTCCTCTCCCTACCTAAAACTAAACCTCTCTAAAACTCATCCTGACATCTCCATCTCAGTGTGTGGCACCACCATAACTCCTAGACAACACGCCCGCTGCCTTGGGGTCATATTCGACTCTGATCTCTCTTTTACCCCCTACATCCAATCTCTGGCCCGAACATGTCAGCTGCACCTCAAGAACATCGCAAGAATCCGCTCTTTTCTCACTGTAGACACACTAAAAACGCTTACTGTTGCCCTCATCCACTCTCGGCTCGATTATTGCAACTCGCTGCTGATCGGCCTCCCCTGCACCAGACTTTACCCTCTCCAATCCATCCTGAATATGGCAGCCAGGCTCATCTTCCTGTCCAGTCGCTACTCGGACGCCTCTGCCCTGTGCCGGTCACTGCACTGACTGCCTATTAAATACAGAGTTCAATTTAAACTCGCTACCTTCATCCACAAAGCCCTCCATAGCGCAGCACCCCCTATATTGCCTCCCTCATCTTAATCCATCACCCAGCCCGGGCTCTCCGCTCTGCTAACGAAACCAGACTGCGTGCCCCTTTAATTTGAACTTCTCATTTCCGCCTCCAAGACTTCTCCAGAGCAGCACCGGTCCTTTGGAACGCACTACCAAAGGCTACCTGAGCAATCCAGGATTTGCAACGTAAAAAGGTCGAGATTTGTTCAGTCTTTAGGGGGGTTTGAATTAGACACTGGGAGTTAGAGAGTAAGGACTGGAGTGTTCTGAGGAGAGATGGGGTTCAGTTGAACGAAATCGGGCTGGATATTTTCCTGTCAGCGTTGCAGGACGGCTTGGAGGCTGCATTAGTGCTGGCAGGTGGGGTGGAGTGCGGCGTAAAGGTACATAGTAAAATTGCGTAAAATTGCTTTCCATGCCAGCATTGGTTTAGGAAAAGGGCGGTTCTTTAAGCTCGGTTTATTTCTAAACGGGCTTTCTGATGCCTTCTGGGACTCATTAAAGTTTTAGTTGTTGAGAAGCATGGGAAGTTTTGGAAAACGTTTAAAGTTCTAAAAAGAGTGTTAAAAGAAAGTTTAATAAAGCTGTGGCCTACCCCACATAAAAAGCCAATTGTTGTTTGAAGTCATTATTAAGTTAATTAATCTCTTATGCTGCATAAAAGATCAGCGATGAAGCTCATTGTGCAGTTTAACCCCTTAGTGACGGAGCTTTTCTGTTTTTTTCCATTTTCGTTTTTTCCTCCTCCCTTTTAAAAAATCGTAACTCCTTTATTTATCCATCGACGTCGCTGTATGAGGACATGTTTTTTGCAGGACGAGTTGTATTTTTCAATGGTAGTATTTATTATACCATATAATGTACTGAAAAACTTTAAAAAAATTCTAAGTGGAGAGAAATGGAAAAAAAAAATGACATTCCGCCATCTTTCGTTGCGTCCTGTTTCTACGGCGCACAAACTGCAACAAAAATGACCCAATAACTTTATTCTATGGGTCAGTATGATTACTACGATACCAAACTTGCATAGTTTTTTTTTTTGCTGTAGTACTTGTATTTTTTTTAAGATATATTTTTTTAAATTATTTTTTGTGTCCATTTTCTGCACACAATAACTTTTTTATTTTTCCGTCAATATAGCTGAGTGAGGTCTCATTTTGTGCGGTACGTCCTGTCGTTTCCGTTGGTACCATATTTGGAAACAATTGACTTTTTGATCGCTTTTTATTACATTTTTTCTTTGAAAAAGGGTGACCCAAAAAAGTGCATTTCTGGTGTTCTTTATTTTTTTTTCATACCACGTTCACTGTCTGAGTAAAATAATGCATTAATTTGATAGATGGGACTTTTACGGACACAGCAATACCAAACATGTATTTTTGTTTTAAGATTTAGATTTTTTTATTGCAAATATGGCAAAAGGTTTTTTTTTAAACTTTTATTACTTTTTGTAAATTAGTAAAATTTTTTTGTTCTTATTTTTATACTTTCTTTTAGTCCTCATAGAGGACTGCAACCAGCGATGCTTTGATCGCTCCTGCAGTATGACGTAATGCCATAGCATTACGTCATACTGCTTTTTGACAGGCAGTCTATCAAGCCATCCCACGGGGATGGCTTGATAGGCAGTCTCCCAAGGCAACCCTGGGGCCTTTTAGAAAGCCCCGGCTGCCATGACACCTGCACGGTTCCCCTGATCTCACCGCATTTAAAGGGTTATTTAAAGGGCTATTGCCCACGGGTGTCAGCCGTAATAAACAGCTGACGCCCGCACTGTATGGAGGGAGATAGCGGCACATGGGAGCGAGGAAACACAGGGACGAGTGTCGGGCATCATTTGCCCGACATTCCGCCCATGTAAAAGGACCTTAACCCTTTCCAATCCATTTATTTTTTCTCATCCATTCTACCCAGCTCCAAATAAATCAGAGCTGGGGAGAATGGATGAGAAAAAATACATTTCCCTGCACCCTCCTGAACTGAGTTCAGGAGGGTGCAGGTGCTCACCGCACCATGGAGGGACCTGCTTAGCTGTCCCGCGTCTTCCGCATTCTCCCTTCTGCCTCGGCGATCATGTGACCGCTGGGGTCAGGTGGCACCCAGCAGTCACATGATCGCCGGGCTGGGAGGCAGAAGGGAGAATGCGGAAGACGATGGGCAGGTAAGCAGGTCCCCCCACGGTGTAGGCTCCTGGCTCGGCGTTCATGTGACCGCTGGGGGTCAGGTAACACCGGCGGTCACATGATCGCCGGGCAGAATCTCCAGCATTACATAACGCTAATTGAGCGCTGTGTAATGTGTAAAGGAGAAGGCAGAAAGGGTTAAAAACCCTTTCTGCCTTCTCCTCGAGGGTCCTTGTTGATGATCATTGCAGGAGTGCATCTGTACCCGATGTGTCTGACGATTGGGTGCAGATCCACTCCTGCACTGCAGTGTCGGGCCTGCCCCGACATCGGAGCTGTGGAGGGAAATTATGATGTCGGGGCAGGCCTGACATTGGACTGGAAAGGGTTAATATATAAATGCAAATGCGATGCTGGACGAGCTGTTACTGAGTGTGATACTGCCTGCCACCAGCAGAATATCTCCAGATAAAAATGAATAGAAGGGGGAATCATTCAAGAAATCTGAGTGAAAGTAATCAAGGATGATACCAAGAAAAGTAGTCTGGCCAGCCGTGGCCATGAGTAGACGTAAAAGTTCATGATGTTACCCTGATTTTAAGGGGGTGGTGGGGGTCTTGAAATATAAGCCCTGTCCCGAAAATAAGCCCTAGCTACACTACATGAAAAAAAGCAATACTCACTTAGTAGACGGCGTTCGGGTCCCTTGCGCTGGGCTGCGGCACTGCTGCAGGCTTCTGTGTAGTCCTGAACACCAACAGAGCATTTTTTCCTGGTAGTGGGGTATAAATACCCCGCCTCCAGCAAACGATTGCTCTGATTGGTCCATCAAGCACCGCCTTTGCCAATCAGAGTTGGCACTCAATTATCCAATCATAGCCATTCAATGATGTAATCAGAGCACCGGCTCTGATTGGCAGACGCAGTGCTCGATGAACCAATCAGAGCAATCACTTGTTGGAGGGTCAGTACATCTGTCAGCGCTCTAAGGCTTCCAGTTCCCAGCACCACTGGGCAGATGAGTACCACAAGTCATTGGGAACCAGAAGTTGGTGCTGACAGCGGGAAGCCTTCGGAGAAGGTGAGGGGGAGCGCTGCATTGTATGAAATCAGCTGCAGATACGCGTCTGATTTACAGTCAAAATCCGCACCACCGCGAGCTACAGGGGACGGAGCTACAGAGGATCTACATATCTCTCCACATTTGGAGAGTGGGTGAGGCTAGAGGGGGTGGGGCTACAGAGATTCTCATCGTGATTCTTCTCTAGCAAAGAGATGGGGCGATAGCACAGCTTTTTTGTATTGCAGCGAGGATTGAGTAAACATATCGCAAATGAGAATGAAACCATTGAAAATCATTGGTTTCATAAAGATGCGTTTTCACTCACTTTTGGATCGCTGGAAAACCTATTGCCAGTGGGTAAGAACCCTAAATCTCTCACCAGGTTTCCCCATACCCCACCATTCCCACCATGTTTTCAATCTTTAAAACATTGACAATGGGGGCTGTAACTAAATTCATACATAGAGAAAACCTGATGCCTCGCTGCTTGACATTTTGCTCTGACGCAACATTGCTGAGGATCAGCGCATGCACAGTTTATTTTGCCCTGTTGTGGGCGCCAGGTTTCCATTGTACATATTACTACAAAGGTGCAGGTGGAGATGTTGTGAATGGTGTAGCAGTAACCATACAAGGGTAATACGAGTGCATCCAAAAAAAAAAAAAAAAACGTTTACTTTTCCCACATTTATATGTTTCTCTCCATAAGAGGGCACTTTTAGTACGAACATTGTAAACACAGAACCGAGCAATATACACACATTAACACATGGGCCTAGCGCCCACCACTTGAAAAGTCTCTTAAAATATATGGGCTTGTCACCCGGCGAGATACAATCACTTTCGCTGTCCCTAGTCCCAAGGTGGACCTCTCTGATAAAGCAGTGATGTTCACTTTAAGCGGCCTTTCAACAGTTCTGACTCACTGTTGCACCTGCACCTAAGCAGCACAATTACTTGAACAGCCTCTGAACTTGGCCTGGTCTGCCGCCATTATCACATCTGGTCATGGTGAGGACTCCCTTACTCCCATACGCTGGTGTTTTGCACCATCTGCTCATCAGCGGCCATCCCTCACTCACCACAGTGTGGACTCTGCGGCTGGTCTTCCTCCTTCACCTGTGCAGCAGGTGCTGCACAGACCTTCGAGCTTGAACCATTCTGGCCTCTATAGTTCACATGGACCCATCTGATTCTCGGCACTGATCTTCCTAGCCCTCACCATTCACTACTAGCCCCTTGACCACTTCCCAGCATGGGAATGCAGTCACACATGTGACTAACACCAGTCTCTATTACACAGAAAATGACATTTTACTTTCACACACATACAATAAAAATGACTCCAACGAGTATAGTCAGTTTAATAATATGAAATTTATTATAGATATGTTTTGGTTTTTACCTCCCATCACTCACGAAGAGGGTACAGCAACACGCAGGACAGGAAAAACCTCCAGTGGAGGAAACCTGTAGGGAAGCCATGGCTGCTGTACTGCCCTTCCTCCAGGCATACTAAAGAGGGGTAACATTGTAAGATGTGTGCAGGATACAAGAACAGTGATTGTGTATGTATATAAGTATGTGCCATGAATGTGTGAAACGGGGTTTGTGTGACTATAAAGAGGATACAGATGGTCTGAATCTGTCACACTGTCAGGGAACTGGGGTCCGGGTAACTGGGAGTCCCTGAAAACTTCCTGCAACCCCTGTCCCTATCTACTTGCCCCCCTGGGCTAGGCCCTAGGGCAGTGATGGCGAACTTTTTAGAGACCGAGTGCCCAAACTGCAACCTAAAACCCACTTATGTATCGCAAAGTGCCAACATGTCAGGGGCCTAGGCTAGGCTTATCACAACGTATGATTTTACCCCCATCATTCTAAAAAGGCGGCCCCCAGTAGAATAGTGACACCCTTTCCCCCGGCAGCCCCCAGTAGAACAGTGACATCCCCCCTACGGCGGCCCCCAGTAGAATAGTGACCCCCCCCCCACGGCGGCCCCCGGTAGAATAGTGACGCCCCCCACGGCGGCCCCCAGTAGAATAGTGACCCCACCCCTCCATGGCGGCACCCAGTAGAATAGTGACCTCTCTTCCACAGCGGGCCCCAGTAAAATACTGACCCCTCCACCACGGCCCCCAGTAGAATAGTGACCCCCTACGGCAGCCCCCAGTAGAATAGTGACACCCCACAGCGGCCCCAGTGTAATTGTGACATCCCACAGCGGCCCGCCATTATATGTAAGCTTCACTGGAAAATAACTCTCCAGGCCAGGTAAAATGAAAAGCAAAATTAAATGCATATGCTGACCTCTCCTGCAGCGCCCGCTGCCAGTAGGTGTGGTGCTGCCATCGGCGCTCCCTTCAGCATCCGCTGCCAGCGATTCTGGTCCTGTCGCCCCCGCTCCCTGTCCTCATCCCTCAGGCACTGCATGTGCTGCTGCCACCGCCCTAGCCTCTTGTGATGCCTCCGCCACTGATGCTTCCTCTCCTTAGGCCACACGCCCCCAGCCAATCACAAGCTGGGGGCATGACTACATGTCAAATTCCTGTATTATATCGCCACCCCCAACTTCCGCTGGCGACATAATACAAGAATGTCAACGTCCGAAGGAGGGAGGAGGATCCCGGCTGCACACTGATGTCACAGTGTTTGCGGGGATCAGCTCCGCTGAGTGAATGATGGCAGGGGAGCCGCGGCCCTTGCCGCTATTCACTAAAGTGGTGAGCGGCCAATGGTGGCGTGTGCCAGCAGGGAGGGATCTGTGTGCCCCCTTTGGCACGCGTGCCATAGGTTTGCCACCACTGCCCTAGGGCGACAGTCCCTATACTGGCTAGAGATGCGGGGTAGAAGCAAGACACACAGACAATACAAGAAACAAACAAACACGGGTCAGGCAATCCGGGTTGGCAACAGAGGGGAACAAGGTACAATGGGTCAGTCAAAGTCAAAGCTGGAACTCAAATGCAGGAAACGCGGGTGTAACTGGAGACCAAACATACACTGGCAACTACTGACAGGAAAAAAGATGTTTAAATGCTGTCAGAACTCCTGCCCCAGCAGCTGATTGGGATGGGGAGCCTGACAGCAGCTGGAGCCAGTTACAGAGCGCTGGAAAACCCGCCCCCAGCACTAGCTAGGCGGGTGGAGACAGAAGCCGCACGCCCAACTGCCATGGTAACGGGGACGCGGAACGGGGCGAAGCCCGCTGCGTCCCCAGCAACCCAGTGGCGTACAGGACTTCAGTGGCCAGGGGAGGTCACCAATACCGGGGCTCCCCTGTGCCGTAATCTAGCCGCCCAGGTGATAGGATGGGCGGTGCGGGCATGGATGCCCCAGGAGCCGCCGGTCCTGACAGTACCCCCTCCTTCTATGGGGGGACAGCGGACCCCCACGGCCAGGAGCGGGCTTGAGAGCGAAGGCCCTGTGGAAATGTCGAACTAGGCGTGGTGCAAGAACATCCCTGGCAGGAATCCACGTCCTATCCTCAGGGCCAAACCCTCTCCAGTGGACCAGGTACTGAATAGAGCCCCGAACTTGCCTGACATCCATGATCTTCTCCACCTCATATTCAAATTCCCCTTGCACCAGTGTAGAAGAGGGCAAGTCACAGGCAGGCAAAACCGGAGTAACATATCTCTTTAACAGAGTTTTATGAAAAACAATGTGAACCTTCCAAGTTGCGGGAAGGGACAATTTATATACCACTGGGTTAACAACCTGAGAGATAGTAGATGGACCAATAAAACGGGGAGCCAACTTTAAAGACTGAACCTTAAGTCTTAAATTTTTCGAAGCCAGTAATACCTTCTCCCCAACCACATAGGGTGCAGAGATGGTGCGTTTCTTATTTGCCTGTCCAAGAAGTCTCTCCTGGGAACCCTAAAGGTTCTTACGAACCTGGGCCCAAACTGTGCATAGTTCATCAATGGATGTATTCGCGGACGAAGAAGGAGTAGAGAATGTGAACTGGGGACGGAAACCATAATTACAGAAAAACGGCGAGACTTGAGACGATTAATTAACATGATTATTAATGGCAAATTCGTCGAGAGGTAAGTAGTTGACCCAGTGATACTGATTATCCAAAACAAAAAGCCGTAGGTACTGAATTAATTCTTCATTCATGCGTTCAGTTCGACCGTTAAACTCGGGATGAAAGGCAGAAGAAAAAGACAAATTAACATTTAGGTTCTTGTAGAAAGCCCGCCAAAAGCGGGCGACAAACTGCACTCCTCTATCTGAGACAACATCCTCTGGAATCCCATGCAACCGAACAATCTCTTTGATAAATATTTCAGATAATTTAGCGTTAGGTAGCTTGCACAGAGGAACAAAATGTGACATCTTGGTGAAACGATCAACTATAACCCAAATGACCGTGTTTCCCTGCAAGGGCGGCAAATCGGTTATAAAATCCATGGACAGATGGGACCATGGCCTGGATGGAATAGGCAAGGGAAGAAGAGGCCCCTCAGGACGTCTCCTGGGAGTCTTTTCCCTTGCACAAACCAGACATGCAGTCACAATTGACATCCTTAGCCATATGAGGCCACCAATAAATTCTGGAAAGTAGTTCCTGAGCTCCCCAGATACCGGGGTGACCAGCTAGGACTGAAGCATGCGTCTTCTCTAGCACTTTCAACCTCAAGCACAAAGGGACAAACAATTTGCCTTCCGGAAGGGTTTCAGGGGCTGATTGTTGAGCGGCGTACATGAGAGGTGAAAGGTTGGAGGAGACAGCAGCGAGAACCACCCTGGGGAGGACAGAGTAAACTCAGGCTTAGACTCTGCAGGTTCAGGGGTACCAAAACTCCTAGACAAGGCATCTGCTTTACCATTTTTTGAGCCAGGTCTGTAGGTCACCACTAAATTGAACCGTGAAAAAAACAATGCCCAGCAAGCTTGCTGAGCATTCAACCTCTTAGCGGAGTCCAAATAAACAAGATTTTTATGGTCTGTGAGCACCGTGATCTGATGGCATGCCCCTTCCAAAAAATGCCGCCATTCCTCAAAAGCCTACTTAATAGCAAGAATTTCCCGGTTGCCTATATCGTAATTCCATTTGGTAGATGAGAATTTCTTGGAAAAATACGCCCAAGGTCTAAGATTTGTGAGTGTGGAAGGACCTTGAGACAGTACCACTCCCACTTCAAACTCGGAGGAGTCTACCTCCACCACAAATGGACAGGATAGGTCGGGTTGGATGAGGACGGGCACTGAAGAGAAAGCAGAGTAGCGAAGGCTGCAAGCGTATCGGAAGACCAGGTACTCACATCTGCCCCTTTTCTGGTGGGATCCATTAAAGGCTTAGCCACCACGGAGAGGTTCTTAATGAACTTACGATAGTAGTTTGCGAAGCCAAGGAAGCGCTGCAGAGCTTTAAGGGGGCTGGCTGAGCCCATTCCGTGATGGCTTTCACCTTCACGGGATTCATCTGAATATCACATGGTGTAATGATATACCATAAGAATGATATTTTCTGAATACCGAAAACACATTTCTTGATTTTTGCGAACAATTTGTTAGCCCTAAGGTGAGTCAGCACGGTTTGAACATGTGCACGGTGTGCCTCCCAGTCAGAGGAGAAAATCAGGATGTCATCCAGGTATACCACAACGAACACACCCATGACATCCTCAAAAAAATGCAATTCATATACCCTTAAAAAATAGGTGGAGCATTACATAACCCAAAAGGCATAACAAGGTATTCAAAGTGGCCAAGAGGTGTATTAAAAGCCGTCTTCCACTCAACTCCTTCCCATATACGAATTAGATTATAAGCTTCCCTCAGGTTGAGCTTAGAAAACCACTGGTCCCCGGAAACCTGATTGAGGAGGTCAGAGATGAGCAGAAGAGCATATCAGTTTCTGCCGGTTATCTTATTAAGCTCTCTGTAGTCAATACAGGGTCTGAGAACCCCGTCCTTCTTATCGACGAAGTAAAAACACGGCGCGCACAGGGGACTCCGAGGGATGGATGTGCCCCTTGGCCAAACTGTCCTGGATATAGTCCTTCATGGACTCCCTCTCAGGGACCATAACGTTGTAGATTTGACCCTTTGGGAGTTTGGCACCTGGGATCAAATCAATTTTACAGTCAAATTCTCTATGAGGAGGCAATACTTCTGATAGCTGTTTCGAGAAAACATCAGAAAATTTAGAGAGATAGTCCGATAACTCAATCCCCTTACAAACAGAGATATCCACCTCCACAGGACTCATCTGATTGGCACAGCGGGAACCCCACAGTTCCAACTTGTCCCAATTAATAATGGGGTTGTGTTCCCTTAGCCAGGGTAGCCCTAAGACTATGTCCACCGACAGGTCTTGCATGAGAGAAATGTGCAGGACTCAGCATGTAAGGCTCCCACAATAAACTTTAACTCCAGGGTAACCAGATGGAGTGGAGTCTACCCCAGAAACCTGAATCGGAGGATCTAAACATAGCAAGGAACCAGAAATTTGAGCCACAAAATCAAAATTAACTAAATTTACTGCAGCCATGGAATCAACAAAGGCTTGCCTGGCACGGAAAAAAAGAACGAAATTTTAAGGTGCAGGGTAAGAACAGCTTAGACACTACTGGGAGCACCTTAGCACCTGGACAATCCTCCTGACAACTGACTAGGAGCGGAACTTTTCCTGCCATGGCTTCTTCCCATAGGTTGCGATCCGATGACCAGACTCTCCACAGTATAAACAGAGGTTTTTCTTTAGACGGTATTCCCTTCGCTGTTTAGGTGACATGGTTCCCAGTTCCATGGGTTCAGCGGAGAGAGGTGAAGTGGTCGGGTCTTCCGAGGAGGTGGCCGGACGGACCGAGCTGGTCCGCATGGATCGTCTGGCCCTCAGTCGACGATCAGATCAAATTGCTAGCGACAAGGGTTTTAGGCTCAGGATGCGCAACCAATAGATCCTTAAAGCCTTCGAATAGGCCGGCCAAGAACAAGTCCTTAAGAGCTGAGTCGTTCCACCCTGACTCCATGCAGTGTTGTTGGAACTGAGAGCAATAGACCTCCGCCACCTTCCGACACTGGCACACGGATAACAGTTTTGAAACTGCGTAGGCAGCCCGGTCAGCTTCGTCATACATTTGGCCCAGAGTTGAAAAAACAGCATCAAGAGACTGTTGTGTGGGAGAGTCAGAAGATAAAGAGAAGGCCCAATTTTGAGGTACCACTCTCTGGTACTTCGGGTCGAAGGTCAAAGTACAGCTTGCAGTCCTCTTTGAAGGTAAAAAACAGACTTTTCTCCCCGGAAAAGAAATCCAGCAGCATAGCCCAAGGTGCCGAAACTGTCACCAGAACGGAGGGAAGCTGAATCAGAGCTGTAGACACCGTCTGCTCTTGATGCTGCAGAAGGGTGGTTAGGTCCTGAACCAGGTTCGTCAAGGCCTGGACCTGGTTAGCTAGGGCCGCCACAGCCTCCATGGAAAGGGTCAATGTAGCCGGTCAGATACAAAAATCTGACCTTTTTTGGGGCAGTGTATCTGTCAGGGAACTGGGGTCCGGGTAACTGGGAGTCCCTGAAAACTTCCCGCAACCCTTGTCCCTAACTGCTTGCCCCCCTAGGCTAGGTCCCTGGGGCGACAACTGGGCGAAAGTCCCTAGACTGGCTAGGGATGTGGGGCAGGAGCCAGACAAACAGAGAATACAAGAAACAAACAAACACTAAGACAGGTCAGGCAATCCGGGTCGGCAACAGAGAGGAACGAGGTACAAGAGGTCAGGCAAAGGCAAAGTCAAAGTTCAAAGCAACAAGTCAAAGCTGGAAGTCAAATGCAGGAAACACGGGTATAGCTGGAGACCAAGCATACACTGGCAACTACTGACAGGACTGTCAGAACTCCTGCCCTAGCAGCTGATTGGGGCGGGGAGTCTGACAGCAGCTGGAGCCAGTCACATAGCGCTGGAAAACCCGCCCCCAGCACTAGCTAGGCGGGTGGAGGCAGAAGACGCGCGCCCGGCCGCCATGGCAACAGGGCGCCATTTGCATCCCTAGCAACCCAGCGGCGTACAGGACTACGGCAGCTAGGGGAGGTCACCAACACCGAGGCTCCCCTGCGCCGCACCACAGCCGCCCGAGTGATAGGACCAGCAGTGCGGGCACGGAGGCCCTGGGAGCCGCTGGTCCTAACATACACCTTCTGGATCTTCTTGCTGGTTTGAAGTGGTCATTCATCCTCCTTTTATGGTTGCTCTTCAAACTTACCCCTTGCATGGAGATAGACGGATAGTCCTACAAAGTATGCAGGGTGGATGGCTGCTCCATAGCCCGCAGATAGTGATCTGCTTAACATTTCTCCTGAACATGGGAAAAGCGCGGCTGTTATAAATAGGCCTCCCTCTTCTCCATTCCCAGTGTAGAGGATCTACTGCCATGATCTAGAATCAAATAATAAATGGATAACATTATTATCACCGCAGACCCTTCATCACAGACTGAAGAGCTTTGTATCATTTTTACTAACCTGCTCACAGTCTACCAAAGCTCTGAATCCAATCTGGAGGAGCAACAGGTTGCGTTCATGGTGGAATTGTTCTCTCTTCTGCATCCAGGTGTAGCCCAAGGTATATTCCGTGACAAAAGCCGACTTCCTCTTTCATCTGCTTGGCTAAGAATCTAGTAGAAAAAAAGTTAAACAAAATGTCAAACTACTACCTCTTTCAATATCTATCTATCATGTTATCATGTACAGTTAGGGCCAGAAATATTTGGACAGTAACACAATTTTCGCGAGTTGGGCTCTGCATTACACCGCATTGGATTTGAAATGAAGCCTCTACAACAGAATTCAAGTGCAGATTGTAACGTTTAATTTAAAGGGTTGAACAAAAATATCTGATAGAAAATGTAGGAATTGTACACATTTCTTTACAAACACTCCACATTTTAGGAGCTCAAAAGTAATTGGACAAATAAACATAACCCAAAGAAAATATATTTTTTTCAATATTTTGTTGTGAATCCTTTGGAGGCAATCACTGCCTTAAGTCTGGAACCCATGGACATCACCAAACGCTGGGTTTCCTCCTTCTTAATGCTTTGCCAGGCCTTTACAGCCGTAGCCTTCAGGTCTTGCTTGTTTGTGGGTCTTTCCGTCTGAAGTCTGGATTTGAGCAAGTGAAATGCATGCTCAATTGGGTTAGGATCTGGTGATTGACTTGGCCATTGCAGAATGTTCCACTTTTTTGCACTCATGAACTCCTGGGTAGCTTTGGCTGTATGCTTGGGGTCATTGTCCATCTGTACTGTGAAGCGCCGTCCGATCAACTTTGCAGCATTTGGCTGAATCTGGGCTGAAAGTATATCCCAGTACACTTCAGAATTCATCCGCCTACTCTTGTCTGCTGTTATGTCATCAATAAACACAAGTGACCCAGTGCCATTGAAAGCCATGCATGCCCATGCCATCACGTTGCCTCCACTATGTTTTACAGAGGATGTGGTGTGCCTTGGATCATGTGCCGTTCCCTTTCTTTTCCAAACTTTTTTCTTCCCATCATTCTGGTACAGGTTGATCTTTGTCTCATCTGTCCATAGAATACTTTTCCAGAACTGGGCTGGCTTCTTGAGGTGTTTTTCGGCAAATTTAACTCTGGCCTGTCTATTTTTGGAATTCATGAATGGTTTGCATCTAGATGTGAACCCTTTGTATTTACTTTCATGGAGTCTTCTCTTTACTGTTGACTTAGAGACAGATACACCTACTTCCCTGAGAGTGTTCTGGACTTCAGTTGATGTTGTGAACGGGTTCTTCTTCACCAAAGAAAGTATGCGGCGATCATCCACCACCGTTGTCTTCCGTGGTCGCCCAGGCCTTTTTGAGTTCCCAAGCTCACCAGTGAATTCCTTTTTTCTCAGAATGTACCCGACTGTTGATTTTGCTACTCCAAGCATGTCTGCTATCTCTCTGATGGATTTTTTCTTTTTTTTCAGCCTCAGGATGTTCTGCTTCACCTCAATTGAGAGTTCCTTTGACCGCATGTTGTCTGGTCACAGCAACAGCTTCCAAATCCAAAACCACACACCTGGAATCAACCCCAGACCTTTTAACTACTTAATTGATTACAGGTTAACGAGGGAGACGCCTTCTGAGTTAATTGCAGCCCTTAGAGTCCATTGTCCAATTACTTTTGGTCCCTTGAAAAAGAGGAGGCTATACATTACAGAGCTATGATTCCTAAACCCTTTCTCCGATTAGGATGTGGAAACTCTCATATTGCAGCTGGGAGTGTGCACTTTCAGCCCATATTATATATATAATTGTATTTCTGAACATGTTTTTGTAAACAGCTAAAATAACAAAACTTGTGTCACTGTCCAAATATTTCTGGCCCTAACTGTAGATTATAGATATACAGTATATTATCTAGATGATAGATTTTACGGATATAGATTAAAGATAGATTATATATATATATATATATATATATATATATATACATATATACATACAGTGGGGAAAAAGTATTTAGTCAGATACCAATTGTACAAGATATGAGAGGCCTGAGAAAACATGAGAAAACACATCCAGAAAATCACATTGTCTGATTTTTAACAAATTTATTTGCAAATTATGGTGGAAAATAAGTATTTGGTCAATAGCAAAAGTTCATCTCAATACTTTGTTACATATCCTTTATTGGCAATGACAGAGGTCAAACGTTTTCTGTAAGTCCTCACAAGGTTGGTACACACTGTTTCTGGTATGTTGGCCTATTCTTCCATGCAGATCTCCTCAAGAGCAGTGATGTTTTGGGGCTGTCGCTGGGCAACATGGACTTTCAACTGCCTCCAAAGGTTTTCTATAGGGTTGAGATCTGGAGACTGGCTAGGCCACTCCAGGACCTTGAAATTCTTCTTATGAAGCCACTCCTTCGTTGCCCTGGCAGTGTGCTTGGGATCATTGTCCTGCTGAAAGACTCAGCCACGTTTCATCTTCAGTGCCCTTGGTGATGGAAGGAGGTTTGCACTGAAAATCTCACGATACATGGCCCCATTCATTCTTTCATGTATTCGGATCAGTCGTCTTAGTCCCTTTGCAGAGAAACAGGCCCAAAGCATGATGTTGCCACCCCCATACTTCACAGTAGGTATGGTGCTCTTTGGATGCAACTCAGCATTCTTTCTCCTCCAAACACGATGAGTTGTGTCCAAACAGTTCTACTTTGGTTTCATCTGACCATATGACATTCTCCCGATACTCTTCTGGATCATCCAAATGCTCTCTAGCAAACTTCAGTCGGCCCCCGAACATGTACTGGCTTAAGCAGGGGGACACGTCTGGCACTGTAGGATCTGAGTCCCTGGCGGCGTAGTGTGTTACTGATGATAATAGCCTTTATGTTGGTCCCAGCTCTCTGCAGGTCATTCACTAGGTTCCCCTGTGTGGTTCTGGGATTTTTGCTCACCGATCTTGTGATTATTTTGACCCCACGGGGTGAGATCTTGCGTGGAGCCCCAGATCGAGGGAGATTATCAGTGGTCTTGTATCTCTTCCATTTTCTAATTCTTGCTCCCACAGTTGATTTCTTCACACCATTTGCTTGCCTATTGCAGATTCAGTCTTCCCAATCTGGTGCAGGGCTACAATTTTGTTTCTGGTGTCCTTCGACAGCTCTTTGGTCTTCACCATGGTGGAGTTTGGAGTATGACTGCTTGAGGTTGTGGACAGGTGTCTTTTATACTGAAAACAAGTTCAAACAGGTGCCATTACTACAGGTAATGAGTGGAGAACAGAGGAGCCTCTTAAAGAAGAAGTTACAGGTCTGTGAGACCCAGAAATCTTACTTGTTTGTAGGTGACCAAATACTTATTTTCCACCATAATTTGCAAATAAATTAGTTAAAATTCAGACAATGTGATTTTCTGGATGTGTTTTCTCATGTTGTCTCTCATAGTTGAGGTCTACCTATGATGTCAATTATAGGCCTCTCTCATCTTTTTAAGTGGGAGAACTTAAACTTAAGTGGGATACTACTTTTCCCCACTGTGTGTTATATATATATATATATATATATATATATATATTCATAATCTGAATTCTATCTTTAATCTATAATCCAAATATAATATATCTACAATAATTAATAGATATATAGACAGACTCACATACGTACACACTGTATGCAAATGAGCCTGCAGTTGACAATGCATTGTGATGTCATCAATCTAAAACTCTAAGGCTGGGGTCACACAGGGCGGATTTGCCGCGGTTTTGCCGCAGCAGATCCGCCCGCGGCAAAACCGCCCGCGGCCGCTAAGCCCGGGATTAGCCAGCCATGTGGACGATGTTTCTCAGAAATCTCGTCCACACGGGACGGCTAATCCGCTGCAGTAAATCCGGTTGAAACCGCGGCTGCGGCCGCCGCAGCCGCGGTTTCAAAAGAAGCAGCATGCTCATTCTTTTTTTCATTCCGCTGCGGCCGCGCTCTCCTCTATGGGAGCGCCGGCCGCAATGGAAGAGCAAGCGGCCAGACCGCTTCAAAGCCGCCGCGGCTTAAACCGCGGCGGCTCTGCCGGCGGAGATCTCGCGGTTTTTGCTGCGGCCAAACCGCGAGATTTCCGACGGCAATCCGCCCCGTGTAAATGTGAGAGCTGGGCGGCCATGTTAAGTCAGCTGGAAGGAGACAGAGGTGTCTGTATCGCTGTCTCCTAAAAAGCTACAGATAATTTGTATTTTTAACATAGCACCTATTTAATTCAGCCCACAAGGGGGAGACAGTGGCCTACAAAAATCTAATGGGCTGCTGTCTCCTTTTTTAAATTTTTTTATAAAAGGTAGGTTCAATTGTTCCATGGAGAAAAAAAAGGTAGATTCAGTTCTTGGCAGTTGGGGAATGCTTATAGGGAAGACATTAACGCCAGTAAGGCTTAAGCCTGTGTAATTGGGGGTCAGCTGCTATTAGCACAGTGGTACGAACTATGGAGTGCAGTTGGCATTCACAATTTTCCAACCCTGTCTTCTACTGCTTGAGGCGACATCACAGGCTCTCACGAGCCACAAGCTCAGGCAGCCTGCGGATAGCACCCACAAGGTCGTAGTCGTATTGTCCCACCCACAATGCACCAAGGTAGTAGTTGTATTAAGACCACGCGGCGGCAACAACCAAGTTAATTGCAACTTATCCTTATTCCTCCCTCTTGCACCGTGTTCACCCATCCTAGGCTTGCAGTGCCTGCAAGGATTCTTTAGCTCCCTATGCAGGATGGTTAAGCAGGTAATTAGATTAGAACCACTAGTTTGCCTCTGAAAATGCATCGGTTTGAGGGATCTCATTTTGAGTGGAGACGGAACTTTTTCCCTAAAATGAGGAAAATCGCCTTTCCCTGGGCTGGCATTAATAGCCCTAGTAAGTGTAATGATAGATCAGCATGGTCATCTGAAGAAGTTAAATGTACAGCAGGCCTTTTTTGCCGCCATACTTACATACATACTTAGCTATAGATTATATATATAAATAAATCTTGCTATTTGTATAGCGCCAACATATTCTGCAGTGCTTTCAAGTCATTCATTTATTACCCCCACCTCAAAAAGCTGGGTGCTCATTTTACCAACCTTGGAAGGATGCCGAGGTAATCCTGAGCCACTGAGTTGAAGCAAGCGGCGATTGAACGCGCAATGTCCAGGTCATCAGCAAGAGTTTAGGCCTGCGATTCATCTGCCTTAGCACTCTCTGACGCATATGTATTACATATTTGATCGATATTTATCTATCTGTCTATTATTCATGTAGATTATAGATATACATTAAATTATCTAGATGATAGATTTTATGGATATAGATTAAAGATAGATTTTAGATTATTTATTTATAAATATGTACATACATACATAATCTAAATTCTATCTTTAATCTATATCCACAAAATCTATAATCCAAATGTAATATATTTATAATCTACATAATTAATAGATAGACAGACAGACTCACATACATACACACACTGTATGAAAATGAGCCTGCAGTTGATAATGCGTTGTTATGTCATCAATCTAACATTCTGAATACGAGAGCTGGGCGGCCATGTTACGTCAGTCTCCGCTACAGCTCGAAGGAGGCAGAAGTGTCCGCATCGCTGTCCCCCGCGAAGCTACAGATAATTTGTATTTTGAACAGAGCGCCTTTTTAATTCAGCCCACAAGGGGGAGACAGCGGCCTACAAAAATCTAATTGGCTGCTGTGGCCCTTTTTTTTTATGGTTCAAACGCATTTTATTTGGTCGTACAATCAATCAATAAGAACAGCTTCTTACACATAGTCACAGCAAAAAAAAATCTTGTTCATATAACTTTCACTATATGAGTATCAATTCTTCCATATATAAAACTATATCCAACATCAACAAAATAGTTTGAGGAGGTCCTCGAAAGGAGAGTCTCCCTGTGCAGGCATAAAATACCAGGACATAGAGTAGCGAGAAACAATCAAGAATTCAAGATAAAGATAAAGAAAAGTGAAAAAAAAATAAGAGAAAAAGAAGAAAAACTCCTCCGTGTTTGGCAGGTCAGGCCGCCCGCCCTAATTATATCATCTTTTGCTAGTTTCTTACTGATTTAAGGGTAAATTTCCCCTCTAAGGAGCCAGTCTCTAAGTTGACTGGAAGAACGTCGTGTTAGCCATATCGCCCAGGATGCATAATACTTTTGAAATCTGTTGTCATCTGTAGCTATGGTTTCTTCTAATTGCCTCAGTGTGTCCACAGCTTTCAACCATAGTACTCTGGATGGGGGTGTTACTGATTTCCATAAACTCGGGATTACCTGTCTTATGGCCAGAATGAAAAATCTTAGTAATCCTTTTTTTGCACCTGAGATGGAACCCGGAAAATTCGACAGAAGGGCCAATTCCGGGGAGAGGGTGATCCCAGCATGCGTCAGCGCGTTACAAAGTTTATTTACATCTGTCCATAGACTATGGATCAAAGGGCACGACCACCATATGTGATGGAAAGTACCCTCCTCTACTAGGCATCTCCAGCATCTATCTGATTGCCGTGGATATATCTTGGCTAATTTAGATGGAACTCTATACCAATGAGAGATCAATTTGTAGTTTGTTTCCTGACGTTTGTTGAAAATAGATAATTTATGTATTAAAGTTTAAGCCTTCACCCAATCTTCTTCTGATATTGGGTGCCCCAACTCCTTTTCCCAGCGCAATTTAAAACCCACTTTTTAGCCCTTTGTCTCCTCTGCTAGCAAGATGCGGTATGAGCTAGAGATTTCAGCTTTAGGTGGATCAGTTGCCACACACAACTCCTCAAACCTGGTCAAGGGCCTACTAAGTTGTCCCATTGTGCCCAGGGAGCGGACATAACTACAGATTTGGAGGTACTGAAACCATGCTCCGGCCACCGCTCCCCCAGATCCCAAATTGCTTTGTAGTGTTTTTATGTTCCCATTCTCCAACAAATCTCTGATATGAGGTGTCATAACCCCCAATTTGGCCAGCAGAGAACCATCATCAGCCACAAGCTCAGGCAGCCTGCAGATAGCACCCACAATGCACCAAGGTCGTAGTCGTATTGTCCCACCCACAATCCACCAAGGTAGTAGTTGTATTAAGACCGCGCGGCGACGACCTTGTCAAACACTACTTATCCTCATTCCTCCCTCTTGCACCGTGCTCACGTATCCTAGGATTGCAATGCCTGCAAGGACTCTTTACCTCCCTATGCAGGATGGGTAAGCAGGTGATTAAATTGGAACCACTAGTTTGCCTGTGGAAGTGCATCGGTTTAAGGGATTTTTTAGGCTGGCCACATTTTGGGTGGAGACGGAATTTTTTCCCTAAAATGAGGAAAATTGGCTTTGAACCCATTGGGGCTTATTGTCTTTCCCTGGCCTGGCATTAACCCCTTGAGTGTCACACCCGGAAATTTTTCGGGACGAGCTCCACTGCCCATAGTGATATAGCCCGGAAAATTTCCGGGCTATGTTTCACTATGGGACCTGCAGAACACAACGCCATAAGCTGTGGCATTGTGCTTGGACTGCACAGATCCACACAGAGCAGTGCAGGACTTTGAAAAAAGAAGCAGGAAAATATTACCGATCTGCCGGCAACTTCCCGCTTCTATTTTCTGCACTGCTTTGTTTACAGGTTGCCACAGAGACCATCGGCTTGTCAGAAGCCGGCCAATGGTCTCCGTGGCAGGGAGAACTGGTGCTTGGCTGTCAGAGGATAGCCAGGCACCAGCTCTTACAGCAGAGACTGCAGCATGTAAAGGGCTTGGAGGTGGGCATGGAGGCTCTAGTACCCTGTTGTACTGCCTCTAGCTTGGATACAAGATGTGATACAGGCGGGCATGGAGGCTCTAGTACTCTGTTGGGCCACCTCTAGCTTGGATACAAGATGTGATATGGGGCTCATAGAGGCTCTAGTACCCAGTTGTACCGTCTCTAGCTTGGATACAAGATGTGATACAGGTGAGTATGGAGGCTCTAGTGCCCTGTTGTACTGCCTCTAGCTTGGATATACAGTTTTTCATAGGGTACTGGTGTATCTTGACGCCACTGGAAGCTAGGGGTGTGACAGCTGTCACCAGGAGTGAACGCCCCAGTCACACCCCTAACTTGGGATTGGCTGTTAAGAAACAGCAGTAATGGTCAGGTGAGAGTAGGCAGGACACAACGTTGATCCGGAGCCAGATGCCAGCGCTGAGTGGAAGACGAAGCGCAGACCCCGGCTGCCAGAAGACCCCATCTACAGCAGGGCCGCATAAAGAAAGGCCGGATTCTGGGGAGTGTGAGATGTGCTCCATCACAAAAGGAAATACAGTGTCAGTGATCCGGCGGGGCTGCACGGAGTCTGACGGCAGTGGTGAGGGGAGGCATGGAGAAAACAAGCTCCCTAATCCTACCTCCTGCGCTCACTGTTCCCCGCTGTCGCCAATGTAGTATTTTGACGCCACCGTGCACAGCCAATGGGGAAGCTAGGGGCTTGACAGGAGGCGTTCACTGCAACAATGCCAGGTCAGCCCCTATCTTCCAGTGGCGTCAAGATACACCAGTACCTTTTACAGTTTATGCAGTTTCTTAAAAACATATGTGGTCTTTGAATACTGCATGCAGTTTTTTAATGCGGTTTTTTTTTGCGGTTCAAGAGTACAACCAAAAAATATAAACACACCCTGTGTATATACTCTCACACATGTGTTCAGAAGACACAGCTTGAAATTGTAGCATCTTTACCGCAATTTCGAGCTGAGTTTTTGAACACCTGGCACAGCATTTGACAGCGCTATTTAATGACTCCATCATTGTGATGGGTGAAGAGGTGCACTAAAATGCGAAAACACAAAACTAGGACAGACAGCTTTAAAAAAAAAGCGATCTTAAAAACACAACGTCCAAGCTCAGGTCTGAGTAACCCCATTAAAACCAATTGCAGCGATGTACTGTGGTTAGCACAGCGCTCGGGATGCTGTGCTAATAGCGGTAAAAACTGGTGAGTGAGAGCGGCCCAAGGGGCTACAAACAAATTTTCATGTAGTTCAGGAAATGAGTGATGTTTGGAAAAATTACACCAAGGGGCTAGATCATTTACGGAAATTTATTTTGCAGCTGTATGCAGCACAATCTAGGTATGGGTACAGCGTGGGGTGGTGGGCCCGAGCTGAACTTTTGCACGCAGGCCCCTGAGCCCTCAGGTATGCCCCTGATTAGTAGCGTTACTATTTATTATTGTCTACCTGTTTGTGCACTGATCTGATTTTTTTTTTAATAAAATATTCAAGTTTAATTAATTACCCTTTTGTTGCATAGGATTGGTGTATCTATGTCCATTACATTTTTCAATTTGCCTGTCAGATGCTTTGTTTTAGCAATCTTCAGAATAGCTTGACATCTAGTGGTCAATTTGAAAACTGCCGTATTTCATAATTTTATTTGGTAAAATGAAAAAAAAAGTTTGGTTCTGTGGTAGCTAGTAGAGCACGGGTCCCCAACTCCAGTCCTCAGGGACCACTAACGGGTCATGTTTTCAGGATATCCTATGGTAAGAACACCTGTGACAATGTCTGAGGCACTGATGATAATTACATCACCTGTGCAACACTGAGGAAATCCTAAAAACATGATCTGTTGGCTGTCTCTGAGGACTGGAGTTGGGGAACTCTGCAGTAGAGCAAAATGTGATTGTTCCAAGTGAGAGAAACCAAGTAACCTTGTAGATATGATACCTTTTAATGGCAAAAATACAAATACAAAAATGCATGATGTTACAGCAAACTTTCAGATCTTCTATTGATCAGGCTAAAAAAGTATCATATCTACAAGATAATTTGGTTTCTCTCACTGAGAACAACCGCATACCATTTTATTTTGCTCAGAAGTCAAGGATGCCGCTTCTCATTTAAAATACCGACATGATTCAGGAAAAAAAATCTGCACAGAATAATTAATGTATTGCAGATTTTAAACTTCTCTGTATGTTTATTGTTGCTGCAGATTCCACATGAAAAACCATGGGTTAATTCCACTGAATTACAATAGAGCTAATCAGCATATGATTTTACTGGTCTATCTGCAGCTGAAATCAAGAGTTCAGCTTCCAATTCTGCTGATTTTCTGAAAGATTCACAGTGGGATTTCAGAGTTGACTGCTTATTGATTTCTAAAACAATTCAATAAGAACTGTAAGGATTAATGACTAGTTACTAGAAAGCATAATTTTAGCAACAGAGCCCCTAATCTTTATTATTCTGATGATTATTAACTGATGACCATGGCTATGAGGGCATACAGTTTCATCTTAGGCTATCACTCGTGGCCGAGCATGATTGGGCTCTTTGTGGTGGGTCCATAGGTGACTATAAAGACCTATTTTTTATCTGTAGGTTCTTTGCCATGTGTGAGAGTGGCCTAAGAGATATTTTTTTACATGGACGTGGCTAAGGATTGTATGTGCAGTTTAAAGCGGACTACGGAGTTGAATGTAAAGGCCATTTACAGGCAAAGACTATCTTTCAAACGATTGAAAGATTGACAGTTTTAGCTATCATTTTTCATAAAGTGTTAATGGACACTAATGTCCATTAATACTTTATTAGCTTTATGTGTTTGTAAAACGCCCTCCGGGAGCTGTTTGCAGAGCACGGCATGTGGTCTGAGCTCTGCACACAGCTCCTTTGCTCTCGCACCAGCTGAATGCAATGTAATCTCCAACTCCCATGCAGAACACAGTGTGTGGTCCCTGTTATTTCCCTCTGGCTGAATGATGGATTTTAGGCTCACCTTAAAATCATCGTTCAGCCGATGATTATCGCTCATATGCCATTGTTTGAACCAATTTTGAGCGATAATCGTTGTGTGTAAATGGGCCTTTACACCAAGATATCGGGTTTGTTGGAATAGTGGAAGAATGGAACTAGTGATTGCGATTGATAAGGCTGATAGAAATGTGTTGAGCGAGATGAGTGAAAGATAATGAGTTTTCCTCATGTTGAATTTTAGATTAGGGCCAATAGACATTTTGGAATTTGGAGAGTAGAGGGATAAGAGAGATATGTTTCTGGGCCAGAGAGATATGTTTGCATGTCATCAGCATAAAAGTGATATTGAAATCCATGGGATTCTATGAGCTGTCCTAAGCCAAAAATGTAGATGGAGAAGAGTAGGGTTCCCAAAGGAAAGCCTTAGGGAACCATCAACAGAGAGAGGGTGAGGGAAAGATATGTTGTGTGAACAGGAGACACTAAATGGTCAGTCAGTTAAGAGTAGATCCAGGAGAGGGTCAAGTTTGTGATGCCAAGGGAGGAAAGAATTTATAGATTGGGTCAAGTGCACAGGTGTTGAGGTGTAAGTAGGGTAGAGTGCTTGTCCTTGGTCAAGGTGGGTAAGCATGTTAAAGGGGGAGAGGACAAAGAAGCTGTGCAGAGGGGTTGCAGGGAATGTAGATTGAGGCTTTTTTTTGATGTTGTCGATCTTGTGCTTGTAGTGAGTAGAAAAGTCCTCAGCTGAGAACTTTGTAGATTTTGTAGAAGTTTCCTAAAAATAACCTTAATATTTTCTGTACTTGAACCCTGGACTTCCTTCTTTCCTTTTGGCATTATGGAACCTGTCTATTATGTCCGCTTGTCCCAACGGGAGGTGAGCTGGTCTCTTCTACACATTTTAAATAAAATAGTCATTATATAATGGTCAGATACCAGCTATACACACTGATAGTATTCACATTGCTATTACCTCCAGTGATCTCAGGTAAAGTATTCTGTGATTGGAGTCATTCACTTTTCCATTTTTTTCCTCTGTTCAGGTTCCAAATACCATAAAGACTACTTCCAAATACAACTCATCTCTGCACACTCTACGCAATCCTAAGTAATGGTGCCCTCACAGATATAGAATTTAAAATTTCACTTTTATTTGGAATTAATATATAAAAAGGGTCAGGGCCTACTAACAAAACGAAACAAAAAACATATAACACAGGACAGACAGATCCACGCCAGTGGGGTCCCGGGAAATATAGGGGAAGGAGAGAGGATATCAACAACTCCCGTATATTATTTCCCAGAGAAGCACCAAGAGTCTTTATTTAAAAGACTATTATGTGTAAGAAGTTTAGATCAATATCTTATGATGTATTACACTTTATTGAATGGTGCGTTACTTGTACTTTTTTTCACCATTTCTCTCATGAAAACTCTCCAAAACAATAAAATGAGAGTTTTATTGGTATAGCTCGTGTACAAGAAATTTCTGTTATTACATAAATATAGTTGTTGCTCGAAGGATGAGAGCTTTTATTTTATTGCTCATATATAGAACTTCTGCTTTTGCTCAACAATAAGAGCTTTTTTTTAAAAAAATTTTTGTTTTTGCTCGTATGGAGAACTTCTGCTTTTGCTCTTGGTATAGCTCGTACAAGAAATTTCTGTTATTACATAAATATAGTTGTTGCTCGAAGGATGAGAGCTTTTATTTTATTGCTCATATATAGAACTTCTGCTTTTGCTCAACAATAAGAGCTTTTTTAAAAAATTTTTTTTGTTTTTGCTCGTATGGAGAACTTCTGCTTTTGCTCGACGCGTTTCTGTATCGGAATGACCAATAGTTCATCAGGAGCTGGGCGAAAAATATGCCCTTGAGTGAGCAGAGAGGAGTTCACTAACAAAAGAGGTATAACAGAAGAGTAACTTAGATGTGTCTGTCAATGTTTCATCAAAGAAGATACTCCCAGTTGCCTTATTATAATATGTTGCTTGACCCTAACAATATTCGGGTTCACCAGCGTACTCTACCCATCTATAGATCAAAACACCTGGATCTAAGTTAGCTCACAATTAGAAGCTGAAGGTAGACATGGGGGGTGTGTCACTCTGGAGTGAAGTATCTTAAATGTGCACTATGTGCATCGTGTGAGGATAATGCACACGATCCGTATAAGTGCCACCTGCATACCGTGCGGAATAACCAGGTTTTACTTTGGTATTTGGCATAAAACCATGAACCGTACGCTAGGGCTGGTGGCTACTAAATGAACAGCCACCAGGTTAAATATCTATTAGCCCAGCCGGTTAGAGGGATGTGCGCACAACCTATGCAGGTACTATCAGAGTAGAATCTATCTTAGATAGCCCCCAAGGTCTCTGAGAGGTCAATCTAGACCAGTGAGTCGTCTGCCAGGACTAGTAGCTTCACATGAATCAGCTGCCAGATTGTAAATTCGTCAATTCAGTCTGGGATAATGCCCAAGAATAGCCTAACTACTAATAGTAACTGCCACAATGGCACAAAGCAATTTTAGGCTAGCTATACCAGTCAGCAGAGCGAGAGAGATAAAGTAGAGTAAGGCAAAGAGAGATGTTGGGAGTAATCTCCAGCAGCGCCTGTGGCTCTGATGGTGACGCGTCGAGCAAAAGCAGAAGTTCTCCATACGAGCAAAAACAAAAAAATTTTTTTAAAAAAGCTCTTATTGTTGAGCAAAAGCAGAAGTTCTATATATGAGCAATAAAATAAAAGCTCTCATCCTTCGAGCAACAACTATATTTATGTAATAACAGAAATTTCTTGTACACGAGCTATACCAAGAGCAAAAGCAGAAGTTCTCCATACGAGCAAAAACAAAAAATTTTTTAAAAAAAAGCTCTTATTGTTGAGCAAAAGCAGAAGTTCTATATATGAGCAATAAAATAAAAGCTCTCATCCTTCGAGCAACAACTATATTTATGTAATAACAGAAATTTCTTGTACACGAGCTATACCAATAAAACTCTCATTTTATTGTTTTGGAGAGTTTTCATGAGAGAAATGGTGAAAAAAAGTACAAGTAACGCACCATTCAATAAAGTGTAATACATCATAAGATATTGATCTAAACTTCTTACACATAATAGTCTTTTAAATAAAGACTCTTGGTGCTTCTCTGGGAAATAATATACGGGAGTTGTTGATATCCTCTCTCCTTCCCCTATATTTCCCGGGACCCCACTGGCGTGGATCTGTCTGTCCTGTGTTATATGTTTTTTTGTTTCGTTTTGTTAGTAGGCCCTGACCCTTTTTATATATTAATTCCAAATGAAAGTGAAATTTTAAATTCTATATCTGTGATGGCCTTAGCTTTGGACTAATATAGATATTACATATCACTGTGACTTCGTAAGTAATGGTGCCCCCTCCGTACCCCCACAAACTAATAGTGCCCCTTTTGTGCCTCCAGAAACGGATAGTGCCTTCATGTTTCCTCACCAATAGTGCCCTCCATGGGCTCTTCAAAGTAATTACCCCACTTCCAATCTATAGACATAGGCTCCTGAAACTGTTTCATCATTTCTGTTGACACATTGCAGCACTGCATGTACAGCATATCCCTATTCCTCTCCCTGTCTCCAGCACTTTAGAGCAAAGAAGACAGAGGGAAGAGTCTAGATATGCTGTATACACTTTGCAATGCTGTGTCGGCATGAGTGACGAAAGATCTGGATTGAGACCTTCCGGAAGAGTTTGCTATTATGATGTTAGTACAATTACTGGTCACACGCCATGAGCCATTCATGTAGACATGACCACTAAGGCCAGTGACTTGCTGAGCAGTCACATAAATGATTAATGGCATTTTACCACTGCAATATCTTTCTGAACTGGAGCAGTGAGGACCAGGTGGCTTACTTTGTTATTTTGTGCCCTCCTCAACCCTTAACCATTTTTTTCTGACTATTTTAAAACCCCTTTTAATGTTCACTGCTAAAATCTGTCTTGAGAAATTATTAACACACTGAGGGATCAGGTGACATGTTGCCCCTAGAACTTTATGGAGAGATGAAGAAAAGGAGGAGGAAGCTGCAGTAAGAAAGAGATAAAGACATATAGAGAGCCTGCTGTAGGCTTTGGTGTTTTATTGACTTGCCCCACTGCTAAATTCACAGCTACACTGCTTAGTACTTCTCCATGCCCTCCATGGACTTTTTGTCCAGTGTGCCAGTCACTGTGCGCAAGTTTCCAACTTTGCATCCAGCAAAAGAGCCTCAGACCATCACACTTCCTCATCCATGTATGATTTTGGTGTCATGCATTCAGGAACCATCCTTTCACTACTCAACAGCATACAAAAACCCTGCATGATATACTAAAAATGTCACATTTTGATTCATCAGTCCATAAGACCTTTTTCCACTCTTCTGTAGTCCACGGGAGGTACTGCATGGCCGAGATAAGTCTTTTTTTAATTTTGCAATCTTATCAGTGGCTTTCTTACCAATACTCTACCTCTCAAACTGCAGATAGAAGTCTTCTCTTCACAATTGAAATGGAAACTTGCTTATATTTTGCAGCAATAAGCTGTGCTTGAAGAATTTGTGCTGTCAGGCACCAATCATGCAAAGTGTTGACTCTCAAAACTTGTCTTCTGATTTTTGTAGTGGCCTTTGGTGTGTCAGACCTCTTCCTGTCAGTTTCCTCAAGTTTGCAAGTGCCTTTTGATGGCATAGGAAACTGTACTGATTGCCACCTTGGCTTTCTTGGCAATTTCTCTGCAGGACAGAACTACTCTTCTAAAAGTTATAATTCTCTGTCTTCTTTGGTTAATGACCTTTTTTTGCTATTATGATAGCAATGTGCTCTGTCCTGAAGAGCAAAACTGTCGTCCTGCCCTAGCGGGTGCTGTAATGTAGTCTGTTTCAACACCAGGCAGTTTGAAGGGAATCTACAAAAGTCAAGACGCCTGCAGGAATAGTTTGCTTTCTGTGCTGCAGAGCAGCTGCCCTTGATGTGTTCCCTGAAAAATGGCCTTTAGTTAAAATCATAAATTCAGGCTTTTGTTGCCTTTTAAGTTAAAATTTCCTAAATATTTTTTGTTTTTTAACTTACTTTTGAACCATTTCATGTTGTTTGCTGGACTTGAACCGCATTAATGTAAACAAATTACTGGAAAAATGTAGATGTTCTAAAACCTTTGACCGGTATTGTACTTTTTTTTTATTATAGCCAGTGTTCTGTAGTTCTGTGGTTATGTAAACAGAAGTTTAGTGCTGGGTTTTCCTGGATTCTATGTACTGCACTCTAGTACTACGTGGTTTGCCCACTCAAAGAAAGTCAACCATTGTAGTATTATTATATTTTCCCCGATGTCTCTCTCCCAATTAAGTAGCTGGACCTTTTTTGACTCTCCCATATCCCCTGATAGGGTATTGTAACATTTCCTCATAATCGTTCTCTGGGCTACATGGGGTTTGGAGAAATTGGAACCGGGAACCTACATCTCATTATTTGGGTTTTATCTATAAACGATTGGATCTAATAATACTTATAGAGGTCATTGGTAGAGATACCAAACTTTTCCTTAAGTGTCTGAAAAGGGATGATCTTTTGAGCCTCCATAAGATCAGAGACTAGCTTAATGTCTCTTCTAATCCAACTTTTAATGGAAAGGTTAGGTATGAAATAGGTAAGAATCTCCAACGGAATTTTTAGAGGTCCTCCTTCAGGAGATTTTATGAGTTTGTAAGTGTATATGTTCAAGGCCTGAAGAGATGTCAGCATTGGAGGAGACAGTATGTCTAGGGATATATGGAGGTCTGGATAGGTGATACTAATAATTGAGGCCTAGAGAAGAGATTCAAGAGATTTATTTTGATTACGAGGTCTTTCCATATGAGACCATGGCGGTTTAAGAGGGGCTTCCAGCCACGAGGTCGATTGATTTACATTTATTGCCTGGTAATAAGACCACAGATTGGGTACTCCCAATCCCTCTTGTCTGCGGTTAAGATATAAAATACTAGCCGCTACTCTAGGTCTCTTTCCACCCCATACAACTTTTGGTAGTTGCTTCTGAAAGTTGTCTATAACGCTGTATGGGGCCGGGCATGCCAAGGTATGTAATATATATAATATTTTTGGTAATATTAGCTTAATTATACCATACTATTCTGCCAAACCATGACGGTTCTTTTTTACCAAGCAATTCTAACTCAGTTTGGATAGAAGAGAGGAGAGGGCTATAATTCAAGGAGATAATGTCCTTCAGTGGGTGGCATAGCTTTATACCTAGGTATTGGATCGAAGACCATTGAAAAAAAACTCTGTTTGTATGTCTCTTCTCAGATCTAGATTAATGTTTATGCCTAAAATTTGGGATTTACTTATGTTAGGGTTGTAGTATGAAGCTTTCCCAAACATCTCTACAACTTTTGCCACTCCTCTCAGGGAACCCAAGGGGTCTGTCAGAGTTAGAAGCACATCATCTGCGAACAATCCGATTTTATGTGGTCTGTTCCCTATGGGAATTCCTTTAATTTCTGAAGACACTCTAATTAATTCCGCCATAGGTTCCATGATTAATATAACCAACAGTGGAGATAGAGGACAACCTTGTTGGGTGCCATTAGTTATACTGAAAGATGTCGATAGGGCACCGTCAATCAAGACTATGGCAGACGGGGTGTTTAGCGCTTGGATTGCTGTCAGAAAATCTCCCGATATCCCAAATTTTCTGAGTAGCAAATGCAAACTCCCAATGGAGTCTATTGAACGCCTTCCCTGCATCCAGGGCAAGGAGGAGAGAAGGCGTGCGACTCAACTTTGTTCTTTTTTTTTTTTTACAAAGAGTGTATATTGTATGAATCTCCCTTGTGCTCCTTATTGTTTGCTTCAGATGGTTCTGAGAAACCTATACAAATATTTGCTATGTATTAATAGAATCATGGATGATGACTTACAGAGGGATTATGTTTGGTCTCATGTTCACGTGCACCCACAGATTCCCACAGTGGGATCTGTGAGTACCCGCAGACATGGGTTTTAAAAGACAGTTTCTTACCTCTCTGGATCTAGCGCAGGTCTCCTCTGTGCCAGCCGGATCTCTTTCTTCAGCACAGTTGATGAATCCAGGAGCGCCAGCCGATGCACCCGGCGCATGCACAGTGCTGACTTTTTTGTTTTTGAATCTCCTGCTTTCACACAGATCCTCGGCACGTCCACAGTGGCAGCTGCGGGTGTGCCACGAATCGGGTGGCTTCCATTGTCTTTAATGGAAGCTGTCCCTGTGGGATCCCTAGGAAAATGAAGTATGCTGCGATTTCTTTACATCTGCATAAGGGACGCTAATGCATCTCTATGGGCGCCTTCCTTTGCGAATCTCCCGCGCGGGATCCACAAATCAAATCTGCCCGTGGACATTGGGCCTTTCTATTATGGTCAGAATAGTGATTTTGTTCACAGTTGTCCTGTCGTTAACAAGTGTTGGCAGTTGGAAAAACTAGTAGGTCTGCAAACGTTGCGGATGGTGCCCAAAGTCTACAGGTTGCTTGGTTGGCAGTTCCCACATTCATCATTCCGGCTGAATTGATCATGAACAATTGCAACATCCTAGTTGCTATATTCTTGGAATGTGGGTCCTCTGTTAAACAACTAGTTGAGGTTTACCCATTGTCTCTCAAATCATATCCTTATATCAACTATTGATTCATTTCCATTGTCCCAAAGACATATTATGTTTTATGTTCCTGATATATGTTTGAAGATTGGTTTATATCATGAGGAAGAGATATTGTTGTATGTTTTTGAGCCCTTTTCCAGCACTAATCATTTTTGGCATGCCTTGGTTAAAGTTACATAACCCTGCCATTGATTGGAAATTGGGAGCCATTTCTAGGCGGGGGAAGTCATGCTTTAGTAAATGTATATCTGTTAACGTTGCCACAGTGGACACTGATTCCCATCCCTGATTGTCTTATAGACTATGCTGATGTCTTTCCATTCAGAAATATTACCGCCCCATAGGGCATATAATTGCGCTATAAATGTATTCCTAGCAGTAAACTGCAAAGAGTCGTCTTTATAATCTGATGGGTCTTGAAAACAATATATTACAGATAGCCTAAGCAAAGGGCACATCCGTCCCTAAAATCTTATGTCAAAAGCTTATGTCCTTGTTTAGATATCGAGGAATTAAAATTATAATAATAAATCTGTACCACCTTCCACAATCTCACAGAATCTTAGAGCTGGTTGGGTTCAATCCCCTACTCAATACAGGAATCACTAAATCATCCCAGACAATTGTCTGTCCAGCCTCTGCTAGAACACACCACTTCCTGTGGCAACTTGTTCCACTCATTGATCCCCCTTACTGTCAAAAACCTTTTTCTAATATCTAATTTGTGTCTCCTCCCTTTCAGTTTCATCCCATTGCTTCCAGTCTTTCCTTGTACAAATGAGAATAGGGCTGATCCCTCTGCACTGTGACAGCCTTCAGATATTTGTAGACAGTTATTAACCCTTTCCAATCCACTGTCTGACCTGTGAAGACATTATGATTTAAGGCTGTACTCCGATGTTGGTAGACATCCGTCGGTGTTCCCTTACTGTATATTGCCAGTCTCTTTGCTGTTGGAGCCTATCCAACGTGTCACCTCATGCAGTACTGGCTTTAGCCAGCATATAGCGCCATTGTATAACAACAGAAATAGAGTAAGCCCCCTAGGAAAACCAGGATACAAATTGGACTTGAAAGGGTTAAGTCTCCTTTTGCAAGCTAAACATTCCCAGATGTCACCTCATGCAGTACTGGCTTTAGCCAGCATATAGCGCCATTGTATAACAACAGAAATAGAGTAAGCCCCCTAGGAAAACCAGGATACAAATTGGACTTGAAAGGGTTAAGTCTCCTTTTGCAAGCTAAACATTCCCAGATCCTTTAACCATTCCTCATGGTTAAACCAGCACATGGTTTGCAGACCACTTACCATCCTAGTAAGGCTGCCTGTCCACGGGTGATATGTCACTGCATTATCCGTGGCGATAATCTGGCCACAGGTAATACAGTGAACGCTTTCCATAGGCTAACTATGGAAAGCGCAGCCTAACGTTTACAAGCAGAAAATCATAGCAATTCTCCGCTTGCGGGATTAAAATTGTGGCATGCTGCGATTCTCCGCGGTGAGTCTATCTACTAGATAAGTTCATTGCGGAGACCTGTCAGTGCTCACCCCTCCTCCTCCGCGGAGGCAGCCTACTCTTCTGAACTTGCTCCAGTTTGTCTGTGTTTTTCATTAATTGTGGTGCCCGGAACTGGACACAGTATTCCAGATGAGGTCTGACCAAGGAAGGGAAGAATAGAGGGGGATAATGACCTCACATGATCTACTGTAGATTCTAGACTCTATGCTTTTGCCATTTTGCCTTCTGCACCACACTGTTGACTCAGGTTCAGTCTACGATCTATTAGTATACACAAGTCTTTTTCACATGTGCTGTTTGGCTCAATTTCTCTCATCCTGTATTTTTCTTGCCCAGATGTAGGACTTTGCATTTCTCCTTGTTAAATACCATTCTGTTAGTCACTGTTCAGGCTTTTCTAGATCTTTTTCAATCCTTTCTCCCCTTTAGTGTTGGCTATCCCTCCTAGCTTTGTGTCATATGCAAATTTAATCAGTTTCCTCCGGATTCCCTCATCTATATCATTTATAAACATGTTGAGCAACACTGTGCCCAAGACAGAGCCTTGATATATTCTTTCACTTGGATGTGCAGCCATTTATGACCACTCTTTGAGTATGATCACTCAGCCAGTTGTGAATCCACCTAACAGTTGCCTTGTCAATCCCATATTTGGTCATTTTTTCAAAAAGTATTGTATGAGATACTTTGTCAAATGCTTTACTAAAGTCAAAATATACTATATCCACCGCATTTCCCTGATCAACCCAGTTGGTAATTCTGTCATAAAAGATTAGATTAGTCTGGCTTGTTTACGGTTTTTATAGCCACACACTCTCAACTAAATCAGTGTGTAGACAAGCAAGAAATTTCAGCAGAGGTTAAGCCAGTTTCGCACAAGCATTTACATGTGCCCATGGTCATATAACACTGGTTTAAGGCCCAATTTACTCAGCAGTATTTTTCGTTTGTGGTTGTAAGTCAAAACTAGTGGCGGAACCAAAAAATATAAGGCAGGCTTTACATGGGCAATAAAATTGCGCGAGTTTGTGCGTTGTGAGACACACAAATATGAACCCCATTCTTTTGAATGGGGTCATACACACATGAGCGATGTTTTTCCACATGGCATCGCGATGCAGCATGTTCTATCTTTCTTCTGCGTACTCTTGCATCACAGTGGCCATTGCTTTTTAATGAGGCTGGCGGTAGCTGTGCACCATCTGCTAGGTGCAAGTGATGCAATGGAGGTCTCCCATTGAAAACAAAGGGAGAAACTCCGCTGACAGCTGCGCCGGAAGATCCCTGCACCCCCAAAACGATGTAAGGCTGTTTGCACATGAAAACTCCTCGCATCCATGGGGATTTCACATGGATGGCGAGTGCGATATGGGGGTGGGATTCACTGCCCCATATTGTGCTCCCCCTTATGAAGTTAGCCTAAGGCTACTCTCACACACAAGGTTGGCAAAACGCCGTGATTTTAATTGCAGCATTTTGCCACGATTTGATCACTGTTTTTGGATGCAGGTTACTGCGTCCGACAGTTTTTTAACGCACCCCATAATTGTGATGAGATGCGTTAATGATGGTAAAACAGCGCAGACAGTTCTCAAAAATCAAAAGTTCGAGCGGATGTCTGCGAAGCCTCATTGAAATCATTGGGAGCCTTATACTGCGTTTGGAACGCCGCGGTAATCACGGTACAAACAGATGTGTGAGACTGGCCTAAGAGGTGCAAATGTTTCTATCTTGCTGTCTATGTAGGCTCCATTCCTGGTTTTGGCTCCCAAACACTGATGCAAAGTACTTGGTAAATACAGTCCTTGACGGGAAGCCGCTGGCAGACATATCTGGGGCCTCTTGAGTCGGGAATAATAGTATTAGGCTGCTATCCATCCTAGCGGACCCTTGTTTCTGTACTGAAGACGAGGATCAGATATGTGGCAGCCTACCTATACACAGGCAAGTGCGATATCGCACTCATGAACGTGGATTTACCCGTGGATGTGAGGCGGTTTTCAGGCAAGAATGCCTTGCATCGCACCTGTGAAGTTCATGTCCTCTCACGTGGCAGAAGTTTAGAAGTGTTTCACTTTGAGTTCAGTGGGCAACCTCACACGGCTCTTGCACGCACATCCCACCGCATGCGAGGTATTAAAGGCTGCGTTGAAATCAATGGGCGATACATTCTGAGGAACATGAAAAGTTAGAGCATGCCACCATTTTTCCTGCACTGAAAACATCGCTCATGTATAGGACTCCATTCCAAAAAATCGGGTTCACATTGGCGTCTCGCAATGCACAAATCTCGCTCAATTCTCTCGGCTGGTGAAGCCCGGCCTCACTCAGAGGCTTGGAGTCCGTCTGTCATACCGCCGCACACTCCAAGGTATCCTTTACCATAAATCCCCGTCCTGCATACAGTGAATGCTGCGGATTAGTTAGTCGCAGCTCTCCAGTCAGGGACGTTCTGGTTCGGGGCAGCAGTTCTCGCCCTCAAAGCAGCGGCAAGGAAAGGGTGTGTTCCCCTCACACCTGCCGGTCCGCCGCCGCCTGCATGTGACAGTCACTGCCCGAGGTGTCAGGTGAGCCTCTCCGCCCGCACAGCCCTCCTCCAGCCCCGGGCTCCAGCAGGCTGCCTCCTCCTCACCTCGCCCTCACTCCGCTCAGCAGTGCGACTCGGAGGTACGGCAGTCCCGCCACAATGTCCTCTGCAGTGCCGGAATCCCCGAGCGGGAAGAAGCGGGGGCTGAGGAAGAGGCTGCTCAGGCTCTTCTCCAGGAGTGAGGCTGACACTGAGAGCCCCCCAGCTGGGCAGCCGGGGCGGCAGCACTGCAACGAGAAGTGGGGTAGGAAGGACAGGTAAGAGCCGCGAGGGGACCGGGACACCAGCGGGACAGCTGACAGACCGCGGGGACCGGGACAGCAGCGGGACAGCTGACAAGGGACTTACCGCTGGTGCTGCTCCTACATAGAGAACACACACAGCGGGACGCAGAGCCCAGCCCCGGGATACCTGACGGCTGCCACATAATGATACATAGCAGTGATCCCCTGCCAGCAGCGCTGCCAACAGCTAGGACAGTTACTGCTGCCACCAATCACATGTTCCTTCATTGTACCTACACCAAAGCCTACTTGTAGAGCTGTCATAGCAAGGACCTGTGTAAGCGCAGAATAAATGCTGACATAATATCATCATTGAACCGGGAATGGAACATATAATGTAGCAAAGTAGCATCTCATTATCCATTTTGGTCAGAAGTGTACAAACATGCAATAAGTCAGATAAATAACTGTATTAAAGGGAACATCTATGCATGTAGTATAATACAAGGTGGGCCGTGGCAAAGTCGCCCGCCCCTGATCCCAACACCGCAATCTTAGGGCTGCTGCCCACGGCAGAGCTGGATTCCGCATGCTGACTCCGGCCCTGGGAGCAGCAGGTCCACATGTCCTTGTCTCTTTCGTTTTCATCTGTAGTTTGGATGGTCCACATGGCGAGCCGTCAGACATGCACAGGACAGATTGTTTTTTTTATACAACTGCTTTTCCCGTGTCGTCACTTAGCGATGACACGGAATCCACGACCCTTCAGCAATGTCAATTGTGGAAGGGCTGCGGATTGGACGACTTCCAATGACTTCAATTAAAGCCGCCTGCGTGGAATCCACAGAAGAATGGAGCATGCTGCGACTTCCCATAGCATGCTATGGGCGGTACTTGGTGCAGATCCGCGGTGCAGACGCCCATGAGCAGGAGCCCTTATGAAAGCTGTCTAAAAGAAAATTGTTGTTGCCCATAGCAACCAATCGATACACAGCATTCTTTTTACCTCAGCAGTATAAGAAATGAAAGTTGCGCTCTGATTGGTTGCTATGCGTAACAAAGACAGATTTTCATTTAGGGTGCGTTTATACCTTGCTGATTTGCTGTGGATTTTTATCACCGATTTTGGTGCAGATCTGCAGTTTTCATCTCTTCAGTTTTAATTCAATTTAGGGGTGAAATGTGCTGCAGATCTGTGACAAACTCCAACCAAATCAGCAACGTATGAACACCTTTAGGGCACCCACTCACTGGCGTAACTATAGGGGATGCAGGGGATGTGGTTGCACCCGGGCCCAGGAGCCTTAGGGGGCCCATAAGGCCTCTCTTCTCTATATAAGGAGCCCAGTACTATGAATAAAGCTTTATAGTTGAGGGCCCTGTTACAGGTTTTGCATTGGGGCCCAGGAACTTCACGTTACGCCTCTGCTCCCACCCACTGGCGTTTTTTTCTCCACTGCGCTGCGAGAGTAAGTGAAAACTCTCGCAGAGCAGTGCAAGAAAATCGCTGGGATATCGCTGCGACATCGCCAGTTTTTTCAATGGGGCCAGCGGCAGCAGCGCTAGCCCCATTGAAAAGATATGGAGAATGTGGCGGACTTCTGCCACAGCTGTGGCAGAAGTCCGCGGCATGCTATCCCATTGCTTTCAATGGGATCGGCACTGCTGCAGTGGTTTCTGACAAGCCCCGCAGAATGATTATCGGAGAAGGGCTTGAAATATAAGCCCTTCCCCGATAATCATCAAAAAGTGGTTAAAAAAATAATAAAAAAGTTACTCACTTCTGTCAGCCGTGTCCTCTGGCTGGCTCTCCGGCACTGCTACTGAGCTCTTTCAGCAGACGGGGATTTAAAAATCCCCGCCTCCTGAAAGGGCTGTGCGGATTGGCTGAGGGCTCAGCCAATAGCAGCTAGTGCTTAGCTATTGGCTGAGCGCTCAGCCAATGGCAGATAGCTCTTAGCTATTCATTCATGAATAGCAATATCTTAGCTATTCATGAATAAAACGCCAGTGGGTGGGAGCCCTTAGACAGCTTTCATAAGGCCCAATGTCCACAAGTGGATCTGATTTGTAGAATCCACACAGAAGATCCGCAAATCTAGCCACCCATAGGGAAGCATGGCGTCCGCACATGAATTAAAGAATGGGGATTTGTTTTGTGGACCTTTTTGGTCTGGAGAACAAGTTGCAGCATGTTCCATTTCAGTGCGGTTCCCAAAGGGAAGAAAATAGAAGACTCGGACAGGTAAGTAGTGTCCTCGGGGCATTATTACTGAGTGGGGACCCATGATGACAATATTACTGAGTGGCAACCTATATGGAACCTTATTACGAAGTGGGGTCTATAAGGGGCATTATTACTGAGTGAGGGTCTATATAGAATATTGTTATTCAGTGGGGTTCCATGCGGGTAATATTATTGAGTGGGGGTCTATGTGGGGCAATATTGCTGATTTGGGGCCTATAAGGGGCATTATGAATGAGTGGCAAGGTCTATGTGGACCATTATGACTCTGTGTGTGTGTGTGTGGGGGGGGGTCTATAAGGGCCAATATGATTGAATGGGGAGGTCTATAAGGACCATTATGACTGATCGGGGGGTCTATAAAGGGCATTATAACTGAGTGGGGGTCTATGAGGGGCATTATCACTGGATGGTTAGCCTATGAAGGGCATTAGTACTGAGTGGGGGCCTATGAGGGGCATTATTACTGAGTCAGGGTCTATCAGGGGCATTATTAGTGAATTGTGGGCCTATATGGGACATTATTACTGAGTGGTGGCACTTTTACTGTGTTTGGGGCTTAAAAGTGACTCTTAGGCTGGATTCACATGGGTGTATATCGGCCGGGTTTTCATGCCCAGCTGATATGCGCTGCCCCTCTGATGCATTGGTTTACAATGCATCAGTGCACATTGGGTGTATTTCCGTGGCGTAAAAGCGCCCGACTGGCCGGGGAGGAGAAGGGAATTGGGAGAACAGCAGAGCTAAACTGTCTCCCACCGCCCAAGGCATTGCGGGCTTTGCGTATTTGTGCTTGGCCCGTGCCGTCTGAACGGGCACACAAACATTAGATTTGTGTGCCCGTTTATGTGTTCTTACGGCGCCGGCAGGAGCACGTAAAAACGACAAATCCAGCCTTAGGCTGCTCTCACAGGGTCTTTACTGGGACAGAGCTGCCTTGTACAGCGTTCAGTGTGTTTGCCAGCGATCTTACTTTCAGTGCTGTAACGACGCAGGCAAAGCGAGCCACTGACGCAGCACTTTCCCCCTGCTGACCTAGAACGCAGTGTTCAAAAACGTGGTAAAATGCTGTACAGTGTTTTTGACAGCGTTATTTCAATTGGGAATGCGTCGCGTTTAAAAAGCTTAAACATTGAAAATAGAGCAGACAGCGCTCGAAAAGCGCAGCATTTGTTCCGCTAGTCTGAGAAGTCCCATTGGAATCAGTGGAGGCATTTTACAGCAAGCGGCCATATACTTACTGATAAACTGATACAAGAGGGCAGGTATATACATACCTCAACATGCAGATAGCCAAACTGCTAAATGGGGGAGCAATTTGCACATGTGCAGTGTGGTTCACCATGAGGTGTGGGGGCAGCAATATGGCAGTATTAATAGGTTGTCAGCCTGCATGGTGCACTACAAGTACCATGTGGCCTGACACCCTGTATATGTCTTTGTTTGAAACACCACTGTAAACGCTGTAAAAAGCGCCATGTGTCAGAGTGACCTTACTGTGTGGGGCCTACAGGGGACACAAAAGTGATGTGTAGCACTCTACGAGCCATCACGGCTGTCGTATATTATATCTGGGGCACTATGGATAAGGAGATTAGGTAGAGGCTTGGAAAACGAAGATTGGTAGCTGGAAAATTGTATTTTGTGCAGTCACTGTGGCTCGTGATAATTACAGTGATATCGCATATATGCGTTTTTTGTGGGAGGTTTTTTGTAAAAGAAAAACGGTTTGGTGCAGTGTTGGCGAGTAGTGTAAAAAGTTAGGGGGGTCTCACACCCACGGATTCTAATTGTGGAATCTGTGATCAGCGTCCACGTGGACTTTCCGTTGCAAAATGCAGGCATTAAAAGGCATGCACTTTCGATTTTTTTTTTCCTCCACACTCGCAAATAAGAATTGCGTATTGAAATCAATGAAGGCGTCCGACCCGCTGCCCATGCTCCATTAACATTGCATATGTCACTTGAAGTCAGGTGATAGCTGCAGCAAATCAGAGGTTGTAGTGTTATCGCTCACTTTCTTGTCATCTGTACTCACATCCTGGGCGCCATGTTTCCAAATGGTGATGCTATGGTCTCTGATTGCTTCCAGTGCTGTTGGCTATTACATCAGACGTCAGGACCACGGTGGGGCTGCAGTGTTGCATCCCAGCAGTGGAGGAGGACTAAGTACTGATAAGTTTGTTTTACTACAGTGAGTGCTATTGAAGGGATCTTGTTTTGTACCCAGACAACTCCTTTAACCCTTTCCAATCGACTGTCTGACATCTAAAGACACTGTGATTTAAGACTGTACAGCTCCGATGTTGGAAGACGTTCGTTGGGGTTCTCTTACTGTATATTGCCAGCCTCTCTGCAGTACTGGCTTTAGCCAGCATATAGCGCCGTTGTATAACAGAAAAAGAGCAAGCCCCCTAGGAAAACCAGAATACAAATTGGATTGGAAAGGGTTAAGTCAATAGGGTGTGCCAGATGCTGGTGGTATCTGTCACATAATGGATCCAGCAGAGTTGTGCTTTTCAATATGACCAGAATCCACAGCACAAGTGTGAACATGACATTTCGATAAATGGATTGACCTCTGTAAGGCCGCTTGCACGCGAACGGGTCGAATTCTGCATGTGGGAGCCCGCAGCAGAATCCGACCATGACAGCAGCCGGCGTACCTGTCTTTTTCGTCTTTTATCTGTACTGCAGGTGGCTGCGATGAGCCACCGTCGGACATGCGCAGTACAGATTTTTTTTTAAATGTTTACTTTTCCTGCGCCATCGCTAGGCGATGACTCTGTATCTGCAACCTTTCTGCAATGTCAATTGCAGAAGGGCCACGGGTCGGACGGCTTCCATTCACTTCAATGGAAGCCGTCCGTGTGGAATCTGCACTAAAATAGAACATGCTGCGATTTTTCCATAGCATGTAATAAATGGTATTTGCGGTGTGGATGCCGACCGCAGATTCCCCAATGCAAATCCATTTGTTTGCAGGAGTCCTGAGGCTTTGCAAATATGGCGCTTTCCGAGGTATTGTCTTAAAGTCCTTGATACATCATTACATAGCTGCAGATTGTGAGTATTTTATTTTGAAGTTGCACTGCCCTGACCAATCTGGTCCCTTATACTGAACTGCAGATGTACATTTCAAGTACCATATTGTCTATTGTGTTTGGGGCATTATTCCACTGTACATGGAAGGTTTAGGCCTCATGTCCACGGGGAAAATCAGATCCGCTGCAGATTCTACATGTAGAATCTGCAGCGGGTCCCTCCTGCCCCGCGGACATGAGCGCCGAAAATAAGAATTTAAAAGTATTTACCATCCGGCGCGGGCGGAGAAGATCAGCTGTTCCTCACGGCCGGATCTTCATTTTCGGCCGGCGGATGAATTCCTGACGCCGGCGGCACGTCGCCGGCACGTCGCCGACGTGCCGCGCGCATGCGCCGGGCACATCCGCCGAGCCGAAGCAAGGAAGATGCGGCCGTGAGGAACAGCTGATCTTCCCCGCCCGCGCCGGATGGTAAATACTTTAAATTCCTATTTTAGGTCTCCCGCGGATCCGGACGGCTTCCATAGGCTTCAATAGAAGCCCGCGGGAGCCGTCCCCGCGGGAGACCCGCACGAAAATGGAGCATGGTCCGGATTTTTCCATGCTCCATTTTTTTTTAAATCCCTTTTATTGACGATCCGCGGGTATTTATCTACCCGCGGGTGGTCAATGCATCCCTATGGGATGCGGATCCGCATGCGGGAGATCCGCTGCGGATCTTAAATCATATTTTGCCCGTGGACATGAGCCCTTACAGTTATCTAGAAAAAAGGAAAGTAAGACGTCATTTGTTGGCTGCAGGGCAAAGTTTCCTGCCTGTACTCTAATATTGTGGGAATGTGCATTGTGGTCAGTATACTTCCGTGTGAACTGTGGGATTCACTATGTGCTGAGGACTTTTGATTGTTTGGTTAGGTTTGTATGTCTGCCTGTGCACCACAGTAGGTAAACAACAGACAGTCAGCATATGCTCTAGAACAGTGATGGCGAGCCTTTTAGAGACCGAGTGCCCAAACTGCAAACCAAAACGTAATTATTTATTTCAAAGTGCCAACACATCAGGGGGCGGGGCTTATCACAACGTATGATTTTACCTCAGTCGTTATAAAAAGGACAGGGCTGATTCAAAATAGACAGGGTGCAGCTTTTCGGATGCAGAAATGCTGCAGAATTAGCCACGGAAATTTCGGCTGAGGACATTCTGCAGCATTTCTTCCATGTGTAAACATACCCCAGCAGTAATAGCGACCCCCCCACAGCGGCCCCAGTGGTAACAGTGACCCCCCACAGCAACTCCTAGCAATAATAGTGACCCCCCACCAGCGGCCCCAGCGGTAAGTGACCCCCCACAGCGGCCCCAGCAGTAATAGTGACCCCCCAAAGTGGCCCCAGTAGTAATAGTGACACCCCACAATGGCCCCCCAGTGGTAATAGTGTCATCCCACAGAAGCCCCCCAGTGGTAATAGTGACACCCCACAGTGGTCGCCCAGTAGTAATAGTGACACCCCACAGCGGCCCCCCAGTAGTAGTCATAGTGACACCTCCCAGCGGCCCCCCCAGTAGTAATAGTGACATCCCACAGCGGCCCCAGTAGTATTAGTGACAACACACACCTACCCCAGTGGTAATAGTGACATCCGACAGTGGCCGCAGTAGTAATAGTGCCCCCCAGAGATCCACATACTTACCCCCTTCCTCTGGTGCACACTGTGACGTCAGTGTGTATTATCGGATGCCTCCATCCCTGCTCTCGCGAAACCTAAGACGAGACGCCAGGGGAGGGGGGAGAAGGATCCCGCTACACACTGAAGTCACAATCTGCAGCCGGGATCAGCATCGCTTAGTGAATACTGGCAGGGGAGCCGTGGCCCCTGCCGGTATTTATTAACGTAGTGAGTGGAGAGTGCCAGCAGGGAGGGCTCTGCGTACCGCCACTGCTCTAGAGTGTATTAGTTGTAATAGTGGCATCATAGCTGCATATGGTGACAGCATTAACCTTGCAGAAACATGGCATCTGCTGATCCTATATTAAGGTGACCAGACGTCCCGAATTAAGGCGGGACAATCCCACTTTGGGACCCTGTGTCCCTCTGTCCCCAGGGTTCCTAAGTGAGATAGCCTTTTGTCCCACTTTTGGGACGTCTGCCCCTGCTTTTGTCCCGCTTTCAGTACAATGGGTCACCATGAAAGTGACTACCAGCCAGGGTGCTGCAGCTTCCCAGCTGGTAATCACTCAGCGATGTCACTCCCCTGACCTCTCCTCCTGTGGAGCCAAGGATGAGAGGAGAAGGGAGGAGGCATCCGGAAGCGCACACTTCCGCCCACAGCAGAGTCAAGCAGGGGACCAGCGGCGCTTTGAAGATGAGGAGGTAAATATATCGGTCTCAGGGGGTGCTATTACTACTGGGACTACTTTGGGGGTCACTATTACTACTGGGGCAGATATAGGGGACACTTGCATGTTTACACGTGGCGGAAATTTCCGTGGCAAATTATACAGCATTTCGGCATCCACAAAACAGTCAAAATCCGTACTACTGCTGCAGATTTTGACTGGCAATCAACTGCGTATCTGCAGCTGATTTCATACTATGCGGCGCTCCCCCTTACTTCCTTCCTACTGTCAGCGCTCCACAGCTTCCAGTTCCTAGCAGCTTGATCAGGTGCAGCGCTGCTGGTCAGGTGAGGCCAATTTGGGTTGCTGGGAACTAGAAGGTAGGGAGCGCTGACAGCGGGAAGCTCTCGGAGTAGGTGAGGGGGAGCAACGCATAGAATGAAACTATGGTCGGACTTTGACTGTTTTTTTAATGCGTAAATGCTGCAGAATTTGCTCCATCTTTTTTTAAATGGCCCTGTACTTTTTATAATGAGGTAAAATCATATGTCATGATAAGCCCCACCCCTTTGCCTTTGATCCTGGAAAATCTGGTTACCTTAACAATTTATATCAGTCTTTCAAAATCCGTAGCTCTGTATGTAAGTCACATGGATTAGCACTGACAGACCCTTGTGTATATAGAGAGAGAGATAGCAATTCTAGTAGCTTCCCTGAGATAAACAATGGGCTGACATTTAATTCTGCTGCTAACTATATATGAGGAAGTGTCAAGTCTTTTGTCAGCTTGTGTGCAGAAATTGAAAGCGAAATAACTAATGATTTGATTTAGGAATTTTTGCCCCTTTATGTTTTTGTCTTACAAATACAGGAATATTACAAGTGATCTTACCGATTTGAAATGCTCCTAACTCATGTTAAATGACACTCAAAAATTTAAATTTGATATAAATGGAAACTCAAAAAATGTTTTCCACATCAGAGGTGATTAGTCAAGTTCCTGCCATATACCTTGTAGTGTATCTTGATTGACTGATGCAATGGCTTCTGTGATTGTACTCGCAGATCATACATGGTGGGTGGTAAGGGGGGCATGTAGACACTAGCACTCACAAGGCATCATGTCTGGAGAACGTGGAGTTCAGGGAAAAAGTTCATTATCGTTACGACCTGCGTGGCCAATCCATCAGTTTGGTAGTCTCCTTTTGGGCTCATTTTTGACTTCATTGTGACAATGGGGGTGGGGTGGGGTGGAGCGTTCCTGTCCTGTTGGAAGAGGAAACCAAACGTTTCCTGTTACAGCTGCGGCAGAAGCCATATCTGTAGCAGGTCCATGTATGAAATCCTCGGGATTACTTCCTCATGATAAAATAAGGGGTCATACACTTTCTTACAGGTTATAGCGCAAAACACATTTACCTTGGGGAGTCGCATATATGTGCCACGTAGAAAGGTGGGACATCCAGATTTTGACATTACGTTTTTCAACTCTGCCCGAAAGTTGGAAGGCGGCTTCATCACTAAACACTAAAGATTCCATGAAACCATCGCTTTCTATTAGCTTGCATACTTTCACAGAAAGAACGTCGCCTCGCTTTGTTATCCGGTTTCAGGGCCGGTAATAATTGCAATCCATAGGGATAACATCGCAAACGTTTGTGCAGAATCCTCCACACAGTTGGCAGCGGGGCGTCCAGTTCTCTGCTTGCTCTGATGGTGGATTTCTAATGACTTTGTGTAAAACTTGCACAGATACGCTCCTCTGTTTTCATGCTTACTGGTGAATGGCCGGATGATTTTTGCTTACAGATGCAATCTTTTCCCTTAAAATTGAAGTACCACTTTAACTTTGTTTGAAAATAACATTGCACACTTATAACACTGGCAGACATGAAAATCCAGAACACAAAACTCTCTCATGTCTTCGTTGGCAGCCATTTGTCTCATATTCCTCTAGCAACGATTATAGCAGAATTAAAGTTCTTTGGCCTCATTTAGCAAAACAGTTAAATTGTCCTTGTTGCTCATAGCAACCAATCACAGCTCAGCTTTCATTTTACCTCAGTAGTTTGAGAAATGAAAGCTGTTCTGTGATTGGTTGCTAATGACAGTCTTACAATTAGACAGTTTTATTAAATGAAACGTTTTGAGTTTCTGTTTCCACTGATATCAAATTTATCTAAGAACAAGTTCAATATATGGTCTGTATAGCACCTCTGTTATTCTTGGCCCGAAAATAGATGGAGTAAACCTGTAGCAGTTTACAGTGTGAGAGGTTAGGGAGTGCAGAGCAGTGAAAATGTCAGAGATGGAGGAAACCAAAGTGGACATCGAGAGAGAGCATGCATGGAGAAAGGCTGAGGTGCAGCTGCCCCCTAAAACAATGGATAGTGGACAAAGAAAAATTCAAAACTCCTGCACTCAGGGAGACCTACGAGAACACCAAATGATACTGCCTGAATAGACACAGGTAGAGACTACAAGAAGAGAGAATCCTTTGCAGTCAATATGGCATGGTCTACATTGAAGACACCTGTGCTGAAGTCAAACAGAATAAGTGTGACAGTGAAGAGGGGTGCAACGCGTTTCAGAGCTCCATATGCTCCTTTCTCTAGCACAAAAACTAATCATCGGTATAGGATAAATGGATATATCCGTAAAATGTGAATTATGAGTGAGAATTAGAAAGACAATTTGTAATTACCCTGTACAACTAATTTTTCAAGAGTAGTCACCTTGGTGATTTGCTCATCATTGCAGGTTATCCACTATTGCCTGTGAATGCTGTGTCAGGCTATATGTGTAATGTAGGGACAAATGACACTGCAAAAAAGGACCTTGCAACTATCTGCAGAGACTTTGAAGACCTTGGAAAAAAGGTGAAGGAACTAGGAGCACAGGTGGTCTTCTCATCCATCCTCCCAGTGGATGGCCAAGGAATAAGAAGATGTAATAGGATTCTAGAGGTGATCAACTGGCTACGTCGATGGTGCCGTCAGCAAAGATTTGGATTCCTAGACCATGGAGGGAATTACCTATATGATGGATTGCACCTTACAAAAACAGGTAAGCATATATTTGGTGGGTGCCTTGCTTCACTCATTAGGAGAGCTTTAAACTAGAACAATATGGGAAGGGAAGGGAAAGGCCAGGTAACAGTATATAGCTAATTAATACATTTCAGAACCTTGCTATTCGAAGTGGAAAGAAAGAGCAAAGACAAAAATTCAGAAGGCAAGTAGAGGAGCAAGAGACATCGATCACAAACTAAAATGTTTTTATACAAATGCATAGAGCATGGAAAACAAACAAGGAGAATTGGAGATACTAACACAGGAAGAAAAATAGGATGTCATAGGCATCACGGAAAATTGATGGAATGATACACATGATTGGAATACAAGGCTTGAAGGATACAACTCATTTGGAGATGAGGAGGTATTATGTTGTATGTTAGGAAAACATTCATCTCCACAGAAATTCAAGCTTCAGAGCATGATAGTTCTGTAGAAACTGTTTGGGTAAGAAGGAGAGAACAACAGAAAGGACACCATTGTAGTCATGTACTATAGGCCACCTGGACAAGCGGAAGATATGGATGAACTCTTTCTATATCAGATGGTCAAGCTCTCAAAAAAGAATGACATAGTGATTATGGGAGATTTTTAACTATCCAGCCATTTGTTGGGAATCTCTCTCAGGTAAAAGTAATGGATCAAACAAATTCTTATCCGCTCTTGCTGACAACTTTATATTCCAAAAGGTCGAAGAGAAAACAAGGCAATCTGCTATCTTGGACCTAATTCTTACCAACAGGGAGGAAATGGTTGAGGAAGTAATGGTGGCTGGGTCCTTAGGAGACAGTGATCATGCTATCCTTGAATTTTGGATAAAAATGGGAGGAAGACCTGAGAAGACTCAGACCTCAAGATTGGATTTCAGAAAGGCAGATTTTAATGAACTCAGAAAGAAGGTAGGAAGAATCCAATGGCTGGATGTTCTTAAGGATAGAAATGTCCAAAAAGGTTGGGAAATATTGTGAAATGAGATTCTCTAAGCACAATCGTTAACAATCCCTAAAAGAAGAAAGAATGGTAAACATTTAAAGAAACCAGGATGGATGAAGACAGAACTTGCACACATGTTAAAAAGGAAGAAAAATATGTTTATTAAATGGAAAGAGGGGGAAATATCTAAAGAAGAATATCCGATCTGCAGAAACTGTAGGGCAAGTGTCAGAAAAGCTTAAGCTAATAATGAATTGAGGCTTGCAACAGAGGCCAAAAGCAATGAAAAAGGATTTTGGGCTATGTCAAAAGCAAAAGAAAAGTCAAAGACACTATTGGATGCTTACAAGATGAAAATGGTGAATTGGTTAAGAATGATGTTGAATGATGTTGAGAAGGCTGAACTATTAAATTCCTATTTTGTATCTGTTTTCTCTCAGAAAGTAGATGGAACATCAACTGATCTTCCCTGTGCTATTCGGGGAATAAAAGAATGCAGGCTAGCTGTAAGCAGATAGATGGCGGGGAAACACTTTGCTATTAGTAAATTATTAAACAGCATGTATGCAAGTATTTGGATGAAAATGCAGTAATTAACCAAAGTCAGCATGGGTTTTGTAACAAACAAGTCATGCAAGACTAATCTAATTTCCTATGACAGAATCACCAACTGTGTTGATCAGGAAAATGCGGTGGATTTAGTTTTTGTTGACCTTAGTAAAGCATTTGACCAAGTATCTCATACCATATTTATTGAAAAAATGACCAAATATGGGATTGACAAGGCAATTCTTAGGTGGATTCACAACTGGCTGAGTGGTCATAAATGGCTGCACATCTAAGTGGAAGAATGTATCAAGTGGGGGACCACAAAGCTCTGTCCTAGGCCCAGTGTTGTTCAACATTTTTATAAATGATCTGGAGGAGGGAATTGATGAAAAACTGATAAAATTTGCCGACGACACAAAGCTAGGAGGGATAGCTAACACTAGGGAAGAGAGAGAGATTTTAAATTAAAAAAGCTGTGCACGGCACACTGCCAGCGTGCTGAGCACATCCGCCGCCTGGAAGAAAGAAGATCCAGCCTGCACTTAGGAGAGGCCTGCCGTGTCCAGAGAGGGTAAGAAAATGTATTTTCCCTCTCCACGGATTCCACTGCGGGATTCAGCAGTGAAATGCGTGCGTGCAAGTGGACATGAAGCTTTAGGCTGTTTACACAGGCTACGAAATCGCACAATTTTGTAGCAATGCGACACTGCTACAAATTGTATGTATGTGGAGCCCATGCTTTTCAATGGAGTTCTTTCACATTACTGATGTTTTGTAGGCTGCTTCATTGCAAGATTACAAAATCATGGCATGCTCTATACAGCCGCGATTTGAAATTTTTTTTTTGTAGCCCATGTTTTCCTATGGAGCCTCCTTGTTTATCGCATCACATAGCATGAACTTTCGTGTGATGTGATTTTAACAATAGTAACTCCTATTAACTTTTTCCTGACCAAATTGCATAATTTTATCGTACAAGAAATTCGCGCGTAGTAGTGACACGATGCTCCATTTTTCCCAAGAAAAAAAAACATCACTGATACTACAAAATCGTGTGTACATAGCTGTGATATTGCAGCAATTTTGTAGCAGCGATATTGCTTTTTTCCATGTGAAAGAGGCCTAAATTGTAGTAATGGTACCACGTAATCATTAGTAGGTGCTTAGTGGAAGGACTCTTCAATCCCCATACAGGTATATAGATAACCATGGCACACTTTCTTCTCCACAATGAATATATTTTAATTTGCATTGCTTGTTACTTGTTTGCTTTCATTATGCTTTACAGATAATAAACAACTCAGAATGTAAACTCCATCTATTTAAAGGAAAGTTATATCCAGACCATAATACAACATTTTGGTTTGCTCCAGAACTTTTTCAAGCTGGCTCTGCAACAGTAAATACAACAATATATACAAAAGTAAAATAAATATTCATGAAAAAAAAATACATAAAATATATAAAAGTCTTCAGAAAAATAGAAAAATATAATACTGGCTTCCAAAAATTACAACAGTAAAATATAAAAAAATATTTTGTATAGGTTAACTAGGTAATATGAGGGCATATATTCTCTGTTATATTGAAGGGAAAATAGGCTAAACTGGATGGGCATATGTCTTTTTTCAGCCTAACATATTATGTTATTATATATCTAAACTTGTTCCATCCACATAAATACAAGTATTAATAGCTCAAAGGAGTACATATAGAAAGCTGCCTAACTAAAATCACAAATATGCATATTGCCACGATCTCTATTATAAACAGCATTGTGAAAACAGACAGTAAAGATGTTATATATGTGTGTGTGTATATCTATATAGGGCGGCACGTGCGTGTGACATCATTTATGGCGTAAACGTGTGAGAGCACGTCACTGTGCTTGCACCATCCTTGTAAGATCTAGAACAACATGTCTGGCTCCATGAGTTCGAGACATCAATCAATATTCTAAGGAACGTGTTTTACTAAAAGTGCAAGAGAGCCCAGACGAGTAGGGGAGGTGAACCACCCTTTGGATGGTTGATCAGGAATTTGCATACCAGCTTAGGTACTGCTATTTTCATCTTTATTCCAAAGTAAAATAGTCCAACACTCAAACCAGATAGAGGTATCTAAAACCAATAGCTACATTCCATAAATTTAAGGGTATGTCCACACATAGCAGGAACGGTGTTGATTTTGAGGCTGACCAATGCATTTTTCACTCTTTTAAATGAAATTGTGAAATCTATTGCTGGTGTAGAATTTGATATGGTTTTTGACGCCAATTTTCCAATGTTGAAAATTTGCACCATTTCCACTTCGTGTAAAATTGCACCTTTACATTAGTAAAAGCAGTACATCCTGTTTTTATATGCGTTTCAAACCACAGGGGTTCTTACTCATGGCATGACACATACAATCTGAGTTGCCATTAAATAAAATAAGAATGCCCACTTCCATCTGCTGCTTTAAAGGAACCTGTCAGCTACTTTTAGTCCTATAAGCTAAGCATATGGACTGAAAGTATGCGAGTAAAAGTAAGTTTTATACTTACATTCCTCGTCATTATCCTAGTGACAGCACCGAAAGACGCCACTGCAATGCTAAGTAGCCCACCAATTATAAAATTACAATGGGCAGACTACATAATGCAACGGTCAATGCATTGAGAGGCAGCTTTTAGCGCTAACACCAGGATATTAAAAACCGTATTGCAGTTATATGATGTGACTGGGATTTTATTTTTATAGCATGTAAGCATGGTACCCATAGAGTGTGTAGAACCGTTAAATACATAATTTAGCCCATCATGCATTTTTTATGCTCTTAAAGATTGCATGCAAAACTAATTCAAATTGTGCAGAAAAGACATAGAAATGCAAAAAAAAAAAATATCAAAATCGCACTAAAAGTTGATGCGATTTTTCAGGACTGAAAAAACACCCCTGTAAATATACCCCATATCAGTATCTAAACTAGTAATACATCCCTTATCTGAAGCCCGCACCACTACCAAATAAGTTACATAATGCCTTTTCTTCTCTACGGCTGATATTGCTAGAGCCTTATTTTTGGGTGGCATTATTTGGCAAAGTCCATTCATATCTCACTTGATGTTGAAATTCCTCCATGGCCTCACATCTTGAATGAAGCGGATAAAGAAATGGGTTAAAAAAACTTCAAGACAATATAGCTAATTTGGAAAACAACCACAAAGCATTTTAAGTATTATTGGGATTCAGAAAATTAGCAAAATGTCAAGTCCATACAGTAGATATAACAAGTCTACACACCTTTATTAAAATGCTATGTTTTTGTCATGTTAAAAAAATATGATAAAGATGAATTATTTCAGGTTTATTTCCACCTTCAATGTGATTCATAATCTGTACAAACTAAAAAATTTTAGGGTGGAAAAAAAAAAGGTTTGCATAAATATGCACTCCCTAAAACTAATACAGTGATACCTTGGGTTGAGAGTGCCTCAGCTTGCAAGCTTTTTGCCTTGAGAGCAGGCTCTCTCCCGAATTTTTGCTCTGATTTAAGAGCAAAAACTCAGGTTACGAGCCTGCTTCGGCATTGCAGCATTGCTTTCAATGGGGCCGCCTGCTAAAAGGGCTGCATCTGATTGGCTGCGCGCTCAGCCATTCATTGAATGACAGCTGAGCGCTCCCTGTAATTGGTCACAGCATTCAGCCAATCACAGGCAGCGCTCTGCCACGCATTGAAATCAATGAAAGAGTTTGGGATCTGGAACGGATTAATAGCTTTTCCATTAATTTGAATGGGGAAAATGGATTTGACTTACGAGTGTTTTGGGTTAAGATCTCCGTCGCGGAACAAATTAAACTCTTAACCTAAGACACCACTGTAGTTTGTTGATTTTCTCAAAAAGGCTTGCTTAATAGCCTCAAAGACCTGAAGGTAGTGTGTGTGCAAAAATTCGTTTCCCTAGACTTTATGGTTTCCGAGCAAAGAACTATCTCATGTCTCGTGGCTTCTCACACTTAGAATTGAATAATAAAGTTGCAACCCCTGTCCTGTTCCTATAAAGGGCCTAAAGAATGGTCATGCCAAATTTCAAGTTTGTATGACACCGGGAAGTTAGAGAATTAGCGACGAGTCAGTCAGTGAGTCATTGAGTGAGGGTTATTTGAGCTGGTTGGGTGTGGTGTTTCTCAAGCCAATCCCCTCTGGTCTGCTGCATATAAAACCAGCATCTCTTGGTAGAGGATGCTATTCATTTTAGTGCTTTACTGTTTTACTCTGTTGTAAACCCACTCAGGGTTGTGTTATGCAGGCTTGTCTGAAGTGTTTCTCCATCTCACCTTTCCTGAGGATGGTCTGGACATCTGCTGTCCCTTCCCTCCTTGTGTTTTGCGTTGCGTGCATCGAGTAATGTGGTATGCGACCACAGTTTTCTCCCTTGCCCTTGGCAGGTGCGGCCTCCAGACATCTCATGTCTTATGAATGTCAGGTGGGTGATGCCTGACATAGTTCCCTTTATGTCAGAACGGTGGCTGACTCTCTTTCCCCTTGGATCACTTGGACTAGCTATAGTTTGCTATCTGTATGCATGTGTCTGGATGGGGTTCCTGTTCTATGTGGTTTGCATAACCTTGTGTGTTGGTGTGAACAGAGACGTGTTTTGTATGTGCAAGTGGCCAGACATGTGCTCTAGGTGCAGGCCCCTGTGTGGTATGCACCTCTGTTTTATTCTCCTGTGCACGATATGTCAGTAGGGAGGGTTGCCATCTTTTTCCCTCTGGATTTGTGCATTCTCTATGCAGGTTACTATTCAGTGGTCTTTTTTTTTTTGTAAGGCACAGTTGTCCTGCTTAGTGGTGCACAATAATTTACTGCTTCCAATTGTTCAGCTTTGCCTTGATGTCATGTCCTGTACACATGCGTGGTTTGGAGGAGTTGCATTAATTTTTTTAATGCCTTAAGGGTCTAGACGCCCCTTTTTCATGAGGTACTGTCAGGTTTGTGCTGCTGGGATCTGTTCTACAGGTTTCCAGGGGCACATCTTCACAGGTGAGGGATAATTGAGCTGGCTGGGTGTGAAGTTTCTCTTGTCAGCCAATCCCCACTGCTCTGCTGCATATATATATATATCTGTCCCTCTGCAAGAGGAGGCTGGTATCCCTTCATCCTAGGATTTGGTTATCCTGCATGCCTGTAATATGTGTTATGTGTGTGAACAGTGTCTTGTCCAGTGTCTGTGCAGGTGACCAGACATTAGGTGCGGCCAGTCCTGTTCTGTGTGTGTTCTGTCTTGCATGCTAACCCTAGTGTGCTGGTGTGAACTGTATGCTGTCCTGCTGGATCATTTATCATCTCTGCGCTAGTCAGGCCCCTAGTCAGTTCCTGTGCAGGGCTGCCCTTATCGGGGCGATCGCCCTGCTTGCAGGCAGGGTTCTGATGGATATTATCCCGATAGAGAGAGTAGGGACCCGCGAGACAATGAGGACCCTTGAACTTCGGGCTCATGGGCTTAAGTGACTTGGCCAATTCATGAACCAATACCTCATACATTCTATAGCAATTTCATCTGTTATGTGTGCAGGTATGTAAGATGAGTGTTTTGGTCATTTGTCAGTCCTTATGTTATGTCTGTCCTTGAGTCCCATGTGCAGTTCACTGTCCCTTTGGTGTTCCATCCAGCGCGTTTTGTTTGAACGTGATACCACTCCTGCGTCTGTCCTGCTGCGAGGTGTGCCCAGCGGACATAACATATATATTACTATTATTATACTACATATTATATATATAATTACGTGAAAGAAAATCCTCAATCAAAGTGACAATTCACTGGAGTCAAAAACTATGAAAATGAAAATGGTGGAGTATGGTTACTCTGCTGAAGATTGACAACCATTTCTTCTGACTCACTGTGACCCTAACAGTGACTCCATATAATGTTACTAAACTATCACTGTCTTTACTACAGCACACATACCAAAATGAGAAGGTATCTGGGTTTGACAGTGAAGCTATATTTAATCTATTCTTTGTATTATATGCATTGCTTTGAATGTCGCAGGTGAAGGAACGTGCATGCCTGTACTTTCCCTTTCAGATTTCTTTTGTTGTCTAGTTATTATACTTCAGGTTAATAGCAGCATATCTAAATAAGAGAAGACTTTTGTTCTGGGTCCAAAAGCATGTGAAACAAACAGTACATTCCTTCTTTTCATTACTATTGAACTAGCAGAAGTTGAACTGGCGCTAATACCAGCAGTCACCACTATTAAGAGGCAAAGAATGAGTTTACCAATAAAATTCTTTTGTTTTCTTTGGTTTGTTATAGTTTGTGCTGGCAATAGTTTATAAAAAGAAAAACACACCCAGAATCTTCAGTTCTTAGTCGAAGGCCGGTTTCACATAGACGAGAAAGTCATGCAAGATTTGTGTGTTGCAAGACGCACAAATCTTGCATGTATTCTTTTCAATGGAGTCATACACATGAGCATTGTTTTCCTGGATTTTGCGGCATGCCTTATCTTTCCGAATGCCTTGGAACGTATCGCCCATTGTTTTCAATTGGCCAGTAAAACACATTGCATGTTGTTTGATGTGCACTTGAATGCGATGTGAGGTTTTCCATTGAAAACAATGGGAAACACTTGGCGATCCTCATGAAGACCGAACACAGATATGAGACATACTAACGACAGACAGAAGGAAGGGAAGGGTTGGGGAGGGGGTAGGGTTCGGGGAGGGGGATAGGTGGTAGTTTACATACGAAGTAGTTGCCGGTATTCCTCTGAACTCTGGAATGTTATCCAGTGATACCATGTCTTCCTGAATTTTTCTGTGATCCTTTAAGGGATGCTGTAAGGTCCTCCATCTCCATGATCCGGTTTACTGTGTTAAGCCATAAGCCCAGGGTGGGCGGGGTGTCCTGCCTCCGGAGTCTGGGGATACAGGATCTCGCCACATTCACCAGGTGGCATGCCATCGTTTTTTGTTTTTTTTGTATGCTACAAGGGGTATGTCGCTGTGATGTAGGAGGAAGAACGCCGGGGATTTCGGTAGCGGGTAGTTTGTGAACTTAGACGTGATCCGCCAGACTTCTGACCAAAAGTTCGCCTAAGCCAGGCACTCCCAGAACACATGCAACAGTGTACCTCGCTCTATGCCACATCTCCAACATAGATGCGAAACTGACGGGAATATCGTGTGTAATAGTGAGGGCACCCTGTAACACCGGGAAAGGATCTTATATCCTGATTCCTGAATTTTGCTAGATATTGATGAGGAGTGCATGATGGTAAATATTTTCCCTCTTTCCTCAGGGGAAAATGTAATCCCAAGTTCCGTTTCCCACTTCTGTATGTATCCTGAAGGTGGGGCCTCAGGTTGTGAGTTGAGTATGTTGTATGTCCTGGATAATGTGCGTCTTGAGGGGCCCTCTTCACTGCAGATGGATTCAAATTGCGTTTTAGGGCGCAGGAATGTACCAGGTCGGGGGAGAGAAGTGAGAAAGTGCCGTAGTTGAATCGTTTGCCAGAACGTCAGTGGTGCCCTGTCCCAAACTTCCAGTAAAGCGTCAGTCGACATTGGCCGTCTTTTAAGAAGTGTTCTACTCGGAACACGCCTTCAGAGAGCCAATTTTTAAAAGCCTTTTCTTCAGTGCCCGGGGGGAAAGCCGGGTTGCCCAGAATTGGGAACATTGGGGAGGGCCTTGGGGAGATATCAGTTCTAGGATATGTTTTAGCCGCTACCGATATTGTAGGTCCAATCGTGGAATGCAGGACTACTTCCGGGGGTATCTTATCTTGTGTCCAGGTCAAAGCCACGAGCGGTACAGAGGTGGGATGTTGTTCTATAGACACCCATTGTTTAATTGCTGAGTGTCTGTGCCAGTCTACCACCCACGTTAGGTGAGCTGCCTGATAGTATAGCATGAAGTTAGGGAGGCCCATACCCCCCTCATTTTTTGGTCTAGAGAGTGTGTTCCGTGTGATCGTACCTGCCCAGATAAAATTGGCTATAAGGGAGTTTAGGTGTTGGAAAAACTATTTCGGAATTTGAATTTGGAGAGCCTGCAACAAATATAGCACTCTTGGGAGAATGGTCATCTTAAAGGGGTTGTCCCACGAAAGCAAGTGGGGTTATACACTTCTGTATGGCCATATTAATGCACTTTGTAATGTACATCATGCATTAATTATGAGCCATACAGAAGTTATTCACTTACCTGTTCCGTTGCTAGCGTCCTCGTCTCCATGGTGCCGTCTAATTTCAGCGTCTAATCGCCCGATTAGACGCGCTTGCGCAGTCCGGTCTTCTCCCTGGTGAATGGGGCCGCTCGTGCCTGAGAGCTGGTCCTCGTAGCTCCGCCCTGTCACGTGTGCCGATTCCAGCCAATCAGGAGGCTGGAATCGGCAATGGACCGCACAGAGCCCACGGTGCACCATGGGAGAAGACCCGCGGTGCATCGTGGGTGAAGATCCCGGCGGCCATCTTTGTAAGGTAAGGAAGAAGTCGCAGCAGCGCGGGGATTCGGGTAAGTACTAAACGTTTTTTTTTTTAACACATGCATTGGGTTTGTCTCGCGCCGAACGGGGGGCCTATTGAATAAAAAAAAAACCCGTTTCGGCGCAGGACAACCCCTTTAATGATCACAACCCTACAGAACCACGAGAATAATCCTTTTGTCCAGGCACTAAGGTCCTGCCTCACCTTGCTCAGAAGGGTTGTGAAGTTAGCTGCATATAGCCCCTCGGTCTCTGGTGTCAGTTTGATGCCTAGGTACTGTATGTAGTTCTCCGCCCATAAGAAAGGGAAAGAATCTCTAAGCTCCGCTATTAGGGTCTGTGGTAGTGATGCGTTAAGCGCTGCCGATTTGTTGTAGTTAATTCTGAAGTTCGATAGGGTGGAGTATTGGTTAATTTCTGCCAGCAGGTTGGGTAGGGATATTCGTGGGTGAGAGATAAAGAACAGAAGGTTGTCTGCGTATGCTGCGATCTTGTGCTCAGTATCTGCTAGTGTGATTCCCTTGACATCCGGATTAGGGCGAATATTTCCTAAGAACGGCTCCAAGCATAGGATAAAAATTAAGGGTGACAGTGGGTAGCCCTGTCTTGTGCCATTATTGATCGTGAATGGGGTAGAGAGCTGAGCATTTACTGTAACCGAAGCTGTGGGCTTAGAGTAAAGGCTTGTGAGCCATGATAGCATATTTGGCATTGTGGCAAATATGAAGTCCCAGTCCACTCTGTCGAGCACTTTGTCCGCATCCGTTGGCATTAGACAGATGGGTATTGCAGATTTTTTTGCTAAACTAATCAGGTTTATGGCTTTTGTCGTATTGTCTCTGGCCTCTCTGAGTGGGACAAATCCAACCTGATCATTATGGATCAGGCCTTGTAAAAATGGGGAGATCCTATTGGCTAAAATCTTGGCGAACAGTTTCAAGTCTGTATTCAGCAGGGGGATCGGGCGGTAGCTCTGGCATTGCAATGGGTCCTTCCCCTCTTTTGGGATATCCGTGATATGTGCTTTTAAGGTTCCCTGGGCAATTTGTTCCCCGACGTGATAGTATTATAGGCTCTGCTGAAGTGGGGGGACAGAGTCTCTGCGTATTTTTTGTAGTAAGCGAGGGTGAGGCCGTCCGGCCCCAGTGCTTTCCCAGTGTTGGATTCTGAGATGGCTTCCGCTAATTCCGCTTGTGTGATTGGGGCTTCCATCGCATTTATCGCCTCCTGCGGGAATCTACCTAGGTTTGAGCGACGCAGGTATTCCTCTATCCTCGCTTCCCTGGCTGTTTTCTCCTGGTCCGGCAGGGGAGGGGCAAGTTGTACAATGTATGGTAGTAGTTCCTAAACGCTTCCGCTATTTGTTGGGGGATATGTTGCACTTGGCCATTAGTATTTGTAATGTGCGGTACATATGTCCTCGATCTGTTGTCCCGGAGTGCACCGGCCAATGTGCGGCTAGGTTTGTCTCCAAAAAGTGATGCCTGCATTTTGTCAGGTTCACCTTCGCCTGGTCTAGACAGAGCGAGCGGACTTTCTCTCTGAGTTGGGTTAGCTCTACCCCCCTGTCGCTGGCTTGTGAGGATTTATGGATGAGTTCTAGTGTCTGTATCTGGGAGAGTAGTCCCTGGAGGTGAGCATTACGTTCTTTCTTGATACGTGATCCGAGGCTAATACAGAGTCCTCGAATAATGCATTTGTGAGCATCCCAAATCGTTAATGGGTCTACGTCTGGGGTGTTGTTGTGTTCGAAGTAGTCTCGTAGTGCTTTGTCAATTTCTTTGGAGGTATTGGGGTAGCTCATAAGGGACTCATTTAGGCACCAGTTCCATACTCTGTTGTGTAGGGATGAGAGCACTAACGATATGGTAATCATGGCGTGGTCTGAGAGTGTAATGTTATCTATATATGCTGAGGTTAGGATTGATAGGGTCGAGTGGTGGAGTAGAAATGAATCTATTCTGGAGTATGTGTTGTGCGGTGTGGAGAAGAATGTGTAGTCCTTGGTTGAGGGGTGCAAGATCCTCCATGCGTCAACTAACTGGTATTTGTGGAGCGTTTTCCGGAACCTGCGATGTGTGGCTAGGGAAAGGCTACTGCTTCCCCTGGAGGTGTCTATGTGTGGGTCTAATGGAGTGTTGAAATCTCCCCCCAGTATCAGGATGCCCCCCCTGAATTCTCCTCCAAGAAAGTCACCTGGTTGGAGTTAGGGAGGTACACCGTTGCGAGTGTGACCGGTGTGTCAGCAATCTTACCTTTGATGAAAAGATATCTACCTCCTGGATCACTGCAAGTCTCCTCGTGCTCCCATGGTACTGAATTGGCGACGAGAATGGATACTCCCTTTGATTTGGACTTGTAATTCGTGCTGTGGTAGGCGTTTGGGTACCTGGCATCTGAGAACCTCGGAGACGCATCAGTACGGAAGTCTGTCTCCTGTATAAAGGCCACCTGTGCTTTTCTTTTCCACAGAAGATGGAGGATGGAGGACCTTTTGGCCGCCTGCAGACGAGTGGAAATCCCGCCGCGGGATTTCCCGCGGGATTTCCGCCGCTGAAAGTCTGCATAGGAGTGCATTACAATACGCACTCCTATGCAGACGGCCGCGGTTTGGCCGCGCGAAATCTCGCGCGGCAAACAAACCGCGGCATGTTCTAATTTTGTGCGGAGCACGCACTCACCTGGCCGCCGGCTCCGGTCTGCGCATGCGCCGGCTGCGCGGCAGCCGGCACATCAAAGAGCCGGGGCCGCCAGGCGCGGGTGAGTACGCGCTCGTCCCTGCAGGCTCTGGGGTCGGATTGCGCGGCGAGATTTCTCGCTGCCGGATCCGACCCGCTCGTCTGCAGGCGGCCTTTCTCTGGGATATTGAATCCCTGCGCATTAAGAGAGATAAACGTTAGGTTGGCCGACCCGGGTGGCAAACTCGGTGATATTCAATCTGATAATTCCTTTAGTATGAGGGGTGGATACAGAGGGGTGAAGTGAGGGGGGATGGTGAGAGAAAGGGAGGGTAGAGGGTATACACGAGACAATGACAAACACTGAACACTTAAAACTGCGCTAGCTTGACACTAGCAATTATAACTTAATCAGAGGACCTGTCCCCCCGTATTTCGGGGGTGAACCAGGCCTCTGATACCCTACTTGGGGAAAACGTGGAGAAACGTAGGACCAGTAAGGGCACCAACAAGCTCGAGGAGCGTATGGTATGAAAAGGAATAGAAGCGTCTTCCTCTATCCTTTTGATATTAGGTAGATAGCTATGTGAATGTTTGGCCTATCTGCGTGGCCGCATTTTGCGAGATCTGGTCTGGGGGAGGTGAACCGACTGTGACAAAGAACTATTGCTTGAGCTCTTCTTTATGCCATGCTAAAGGCAAGCGGATCAGTTTCTGTGAGGAGGGTAGGTTGGGCCTCGTGCCCAAAAGGATGGTCTAAGTAAGTCCAAGTCCGAACTTTTATTGGGGAATTAGAATTCAGCTGTGCCTTCTTCCATCACGCATTTGGAGGGGGCGCGTCCAAGGGGACCGTCCAGTCTGGGATCGGTACTGCTGGGACCTCTAGGAATGACAACGCCCCCTCAAGGTCTGCTGGGGTTCTGACAGTGAACAGGCATCCCCGTCTGCGAAGAATCAGGTGAAACGGGTGCCCCCATCTGTTTGTCGTATCCGCCTTGCGTGCTGCATCAAGTAGAGGGCGAATAAGTCTTCGGCTGTTAAGGGTCAGTCTTGAGACATCTGGTAGGATTGTGATTTCAGTTCCGTGAAAACTGACTGGGCCCCGTTCCTATGCTAATCGCTGAATTTCTTCTTTCTGTCTATAGAAGTGTATGTGGCAGATGACGTCTCTTGGTACATTAGGGTTCCGGGTTCTCCCGCCCATCAGGCGATGGACTCTATCCATTTGTATGGCCCTGTCCTCTGGGCGTTGCAACAGTTTGTTAAAGATGGTTGTTACGCACTCATGTAGCGCGTCCGGTGGAACATCTTCTGAAATACCTCTTAGTTTGAGGTTATTGCCTCTTCCTCTGTTTTCAGTGTCATCTAGGTGGAAAGTTAGATCTCTGAGCTGTTTCTGTTGTCTTTCCACCGTGAGTGATAGTTGTTGAAAGTCTGTAGACGACACACCCGGGGTCTGTTCTAGTGTGGTAACCCGGTCTGACAAAGTCTGCATAGATTGGTTAACTGCAGCAAAAGCCCATTCGTGTTTCTCTTCAATGCGTTGAAGTTGTAGCTCTAAGTCCATTTTTGTCGGTAGGGTGCGGACCATGAGCCATAGTGCTTGTAGGATCTGACAGTCGTCTAATGGCGGCTCTGGTAGTTTGTTGCTGGCGGGTAACGGAGCCTTGTCGTCTGATGAGGGAGGCATGTAGCTCGGGCTTTGTCCTGGGGAAGCTGTCTGGTGGGGAGTGAGTATCGTGGTGCCCCCATTTGGTATGTTTATGGTGCCTGAGGAGACCCTGGTTGGCTGCTGTGCTGCACCCTCCTGTCTGTGTGGGCTGCCTTCTTCCCGGCCATTACTGACCTTATCTGAGGGTGTATGTGTCCCTATTCCAGCTGCCATGCCCGCTGCTGGGGGGGGGGGGAGAGCCCGGTCTTGCCTGCAGCATGTGTCCTGTGTCCCCTGTACAGACCATGTTTGCAGGGAGCTTCTCTGCGGCGGCGCCCGAACTATGGAGATAACGGCGCAGCGGGGTCCCACTAGCTGGCGGGGGGTCTCCCCTCCGTTTCCCTCCTCTTGCCGTCTTCATTGCTGGCCAGTGACTGCTGTATATCGGTCTCCTGTATGTGGGCGGCCGCGGAGCTCGGAGCCGTGCATCCTCCCATAGCCCGGCCACGCCCCCCCAATAATAGTTTTCTATATTCATACATACACTCATTTGTATTACAGGCCCATAAATGTGCCTGTAATGGGTTGTGTAATGGAGATATTTGGATATGTGTAAGAAACACCCCTAAAAAGACCCCATTTTGGAAACTACTTCTTCAAGTTATACATAAAGGGCTGAGCGTTTTGACCTCAGGGTTGGATTAGAATTGGACTTCAGAATAAAGAATTTTGCAGGGAAAAAAACTATGTTTTGGACCTAAAATTTTCACTTTCGCAAGGGGCAATAGGAGAAAACTTACCCCACAATTTGGCCCCCAAAATATGAAAATACTCCATATGTGAATGTAAAGAGCTGTTTGTGCACATGGCAGGGCTCAGAAGGATAGGAGCACTATTTATTTGGCTATAAAAGCGCAGATGTTAATGGAATAATTTTTGGACACCATGTCACATTTGCAAACCCCTGAAGTACCCAATACAGTAGTGGCATGTTTAAATTTGACAGAATTTACTGTTTAGTATAAATTACATTTTATTGTTTTCTGTGGGTCGCTACAACTACAGTAATTCCCAATTTATATACAATACATTTTTGTATGTTTTACTACTTTTGTACAAGGGGAAAAAAAATTATATATATATATATATATAATGTAGAGATGCAGTACACAGAATGACCTTCAAGCGCCTATAGACAGGCATTCTGGTGTCTGAGATGGGAAAAAGACATGGAAGTAGGATAAAGATGTTGTTTTTTGCCACATTAAGGGGAGAAGTGGGCTGGAAGCCAGAGAGAGGGACCTGGGTTGAGAGGTAGAGAGAGAGAGGTCCAGAGAAAGACCTGGACGCTGAAAGACTGATTGTGTGCCTCAGGAAAGTTGGGTGAAGCGTTCCTGAGGAAAGCTGTGTAGGGTGTGTCCTGAGGAAACCTGGGTGAGAACCACAGTTGGACCATTGATTATTGAAATTCTGAAGTAAAGGACATTTAAGTTAATTGCTAAGAGCTGTGCTGAAGCAAGCTGATGTTGCTTTGAACGTATAAATAAATGAGAAATTGGATTTTAAGCTGCTGGTGTCTACCTGTGATGACGTCACAGTGGTATGAGATATCTATATTAGTCCAAAACTAAGGCCGTCACAGATATAGAATTTAAAATTTCACTTTTATTCGGAATTATTATAAAAGAGATCAAGGCCTACTAACAAACACAAAACATAAAATTGCAAGACAGACAGATCCACACAAGTGGAGTCCCGGGAAAGATAGGGGAGGGAAAAGATATCAACAACTCCCGTATAATCTTTCCCAAGAAAGCACGAAGAGTCTTTATTTTTGAGACTCTTGTGTTTAAGAGGTTTAGACCGATGTCCCTTGGTGTGTTATTTACACTTTATTAAATGGTGCATTTTTTGCATTTTTTTCCACCATTTCTATTATGATAACTCTTCAAATCAGTAAAATAAGAGCTTTATTGATATAGCTCGTGTACAGGAACTTCTGCTATTACGTTAATGTAGTTTTTGCTCAAAAAATAAGAGCTTTTTAGTTTTTTTGCTCTGATGTAGTTTTTTGCTCAGAAAATAAGAGCTTTTTAGTTTTTTGCTCTACCTGTGATGTGAGCGAATGATCCCAAATTATCACATGTGGTGGAGGATGCGGGCAGTAAAAGACCCACTGATAAATGTCCTGGGTGAAGACAGCAGTAGGAGGTGATGAAACAGCTGGTACAAATGAATGTACAACAGCAGGAGGAAAAGCAACTCCTATTGAAGCAAATCGCTACACTGACTGAATCAGGTAATTAGATGCGGAAAAATGCTATCTTCACAGAGATGGTGTCCACAAGCCTTTATTGAATGAAGTGCTACATAAAAACAGTCAGACGTCTACAGAGGACTCGTTTCCACTCCGTAAGGAGTCTTGATCACGAGGTCATTTAGGTGGTAAAAAAAGTACTGAATGGCTGCTATTTGCGATCAGCTCATCGTCCATCGTTTATTCAGCATAAACGATGGACAATGAGCTGATCGCTCAGTGTAAATAGCAGTCATTCAGTACTGAACGGCCGCTATGTTAAGTCAATGGGGAGGGGCAGGGGAGAGAGAGGAGAGAAATCTCCTGCACTGCCCTCTTCCCCTGCAATCTGCTTTGTGAGCGAGCCAGCGCTACTGGCATCATTTGCCCTACATTCATCCCGTCTAAATGGACTTTTAGACCTATTAGAAACTAACCAGACTAGACCAGCATACATGGCAGTCCCAGAAACCATGATTTGGTCTCCAGCTGCCAATGCAACCATCGGCAACACAATCTGATTGTGGGAGTGTCGATGGAGTGAGGAGGGAGTCCCCTCCCTCTCCAAGCCCCCTTGATGCCATTGTCTGCACTGGCAGAGGCAACTATAGGGTTAAAGCATTAAGATCAGAGTTAGGTTCAGTCCTGGTGGTTGCAGCAGGACCGTAACTGTCAGTTACAGCTGTGTTCCCACTCTGAGCTCAGCATTACCAGCGCTATATATGTACAGCAGTATGCGTGAACTACTGTCCTTCTGCAGGACCCTTGCCGATCAGTTGATTGAGGAGATTGCTGCATTCAGGTGAGTGCTACAGCCTCTTCTCATGTCTGTGAAGTCACTTTCATAAGTCACATGGCCTAAGAGCAGCTCAGTCCCATTTAATTGAATTGGATTGAGCTGCTATACCAAGCACAGTGGCTGTGAAATGTATGACTTTGTGCCTGGTATGCAGTGAAGTGGGGGCACATCACATTGAATGGCTGTGATTGGTTCTTGAGCACCATGACTGAGCCAATCGGAGGATTCACTTACTGGAGGCGTGGTTTACAAACCCAGTTACCAGGAAGCGATGTTCTGTCGGCTGCTGAGGACTGAGGCAAGAGTCCTGCTAGGTAAATATCGCTTTTTCTTATGTTGTGTAGCTAGGGCTTATTTTTGGGGTAGGGCGTATATTTTAGCAACCTCCTCCCCTTTACCCTAAAAATCAGGGTAGGGCTTATTTTCAGGGCATGTCCTACTTTTGGGGAAACACGGTAGGTGCTCTCTCTAAGGAGAAAATATAGAGTTCCTGACTCACATCACAGGCCTCTCTCTAGCAAAGCCAGAATCTTACTGCACACTGATGGGAGGCAAACACCCCAAAACAGCTGTCTGTGTATGGATTCTGGCTTGGCTTTTGATTCCCAGTCATTGTTAAAAGGCTTGCTCAAGGAGTCTAACATAGGTGACACTGCAGAGGTATTGTTTGATCTCCCTTACTTGCAGATGAACATGTACCATAATCAAAGGTGTGAAAGGAGAACAATGTGCAGCATCCTTGTGGCACCCCAACTTCCTTGGAGATGGTATGAGGTCTCTTACACTTACCACTTCATGTATGGCAGTCAAGATGATCAGCAACTAATTACAGAATTTCGCTGACAGCCCAGGCATTCTGCAGGACATGAGGGAACCACTCTATTAGAAGCTGAGGAGGAAATCAACAGACAAAACTTGCATAGATGCAACAAGCATTGTGATCCTTCAGATTTATATGAACAGCTAATGCTAGAGCATCCTCTGTGGATCTATCATGCCTGTACACAAATTACAGGTCGTCTTCTTTGCCTTCACATAGCTCATTAATGTGCAGCATCATTTTGTAAAAATGTTTCAGCATCTCAAAGCTGCAGGACAATAATCATTCAGATGCAGCATATACCTTTTTTTAGTAGTACAATATGAAAAAAACTGTAAATTTGGTATCGCTAAAATTGCGTTCTTTTTTCAATTTCATCCTACTTTAAGTTTTTTTTTAAGTTTTACAATATTTTTTAAATGTACCATCAGAAAACAAAACTATTATGATTTTTTGATAGTGGGGATGGAAAAATAAAACAAAGAAACACAAAAGGTCTGTAAAGAACTGATTACTAGTTGATAATTGGCTATATAAACATGGCAAAGTCAATATACAGAAGTATCAAAGGTTGACTGAATTCTGATCCTTTGCTACAGATTGAGTCAAGATATGGTAACGTGCATAAGCTCTTATGGCAGGCTCACACAAGTGTAATTTCATCGCATATTATGCACAAGAATGTACACGTGCGCAATACACGGTGGATGGAGTAAATAAAAGTACATTGATTTTCATTGATCCATTCATACTTGCGTATATACATTGTGTATAATATGCACATAAATAGGCGCAATAGAGCCCTATTCTTCTCCATGGGCGCATAATAAACACTTTACATATGCAATTGCATTGCATATGTGTGGTGTTTATACGTAACATTGCCAAGCGAGTGAGCGGGAAATTAAAACTGAGCATGACAGCGTGCGTGAGATACACGCAGCATTTTACCAAACATTCATATGCTTTGATTGCATAGATTAGAAACTCTGTGTGTTACTGGTGTTGTCCCATGAAAAATATTGTTTATAGTTAAGTCCAGCCAATAATTATAAAAATGTACAACTTTAAAAAATGATTATATTCCAGTACTGTTAAAAAAGCGCCACCTGCTGTTTCTATTGAAGATTATTTTTGTGTTCGGTCCACATCAGTAAAATACAATGCCAAAAATGCAGTTTTATGCAACTGCCATCTCCGGAAAAAATTGAATAGAGAATCAAAAAGTTGTACGTACTCCAAAATGGTACCAATAAAACTTGCAGCGTATCCTATAAAAAAAGGAAGCTCACATATTCAACATAAAAATATGAGTTATGACTACAATGATACAAAAACAAATTGTTTTATCCCAGTTATGACCAAGCGCCTGGAGAGGTGCAGGGCGGAGCTGTATGAAGAGCATGCTGTGATTTTGTTAAAAATGCCTAGATTGAGCATGCTGTGGTGGGGGGTGTCACATACAAGAGGAGAGTGGACAATACCTATCGATCCCGCCTCTGTCCCCGACTATTCACAGATCGACTATTTCGAGCGCACTTGCCGCCACCAACCGTCACGTCAGAGCCTTGATCGATCACTATAGCGAGATTGCAAGCTTGGAGTCATTAGAATGCAGGATGATTTATATCCAGCTTTTACGTGGTTCTGCCACATGCAGAATGAAAGCACAAATCGCCATCTGATCCATTCGAATGCATTCCAGCGTTATAGGTAAACTGGAAACCCGATTTATGAATTATGAACGTAATCTTCAGAGTTATGATTCATTTTAAAATGGACAAGGCTGACTTATAAATTGTTGATTTATTCTAGAAAAAGACTAGCAGTGCAAAATATATGTACAAAAGTAAACAGAAAAAGATGTTACACGGGAATATAAGGAAATACCGTATTAATATATAATTTTTTAAAACGTTATTTTAAAATAAACAGGAAGAAATTTTAAAAAGTTACCAGGTTTTGGGATACATGGCCCAAAAGGTTCTGCTCGGCAGAGTCCCTAGAAAGAAAATGGGACAGTTCTTATGCAGCAGCATATCTCCATGCTCTCACATTGGGTCCCAGTGAGACCCTTAGTTTTAACATTTTCCCAGAACACCCCCCCCCCCTCTCCTCTCCCTCTGAGGTCATTCAGAGAAGGGTGGGGTAAATGCGTTTGGACTTGTGGAAAATCATAATTCCCCATTTCGGTCATATCTCTGCACAAGGTGCTGCCATATTACTTGTCATGATTTTACCTATTCACTGATATCAAGCATGATGCATAAATTATAACCAGTATGGCCATACACAGTTTGAGGGGGTTCTGGGGCTCGAACTGAAATGTGTGTGGGCGCGTTTTAGTCAGCTGGGCTGCCGATTATGAAAATATATTTCATATTGTGCTGTGACCTTCACACAACTAACAACTTTTATTAAAAGATTTTACCTAATCTGAATTTTTCAGCTCGGGCGTGTCTGCCAAAAGCCCTGCCAGGTGATTGATTTTTCAAGGACTTCATTAACAAGTGCATGGTCATACAACTCAGTATCTTCATGCTAATTCTACCCAAACAAATAAAAGTGGGAGGAGAAATAAAAAGGGGTTATTTACATCACAGCACAGATCTTGTCCGATGGCCTGTTGTAAGTGTGAATATATCAACAGGAAGGGGGGAACTAAGTGACCTCTATAACTGCATTCCTACTATTCAAGAATAGCATGGGATTTTAAAGTGGATAAAAAATTGGATGCTGAATATTGGTCTAAGGCCTGACACACAGAACAAAATGGCTGATGACCCGTCTCTATATCACAGGAGTAGCCTTCCAGAGGCTCACAGTCGTATTGCAGGACCAGCAGCCACTTTAGATGCAGCCTAACTCTTGGGGGACTTGTGAAGTATCCCATGCTCTTGGTCTTGGTAGAGGGCTATTGAAATTAAATGTAAAGTTCTGCAGCTTTCAAGTGTTTGCAACCACCAAGTATTTTTATGCTACTCTGTGTGTTTGCAACAAACAATGAACCCACAAAGCGTCCCCTTACAAACCCCTTAAAATCATGCCTACTGCTTGGATAAAAATATAAAATACATAAGAGCCTGCAAAGAGTTTGCTTGTGTAATATACGTATTAGTGGATTCTGCTTCTCTCTAAGGCTGTATTTACACGGCTAAAAGCAATATCTGTCTGAGAAGATTGGACCAATATTGCATTTATTAACCTGCGATTTTTCAGCAATTGTGATGTGATTCCATTTTGGAGATCTTGCATAGAATAGCTCTGTAAAGGTTTTGCATATCCAAGTGATTCTGACATTGTTTTTTCGCCACATGTTGTACTTCATTTAGGTGGAAAAAATAGACCTATAGAATTTGTGTAGATTTATTAAAAGCGCCAAAATGGGAAAATTTTGAAAAAATTGTCATTTTTTTCACATTTTCTATTGTAATATATCAAATATGTGCAAACATACTGTACAAAGTTTTGATAAGATATACATTTCCATCTGTTTACTTTATTTTGGATGCACATTTGAAAAGCTCTCTTTTTTTAAATCATTTAGGAGACATACAAATTTAACTTTGATTATCAACATTTTGAGGAACACTACACCAAGCCAAGATTGCAAAGGCTCTTAGGTGTCAGAATGATAGATACCCCCACAAATCACCCCATTTTAAAGTCTACACCCCTTAATATATTCACTGAGGGGGGTTATGAGTATTTTGACCCCACAGTTTTTTTTTCAAGAGTTAATGCTATTTAGAGGAGAAAAATAAAATGTCATATTTCTGCAAATATGTCATTTTAAATGCAGATTTTTTTTCTACAGTGCACATGAAAATGAAGATTTACTCCCTAAAATGGGTCACCCTGTTTGTCCTGTGTTCAGAAACATACCCGTTGTGGCCCTAATATAGTGTTCGAATGCACAACGGGGCCCAAAATTAAAGGAGCAGTTGGGAGGCTTTCAAAACAGATTTTGCTTGAAGGCGTTGCAGGCCCCATTGCCCACTTGTGCGGCCAAAACAATATAGAACTTCCACAAATGGCTCCATTTTGAAAAGTAGACCGCTTAATGAATTCATTCATTTTTCTGGTAATTGTGTCATTTTAAAAACAGTTTTTTTTGTACAGCACACATATGAATGAGGACTTGCACCACAAATTGGATACCCCTGTTTGTCCTGTGTTCAGAAACATACACATTGTGGTCTTAATATTATGTCCGTATGCACAACGGGACCCAAAATGAAAGCAGCAGCTGGTGGCTTTTAGAACAGGAATTTAGCTTAAGGCCTCATGTCCAAGGGGAAAATCAGGCCCGCCGCGGATTCTTCATGGAGAATCCGTAGCGGGTCCCTCCTGCCCTGCGGACATGAGGCCAAAAAATAAGAATAAACTCACCTCTCCGGACGCTGCAGTTCTTCATTCCTTCCCGGACGGATCTTCTTTCTACGGCCCGGCAGATGTGCTCGGCACGCCGACAGAGTGCTGCGGGCATGCACCGGGCACATCCGCCGGGCCGAAGCAAGGAGATCCGGCCGGAAAGGAAGGGAGACCTGCAGCGTCCAGGACCCGTGAGTTTTAATTCTGGTACGGGTGTTCCGTGGATCCGGACGGCTTTCATAGGCTTTAATAGAAGCCTGCGGAAGCCATCCCCGCGGGAGACCCGTACTAAAATAGAGCATGTCTGGATTTTTTCCCGCACGCGGATCCGCCCCTGACGGGAAAAATGACATCTGCAGGTATTTAACTACCTGCGGGTGTCCAATGCATCCCTATGGGGCGCGGATCCGCGTGCTAGAAAAACGCTGTGGATTTTAAATATTAATTTACCCGTGGACATGAGGCCTAAGGCCTCCTGTCCACTAGCTAAATGGAATTGCGGATTCCGCAGCGGATTTTGCCCATAGGGATTTATTGGCCATCCGCGGTCCATTAAATTGATTTTTGCACCTGCGGATGGCATTTTAAAAGAATTGCGGTTTTCACGCGCGGGAGAAAAAACGCGCCATGCTCCATTCTGCTGCGGATTCCGCGCGGATCGGCAACATTGCTATCACATTGATAGCAATGTGTGCGGATATCTGCATGCAATAAAATGCCATTTAAAGCAAATCCTTGCAGAAATCCGCGGCAGATTCTGCGCGGATTGTATTTTTCAAGTGGACATGAGGCCTAAGGCCTCATGTCCATGGGGAAAATCAGATCCGCTGCGGATTTGTAACGCGGATTTGGGCTGCGGATGCACTGTAATTGTCTTTTATTTTTCATGCGGGAGATCAATTGAGCTATGTGCTCTATGAGCTCCCGCACGCGTGATCCGCACTAAAATGGAGCATGTCCATCTTTTTTCATGCTCTAGAAATTTTTTAATTCACTTTTAAATACCATCCGCGGGTATTTATCTACCCGCGGGTGGTCAATGCATTCCTATGGGGCGCGGATCCGCGTGCGGGAAAAACACTGCGGATTTTAACTCTTCTCCCGCCTGCGGGTCCGCACCCCATAGGGATGCATTGACCACCCGCGGGTAGATAAATACCTGCGGATGGTCAATAAAAGGGAATTTAAAAAAAATGGAGCATGTAAAAAAACGCGACATGCTCCATTTTCGTGCGGATCTCCTGCGGGGACGGCTCCCGCAGGCTTCTATTGAAGCCTATGGAAGCCGTCCGGATCCGCGGGAGACCTAAAATAGGAATAACTTACCCGCAGCGGACCAGGCACGTCTTCTCTTCCTCACGGCCGGATCTTCTTGCTTCGGCCCGGCGGATGTGCCCGGCGCATGCGCGCAGCACGCCGCCGCCATGCCGAGTACGTCCGCCGGCCGAAGAAAGAAGATCCGGCCGTGAAGAAGAGAAGACCTTCCGGGTTCGGTGAGGGTAAGTTAATTCTTATTAATTCTTCTTTTCAGCGCTCATGTCCGCGGGGCAGGAGGGACCCGCTACGGATTCTCCATGGAGAATCCGTAGCGGGCCTGATTTTCCCTGTGGACATGAGGCCTAAGGGTGACTACCCACTACAGTTTTTTTTCAAAGCGAAATTCGTAGCGGTTTTTTTTTCTACATGGGTCTGTGGGACTTGTAATGTTAAAATTGCGATCGCGCAAAATCGCGATTTCGCGGTAAATTGTGATTTTGCGCGATCGCGATTTTAACATTACAAGTCCCACAGACCCTTGCAGAAAAAAAAATGCTGCGAATTTCGCTGTGAAAAAAAACTGTAGTGGGTAGTCACCCTTAGGCCTTAGTCAGACGGGCGATTTTTCGTGCGATTTGCGGATCGCATGACGGATGCGCATCCGCAAATCGCGTGACCGGTGCGCGCAAGTCGCCCGCAAATCGCTCGAAAATCTGCTCCTAGCCGCGTTTCATTAGAAACGGGCCGGAGCTGTCCAGCGCATTGCATTCAATGGAGACGGCAATACAGCCGTCTCCATTGAAAGCAATGCGCTGCGGGCGAGCCCGGGATGAATTGTCGGTAAGGGCTTAAATATATAAGCCCTTCCCTGCAATCCATCCTAAAATGTGTTAAAATAAAAAAAAATTGTATACTCACCTTCTGTCGGCAGCCGGAGCTCCGTGCGGCCGTCCTGCAGTGGGTGTGAAGGGGGTGTGAGACAGACCTGCCCCCTGATTGGCTCAGCGCTGAGCCAATCAGAGGCATGCCTCACTCACACCCATTCATGAATTCATGAATGGATGTGAGTCAGACCTGCCCCTGATTGGCTCAGCGCTGAGAGGCAGCAGTCACTCACCCATTCATGAATTCATGAATGGGTGTGTGAGTGTTTTCAGCCTCTGATTGGTCAGGGCTGTGACCAATCAGAGGCAGATCATTCAGCAGGCGGGGATTTTAAAGCCCCGCCGGCTGAATAGTGCCAAGAAGCAGTTCAGGAGAACTGACAGCGGCCGCGGCTGGACTCCGGCTGCAGCGGAAAGGTGAGTATACAATTTTTTTTTATTTTAACACATTTTAGGATGAATTGCAGGGAAGGGCTTATATATTTAACCCCTTCCCGACAATTCACCCCACGCACGCCGGCAGCCCATTGCTTTCAATGGAGCGGCTGTATTGCCGGCTCCATTGAATTCAATGGGCAAACATCGTTCTTCTCTGCCACAGCTGTTACAGCTGTGGCAGAGAAGAATGATTTGTCTTCTATATGTTCTCAATGGGGTCGGCGCTGCTGCCGCCGGCCCCATTGAGCGCATATAGAGAAGAGAAGAGAGATCACAGATAGGTGCGATCTGCGATTTTTTGTTCTATAATTTATCGGACGAGTGCATAAAAAGTGCTCATGTGTCCGATACCATTGCAAAGCAATGGTTTTATAAAATCGCCGGACGCATGCGCATGCGCAAATCGCGCGAAAAATCGCCCGTCTGACTAAGGCCTTAGGGTGCCCACCCACTTGCGATTTTTTTTCCTTTGCGTTTTTTCTCAAGAGCAATTAGAATTGAATGTGCTCCTGTCCACTGGCGTTTTTTCTTCCGGTCCGTTGCAATTTTTAACATAGGAACTGTCAGTTGCATATGTGTCCTTATTTTTCTCTTAATGCACCCATGAATGTCAATGGAAATTATTGGAAAAGGCGCGAAAAAGCCGCGAAAATGCCGAGAAAAAGCTGTGCAAAAACGCTGCGTTTTTCACGCACGAAAATCGCAAACGCCAGTGGGTGGGCGCCCTAAAGCTGTTTTATGCCCCATTCCCCACTTGTAGAGCCCTTGAGCCACCAAAACTATGGAGAACCCCCACAAAACTAGACCCCTTACCGAATTCATCTAGGGGTGGACTGCGTATTTTGACCCCGCAGTATTTGAATGAATCTAAGCAGAAGGAAGAAATTACGATTTTACATTTTTTTGGCAATTGTGTAATTTTATAAATTATATAATTTTTACAGCATACATATGAATGAAGGCTTGCACCCCAAAATGGATACCCCTGTTTGTCCTGTGTTTAGAAACATACCAATTGTGGCCCTAATTTTATGTCTGTATGCACAACGGGGCCCAAAATGAAAGAAGTAGCTGGTGGCTTTCAGAACAGACATTTTGCTTGAAGGTGATTTAGGACCCATAGCATGCTTGTAGAGACCGTGAGCGGCCAAACCGATGGAGCGTTCCCCTCAAATGACCCCATTTTGAAAGCTAGACCCGTTAATGAATTTATTTAGGGGTGTTCTGCTTATTTTGATCCCACAGTTTTTTAATAAATCTAAGCAAAGCAGAAGGAAATAATTACGATTTGCCTTTTTTTGGCAATTGTGTCAATTTAAAAACAGGTTTTTTTGTACAGCACACATGAATGAAGACTTTCACCCCAAAATGGATACCCCTGTTTGTCCCGTGTTCAGAAGCATACCCACTGTAACCTCAATCTACCTATAGGACACATGGCTAGGCCTGTATTGGGGGGAACACCCATTTCAGGGCACAACTGAATAAATTCCAGGCCCCATTTGCCATTCCCTAAATCTTAGATAAAATGAATAATGTAAACTGTGTGGTATGTCCGAAGACAGGGGTAATTACGGAGGCTGGTTGGGATGGGCACATGGGGCAATAAAATCGGGTATCCCCCCCCCATCTCCCATGCTTTTTTGGGGGGTATTTCTGGACCCCAGTAGCAGGGACGGGGTGTAAAGTGGCGCTCTGTGAGTCTTCGTAAGCTTTCTGAGGTGCGGCGGTCTCAAAGAAAAGGCGCTCAACAAGCTGCTCCTGGAACTGCAGGATGGCGAGCGTTTCTGGGGCTTCTTGTAAATTACGTATTACAGGTAGAGATTTGAATAACGCCGGGCTCACGCAGCCATATGTGGAATCTGCTAGCGGACGCCTGCAGCGGATCCCAGCTTTGAGCCTGGCCTTGTCCCTGCAGTACACCTTTTCTTGTTAATATTTCCCCTGCTTCGCTCAGCGATGACATGGGTACCCGCAGCCCGTACACAATATAGATGCATATGGGCTGCGGGTATATCCGCGACCATAGAGCACTATGGGCTCTATGTCGCGGATATCCGTGGTAAAATAGAACATGCTGCGTTCTATTTTTTGCGAGTGATTACATAATTCCAACCCGCTAATTTGAGTGGAATTGTGTAATCCATGCATTTGATTGATCTGCGTATTCCCGCTGATCAAACGCATTCGGAATCCACAATTTCTGCATTATGGTAGATCGCTAACTTTTTATCACGTGACCGTGGACCGCTCAACGACCGTTGGTCGCCAGGAGCTTGTGGATGTGTCCGGCATCTTGCTGGCGGGCACATGCGCAGATGCCAGAAAGGTCCATGGAGGATGATTACATCGGGGTTCAAATGCGGAGGCCTCTGGGAAGATGTTTCATCTCCTCTCACCGATCGCAGGAGAGGAGATGAAACTTCAACTTTTTAAAAAAACTTTTACATGATCGCCATTATCCATTGGATAATGGCAATCACATGACCAGTGACCGCATACCGCGGCCCCCTGTGAAATCTTCAGACTCTCGACTACCTTTGGTAGCCAGGAGCAGGCAGAGTTCAAATTTCCTGGGCAATCTCTGACTTTTGCGCATGTGTCCGCCATCATGCTGACGGGCGAATGCTCCGAAGCGGGTGTAAAGTCTGCAGATAAAAATCCCATCCGGGGACTTTGGGTATGTAATTTTATCTCCCCCCATGGATACGATCCGTAAGGGGAGCTAAAACTTTTTTTCCCCACTTTTTAACTTTCCATGATCACCTTTATCCGCATTCATCGGTCCCCGGTGACATCTCCCTGTACTCGGCTATCTTTGACAGCCAGGTGCAGGGGAATTTTAAATTTGCCGGTCTCTCCGGCATGTCAACGCATGCGCAGAAACCCGCTGCAGCTGTAGATCGCCGCCAGACATCATGGAGGACGGGGATGAGTATTTTCACCTCCCCTCATGAATCTGATGAAGGGAGATGAAACTTCAACTTTTTTTCACTTTTCTGTGATTGCCGGTATCCATTGGATAACGGCGATCACAGACCCGGGGACCGGTCACCGTGGTCCCCGGTGACATCTCCTGCCTCCCGGCTACCTTTAGGAGCCAGGATATTTCAAATCATGCTATAAAAAGCCATTTTTCTTTTACATGAGCGGAAATCAACTTCTATTGAAAGCTCGCGTATCCCATGTTATCAGCCTATCAACGACATGGGGAAAAAATGCGCATGTACTGCGTATGTTTGATGGCTCGCAATGCGAACTATCCGCAGTACAGAAAAAAGAGAAGAATGTCAGGTATGAAGAATCCGACCCGGTGGTGTGCAGCCAGCCTGAAGTAATATAAACTTTGTGAAAGTAAAATAGGATATACTTCCGCTTTTTTATAATTTATGAAGGGAGGGACACTAAAATCTGACTGTAAGGCTGCCTGTCCACGGGCGTTGCAATATCCCGTGGCGAATCTTCACCACGGGAGCCGCCACCCAGGAGCAGAAGCCAGATGAATTTTCGCAGTAAGCCTATCTGACAGATAGACTCATCGCAGCAATTTGCGATTCGTAAGGAATCCCCTACTGCAGCTGTCACAGCCGTAGCAGGGGATAGCGGGCAGCGCTTTTCTGGAGCGGATAAACGCGGCTAGCAGAGTTTTTTCTGCGCCACGCCCATAATTACCCGTCTTTGAACATACCACACAGTTTACATTATTAATTTTATCTAAGATTTAGGGAATGGCAAAAAATGGGGATGGGGGATTATTTTTAGGGAGTCCATTTTTTTCTGCACAAGTAGGCAATGGGGCCTGGAATTTATTCAGTTGTGCCCTGAAATACAATGAGTGTTCCCTCCTTTATGAATTCATAAATGGGTGAGTGCTGCCTCTGATTGGCTGAGCACAGGGACCAATCACAGGCAGCTCTCAGCTGTCATTCAATAGCTGAGTGCTGCCTCTGATTAGTCACAGTGCTCAGCCAATCAGAGGCAGCCTTTTCAGCAAGTCAGAATTTTCAATCCCTGCCTGCTGAAAAATTCTCAGAGCAGTGCAGGAGAAGAGCCGGCTGGACGCGCCTGAGCCCCAGCAGCTACAGAGAGGTGAGTATTAGAGATGAGCGAGTTTACTCGGTAAGGCAGTTACTCGAGCGAGCATCACTCTTCTCGAGTAACTGCTTAGTGATCCGAGTAGGCTCGGGTGGGCTGCGGGGGACGGGGGGGGGGGGTGCGGAGCGGAGCAGGAGGAAGAGCGAGAGAGATCTCTCTCTTTCCCCCGCTCTGCTCCCCCCTGCTTACCCCCGCAGCCCACCGGAGCCTGCTCGGATCACTAAGCAGTTACTCAAGAAGAGTGATGCTCGCTCGAGTAACTGCCTTACCGAGTAGGCTCGCTCATCTCTAATGAGTATACTTTTAAATTTTTTTTTACACATTTTTGGATTGATTTTTGGGGAAGGGCTTAAAATATAAACCACTGCAAAGCTTGCTGGCAGCCCATTGCTTTTAATGGAGCCAGCTGTATTGCCAGCTCTATTGAATTCAATGGGAGAACATCGCTCTACTCTGCCACAGTTGTGACAACTGTGGCAGAGGATCGCGATCCTTACTAGATGTTCTCAATGGGGTGGACGCTGCTGTCACCGGTCCCAATGAGCGTGAGGTGAAAGCCCAGCATCTAAGGGTTTCACATACATAGAACACCGGTTTTCCACAGTTACAAGCGTTCTGAGAACCGGTGTCCTATAATTTTCACCGCGTGCGTTTGTGCGGATGTAAAATTTGCACATGTGCCTGCTCCCATCTTTTTAGATGCGGCCAGCAAACGCAACTGACAGACGCGCGTACAAACACCCGTGTGACTGAGTCCTAATTCACATGAGCGCATAAACGCTACGTTTTTACGCCCGGCCGTAAATATGCCACCATCTAAGAAAGTGTTTTCCAATGCATTCATTCACACGGGCAAATATACGGCATGTGAAAACGTCAACCCACTGAAGATAGAACATACGCAACCGAAAAAGATAGTTTTGGAACTATCTTTTGCCCGATATACGCCAGTAGGTCCCATAGACTCCTATGGGGGACGGGGAAAAAAAAGAGAGGGGGTGCCTCTACATAGCAGCTTGAGGATTTTTGCAAAGCGAGAGTTTTCCGGGGTGCAGCATATTTTTTCGCTAAAAAGGACGCTCACTGTCATGTGAAAACGCTGAACGTGATCGGGGATAAAAACGCCCATTCGCGCGGTTTTACAGTGTCGGCGTGCAAGCGTAAAAACGCCTATGCTTGTGTAAGTGAACCCATAGATGAATGCAATTCCGTGTGTCCAGACATGGGATTAAAGCCACAATGGGCAAAAATTTTGAGCACTGGAGGAATAGGAGTATCAATTTTGGTGTGCATGTCTCCATATTTATGTGCAGCATATGAAAAAACTGATATATTTGCCAAACAAAATAAAAATCATAACGTTTAACAATCTTTTTTGCATAAATCCATGAAAAATGGTGGGCTCACGGGGCGAGACGGGGGCGGAACTAAGACCTGCCACCTAGCTCCGCCCCCATCCTGCCCATCCTATTGCAAATAGTGGCGAGGGGTGGGGAAGGGGCAGGAGCTCAGTTCCTGCTCCTGGCTCTTCCATCCTCCCCCCCCCCCTACAGATAAGGACACCGTATATCGGCTCGGCGTGAAAACCGAGCCGATATACAGTCGTCTAAATAAGCCCTTAGGCATATAGTGGGATACATTACCAACAGGCTATTTTCACCTCCATTAGATAAATATGTTTTTACAGGACCCTGTGGAGCATAGTCTACTAGGCTATCCTACACCTTTTTCATTGTGAGATACTGACATAAATAGGTCAGATGGAGACTAAAAGGAAACTCTTCTGGCCTCCAGCTGGCACAGAAGGCTATGATCACATTTAGGGCTCGGTCAGAAAACGTTTTTTTTGTGTGTCTATGTGCGCAAAAAAAATGCGCTTCGCGGATGTGCACCATGCGCATGACCGAAGCTCCGTGCTTTTTTTTACATGTGCCCAAAATAGTGTGTGCAGGCCTTCAACAAGCAAAGTTTCAGATGCCTGTTCACTGGAGCAGCTGTGCTTGTAGAAGCGCAGCTGCACCACGAAGGTCCCCTCATCACTGAACACTGTGACAGCACTGTTCAGTGATGAGGGGACTGTAGCTGGCACAAAAGAATTCCCTGCCACAGCTGTGACCGCGATGCTATCCCATTGCTTTCAATGAGGCTGGAGCTGCTGTCGCCCCATTGAAAGCAATGGGATGAAGGCAACCCCTGCAGCGATGATTTTCTGGAGGTGGCTTGAAATATAAGCCCTTTCCCCTGAAAATCATCCCTAGCTGTTTAAAAAAAAATGTTACTGACCTAGAAGCACTGACCAACTCATCCATTGGCACCCCTGTAAGAGCACACAATGTCTTTAAGCGCAGCACAGCACTTACCGGCACGCATTATAGGAAACCAATGGTTCTAATAGATGTGTTTTGTTTTTGCGCAAATAGGCACGCAAAAAAAAAATCGCTCAACTAACCGCAGCCTTAGCATGCACTTAGAGAGCTTTCCCAATGTACAAAATTTTTATGTGAACATAGCCTATGTTATAGTACTCAAGGTATGTTACATCAGCCCATCGGATCTCTGAGGTAGGGGTAGGTCAGTGTCTTCTGTCAGGACTGCTGAGTTGTGTTCTCATTTTGTTATTTTTGTCCTCCGCTTTTCAAGAACCTTAACTGTGTTGTTCTTCTGTCGATGAGGCTCTGTGTTTTATATATGTTGTAGGACCTGTGATGAGGTCACCAGGGGGTCGAGCGTGAGGTCACCAGGTGCGGAGCATGCGAAGCATTCACCTACTAACTGACAAGTGGTCGTTAGTAGTTTGATTGTTTTGTTTTTTTTTGTTTTTTTTTTATGCAGCTAGGGCTTATTTTAGGGGAAACAGTGGCAATCACTTAAAAGTTAAAAATGGTTGAACTTCATTGCTCTTTTCGGTTCGGGCCCCGTTGTGCAGCGAGACAGGAGATTAGGGTTACAGTGGGTATGTTTCTGAACACAGGACAAACAGGGGTATCTATTTTGGTGTGTAAATTCTCATTTTCATGTGTATTATAGAAAAAAAATATGTCTTTGAAATGACATGTTTGCAAAAATATCAAATTTTATTTTTTCTACTCTAAATTGCACTAATTCCTGAAAAAAACTGTGGAATCAAAATACTCATGACATCCCAGTGAATATATTATGGGGTGTTGTTTTTAAAATGGGGTCATTTGTGGGGGTATCTATCATTCTGACACCTATGAGCCTTTGCAATCTTGGCTTGGTGTAAGAACACAAAGTGTTCCTCAAAATGTTGATAAGTAATGTTAAATTTGTACGTCTCCTAAATGGTTAAAAAAAACCATGTTTTTCAAATGTGCGTCCAGAATATAGTAAACAGATGGAAATACATATCTTAGCAAAAAATTAGTACATATTTGAGAGATTACATTTGAAAATGTGAAAAAATAGAATTTTTCCCCAAATTTTCCCAATTTTAAAAAATATTCACAAATTCTATGGGTCTATTTTTATCACCTAAATGAAGTACAATATGTGGCGAAAAAACAATGTTAGAATCACTTGGATCTGCAAAACGGAGTTATTTGATGTTAAAGGGACATGTCAGATTTTCAAAAATTGGCTCTGTCACTAAGGGGTGAGATTGTATTTTTTTGCCTTGCGGGAGATCGTGGATTGTGGATTTTTCATGCGCGGATGTACTGAGCGCTGCCTCTGATTGGTCACAGTGCGCAGCCAGTCAGAGGCAGCACTTTCTGGAGGCGGGGACTTTTCAATCCCCGGCTACCAAAATACCGAAGAAGACTGCCGGTGACTCTAGGTGAGTTAACTTTTTTTTTTCTTTTCTACAGTTAGGGGTGATTTTCGGGGTAGGGCTTATATTTCAGGCCCCTCGCTAAAAATCATCACTGTGGGGGTTGCCTGCATCCCATTGCTTTCAATGGGGCGACAGCAGCTTCGGCCCCTATTGACAGCAATGGGATAGCACCGCGGTCCTCTGCCACAGCTGTGACAGCTGTGGCAGGGGATTCTTTCGTCCCAGCTGCAGTCCTATTATCACTAAACACTGTGACAGTGCTCTCACAGTGTTCAGTGATGAGGGCCTCCCCAGCGGGGATGAACGGAACCCTCCATGAGTCCCCTCATCCTCGTGGGGACTAAGGGGTTAACAGTGGGACATTTAAAAGGTGCTTCTAGCCAGAAGCAAATTTTAAATGCCCTGCAGTAAGCAGTGAGGAAACTATTCCCCGCACAGCAATTTCCATTAACTCCTGCTCCCAAGAGTCTATGTCCTATCTTTTTTAGGTGCGCGCTGTTTGGCGCTTCAAATTCCATGCATGTGAACGCTTCTATAAGAACTCATTGGTTCTTTTAGAAGCGTGCATTATCTGCTTTTCACACGGTCGAGAAAATTGTGAGAGAGTTGTGAGTTACGAGATGAATATCAACCCCCTTCTTTTGCGGGAAAAAAGTGCAGCATATTCTATTTTTGGGCTTTTCCTCGTATTGCCCTATCCATTGTTTTCAATGAGGACGGCAAAAGCATTGCACCGAGTGCGAGGTTTCCCATTGAAAACACTTATCAATCGGGGCGTGGCCAAGCCTGCAGAGTGTGAGGACGCACTGAAACGTGGCTCCGGAGCCATAGAGGCTTTTTAGGCATCTTTTGGCGTTTTACAGCCAGCAAGTGCTTCCCACACTAAGAGAAAGAACCTTCCTGCAGTGTGAGGATCATTTAAAGCGGTTTCCCCACGAAATCGGGACATCGGGAGTCTCGGTGCGCTGAGCCGGCGCGGAGTCCTGCACGGGAGTGGGGGAGAGGAGAGAGAGCGGTGCGCACAGAGGAGCCTCTTAAGAACTATCTCCTGTAGCGGAGGATCCCCGGTGAACTTCTACCGGCAGCGCTGGCGGAGGGGAGCTGAGGAGAGACAGGAGAACAAGAGCGGCTCACAGGACGCTTCCCCTGACAGCCCCACGTGCGGGAGCCGCGGCGACAGGCAGGAGGGATCCCCGGTGAGCTCCTACTGGCAGCGCTAGCGGTGGGGAGCTGAAGAAAGCCAGGAGATCAAGAGCGGCTCACAGGAGGCTTCCCCTGACAGCTCCACAAGCGGGAGCCGCGGCAACAGGCAGGAGGGATCCTCGGTGAGCTCCTACTGGCAGCGCTAGCGGTGGGGAGCTGAGGAGAGCCAGGAGAACAAGAGCGGCTCACAGGATGCTTCCCCTGACAGCTCCACAAGCGGGAGCCGCGGCAACAAGCAGGAGGGATCCCCGGTGAGCTCCTACCGGCAGCGCCAGCGGAGAGGAGCTGAGGAGAGCCAGGAGAACAAGTACGGCTCACAGGACGCTTTCCCTGTCAGCCCCACGTGCGGGAGCCGCAGCAACAGGCAGGAAGGAGAGATACCAACGATCACAAAAACAGTGAGTACCGGAGACCCTGATAAGCCTCCCCACACACTAGACAATCTCTCCAGGGCTAAGGGAACGTTCATTTTAACCCGAACGTCAGCTCCCCGCCAGCAAACCCGCTTCCCGCCAGAATCTCCCGCCATCCAGCCCCCCCCCCCTCCATCTTCCCCCACTGTGCCTGCGGCCATTAGAGAGAGCAGAAGCTCTAACCTAAAGGAACTGTCAGCCTAAACGGCACAAATTTCAGCAAAGCAAAGTCTGCTTAAAGGGCACTGCCCTAATTTTTTCGGAGCTGGTTCACCCAGCTCCATAACCCTTTCAATTTTTGAAGTCTTCAGACGCATGTGGGCTAGCACTACAACCCACTAAACAATTTTTCATCACTAACAAGCAAATAGCTTACAAGCATACAGAAAAGAAGAAACCCCTCCAAAAGCACAGTTCAAACCTTCTACGGAGCTGTAACACACAGATCTGCAACAAATTTTTTAGGACTATAGAAATAAGTCTGCCAAAACCGCTAAATTTAATTTTTCACCTGTCGTCTTGTAACACCACCCTTCTATGGGCTGAAACTTGCCCACAAAGATGACAGGCTGAATTCTAACCAGTGTGGAGGAAGTTGCACCTTGACCTGACCCTTAAAGCCGGGCATAATAAAATACAGCCGATTCCCGGGATCTTTCTGACCGTCAAACAAACTCCAATAAACCTCCCACAATCGCACAAAATGGTGAAGGGTAGCAGAGATCGCAGCAGCGATCCACCAAATACACCAAGAGGACAAAAAAATCAAGTGGACATGCAGAAATTTCTAAAAAAGAAAAGCTTACAATCTCCAAGCACCTCTGCAAAATCGCTTCCCTCACAAATCACCTCTGACCAAGCAACCCCAGACTCAGAGCTGGATAGCGATATGGAAGAAGAGGAGTGTGACCTCAGTGCCCAAATATCCAAATCTTTCCTTCAAAAAGCACTTCTGAAAGTCACCCAACCAATAATGTCTGAACTGGCGGACATAAAAACTGAGTTACAACAAATGGGCCACAGAGTGGAGGACCTGGAAGGTTCATGCTCAACCATCATAGAACACGCAAAAGCCACCACGCAAGTAGTGGGGGTCCACCGCTCATACCTTGATCGAGCGCTTACTTTAATCGAAGATCAAGAAAACCGTAGCAGGCGCTGCAACATCCGGATAAAAGGTCTACCGGAATCCTGGGCAGCAGAATCCTTACGCAAAGTGGCTGAAGAGATTTTTACTGACTTACTGGGCGAAGAGAGGGCCACTCACATCCAAATCGAAAGAATACACAGAGCAATTAGACCCAAACCAAAAAACGGAGACCCGCCAAGGGATGTAATCTGCGGCCTGCTTTCCTTCACAGACACAAGTGCCATTTTAAATGCCGCAAGAACCCGCCAGACATTTAAATACAACGATGCGACACTGTTGTTCTTCCAAGACATCGCGCCTTCTACGCTGGCAAAAAGACGGATACTGCGTCCGCTTCTAGAAGCTCTGAAATCAAAAGGAATTCAATACTCCTGGCTGTTTCCATTTGGCCTAGCAATCAATGATGCAGGACACAGATTGACGGTCAGAACCCCGGAAGATCTCGAGGCGATTTGGCAACAACTGAAAATAGATCCAATAGATATACCCTCCTGGATGCCGACACAATACGATCTTACTATGCCCCCGCTTCCGGAGGTGGAGCCTTGGAAGTTAACAACAAAGCTCAAATCACCCAGAAGCAAAAAATATGGGGCAAAAACCTCATCCTAAGTCAATTTAAGAGACTTTTCTTTGTTGTTGGAGTGGTGATGGCCTCCCAGATGAGTGGCGCTGTGGACCAATGAGAGTGAGACTCAGACACGATACTCTAGTTTTCTGAGTATTAAACGGCCTACTTCACACTGCCTTCTTGACTAGTAGCGTTATGGAAAAAGAGACGCTGGTGGGCTTCTTCTCGCACGATTCAAGTATGCACGAAGGAGTTCTTATGCTTCCCTCCCTTCGCGCTTCCAGACCGGCATAAGAAGAGGGCATCGGCACCGGACGTTAAAGCAAAGTGTTTTAAATGAAATCTGTGCTGGTGGAAGTATTTTAGCTCTAAATGATTGGGATTGTGCATGGGGGGGACCAAGCTGGAGGAGTGGGTCCTGGGGCTGGGTGGGGCCTGGGGGTCGTACGGGGGTCGGCCCGCCGGGTCCCCTCCCCGCCCGGGGATCACAGCGCGAGAGCTATTTGATCAAGCTGGTCCACCTGCGTTCTCTAGTTATAAGAAGTTCCTAGGCAGAATGTGTCATGTGGGCAACGAAGGATACAATTGCACTAATTATTGTTTTGAGTTAACGTGCCTTTTTTTTCTCCTTCTACCTCTCATCTCGTTCACTTCTGCTGCTCCGACTAGCCTCTCTCCATATCCAGGTTGAGCCAAAACACCAGGACTTTGCCAGTGGAGGGAGGTGCCCGCCCAGAGGGAGGAGAAAAATTCCCCAGACGGCACAGGCAGCACCGAGAATAACGTCCGACCACGCGCCATCAGGGGAGGTCACACATGTGAGTGAACCTACCACACACAGAACTCCAACATCCGCCCTTATTCAAGGGCAACACCGAGATGAGAAAGACACCGACAGCAGAGACCCGCAGGGGAAGGTTGTCGGGGTGCTTCTGATCCACACAAAACAACCACAGACCATACAATAGTAGACTGGACACCTATACCCCAGTCAAGAACCCAAAGTTAATTGCAGACCTTCTGCTAACAGTTTAACCCGCTTTTCCCTCCACCTTCACTTTCTACGCAAATCTATACGTATACAGAACCCAGAAATATGTCTGCGAGACATCTTGATAACGCTGATACCTCACAACACAAACAGAAAAAACAACAGAAATACCCCATACCCCCCCAAACAGGTAGCACAACATTTACCACCTTCAACGCTAAAGGTTTAAACTCCCCTAACAAAAGACACCATATGATATGGCTATTAAGGAAAAATAAAACCAAAATCGCATTCCTCCAAGAGACCCATTTTAAAAATAACAAGATTCCTACCCTCCCAAAAAATTATTTTAAACAATGGTTCCACAGCTGCAACCCCTCCTCAGCCTCTAAGGGAGTCACTATTGCAATTCACAAAGATCTCCCCTTTCAGTGTGAAAAACAACTAACAGATACAGAGGGACGCTTTATATTCGTTAAAGGCAAAATAAGAGGAGTCCCATACACCCTAGCTAACATCTATGGGCCCAATACGAACCAATCTAAGTGGCTCGCGGATACTCTGCATACACTGAGAGCTTTTGCAGCGGGCCAAGTGATTCTGGGCGGGGATCTAAATGTGACATTAAACCCGTTACTAGACACCTCGAGGGGCAAGTCCCAGGTCTCGCAGAGGGCGCTAAAAAAAATTCATTTAGCCTTGCAGGAACTAAATATAACTGACTCTTGGAGATATAGACACCCAGGGGATAAAGATTTTACATTTTACTCGCACATACACGCCTCACACCAGAGACTTGATTACATTTTTGTGTCAAACAATCTACTAAAAGCAATACACAGTTCTCAAATAGATTGCATAACAATTTCAGATCACGCCCCAACGCACACGAGTTTAAATATATTTTCGAACAACCTGGGGGAATGGAGATGGTCCTTGAACGAGTCGATACTAAGAGAAGAGGAATACAAACAAGAGCTGATAAAAAATCTCTCTGAATTTTTTGAAATTAATTCAAAAGACAACACAAATGCTCCCTTGATATGGGAAACGCACAAGGCTTTCGTAAGAGGCCTATTCATTTCCCTAGGTTCGAAACTTAAGAAACAGAAACAAAAGAAAATAGACGATCTCTTAACAAAAATTGCAGTCTTAGAGCGGAAAAGAAAAATAGCACTTGTAGAAAAGGCACAAACCGAACTAAATTCCCTCAGAGATCAATTAAGGTCAATCCTTGACAAAAAGTTCACTAAATCCTCTATAAATTACAAACAAAAGATCTATGCACACGGAGACAAGGGTGGAAAGCTGATGTCAACCCTTATTAAAAAAGCTAGGGAAAAAACCCATATCAAAGAAATTAAAAAAGCCTCGGGAGGGAAAGCTACATCATCTACAGATATAGCGACAGAATTCCATAACTACTACACAAATTTATACAACATTGAAGGCAAACTCACACAAATAGAGCTTGAAAGAAAACACAAGAATTTGGAGATATTCCTTAAAAAGCTCACTCTCCCCAAAATTAACTCAGAAGAAGCCACAGATCTACTGACCCCTGTGAGTCAAGAAGAATTGACAGAAGTAATAAATAGCTTTCCTAACGGCAAGAGCCCGGGTCCTGATGGCCTCACTACAGGCTACTATAAAACACTACTACAAAGTCTGGAACCCCATCTTAGAACTACGTTAAACGCAATTATGAACGGAGCCACATTCCCCACACAAACGCAGGAGGCCCACATCACCTTAATACATAAAGAAGGCAAAGACCCAACCCTATGCAACAACTACCGCCCAATCTCTCTACTGAACGTAGATATAAAAATCTGGGCAAAAATAATTGCTAATCGCCTGAGCAGAATTATACCCAAACTGGTCTCTGATGAACAGTCAGGATTTGTTAAAGGTAGAGAGGGAAAGGACAACGCCGCCATACTTCTGCATTCGATACAATATGCTAAGAAAAAGAACATCCCCCTAATTTTCCTGGGGATCGATGCTGAAAAAGCATTCGATAGAGTAAACTGGTCATTTATGAGAGCGACTCTAGACAAATTTAATTTCCCTCGCCAACTAACCAACGCTATCTTCTCCCTCTATGCAAAACCCTACGCCAGAATAAAAATTAATGATACCCTATCCCAACCATTTAATATAACAAACGGTACGCGCCAGGGATGCCCACTTTCCCCCACACTATTCATCCTTACACTGGAAATTCTCCTCCAGGCGGTAAGACAATCCCCAGAAATTCAAGGCTTGGAGGTTGGAGGGGATTGTATACAATCTGCTGCATTCGCAGATGATGTGCTATTCCTGATCACAAATCCGGCACAGGGTCTCAATAGCTTAAATCTCCTGCTAGATGAATATGGCAGCTTCTCTAACCTAAAAGTGAATATAAATAAATCGGTAATACTTAATATTTCGCTGCCCCCCCACAGGGCAGAAGAAGTGAAGAGATCATCCCCATTTATATGGGCAGATCATTCATTAGACTATTTAGGTATCAAAATTACAAATAACCTATCCAAACTTTATGAGATGAACTTGGGACCGTTAATAACAGAAATCTCATCACTGCTTACCGCATATAACTTTCCCATAATTTCTTGGTTTGGGAGGAAAAACCTCATTAAAACATACATTCTACCTAAAATCCTATACAAATTACAAATGTTACCAATACACATACCCAAATCCTTTTTTAAGAAAATCAACTCACAATTTTCACGTTTCTTCTGGAAATACAAACGCCCGCGTCTGGCATACTCTTTAATGTCTAGAAGAAGACAACACGGAGGAGTGGGCCTCCCTAACATAATGGAATACTACAAGGCAATAAACCTTAACAGATGGCTAGGAATGGTAGCCCCGACCAAAAGCCATAAATTAAGAAAAATCGCACAACAAACCTATGGCAACAACCTTATAAGAGATCTGTGGCTTCCCTGCCCAAAAACATACAGAGCCAAAGATTTTAGTATCCTGCTGAGGGGTATCTGCGAGACCTGGGACGCCTTATCCCACAAGTTGGCCCCCCTGCCTTCACCATACACACCCTTAAGCCTGCTCCCCAACATCATCAAAAACCCTAAGACCTGGATCCCAGAGAACCTCTGGAACATTTTTGAAGAAAACACAATTCAGGATTTTCAAAACATTATGCACGAGGAACCCACCACTATTATTAACGCCCTAGGCTCACAAAAGAAACTACAAAGTCTCCATATGACGCACATTGCGAACACAATCGCTACATTTAAAAAAGATTACCCCTCCACAAGGCCAACTACGGAATTTGAAAGATTAATAAAATCACAAAATACAGAATTCAGGAAAATTTCCTCTCTAGCCAAAAATTTTGCAACACCTCACACATTAAGCAGACCATCGTATATCTCCTCGTGGGAGAAGGAGCTGGACATTAAGTTATCGGAAGCAGAAATCAAAACGATATTTAAAGCTTCTTATGGTGTCTCCCCATGTGTTCGACTCCAAGAAAACAGCTACAAACTATTGTCCAGATGGTATAAAACCCCCGAGTGGTTGTATAACTACAAACTTGCGGATTCGAACAGGTGCTGGAGATGCCAGGAGGAGTTGGGATCTTATTTACACATCTGGTGGAATTGCAAAATAATCAAACCCTTTTGGTTAGAGATTGAAAGCGAAATGCATAAAATCCTGGGAAAAGCTATTGTCTTAACTCCGGACACGATAATTTTAAATAGACCTAACAAGTCATTCAATCCCCTAAAGGACAAACTAGCCGCATTTATGGTGGCGGCAGCTAAAGCATTAATCCCCCTCCACTGGAAAAGCCCAGCACCTCCCTCCATTACGATGTGGAAAACAAAGCTTAACCAGATATACCAGTTTGAGGAGATCCTTAGCTGGACAAACTCGACATATCCAATATTCTTGACAGTATGGTCGCCTTGGGTGGACTCTTGCTCCAGTACCACATCCCAAAGCTGATTCTCCGGAGCGGACCCCTCTAAACTCAAGGTGAGCAGCTCCACCGGAGTCTCTATAATATTCTCTCCAGTTAATACAACCTGAAAGGGGACCAGACTGCGCTGGAGCGGAGTCATACCCAAGTAGCGAACAAGTAAAGACACTAGCTGGAAATAATCCACCTCACACAACAAACTCAACCCCCAAATGCCATACACTAGAACAATTATCTCACACCAGCGCTGAGCCATGGCATCCCATCAGACTTGAGACACGACTGATAGACCCCCTTCCGTTTGCAAGACCACAGAGCCTCAGGGTGCTTGGAGAGATGCCAATTGGGAGTTATCGGAAGGACGTCGCTAGGGCGCTCGCGTCCCTGCACCCCCCGGTGGGGTCGTGACCGCCCGTACACAGGCGACTAAACCTGAAATTCGCCTCAGGGACTTAAGAGATATGGGAAATAACATTGTGATCCACAATTTTGATTAAGTAGGTATTGCGTGGGAAACAACAGTTTATGTACAAAGTCCACCTAAGTGGCGTCAAGCGAAAAACTAAAGATTGAAATCTGAATACGGAGATTTGAGACCACCCCCCCTCGCCCCCTCCCCACCCCCTCCCCCTCTCCTTCCCCTCCCCCTGCTCCCCCATCCCCCCTCCCCGTTTTTCCCACCCTAGCCTTTAAGACGTACCCTACAGATAAGTTGCAAAGTTTTGATAAGTATAGGTACTTGAATGCGATAACCTATGCCCACTCTGGCCAGATAAATAAAGCCTTGGAGACGGATGTCTGACCAGGCTGGGCAGTTTAGATACATGTCAGTTTGATATAATGTTATGATGGAAACACTCGCATACAATTTTGTAAGAAACTCTTTGTACTCCAATGTTATTGAAGTTTAGACAAACAGTTAGTACTTATGTAAGATTGAATACTATGTATGAAAAAATTCTTTCAATAAAAAGTGAATTAACAAAAAAAAAAAAAAAAAAGAAAACACTTATCAATCTTCCCTGAAGTGATGAGAGGCGTTTTTAACACAAAATTGCCTCCCATCCGTGGGGAGATCGCACTCGCCTGTGTGAAGGGTGTGTTCAGTAGCTGTGGATATTTTCTGCCATTGACATTGCTCTTTGTATGGCAAATCTCATTATAATGATCAACTGCAGCCCATCCTCAACATAATACGCATTTCCAAATCCACAGCAAGCCATAAATTCAGCTGCAGAAAAAGAAATCAGCTACTTCTGCCCTGATTTTATAAAATACCATTTAGTAGCATTGTACTGCAAATTTCTTGTAGATTTTTGTTATGAAGTCCATTCCCAAAATCAGCATGAAAAATCTCAGTTCTTTAATGACTATTTTGGAAGTGGCCTACATTGTAAGCATGCTGCCGTGCCTTCACAACACCACCAGAGGGCACAGACCTACTGGGAGACGATCCTAGCAAGACCTGAGAGAAGGGAGGATACCTGACAAAGTGCAGAAGACATTAATCATGAACTGGATTTATGGCACAAAGCACACGCCTTTATGAGTGTACTGATAATGTTGCTCTTTTGGAAAATTTTACAAAGTTTATTTAAGTTAATACTTTTTTTTTTCTTTTCTGGAAATCAAAAAAACGTGTCAACATATCAATAACATAAAATATTAACATATTGTAGGGTCAGCCTGAAGAGTCAGAAAAAAACAACAACCATTTGTCAAATGGATGCTAACTGTATAACAATATAATAATTATACCTGCTATGCCCCCCTTGCTCTCCTTAGATTTTGCTCACACGAACAGGTCAGATTCCACATGCAGGAGGTCCACAGCAGATTCCGCCTGTGAGCCCAGCCAGCAACCCTGTGTACATGAATTTTGGTCATTTGCAGTACGTGTTTTTGGTTTTTTTTATGTTTATATTTGTATTACGTTTTTCATTGACTTCAATGTAGGCTACCCACAGCAAAATAGAGCATGCTTCGAATTTTCCTCTGCTCGCGGAATACGCAATTCGTATCCGCGAGTGTGAGCAAAAAAGTGTTTGTTTTTTTTAACATGCATGTGTTTTGCTGTGGATCCTTCGTGTTGAAACTGATCGCAGCTTCCACAATAGAAATCTGCCCGTGTGAGACCGGCCTCCACTAAAATAAGCAAATGACAGGTCCTTGTAGTGGTATTCTGGTCAGTGTGTGGAATGCTCTTTTGCAGCATTGAAAATGAAAGTCTTGCATCTTGACACAGAGATGTGCCATTTATTTATATACGAGTACAAAAAGTGGACAAAAGGAGTTATTTGCTTGGATTATAGATGCTTCTTACAGCCCTCCATTACTTGAATAGGTGCAAATATTTTTTATTAGAAATTGAGTGGCCTATAATGGACTTTCACGTGTTTTGGGGAAGATTTATTAAGATTGGTGTTTCATAACCCGGATGTAATGTTATCCCTGTTGGCAGATGATACGCCTAATATATGCAAGGCACACATCTCTTCATATAATAGGCACATCTTAGCTGCTTTGTGCGCCTACACAGAAATCTATGCCAGTTTAGGAGCTGGCATAGATTTCTAATGTAATTTATGCCAGTTTCTCCTGTAAACCATACATAAATGTGTTGGCCTGGGGTGCCCACACCCCCTCCTGACAATCTACACCCAGTTTTTGTAAAAGTGGCATAGCATAGTGTAATGCTCAAGCAAGTGCAGCAAACCTTGCAAATTTTTTACGCTAAAAATGTTTCAAAAATCTCCCCTTTTTGCGTTTTGCACTGACTTTATTTTTCAGTTTTTCAAAACTAAAAACTCTGCCGCCACATTCTTGCCCTTAGTTTATAAGAAAATATGAAGATTTCTTCACACATAGACTCATTCTTGTCAGCATATTTGCAAATTTCAGGTGCATTTTCCTCCAAAATAATGTCTTTCTGCTATGAGACATTTATTCATTTATAAAACTGGCTTGCTGCTAGGCCAGGATCTTAGAAATATTTGTGAATGAAACTTTTTTTTTACTAAAACCTGCAAAAAAGAAATTGCACAAATAAGAAAAAAAAGCTCATCTCCACAGATGCCCTGGCATAAGATAATGTGACTTCAATTTAGTCAGTGATGTTTCTTTAAGATGTTGCAGAAAATTCTGCCCCTGACAAATCCATACCAAAATCCATGTTTTACTCAAACAAGCATATTTGCGCTGTATATTACACGCGTAATACGCAGTGCTAATACCACACTGATTTACATTTGGCCATTTAGAACTGCATTCTTCATGCCCATGATAAAAATCACAGAATGTCCTGTTTTGGTGTGTATTATGCATTGAAATACCTTATTAGACTCAATGGGATTGCATAAATAAGAAATGAATACGCATAGTACATGTGTATATTCACTGCGTGAATGAAAGAATGAAATCAACGGGGCATCCTTGTGGGATATTTTTTGCTTGCGTAAATATGCACCCAAAAAGGAGCAATATGCAGGTTATATGCATAGTTCAGTTGCGTATATACACAGCGTATTTATGCGACTGAATTACATATTACACCTATGTCAAAGAGCCCTTAGGCAGTATTTACACAGGAGAGCGTGATATGGGCCCGAGAAACTTGGACCAATATTGCTTTTACAAATATGCAAGTTTACTGTGAGTACAATTCATTTCGTGAGAAAAATGCATTGCGTCACGAAACATTTACTTTTCACACATTTTTCACACGTTTGAAAATTGCATGTCATTTCCATAATCAAAATTTTAAAAAGTGCAGTGATTTTGGATCGATTTCCAGATTATCTTGGTGATGTAAATGATGAATAAGGGAAACATGGGATGCGTATATGATGGTGGACTACTGGTGAAACATCCAGCGCGAATGTCCAGAAACATCTCACCGCAGGAAATCACTGAAATGTAGTTTTATCTACGTCTTAAGGAAGAAACTCATGTTTCATTTGTGTTCTGGGCTTCTTGTGCTTTATCTTCCCTTCAGCTTTTGTTTGGCAGTCATTCCATGTATAATACAATGTGTGTACATGTGTACACTTATATGGACATATGTCATATCTAGATAAGCAGACCTGATGGAGAAAAACTAATGTCATTTTCAGAATCTATGACCCCCCCAAAAAGTTCTAACATCTCAGTCACTAAAAACTCATGTTTAATTTTCGTAAACATTGCTAATAAAATCATGATATTTCATTTTTATGTGTTTCTGTTGAGTAATTCCAAGGAATCCATAATGCGCTTTTCCACCCCAAATAAATAAGAGCTGGGGAGTGTGTGGGTGGCAGGGGAATTGGATTGGAAAGGGTTAATAATAATTAAAAATTTTGAGAAACACTTTGTTTTCGTACACTAGGCCAAGATTGCAAAGGTTCATAGGTGTCAGAATGTTAGATACCCCCACAAATGACCCCATTTTAAAAACGTACACCCCTTAATGTATTTATTAAGAGGTATCACGAGTATTTTGAGCCCACAGTTTTTTTCAGGGGTTATTGCAGTTCAGAGGATAAAACTTGAAATTTGATATATTTGCAAATATGTCATTTTAAGGACTGTTTTTTTTATTTATATAGTGCACATGATAAGGATGTGCCCCCCAAAATGGATACCTGTCTTTGTCCTGTGTTTATAAATATACCCATTGTGGCCCTAATCTTATGTCTGGACGCATAACAGGGCCCAAAAGGAAAGGAGCAGCCGGTAACTTTCAGAACTGAAATGTTTTGTACAATGGAGCCCAAAACACATTTTTACAGGCCTCGAGCTGCCAAAATGATAAAAACCCCTCCCCATTTGGAAAACTAAACTCCTTAATGATTTCATCTAGGGGTGAACTAAGCATTTTGACCCAACAAATTTTTGCAGAAATTAATGTAAAATAGATGAAAATGTATAACTTTTTTTTACATATATGTAAATTTCAAGGTTTTTTTTGTATAAAGCAGGTAAAAATGAGATGTACCCCAAATTAAATTCCATTGTGTTTTCTGTGTTCAGCGATACCCACATTGTAGCCCCAATTTTCTTACAGGACACATGGCTAGCCCTGTAAAGGAGGGGACACCCTTTGGTTTACAGGGCATGACTGAATAAATTCCAGGCCTTGTAGAGCCATCAAAATCATAAAAGCCCCCCATAGATGAACCTATTTTGAAAACTAGACCCCTTAGCCCATTTATCTAGGTGTATACTGAGCATTCTGACCTCACAATGTTTTGCAGAAATTATTATATTATATTTTTCGACAAATATATCAGTTTCATGACAGTATTCTTTGTTTAAAGCCTATATCTTTGGGCCTGGAGCCAGTGTCTTCATGGCTGAATAATAATACAGTCTGTATATGCTGGATTACAGCCATTTACCTATAGGAGTTGGTTTAAAATTTCATCAGGAACTCCAGCTCTCTCCCCCTGTCAAATGACAAGTGCTATATTTTACAAAGGCAAGATGTTCCCTCTAGTCTCCGGGTAGCTCTGCCCTTTCAGACAGAATGAGCTCACATTGAGCCTGTACTAGAAAAAATGGCCCTTCGAGTTGTTCAATCTGAGGGGCTGGTGCTAGCCTAGAGAGCAGTCTATGTGATTAGTAGTCTATGTCATTACACCATTGTAAGAAGCATCAGGTAGCATTTGTCACATGACCTGGAGATATAACTGGTGTTTCTGCATAAATAATCCTTATTAAAAATCCTTATACGACCTATAGAAACCGACAACCTGTTTAATCTAGGAATGGTTGAGAATATTGTAGACAACATAGCTATACAATGGGTGGTGCATGTTCACATTCTTACAGTCTTTGTTTTCAGCAGGCAGGAACCACAAGGAGGAGCACAGAATCTTCTCAAGCTAAGAAAGCGGAACTCAGAAGATACTCTTATGAGAAGAGCATCAAGAGACTCAAAGGTCAGCTATTAAATTCATCTTCACAGCTACTTAAGCTGATGCTTCCAAGCGGTGTGTGACTAAATATCCATGGAGCATATAGCTGTATTCCTGACACAGCCTAATAAAAATAATTATTATCATACCATGCAGTGAGTCATTGGGGATTTCTTCTTTCTGAGCAACCAACTACTACTCAACAGAATTTCTATTATAGTGACGTAGCAGGAACATTGCTGAACAGCTGAGACGCATGTGTTTTTCTCCTGTTCTTCCAGGAAATCTGGGTCACTGGTAGTTATTTGCTAGAGGATTGCATCCACACGTGTCTCTATAATAAGCCAGCCTCAATTTTCCAGTACAATGAAAGCAATGCAATCATTCTAATGTGTTTAATTAAATGTCTGGAGTATAAAAATACCACTAGATGACCAGGATGTAGTACAAATTAAGTATTGATGGCTTCAGGGATGTTCAGCTTCTACTAAGATTGGACCCTAAAGCTGGCCATACCCATCAGATAACAATTCTCTTAATCCACCAATTTAAGCAGAAATTGCTGACGAAGTATTATGTATGGGGGATGGTGGGTGGGGGGGGGGTGACTTCTGACCCTTTCTAGATGGCAGATGTTGGATGAAATAGGGATTGGGAATCTTGGATTTTAACCTGTGCAATTCTCTGTCCCTGTGTGAGATAAGCCACTGCTAAAGCTTTCTGCCAATGGTTTACTCCCCTCTCCTTACTGAAATAAGCGCTCATCTGAATGAAGCAAGCATGTATTTGGTGGAATCAGGAAAAATAGGTGTGAGCAGACCTCTATTTTGTGTAGGTTTACTGTGTCATTTTGCCATTATTCAATGACACTAGATGTCAATTGGTAATTACTCCACAACACCACCAAATGAGGTTCCTTATACAATTAATCAGATTTAATGTGAACTTTTTAAAGAAAGAACACACATTGTTGAAGGAGCAAATTAGAAAAATAAAGATTTTCATTCTGAACAAATGCATTAGCAGCTGTTCATTTATGTGACTGTGCCACCATTCTGAGAGTTTCTTCACTCCTATGACTTGACTCAGAAGGTACTAGGTTGGTCCTTCAGTCATAACTGATTGAATTTCTGAAGGACATGACAACCCCAATTAATGTCCTATTGTGTTTGATGGTAAAACCACTTTTATGGTTATAACTTAACTTCATAGAACATTATATGAAAAAATAATGGGATTTCTCGTGTGTTTTCTTATATTCACTATGTCTGTTTCCATTTTCTGGCTTATATCCTTCTTCTTCTTATTCACAAATTGTTTTCATATTCTATGTTCAGTTGCTTACCCGAGTGTATGTGTAGTGAACTACAGTGACTTCAGGGTTTGGAGGATGGACTGCATTTCCCCATGTTAAGATAAACTCCTGATGATCTACTGGTAATTTAATTTTGGCTTTCTGGAACACTTATTTATAATGCATTTATGAGAATAGAATACACTTGATGAAACATTAGGCCTAGAGATGAGCGAACGTACTCGTCCGAGCTTGATGCTCGGGCGAATATTAGGGTGTTCGGGATGTTCGTTATTCGTAACGAACACCACACGATGTTCGGATGTTCGGGTTACTTTAACTTTCTTCCCTGAGAAATCTTTTCTATATGCGCTCAATGGGGCCGGCGGCAGCAGCGCCAACCCCATTGAGAACATATAGAAGACAAATCCTTCTTCTCTGCCACAGCTGTAACAGCTGTGACAGAGAAGAACGATGTTTGCCCATTGAATTCAATGGAACTGGCAATACAGCCGACTCCACTGAATGCAATGGGCTGCCGGCGATCGCGGGATGAATTGTCGGAAAGGGGTTAAATATATAAGCCCTTCCCTGCAATTCATCCAGAAATGTGTAAAAATAAAAAATATATATATACTCACCTGGTGCCGGCAGACGGAGTTCAGCGCGGCAGGCTGCAGTTCTCCTGAACTGCTCTGAACAGCTGTGAGTAGTATTCAGCAGCCGGGGATTTAAAATCCCCGCCTGCTGAATAAGATGCCTCTGAATGGTCACAGCCTGACCAATCAGAGGCCAGCCCTCACTCACACCCATTCATGAATTCATGAATGGGTGAGTGAGGGCTGCCTCTGATTGGCTCAGGGGCAGGAGAGCTGCCACCATTGCTAAAGAAACCGACTCTTGACTCAACCGGTGCTGCCAACTACCGACCGATCTCCAACTTTCCCTTTATCTCTAAACTATTAACCCCTTAGTGACCAAGCCTGTTTACGCCTTAATGACCAGGCCAAATCTGACACATGTCACTTTAGCATGGAAAAAGACCAGAAAGGTTTTGCATATCCAAGCGATTCTGACATTGTTTTATCGCCACATGTTGTACTTCATTTAGGTGGAAAAAAAAGACCGATAGAATTTGTGTTTATTTATTAAAAGCGCCAAAATTGGGAAAATTTTGAAAAAATTGTCATTTTTTTACATTTCCAACTGCAATATCTCAAATATGTGCAAACATAATATAGAAATTTTTGCTAAGATTTATATTTCCATCCGTTTACTTTATTTTGGGCGCACCTTCGAAAAACTTTCGTTTTTTTTTTAACCATTTAGGAGACGTACAAATGTTACATTACTTTTCAGCATTTTGAGGAACACTTTGTTTTCCTACACCAATCCAAGATTGGAAAGGCTCATAGGAGTCAAAATGATAGATACCCCCACAAGTGACCCCATTTTAAAAACTACACCCTTTAACGTATTCACTGAGGGGTGTCATGAGTATTTTAACCCCACAGTTTTTTTCAGGAGTCAATGCAATTTAGAAGAGAAAAACAAAAATTTCATATTTTTGCAAATATGTCATTTTAAAGACAGGACTTTTTTCTATAGTACACATGAAAATTAGGATTTGCACCCCAGAATGGATACCCCTGTTTGTCCCGTGCTCAGAAACATACCCATTGTGGCCCTAATCTTACGTTTGGATGCACAATGGGGCCCAAAATGAAAGGAGCAATCGGTGGCTTTCGGAACAGAAATTTTGCTTGAAGGAGATTTAGGCCCCATTGCCCACTTGTAGAGCCATTGAGTGACCAAAACTATGGAGAACCCCCACAAGTGACCCCATTTTGAAAAGTAGACCCCTTAACGAATTTATCTAGTGGTATAATGACTTTTTTGACTTCACAGTTTTTGAATGAATCTAAGCCAAGCCGAAGGAAAAAAATTACAATTTTCATTTTTTTGGTAATTCTGTCATTTTAAAAGCAGTTTTTTTGTACAGCACATATATGAATGAAGACTTGCACCCCAAAATGGATACCCCTGTTTCTCCCGTGCTCAGAAACATACCCATTGTGGCCCTAATCATATGTCTGGATGCACGATGGGGCCCAAAATGAAAGGAGCAGAGCAACCGGTGGCTTTCGGAACAGAAATTTTGCTTGAAGGAGATTTAGTCCCCATTGCCCACTTGTAGAGCCCTTGAGTGACCAAAACGATGGAGAACGCCCACAAGTGACCCCATTTTGAAAAGTAGACCCCTTAACGAATTTATCTAGGGGTAGGATGACTTTTTTGACTTCACAGTTTTTGAATGAATCTAAGCCAAGCCGAAGGAAAAAAAATACGATTTTCATTTTTTGGTAATTCTGTCATTTCAAAAGCAGTTTTTTTTGTACCACACATATATGAATGAAGACTTGCACCCCAAAATGGATACCCCTGTTTGTCCTGTGCACAGAAACATACCCATTGTGGCCCTAGTATTACGTCTATATGCACAATGGGGCCTAAAATGAAAGGAGCAACCGGTGACTTTCGGAACAGAAATTTTGCTTGAAGGAGATTTAGGCCCTATTGCCCACTTGTAGAGCCATTGAGTGACCAAAACGATGGAGAACCCCCACAAGTGACCCCATTTTGAAAAGTAGACCCCCTAACGAATTTATCTAGGGGTATAATGACTTTTTTGACTTCACAGTTTTTGAATGCATCTAAGCCAAGCAGAAGGAAAAAATTACGATTTTCATTTTTTTGGCAATTGTGTCAATTTAAAAACTGTTTTTTTTGGAAAGTGTACATAGGAATGAAGACTTTCGCCCCAAAATGGATACCCCCATTTGTCCCGTGTTCAGAAACATACCCATTGTGGCCCTAATCTACTTAAAGGAAACATAGCTAGGCCTATAATGGAAGGAGCACCCGTTGGATTTCAGGGTACAACGGAATAAATTCCAGTCCCCATTGCCCACATGTAGAGCCATTGAGCGTCCAAAACGATAGAGAACCCCCACAAATGACCCATTTTAAAAACTAGACCCCTTAACAAATTCATCTAGGGGTGTACTGCATATTTTGACCCCAAAGTATTTGAATGAATCTAAGCAAAGCAAAAGGAAAAAATTACAATTTTCATTTGTTTGGCAATTTTGTCAATTTAAAAACTGTTTTTTTTGTACAGTGTACATAGGAATGAAGACTTTCACCCCAAAATGGATACCCCTGTTTGTCCCCTGTTCAGAAACATACCCATTGTGGCCCTAATCTACTTACAGGACACATGGCTAGGCCCATAATGGAGGGAATGCCCGCTGGATTTCAGGGCAGAACTGAATAAATTCAAGGCCCCATTGCCCACTTATACGGAAAAAAATTGACTTCCTAAAAATAATCCCCCCCCCCCCCGCCATCCCCATTTTTTGGCATTCCCTAAATATTAGATAAAGGTAATAATATAAATGCGTTTTATGTCCGAAGACAGGGGTAATTACGGAGGCTGGTTGGGCTGGGCACATGGGGCAAGAAAACCGGGTATCCCCCCCCCCTCCTCTCATGTATTTTGGGGGGTATTTCGTAACCTCAGCAGCGGGGATGGGGTGTAAAGTGGCGCTGTGAGGCTTTGTAATCTTGCTGCGGTGCAGCGGTCTCACAGAGAAGGCGCTCAACAAGCTGCTCCTGGAACTGCAGGAAGGCGAGCGTTCCCGGGGGCTTCTTGTAAATTACGGATTACAGGTAGCGGTCTGAATAACGCCGGGCTCACGTAGCCGTAGGCGGAATCTGCTTGCGGAGGCCCGCAGCGGATTCCAGCTGTGAGCCCGCCTGTGACCCTGCGTACGGTTGCGTAATGTACTGCACATAACTGCCTACTCACACAGGCGGTTTTTTGTTTGCATTTCCCGCGCCGTCGCTTAGAGATGACTCGGGTACCCGCAGCCCGTACACAATGTGTTTGCATATGGGGTGCGAGTATATCCGCGGTCATAGAGCACAAAGGGCTCTAGGTCGCAGATATTCGTGGTAAAATATAGCATGCTGTGTTCTGTTTCTGCGAGTGGATTACGTAATTCCGACCCGCTAATTGGGGGGAATTGTGTAATCCAATGCATGCGATTGATCCGTGGATTACCGCTGATCAAGCGCATGCAGAACCTGTAATTCCTCTCCGGTCACGCGTGACCGGCCTAATGTTAGTTCGCTACTTGTGACCGGGGACCGCTCAGCGAGGCCACCGGTCACTGCTCCAAGCACTCAGCAACCGTTGGTCGCTGGGAGCAAGGAGATTTAACATTTCCTGGGCTTCCCGGTTCCTGCGAATGTGTCCGGCATTTTGCCGGCGGGCGCATGCGCAGCAGCCGGAAGGGTCCATGGAGGATAATCGCATCTGGATTCAAATGCGGAAGCCTCCGAGAAGATGTTTCATCTCCCCCCACCGATCGCATCGGTGAGGGGAAATGAAACTGCCACTTTTTAAAGAACTTTTACGTGATTGCCATTATGCATTGGATAACGGCGATCACGTGACCAGTAACCGCATACCGCGGCTCCCCGTGACATCTCCAGCAGCAGGGAGATTTTATATTTCTTGGGCAATCTTTCACTTTTGCGCATGCGTCCGCCATCATGCTGACGGGCGCATGCGCCGAAGCTGGGGTAACATCCGCGGATCAACATCCCACCAGGGAACAAATCCGGACCTTGGGTACGTAATTTCATCCCCCCTTATGGATACGATCCATAAGGGGAGATGAAACTTTAACTTTTTAAACTTTTTTTTACTTTTAACTTTTTTTTTTTTTACTTTTTAACTTTATATGATCACCGTTATCTGATGGATAACGGTGATCATATGACTGGAAACCGCATACAGCGGTCCCCAGTCATATCTCCCTGCACTCGGCTATCTGTGACAGCCGGGTGCAGGGAGATTTTGAATTTGCCGGGCTCGCCGGCTTCTGCGCATGCGCGCCGCATCGGCACATCGCAGAAGCCAGCGGGGGGTCCAGACACCGGCCGGAGGACATCGGCGGACCTGAGGTGCATGCGCAGAAGGACGGCTACGGCGCCCGGAGCATCGGGACAGCTGGGAGTCGTGCGACGGACATCGGTGAGTAATTTCAGCTGCTCCGATGGATCCGATCCATCAGAGCAGCTGAATCTTTAACTTTTATTGCACTTTTATTTACTTTTTTTGCGATCGGCGCTATCCATTGCATAGCGCCGATCGCAATGCCGGGGGGGGGGGCTCCGAACAGCCCGGGATGACAGCTCCATGCTGTCAGCTACCTGCGGACACCAACAGCATGGAGCTGTCACGTCCACAGCCCGAGGGGCATTATTCTCTGCAGGAAGCATGTTTTTACGTCCTCAGAGAATAAGGCCCACTTCGGGAGGACGTAAAAACACTATGGGCTGGTCGTTAAGGGGTTAAAACACCTGGTTTAGTCTTGCCTTATAAGCTATTTATCAGAACACTCTCTTCTTGACCCCCTACAGTCCGGCTTCTGCCATCTACACTCGACAGAGACTGCCCTGACTAAAGTGATAAACTAGCTCTTGGTGGCCAAATTGAGAGATGACCACTCCCTACTGATCCTCCTTCATCTCTCCATAGCATTTGACACTGTCGACCACAAACTCCTCCTCAGTATGCTTTGCTCCATTGGACTAAAGGAAACTGCTCTCTCTTGGTTCTCAACCTACCTATCAGACTGCTCATTCAGTGTCTCCTTTGTTTGCATCACCTCCCCTCCTCTTTCCCTTGCTGTTGGGGTCCCCCAGGGCTCGGTCCTTGGCTCCCTCCTCTTCCTCATCTACACAGACCCTATTGGACAAACCATCAGGAGATTTGGCTTTCAGAACCATCTCTATGCTGATGATACCCAGTTATACACCTCCTCCAGTGACATCACACCAACATTCCACCACAATGCCATCCGCACCTCTATAACTCCTAGACAGCACGCCCGCTGTCTTGGGGTTATTTTCTACTCCTATCTCTCCTTTACCTCTATATTCAATCTCTCGTGCAAATGTGTCAGCTGCACCTCAAGAAGATTACAATAATCCACCCCTTTCTCACTGTGGACATGCTAAAATGCTCACTCTTGCCCTCATCCACTTCCATGTTGATTATTGCAACTCGTTGCTGATCGGCCTCCCCTGCACCAGACTCTCCTCTGTCCAATCCATCCTGAATGCAGCAGCCAGGCTCATCTACCGGTCCAGCCGTTACTCGGATGCCTCTGCCCTGTGCCAGTCACTGCACTGGCCGCCCTACATTGCCTCCCTCATCTCAATCCACCACCCAGTCCGCACCTTCCGCTCAGCTAATTAAATTAGAATAAGTGCCCCTTTAATTCGAACCTCATAGTTGCATCCAAGACTTCTCCAGAGCAACACCAGTCTTCTGGAACGCGCTACCCAAAACTATTCGGGCAATGCCTGATACACAAACTTAGGGCATGCTCTAAAAACGCACCTCTTTAGGGAGGCATACCATATCTCCTAAACCAAACCCCTCTTTACTCCGCCTGATAACATGCTCCCTGCCTTTCTGACCGCAGTCCCTGCTAACTGTAATCAACCACCCCCTGCAGTCATACCGAGCCAACCACCACACGGCTTATGTCTGACCATGGTCTATGTGTATAGCATCCCTGACTCTCAATCTTGCCATACCTTGCACATCTCCAGCCCCCTTACCTTCTGTATCACCCCATACATCTGTAGTATGTAAGCTCGTCAGAGCAGGACCCTCACCCCTATTGTTTCCATCAATCGATTACTTCATGTAACAGGGGTTTTTGTATTCTTTGTTTCTTGTATCTGTTCTCCCGTTTTGTAAGTGCTACGGAATATGTTGGCGCTATATAAATAAAGATTATTATTATATGCTGTATAGCCAAAGAAATGCTATACAACTAGAGTTTTACTCCGACCAGATAGCCTTAAACATAGGTAGCTTATTCACTATAAAAATTAAAAAAATGTTAAGCCACTGCTTTAATCTCTGATTTACTAATATATAGCTATTTTTACAATTTGGGGAAAAGTCCCTTGTAAATGTATCTTTCTGCTCACACATTGTTTTTTAATGTTTTTTCAGACTCGATCACTTAGTTACTCAGAGTTGGAGTTTCCAGCTCCTAGCCTTCTGCAGAGATTTGGAAGTCTGACCTGGCGCAAAAAAAGGTTTAGTGTGTTGGAACACAGCGATGCTACCCCTACTGTTTCAACTCCAACTGAATCCCAGTGGTCTATGGAACAAATGGAAAGATCAGCTGTGGGAAGTGAACTGGATTTGGAAATCAGACATCCTAAGTACTGTACTGATGAATATCCTTCCACACAACTGTCCCCTAAAAATTCTGAGCATTATTCTAAGAGGGAGCAAAAGGCTCTACATGTGTCAACCTCATTTAATTGTGTAGCTGATGATAATGGGAAAAATGTTCAGCTGCCATTTGATTTTCCAGAGAGACAGGAAGGAGAAGAAGAGTCACTCCCATGTTGGGCAGAGAGTATATTGAAAGAGTACATGTCACAAAACCGCTACACACCTGGTTCACTACTCTACCCTCTATCTCACACTTTGGAGGTTATGGAAGAGGATGAAGAACCTGGACAATATCAAAGTCCTCTTTATCATCGCATGTCAAAGGATCTGATACTAGAAGATGTTCCTCAGCCAAACAAGCCCCTTAATTCCAGCATTTGTATTGAAACTGTAAAAGAAAATAATCTATGTGAAGTCCAGAAGACTCTTTCTTGTAAAGGCTCAAAAATAACACAATCTGAAATAATTGCAAAACACATACCTCTCTATACCACTATCCTTTCTCAAGATGTAGCAAAAATTAGGACTGGCCAGACATGTGGGAGCCTTTTTCCAGGAAATTCACAAAATTATGAATCCAGTTTTCCAGAATCTTTAAGGTTGTCCAAAGAAGATTCCCCAGAAATAAATCTATACAACAACGAAGCGTCATTGCCCTATACAAATAATATACAAGATGGGCTTCAAAAAAATACCACAGAGTTGCAGAAGCTTCCAGCCCTCAAAGAGCCACTTCAAGACCAAACACACAATACACACAGACCCATTATAGAGCATGAACAAGCCCATAGCCTTTCTGATATCTCTACATTATCCCTAGCAACAGTGAAAGAGAACTGTAACCACCCATCATCACCAAATTCAACAAAAATCAGGTACAAAGTTATTATTACCATGACTAGAGAGGAAAAAGAGCAATACCCATTGCCAAAGCTGGCACAAGAGTTGGTGAAAGGCGAGGAACCTGTTGAACAAGATATGAGGATGTCACCTTCAGTGGAATTTCAGGCATGTAGCTACTATGGGGCAGGACTTACAGAAGTGACAGCTCGGGAAATTTCAGAAACACCAGAGCTGACTGAAAAGAATACAACACAGGAGGAGATCCCACAGAAGAAGAGGGGAGGAGAGATTCTTAAGGGGGAACCGCTGAACAGGTGAGCAGAGGGTGGCAGCAAAGCAGTCTCAATAGTGGAAGTAATGTAGAGAAATAGATGTAATAACCGCAAAAGTCGTAACCATGCTAATGAAAACTGACAGCACATTTTGCCTCTGGGATGCCAAAAATACATTAAATAAGGTGGGAGTGTGTTCCTTCTGACAATAGGTAAAGCTTTCTGATGAAATATGCCTTCACAGTTCAATGTATGAAGTGAAATCATGAATGTTGTGACATATACGGTGAGAAATGCAGTGATTTGGTCATTCTTTCCACACATGTAGGGCTTGGCTGATGTGTTTGAACTCTGTATTCTGCTTGTCATATAATAAAAATACAAAGTTCAGTATGGGGAGGGGTAGAGAAGAGTAGGGAAGTGCTGTAGATATGTAGTACAGGAGTGGCCCAAGTCTTCCTGCACTGCCATCACTGCTTGAGCAAAGTGTTCATCTTATTGAGAAAAGGAAAGGAGATGTGGGTAAGTAGTCTTCCAGGTTATAAGCATATACTATAATAGTAGTCATGTAGAATATATGTTAGATAGATATACATTTGTTTTCTTTGTTGTCATACTGTGTATATGAATAATATAAGAATTCAGATAAGAGATTGTCGAGTCAAAAATGAGTACGACTGTATATTGAGGAACTTGCATGATACTGAGGGTCATAATCAGTATTTTTTGATTGAAAGAGTATTAGATGCTTGGAACAAATTTCTAGCTGAGGTGGTTGGTAAATGAAATCAAGCTTGTCTGGGAAAAGTATAGAGCTATCCTAAGAGAGAAATAAAGAGGAAATAATAAAAGGGCAGACTAGATGGACCAGGGGTTTTTTGCTGCCGTCAATTGTCAATAAATGTATTTACAAGTTTGTACAGTCTGAGATGCCTGACACCAGGTGAATCTCACATACATTGCTGTAATGTCTATGATATGTGAAGCATTAATAACTCTACAGAACATTCTTTGGAGGTAATGCACTGAGCACTTTTATAGCCTCAGAATACCTCTTATGGGAGTAATTACCAAATGATGAGAGCTAGTTGAAATGTATGCCTGTTTTTCTTAAAGGGATTCTGTCAGCACCTTGTACATACAAAGCTGCTGACAGATCTAGGTCTGGTCCGGAGTGCGGGCGGCATCATATCTTTATTACAGATGTTAGTAGCTGCATCAGTGTGAAATGGAATTGCTGCAAGTGCGCCGCAGGCGTTTTTCTCGATCACACCATTCTCAGTATGTAGGTTCACGTTGAACCTAGTCCGAAGAAAACTTGTTCACTTGATTTTATGCTGTGTTCTGGGGTCACAGGTTTAATTTCCATACAGGGAAGCTCCAGCCATGAAAGGGCAGGTGTTTAGAATAAATTGGCAAGTCAGTGTATCAGTAGGTTTTGGGACTTGGACAAGAAACAGGAATAACTGGAAATGAGCTTCTCAGACACAGTGAACACACATAATACTGACAGGTGAAGTGAATAGTACTGATAACCTCGTGTCCATGGCAGCTACCGAGGGGTAGGATATATTGAGTGGCAATTAAACATTCAGTTCATGAAGTTAAAGTGACCCTCCGGGCCTGAAGCAACAATGATGGCAGAACAGCTTCTCTGACTCATTGTCTGCATCAGTAGTCTAAGATAGTACATGCTACCGGCCAGCACTGCTCATGTGGGCAGCACTGGTTAATTAATGTGGATGTAGTGTCTTAGACTAATGATGCATACAAATGCACATCAGATGTGCATCAGATAGTCAGAGAAGCTAGTACAGTCATCTTTGTTTCCTAGGCCTGGAGGGTCGCTTTAGAGTCACCTTTTACAGGGGTCAAACTGTGATGGCTAGATGGCTGGCCCATATCACTTCCAAAACAGCAGGTCTTGTGGGGTGAACCCAGTAAGCAGTGACAAGTACTCTCCAAAAGTGGTCTTTAGAAGGACAACTGGTGAATTGATAACTGGCTCATTGATACTTGTGGGCATCAAATGCTACTTCGACTGGTTTGATCACACAGAAGATATACTGTAGTATACATTGCTGAAAGTTTGTTGGCTATAGGGGTGTTATCTTTAATGATCAAGCAGAGCACTTCATAAGCACTCTGCTCAGTCATTAAAGGGGTTTTGTCATTAGAAAAAAAAATGCAATCCCTTTTCCTCCTCAGGCAGTCTTCTTATCGCATCTTCTCCTCGCTGATCTTCTCCAGTCCCCCAGGTCACCTTACCACAAGCTGGCTGGATCCTCTTCTTATTATTAAGATGCGTCTATTGCTGGCTTTCTTCTTCCTACAGGGCAATGTACGCTACGTCACTAGTGATGTAGCGTTCATAGCCTAGCAGGGAGTGCCGAACTATTGCCAAGACTGCATATGCGCGCTGTCTCGCCATGAGTGTTCATATACTATTGCAGAGAGACAATATGCATACGCAGTCTCGGCAATAGCTCAGCATTCCTTGCTAGGCTGTGAACATTACATTGCTAGTGACATAGCGTACATTGCCTGGCAGGAAGAAGAATGCCAAGAATAGACGTTCCATAACAAGAAGAAGAGGATCCAGCCGGCTTGCGGTGAGGTGACCCGGGGGACTGGAGAAGATTTGTGAGGAGGATATGCTTGAAGAAGGCTGCCTGGGGAGGAATAGGTAAGTATTTTTTTTTTTCTTCTAGTGACAGAACCCTTTTAAGCATTTAGAATGTGCCTTACTATGCAAATGGAAACCTCAGTGTCTGCTGCCACCACATCTGGTGGCATACAGTGATAGCTTCCACTTTCTGCTGCATCCAGGTAGTGTAGACAGTGTTCCTTAAACTTTGAACTTGTAAACCATTCTTCCAGCTATATTTCTAGAAACATTTATAGCCTTTGCTATCTTTTTTCTTTTTCTTTTTGTGCCGAGCAGTGTTAACTTCTCTTAACTTTTTGGAACACTCTCCTGACTTGGCCATATTTCTAGCATTGAGTCAACAAAGCTCCAACCAGTCCAGGTATTTGACATGTTTTGTTTTAAGCACACCTGATGCAACTAATGTGTTCTTCAGACAACACCTGATTTACAAATGTATGCTTTTATGAGGCATTCTATTCATAAGGTTGAATAATTCTGAGACTGCAGTAGTCATTAAAAGTGGCATTTTCTGTTGAATTTAGAGAAACCACTTGTTATATTAGGCTACTTTGACACCTGTGTTAGGGCTCAGTTCGGGATTTTTGTCTCTGTATTTGGAGGAGTGAAACTTATGTAAAACTGAAATAAACTGATCAGTCTTTTCCCCATTGATTTCAATGGGTTTTCAAAAAACCTGAATGATGTCAATTTACTTCAGTTTTCTTTTAATGGAACAAATAATGCAGCAGACTGAACGGAGCCCCAACACAGGTGTGAAAACAACATTAGGGTGCTTTTACATGGAACGATTTGTTGTTCATATGAGTGAATGATGACAGAATTTGCTTGTTTGCCCATGCAACCTGTTTATACAGGCAGATAAATTGTTTGTTCGCAAATCATTCACTCGTTGACAATCACTGTACCAGCGAACGAGAACGACTGAACAATCGATATTTAGACCGAGCGATTAGTGAACGAGGCAACAATAATTTTCATTTTTGCATGAAATTAATGATAAGCGATTGAATCATTATTCGCTGTGCTTACACTGAACAATTAACATTCAAATTTGAACGATCGAGCGATTTTTTTTAATTTTTTTTTTTATTTTTTGAATGCTAACAACTGGACAACAAAAATGCACTCTTAATATTTTTTTCTTTCTAAAAATAGTTAAACTACCATAATTTGGGGTTGAGAAACACAAATATGACATTAGATTTTGTTATCTCTGGTTTTTAAGATCTACTAATCTCAAATCAAAATACTAAAAATACGCTTTAAAGTTCTTTTCTCAAAATAACTAAACTCCTAACTTTGCATTGAGGACAATGAATGTAGGCCTAACTCTGGTTTTATAGATACACTAATTTCAAATAATAGGGATTAACCACATGAACGGATTCTCTTTGCTAGTTGCTTGTACTCCTTTTCTGGGGCATCTATTGTCACTGTCCAACAGTAGTCCAAGAGAAGCTTCCATTTTCCCTGATACCTTCGGTCCATTTTCAATATGTCCTGATGGAATCTCTCTCCATGTTCGTCACTCACGGCACCGCAGTTGTCAGGGAAGACATCCAGGTGAGAATGTAGGAGATGGACTTTGAGTGACATGTTGCAACCTAATCGATGGTACTTCTCTAGAAGTTTATTCACAATCTCAACATAGTTGTCAACTCATCGATTTCCCAGGAAGCCATGCACAACATCTTTAAATGCCTCCCATGCTGCTTTCTCATGACCCTCAAGAACTTGCTCAAAGTTTTTATCTTTAAAAAGATGACAAATCTGCGGATCAATGAAGATACCTTCTTTAACTTTAGCATCACTGAGCTGTGGAAATTGTCTTTTGATGTAATGAAAAGCTCCACCCTGGTTCATCACCTTTACAAAGTTCTTCATGAGTCCAACTTAAATGGGCTACATCTCAGAGCCAAGAGCTAACTCAAAGTTTTCAATGTCATTTTTGTTTCTTCCATGATGAAATGATTACAAAATACCTATTTTCACAGTTGGCCAGTGTAATCATTCCGTGTAAAAGCACCCTTAGTTGTGTTGAGTTATTTATATTGTCCTCGTGTGTTTTTTCTTGCAAACAGCTGAAAGTCTGTAAATTTGGCAAATTAACTTAATTCGCGCTTAGGCTGGGTTTATACCAGATGGATTTGCCACGGAAATAACATGCGGAATTTCTGTGCGGCAAATCCGCCTGTGGCTCCTAATCCTGGGTTCATCCAGCCATGTGAACGAGATTTTGCAAAAATCTCATCCACACAGGGCGGCCAATCCGTCGCAGCAAAGCAGGGCGGAACCAACAATGCGGAACGGAATTGACAGCCGCAGCATGTCAATTCTTTTTTTCTTCCGTTGCAGCCTCACTCTTCTCTATGGGGAGAGAAAGCCACAATGAAATGCCGGCGGGCAAACTGCTCCAAAACCCGCAACGAAATGCTGCAGGTTTTGAAGCTGTGGCTCCCCCGCGGAAATCTTGCACCGAAAAGCCGCAAGATTTCCGCAGGATTTCTGTCCCGTGGGAACCCATAAAGGTTAAACAATTTTGATTGCAGCTGCACACACTAATGTATAGAAATTCACTATATATACTTAAACATTTGTCCAAAAAATTTAAGATATTTGGAACTACTCAAATGAGAGTGAGTAATTCTGTGTGAGCGGAGTATTTAGCAATCAGTGTAACTGTAATTAGTCACCCTGATTATTGGAATTAACTTTGCAAATTAATGAACATTGGACTTACAATATAATACTTGGGCCAGTGCCTTGTAATTACAATGGATGATTAACCTTAGTAAACAGTTGTCACCTTGTTAGGACATATGTTTTGTCATACTGATATCAGTAGGTGAACACACATCAGCTGCTCCCTGCAGTGTATTTGTCAACTGTTTACTATAGGTTACTGAACATTCCCCAAATTAAGCTACTCCATTGGGTTTGTAGGTTACACTCTTTCTCAAAAAAACAAGCATCTAGCAGAAGCATGCAGCTACATCTCAGGCAGATATACATGATTAGAGTTGTGGTTTGATTACATGAGTGGTCTTGCTACCAAAGGTACAAGTGGTTCCACCCTTGTCCTATAAAAAGCTCTCAGAGGCTACTAGTGTGTAATTGACCTCTTTTTCAGCTTGTGTGGAGTTTGTTTAGCACTAGACGCCTCTATGACACAGTTGAAGAGATTTCGCACAGAGTGTTAGAAGGGGCGCATTATTAGAATTTGAGAAGCTGGATGGTTGTATCGATGAATTGCCCACTACCGGGGATGTTGGGACAAGGGGATGTATGTGAGCATGCACACAAGGCACCCCCGGCACAGGACACCCTCAACAGACCACCAGTAGAGGGGATTCTCTGATCATCTGACAAGCACAAGCAACTACAATTATTGCATTGACCAAAACCAGAGACAGGTGGCACTATCAATAAAGGCCCGTGTCTGTGGGAACCAATTCCAGGCACTTGGCTGAAGGACATTTGGTCTCACAGCGCCCATTACGTGTATTGCCTTTGACACTCACCCACTCTTGCCTATATTGTCAGGAACAACAAAATTGGACTGCTACAGAGTGGGCCCAGGTTGTCTTCAGCAACGAATCCAGGTTTAACTTGGGCACTGATAATAGCCATGCTCGTGTATGGAGAACTAGGGTTGAGCGCCTCAATCTGCCTTTTTTATGGAGTAGCACACTGCCCCCCTGCTGGTGTGATGGTCTGGGGGGCATCACATATAACAATCGGTCACCACTAGTAGTGGTACAAATGATAGCTCAGCGATATGTTCAGGACATCCTGCAGCCACGTTTCCTCTCATGGCAGGGCTTCCAAGGGGCATTTCCCAGCAGGATAATGCTCAGCCACACACAGCAAGAGTGTCACAGGAATGCCCCCACAACGTTGGTCCCACTTTCGTTGCCTGCCCGGTCACCAAATTAATAGCCAATAGAACATGTTTGGGATCATCTTGGATGCCAAATTTGACAGTCTGCATTTGCACAATCTATAGGCTCAACTACAGCAAATTTGGACCTATATGATGCAGGATACCATACTGAACCTGTATGCCTCCATGCCCGCCCGTATCACAGCTTGCATCCAAGCTATAGGCTGCCCAACAGGGGTTTTTTTTGTAAACAAAATACACATGCAGAATACGGTTATGTGAACTAAATCAGTGAAATCAATAAGTTCTGTTGACCGCGTATTGTGCTCGCAAATTTTGCATGCATAAAACGCCCTTGCATCCAGTTGAAAGGTACAATTTTTTTTCAAAATTAGAAAAAGGATGCATGTCACGTTGCATCCTGTTGCCAATGGTTTTTGTTGTACAAAAAAAACAATTTGGTCTAGATCCTGGTCTTGAACAGTACAAATGTGATGAGCCTGCATAATTTTAGTGTTTTGCGGCTTCAAGTTTTAACTGGAAAATTTTACAAAAAGGAGAAAATCAATACCTTGTAATAAGATGCACTAAAATCTGAACTGAGCCTGAGATAGCATTTCTGTATGAATAAAAAACATTAAAATGATGCGGATTTATTGATAACACAATAATTACAATTAGAGGGGAAATCACCCTGCAGCGTATCCTCTGACCTTGGCTGCCTGTCCACGGGCGTTGCAGAGATCCGCCGCGGGAGCCGCTGCCCGGGAGCAGGAGCCGGCAGACGGATCTCTGCTGTCAGCCTATCTGACGGCAAATTGCAGCATGCAAATCGCAATGATTCTCCGCTCGTGGACAGGATGGCTGCGCTCTCAATAGCAACGGATTATTGTGGGCAGGCAGCCACGTGGATATGTGAGAATGCCCTCAACCGCAGGAGCTGCAAGACTCTATGTTGATCCTGAACCCTTCTGAGGCTGTTCATTTCAGGAATTCTTTAACACAGCATTTCTGAAAAGTGTCATATCAATGGATTACTGAGTGTGAGAAAATGCTGAATTGCCTGTTAGCCCTTCTGTTTCGGTTAAAAAAAAAAGACAGTAATCCTTTTTATTTCTCTAGTCTCTTTTATTGTATTTCTCTATACGCCTGACTCTGCCTAGAGACCATTTTCATGAATATTCTTAAGGTGCTGGTCACTTTGCGTCATAAGTAGAGATGAGCGAGCGTACTCGTTAAGGACAGATACTCGAGCGAGTATCGTCCTTTTCGAGTACCTGCCTGCTCGCCTGCAAAGATTCGGGTGCTGGCGGGGGAGAGTGGCAGGGAATGGGGGGGGGGGGGGGAGATCTCTCTCCCCCGATCTCTCCTGCTCACTCCCGGTCCACAGCGCTCACCCCCGCCGACACCCGAATCTTTGCGGGTGAGCAGGCAGGTACTCAAAAAGGACGATACTCGCTCGAGTATCTGTCCTTAACGAGTACGCTCGCTCATCTCTAGTTATAAGCAAACTGTGCATATTGATCAGTTTTCGCTAAATGAATGTGTGAACTCGGGTCAAGTTTTTATCAGTTATCACATTGATCAGAGCTGACGAGCTGTAAATACTGTTCAAACACGAATTCTGTATAAGTGATTCATAAATTACTTCTAATCACCAGTCACTTACTTAAGAACTACTGCTTAATCAAGCCAATCCCTTTGTGAAAGCTTCATTTCAGTTGAACACTCACACGCCTCAACATGTTCATTTCTAAAAGGCGCTTTACATTTTTATGTACATAACGTTTATTGGTTGTATAAGAAGATCTTCAACATCTGAATAGATTTGTGTTTCAACTCCACTATTTTCAATATATGTGCAGTCAGGGAGGGAAAGGAATTGTATATCTAGTCTGAAAACCTATTTTTACCTTGTATCATCTCACTAAGGTCCCCAGGATATGGCCACCTGCACACAGCCAGGTTTGCATTACGGAATCCGCTCTGTCTCATTGCGGCCGGGGTGACTGCTACATAAACATCACGGCCAGCGTGGCTGTAATCTATGCCTATTTTGGGTTAGAGTATCAACTCTCTTACATGCCCCATAAATGAGGGCTTTTTGACTTGTATGCCCCGTAAATGTGGGCTTCTTGACTTTGTATGCCCTGTAAATGTGGGCTTTTTGACTTTATATGCCCCATAAATGTGGGCTTTTTGTTTCTGCATACCCTGGAAATGTGGGCTTTAGTGAGGACAGATAAGTGTTCAGCCTAATGAGCCTGCAGGTACTCTCAATTTGATGCCTGTCAGTAAACATAGGCTGACACACTCATTTGTTGTCTGTCTTTATCAGTACAGACAGTGTTAGCAAGATTGACTTAGTGTCCGTGCATGCCCCGTAAATGTGGGTTTGGTGAGGATAAACAAGTGATCAGCTGGAACAACCTGCAGGCAGTTTTGATTGGACACCTGTCAGTGAATGTAAGCTGATACACTTAATTTTGGTCTGTCTCTACCAGTACGGACTGTGCAAATAAATGTGATCTCTGGGTTCATAGTCCTATTAGAGTCTTAACATCAAGACGAACCCGAATGTAGTAAGCTATATTCCACTTAATGTGGACTGGAGCATATACAAATTAAAAATTCAAAGTATAACAGAAAGGTTCTAATAAGCCAAACGTGATAAAATTTCCATCCTGATGAAATGACACATATGTTCGGTGTCATAGAAACGCGTTGATGGATTGATAGATGGGATAATCTGATTAAAGCTCCATTTTGTTGAAAAAAAGTTTGACTCCAGAAAAACACGTATGGAACAAGCTATCTAACAACTATAACACACTATCTATACTAAACAATTATGCTTCACTATTTGACTTAGATAAGAGAGTAAAATTGACAGCTATAGTGTTACTAGCATAACAGAGTGTGTCAGTTTACACAATTTTTGACACCCTCAGCTATGTGGGTATAAGAAAACTGTGGCTATTTGTATAAATAATTACAATAACCACCATTATCTGTCCAAGTGTATCACGGACAAGGATTATTTTATTAGGGAATTTATTTACGTATATATGCATACGGCTCTTTTGAAAATATATATGAATAAAGGTTTAATTTTTAACTAATCAGTAAAGTTCTTTCCAGTAAATGTTAAGCATTACAGAATCCGGAGCAGGCATCTGCCTCCGGATTCTGTGGCAAATACCTTCCACAGCATACTATGGAAAAGCGTTTTTCCTGCCCACTAGTGGTAGAGCTTGCTGCGATTTTCCGCTTGTGGGGTGGGGGAAATCGGAGCATGCTCTATTTTCAGGCAGAATCTGTGTAGGCAGCTTCCATTGAAGTCAGTGGAAGCCGTCCGCCTCGCGGCCCTTCCGGTAAAACCATGCACAATTTTACCTTGGTTTCTGATAAGATCACAGTAAATTCCACATGAAAATCTTAGTGCGTCTTATTAAAAAGTATTGATTTTCTCCTTCTTTTTGTAAAATTTACAGTTAAAACATGAAGCAGCAGGACACAAAAATTATGCAGGCTCATCACGTTTCTACTGTTCAAAACCAGGATCTAGACCAAATTTGTTTTTTTGTACAACAAAAATCATTGGCAACAGGATGCAACGTGACACGCATCCTTTTTCTAATCTTGAAAAAAAATTGTACATTTCAACTGGATGCAAGGGCGTTTTATGCATGCAAAATTTGCAGATGCAATACGCAGTGAACAGAACTCATTGATTTCAATGATTTGGTTCACATAAGCGTATTCTGCGCGTGTATTTTGTTCACGAAAAAACCCTGTTGGGCCGCCTCTAACTTGCATGCAAGATGTGATGCAAGCGGGCATGGAGGCATACAAGCTTCATATGGTAACCTACAGCATATCGGTCCACATTTGCTGTAATGAGCCTCTAGGTCATGCAAACTTGTAGGCTGTCGAAGTTGGCTTCCCAGAAGGTCCCATACATCTTCTATTGGCGATATATTTGGTGACCAAGCAGGCTATGTGTGATATCCTGCTGGAAAATGCCTCTTAGAAGCCGCCATGAGAGGAACACATGTGGCTGCAGGATGTCCTGAACATATTGCTGAGCTGTCATTGTCTCTCGTAGCAGTACTAGGGGTGACTGGCTGTTGTTTGTAGTGGCCGCAAGACCGTCACACAAGCAATGGGGGCAGAGTGCCACTCCACAGCAAAGGTAGGATGAGAGGCTCACCACCCCTAGGTCCCCATACAAGAAAACAGCCATTGTCAGTGCCAAAACTAAATCTTGCTGAAGACAACCTGGTTCAACTCCACAGCAATACCGTTTTGCCCTTCACAACACCACTGCAAATGGAGGCAATGGTGGGTGGGTTTCCAAGGCAATAAATGTGAAGGGCGTCGTAAGACCAAATGTCCTTCAGCCAAGCTCCTGGAAATGGTTCCAACAGACACAGCGGCCTGTAATGATGGCAATGGCTGTGTCTGATTAGTGGACAAGGAAACAGTTGGAGCTGCTCGTGCTTGTTGGGCGATCAGACGATCCCCTTTTCTGGTTGTCTGTTGAGGGCATCCTGAGCTCCGTTGCCTTGTGTGCATACACTCACAAATTCACTGGTCCCAACATGTCCTAAAAATCTGGTCAGAACTCCCCAGGTGTTGAGCAATTTGTCAATGTTCCCACCCAGTGTTTCACTTTTCAATAATGTGCCCCTCTCAAACAAGTAGTCAACAAGATATACACAAGTTAAAAAAAATTGTCCACCGTACATCTAATCACGCTACAACTGTAATCACTTGCATATCTGCCTGAGATGTGACTGCATGCTGAGTTTTGCAGAAAAATGACGACTCCTTCTAGGTGCTTGATTTCTTTTTTTTTGACAAGGAGTTATACAACCATGTGACTAGATACATAGATTTATATTATCTCCATATTACGGTCCGCAAAACACGGAACACAGTTTAAATATACTCATCTGAAAGCAAGCTAAATGTGATTTCTCTATCTTTTAACCTTTTTATTAAGATTATCTGTCCTCTGTAGCATTCCTGATGCATATGCAAAGCATAAATGTACTTTCATTACTGGCAAACCCAGACAGGTTTGTAATTATTGACTTGCCCTGACCTGTAGCTTTAGATAAGTAAGAAGCTCTCCTAATTTTGTCGGCATGTAAAGAAAAGCTTACTGTTTTAGTAATGTCAGGGTGGTTTCACAAGTATTTTTTGCCAAAACGCCATTTTTTTGGCATTTTGACACAGTGCCATTTTGTTTTCTGAAAAAAAACGCTGTCCAAATGTTTGCTATAGGTCAATAGTAAAATATGGAAAGCCTTTCAAACATTGTGGTTTTTGTAGTGCTGTTTTTTCTCACTTTTGCTAATACTTTTTGGTTTGCACGGCAGCATGCTCTAGGTATGGCATTTTTTCAGAGGTATCTCATTAGGAGAAAAAATGACAAAGAGATGTCACCAAAAGATGCCAGTAACAAAACACAGGCATCAAGGAAAAAACGCATGTGATTTTTCTAGTGTTTTTTTTTACTCAAAGGAGCCTTTCACACAGAACGGAATTCTTCTGCAACATGCAGTGGAATCTGCCATCACACCAAAATTCTCTCATTGTGGATTTTATTACAGAATTGCCTGCAGAATTACACTATTTTCAATTCTACATCAAAATCCACATGTTTGATCACAAATTCCACTGCATCCTGTAGAACAATTCCACCTATGCAAAGGGTTCTAAAAACTGCCAAAAAAGTCTACGTCTAATGGTACCCTATGGGTTTGTTCACACATAGGTGTTTTACTGTAAATTTTTGATGCAGATTTCAGTGTGGATTTTTGTCAGATTTTTTCAACTGCAGAAAATCTACAGCAAATCACCTACTGTATGTTTGAATGCACCCGTAGGCCAGTTTCAGATGAGTGTATTGTAACACGCCTATAATAAGGATTACAATTACATGTATTGTCATCAGTATTTCATCTGTACTTGCTGTCATTGGTTTTATTTCCTGCTGGGCAAATAGTGATCCATATTTGTCCAATAGAAAAGAATACCAATACAGAGGCAAAAATGGACACAATAGGTCATTCAGTAGTTAAAAAAAAAAAGGACCATGAAATATACGGCCATGTGAATAGATAGATTGACATTAGCTCTGTACTATGGTCCGCAAAACACAAACCAAATACAGAGTTCAAATACTTTCATCTGAAAGCTGCTGTAATGTAAGTTTTTTCTTGTGTATTAGGATAAATGACGTTAGTGAAATCATGTTAGCTTCATGGCAAACGCAGTTTAAGGCCTTAGTCAGATGGGCGTTTTTAGCCGCGATTTGCGCATGCGCCCGGCGATTTTATAAAACCATTGCTTTGCAATGGTATCGGACACATGAGCGCTTTTTATGCGCTCGTCCGATAAATTATAGAACAGAAATCGCAGATAGGTGCGATCTGCGATTCCTGTTCTCTTCTCTATATGCGCTCAATGGGGCCGGCGGCAGCAGCGCCGACCCCATTGAGAACATATAGAAGACGAATCATTCTTCTCTGCCACAGCTGTAACAGCTGTGACAGAGAAGAACGATGTTTGCCCATTGAATTCAATGGAGCCGGCAATACAGCCGCTCCATTGAAAGCAATGGGCTGCCGGCGTGCGCGGGGTGAATTGTCGGGAAGGGCTTAAATATATAAGCCCTTCCCTGCAATTCATCCTAAAATGTGTTAAAATTAAAAAAAATTGTATACTCACCTTTCCGCTGCAGCCGGAGTCCAGCCGCGGCCGCTGTCAGTTCTCCTGAACTGCTTCTCGGCACTATTTAGCCGGCGGGGCTTTAAAATCCCCGCCTGCTGAATGATCTGCCTCTGATTGGTCACAGCCCTGACCAATCAGAGGCAGGTTTCACTCACACACCCATTCATGAATTCATGAATGGGTGAGTGACTGCTGCCTCTCAGCGCTGAGCCAATCAGGGGCAGGTCTGACTCACATCCATTCATGAATTCATGAATGGGTGTGAGTGAGACATGCCTCTGACTGGCTCAGCGCTGAGCCAATCAGGGGGCAGGTCTGACTCACACCCCCTTCACACCCACTGCAGGATGGCCGCGCGGAGCTCCGGCTGCCGGGAGAAGGTGAGTATATATATTTTTTTTATTTTTACACATTTTAGGATGAATTGCAGGGAAGGGCTTATATATTTAAGCCCTTCCCGACAATTCATCCCGGGCTCGCCCGCAGCGCATTGCTTTAAATGGAGCCGGCTCTATTGCCGTCTCCATTGAATGCAATGCGCTGGACAGCTCCGGCCCGTTTCTAATGAAACGCGGCTAGGAGCAGATTTTCGGGCGATTTGCGGGCGACTTGCGCGCACCGGTCACGCGATTTGCGGATGCGCATCCGTCATGCGATCCGCAAATCGCGGCAAAAAACGCCCGTCTGACTAAGGCCTAACTGTGTATTTTCAGTATAACTAAACAGAATAGTTTTATTTCTGAAAATTGTAACACATTTTACTTTCTCTTTTCCTATATCTAATAGATCAGCAATAGATGAGGAGTTTAGCAGGAGAGGCTCTGACCAGGTGGCTGAAATGGAAAACCCTGATAATCAGCAAAGATTTGTTGAACTAGCAATATCCTCTAACAAGAAGGACAATGATTCTGGAAAAGTACCCCACAGTTTTGTGAATCCTCAGCTGTATGTTGGTCATGTAAAGGGCTTGCAGAAAGTATTTGAAAATATTAGCTCAACAGATGATGTTATCCATCATAAAGTAACAGTCAAAACCCAACAGCATGGATCTCTTAGGGAGAAGAAGCATAGACTGCCCCAAGATGTGCCTGTCACTCCGGGAGTTCATGGTCCAATTTACTCTAAAGTTTACAATCCTTTAAGAAAAGGTTATTTAGAGAAAAGATGTGAACATGTCACAGTAATTGACAGTTCTGAAAGTTCAAACACAGTGCCTACTACATCACAGAGCAATATATACAGTAATAAACAAAGTTTGGAAAGTAAGGGGAATGCAGATAAATACATTGCAAATGTGGAATTAACCAGTGGCTACCATTCTGATCATGTGGCTAGCTACAGTAAAGCAAGAATCCAACCTCCAGACCTTAAGCTTCCTGCTAGGCCACCAACACCACCCCCTTACAAAACTAAAAATAATATTTCAGTTTCCCTGAATTCACCAAGAGGATGGACAAATGAAAGTGCTATAGTTCATACTCCTACATCTTCTGTTGAACAGCAATTTGCAAGTCCGAGGAATACTTCTTCTCCAGTGCCATCTCAAACATCAGGCAAGTTTTCCTCTTCAGGCTTAGAAATAGAGCAAAAATTAAGAAAACATGAACGAAACCTAATCCAGCTAAAAGGTATCACCAAAAGCCAACATAGGAAGAACTCACAAGAATCGAGCAAGGAAGAACTTGAATTACCGGCCAAGTCCAATATTCTCCATGTTGTTGATGAAAAAGAGGCATTAAACAGTAGAAGCCTTGAGATGTTTGGAAACACTATTAGCAATGAAATTCAAGAAGAATCTATAGCAAATGAAAATACAGGACTAGAAGAAATACAAGAAAGATTTACCGATAAACATATTGCTGAAAGAGTGCTGATAGAAGATATATATTGTCAAGACCTTAGCCCTTCAGACATATTACAATCAAGTAGTAAAGAGGTCTGTATAGAAAAAACCACGAACACAAGCAAGATTGATAATAAACTCAGTCCTGATGTGCCTCCTGTAATAATTCAGAGAAAAAAGCCACCTGATAATCTACATGATGCCTACATTAACCGTAAACTGGAAAACACTTCTGGAGAGAAACTAGAGAATTCAAATGACCCTAATAATCACAATGCCTCCTCTCTCATGGACTTAAACTATACAAGTCTTGCAAATATGACTATGTCAAATGAGAATAGAGATGATATAGTTCAGGGATTACAAAACAACAAAGAAGTCAAAAGTAAATTTCGACCAACCATAATCCTCCATAAAAGTGTAAATAAAGTAAATTGTAACTCTGTTAATTTAACTAAAAGAACAAATAATGATGAAAGTAGACATTATAAGACATCAGTCAGCAATCAAGCACTTGAGGAAGAGACCAAAACAAAGCAAATACATCAGGTGGAAAAATCGACAACCAAACATGCTGAATTCCTTCATTGTGAGTATAACAGTAAGAATAACGTAACGCCTACTACTAATGCTCTGAATGAAAATCAATGTACAAGTATAGTAAACCCGACTAACTCCCTAACCAATCAGTCTGAGGGAGAAGTGTTAGATAAAGGTGAGCACATTATAGATCTAGCAACAGATATTATGCATCCAGCTGATAATGAGGAAAGCACAACAGATGTGTCATGCAGCGCTGATGGTGAGAGCAATTCTGCACCATTGAACAAAGAGGCAATAAAAGGTAACATAAAGCAGCCAGAAATGGACATTCTTGACAATAATAATGATTTTGTACTGCACAAAATTGTAGATGAAAAAGAGGGCAAAACTGAAGAAGGGTCGACTATAGGTTATAGTAACCATGAAGTCAGAAAAGACGAAGGATTAATTAGTCAGCAGCAACATGTGGTTTCTATAACAACAATTAATGGACAAACTGACAACTTGAATGATATTGATGATATGTTACAGAAGCCTGATCATGAAGCAGAATGGATACACCAGCCAGTTAATAAAACCTCATTATCTGAAGATGGATGTAAAGATGAACAAAATCTAAACTCCAGTGATTTAGCATCTACGGATAAATTTGACCAAATATTGCATATAGATTCTAATCTAAATGATGTTGGTAGAGATATAATGGGAAATGCTCAAAATCTTCCAGTCAGTGTGGAAACAGCGGGTGAACAAATGGAAAATGTAAGTGACATATCTAAAAACTCTACATCAGCGAAAAAAACAGTAAATATAATTCAGGAAAACACTGATGAAGTGGATATCAATACTTTAAACTTGGAGTATCAGTGTATACTGGATGCAGCTGTGGAAAAGGATGAGCCAGCTACTCACCTATTTGCAAGTGGTCTGAAAGTGAAAACAGAGGTAGAGCAGTCAAAAGAGCTTATAAAAAGTACGGAGTATAATAAGGACCAAGCGGCACAGGAATCAACTGTCCTAATTGACTCATCTGTGGAGATGAGTGAACAACCATGTAACAATTTGAAACAAGGTCCTAATAACATGTTAAATACAGTTGTTAATACTAGTCACATGCCACATATACATATGCTATATCAAAATACAGCACAAACAGGTGATGCCATTGTGGATCATAGTTTACAAGATGCTGTCCTCATGAGTGAACACCGTGAGAATGGTAAACAACATGCTTCAGGTGTGATTAATCAGTTTGTGAGCAATAATGCTATGGAAAAAACTGTCACAGTTGGTGATAATCACTTTGGCATGAGTGAGCAAGATAAGGATCTAATTATTAAACGACCTTTAAATGAGTCTTTGGATCAGACCAGTGAAGTAGTCTTTGACGCAGCTGAGCAAACTGGGAATATATCTTCAGCAAGAGAAAGTCTGAGCATGGATAATGGTAATTTAACAGTGGAGCATAAATGTATGAATCCACAACATAATCCAGAAAAAGTATTAGTGGAAAACAACAATTTCACAGGAGAGGATAAAGAAAATTTTAGCCTTTTTGAAATCAGTCAGCAAATTTTTGTAAAAGAGGTAGTTGAAGAACCTCTAGGAAAAATAAAAAATGACCAGGTTAAAAAAATGGTCATAGATGAAACTGAAGCTGCGGTGTGTGACAATGAAGAAGTTGCTGAAGAAGATCCTGAGGAGAAAAAACATACACTCTCATTAGATATTAGTGATGAAATACACGAGCATGCAAGCGTCAACATTCCAAATGACAATTTAACATGTAGGAATATTAAAAACTCTACAGATGGTCAACCAAGTGAAAATACTCAGATATGTAAAGAAATAGTTAATCAAGTCACAGATGATGTAAGCCAATGGAAAGGTCTGGCAGATAATCTTCCCATAAAAGAAGACCAAGCAGAAAATGTAAATGAGTCACCGACTATAAAATTGCACAGCAGTGATATGCAGGATAGTTTACAACTGCTAGAAGCAAAGGAATTCCAAGAAAGAGAAAATATTGATACACATCATTCTAATTATGTGTTTTTAAATAAGTTAAATGGAGACATTCCAAGAATCTCATTGTCTGATGTAGAGAAAAAAAGTGATACAGCTGATAGTGGAAATATGTCTGCTCCCAGTACAACTTCCCAACAAGTGAAGCAAAACTCAATAGAGCAAACAACAGAAATTTTTCAACACTCTCATCTTTCCAACTCAGGAAAGTATATAAATGAAGCAAGGGTGACAAATAATGCTGTAAGTTGTGCAAAAGAGGAAGAAACTGAATCTTCTGAAAATATGGAGATTTGGGTGAGCAAATTACGACATTTAGAAACCCCTGAGTTTATGAAACATCATAGAGAACCTCGTTGTTCTGCAAAAAGCACTCTACCTCCTATAAAGGAGGATCAGGGGTCTCCAAAGACCGATTGCTTTGATTTCAAGGTACCTTTTTCAGAAATAAAAGAAAAGAATATCCTATGTGAACAAGATGAATCGACAGAGAAACCTAAAGTGGCAGAACAAACTGAGAAGTCAGAACAAAGCGAAAAGAAGTATTCATGGGAAAGAAACACAGAAAGGCCCATTAGTCGATCATCCCCAATGGAACTAATGAGAAAACACTATGGGGATGAGGTTTCTAGAAAAGACAGCTACAAGAACTTTATTGCACAAAATCTTAGTCACAGGCAAAGTTCTATCATTGGCTCCCTACTTCTGTCTGAAAGATCAGATAAAAAGACTGACACATCTGAAGGCAAATCCTATTCCATACTTGAAAGTAGTTTTCTCCTTCGCAGTTCCCGGAAACAACAAAAAGATAAACTGGAGGTGGTAGCACAAACCGAAACCGTTTTGGAGACTGCAACATCTGAAAATGATTCTACTGAAACCAGAACCAATAACACTTCAACAAGCACTCCAGACAATCCTGAACATGAAGACAGCATAGACTCTTCCATTCAAGAGGTTGATGATGTAACAGACCTTGATTCAACTAAGCTGCCACCCAAGCTAGACACTCCATTATATTCTCCTTTTAAAGTTTTCCCGGATGTCTGGGTGAGATATTCTATAAATTCTGTGACTCATCTTATTATATATGCTAATAAATGAATTACAGTTACAATAGTATGTATATATTTATATACATACTGACTATATTCATATCTATATGCATAGATACCGTCAGGGGTCGCTGGGGTCGCAGTGGCAACCCGGCCCCTACCCCTGCCTTGAGGGGGCCCAGGGGCTGCCTGGTATTATTGTATGTTGACGCCACCAGGAATTCTTGGTGGAGTCGAGATTGACAGGGGGTGACTCCCCCTGAACCTGATTGGTTGGACATGGTGTTGGCCTGCAGGGCCACTAAAGATTAACACAAAAAGCATATAGTGGCCGCCAGCGCTGCAGGTGAAAATCCCCTGCAGCAAGTGGCTTACCAGGCGGCGGCCCACAAGTCGTCACCTCCCTTAGAGTAGAAACGGTGCTGGGCGTTGGCAAAACGAAGTCACACAAGTTTATCCCCCGAGGCCTGCACACTGCACTGATGCGGCCAGCGAAAGGGACCTGACACCTGACAGCCGGAAGGGAGATGGCGGCGGACAAAAAGGAGAGGTGAGGCCCGTCACACTGCAGTGATGCGGCCGGTGGAATGGACCTCACAGCCGCTGGCTGTGAGGGAGACGGCGGCGGAAAAAAAGGAGAGGTGAATGGCCGTCCACCTAGCGCGCATGGCACAAATGGCGGCTGGCATGGAGCACAGAGGCTGCAGCGTCTCCATTGATTTGTTCCAGCACTGCAGCCTTAGCCTGAGGGTTACTATTGTTCTTTGGGCCAGATTCTCACATGTAAATGCTGCTATGTTACTTTGGTAACATGGGAGCATTTACAGGTAATAATGTACGCCTAAGAAGTATTGTAAGCCTCAGGCTAAGGCTGCAGCAATGGCACGAATCAACCCACACTGTGCTGCTAGGACCTTTGTGCCTTGAGCCTATCGGAAGCTGGAGGTGTGAGAGGGGCGTTCTTCCTGTCAAACCCCTAGCTTCTGGTGCCGTCAAGTTACAATAATACCAGGCTGCCTCCGCCATATACATATGCACATTCAGTGCATTACCGGCTGGTCGCTCTGTCTGCAGCACCGCACCGATCACGCGGCAGACAGTGCGGCCAGCCTGAGAGGAAGCTGAGAAGAGCAGGAGGGAAGAGGAGGGAGGTAGCCACATGGGCTGGCAGGGACTTGAGCACAGTGATGATGTCATCATGTGCTGCCCCCTGCTGGATGGAGGCTGCTGCGTATGCCTGTCCTGCTGCTATAACATGGAGAAGCGGTCCGGGCCCCGGGGTATGTGTATATGTGTGTGTTCATATACGTATCTATCTATCTATCTCCTTTTTATCTCTCTATCTCCTATTTATCTATCTATCTCATATCTATCTCTCTATCGATCTCATATCTATCTATCTATCTATCTATCTATCTCCTATCTATCTATCTCATATCTATCTCTCTATCTTATATCTATTGATCTCATATCGATCTATCTATCTATCTCCTATCTATCTATCTCATATCTATCTCTCTATCTTATATCTATTGATCTCATATCGATCTATCTATCTCATATCTATCTCTCTATCTATCTCATATCTCTCTATCTATCTCATATCTATCCATCTTCCTCATATCTATCTATCTATCTCATATCTATCTATCTCATATCTATCTCTCTGTCTATCTATCTCATATCTATCTATCTATCTATCTATCTATCTATCTATCTATCTATCTATCTATCTATCTATCTATCTATCTATCTATCGCATATCTATCTATCTATCTATCTTATATCTATCTCTCTGTCTATCTATCTCTTATATCTATCTATCTTTTTGTTATCTATCTCTCTATCTCCTATCTATCTATATATCTTTTCTCATATCCATATATGTTATATCTATCATCTGTCTCATATCTCTCTATCTATCTATGGCTGGTATAAGTTATACATCTCCATGTATATAATTTCACACTTTACACAGAATTAAAAAACGCATCAAAAGCACATGAGGTTTTTAATAGTGTATGTGGTCTTTAACCCCTTCCCGCTCCAGGGCGTAAGTTTATGTCCTGGCAGCAGGGTACTTCCCGCAACAGGGCGTAAACTTACGTCCTGGGGATAGCGCAAGATCACTTATGATCTCGTGCTATCCCGCAGCAGGAGACGGCTGTCAATCGTAGCCGACCCCGCTTTTAACCCCTTCCCTGCCATGGGAGGGGTTTACAGAGGGAGCGCGCTCCCTCTGTGACGTCACCGGGCTCTCGTGATATAATCGCAGAAAACCCGGCTGGTTGCTATGGCAACAGGACGTCAGACACTGGCGTCCTGTATTGTCATAGCCTGTGATCGCTGTATAAGCGATAAGGCATGGCAGGGCAGTAGCCCTGCAATGCCTTATCACAGCGATCATCAGTGCTGTACTGTAAGTGCCCCAAAGGGATACAAATTGTGTAAAAAAAAAAAAGAAAAGAAAAATGTAAAAAAAAAAGTAAAAAAACCCTTTTGTATGCTTTTTCTCATATTACCATAAAAAAGGTAAAACAAAATTAAAACCCCACATATTTGGTAATGTCGTGTCCGTGACGACGCGTACAATAAGCTGCACATGCTTTTGACTGTGCAGGGAAAAAAGCGTTAAAAAAACACTAAAAAACTGAGGCAAAATGCTAATTTTTAGCATTTTGCCTCCCTAAAAACGCAATAAAAGTGATCAAAAAAGCCGTATGTACCCCAAAATGGTACCAAGAAAAACTACAGCTCGTCGAGCAAAAATAAGCCCTCATAGAGCTCCGTACATAGAAATATAAAAAAGTTATAGGACTTTGAATGCAGCGATTTAGAAAAAAAAAGATTTCCCAAAAAGGATTTTTATTGCAGAAAAGTGGAAAAACCTAAAATAAAATCTAAGAATTTTGGTATCGTTGTAACCGTACCGACCCGCAGAAAAAATGGATTGTCTTATTTATGCTGCATGATTAACGCTGTAAAAAAAAAAAGAAAATCTATGGCAGAATTGATGCATTTTCTCTCCCTGCTATCATAAAAAAAATAATAAAAGTTTTACAATATAGTCAATGTACCCAAAAATGGCGCCGTTAAAAACTGCAGTTCGCTACGCAAAAACCAAGCCTTTACATGGCCGCGTTGATGGAAAAATAAAAAAGTTATGGCTTTTGAAAACTGGAGAAGAAAATCTGCCAAAAATCATTGTGTCCTTAAGTCCAAAATAGGCCGTGTCATTAAGGGGTTAAATACTGCATGCAGGTTTTTTAATGTGTTTTTCCTAATTATGCTTCTAAAGTACAAAAACGTGAACACACGTGTGTTCAGAAAACGCAGTTTAAAATCATGTCATTTTTACCAGAATTTCGAGCCGCGTTTTTGAATGCATGGTACAGCGCTTGACAGCGCTTTTTAATGTGCCCCATCATCATGAGGTGTGTTAAAAAACACGAAAACGCAAAAATAGAACAGACAGTTCTCGAAAATCGCAGCGTTTGGAACACCGTGTTCGAGCGCAGGTTTGAGTAACCCCATTAAATCAATGGCAGTGTTGTACCGCGGTTAGTACGGAGCTCGGGGCGCTGTGCTAATAGCGGTAAAAAGCGATGTGTGTGAGAATGGTCTGCGGGACTACAAACAAATTTTCATGTGCAGGAAAAGCGTCATGTTTGGGAAGATAAGGTGCTTGATCATGTATGGAAATTCATTTGGCAGCTGTATGCAGGACAAGCTAGGTTTGAATATGGGAGAGTGGAGGCCCGGGGGGGCTCTGAGCTGAACTTTTGCGCCTGAGCCTTTAGGTACGCCCCTGTCTATATTTATACACTTCATCACTTAGAGCAATGTGTCCAGGACCATAAAAAAGGGTCTGCTGTCTTCCCAGAAACAGTCCTGTCCATGGGCTGTGTCTGGTATGGCAACCATTCCCTATACAGGTGATTGCAGCTGCACTGTAATACCAGACACAGGCTATGGACAGATGTGCTGCTATTTCTGGAAAAACAGCAGACCCTTTTTGCTACACCTGGACAAACCCATTTAAGTGTATTACTGCTTTGTAACTGTTTGATTTAGTGTTTGTTTTATTAGGAAGCAGCAGAGCAACTGCTAATAATATCTTTCTTTTAGCATCATCCGGAGAAGAGTCATGGCAAGTTGAATCCAAGACCAGGAAAGGTAAGATTGTAAATAACAGAGAAACTTAGTGAAGGAAAATCACCGACATACATAAAGCCATGTGTGTAAATGGTTTATATAAAGGCCAGATGTATGTGAATTTGGAATATCATAGTTGGTGAAGGTTAACTGTACTTTAAACCCATTAACAGCCATATGTTTTAACTATGTGCTGTATGATCCAGATGCTGAGCGTGGTATTAGTAGCCTTCTTCATCACTGATAGGAGACAAGTAAAGTTGGTCTCCAATAATTTTGCGCATTAGATGCTGTGGTCAAAAGCAACTGCGGCATCTAAGATTTTTGACACACAGAAAAGGGGTTTCTCCTGTTAGCCAATTGGTGCACCGTAACATGATTGTGTGTGTGTGTGGGGGGGGGGGGGGGTTACTATATTTTCACAAGGCCCCAAGGCACCTCGTTATCTTGTTGCGGGGAGGAGGGGTCATGATTAATAATCAGGCCAGAGTTATGCCCAAACCTGATCTTTGAGGGAAAGACAAAGATACCCAGCACCCTCCATCTATGGGGCAGGTTCAGCTCCTGAGACCACTGCATACAAACTCAGTGCACTTCCACGATAGAGCTTATGCCCACGGCCAGGTCGTATTCCAACTGCGAAATCTTGCAGTGGAATCAGACCCGGCGCCCCACAGAGACCCCATACTCACCTCTCCGGATCTGCCATGGCCGTCTCGGACAGCAACCTGGCACACATGGGCAGTGCAGGACATGGTGCATCAGCGCTGGGCTGTAACATGGATTCTCATGGTACTTCCACAGTGCCCACTCTGCGGAATATAGCGTGACGGACGTCTTCCATTGACTGCAATGGAAGCTGTCCGTGCAATTTTGTGCACAGAATAGAACATGCTGTGATTCTCCCCCACAAGCAGAAAATGACAGTTGATTTCTGCTTGTGGGCAGCTGAGAGTCTTTTAACTTAACATGTCTATGGACGTTCATTGCTGTGGAAATCGCGGCGGGCATCTGACCGTGAATTCCACAGCAATAACACTGGTCAACAACCATTTTGGTGCCAGTTATATCAGAGTGATTTTAGGTTAAATTTAGGATGGTGAATCCTAATATTTCAACACTTTTGATAAATTGAGTCTAGTTTTTGAGATATTGTAAGTTCTACCGAAAAAATGTAAAAAAAACGAGAATTTACATGAAAAGTATAAGCTACTCACAAAACAGTATGAAAACAATACCAAATCATTGTAAAGTAAACATATTAAATACACAGTGACACTCTGGGTTCACTTCAAAACAGAAAGCGAAATACTCTTCACAATAAAAAAAACTCTGTCTGTGTGATTTTCTCCTATGTGAGTGATCAAGACAATAGCGTTGGAGATTCCAGCAGTAGTCTGCCATCATGTGCCTGTCCCATCTTCCTTGATACCTTTCCTCCATAACTTTGATGTCTTGATGGAACCTCTCCCTTTGTTTCTCACTGAAATCACCAAGATTGACAGGAAATCTATTTAATTGGTGATGGACAAAGTCTACCTTGATGCGCATATTAGCCCCCAAATTATGAAAGTTTGTGAGCATGGTGTGAACCAATTCTTCATAATTGTGTGCTTTATGGTTCCCCAAGAAGTTCCTTAAAGCAGAGACAAAACTACACCAGGCAGATGCTTCAATGTCAGTCAGGACTTTACTGAAATTGGAATCATTGATGAGCTTTCGAATTTCAGGACCATCGAAGACTTCTGCTTTCAGTTTTTCACTACTGAGTCCAGGGAGGGATGTGCAAATGTACTTGAAGCAATTAGAATTTTTGTCCAAGGTCTTAACAAATTGTTTCATGAGGCCTAGATTTATATGGAGAGGAGGGAGAATTATTTTTTCCTTATCAACCAAAGGCTCATTTATGATGATTGCTGCACCAACTGTCATATTTTCCCTTGAAGGCCATGTCACCTTTTTCCAATTATCTTGCTTAGCCCTACTATTCCACATGCAGATGAAGCATGGGTGCTTTGTGTATCTACTTTGATGCCTAAGCAGGAAGTTGACCATATTCAAATCAACACAAATAAGCCACTTGTGCTGATGATAACTAAGTTTCTGCAGAACCATAATAATGTTGTTGTAGTCTTCACGAAGTTTTGTTGCGAGGGCAAGTGGGATAGATGCATAGCGATTACCATTGTGTAATAGCACACAATGTAAGCTTTTGATGGAATTGTCTCTAAAGAGTCGCCAGTATTCTGGTTAATATTGTGGAATCACCATCTCAAGAAGTAGTCCTGGGACATTACTGCGGTACACAATTTGATCATTTTCACTGAAGGAAGAAGTCCCTTTTCTCTTGTCCGGTAAGCTGTAATATTAGCTTCTGGCTTCAGGCAGTTCTTTTCCTTCAGTCTGGATGCCAAGAGTTCAGTTGCTTGCTTACAGACTGAGGTCTCGTATCAAGTCACGGAGTTCTTCCTGGGAGAAATGCTGAGGTGTAGAAACACCGGCTTCATATTCAGTATCACTAGTGTTACATTTGAAGTCCTGCAAGTCTTCAACTTCTGACAATTAAAGTTCAGGAAGTGTGGTAAATACTGCCACTGGACCATCTTTGCTGTGTGGCACAGGTCACCTTGCTGACTACAAATCAGGATACTCCCACTTTTGTTTCTTGTACCTATTGATGCCTTTTACATTCAGAACACAAAAATAATAGTCGTCCTGGTGATTTCGTGGCTCTCTCCATACCATAGGCACTCCAAGGTTTAAACTTTCCTTTTTTTGATTTGTCCACTTTCGTAGACCCTCCACACAGGTTTTACAAACCTTATGAGGAGCCCAAGATTTTCCTTGGTCCCCAAGATGAATCCCAAAATATGCAAGATATGCTTGCTTTACAAAGTCAGGGATGTTCTTTCTGTTCTTCTGAGGAGTGTATTCACCACAAACATAACAGAACTCATCAGGGCAGTTCAGGCAACCTCTTTGTGAAGAACTCATATTTCACAAAAAAAATAGAAAGGATGCGTGCCAGCGCCTCTTTGTTTTAAAGATAGGATAAAAGGTGAATATTAGTGTGTACTCACCTGGTGCTCATTGGAATTCTCAGGACTGAGAATCCACTGGCACCCGATATCCACGAAGGCTTTTCAAACCACCCTGGATTCCTGATCCAGATATGCTTGAGAAGGGCAAACTTTGTAAATTGCTGAAACGCGTTGCATAAAAAGGAATAAAAGACGTTACAGACCGAAGAGTCTTTGTTGGTCCCTGGGGTCCGGGAGCGTGGGGATATTTTCCAGGATATATTCTTCACTAAAAAAATTCAAATTGTGAAATCAATATTTAATTTGACAAATTATAATGTTACCCACAAATAAACAATAAAACAGAAATGAAGAAACAGAAAGCTTCTCCTACATAAGTCGGCGGGGACAGGTAATGTCAGACTACAAAGCTTATTTGATTAACACCTTGTATTTTAAAAACTAGAGCCAATTTGGAAAAACCAATGGCAGATTCAGCTTTAGCAATACCAAAATACCCCATATTCATTGAAACTTCACTGGCACCTCAAAAAAAAAAAAAATTTGTTTGCCTGTGTAATCCGTCCGTGGGCATTAGCCCATATATGTAAATCAGATGTCAAGAAGGGGTTAAAAATATGTGTTAAAACTTACATTTGCTTCTAAAACTGACATGCAAGCAGAGGTCTAAACATGCAAATATATTATATAAATGCGTGCAAAGTTCATATGTAACACAAATATCTGCTTGATTCTCTCCATTCTTTCTTACACGCGCATTTAGCACCTGTGAAAATAAATATTTTGTGTGCATTTATGCACCAAAGGTCCCTGCAAAACACTGCAATACCCATGAACACCAGCACCTAACTTGACTTAATAAGTAATTCTTTCTCCCATGTCAACGAGCGGTTCCTGCGCAAATGTGCACAGGCACGCCCGCAAAAATCCGTACTTCACAGCGCAAATGCGTTCTGTTGGAGCAAGTGTTTTTTCTCTTACGTGCATCTAAAGCTGCCCTATAGCCGGGCTCACGTGAATGTGTTTGCTAGTGTGTGCCACTTTCTTGGCATATATGCACATGTAATATGCGCCAGGATAGTACATGCTGCGATTTTTTTTTCTGCAAGTGTAATACACCCGCCAAAAATTTTCAGGTGTGAGTGGCCCAATACAAATCAATGTGCTATTGGCATGTTGTGTGCGGGAAAATTGGACGCGCAATGACAACACTCCCGTGTGAGCCCGGCGTATATGTGCTGCTGCTTACCACTGTGAGTAAGTGAAGGAGTGCTGTTGTGTGTGAAAACATTACGATATTTGGGGCATGTTGTGTAAACCTGTAAGGTTAGCTGCACACACAATGTAACAAACTATGTTAGAGTCTGGCCCAAAAATATTCTGAAATAAAATCTGTACATTATTATTGTATTGCAGATTTTGGTTTAGATTTAGCTGCAGAATTCACTGATTGCATTAAAATGAATTAAATGAAATGTGAAACATCTGCAACAAATAGAGCATGCTGGGGATTTAAATATCTGTAGCATGAGTTAAATCTGCAGCAGATTTTTCCACTGTTAGTGAACGGTGTTTTAACAAACCTCATGCACTAACATTGTATAGTAATGGATTTTAGAATTTTAGTGCAAATTCCTCAACTAAAATTCCACAACTAGACCGCGTTGTGTGAAACTGGCGTAACTTGGGTCACATTCACATCACATTTTCAAGTGTATTCAGAAATACTTCAAAAAAGGGGACAAAACTGTGTCTTCTTTTTGCTGTTGTTGATGGATCCATTATTTTTTTTTTAATTTTTACAATGGTGGTGGATCTATTTTTTGACACTGGTAAATGATGTACATAGTTCTCGTACCATAGCTTACGTACTAAGATCATTTCTGGCACTCTATTTATGTAGTAGGCTTGGTTTTAGCACCATATCTAAGTAATAGGTTTGTTTCCATTCTCATATCCATGTAGCAAGCTTGGTTCTCATCCCGTATCTATACAGTAAGCTTGCTTTTCATGCCGTATCTATGTAGTAAAGCATGGTTATGATATGGCACCTATGTAGTAAGCTTGGTTCTCTTAGTGTTTCTATGTAGTAAGCTTGGTTTTGGCACCATACCTAAGTAGTAAGTTTGTTTCTGTTCTTATATCTATATAGCAAAATAGGTTCTGATCTTGCATCTATGTAGCAAGCTTATTTTTAGTATTATGTCTACCTAGTAGGCTTTATTCTGTTGCAATCCCCTTCTTACCAACGAAAACCCATGCATTATGGGCACATTTTCTCAATATTGAAATGAGCTTATATAGCTTATCGTTAATGCCTAACCAAATATTTTACCATGTCCCAACTGGGGCCACTTTTAGATTTTTTTTCTAGGGCCACTTTAAGTTCCCAATTTGCCCCTGCCAATATATGTCACATTTACTAGTATAGAACTATATGTGTATATGTAAATATATAATAGCTGATTTTAATATAGGGTAATGGTTTAAAGACATCAGTAATATCAAAGAATGAATACAGCAGTAATGTATTTTCTTTCCTGTTTTTCTTCATTACCAGATCATACTATTTTCAGAGCCTGGTTTCAAGGGTCACAGTTATAAGATCTATAGTGATGTCTGCAACACATGTGACCGGGAGCTGCAGGGAACAATCTCTGTCCAGATCATTCGAGGAGGGTAAGTGTTAGATAGCCAGTGTAATTTTTATATACAGGTAGATAAACTGCAGTGTGTTTTGAAATATTTATTATTAGAAAAAGATAAAATACATAGATAAGCAAAAATAAATCAGTATAGCAAAAGAAAAAATAGTATATCGACTGCAGTCCTTACAGATTCTGTGCAGATTAGCAGTGAGTCTGGTGATCATTTACTGTGATGAAGCTCTCCAACATCCTACAATGCAGTGATCATGGAAAAGTTGAAACACACATGCTATTGAATTGACAGGTGGCTGAGAGTTGCAGCAAATCAACCTTAATCTCTTAGTAACCACCCGTACACCACCTAAGGGCTCATTTACACTGAAAGGTAATCGCTCAAAATTAATTCAAACGGCAGTTTGAGTGAGAGTTTTGAGCGATCCCTTTGCATAAGCTCTTAAGTAGCTAATTGGCTACTAAAGAGTTCATTAGCGTGTAAATGAAGGCTCCTGCTGTATGCAGATGACAGCAGGAGCACTGTTATCGGCATACAGCTGTTTTGTTCTAGGAGCTGTCAGTAGTATTCCACTGAGAACTCCAAACTGGATAGCAGCTGAGAGAATACTATCAGTGCTATCCCACTAAGAACTCAGCGTGTGGCGCTGATAAGGCTCATTGCTGACTTCAGGCTGATTTGAAGTAAGAGATGAACGAATAGTGCACGAAAAGTGCATAATGGGCAGGAGTTTAGACACAGCGGTTAGCGCTCAAAAGATGTCTTTTGAGAAAAGTTTGAGCGATAATCGTTGTGTCTAAATGGGCCTTTACAGAGGTCAATGGATCTTATTCTGATGTATTCGCCTTTTTACGGCGCTGTTACCCATCAGATTCCTGTCATGTGATCGCAGGTTGCCTATGGGTTTCTATGGCACCTGGAGGTTTGATGATAGCCTCCAGGTCTGCCATTTACAATGGTCTATGAGGCTCAGCTAGAGGTTGGGTCACAAAGGCCATATAATACACTGCAATACTGAAGTATTGCAGTGTACTATAGAAACAATCTGATATAGTGACATTGAAGATCCATAGTGGCAAAAAAAAAGACGTGTAAGAAAAAATTGTAAAAAACATACAAAATTATAATATATGTATACATTTGGTTTCAACGTAAACATACTGACTTGCAGAATTAATTTAACATATTATTTATACCACATAGTGGAAACTGTAAAAAAAACATGCCCCGAATTGCAATTATTTTAATCTTGGCTCTAGAAAAAAATGGAACAAAAATTATCAAAATGTTATATATTCTCAAAATTGGGATAAATGAAGACCAGACTTCATCCCACAAAAAATAAGTCCTCATATAGCTTTGTCGATGGATAATTAAAAAGATTCTGACTCATGGAATGCAGGGCCATAGCTAACAAATCTTTAAAAAAAAAGTGGTTTTAGTGTACAAAAACAGGAAAACCTAAAATCACATTTATTCTACAAGCTTAAGGAGAACCTGTCACCTCCCAACAGCTTCACTCACATCTCTAAGGCCTCCTTCCCACGAACGGATTTCCGCCGCGTAATTCGCGGCGAAAATCCGCTGCGTTGCCCGCAGCTATTAGGTTCTATTGAACCTAATAGCACAATGCTCACGATGCGTAATTCCACCGCGGAATTACGCACCGCGATTTCTCCCGTCCTCACCCGCAGCATGCTCTATTTTCTGCGGGTGAGGACGGGCTGTACGCACTGACGGCTTCCATTGCAGTCAATGGAAGCCGTCCGTTCACGCTATCTCCCGCTGTAACCAGCGGGAGATAGCGTGAAAAAACGCTTTCCCGCCCACCGCCGCGCGTCATATGACGCCAAATGACGCGGCCGGCCGCGTCACGTGACACGGCCGGCCGTGCACGTGACACGGCCGGTGACGCGGCGGTGGTGGGCGGTGACGGGCGGTGACGCGGCGGTGGTGGGCGGGGAAGCGATTTCACGCTATCTCCCGCAGGTAAGTATAGGGGCTCTGGGGGGCGCCGTGACGGGCTTCACTGCGTAATTTTACGCGGCGGACCCCGTCACGCTCGTGGGAAGGAGGCCTAATTCCCATACAGGAAAGCTCAAATCGTAAATAAAGTGGCCATTCAGGGAAATGAGTCTTGGGATAAAAATAAACAAGCAATTTAACTTTCACGTATTAGCTGCCTATTGCCACCTATGCTAACTCAACACCAGCAATAAGAAAACAGCAGCATTAGGCCTCCCTCACACAGGCGTTTGCAAAAGCGCAGCGTTTTTCAACGTTGCGTTTACTGCAGACTCCGCCCGGTTTCACCATGCTGGCATGCGTTATGTCAGAGTTTTGGCTGTGTTTTCAGCTGAAAACACAGCCAAAACGCTGGAAAAAAAATCAATACTCACCTTGCAGGTGCCGTTGGGGTCCCGCTGGTTACTTGTCATGCCGACAAAGCATCTATTACTAGTGACAGGGATTGAATTCCAACCTCCCAGCAAGAGATTGCTCTGATTGGCTGAATCGACTGAGTAACAGCCCACTCAGTCAATCACAGCCAGCGCTTGATGCACCAATCACAGCAATTCAATGTCACACAGCTATTGGAAACGCTGCGCTTTGATACTTGTGTGAACAGCCCCATTGAAATGAATGGGAGCGTTGTACAGTGTTTAGTGCTAAACTCTGTAGAAAACGCCTGTGTGAGGGAGGCCTTAGAATAAGCTTTACTTTGCCAAGATATACAGCCTTAGACAGTTTTGATAAATGAGATCCACTGTTGCTCCAATTCACAAACAACTGTTGCACGGCACTTTTTCTTATAAATGTTTATAAGGCAGGTCTCACATGACCGTATTTGAATTGCTGATTTCGCAATCGCCGTCCGTGGGGACGATCCCGGTTATACGATTTCAATGAAAGGCATGCAGTTTCAAATCTTTCTGTACTTGCGGGTATGAATTGCATATTCTGTGAGTGGAAGTAGAATTGCAGCATGCTCTATTTTACTGCGAAATACGTGACGATAGAGCCCATTGTGCCCTATGTTCGTGGATATACCCATAGCCCATACGCAATTACATTGCGTATAAGCTGTGGGTACCCGCGTCCTTGCTATGCGAGGGCGTGGGAAATGCAAACAAACATAGAGAACTGTACTGTTCATGACTGCCTGCATGCGTACGCGGTCATATGCAACAGTATTAAGTGCCGTACGCAGGATCACAGGCATGGGGGTAAGCAACGGCTTCTTAAGATTTGTGCTCCCATGCATCTATTATGTATACTTCTGCTACCTTTAAAGGATTTTAACTTGTTTTCGGTAGTGTCTTTGCTAATAAAGATGGATCTCGTGACAATCTAATCTTGGAGGGCATGGGCTGTATGTTTTCACACAGCTTTTCTCTTGTTCATACATGCACTTATAGAGTTTACATGAAGTGTAGTCTTTCTGCATATTATTTCTGAAAAGTCATGATTATATCTGCTAATACTATGATTATAGCAAAATGACATAGATAGCAAAATTTAACCAAACGCTGATAACAGGCTTGCAAAAAGTTATCGTAACATAATAAAAGCTATTAAAAATGCAAGAAAAAGTTGCAGTAATGCATCAAGTGTCAAGTTAAACTTTGCTACATCTGTAGAGGCTTTCCAGAACTAACGTTCATATATTTTACTTAGATGGCTTTTGTATGAGAAGCCACATTTTCGAGGAAAACGTGTTATGCTTTCAGAAGGAGACACTGATCTGACTTGTCCATGGGAAGCTCAAGAGAAATCAACCGAAAACATACAAGAAAATACTCAGAAACCCAAATCTTGGATTGGATCATTGCGACATGTTGTTCGGGTGAGTGAAAGGGAATGAAGAAGGAGAGTTTAAGAAAAGAAATGCCACAGATTTGTAAAACATAAATGAATAGATACAAGACATATATTTTTACTTTCTCCCACGTTCAGGATTTCCAGGTCCCTCGAATAAGTCTGTTTATGGAAGAAAATGGAGAGGGTAATAAGGTTACAGTATTGGGGGCCACTCCAGATGCACGTGTTAGTGGACAACCATTCAAAACGGAATCCATCATAGTGCACAGTGGACTGTAAGTGACTAGGCATTAAGTAGTTAAATGGTGGTATATGAATGTGCAGATAATACATTAGGTCATGTGATTAATAGATTTACTGTATAAGTTAGAGTCAATATGTTTTCTCCACAGATGGCTGCTCTATAGTAAAGTATTATTTGAAGGAGACCCTTATATATTGGAGTCTGGAGGATATCCTAACAGAAAAGCTTGGAGTGGGCATGACTCACTTTTATGCTCCTTGCAACCTGCACGTATTGTGAGTTACTTTTGTTGCACAATACTTTTGCATGATACTGGTTTGTTTTTCAATTCTTTAATAATATTTCTTAACTACATAGTAACTATAAATATTTATGTTTTCTGTATCTTGTAGGGAGGACCCACAGTGGAAAAACCTAATGAACCCACGGTGAGTTGGATCAGACGGGTAGTGGACTTGGATTATATTCAGCAGCGACAAAGATATACTGCATAAAATAATTTTGAATACTTTTTCATTGGCCATGGAGAGGAAAAACACATTATACTTACCTCTCCGGACGCTGCGGGGCTCTCCTCTGTGCAGGCAGGATGTTCTTTCTTCTGGCCGGTGGATGTGCTTGGCACACCGGCAGCGTACTGTGCGCATGTCCCGTGGACACCATTTCCTTTTTAAATCTCCTGCTCTCCCGCGTATCCGCGGCACAGCACAAAATCAGCTGGCTATGCGCAAATACAGATGGCTTCCATAGGCTTCAATGGAAGCAGTGGGAGGTGTCCGTGCGGCAGATCCACAGGAAAATGGAGCATGCTGTGATTTCTTCCTGTGCGTGCGACCCACACGCTGGGAAGAAATCCCATCCGCATGCTTTTAGCTGCCCTACAGATGCTAATGCATCCCTATGGGCAGCAAGACGCACGGATCTCCCGTGGCTTACTTCTTTTTATAGTGTTCACCTGAGGGATAAATGATGTATTTATTTTATTGTATGGGCAATTACGGATGTAGCGATACCATTTATATATCTTTTCTCTTTCCCAAAGTAAAGGGGATGAGGGTAAAAATAGGCGGGGGGTTTTTTTCAACGTAGAATTTTTTTTTGTTTCACTGTTTTTCTTCTATGTCCCAGTAGTTTTCTGTCCTTTTAAATATTATTGTGGAGACATAACCTCCTAAATTGCTAATTAGAATCTGGGTATTTATATAATTTACAGAAATATACTGCAGTTCATGGGGAACAAAATAATATGGTAGCAAATTACATTTGCAATCAATCTTTGCAGATCCTCCTTTATCAACACTCTGAATTTAAAGGCCACTGTTGGGAAGTGACCGGAGACCTTCACTCACTGCAAAAAGAGCCTAACCAGCAGGGAGAACATCTCACTAGTGTAGGCTCTTTGAAAGTCCTTGGAGGCTGGTAGGTAGAAAGTTAATCATAATATTTATATAATGTATAGCAGCAATACAAATGACTATTTCTTTTTCTGTTTCCTTCATCTTACCACTATTATTGGCTGCAGTTGGGTAGCATATGAGAAGGAAGGCTTTCATGGTCACCAATATCTTCTAGAAGAAGGGGAATATCAGAAATGCTCTCAATGGGGAAGTTGTACTGAGGAATTGGGCTCACTCCGTCATATCCGAACGGTGAGGATACCAAAGTTCATATTTAGTACTTTTTTCACACATGTATAATCTTGTGCAGTAATTTTATACAAAGCCTGCCTCTTCTGCTTTTTCAGGATTTTTCGGAACCTGAAATAATACTATATGAGAAGCCGGTATGCTTAGAAGGATCATGCTTACGTCTGAATGAAGCACTGTCAGATATAGAGGTTGCTCAGTATGGGATTAATACTGGCTCTATTCAAGTTCTGAATGGAGTGTAAGTTTTTCTTAAGGATAATTGTACTCTGTGCTTTTATTATGCTATTGTAATACTTGGACTAATTTTTTATTTTTAGGTGGGTGGCCTATGAGAATGTTGACTTCTCAGGAGAGCAATATGTTCTAGAAAAAGGGATTTATCACAATTACCACAACTGGGGAGCTAAGGACAGCCAAATCTGCTCTGTGCAGCCAGTACTGCAGGTAAGTGAACAAAATATGATATACAGCAGCACTCACCACCACCAATCGGGGGGGGGGAAATTTTTTGAAGAAGATGTAGCTTTAAAGCTGGTCTGCACGCCTAGACCGGGACGGGGTCCAAATTCCCACGGAGAACAGCGTCATACAATAAACAGACGTCAGGCAGCAGATTGGTGCACTTTGAATTTTTATGTATCCATATGCATACACCAACAAATGTGCCTCCTCCACACACAAAAAATGCGACCGAGTCTTTGTCAAGCAGTACTGCTGGTAAGATCTGCTCACAACATAAACAATAATTAGGTTTTTCTGTATATGAGACTCACATTTGTCAGTTTTCGTAGACAGAATCATTGTTACAGCACTGTAGTAAGGCCCATTTACATTGGACGAGTGTCCGGCAAACGATGCCCGACACTCGTCCCTGTATCCCCACGTTCCCGTGCTCCTGCACGGGAGCTAGCACAGCTGGCTCGCACACAGAGCGGCCAGCAGGGGGCGGGGCAGTGCAGGAGATTTCTCTCCTCTTGCTCCCCCGCCCCCCTCCATTCACATAACCCAGGTGCCGTTCGCTATTGAACGGCGGCTGTTTAATCTGCGTGATGAGCAATGATCGTCATCACTCATCTTTTGTGCTGCTAAAAGGTGAGCGATGAAGATCATTGCTCATCGTGCAGTTTAAACAGCTGCCGTTCAATAGCGAACAGCACCTGTGTATCTCAATGGGGAGGGGTGGGGGAGCAAGAGGAGAGCAATCTCCTGCACTGCCCCGCCCCCCTGATGGCCGCTCCGTCTGCGATCCAGCTGTGCTAGCTCCCGTGTGAGCATGGGGATACAGGGAAGAGTGTTGGGCATCGTTTGCCCGACACTCATCCAGTGTAAATGGGCCTGTAGCTGTAACTGTTGAATATTTCACACATGGCAGGAGTTTTCCACCAACAATCTTAGTGCGGATGAGGTGCCAATCCACGGTGTCTTTCTAGCAGAGTCTACAGATTTTCATGCAGATTTGCTGTGAATGTCATGCTTGACACACATATTCTACATGTACAGCATTCTGTGAATTTGAAAAATTGCAGCATGCACAAAAATCTGAAAACATTTTTTCTGCGTCTTGTGAATAAGGTAAAACCACATAAATTGAACTGTACTGTACACAACAGTTGTGCAAAGTGTAAACTCAGCCTCAGACCGCTTTCGCACGGTTAAAACGTGTAAAAATAGAGAAGACTGTTCTTCAAAATCGCAGCATTAGAAACACTGCATCCGAGAGTTGGTCTGCGAAGCGCCATTGAAGTCAACAGAAGCGCTGTACCGCAATTAATCACAGTAAAAAGCGGGCTGTGTGAGAGCAGCCTAAGGGTGCGTTCCCATGTGATAGATACCACCTTGTGGTTGCCAATGGAAGTGCAATCTTACCAATAAGATCGGCAAGGTCATGCAGCTATTGGCAGTCACGACTGGGCGAAGTCTCAGCCACGAGCTAGTACCTGTTACTTGGGAACGCATCCTAATATTCCACTCTAGGTTTGGGGTAAGAAAATGCATGAAATACTTCAACAAAACTGCAGTCTTTTAATTATGCATCATCAGATTTCATCCTCTTTACCGGCATATTTGATTTTTTTTCTTTTCATAGGTTGGAGGTCAAGGTCTGCAATATTCACCTAAGGTGGGTAACAGAGTGCTTAGTTATAAACAGAACAGAAGGTAGAAAGAACAGTGGGAAATTTCAAGAAACTATATAGAGTAAATTAAATCACAGTCTCTGGTTGTAAATAAGGGAATATGCAGGGGGGTGGCTTACAAGCCGTGATTAGAGATGAGCGAGCACGCTTGGTAAGGTCAGTTAACTGCCTAGTAACTGCCTTCTTGTCCGAGCCTCCTCGGGGGGAGGGAGGCGGCGGAGGTGAGTGCGGGTAGCAGGGGGGAGAGAGAGATCTCTCTCACTCTCCCCCCCACTCCCCTCTGCTTTCCCCCACCGCCCCCTGCTGCCCCCCCCCCTGCTCGGAGGAGAAGGCAGTTACTCGAGAAGAGCGATGCTCGCTCGAGTAACTGACCTTACCGAGCGTGCTCGCTCATCTCTAGCCGTGATGTAAAAGTTTAATTCCCCCCTTTCCCACGCAGCGCACCCATAGTTTTTAGATGACCGTGTTTCCCCCTCAGCCTCTGCAGCTAGTTAGTGACCTGTTCTCTCTTGGCCAGGCAATACAGAGCCACATCAAATAAATATCAATGTACAGCAATCCCTGCAGTGTTTTTCCCATTTTGCAGCCATATGCTCTGCTGGCAGAGGCCATGTATGGCACTGCGCATACCCACATATCACACGCTCACAGACATGCCCTGTATGACTTTTTTTTTTTTTTTTTATTCGCCGCTCTGTTTTAGAGTGGGGATACATGTGAAAACACTGCCCATACACAATGCATATGGACAGCATATCATATGCAGCCCATACAAATGTATAAGGCTGACATTGCGTACATATGCAGAGAAATAGAGAATGCTGCGATTTCTCTTGCGTATCGATGCGCAGTGTCTACACGCCGGTGTGCATGGGTCAATGAAAGTCCATTTACTTTCACTGACAGCATTCTCCGCGTATCAAGCGTCTGTGTAACGCACGTGTGATATGCACTGAAAACACAATTGTGGACATGAGCCCTAACTCCCATTCACTTCTATGGGAGTTATGGGAGCAGTGTAGTGCAACCCTCTTGGCTTTTTCTGTATCTCCTGATTACCCCCAACCTCTGTATACAGAGTCGGGGACAACAGAACGCAAAGGGTACGGGTCCCAGAGGTGGGGCCTGCATCTATCAGACTTTCATGGCATATCCTTAGGGATACCCCTTTAACAAAATACTTAAAATATAGGCACAAACAACCCAATATTCCATTGCGGAAAGACCGTCGGATCCGCGTCATCAGCTAGCGACAGCGCGGCATTATCTGTACTGCGCATGTGCGCCGGCCGGCACATCCGCAGCAAAGATAACAAGAATCGAGACAGGTACGCAGGGGCCAACAGCCGGGCACTGGGTTGTGGGCATTCGGCCTTTAGCATTCCATACAAGGGTGATTGCCTGCTAAAATATGTCTGTCACTATACCCTGCTGTCCGCAGAGGACCCAACAGGTTCTGTTTAAGGTTCAGTTCATTTGTAAACAATGTCTATGAGTTGAAAGCATCTTTATTTGTCTTATGTATGGTCTATTGAAATGACTGAGGTGCAGTATGTATCTATGTATGTATGTATGTATCTATGTATGCCCTTATATTTAAGTACGATGTTTGATTGTCATTCAAAACAACCTTCATTTTTAAAAAAATCATATTTCTTTCTGGTTTCTGTAAAAGATCCTGAAGGACATCCTCTTAAACTTACATTGGTCGGCTACCATAATTTACCTGTCTGTTTTACAAGATTAAATCTGGTTTTCTTTCCATGCGTTTTTTTAAAGATTCAGTTGTTTTCTGAGCCTAATTTCCATGGTGACTATATGACGCACACAGAGGACAGAGTACTATTGCCGCAATCATTTTCACCCCAATCTTGTCGGATAGAAGGGGGCAGGTGAGATTTTTTTTCTTTAGTTTTATGCTTTAAATATTTACCAGCACTTTTCTATCATAATACTCTGTGGATTCACTTCTCCTATCTTCTAAGGTCTGTATACATCTTCATTGGTTTAGTGCAGGGGTGCACAACTTTTTCTTGTCCGAGACCAACATTACCATACTGAACCACTTCCAAGGGCCACAAGGGTATTCCCATCTGAGACATTTATGGTATATCCTTAGTATATGCCATAATAAATCAAAGTTAATTCCGCTTCCATAAATCTCACCTATTGGAAAAATGGGGGTCTCCTTCCCCATCAATCAGCACTCCAGAGAGGAGTAGGCAATGCATGTGGCTCCCTCTATTGTAGATGATGGCTGTCAAAGTAATAGCTTAATAATTTCATAGGTCTTATAAACTACACTGGAGAGAGCTGCATACATGATGCCTCTATCTCATATACTAATTTGGGGACCCAGACGGGTCAAGAGACTTTATTCTCCTAATATATAGGGTCTTACACAGTGTACACTTAGTACTTGTCCTTTCCTGTTGCCCTGCTATCTGACATGGTATAAATCACAGAGGCAGGAGGATACGAAAGAAAAAGATTTTTTGAAAATATTCACTGTATGTATCCCCTAAAACATAACTTTTATTAAACAATATTGAAAAACGTTTTGGTGCCTCACTGACACGGCATCACATACAAGAACAAAACACAAAGACTAAACACAGGCTTAATGTCAAGCCAGACTGGAGGTGCTGCCACATCTCTATCTTTCAACTCTGCTTTAATAGAATTGGGGCTCATCCCCTAATACTAGCCTAGTAACCTCTATTGGACAGGGGATTAGAATAGTCTGGACCAAATACTCTATAGATCAGACATCAATCTATTAGGGTCTATTATTTATCTTAGTTACCAGCTAAATAGTCAATATAGCATTTAGCTGGTCACTAGCTTGGTCTATACTATAATCTCTCTACAGAATATTTCTTCTGTTCCAATGGTTCTCTAGTACTAGGGAAAGAGTAAGCGAGGCTTCACAGTCTAAGGGCTACCGAGCCCTAGGCAGCTGGCCATTATTTTGGACTGTTAGATACCCTCAACTCAAACATACGGCAGCCACATTATACATTATTGGTATCTATGGATCATGATACCCATCCTTTAGATGACAGCTATCTGATATTGGGTTCCTGATGAGTCAACACCTGACAGAAACACGTTGAACCAATTTATATTTGAGAACCTATCCTAATCGTTGTCCGGGTTTCCTGTACAACATTTCTTCCAGTCATCCATCTGTTTCTAATCAGGGTATTTACCAAGGGTAAAAAATCTTTATGTGCTTGAAAGTTGATGAGTCACTGACCATCATCTGGTCATTAGCCCCAAATCACGTCCAGTAGGGCCTTTATCGGTGCTAGTCTACCTGGCCATACCTAGACAAAGTGACATCTAATATTCAGCATATGGTCACTGGACAGTGGTGGTGACCACGGATACACTGCGTTACCGGCTCCCTGACTGGTTACAACTGATCATAGGGCTTTTTTTCATATAACTTCGATCCCTGACTTGACATTAAGCCTGTGTTTAGTCTTTGTGTTTTGTTCTTGTAGGTGATGTCGTGTCAGGTAGCTATGTGACATGGAAACTACATGTGAGCAGCATCACATAGATATTTCTGTGTCCAGATGATTGGGGCCGTACAGAATGGCATTGTAAACCACATGTTATGCACCCCTGTTTTAGTGTAAGGGTCTTTTTACACTGGCAGATTTTCTGCAATAACCAAGTGCTGATTGACAGTTAGGCAAGTTGAATGGCGCTCATTCAGCTCCATTTATAGTACATTGAGCCATCAGCAGTGCTGTATGTGCCTGAACTATTGTTAGTGTGATCATTCAGGCGTATACAGTACACATCATATTCTTGGCAGCACATCCTTGTTTACAGTCAATGATTTTTGGTGCCACATAAAAGATGTGATCACCCTGTATTTGCTCATTTGTTGGCACCTTCACATGGGAACAATGACTAGGTGAATCAACATTAAAAGGAGTGTTTGTTGTTAATTATTGGCCCTTGTAATAGGGCCCTTAGTCAAGGTCCACCACCACCTAATACAGGGGTGTCAAACTCATTTTCACCAAGGGCCACATCAGGTTTATGATGACCTTCAAAGGGTCGATTGTAAGGCCGCCTGCAGACACCCGGTTGGGTCCCGCTGCAAGAATTCTCGCAGCGGGACCCGACCCGAGCCCCTGCAGAGACCAGCGCGGTACTCACCTGCTCCCGCGGCTCTGTGATGTGCCGGCTGCCGGCCAGCCGGCGCATGCGCAGAGTGGAGCCAGTGGCCGGGGAGTGACAGAAATAGAGCATGCCGCGATTTCTTTTTTACGCGGACAAATCACGGCCGTCTGCATAGGATTGCATTTTCTAACGCAATCCTATTGCAGCTTCCACGGGCGGAAATTCCACCCGTGTGCAGGGCGCCTAAGACAGTATAGTAAGGGCCTGTTCACACAAGCGTATTTGCGTACATAATATGCAGTGAATAGAAGCCATTGATTTCAATGAGTTTATTCACATGATGTATATTTTCACACAGCATGACCTATTTTGTTGCGTACTACGCACCCCGATAGGCCATTGAAGTGAATGGGCCGCGCAAATACGTGGTGAATGCGCAGAAAACCTATGTATTCACTGCATATTTGCGCACCATTTCAATGGGCCCATCTGCGTTCCTTTTTTGTGTACGCAAATATACAGGCATAAGCGATTTTCAATTGCGCAAATACGCAGCGTACTTGTGTGACTGAAATACAATTACGAGCCCTAATACTGACCCTGATAGTGGCCCCAGTAAAAATAACGACCCCACAGTGGCCCAATTAGTAATATTAACCCCCTCAGTAGTAATACCCCCATAGCAACATTAACAACCCCCCTCAGTAACCATATTAACCCCTCTTAGTAATAATAATAAGCCCACCCTCAGTAATAATAATAAGCCCCCCCCCTCAGTAATGATAATAAGCCCCTCCCTCAGTAATAATAATAAGCCCCCCCCTCATTAATAATAATAAGCCCCCCTCAGTAATGATAATAAGCCCCCCTCAGTAATGATAATAAGCCCCCTCAGTAATAATAATAATAAGCCCCTCCTCAGTAATAATAGTTTCCCCCTTAACCCATATACTTACCTCCTCCTTGCTGTCAGTGCCGCTCCCCCTCTGCTCGTGCTGAGCCTGGATGCACTCTGAAGTCAGTGTTTGCGCCCGACACGCTTCCTCCCTGAGTCCTCTCCTGCGGAACTGATGAGCAGGGGGCTCAGGGAAGAAGGATCCCGGCTGCACACTGACGTCAGTGTGCGCCGGGATCAGCGCTAACCGCATGATTAACAGCGGGGAGCTGCGACACCCCAGCTGGTAATCGCTGCAGTAGTGAGCAGCGTCGGCACGCCGCAGGCCACATAACATGAGGCAGCGGGCTGGATTCGGCCCGCGGGCCTTGTGTTTGACACATGTGACCTAATATAATAGTAATAGTATGGTTAATATGGTTCCCCGGCCGCCGCATGTCATTTTTTTCCCCGTTTGTTCAAGGGCATAGCTTGGGGATGCAGCTAGGGAATCCGACCCATTCGTGTGCAGGCGGCCATACTTCTCAAAATGAATGCCTTGAGGGGTGTAGTTTCCAAAATGCAGTCTTTTGCTTATCTTTGGCACATCTGCAAATCTGATCAGACTGACTTTGTCCCTAATAAAATAGGTTTTGGAAATGTTTCCATTCGGACAGCTCCAGATCCCCAGTTACCCCTCACACTGCTACGCTGAGTTATTAGCAAAATTTTCAACTTCTATTGAACTCAATGCTAACTGTATAAATCCATATGTTAGGAATAGGAATATTAGTGTCAAGAAATAATTAATTTGAATGTACCTGTGTGAGATTTCCTGCGCAGTGGCAGGCATATTACTGTTCTGTACAACCTCTTGTACAGAGTCATAATACAATGTCCATACAAGTGTATCGGACCTGAATTCAAGGGCTTTCCGCTGCAAAAGTTTTTCTTGTGTTGGATTCTGTGAGAATCTAATCAAAAAAAGATCGCGTCATGCTCTATAGAACTTTGTAGATATGGAGGTTTTCTTCCACACAAACCATGCTTCTAGGGAAGAATAGCTCTGTATACAGTATATAATACAGCAATTGACTGAGCCTGTATGCTAGTACACATAGATCAGTTCTGTACTATGGAGTGGTATGGCTCCCATGCACTGCCATACAGGCTGAGTGCACACGACTTGCCACTGTGCATAAGCTCTAACACTCATTGTTTAATTTATGTATCAACATACTGTAATTCCTTTACTTTTTATTCCCTCCACAGTTGGATTCTGTATGAAGGTGAGGATTGTTGTGGAGAACAATACATACTGGTTGAAGGGGATTATCCTACACGCACTGCTATGGGGTGCCATGCAATTAGTATTTTACGATCTCTTAAGAAGGTTCCACTTGTAAGTATTTGCATAGCCACACTTATAGAATACATAGAAAAAGCTGAAAAACGTTGGGGTTTTTTTCCGTTTTTAATTTTCCGACTATTTTTCATTCTCTGTGAGGAACATGTATGTCACAGATATGTAGGTTGAGTATGAAATGGGTTCGGTGTTGCCCACGGCATATAAGCCAGCAGCCAGGCAAGGGGAAATCCAATGGCTGCCATGGTAGCTCCAGGTCTAGTGAAGGCTCTCAGGGCTGCCACTTATGTAAGCCTATTAAGTGAACATTGAAACTACTCCTCGCGCTTCCCCGCCCCTCCACATTGACTTAACATAGCGGCCGTTGAGTACTGAACGGCTGGTATTTACACTGAGCGATCATCGTTCAGCTTATCGTCCATCGTTTATGCAGCATAAATGATGGATAATGAGCTGAACGATGATCGTTCAGTGTAAGTCGCAGCCGTTCAGTACTCAACGGCCGCTATGTTAAGTCAACGGAGAGGGGCAGGGGAGTGCGAAGAGTGAAATCTCCTGCAGCCGTGGAGCAGCACGAGAGCGAGTGTGTGCGGGGACGAGTGTCGAGCATCGTTTGCCTGCCATTTGTTCCATCTAAATGGGCCTTAACTATAAATTATATTACCATAGTGTTACTGAATATTGCAAGTATTGTTTCATCTTCCTTATTTGCATATTACCCAGAGGAGTATGGATGGCTTTATAAGTCTCCTCACCTTCTTGGTGCTCTCCCCAAGGAGAGATGATACCCCTGCTGATTTCTGAAGATGTGACGTTGATCCAGGGATTTGGTCTGATTGCCAGAATTGGATCATTATAGTAGGATTATAGTTGACAGTGGGGTCACATGTGAAAACCACAGCCTCTTATCAGGCATATGACGTCACGTTAATCGGTCACATGACCTGAGAGCAGCTCAATTCCATTCAAGTGAATACTAGGCACAGCCGCTATACAATGTACAGTGCTGTGCCTGGGATGGAGTGAAGCAGCCACAGTGTTCACCCGAACCCCACTGTCTTTTCAATCTGATAATAAGCAAATGTCCTGAGTGGTACATCCCCACAATCAACTACTGACAGCCTAGCCTGATGATAGGTCATCAATTGTTAAGTAGTTTAGTGAAACTGTTTAGTGAATCCTGCATTAAGCAGCGGGTTGGACCTGATAACCCTGGAGGTCCCTTCCAACTTCACCATTCTATGAACCTATTTAAAAAGTTCTAGGCATTATACGAATATGTGCTAAGAATGAGTACCGTATATACTCAAGTATTAGCCGAGCTGAGTATAAGCCGAGTCAATAAGTTTTACCCCAAAAATTGGTAAAACTTATTGACTCGAGTATAAGCCGAGCTATACTCTAGTATATACTAGGTAAAAAATTTTTTTTAAAAAAAGCAATACTCACCTATCAGCCGGCGTCTGTGTCCCCGGCGCAATGCTCCCTCCGGCGGTGCGGCCAGCTGCTGCATTCTTCTCCCTGCTGTCTTCTCCCTGGCTTGCTTTTAAAATCCCCGCTGTCAGCGCTGTGATTGGAACGAGCGACAGCCAATCACAGCCGGCGCTCGATAAACCGATCACAGCTATTAAGAATGACATCACTGGCTGTGATTGTTTTATTGAACGCCGGCTGTGATTGGGCGGCGCTCAATCCAATCACAGCACTGACGGCAGGGATTTTAAAAGCAAGCCAGGGAGACGACAGCGGAGAGAAGAATGTAGCAGCTGGCCGCACCGCCAGGGTGAGCATCGCGCCGGGGACACAGACGCCGGCTGATGGGTGAGTATTGAATTTTTCTTTTTACCTCACTCGATTATAAGCCGAGGGGGGCTTTTTCAGCACATTTTTTCGTGCTGAAAAACTCGGCTTATACTCGAGTATATACGGTAAATTGTGCCTGGTCCTAAAGGCCCTTGACCTGAACTGGAAAGAAATTATGTATTACATAAATACTTGGCAAGCAAAGGATTAATTGGGAATTTTAGTGGTCAACAAGGAGAAAATCTTGAAAAGACAAAGTGCTGCAAGCCAATAAGCTTATTTGAACAGTTTTTGGCCTATTTGATTGGGTTACTCTGCAACTACAGCAACTGTAATGTCACATGCTTGTATTTTTTGTGTCCATCGTTTATGCAAAACTATCACAGTTGCCTCATGGTTTTCATAATGTTACTGCATGTTAGATGCAACCTGAAGTCACCATGTAGCCCAACCCTTATTACAGTAGATCTTCAAAACCGTCTTTATTATTCTAGTAGATCTCAGTATCTCAGTGATACTTGCCCCTGCATTAGTGCATCCTGGCTCTCTGTGTCAGTAGCGGAGCTATCTGTAAGGACTCCTGTCCACGGACGATAGTGCATTGCATTACTCGCAGCGATAATCCAGCCACGATTAACACAGTGCATGCTTTCCATAGCGTTGCTATGGAAAGCGCAGCCCCCTGCTCACAAGTGGAGAATAATAGCGATTTTCCGCTCGCGGGACTCAAATCGCGGCATGCTGCAATTGCCGCGATTCTCCGTGGTGAACCTATCTGTCATATAGGCTCACTGCAGAAAACTGTCAGTTCTCTCCCCTGCTCACCGGTGGCGGAATATCGCTAGTGATATTCCGCCTCACCCTTGGACAGGGGGCCTTATACTGCTGCTATTTCTGTACACGTTAATAACAAGACACAGCTATTTTGATACTTATTCCTCCTGTTTCTTTTGCAGTATTTTTCAATTCCCTCGATATCACTTCATGGCTTAGAGAGATTTGAAGGCAAGGAGTTAGAATTCACTGGTGCGGTTCGGAGCCTCCAAGGTGAAGGCTACAATGACCATGTGCTGTCTATTAAAGTGGCGAGTGGAATGTGAGTGATTGTCCCATTTCCTATATTCCTGCTTGCAGACTATATAATACTACTTTGTTATCTTTACCTGCCTTTTTTTTTTCATTTCGTTGTTTGATAATGCAGATGGGTACTTTATGAGCATAGTGATTTTCGTGGCAGACAGTGGCTACTAGAGAAGACACAAATCACTAACTGGTTGCTGTTCAGTGGCATTCAGCGAATCGGATCACTTTGTCCTATTAGACAGGTAAGGTCACTGCAAATACATTAGGATATAATCAGGATGGAATTTCTTGATGACTCATATGTATGTATCTACTTTCCAGGAACATATATCACAATATTATTAGTTTCATTCTATGGCTGTATGTGCATGGGTGAGAAAAACCATATCGCATTCACCCATGTAAATACAACCTATGATGTATTTATGTTATTTTAACCCATAAAACCATTGACATGAGCTCTATGATAGATGCAGAATCATCAGTTTTTTTTGTTTTCACTAATACTTCATATCAGTTCTAAAGTTGTAATTGAAGTAATATCAATCTAAATCCCTAAATTTTTTTTCCTCCCTGTTCTAGAGGAGGACATATTTCCGACTTCGGAACCGTGCCCTAGGCCTATTCTTATGCGTTCCAGAGCCAGCTGACAACATGAAAGCTGCACGTGTCCAAGTCACTGAGCCAACAGAAGGAAGCTGTGATCTTTGGTACTATGAGGAAGGGCGTATTAAGAATCAGGTCAGTGGAAAACATGCTTGCATCCATATTCTTTTATTGGCCTCATACACCTAATGTGTCACTGTATTTTAATGGGGCCAAGAATAACAGTGTATTAAAGGAAAACTCCATCAGTGAAATGGGACATCATCCAGAAGTAAAGCAGCTGCAATATGGTTCCGGTTAGTGACCTGTATTATGGGCCAAAATGCATGAAGTCTTAGGGGGATTTCTGGTTTCTATTTTATTGATTTACACAGAGGGTTTCGTGTTTCTGGCCAGTTACCAGTGGCTCAACAATGTACTAAGGGTTTTATTGACTGAAGTGCACAACTACATATGGCTTGTGTGATTGGGCAGAGTGTTCATGAGCTGCTCTGCCTAACCAGAGATACAACTCTGAACCTGGTAACTTAGTTGTACAGTTATCTGTATTCTCTGTTCTGCACTGAGCTCTATGATCAGTGCAGAGCAGCGCGGATGAGTCTGACCTCATGAAGCTTCCTGTTTCAGCAGATCATCTCTTCTGATTTTTATATACATTCAGTAAATTACTTGATTTCCTTTAGAGATTTAAGGACATATAACAGTATGAAATAGCGTATTTAAGCCACTGTCTCCTAGTTGTGTAGGCGAAGAGTGATAGATGTAAGTGAGTGGCATTGTATGGGGCTCTCTAGGTGGGCCAGTTATTGGGGCACTGTGCTAGGAGGGGACTGTGATTTATTTAGGTATTATGGGAAGCATTGTGGCTTTTATGAGGGCTTATTTTAAATTTTCTGGCTATGTATAGTAATTTTATGCGATCACGTACATTGGATGACAGAGTTGCAGAGGCACTGGATGTGACTAACAATATTATAGGGATAATCACAGTGACTGGCAAGTTTTTAGATATGTGGACCAGAACATGTGTGTGCATAGCTGTATAATCCAAAGTAAGAAAATCTTGTATGCAATACTGCATAGTAATTTTTATTCATCTCTTTCGGTAATCACATGTCTTGTGTATCTCTTCATAGATGACTCCTCAAATGACCCTACAGGTAGTTGGCACGACTACTCCAGGGACAAAAGTAGTCATGTGGCCCGAGGGGCGCAAACCAATTCAAACTTGGTCAATAGAAGATTCTGGTGTCATAATGAGCTGCTTGTTTGAGGGCTTGTGTCTAGATGTAAAAGGTAAGATATGAAAGCAGTAAGGTCAGGTTTTCTACACGGCAGAAGTCAGGGAAGAAGGTTATTGCTAAATTATAGACTATAATATAAAAATAAAGTCTATTCATGACTGAAGGAACTGTCCTACTATGCACAGGTGCAAGAAAAGAAATGATATTCAGTTGAGTTTGACACATGTGCTATACAGTGTAGGTCCACTGTGATTGGTTCATCGAGCGCTGGCTCTGAATGGCTGAGCCCCTGTGCTCGAGCACCAATCAGAGGCAGGGCTTCCTGAAGGCGGTGTTTTTCAAACTCCTGACCAGGAAGTGTTGCCTGAAGACTGAGGACAAGTGCGGGGGCCTGCAGAGAAGACGAGTGGCAGAGCTGAGAGCGGCTGTTGGGTAATGTATTTATTTTTAAGCTAGGGTTTATTTTAGGGACAAACAGTAGGATTTCCAACTGTAAAAGTTGCATTGCACCGCACGAAAACTGCATTTTCATGCGATTGAACAGAAAGAAAGGCTCCATAGGGAAACATAGGCTGCAAAACATCGCAAATCGCGGTTGTACAGAGCATGCTGCGATTTTGTATTGTCGCAATGTAGCAGCCTACAAAACATCCCTAATGTGAACAAACCCAATGGAAAGAATGCGCTTCATATACATATGATTTGTAGCGCTGTCGCATCGCAAGAAATTTGTGTGATTTTTGTGGCCCACGTGAAAGCGGCCTGAAGGTGACAATAAATCTGAAATGATTCATCTTTGTTGGATTTTTTAACATCACAAAAACATGGCATTTTTAACAGGGGTGTGTAGACTTTTTATATTCATTTTAGCTAATTTTACTACTTTGACCCATTGACTGCAGTTAAAAAAAATGAAAAACCCATTTAACTGTATCCATCCACTCGACAGAGGCCCAAAGAGCATCCTTTTGGCCTTTACCTGGCTGGTGTTTGTTATACTTTTTTGAACTGATTAGTGGACTGTAATTTTCTAAACAAAGGACACATACTGTGTGGTATACAGTTTTTACTGTAGTACAGGGTATGCATTTTTACTCTATACGTAGTGGAATACATCAAAGCCTTCTGTAGATGACAGGATATTTAATGCATACAGTGTAACCTTGCTTGTGTGCACTGCGTCTATTGTAAACTTCTGAAAGGGGCTTTTATAAAGAGGAAGTATGAGGTTGTAATAAACATATGGGGACAGATTTATCATGGAGAATGTGCTAGTTCTCCTGTGCAGAGTTCACCAGAACAATATCATTCATGATTTGTACCACATTTGTAATGTGCTTTAGATGCTTTTACACACTTTTATTGCCAAGTCTGAAAGAGTGTGGATGCACGATAAGGGGCTTGGACTGAATACATTCTTGTGTACCAAAAATGAAGCAAAACTAAGCTAACTAATAGTTGGTATATACCGTATATACCGGCGTATAAGACGACTTTTGAACCCCGAAAAATCTGCTCTGCAGTCGGGGGTCGTCTTATGCGCCGGTAATACAAAAAAAAAAAGTGTAAAAAAAAAAAATTTTATTACTCACCTCCCACGGCGTCCTGTCGCGCTCCGGCAGGATGTCGCTCGCTCCGGCAGGCTGTCGCTCGCTCCTCGTCCCCGCCGCAGCATAGCTTTCTGAATGCGGGGCTTGAAATCCCCGCTTCCAGAAAGCTAATACACACGCCGGCAGCCATGACAGCATTGAATGGCTGTGATTGGCTAAAGCACACGTGGCTTCAGCCAATCACACTATTCAATGACATCATTGAATGGCTGTGATTGGCTGAAGGCGCACGTGTTAGCAATCACACCCATTCAATGATGTCATTGAATAGTGTGATTGGCTGAAGCCACGTGTGCTTTAGCCAATCACAGCCATTCAATTATGTCATGGCTGCCGGCGTGTGTATTAGCTTTCTGGAAGCGGGGATTTCAAGCCCCACATTCAGAAAGCTATGCTGCGGCGGGGACGAGGAGCGAGCGACAGCCTGCCGGAGCGAGCGACATCCTGCCGGAGCGCGACAGGACGCCGGGGGAGGTGAGTAATAAAATTTTTTTTTTTTTCTCCACTGAATACCGGCGTATAAGGTGACAGTTGGGGGGTCGTCTTATACGCCCCGTCGCCTTATACGCCGGTATATACGGTAGTTAGACTAGACAGTAAAGATGTACCAGAGTTATCATCTAGCATGAATGACTGTGATACATTTGAGGCATTTTAAGACTGTCCGATAGTTGGGCAGTATTAGTAAATCTTCCCAATAACATATGTAGTTGGATTATGACTTTTTCTATCTATACTTCTAGGTGGCCATAGCTATGATTCAGATCATGTTGTCGTGTGGGAGACAGTGGAGGACAGGCTAACACAACACTGGTACCTGGAGGTATTCTGAAACCAGTAATAGTTTTTTTTCCAGTTCAAGGATTATCTGTGTTATTGATTTTCTGCTCCTGAAGCAGTGGCCTAACAGTCCAGCTATAACAGGAGCCCATCATCATCCCTATGCTTCTTACTACAGTATTACCCAAGTTTCAATGCGGACTGACAGACCTTCTGAAGATCCCATAAAGAGTGTGATGCACTTTGCTACCCACATACAAAACAACTGATAAAATGTGTTAAATGTGAAACTTCCGCTGAAGACGATGCACTAGATGTTCTATGTATAGTAATATCAAGCATCTCTGTGTGTCAAGTACTAGAATATTTATATTATACATATATTTTTATACAGTTTGTTCAAACTTTGCCTTTCTTTTCTAATTCACAATTTCATGGGATTATGTATATACTATAATATATATGGGACATATTAAAATGAATGTACATTTCTTGTGTTAAGATGTCGGTTTATGTGAATGCACATGTAAAGGTAAAAATGATAATAAAGAATATTCCATCATGGTACAATCAGGTTTACTCTGCAGAACAACAGGTTCACTACAAGCAAAGCTTCAGAGAAAACAGGTAGATGTTTGGAGCTTTCTTCATGTTATGGCTTCAGTAGACTGCTTTCATCTTCATCATTCAGTCTTCATGGAAGGTGGTCAGTTGTTCAGGATATAGTGGAAAATTGAAAATGTAAGGATGGTAAGCAACATGGCTGACATGTCTGGAGCTCCATTTGAAGACGAAGGATTTTCAACAGTATTTGTCTGATGAAAAAGAAAAAAAACATAGGGTATAAATAACTTTTACTTTAAAACATAAACCAGCACATTTTCAGGTGTTAGGCAAAAAACATTTTACTGGAAGTCATCATGGTCTTCAAGTGTTTGTTAATGTCTGCAGGTAGCACTGGGTTGACTGGTGTCTGCTGTGTATGTCATTAGCCCAAGGGCCCTTGCACACTAGTGTTTTTTTAACGCAAATGTCATTTGTGACTTTCTAATGTTAAAAATGCATCGCGCAAAAATCACAAAGCACAAACTTGCAATGTGTTTTTAACATTAGGAAGTCCCATTGACATTCGCGTAAAAAAACACTAGTGTGCAAGTCTCATGCAGTTGTTAGTTTAAGGGCTTATTCAGATGATCGTGTTAAGCAATGTAAAAAAAAATCATCGAAAAACGTGGCTATGAGACGTATTGGATTCAGAGTTCATTCCGATGAACGATTTTTGGCTGCATAAAAAATAGCACAAACGTGATGGTTTTTCATGCTGCGTGAAAAGATATGCCTTCTCTATCTTGTGCCGAGACATGCTGGAAGCTCCCATAGACATTTATGGAAGCAGGAAAAAAGGGAGGGGAGTGAGTTTATTCTGCATACAACGCTAGGAAAAGAAGACAGCTGGCACTAGTAAAGCATTATAAGTCATTCGGAGGATTTCTACTGATCGCGAGTTTTCAACGCTTCAGCGTATTTTTTTCTGTATGTGGACCAGCTCCCTGTGTGAATGGCATGAAATGCATGAATGAATATCTGGACTGGATCACGCAAATCTTCTTTCATGCGATTATACGGCACGTACGGGCGAACGTAAAAACGTATACGGTCGATCTGAAGGAGTCTTAAATGCTGCATTTTACACTGTTTTCGAAAAGGCATTTTCAAACGCATTTGACAGCGTTTTTAACGAACTCCATCATTGCAATAGGTGATGAAGCGCGTTAAAAAAGCTATAACATGCTAAAATAGAGAAAACAGCGTACACACACTCATTTGACAAGCACAATTGAATTAAAGAAGGCGTTTAACAGTGTTTTTAGCTGGCGTTTCAAAGTCCATTAAAACACTGTAAAAACCATCTGTGTGAGAGCAGCCGTAGCCTTTGTGTAAAATGTATACTTTTTCACTGTAACGTTTTTTTTTATTTTTATAATTGAACACTTAAGGCATTTGAGAACAAAAATGTTTATTTATGGTAACTTTCAGCTTTACATTTTCTATTGACTGTAGTGTTAAGAGAAAAAAAAATAACTACAAGCATGCAATCTTTGTGGGACAGATAAGTGCACTACGTATATATTTTTCTTATGGGATTGGAAAGCATACCAAGCATAAGGCAAGTATGCACTTTGGAGCTACTTTTGACCAATAGCCTCCAGGTATGTAGAGCAAATTAAAATTTATACGCTCGGAGGATGGCTAAAACGTGATGTCAACAGCTCTGTAAGGGCAATTTTAAATGGGCGAAATATTTCTGCATTCCGCAGCTAAATCAGTTGTTGTGAATTTCCACTCTCATTACCTGCTTGTATATATATGGATTTTGGTGCAGATTTTTTTTTCCTTTAGCTGCAGAATGCAGAGATATTCCGCACGTGTGAAAGGGCACTAAACTGAATAATGAATCTGCACACAATGGCGCAATGTCATTACCAGCCTGCAACAACATTTTCTGGTGATACTCATCTGTAAATGAATGATACGCAGTCAGAAGCTGTGGGCAACACAACTCACATGCATATGACGAAAACCTCTAGGGGAGGACAATTAGAAGTTGTAATTTATTTATAACGTGCACTACTCTTCATGTTTCAAAGTTTAAGGGCTCGTTCACAAGACCGCATATTACGCAGCGTTTTTACTGCCGTGTGAGCTAGCTATCACTGTGCTCTGTACATGGCACCGTATATCACGCACGCTTTTATGCACAATGTGACTAGTTTCTTGCGCAATGTATATACACAAGTGTGAATTGAAGTCATCGATCCAGTGGCGAAGCATGTCTGCCTGAACGCTCTGGATTACTGCCAATGACCTTAGCGGTGATGTCAGCGCTCATTTGTTCGGCTGTGAGATTACAATCAAGGGATTTTGGGTAAACAAGCTCAATCAGCATATAAATGAAAGGTACTACATCTTTCTGACAAAGTTGCAGGAAAAAGTAAGAGAACTCCTTAAAATGACCTGTATTTCTGCATTGATTACTAATAAAATATGGTGTTATCCAAGTCACAATTATAGGCAAATACAATCCAACTTAACTAATACCTTACAAACAGCTTTTGTCTGTTATTGAACAAAGGCAGGGGGAAAAAGTCAGTGAAGCCTGGAATGTAATATCCTGGAGACCCTGTTTATCAACAATCAGTTCTACCAACCTTTTCCTGTAACTGCAAATAATATTTGCACAATCTTGAGGAGGACCATTCCTTCCTGCAACTATGTTAAGGGCAATCACGCAAGGGCCCCTGTCCACGGCAGTGATTTCGCCGGTAAACCGCCGGCGAGTCACGCCGGCCGATGCTTCCCATAGCATTGCCATGGAAAGCACCGGCACCTGTCCACGAGCAGAGAATCATTGCGATTCTCCGCTTGCGGCGGGCAATTCGCAGCATGCTGCGAATGGCCCCTGATTCTCCATGGTCAGCCTATCTATTTGATAGGGCTGACTGGCGGAGATTCGGCGATGGCTCCTGCGGTGGAGCTTCGCCGCAGGATACCACATCGCCTGTGGACAGCCGGCCTAAAAGTAAAAAAAAAGTTGAAGTTTAACCCCTTCATGACATGGCCTATTTTGGGCTTAAGGACGCAACAATTTTTGGCGGATTTTCTTCTCCGTTTATCAAAAGTCATAACTTTTTTATTTTTCCGTCGACGCGGCCGTATGAGGGCTTGTTTTTTGCGTGGCGAACTGTAGTTTTTATCGGTGCCACTTTTGGGTACATAGACTATATTGTAAAACTTTTTTTTTTTTTTTAATGATAGCAGGGAGAGAAAACGCATCAATTCTGCCATAGATTTTTTTTTTTTTTTTTTTACAGCGGTACTCATGCAGCATAAATGAGACATTCCATTTTTTCTGCGGACCGGTACGGTTACAACGATACCAAAATTCTTACATTTTTTTTAGGTTTTCCCACTTTTCTGCAATAAAAACCCTTTTTCTGGGTAATCTTTTTTTTTTCTAAATTGCTGCATTCAAAGTCCTGTAACTTTTTTATTTTTTGATGTACAGAGCTCTATGAGGGCTTATTTTTTGCGAGACGAGCTGTAGATTTTATTGCTACCATTTTGCGGTACATACGGCTTTTTTGATCACTTTTATTGCGTTTTTAGTGAGGCAAAATGCTAAAAAGTAGCATTTTGCCTCAGTTTTTTAGCGTTTTTTTAGCGTTTTTTTTTCCGCGCACAGTCAAAAGCATGTGCAACTTATTGTACGCGTCGTTACGGACGCGACAATACCAAATATGTGGGATTTTTTTTTTTTTACCTTTTTTTATGCTAATCTGAGAAAAAGCATTAAAAAATGTTTTTTTTTACTCTTTTTTTTACATTTTTTTTAATTCTTTTTTTAATCTTTGTTTTTTTTACACTGTTTGTGTCCCTCTGAGGGACTTTAACCACTGCCCTGATGATCGCTGGTATAAGGCATGGCAGAGCTACTGCTCTGCCATGCCTTATCGCTTGTACAGCGATTATAGGCATAGGCAATACAGGACGCCAGTGTCTGGCGTCCTGTTGCCATGGTGACAGGCCGGGCTCTCGCGATGACATTGCGAGTTCCGGCCGGAGACACAGAGGGAGCCGCGCTCCCTCTGTGAACTCTTTCCCTGCCGCGATCTACTTAGATCGCGGCAGGGAAGGGGTTAACAGCCGGGGGCGCATCTCCGATGACCCCCCGCTGTTGCAGCGGGACGCCGGCTGTGACTGACAGCCAGCTCTCGCTGCGGGATAGCGCGGGATCATATGTGATCCCGCGCTATCTCCAGGACGTAAGTTTACGTCCTGTTGCGGGAAGTACCAGGCTGCCAGGACGTAAACTTACGCCCTGCAGCGGGAAGGGGTTAATCTCCCCTCACCAATCACATCAGTGAGGGGAGATGAAACGTCTTACCGGAGGCCACCATGTTTGAACCCAGATGCAATCCTCCTCCATGGACCTTCCCCGGCCACCATGTTTGAACCCAGATGCGATCCTCCTCCACGGACCATCCCCGGCTTCTCTGCATGCACCGGCGGAAAAATGCTGGACACATGCGCAGGAGTCGGGGAGGGCCCAGGAAATTTAAAATCCCCTTGCTCCCAGCTACCAAAGGTAGCTGAGAGCCTGGAGCAATAATCTGTAGCCTCGTTCAGCAGTCATGTGATACAAAGCCTTACCTAGCAGACGGCGTTCGGGTTCCACGCACTGGGCTCTGTCGTTGCTGTATGCTTCTATGTCTTCCTGCACAACGACAGAGCAGTTCTTCCTGGTAGCGGGGCTTGAATACCTCACCTCCAGCAAGCTAATGCTCTGATTGGTTAAATGAGCACTGCATCAGGCCATGAGAGCCGGTGAGCGATTAACCAATCACAGCCATTCAAACCCAAACACCGGCTGCTAGGTGAGTATTGTTTTTTTTTTACATGTAGTGCAGCTAGGCCAGGGGAGGGCTTATATTTCAAGCCCCTCTCCCAACATCCCCCCCCCCAAAAAAAAATCAGGGTAGGGCTTATTATCGGGGAAACACAGTATGAGACTTTGCAATCTTAGCTTGGTATAGGAAAACAAAGTGTTCCTCAAAATGTTGATAATTAGAGATGAGCGAGTATACTCGCTCATCTCTATTGATAATGTTAAATTTGCATGTCTCCTAAATGATTAAAAAAACCAAACGTTTTTCAAATGCGATTCCAGAGTAAAGTAAACAGATGAAAATATATAACCCATCAAAAATTTGTAAAGTATGTTTTCACATATTTGACATATTGCAGTTGAAAATGTGAAAAAAAAATTCCCAATTTTGGCACTTTTAATAAATATACACAAATTCTATCAGTCTATTTTTACCACCTAAATGAAGTACAATATGTTTTGAAAAAACAATGTCAGAATCACTTGGATATGTAAAACCTTTACGGAGTTATTCTATGTTAAAGTGACACGTCAGATTTCCAAAAATTGTCTTTGTCATTATGGCGCAAACAGGCTTGGTCACTAAGGAGTTAACAATTCTGGCAAGGCTTTTATTTATTTTTAATGACGCTCACCCTGCAGTTAAAATAATTCTGCAGGTCAGTTGCATTATGTAAATACCAAATTTATAAAGCTTTTTGTTTCTTCTATTGCAGCTTTTTCACACTTAGAACAATAAATCTTTTTTAATCACAGTATTCAAAGACCCATAACATTTTTATTCCATCAATGATGCTATGAGAGGGGTTTTCTTTTTTTTTTGAGGAACAAGTTGGAATTTTTTGTTTTCTCTGAACTATGTGATTTTTTTGGTTGCCTTATATTCTGTTATTAGTGAGGCAAAATATGCAAAAAGCAATTTTCTCCGCTTGCACTGCATGGGTTAAATAATGTAGTAACTTCTTATGTGGGTCATTATGAATGCTGTGATACCAAATTTATATTGAATTTCATGGCCTATGAAGCTCAACCAGAGGATGAGCCTCATTGCCTACAGTGATGTCAGACCCAGGGGCCATCATCAAGCCTCTGGGTGCCATAGCAGCCTATCAGGAACTATGATTACATTGCAGAGGTCCAATGGGTGACAGAAGGAGCCTCCTCCCTCTCTCAGCCCTTTACATGCTTGTTCACCTTGACTATGACATGTAAAGGGTTAAAAAGTGGGCTTGGCAGTTGCTCCAGTTCTGACCATTAGAACTGGTGCTGGGCTGCCAGAAAGCTTGTGCCAGGCGTTTGATACAGCGCCGTAAAAAAGTGTATGCATCAGAATAAACCACCTTAACAGCCACTATAAAAAGGCATATGGCTGGTCTTTAAAGTGTTAATATAGGTCTTCTCTAGGTCTTTTGCTGTTACCCTTGGTTTGTTTTTCTCACCTCTTTCATGATTACCCAAGTGTTCTTAACCAGACACCTAATCTTATGGAGTGTAACAATTGTCCTGAATTTTCTGTTTTTAGATCACTTGTCTTACCGTTGCTTGATTTACAGCCAGATCTTTAGGTTTACATACATTTTATTGGTTTTCTTTAAAACAAGAAAAACTGTATGAACAGTAAAGTCATGAGGCAATGACGGGGACCAATACTAAATGTATCAATTGAACTTAATAGTTAATAAGTGTAAAGTCCTGCTCTAATGCAACCTATATATATTATAGAAGGAGGGTCCCCAATGGAAGTAATCTCAACAAGAAGCTTGTGGAGACAAGACAGACAAAAAAACACAGATGTGGGGGGAGGGGAGAGATAATGGGCAAATCAACTAAGGACAATAGAATGGGATCCTGTAGCACCCGCAGATAATGAGAACAAATGGACAGGACTACAAATAAAATAGGGGGAGTAGAGGAGACACGAATGGACTGACTAATATTTACTGGGAGAATCTGGGCTTAGACTGAGTGACTCCATAACCACATAGTGAAGGAGTATTGATACCAAGATACACAGGTTCTCTCACAACGTTCCTCACGATCTGCAAGATTGTCCGCAAGCTACTCATTGACCATCACCTAGAACAATTTGATTTCGATGAGATCAATACTAACCAATGTTTTACTACAAGATTGAGCAGTAGCTATACAGATAGACAGAAAACACAGTGAGACCCATCTAAATATGTGCTTAGGTATATCAGGAATCCGCCAAAGAATGCCAAGGAGTGCCTCTTAAAGTGACTTAAGCTAGCTTAAATTTGTGATGGTAAATATAAAAGAGTAAATTTGAATCCAGAAAAAACAGAGTCTAGAGCAATTCCACCAAATGTGTAAAAAGGTGCCCACTACTGTGAAAACAGAGACCCGATACCCCAGGAAACATACAGGACAATCTCTCAAGTACCAGGGCATTAGAGGTTTATAGCCTACTTTTTTGATCAACACTTTAATCGAAGTAACAACATAAAAGGTGTATAGAGAGCGCCTCAGGAAATAAATTCTTTGGACAGATGAAAAAATATATGTACAGCAACCGTCAGTGTGGGCAGTTGTAGAAAAACCCCTTTGTTAGTACTCAATTCTTCATCGATCCTTCTTGATGCAAGGAGAGCTGCAGAAAAAAGCTGGGGGGTTCTGAATAATCAGTTCTCCCCTAGATAAAACATAGAATAATGTCAAGAAAAAGGTGAGAAAGGTGCGTGTTTATGCACCGAAACGCGTTGCCACCGAATAAAGTCTTTTCCTTTAGTGTACACGTGGAAGTCTGTGTACTTGGATACTTGTGGATGAGACTCAGAGGAGGGGGCTTCTGCTGATCATATCCCCCTCCTTTTCAAGTAAGTGTTCTTTTGCCATTCCTCATATGGGAGTTGTTTACTCCTTTTTCTGTTTTACTCTCTTCATACGAGCGCAGAAATTCCTTTTTCTTGACATTATTCTATACTTTAATCGAAGTGGCCATTTTATGCTATTCCAAGACCAGCAGCTCCTCACCCAGGTCTGCTTCCAACCTATGTATGTAGAAAAGTTTACCTGTAGGAGAAACAAAATTACAGTAGAGTTTGGTGGTGATTCCATAACCACCCAAAACTGTATAACATCTATTTTCGGTTAAGAAAAAGACGTAATACTTAATTTGGTGTAAAAAAATTAATTCCAAGTTCAGGATTGAGTGAACCAACTGGAAATATTCAAACTGTCGAAAATCCAGCCTGTCCACCACATGAGCAATTCTAAGGACCCCTTGATATCCACCAGCCAAACTCAGCAGTATCTAGACTCTGAGGAAAGCAGGATTGTGAAACAAATTAGACATGGGTCGGTGCTTGGAGACCAAGTCCTACCTCCTACACAATGTGTCTCACAACATTACAGAAGAGGACAAGGCTGAGCACATAATTTCTGTGCCAGCTACGCCGCACGGTAGAACCTCAGAAGATTAGTGACTCCTAGGCCACCTGCATTACAGGGCATGTATAATGTAGGTTGCTGACTGCGATCAAATAAATGACAAGAGCTTGGATTGAAGACGTTTCAAGACTACAGCAGGGACAGAAATAGGTAGGGCATGAAATAAGTATAACATTTTAGGAAGCCATATCATTTTAACCAAATGGACCCTAGCTAAGATATGTTATGGGAGAACCAAGTTGTAAGGTTATGCCCCAGGCACCTTTGTGTATATTGATTCATTGTTATGGAGGAACTCATTCAATGTCTTGTAGAGGTATAATTTGCGAAATCTACAAATGAGATCAAGTATGGGGAATGGTCAGACCACGGGCATGCAAAAATCTTTGCTTGATTTACTTCACAAATTAATCTGGTATGAGTAAAGACCTGCTCAATTCTCGAGTACACATTATGTGCCACTGAGTAGTATGTAAAATTTCAAAGCATGTGGTGACAATTTAGCCATATAACCACGAGGTCAAAGGCATGTAAAAGTTTAGCAAAACGGAGGCCGAATGCAGTACGAGAAATGAGCCTAGCCTAGAAATGAGATATCCAAAGCTAAGTTATAGTCCCCTCCCACTATCACCAGGCCCTCCAATTGCGGAAGCCAGGTGGACAATAAATTTTGCAAAAAGGGAAGCTGCCTAGAGTTAGGAGCATAGAAATTAATAAAGGTAACCGGGCATCCATTTAATACACCTGAAATTACTATGAATCTAACCTTTGATTTCAGATTAATCTTTTGTGAGGAAAAAAAATGCTCGCCTGGAAATCCACACCCCCACGACCCCTTTACTTCTATGTCGAAACCAGAAAATTATTATATTGGATAATGTTGGGGAAAGAAAGCCGGTACAGAGGAACAAGAGAAATGCGTCTCCTGGAGGAAAATCAGATCATCGTGAAGTTTATTAACCCTTTCCAATCCACTGTCTGATGTGTAAAGTCATTCTGATTGAAGGCTGTACAGCTCCGATGCCGGAAGACGTCCGGCAGGGTATCCTTACTGTATATTACTGTCCCGCTCTAATGTCAGGGGCCTCTCCTGCATGTCCCATACCGTAGCCAGCAGACGGCGCCATTGTATAACGGCAGAAAGAGAAAGCCCCCTAGGAAACCCTGAATCCAAAATTGGATTGCAAAGGGTTAAAATATTCAAAGGCTTTCCGTCTTAGTGTGGGAAACCCTGAACTTTATGAGAAATAAGGACACTGATTTCATCACCATAACAAAATGATCAATTTCAAGCCTAGAAGTATAGTATTAAAGCAAGAGCACTCAGGAGGAGTTGTTCAATGTCTCCCTTGGTAAAAAAACAAAACATCCTCGTATCCTTGCTCCTGCTCGGGGATGGGGGTATAGGGGGAAGGACAGGAGGACCAGAAGAAGACACAAGACAGGGGAAATAAGGAACAAAATGCAAAACAGAAAAATTATTATATAGAGTGATGGAAGATACAAGTACCGACCACCAGTCCACCAGGGTAGAGAGCAGGAGCTCCTATATCACCCATCCCATAGTGAGCACATATGTCCTCAACACATTCCAATTATAAAGATATATAAGCATTTTAACAAGATAACCAGATTGATGTAGATATCATGAGATGAAACAGCATTGCATAGAAAGCATTAAACAATTTCCACCAAAGGACCTAAAAAGTATGAGTCCAGAAACTTGTACCAACTTGCAGACTGCCTCAGGAAGGAAGGGGGGGGGGGGGGGGGCAAACAGACTATCCATCAGACGAGCGGGTCTGCTTTTCTCTTGGTTTCAAAGCATCACAGAGATGTATTCGGCCTGGAATCCACTGCTGACACCAGTGAAGAGGAAGGCTCCTTAGAGAGGATGCCTAGCTGTTGTAGAAGTGATTTGCCTTCCATGAAAGAACAGAAGCCATGCTGCTTTGTATTGAAAGTGAAGCCTAAATGAAACGATAAGGACCAGTGATATCATATCTGTTTTACAGACATTGCAATGGAGGTTTCAGGGATCCGTGCCTCTGTATTGTCCCTGACGAAATGTCTGAGAATATTTGGATCACATGACCTTCAACAGAAATGATTTGGAGAGCTTTTTTTTTTTGCAGTGTAAAAATCGGATTTCACCACTATGTAGCGAGGAGGGCCATCTCTACGGGGGACCACTAAGGCCTTGTGCGCTCTATCAATTTCCATATGAATGGGGTCGATATCCCGGATGAAAAACCGCAGAAGGCCTGACACCTCCCTAGGGATGTCCATTATGCTTTCAAGCAACCCCCTGACCTGAACTTCTCCCTCATAGGTGTTTCAAGGTCCTCTATTTTAATGTTAGCAGCTTCCTGTTAGTCAGCTACCATCTGAGCGTTCTGATTCACTTTAGAATTCTGACAAAGAGAATCTGCTCCCAGGCTGGCAGAAGGCTGACGATGACTCAGGGGCATGATTTTCATGTGCCATGTCAAAAGCGTTCCTTAACGAAGCATTCACCATCACTCAAGAGAAACCTTAGATCTTTTGCATTCTTTCTGAGCCATTCACCGGTAGTAGGCATTTAGACTATGTTAAACTGCTGGTTTAAGTAGGAATAGAGCTGATGGTGATGTAGATAGCTTTGTAAGATGGTAAGGAGGTACGCAGCTCGGCGGCTACATCACTGCTGTAAGGAGCTCCACATATGCACCCTGTTCAAGAAACATTAACAGTGCAGACTCTCAGACTAAGGATCCTTAGCAAAATTGGAGCCAGAGTCTTGAGAAAGACTGTTTCCCAGAAAATAGGACCTACCCAAAAATAAGCCCTATTCTGATTTTTGGGGGATTTTTTTTTTGTGTGTGTGTGTGTGTGGGGGGGGGGGGTTAAAATATAATCTCTAACCCAAAAATAAGCCCTAGCTACACTACATTAAAAAAAGAGGAATACATTACCTAGCAGGCGCGGTCCCGGTCCCTCACGTCACTCTCTGGCGTTATGCAGTCCTGGCCACTTGTATATCATCACTTCCTGGTGACTGGATTCTCGCCTCCAGGAAGCACTGGCTGTGATTGTTTTTCGAGTGCCGCACTCAGCCAATAAATGCAGCGCTCAATGAACTAATCACAGTCATTGCATTGTGGACACGGGATTTAAGAATTGGCTGAGCCGTGGTGCTCCTGCCTCCACAATGCGATGGCTGTTTATTGGCTGAGCCGTGGTGCTCAAATAACCAATTAATGCAGTGCTGCATGCACTAATGCAATGGCTGTGATGAGTTCATCGACCACTGCATTGATTGGCTGAGCGCGGCGCTTGAGAACCAATTACTGGCATCGCTTCCTGGCGGTGGGATTTATGAATCCTGTCACCAGGAAGTGATAATATATGAGCGGCTAGGGCTGCGGGAACAGAGTGGACTTCCGGAGAGTGGCATGATGGACGTGGACTGGGCCTACTAGGTAAGTAAAATAAGACCTCCCTGAAAATAACACCTAGTGCCTCTTTTGGGGCAAAAAAAATTATATAAAACAGGGTTTTATTTTCTGGGAAACACATTGTTATGTGAATCGTAGGTAGGACATCAAAGATTGAAGTTGTGTAATAGCTGTCCACTAGATGGAGACAGAGTACAGAGTTACTCATGCGACTCTAAATTTGTATAGTGAACTAAAGTTCTCGGATATTGAAGTGCAGACAGCCAAGCCATTTTAAAAAATAAATATGGAAGGTTCCCTTTAAGACAAAAGCACAAATAAGTCTATCCAGATTTAGTTCTCCAAGAGAACCAGGAAAAATGTGGTAATGCTTGTATTTTGTGTATGGGCACACATATCATATAGGTGCCCAATGTACACTTTGGTATAGTCCCCTTTAGCCCTGTTGGGGTTGACAGGGAGGCTGTAGAGATCATTCAGGCTCTCCTGAAGTCCCAGGCCGTGGGGATGTCCATCCCCACTACCAGGCTAATGTCTCTGTTTTGTGGAGTGGATGAGAGCACAGAGGTAAGTGTCCTCTGTTTTCTTGGTGGGGGAGCTACGTCTCGAGTCAGCTTCACAAGCTCTGCACCCCCAGACAGACACCTCTGCCAGGAACAGCGGCAGTATAAGTCCTGCGGCCGGCTCCCCACACACGTAGTCTGGAGGTGCTGCTTTGGTCCATCAGAGAGGGCCGCAGCAGGTAACTGGCGGCAGGCTCAGCATAGTGGTAGCATGAGGATTGGGAGTCCGGCTTAGAAGAGGCGCCGCAGGTGCTCGGGGACGTTTTTGTGTACAGTGTATGATCACCACCAGAGCCCGTGGCCGCAGGAGGAGTACAAGTTCCCAGGTAGATCTCCAGATCAGCTGCTGAGAGAGACCCCTGAACATACTCCACTGCTGATGAAGGTTCTAGAGCTGATGTGTTTAGGGGGGTAAAACTTTGTGGAAGAGGAAGGGGATGGAATGTCTTGTATAGTGTAGAAGCTCATTTTGCTCAAGTCCTCTTTCTCCTCCAACTTGTTTGAAATGTGCTGCTGCCATCAATTTCTAAATGAGTTAATTTTTTTAAATAAAATGGAAAAAGTCTCACTTCACCTTCAGATTTGTGTTCTATTGTGAATAAAATATGGTTAGATGAGATTTCTAAATCATTGCATTCTTTTTTCTTTACATTTAGGCTGGATTGACATGGGCATATATCGAACCGGTTTTCACGCTTGGCCCATATTTGCTACCCTCCTGATGCATTGGATTACAATGCATCAGTGCGCTTGGGCGTTTTTTCCGCAGCTTAAAAGCGCCCGGCCGACCAAGATAGCGCATTTCGGCTGGGCGCTTTTACACCAGCGATGGCATAGACTCCTATGGGAGCCTATGACAGCTGCTGGAGAAGGGAGGTAGGAGGGAGTTTAGCTGCTAATCTCCCACCCCATTCCATGCTCCTCTTCGCCCCTTGCTGGCTGTGACAAGGGGCAGAGAGGGGACGGGAGCTTAGCACACTAGCTCCTACCCTGTCCCGCCTCCTCCCCGTGCAGAGAGCCTACGAGGGGGAACGAAAGGGGAGAACAGTTTAGCAGAACTAAACTGTCTCCCCCCACCCAACGGCATTGCGTGCTCGGTGTATATGTCCCGGGCTCAGGCCGTCTGAACAAATGCACAAACGTTAGCTTTGTGCACCCGTGAATGTGTTTTTACGGTGCACGTAAAAACGCCAACGGCCCTGTGAATAAGCACTTAATTATATTTTACACAGCATCCCAATTTTTTGGAAATTAGGGTTGTAGATAAATATCAAACCACATTTTACTAGTAATCAATGCAGAAATCCCAGAGGGTTCACTTAGTTTTTCTTGCAACTGTATACTTTGTGTTTCAGTTCCTCTCAGTTTTCAAGATATTCGTTGTCAGTAAATGAGAACACGTGTTTACTAGAGTTGAGCGAACATACTCTGGCGAGCTTGATGCTCGTTCGAGTATTAGCGTACTCGATGGTGCTCGTTACTTGAACGAGCATCAAGCCGTGTTCGACCCCGCCCCAGTTTTTGGGTCCTCCCCGCTGTGATGTGCCTGTTTTGGCTCCTCCCTGCCGTGACACAGCGCGCGTCAATGGCAAATTTTTTGTCTGGCAGCCTGGGGAGAGGGGGAGAGAGTGAGAGAGAGGAACCTAGAAAAAAAAAGCTCGGCACCCGTTGTCCCACATACAAAAATGCTCGATTCTCCCATTGTAGTCAATGGGGTTCGTTACTTGAGTAGAGCTCTCGAATTTTACGAAAAGCTCGACTCGAATAACGCGGACCCGAGCATTTGGGTGCTCGGTCATCTCTAGTGTTTACATTTAGAGTATGTAGCTTGTCCTGCTTTTAGCAGAGAAGTGAATACAAATTCATTCAGCCTAGGAAATGCTCTGTGAGCTAAACAGCTTGGATTACAGAATGCTACATTGTAGCAAACTAGCAGAGAGATATGTGCAGCTGATCTAGATTGAGTAATTGCAGCATTGTTTTATGTGTCTTGTTTTCACAGTATTCATGGTACTGTACTGTACTGATTACAATTGCTGGTCTGTACAATTATGTTACTAAAAGATTTATACAATTTTATGTTTTACAGATTTTAAGAAAAAAAATAGCTTTTTGTTGCCAACATTATAAGAGCAATAAGTGTGGTTTCACATCTACAGCAGGAATTCCACTTTCTTGCTGTGTTCAGGTAGCAGGAAAGGGGAATCCCCCTTGCCGGACGCTCCTGTCTCTGGGCGGAGCCAAACTGTGCCGGAAGGACCCCAGCTGACGGCTTTTGCATGCAGTGCTTTTTCTTCCGGGATTTTCAGCTTTTCCACTGATGGGGCTGTGTGGGGCTCATTTTTTGTGGGACGAACTACAGTTTTTCGTTGTTCCATTTTGAAATAGATGCAACTTTCTAATCAATTTTTGTTAAAACAAGAACGAAAAAATTTTTTTTTACTGCCATCACCATGTAGGATAAATAATCTTATCTTTAATATCTCAGACTTATATGGACGTGGCAATACAATTGTATTTATTATTTGTTTTTATTTTTCTTGTAAACGGAGAATAGTTTCTTTTTTTAATTTTAACTCCTTAAGCCCCAGGGCATACATTTACGTCCTGGGTTTGTGGGATTTGTATGGATAAATTGCCGTTCCCACTCCATACACTGCAGTCTTTGATGGATGACACCCGCCTGTAACAGCTGCAATCAGCATGAACATTGATCACAAACGTTAACCCTTTAAATGGTACTGCCAATTCTGACAGTGGCATTTACATGCCCCAATTGCATTATACTCTATGAGCGATCAAAAGTTCAAGTCTTCTATGGGGACTAAAAAACAATTATTTGGTATCATTGTATCCATAAACGTTCGACCAATCAAAGTAATACATTATTCATCTTGCTCGGTGAACGTTGTTAGAAAAATGAGTAGACAACACCGGAATTTTTTGGTCACCACGTCTCAAGGAAAAAAATGTAATATAAAGTGATCAAAAAGTTCATGTACTCCAAAATACTAATAGAAATTACAAGACATCCTGCAAAAAACGAACCCTCATATAACTATGTTGATGGAATAATGAAATAACTGTATGGCTATTAGCAGATAGCGGCAGTAAATAATGATTTTTCTATGAAAGATGTTTTATTTTTTAAAAGTAGTACAGTGTACAAGAGTATAGAAATTTGGTATCTTTAAAATCATACTGACCCATAGAATAAAGTTATCATGTCATTTTTGCCCCAGTGTGTATGCTGTGAAAACAAGACTAGAGTTGAGCGAACATACTCTGCCAAGCTTGATGCTCGTTCGAGTATTAGCGTACTTGATGGTGCTCCTTAGGCCTCATGTCCACGGGCAAAAGAAGAATTAAAATCCGCAGCGGATTTTAACTCTTCTCCTGCCCGCGTATCCGCATCCCATAGGGATGCATTGACCACCCGAGGGTAGATAAATACTCGCGGATGGTCAATAAAAGTGATTTTTTTTAAAATGGAGCATGAAAAAATCTGGACCATGCTCCATTTTCGTGCCCTGCGCATCCGCCGAGCCAAAGAAAGAAGATCCGGCCGCGACGGAGAGAAGATGAAGCCGCGGCGAACGGAAGATCCGGAGCGTGCGAGAGGTGAGTAAATTCTTATTTTAATGCCTCATGTCTGCGGGGCAGGAGGGACCCGCTACGGATTCTCCATGGAGAATCCGTAGCGGGCCTGATTTTCCCCATAGACATGAGGCCTTACTCTAATGAGCATCAAGCCATGTTCGACCCCGCCCCAGTTTTGGCTCCTCCTCACTGTGACGTGCCTGTTTTGGCCCCTCCCCGCCGAGACGCAACATGCGTTATTGGCAAATTTTTTCTCTGGTAGGTGGGGGGGGGGGGGAGAGAGAGAGAGAGAGATGAACATAGGAAAAAAAAAGCTGGAGTCTCCCATTCTAGTGAATGGGGTTCGTTACTCGAGTAGAGCTCTCGAATTTTACGAAAAGCTCGACTCGAATAACGCGGACTCGAGCATTTGGGTGCTTGCTCATCTCTAAACAAGACACACCCGCCAAGATGGTGGAATTGCGTGTTTTTTTCAATCTCACTGCACTTAGAAATTTGTTAAAGTTTTGCAGTACAATATATGGTACATTAAATAATACCAATGGAAAATACAACTCGTCCCACAAAACACAAGCCCTCAGACAGATAAGTCGATATATGAAAAGGAGTTATTATTTGAAAGTGGATAAAAAGAAGGCCATGTCAGTAAGTGGTTAATATTTGACTTTTTCCTTTAAATTTCATAATTGTTAGGATACATGCACACATACACTGAAAAAGTTGCACATGAGTTTCTCTGGTACAACTCACATCGGCCAGCGCACGGATATCCTAACCGTGTGCTGTCCGATGGGCAGGACACTACACATGCACAGAAAATCGGACAACTATATGACCTTCTGTGATTTTTTTTTTTTACTTGGAGTAAAAAAAAACTATGTGCATACACCCATTCAGATGAATGAGTCCTATTTCCATCTGATTTTCAGACCAATTTTTCAACCAGTTTTTATCCAAAAATACGAAGGAAATAAACGCTTGTGTGCATGTACCCTTAGCGTTATGTTTTTCAGTCTCGCTAGAGGAATTGAACATGTAGTCACTGGATCACTTATACAATACATTGCAATATTTCTGTATTGCTGAATATTATACTTTTAAATGTCAGGGTATGTTCACACTGCATATTTCTCCATGCCAAAAACCGCTTATAATATATATATCCATTGATCTGTCTTCACAATGTGTCTTTTTTTCCCCAACGCATATTTAAAATCCGCATCACCAAGAAAAAAATAAGAAATGACATGTCATTTTTTTTTGTTTTCCGAATCAATTTTTGCCATAGAAATCAGAGGGACTATAAAATATGCATCAAATGCAAAACACTGAGTGTTTGTGTGGTTTATTTAGGTGGATTTTTTCTGCCTAATCAAATCCAATGTGTGAACATAACAAAAGAGCCACAAATGCAAATTATGTCACAAACCACAATGCTTTATATGTAGTGTGTTATAAAAATGTCACTATAGGCTTTAAAATAACAAAAATTCTGCAAAAGAACACTTCAAAATGTTGTGCGAATTCAGCCCTAAGGGTGGGGTCACACGAGCGTGTTTTTGTGCGTGCATACGCACGCACAAAAACACGCTTGTATTTACAACTATGCATTCCCTATGGTGTATTCACATGTCCGTAATTTGCGGGTGCGTGCTTGCAAACATAGGACATGCGTGCACCATAGGGAATGCACGCATTGTTTTTAATGGAGCCGCGGATGCTGCTGGCGGCTCCATTAAAAACAATGGTCTGCCGGCTCCCTGCATTTTTTTTCAGGGAAGGGCCCTTCCCTGAAAAGCCATTGACGGGATGCCGGCAGAAGGATTCTCTAAAATTAAAGAATTCCTCTGCTGCATCTGCCACAGATGCGGCAGATGTAGCAGCAGGGAATTCTTTTAACTAGCAGGAGTGAAGGAAACATCTGCCGCATGCAGCAGCAGATGTGTTCTTCATGCCCGCGGGGGACACGGCAGCGGCAGAGAGGTAAGTTGGTTTTTTTTGCACTAAAATGTTTCTTTTTCAGGGAAGGGCTTATATGTAAAGCCGTTCCCTAAAAAAGAATGGAGGCGGCCGACAGAGCATTGTTGTCAATGGAGCCGCTGGCAGCAACCACGGCTCCATTGACAACAAGCAAGCAGCTGTATTCACGCGTGTTTTTGCTCGTACCTAGGTGCGCACGTATGTACGCACCTAAGTACGCACAAAAACACGCTCGTGTGAACCCACCCTAAGAGATATTTTACTTGATTGACTGATGAAAATAAAATAGCTAACGTAATAATATTATAGTCCAGAACATAAAGCAGTTTTATTTCATCTATTCACATAGTCTAGTCCTGTAGCTCTTTTGCCCCTAAGTGAAAACTGAGGTGTGACAGCAACTTGTGAACAGACTCGAAGTACATAAATTGTATACTTCTGACACAGTAGATGTGTAATTTCCTATACCTTTTTGGGCATGCTTCACATGAGAGTATTATGGATGTACTTATGCGCCCATAAAACGGACGAGTGTCCTGGCCCATCTGAGGGTCTACTGAACCGTACTTAGAACATCATAGGGATTTATAAATGTGTCCATAATACGCTCATATGAAAGATTAGAACAATTTTACTTTGGTTGGAACCAGTATTTTTGTAACAGGTAAAGAGTGCAGAGCGCCTTTGAGAGAAAGTAAGATTTTATTTTTTATTAAAAATAAAAGGTAAATATTGGTTTTTGAAAAAATGCCAAAGTAAAAAAAGAAAACAACTTTTTTCCATAAAATGTTCTTTTATAGTGGAAAAAAGTAAAAACAAATATTTGGTACCGGCAGGGACATACTTGGGGGCATGTGGCCCAGGTGCAATGAGGAAGGGGGGCGCCGGACTAACCTACAGTCAAAGGAGGTAATCAGCTAATTGCTGCAGGAGAGCAAAGGAAGACACTACCTTTAGGGCTGAAGGACCTTGACGTAATGATCATGTTACCAGTCACATTTATAGGAGGGCTGCTGAAGGAACTTTGATGAGATCATGAACATGAGTCCAGTCACAGTGTGAGAAGTGTGAGACCCCAGGCTGTGCAGTCAGGGACGTTACTGTTTTTTCTACAATAGAGGAAATGAAGATCCTCATGAGCCGGTAAGAAAGATCTATCACTGTGGAGGGAGCACAAAGCAGAACACTTTCAATGTGCAAGGCACAAAAAGGGGGACTATTGCTGTGTGGGAAAAGAAGGAAGAACAAAAAATCTTGATAATTGCGCCCTTGGTCTCTTAAAAGGGTTGTGCCAAGTTAAAAAATGATTCCCTATTGACGGGATAGAAGATAACTATGATCTGTGAGACTACTGTGACCCCCACCCATCCTGAGAACAGGGGCTGACTAGTCTCTGAGGGAAGGTTACACAGGTGTGTCGCTGCTACGTTCACCTCAATATTCGCTTTGGAGACTACCAAGTTCAAGGGTTTCAGCAATCTCTAGCATTGTCATTGAAGTAAACGGAGCAGTGGTCACGCAGGCACACCACTACTACATTCACTTTAATGAGAATTCGTGGACCAACCGAACACCGGTCCTCAGGATCGGTGGGGATCCCAGTTTTCCAGACATCCACTGATCATAAAGTTATCCTCTATCTTGTGGATAACTTTATAACTTGGCATAAACTTAAGACCCTAGCAACACCCCTGGCTACTAGTGCTGCACTGATGGGCCACTTAAGACTACAATCATATGGAATTTTTCACTGGGAATTTGATCTGAAATTTCACATTATATCCGCAGTGAAATTTGAATCTGAACTCTCATTAGTTTAAATGAGATTCCCTGCTGTAGTATATACAGTGTGGATTTTTTTCAGCATGCGGATTTGAAATCGACATGTGGAATAAAAAGAAGTGACACTTCTTAATGTGTACTCTGCATCAGAATATCACACATAGATTTTGCCCATTGACTCTGCTAAATTCGCATGCAAATTTGCAGCTTTAACAAGTGAAAATCTGTTTCGGAAATCCGCGGCAAGATGTGGATTTCTGATGCGGATTTTCATTGAAATGTACCTCGTGTGAACAGACTAAGAGACCCAGTGATGCAGCGGAAAGTTAGAGATGGAATATTGCCAGCAGCCATGAAATGAAGTTGCACAGAGGGGCCCCAAACTGAATTGTTGCACTAGAGTGTGTGAGCCTTTAGCTACTCCCCTGGGCTTACAGTAGGGTCAGAGAGCATCATGGTCACAGTACAGCTGTGTCTGGATACTGCTTGGCATGGTTTCAAATTGATTGTTTAATGGCTCCACACTTGTGCAGGTAAACAGCAGCTTTACCTACGAAACCGCAGGGTCAATAACAATCAATTTACTATCTGCATCAACATGCCATTCAGCCCATTTTTCAGCTGCCAAGAACCACTCTATGGGTTGATACCCTCGGATGTCTAGATCAGGACTCCACGGTGTAGAAATAAAATAATGTTATGTTACATTGATTCATTAATTGGTCAGGCATGAGAAGGGGAAGGGGGAGGCAAGCCTAGTAATTAAAGTTAACACAAGCAATTAGACTAAAAGTTAGAACAATAAATTGTATGTAAAATTTGCAAATAAAAACTACAGCAGCAAAATAGACATTTTGAATCTTAAATTGCCCGAGACGGAAAAAATGGATTCCCCATAAAACTATTGTAGGAAAAATAGTTAAACATGAAAAGGTTTATATTTAACATCACTGTAATTGTGACATCCTACAGAATATAATTAGGACTGAAAGACTGGTGCTGATGGGCAACACTCTAAGCTAGAAAATATTGATAGTAACAATCTGGTGCCGAAACTTCTCTTTTTAGTGAATAAGGTACGCAGCCACCATAAAAAAACAGGTTTTGGGAATAACCCCCTTCGTCAGTTCAGATGGTAAGAGTATACAATCTAAGTAATATTAGAAAGTAGGATTGAAGGTAAGAGGTAAAAAGTGGAAAATAAAAAATTGGTAAAGAAAAACTATATATAAATATATGCAATTCTTCCTTCATTCACGCCCACCTAGGTGGTGCGTCATCTGGTCAAGCGGCACCTCTACCACCGCTACCTTCCTCCTATTATTTATATTATATATATATATATATATATATATATATATTTAAATTCATCTTTTTTTTCACCAACACGACCATGCGAGTTTTGCTCCACCCCTTTCTTTTTTATTTTTCCTCATCTGCCTAGACAATGTAATTGTCATTTATACTGCATGTAAAGTGGCATGAAAAATCCAAAATGCAATGGCAAATGGAATTAATACTATATCAATGTACAGTATATACCCTAAAATGATACTATAAGAAATGCAACGAGCCCTCACACCTCTATATGGATGGGAAAACAAAAATGTTATGGCTCTCATGATTATGACAATAAAGGGCAGTATTAACATTCAAAACTATCATATAAATGTTCCGGCAGGTATGGCATGTGAGAATCGACATTTACTATCTGAGCATCAAATACCCATTTCTTTATGGTGTGTAAGGCTACAAAAAATACAACAGAAAAAGTCAGAAAGCTTATATTGTACCTGTTCGAAAAAAACTTCTGCTATGACCAGGCCTTAACTGACCAACAATTACTTTAAGTACAATATGTGTTTTATAAATGTGCTTCACACTTCCAACAAAGAACACATCCCTAAACTAAGGGGAAAAAAAAACACTTAAAATACATATTTAGAGCAATACAGAGAACCTATAGCCAAGGCAAGCTGAATAGATGCTATATACAATTCAAGTAGGACTCCGGTCACTTTATGTCAATCTCAGTTATTAATGTGTAACTGAGACTGCCATTCTGTAGCCATCCTTAGGTAATGATTAGAAAAATAAGACTGACTGTGGGCTATGTCTACGCTTCAGTATTCAATGTGAGGGTCTTGCCTATCTTAGGCTATGTTCACATCTGGATTGGAGCTTCAGATTACAGCAAAGACTTCTGAAGAAAATCGTGCAGATTCTGACAGATCCCACCATAGTCATTGGAATCCATCGGGTGACGTTCCTGTCATATGCTGGATCTGGCACTTCAGTTATTTTCATGTTTGGCTCCTACGATCGTGCTAAATGGTGTATTAAATGAAGGTGTGAAAGAAGCCTTAGGGTGCGTTCACACGAGCGCATAAACGGCGCGCTTTTGCGACCAAACGTATATACGTGACCATCTGAGGCGTTGGTTTCAAATGTATTCGTTCACATGGGCGATTTTACGGCGCGTAAAAACGGCAACCTGCGGAAAAACAGACATACGCGACCGAAATACGTGCCGGCGAATATTCGCTGGCCGAAAAGACCGTTTGAAAAGTAGGAACAAACGAAAATACGCTTTCTAGCTCTGGTCGTTATCGGCGAAAAACGTTCTTTCCGGCGATTATACACTGCGCTCGTGCGAACGTAAATACGCCTACGCTCGTGTGAACGCACCCTTATTGTTACAGGTTATACTCTAGGCTAGGTGTGCACATCATGATTTCTTAGCCAGAGCCATGAGTGGATGCCGAAGGGAGAAAAAACAAAGAAAGGTATTTCACTATTTTTGAATCTACTTTTTAGTAAAAAAAATAAATAAATACCTGTAGCATCACTAATCTCCAAATAGATTTGCTGATGAAGCCATAGAAAATAATACTGCTCATAAAGGGTTATTCATGCAAACACCTGAAATCTACATATGAAAGATGCAATACAGTTCTCAAAGGAGATTACATTCTTAATGTAACAGTGTGAGAAAGCTCTGCTACATAACTTGATATTTTTCAGTGATAGAATACCACAGCTAGGTCACTGAAGCCTTAACGCTTGATATTTATAGGTTAAGTAATTTTGTAGGGCATGTTAAAACAAAATATGGAATGACCGCACTTCATTGGCACTTACCATATTTTCTCCTTTGACAACCACTGCCATAATGGAGAGCAGTATTGTACACCAGAAAAAATAGCGTGGCATTATGGAAGATGTCACAGCAGAACTTGGAATTAACTTGGTGAGGTGCAGAAGCTTCTAAGGTCTCAGCCTTCTGAACAGGAAGCAACACAGGTCTAGCAGTTTGTTTTTCAACTTTGAAAACCATGAAGTGAAAGCATCTGTTGATGAAGATGATATGGGTACCAAGCCTATGGTTTAACACATGTTCATAAAGGCAGGAAGGTTTAACGAACTTGCCCTAAAATGATCACCACTCAGGAACTGCGGTAAAACCACTTACAGGATGTGTGATTTTGCGATAAAATTCTCTACAGGTTGTAGAGCTTAGGGGAATTCAGCAAAACTAGCCAATGGCTCAACAGACCTCAGGAAATATGGCACATATCAGATAAATGATGAAAAATAAGCCAAAACGTACCTGGGTTCTATTGTTATGAAAAATAACCTTTTTTTTTTTTTACTAAACATTGCTGTGTTTTTGCATATGGACTAACAAGTTTCCAAGGATTATGAAAAAGTTGAAAATCTTGATATGTCTATGATTGAGTTTATGCATCATCTGTCTTGCTTTACTGGAGAAATCAATAAAAAGGACGAAGGAGGTTTGGAAGGCCTGGCAGTGAAAACTCAAAATACTTCTGAATTGGATAAACACCCATCTGACATGTGAGGAGTCAAGGAGTGTTCAGAGACTTCAATATTCATGCCTTATTCTTATGGGTTATCATTATCTGATCAGTGAGGGTTGTACTGCTCGGAAACCACTGCTGATCAGCTGTTTGAAGAAGCCAGAACACTCAAACAAGTGCCGCAGCCGGTCACACAGCCCTACTTTTTTAAGCTGCTGTGCCTGGCATAGCAGCTTAGTCGTATTCACTTGAAAGGGAATGAGCTGCTCTCAAGCCATGTCACCAATGAATGTGACATCACTGGTCTGAGGAAAGGAGTGCTGCAGTCTCTACAATAGCTGATTGGTGGGGATTCTAAACAGCAGACCCCCATCAATCAGACACTGATGACCTATCTTCAGTATTGAAGTCCTGGAAACCACCATTAATTAGCATATGCACAGTGACTGAATAAAAGTTCCGTTTCTGAAGTATGCCTAGCTCTTTATGGCAACCATAGGTATGTTTGAACTTCTTTACCCAACACAAAGTTAGCGTTGCGAAGAGTGTATGGAGGGGAGTAACGAAACTTATGACAGATTCACTTTAAGCCCTTTACTCAACCCCCATAAAAATACGGAACCAAGAGTACTGTAAAACAGGTAGCTTTGCATAATGAAAAACGAAGTATTCAGAACGAAACTTGATGTGAGAGTGAATAACAAAACTACAACAGAGAATTAGAAGAAAATGAATTTACACAAAGGGCCTCACAGTAAATTCACAGATTATTATGGATTTTTTGCCCCAATTTTTGTGTTAAAAAGGGGCAAATTTTGCTGCAAGACTCACTTGTGACAAAATTTGAGACTTTTCTTGTTCTTGTGTCGTCCTCGTTACTTTCCCAAAAAGAGGGCAAGCTTGTTGGGAGGGGCTGTAGCTGACCTGCATCAACAGCTTTATGTATAATTTACACCAGAAATTGTCATAAAGTATGCCACAAATGTACACCAGGTCGGACGTGAAGTACATTTCTGAGAAGCCGCATGAAGGTGCTGGGATGCACCTAATACATGAAGAGGAAGGCCCTTCTGTATGTATTAGATGCATCGTGTGCTGGAGGAAATGCCAAGCTTAGAAAATTTTCCCCATTGTGCAGTATTGGCGTGCATTTTGTAATGAAAGTATGCAACAGTTTACAGTCCAAGACATGCAGTTGTGGTTTTCAAAACATATAGCAGAAAAAAATGTGTGTAACATTAAGGCCCAATGTCAGCAAATCAAGTCGCCCATAGAGAAGCATGGGCATCTGCGAATGGATTAAAAGTGTGCGGATTTGATTTGCAGAACTTTTGGTCTGGGAAAAAAAAATAATGAAAAAAATCACAGCATGCTCCATTTTTCTGCAGATTCTGCAGGGACAGCTTCCATTAAAGTCAATGGAAGCCGTCAGATCTAAAGCACATGCGCAGCTGACACTGCAGATGTTTTGCAGATCCGCAGGAAAGCAGGAGATTAAAAGAATCAAAACTGTACTGTGCATGTCCAATGGAGAGTCGTGAGGACCATGCGCAGTACAGCGAACTCGGAAGTGGAGGGATCCGCGCAGACGCTACTGCCGGGGAAATCAAGTAAGCAGGGCTCACTGGCCGTGGCCATGGACAGATTCTATGTGAGATTCCCGGCACAAAATCTGTGCGTGCCGCGGACATAAAGCCTTAAGAGTGTGCTGGTGATTTTAAAATTGTGTAAAATTCATGGCATAGCCAGAACAAAGTCTGTATGTATCATATGCAGATTATTCTGCAGATTTATTGCGGATTTGCGGTGGAAAATATTTGCCTATGGACAGAGCAATTAATGTCTAATAACTAAGACTGCTCCCACACCATATGCAATTCAGGCACACTTAGTTTATTGAGTTTCACGTTTGTCCATGGCTACTACTAGACATTGCGAGTTACGAGTTACGTTCCACAAAAATAGACTTAGACACATAATAAATATCTAAGAATATTATAATGAAATAAAATATGTCAAAAAATGATTTTTTAAAAATATAATAATAAGTCCACGCAAAAAGCCCCAATGTATTTAATACTGTAATAGAATAAAATATATATATATACATACACACACATAGACGCACACACACACGCATGCATGCATTTTGTTCACCAAGGACACAAATAACTGAATTGCAAGCACAAAAAAATACTCCTAAAGCCTGCAACTGTGATCTATTCAAATTAACATTAATTCCCTCTCTCTGTTTTCCGGTGTTCCTACAGTTTATTTTAATTGTAATAATGTCGCCAGATTTAAAACCAGAGGGCTGCCCTGCACCCCAAAGGTTCACCAAACCGGCACTGACACCCTGGGCTCCCCCAAGCTGCACTGCATGTTTTAGATAAATGCAAGGCATTCGCTCATATTTCAGCTAGAGTATGTGAGCCCACAAACCACAGCAAGGGTGAGTGGTTGTCTCATCAGTGTCCTCACATATGTCTGTTTTGTGGTGTACCATTGGGGTGCAGGGCAGCCCGCTGGTTTCAAATCTGGTGACATTAACAGGTTGCAATCCTGCATGGTGCACTACACGTATCATGCGATCTGACATCTTGTATTTGACTTTCTTGTGTAGGAGTTATCACTAAGCAACCACCCCCCTCATTATACAGAGGGCTGTGAGTGCTTGTCTCATCAGTGTCCTCCCATTTTTTGGCTCATCCACATAGCAGTCTGGACTCTGCATGTTTGAGGGATATGTGGTTCATATGCCTGCCCTCCTGTAACAATGTATCAGTGAGTATGTGGCTGCTTTCTGTGATATTTCTGTTTGATAATTCCCTTTCTGTGATTTTAACAGAATGGGAAATGGATTCATCTATTGTTGCCATCATGGTTGTCGGTGATGATCCCGCATTTCCCAAAAATAGCAACATGTTGTCTGTATATAATGCAACCTTCTCCTCTATAAAGCTACGTTTAAAGCCCACTATACGAGGAATGAGTCGCATTTAATTTACCAAAGGTTCAGTCGTTATTGCAAATAGCAGGAATGACAATGGGCATCCTTGTTATATAGTGAAAAGTATTTATACAACTCCTATTCACACTCACACAAGCTTTGGCTTCAGTATACAGGAGCTGCAACCATCTTGTAAATGTAGAACCAAATCCCATTTTTTGCGTTACTGCCCATAACGAGGCCCATTCTATACTTAGCAGCATCTAATGAACATATAATAATAATAATCTTTATTTATACTTCAGGCATGCACTGATTTTAAAAGCTTCAGGTCATCCATAAAGGCACACTGAGGTTTGGTCAATAAAAGGGATGTAAAAGCTAGCATCATTAGTTGAGACCAGCACATAAGATCAATTGTTCCCCAACTGTTTTAGATGTGTGGAAATACAGCTTGGCCCACACTGCCGGTGTCTAGTTGTGAATAGCGCTAAATATGTATCTTTTTCCTATGTTTCCACAGCTCTACAGACAACATGGCGAGCTCGCAACCAAAAGAGCCAGCCCATATTACTCTGATGACCGGGCAGACGCCTTCAGGTGCATTACTGCGTGTGCTTTAACCCCTCTAGTTGCACGCCCAGAAAATCTCTTCTCCAAAATTTGGAAATTATTTTCCAAAATTGTTATAATGTATTCTTTCATTACAAAAAAATGTTGCAATGTGATTAGTTAATAAATACGTGTGAGATTAAATTGCATTGTTGACTCTTATTTGAAAAACCTGCACTGTGAGGCATGACAAGGTAATAATAAACCTGCCACTGAAGGGGTTAAGACGCCTTCCTGTATACATGCAGATTCAAACGCAGGTTTATATTTTGTGCCTGATATACAGCGCAACACCACCCTTTGTACCGCATGAATTGCATGAAATAATTGATGCGTGGTGCAATGGTCACCATGGCATGGCAGCATCTATACCCCAACTACCACCACCAAGTGCTGCCATGGACCACATGCAGCATGGCCTGATATACCGCCAACAGTTTAAAGAAAGCCTTTGGCGGCAGGCGGCACAAAGGCCACAGAAACATCAGCACAGTGGCCCCCAATTTGGGCAATTTCCCCCCAAGAAGGTCACCCAGACCCACGCTACAACACCCACTTATAAAAAGATTTTTGTTATGGACGGTTCCAGGTATTTTTTTGGGGTGGGGGGGGGTTCAAATAAAATAGATTAATAATTTGTTGTTTTATATACACTTTTGTAAGGACTTTGTATTAAAAACTTATTTCCTTTGAAAAATGTGTATTTCGCTTGCTTTCAAGGTTCCTTCAGACAAAACGCTCGCTCCTGTGCAACACTTTAGCCGTGAAAGAGTGCTCTTTTCACTCATTCACTTGTCCATTTTGCGAACCTCCCCTTGACCTCGATGGAGTTCTTGGGTCCACATAAACAGTCAAAGATATAGGACAACCTTTCTTTTTGAGCTCTGCGACTATCACGGGCGCAAAAAGATGACGTGAGAATGAACCCATTGAAATCAATGGGTTATATTCTTGGATTTATGCAATCGCAAATATCCTGCCCACAAAACATCCCTGCATCACGCCCATCTGTTACAGTCCTCCTAAAAAAGACATCACACAGCTTTATATAAACTTTTATTACTTTTTCTGTCCTGATCATAGGTAATGAGGTGTTAGTTTACAACATGGCCTAATTATGCAAAAAGAGCTATAATAGGATTGCAAATGGTGTGATATGCCTAAATGTTCCAGAACAACAAACTGCCAAAACATCTGCTTTTATAGAGGTGGATACACTTGATGATGATCAGTTAATCAAGGACCCTTGATCAGTTCTCAGCTCCTGCTTACTCTATTAATTCCTATAGAAGCAGTAAGGAAGTACTTAATTTTTCACACATTGCTTCTGCATTTTGGCCTAGTTTTTGTTAAATAATGACACAGTGTAATTTATCGTGTATTGCTTTTTGTCTCGGGTTCTATTTACTTCATTTTAAGACCTGCTAAGGTCCACATGTTTTTTATTATGTCCTGATACATAATACCATACTATTGAAAGATGGTTTACTTAGTTTTCCTTGTAGAAGTCAATGGATATGGCCGAGCAAGAGCAATGCCGAAAACATTTTACTGTGCGTGCTCAGCCTATAACTGTCTTTTATGAGCTTCACTGAAGTCAGTACAGTCCATAGAAGTCAATGGATGTGACTGAGCGCACATAGCTACAGAAAAGGTTTTTTCACGCATGCTTGGCCAATTGATGTATTTTATGGGGTCCACTAAAGTCTGGCAGGAGATCAGAGAAATGAGCATGTTTTTTTTCTGTCCTCTGAGCATTTGTTCAATAACTTGGCAAGCTCTTTTTAAAGTGGGAATTTTCCATTCTTTAGTGGAATGAACAAAAAATAAATTTTTACAAACAAAATAGATATGTATCTTATCTTTTTTGAAACCCAGGAAATGGAACCTATCTATACATAAAGCTGGAAATGTGACAGATTTATAAATATCCTCGATGGCCCCAACACAAACAGCCAGTAGTTTGGTTCTATTTTGTCCCTTCAGGGCTCGGTCACATGAGCGGATATCTGCCCGTTTTTCCACACGGAAAAAAAGCGCTGTATGCGCAGAGAATTCTGCATCACCACGTCAATTGCCACCCACATGTTCTATCTTTTGTAGGTGCGGACTTTCTTCTGGTCACGAGGTGCGTTTTTTTCCCCAGCGCGGATATCACCTTGTGTGACCAAGCCCTCACATTGTAAATGTTCCTAATGGAGAGCTCTGTGCCAGGCATGCAGTTTCATAGGTGGTATCAGTTGTCACACCAATCTCTATTGTTGTAGGACACCTGCAGAGGTACTTAAGATTTCTGTTCTCCCTGGAGTGATGAAGGTGGAAAAAGTTATTTGATACTTGACAATAGGAGCAAAAAAAAGTTTAAAATGCCACAGAATAAACCACTATTTTATCCAAACAAAAGAATAAAAAATGTGCCTTCTAAGGCCGCTTGTCCATGGGTGAGTTTGAATTGCGTTCCCCACGGGGAACTCAGTGAAAGCTCTCCATAACGTTGCTATGGAGAGGCAGCTGCCCTGTCCATGAGCGGAGAATCACAAGCTCCTGAATGGGTGAGTGAGAGCTGCCTCTGATTGGCTGAGGGCTGTGACCAATCAGAGACAGCCCATTCACCAGGCGGGGATTTTAAATCCCCGGCTGCTGAATACTACAGAAAGCAGTTCAGGAGAAGAGCCGGCTGGACGCGGCTGATCTCCGGCACTTGCAAAAAGGTGAGTATATATATTTTTTTTTTACTTTTTACACTTTTTTGGGATGATTTTCAGGAAAGGGCTTATATTTGAAGCCCTTTCCCGAAAATTAATACAGCGCTTGTCGGCAGCCCATTGCTTTCAATGGAGCCGGCTGTATTGCTGGCTCCATTGACTTCAATGGGAGAACATTGTTCTTCTCTGCCACAGCTTTTACAGCTGTGGCAGAGGAGAACGATCTTTAGTATATGTTCTCAATGGGGTCGGCGCTGCTGCCCCCGGCCCCATATACAAGAACAACGATTTGCGTAGAACGCAGTTACACGCGTTCTGCGAATCGTTGTGTCATATAATCCTTGGCACATCCGCATAAAAAACGGCCATGTGACTTATCAGTTCTTAACTGTAGAATATGAAGGGTATTGATCCCCCAATGTCTGCGACATATCACCATGAATATCCTTCGCAGACTTTCCTTGCAGAAACAAGAATTGTATCACTCCTCTGCTCTGCTCTCATTTGCTGTGAATATCGCCTTAGACTCCGCCACTTTGTTTTCCCACGTGTCTAGATCACTGTTGCCATAAGCTACAAACACAAAATTTTAAAAACATATATTAGACACATAAGGCTTTCATGAGATGTAACATTTGTTACCATAGAAACAAAAAAAGAACACAAAGCCAAAGACTTATCAGCAGCCCTCGTATTTTTAGAAAAAAAGGCACGTAAAACATAGAATTGCAGTACAAGCCGTAAATAGGTCTCCAAACCAATTATAAAAATTTTAATTCAAATTTTAAATTGCAATGTGGCATCAGATAAAGCTAGCAGTGATGGGTGGATAATAATAGAACCACGGAATAAAATACGATAAAACAAAACACCTAAAAATAATTCACTATAAAACTGATCAGATTGCACATCAGCGGCCAGGACACAGGAAGGGGTGTAATGTGTTAGACCACCACTGTTTCGTGAGAACGAGAAGAGGTAGATAAAAAAGTATAAATATTTCGAGGCGGCATATGCTGCAGGATATTCATCTCGTGTGATTCATACAAATATCTCTACGGCAGATATTCTTTTATAATGGGAAAAAAGGATAGGAAAGGCTGGCAGCGGATGAGGCAGACAGGAGAATAATATAACTATGCATACGCATGCGCGCACATATATACATACATACACCTACGTACATATATACATACAAACCAACATGTATACAGGAAACAAGACAAAACAAAAAATAATTATATTAAGGGCTGTCTCATACAAGCGTATGCATAAAACACTGCCTGTATAACGCAGCATTTTACCGCTGTGTGAGCCGGCGGTGAGCAGGCATATCGCTGAGTAGGGCAGCGATTTTGCATACCGCATGATAGCATATCTGACGCATGCTGTAAAGTGTAGTCTGATTTTTTTTTATTTCCAGCTCTGTCGCTTAGCGATGTTGCATATAAACACCACACATATGCAATTGCGTATGTTCAGCATTTATTACGCGCCCATAGCGTAGAATAGGACTCTATCGTGCAATATGTACAGACATATAGCACTAGTACCAAATATCCCTACAACCTCCAGTATGAGGGATGTACTCAGACATAAACATAGATCCAACAACACCAATGGTTTCTTGAATCACAGCGTCTCTAGACATGCGTCTTTTTTCCGCAGTAGTAATTTCAGGGCATTCTCCATCACGTCTTACAACAGATTTCAGCCCATACAGCAAACAAATGTGAAGCATTGAAGAAAAGGCAAATGTATTGGATATTCAAGCTCAACACATTAACACAACAAGCCATACGAGTCTAGAGAACGTCTTTGGTAGCTAGTCTAAGGTTTGACATCCATCTTATAAATTACTCCAGAATCCTTTCATATATCGCATACTTCCGTAGCCCCGTGGCTCAAATATATCATATGCCTCGATGTGAGCATGTATGTGTATATGCTTATTGTAGGCCCAGTATTTGACTTGCAGATGTATTTATTTCAGCTTATCTTTATGTTGTAGGCAAGCAGCGTAATACTTCCTGGATTCGTCTTTATTGGCTGCTTTCATAGGTCTTGTGTGTTTGTTGGGCACAGTTTATATAAAGATAGCTAAAGACCAATCTAGTAAGGAGAGAGGGAGAGCGAGAGAGAGGGAGAGAGCGGGGGAGAGGGGGAGAGGGGGAAAGGGGGAGAGAGAGAGAGGGGGGGGAGAGAGAGAGGGGGGGGAGAGAGGGGGGAGGGAGAGAGAGAGAGAGAGAGAGGGGGAGGGGGGGAGAGAGAGAGAGAGAGAGAGGGGGAGAGAGAGAGGGGGGGAGAGAGAGAGAGAGGGGGGGGGGAGAGAGAGAGAGAGAGAGAGAGAGAAAGAAAAAAAAGGCTCGGGACCCGGTATCCCACATACAAAAATGCTTGAGTCTCCCAATGTAGTCAATGGGGTTCGTTACTCGAGTAGAGCTCTCGGATTTTACAAAAAGCTCCACTCGAATAACGCAGACGGATTTAATGAAAGTTTATTGCAAGATTGATGAGACATACAGGCTATTAGATGAGCAGAAGTTGTCTGAAAAGTTAGGTACGATTTAACCATTTATAATCCAATTTGTATCCTGGTTTTCCTGGGGGGGGGTTACTCTTTTTCTGCTGTTATACAACGGCGCTATATGCTGGCTAGAGCCAGTACTGCATGAGGTGACACGTTGAATAGGCTCTGACAGCAGAGAGACTGGCAATATACAGTAAGAGAACCCCGACGGACGTATTCTAACATCGGAGCCGTACAGCCTTAAATCATAATGTCTTCAGAGGTCAGACAGTGGATTGGAAAGGGTTAAAGGGCCACTCAGATGTTTTTTATTCATTTACTATGCAACTATTCCTCATTATATATGAGTTAGGTCGGCTTCACACTGGCCATAAAGTGAGAGTGAGTGAAAACGCATGATTATGGAACCAATGATTTTCAATGGTTTCATTCTCATTTGCTATGTTTTCACTCAAGCCAAGTTGCAATTTAAAAAAATGCAATATCGCCCATTGTTCTCAGTGGAGCAAGCAGCAACGGCGCCGGCCCCATAGAAAACAATGGGAGAACATTGCGATCCCCTGCTGCAGCTGTGACAGCCACGCCAGGGACTTCCTTCAGCGCCGCAGGGATGCGAGGCTGTTTCCATGTGAAAACGCCTCTCATCCAGGGGACTTCAGAAGGATTGTGAGGGTGATATTGGGCCGTGAATCATGGCCTGATATCGCCCACGCCCGTGTGAAGCCGGCCTGTCACCTTGGTTAGTTATTCCTTAGTATCTGAACCTCCTGGCCTCTTTTTCCTCCCATGTGATCTCAGTTCTGAGCAGCTCAGATCTACTTGGGGTTATGGATTCATTTTCTAGTCAATCTCTCTGTCTGAGTGATGCTGTTACAGAGGACCTGGCTGCAGGGGGCACAATTACTGGTGATGATCACACAGCTCCTGTCACACAGCTATAATAGAGGAGATCACAGCTCATCCTCCTAACTGTATACTTATGGCCTGTAGCTTATTTATAAGACTATAGGAGCTAATAGTAATTCAACTGCCCCTACCCCAAACTGCAGAAATGGTATAGAGGTGCTGATTAGAGATGAGCGAGCATACTCGCTAAGGGCAATTGCTCGAGTGAACATTACCCTTAGTGAGTACCTGCCCGCTCGAGAGACAAGGTTCGGGTGCCGGCGTGGGGGAACGGTGAGTAGCGGCAGTCAGCAGGGGGGAGCGGAGGGAGAGAGGGAAAGAGAGATCTCCCCTCTGTTCCTCCCCACTCTCCCCCGCAGCTCCCTGCCCGCCGCCGGCACCCGAACCTTGTCTCTCGAGCGGGCAGGTACTCGCTAAGGGGAATGCTTGCTCGAGCAATTGCCCTTAGCGAGTATGCTCGCTCATCACTAGTGCTGATGCATCATGGGATGGATGTGAAAGTGTAACCAAAATCTTTCAGCATCAAGATGATGGCTGCACTGAAGGGACGTCGCTGGTATAAACAGAGGAGACCTCCAGAGTGGAAGAGGCATCAGGTCGGGGGAAGGGGGCAGAGATGGAAAAATGTGTTTTTGCTGGAGTGGCCCTTTAAGTATTATTTCTGTGCTCCTTGCCATCTGCGTCACCTCAGCCGGTTATCGGGGGGTTCCATATCCACTAGCTTCGTCTGTGTGATTTCATCTCCCAACGCACTCTTGGTTACCAACTACATTGATGCCCTATTTATCTGCCCACTACAAGGGCGGGCTCACACCAGCGGACTCTCATTGCGCCATACGCGGTGGAGTTAATGAAAGTCCATTCGTTTTCATTGACCCGCGTAAATAAAGGACGCAGCATGTTCTATTTTACCGCATATTACGCACACTAGAGCCCTATTGTTCTCTATGGACGTGTAATAAACACTGTGCTTGCATGTGTGAGGCGTTTACACGCAATGCCGCTGAGCGACAATAGGGAAATTTAAGAGAAAAAAAGATGGCATGTCAGCATGCGTGAGATACGCTGTGATGCAGTCATCGATTGTCGCCATACGTGACGATACGCCGGCTCACATAGTGGTAAAACTGTGACATTTTTGCGCATCCAACTTTCCTTCGTGTTAACGCTTCTACAGGAAACCATCGGTTCTATTAGACGCAATCTTTTTACGCGCCTATAATGCGCTAAAACCGCGCTTGTGTGAACGAGGCCTTACTGAAAGGCGTTACAGTACAACGCATCCCACAAAGCGGTGACGCGACCGCTGTATACGGCCGCGGGCCCCAGCACTTCCATTGTAGCGCAGCATCTCCCATCCTAAGTCGGAACACATCCTGTATAACAGGGCCGCCCGGTGCATGTCCGCCACTTGCTCGTGTGGCCGCCGGTTGCTGCTGACTCCATTGGGGTGAGCACGTGACCAGAGGACCGCGGAGATCCCGGCAGAAACCCATCACACATAACCGTCACTGCGGCCATAGAGAGGCCTCAGCCCGCTGCTTGTGACCACCGGGCGTCTTCGTTGCTAGGCTACCGGCTACAAACAATATGGCGGCGCGCTGTGTGCACTATGAGCGGCCCGCTAGTCACACTGAGGAGATCCCGGAGGAGTAGGATCCTCGGCGGTCACTACGGTCAGGTGTCATCCGAGCCCATGGAGACTCCGCAGAAGAAGCCAGATGACGCTGCCGGGTATTTCCATCTCCGCTTCCCGCCCCATTGTGTGCCTCCGCTGTGTGTAACCGCTGCTGTGTTCCTTCTAGGAGGAGAGCCGCCCCGTACAAGGACAACGCGGCACCCCGGGGTAACTGTCTGGTCCTGCGGGGTGTGAGGCGCCTCCCGGGTGTATAACTACATGCCTGCCTGCAGCACAGTGATGGCGCCCACCGGGCAGGAGCGCAGGGAGGTCTTTATACTCCCCCCTCCTCACGGTTAGCCCTGACAGTTGGTGCCCGACTACCCTGCAGCGGACCCCCAGCTCCAGGCTGCGCTCTCCCACTGATTTGTATGGAAGTGTCCACAATCTGCAGATCTGAGTCTGCTGCACGGTCTGCATGCCAACAGCGCGGGCAGCGAGAGGTGGGCATGAGAAATACCACCCTGGGCTCCTGCCCTATGAGCTCCATCACTTGGCTTGTGGTGCTCATAATAGCCAGTAATAGGGGTATCTTGCAGATCAGGGGGGTCCAAACACTGCGACTCCCTCAGTCCTAAAAATGGTGGTCTGGAGCATCCTGCAATGGTGGTTGCTTCTGCACAACACTGCTCATTTATTTCAGCGAGACTGCCGGAGATGGCCGAGTGCTTGACGCTTGTTCTCAGGATCATTCGGGGTTGCAGCGGCAGGACCCCTGTTGATCAGCATAGGTGTGCCACCAAGCAACTGCTATGGAGCCTGGGGTCGAATGGCCTACCCCGTCACTTACTTTCAGCTGCTCTCCCCCCTCCTCTCTGCTCCTGGTGTAGTGCTGCCGGGACAGAGAGTGGCTGAAGGTAAGGATACTCTTACACAGGGCGACGTGTCCGGCTCCGATACCCGACAGTCCGTCCCAGCGAGGATCATTCCTGTGCTTCTACAGAGGAATGAGCGTTGCTGAATGAATGGAGGGGAAGCAAGACCAGCACGGCTCTGGTCCACCCGCCTCTATTCACAGTAAATAGGCAATTATTCATAAATGAGCAACTGCCAGTTTATTGGACCGATCTATCATTCAGTTTTATGCATGCAGAAACTGAATAACGAATGAAAAGCAAATGATTCGTGTTCATCATTCAGTTAGTGCCACATTGGATGCAGAAATCTGAAACATTATCGGCCCGTGTAAAAGGCCCTTCAGCAAAGCTTCTTCTCCCATATGTTCAGGCAAAGGGGAGGGGGTATCAGTGATTGGGTGGAGGGAGCACAGGTGGGCATCACTATTTGTGGATGGGGGGGAGTGCATCAGTGTAATGGAGGGTCACATAGGATACACTAGTACTATTGCAGGGGGTTACTGAGCTGCTCATTAGTAACAGGAAGGCAAGGGCCCATTTACACGGGCTGATAACTATCGCTGTGTAGACTTCTATCGGACTATTATATGGTGACTGCATTACTTAGAGCCGTTCAGCTCAATGTTGCTCCTATCTAAACCAATCACGCTGTCCGGTGGAAAATGCCGCTGGAGACAATATGGTGCATGCGTGGGAATTTGCGAACCATGTGCTTAACTCAACGGTCAGAGCAGGTGCAGACGAAAAAGGTCCTGCGTGTAAGCTGAGTGCACATTGAGGCCGGACACTGATGGCACAAACGGTCGCCATCCCCGCGCGCGCTCTGTCACATACCAAACATTTAACGTATTTAACTTCGGCATCCAAACCAGCAGCATAAGACAAATCGCATCTACCAAACCTTCAGCAGCCCGTGTGTGCTCTCCTGGGGTGGCTTAATAGACTGTTCGTTCTTCCTGAGGTCACCTCTCCCATCCCTCCTTCTGTGCCTACAATATTGAGGCTATTATCATTTGGAAGCTAACATTCTTGGCTTTATTATGCTACCAAGACGTGCGCTCCAGCCATGGCAAGAATACTATTACTGCCATCCCTGCCAGTGACGGGGCGTTTAAAGGAGTGATTGCAGTAGTACATACTACTTTACATTGCTCACGTAACAGTACAACATAGAGTTTCAGGTAATACACCTTATTTAGTATTCCATTATGTACAGCACCGTGGATGCCTTTATTGTAAGTTAATTGGAAGTACTTAAAGGGGTTGTCCCGTGAAAGCAAGTGGGGGTATACACTTCTGTATGGCCATATTAATGCACTTTGTAATATACATCGTGCATTAAATATGAGCCATACAGAAGTTGTTCACTCACCTTCCCTGCGCTGGCATCCCCGTCTCCATGGCTCCGCCTAACTTCAGCGTCTAATCGCCTGATTAGACGCGCTTGCGTAGAAGGGTCTTCTGCCTTCGGCTCGGTCTGGCAGCAGCGGCGTTCTGGCTCCGCCCCTTCTACGCTTCATCGCGTAGCTCCGCCCTGTCACGTGTGCCGATTCCCGCCTCCTGATTGGCTGGAATCGGCACACGTGACGGGGCGGAGCCAGAATGCCGCTCGTGCTGGACCGAACAGATGGGAGAAGACCCTTCTGCGCAAGCGCGTCTAATCGGGCGATTAGACGCTGAAGTTAGACGGAGCCATGGAGACGGGGACGCCAGCGCAAGGAAGGTAAGTGAATAACTTCTGTATGGCTCATATTTAATGCACGATGTATATTACAAAGTGCATTAATATGGCCATACAGAAGTGCTGAACCCCACTTGCTTTCGCGAGACAACCCCTTTAATTAAAAAATGCCCTCTGAGCAGGAAAGCTGAATCCCTGGCGCAGGTGTGAAACACCCTAACAAGTCCATTCAGTGAGTAAGAAACTACTTTTATTATTATTATGTAGATCTCTAATTTCATAGGCCTTTATTTTCTTTTTGTCAGTTTCAGGTCTTCCATCCAGCAGCAGTTTTCTTCAGCCTATGGGACACTACACACTTGGGAAGGAACATGGTGAGACTTTCAGGAAAGTAATCCTGTGGGATTTAGAAGGCTGCTATGTGGGTGACCTGTTGACCAGATTTGTTATTTTCTTGCAGGTTTAAGTGACTTTGCTTTATTAAGCAGCTCTGTGACCAGAGTAAGTGAGTTGGAGACCCGAGTGAAACTACAAGCACAGGAAATCCAGCTGAAGGTCTGAAGCGCTCAGTGTTACAGTGGTATCTCTCCAAACATTAGAAAAGATCTCCCAGAATCAAGAGTTCCACCACGGCTCGAAGAGTCAACCAAGTATCCAAATATGTCACCGCACCAGACCTTGGACAAGAAATGTCTCTATAGAATCAACTTTATGCCAGGTCTCCTGAAAATACAACATCCACTGACCTCACTCTTCACGAGACATGGCATAAAGTGGATTTTATAGTGACATCTCTTGTCTGAAGGCTGGTGCAGTGACATACTTGGCTATTTGGTTGAAGTTGTTTTTTCAACACAGACTCATCAGGAAGAGTGGGGTAATTTTTGTGAGGCCAGTTTCATAAAAGTGTATTACGGCTGCATTTATATATTCATATTACAGATGAGTGTCCCAGCCTGACTGTGGGTGTACTAACCCACCTCAGTGCATCATGGGTCCTTTCTGTGGAAATGGCCTAAATCAGGCACCATTTAACTTTTAGGAAGAAGTTATGTTATGGAATATAAAACTCCTCGCTTAGGACTGTCCAATTTTAATCGAAAGATATCTGAGTTTCTCAGAAACCGTTTTGTTTTGCCATTAATAACCTATTAAAGGGGTTATCCTGGACTTCACTCAAGATAGTTACATAGTTGATCAACAAGGGATCTGCCGCTTGGGATCCCTGGCAATCGGCTAATATTGAGCCAGCTGTCATTGGAGACCGAGCCGGAAACTGATAGCACCATCTACATTGCTACTTCCTGGGTTGGTAATTGGAGGCAGAGCTCCTGTTGAATTCAATTGGAGCTGCGCTTGCAGTTACCAACCTCGGCCACTGCAATGCAGATGGAGCTCTCAGCTTCCATTTCCATCCCTGCTAACATCAGGGCTGAGATCAACAAGGTCAGCTGTGATATTTTCCCCCCTCCTTGTGAACAGCCTGTGTGGTACAGGTGACTGAGCTCTGCTTTAAGAGAACAGAAAGGCAAGTAATTCACGCGATACATAGTGAGTAAAAAAAAAAACAACAACTGTCGTGTCTCTTTAAGTGCATGCGTGTTGTAAATATTCAGTGAACTTTAGAGAAGATACAGGAGCAGCCTATGGACTTTTTAGGAGATATGCAATCAGCCAGACAGCACAGTTGTTTAGGAAGTGTTGTAATAGTAACTAATGTTGCTTCCTTGATTAATTGGGAGGTGTGGGCCAAACTGTTTTGTATAGCCGCTAGATGCTTTCACACAGAAGTTGTGTATATACTGCATTCATATCAAATGACTTGTCAAACTACTAACGACCAGTTGTCTGTTTGTATGTATGTGAGTATATGTGTGAGTGAGTCTCATAGCTCAGCTCCCTGGCGACGTCATAGCCCCGACGACGTCATAGCCCTGCCTCCTGCTCCCGTCATAGGTCCGCCCCCTGGCACCATTATGGCAGGTCCTAACACACTGAGAATACAACTAAGCCGCTATTATGTCAGACACAACTCAGCAGTCCTGACAGAACACACTGACCTACCACCACCCCAGAGATCCAGTGGGCTGAAGGACCTGTGGTGATGTCACTGCTGCTGGAGGAGCCAAGCTGTGTTTTTGTCTTGTGTGATAATCAAGCTGCTGTGTGTGTGATGTGTGGGGATCATAATGGATGTACCATATAGCGGAGCTGTGTGGCGCATTGCAGCACCAGAATCACTGGTACTATAATGTCCTAATAATTACTAGTGTTTTAGGATCAAGCGATTGCCTCCTTGGAGCAGAAGATCAAGAAATTAAAACTACAAAGAACAGGTAAGACATAATTATCTTCATATGTATGAATGGGGTGACTGATGAGTTCATTGCCTAATCTTCTGATTACTGTTCACTGCTGAGAACCTACAATTCATAAAACATAATATTTAATAATACATTAAAATCTCTATCATGGGACCCACTCTATGAAAGCAAACAACCAAACATAGAATGACATCTGGTATTAATGAAAATTCCCAGATTTCTACTTATAAGACCTAGGGATACAACAGCCTCTGGGTATGATACCCCAGTATAAACTGACAGACCTATCAGACCTTTCATCATGGCTGCATGTTTTGAGTAAATGAGTGGGTTTAACTATCCTGATGAAACAGTAAAAATACCGTAGCTGTAGAAACGCATCAATAGGCATAATAGATGATCTCAAGAAAGGACTAACATCAGTACTAGACTACCTATCAGTTAGTAACTCATAAAGTGCAGATGAGACTTTACCTACAGTCTCACAGAAGATCCGCATACATCTGAGCTAGATTGGAAACCGCCCAAGATTTAACATCTGTCAAAATGACACCATAAAATCATTCCATGGTAGCTAGGAATCCCCTCAATGTATATATAGTATCTAGAGAGATCATCTACCATCACTAGGCAGATATGTTTTTCTGAAGAAAAAGGAGAAAAAAATAAGACCTGCACAGATACGTGTGATTGTAAGCTTAACCTTACTCTCTGCATGCTATAAGGCAGTGAATCGAAGTCATCAACTAAGTCCACGTATCGTTATTTGTTTCCCCTAAATGAGCTATCCTAATCAGAAGGTGCATTGATTACGCCACTAATTATCCAAATGATAATAACGTATATCACTTAGGGCACCTGCACACGAGTGGAAATTCCGCGGCGGGATTTCCAGCGGAATTTCCGCCGCTGGAGCAATCCTATGCAGACGGCCGCGCGAAATCTCGTGCGGCAAACAAATTGCGGCATGCTCTATTTCTGTGTGGGGCTTGCAGAGCCCTGCACAGAAACGTCACTCACCCGCTGCCGGCTCTGGTCTGCGCATGCGCCGGCACATCAAGGAGCCGCGGGTAAGTACGCCCCGCTCTCTGCAGGCGCTCGGGTCGGGTCCCGCGGCGAGAATCGCTGGATCCGACCCGCCCGTCTGCAGGCGGCCTTAAACAGATACCAGTTTGGGAAAACATTTGTCTGTCTATCCCGTGGTTCTAATCTTTAGACCACACTAAGGGCTCCTTCACACGGGCGTATTTTTCATCCGTATTTTGTGAGCCAAAGCCAGAAGTGGAGAGAAAGTATAATGGAATGATTTGCATTTCTTCCGTATTTTGGACCCACTCCTGGTTTTGGCTCACAAAATGCTGATGACAAATACACCCATGTGAATAAGGCCTTCCACCGTATATATAGAGTTGTTTGGGGAATCGAGAACCAACTTTCATATATTTTCATAACAACTAGTCCCATATTGTGGCCCCATTACCTACAACCTATACACGGTAATGATACCAATTTTGTATCCCTAGGTCTAATAAGTAGAAATCTGGGAATTTTCATTAATACCAGATTTCATTCTATGTTTGGTTGTTTGTTTTCATGGAGTGGGTCCCACCATAGAGATTTTAATGTATTATTTAAGGTTGTATTTTATTAATTGTAGGTTCTCAGCAGTGAATAGTAAATAGAGTCGAGAACTGATCTGTGAATTAATCTTCTGACTACAGACCATCCAGAAGGGGAGAAGCAGGTTCATGAGTTTGAGAGAAAATGTCAGGAACTGCAGAAGAAAGTAAATGACATGGAGGTATGGCTATCAATGCTCCTCACTTCTACTCTAAGCTACTCAGTCAGCATTCTTGTTTATGGAATACATAAATACAACTTTTCAAAATAATCAAGCACCTAGAAGGCGTTGTCGGAATGGACTGAAACTACAGTATGTGTGTGATTGTAACATTGATATAAGTAAGTGATTACAATAGCAGAGCAAAGGGATAATTTATTGCAGAAGACTGAACACTTGAAAGTAGGCTCTAGTACCCTGCTATACCGCCTCTAACTTGGATTCAAGATGTGATACAGGCAGGCATGCATGCTCTAGAACTGTATTGTACCACCTCTAGCTTGGATACAAGATGTGATATGGGGGACATGGATGCTCTAGTACTGTATTGTACCACCTCTAGCTTGGATACAAGATGTGATATGGGGGGCATGGAGGCTCTAGTACTCTATTGTACAACCTCTAGCTTGGATACTAGATGTGATATGGGGGTGCATGGAGGCTCTAGTACTGTATTGTACCACCTCTAGCTTGGATACAAGATGTGATATGGGGGACATGGATGCTCTAGTACTGTATTGTACCACCTCTAGCTTAGATACAAGATGTGATACGGGGGGCATGGAGGCTCTAGTACTGTATTGTACCACCTCTAGCTTGGATACAAGATGTGATATAGGGGGCATGGAGGCTCTAGTACTCTATTGTACAACCTCTAGCTTGGATACTAGATGTGATATGGGGGTGCATGGAGGCTCTAGTACTGTATTGTACCACCTCTAGCTTGGATACAAGATGTGATATGGGGGGGTATGGAGGCTCTAGTACTGTATTGTACCACCTCTAGCTTAGATACAAGATGTGATACGGGGGGCATGGAGGCTCTAGTACTGTATTGTACCACCTCTAGCTTGGATACAAGATGTGATATGGGGGGCATGGAGGCTCTAGTACTCTATTGTACAACCTCTAGCTTGGATACTAGATGTGATATGGGGGTGCATGGAGGCTCTAGTACTGTATTGTACCACCTCTAGCTTGGATACAAGATGTGATATGGGGGACATGGATGCTCTAGTACTGTATTGTACCACCTCTAGCTTAGATACAAGATGTGATACGGGGGGCATGGAGGCTCTAGTACTGTATTGTACCACCTCTAGCTTGGATACAAGATGTGATATAGGGGGCATGGAGGCTCTAGTACTCTATTGTACAACCTCTAGCTTGGATACTAGATGTGATATGGGGGTGCATGGAGGCTCTAGTACTGTATTGTACCACCTCTAGCTTGGATACAAGATGTGATATGGGGGGGTATGGAGGCTCTAGTACTGTATTGTACCACCTCTAGCTTGGATACAAGTTGTGATACAGGCGGGCATGCAGGCTCTAGTACTCTATTGTACCACCTCTAGCTTGGATACACAATGTGATATGGGCAGGCATGGAAGCTCTAGTACCCTGTTGTACTGCCTCTAGCTTGGATGCAAGATGTGATACGGGCGGGCATGGAGGCTCTAGTACTGTATTGTACCACCTCTAGCTTGGATACAAGATGTGATACGGGGGGCATGGAGGCTCTAGTACTGTATTGTACCACCTCTAGCTTGGATACAAGATGTGATATGGGGGGGCATGGAGGCTCTAGTACTCTATTGTACCACCTCTAGCTTGGATACAAGATGTGATATGGGCGGGCATGGAAGCTCTAGCACCCTGTTGTACTGCCTCTAGCTTGGATACAAGTTGTGATACAGGGGGCATGGAGGCATACAGGTTCCATATGGTATCCTGCGGCATATATGACCACATTTCCTGTAAACTGAGCCTGTAGATTGTGCAAAATCATAGGCTGTCAAAAGTTGGCATCCCAGAGAATCCCATACATGGTCTATTGGTGATAAATCTGGTGAGGGGCACCCACAGAAGTGTGACAGTGTTGTGGAGGCGTTCCTGTGACACCCTTGTGTGCGGCCGAGTATTATCCTGCTGGAAAATGCTTCTTGGAAGCCGCCATAAGAGTAATACATATGGCTGCAGGATGTCCTGAACATATCGCTGAGCTGTCATTGTCTCTCGTACCACTACTAGGAGTGACCGACTGTTGCATGCGATGGCATCCAGACCATCACTCCAGCAGGGGGGGCAATGTGCGGCTTCACAGCAAAGGCAGGATTGAGGCGCTCACCCCTAAGTCTCCAGACATGAACATGGCCGTTGTCGGTGCCCAAACTAAACCTGGATTCATGGCTGAAGACAACCTGGTTCCATTCCGTAGCAGTTTCGTCATTCATAACATCATTGCAAACTGAGGGAACAGTAGATGTCCAAGGCAGCACACATAATGGGCTCCGCGAGACCAAATGTCCTTCAGCCAAGCGCCTGGAAATGGTTGTGACAAACACAAGGGCCTGTAGCTTTTGTACCACCTGTCGCTGGATGGAGGACAATCAAACAGTTGGAACTGCTCATGCTTATCATAGAATCAGCAATTCCTCTCTACTGGTGGTCTGTCGAGAGTCTCCTGTGCCCGGTTGCCTTGTGTGCGTGTCCTCATACTTAAACTGGTCCCAGCACCTCCTAACAGACTAGTCAGAACGGCCCCAGTGCCGGGCAATTCGTCGATACGACCATTCAGCCTCTCGCATTCCAATAATGCGCTCCCTCTCAAACTGTTAACTGGGTGAAATCTCTTCGATTGCGTCGTATAGTCATATCTAGTTGTAAACAAGAGCTACGCAAGGTGGAAAAGAGGTCCACTAAACACAAGTAGCCTCTGAGGGTCCTTCCCCCGCCCCCCCCCCCCAATTTCATTCCCCCTTCCATTTTAAAGAATTGTAACTCTTTTATTTATCCATCGACATAGATGTATGAGGGCTTGGTTTTTTTTGTTCCCCCCCCCCCCCTTTCTGATGACGTTCATTGTGCGGGGTAAATAATATGTTCCTTTTAATAGATCGGACCTTTACGGCCATGGCAATACTAAATATGCATTTTAGTTTTATTAATTATATTGTTTAATTATAATATAGCAATATATTGCTATATAGCAAAGGGGGGAGGGAGTTTAAACGTTTGAGTTATTTTAATAATTAGTAAAACTTTATTAATCTTTTTTCTTTTTTTTTAGTGCCAACAGGGATAACAACTTGCAATGCCTTAATCTCTCCTGCAGTATGATGTAATTCCATGCAATTACATCCTACTGCGATCAGGCGGGCATTCTATCAAGCCAACCCACAGACATGGCTTGGCAGGCATTCTGCCAAGAAAGCCCTGGGGCATTTCAGAAGATCGCTTCTTTACTCCACTAAAGATTGCGTGATTTCAAGCTATTTTAATTAGCTGTGAAATTGCCTGTTTACACGATGGGAGGAGCGTGCTATTCCAGCTCCCATGTTAGTGTATGGAAAGCAAGCACCAAAGATAGGTCAGGTCCTATCTTTTCTCGTAGCACGGACCTTAGATGCGAGCTTAGCAGTCACATGTCCTATCTTTTATTGGTGCGAGTATCTAACACGTCTAAATTTCCTCCATTTAAATGCTTCTATAGGAAACCATTGTTTCTAATAGACGCAATCTTTTCACGTGCCTATATTGCGCAAAAACAGTGCTTGTGTGATTGAGACCTAAGGGACTACTTAACCCCTTAAGGACATGACCTATTTAGGCCTTAAGGCCTCCTTCACACGGGCGACAAAGTCGCGTTGCTACAATGCTACAAATCACATGTATGAGAAGCCCATGCTTTCCTATGGGTTCCTTCACACATGCGATGTTTTGTAGCATGCAACAACCCAACAGAAAAACCTCGTGGGTCCGGCGATATGCCCGCGATTTTGAGGTTTTGTAGCCCATGTTTCCCTATGGAGCCTTCCTCTCTGTTGCATCGCATTGCACAAAAACGCAATGCAACGTTTGACAGTAGGACATCCTACTGTCAAAGCCCTAAACTAAGCCCTAGTTGCAGGAGAAAAAAATAAACCGTATACATCACCTTTGACGCGCTGTCAGCTGGCCGCATCTTTTCCCCGGGTCCCCGTCACTATTCTCCTTCATGTCTTATGGACTGGGATTGGAAAATCCCCGCCTCCTGGAAGTGCTGGCTGTGATTGGCTGACGCTTAGTTAGAGCTTATTTTCAAGTTAGGGCTTATATTTCAACTTTGTAGCGATTTTTTTATTTTTTTATTTTTTTAATTTTTTGTAGAGCCACATGCGACTTTGTAGTGCTACAAATTTGCGGTATTGCCGCGAGAAGGCACAGCGATATTGCACGAACCAGCGATGCAATATCGCTTCGATTTTCTTTTTTTTTTTCCCTTCCTCGCGGCGGTGCCGTGTCGCCCATATGAGGGAGGCCTAAGGATCAGCCTTATTTTCAAATCTGACATCTGCCCCTTTATGTGGTAATAAGTAAAAGCATTCAAAAGTTATCAACAGGATTCTGAGACTGTTTTTCTGTGACATATTTTAGTTTGTTAGTGGTACATTTTTATCAATATATTTTTTTTAATTTTTTTTTTAAAGAAAATTAAATTAACTGAGAATTTTCAATTTAAATCCATTTTTTCTACAACGCAGCAGGAGTTAGCAGAGAAAGAAAATTACCTGGATTCTGCAGTTTTTAAAAATGCCCCATATGTGGATGTAAACTGCTGTTTGGGCACATGGCCAGGCTCAGAAGGGAAGGAGCGCTATTTGGGTTTTGGAATGTAGATTGTGCTGGAATAACTTTCGGACGCCATGTTGTGTTTGCAGCTCCTGAGCTACCAGTACATTTGAAGCCCCCAGATTCTGACCCCCTTTTAGAAACTAGACCCCTTAGGGAATTCTTCGAGGGGTATAGTCAGCGTTTTGACCCCACAGGTGATTTGTGAGTAATATGTAGATTTAGCCCCAGGGGCAGAGGGAGAAAAAGCACCTCCCAATCTGTGAGGCTGGGTTTTCACACGTCGGATTCCAGGCAAAAATCTCGTGGTTTGGCTGTAGAAAAAAACGCGAGATTTCTGCCAGGAAAAGCGTTGCTTCAAACCCCGCGGCACTTAGCCGCGGGTTTTGAAACAGCCTGGCTGCTTGCTTTTCCACTGCGGCCGGCGCTCCCATAGAGGAGAGCGCAGCCGCAGCAGAATTTAAAAAAAAATGGACGTGCTGCGGCCGACTTTGCTGTCCCATGTGGACGAGGTTTCTGAACAATCTCTTCCACATGGCTGGCTTATCCCGGGATTCGCGACCGCGGACGGATTTGCCGCGGTGAAATTCTGGATTTTCGCGGCAAATCCACCCTGTGTGAACCCAGCCTCACCCAATTTCTCCCGAGCACAGAAATGCCCCGTATATGGATACAAACTGCTGTTTGGGCATATGGCTGGGCTCATAAGGAAAGAACCAGCATGTGGCTATATGTATAAGCTGTGACGAGTACATCAGCGTAAATCAGTGGTTCAACGCAATTTCAATCCCAGGGACATGTGGTATATTTTGAACAAATCTGCACTGTCCGGGTTGTGTGGGGCAGCTGTCACAGTGATATGTGATGTCCTTCCTTATCCCTCGTTTGTAACAGACTCTGCAGCTCGTTTAGGTCCTTCCTCTCTTCCCAGTGGAGGGAATTTCACTAGGAAAGTGTTGCCCTGATACTATATGTGTGGCCTCGCTTCTTGGTCCCCAAATATTAGGGCCTTGATGACCTCCTCCTGGAATTCAAGAAAGGGGCCCATCTGGTCTGCACATCGATGTAGCACGTAGCCTTTATACAATGCCACCTGTATTATGTGCACAGCCAGGTGTTTTATATAACACCCTATTTTTCTGCATGGTATTATAAGGCCCACTTACTGGTCAACCCCTCCCATGTACCTCTTGTAGTCAAGGACACAGTTTGGCTGGGGGGTCTCTGTACTGCTACCTCCTACTGGGCAGGGGTACAGCTATCGCTGTGTATTGTACTCAATATTAGGACATCATCTTGTCCTTATACTTAACACACAACACTTTGTCACTGCATAGTGCCCTGTTCTCACCCTGAGAATTTGCCCAAGTAGCTTTTCTGTTAACTGTGCCACATGCCACAGTTTTTCTGCAAGCGATGCTCTGGAATAGGGGATGTTAGGTTGTGCTGCTGGGACCTATAATACTACAGGTGTGGAATGATTGAGCTGGCTGGGTGTGGTGTTCTCCTGCTAGCCAATCCCCCAGGTCTTTGCTCACATATTTACCCAGCTCCTAGTAGTGTCTGTTTGGTTTCCAGGGTGAGCAGTCATGTATCCTTGTCTGTTGCAGCTTGATGGTTCATGTCTTTTCTTACATTTATTTTCTGTCAGTTTGTCTCTGCTTTCTCCTGCTGAGTTTGTTTGCCATATCTGGGCTAGGGTAGCCCTTAGGAGTCCTCTGGTACATATTGTCTTACTAGTGTAGAAGCCCGCAAAAGAACGAGGAGCCTTGATCGCAGCTTGCGGGCTTAAGCATTTTGGCCAATATACGAACCAATACCTCATACGTTTATAGCTTTAACTTCTGCTTATGTGCACAGGTATGCAAAGTGAGTGTGTATCGTCAGTCGGTTCCTGTTTGTGTCTTCTGCGAGTACGTTCAATCCGAGTCAGTTTCCTGACACTGTTCTTGGTGGTCCCTAACCCCTTATAGATCACGTTCGTGTGGGCCTGGTGTTTGTTTTGCCTACACAAATGTAACAGGGGAACACTGGTGTAAATATTATTCAGGAATAGGTGGTAATCCCGTTCCAGTAGTGGGGGGCCCATACATTTTTTTTCCCCCTGTAATTCCCAGAAGGGGGGCATTCTGTGGGTTCTGCTTTGACATCCTTCTCTTTATAAATCCTGAAATTATGGCTTTACCGTGATGTATTCTCGCACAACTTGTACATTTACATGCCATGCCATAATCTTACCCGGCAGGTACTGGCGAAATTGAAGCCCCCATTGAAATGTAGCAGGGACTCTCATCTACAGAAATGTAGTTCTCAGAGGTGTACGCCTGGTCAAACTTGGCATTAAAATGCTGTATTTCCGGCTGAGTGGGCACTGCATATTGTCAGTATAATGCAGGCATTTTATGTTTGCTTCAAAATAAGTCCTTGACATAACCATGCGGGACATATTAAATATCCATGCTCAGGTAGGTCCTTATACTTGGTTTCTTTACTAGCCTCATGCATAATAGAATGTCCCCAAATCTTGTGACTTCTTATGCATCCACTGGGTCCATCTGTGGAGTTTTGCAAACCTGGAGTTGAGTTTTCCTTGGATGAAATTCTGGGCATGTGAAATAGTTTTGGTAACAATGTGGGCAATAAAATCATCTGAAAAGGAAGAAGAAAAACTTAATGACCATCCCTCTGAGCCCCGCGGGTATTAAATTGTATCCCTGAGTTCCCAGTAAAGTCAAGGATCTGGAGTCTGACATTTTCTGTACTCCAGTGAGCATCAGATGAATCTTGGGTCCTTTGAAGTGGCAGTCCTTGGACGCCGTCTCAGGGCTACAGGGAGGGGTGGAGGTTTAGACTTGCTTGATGATGGAGAGGGTAATGCCAGAAAAGTGGAGTCATCCTCACTTGTCCCATTATAAATGGTGTAGACTCAAGCTTCTGTGCTCTGACTGGTTAGTCAGTGCTGATTGACCAATCACAGTGATCGCTGGGGCAGGAGAGCTGTAATTGATCCCCTGGCAGCAAGTAGTAAAAGCCGGACATTGTGAGCAGAGAGCGAACGGACACAATTATAGTCAATAGGATCCGTTTAGCGCTGTTTGATTCCATCCTAAGACGGAGCCATTCAGCCATGTGGAAACCACCCTATGCCATTACTATAGTGGTATTTAGTTGTGAAATCACAAGAAAATGTAAAAACTGAAAAAGTGTTTTTTGCATTGCCTATTTATTTAATTTTTTTAAGAGTGCAAAATGCGACTAGAATACATATTTAAGCTGTTTTCCCCTTTTTCATTTTTTTTAATATATAGCTGTGGATCGTCAGGGCGGTAGCTATAGATTGTGCTAGTGGTGGCAATCTTTGTTTTTTTTTCCTTTGTATGTATTCTTGTATACTTTATTTGTTTTGTATTTATTTTTGGGGACAGTTTAACTTTTGTTTTCTCCCTAAGGCCGGGCTTACACGGGCAGGTCGGATTCCGCAGCTAAAGACCTGCGAGCATTCGTTGAAAATAATTGTAATTGATGGTGGAGGCAAGTGGTTTTATTTTCACGCAGATGTACGCTATGCACCGCGTATGGTCTGCGCGGAAGAAAGTGCTCTCTCCCCTACAGCAAGCATTCCGGCTTTTCTATTGAAGTTGCGAGTGTTTCCGCCACTCATAAGCAAAGTTAAAGCAATAGAAAAGCCAGTATGCAGGCTGAAGGGGAGAGCTTTCATCCACGTGGACGATGGGCTGTGCATAGCATACATCCTTGCAGAAAAAGGCTTGCATCAGTGATCTTCCGTGATCGTTCGCAATTATTTTCCGCAAATGATTGCAGGATTTTCCACTGCACAAATCTGCATGCAAAATCCGACCCACCTCTGTGAGCCTAACTGGGGCAAACATTAGCCCTAATTACAGGAAAAATACAGCCTCCCAGCATACGGTAGAGTTAATCTGGAAGTCATGGCCTGCTAAGACCAGGCAGCTTCTGTAGATGTCTGATTACCAAGAGCAGCAGTAAACTGCTGTACACAGCGATCATGAAGGCAGGCGGTAATCTACTGTCGCTTCCTTCTGCTCTCCTCTTCTGTAGTGTCATGATTTCCAGCTGGCATCATTTACGTGACTGTTCACAAGTTATAATCGCTCACATTTCTCCATGCCCCAGTGCAGCCAGTCAAATTTTCCTCTATCCCAAGAGCTGATCTCTCACACTAAACTGTCAGAATGTTTTTGAAGAACACAAACGTGCAAACCTCACATCCGGGTTGAACTTAGAAACCCGGTGCACCAAGACAACCAAGCTACCTATGCACTTCCTAGTTATTTTGTGTTATGGTCTATTTGGTGCTAAAAGAGGTTATTTAGTTGAATATTATTGATGGCCTATCTGCAGAATAGACCATCAATAGTAGATCAACGGGGTTTGCTGTCCCGCAACTCCGCCATTCAACTGTTCATCAGGTTGGTGCACTTGTTCTCACTACAGTGGCCAAGCTTAGTATTAGAGACAAATTTTCATTGAGTCGAACAGGACATTGGCCTGTAATACGAAGTACGGCCACTGCAGTGGGGACATTGCTGCCTGCTTCTTGCAGAAATCTGCTTACTGCAAGAGTGCAGCAGCCTGGTGAATAGCTGATCGGTGGAGGTCCCAGGCAGCAGAATTTCATGGCCATCTGCTACTGATGGCCTATCTTAAGGATAGGCCGAAATAGTTTACAATTGGACACTTCTTGAACCCTGTTGTCAAATGCTGTATGTAATGAATGGAGCTTGAAGCACAGAGCTGCACATTTTGTCCCTTCCATTTGCACAGTATTTTTCCCTATTATTTCCTAGAAGTGTTCCTTTAAAAAAAGTGATTACAAGCTAGGCAAAATTAGGGTACAAACAAATTTGCATGCAGTGCAATAATATAGCAGCTGCTTTAGCATGCCTATCCACCTTAAGGCCTCCCTCACACAGGGCGTTTGCACGTTTTTCAACGCTGCGTTACTGCAGATTCCGCCCCGTTTCAGCAGCGCTGGCATACTTTATGCCAGCGTTTTGGCTGCGTTTTCAGCTTGGCTGAAAACGCAGCCAAAAATGCTGAAAAGAAAAAAAAAAAGTAATACTCACCTAGCCGCTGCAGTCCGGGTCGCGGCCGCTGGTCTCTGCCGCTGATCCGGGCTTCCTCGGCACTCCCAAGTCTATTGCCGGAGGCCAGGTTTGAGAACCCGGCCTCCGGCAATAGAGTGCTGTGATTGGTTGTTGGTGCTTGCTCGATGCCCAATCACAGCCCTTCATTGACTGTCTCAGCCAATCAGAGCTTGCCGGCGCTGATTGGCTGAGACAGTCAATGAAGGGCTGTGATTGGGCATCGAGCGTGCCGATAACCAATCACAGCACTCTATTGCCGGAGGCGGGGTTCTCAAACCTGGCCTATGGCAATAGACTTGTGAATGCAGGGGAAGCCTGGATCAGCGGCAGAGACCAGCGGCCGCGACCCGGACTGCAGCGGCTAGGTGAGTATTAACTTTCTTTTTTTCTCTCTACCTAGCTGGGGCAGATTTTTGGGGTAGGGCTTCTATTGCAAGCCCTCACCCCGAAAATCGGCGAGCGGTTAACGCTACCAAAAACGTGGCACCAAGTGTTGCCGAGTTTTCAGCAGTGCTAAAACCGCTGCCCATTCATTTTAATGGGCGACGCAGGGCTGAAAACGCCCCAAAATAGAACATGCATCGCTGTCAAAGCGCAGCGTTGGGAGGCGCTGCGTTTTCAGCCCTGTGTGAGCCGCCCCATTGAAATGAATGGGAGTGTTGTACAGCGTTTAGCGCTGGGCTGAAAAGGCAGCGCTAAACGCTGTATAAAACGCCCTGTGTGAGGGAGGCCTTAATCTGTATTAAATGTGTGTATGAAACTTTCTAATGAAGAGAGGCATCTTTGTCATTCTCTCCCTGCCTGAGGGCTAACATAAGTGTTCAGAAACCACATCAAAGAATCTAGCTAGTGTAATACAGTAAATATTAGACAGGATGGCGGGACATGTCTCTAGGCAGTGTGTCATGCTGTCAGTGGGTAGGCGAAGCATCTCAATTAATCAGAGCAGTATATAGAGCCGGCACACTGAGCTGTGAGGGTGTACGTAACCACAGCAACATATGAAAGCGAATGGTCGCCATTGTACCAGTAACATCTGCAAAATTGTGTCATCCTTTGCCACTGCCTATGGGTGTGGTTTGCAACTGCAGCAACTTGCAGCCTCACCCTAAGGACCAATGTCCACTAGCACGCATGGATTCCACTGCGGAATCCAGCCATGCCCGCAGACATGGACAGAAAGAAAAAGACATTTTCTTATCTGTCCAGAATCTCCGGCCGATGTGCCAAATGCATGCGCAATGTAAATTTTAAAACATTTTTTGCTTTTTTAAAAAAATCTGGTGCTTTACCGCGCATCCGCAGCACATCCACAGTGACTGCTGTGGCGTTCCTGTGGGATCCGCAGAAAAATGGAGCATGCTGCGATTTTCATGACGGGGGAAGGGGGGGGGGAAAGATCACATCTGCATGCTTTAGATTCAAACAGATTTTATTTAGTCATACATTCACCTGATGCAAACAATTACATCATGGATTTATCCCCCATATCTCGCCACAAAAAGGAAACATTGTTCATATAACTTACTCTGCAAAAAGATGACTAGATTTTTCCACCCAAATAATTCTAGAGAAAACTTCAGAGATTAGATCAAGAAAGTAAAAGAGAAAAAAGAATAAGAAAGAGATAGACAAGACAGATCTCCACTATGTCCAGTGGGGGCGCCATCCCCAACCGTCAATTTGTACCTTTGCACATTTACATCTGCATGCTTTAAATTGTTTTGCGGATGCTAATGCATCGATATGGGTGGCTTGATTTGTGGAACTCCCGAGCGGGTGACACAAATCAAATCCGCCTGTGGACATTGGGCCGTAGCCTAACTGCACACGGTCGAGTAGATATCGGGCCGTCATGTGAATTCCCAATGGATGTGAGGCATTTTTATGTCAAAACCGCCTTGCCTCACTTCAGGGAAGAAGCGAAGAGGTGAAAACAATGGAAGATACAATGCAAGATTACATACAAGATAGAAAATGTTGTGATTTGTTTCCATGCAGGAAAACCTCTCATGTGTATGACCTCATTCAAAAGAATGGGGTGCATATTCTGCATCTCGCAGCGCACAAATCTCGCACGATTTTCTGACTTGTGTGGGGACGGCCTTAGGCTGGTTTCAATTTTACTCCAGATTTTGTCAGTGTATTGGGGATTGTAATACGGGGCTCATTTAAATCCATGTGTTTATGAATGGACATACTATATATTAGCACATGCTGCATTCTGTAAATAGTCTATGGAATGTGATTAATATATGGATGCATTCGTATAGCCTCATTAATTACAGATATGTATTTGCCCAGTAGTACATAAAACCGCTTAGACTGTATTCTGGATTTATCACAATACACTCATGTGAAATTATCCTTATAAAGAGAGAATTTAGATTTACAGAAATGATAAGGGAAGGAAAATACTTGAAATATGAAAGTTAGACTTGTTTTTGGCTCCTCTAAATCAAATGCACACTTACGGTTGCATAGGATTATTTGCGGTTGTTTTTCTAGGGACACTTTATTGTTAGACGAATCCACTTTTTGTGTTCGAGTTCATTCTGTTGTTTCTTTATACTCCAGCAATTTCTTAGTGATTACGGACTTATTTGGGTCGGAGATGAAGGTTCATCTGAAGCTTCCAAGCAGGAGATCCCACTGACCACTGCAGGTGACCGCGACAATATTGCCTTCCAACGTACAATATTCCTAAACACAATAGGGCAGATTTACTATTCAAAAACAATAGTTTCTGGGTGCAAATTGTGCCAGAAAACTGTTTTAAATCCTTTTGTGCAAAAATTACCGTATATACCGGCGTATAAGGCGACGGGGCGTATAAGACGACCCCCCAACTGTCACCTTATACGCCGGTATTCAGTGGAGAAAAAAAAATAAATTCATTACTCACCTCCCACGGCGTTCTGTCGCGCTCCGGCAGGATGTCGCTCGCTCCGGCAGGCTGTCGCTCGCTCCTCGTCCCCGGCGCAGCATAGCTTTCTGAATGCGGGGCTTGAGATCCCCGCTTCCAGAAAGCTAATACACACGCCGGCAGCCATGACATCATTGAATGGCTGTGATTGGCTAAAGCACACGTGGCTTCAGCCAATCACATTATTCAATGACATCATTGAATGGGTGTGATTGCTAACACGTGCGCCTTCAGCCAATCGCAGCCATTCAATGCTGTCATGGCTACCGGCGTGTGTATTAGCTTTCTGGAAGCGGGGATTTCAAGCCCCGCATTCAGAAAGCTATGCTGCCATGCTGCGCCGGGGACGAGGAGCGAGCGACAGCCTGCTGGAGCGAGCGACATCCTGCCGGAGCGCGACAGAACGCCGGGGGAGGTGAGTAATAAATTTTTTTTTTTTACACTTTTTTTTTTTTTGTATTACCGGCGCATAAGACGACCCCCGACTTCAGACCCGATTTTTCGGGGTTCAAAAGTCGTCTTATACGCCGGTATATACGGTAATATGTATTTTTAGACATTTTTGTACACTTTTTTTTTTCCAAGTTGTCCAACAGAGGAGCATGGCCTAAATTGCACCAAAAAATTGTGCCTTATTGTGCCAAAATCTTGACCAGTTTTTGGTGTTAACTAAACAAACAAATTGATGGTTAAAACTTAGATTGCACAGTCTCTTAAAATGAATGTGGCACATTTTAAGATTGAATGTCTTAGTTTGCACTGTCTACCTGTTAGGCAGTATTAGTAATTGTTTCTCAATAAGTACAAATTGAAATAGAACACATAATAATCGCATTTTCTCTGTAAATACGCAGGATTGTCTCCCAACACTTTCCAACCAGACTTTGATCTGGTCCTTGAGAATCTGCGGGACTTGAATGTGCTGGGAGGAGAGGGTGTATCGCATATAGAGTTTAAAGAGGGGGCAGCACGTCTGAGGCCTCCTGTGCCTGTGCCACTCACTCTATATAAAAATGGAATCATCATGTTCCAGGGGCCATTCCGTTCTTACCAAGAGCCATCAACACAGGTAGGAGAATGTGAAGCAACAGGAATAAAGATGGCGGGGAGGCTATCCTGACTGACCAGTGCTGATGATTTTGTATTGCAGCAATGCTTGAGGGACATCATGGATGGATACTTTCCTTCAGAACTGCAGACACGCTTTCCTGATGGAGTTACTTTTCATGTAAGCGGGTACAAAGGCCCTTCTTTATTTATCAATACAGATGTATTCTATGCCCGTCTTTATATAAACTGCACTGGAATAAGATGCACCAAATTCTTTAAGAGGCGTTGGCTCCTAAACATTTGGCACATCTTAGGGAGAGATCAAATCTGCTTCAGCTATGAACTTGTGTAAATTAGCTTCATAATTCACACCAGTTTCTGGCGTAAATCATAGTAAATGTGACAGGAAGCCACACCACCCACTAAGCCATACCTGCCTTTTTAATTTTTTTTTAAAGGTGATGAGCACTGTAAAAAGAAGAAAAAAAGTTGCAATTTCTTTGCTCCGAATCGCGTGTTCCAAAAATTGCATTTTTTTTTTTTTTTTATTGGCACAAGAGTTTTTGATAAATCGGGGCCGAAATGTTTACTAAGCGACTCAACTTTTCTTTAGATTTTAAGCGAATTATTGATATAAAGCAGGCTTTGCCTTTAAGATCCGATCTGGTTTTGGTAGAGCTCATTTCTCACAATTACTGCATTACATTTTATTATTCCAAACATATGCAATATTTGCTGTACTTTTTCTACTTACCAACCTTATTACTGTCAGTAGGGTTTATGATCATGTAAATTGAGCACTGAACCCAATTCTAGAATATTGCGATCTTTAAAGTGTATCTATCATTAAAGGAGTTTTCTGCCCTCTTTTTATCCTCTGGATAAGTCATCAGTAGTTGATGGATGGGGGTTGATGGATCAGGTATTCCTTCGGCCCGCTGTCCATTGCAACGAGCTGGATGTTGTCATAAGTGGGCAGACTTCATTCCCATTGAAATCAATGCGAGAGCTATGCTGTTATGTCACCTCCTGTTCATCTCCTAGTTTGGCTGGATGTAACACCCTGATCAGTAGAGGAGCAGGCAGTGCTGTAGCTACACAGCTCTCCCTATGATTTCAATGGGAGGGAAGCCGGTGCACACACTTCCAGTGCTGACGGCTAATGACAATGTCGGGCCCGCTGCACTGACAGCGGGCCGGATGATCAACTGATGGACGGGGGCCCTGAGTGGCAGACCCCTGTCCATCAAAAACAAAACTACCTTTAACATGTAACTTCTTTTGTGCAAATTTACACCAACCTCATCTGCCCTTACCATGCTTATCAAAACCTAATGTGTTTAACCAGGTCTCATACCATCTATCACAAGCGGATACCAAACTTGATGATAACATGGCTCTAAGACCCAAAGGAGGTCTAACCATGTTTAAACCTTTTTTGTGCTAATTTTTCTGGTAAACAACCATCTGTGTTACCATCATATTTCATACAGGCTTGTGCTAGACTGTGATACATGTTTAAACGCAAATATGTATAACAGAAGGTACATACTGAGGGTGATCAAAAAGCCTTATATAACCCATAATGGTACCAATAAAAACTACAGTTTGCCCTGCAAAAGTGTTAGCTCTTCCTACTAGCTATATCCATCCTGCAGGCACCATTCTAGCTAGTTTTAGCCTAGTGACTGTAGGTGGCAGGGATGTAAAAACACGCTTGCTCTGGGGATTAAAGCACCGTAGGCTGTAGACTTGACAGCTTCTTGATGTTGGCTGCCGGAGCTGTCGTGGAAGTCCGTGGGGAGCGACCCCCGGTCATATGATCGCCATTATCCAATGGATAACGGCAATCGGATAAAAGTAAACAGAAAGTTTAAAAAAAGTTAGTTTCAGCTCCCCTTACGGATTGGATCCGTGACGAGAGCTGAGAGTACCCACCCGTGTCCCATAGTGTTCTGGTCCTTCCAAGACCTGACGCCACCTTCAGCGCATGCGCACCAAACTCAAAACGTCTCACGCTTGCACAGAAGGCCCAGGAAATTCAAAATCACCCTGCTCTTGGCTAGTATGAGTAGCTGAGAACAGGGAGGTGTCACTGTAAATCGCTGCATGTGGTTCCCAGTCACATGATCGCCGTTGTCTAATGTAAAAAAATCTGTCGCGAAAATGGCGTACACATTCGCAAAAGCTGCGGATTGCCGGGGTAATTTAAAATTACCAATGAATAATGGCGATCACTTAAAAGTAAAAAAAAAGTTGAGGTTTAAACTCCCCTCTCCGATGTGATTGATGAGAAGAGATGAAACCTCTTACCGACGGCTTCTGTATTTGAACCCTGACGCAATCCTCCTCTATGGACTTCCCCAGCTACTGCACATGCGCCCGCCAGAAAAATGATGGATACATGCACAGGAGCCGGGGAGGGCCTGGGAAATTTAAAATCTCCTTGCTCTTTGCTACCAAAGGTAGTCAGGAGCCTGGAGCAGTAACCGGTGGCCTCGTTGAGTGGTCCGCAGTCACTTGATAAAAAGGTAGCCATCTACCTTCGGCTAGTCTCACATGACCGGATAGATATTGTGGATTCCGCATGCGTTTGATCCGCGGTAATACGCAGATCAATCAAATGCATTGGATTACACAATTCCGCTCACATTAGCGGGTTGGAATTGCGTAATCCACGAGCAGAAAACAGAACGCAACAAATGCAACTACATTGTGTACAGGCTGTGGGTATCCGCATTATCACTAAGCGACGGCGCGGGAAATATACGAAAAAAAAAATTGTACTGCGCATGACAGCCTCTGTGAGTACACAGTGCCACGGTAGGGCTCACTGCTGGGATCCGCTGTTAGCCTTCACAAGCGGATTCCACATGCAGCCGTGTGAGTCGGGCATTATTCTGATGCCTACGTAATTTACAAGAAGCCTCGGAAACGCTCCTCTTTCTGCAATTCCATGAGCAGCTTCTTGGGTGCTTTCTGTGTGAGACCGCCGCTCCTCAGCAAGCTTACGAAGTCTCACAAAGTGGCACTTTCTACACCCCATCCCTGTCACTGAGCTCAAGAAATAGCCCCCCAAAAAAGTGTCGGGTTTGCAGCAAGCATGGGGGGAGGAGGAGGGATATCTGGTTTTATTGCCCTGTGTGCCCATTCCAACCAGGCCTCTGTAATTAACCCGGTTTTCAGACATGCCACACAGCTTACAATATTACATTTATCTAAGATTTAGGAAATGCCAAAAAGAGGGTGAGGGGGATTATTTTTAGGGAGTCAATTATTTTTTCTGCATAAGTGAGCAATTTGGCCTGTAATTCAGTTTTGCCCAGAAATCCAATGGGTGTTCCCCTAGTAAGCAGATTGGAGCTACAATGGGTATATTTCTGAACACAGGACAAACAGGGGTATCCATTTTGTGGTGCAAGCCTTCATTCATATGTGTGCTGTACAAAAAAACATGTTATGAAAATGACACAATTGCCAAAAAAGTCGTAATTTTTTTCCTTCTGCTTTACTTAGATTCATTCAAAACTGTGGGGTCAAAATACGCAGTACACCCTTAGATGAATTTGTCTAGTTTTCAAAATGGGGTAATTTGTGGGAGTTCTTTGTTGTTTTGGCCACTCAAGGCCTCTACAAGTGTGCTATGGGGCCTAAAACGCCTTCAAGCAAAATGTCTGTTCTAAAAAACCACTGGGTGCTCCTTTTGGCTTGGGCCCCGTTGTGCATACAGATATAAGATTAGGGCCACAATGGGTATGTTTCTTAAAAAAAAATCATAACTCCTTTATTTATCCATCGACGTTGCTGTATGAGGGCTTGTGTTTTGTGGGATGAGTTGTATTTTTCAATGGTGCTATTTAATGTACCATATAACGTACTGAAAAGCTTTTAAAAAATTGTAAGTGGAGTATAATGAAAAAAAAATGACATTCCGCCATCTTTCAGTGCGTCTTGTTTCTACGGCGCACAAACAGCAACAAAAACGACATGATAACTTTATTCTATGGGTCAGTACGATTGCTACGATACCAAACTTGTATATTTTTTTTTCCTTACTATACTATTTTTTTTATTTCAAAGACATTTAATTTTTTTCAATTATTTCCTGCGGTCATTTTGTGCGCGCAATAACTTTTTTATTTTTCCGTCGACATAGTTCAGTGATGGCTCATTTTTTGCGGAATTCATTTGGGGAGAGCTGCCTGTGATTGGCTGAGCAAATCAGCCAATCACATTCAGCTCTTTCAGCAGGCGGGGATTTTAAATGTGCAGGGGACAGCAGGAGAAGACACGGCTGAGCCCTGGCAGCTGAGCAAGGTGAGTATCTATTTTTTTTTTTTTTTAAACCACTTTTACTTGATTTACAGGGAAGGGCTTATATTTAAAGCCCTTCCCTGAAAAAAAATTGCCGGCAGCAGAATCCTGTGCTGTCACACATGTCAGCTGAGGTAGAGAATTGAAGAATTTCTCTGCTGCATCTGCCACATGCGGCAGATGTGTTCTTCATCCCTGCGGGGGAAACAGCCGCGACGGACAGATATGTATATTAAAAAAAACATTTCTTTTTCAGGGAAGAGCTTATATGTAAAGCTCTTCCCTGAAGAACAATTCAGGTGTGCTAGCAGACCATTGTCTTCAAGGGAGCTGCCGGCAGCAGCGACGGCTCCATTGAAGAGTGCCTGCATTTTTTACACTAAAATTTTTCTTTTTCAGGGAAGAGCTTATATGTAAAGCCCTTCCCTGAAAAAGAATGCAGGGAGCCGGCAGACCATTGTTTTCAATGGGGCCGCCGGCAGCAGCCGCGACTCCATTGAAAACAATGCGTGCATTCCCTATGGTGCACGCATGTCCTATCTTTGCAGGCACGCACCTGCAAAGTACGGACATGTGCACACACCATAGGGAATGCATTGTTGCAAATAGAAGTGTGTTTTTGTGTGTGTATGTACGCACAAAAACACGCTTGTGTGAACGCACCCTAAATGGTTTAAAAAAAAATGTATATCCAGAATTTCGTAAACAGATGGGAATGTATATTTTATCAAAATTTGTACAGTATGTTTGTACATATTTGAGATATTGCAGTTGAAAATGTATGAAAAAATAATTTTTTATTTCAACATTTTCCCAATATTGGAGTTTTTAATAAATTATACACAAATTCTATCGGTCTATTTTTAGCTTGGTCATTAGGGGGTTAAACTTTTTATTGTCTTCCACATTCTATGTGTTGGTTTCCTCAGGAATGTAAGAAGAATCTGTGGGGCAATGTTTTTTATACCTGTAAAATAATTGCAATGAAAAAATAGCTTAATATATGTTCTATTCAGGCTACGGATATGCGTAAAGTTATATTCCATGAACATAGGCCATGGGAGCAGTTTCCAGGTCCAGGTCAAAATGTTGGTTGTGCAGAGGAAAACCTAACTTGGACTAGTGAAATACCAGGTACGTTCGAACTAATGTTGAAGGGGAAAACAGGGGTCTCTCTCGGGGCATCCGATTTAGCTTAACATATGGGAAATTGAGACTATGGAGACTGACCCTTAGGGCATGTTCACACAAGGCAGATTTGCTGCGGAATGTCTGCAGCAGATCCACAGCTGAAAGTCTGCATCAAAACTACCAGATTGCAGATGATTGCTAGTCCAATTCCACACTGAGGGTTCAGATTCTGGCTCTGTGTCTTTTGCGGAAACGCTGTGGGTTTTGCAGAGGCATTCTCCACTATGTGTGACCGTGGTACAGAACATTGCTACACTTTTGTAGGGAAAAACTAGGTGGAAATGAAGTTTCAAGCTGCCTTGTCACATTTCAAGCACTGTAATGTCTCTGCGCTCATCACCCTTTTCAATCTTTTGTAATTCATTCCATTTATTGCTGTTTTTAGGTCCTAGAGTTTCTGTACAGCAGTTCTTAGATAGACTCCCTAAGTCTGTTATCCAAGGTGGTTGTGTCATGGATATTCAGGGCCCAATTAGAGACAAACTGCTGGTACGTATTTGTTCTATCTCCTTGTATATGTTTGCTAATGTGCTGATTAAGATTGATCTCATACTTAGAGCAACTTTCATTTTAGATGTCCACTAGATTTTAGTGTTAACCAGTTTATTTATTTAGTAGAAAGAGGAAGAGAAATATGGGGGAAGGGAGTACTGCCGCCCTGCTAAACAGAGAGGCACATTTTAAAGCTGTAAGCTTCTTTTGGTACCTGTGGGGATGAGGGAATCCCTGGGGCTTCCCATCTTTCAAGTGGTGGGAGTAACAGGAGTTTGCAGTGGGATATTTTAAACTTGCTGTGCAGCTGTTCCTGAACTCTGAACAGCAGCGGAGAATGAGGAATTCCCCTGCACAGTAATCCGCATAGCTTGGCGAGAGGGGACGGGGCTAGAGGGCTTCCCCGAGAGTGGGGAGAGAGGGCAGAGCTAGAGGTAACTGCCCTCTAGACCCACCCTCTTTTTGCTATGGGAGAATCCCTCGGGGAACCCCTCTAGCCCTGCCCTCTCTCTCCTCGCTATGGGGAAATTCCTCTTCCTTATTCTCCCCTTTAGGCGAACCCTGGTCTCGCCGCTGCTGCGGATATTTATCCAGCCCCGCTGAGATAAACGGAAGGAAAAGGGGGTCTCTCTCTCTTTTTCTCTCTCCTCCCTAAACAGCAGGTGCTTTTTATTTTTAAAGCAATAAGCAGCTCCCAATCGTGTGAATGGGAAATTCCATCACTAATTAAAATCAGGACTTGATTGCGGGAAATCGTCTGTTCACGCTAATTTTCATGCAGTAAACCTAAGTGGGTAACTTCAGCGTGATTTTTCATGCTGATTTGAATGAGGCCTTAAGCTTTGACTATCTACTTCCACCCGCCCCTACCTTCAAAATGACCCCTGCACAGGTCATAGAGCATTTCTAGAACTGTCTCCGATACAAGTCAATGTGTCCCATCTTGTCCATTGTGTGAATGGGCTATGAGGCAGCTGTAAAGCAAATCTTCTATCAGGCCCTATATACTTCAGATTGACTCATGAACAACTATTTAATGCTTAGAAAAGTTGGTTATAAATATTTTGAAGTTCTCACTTTTCCTTTTGGCAGTTGCTCATTAGCTTTTGCTACATCTTTGAACATATCAGTGAACTCGGTGCATACTGTAATTATTATTGTCTAATATGTCACTTTTTATGTCATTTATGTACATATTACAGGGGCCCAAGGCAGATGAGAAGACACGAGAGAGCCTTGTGGAATCTCCACTTCTGGGGTTAATGGATAAGGGGTAATTAATTTGAAATTGGGCTGTATATTTGCTTTTTTGTTATATAACACACTACAGCTCATTAATTTCAATACACCACAAATAAGGCACATAAGGATGCTTTGTACTCATACACATTGTTTACAAATGAATTGAGCCTTGATTTCCTTAGACTAAATACTTTAAGAGAAGAATCTGAGTAGTGATCACAGTATTTGTTTAAATAAATCCATATTCGTCAAACCAGCTTCTTTTGACAATTTGGGTGGTGTTTACAGGTTGGTTAGTATATTGAAATTCATGAGCTGTAGTGCAATTGTTTGAATGGAAGTAGCAAATTCACTGATTTAATGTTGAGGCTGTATTCTCACTAATGCCACTCTTGAAGTGTAATAAGTTAACCCCTTAGTAATGAAGCCTATTTGCGCCTTAGCAACGGAGCCAAATTTTGGAATCTGACATGTCAATAACATAAAATAACTCCGTAAAGGTTTTGCATATCCAAGTGATCCTGACATTGTTTTTTTGCGCCATATTGTACTTCATTTAGGTGGTAAAAATAGACCGAAATTGGGAAATTTTTGGAAAAGTTATTCTTTCACATTTTCAACTGTAATATCTCAAATATGTGCAAACATACTGTACAAATTTGTGCTCAGATATATATTTCCATCTGTTTACTTTTTTCTGGCGCACATTTGAAAAACTTTCTTTGTTTTTTATTAACCATTTAGGAGACGTACAAATTTAACATCAATTATTAACATTTTGAGGAACACTTTGTTTTCCTGCACCAAGCCAGGATTGCAAAGGTTTTATAGGTGTCAGAATGATAGATACCCTCACAAATGACCCCATTTTGAAAACTACACCCCTTTTATCCATTTCTGTTTTTTCCTCCTCCCTTTTTTAACAAATCGTAACTCGTTTATTTATCCATCGACGTTGCTGGATAAATGAGGGCTTGTTTTTTGCGAGACGAGTTGTATTTTTTAATGGTACTATTTATTTTACCATATAATGTACTAAAAAACTTTTAAAAAATTGGAAGTGGAGAGAAATGGGAAAAAAACGACATTCTGTCATCTTTTGGTGTTTCCTGTTTCTACGGCGCACAAACTGCAACAAAAATAACATGATGACTTCATGCTATGGGGTCAGTATAATTACTATGATATCAAACTCATATAGTTTATTTGGGTTTTTTTTGCTGTACTACTTGTATTTTTTTTTTTTTTTAAGATATTCTTTTTAAATGATTTTCCGTCTCCATTTTCTGCGCACAATAACTTTTTTATTTTTCCGTCAACATAGTTATGTGAGAGCTTATTTTGTGCGGTATGTCCTGTAGTTTCCATTTCGTACCATTTTTGAATACAAATGACTTTTTGATCGCTTTTGTTTTACATTTTTTTTTTAGAGATAGGGTGACCAAAAAGGAGTGAATTTCTTACTGAAAATTCCTTTTTTCCGAGTCATCCTGACGGCATACCTGGAGGTTGCACCTTGACCTTGTAGGGACAGGAAGCAAGAGACTTCAAAAGGCTCCTCCCGCCTCCCATTCTCCAGTGTCTTCTAAATTACTTACATGGACATGTCGTGGTTAACCAAGGAAGATATTTTATTTGCTCCAAAACAAAAATAACATGGTTAATTCCATATGAACATAAACAAGAAGGGTAGCTTACCCGAGTTTTAACAAAAGATATTATGCAAAAAATTTTTCGCATGAAAATGTCCGACATAGGAGCCTCTGGGCTACAGATTTGTACCTGCATAATCGTAGACATATGTGTGAGTTTTGGGAGGGAATAACGTGCCATCAGGATGACTCGGAAAAAAGGAATTTTCGGTAAGAAATTCACTCCTTTTCCCCGGCGTCATCCTGACAGCATACCTGGAGTATACCAGATTATTTTCTTAGGGGGGGGGACCACTGCCTGCAAGACCTTTCTCCCGAACGAGAGGTCGGAGGAGAGGTCCGTATTCAACCTGTAATGTTTAGCAAACGTGTGCAGGTTGGACCATGTGGCCGCCTTGCATATTTGGTCCGGCGTAGCCATAGCCCTCTCTTCCCAGGAGCAGGATACTGCCCTGGTTGAATTGGCCTTGAGTCCTTCCGGGATAGGTCTGTCGCTGGAAGAGTAGGCCTGCTGGATTGTGGTTTTTATCCAGCGGCTAATGGACCTCCTAGAAGCCGCTGTTCCTCTGCCCGGCCCCTGAAATTGAACAAAAAGACAGTCAGCCTTCCATTCTGCTCTAAGTAGCATAGAATGGCCCTCCTTACATCCAGGCTATGATAATCTCTTTCCCTATCTATCATTTTTGGGATCCTGACAGAAAGATGGGAGGATAATTTCCTGCTGTCTGTGGAATTTCGAGGCTACCTTTGGAAGAAAGAAGGGGGCCGTTTTTAGTATGACCTTATCATCCTGGACTAGTAGATAAGGTGTTTTACAAGACAGGGCCTGGAGCTCGCTTACGCGCCTCGCTGTTGTGATTGCTACCAGAAATACGGTTTTTAAAGTGAGGTACCTAATTGATATCTGATCAATGGGCTCAAAGGGGGTTTTACAGTGATTCTGGAGAACCAGGTTCAGGTCCGAGGGGGGAACCGTACTACGGCTAACTGGCCTCATTCTTTCTGCCGCCTTTATAAACCTGCGGATCAGTCTATGATCTGCTAACGGTTGGTCTAGAATGGCCGAGAGCGCTGATACTTGTACTTTTAGGGTCCCTGGTCTAAGGTTTTTATCTAGACCCTCCTGGAGGAAGTCCAAGATCTCCGCCACCGAGGTGTCAAGATTGGAGACTTCCAGCCCCCTCCAGGAGGAGAACCTTTTCCAAATTTTGTTATAAATAGCTGATGTAACAGGTTTGCGAGACTGGCGTAGAGTCGCGATAACTCTGGAGGACAGACCTTGTCTCAGTAGCGTCTGTTCCTCAATATCCACCCTGCGAGGTTCAGTCTCTCTAAGTTGGGGCACAACACTGGGCCCTGCGCTAGGAGATCCTTCCTGGTTGGAAGGCGGATTGGCTCCGCGATGGCGAGTCTTAGGAGTACTGGAAACCATGCCCATTTTTCCCAGTATGGGGCGATTAGGATCAGGGTGATATGGCTTTGCTGGACCTTCTGCAAGACTCTCGGGATCAGGGGTATGGGGGGGGAAGGCATATGCCAGACTGAAGTCCCAACTCTGAGAAAAGGCGTCTATCCCCTCGGCCCTGTCCCTCGGATCTAGGGAAAGTAGACGGGGCATTTTGAATTTCGGCTGTTCGCGAATAGGTCCACCTGTGGATTGCCCCAGGTGTCTGTAATAAGTTGAAATTCCTCTTGATTCAGGGACCATTCCCCAGGGTCTAGGCGTCTGTTAGGTTCTGGGACCCTTTGAGGTGGACCGCCGTCAGGGACTGTACTGTGGTCTCGGCCCATCGGAAGATCCAGGCTGTTAATTTCAGTAGGTGGAAATTCCTGGTGCCTCCCTGGTGGCGAATAAGGGAAACGGTGGTCATATTATCAGAGAAGATCTTAACATGTTTCTTCTTTAGGATATCCTGAGCTCTGTGAAGCGCCTCCCAGATTGCCCTAAGTTCTCTGAAATTTGAGGTCTGGCTACGCAATGATGGACCCCATTCGCCCTGGAGCAGGCACTGTCCCACTTGCGCTCCCCAGCCAGACTGGTTTGCGTCGGTGACTACACAAATAAAGGGCTCTGCCACCCATGTAGACTCTGCTTCTAGGTTGTCTGTTGACCGCCACCAGCGAAGGGACCGTGTGACGGATGATGACATGGGCATCCTGATGTCCAGGGAGGTCGTTGCCCCGTCCCAGTTGCCCAGGATGGCCCTCTGGAGCGTTCTTGAGTGTGCCTGGGCCCAAGGAATATTGCTGATACATGAGGTCATGAGGCCCAGGAGCCTCATCGTGTCCCTAATTGTTATTTGTTTCTTCTGGCCGCATTTTTGTGCCGCCTGTCTAAGGCTTTCCTGCCTGGGTGGAGGCAAGGATAAGGTCTGCGACACTGAGTCTATCCGCACCCCCAGGAAGGTTTTGCGTGTCTCAGGGGAAACACTAGATTTAGGGAAGTTAAAGGGGTTGTCTCGCGGCAGCAAGTGGGGTTATACACTTCTGTATGGCCATATTAATGCACTTTGTAATGTACATCGTGCATTAAATATGAGCCATACAGAAGTTATTCACTTACCTGCTCCGTTGCTAGCGTCCCCGTCGCCATGGATCCGTCTAATTCTGATGTCTTCTTGCTTTTTTAGACGCGCTTGCGCTGTGCGGTCTTCTTCCTGGTGAATGGGGTCGCTCGTGCCGGAGAGCTGGTCATCGTAGCTCCGCCCCGTCACTTGTGCCAATTCCAGCCAATCAGGAGGCTGGAATCGGCAATGGACCGCACAGAGCCCACGGTGCACCATGGGAGAAGACCCGCGGTGCATCGTGGGTGAAGATCCCGGCGGCCATCTTGGTGAAGGAAGAAGTAGGAAGAAGGAAGACGTCGCAGAGTGGGGATTCGGGTAATAAAAAAAAAAAAAAATATTTAACACATCCCTTGGGGTTGTCCTGCGCCGAACGGGGGGCCTATGGAAAAAAAAAAAACCCGTTTCGGCGCGAGACAACCCCTTTAACTATCCACCCCAGTCTCTGAAATAGGGAGATAACTCGGCTGGTATCCTCTTTGAGGATCTTTGGCGAGGATCCTATTACCAGGAAATCGTCCAGGTAGGGAATGATGTTTATGCCTGCTACATGGAGATGCGCCACCATCTCTGCCACTATTTTGGAGAATATTCTGGGTGCCGTTGAAATGCCGAAAGGTAGGCACTGAAATTGAAAGTGGCATACACGGCTCCCTATCCTGATGGCAAATCGCAGGTACTTGTGATGTTCCGGCAGGATTGGGACGTGGTAGTACGCGTTCTTTAGATCGACGGTACTCATAAAGTCCCCTCTTTCAGTTAGTTACTGCTGACCTGACGGTTTCCATTTTAAACCTTTTATAGGTAATGTATTTGTTCAGGCCCTTCAGATTAAGGATCATCCGGTAGCTGCCGTTTGGTTTTTTGATAAGGAAGAGGGGTGAGTAGAATCCCAAGCCCTGCTCTACCGTGGGGACCCGAACTACCGCCCCCATTTGTAGCAGATTGGAAATGTCGTTTTTAAAGATATCCTGCAGAGCAGGGGATTGTGTGGGGGTGACTTTGAAGTTATTAGGGGGCCGGGTGAAGAATTCTATTCTGTACCCCTGGGCTATGAGCTGCAGGACCCACGGGTTGTCTGTATTCTCCTGGGAAAATTTTAGTAGTCTACCCCCCACCCGGTAATCCTCTATGGGGGTAGGGGTCGTTTCTGTCTTACCCCCTGCTTCCTTTGGGGTAGGACCAGCGCCCCGTCTTTCCTTTGCCCCGGTAGGGCCTGAAGGATGGCTGTCGTCTGTGGGGAAGTCCGGTCCTCGCCTGGTCCGGAAACCTGTGGGTCTTGTCGGTAGCCTTCTTGAGGATCTCCTCCAAGTCCGCACCAAAGATGTGTTGGCCATGAAAGGGAATGTTACACAGCCTCCCTTTGGATGCCGTATCTGCTTTCCACGTTTTCAGCCAGACCGCCCTCCTGACCATGTTGGACAATGCGGCGCTCCTGGCTGCCAGCCTCATAGATTCGGCAGATGCGTCTGCCAGGAAACCTGTTGCCGATCTCAGCAGGGGTATGCACTCCTGTAATGCCTCTCTAGAGGCCCTCAGTTTGATCTGGTCGTCCAGCTCGACTAGCCAGAGGAACATTGACCTTGCCACAGAAGTTGCTGCGATGTTGGACTCCAGCGTATAAGCCGTTGTTTGCCAGGCCCGTTTCATTAAGGCGTCTACCCTGTTATCCATAGGGTCTTTAGGATGTGACGAGTCTTCAAATGGGAGGGCTGTCTTCTTGGCCACCTGTGCGTCCACTTTGGGAACATCCTCATAGACGCGCACATCTTCTTCCGCGAAACGGAGCCTCTCTTTATACTCGCTGGTAGGTAGAGGTGTTTGTCCCCGCAAGCCCATTCATCCGCGATCACCTTTTTCAGGGTGTCATTTACCGGGAAGACGATGCGGTTCCTTGGTCTGAGCCCTCCAAACATATCGTCCTGCACGGACCTTGGCTCGACCACATCCTCGACCTTCATAGTATCCCTGATTGCTTTAATCAGGTCATCCAGATCACCTGATGAGAAGTAGTACTTTTTCTTCTCATCCTTAGCGTCAGGGGGACAGTCGAACAATTCACCATCTGAAAGGTCGCCCAGGGATTGTTCAGAGTCTGAGCTCGTTAGCGGTATGTGGCTAAACCTTTTGGCGGCCCTTCTTTCCCGCTGAGCTGGGGGTAGACTGGAGATTGATGCCCGGACCTCCTCTCTAACCAGGGATCTTATATCTTCCCTGAACGCAGACTGCTCGTCCGTAAAGATCTTGGAGGTACATTCAGGGCATAGTGGCTTTTTGTACGCCTCGTCCAGTTTTTTAAGACACAGGGCGCATTTCCTGTGTCTTTTCTTAGGGTCGTGTTTAGACCTGGTGGATTCCCTGTCCTGCAATGATACATGCATGGACATAAGGGAAACCCGCCATACATAACTAAAAGTCCCCCTGAGCACATTAACCCTGCATAAGTCACACTTACGGTTTGCAGGGCTTCCACTTCTGGCTCTTTGGTAGTCATGGTGCAGGATAGCAGTATACCAAACCAGCTTGTCAGGATAATCCTTCACTGAAGGTGTCCTGTCAGTGGAAGCTTGCCGGGGGGTTTCAATTTTTAAATCTCCCGCCATTTCCGGGTTGCTGTCGGCGTCTGATATCACCGTGTCACTGGCTCCGCCCCCCCGCGTTGCGCGCGGCCGCGCCGGCATGCCTGGAGGAGAGAGGCTCCCGAGCCTATGGCCCGCCGCTCTGCCGGCTGAAGATGACTACACGGGAGCCCCATGGGGAAGCAGGAGGGGACTCAAGGACCTCTGGCCCGCCGCTCCGATGCGCTGCGGTGGTGACACTCGGGCGGTCAGACCTGTGGCCCGCCGTACTCCCGGACCGCTCTGACTTCCAGAAGAGAGGTGAGGGGGGAGGCAATCCTGTGGACCGCCAACCCCGCTGTCAGCCTTGCGGCTCCCTGGAGGGAGCTCCTCTTGCATGTCCCTGTAGGGACAGGAAGCACTGGAGAATGGGAGGCGGGAGGAGCCTTTTGAAGTCTCTTGCTTCCTGTCCCTACAAGGTGAAGGTGCAACCTCCAGGTATGCCGTCAGGATGACGCGGGGGGAAAAAGTGCATTTCTGGCGTTCTTTTTTTTTTTTTTTCAGATGACGTTCACCTTTCGGGGGAAATAATGCATTACTTTGATAGATCGGACTTTTACGGACACAGCGATACCAAAGATGTATTTTTTATTATTTAGATTTTTTATTGCAAATATGGCAAAAGGGTTTTTTATTTTTTTTTTACTTTCATAACTTTTTTTTCTTATAGTAAAACTTCATTGTTTTTATTTTTACACTTTCTTTTAGTCCCCAGGGGGAACCACAACAAGCGATGCTTTGATTGCTCCTGCAGTGTGATGTAATGCCATAGCATTACATCATACTGCATTCTGACAGGCAGCCTATCAAGCCACCTCACAGGGATGACTTGTTAGGCATTCTGCCAAGACAGCCATGGGGCCTTTCAGAAAGCCCCTGGCTGCCATGACACCTGCACAGTTCCCCCGATCTCACCACGGGGAGGCCGTATGGGACCCCGGAACATCGGTCGAAGGATTTAAATGCCGCTGTCAGAATTGACAGCGGCATTTAAAGGGATACCGATTCGTCACGCAGCCGATTGCAGCTATTGCCCGCTGGAATCAGCTGTAATAAACAGCTGACGCCCGCGCTGTATGGAGGGAGACGTGGCGCTATCTCTCTCCATACATGTCCTGCAATGGCAGGACGTAAAAACACTATGGGGCCGTCACTAAGAGGTTAATATATTCACTGAGTATTTTGCCCCCACGGTTTTTTTTTTCAGGAATTAATGCAATTTAGAGGGAAAAAAATAAAATTTCATATTTTTGCAAATGTCATTTCAAAGACATTATTATTTTTTTTTTATAGTACACATGAAAATGAGAATTTATACCCAAAATAGATACTCCTATTTGTCCTGTGTTCAGAAACATACCTGTTGTGGCCATAATCTTATGTCTGTATACATACCGGGGCCCAAACCGAAAGGAGTAGTCGGTGACTTTCACAACAGACCTTTTGCTAGAAGGTGATTTAGGCCCCATTGCCCACTTGTAGAACTCATGAGTGGCCAAAACGACAGAGAACCCCCACAAATGACCCCATTTTGAAAACTAGACCCCCTTACCGAATTCATCTAGGGGTGTACTGTGTATTTTGACCCCACAGTTTAATTAATTAATTTAATTAATTAATTAATCTAATCAAAGCAGAAGGAAAAAATTACGATTTTCATTTTTTTGGCAATCATGTCATTTAAAAAAACAGTTTTTTTTGTAACGCATATATATATGAACGAAAACTTGCGCCCCAAAATTGATACCCCTGTTTCTCCCGTGTTCAGAAACATACCCCTTGTGGCCCTAATTATCTATCTGTATGCACAACAGGGCCCAAAATGCAAGGAGCTGTCAGTGGCTTTCAGAACAGAAATTTTGCTTGAAACAGTTTCAGGCCCCATTGCAAACTTGTAGAGCTCTTTAGCTGTGAAAACAATAGAAAGCCCTCACAAATGATCCCATAGGAATGCAGACTTTCACCCCAAAATGGATACTCCTGTTTGTCCTGTGTTCATAAATATCACTATGGTGGCCCTAATCTTTTGTCTGGATGCACAATGGGGCCCAAACCGAAAGGAACGTTGAAATGTAACAGTTTTTATGTTTTACGTTGGCTAACGGTGATCACGTGACTTAAGACCGCTCACTGCGGCCTTCTGTCACTGCTCCAGGCTCTCCGCTACCTTTAGTAGCCAGAGGCAAGGAGATGTTAAACTTCCCGGACCCTCCCTAGCTTCTGCGCTTGCGTCCACCGTTTTGCCAACATATGCATGCATCAAAGTTGGGTAAAAGATCAATGGTTAAAGATCCTGTCTGGGGACATGGCTGGAGGTCTTGACCCTTCTGCACACGGGCGGGTCGGACGCTGTATCCTGGATTCCCACAGCGGAGTTTGACCCGGTACACCCAGAGTACCTGTCCGGTGGCTTCTCCACATGCTGCGGATGTGTCGGCTGGCATTCCATCATGCATGCACAGTAGCCACCTGCCCTGGGGGGGCGTGACACGTATCCTGTGATACTTCCACAGTGCTTACTGCGGTGGTGCCGCGGGACAGACCGTTTCCATTGACTTCAATGGAAGTCTGCTGTGTATAACCCCCACAAAATTGCAGCATGTTGCGATTTATTCTCTGCAAGTGGAAAATCGCAATCGATTTCAACGAGTGGAGATGAAATGGCGTTTTGCCATTGAATACTATTTATTTGCTGCAGAGTCCGGAGGTGGACGCCCGCCGTGGACTCCGCAATACAATCATGCCTGTGTGCAGGAGGCCTTGGGCAAGTAATTTCACCTGCCCTCATGGCTCGCATCCGTGACTAGAGGTGAAATTTTAACTTCTTTTTACTTCTACGCGATCACTGTTATCCATTGGATGGCGGTGATCACGTGACTAGAGACCGCGTACCGTGGCACCCTGTTAAATCTCCAGGCTCTCGGGCAGTCTGCGGCTTTTGGTCATGCGTCCCGCCCCTTGTCCGCAGCCAGCAATAAGAGGGGACAGGGTGGAGCTTAGCTCTGCCCCCTCCAATTGCAAACAGCCGGAGGGAAGGAGAGGGGCAGAGAGCCGGGGAGGGAAAGGGGAAGACAGCTCAAATGGTTGCGTATATCATTCGGCTGCGAAAAAGGCGGCCGATATACGCTCCTGTGAATAAGCCTTAACACAGCATTGTACTACTTTTATAAAGTTGCTTAGAACACAGCACCCATTATTATGGCACAGAATTGGAGCGTTGAGCCCGCAGCGGAACTAGTGCATTCTACAAACATTCAAAAATGCCTTGGGCCCTAAAAAGCCACAAAGCATAATGTTTACATATTTTACTATTGACCTACTGTTATTAGCTAAAACAATACTGCCACTGAAAAAAAACATGGTGTGAAACCAGTTTAGTTTATTAGCATTTCCATTACTTTCAAGGGGTGGAATATGTTAGCATATTCCGCCCAGCTTAGTGAAAAACAAAGAAACAAGACCTGTAAATGTGAGACTGCTATAAGATACGGCAGCACATAAATTCCAACCACAGTTTAAGATTATCATTGCTGTAGAAAAAAGTCAGAAATCTAAAAGGCTCACCTCTGTTTAGACTTTCTTTCCCCCCCCTTTTTAAAAAAAATCATATATGCCATATTTCTGAAAGGTGGGAGGGTGTGGCCTTAAACTGGCATGATAGTGAACATCCTTGCCAGCTCATGGCACTCGTAGATTTGACTATCTGGCACATGCCGGCCAAAAATGCACCTAATTAACTTTTTTAATTTTTCCGTCAACATAGCTGTATAAAGTTCTAATTTTTTTAATGGTATACTGTATCGGAAAAGTTTTTTAAAGTGGGGTGATTGTGACACTTTTTTTGGGGGGGGGGGGGGGAGAGAAAGTGGGTTGGTTTTGCAGTGTTCATGGTGTAGTAAAAACTACATATTAACTTTATTCTGTAGGTCAGTACCATTATGACAATACTAGGTTTTACTACTTAAACATTTTAAATCCTTTTATTAAAAAAAATGCTTCTTGTTGCTATATTCTGAGCTCCATAACTTTTATTTTTCTGTCAATGGAGGTGTGTGAGGGCTTGTTTTTTGGGAGTCAAGCTGTAGTTTTTATTGCTACTATTTTTAGGTACATACAACTTTTAAATTCATTTTTATTCGGACACAGGGTTGCCAAAAACCACAATTCTGGCATTAGTTTTGTTTTATTTTTTCAGTGTTCACCATGTGGGATAAGTATTGGAATACTTAGTTCAGGCTTTTTCTGACATGGCAATACTATTTATATTTACTTTGTTTAGATTGTTTTGTGAGGGGAAAAAAATGGGAAAAAGGTGGTTTGGTTTTTTTTTTTTTTTTAAACTTTTGCATTTTTCTTCTTCATAGTGTAAATTGAACTTGCAATTGCTTAGTCACGTCTAATATATAGCAATACTTCAGGTGGGGCTTGATAGGGTTAAATACATGGCAACCAAGCTTCATTAGGCCCAGGGCTACTGGGCTGATGGTGAGTTAGAGGTGTATGGTAATTGACAAGAAGCTGTAATTGGAGAGGACTCTAATTGCTGCTATAGGCCCTCCTTCATACCTAGGCTGTACCTCTCATGTTCAAACAAGTAAAGGCTGGTGTATAAAACATCTCGATAAATTCCATCCAATATATATATCCAACCTCCGAATCCCTTCCCTATTACATGCTGAACCCCCATCACTAACGCCTCCCCCAATCATCACTCTGTTAAAAGTTAACCTGCCAGGAGAAAATAGTGCCCATAGAACACGATTTCAATGTTCTTAAGATGCTGTGTTTATGGATGTAGACATTTTATGTTGTCTTCCATGTCCCAGAATCCAGTGTAATTATTCTTTGTGCTGGTGGTTACGAGTAGGAGTCTGATGTATTCCTGAGGTGCATCAGTTACTCCTACCTCATTCCATACCCTTCCTATGGTTGACATTGGGGAGAAATCTGTCAATCACAGACAGGGGCTGGCATGAGTGAGAAATAACAAGTACATCTCTTGAACACCTCAGTCTCCTACTCCTGATCTGCAGCACAGTGTCCAGTGCAGCATGGCAGATTAATGACACCATCTACTGGGACAGGAAAATGTTAATACCTTGATACTCAGCATACCAAGAGCTGTTCCTTCCAATCAGGTATGGTTTTTACATTATGCAAAACTCAATAGTAGTCCTAAATCGGATTGTTTATAGTGCCATTTTCATTACTGTCAGGTCTTCAGCAAATACAGTTGTGTGCAACCTACGCATAAAGTCTGAGGCTGGAGATCACACTTACAGGGTGCGAATGTTACCTACTGAGACCATTGGAGATCTGTGGGTCTACCTTTCACAACATAGGTGAGTGCTGCTCCTAAGTACCCAGCATTTGCTCTATTGCTGCCATACTAATTCCCTTCATTTATAATCAACAGTGTGTCTGATGTTTCATCCTGTGATCTAATCCGTCCATTTCCCCACCATGTTTATGACAACAACGCTTGTACTCTTCAAGAAGCTGGCCTCGTACCCAATGCATCGCTCCTACTTAGAAGGAAGAAGCCAAAAGATCCTGAAAAACAGGAGTAACTCCTTCCACCAAGCAACGGTGTACTGTAACTCTTAAAGCTTTCTTATGAAGAGCAAATTGTAATCTTATACTAGTACAATATGTTATCTGAATTATTAAACGGTTCCATAATCCTTATCTGACTGTCAGCTTGCTTACACAGAGAAGAGCAGCACAGCATATATATCATTCCACAGCCACCACTGAAAAGAATGGCGTTCAGCCGGAATGATATATTTATCTAGATATAGTGAATTCTCAACAAAATGACTACACCCCTACAGAACACATGCCAATGAAATATCGGAAACGTCCTTGTGCTCATGGAAACAGGTTCTGATAATACAGGACCATCATTTACAAGTATCTCCACCTCGATCAGATTTTGAATTGCTCCTTTGTTTTGTTCTTGGTCTGCTTCATACATCACTTCTTTTAACAGCATTTTATGCTCTAGAGCTACACTTCCTACTGTAATTCAGGGTAAAAGGATAAGTTAGAATATGTCTACACAGCAGAGCCACCACTATTTTCTTATTTTTGTATATATCTTTTTTTCTTCACCATGACAACATATCGAACCTCTAGTAAACATTCACACTGGCATCTTTTTTTTTTTTCACGCGATCGCTGAATCAGATAGCAGAGCTGCACTTATGTTTGCTCTATTACTGAGAGCTATGCAACCAGTTGAGGTGGTTAAAAGATGCTTCTGCTTTCTACAGACAGCCGAATACACAACCTGCTGCTGCTTGTTTGCAGGAGCTTAACGCCTGTTTCACACAGGATGCACCATCGCTACAAGACGCCTGAATGTGAAGCTCATGGTTTCCAATAGGTTCTTTCAGGCTCCAAAACATCGCATCTGTGAAAGAACCCATTGGAAACCATGAGCTTCACCTACATGCGTTATGTAGCGATGTTGCATCACTACAAAATTGTGCGATTTTGTAGCCTGTGTGCAAGGGTCTAAGGCCTCCTTCACACGTGTGACAGTCGCACGATTTTGTTGTGTTGCTACAAATCGCATGTATGTAAAGCCCATGCTTTTCTATGGGTTCCTTCACACATGCGATGTTTTGTAGCATGCAACAAGCTGACACAAAGACCTGCCAGGTCCGGCGATATGCACACGACTCGAGGTTTTGTAGCCCATGTTTCCCTATGGAATCTTCCTCCCTGTTGCATCGCATGAAAACGCGATTTTACATGCAGTGCAGCTTTGAGAGTAGGAAATCCCTAGCTGCAGAAAAAAAAAAAAAAAAACACAATGAAGACATACATCACCTTAGAAGCACTCTCTGCCGAAGTATCTCCCTGGTGTGGATGCTGGCTGGGCACAGGGCCAGGTTCCCCCATGCCGAATCTGACCTGGTCGTGTGCAGTCGGCCTGAATGGGGTTTTAACAATCCATATTCACTCACAGCAAAAAATAAACTTCAATTCAGCAAGTGAAATTCCTTGCTGTTCCTGCATCACGATAAGGTTTCCATGTTCAGTTGTATCTTAGTATGCTTGCAGGAGCTGCAGCCCACGCCACTGTGCAGCCAATGAGGTACAGGGGGTGTGACCCCCTGTCAAGCTTGGCTCCACCAGGACTTCCTGGTGGTGTCAAGATACACTAATACCGACTTGCTCTATTGATATGCAGCTTAACCATTACATGGTTAGTAATGCAGTGTAAATACACGTACCAGTGCAATGCAAGGGAGAGGACATAGTGTGTGATGCATTCAAGGTCTACATAAATAAATTGAAAACATTTGGTTTAAAGAAAAATACATGATACGAAGCTTTGTTGGGACTACAATACATCAATACGCCTCGTTGCAGCATATGTCTATCATAATACAGACTGAACAAATGCAACATCACAAACTTTGATATGTTCACCATGATTTATTATGGATTTCTTGACAGAACGGTGTATAAATATTTAAGGCCCCATGAGGGTTGATACGTTGCATCATGTTTTTGAATAAGTAAAAAAACCTTGCATGTACCTTCAATCTGAAGTGCTACATTTCTTTTCCCCATTTTGCTGTACTTTAGACTACTGGACCCATGAACTTGTGACTGCATCTACACCCTTTTATTACTTTGGATAAGCACTTGTGCCGAGTTCCTACTTTTTGCACATAATGAACGCTACTCCTTATCACATGAAATAAGTCCAATGCACAAGAGTTATTGTGAAACATTTATTGATCAGCTGGAAGACTCGCTTCCTCTTTGGCAGGAAACAAATTCACAGTCATAATTGGAATGGGGATGGGAGGTCACAAAGCTGCCAGAAGAATAAGCGCCTTTGCAATATCACAAGGCAAAAAAAATAGCCTTTTGACATCCAGTTTCCAGGCTTACTTTGGAATGAAGGTAGCACGTTCCTCAGGAATGTCGTTTTCAGTTTGTAAAACTGGAATGACCAAACGTTTAAAGTAAGAAGAAAAAAAAAAAAAAACTACTAAACTTCAGAAAATAATGAGACAGTTTAGGAGGCGCGGAATAGATGCAGATTTGATTCCATTGTGACTGCAACATGAAAACCTATTTTTGCCTCTGCAGGAATTCGTCCAGAGTTTCATTTTCCACAGCATTGTTAAGCTGGTTAAAATCCTGCAGGAAGAGAAACACAAAAGAGGAATAAACATGAGAACAATCCTGTATGACTTGTATCACGCTACATTATATGTAACGTGGAGCGTCATGAATTTAGAAATATATATCTGAGTTATTGGTACTGTCTCGTAACACGACAGCTGTCTCAGCATGAGCACTCAGATACAAAGATTCTTCTTGAAACTGTGTGGGAAGTACTGGGACATGCATCTCATGGGCATGTTGCTTCCTGTTTGGCGCAGCTATGAGCACGGCTATGTCAAGCACTATAAGTTGGCACAGATTACTATCACTATGAACAGACATGATTTGGCAAACTTGAGGGTCATCCAAGAACCTGGCCACCCAAGCTAGGAGAGTACTTTCTTGTATGAACTGCAAACTGATAAAACTCTGTATTAGGGCTCATGCACACTGTAGAGCCATTGAAGGGATACATAGGCTTAGTAGGGCCTCCTCGAACTCTATATTACAGCAACAAGCTTGTGTGCGCGCGCAGGCCTGTACCCGAAGAATATATTCAGATCAGTAGGCAATGAGTGCAGAGACTCCTACACAGCAATGACATAAGCAAAAACAAGATTTTTGTACATATGGTAAAATCTTTCATCTTGTTTATTGGGAAGGGGTGACAGCTGAAGATTGTGGGTATAGCTACTGCCATTATGCAAAGAAAGCGTTAGCTCCTCCTCCTCGATATACCCCTCAAGCAGACACCATTCTGACTAGTTTTCATGCAACACGTAGGCGCAGGCAGGTTGGATACACAATTGGCAGTCATTCCGAGATGACAGAGACTTTATTAAAAAGCTAACTCGCTGTCATACCATGTGCAACTGCAAAGAGGACTCTGCAACAAGGAGGAAAATATCAACAGTATGAGTGTGCTGTGTCCCCCAACGATCAAGAGGAGAAATGTTAGGGTACCTTTCCACTAGTAGTTTTTTTTTTTTAATGCTGCAATATCGCTGCGTTTTTTTTACGCAAATGTCATTGGGACTTTCTAATGTTAAAAATGTTTCGCACAAAATTCACAAACCACAAATTTGCAATTTTTGTGTTATGCGCTTTTAACATTAGAAAGTCCCAATGGCAATCACGTGAAAAAAACCGCAGCAATATTGCGTTAAAAAAACGCTAGTGGAAAGGCAACCTTATGGTAAATATAAAAATCTTAGTTCTCATCTGTATTATTGGGGGACATAACTGAAGACCTTGAGACGTTCCAGAGCAGTCCTTTGAGGGCAGGAAAATAATAGAAAGACGCATGTCATTAACTTAGTCAATTGTAAAACTTTTTGATCAAGTGAGGTGTCTACGGGTGTAAATGTATGCACCTGGAAAAGGTGTGAAGAAGGTCCATGTAGTGGCCTTGTTTATTGGCATAGCTGAAGCCCCATTGCGTACAGCTCACGAGGCATCCATTGTCCGAGTAGAATGCGCCATAGCACAGTAAAAGTCTGCCGTCATTGATCAGATCAAGCAAGAAAGGACTACCTTGGACGCCGCAAGACCACGTCTTGGCCCATCAGGAATCTCAAGCAGAAAGGCAGAGTGTCCAAATGATGCCATTTGAGAAAGGTAGATCTGCAAAGCTCACACGAGATCCAGTTTGTGACCAGTGCATTCTCACGGATGAACAAAATGAAAGCAGTACAAGGTCTTTGTTGAAGTGGAATGTGGACACCACCTTAGGTAGGAAGGCAAAGAAATTGCATTGTTCACACTAGCAAAACACTTTTTATAAATTGCATTTGGAAAAAAGGATGGTTTCCCAGCCTTAGTCATCATCTGAATAATACGTTCCGCAAATATACAGGCTTTCAAGACCACAGCTTTAACCGCCATGACGTTCAAGTGTAGGCAAATTCAGGTGGAAGAGGGGTCCCTGTAAGAGGAGATCTTCTTAAAGAAGAAGGCAGGTCACAAGCAGGTCGACTAGATCTGTGTACCACGTTCTGCGGGGCCAATCTGGGGTGATGAGAATCATCGGGAGGCCCATCTTGATCTTCTTGAGAAGTTGTGGGAATAGCAAAAAGATGTATGGGAACTGGAATGCTATCTATGGAACTACTAGAGCGTCCACTGCCTGAGCTAGGGAGTCCTGAGACCTGGCCACAAATACTGGCAATCTTGTAATTGATTCTGGGCGACATGAGGTAGACATCTGGATGACCCCACCTTCAACAAAACCCCCAAAAGACTTCAGGATGTAGTTTCCATTTTCCTGGATCGACTGTCTCTTTGCTGAGGAAGTCTGCTGTCTAACTGTCTACTCCTGGTATGTGGACTGCTGAGAAACTGTGGAAGAGGATCTTCAGCCCATGTCCAGATCTTTGACACTTCCTCCATAACAGTGATGCTGCGAGTAACACCTCGATTTATGTACTTGTTGGCTGTCAGGTTGTCCATTAGGACCTGCACCGGTAGCCTTGTCGGCTGGAGTGAGACGTCATGAAGAGATAGGACAATGGCCTAAAGTTCCAACACATTTGCAGCTTGGTCTTGTTTTTGGACCAAGTTCCTTGTGCTGAGAGGGTCTTCAGAGTACCCCTCCAGCCGGAAAGGCTAGAATCCATGGGAAGTACTTACCATTAAATGGTCAGAAAGGAACATCCCAATGGATCTGTGGGGACTGCAGCCACCAAAATACAGCACACTGAATGTGCAGAGGTAGTCTGATCTTCTGATTGAGGGAGGTCAGACTTGTCCCATTTCGACAGAATGGTCCAATAGTAAGACAGCATGTGAAATTGACTGAAAAGATTTACCTTAAAAAGGAGACCATCAGCCTTAGCACCCTCATGCAGGATCATGGGATTCAGAGTTTGCAAAGAATGTACTTATGTGTCTGAAGACAGTGTTTTTGGCATCAGCAATAGTACACAAACTTTGCTTGTGTGGAAGGATAAACCCAGAAAATCCAGCTATTGTGACAGAGTGAGAAAAGCCTTGGAAGGGTTGATTATACACTTGAACCTGGACAGCATGTCCAGAGTGACGTGGTGACTCTCCAGGTTGTCCAACAGGGTCAGGGTTTTTATCAGGATGTTATTTGAATAGAAACCTACAAAACGCCAAGAATGAGGTACGGGAAGGATGATGCCTTGGACAGGTTGTCTATTGCCCAAAGAAAGATTTTGGCTTTTGAAGGAGACCTTGGAACTGAACAAATGATCTGGAGGTGGAGCCGAAAACTCTACGGCATAACCAGAAAACCAGACTTCTCAAACTCAAGCATCTGAAACATGGGCCAACCAAATTTCCTTGAATAGGGATAATTGGCCTGCCACCCTGGACAAATCAGGTGGGAGGCTGCCATTCATATGGAAGAAGCCTTGGATGCCTGAGAACAGGAGACTGGAGTGGCGAAAGGAATGAAAATAGATTCTGTTCATTTGCACAGCTCTTGTTTATCTAGGTCTGTTTTGTAGCGAGTACTCTTACCGCTCAGTAGCCTCCCAAATGATTTAATTAAGTTTGCCTCCTGACATTTGTTGGCTCAAGGCATTTTGATCTGTTAGGGACTTTTTAGAAGCACTTGCATATCAGGATTTAAACCACAAAGTGGGGCATGTGATTACCGAAGCTGCCGACGTGGAAGCTAGGAGTCTAGCCATCAAGGGAAGCTTTACATATAAAGTTCCCCACTTGGGCTGTTGGGCCATATTGGCTAGTTCTTCTGGAAAAAATACCTTGGTGTAGTTGCTTAGCCCATTCAGTTTGCCTTACAATCCCAAGTAGAGCCAAAAACTGGCCAAACCCAGTCTCAAAGGACGTTTTGGCTAGTGACAACCTTCCTGTCACAAAATTCTTAAGATGAAGCATCAGTCAGAGTAGTGCATTTATCGAGGAAAAAAAAAAACGTAGTGGGCCAACGGCGAAAACCTAGCTATTGCGGGGGAAGAAAAAAAAAAAAAAAGTCGGCAAAAAAGGCAGGTACAGCCTGCTGGGAGTTACGGGAGAGGGTTACAGGGGGAAGATGGGAAGGGGAGAGAATACTCCTCCCTATACAGGGAGTGCTCTGGTAAAAAGGGGACACTATAGCTGGCTGGTCACATCTGAGTTAAGGCTTAGACTTGTATTCTTTTCCTCTGAGCTTAGCACAGGCAACAGCAAAGTTCACTCTGTTCTGTTCATCCTCAATGGAGCAACGTAGACTCCTGCCTCCCTAAATCCAAAAGGTTGTTGAAGATCAGCAAGAACAAGGTCTACCTCCTACGGCACCAAGCTAAAAGTAGTTAGGAGGCGTTTAGCTAGTATATTTCTGCTAAGTGTCGTCCTCCTCCTAGAGGCAGTAGCTATACCAAAGCTCTTCAGCTGAGTCCCCCAATAATAGAAGGAAGAAAATATGATACAACAGATCAGATATTCTACTTTTCATATAATGTATAGTGAAACATTTATGTACACCAGTGGCTCAGGAGTAAGTTGTGGTTCTTGAGCACCCTACATCTAATTTATTGCAATGAGCAACTTCTTAGGCCCCCTGTCCACGGCAGTTTATTCACAGTCGGTAAACCGCCGGCGAATCATGCCGGCCAACACTTCCCATAGCATTGCTATGGAAAACGTCGGCACTTGTCCACGAGCGGAGAATCATTGCGATTCTTTGCTCGCGGTGGGCAATTCGAATTGCCCCGATTCTCCTCGGTCAGCCTATCTATTTGATAGAGCTGACCAGCGGAGATTCAGCGGCGGAGCTTCGCCGTGGGATACCGCATTGCCCGTGGACAGCCGGCCATACACAACCAGGTAACTACAATGTGAGAAAAAGACAGGGTTATCACGTTGCAGTTTTGCAGTACTTTTGAAAGGCTGCCAAAAAAAGCCAAAAACGTGCTGTGGCAGCAACTCAAGAACTCAGACAAACAATACATCAATCATATGGAGAAACATTTCATCTTATACAATGATCACATGCAGAAAGTATTCCATTTTAATCCTCCATCAGAAAAAGTAAACAAATGTGGAGTTTACATTGGACATCATTAGTAATATTTTGTGACCTACAAAAAGGACATATGGCCATTGTTGTTTGTATACAACTTTCTATCACCACATAAATGACTGTTGGGCCTATTCAGGATACAGTCATGGTGTATATGGCCAATTCCTGGATTCAAAATTAAATAAACTTTAAAGTTCATTTTACATTTTTTTTCCTCCAAATCGTGCCGTGAACAGAGCCTTGGGGTGCCTGCACACGAACGGAATTTCCAGCGCGTTATTTTAGGCACATTATCTGCCCCAGACCGCAGCCAATATACTCCTATGAGGATCCGCAGTTGTCCCCAGACGGACGGATTTGTATCGCGTTTTTTCACGCGCGTGAAAAAATCTGCGACCTGTTCTAATTTGGGTCGGATTCTGCGCGTGAAGCCTCCAATACAAGTGAATGGGTGCGTTTTTTCACGCAGTACATCCGCAGTGCAGCTGCGGATGGAGTCACTGGTTGCTATGACTACAGGAAGTAGGCATGGTAGGAGGCGTCCCAACACACAGCACAGAGCTTCACAGGCAGATTTGTAGAGGGAGATAGATCCTGCATTGGCAAGAAATACTACCTAAGAATGCAAAATCTGTAGTAATGAATTCGTCCGCCTGCAGACAAGCGGGTCGGATCCGGCGGCGAGAATTCTCGCCGCGGGACCCGACCCGAGAGCCTGCAGTGACGAGCGCGTGCTCACCCGCGCCTAGCGGCCCCGGCTCTTTCATGTGCCAGCTGCCGCGCAGCCGGCGCATGTGCAGACCGTAGCCGGCGGCCGGGTGAGTGCGAGCCCCGCACAAAAATAGGACATGCCGCGGTTTGTTTGCCGCACGAGATTTCGCACGGCCAAACCGCGGCCGTCTGCATAGGAGTGCGTATTGTAATGCACGGGATTTCCGCCCGTGTGCAGGCGGCCTTCCTCTTGTGAATTTTTTTTGCAGTGACTGAAATAAAGTCACGCTAAAGAAGCGCCTGAAATAGTTACATGGATCAACCATGCCCACAAAGACATCTGCTCACCGGGTGAAAGCATGTTGCCAGAATAATTTAACGGTGCTCGCACAAGCAAGAGGCCGCCTGCACACGGGCGGAAATCCTGCCGCGGGATTTCTGCCACTGAAAGTTTGCATAGGAGTGCATTACAATACGCACTCCTATGCAGACGGCCGCGGTTTGGCCGCGCGAAATCTCGCGCGGCAAACAAACTGCGGCATGTCCTATTTTTGTGCGGGGCACACACTCACCCGGCCGCCGGCTCCGGTCTGCGCATGCGCCGGCTGCGCGGCAGCCGGCACATGAAAGAGCTGGGGCCGCAAGGCGCGGGTGAGTACGCGCTCGTCCCTGCAGGCTCTCGGGTCAGGTCCCGCAGTGAGAATTCTCGCTGCCGGATCCGACCCGCTCGTGTGCAGGCGGCCAGAGGGACAAAACAGAGTCTAGGTGTTGGTTTTTAAGCTGTTTTCCAAGGAATGGGCAGTTCTCTAGGGGTTGGGTTTACAATAAGGGGTGACTGCTGGTTTTTCTGCGCGTTTTTTTCCCGCAACACAGCTGCGTATATCCGCGCGTGATTTTTCACGCATCCGCACCTATCCGCAAGCACATTTAGGTACCATACGCGTGTGAAAATCCGCTAGCAGAATCCGGAACGCTCGTGTGCAGGCGGCTTTGGTGTGGTAGAATCTCTCTACTTGGGTAGTATGGGCTTGATTTTACTCTTTAATCTTGCCAGTATAAGTCAAAAGCATCTTGTGTTCTTTTACCACATGTATACCAATTAGTTAATTATGAATGAGCAGTACGTCATACACTACAGATTACACTGAGGTCTCGGTCGGTAGCACTGTAGGTCAATATGAAATCTTGAGGCAAAAGCTGAAAAAAAAAAAATTGGCTTCAGTTAGCAGAGATCTCACATCCCCAAACTAATGCGGTCTAGCAAAGCCTAGATCTCAGGGACCCTCCCATCTGCATAACAGCCAGTGGATAGCGGTGTGACCGTCTGTATAATTGAGTACGTCCTCTACCAGATCCCATAAGAAATAGCAGAAAACATGGTTGAATAAATCATGAAATTGCTCATTTAACCCCTTGAGTGGTGGGTTTCTTACCACCCTGTCGTACCCACCAGGGCAGGTTTTTTTAAATGGTCTAATCATTTAATTTCAACTAATTTTGCAGTCGCGTTCCAAGAGTCATAAATTTAATTTTTCCATTGGCATGGCCATATGAGGGCTTGTTTTTTGTACTTTAATGGCATCATTTTGGGGTATATATAATGTATTGCATAACTTTTGTAAAAAAAATGTAGGGAGATTGGGGGAAAAACAAGAACTTCTGCCATTTGTTTTTTGGATTTCATTTTTACGGCATTCAACATGCAGAATAAATATTGTGATAACATTCTCTGAGTTGGCACGATCCCAGTGATACCAAGTTCATACAGTTTTTTTCTGTTTTGCTATTTTTGTACATTTAAAACATTTTTTTTTCTTAAAGGTTTGCTTTTGTGTCGCCGCATTCATTTTATTTTTCCACTGCCAGAGCTCTAGAAGGCCGTGTTTATTGCGGGATGAGCTCTAGTCTTCAATTATCTAATTTTTAGGAACATGTAAAATTTTGATCGCTTTTTATTCCATTCTTTCTAGGGGCAAGATTAACAAAATCTGATTTTGGGCATGTTTTTTATTTTTCACTGCATTTTCTGAGCAGTATCAATAATGTATTAAAGTCATTCTACAGGCTGGTATAATTATGCCAATGCCAAATTGTAAGTTTTTTTCCTTTTTCGCTACTTTTTCAGTTAAATTTTTTATTTTTTTTTTAGATTGCTTCATTCAAAGACCCCTAGCATTTTAATTTTTATCATCAACAGAGCTGTGTGAGGGTTATTTTGTGGGATGAGTTGTACTTTTTATTAGTCCCATTTGTTGATCTGTGCAGCATTTTGATCCCTTTCTATTCCGTTTTTCATATGGAGAGATTAGCTAAATTAGCTATTTTTGCCACGTTTTAAATTTTTTTTTACATGCCGTGCACCCTGCAGATTAACCCCTTCCAGCTTCAGAACATACATTTACGTTCTGCAGCGTTGGGGGATGTATGAAGAGAGGTGGTGGCACAGCTGACACCCACGAGCAATAACTGCAATCGTACAGCATTATGTCATACTGCAGGAGTCATCAAAGCATCGCTAGTTGCGGTCCACCAGGGAGGGGGGGGGGGGGGCTTAAAGAAAAAAAAAAAGAAAAAAAGGAAAATAAGATCAATAAAAGTAATATTAATTGTTAAAAAAAAAAATTATAAAATGTTTAACTCACCCTTTTGCCATCTATATTAAAAAAAATCTAAATCATAAAACAAAGATACATATTTTGTAGTGTCGCATCCGTAAAAGTCTGATCTATCGAAGTAGCACATTAATTTACCCCGCACGGTGAACATTCTTCAATAAAGAACGCCAGAAATGCACTTTGTCACCGTCCCCCAGAAAAAAAAAATGCAATAAAAAAAGATCAAAAGTCCCATGTATTCCGAATTGGTACTAACGTTAACTTGGGGGCTGCATTAAGTGGTTAAAATGTACTAACTTCCTTCTTTGGGTCAGTATGAATAAAGTGAAAGGAGAAAGGTCAGGTTTTAGCGTTTTTATTTTTATACAATTTTTTTTTTTAACCTTAAAAATTTTTGTCCCTTTAGGGGACTTGCAAATAGTTTTTTTATTCTTCTAATACTCTGCTATGCTGAGGCATAACAGGGTATTAGACAGGCTAGGACACTCAGACAGAGTCTGAGCGTCATAGCCTAAGCTAGAAGGCTATATTCAGGCCTCCGGGTGCCACAGAGACCCATCAGGACCCCCTGATCACATTGCACAGGGTCCGATAGTAACAGAGGGAGCCCCCTCCCTCTGCCAGCCCTTTACATGATGCGGTCGCACAGACCGCGGCATGTGAAGGCTTAAATACAGATCGCTGGCAGATCTGGAGGCTATAGTCAAGCCTCCGGGTGTCAGAGACCCATTAGGGGGGGGGTCTGATGGTGACAGCCCTTTACATGCTGCGGTTGCATAGATCACGGCATGTAAAGTGTTAAACAGCAGAGATCTGAGGTTTTCTCAATTCTCCGCTGTAAAAGCTGGTGCCCGGATATCCTTCTGACAAGCCGATGGTCTCTGTGGCAACCTGTAAACAGTGCAGGAATTTTAAAAAAAACGAAGTGCGAGGTTGCTGGCAGATCGGTTCTATCTTCCTGTTTTGTTTTTTTTTTAAAGTCCTGCACGGTTCTCTGTAGACTGTGCAGGCAGAGCACACTTCTACAGCTTGTGGCATTGTGCTCTGCAGGTCCCATAGTGAAACATAGCCTGGAAACCTTTCGGTCTATATCACTATGGGCAGTGGAGCTCATCCCGCAAAATTTCCAGGCGTGCCACTGAAGGGGTTAAAGCAGTGTTTCTCAATCCTATTCAAGCATCCCCAACATGACTTGAGGATATCCTATAGATTAGGGGTATCAAACGCATTTTCACTGAGGGACACATCGGCCTTATGCTTGCCTTCAAAAGGGCCGATTTTAATATTACAGTAAGGGCTCGTTTACACAAGTGTTAGTGCAGCATATTAGGTGCACAAGAGTGTGCGCGCAACATGCAGTGAATAGAACCCATTTAAGTAGGTTTGTTCACACGAGTGCATTTTTTTAATGCGATGTGCAATCGTGTGAAAAAATATGAGCCATGGCCCATTTTGGTGCATATAATGCACTACAATAGGGCATTGAACTGAATTGGCTGGGGCAGATTTGCAGGAAACCTGTGTATTTGCGTGCCATTTCAGTGAGCCAGTAATTTTTTTTGCGTGTGCAGATACAGGGTACTTGCTCACAAATACTTGCCGGAGCAGCTGAAACACGTGGGCGTAAGTGATTTTTAATCGTGCAAATACGCTGCTAGGGTAAATATTTCTTTGGTCAAACTCAAGAGGTTGAGATCTGGTTCCTCCCTGGCAATAGGAGACTGCTGTGGTGTTTGAAGATATCCTGACCAGCTCCCTTGTTGAAAGGTCCCCAATCCCATTGACTGGCGGCCGTAGTTCAACAAATTGGGCGTTTGTGACCATGGAACTCTTCTTCCTAGATTGGCAATCGAAGAAATTGAAGTTTTCTGGTGAAGAGAGAGTTGTCCCACTAAGAAAGCATCTAGCTATGGAACCAGAAGGTCTCTTCCTGATAAAAGAAATCATTCAAGTATCTCAGAACTTGAGAAACCCTGAATGGAAGAGCCCGATACTGAAGATGTAGCATCTCCCCTTTGGAAACACTGCAGTCCTTAGGCATTTCTGATAAGGAGGAATGGCTACATGGGAGCGAGAGCCTTCTAGATCTTTGGACACCAAGAAGCAGTCGTGAGGCATCAGATTCATTGTAGAGAGGATAAGCTCCAGTTGGAATTTTTTTGTAAACCAGAAGAGAGATTAGATTACATTTGTGACTCTGTAAGACCTTTTTTTTCCACTAGTAATAAGGGAGAGTAAAATCTTTTCCCTCTTTCTGTCTCAGGAACCTGAACCAACACCCTTTTCTTTTATGCTAATTTTACTAACAACTGATAACATCTGGTGGCAGTGAAGCTTGCAAAAAAAATAAATAAAACCCACACACCACACCCTTCCTCTGCTTGCCCTAAAATCACTATGTGAGAACACACCCCAACCACTATCGGTGGAGGAGCCGATGACCTTACCCCGATGTACACATCTCCACAGAATAGCTGTGGTGGAACTGCAGAGGAATTTCCAGCCTTCGCTCTCATTTCTTCCAGAAGGCACTTGTCTACAGAAACATCCACCATGTCATAGGGGATTTTCTGCGTATCCAGAATCCTTTTCATTTCACTCTGGTTTGACTTGACCTAGAGGACAGAAGACAGATGTAAGGATGAGAATTGTGTCAGGGAAGTCAGATGAATCTGAGCAGAAGGGAACTGTGTAGGAGGACAATGAGCGGAAAACAGTAGACCACACAGGAGCGAGACAGGAAGAGGAAGAGGTTAAGAAAAAGGGAACAATGTGCAAGTCTCAAAATAGGGAGGACCCTGGAGAGAGAATAGCAGATGCCAGGCTGCTGCAAGGCCGGCTGCACACCAACGGGTTTGCATTGCAGAATCTACAGTCGTTGTCCGTACCGCTGATCGGCAGCAAATACCGGTCGTTGCATGCTATGTAAATGCACTTTCTCCTGCACACAGTCAACAGAAGCCGTTCCGATCTGTGGCCCGTCTGCAATTGACATTGCAGATAAGTCGCGGATTCCAAGTCCTCGCCTAGCAAAAGTGCAGGAAAAAAAAAAATAAAAAATTCTGTACTGCACATGTTTGCTGTTGCCATACACAGTACAGGTAAAGAAGAAAAGTGACCGGTACGTGCGAACGCCGGCGGTGGTCAGGGCTGGATTCCAACCCGTTTGTGTGCAGCTGAAGTGGTAAAAAATAGCATTGCGATACTGTGTGCACGTGTCCTGAGGTTTCCAATGCAGCTGTGGGTTCGCTGCAAGCATGCTAAAACTTCTTTGCCAGAGATGCATATGGCTTTGCTTATGTGGTTTTTTTGGAGTCTTTTTTGGTATTCGTGTATCTCGACGCCACCAGAAGCTAGGGGTTTGACAGGAGAAACGCCCATGTCACACCCCCAGCTCCCGATAGGGTCAAGGCAGGCAGGTCCTAGCAGCAGTGTGCATAGATGTGTGCCAGCGCTGCAGCCTTAGTCCACCTACAGACGACCGGGATGGATCCTGCTGCGAGGATTCTCGCAGCGGGACCTTACCCGCGCCCCTGCAGTAAGCAGTACGGTTCACCTGCTTCCACATCTTCTCCTCTGTGATGTGCCGGCTGCTGCTCAGCCAGCGCGTCGGCAGTGACATTTCTGTGCAGGCCTCTGCAAGACCCGCACAGAAATAGAACATGCCGCAATGCGTTTTCCTTACGCTTTCACACAGACAAATCGCGGCTGTCTGCATAGCATTGCGTTTTGCAATGCAAAACTATGCAGGCGGGCACGGACGGAAATTCTGCGGGAAATCCCGCTGCGGAATTTCCGCCCGTGTGTAGGGGGCCTAAGGCTGAGGGTTTTGTGGTAGTCTTAGCCTTACATTATGAGGTGTAAATGCTGCCATGTTAGCGCAGTAACATGGCATCATTAACATGTAATGTAAGGCTGAGAAGACCACAAAACCCTCAGCCTAAGGCTGCAGCACTAACACACATCAATGGAGATGCTGCAGCGATAACTATCACCTGAGCAGCCGCCCCCGCCCCCTTCGTCACGTCAGCAGTTTTTTGTTTTTTTTTTACAGCAGCTGGCTGTAACCTACAGGCTAGCCGCCGCAACTATGTGCTCCCTGACAAGTTTCCCTGCTCACCGTTCATAATAGTGCCTCAGCTTCTGCGGCTGGGTCGGCCGGGCAGCCGCCACCGTTGCCTCAGTGCTGTGTCTCCTAGCAGCTGTCTGTCAGCTCTAGCCTGGCCAACACCACCGCATCGTGTCTGCTCACTCACCCCCGCTCCCATGCTCACCGATGCCATTCCACTCCCATGCTCACCGATGCCATTCCACTCCCTCGCTGAATCGGTTGCGGCCTTCCAGGACCTACAAGGCTACCAGATGTGCAGCCAATCACAAACAGGGGGATTCGGGGGATTCCCACCCCAGCAATATTGACATCACCAGGAACTCCTGGTGGAGTCAAGATACACTAATACCGTGTGTTTTTTTTTACCGCACTTGTATTGCCCCATGAATACGGCAAAAGCGCTATACTGCTGCTAGAACATGGTCACTCTGAGTAAGGGGCTATCCGAAATGATGGATTTTGCTTCTGTTTTACATACGGAGATGCGAATTCCAAGCATATATGCTCATGACGCTCGAAGTTTGGGTCAGGAGACCCGTGGTCGGGCCGGGACACACTTCCATGTGTAAAACATAGGCAAAATGCAGTGGTGTGGTTATCCCCTTCTAGCCTTCTGCTCAGTGCTGCGGACAGCGGGCCCCACTGCAGTCCCCCCAGACCCAGAAGGGCAGGCGATAGTGCACAGCTAAACACAGGGAGAGGCGTCCAAGGGTTCCAGCACTAGAAGTGGGACGTCCTCCTTGAACTTGCCACTTAAATTGTATATGGGAAAAAAAACCCCCACAAAAACACTGCCACTTTTCAGGGGGGGGGGGGGGTAACCTTGTAGGTTAGATTTCTGTACATCTCTAAACACAAGTTTTGATGGGATCTGGTAAAGGGGCCTAATATGGGAACAGCCCGAGGCCAGCGGCACACGAACAGGTCCAATTCCTCATGCAGGAGCCCACAGCAGAGTCAGACCCTGTGCCCGTCCGGCAGCCCTGCGTACCAGTCTTCATCTGTACTGCGGATGAACCCAGCGGTTCGCCGTCAGACATGCGCAGTACCGGTTGTTTTTTTTTTCCTCAAGTCTTTTTCCCCCCACGCCGTTGCTAGGCCATGATGCGGAATACACAACCTGTCCGCAATGTTAATTGCAGATAGGCTGCGGGGCGGACGGCTTCTATTGACTTCAATGGAAGCAGTCCATGGGGACACGGCCCAAAAATTCAGTACGCTACGAGTTTTCCTCTGCACATGGAAACCGCAGTTGGCACCCGCTCGTGTGCAGGAAGCAGTGTTTCCCTAGCATGCTATGAACAGTATTTGCTGTGGATTCCACAATGCAAAGCCATTCGTGTGCAGCCGGACCGACGCTTCCTCACCCAATAGAGGAAGAAGGGGCGGAGTTTTCCACTAGGATAAGCAGCTACAAGGCCATCGGTGCGATACTTATCTCCTTCCGTCCAAATAACATACACCAGAAGTGTGTCGATAGAGGAGCAATGAACAACCCTAGCGGAGCATCACTATGTACCATGCTGCATCATCTACAGAGAGAGAGGTGTATAGCACACCTTTCCATGGAGGAGTACACCCATTGAATCCCATCACTGCACCGTATACATGGCAGCTATACGCTCTCTGTATACTGATGGCTCCTGAGGAAGCAGCTGTGGCTTCCATGTGCAATAGGGGAATGCCATCACTCATCTCCCGGAATACAAAGCTGCAACATAGGCTGCATAAGTGTGCTGGAGGTAACTGCAGTACCAGCCGAGTCTGACTGCCAGGCACGGGGGTACTACAGTCACATGACAGGTCCGGAGCCCTCCTCACCTCTCGGGAGCTGGTCACCGAGGTCACGTACACAGTGAACTCCTTAGACATCCTGATCGTTTCTATCTCGTTCTGCTCTGTGGACTTCCGACCTCTCCCACCACGTGTGTACGCATAGCCCAATCACACATCTCCGACAGCCACGTGACAACCAGCTGTGAACTACAAGTCCCAAGGTGCAATGCGAGCTTTCCTGGCGCAGCGCTCCTTTATGATGGGGTTGGCGTGGCCGTGAGGAGGCCTTATATCTCCCTGTACCTGGCCGCCGCCCTCCTATACATCGTGTGATAAAAAGCATGGCATAAAAGCAGATTCAACATACAAAGTGTTAATATCACACAGAGCAGTTTAACCCCTAAATGACATGGCTTTTTAATTTTTTTTTTTTTTGTCTTTTCTCCCCATAGTGGGGTGAAATAGAAAGGAAAACTTTGAGTTGGCGGTGTGTCTTACCTTAATGGCGTACACACTGGGGCAAAAGTGACATATTTATTCTGTGGGGCAGTACGATTACCACTGCTAGATTTATTAAGGGGTTTTATTTCCATTTTTGGTGTACTACTTTTAAAAAGTAAAACATCTTTGAAAAAAAATATCTTCCTGTCACCATCTTATAAGCACCATCATTTCTTATCTGGCAATGGGGTTGTCTGAGGGCTCATCTTTACAGGATGTCCTTTAGTTCCTATTGGTACGATTCTGTAATACATACTACTTTTTGATCATTTGGTAGTACGGTAGCTTTTTTTCTCAGAGAAGGGATGACCAAAAATAAGAAGTGATTTCAATTGTTCTTTCATCCAATTTCACACCCCTTTACTACGAGTGGTCCCCATCGGTGATGTAATATTGGGATGACTAAAATAAAAAATTCTGGTGCTGTGTATTTTTTTCTGCTTTGTGTTTTTTTTGCTTAGATTTTTTATAATGTAAATATGGGGGGGGGGGGGGGGGAACAATTCTAAAAAATAAAGGATAATAAAATAATCATTTTTTTCCTTTTACTCCCCTAAGGGGACTTGAACTTACGTGGCGCTCAGCCAATCAGAGTGAGAGCTTACTGGAGGTTGGGTTTTTCAAAATTCTGACCAGGAAGCTATGCCGGAGAACTTCAATCAAGTGCTGATGTATTTATTTATTTTTTTGCTTTTTTAGGCAGCTAGGGCTTACTTTCAGGGTTTTACAGTAGGATTTCCTACTGTAAAATTTGCATTGCAACGCACAAAAAATGCGTTTTCGTGTGATGTGATGCAACACATAGTTAGAGTCCATAGGGAAACATGGGCTACAAAACCTTGCAAATCGCAGTAATATTTAGTAACCTGGGATTTTTTCCCCTGCAATATCGCATGCTACATGTGAAGGAACCCATTGGAAAGCATTGGCTTCACATTCGATTTGTAGCACTGTCGCATCGCGAGAAAATTGCGCAATTTTGTCGCCCGTATGAAACTTTCCTACATCTCACAGCCATTTCTTTCTTATCCTGTACTCCATTTCTGTTTCCGCACCTTGCTATTTTCCAAGATGGCTGTTGCATCCCTACTGACATGCAGCTTGAAACGACATTTCTCACAATTCCCTCTTCTGTCCGTCCTTCCTGTACATGTCCCCACTAAGCGCTGCCCTGGTATTGGTCAGCAATCCGGTTCAGAGAGCTGAATTGAAAGAAAATTGTCCATGGTAGCTCTTACTGAACAAGCCCGCCCTACAGAGCTGCCATGCCTATAGGTGGTATCCAGGGCAACCCGTAAATAAACACTTCTGAAGTACCAGGAGAAGGTGATAGTTTTTAGTACCACGGACACATAAGCCAAAGCAGAACATTGCAATTTAATAACATTTATCTGTCATGTGACAACAACTTTGCAGAACTGGAATACACCTTTAAGTTCATGCTTTTATAGGGGCATTCTCAGTATAGACTTTTATCACCTATTCATAACATAGGTGATGAAAGTCTGATCGCTTAGGGTCTGACTCCTGAGACCCCCTCCTGTTACCAAGAATACGGATCCTGTGTCTCTCTCTCCTACTCAGAACACCTCTGCAGTAAGGAGTAGGACCAATAGAATGGTAGCCAAGTATGTGGGTGTTGCAGCTCCATTCAGTTCAATGAAACTATCAGAGATCAGCAAGTACAAGCTTTGGCATATTCAGCCACCATTTTATTCAAGATCCTCACTGGAATGTGGGGAAAGGGGACTCACATTCTTGGGAACAGTGGAAGTTTCAGTAGTGAGACCAGGAATAGAAGCTCTAGGAGTATAATTTGCTTATTCCCAGTGCATTGTGGGAGGAGTCGCTGTGAGTGTGATGATTGCTCGGTATAGCCAGGTCTAGCTGCCCTAAGAACATCGCCAGACCAGAAATTGGAGCTTTAGGAGGCAAATTTGCAAAAATATATACCTAATGACCACAATTGAGAATCTTGTTATTAGAAGAAAGAACAGAGACAAAAAGTGCAGAAGGAAAGAAGAGGAGCAAGAGACACTGATCACAAACTAAAATGTTTCTACACAAATGCACAGAGCATGGAAACAAAACAAGGAGAATTGGGGCTTCTAACGCCAAAAGAGAAATATGATGTCATAGGTCCCACAATTTTTTATCCGCTCTTGCTGACAACTTTCTCTTCGAAAAGACAGAAGAGAAAACGAGGAGATCTCCTGTCTCGAATTTTGGATAACAAGGGGAGGAAGACCTGAGAAGACAGACTTTAAGGCTGGATTTCATAAATGCAGATTTTAATGGACTCAGAAAGAGCATAGCAATGCTCCAATGGCTAGATGTTCTTAATGACAGAAATATACAAGGTTGGGAAATATTGCGAAATGAGATTCTCAAAGCACAATCGTTAACAATCTCTAAAAGAAGGAAGAATGGGAAGCATTTAAAGAGACCAGGATGGATGAACACAGAACTTAAATGCTAAAAAGAAAGAAAAGTATGTTTATTAAATGGAAAGAGGGGGGGATATCTAAAGAAGAATATAATGCGGTCTGCAGAAATTGTAGGGCAAGTGTCAGAAAAGCTAAAGCTAATAATGAATTGAGGCTTGCAAGAGAGGCAAAAAGCAATAAAAAAAGAATTTGGTGGTATGTCAAAAGAAAAGTCAAAGACACTATTGGATGTTTATAGGATGAAATTGGTGAATTGGTTAAGAATGATGTTGAGAAGGCCAAACTTTTAAATTCCTATTTTGTATCTGTTTTCTCTCAGTAAATGCAACATCAACTGATCTTTCCTGTGCTATTGGGGGAATAAAAGAATGCAGGCTATCTATAAGCCGAGAGATGGTGAGGGAACACTTAACTAACTTAAATGAATTCAAGTCTCAAGGTCCAGATGAATTACATCCTAGGATGCTAAAGGAAGCAGCAGAGTTATTTGCTGAACCACTCGCCATAATCTTTAAAAATTCCTGGAGAACAGGAGTCACAGAAGATTGAAGAAGGGCAAATGTTGTCCTTATCTTCAAAAAAGGGAAGAAGGTGGATCCAGGAAACTACAGGCCAGTGAGCCTGACATCTTCACCAGAAAAGATCTTTGAACAAATTATTAAACAGCATGTATGCAAGTACTTGGATGAGAATGAAATAATTAATGAGATTCTATGACAGGATCACTGACTGGGTTGATTAGGGAAATGCAGTGACATAGTATATCTTGACTTTAGCAAAGCATTTGACAAAGTATCTCATACCATCCTTATTGAAAAAATGTCCAAATATGGGATTGACAAGGCAACTGTTAGGTGGATTCACAACTGGCTGAGTGATCGTACTCGAAGAGTGGTCATAAATGGCTGCACATCCAAGTGGAAGAATGTATTAAGTGGGGTACCACAAGGCTCTGTCCTAGGCCCAGTGTTGTTCAACATTTTTATAAAAGATCTAGATGAGGGAATTGAGGGGAAACTACACAAATTTTCTAACGATACAAAGCTAGGAGGGATAGCCAACACTAGATTCAAAAAGATCTAGACAAGCTTGCACAGTGGGCAGTGACTAACAGAATGTTAATTTAACAGGGAGAAATGGGCAAGAAGAAAGCACATATAGAATGGAAGGAATTGAGCTAAGCAGCAGCACACGTGAAAAGACTGGTGTATACTAATTGATCAACAGTGTAATGCAGCAGTAAAAAGGCAAACACAAATCTGGGATGCATTAAGAGAAGCATAGAGTCTAGATCATGTGAAGTAATTATGCTCCTCTACTCTTTCTTAAGCCAGACCTCATCTGGAATACTGTATCCAGTTCTGGGCACCCCACTTTAAAAAAGATTGACAAACTAGAACAAGTTCAGGGAAGAGCTACCAAGATGGTGATTGGTCATCAAACCATGTCCTATGAGGAACGGTTAAAGGATCTGGGAATGTTTAGCTTGCAAAAAAGAAGGCTGAGAGGAGACTTAGGCCAGGCTCATACGAGCAGGTCGGATTCCTCGTGCAGATATCCTCAATGGAAGACTTGCGAATGATCGTGGAAACGAATTGCGTGTGGTCGTGGTTTTCTGCGCTGTATGTATGCATAGGGACAGCATATTGTCCACATGGAAGAAAGATCACAAGTAGGGAATGACATCAGAAAGTAGCTCAATCCCCTGGAAACACCCTTCTATTGCTCAGGTGACATTTTCTGGTGCAACTGTTGTGGCCTGAAACACTTATTCCTGGTCCCTCCATAAATGTCATACAAGTCAAGTCTTTTGTGTTGATGCACTTTGCAAAATGGCTTGTCTCTTGTTATGTGTATTGCACAGCTGCAGTAAATGAGGAGTTAATGTCTGCATGCGGCTGGGATATGTCTGCAAAAGTATCAATTTATGCCCTGTCACGTGGTATGCTAGAGACTATAAGTATGAGTGATTTTGGGTGTGGTAGAGGAGAGTCTTTCATCATCTTCAACAGTTAGGAGGGGAGTGGAATGCTGGCCACATGGGGGTACCTTCAACCCATATGTGGTGAAGAGTGATGAAAGAGAGGTATCCTGAGGTGCCCAATGCCAGGAACCATTAAGAGAGAGAGAGAGAGCAGAGTGTAGAAGAGTGACGAGTCCAATGTGCAGAGATCCAAGTCTTCAATAAGTGAGTATCTTTGAAGTGACCCTTCCCTCATCCTCTCAGTGAGTGTTCGCTGTCCAGGAGCGCTACCTACAGATAACGAGGACTATAGGGCTGGTGTCACCCTGTGTCTCCTCCCTGAGAGTGTTCCCCTTCCAGGAGCGTTATCATAGAGATAACACGGACTGTAGCGCCGGTGTCATCCTGTGTCTCCCCCCTGAGACTGTTCCCCTTCCAGGAGTGGTACCATACAGATAACGAGGACTGTAGGGCCAGTGTCATCCTGTGTTTCCTCCCTAACCTCAAATCTACAGTCCTGCCCGCATTGGTGTGTATTAATTTGTATGCTGAAGAATTTCAAGTAAAGTTTTGCCAGGCCCTGACAGTTCCCAGGAACTGAGGTACTTAAAAAGTTAATTGTGTGTGGACTTTCTTTATTTCCCGCTGAGGTTCATTCCGGTGAGTAAGGAATGGTGGCATCACGTGACAACTTGAAATTCCACAACATGTGTATAGGCCATCCCTATCCTAGGGGTGTCCAGAAGAGGCCCAGTGATACTGAGGCCGAGGTCACGTGTGTCTCTGGGGAGGAGTCTGGTAAGCGCCACTGTGACAAAAGACAACACTACCCTCCCAGCTCCTCAGCATGAGCCTCGTGTCCCATTACTGCACTATTGTGATGAGAGATGTTCTGAGAGTCAGACCTTTTGAACGGGATACTACTCTTTTGGCTTGGCTGGTTTATACTACTTATTTTGGAAATAGTTTAAAGCAATTTAAAAAAACAAAACAAAAGAACACTTATTCTTCTGGTGGACAAATTTCTGCTTTCTTTCTTCCATTTGTATGTGGTCTTCTAGCAATGTGCGTACGAATCTGTGCCTATATGCAATGTTAATTGCATATGCACTCCAGATCGGACGCATTTATAGAAATCAATAAAGCACATACATGAAGAATCCATGGTAAAAGCTGCACTTTTTCTTCCTTCTGCAGAATCCGCAATTCATAGCCGCAAGTATGAGTGAACTTGCGAAAGTCCATGCATTTCAATGCCCGCATTCTACTGCGTATCGTCCGAGTGGACGGCGGTCACCGAATCTGCAATTCAGAACCGCTCGTGTGAAACTTCCCACTTCGTGCTGTGACAAGTGGAGGATTAGAATCCATCTCCCTGAAGTGGCTGTGCAGTGAGAACCTCCCCTTAAGCAAGGGTATTCTGTTTGTGCTGTAGGCGCTCTATTTGAATTGGACTTCCCCCTTAATAGCTGTCTACAAATATCTGAAGGTCTGTCACACTGCAAAGGGATCAGCCCTATTCTCATTTGTACAAGGAAAGACTAGAAGCAATGGGATGAAACTGAAAGGGAGGAGACACATTCGATATTAGAAAAAACTTTCTGACAGTAAGGGTGCGTTCACACGAGCGCATAAATGGCGCGTTTTTGCGACCAAACGTATATACGTGACCATCTGAGGCAATGGTTTCGAATGTATTCGTTCACATGGGCGATTTTACGGCGCGTAAAAACGTCAACCCGCGGAAAAACGGACATACGCGACCGAAATACGTGCTGGCGAATATTCGATGGCCGAAAAGACCGTTTGAAAAGTAGGAGCAAACGAAAATACGCTTTCTAGCTCTGGTCGTGATCGGCGAAAAACGTTCTTTCCGGCGATTATACGCTGCGCTCGTGCGAACGTAAATACGCCTACGCTCGTGTGAATGCACCCTTAGGGTGATCAATGAGTGGAACAGGTTACCACGGGAGGTGGTGAGTTCTCCTTCAATGGAAGTGTTCAAACAAAGGCTGGACAGACATCTGTCTGGGATGATTTAGTGAATCCTGCACTGAGCAGGGGGTTGGACCAGATGACCCTGGAGGTCCCTTCCAACTCTACCATTCTATGATCAGGACTTATCACCTATACTGTAGATGGGTAATAAAAGTTAATTCTCATACAAACTGTTTAAGGCCAAGTTTTGGCCTTTAGGGTCACAGGGGCAGATTTATTAAAAAATATTCTTGCCTATAGAAACCAATCCCAGCTCAGTTTTAATTTCTGATCGTACTTTGGAAAAATGAAAGCTGCTTTGTGATTAGTTGAAATAGGCGACAAAGACAGTTTTTCTTTTAGAGAAGTTCATAAATATTTCCTAAGTGTTTTTTTTCTTTTCTGCCTTTCAAAAATAACTTTTATTTGTGCATCAACACAGCAACATAAGATCTTGTTTTTTTTCAAGACAAGTGGCTCTTTCTAAGGGTTCCTGGAGACTAGCAAGGGCAATATCGTAGTCCATCGAAAAACCCCTAGATGCGAGGAGTTTTCATAAGGAAACCACCTTGCGCCACTGTGGGTGTTCTCTTCATCTCCGCTGCGACTGTCACAGCCACTGCAAGAGATCACGATGTTCTAACACTTTTTTCAATGGGGCCGGCGTTCCTGCCCCATTGAGAACATGTGGTAACCCCTTGATGCGACAGCCTCGTATCCCTGCGGGGCTAAAGGAATCCCCTATGGCAGCTGTCATAGCTGCAGCAGGGGAGCGCGATCTTTGATTGATTTCAATGGGGGGAGTGCTGCTTCCACCGATTCCATTGAGAACAATGGTCGATATCGCAAAAAGAAAGCAGTTCCTGCGATTTTTTTTTTCTCCATGCAGAATCGCAGGAGTGAAAACATCGTAAATGAGAATGAAACCACTGAAAATCATTGGTTTCATAATCATGCATTTTCACCCACACTCACATCATGAGAAAATCGTGAGATTTTCTCGCCAGTGTGAAGGTGCCTTTAAAAAAATTGCCTGCGAATTACACTCTGCAAAGCTTTCCATAGCATTGCTATGGAAAGCGCAACACCGGCGTCCACGATTGGAGAATCATGCGATTATCCGCTCGCGGGATTTAAATCGCGGCATGCCGCAATTGCTGTGTTTTTTAGCGGTGAGTCTATCTGTCAGCACTCCCCCTCCTCCCCCACAGCAGAATATTGGTAGCGATATTCCCCTCGGACATGGACAGGGGGCCTAACATGGTACTAAAGCTTTTTTCGGAGACCTAAATGTACCTTTTGGGATACGTGTTAACCCCTCCTGCTGTAAGGAGGCAAGTAGTCTGAAAGGGTCATAATCTTTTCAGTTTACAATCATAAGGTATCAACAAGAGAGGTCTCGCTTCATCTTTTTAAGTTTTTAAAATTAATTTTGGGAGGACAAGCAAAGAGGTTTTTTTTCGTAAACCATGAATCTTAAAGACGTAAATACTTATACCACATGATTATTGGGATACCAAACATGTGGACATATGTGCTGTTCATGCATTTTATAAACAATGCATACTTCAAAAAGAGTACCCCCTGCCCTACCAAATAATGCTGATAATTCTGCTTTAACCCCTTAGTCACCAGCCCATTGCCTTTTTACGTCCTGCCCAAGTGGGCTTTATTCTCTGAGGACGTAAAAACATGTGTCCTGCAGGGAATAAAGCCCAGTGGGCTCTGGACGTGACAGCTCAATGCTGTCGGTGCCCGCAGGTAGCCGACAACATGGAGCTGTCATCCTGGGCTGCGGGCAGTCCCCCCCGGCAATATGATCAGCGCTATCCAATGGATAGCGCCGATCGTATAAAAGTTGAAAAAAGTTAAAGATTCAGCTGCCTTCATGGATCGGATCCATGGGGGCAGCTGAGATTACTCACCCCCATCCACCGCACTGCTCCCTGCTGTCCTGGTCCTCCGGGCCCCGAAGCCGGCCTTCTGCGCATGCGCGCCAGGCGTCATTATGTCAGCCGCATGCACAGAAGGCCCGGAGCCACGGGAAATTTAAAACCTCCTGGCTCCTGTCGGTTCACACAGGGCGGATTTTTCCCGCAGAAATTCCATCCGGACTGTCACTGCAGCATATGCGCCTGTGGCCGCTAATCTCAGGGTTGGCCAGCCATTTCTGGCCTTCCTGCATGTGGAATCCTGCAGTGGTTTCCACACATGCCTGCAGCCATGAGGCCTAAAAATACATTTTCTTACCTGTCCAGCTGCCGTGCAGCAGCCGGATCTTCTTTCTTCTGGACAGCGGATTCGTCTGGGCACGCTAGCAGCATGCCTTTTTAATTTAAATCTCCTGCTTTCCCATGGCACGGACAAAGTGTCAGCTGCGTCTGTGCCGCAGATCGGACGGCTTCCCTGGTCTTCAATGCCCCCTCCACCCATTTTCGTTTTTTCCTCCACCCCTTTATTTATCTATCAATGTGTTTTTTGGGAGACGAATTGCAAATTTCAATGGTACTATATAAATGTACTGAAAGTTTTTTTTAAAATTCTAAGTGGAAAAAATGAAATTCCGCCATCTTTGGGAGGGTCTTGATTCTACAGTGTATACACTGCAACAAAAATGACATAACTTTATTCTGTAAGTTAGTACAAATACGATACCAAATTTATGAAGCTTTTTTTCGAAAGATTTAATTTTTTTAAATGACTTTATGCCGCCCTCTCCTGACAGCGATAAGTTTTTAAATTTTTCAGCGACATAGTTGTTCAAGAGCTCATTTTTTGTGGGATGTTTTGTAGTTTCTTTTGATACCATAAAAACGTGACAGCTACGTACACAGTGCCCATGTACATCTTATTTTGATATGCTACAGCATTCTAGAAAGAACATACTTTGAAGTCTGATTCCTAACAGTATTCCAATTCAAAGGGGAGCTTTGCACCAGTCTCTCCCTGCCTGGAGAGTCTAGAGTGACAGCTCTCTTCCTATATGCAAGCTGGAGAAAGCTGTCAGACTAGATAAGGGAGGGGGGAGACCCCTGTGACTCAGAGCACAGTTTGGAATCAAAACTTCAAAAAGTATACTCATTCTGAAACACTGCAACATTTCTAAATGAGATGTGCATTGGCTTTGTGTACATACGTGGCACAGGTACCTATGCTGCCCGTAGTTTAGGAAACAAGAACCTGGTGACAGGTACCTTTAAAATGCTAAAGTTTTGACACCCTGCAGTCATCTCATTAGGTGGTTACTGGTAAATCTATTATATACAACTTCTTAAAAGGTTAACCCACCTAGACAAACTGTACTTTAAGGGGCTCATACTTTGCAATTTCCAGTGCTGTCACTCAAATTAATGGAGCAGTTGCATGAATGTGTCCTCCTCTCCATTCATGTGGCGACCATCAAGACATGCTGTTCTAAGAACCGTGAGGGTCCCAGTCGTCAAACCTCCACCAATCATAAGGTTATCCCTAATCCTTTGAATAGAAAATAACTTTCAATTTTAGTACAACCCATTTAAATAAAAGAGATCTAGAAATCAGCTACTGCCTTGGGTTTGAGTACTTTATCATCGCCAACCTTTCACCCTTCAACAGCCACAAGGAAAGAGTGGTGAGACTTGAGTACTGTAATGCTGCTGTACAATTCCCAGGCAGGACATAAATACTTAGAAAGTCTGTCACCATCTTTTTGCAATCCCATCTGTGAACAGTGTAAGGTAGTGCCTAAAACGTGATTGTTCCCAGCAAGAAAAACAAAGTAATCTTATAGATATACCTTTTAATGGCTAACAAAAATATATTGTGTTATAGTAAACTTTCGAACCTCTCAGGGTTCTAGTCAGGCATAATGAAATAGATCTGAAGCAGCATGCATATATAAATACACACATACTTATGTCAAGGCACAGAGATGGATGTGATTAACTTGCAGTTAAAAGAATACAACAGGATGAGTAGAGAAATAAATACTTAAATAATCCATTGATAAAGATGTGAAGGTTTTATAGTCCCTGAAGTAGTGTTAGGGGTCACCAGGCCAGCAGTGTTATCTGTGCTATAGATTTCTCATACTTCCCATTCATGCTTGAAGAATTTAACCCTCTGTTGAAAGTGTTGTCGTTATAAATTTCTATGGCTTTGTGATTTGAAATTGGCTTTAAGTATTATAACTTTCATGTGTTGTATGTTGTGTTGTGTCCATGACTAGAAAAGTGCTCTGCCACGGGTAATTCTATCTTTCTCTCTTTAATTGTATGGCGGTGAGATCTCATCCTCGCTTTCAGTTTTTGCCCTGTTTCCCCAACATAAAAGGCCCCAACAGAACAGTTACTGCACAGTTTCAAGTACACATCAGACGTAGAACATATGAATGTCCCCGGGATCTTGTAGTCCTGCTGTGTGGTGGGGATTTATATCCTGTGCGTGGTTAGTACATTTGAGCAGGTCTTGCAGCTCCTTACTTTACAGGGATAAGTTCCTTTTTGTGTGTCAAAGGGCAAAGCACTCCTGATTATAGAGTTTGTCAAATTTGGCCTGTAACACAGATGGGGAGGGCCCAGGAATATGGTCTTTAGATGGTCATCCTTGTGTAGGATATGAAGTTTCTATGCGGTTTGCCTTAATATCTCTAGTTGCGGATTGTAGTTCACTACTAGAGGTACACAATTGTTTCGGTCCTTCTCTGTGTATTACAGTAGTTGATTTCTGGGTATCCTGGTGGCTGTAGTGATTTGGTCATCAACTGAGGTGGGATGGTAGCCCTGATTTAAAGATGTCCTTTTAAGAGGATATAAATGTTTCTCTCAGTCTGTTGGGTTGGAGCAGATCTGGTTGTATCTGATGGCCTGGCTGTAGACAATGGACTTCTTTGATGTGTTTAGGGTGGAAGCTGTCCCATCTGAGGGATGTGGGCCAATTAATTGATTTTTGATATAGGGATGTCTGTATCAAGTGGTTTGAATTTTTTATGGTGGTGTCCAAAAAGTTGATTTTGGTATACGAGTAGCTTAATGTCAGGTTTATGGTGGGGTGGAATGGATTGAATCTCTCATGGAATTTTATTAGTTCTTGTTCGGTGTTGGTCCAGATCATGATGTCGCCAGTGGAGCGGAAGTAGGACAGTGGTCTGGAGGAGGAGGCCGAGGCCAGCAAGTCATACTCCAGTTTTGCCATGAAAAGGTTGGGATATTGCAATGCCATTTTACTGCCCATGACAGTTCCAGTGGGTTGCAGGAATCTCTTTGCGAAAGGAGAAATAATTGTGCGTGAGGATGAATCTCATGAGTTGTAACAGATTCAGAGGTAATGCCTGTCACACTGATAGGTCTGCTGTGTAGATCTGTGAAGTAGTTTGGAGAAAAACGTACACTATCAGTAGCAGAACATGCATAGAGGACTACTCACAGTAGTCCTGGATATTAAATGACCAGGAGGCTAGCTACCCAACCCCGCCCTCCAGCCAATGATTGACTGCTGTCTGCCTATTACTGTGCACAGAGAACTGCCAATCAGTGGTTGGATTGCAGGGTGGGTGTGGCTATCTACAGCTCATGAATATGCAGGACTAGTTCTGTGTCTGGTTGTTACTCATAAAATGCAAGTTTCTCCAAAACTACTGCATAGATACATACAGCAGACATATCCCTATAATCACCATAAGGCAATGGCTGACACACTGAGGGGCTGCAAAAGGATGGAGACAGATTTCCTTTAAAGGGGTTGTCTCGCGCCGAAACGGGGTTTTTTTTTTTTCCATAGGCCCCCCGTTCGGCACAGGACAACCCCAAAGGATGTGTTAAAAAAAAAAAAAAAAAAATGTTATTACTTACCCGAATCCCCGCTCTGCGACGTCTTCCTTCTTCTTCCTTCACCAAGATGGCCGCCGGGATCTTCACCCACGATGCACCGCGGGTCTTCTCCCATGGTGCACAGTGGGCTCTGTGCGGTCCATTGCCGATTCCAGCCTCCTGATTGGCTGGAATCGGCACACTTGACGGGGCGGAGCTACGAGGACCAGCTCTCCGGCACAAGCGGCCCCATTCACCAGGAAGAAGACCGCACAGCGCAAGCGCGTCTAAAAAAGCAAGACGACATCAGAATTAGACGGATCCATGTCAACGGGGACGCTAGCAATGGAGCAGGTAAGTGAATAACTTCTGTATGGCTCATATTTAATGCACGATGTACATTACAAAGTGCATTAATATGGCCATACAGAAGTGTATAACCCCACTTGCTGCCGCGAGACAACTTCTTTAAGACATAGGGATGTCCCACTGCGACAATCTTTTAGAGAGAGTTTTGTTTAGAGAAACCAAGAACTTTAAATTGTTTATTGTATGAAAGTCAAAAACTGAACACAATACACTTACATTCAGAATACATACAAACATTCAAAATAGAACTGTGTAATTAGAGGTGCTGAGCAACTGCAATTAAATGTATATTTAGTTATAAAATATAAACAACCTGGTTTAAATTTAGACTTCCCATTATGCTGAACAAAATACACTCAATTAGGAAGGTTTCCTTTCCTTGACCTCTCAAGATTTGTGCCCTGAAAGTGTGCCTGCCTACATTTATTCTTGGTGCAATGCAGGATCTTTCAAATGAAGACTAAAAATAGCGCCTATACATTTTTCCCTTTCTTTTGTAAAGGCCCCTATTTCCTAATACCTAATGATGGATGGCCCAATGATCAGACAACCCAGCAATAAAGAGGCTTATTGGTCCCTTTGAATTTCATTGCAGGTAAATCTGGTTTAGTATTGTCGAAAAAAACTCAGTAAACAATTTGTCTATACTTTTTTTGTATAGTCAGTCAACACTTATGCTGGGTTCCCACAGGACGCTTTTACCGTGGAAATCTCGCGTTTTTTTCCACTGGATAAGCGCAGCTTCAAATCCCGTGGCTCTTAGCGGATTTTGGAGTGGCTTCGCTGCATGCTTTCCTGTTGCGGTCAGCTCTCCCATAGAGAGGAGCGAGGCCGCAATGGGGGAAAAAAAAAAAAAAAAAGGCCATGCTGCATCCTGGGAATCCGTGCCGCAGCGCCGGCTAATGCAGTCTTTGCCGTGACTGATAGTCCGCCCCGCGTGGACGAGATTTTTGACAAATTTCATCCACATGGCTGACTAATACCAAGATGCGGCCACAGGCAAATTTGCCACAGCGAAATTTCGCGGCAAATCCGCCCTGTGTGAACCCGGCCTTATACATTTTTTTTTTACAACGGTTGAGTCTCAATTTCTCTTTTGAGTCTTAAATCCCCTGACCACACTGTAAAGGCAGCCTTAAAATATTCTGTAAACCACTTAAAGGGCACAAATGAATATGGATTTTTAAAAAAACCTAAAGTATGTTTACACATGGCAGAAATCTTGCAGATTTTCTGTAGCGGAAAATTCCACAACAAAAAACGGCAGTGTTTCCGCAAAAATCAAAGACAATATCTGCAACAGTGGTGTGGATTTAGACTCGAAATCAGTTGTGCTTCCGCAGCGGATTTCTAAACATATCTTCCCCTAACCTCCGAAGTCTCTGCGCACTCGGCACTTCCTTCACTAGAGGCCACCACCCAGTGGAGTCTAGTGAGCGTGCACTGCTGGTCAAGTGACAGAGTGACCAAAGGTGCTGCACTAGAGGCCGCCGGGTGCCCAGTGAAGGTAGTGCCGAGGGTATGGTATTTTCTTAAATCAGCTGCGAGTGCACAATGAATTTTGACTGTTTTGGATGTGGAAATGCTGAGGAATTTGCAGCGGAGATTTCGAAGCATTTAAGATATGTTTAAACAGTTCCATCTAGTGGCTGAAGGCGTGTTAATACAGTGAAAAAAAAGGGTATTCTATAGGGGTGATCCTTCCAAGGAAGGCTGTAAAAATGCATTGTATATGATGGAACTAAAAAGGTATATTATGGTCTAGATAAAAGTTGGTCTTTTAGAGAGGTTTCACTGTATTTAATGAGGCTCCTTTTTACAGAGTAAGCAGGGGATTTTGAGGTCTGTATAAGAGCAGTGAATCTTAAAGGGGTTGTCCAGTGTTAGGACTACATGGCTTCTTTCTTCCAAACAAAGTACCACTGTTGTTCATAGAGTTGTGTCTGGTATTGGAGCTCAGCTCCATTGAAGTAAATGAGAGCTGAGATGCAATATGATACACTACCCATGGACAAGGATGGCACTGTGTTGGTAAGAAAGCAGCTATGTTATCCCGAACCCTGGACAACCCCTTTAAACCCGTATAAAAACGGAGTAATGTGCTGAAAATCCAGCAGCCTCAAGATTATAGTACTGGATTTCCATATCCAATATGGAGGTCCTAAAACTAATGTGAGCATGTAGTCTCCATGCAGGTATCTACAATAAATACCACAGGCCTCCTATGGGAACTGTAAATTAAGGTCAGCAGCAACATGAGAACATGGACACTCCTACACCGGATAAGAGTCCTGCACATATCAGCTCTTGCATATAGGCCAAGTAGATAATTACATTACTTTTATGCAATCTCTATTGAACCAAGAAAATACCTGCCTGCCCACCACAATATGGAAAGACTATCAGGTTATTTGTGTGTTAACCCGGTGTGCGCCAGAAATCAGCAGGCTTTCAAGAATATTGGGGCCCAATGAGTGGAATTTTACTGTGAATTATGAAATGTGAAACTTTGCAATCAATCATTCAATAAGAGATATGTACATTTTAAAGTTATATTAAATATCTGAAGGGACATCTAGAAGCCGTATGAAGCACTGCTAAGCCAGCGTATAAGACTTCCTTTATTTCGTTTTCGCGCAGGGATGCAACTTTCCCATCTTGTCCTGGGTATCCGTTTCCAAGCGGTCACTGTGTGATACAGTTGTCTCCCATATCTTGCGCGTAACAATCACTAATGGTAGTGCGCAGCTCCTCAATGTCTTTTTTCAGCTTTTCGACTGCATTTAGGTATTTTTCAACGGAGAAAAAATCCAAGTCTTCTTCCTGCTGATCTAAACCTGTAGTAGCTAGAGGGTAATAAAATAGAAAAGCTGAGTTGGCATGTTCTATTTTCCATAGGTATGTTACACAACCATTTGTAATGAACAAAATGATTTAAAGCGGTTGTCAGAGTTAAGTTTATTTTTATTAAATTAGTGTACCCTGTGCCAAGACATAATTAAATATGCTATACGGATCTCTTCTAGCTACCTGCATATTAGCTCCTGGTCTCCCCTTTGATGCAGTGTATACAGATTTGAGCAGCCCGTTTGTCATAGGCTGCTTGCAACCAATCTTCAGACCTTAGCACTTGAATGCTGAGGTCTGTGATTGGCTGCAGCAGCCGGTGACAAGATTCCGTGAACAATCTGACTGCAACCTGTCAAACACTACATGGTGAAGCACCGCGAGACATGTGAGGAGCAAGCAAAGTTAGACCGGGCTTACACGACAGTGCTGTAAAATGCTGTGTATTGTACCGCTGTGTGACCAGCCCTGCGTATGGCAGCAGTTTTTCATTGCGCATGACAGTGTATCTCAAGCATGCCATCATGCGCAGTCTGACTTTTTAATTTCCTGCTTAGCAACGTTGGATATAAATGTAATTGCGCAAGTACAGTTTTGTACGTACCCATAGAGAATAGAGCTCTATCGCCCACAATGTGCTGTAAAATAGAACAGGTTGCCTTTTTTTTTTTTTTTTTACACGTGTATTATTATAAGTCTGTCCTTAAGGCTGGGTTCACACAGGGCGGATTTGCCGCGGATTGCTGTTGCATATCCACACTGCGGCAAAACCGCTGCGTTGGAATGCAATGCAGCACCAATGAGATTTGCTAAAAAGCTGTTCTCACAGGACGGATTTTTTCCGCAATGCGGAAATGCAACTGCGGCGCGGTTTTAAAAGATGCAGCATGTCCATTCTTTGGTCTTTTCCACAGCGCTTTTTTGTCCATAGACCTCTATGGACGCAGCCAAAACCGCACCAAATATGCGGCAAAAAGTAAAAAAGCTCTGCGGAAAAAAACGCTTGCGGATTTTTTCGCACGAAAATCCGCAGCAAACTCTGCAAGCCTAAATTAACCTTTGAAGCGGTTTTGCCGCAGAAGCAGTTCTTCTGCGGCAAAACCAACTGAAAAACCACGGCAAATCCGCCCTGTGTGAACCCAGCCTATGGGCTATTATGTTACAGTACAGGGAACATGAATTGATAGAAGGAAAAAAGTACAACCCCCATAAGGCTGAGATGAATAAAACATAGGATAATAAGTTATGTTATAACTCATTACTGAAATTGATAAAACTTCTGAAAATGGCATTTATCTGCAGCAATGAGTTAGAAAGAAAAATAAATTACAGGATATGATCATTCTAGACTCTTTTTGATCACTTATTGTGTTTTATTGGAGACACAAGATGAATAAAACCAGCAATCCTGGCATTTTTTAAACCACATTCACTGTGTAGGTTAAATAAAGTTTTAGGCTAGAGACTATACACAGTGACTTTTGCTATGATATGTCGCATATCAAAGATCTCACTATGGCTCTGCCACATCAAATGCTAATGTATGTTTATGTGGTCATGTTGCACTTGCCACGACCAGATGATTGCAAGGAACTGTAACTCACTGGCTAAAAAGGAGGTTATTTTGATATTTAGGATTTTCTTCTCCGTTTATCAAAAGTCATAACTTTATTTTTCCGTCGACGCGGCCGTATGAGGGCTTGTTTTTTGCGTGTCGAACTGTAGTTTTTATCAGTGCCACTCTTGGGTACATAGACTATATTGTAAAACTTTTTTTAATTTTTTTAATGATAGCAGGGAGAGAAAACGCATCAATTCTGCCATAGATTTTTTTTTTTTTTTTTACAGCGGTACTCATGCAGCATAAATGAGACATTCCATTTTTTCTGCGGACCGGTACGGTTACAACGATTCCAAAATTCTTACTTTTTTTTAGGTTTTCCCACTTTTCTGCAATAAAAACCCTTTTTCTGGGTAATTTTTTTTTTCTAAATTGCTGCATTCAAAGTCCTGTAACTTTTTTATTTTTTGATGTACGGCACTCTGAGGGCTTATTTTTTGCGAGACGAGCTGTAGATTTTATTGGTACCATTTTGGGGTACATACGGCTTTTTTGATCACTTTTATTGCATTTTTAGCGAGGCAAAATGCTAAAAATTAGCATTTTGTTTCAGTTTTTTAGCGTTTTTTTCCGTGCACAGTCAAAAGCATGTGCAACTTATTGTACGCGTCGTTACGGACGCGACAATACCAAATATGTGGGGTTTAATTTTTTTTTTACCTTTTTTCATGCTAATCTGAGAAAAAGCATTAAAAAATAGTTTTTTTTAACTCTTTTTTTACATTTTTTTAAATTCTTTTTTTAATCTTTGTTTTTTTTACACTATTTGAGTCCCTCTGAGGGACTTTAACCACTGCCCTGATGATCGCTGGTATAAGGCATGGCAGAGCTACTGCTCTGCCATGCCTTATTGCTTGTACAGCGATTATAGGCATAGGCAATACAGGACACCAGTGTCTGGCGTCCTGTTGCCATGGTGACAGGCCGGGCTCTCACGATGACATCGCGAGTTCCGGCCGGAGACACAGAGGGAGCCGCGCTCCCTCTGTGAACTCTTTCCCTGCCGCGATCTACTTAGATCGCGGCAGGGGAGGGGTTAACAGCGGGGGGCGCATCTCCGATGCCCCCCCGCTGTTGCAGCGGGACGCCGGCTGTGACTGACAGCCGGCTCCCGCTGTCAGAGAGTGCGGGATCTTAGCGCGGGATCACATATCTCCAGGACGCAAGTTTACGTCCTGTTGCGGGAAGTACCAGGCTGCCAGGACGTAAACTTACGCCCTGCAGCGGGAAGGGGTTAAAAGTGCCTCAATACAATCTAGATAAAAAAAGGATAGACAAAAGGCGGACTCACAGTGTACTCCTAGTAGCATGGACAGGTTAGGGTCTAAACCCTGCACTCTTTGGCTTAGTAAGCAGCATATAGATCTCAAGTCCTTCCTGCAGCAATTCATTTCTTTATATAGTGTGATGAACTGACTGGATTGTACATCTGACGGCTGTGCGGTTACTGAAGCAAGGCGCAGCTGTTCCTGCATTGTGACGTTACGCTCCATAAGGTCCTGGTTTTGTGTGGCCAACTGAAACAAGAAAAGAACTCAAGTTTTATAAGACATGGATATTTTATAACTCTGCATACTGGCTTACACTTTACATATGTAGCATCCATGTACACATAGGTGTCTTACATCCCGGACAGCCGCTTTGAGCTGTTGCAGTGCAGCTTCTTTTTGTAGAGATTCTGCCTTTAACACTTGTCCTGTAGCCTCCTCTTGGCAGACCTGCTCCTCCAGATCCTAAAGCGATAAATCAAAACATATGTAATGCACATCTTATCATTCACTCACCAGGTGTATGCTGAGGGCAGCATTCAGTAGTCACAGACACTTTATTATAGCAATATGTTGGAGTTTTCATGAAATCACTATCTTGTGCAGCGTGAGCAGACACGCTGCTATAAATCGGGGTGTCGCTACCTTATGCTGCCCTCTGAAAGGGTAGCAGAAACCTGGTGAATTTAAAACAGGGGCAGCGCTCCAAAAGAGACACAGTAGGAGTTAGAATTATATGTAGGTGTGTACGGCTTATACTCCACAGAGAAGGCTGTCACACCAAGATGCATTGAGATTAATAGAAATCCACTTTTGGTTGGAACCCCTCGTCCTGCTTGGGACATCCAAGGATGGAGAGAGTCTATGGAACTCCATGGGTGAATTTAGCCCAGATGGGTATAAACAAAAATTTTAAAAAGAAAAAAGTTCCAGTGCTCTAGAAGTTATGTAGATGACATATCAAAATAAAGACGGCATGCAAAAAAAGACAAATGACACTTATGTATATTCTAGAAATGTAATAGTATTAGATTCAGAATTTGGGATTCTGGACTTCATCCTTCCAGTGACAGATTCAAAAGCACATCTGGGATTTAGGTGGGGGTCCTTGCTCCTGAAACACCACCCCCTCCCAAAACGTAAGTTTAATTGTCTTTTTTGCATGTGTAGTGGACCAGAGTTAATATGGTCTCCTCCAGAATGTTCTAGGTTGGTCTTGTGCACCGTCTTGTTTATGTGTATTGGATGTCTGCAGGCATGAAAGGGTTAATGTCTGATGTTGTCTGAAAATTGTATAGTTTTGTCAGTTTGTGGATTGGTTGTTGACCATGTGATGTATGTTGGATTTATGTGGTTGCATGAGAAGTCCAGAAGTAGAAGCACAGAGAGACAGAAGGGAGAAGCTAAAATGAGAAGAGTGTGTGAAACTCAGAGCTGGAGGATTAGGAATGGAGGGGTTTGAGAAGTGATTCGTTGTTCCCTCCTGGGCCTAGCCTTGTACAGAAATTCCCCTTAGCCTCCATCTCTAAAAGAAGTGATTGCACCTGGACTGGAAGAAATGCATTGAAACTGCACGAGTCCGGAGAGGGAGAAATGAGCCGCTAGCAAGCGAGAGAAGTTTGAGTGACTGACAGGAGAGAGAAAGAGTTACTGGGAGAGTTAATGCCTACTGATAACTGGGACTGTAGAGATACAAATACCCCATGAATCCTCCCTGCATCACCACTGTAAGAATTGTTGGACTGTTATCATTGATACGTGTTTAAGTAAACGGGCAGAACTGAACGTTCCCACTTCCTGTTCAGAAAAGTATACTTTGTGCATGGACTACTTTATTTCCCGGAATTGACTATGGAGGAATCTACCGCAGAGGACGGAACATTGGTGTAACGAGTGACAAATTAGACTACAGGCAACCATGGTTACTGTTCCCGTGATCTCCCCCAGCAGTAACGAGGTTGGGTCCCGAGCTACCATTAGGGAGAAGATGGTAGAGCCTCGTGACAAGGTTCTCTCTCTACCGCGCTGTCTCCTCGGATGCTGCACATGCTGCCTATTTTGGCTATAGGTCATCTACATAACCACTACAGTGCTGGAATTTTTTTCCTCTTCTTTTTACATTTTGTTTATAAACCTGGTGACAAATTTCCTTTTAGAAAAGTTGTTTAAAAATAATCTAGCCGTTTTATTGTATTCATTAATTCAGAAATCTGTTTACTAGGCATATGTTTTGGTGTTGCTTAGTAACAGAAAACATGGTTCACAGATGATTCCACCACACAATTGTGGAGATCCATTGTTGTCAAGCACACATTTGCTTATCCAAGTACCGGTAACAGATGGCACTGAAAATACAACACGCTCCAACTGTTCAGAAGCCCCTTCCTCCACGTTTTAAACAGCAAATCACCTCTGGGAGGTTTTCCACCAAGAACAGCATCATATCCCGATCTAACGTTAAAGTTCTTGCCGATAGTATGTAATACAGACAAAGGCTGGATGCTTCAAAAAGTCCAAAATTTAAAGTTATTCCCAGATTCTGAGAGTCAGTTGGAAGACTTAACTCCTTTGTTTTAGTTCACGTACATTCCAAAGCATTAATATTTTGGACAATTTCTTCCCAATTTTTCACTTTTAAGGGAGGTTTCTAAACATATGGCAGGTATTGTAGAGGTCTTATAAATAGGGCAGTAACATATAAACACATCTTTTGAATACTAATTGAAATATTCACTAATATTTAACTTACTCCCTAGAGGCAAATAGTGCTATCTTCCCAGTCCACACGCTAACAGCTTATTTTGGCCTTCAGGACCAAGCCTTATGGCCTATTTACATGGGACGATATCGTTCAGAATTGTTCAAATTTCTACGCTCCCGCAGGAATTTTGACAATAATTGTAAATGTATGCAGCAACTGAACGAGAGTAGTTTTCAAATCTGACATCTGTTATTTTATGTGGTAATAACTGTTGAATGCTTTTACCCAGCGTGATTCTAAGATTGTTTTTTTCGTGACATATTGCAGCTTTTGTTAGCAGTAAATTTTCAGCAATATACTTTTTTAAAAATAAAAGCGAATCTTTTGCAATTTTTAAAAATTTTATTTAGGACTAATTCAGTTCTGCCATGGATTTTAAGAGCGTATGTATCAGAAAAACTCCATAATCACCCCTTTTTAAAAACTGCACCCCTCAAAGTATTCAAAATAGTATTTAGGAAGTTCATTAACCCTTTTCAAGGGAATTAACGCCTTAGTGACCAAGGCAGTTTTGTACCTTAATGATCTGGCCAAGTTTTTTGAAATCTGAAGTGTCACTTTAATATAGGATAACTCCGTAAAAGTTTTGGATAACCAAGTGGTTCTGACATTGTTTTTTTGCACATATTGTTCTTTATTTAGGTGGGAAAAATAGACCAATAGACTGTGTATATTTAAAGCTCCAAAACTGAGAAAATTTTGAAAAAAAAAAAAAAGGGGTTTTCACATTTTCAACATGTCAAATATGTGCAAAACATACTGTACAAATTTTACAGCATGATGTAAACTTACGTCCTGTGGAGTTCAGGGGTTAACCACTCACGTGATTTAAACTTGCAAAAAAATATTTTCCACAGAAGAGGTTAGGGTCTGAACACTGCATAAAACACTTTCTTGTAATTTCTTCTACTTTAGCATATCTCCATATTTGTGAGTCGTCATAGTGCTTTGTATAAAAGGTGCAATTGTATAAGATTTGACTACAGCAGCAGTTCTTAAACTGTGCTTTGTCCTTGGGGCTCCACGAGCGAGTTGCAGCTCCCCACCGCTAATCACGCAGCAACGCTGAACCCAGTGCATACTCTGATGTCAGTGTGCACCTGGGATACATTCCTTCTCCTCCTTAGTTCCACAGGAAAGGACAAGGGAGGAAACATTCCTGGCTCACACACCGACGTCAGTGTGCACCCAGAAACGGCGCCGAGTAGAGGAGGAGCGGCGCTGACTACAAGGAGAAGGTAAGTATATGGGTTAGGGGGCTAATATTACTACTGCGGCCACTGTGGGGGGAGGTCACCATTACTACTGAGGCCACTGTGGGAGGGTCACCATTACTACTGAGGCCACTGTGGGAGGGTCACCATTACTACTGAGGCCACTGTGGGAGGGTCACCATTACTACTGAGGCCACTGTGGGAGGGTCACCATTACTACTGAGGCCACTGTGGGAGGGTCACCATTACTACTGAGGCCACTGTGGGAGGGTCACCATTACTACTGAGGCCACTGTGGGAGGGTCACCATTACTACTTGGGGGGGGGGCTCTATAACTACTGGGGCCACTGTGTGTGTGGGGGCATTATTACTACTGGGGTCACTGTGTTTGGAAGAAAGGGGGGGGGGTCACTATGGGGGGAGATTTACTATTACTACTGAGGCCACTGTGGGGGTGGGACGCTATTACTACCGAGATCACTGTGGGGGAACACTTACTACCGGGTCCACCAATATAGGGGGGGCGGGGTCACTATTACTATACGAAGCGCATTTGCTGCAGAATTTCCAGTAGCTCTAGCAGCAAAAGAGATGAGATTTTGAAAAGCTCATCCACACACGTGTGAATATTGGCATGTGGTGCAGGATTTAATTCTGCAGCATGTTAATTTTAAATATAATGTATATCAATTGCCCATCTAGTGCTCCAACGTTCGTCCCTATCTTTTTTATAACAAAATATATAAATGTGGCAGCATATAGGGGTGCAACTAGTTAATCAATATTTAAAAAGAACTTTATTAATCCATGCAGCAAATTCAGGCAACGTTTGGCCAGACATTGGGCTTTATCAAGCCATTTGACCAAGCAGGGAGTCCATCTTTTTTATAACGACTGAGGTAAAAAAATCATAAGTTGTGATAAGCCACACTCCTAACCCCTCTGTCCCACTTTGGGGCTCCACGAGAAACTTTTGCTTCAAAAAGGGCTCCATTGCCGAAAAAGTTTGGGAACCACTGGAGTGGGTACTTTATAAGGGATAGCTCCTCTTAACCCATTTAGAACCAGGCACAGTAAATTTACGGAACTTTGTCCCGGGCTTTAAGCCCAGCCATATGTAAAAGCCTCCTACTTCTGTAATCAATCAGAAGCAGGACGGGTTGCTAGTCACAGCTGATAACCCGAAGGAGAAGGTGTGTGTGTGGGGGGCGGGGTTTAACCCTTTCTCCTTCCCTGAGTACACAGTGCTTAATAAGCACTGTGTACTAAAAAGTGAAAGTGGAAGAGAGCGCGGGGGTCATGTGACTGCTGGGATTCCCTGCAATAGCAGAGCTGCAGGGTCGCACTAGACCTGTGACTAGTTTCACTACAGGGGATGTTTTCCCCTGTAACTGGGGCTCCTATGGATGCCCCGGCTACAGTGGAACAATGTCAAATAAAAAAAACAAAAACCAACAACATGTGAATGTCCCCCAGAGGTCTTATATGACTTCATGGGGGACATAGATACTAAAAAGAATAATTAGATAAATAAACAAAATTACAGAATAAAACAATTTATACATAAAAAAAATAAAATAACCCAAAGCAAAGACGCCAACCAAAACAGTCGCCACATGCGTCCTGTAATCCAAAACCATACATATTATATATCAAAACGTCCAAAAACAAAATGAGGAACCTGTTTCCATAGTATATTTACGCAAAAATAAAGTACAGTAATTAAAATTTTAAAAAACTACAGATGTAAAAAAATTTTTTTTAGCTTTTTATGCCCTAATTAAACTAAAAACACAGGGAAAAAAAGGCAGTGAAAAAGATATTAAAAAAAAATAGTCCTATGTGTCATGGAGGAAAAGAAACTGCCAAAATAATTTTGGCAGATAAAAGGAGAAAAAAAAAATTGGGCAGTAAAAGTACCACATGGATAAAATCCCTAAAAAGTGTCTGGTCCTTAAGGGGTTAAAAGTTAGAGGCAGAAAATCTCACAGATCAGTCAAACCTTGTGAAACGACTTCAGGAGGCTAGATGGATGGATAAAAGGTTCACTTTGCCTCATCACGTATCGCATCATGACAAACACACTGCATTAGGGTCTCTCATCATGTTTTCAGGTTTTTTCATATGTCATTAATCCTCTTTCAAATTAGTACCCTTGAATCAACCAAACTCACTCACTTTCACTTTACTGCACATCTGTTCCATTTTCTTCTTATGATTTTCTATCACCTGAAAGTAAACAAAGAGTATGCATATGCTGGGTCAGGAAGGGTATTGTTTCTCCTTAGGGAGAGTACTTAGGTGTGAGATTTATAAGGCTAGCTGAAACATCTGACACTGACTTGCAGGAATGCTGCCCTCCAATAGGTGGCGCTTTATTTATACATATGTTAGATACATGTTGAATAACCTACTTTTTGTAAGTAGTCCTGCTCTTTACGTAGGGTTTCCACTTCTAGTCTGAAATTATCTGCCTCCTCCAAGAGTCGTCTTACTTCATCTTTCCAGTCGGTCATTTCCAACTTCCTGATTTCTTTTTGTAAACTTCAAAAAAACAAAAAAACAACTTAATTTTAATTTTGCTCAGTTGATTTGGTCATTTTTTAAGTTTGGTACCTTTCAATTGTCTTTAAATGCTGTTGCTCCTTTATCTTCTGAGCGGCAAGCTGAGCATCACTTTCCCTGCAGTTTGCTCTGGATTCTCCAAGCTTTTTCTCTAGATCACTCACTCGCTCTTGAAGGAGCTGCTTCTGCTCTTGAAATTCCTTTATCTGCAAGAAGAATAAAAATATATTCAACAGAAGACAATGGTTACAGTTAAAATATCAGAGAGAATCAAAGACTTCTTTATGGCCTCAAAGTGATTTTTCCTGCAGTGTCCTTGTTTGAGAGGCATTCGTCAACTAAATGTAGTATCAGACAATCTCTAATGGCGGACTTTCATGTCATCCTTTTCCTACTCCAAACATCTATGCGTCTCCAGGATACATCCATGTGTCTCTAAAAAAAAGGTTCCCCACATGATAAATTAACCCCTTCAGAACCAGCCCTATTGGGGCACTTTAAAATAGTTTATTCACAACTATCTACAGCTTAGGGTACCAAATGTAGGGTTTATTTTGCGGTGCTACTTTTAAAACATAAAACCTTAAAATATAAATAATAATTCCTGCTGCCATCTTCTGACCACCATAACTATCTGCTGATATAGTTGTGTTGTGGGCTTTTTTTTTTGTTGATAACCGGTGGTACCATTTTGGAGTATATCTGAATTTATCGCTTTTTATCATTTTTTTTCCTGTGGAAACGGGTTGACCAAAAATGCACAGTTTTGGCGACGTATAATTTTTTTCTGATGACGTTTACTGCATGGGATAAATACATTTCAATAGATTTGGTATCGCCACGTCTGTGAAAGTCCAATTTGTTTTCATTTTGAATTCTTATAAATGTGGGAAAAGTGTCTAATTTTCCACTCATTTTTTTTACTTCTCATTCGTATCATTGAGGGACAGCTTGACCACTGGTATATACAGTAGCAACTGCTGATTGGACAGAGACCAAGAAAAAGTTGGCTCCGCCCACTTGCTATATACTCCCTGCAGGCACTCAGCTAAATAATTTTTCACTTAATTTCTGTAGGAGACAGACAAACAGACGGCGGTCCTCCGGGGCTGCTAAGGAAAAAGGTAGACTAAGCAGTATTACTCTCTGCTCTACCCTCACACAAGGAGGGCAAATGGGCAGCAGATTCCTGACCATTGTCTGCCCTGCATTTCGAAGATAAGCGGCATGTCTGGGATGCCAGCACCTTTTCTTCAAAGAAGCATGAAGGCAGGCGACACCAGCTGCGTACCGTCCCTCATGTGCAGTCCCTTATGGTATTGCCTCCCCCATATGGTGCCGCCCCTTTTTTTTTTCTTTTTTTGCGGCAGCCACCTTGTGGTGTCGTACCACTATGGGATTTCTGTCACGGTCCTCCTCGGCGGTTCCTGCTTTCCAGGGACGGGCATGCCTAGGTTCTGTCTTCACTTCCAGGTGACGCAATAAGCACTTCCAGTGTGTGCCGGCTTCACCCTGCATTTGGTAACACAAGTGGGGTCCAGGGATCGTTCCTGCACAGATGTATCGAGGTGTGACTGTTCTGCCCCCTCCCATACTATCCACACGCTGCGTGCGCAATTTAAAGACGACCAGCAGCTGGGATAGGCAGTCAAACAGAGCAGTTTTGTGGGTACTGCATCCCATTGCAGCAGGTGTCTGGCAAGGTGGCAACAGGCGCTTTTCCTGTGTGGCCTCCTAAGGTCAACAAGCCGCAATGGGTGGCCCCCCCTGTCCCAAGCGGTGGCAGACCTGACCAGGGCCTCCACGGCGACCCTAGACAAATTAGAGAAGTTGGCTGTCCCATCAGTCAGAAGGGTATCTGACGAGCAGGGCACCTCACGAGCAGGGCACCTCGCGTTGTAGACCACCTAAGAGACGCAGACTCGGGCTCCCCAGCTTAATCCTCACGATCTATGCTGGGCGCACAGCCACAGGTATTCCATGGTGGCAGTAGTTTGGCAGAAAAGTGGTTTTCTGTTTCTCCCTCTGACGAAGAACACGTTTCTGGGCTCTCCTCCAGGGTGGACAGCTTAAAGGGGTTGTCCCGAGGCAGCAAGTGGGTCTGTACACTTCTGCATGGCCATAATAATGCACTTTGTAATGTACATTGTGCATTAATTATGAGCCATGCAGAAGTTATAAAAAGTTTTATACTTACCTGTTCCGTTGCTGGCGTCCTCGTCTCCATGGTGCCGACTAATTTTCGCCCTCCGATGGCCAAATTAGCCGCGCTTGCGCAGTCCGGGTCTTCTGCAGTCTTCTATGGGGCTCCGTGTAGCTCCGTGTAGCTCCGCCCCGTCACGTGCCGATTCCAGCCAATCAGGAGGCTGGAATCGGCAGTGGACCGCACAGAAGAGCTGCGGTCCACGGAGGAAGAGGCCATCTTCAGCGGTGAGTAGAGAAGTCACCGGAGCGCGGGGATTCAGGTAAGCGCTCCGGTGAGCTTTCTTTACCTCCCTGCATCGGGGTTGTCTCGCGCCGAACGGGGGGGGGGTTGAAAAAAAAAAAAACCCGTTTCGGCGCGGGACAACCCCTTTAATTACGGCGATCACAGAGGTGCTGCAGGTGTCCGTTCATGATGAGCAGAGGCCTTTGGTCCAGAGCCTTGGCTGAGGAAATTTGTCATCTGGCTTCCCAGATAGGCCAGGAAGCTCATTTGTGAGGTTTCCCTGGACAGCGCAAGACTCTTATCCTGCATTTCAACAGCTTCTTTTGCTAAGCGTCGCACTCTTATTTTTTGCGAGATAAGCTGTAGTTTTTATTGGTACCATTTTGGGGTACATACGGCTTTTTTGATCACTGAGTTTTTTGAAAGGCAAAATGCTAAAAATTAGCATTTTGCCTCAGTTTTTTAGCTTTTTTTAAAATGCTTTTTGCCGCGTTCATAAGCCAGGATATCTGAAATACTGCAGGAAAGACCAGGTAATCCTTTTCTAATAACCATTGGTCTATACATTAAAAGGTGAAGTTGCACTCACAGATTAGCAAGTTAGAATCACTAGTGCAAATGAAATGAGAAATTACCTGCAGCACTTGTTTTTGGTGGTCCTGTGCTGTGGGAAGATCGGCCATGTATCTCTCCAGTGTCTCTATCCTCTGCTGCTTTTCTTTATTCTGTTCTGCTTCTTTCTGACATTTCTTCTTCAATGAATTAATATGCCTTTCTCTTCCTTTCACCTACCACAGGGTACACAGTTTTCACAACATATCTTTTGGACTGAAACGGACATTAATAGCATAAGAGTTATGAGAACTCACACGCTCCTCTTGCTTTTTCATTTCATCGGAGTGCTTTTGTGCTGCCTCCTTTGCTGCCTCTCTTAGGCCTCTACTCTCTGCCTCCATTGCACACAGTTTCTTCTCCAAATCTGCCTTCTCTCGGGTAGCTGAATCAGTCTTCTCAGCAAACTGTGCTCTTAAGAATGTAACCTCTCGCTGCAAGTCCTAAAAACACAGGTTAACTGAGCCTTTGCTAAACTTATTGAGAGGCTTAGGGGGCCATTTGCAAATACCTGTAGCCGAATCAGACATATATCACTGTATGGACTCAATTGGTTTAGCATTGTGCTATGGACTTGCACCTCTCCCTCCCGTAATTTCTGTTCCAAGACTGCAATGTGCTGACGCTGCCTGCAATTACAAACAAAAAACATCAAGTCACAGTCCTTGTTTCCTTTGCTCTGCACCTCATTTACAGCTGAATACACTTTGGAACTGATTCTTTGCTAGTATGCATCATCCTAAGGCCGGGCTCATATGAACGATCCGGATACAGCATGCGAGTTCCCGAGGGGAATCCAGCTATGACCCTCGTGGGCGACCCCACATACCCGCTAGACGATGATGCATTTAACCACGGGGTCCATCTGCAACGTCAACTGCGGATTGGCTGTGGGTCGGTCGGCTTCCATTGACTTCAATGGAGGCCATCCACGTGGAGTCCTCAGCAAAATAGAGCACACTACAATTAGCTACCACGAGTGCGAAGGAGAAAGCGGTTTTACATGCTTTGAATGGATGCCATTTGCTGTGGATCATCCGTGCAGACGCCTACCGTAGATTCCGCAATAGATATTGGCCTAAGGCCGCCTGCACACGAGCGTTCCGGATTCCGCTAGCGGATTTTCACGCGCGTATGGTACCTAAATGTGCTTGCGGATAGGTGCGGATGCGTGAAAAATCACGCGCGGATATACGCGGATGTGTTGCGGAAAAAACGCGCAGAAAAACCAGCAGACACCCCTTATTGTAAACCCAACCCCTAGAGAACTGCCCATTCCTTGGAAAACAGCTTAAAAACCAACACCCAGACTCCGTTTTGTCCCTCTTGCTTGTGCGAGCACCGTTAAATTATTCTGGCAACATGCTTTCACCCGGTGAGCAGATGTCTTTGTGGGCATGGTTGATCCATGTAACTTTTTTCGGGCGCTTCTCCAGCGTGACTTTATTTCAGTCACTGCAAAAAAATTCACAAGAGGAATTCATTACTACAGATTTTGCATTCTTACATCCTGCATTGGCAAGAAATACTACCTATCTCCCTCTACAAATCTGCCTGTGAAGCTCTGTGCTGTGTGTTGGGACGCCTCCTACCATGCCTACTTCCTGTAGTCATAGCAACCAGTGACTCCATCTGCAGCTGCACTGCAGATGTACTGCGTGAAAAAACGCACCCATTCACTTGTATTGGAGGCTTCACGCGCAGAATCCGACCCAAATTAGAACAGGTCGCAGATTTTTTCACAAGCGTGAAAAAACGCGATACAAATCCATCCGTCTGGGGACAACTGCGGATCCTCATAGGAGTATATTGGCTGCGGTCTGGGGCAGATAATGTGCCTAAAATAACGCGCTGGAAATTCCGTTCGTGTGCAGGCACCCTTAGGCAGATATCACGCTCGGGAACGTGCGATTTCTGGGGAGGTGAGGATTTTGTGTGTCAAAAACATCTTGCATCAGGGAAGTTTTCAATGAAAAACCTCACATCACATGCTGTGCAATGCTTTTGCCGGCCCCATTGGAAGCAATGAGCGAGGAGTTCCGAGGGAACGCCCAAAGTTAGGGCATACCACAAATTTTTCTGCTACGGCGATGTAAGAAAAAAAACATTCATAGTAAAAAAAAAACTATCAAAAGAAAGGGGTTCATATTCGTGCCTCTTGCAATGCACAAAACCTTGCGTGACTTTTGTGCATCTCGCAACGCACAAACCTTGCCCAATTTTCTCAGCCATGTGAAAGTGACCTTAGGCATTTGGTAAAGAAGGTACTCGTAAGACTAACTATGTTCTGATAGGACAGGTTGAGAAGGAATAATTAGCATTACCCCCAAATCCTACTGCACCATTTACAAGAACAGACTGTGTGGCTATGGGTTGGCAGTCAGAGCGTAGACTGCAACATGAACGCAGACTTGTATTAACGAGTGTCTTACTTTCATGATGCACCTGCCCCCAAAAAGTTTCGCCATTTTCCACAGATCACATTACAATCATATAATACAAAACTTTTGCATTATTTTATGGTCATTTTCTTTAAAAGGGCTGTTACATGATTAATTTAGTGTTTGATCAAGCAAAACGCGACAATTTACAATTGCAGCAATTATGTGTTCAGTTGTGGTGGGCATACATGACTGGTAGATCAGCCCCACGGTCTGGACCCTCTTGTACATAGGTGGTAGAGTGCCAGTATTGTGTGGACTGGCATATTAGAATCAGAGCACTGCAAGATACATTTTCACATTGACATTCAAGACAGTAGGTGGATATTTGGAGAGGGAAACAAAGGAACACCAGGGAGCACCATAAGGCTGGGTTCGACCACGGCGGAATCCCACCAGAAATCTTGCGGTATGGCTGTAGCGAAAAAACAAGAGTTTTCCGCCGGAAAAGCGATGCTTCAAAACCTGCGGCACTTAGTCGTGGGTTTTGGAGCAGCTTGGCTGCACGCTTCTCCTTCATAGAGGAGAGCACGGCCGCAACGGGGGAAAAAAAAATAAAAAAAATTGACATTTATTTGACAATAAATAAAAATTTGACATGCTGCGGCTGGGGGAATCGCGCCGCAGCGCCGGTTTTGTTGTGATGGATGGGCCGTCCCGTGTGGACGAGGTTTTTGACAAATCTCGTCCATATGGCTGGCTAAGCAGTGGATTAGCAGCCACAGGCGGATTTGCCGCAGCGAAATCCCGAACGGAATTTCCGCAGCAAATCCGCGCTGTGTGAACCCAGCCTAAGTCCTATATAACAGCAATGTGTAGACCAGTATCTCCCTAAGGGGCTTCCAAAGAATCCTGGGGGGCCGTTTGAACCCCGATTATGAGTTACCCAGAATATAGCAACAACTAGACCTGTACTTTTTGAAAAGTGGGCGAGCGGTTACGTGCATAATGAATAGCACGTAACCGCCCGCCGCTTCTTCCATGTTCCATGCAGTGGGCACTGGGGCTGCAGCACTGAACGGGAAGTGGTCAGGATAGGTGTGTATTCAATATTTATTGATTTTAAAGTCTAAATTTTTTATTTATTTATTTTAAGGTCCAGAAAACCCCTTTTAGAGTACTAGGTGCTCAAAATGCATCAGTAATCTTACATAGTTTTTGTTTTTTTTACATCTATTTAAATGAAGCTTCATTTTTATTAAAAACAAATGTAGTGCTGTATTTCCTTCTATCCAGAGAAAACATAGCTTTATTTACATTGACCAGGCAACACCCCAGTTCACTGTTTTATTGAGGCAGCATCCACACCATTTTTACATCCAACTAAACTCAATGAGAATCAGCACCATACTTCATATTTTATCTATCAACATATTCTGCAGCACTTTACATGAACAGATAAAATCAGATATTAGAGTAACAAACCAAGGATCATACACTCAAGAGCTAACTATGAGTAAATAAAGGTGATAAAAAGGTAAAAGTGCCTGTTCTGTCCAACAGACCAGATTTTTATTTATTTATTTTTAAGTACCACTCCCAGGTAAAAACATTTTTCCATCCCTGCACCCCTCACTTGTCTGCATGTCATAGCCTGGAGGTCTCCTATGTATATTGTAGTCCCTTCCAGGCCATGCAGCCTCCTGTGTGTTACTTATCATGCACCACCTTGATGGTGAGATTTTTGCTTTCTCATCAATCCTATGAAGCATCAGCACAGCATTAAATGAGCAGCTAGTGACTATGCCATCTCTGCTTCCAAAGAAAATCCTGCCATTAAAGGAGATGTCTCGAGGCAGGAGTGGATTTTTTTTTATTGCCCAGTCCCCCTAATTAAGCAAACATTACTAAGCCCCCCTGTAAATGACTTTTCTAGCTGGTTTGTACTTACCGTTCCAGCAACTTATAAAAATTTTCCCAAGATGGCCGCCGGCTCTTTTCCCGTCGCTTGCTGTAGCCCGACGTGCGCGCTCCCGAGACGCTACCAGCTGTGTCTCCCTGACAACCAGACACCCCGCAGCCGCCGACCGGACCCCTGGAGTGAACACGGCCGACCAGTCACCCACCGCCAGGCAGCAGGTAACCGGCGCAGCCCCCCCCCCGGCACAGCGACAGCCCCCCCCCCCCCCATCGCAGCGGCAGCCCCCCCCCCGGCCCATCGCAGCGGCAGCCCCCCCCCCGGCCCATCGCAGCGGCAGCCCCCCCCCCGGCCCATCGCAGCGGCAGCCCCCCCCCCCGGCCCATCGCAGCGGCAGCCCCCCCCCCCCATCGCAGCGGCAGCCCCCCCCCCGGCCCATCGCAGCGGCAGCCCCCCCCCGGCCCATCGCAGCGGCAGCCCCCCCCCGGCCCATCGCAGCAGCAGCCCCCCCCCGGCCCATCGCAGCGGCAGCCCCCCCCCGGCCCATCGCAGCGGCAGCCCCCCCCCGGCCCATCGCAGCGGCAGCCCCCCCCCGGCCCATCGCAGCGGCAGCCCCCCCCCCGGCCCATCACTTACCAGGACGGCGGGACAGCTGGGCGGCTCTGCACCTTCCTCTAACAGAGGATGGTACAGAATGGCCGCTCCAGCGCGCTCCCGAGCAGTGACAGCTCGTCTGCGCATGCGCAGAAGAGCTGTAGCGGGGAGCACACTGAAGCGGCTCGTGCTGAAAGGAGAAGAACGGACTGCGCAAGCGCGTCTAAAAAAGCAAGCCGCCAGCGAAATTAGACGGAACCATGAAGACGAGGACGCTAGCAACGGAGCAGATAAGTGAATAACTTCTGTATGGCTCATATTTAATGCACGATGTATATTACAAAGTGCATTAATATGGCCATACAGAAGTGTATAACCCCACTTGATTTAGCGAGACAACCCCTTTAATCTAGATTCAGCTAAATAAGCTACAGACCATAGTCAAGAGGGTGAGCTGTGATCTCCTTTATTATAACTGTGTGATCATCAGAAGTAACTAGGATAGGAGGGTCTGTGGAATCTATAAGAAACTGAACACCAACCCAAGTAGATTTGAGCTGGTCAGAATTGAGACCACATGACCACCTGAGGAGGAGAACAAAGGTTTCAGATATATCAGGTAATATAACGAGGTAAAACTAGCTGACATATATACCGAGAGGCTAGCAACAAAGAATTAAAACAGTTTAGATAAAACAAAGTAGTATACAGAGAGCTGCGTGAGCCAGTCACCAGCCAGTATCTGTAGAGATATTGCATGCATCAAATGTGAGATTACTGGTGGAAGAAAGCAAAAGGTACAGAGAAATAAAGTAGAAGGGGGATGGAGGTTGGAAAATGTTAGCTTTAGATAATTGGTAGAACAGAGGTCACCGATAGGGTGGTAGAGAGTAGCTATAGGGAGGTGCAGCACTGTGGAAAGCTTTATGGAGAATGAGGAGCATCAATTTTATTCTACAGTGGATGGGCAGCAGTGACTGGCAAAAGGGTGGAGGCACCCATGCAGCAGTTTGACAGAAAGCCGAGCCTGATGCATGCAAGATAGGCTGGAGAGGGCAGACTTTAGTGAGGGGAAGACAAATTAAGAGCGAGTTACCATAGTCAAGAACAGAATAAATCAGAGCAACAGGATCTTGCTGTTTTAACGTAAGATCATGGCAGTTTCTTAAGCAAGCTGCTTGGGCATCACTGGTATATTATACAGACCAACCTCATTCACAGTGCCCTCTTTTACCTTTCCCATATCTCCTTTTCAAGAAGAAGGTTGTCACTACCCTTAGCTCGCTCCCACTCATTTGGAATCGGATGTAGTCCAGCAGAGTACACTGGGGCTGTAGAGTAGTCTCTCCCAAGCTGTAAGACATCGTACAGTAGTGACATACAGGAAGAGACACAGGAACACTAATGGAACAGACACCCATAAATGTTACCTGCAGTTTTTCCATCCGCATTCTCAGAAGGTCTGTGTATTGTTGGTGCTGCTGCTGCCATGAGTTTTCGGAGGCTGCTAGGGCATTATATGAATCTGGTTGCCAGCCCTGCAGATGTGAAAATTGGCATCTAGCCCTACGAGTTAGCTCCACTCCTGCAGTTTCCTTACTCTCAGGAAGGGCCTTGAATGGCTCACCATCTCGGTTGAGTATTGGTGTAGTGTAGTCAGTTCTACCATCTGTGCAAAGTGTATTTAACAAAGCAGACTGGTTCATGGTAGGTTCAATGTTGGGCATCTCAAACTTTCTAGTGTCTTCAAGTGTGGAAGGGTCTATGGATGGTACAAAGGGAAAGTTGTGTACAGCAGATTCTGTGGAAGGTCCAGCTCTGTCGTATGTTCTTGAGTTACTTGAGGTTCCCATGGTACAAGGGACGACATGAGCAGTTGGAATAGCGACCTGGCTTCTGATTGGCTGGAAGGACATACTACCACTAGCATTACAAAAATCTACCAAAAGAAAAAAAAGACAAAAACACAACAACACATTAGGTTTGCAAAATAATCAGCATTTGAAAATACTCCTAATGTAATAAGGGATTTTAAAGGGGCTGTCCAGGAATAGCATAAAATGTCTGCTATCAGTGTAGCCAATGGAAACCCACGTTTGAAATTACAGGCCTCTTAAGCCCTTAGAGGCTGGCGTATTATGTTACAATCATAGAATCGTAGAGTTGGAAGGGACCTCCAGAGACATCTGGTCCAACCCCCTACTCAGCACAGGATTCACTAATTCCCTGTTCTTGAGATTGGTGGGGGTCTCAACAATGAGACCCTAGCCGATCAGCAAGTTATCCCTTATCCTGTGGATAAGGAGATATCTTGTGATCCCAGTACAACCCCTTTAAGGAACACTTCACAATCGTTTGCTTGAAGTCTTGTACTTTAGAGAGGAGCTCGAATACTCCACATTAGGGATTTGTGGACACCTGTACACTGTACTAAAGGAGCTCCTGATGATTACTGCAAAGAGCTCATAATGACTTGCAACAGTTGGGAGTCACGGAAAACTTATATAAGCAAGTAGGCCTTTAGTCATGGGTTTCACAGGAGACTGAACAGCTGATCGCTGTAGGTCTTTATTGCTGGAAACCAAGGGAATTAGCAGCAAGTTGCTGGTGGAGCTGTGGCCAACTACACTGTTGCATTTAATACATGGTTCAGTCAAGTCCACTACAGTAGCAATCACTACTGGTATACGGCCTTCTCTATGGCTAATGAAGGATGGAGATCCTGAGCAGGGATTCTACAAATGGGACTACCTGTTTAAGAAGTTGTATACCATAGCTCACCATCAACATGTTCAGAAGCAGAAATTCCTTCAGGGAGGCTGGCACCTTTCTGGGTTCCATGAGGTTTAGAAATTCTACTAAGATGTTTCTCCGACACTTGAGGAGTTTGCCATTCTGTGCAGGAAGAACTGCTCCATCCACCTGCGGGGACACAATAATACCAGGTTATAACCAAAGGGCATGACAGTCATACCAAGAATGAACAGAGAAGGGATCACAGACCTGTCCGACTGGACTGCTGGATTCCCGAGTCGCCGTATCTGTCCAGAGTTGCCATTGTGTTCTATGGAGCAATAAACAATAAAAGGGATGTTACAACGTATTCTTATACTACAGAATATTAATAGGTAGCATTTTATTCTTAAAGGCTTTTCCAATTTGGACAGTCATTTTTCTTTTGCAGGGTTACCCTTATAACTGCACACAAGTCAAAACATGCATTTTTAGGATAAGTTCACAGAGGGCAGACCAGCTGCCGCATTTACAGCACAAACCATGTGAATGAGATGTAAGCAATCTGGCCCGTATAGAGAGGAAAAAAAATAATCAGCATGAAATCCGCAGCAGAGCATGTGGGTGGATTTTTGTGAAGATTCACACTCTTCAAATAAGGGGATGAGATCTGCACAAAAATGCGCAGTGCATTATCCGCGGAAGAAAATAAGCTACGTGTGAACATAGCCTGAGTGCGCCTTCACACAGGCGAGAAAATTGCGAGAGCGCGTAGAAACGCAGAATTATGAAACCAATGGTTTCCTTCAGATTAGCGAGGTTTTCACTGAGAAAAAAAATAAATCACCGTATACCCAATCTCCCACAACACATGAACCTGCGATTTTCGTGCAATGCGTATTTAACATGAGAAAGTTCTACTGAATTTTGTGATTTAAAAAAATGTGCAATTTTATCACAGGCGGCAGAGATGTGAGATTCTCAAGAAAAGGCTTCGCTAACGCTAAAAATCGCAAAACAAAGATGCCATTTTGCCCCGATTTTCTCACTGCAAAATAGTAATCACCCGTGTGAAACAGTTTAGGCTAGGTGCAGTCATGCAAAAATTTGCACATTTGCTTCTTAGGAGACTATAAACTGATACACGGAGCATTTCAAAAACACACTGCCAAGAATCAACTTAACAGCAACTGGCAGAATTTAGATAGCATTCATCTCACCTCGGTGGGGTAGACAGACGTTTGGTTCTGTCATCCTGTTATTGGCAGGTTTGGACAACTAAAGTTTAGTGCTGCGCTGAGCGCCGTACCAGGCTCCAATTCATTTCAATGGGGCTGCTCACCCAAGCGTCAAAACACAGAGTCTTCTTTGGCCGTTTTCAGCGCTGCGTTGCCCATTGAAATGAATGGGCAGCGGTTTCAGGGCAGCTGGAAATGTGGCACAGCTTGGTACCATGTTTTTGGCAGTGCTAAACGCAAGCGTTAGCTGCACTACATAAAAGAAAAAAAAGAAAGGAATACTCACCTAGCTAATACTGTCTGGGACTATTCAGGGCTCCGTGCAGGATCCTGGCCACTTGTCAAGCCAACAGAGGATATTTTGGTAGTGATGGGGATTCAATTGCCCGCCTGCCAGCCAAAGATTGGTCTGATTGGCTGAGTGACAGCCGACTCAGCCAATCACAGCCAGCACTGGATGCACCAATCAGCCAATCCTAGTGCTACAAAATCGTGGTAGCACTGCGAGAAACTGCAGCAATATTGCTGCAATGCCATGTCGTATGTGTGAACAAGGCCTTTAAGGCATTTCCGATCTGAGACTTTTATGGCATATCCAATACGCTATACCATAAGATCGGTGCGGGTCCTAAAGGTGGGGCCGCATCTACCTCCAAAACGGAGCCTGACCACCTCGGGTCCAGGTCTAACGGGAATAGTTGAGCATGCTGTTCCAAGATGTTTCCGCAGCTCCTATTGAAGTGAATGAGAGGTACAGAAACCATCTAGCAGCGAACAGATCCCGAGTTGGGAGTTATGCTGTTTCTGTACCTCGGGGTCTGTTCACTGCTGAGACGGTTTCTGTACCTCTCACTCACACCCATAGGAGATCAAGATACATGGTATAGCCCGCTCAGCTATGTTTGTACTCCCAGTTACTTCATACAGAGAAATCTTCTCATAGCAACCGTGACTGGCCACGATGAAAATACATCTATAAAAGGGGTTTTCTAAATTTTAGAATGGAAATTCTAAAAATGCTGAACTCTTGGAGGTATAGCTCAGTATCGGCAACCCATAGGCTCAGGACTCTCTTCCTTGTCCCATACAGCCCCCCATCTGCCGCTGTGTTTACATGCAGCAGACTGTTGCCTTCAACTCCCAGCATGCATAGCGCTTGTTTACTGGCCAGCACTGTAGCTCCGCCCACAGATCCTGCAACTTATGGGCACCAACCTCCCTCTCACTCTAAACAATACAGCGCAATACTTCCGCTCCTGCCCTCCCATCATGCACTGCTCACAGGATGTTGGAGGCTATGGACAGGGGAGGAAGTAGGAAATGAGAACAAGATGTCAGAAATGGAGATATTTTTCAAGGGGAGGGTCACATGACAGAAAATAAGGTAGTAGCTAGACCCGGTACAATGACACTATTACAGAATGACTTATTGTGATGATGTATATTAGATTTTTAAATGTTAGTCTTTGCCTGGAATACCCCTTTAGGCTAATTACACACATGGCCTTTCTCTTTCTGCTTCAAAATCTGCAAGTTGTAATGTGGATTTCATCCTAGGCATAAAAAAAATGGTGAAATGCACAAACTTTCAACACAAAATCGGGAATGCTACAATTGTGAAAATGCACAGTATACTAATTACGGCGCCACAGTGGTAACAAAAAGGTTAGGAATTCTGCACAAGCTGAGACAATGAAATAGGTACTCAAGGAAAAATTTTACTTGAAGAGGGTTGTTATTAGAAAACAAACATTCTACACTTACCTATTTCCCCCCGTCAGTCTTCTTACCACATCTTTTCCGGTCTCCTGCAGCCCCCCGGGTCACCTCCAGCCAGATGATTCTTCTTCCTGTGACAAAGCATCCATTCTCTGCAGTCTCCTTCCTGCAGGTCAGTGTGCATTACATCACTAGCGACATAGCGTTCACAGCCTAGCAGGGAGGGCCGAGTTATTGCTGGGACTGCGCATGCGTAGGGTCTCGCTGCAGTAGTATATGAACTCTAGCAGTGAGACAGCACACATGCGCAGTCTCAGTAATAGCACAGCATTCCTTCCTAGGCAGTGAACACTACGTCACTAGTGATGTAACCCACGGTATTAGTGTATCTTGATGCCACCAGAAAGCTAGTGGTGTGAGAGGACTTGGATGCAACCAAGTCCCTGTCACACCCCTAGCTCCTGATTGGCGAGTTGTCAAAGGTCCTAGCAGCACAGTGTTTAGTAGCTGCTAGGCCTACAAGATGCACGTATACCTGCAGCCCATAATCCTAAAACTGCAGCTGGCGAGAACACCCACAGGGGCCCCGCTAAGGGGAGGGCAGAGTCAGTGCAGCACTGCTGCTGGGAGCCTGGTGCCACTGCCGGGGACAGTCACAGCGGGAACAGTGACAGGGAGAAGGCGCCGGGGACACTGCCACCGATGCGGCGCTGCTAACACTCACTGTAGCACTGCTACCGGTAGGCCTGGAGACGCAGACACCGCCAGGAACACTGACAGGAATAAGCCACTGCTGGTGCAGTGCTGCCCACTATTAGTGCAGCGCTGCTGCCGGGAGGCCGCAAGCGCCGGCGGCTACAGTGCTGTCAGGAAGAGTCAGAGGAAGAAGCCGCAGCTGAGGGGAAGCCACTACTGCCACAGGTGCAGCGCCACTCACAGCGGGGCCAGCAGCACACGCGGTTTACTCACTTGAGGAGACAGCTGTGCATTGCTGAGTTTCAGGACCTGCTGTGAGGGTGAGTAATAACAGCCTATCAGGAACAGGGGGAGTCAACCCCCTGTCAAGCACCTAGTATCTTGACACCACCTACACTTCCGGTGGTGTCAAGATACACTAATACCGTAACCCACACTAACCTGCCGGAAGGAGAATGCAGAGAATGGACGCTACATAACAAGATGATCCAGCCAGCTGGAGCTGAGGTGACCCGGGGGACTGGAGAGGATCAGCGAGGAGAAGATGTGGTAAGAAGACTGTCAGGGGAGGAATAGGCAAGTATTGATTTAAATGACAAAAGCCCTTTAACTTCTTTGTTAATTATATAGAAGCATATATAAGTGTTTCGAGGCTAAGAAGCCTCTTCCTCAATATGTGCTGGGGGCATACGCTGCTCCGCTCCAGCTGTCAGGAGAGGAAGAGGCTTGTGCTGGTTAAACAATCAACAGACAAGTTGAGCAATATTTGAGTACCTCTAACATTGTCTCATGTTGCGCCTAATTGTCAAAGTTTTTTACCACTTTGAAAATTGAGGTCCATCCTGAAGGTTGTGACGTTCTTTTGGGGTTGGGAGTAGCTGTCGTACAAAAGAACTTTTTCCTAATAAGGTCTCAGGCCACTCTCACACATGCACTTAGTAAAATGCTGCGATTTTACTTTAGTTTTCGGACGCAGGTTCCGGCATCCATCAGCGGGTTTTAGCGCACCTCATTATCGTCATGGCTGATGAGGTGCAGTTATAGTCCACATGGCCATTGTTTCCTACTCGGGTGGCTCCTGCCACGTCATCTTTGCGCAGAATCACACCTCAAATGAATTTTTCTGACTCAAACAGTCTTGTGGTTCCCCCCTCTGGTGAACAGAACAGCGTAGTATGCTGCATTATTCTACACAGGGGTAAAGAGAAATCATGGCAGCTCTTCTTAACGCTGGTTTAGACAACGATTATCACTCAAAAAGATATTGTGAGCGATAATCGTTGTGTTCTTTTTACAGCCCTGAGCAGTGGACGCAGAAGACAAGCGGGGGGTTCCTGCTTGTCTTCTGCATCCAGCTGTTCTCTGCATGGAGCGCCCGGCTGTTATACAGCCGAGCGCTCTGTGTCGGCTATGGAGAACACAGCTGGACCGCTCTGTTCTTCATACCCAGCCTGTCATCAGGGAGCAGGATACAGCTGAAACAATAGTATCAGCTGTATCCCGCTGTGAATCCCTGATAAGACAATGATGAGCGATGGCTTAACAAAAACTGCACAATGTCAGTGCAGTTAGACACAACGATTATCGCTCAAAAGATGGCTTTTGAGTGAAAATCGTTGTGACTAAAAGGGCCTTTAGACAGGTCATCCCACCAAGAGCAATTATCACCTATCCACAACATTGGTGATAAATCTATGACTTCACATCTATGGAGATAGCGAGCATTACACGTGGCCATGTCCTATAGCAGTGCATTGAGTGTTGGTTGTGTGCATTACTGCTTCATTCACTAAGGTACATGTCAAACTCAGCGCCCGTAGGCCAAACCCATCCTGCCACACCATTTTGTGTTGCTCACAAAGTTCGTATGCAGAAGGAACAGCTCTGCACTTTCCTTGTAGGATGCAGCGCTTGGCAGAGAGGGCAGTGCCAGCACAAGGAGTGGGCACCATCTTGGATTCTAAGCTCCGACACAGAACTCTGCACTGCTCTGTTCAGCAGCTCCCAGGTGGTGGCTGAGCTCTGACAGACCTACCCAGCCACCTGCAAGTAGGAAGCTTGCTGCTAAAGAGGTGGTATGGGAGAAACCCATCATAGTGCACAGCACTCCACCGCCACGTTAAGGCTAATTTCACACGGGCGAGCGTGAAACATGTCCAGATATCTCGCTCAGGAACGTGTGATTTCCCCACGGATGTGAGGTGTTTGTGTGTCAAATAGTGCTTGCATTACTTCAGGAAAGTAGTGGTCCTAGGATATGCATGTATTTAGAGAACAGCAGGTGGTCTGTTCTCTAAATACATCACTAATGTTCTCCAGCGGGACAGCAGCTGTTAAAGAAGGTTATCAGCAGTGCCCACAGAGAACTCAGCGTGCGGTCCCTCTCATTAGGGACAACTGATTTTAAGCCAAACTGAAGTCAGCAATGGATGAAAAGTGCATGATGGGCACATTTACAAGCAACCATTATCACTCAAAAGATGGCTTTTAAGCAATAATCGTTGCGTGTAAAAGGGCCTTCAGACACGCTGTGAGTTTTCAAATATATAAAGTATCTGCATGAAAACGGCAGCTCTGAATACTCCAATACAAGTCAGTGGGGCTATAGCTGTACATATTACACATGTAATACAGGCTGCGAAGGCTTCCATGTGAGGGTGCTCTACAATCACACTCTGCCCTCTGCAGGCACCATAGTGCTGATGCACCCTCCTGCTGCCCGGGGGTCCCACAGGTCATAGGGGCTGTGTGCTGGGCTGACCCAGGATACCCGTTTAGTGTCATGCACTTCACTTGCAGCAACTAACACTGCAGTAACGGCACGTACACTGACCGGTAACATCACCTGCGCCCGGGCTCCGCTGTAAACGACTTCCAGGTTCTCTAACGAACAGGTATCTCCAGCGCAGAAGCTGGGCGGGGCTTACCTTCAAACCGTTTCCCCGCCGCGCCTAGCCACGCCCAACGACGGCCATACGCAGCTTACACCAATCGTATTCTGCACTAGCCGCCAATCGTTGAGCTTGTTAGGACGTTGTGCATTATACAGACGTTGTGATTGGTCGATGTCTACTCATCGTCTGCGCATGTAATTTTGGAATGACGGGGACAACGCAGCTACTAAGCAACCAGGCAAACCCGGAAGTCACGTGGAGTAGTGGATGCGACTGGTTAGTAGTCAGTGTAGTAACCGCTTACTGGACAGTGCGTGGGCTTGTTCTATGGAGGATCCCATTGCCTTATAGTGAATTTTGCCCACGTGGGTATCTGCAGCTGTTTGTAATCCTGAGGTGGCCTGCAGTTTTCCGGGATGTAGAATACCCTATGAGATAGAGAAATAAACCAGTAGTCACCGATCCGCCCCTAGGGCTCATTCACACGGGCGAGCGTGATATGGGGCCACGAATCCCGCCCTCATCATGTGAAAATAGCCTCACATCGCTTTGGGGGTGCGGGGATCCTCCGGTGCGGCTGTCAGCGGAGTTTCTCCCATCGTTTTCAATGGGAGACCTTGCATGGCGTGCACCCAGCATGTGGTGCGATGCTGCTGCCGGTCCATTGACAACAATGGGCGCTGAAGGTAGAACATGCTGCGATAATATGAGTATATATGTGTATGACCCCATTGAAAACAGTGGGGTTCACATTTCTGCATCTTGCATCTCACGTGAGATTTTATCACCTGTGTGAAGGCGGCCTTTAAAGATGCGCCCTTTTTTTATTTTTGTTTTTTTGCTCCTTACTTTAAAAAAGGGATCACTTTTATGACATCCATGCCTGAGGGCTTGTTTTTTGTTGTATACTGTGGGATTGCCTAATCTATATATATAGTTATTTTTTATATATATATATATATATATATATATAGACTAGCTGATATACCCGGCTTCGCCCGAGTTAATTTGGTACTGGTGTTTATCTTGTGTTCACACGGAAAATCTTATGAAGTCGTGGTTACTTTAGAGATACTGAGGAAAAACATATGTTCACCATTTTGCATAGTTCTCTGCGTTACCCAGGAAACACCACGTGAAGGTAACCATGCAACGTTTCCTTCATATAAAATGACATCAGGAAGTGAGAGAATTAGATTCCGTACATAAAATTTGGACGCTAATTCTTTTGCGCATAGAATTGAATAATCGAGTTGGGACCCATTAGCGTTTCCTATTTATGACATAATTAATGCTCGTGCCAAATTTCCCGTTTCTATGACACCGGAAAGTGAGAAAATTACATTCCGCATGTAAAATTTGGACGCTAATTCTTTTGCGCATAGAATTGAATAATCGAGTTGGGACACATTAGCTTTTTCTATTTATGACATAATCAATGCTCGGGGCAAATTTCCTGTTTCTATGACACCGGAATTCGAAAAAAATTACATTCCCCACGTAAAATTTCAACACCAATTCTTTTGCGCTAGAATTGAATAATGGAGTTGGGATCTATTAACTTTTCCTATTTATGACATAATCAATGCTCCTGCCAAATTTCCCGTTTCTATGACACCGGAAAGTGAGAAAATTACATTCCGCACGTAAAATTTGGACGCTAATTCTTTTGCGCATAGAATTGAATAATCGAGTTGGGACCCATTAGCTTTTCCTACATATCACATAATCAATGCTCGTGCCAAATTTCACGTTTCTATGACACCGGAAAGTGAGAAAATTACATTGCGCACGTAAAATTTTGACGCCAATTCTTTTGCGCTAGAATTGAATAATTGAGTTGGGACCCATTAGCGTTTCCTATTTATGACATAATCAATGCTTTTGCCAAATTTCACGTTTCTATGACACCGGAAAGTGAGAAAATTACATTCCGCACGTAAAATTTGGACGCTAATTCTTTTGCGCATAGAATTGAATAATCGAGTTTGGACCCATTAGCTTTTCCTATTTATGACATAATCAATGCTCGTGCCAAATTTCCCGTTTCTATGACATTGGGAAGTGAGTGATTTAGATTATGTACGTTAAATTTCGACGCCAATTCTTTTGCGCTAGAATTGAATAATCGAGTTGGGACCCAAATTCTTTTCCTATTTTGGAGATAATCTATGCTTGCGCCAAATTTCATGTTTCTACGACATCGGGAAGTTGGAGAACTTTTGGCCAGTCAGTCAGTCAGTGAGTCAGTGAGGGCTTTCAGCTTTATATATATAGATATATAAGACGAAAGCCCTGACTGACTCACTGACTTGGCTCACTCCCTCACTCACTGACTGACTCACCACTAATTCCCCAACTTCCCGATGTTGTAGAAACATGAAATTTGGCAGGAGCATTGATTATGTCATAAATAGGAAAAGCTCATGGGTCCCAACTCAATTATTCAATTCTATGCGCAAAAAAAATAGCGTCCAAATTTTATGTACGTAATCTAATTTTCTCACTTCCTGATGTCATTTTATATAAAGGCAGCGTCGCATGGTTACCTCCACGTGGTGTTTCCTTGGTAACGCAAAGAACTATGCAAAATGGTGAACATATGTTTTTCCTCAGTATCTCTGAAGTAACCACGACTTCATAAGATTTTCCGTGTGAACACCAGATAAATACCAGTACCAAATTAACTCGGGCGAAGCCGGGTATATCAGCTAGTGTATCATATAATGTACTGAAAAAAACCCAGGTGTACCGCGCTGACCGCCAGCATTTGTACGCAGTCAAGCGCAATACAGTTTTGCCGCCGTACACAGGGTCACAGCTGTAAAGCGTTGCAGCAGCCCTGCAGCGTTCTCCGCTTGCGGCCGTGTGAGCCCGGCTTTACTTTGATAGATTGGACCTTTGCTGATGCAGTGATACCAAATATATGTTTTAAAGTTTTTAGTAATTGTGCCTCTTTCCTTCCCTGTATAGTTGGGAGGTCTGTTGGTGGATAAGACCAGAAAGTGGCGTGGCCTTTGTGGATAAGGCCGCTCTCACACAGGTCGCTTATTACCATAATTAGCGCAGCGTTCCCGAACGCCGCTGTGCAACACAACCATTGATTTCAATGGGGCCTTGCAGACCAGCGCTCAAAGGCGATGTTTCTAACTGGGATTTTTGAGCACTATGTGCTCTATTTTTGTGCGTTTTTGTGGCTTTTAACCACAGTGATGGGGTGCTTTAATCCCCTTCACGCAATAGGACATACATTTACATCCTGCAGCGTTGGGGTATTTATGAAGAGAGATTGTGCCCGCCTGGAACAGCTCTGATAAGCCACGCAGCACATCAGAGCTGTTAACCTTTTAAATGCTGCGTTCAATTCTGACACCTGCATTTAACCCCTTAGTGACCAAGCCCGTTTGCCTCTTAATGACCAGGCCAAATTTTGGAAATCTGACATGTCACTTTAACATGGAATAACTCCGTAAAGGCTTTGCATATCCAAGTGATTCTGACATTGTTTTTTCGCCACATGTTGTACTTCATTTAGGAGGTAAAAATAGACCCATAGAATTTGTGTATATTTATTAAAAGCACCAAAATTGGTAACATTTTGAAAAAAATCATCATTTTTTCACATTTGTAACTGCAATATCTCAAATATGTGCAAATATAGTATAGAAACTTTTAATAAGCTATATATTTCCATATGTTTACTTTATTCTGGACGTAGCTACTGTTAGCGCAAAATTCGCTATCTCAGATATACTGTGTGTTTCAAATTTAGATAATATGTGCAGGCCTGGAGAGCCTTTCAAAGACCACACGTCTGACCATCATGTGTCCCAAAAGAATCTCTAGCTTTATTAAGCGTGGGTAAAACTTAAATAAGTTTCAACACAGGAAGTCAGGCAATTTAGCAGTTACAGTGAGCTGATAGGCCATTTCTCAGAGGGAGGTATTTGTGAGGTAGCTTGTGATGTCATCCATCTGGGAGGAACTTCAGTGAGCACGCTCAGTTCATTCTTAAATTTGGTCTCATGAGAAGAACATCCTGTTTCTCCTCTCTGCTTGACCAAGACAAAGACAAAGATATTCCTAGATAGGTTTCTGCCAGTTAGAACTGGTTTAACCAGTTCTTGGACACACAGCAATGCTTCTCCAATTCTTGTGGAGGTGGGGGGGGGGGGGGGGCGCGATGTTCCCTTCCCCCAAAAGATTAGACCATACACAAAATACAGTATATTCACAGTTGACAACAGAAAATACATATAGGATATCTCCCACAAGGGGATGCCATCTCGGCACAATGCTTTCATTCAATAAATTGAGCTAATTGATTTCAAGGCTATAAGTTGTATGTATCATACTGTATAAGTCCTAAACATAACTACCCTGTTACCCCAAAAATAAGACCAGGTCTTAAAATTAATTTTTACTCCGAAGGATTTTATTTATGAGTATAGCTGCCTGGACACTATTTAAATTGACTTTTTTTAAATTGACAGTAACTAGGGCTTAATTTTGGAGTAGGGCTTGTAGTTCAAGCAGCTTCAAAAATCCAGAAAAATCGTTCTGCATCCTCCAAAGTTATGCAAAGGCTTATTTTCGAGGAAACTAGGTATTTTAGTGAAATGCAGTTTTTTTCTTTTTTTTGGGGGGGGGGGTTGTACGTAAGAATGTCCACATTTGTGTTTTTATGTTTTTGTTTTTTTAATTTGCAGAAAACTTTCGCTGCCTCTGTACACATGAGAAGGGCTTTGGCTTCAAAGGAAGCAGCTTCCATAGAATTATCCCTCAATTTATGTGTCAGGGAGGTGACTTCACCAATCACAATGGCACAGGCGGAAAATCCATCTATGGGGATGGAAATTTGATGATGAGAACCTCATTCTAAAGCACACAGGTGTAGGTGGGTAAGCTTATTTTGATAGATTTCACTAGCAGAGGTGTTTCCTAAATCATCACTTCAAGACCTTCATACTTATACCGCAGTTATCAAGACTATAATACGAAGTATCTAATAAAACTTAACCTTTATTAACCACCCATACAAATTTGTAATACTAAACACAAAGTCCCATAAACACTTAGGAGCCTAGTTACTTAAACTGTTGCCTTATACTCTGATCAAAGTAAACTATGAGCTGACTCGGCGAGATAAATGTATTAAGAGGAACGTGCCTCTTAATATATTTGTGGCAATTGGCAGTACCTCCATGTGCCAGACTAACCCCCAAGCTAGTGTAGGTTTCAGCTACTCCGGTAGGCTGTGGATGGCTATGCCTCCTAAAGCTAGACCAAACCCACTTCTAAAAAAGTGCAGAGATCAAACCTAAAACCCCTGAAAAGTCACAATTTTATGATATGTACCAACATTGCAACCTTTGTATTGCAGAAATTTGGCATACATAACTTAATAGACATGTCCCAATATGTACAACATATGTCTCACTGTATATAGTCAATGATAAAGAGGAATTTTACCAAAATTGACTAGTAATGTCATTCAGGGTCACTTGCGGATCCTTCAGTCTGCAGCAATTGAAACACCCCTATACTAGGTCAGTATTTTAGGCGGTTTAGTTTTTCCATTCTAAGGTTCTGTCTTTGTACAGGTTTACTCTCTATGGCAAATTCTGGTCAAAATACAAATGGATCACAGTTCTTCATCACATGTGACAAGACAGACTGGCTTGATGGGAAACGTTGTGTTTGGAGAGGTGATGGAGGGAATGGATGTTGTACGGCAGATGGAAGTAAGTATTTGCAAACTTACCCCATGAATGCTCTTAAATGTATCTATAATTCAATGTTCTTAAATGGCAAAGATGGATGGAGCCCAATAAGAAACCTCTTCCCTTATTCAGAAGAAACTTTCTCCTTCTTGAAGGAGAGAAAAGAAAAAACAATCACTGCTGTGAAAAGAAGTGCTTGATAATTCAAGCAGTCTAGTTTTCCACATGAACTCGGTCCTCTAACCATCAACAGAATCCAATTTATTCTATATTATATATTGTGTGTACAGGGTGCTTCACTTGAAGTGCAACCCAGTAACATTGTAATATTTGTGTTCGAAACAATGTCACGAGTGAACTCATCAGGAACCCAGGTAGGTGTCCGTATTCAGAGTCCTCACAGAACATGTTGAAAGTGGCCACCGCTACCCTCCAAGCACTGCTGAACCCGGCACTCTGTAGTCAAGTGTGCTGCAACATGCCCACATCAATGGTGGCAATTTCATATCTAATGTTGTTCTTCAATGCAAGGTTTATTGACAAACTATTAACCCTTTTGGTGGCCCACAGGGAAAAGTCTGCTGGGGTAGGGTCCAGTGATCTGTGTGACCACCCACCTTCGAGTTGATTCTGTCCCCCAAGAAAGAATGAACTTCCATCATGTTGTGGTTGGACATGTGACAAGTTGCCTCTCATTAATCCCTTCAGATGGGTTGTCTAATCTAGCAATTGGAATAATCCCTGGATAGAGTCAGGGAGAAATTATTTTCCTCTAAATGGGGAAAATTGGCTTCTAACTCATTGTTTGTTTTTTTCCCCTTCCTTCCTCTGGATCAACGTGTGTGTTTGTGTGAGAGAAGTAATAGGCTGAACCCAAAGGGATGGAGTGTTTTTTTTGTAGTTAGCTGTTGATGCGTTTAGACCCAACGGTTATCACTCAAAATATGTCTTTTGAGCAATAATCTTTGTGTCTAAATGGGCATTTACTGTAAGACAGTTTGGATAAATGAGAGCCACCTACTTGGAAATGCGAACTGCACACCAGCAGTTGAACAATACACCCATGGCATGAGACAGGACAAGGGTCATTGATAAACTCTAGACTCCTGAACATGGTTACAGTTCTACACAAATAAGTTGGAATAAGGGTTACGCTTCCAGTGAAACACCCTGTATAATATATGTGAGTGTATATAAGATAGTGTGTGTGTAAAATATATACATGTGGATGTAGCAAATGCCACATGATTTCTTGAATCATTAAAAAAGCACCTTCTCACGTGGCGAAATCCACTGCAGCCAAATCTGTATTTTTAGCTGTGGAACAGCTGCAGAATTCAACTCTTGTGTTTCAGGGGTTGAATTCCACAACATTTATAGACTGGCTGCAGATATAGAATCCGCATCGTGTTTTAAAAACTCTGTGGATTTTCTGGCAGAAACTTTTTGCACCATTTGAAGGAGACTTCAGAAATCTCCTCCACATGGCTTACACTGTAAATGCCTGTGTGAAGGCGGCCGAACACAACAAGTCTATTGTAAAACAATTGAAAGGGTAAGTAAACTAAACTTCGATACACCTGTGCTTGTTATACAGAGATATGATGTATGTGTATTTTAAGAAAATCCTTCCATGCAGTTTATTACAGTGAATACATTATGGAGTCGCTCTCATATGCATTCTTCTTTTTTCTCCTTTTTATTTGGAAAGGCTCAAGGTACCAAGGATGGAAAATCAAAACAGAAAATAATCATCACCGATTTGTGGTGAATATGTATGACGTGATATCTTCTGCACTGATAAGACCATGACCAACAATCGTGGTGAGAATTATGATCATCCATTAAAAAATGTTTGTAAGCTATTGTAAAATTAAAGGTTTTGTTTTCTAGCCTCGGTTTTTACTTTGGTGAATCTCATGTTGTGGCCTGTAGGGAGTATTTTCATTCACAAATGTGTTCTTAGTTGTTCCCTTTTGTAATACCTAACTGAAAAGACTATAACAAATGGCGAGTCTTTCAGACAATTCGGGTCTCTTTATCAGGGATGGTTTACCACAGAATCTGGAGCCATGTGATTATACACAAAAGGAAATAGGATAGCAATAGTGAGGTAAATAAGACAATGATGGAAAACTATTAATATGAGTTCATAGGTTTCTACTGGCTAATACGATACAAAGGTGGTTCCTATATTTATTATAGACGTTAACTCCTCTTCGCCAAAGTGTAAAACTAACTGAAAACTGTTCAATTATCTAAAAAGATTATACTGAAAGTGTTGCCCTTTTAAACGTAATGAGAGAAACATTTTAGAAGGTGATGAGGAAAAAACAAATTATCAGTTTTTTTTTCTCCACTGTATTTACAGAGAAAAATTAAATGTGAGATGATATTAAATATCATCAGTCTAACAAAGGAAGTAATACGGAGCTGCCTTAAAAAAATAAATAAAATAAATAAATAACAATTGTTGGGTCCAGATGGCATATACTTCTACCCACTGTGCCGCTGCTCCAGGTCACATTTACAAGCTGCCCAGCCTGCTTACGAGACGTCGCAGGCTGCTTCAGCCAATGACAGTGCTCTGCTATTCAGTACTGAGCTTTCTCATTGGCTGCAACAGCCTTCAATGTCCCATATACAGGTACGACTGGAGCCTGTAAAACAGGGGTAGCAAGGACCGAGCAGCGTCATGGAGACACAGCAGGAGGAGGTGATACCTGTTCCTTATTTTATGGCAGCGGGAGTTGTGTTTTTGTAGAGCAAAAAGATTTCAGACAACTCCTTTTAACTCCTTAGTGACCAGGCCTGTTTGCGCCTTAGTGACGGAGCCAAATTTTGGAAATCTGATGTCACTTTAACATAGAGTAACTCTGTAAAGGTTTTGCATATCCAAGTAATTCTGACATTGTCTTTTCGCCACATATTGTACTTCTTCATTTAGGTGGTTAAAATAGACCGATAGAATTTGTGATCATATAATATTTACAAATGTACAGTGAAAGCAGCAAAGAGGTGTCATTTCCTGTTCCAAGATGGAACAACTTTTATTCCACTTTAGCAAGACACAATGGCAGTTAGCTGCGACGTTTTGACCTTTGGCAATTGGTCTTTGTCAAGCTAATGCTGCCTTGTACACCACACTCTTTATACATACCAGATGCCCATAAAAACCAATCAGTGCACTAATTACAAAATTACTCACATTTGGAATGGTATGATGTAATCCTCCCAGAGCTCTGATAACCAGTGTCATGTTGTCGGCGTCTGCTGTCATTCACTGCGCATGTCAGTAAAAGCTGCGCATGTCTAGTCGTCGCCCACACTGCTTTGCCCATACAGGATTCAATCTGCTCTATTGAGCATGCGTCAATTGCCGTGTTAATGCGGCAAGTAGAATACCTCTCAAGTGTCCCACCTTATACTCCCCTCATATTGCTGGGGCGCCCTCTAGAGGCTCTAGTGATTATAGCTCACAGCATCTCATCCATATGTGAGACCTGATAGCATTATTCCCCATTCATTATTACCCTATGTAGATATAAACGTGAACTATGTTCCACTAGCAATCTACCACTGCCCTATTTGATTGGATCCACCATAACCTATTTGTTCCATACAGGTTAAGGCGGTTAGATGTCAAAATCTACATTTAGAACCCAGGTAATTAAGGCCTATATCAGCAAAAAAAAAATGATAAAATTGTGTCACAACCAAGCTCTTCATACAT